>NC_135379.1:32592500-34992500 GCF_049243985.1 Paroedura picta
CTACTCCTCTATTTATAGCTGTTTGTACAATACAGTATTTGCTTCAGTGTTATATACATTTTTTTAGTTAAGCCTAGGGAATTACAAGATTCATTTTCGGTCCTTTGTTCTGTTCTTCATAATTCACCTTTCCTCTGGCTCACATATTTTCCTTTCTATTGTCTGCTCCTTGTACTCTTCATCCTTGTATTTTTCTTTTTGAACTGCTCAATTTGTTCCTCCATTTTTTCTTTCTCATTCAGTTTTCTCCTCATTTCCTTTCTTTTCTAAGCCAGGTATTTTTCTTGTTTCAAATGGCTGTCTCCCTGGTTACCTACCTCTTTTCTACTTTTGTACTTTTATCCCAGGTTTGACAAATTTTCTTTTTCACACAGCTAGTCACCACCCTATTTCCTGCTCTGCTCTTTTCCACTCAGCGTTTTCTTCCATGGTTCTCTCCATTCATTCAGTATGTACACTTTTCATTTCCATTTGACTCCATCCCTTTAATTTAATTCACCTTCGAAGGATGCAAGGCCTAACTTGAGTCAGGGTTTCTCAGTGTACAATTTCAGAATCTCTTTAATTGCTCTAAACGATATGCAATAGTTATACCATAAAGTATGGTTGAGAGTCAAGGCTATGGTTTCTACACAGTCTTGTGTCTCAGCACTTTTTACTTAATGTCTAGAAGGATAGAAGGGGATAGTGGAAGATAAACTAGATTGTAACAAACCTAAGAAGATCCCTTCTCTCACCTCTACTCAGGTGTCCACTGCTCTATCCTTTCCTCAAAACTAGCTCTGAAATGTTGCTGTCCCCTAAGTTTTGCAAAAACTTCTGCACTGTAATTTTAGAGGGGAAAAGAAATGCACTGTGTTCTTAAGCTGTCTCTGACAATGCACTGTAATTTTAGAGGAGAAAAGAAATGCATTGTATTCTTAGACTGTCTGTCTGCCCCTCCCAACATTGTCACGCTCTAGTGTGACCAAGAAAGATGGGTCTGTGCAGACAAGAAAGCAAGAAAAAGACTTAGATTCCACTCCAATATTTCTAAGGACACCCATTTATTTTCTGTTATATAAATGAATGGCAAGTATTTATATGGGGATAATGTAAAGCAATATGCTTGGGGAAAATAAATCCTATGTTTCACCTCTGAGTGTGGGTACCTCTGCAGCCACTAATGAGATCATCACTGGGGAGAGGGGAAGCATATGTTGTTTCTTAAGGCATGAAGTCTACGGTTGATTTGAAATTGCAAGAGTAGAACTGGAGACAGAAAATAAATCGGGAGCCTTAATCTATTTATGGGGATACTAGAGGCAAAGCCTGTTGTATCCAGGAATACAACGGGCGCTAGAGCTTGACAATGGGAAGAGGAAGGGGAGGAGTTGTCCAGTCTGTAAGGGCATGGGGTTGAATGTGTGTATTGTATGGGAGGTTGTGGTGGCGTGGAGACAAATGAGGGCATGGATGTGGAGATATGGGTGTCAAGAACCTGTGGTGTGGAATGTTCACTGAGTATGGGAGACGACTGACCTTTGGGAATTGTGGCATAGTGGTTACAGATGAGCTTTCCAGAGCCATGTCTTCAGATATGTGAAGGGGAAATCAGACTGGAGACTCTTCTTAGGGGGAGATTACATGGCAACCAATTCCTCCAGGTCCTGCATTAAACATCATTTCCCTTCTTGTCCCCCTGCCCTAATACACATGGGGTAGTCATAGTACACAGGTGTGTACCCTGCCTCTTCTGTCTCCATTTTTTTTATTGTTTATAAAATATTACGTGCCCACATGCTTCTTTCACCGTTGCTCCTTAGAAGAAGAGCTGGATTTTTGTACCTTTTTGTTTATTACCCAAAGTCTCAAAGTGGTTTACAAACACCTTTTCCTTTCATCTCCCCACAACAGACAACCTGTGAGGGATGTGGGGCTGTGAAAGGCCTGAGAGAACTGGGAATGAGCCGCAGTGACCCAGCAGACTTCAGGTGTCTCAAAGCAGTTTCCAATCACCTTCTCTTCCTCTCCCCATAGCAGACTCTCTGTGAGGGTGGTAGGATAGAGAGGCTCACTTGGAAGATGGCAACCCTAAGAGGAGGTCCCTCTGTGCACAGCAGTCTTGACCTTAGTCAGGTTTATGCACACCTAGGTAGTGTGGAATTCCAGAAGATGAATCGATACCAATCTGGCAACCTTACCTCCTCTCTGCAATGTTTTCTTGACCTAAAATAGGTCAGGGGTGCTAGGTAGCTGTGGGGGTATTACACACTTTTGAGGCACCACTTTCAGACTTTAAGGAATATGTTCAGACCAGGGACAGCCAACCTCCAGGTGGGGCCTGGAATTGCTGCTCATCTCCAGACTATACAGACCAGCTCTGCAGGCAAAAAATTGCTACTTTGGAGGGGTGATTGTGTAGCATTGTATCCCCCTGAGGTTTAGGGATGCCAGCCTCCAGGTGGGGTCCAAGAATCCCCTGGAAGTACAGCTCATCTCTAGGTAGATAGGCTGAAGGGAAAGCTCTCCCCTCACATGCATCCCTTCAAAAGGAATGCATGTGGCCCCAGAATCCACTTGGTTGCTTGGGCCTCCCGACTGGCTTTGCGCCTCCCAATTGGCTAGAACTCTGGCCTGTCTTGGTGAGGGCCCAATCGGAAGGCGTGAAATGCCTTCTGATTGGGCCTCACCCAACTGGCTAGAACTCTTGTCTGTCCTGGTGAGGGCTCAATTGGAAGGCGTGAAGCGCCTTCCGATTGGGCCCTCACCCCAGACCGGCCCCGCCCACTCTCCACCCACTTAGCCCCTAACCAAATATGTATACTGCTCCTCAAGTGGTTCAAAGATAATACTAAGACCTCTGAAGAGACTGGTCAAATCTGATGGACTTTTATAATGGTGTCATAATGGAAAAAGGGAATGAATCAAACACATCTTAACTGGAATAAAAAACTAAAGAACGAGTAGATGAACTTTACACTGTGGATGAAATTTCAGTTGCATAAGTAAGGACTACCTCAATAGACAAAAAAAGAGTTTGGAAAGGGCTATGACAATAGTTCAACCACTTCTGAAGTTTCTCTCTATAATAAAGATGCCTCTTCTATGGCCACTCTCTACTCCTTGGGAATGTTATACTCTATTTTATAAGTATTGGATTGGAAATGAATTAATCTTCAAATATTTGAAAGTCTGTGTTGAAATTACAGTAATTATATAATCACTGGTCTGACGTATAGAAATGAACAGTCATCAATTTTTCCTATTACTATTAAAAAGCAGAACTTTTGAGTATTGGAAACCTAATGGCCTAGAGCCACTATTGGTCTATGAGAAGAAATGTAAGTGGAGGAATAAACAATTGTGGGGAATTATTAACACCTATATGGACAGAAAAGGATTGAGATTTTCTTAATGCTATCTAAATGCTCACTATCCATGGAGGCACAGGCCATGAAAGTCACCTGCCAGGCATTTTATCATCTTCATCAGGCAAGGCTACGCTCAGAACAATGTTGAATAAAGTTGTGGCCTGTTTAAAGCCAAATAAAAGAAATGTGTGGCTCTGTGTCTCTGCAGTAAGAAAGTCTTCCCCTGCAAGGCAATATTTGTTGTATTATGTTTGTCCTTAGCACAAACAATTTTTTAAAAGAAGCTTAGATTAAAAGGGTAAACTGAACATTACTCATGAAGTATCAGAATATAAAATCCTCATGCAACACCTACCAATTGAATATATAGATCATTACAGCGCCGTGAGAACCTATTAATTTCAGCTAAACTTAAGTGACTGAACAACTGGAATGATAAAGATAGACATGCCGGAAGTTAGGCAATATACTATAACATGCAGCAAATGAAGAGGCCAGCATTATCTCTGATATCAAATGTTTGTAAGTACATGCAGAGCTCTATAACTCTAAAAACAGATTTGACCAAAGAAAGGCTGGGCATGAAGGCACTAAGTACTACTAGTTTGCAGTGATCACTGTGTACTTAGAAGGAATTTTCAAAGCAAATCCTAGTTTCAAAAGAGCTTAATTTGTTTCTCTTGGACATCACAAAATATAAATGTGTATATAACTCTATATATTTTGTGGTATATTTACACACCAGCAACAAAAAGTGTCTTACAACAGATAACATATTTAGGATTGCTTCGTTTAATTATGCCGACATGCTTAGCTAAACTATATTGAACGCAACTGATTTCAGCTGGAGAAATTTAAGCACACGCTTGCTTCTACTATCGAATTAAAAGGGCTTAAAGCTATCAACTTAAGCTGAATTGCACCTGTTTTGTACATTTTTATATTTAAGGTATTGATGGTAAAGCTGAAGAAATTTTATGTTGTATTGCTAAATAAATTTCATCCAGTAATGAATATCTTAGCTGTTAAGAAAAAACAATATTTCATGAAAAATGCCAAATATGAATACACTTGGTCCTCAAACTCACACAAGGAGGTATGTAATAGCAACACGAAAAACTGCAAGACTAACAATGGATAAAAAAATTAGAAAACCAAACTATTTTTAAAAATAGCTGTCCAATATTAATATGTCAAATCAACAGTTCTTCATACAAATGTAAGGATTACTCTAATACCATTATACAATGAAATGACAGTGCAATTGAATTAATATTATTAATTAATATTACTCCCAGGTGGTCTCCCATCCCATTATTAACCGGGCCTGACTCTGCTTAGCTTCTGAGATCAGATGAGATTGGGCATTTTCAGGGTGATATAGCCATAGGTAAAGGTATCCCCTGTGCAAGCACCGAGTCATGTCTGACCCTTGGGGTGACGCCCTCTAGCGTTTTCATGGCAGACTCAATACGGGGTGGTTTGCCAGTGCCTTCCCCAGTCATGACCGTTTATCCCCCAGCAGCAAGCTGGGTACTCATTTTACCGACCTCGGAAGGATGGAAGGCTGAGTCAACCTTGAGCCGGCTGCTGGGATCAAACTCCCAACCTCATGAGCAAAGCTTTCAGGCGGCTGCCTTACCACTCTGCGCCACAAGAGGCTCTTGATATAGCCATAGGCCCAACTAATATTATGATATTGAGAGAGTAATAACAGAATCAGATATATAAGCATGAAAGAGATAGAAATGGCAGGGCCATATAAAATGCTTTTCAAATTACCTAACAACTGTGGTTGGGTTATTGACAGCACTATCAAACTGCAAAAGCAAAACTCTCTTGCTATGCCATACCTCAGGTAGACAGCAACAATCTACACAGGATGAATACTTCATTCCTCATAGCTCAACTTCATAGGGAAGAAAACCACCACCCACTTGCACTTAAATTAATTCAAGCCACATTTTGTGTAGCTGTAAAAAAGTCCATTGGCACTCTTTACCACCTGAACTTCAACAATCTACCTTTCATGTTTAAATTATGCAAATATTTGAGTGAAAAAGACTAGAAAAAGAGTATTTGGTATAAGAAACTAGAAAATGAAATTCTTGAGACTCAGAATCATAGAGTTGGAAGGGGCCATACAGGCCATCTAGTCTAACTCCCTGCTCAACACAAGATCAGCCCAAAGCATCCTAAAGCAGACTCACATCGTTTCTTTATAAAATTGTAAAGAGTGATGTCTTGTTCTCCACAGAAGATGAGTCAGGCTGCTGCAGCAAGAACTATTCTAATTTATCTAAATGGTATTAACCCTTATGTTTTAGGTTTTTAGAACAATTAATTTTCCAGTAAACAGGAGTATCATAAGTCTGATTAAGAAAGGAAATTGCATGGAAATACAGACATGAAAGAATACACTGAGATTCCATAATGCACAGGAGTTCTGGAAAGTGGTTTGAAAGACAAAGATAGCTCTTCCCTCTTGTGTAACAGATACTCATATTCTAGTACTTTCTCTGATTGTCTGTTTTCAGCCACAGCTGCAAAGTGCCTTGTACTTACAATCGATACACAGCTTTGAAGCTTGGAGCATTGCACAGCTGAGTAATATTGGTTAGTATGTAAATACATGGGGAAGCGGGAAGATAACACAAACTATGGATGTTAGTTATCACAACCAATATCTGGGAATTAGAATTAAATAGTTTTATACAGAGACAAAACATTGTTTTTAAGTTCAAAAGAAAAGTAGATTGCCAGTATTAGTAAGAGTGGGCCTTGTATAAATTGCTGTCTACTAATAAGCAAGCTATTTAAAAAAATACATACATGAATTACATGTGAATTAGTAATAGTAATAACAGGACAGTAATACTTGGGATGATGTGCAATGTCATATGAATTCTTAACAAGACTACTAGTAATCTCAGTGCCTAATCTCCTCCTGTCATTTTTTAACCCAATTATTATAGGCAGTTTGTCATTGCCATATTTTCTAGAACTAATTCCCCCTTTTCTATTTAAAATACTAAATTGCATAATAAAACAAATTATAAAAAATGTATGACTATTCTGGTACAGTAATAATTCAGTTGGGACACCTCCCACCCCCTATACCAATGTACACCTCCACCCCCATACCAATGTACATTAACCACAGCATGAAAGCAAGTGGCATTATAGATACAACAATGTCAATATATGGAAAACAGTAAGGATGGATAATACAGAGGGTTATAGACAACGGATATTTCTTTTTCATGCATAACCTTCACATGGAAATAAAAGACATCTAAAGAAGCACATAGGTTTGAAGTCGCGCTTAACATTTATCATAATTAGAAACATTTCAAGAGCCCTGTAATTTCCAATCAAAATTACAGTAATTTCCGATACACAAGCCATGATTCATGACAGAATTTTACATTCCATGAGAGATTATAGTGGCCTGATGTATGACACACTGAGTACTGCGCTAACATAAACAATTCAGTTTAATGTTTAAACAGCACTTGGTGTTTAGAATCCCACAATAAAAGAAACATATTATTGCAGAAATTATCACTTTGACAGTGATTGAAGGGTAGGCAGGCATGTGGCCTGTAAAGCTATAATTTTTTTACAGTCCACAGCTTGAGTTTAATCATTTTGATATAACATTTCCAAAATATCCTTTTAAGTATTCCTTACAGCATATAACTTTAAAAAGAAACATCTTTTCTATATAATGAAAAGATGGACCAACTCCCAACTGCAAACATTTCCAAAGTTGGAGCTTAAATAACAAAGCAAAAGGCAACACTAGAATCTCAAACACATACTTAATATAAAGAGGTCATATTCTGTCTGTTCAGTACTAAAAGAGGAATTTCTAGTTTGAGGATGTTTTGTATCTTACGTGACTTCATGGCAAGTATAATCTACAGTTCATGTCCATGTTACATTGACTACACTTTTCCTTTACAATCTCATACCTGTATATATCCATATAGTAAACTTGCTACCTATAGTTAATATGCACTAATTGGGAACAGCACATTTGTAATGGATTTGTAAGGCAATGTCAACATGTACAACATGAAAGTGTAGGGGTACAGTGCTGGATTAGAACTGGGAAAATTGGAGTTCAAATCCTTATTTAGCCATGAGTTTATTGGCTGATCACCTAGTCAGTCTAAGCTCTTTCATTTATGAGAAGAAAACAGAATTAGGGGATTATTCAAAACCATATGGATTACACAAATGCATGTAGCTAAAATATGAAGATATATATTATGTTCAACAGCAGAGTATCTAAAAATTACTAGATCTTTGAGAGGAACAACTTGGTTCCTAGTTGTCTGTACAAGAAATATGGATGATAATTGTAAAATATTTAGTGCTAAATAATTATTGGATATTTAACAAAAATTTATATAACAAAGGCTGTCTACTAAAATATATATCAGGGAAAAAGAAATTTACAGCAGCATTTGACAGAGTAACAAAACAGGCTGAACTCAAAGCTTTGTTTATGACATTAGCATGAAAACCCAACTTCTGAAGCACTGTTCCCCTATTTTTGAATCAAAACAGAATTTGTCCTACTTCTGTGGATGATAATTCCTGAACTAATGCATGTCCCACCAATCCAGATTTTCAGTTCTTTATTTTGTCTTTTCCATTGACTTGTTAGCTGATGAGTTTAATGGTTGTTGGGTTGCTGTTTAATTTTAAACTCAATTCTGCAGGGGGTTGGACTAGATGACCCTGGAGGTCCCTTCCAACTCAATGATTCTATGATTCTATTCAATGTTGCTGATATAAATACTAGTTTTTATACTTTGAAAGAAGTGGATATAGCGGTATGTGCCAATACAAATCAGTGATGTTGCAGAAAGAAGTGAAGGAGAAGAATGTGAGTGCATGAACTAAATGAAGACTAAAAAACAGAGATATCTAGGGATTTAATCCAGGCAGCTTTTTTCACTCAATCTCATCCAATTATAGTCCTGACAAAAAACACAACACATTTTGTATAGCCTTTTTGGATGGCCAAAGGAGAACTCGACTTTTTCTCCAACATAGAAACTGGTTGGATGCCATCCAGAGGAGTTCTGCAAGATGTATGTAATGTTACAGAAAGAAATGCGTGTGCACTTTGGGACAAAAAAGGAAAAACTGAATTTAAGCATTAATTTATTGTGCTGTAACCTAAAGTTGTAACAAAAAAAAAACAAACCTCTTGACTAATATAGTGATGTAATGTGTTACTTCTGAATTAATAATAGTGTAGAAATGGTACTCTGAATTATTGGGATTGTGTATCCTGAACTATTCTATCTATTTTGGCAGAAAAAAGTTAAGCTTCCATCACATTTCAGTCAAGTATGTCAGGTTATCTCAAAATCCAGAGAAAGGTAAGCCTATTTAAGAGACTCCTTACACTGCACAGAAATCAAACAGTTATTTTCTTACAGTCCACACAACCGAATTTAACATTAACTAAACTCCATACTGGAACAAATGTTGGGAAATTTCTGAGTGCAAGTCAACTTGATAACACCTTACCTGGCTTTTAGTTGCTGCAACTTTTGCAAATAACGCTTGAGACACTTTTGCTCTCTTCATTTCCTGCTGGATCTCATCATAAATGGAAGCATTAATGTTCATAGTATTGTTTTCAGGTTTTCCATTCCTTTCTGTTGCAATAGCAGCTGTTTTCACCTATATAATATATGAATGTCATTTCAAATATGTAACAATGAGCATCGAGTTAAGAGATACGTCATTATGGTCTGCACTTTAAATCCTCTTAATTAGAAGGTACATCAAAATCAGTGAGATTTATTTTCATGTAAGTATGCTTGGTAGTGAAATTATATAACTTTTATTATACAAACTCCCTTTCAAATGTGTGAAACAGGCCAAAAGATACTTGCAAATATCTGAATGAACTTTCACAACGGAGAGGCAGTGTTCGGATTCACTAAAGAAATTAAGTACGGGGCAACACTGGGTACAATCAATTTTATAACATGCTTAAGTCTTTCAGTTTATTTTCCATTACTATGGTGGAATTGATACAGTGCTGGGTTTTGACTGGAGAAGCTCAAGTTCAATTTCTGTTTAGCCATAATGTTACTAGATAACCTTGGGTCAGTCAAACCTAAACTCCATGGAGTATTGTGTGTGTGTACTGAATCATATCATACTTTCCCACTTTTCATGGGGGTGGGTGGGGAGGGAGGGGGAGCTGAGTTTCTAAATGCCTGATTTTAATTAATATCTTTTATTGGTTTATTTTATAAGCTTTTGTTATTTTATAAGCTGCCTTAGGTGGGTTACTAGAAAGGTGGTGTAGTAATTTTCTAAATAATAAATAGTGCCCTAAACCAGCTTAAACACACACACACACAAACACTACTAGTGAAGGACTGGAAGTTCTTAAATAAAACCATTTCTGCTCTCTTCTTACCAAGTACAAGAGAAACTTCATCCTTTACCAAAAGCTCTCTTGAACAAGACTGCTTTTACAACTTGCTTCTCAAATCCAGCCAATACAGGAATATGCTCCCGTTCAAGGAGGCTGTTCCAAAGGGCCAGTGCTATAGATGAATGTCATTGAGCTGTAACAGCTATCAGAAAAGGCACAGAAGAGAGCTCTGAGCTTAAAGTAGTTAGGAAGCTGGCTAGGAATTATGTTGCAGGAAACCCATAGCCATTACTCCAGGGTAAGAGGCTATGCTGGTATAGAAGGGCAAGTTGCCTAGGCAAAGTTGGAGTTACTGGCTTCCTATGTCTCCCTACCCCTAGGGATGCTCCTGAAGGCAATGTAAAGGTAGGACACCAAAAACTTTGGAATAACCAACAAGCATTCAGGCAGTAGGAAAGTCTGCCCAGGTTCTTACCAGGAAAATGAACTTTCAAATAACAGAGTGTATTTGTGTGTGCAATGGTAATGAATACCTCATCAGGCCCATGCCTCCTTAGAAGAGCAGAATTCAGTGTTATAGATATCCAATATAAGCAACTGACGATGCTGTCCTATTAAGTCTTGTTTCTATAGCTCTTCTCTGCACAGAGCAAAATGCTTTTAAAGCTAACTGTCTAGTTTACTTCAAATGTATTTAACTCTCTGAATATATCTTGAACTTGAAAAAAAATATTGTTTATTTATACCGCAAATTGCCACACTGCCACAGATTACCTCTGTAGCCATCAAACTTGCTATGTGGTTCTCTTTTCTGTTCACCAGGAAAAGGTGGCAATTGCGTTGAGCCATTATGTACTCAAGTACTTCTTCATTCACCTAACGCAATTGTTTTCTCAAGACTAGAGAGAATAACGATTTAAAAGTGGACCCACATGGATTAAATGAGCTAAATCAGAAACATGGTGATAGAGAATAATTAAATTATACTAACGCAGGCAGATAGGACTACCAGGTCCATTTTTTTTTACTCTGAACTCTCTCAGGGGCCTCATCCAAAGAATACCTACAGCAGCTCTTTATTTCCCTCAAATCACAGTCAGTACACTACGTATATACCACTGAAACATTTTTTAAATTATCCAATTATTTTTATGAGGAAATTGACAAGGTTGCTTGGCGTATGTTAATTTTAGATATAGATTCCTCAAGAAAGTTTATGGCATTTTAAAAATCTTGCCCAACAAAGCAATCTCAAAAAGAATTCTTTTCTTTCATATTTTCCTCTTGAAGCATTAAGAACAGCATGCATGATTAGGTTACGTTGTGGTGAGCGCTACTTTATATTGCTTATTAACCTTTAAGAGACTATCTATAAAACCCTTTTTCTCCCCTTTAAGCATCAGTCACAACTTGCTGTGCTGCACTTCACAAATATATTTCAAAAAAGGAACACAGGCTTGTAACACTCAGTTTCCTGAAAGGAAATTTAGTAATTGGGGTAGAATTGAAAAGAGAAAGCTCTGTGAGGAAAAGGTGCTAGCAAAGGGCATAAAACCTTCAAAAAATGTTGAACACCATCAAAACGGATACTAAAATTTAGATGATAGATGATAGATGATAGATAGATAGATACTTCAGTTATTTAGCTACTATTTCTGTGAAACTGCCATAAACTTTTGTGAAGACGCGCCTAAGAAAGAATAATTTCCATTCCTGGTACTTACTTTAAAGTACATAGAAAAAAAACTTCTTTACTAGCCAATCTGTATGTATGTCCTCACTAATTATAAACATAAGGAGTTTTGGAGTTATATTTTCTGAACAAAGCACAAATAGGTAAATGAAGAGGTTTTCGCAAATATAGGAGCTCACATTATTTTTCCCAGGTGAAAATAAAACAAAAAACCTTTTATAATCCATTCCCATAACTACTGTTTTAGTTTTAGGAACAAAAATCTTTTTAAATCCTGGTTTAGCTTTTAATATTACATTATACATTAAAATTCATAAAGTAGTTCATTCCAGGCAAAACAAACTACTTTTTAGTTCTTCTCTGCAAATGGCATGAAAGGTATAATATGAAAGATATAATAAATGGGGCTGCTTTCAAAATGGCTTTTTATCAGGACAAAGTTTACTACTCCATTATTATGGTGGCGCCTGGAAGTACAGTTATATTTAAGTGTGAGTGTTTCCATTAACTCTCTTCTCCGTGGTGGTTTTTCAAGGATGGAAAGTTATATTTTATATTTTGGCCATTTCACATGTGTCATTAAAATAAAACTTGCCACACAGATCGTCAATTAGAACTATTTTCTATTTAGAGAAAGACCAAGCACTTAGATTTCAAAGGTGTTTAAACAATCTTAGTAAAGTGCAATGTACACTGAAACTTATCCTTTGAAAATAGAAATTATGAGTTCCACACATATACAAAAATTGGTTCCATCTTGGCACCCAGAAGACTGAAACCATGAGGGCCCAAGAAATGTCTAGAACAGAGAGCTAAGCCTGATTTACATTTGACCTGGTTTTTAGCAATGTTCAGGAATCGTATTCCAACAAAGCCAAAATGTCAAAGTGCAAAGCTGTAAAGTAAAATATAGCTTATTAATTGAATCCTTTGCACTCTGCATAAAAACATACATGATAAACAAATGAATGCAGGAAGTGTCAAATAAGGAGTCAGTAGCAACATTTCAGTACATGAATACATGCAAGTAGCTGACAGATTTCATATAAAATGTGATCAGACACACACATCCTTTATTGGCATATATAACCATATCACAATTAGAATAGGTAAAAATAAGGACAAATTGTTTAAAACAACAAAGAAATTACAAAGAAACCACAAGCTGTAGCTACATTTTCTATTAGTTCTGTGTTGGAGTTATCCAAAAGAAAGGAAACGTTTAAGAGGTCAAGAAATCCCCACTTAGTCACCAAAACAGGGTTCAAATATTTTATATGGATACTTGTATAAAAAGGACAATAAAAAAGGACGTGAGACCATTTCAATATTGTTGGTTTTACATGGGCAATATCTATCTGAATGTGGCATGTTTTAAAATATCTTCCTAAAAGTATGGCTGAGGGTTAGGAGAACGTGTGAATAAAGGGCTATCTGGCCTACTTTAGCTAAATCTCTGCAAGGTGCCATCAAATTGCGTCAGGACCTTTCTAAAGAATAATCTTTGCATACTTATCAATTTTGTGATTTCTTTGTAATTTCTTTGTTGTTTTAATCTATTTGTCCTTATTTTACCCATTCTAATTCTAATACAGTTTTATATGCCAGTAAAGGATGTGTGTGAGTGTAAATTGTGATCTGTTTCAACAGAGCTCTTTTTCAAAAGACCAACTGAGCTAATATCAAAAATGATGAAGAGGAAGAGGAAGAAAAACCCATAGCTTAGGTAAGTTGCTGTTCTTTGACAGTTTCTGTACTTTGGCTTATTTGTTGGAACTAGCTTTATGTGTTTTTTCCTTGAAGTAGCAATTTCAATAGAAACTAGATAATGTCTTGTACTTCCAGATATTATTATAGTTATTAAAACAGAGATCCAAAAATCAGTAGATTCTGTCTGAAAATACAACACATTATAGTTTTCTTGGAAAATTCATACATTCTTTCCTGGAGTGTTCTTTGAGGAACCATACAGAGGACACATCAAGAATTACATTTTGTATAACTTTTGAAATTAGAGAAAAGGATAACAACCCTGCAACTAAAAATATACACTGATTGTGCTATTAGACCAACTTTTCTCAATTTTTAACCCTTCTCTTCCCACCCAGTACAGGTCCATCACTGGCCATTTTGGGAGGGGGGCATGGAGGTCAACATGACCATATGTGGGCATATCACCTAAAACTAAAATATATTAATTTCCACCCATTCAGAAAACCTTTCCAAGGCTGTCAAGAAAAAAAAGGGTTTCACAAAACCCTGGTTGAGAAAGCCTGTATTTGACAGTTAATGCAAAATAAACACCACAGGATTGGATCAAATGAAGGCAGCCTAAGACCCAGGAACACAGGAACTTATTTATTTTAAACGTACATATACTCATAGCTGCTGTGAGGCTGTTGACAGATATATTGGACCACAGAACTTTGGGTACCAATTCTTGCTGCTGTGTACTATGCCATAGTGTGTTATAGAGACTGTTGTGAAACATGTTCCCCTGGTACCAGGTGCTTCAATTCAAGCAAAGCCACTGTCTTTCAGCACTGACAGCCAGCATGATGTAGTGACCAAGAGCAGCGCCCTCTAATCTGGAAAACTGAATTTGATTCCCCACACCTCCACACAAAGCCTGCTGGGTGATCTTACACCAGTCTCAGTTCTCTCAGAACTCCCTCAGCACCACCTACCTTATTGTGGGGAGAGGAAGGGAAAGCAATTGTAAGCTACTCTGAGATACTTTAGGGTAGAGAAAGACACGGTATAAAAACCAATTTTTGTTTTAATTCAATGCGGTCTGCACCCAGAATGGATGGAGAACTGTCCCCAGAATGGATGGAGCGCAATGTGTGTGGGTGTGTTTGGGATGATGTGTATTTTCTGGCTGAAGCCAAAAGCCAGAACTGTCTGTTGACTTCAGAGCTTCTTGTATGCATAGGTTTATAAAGATTATAAAAGATTTTAACAAATGCCTCAGGACACTGCTTAGGTTTAAAAATACTCTACAGCTTAGGGTGGTTGTTTTTTTCCTCAGACATTGCCAACGTTTTAGCGAAAAAGAGATCAGAAATAAATGAAAAACAATTTACTTGTGGAGGTCGGTTGGGTGGTGTGCTTATAAGAGGTGTGGGACCCATAGCAGAAGCTGCATTCAAACTCCTTTCCCTTTCATCCTGGTATATGCGATCCCTTTCTGCTTCTGGCAGCTGCAAGAAATTCTGCATAGCCCGAAGGTTTACCAGTAGAGACTGTGAAGCTGTCTTGGGGTCTTCTTCCTTTCGCAGGATTTCTGAGAGCAAGCCCTGTAAAGGGAAAGAATACAAAAAAAAAAAACAAAAAAAAAAACAAAAGACCCTGTTACACTATGCAGTCTTATACAACATACACAGTCATTCCTAATCATTCTTTCCCTTGTTTCTCTAACTTTAGAAAGCATGCAGTAAAAAGGCATTCATCCTGCATAGGAATATATTATTGACAAGTGAGGTAACGCAGAAGTGAGCTTCAATTGTAGTCTTAATGTTATTAAGCATCTGCTTTGTGCACAATGCAAACTGAATCTGCTTAATTGGGCTCCTCTTTTTTACTGACTTGCCATGAAATCTTTCTAAGACAGACAATAATAATAAGAATAAATAAAATCCAAGTAATTCTGAAGTATTTTATTCTGTACTTAATTCAAAACCTGAAATTAAAAAAACAAATACAATGGCAGAGAACCTCTTTCTGGAAATTAGGGGCCACTATATAACTTACAAACGAGACCTTTAAAAAACTGTGCAGCATATGGGCATTTTTGAGTCACTTGCTCACTTCTTCAGTACTTTGAAACAAAAACCCCCGCAAAAATTTAAGTAAAATCTATCTGTATAATGGCACTTTGAAAGCTGTCCTTTGCTTTCCCCATTTCCCAATATTTGAAAAATCATTGAAAAGTGTAATCACTGGAAAATATAGTTTATTAGGGTACATATTTATTGTTATGCATCAAGTTTTTCATCTCCACAAGAAAAAAAGAAAAATTATCCTGAGATGCACAGACACATTTCATATACAAACATATACTTACCTACTCCACCAGATATACAGTAGAAAGATATTTGATAAATCCAAAATTCACATGCATTTACTTTTGATTCAGAGGTAGACACTTCAGGGCTACATTCAAGTGGGCAGCTGTGTTGGTCTAAAGCAGCAGAACAAATTTAGAATCCAGTGACACCTTTAAGACCAACAAATTTATATTCAAGGTATGAGCTTTCACGTGTATATGAGGAAGTGTCGTGCACACAAAAGCTCATATCTTGAATAAAAAATTATTGGTTTTAAAGATGCTACTGGGCTTCAGGGTTACCTGAGTGATAACCTGTTCTCTTCACAATTGAGTAATTCTTGTATACAATGAATCCTAACTATTACAACTCATTCATAAATCAATGTTATGTAGTGGTTAGAATTCTGGATTGTGACCAATGACACTTGGGTTCAAATCCCCACCCTACCACTAGGGTCGATACACACTATGGCATAGGGCCTTTTGCTAGTGTCTCTCCCTCAATCTGCTTTGAGGGGTTGCAGTGAAGATAAAATGGTGGAAGGGATTATATATGCTGCATAAAGTGCATTTTATGAAGGGCAATATTAAAAAAAACAAATAAATCACTATTTTTTATATATTACCTAAATTTTTATACCCCAAATTTCTTTTTGGTAAAGGCAGCTTGGCAAAACTAAACTCTATGTATTTTCACTCTGTTACAAATCACTTCCGTTTTTTATTCTAAATTAACATCTATACAAAAAAATAGAAAAGTTGGTTCTTATGTACCACTTTTTCTCTACTAGGAGGAGTCTCAAAGCAGCTTACATTCACCTTCCTTTTCCTCACCCCACAACAGACACCCTGTGAGGCAGATGAGGCTGAGAGAGCCCTGATATTACTGCTCAGTCGGAACAGCTTTATCAGTGCTGGGGCAAGCCCAAGGTCACCTAGCTGCCTGCATGTGGAGGGGCGTGGAATCAAACCTGGCTTGCCAGATTAGAAGTCCGCATTCGTAACCACTACACCAAGATAAAGAACTCTGCCTTCTGAGATAATAAAACTTTAAGAAGCAAAAATCTGGGTATATTTTTAGAATTATTTAAGATATATACACAGTGAAGTCTTGTCTCCTCTGAACATAAACACAATGCTATATATTAGATGACTTTTATAATTGAGGGTGTTTGTTTTATCCCATTGTTTATGTATTTTGGAAGTTTCTATGCTGATCACTTCACATCCCAGATTTAACAGAATATGGAATTCAGAATTTGGAAAGTGGTTGCAAAACCAAATGTATGTTAGAATTTTCATGCCTGAAGCTCCCAGGCTATTGGGTTAGCATAACAAATGGAGGCTTCTCAGAGATGTTTCACGTTTGGAAAACTGGGTGGAAGGCCCCGCATCATGTGACATGATCCAAATTCTCAGAAGGTTTCTGCATGCCTGAAAACTGAGTTTTAAATATCACTGGGTGCTCTGGGTTGGACCTCTGATGATGGCCTAGCAAATCTGAATTTTTAATGTGCCCCACTGTGTGCTTGAGTTAGCAGGAATCATCTGCTCTTCAGATGCCTATGGAGGATATACACCTACAATCTCTTTGTCATGCATACCATGGATTATGTTAGTTGGGAATATCCTTGTACAGTGACTGCTTGTTCAGATGTAAGAGACTACAGGTAGAACAGAGCAAGAGCAGGGAAGAATTAACAGATTTGGCTGTGCAGGGTAAAGATAAAGCAATATTTGTTTTTAAAAAGGTGTGAATACAGGACTTGGTAAGTGTGGCTGCTGCCTTCAGCAAGGGGCGGCCATTGCGCCCAGGTGGAGGAGTGACAGCAAGGAAAAAACCTGGCAACGTTCACCATATTGGTACGTGCCTCCTCATGAGGAACTGCACGATTTGAGGCGGGTCTGTGTGAGGTGGTGGGCATAAAAGGAGACGGGAAAGCCACTCAGTCTCTTTTGCTGCCCACTGCTCTGGCCACCTGCTGTTTCCCATTCTGCCACCCTATTTGTACTGTGCATTTTTATGTGGCTATTGTCTTCATGTTCTTTTTTACTATTTCTTGTCACAGCTGGCAGTTTATAGTGGAAGTGGATCCTTTTGGCAGACCCTGTGATTATATGCTGGGTTCTGTCTGTTTGTGCGAGTCTCCTTAAGAGATGGCTCATGTGATTGCTTGCAAACTTCCTGGCCAGGGAGTCGGCTGCCTCACATGGCAGGGTGGCTAGGGGAGCTCCATTAGAAGTTGACTCCCATGGGGCTTTCCTATGCCTTACCTTCCCAGGGTCTAGCAGGCCTGATGGAGAGGGGGAGCTTGACCAGTGTGTCGCTTGGTCCCCATAGGTTGTTGATGGGTTTCCCTCCCTATGGGGTTGTGGCTACATGTGGGGAGGGGCGGTTTTGGATCTGCCACCTCACCTTCAGTGTGCCCATACTCATTTAAATAACAATAAAAGTTGTAGCCCTATTTATACCAAAACTAACTATAAATCTCTGTATGTGTTCTTTGTGCACCCGAAACTGCCCTCCTGCCTCTCAAGAAGCTTACTCAGAAATCAACTCATAACTACCATCCACCAACAGAGCAATTAAAAATACTTCTTGTATATTTTAAATACTTTTAAAATGCTGCTGTATTTATTACTGAGGGGGAAGGGAAAATTGTAAACATTTGTGAAAGAAATTACCATAAAAATCCTAAAAAACTAACATTACCAAATAATAAATCCTTACAAATGATCACTATTAAAATATGAATAGGGATTTCTAAAACTACTGAGACACTTTTTCTTGTATACTTAAAAAGAATGGTTTTGGAATGCAATAGTACCATATAATTGATTTACCTTTCAATCAACATTAAACCGTATTACTGAATTGTTTAGTTACTTTTCTACAACTCCAGGCCTTGATTCAAAGGCTGTATCTTGCTACTCAGTTCTTACCACCTATAATTGAAATAAGTTCTGTTGATTTAAATAGGATTTGACTCCAAACGCTTCCTTCTTGGGAACACTAGCTAAAGTCAGGGTATCTGTTCAATATCTTACTTTAATTCATTTTTCATATGCAGATATCCAGCACTTCTAAAAGAATCACAATTTTGATACAATTCCCCTATTATCTGTTCCAATCTTTGTAAAATATTGAAAATATCTTTGAGGGATTAACTAACAATAATTTCAGCCCATTTTCAAGCACCAATAAGACTATTTTAATAATGTTTTGTGTTTTAAAAATGTGTACATTTTAATGTACTTGGAACTATTTTAATAAAACAAGCAGATATAACTTTCCCATCCCCAGTTTCAGAAATTCTGGACAGTGGTTGATGTCAGACAGAACCAAATCCCCAATCTGCCAAGGATGCTTGTGAGCTAACTTCAAGACAGTCAAATCTTTGGCTCGAGCAACCACATGGGGTTGTTGTAAGGATAAAATGGATGATAGGAAAACAAAGTAAGCAGCTTTGAATCCACACTGGGGAGAAAAGATGGGGTATAAATGAAGCAAATAAATCTAGGAAAGGGAGTGAACTCAGCATGGATGTGATATTATTCTAGGACTTCTGCTTCTGTTAGGCTCTGTGGTATGCCATAAAGTCTGTCCTCCAAAGTTCTTCTTTGGGAACTGATCTCTGTAGTCCGGAGTTTAATTATTATTCTAGAAAACTCCACACCCCATTTTTTAAAGTTGATTACTTTAGGAAGAAGCAATAGTTACAACCTTCTACTCCTGTCTTCTGATCAGAACACTCTAATGCAGGGGTAGTCAAACTGCGGCCCTCCAGATGTCCATGGACTACAATTCCCATGAGCCCCTGCCAGTGAACGCTGACAGGGGCTCATGTGAATTGTAGTTCATGGACATCTGGAGTGCCGCAGTTTGACTACCCCTGATCTAATGCCAGTTCTGAGGTATGACAGAATTACCTATTGTCCCAAAAGGTAATCAGCAGCATTTTTGAGAGAGATCATACTCTGGATATGTATTTTCATAAGAAAGCTATATGCCCAGAGCAGCTACTTGTGCAGAGATACAAGCAGGGTAATTTTATTCACATTTGCATCAGGAATGATAGAATGTTCCAATAATCCCCAAGGAAAACATACACCAGAATTATTTGCCCTTGGAGAAGGTGTGCCATGTCTGAGACCTTTAATCATTTCATGTGTTTTTCTTACAGTACTCATACCAATCAGATCATCATACCAATAAGTCTCTCTGCACATCATTTGAGCATGATCGTACAGAAAGTGTATGCAAGAAACCAGTTTTCATGCAATTCTTTTTCAGATTAAGGGAACATTAGAAAATAGTCTTTTCTTCCTCATCTTCCAACCTTCAACTTCTAGTAAGTATTCACATGAAGCTGCCTTTTACTGAATCAGGCTATCAGTCCATCAAGACCAGTATTGTTTACTGGGTTGCATTTGGATCTACCCAAGTAAAAAATATACATTAAAAACACATTACTGGTGTTTTTTCATGTATATTTTGGCTTCCCAAATGCATCTGGGTTTTCTCGGGACGCCCCCCCCCCCCAAAAAAAAACACTAAAGAAAATCCTGGCTATATTTGGGGATTCAGGGTAGATATGAAAACAGCAGAGCGGCAGGAGCAGATCACAGTCTCTCTTTAAAGGGAATGCAGAAGACAGCCCAAAGATCCACTGTGCTGAGAGGTAGCAGCCTGTTCCTGCTGGCTTGGCTTTGAGTTGGCTTCTCCTACAGCTTAGGCCAGGCTGCAAGAGAAGGCAGTTCTAGAAGCTGCTGCACCATAGGGAACGATCTGCTAGCTGTGGCAAACCATCCCTGCCAGGATCTGCACGTGGCATGGAGCACAGATCTTGGGGTCAGTTTCTTCTGCACCATGGTTTAAACTCAAACTGAAAAAAAGTTGCACACTCCTCTTGTCTACACAGACTCAGCAGCTCTCCAGGTTAGAAGTATTTTCCATCACCTGTTGGCTGATCCTTTTGAACTGGAGATACCAGGGATTAAGCTTGGGATCTTCTGCAAATAAAGCAGAGGTCCTTCAACTGAGCCATGGTCCCCCCTCATGGGTACAGATTTGGTCTTTGGGCCTTCAGTTGTGAATCCCTAATGCAGGGGTAGTCAAACTGTGGCCCTCCAGATGTCCATGGACTGCAATTCCCATGAGCCCCTGCCAGCATTCACTGGCAGGGTCTCATGGGAATTGCAGTCCATGGACATCTGGAGGGCCGCAGTTTGACTACCCCTGCCCTAATGTATCCGAATGTTTAGATATTGTTCTATGTTTGCATGACCCCAACATATTTTTCTTATACTCCTGGCATCAGCCATTTAAATACAATTCTTGAAATACAATAAAACATAAACAATATTAGTATGATTATGTCATGATTAACCATATTAACAATTAATGCAGCCAGTGTTAATTCTCATATTGGACATTTGCCATACATGGAACCCAGAGATATGCACTTAAATGTGTCTGAATTTGCTCGTTCAACAGCCCAATCTTTCCCCTTAAAGCAGCAGTCAATTTAAACCACAGCCACATCACAAAAAATAAACAAATCTTTACAAGTCTTTGCAAGTGTGCTTCATTAGTAATTGCACAAAAATGTTCAATAAATATCAGCACTTTTAAAAGCTAATTATGAATTCTTTAAAAAGGGAGATAAATTAAAGTGTCTGCCAATATGCACTAAAGCATAGCCTGTCTGGCCCCCAGTTTGTCTGCTCTTTGAACGTAATCACTGATTCAGATAGATTTTATCAGCTTTATGGAACTTCAAAGCCCTCAGAAGAAAAATGTGATTTGCTGAAACCTTCCCCCCAAATATGCAGAACATCCTCATATACTATCTGTCTCTACTGCACTGGGTTGAAATCTCATATCCAGGTGGAAGATTATTTTCAAACTCCACCCGCAAGTTTGGAGCCCTGCCAAGTAAGTTATAAGCAGACACATTTATCTTTGTCGTTTATTAGCAAGAGGAGAGCTGTCATGATAGTGTAATAGCACCTTTTTACCTTTTACTCAAACAGTGATATGGGTAGTGTGCTTTTTCTTAAATTACACTACTAAGAATTATATGAACACAGTGGCAATTTCTGTTATACTTAAGCAGGCAAATTTCCCTCCACCACATAATTTACAGAACTCAAATTCAATAAAACATTACAGGATGGTCCATTACTGTTATCAGTTTTGAATAATCCATCTTCATTCTTCATTTTACTGGAAAATAAGCAGCGTGCCAATGAAAGAGGGAAAAACAGAGAAAAAGACTGAGAAAAGAAAAGCCTATGTAAACCTGTGACGTACCCTTAAAACTACTGAATATAGAATGCAGAACCCTGAATGTAGAACTGACAGCACTTCAGAACTGGGCTTATATTTGCTAGCTCCCCCTTCAAAATTGTTTCCAGAAACAAGTAAATCAGCCTGCACACACAGAGAGACTTTTATAGATAGGTGTCTGAACTACTTCTTGAGAGTTGGACATCTATGTGGATGAAGAACAGAATTACTTGGGAACAAATATGCATGCCTGTGTATTGCAGCAGTGTGGGATTCTTATTTCTGAATATATCCATTGGTCAAACGGGTTCCAGTTTCACTAGCAATTCCTTTAGTCTACTTTTTTCTGCTCAACTGAAAGCTTATATGTATACTATATATGTATACTATACTTTCAAACAGCCTTTGTAATCTGGTAATGTTGCCAGGTGCTAAAAGATTATTGATTCTGATGTGGCTCCTGGGATGGAAATAGGTACAGGGAGCATGCCAGAAGAGGCTGGGGCAGCTGCGGGGTGCAGTGACAGGTGGATGGCTGGGGCAGCGTGGGCCATTGCAAGAGGAGGACGGGCCACTGCTGCACTGACCATGGAGGCCTTGGGCACTGTGGTGGCCAGGCGGGCCAGTGCTGCCCCACCTGGCCAGGGGACATTGCAAGGCAGCTCTGATTCCAGGTGGGCCAGTGCCACTGCGAAGGTGAGGAGAAAGGAGGGAGGGAGCAGGGAGTCTGGGTGGTGGTGGGGTGGCCTCTCAGGGCCGGGGTGTAGGCTGCACGGCTCCCAAGGGCAGGGTGACTCTTCTCCAGGCCTCTGGTGGCTGGAGCCCTCCTGGAAGAAGAGGTAAGGAGGGAGGGGGGAGGACTGTGTGCATGATTGTGTGTGTGTGTAGGGTTGCCAACTGGGCAGGAGACATGTTCTACCCTTTAGATAATATGTAGAAATTGGCCAGTTAAGCTTATTTTGCTATAGACAGTAATGATATTCTATTAAGCCTCTATTAAAGCAACTGGACATTTTTCTCTAGGTCTGCCGGTAGCCCTAAATATAAGAGGCAAATATGCTTAGAAATAACTTCAGTACCTATGGGACACTGCATATATTTATAAACAAAATTCATTCTTGCTCTCCAAATTTAAAGTTTCATATTTATAGCAACAAAAATTACCAGTTTTTGCCTGTGTATGATGCAGATGCATTGTAAATAAACACACCTCAGTATAAACTCTGTGAAATTGAAAACTTACAATTAAAAAAAATATTAAACTGCTTTTTACAGAAGGGCAACATAGAAATTTGAAAAATCAATCAATAAATAAATATGTTTTAAATTAAATATCACATGAAACATACTTTTTAAGTAAAAGAGAGGCATTAGACAGGCTGGAGCAGAAAGGAATGCAGCTACTAGAACTTTTATTTATTTGTACGGAGTCTGTTTGCAGTTACCAACTCTGGGCAGTCTTCTAGAACACTAGAAAATATGCATACCAACCATGGTCTACTGCACTGGGAACAGTTTATATAGCTATCCCAGAATATATGGCCTATTTCCATTTGGGGCAAGGAAGCCAAAGCCTATAAGAATAAGCACTAAGATTCCAACACCACTTTTAAAAGAGACAGAGCTGATAGACATAATTCTGAGTTCACTGATAAGCTTGAAGTTGTCCAAAATACCTTTATTAGGAAAATATTGTGTCTTCCTCAAGGCACACCAGCTGCCTTTCTCAGAAGAGGCTGGCCTTCCAACTATTACCTCCGGAATGCACCTGAAACTGCTGAAATTCTATTTCTCTCTTATTAATAAACCTGAGACCCACCTAGTCAAACTCAGCTTTCAGTTTTATTTCAAAAGGAACTACTGGACAACTATGTTTTTCCCTCTTGCATTTAACCCCCCTGCCTTTCCCAATTCAATCAAAACCGGGAATTATGTAAAACTCAAGACTGGGTTCATAGGAAAGATGCCTTATGTGACAGGAATCTGATCCAAAACTCTAAATTTTCCAGGTGATATACGAAGCTTAAATATGGCAGATCTTTCTCCTGATATCTTCATGATCTAACAAAGGCCCATCTTAGAAAAGCCTTTACTTGTGTAAAGTTTCAGACCTTTCCTTCTGCATACTTGCCCGACAGATTTAATCGGGTCCCACCAGGTTGTCGGTTGTGCTTTGCAGGCTTAACCAAGTAGAAGACCTTATCCACTATATCATGTATTGCCCTCTACACAATGACATTCAAATCAACACAGTACTATTCACTGTCTCAAGATCTGATGATAAAAGGCATTGATAAAATTTAGCTTTCATTATTTTCAAATATTTGTGCAATAGTCAGAGATCATAATGTAATGTTTGTTTTTTAAATAAGTTAAACTACACTGTTTTCCTAACTATGCACATCTATTTTTCCTATAAAAAATCCTGATTAACAGAATTTCTTTGAATACCCCCCCCCCCGGAAAACAGTAGAGATCTTAAACCACTACCTTACTGCTACTGCTGTGGTGAAATGACTGCAAGATCCAGGTGATTAAGTTAATAACTGCAGGATTATACTAGACCCAGCATTCGAACCAAATTCATGCAATCACAAAAAGTGCTTTCTTCCGATTTAGTTTAACCTTGAAAATGACCTTCTACCTTGACTCAGTTGAGCTGGTAGCCACCAAAATTCATGATATGGCCACACTGAGACAACTACTATAATGCACTCTATATAGGTCCTCCCTCAAATCAACTCAGAAACGCCAGTCAGTACAGAATGCTGCAGCTCTGTTATTATAAGGAACAAGATGGAATATACATATTTTACCCATTCTACAGTTTCTACATAGTCTGCTGGTTAGTTACTAGATCGAATTCGAGGTACTGTTACATACAAAGCTCTTCAAGTTCTTAGAATCATATACAGCTGCCACCTTGCAAACAGGCAAAATCTAAACTGCTCATAGAAATGGATTCTCTGTAGTGGTCCCCGCCCTCTAGAATGGCCCTGCCAGAGAAGGGCAGGAAGGCCCCATGCTTCTGACTATCTGCAAACTATTTTAATGGGAACTATTTAGAAAGGGAATTTTATAAAGGAAATTGGGGTGCTAACAGAAAGATCCAGGAAGATGCTTCAACAAAAGGAACAGAATTTTTGACTGTTCTACTAATATAAAATACCTGTTGCGGTATATTTTATGTTGCTCACTGCATTATATTTCTGCTTATGTAAAATTATTTTTGCATGGTTTAACATATCATATTTAATACTTATGTCTTATTACAGGTTTCCACAACCCCAGTCCTATTACATTACTTATTAGATGTTTCCTCACCCTACTGATAGTACAGACATGAAATTCACCTTAAGTCTCAGTGAGAAAGGTGGCCTATAAATAATATAAAAAAATTAAAAATAGCTTCAGTCACTTCCATAAATGCCACATACAGAGATATCGTACAAATTTATCTTGCAAAGGTTCAATTTAATTAAAGTTCAGCAGATGTAATATTACCAAAATTCTTCCTTCCGTTCAAAGGAAGAAGTCACAGAGCTGGAAATAATCCCAAGAGTTTTCAATGAATTATTGTTTCAAGGACCTATCAAAGACACTGTCCAAAGTTCATTCTGATGGACCAGGCTGTTTTACTTTAACTAATAAAAACCAGACCTTGGAAAGCAAAGATACTCAAAAATAAATAGAAAATTGACTGTCCCAAAATGTTCTAGGAAGCCTTCCCAAGAATTAAGAGGGAAAAGTAGTATGAGTTACTAAACCTAGGGTTTTTTCTTTTTACGTTTTAAAATGTAAACTGCCTAAAGCATCTGCATGGAGAGGTTGTATGTAAACGTAATAAATAAATAATATAGTGCTGGAAGGTGCAGCTGCAGAATGAGCCGTTTAATCCAGCAGTGTACTTCTGGTATGATATCTTACACCAGTATTATTCGAGAAGTCACAAGGATGCTGGCTACGGTAATTAGTCAGTTGTGCATCAGTAAATAAATGTGCAATCAGCCTACTGCATGGAGTGATTACTACATAGGTTGGCTGTGCATTAGCAGCTTATATATGAAGCTGATTTCTAGAATTCTTAAATAAGTAAGTCCCATTCATTCCCCATGCTTGGGAAAGTAGCACACAGAGCCTCCAAAGGAACTAAAAGAGGAAAAATACTGACATAAATTGCTGTACAAATCTGAAGCCATCACATACAAAAAACCTGAAGTTTAAAATGGGCTCTACGTCTCTCTCTCTATATATGTGCATGCGTCTGTAGAATTTCCAGAGAAATATTATGGCTTGAAATGGAAAAGTGGACTGGATCTTTACTGGAGTTTCAAATATTATCATATATTGGGCACAGAATTTTAAAGCGTATGATTTTTCTACAGAATTTCCAATTCTGAAGATTCATAAAATTAATACCACAGTTTCATGGTCAGTACAATAATCTATCAAGTTTGGAAATTTTAGGCTGATAATTATATATATGGGGAAGAGATATTGAAATAACAAGTAAAGCAAATTATAAAGTGCCAGATTGACCTCTGTGGACTAGAGTTAAATCCTGTTCAAAAAGGTGAATGGATAACCACTTCTTTGGCAGATTATGAATAGTTCTTTATGCTAATATTAGTGTGTCAACAGTTTGCAAATACCTGAAAAATGTCTTTAATTTAAGCAATATCAGAGAAGTATGTGCTGTATTGTATTTAACATTTAAAGTATTTTTCCAATACAAATTTCCACATAAATCTTCTTTTAACATATTTGAATATAACCTTTAAACTCCACACGATCTGTTTTTCTCCCAATCAAATATTTCTGTTCTAGTTGCCAATAAGGCAGGAGGTATTTTTAATTTTGTTTACTAAATATGAGTACAAAAATCAGATCATGCTCTATTCAGGACATGAAATAACTTAAAAAAAAGTTTTCTAATTCTACTTTTTTTGAGGAAAATCTTTATCATTCTTTTAAGATGACATTTTAAATTACTTGATTTAAATACTGGGTAGGCCTTTTTCAGGTGAAATAGCTTTGTTGTCTTTTTGTAAAATTTCTGTAATTCTCAATTATTCTGGCAATTATTTAAAAATCTATGTACGATGCTTTGATTCCATTGTTCTAATATAGTGTTTTCAGGTAGCATTTGTTTTGGTGAGAAATTGTGTAAAATCAACTGATCACCAAAGCTCTACCTTTAGAGCACACTGAACTTGTTCATCCTAAATATTTAATATTCTATCTCCAAAATCTTTTCCTTCCTACAACTATCTGTTGTCTTCTAAAAGTCTGTTAAAGGCATTCATTATGGCTAGACTAAATGGTCACTCCTTGGCAGTTATTAGGAGTAGGTTCATACTTTTACCCTATTCAGAACAAATCTTTCCCTACGGTAAAATCAACATGATGGTACATATCCTTCTGGAGTATCCTTTGTATGCTAATCTCAGCAACTGTCATATTTCACCATATTTGCAAGAGCATTCTGATGTATATTTTGATGACCTATTTACCTTTTTACTTACTAACAGGGATCCAAAAAGAACTGTAACAACTCCATTTTTACTCTTTTTGTCCATTGGGTGATAAGTGATTAACAACTATTCATTGCTCAAGATCAATGTACCATAGAGCTGTTACTGAAAAAAAGGAAAAGGATTGTGCAGTTTTGATGATGCCTCATCATAGTCCTACATTCTGTCGTACATCAGGGGAGTACTCAGGGATACCCTGGACAAAGGGAGAGGAGTCAAGCTACTCATCACCACTGAGTTCATGGACACTAGCCAAAATATTGGCAATGCTTGTGCCATTCAAGTCTAACTGACACACAAATAGGTCATAGAATGCAATGTGCAGAATGGATCCTTATCAGTACTAATTCATTGAAAGAGAGTGCTACTTTCACATCACATAACCTGTTTTTAATTGGATTACATAACATATTCCCCTCATTCTAAGTGCATGGCAAATTTCAAATCAATGATTAGGGTTGCATGTTGCGAACAGGAGAATTTACCATTGGCTGTAACAATATGGATGTCATCTGTTCTTAGGCAACAGAACCAAAGTGTGAACCTTCTCCATGCCAAGCAGATGCTCCATGAGTCATAGCCCCTATCTAATATAAAATTTTATCCTTTTTTAACTACTTGCTTCTCCAAGCAATTATCAGCAAGCCATACAATAATATCAGGAGAAAGAGCTACATGAATTCAACACTACCTGAATTACTTTAAAGTAACTATGGTTGGTTATCCATCATGAGAAGTTCAACAGTGCTATCTTAAGCCCAGCTATACCTTCCTAATTCCAATGAAATCAAAGAGCTCCTAGGGGTGTAATATTACATAGGACTACACTCTGTCTAATTTAGTGCAAGTAAGAGAATAGTGAACAGGAGGGGATATGGGAAAATTAATCTTGCTGTTTAAAAGAAAAGGCTAACCTGAGTTCTGTTAAATGCCACACGTGCAAAAACTGCCTGCGAGATTCCTGCTCGTTTCAATTCATCACGCACCCACTGGTAGATTTCGGAAGACACCTCTGTGTTAGTCGAGACCTGTTGCTCCAACGGCTTGTTCATGGATCTGCTGACAGGAGGAGGATGGTTCAAGTACTGTTGATTTAAGGATTGTTGGGCGAGAAGTCTGTTCACTGCATACTGCTGGTTTAGCAACTGGGCCATTACCAGCTGTTGATTCACCAACTGAGGACTGATGGGAGTAGATACAAGTCCAGGGTGCAGATTTGGAAGCGGGGTCCGAACAGATGGTTGACTACTATGAGAAAGCTGAACAGGTGATGGAGGCTGTTCAGCTGTGTTCCCTGGGACTGGTTGGTGACCAAAGTTGACGTGGTTGGCACCTTGTTGGGATAGTTCAGAAAGACTATCCATTTCAGCTACAGAGGAAAAATAATAGTTGTTATTAACTTGGGTGAAATACTTTGCAGGTAAATTTAAAGTACCTTAGTTGTCGTCAGAGACTCTTATTCCCTTATTCTCTATTTTGTCATAAAAATACATCATTGTGCACTGAAATCTCCAACGTACCTAAATGTTTTGTACACGATTTCATTTATGGAAAACTCCTTTTGGAAAAATCTATTTTCAAAGTATATATCAATGCACTCCGCATCAACAATCTAAAAATATTCAACTAATGATCACATTGCATGACCTGAAACACTGGACACAGACCATTTTAATGATGATTGAGAATCTATCTAAATGTTTCACTACTTGCCTTCAAATACTTCCTGCTACTATTATAAAGATTTTTGAATGATTACAAGTATAGAATTTTCAAGTAGCAAAATTTGAAGTAGCAAAATTGTTATTATTGGTCAAATATTAACTTTTGGCTTAATTCCAACTGGATAAATTAATTTAATGTTTTTCTAGAATAAAAGTAATCCATCCCCCATTCACAAACAGTATTTGGAAAAGTACATGGCATACTTCTATTAAAAGTACAGTTAGTCTTAATAAAACTCATGGCTACAGAAAGAAACATATCTTTTTAATAGTACAACTAATATGAATAAAACTCTACAACACTCTCTCAAGAGCTTTGGCAAACTCACTGTGCACACCTGGTCTTGGGAATTAGTGGCAGAAAAAACTATTTAGAGGTCTGAACTTCTGTGTAACCCTAACCACAACATCTCTTTATTTCCTTGTCACAATTACTTTAAATCCTGATCAGAACTCAAAATAAAATCTTCACCAGATTCCTTCCTTTAGGTGTGGAAACACAAAGTGTTTTCTTATTTTAATATAGGGATGGTTCATACACATGAGAATTAGGGATGGTTCATAAACATGAGAATTATTCTAACCATAGAATTAGTTTACATATTTACATT
This sequence comes from Paroedura picta, assembly GCF_049243985.1. Taxonomy (NCBI): domain Eukaryota; kingdom Metazoa; phylum Chordata; class Lepidosauria; order Squamata; family Gekkonidae; genus Paroedura; species Paroedura picta. The sequence goes on from NC_135379.1 coordinate 32,622,177, forward strand.
TGTCCTCCATTCTCAGTGAAATAAAAAGAAACGTGGATATATGTTAGCAAGAATTAGGCTACAAACTATTTACAGCTGGTAAATCTTGCTATCTCAAGGTGGCAATGATTGCTCAGTGTAGTAGAGTTGGCCATTTCATTCTCATAGGTTTCATTGTTCCAAACTCAGGGTGGGATGACTGAAAAAAAGGTTCAGATAGGACTGATCTTACGTCTATCCCAGCTGTGCTGGGAAAAATTGTGTCCAAAGGAAAATAAGACAATAAGAAAGTTCTGTACGTTATTTGATCTTTGAGAGCTATTTCACACAATCAAGCCATTACTCAATGTATGGAATGCATGCGTGAGCTCACTATAATTTTGGCACCACTTCCATTCTTACAGAACACTCAGAGGTTTCTGGCCACCAATGCAGATAGGCAATAATCTATTTTACTTTCACTTCAGATAATTATACTTGTTGGATCAGTAATCAAATGCTGCAAAGCTTTTAAACTAATATTCAAAGAAAAATAAAAACATTTTGCCTAAGTAGCAGAAAACTAAAGGTGCCAAGGTAATATTGATAAGCATTACATTTTTAAAAGCCAAGCATCTGCAACATTTAAGCATTGATGTGCCTTCCTTTCTCCTCCCCTGCAGTCTGCAAAACAGTTAAAGAATCAAACTTTAAACGCTTTGTAAAAATCTACAGAGATTTCATCAGACTAAAACAGTGCAGCATTTCTAGAGTTTACACCAGGCTTAAAGGTTGCCTAAAGCATATGCATATAGTCACCATAGTTCAGCTCTTATCTTTTTGCTTACCCATCATATCCTTTGCTTTCTTGAAATGTTTATACCACCTCCCAAATTCCTGACATTTTGCTGCTGAGACATTTGCATAGTAAGTGCTGTTCACAATGGAAGAAATCATACTCTGAAAAGGAAGGGGGGGGGGAAATCATCTGTATTACAGAATAGTATAACAAAAGAAGTTTTTATATTGTTTGATGGGTAATATTTTTAGTCTCAACACTATACTGAGTTTGTAGGTCTTTAGATCTTAGACATTTATGCTACTATATTTAACAGAAAAATTAAGCATAGCATCCCTTGAAAAAATGATGCAGTATCAGAGTTACTGCTGCATGGTTTGGAATAAACCGTCACAGTTTATGGGCCACACAAACACATAAGAAGACATCTACTTCATGAGAGGTTGGGCACAAATTCTTCATCTACTGACCAGCCTCCTGCACAAGTAGGCTAACAGCAGCAGTTTGGGAGCAGGTAGCAAAGGAAGAGATTCTGTGCTTGCCAGCCCCAGTTTCATTAATAGTCCTCGATGAGCACAATTATGTGGAAAGAGGAGCCATGCTTAGATGCCCATCACAGGACCTCATATTATTCCCTTTTATCTATAACAGAACCTGGGCACCAGCATAACTAAAAGATGTGAATATTAACTCATAGAACTAATGGATACATTTTCTCTAAAATAATAATTGCTCTATAGCTGTTATATTAATGAAAATATGTTTAGTTTTAAGTTCAGTTAATACCTGAATGCATGTCACTCCTACCAGCACCAGTTCTAGGTTTTGATGGGTCTAAGAGAGTTCCCAGGGTGCCCCTCCTTTCCTCTGCTCACCCCAGTACTTCCCTCTCACACCCTCCGTCTTTCCCACACATCTACATGACTCCCACTTCCCTGGATGTCCTTCCCCTGATTGCTTGTGAGCTCTCCCACCACTGCCTACAGCTCTTTCCCAAGTCACACTAGCAATTTTGGAGCATGGGTGGTGGAGCACCTGCCAGAATCCCTGGGCCCTGGCAGCTGCCCCTGCTCATGTTATGCTGATATCAGACCTGATTCCTGTTTTTCTTCTTCATCATTACAAAGAAAAGATTCATTCCTGTAGAAACACTAGAGGTACCCTACTTGATCAGACTAGTTGTGCAGTATCCTATTTAACACAGTAGTCAACCAGTTGCCCTAGAGGCCCAATAAACAGAAAACAGAGGCCTTCCCCCCAATGTTGCCTCTTAGCACTGGTATTCAGAGCTTTACTATTTCTGAATGTGGGAATTTCTTTTAGTCATCATGTCTATCCTCCATGAATCTATCTAATCCCATCTATTCTTGGGCTCATCTCTACACCTAATGGCAGTGATGCCTACAATTTAAATGCTGAGTGAGGAAGTACTCGTTTGTCCTAAAGTTTATAAACTTTACTGGGTGACACTGTGGGACTTTTAAAGACAATAAGCTGGAAAAAAACATTATTGCTTTGGAGCAGGCTTTTCCAACCAGGTGAAACACTGGGGTTTCTTGACAGCCCCGCAAAGGGTTCCCAAATGGTTGATTGAGTGTGTGTATGTGTACAGTTAAACAGTTATCGAGTAATTTGACAATATATATTCATGCTGATATGTCCTCCTCCCCAATTGGACAATGATGGGCCTAGAGGGGATGGGAAGGGGAGGGGCCTTAGGTGGGCATGTATACTACTATGCTTTCCAACCATATTCTACATGATCACACCACTTCTGGGGGTTTTCAAAGCCTGAAGAATGTTTCAGGGGGTTTTCAATGGTAAAAAGTTAAGAAAGACTGCTTTGGAGAATGAATTTTGGGGCATTATTTCCTGTTGAGGTCCCTCCCTCCCCAAAGACCACTCTCCTAAGGCACCCCCTCCAAATCTCTAGGAATTTCCAAACCTGGAGTTGGCAATCCTAGCTATAAGTTATGAATTCCCTATTCATTTATTTTCTTAATAATGTCTATACCTATTAAAAGTTTAAAAATACACAAGAAAGCAGAACTAGTATAAAATAAAGCATGTCTAAGATTAGTTCTTTTAGGAGCTTGTGGCAGCTTTTGCCCTTTCAGAAACAGAAAAACTTTTGACAAGTTTAACAATTTAGTTAAATCTGAATACAGATATCTCTATGTTGGAATACCTCCTGCAAGGTTACTTGAGTTTGTACTCATCTCTAAGCTCGAGAAGAACCCATTTTAAACATGCACAGTACTTTTAGTTCTTTTTCTCAGAGCTTGATGAATATATGATCTGAAACAGTGCCACCTTTGCAAAAGCCCCGCCACTTTGGGATGGTACCATCTGCCACAGCCTGAGTTTTCTTTTCCAGCCAAATGTATTATTTATATCTTCCATAGATATGTGACACTAAGGACTAAATTTCTTTTTTAAAGTTCATTTTTGGTTCATCTAGACAGCTTAAAAATGTATCCCACTTTTGGAGCTCTATCCTCTGACGAATTACAACATAAGGTGGTATGCAAGTAATTTTGTGACTTTATGTATCCAGCCATCTCAGATAGCATTTATGCTCTTTGCTTAGTAGGCCAAAAGAAAGATTTTCGCTCTATATGTGAGATGCAGGTGGGTAGCCATGTTGGTCTGAAGTAGCAGGACCAAATGGAAATCCAAAGGCACCTTTAAGATCAACGAAGTTTTATTCAAGGTGTGAGCGTTCGTGTACATGCGCACTTCCTCAGACAATACAACAAAAATCATAAGAGTACAGATATAAGGAGAAAGTACATTAGTAGTAAATTAATAAACAGTGTCACAACAAATATACAGCATGATGATGAAGTTCCTTGGATATTTCCTTGCTAGAATAATAAAATGCTTTTTTTATTCAGTTGTCCTTCACAAAAAGAAAGGGGATATAAAAATGTCAAGGTTAGTGATTAATGGCAGACAACTTTTCCAGGTGTGGAAAGAAGTAATTTAAAAAGTCTAGTTGCCAGTCCCATCTGTCTCCACCCAAGCATGGAAGCATTCCCACAAGTGACATGGCCAGCTGTGCTCGTTCTCCTGCCCGAAGACCAGAGAGTTAAATTCTAAATTACATTCCATTGAGAAACCTGCAGGAGAACACTTCAACCTTCCAGGACATTCAATGAGAGAACTCAAAGTACAGTATTTGCTGGCGTATAAGACTACTTTTCCCCCTGAAAAACATGCCTCCAAGTGGGGGGATCGTCCTATACACCGGGTACACTTCAGTTGGGATAGACATAGCTGCCCATAGTGGCCCATAGTACTGTCATGTAATAAACTCTATATTTTAAGTGGAAATGTTGGGGGGGGGGTCGTCTTATACGCCCAGTCGTCTTATACGCCGGCAAATACGGTAGCTGTTTTATTGCAAAGAAACTTCAAAAACAGACTGGAAAGGAAGATTGTAGAGATGCAAGTTATTACAACACTCAAAACAATGAAATCCCTAAGAATCAACAGGAACATTGGTTTCTTATCTCACTACATATGCTAACCTCATTCAACTCTTATATCCATATTACTTACAATCCTCTCTTCATTTCACTTGGGGCAATGGGACTGTAATGTGATGTAAGTATATATTTAATGTAATTTAGAATCTAACTCTTTGGTCTTCGGACAGGAGAACAAACAAAGCAGGGCTTGTCACTTGTGAAGCTGCTTCCATGTTTGGGCGGAGATGGATGGGACTAGCAACTAGTCTTCTTTCCACAACTGGGAAAGCGTCTTCCATTAATCACTAACCTTAAGATTTTTATATCCCCTTGGTTTTGTGAACAACAAATGAACCCCAAAAACAGACTTTGTTATTCTAGCAAGGAACTATCTAATCTTCATCATAATACTGCATATTTGTTGTGAGGCTGTTTACTAATTTACTACTAATTTACTCTCTCCTTATATCTGTACTCTTATGGCTTTTGTTCCATTGTCTGAGGAAGTGTGCATGCACACAAATGCTCACACCTTAAGTAAAACTTTGTTGGTCTTAAAGGTGCATTTGGGCTCACACTTTGTTCTCTATATGTGAGAAAGCCTTTCAGACCTTATCCATTTTTCATCAATCAATAGAACAGTTTTTAGGATGACTTTTCTTGACTATGACCTATAAGTTCTCTCATCAGGCAGGCCAGAAATAGTTTATAATTATGATTAAAAGTGCATTGTTATTCTTTCTGGGAAACAACAAAAAACATTAATCATGTGAATTCAATCATCTAAACCAAAACTGTTCAAGCTTTGCTGCCAAATCAACCAGCCACTGCAAAATCTGTTATCAGTGATTGCTCAGCTTCAGGTAAAAAACCGACATTTGCAAACTTATCCTGCCCAGTCCCTAAATCCCTTCTTTTAAGATTTAGACCATAAGCATCATACACAAATTGGAAAAGAAGACCAAGGACCAATTTCAAAGCACACAGGGCCTGCAACAGCAAAAGAAAACAAAAGCAAGCAGACAACTTCTGAGACAGATGTACTTCAAGGCAAAACTATTAGGCTACTTTTGTGTGTGTGAAAAGTGCTCTTTCAAACTAATGCTGCCAGAAACTTTCTTAGCCCTCTTTGAATGTTAGACCTAGACAGCAAGAAAGATGCATTTACACAACTGGCTCATTGACGTTTAAAGCTTTCAAGCTTGAGCGGTAGAGGGGGCAAGGGCTACAACAACTTATTTACACAATTATTTAAATACGATTAAACAGCTGATGGACAAATATTAAACTGGAAAATGTATAGTCATTTCAGCTTAATGTAATCCTCTTTCTGTAAACACCCAAGATGATTTTTTCCCCAACTAGAACAGTCCTGACATCTCATAAGCCTAAGGGTGAATAGCAAGAGATTGTTTTTGATAGTTATAAATATTCAAAAGACATGCAGACCATCTGCTTTCATAATACAGGTAAAGCAAGACTGAAACGGTGACTGCTATACAAAAATGGTTCTTTTAACAAAGTCTTCCTCTCCTCGAAAACTATAAAGACAGATGTCAGAAACGGTTTATACAGGGTAATCAGGAGTGTGCAAGATGCAATATTCCTTTTACACACAGAGCTTGCTAAACAGTCTCTGTTCTTTCTTCCCATCTGTGTGTTGCAGTGTATTTCCAGGAGTTAAGAACATTTTTTTTAAAAAAATGGAAATCTCACATACATCACAAAACATGGTATCTAGGAATGCTAATTAAATTTCTACTAAGGGTCTTTTTTACTTGGCTCATAGTAAAATACGGTTTTAAACTGGCATGCGCTCTAGAAGGAAGATACTGAAAGAACAAATAAGGTTAATTTTACACTCTAACACTATTTCCACACCATCACCTTGCACATAAGTTGGCATCTGTTAAATTAGGCTTGCCACAAGCAGTTCAAGTATAATTTTCCTTTTATTTTGAAATAAGGTTTTATTTATGCTTTAACATTAATCAAGCTCTCCAAGAACAGCCCTGTAACAACATAATAATTTTGTCAAGTAGCAAGTTAAAATATACCTTATCTTCTCAGCAGAATATTAAGAGTGCTGCCCATAAACTCTTACAGTCAATTTTGAAAACTGAAACATTATCTTGACAGTAACCTTTTAATGTACCATATTAATGACACAGCAGTGTTAAGTACCTTTTTATAATTCTCAATAAAAGGGACGTTTACTGAACAATCTGTCAAAACTATTGGTTCCTATTCTTTCCCCCCTCCCCAATAAGACCTAGTCCCACTTCTATAAATTCTCAATTTGCCCCCTTTGTAAAATAAATACCATATAAACATGAGCATAAGCCTACCCGAATTTTAGCCGAGGCATCTAATTTTACCACTAAATCAACAATAACAGGTAAGTGGGACCCTCAATTGAGTATAAGCCTGGGGGGGGGGGTTTCAGCAATGTGCTGAAATGTGCTGAAAAAGTAGGCTTATAAAATATTGCAAGGATGTAGGAAGCCAAATTACCACTGCCAATTCCGAGATCAATATCCACACTGGGGGAACCACAGCATATTTCAACATTACACATGCGGTGAAGCAAAAGAAAACTAACAGTGCCATTCATAAGCAAAGTCCTGCTAAGCCCATAGAACTTAGAAAGGTGAAACTCTTCTTCGGATGCCATTCTTCTTTCCACTATGGAGAATAACCTACATGTTAAATTAACATGAAAAATTAAGCACTAATTGTGCAGTCATTTATCTTAGAAAGCATCAAGATGACGATTTTCTAACCAAATCTCCAAATAAAATTAAGGCTGACAATTATTTAAAATTGACAGTGGCAAGGAATAGCCATGCTGCTTAGTTGAAGACTTAATTTAATCCTAGATAGTAGTGGACATGAATTTATGTTAAACATATTGTGCCATGCTTAAAAAAAATCTAGGCAATAATAAACTATGGCATAATTTTAGCATCTTAAAACAATGAGTTCTAAAACAGTTAGGTGATCAAGGAGAACTAAATCAGCTCAAATTAAAAATAATTCAGAGCTGAAGAGATAAAATTGTGCATCCTCAACTGCCTTCCCATTGTTTCAAAAGGAGAATGAAAAGCAATGGTAATTGTATTTAAAGTCTTAGTATCGCAACAACACTGAAAACCCGGTACCTATAATTCACTTTTTTTTTTTGCCCTTTTTATGATGGAAACTTCAGATGGGCTCTTTCAGAAAAAAAAGGCAATATTTAATAGAAGAGGAAAAGTAGAGTTTATTCTTGAAGACTGCCTTTCCATGTTGCTATGTGAGACACAAGCAGCACAGGACTTTTAAAATTAAATACGGTGCCTTAAACTCCATGCAGAAGTCAACAGAAATTGCAGCTGTGCCAAAATAGCCCCTGTTTGATTCAGCCTTCCTTCATATTCAGGAGATGGGCAGCAACATTCGCTACTAACTAAATGTTCAACAAAGCCCAATGCAGAGTGGATTACAGTCACTGATCCATGAGGTTACAAAAGGTATACATTATGCCTGGCAGTTCCCCATTTCTGAGAAAAGTCACAGATGGCTTATCAAAGATAATTGATAAAAAGTCCCCCTGGACACAACTGTTGCCTGTTTTGTTAGCAGCAAAGGTACTACTGGCAAAAAGAAATACCTCATCTTCACACGAGCTAGGTTTCACAGGGTTTAATGGTCAGGTCTGAAAGAAAATTTTATTAAGAATCTTCTGTAACTATACCCACAATATGGGTTGGTTGGTATTTCTGGATTTTAAAACTGCAAATGGTATTCTAAGGAAAATAAATCTAGGTCACTGATGCAGACTGTCAGAGAAAAGCTGTGATGATAAAGAGTGAAGAGCAGATCCTTTCCCCTGACGTGTTAATAGGGGCAGTCTTAGACAATGCACAATAAGGGCATCTACTATGGACTCTGTAGTAGGGTGCCCAACTGCTTATGGCAGCCTTTCTCAACTCTTTTACTATTGAGAAACCCCTGACACACATTCTTCAGGCTTCAAGAAACCCCAAAAGTGGGGTGATTGTTCAGAAGACAATTGGGAAGCATAGCTGTATACACATCCACCTCAGTTCCATTATCTTTCCTACCTCACCCAGGTACATCACTGACCATTTTGGGAGGGGAGGGGAGGCTGATCAATGTGACTGTATATGGTCATTTCACCCAATAAAAGTTTTACAAATTAAAAAATATATATATTAAAATTAACTCCCATCCATTTGAGAAACCATTCCAGGGCCATCAAGAAACTCCAGAGTTTCATGAAACCCTGGTTAAGAAAGCCTGGCGTATGGGCTCACCTTTCCTAACAGGGAGGAATGAAGAGCAGGATCCTGCAGTTATTGCCAGTGCCTGCCCTTTCTGGAGCTTGGGAAAACAGGATTCCAGCAGGGATGGCCCCAACTTACCTGAGGCTGATCCACTGCAGATGTGTGAGGCGGATCTGGAAGAGAGCAAGCCCCTCAGCTGCCGAAAGGCATAGAGCAGGCGCTGATGGCCAAGGGGTCACATCTGGCTGAACAACCCCATGTTACACTGGGTGGGAAGAAGGGGGTGAGCAAAGTCCCCTATTAAATTATTATTATTATTATTATTATTATTATTATTATTATTATTATTATTATTATTATTTCGATTTATTTCCCGCCACTCCCAAAGGGGATGGGGAAAGCCCCCCATTAAAGGGGCTGCCTACATGCCAAAACCCCTCTTCCTGCTGCCCGGCAATATCACTTGGCAAAAACTGGCACAAAGTAACAGGATATGAGAATAAATTTTCCAAAGCTGCCCTATGCAGACAAGGATAACCGGTACCTTGGCATGCAGGAGAATATTCACAGAAGTTATTTATAGACTGTCAATTCAAAACTGCTGACACCAATATACATATTTGTATATCCCAACTGGCAACTTGGCTGGAGCTTAGCCCACTACTAGGCTGTACTATTGGAAATTGTTTAATATTTTTCTTGGAGGGATTATCTTCTTAAAATCAGACGTTGGTTCTGCTTCCCCTCCTTGACAACTGTTGAAAATGAGTATTTGATGTCTGAGTTGATATCAGGAACAGTCTAGATGCCATTTTGAGGTACCTTAACAGTAAGGGTATTAATAGTTCTTGATATATTTGGGGTACTTTTACTGATGTTTTCAACACAGGATTTTTTCCCCTGGGAAACTGCCAAATGCAAACATTTTTAGTATGCACGAACACACAACGAACTTATATTGGCTTCACTTTGTTTTGTTCCTCAACTCAATCTACTTGACTGCATTATGATATTGCTGTCACTTGGAAGAAGGCAACTGATTTGGGAGAAGTTCTATAACTTTAAGAAATCCTAAGTATGAAGAGAACTACTTTGAAGTGCTGCCTATAATTGTGTCAATGTGTGTCAAAGGGGTGCACTCTAATTGTACTTCATTCCTATTTTACTCCTACCCCAAACAAATTCCTATAAAGAACGAGGGAGCTTTCATCATCATAGCTATTTACTAAAAGTTATTTTTTCTGCGGTTAGGTATGAACTATAAAGGACTCAACTTGTATGTCACCAGAACCACTGCTCCCTGGTCGGGTCCTTTGGCACTCTAGGAGCAGGAAAACAAATTGTTGGGTTAGGTGAAAAGGTTTGTTTTTATTGCAGAGTCCCTTCCTACAGACACTCCCTGAGTGGCATGGGACTACCTTCTGAAACAGCTACTTAAGTTCATTAAAGAAAAACTTAGGTCTCATTTCAGAAGTGCTTAGAAGCCCAGAACATTTTTATAGCTCTTTTCATTTTCTTCTTACGCATCCTCGGGTACCTATTCACTTGGTGAATCTATGGATTTCAAGGATTTCACATCCATGTCAAATTTCTAATAATAATTCTACACCCTAATGTACTGAAGCACCTGATTACAGCTCCATGGTGTAGCAACTGATAAAAATAGTCAAGATCCACACTACTCATGTGTAAGTGGACAGTGAGTCTGTGCATGCACAGGGCTACAAGAAAACTTTAAATGTTACATATTTCCCCTTGTGACTCATGAGATGCCGCTCCAGAAAAAATAAATGAGAAAATAAATACTACCCCTATTGTCAGAAGTTTCTATAGTGCAAAAACTAGGATGCTGAAAAAGGCTTCTAGGATTGGTATGACATTTTTAGAGCCATTCTAAAACTCATCATCAGACATCTCAGTTACCAGTAGTTCAGGGTTTTTCTAGAAGAGAAGCTAGGTAATCATAGAAAAAATCATGAGAATGGATCTAAGGACTACTTTCTACTAAGAATCTTTCGATGTCACAGAAAGGTCTTCCTTATCCATTATAAGTGAATTTTCAGTTAATGGATAGGGGTGGCAGGGGTGTGTGTGTCTTACATCCAGTAACTGTTTTTTGGCTCTTCTCCTTTATTATTGAACAAAACAATTCAACAAAACATATTTTATTTTAAATGTTTTATCATTGAAATGTCTTAATGTTTTTATCATTGAAATATTCTAATCTTTTGATGTTCACCACCTCGGAAGCCCGACTTAGAGGTAAAGGTGGCACAGAAATGTTTCCAAGTAATAATATTTATAATAATAAATAAAAACATAGGAAGAAAGTCTTTAGATGAAACTTGACATTATGTAAAGCAAAGAGAAGATATTGAAAAGGAGGCAGATATTACTGCCTGTAGCTTAAACATGCTACTTTTGTACCACCTCCCTTGCTTGCCAAGAGAGCTTTGTAGGTTTTTTTTGAGCCTGGAAATTTGTCTGGAAAGACACGAGACTTGATTGATTAACAAACTATGAGCAAGGATGACTGTTATGCTCCTTTCAATACAATATAGATTTGAATCTAGTAGCACCCTAGAGACCAACAAGATTTTAAGGGTATAAGCTTTTGAAAGTTCAATGTGTGGTTTCTGGCTGAAAGGGATTAGACACTCTCAGGCTGTGCTCTGCTGAGAGGGAGTAATTTCAGCTGTTTGACTTTTGTTTAATGCCAGTACATTTATATTTATATTTATTTTGCTTCTAACTCTCTCTTCTCCATTTTAGGAAGTGGGGGGGGGGGAGAAGTAATGGTGGAACATTGTTGCAGGATCATATGAGGCAGAACATATTAGCACTTTTTAAAATTATTATTACAAATTATTATTACTGAAAGTTTTTCAAGTATTTCAGATGAACAAAGCAAAAAGGATTTGAAAGTGGGAAGACAGGAAATATGTTTTGGCCCTATCCCGTCACAAATACCCCAACTCACAAAGAATAAACAGTCCAGCTGATATCCTTTGGCTATCTGTCCACTTCACTTTATTCTAGGCTGCCTTTCAGACATCCAACTACCTTGTTTGGTTTTGGAAACGTATGGTTACATGGTGGCCTCTTCTTAAGGCTACTCCATAACTCTACCTATCTAGTTACTGAGGCTCTATGTAAGACTTAGGAAAAAAGTAATGCTTTGCACCAAGCCTTCCATCAAGTTGCCCGGGGGGGGGGGGGGCTCATTAGCTCAGATTCTATCTGGAACTTATGTCCTCAAAACACTTTACAAAAAGGTCATTAAATAGTGATGGTGGGCCATCCAGTTCAATTCATTCCCAAGAGAAGAATGATAACAATGATTTGTTAAAATTGGAAACAAAGCCCCAATCTAACCCTGTGAATTGTAATTCCTGCCTAGCTTAACATTCCTCCATGTAAAGTGGTATCCACATGTGTATTTCTGGACAGTGGGAACTCATCCTGTTCCCCTGGAACCCACTATCAAAATTCACTTTGTTAACTCCAGTTCTGACCAAATTACCTGGTCCTTGGCTTGACTATCTCTTCCCATAAAAGATATTAAGATGGAATATGGCACACTGGCCTTCCAGAGTTTCCTATAAACAGGACACTCTTATTTGTTTTAAATATTATATTTATCTAGGAGATCTGGGCAGTGGAGGATATATATTATCCTAGCTTTTCACTTTCTTCCATAGTGCATCAAAGAGCCCTTTGGGCTGTCCTTGAGAAGGGTTAGCATGTCTAATCTCTATCATGTTGCCCATCCATGATTCTGGAATGATTATGGCACAGGATTTATTTTAGAGCATTGGGTTCACACTCTATAATTTTATATAACTTGACATTAATTGAATGATAACTGAGCCTTGCTGGCTAAAATATTAAACAAAATTAAACGCAGTTTTCCAACAGCTCATTCCTCCCAGTGGGTGATTTCAAGGTAAGAATGGGAACTGATGATAATTTAATTAAAACCTGTATGGTTCTAAGAATGAAAATTGTTAGGTAGTTTTGTTGGTCACTGAAAGATGTTATTATACAGGCCAATGGCTTGAGGGTGGCCACTTTTGCTATCCACAGAAATTTAGTAATTTTGAATGGACACCAGTGAATCACTCCAAGTAAAAAATTGCACTTTCTTGGATTTCAAGGGAGCTAGTTGACTGACTTGAACAGCATGATATTCTGGGCTAGGAGCAAATAGGATTTCAGAGGGATAGTTCAACCCTGGATATCATCTGATAGAAAAATACATTAGTTTCCCAAGTGGCATCCTTTACACAGGATTTGTTGATCTGGAAGGGGCTTTTGATACCTTCCCTAGAATAAGATTCTAGAAAACCTGCAACACACAGCAACTGGTAAGGATGCTATTTCTCATGGAGCTAATTCATGCAGATCTTACAGCTCAGGTCTGCTGTGGCTATGATGGCAAGCTGACTGAGCCATTTAAGCTTGATAAAGAGTTAAGCTGAGCTGCCTTTTGCCCCCCCCCCTTTTGATCAACCTATATATGAATGATCTCTCAACTTGCTTTAATGAGCTTTGTCATTTACCCATTTGACCAGTTGCAAAATGCCAGTTCTGCTTTACACCGTTGAGACTGCTCTTCTCTCCCTGACAAGAGTTGGTCTGCAGAGATGATTAAATGTCTTCTTGGAATGCTGTATTAAAGAGGGCCTGAAAATAAACTACCAAAAACTAAAGTGGTTGTTTTCTCGAAAGGAGTCCTTCACAGTTCAGATGGAGAAGAAATTCAACAAGTGCAGGGATTTTCATATTTGGGGGTCATTTTCACATTTAACCTAAAATGGAGCCTCAGTAGTCATTGATTAGGAGAAAAGCAAAAACCTGCACTGACAGCATAGTAAATATTTTTTGGCAATGGTGGTGGAAACTACATTCCAGGTGCTGTTCCGGTCTTTAATCTAAAAGCATTTCCTCTTATCCTTTATGGAGTAGCCATAAGGATTGACTTGGTAAATTTAGATTAAAGTGGGAAGCAAGTCTGAATAAGCAGAACAAATGCAGAGTACCGTGGCACCTTTAAGACCAAAGAAGTTTTATTCAAGGTATGAGAAAGTTTCCTCACTATGTGGCTTTCCATTCAGAATCTGGTCAACCTTCCCTTGAAAACCCAACTGATAAGTTAGGATCTTCAAAAGTTGACTGGCACTTCACTCATTGCAATACATGCACTAATAAGGAAACATACCATTGAAAATTTTGGGCAGCCATTGGAAGAGATGGAATGATTGGTAACTAGACATCTTTCATTAAGCGACTCTGATACTTTACAGCTCTTACTTTGGAACTTTTATTGGATGCTATACATATTTTATATGCGTTAAGAACTGGTGTGTGTTAAAACCAGACCTTTGAAGAAGGCCCTATAAGGGCCAAAATGCATCAGTCTATTGATTCGCATAGCATACTGGTTTGCAACAGCATTAGGATTTTTTAATTCCTAAAGTTTTTTTTTAAAAATTGTGCACAATAAAAGTAGCATAATTTTAACAATAATACAGATATCCAACCTTTGAACGTCCTAACTGTTATCAATAGGGTTCTGATGGTTCCAGTTCTAGTCTCCCACCCACCCCTTTTGGTTTTTGTTTCACCCTTCCCTTGAACAACTAGTCGGTTACAAGCCTTTAAACTGTTCATGTCATACTTAAGCAGCAAGGGCTACCCTGGCACTCCTGAAAGAAGGCCCCTCCAGGTCAATGTAGTTTAAGACTGTTTTAGAGAAACTGCTGGCTCTTGATGTTCACCTGGACAATATCTAGGCCCTAGGTTTTCTTGCAGCATTTTCTTTGGTGAGAAATTGTGTAAACTCAACCGATTTTAAAAGATTTACCTTTAGAACACACTGCTCCTGTTAATCCCAGTTTTTTGGTATTCCATGTCCAAAATCTCTTCTATGCCTGTTATTTTCTCAAAGCCCATTAACAGCATTTGTTCTTGCCAGACTAAAGGCTCACTCCTTGCCAGTTATACGGGATAGGTTCACTTGTTTACCTTATTCAGGACAAATCTTCTCCTGTCCCTTATGTAACAGCAACATAATAGCACATATATTTCTGAAGTGTCCTTTGTATGCTATCCTCAAGAGGCATTATATTGTACTATATTTGCAAGTTTATTTGAACATATATTTTCATGACTAGTTACCTTTTTACATTCTGACAGGGATCCAAAAAGAACTCTAGCAGAGCTTTTATGAGATAAAAGGAAAGTTCAGTGCTCCTATCATCAGATATCACTTTGACCCTTGAAGTCTTATAGCTCTATGATCTTGCCAGTTTCTAAAGAGTCATCCTGAGCTGACGAGGGAACAGTGGGGGTATAAAAAATACTATTGTATTATATAAAGTGTCACTAAAGTGCTACTGAACTCAAATCTTGGCCTTCTACAGCAAACCAATACAGTGATCCTCTGAAACTACCTTTATGGAAAATTTTTGCTAGCTTACATTTACCTTCATTTGGAAAACAGCTGCTTCAGAAAATAAGGAGATTCATACTGAACTGCCCAAGAGGTAGAAGTACACAGATCCCTGGCCCTCAAGAGAGATGTTTGACCTCAATCAGAGCCAGGATCTTTTCAGTTCTAGTCCCCAACCGTTATACTAAGCTCCTGGAAGAGCTGTAAGCCTTTCGAGAACTGGTACAGTTTCAACGGGCCTGCAAGATGGAGTTCTTCTGCCAAGCATTTGGTTGGGGCCAACAATGAGCAACCTCATCCAATCTGGCCCCCTCCTACAACGAGATCTCCTGAGGCAAGTGCTTCAGACATAGGAATAGTAATGGAAGTTTAGAGATGTTTTAATTATGTTTTATTATTTTTTAGCTAAATGTATTTTTCCCCTAGTGTTATCTTAATACTATGTTTTAACTGTTGTGTTGTTAACCGCCCCTAGCCGGATTTCTGGGAAGGACGGCATAAAAATCTATGAATGAATGTTTATGGCAGACATGAGCCAAATGTCTTTAGGAAGTTTATAAGCCGATAATGAAGAAAATAGCTCTCCACCCCATTATCTGGAATTTGAAATTCCCTGCCTATTAACATGGTGGTTCCATTTGAGAAATATAATCTGTGAATTTGTGAAATCTATTTGAAAGCCGCCAGGACACCTTATGGTTGGGAATTCTATAACTACGCTTGAAAACTGTAAACTGTATTCCTAACGTGTGCTCAACAATTTTTTAAATACTTATTTGATAGATCATTTTTGATCTTTTTTCCTAATCATCCCCAACTTAAAATCTGGCTTTCACTCAAAGACCCAGAGGTAATCATTTTAGTTGCCAGAGTTTTAAGATGCTTTTATAATATGCTGCCTACCTTGTATTTTATCTTTTATAGTTTATTTAATCATTTTAAGATCTGTTTGGTTATGTAACCCCATGGCCTATTTTATTATTTTGTTGAAATTTTAAACCCCATTTTTATATGTCTTATACATATGTTATGCCAATAAAAGGTTACTGACTGACTGACTATTCAGCAAATATATGAAGTTAGTTTACTGGCCCATGGTGCATCATTTTATATTTATAACATCATTTGATATGCAGTTCTTGTCCACCCAGTTTGGAGAGATCACTCTGAAGCTCTTCAAAATTCTTCATCAGTAAGGTTTGTACCATCCAAAAATTTTGCTACCTTATTGCTAACTTTAAATTCCTTACATTTTTTTTTAAGCATACATTACAAACATGTTGAACACAGGCTGTCCATTAGTTACCAGGCTTAATTTAAAGTACTGACTATGGCCTGTTAGACCCTTTTATCTGCGATACCACCTCACTCCCTATACTTCACCACAACAGCTTTGCTAATCCAAGCAGGACCTCCTACATGTCAACCTCCAAAGGACTAAATATATGCCTTCTATATTATGGCTGCTACCTTTTGGAATGGCCTTGCCTGAACAGATCAAGAATGTTCCCACTCTCCTGGCTTTTTGCATAATATGCAAAATTGAATTATTCAAGAAGACTCCTCTATGCAGTCAATAGGCTAGAACTGAACAAAAGGCTTCACAAAGTTACTTGGAATAAATTACTGGGGACTGTGGTATTACTTTGTATAGTTTGCTGTGAGTGAGATCCTATTGTGTAATTTTGCATACTCTAATGTGTAATATTAACACATGCTTTACTCTAGTCCTGTTTTTGAGACTTCAATAAACCAATTTCTATTTTATTGTTTATCGACTGTCCCATCTTATTGATATTGTTGACTCACTGTACGATCTGCCTTGAGTCTCTATTTTATTTGAATTACAAATAATGTAATTAAAAAATATAAGTATTTCATGTGAATATCCAGGGTGCTTTAGAATTATAAGTTCAACTTAACTGTTATGTATGCATCTTAATAGAATCATACAAACATGCAGAACAGATTCTAAATCTAGGTATGTAAACTGCTGTGGTCAAAAACATGCCCCACCTCAGTCATCAGTGAGGCCTAAGGCAAGACACCACAGGAACACAAGGCTATCACTTTAAATTTCCTCATGTTGTTTGTAATAGCATTCTACAATAAAACTCTTTCAACAGACAGGAAAGTGTTTTGCAGTTACTTAGCTGATTGTTGATAAACTACTGTTAATGTAAAAGACAAGCAGGCATTCATAGACAGAAGCTTCTATAAGATGCCTATGTAAAACATTAAGAAACAATTAAAAAATCAGTCTTTGTACAAGGAACATTAACTTAGCTATGATGACGCCATGCCTTACCAAACTATGGGCAAATGACTGTATCAAACCTTGAAAAGTGCCTGGCCTGAGTAGATCTTGTTAGAAGTTACGCAGAGTTGGCTCTGATGAATAACTAGAAATCCAAGGAATACCAGGGTTGCAACGTGAAGGCAGGCAATGGCAAATGACCTCAGAATGTATCTTGCCTTGAAAATGCACAAGATCACTATAAGACAGCTGTGACTTGATAGCAATAAAACAAAATTTGAAAAGTATCTTATCATGTGCTACTTTCTTTCACACATCTACTGCTTCACATAAAAATGTGTGGCTTTACTTGTGACTCATTATTGAGTATGCCACCTCTGCGTATCTAAAGGACTGCTTGTCTCCTTATGCCCCTTGCAGGGCTCTTCACTGTGTGGATTTGAACCTGCTGGTGGTCCCTGGCCCACAGAAAGTGCACCTGGCCTCGACCAAAGCCAGAGCCTTTTTGGTCCTAGCCCTGACCTGGTGTAATGAGCTTCTGGAAGAGCTGAGAGCTCTGATGGAGCTATCACGTTCCACAGGGCCTGTAAAGATGGAGCTCTTCCAGCAGGCATTTGGTTGAGGCCAGGCTGTGGAAGATATTGGGTCCCTCCTCAGAATGCCCTGGAACATCCAGAGCTGGATGTGTGCCCTTCCTGAGGCTGTAGGGATATGTGCATGTGGGTGTGGGGGCTATTCTGGACTGGTAAGCTGGGAGAGGGGGTGTTAGTGGGGGGTTATGCTGCCAAGAGGTTGT
Source organism: Paroedura picta (assembly GCF_049243985.1). Classification (NCBI taxonomy): domain Eukaryota; kingdom Metazoa; phylum Chordata; class Lepidosauria; order Squamata; family Gekkonidae; genus Paroedura; species Paroedura picta. The sequence continues at coordinate 32,640,203 of NC_135379.1, forward strand.
ACTGTTTTATTGTTCTATATTGGGGTTTTATTGTAAACAGTCACGAGCTGGCTTTGTCTGGGAATTGTTATCACGAAATCAAATGAATAAATAAAATGAATATTTAAGACTCAAGTACGTTGCCTCTCTTTTACACCTGCCGTCCTGAAATGCCAAAGCTTTATATACACATTATTATATATAAACGATTTTACTAACTGTGGGAAAGACATTTTCTCTTGCGGTGCCCCAAATGTGGAATTCTCTTTCCTTAGGATTCACTAGGGTTAAGTTCAATTAATTTTATTTATTTATGTGTATTTACATCCCACTTCTCCTCTTGGTGAAGGAAATTTTCAAATAATAATTAATGCATTAAAATACATAAATAAGTACCCAAAATCCCCCCCACACACAAACGCTATTCATATGCCATTGAATTCCCTGGAATTGGCCAAGAATATATTTGTTAACTCTCAGACTTCCAGGAGAATGGGATTGACTAAAGTTAGGGATTGATCCTGCGTTGAGCAGGGGGTTGGACTAGATGGCCTGTATGGCCCCTTCCAAATCTATGATTCTGTGAGGGCTTGGATCATCATATAAAATATTTCCTCAGACAGGAGGGGCAATTTTTCCTCATTCACATCTCCTGCTACAGACCTGAAACTCCTATCCGCGTTCCTTAGATGCTTTACATCATCATTTGAAGTGGGAGAGAGAAAAAGTGAAAAAAAAAATCATTGTCGATGGAAATTCTTTCCATCAGTAGAAATGTCCAATTTTTTATAAAAAATCCTCTGATTTCAGAATGGTTTTATTATTCTCTGAGTTTTATTCTTTTTGATATATTTTGTCATTTTGTTATTTTGATGAGTACTATAAAATAAAACAATTCTACTTGAAGCTTTTAGTTCAGTTCAACTGAAATAAATACAAGAAAAAAAGAACTGTGTACAGATAGAAAATTCTGGCTCCCCGAAAAATCACTTGTAGACCAAGTCAAAAATTTCCCTTTCTTCTTAACCATGTTCCATAAATCATGGGTAGTAACGATACACATAAAATACTACACTATGTTACAACAAACAAGGAAAGGAAAGAGCATTTGCTTTAGAGGCACTGAGAGTTGGATTCATGTCTGATTTACAAGGAGCCAGAATTGTATGTCTGTACCATTTTATTGGGTTTTTAGTTAAGCCACCTATCAACCATTTCTATTACAAATTATTGTATACCTTGATATTTCAGGTATGCCAGAAATGTTTACTAGAAGATGATAATTATGAGGGATGCAATGAACTCAAAGTAGAATGACCTATTTTTCATAGGAGTGGTAGATATATGACATTATACAATAAGAAATGTATTAGCATCAAGTGTAGTCAAATATGTGCAGTCATATACAGAGCAGTTACTACAGCTAACATAGGCTTCACTCAAATGCCCATTTAACCAAGGGATAAACAAAACTGAGCATAAATCCAGCTTCTGTTGGCATTGTATGTGTACCTGGCTACTTCCTCTACACCAAAGAATGTGATGAAAGAATGACTTAACAAGAATTAGCTTTCTCCTCACAAACGTGGGATTCTAAACCAGATTTTAATCCTGGCTTAGTTTTCCTTCCATCATCCAAGATCATAACACCAGCCAAAATTATTCCTACATCACTCTTTGTCTACGAAGGGATGGGCAAGAAAGAGGAGTCAGGTGACTGTTCCAAGACCTGTACAAGCGGGACTGCACACACTGTTATTTAAATGCAGTCCAACTGGACGTCTTATTTATTTATTTATATTTCTATGCCGCCCATTTCTTCCAGACCAGCTGGGCCATAATATGGTAAAAACTGCCAAATATCATTTTAAAAGTTCCAACATGAAATCGAAACAAAGTTTTACAAATCAAAAATAGCAACAAATTAATGCTTGCAGTTCAGAATAATGTTTGACAAACTCTTCTACAACTTTTTCTTGCTGCAGTAACATGCCAGAACCTGAATTAAGGCCCTCAAGGTTATGTGCTTTTCCTGCTGCTACTGATGACATCTATATTAGAACAAACTTGCATTTTAATGTGTGCCCTTCTTAGAAACTTTGAGTTTAGCACAGAAAAAAATTAAGCTTTTGTTTTCTAATATAACTTTATTTAGTTATACAGTTGTGTTCTCATGCAGTCTCAACCATGGTCTGCTTAAAATTAAAAGTGCAGGGTTATTTTTAAAAAGTGTCTTTAGTAAACTATAATTTGATTTAAAAGAAATGTTATATTGGCAGCATGGTAACAGGTAAGAAAGCAGAGGCCTTCAGTTACAGCAGAAACTTCACCTTTAGTCTGAATGCTTCTGTGAAGTGTCCAAATTCCCAACAGGTGTCCCAGGAATACCTTGTCCAAGGGGCTTGGTGGGTGGCACTGACATTGGACCAAACCATTACAACATGAACCCACTTCTGAGACAACTTGCTCTGAACCCCTCTTCACCTTAAGCAGTTACTGAATATTACTGAATATTAGGGGAAAGCCTGACTTAACAGGAAGCATCTTCCATCTCACAAAGCAGTATTCAACACAAATCTGTGATTCACATCAGCCTGTAAGGCTAAGCTAATTTATATTTTGATATTCCATTTTCATAAAAGACAATTTTAGAAAATGCTTAACAGCTAGTCAATTCTTCAGTAGGATTATGAACCTGTCTGAAATTATGAAGGAGGGGAAAACCCTGAAGTGTACCTACATTTATAAAGTGATAGGAAAAAAAAAACAACTTGCACGTAAAAATGCACTGCAATTTAATGATTTCACAAGTCTTTCTAGAGCTTGAGGCAAATGCAGTATACAGCTCTGGAAAACAATCTGATTTTTGCTAATGAAATAAAGTTCTTTCTTTAAAAGCTTTAAGGGATGTGAAACATCAGGTCTCAGACCTGTCTAACAACAAAACCATCTATTACCTATTCCAGCCCTCAGGCAAATGTCATCTAATAGCCCAGCAAACAGAGTGTTACATATCAAGGGCAAGAGAAAAGTCATTGATGTACCCTTCCAATTACTTTTCTCACAGGTTAGTGGAGTAGAGATGGGGTGGGGACATAATCTTATTAGACATTTGTTATAATTTACTTATGATCACACATGTATTTTTTTAAGTTATCTCCATCATTTTTCAACTTCAAAGTGGTCTCAATTAATAGCACACCATCAATAGGCAAGAAAACAGTATCTGAAAATACAGAAAGGAAGATTAAGACAACCAGTACCAATAGCATGACCAAGAATGTCATGCTACGAAACAAGAGGGATCCTTCTGTGAGTGGCAGATGCTCTTCTAGCTTATGCTTACAAGAGTATTAAACAGTATGAGACAAAAACACATCCCTGCCTTGTAATGTAAATATTATGAGGAATACATAACACTTTTTTGTTGGCTGTTTCAAGAAAGCTTTATACCCATGGAGGTCAATGGGTGTCATCAATGTGGCATCAAATATTTGTACCCACGTTTTTATACATATCCTGTTTGGTCATCGATATTGTGTTCTGATAATGGAGCAAGGCATTTTAGAAGTGTTTTTACTCCATTGTTCAAACAATGCATTTATAAACACAATACATGTTACACTAGAGAAACCTACCCTGGAGGAAAGGCAGTTTGCACAGGGACAGCATCTTTTCTAGTAGTTATACACAGGCACAACCCAGGAATTTCTAGTACATGGCCAGCAAATGAGCGACAGTTCCTATGGTGGAACAGAGATTTAATCCCCAAAACTCCCAAGATCCTAGTCTAGCCACTAGACCAGGGGTAGTCAACCTGTGGTCCTCCAGATGTTCATGGACTACAATTCCCATGAGCCCCTGCCAGCAAACGCTGGGAATTGTAGTCCGTGAACATCTGGAGGACCACAGGTTGACTACCCTGCACTAGACCATTCTGGCAGTTTACAAATGCATACCTACATCAGAGATCAAGCAGCAATTATAGTGCAATAAAATGCCAAAGTAACTAAGATATTATACCAACTGATGATGAATTGTCTTCCACTGAGTTCAAATAAAAGCAGAAGAAACATGCCCTCAATTCTGTGCACACTTGCTTCCGAATAAATTCCACAGAAAAAGTACAGTATGCAGAGTAAATATGCACAGGGGCTTCAAATTTTATAAACATCTGCAGTCTGTATTTTAAATCAGTACAAAATGTACACAATCATGCATACTAGTTACACTTATGATACTTCTCTTTTCTTTTCAAAGCACGAACACGTTCACACAGGACTCCCAAATAGTCTTACATATGGCAAAATAAAGCTAAATTCTCAATCTATAAAGAAATGACAACCCAAAAACTAAAGCCACATATTTGTACGGTAAACCTTGCAAACGTGGTTTCTAACAATATATATGTAATTATGAAAGCTTAGTAAGCCCATAGAAAATTCTCTGCTAAACTTGTGTGTTTGGCAAGTATCACGGTTCTTCTATATACTTTAACTTCTTCTAACAGTCTTCTAGGACTACAAAGCAAAATAATAATTTTAAAAGGACACACAAATACCATGATTTGCATTATTTTATAACATACTTGTATCTGCACTAGAGAAAATTTTTCTTCATCATGAGATAGATGCAAGACCCATTTATTCCAATGAGATTTAATTTCAAGTATGTTTGAACAAACCCTCTTCACTAAACTCTAATTCAAAATATATAAAACCACTTTTCAGCCACTCCATCCATGAATAATAATAGCCCTGGTATAGAGGATAAGAGATCGAGCTGTAAACCAGGAAGTTCTCTGTTTAAATCTTGCCTAAACCCAAACCTATCAAAAACAGAGGGTTCTTATAGCACCTTGAAGACTGACATGATTTTATCCCAGCATATGTTACGGGGGTACTACAGTCCAATTTGTCAGACGCATGACATCACAGAACAGGGCTACTCTTCGGAAATTATGACCTATCAAGTAACCTTAGACATTTTCAAGACAGGAACTCTCACTTTCATCCCCTTTTTGTAAAATGTGAATAACAATACTGACCTTCCTTACAAATTAATATCAATTATGGGAAGCCAGATATCATACACATTGTCAAATGCTTTGATAAGAGACTTCTACCACCTTAGTTAATGTGATACCAAATGCCTTTTTCCAGGTGTGGCGGGATAGAACAGTTCTCCCATCCGCCTGTCTTGTACTTCTCTGTAACTAAACATCGATGGAATTCCATCAGGATATGGTAACTGTGCAAACTTCCCCTCCATTTCTGTACTACATGCCTTTATACCCAACCAACATCTTCTTCGTTACTATCCTTCTTCCTTTATACTCAGTCCACATTAGCAGTATAAAGGGAAAGAACATATTCGGACACCACAATTGGTACGTATTATTTATTTAATTTCTATACCAACTCTCCCCTAAAGACTGAAAAAACAATATGTGAAACAGACAGGGCTTTTCCTTGAACTTGTCATTTTTACCAGACAACAGTAAAAAATGAGCAAAACTGATAAGGACACCTCACAACAGATACTTATGGTCCTGAAAAAGTAGGATGAATCAGCAAGGACCTACACTGTGCTTATATACAACAATCAGAGAGGGACAGCTCTGAATAGAGAAATAAGATTTTAAGAAGTCATTCCCTAATGCATACAACTCTATGGACAAACTGGTAGGTATACAACTCTATGGACAAACTGAGCCTCCGGGGAGGGCAGTATATAAATATAATAATAAAAATAAAATAAATAAAAAACTAAACACACATTTAATGCATTACACAGAAAACATAGGATAATTGCATTGTAATTGTAAATATACTTTCCTGCATGACTGACTGAATTTCAAAAATGGATACAAGCATATTTAAAATAAAACTTCTGCTTGTCACATGTGTACAAAAACAGGGAACCTCAAATACTAAATAGCATGTGTGAACCTGATCAACAGCATAGCCTTAACAAAGGCAAGATCCTTTGAACCACTGTGTTATACATCCTCAATTAAATCAGTTTCCTTACGGGCTTCTATGATCCAAGATGAAAACCCAGTGAAAGCCCAGCTTCATGCAAGTATAATTTCAGTGCAAACTTTTCAGAGGGTAAAATGAATTTGATATATTGTAATAGCAGATCAGGTGGTCAAGCGAATTAGTTTTCTAGCCAAAACAAAATATTGTGGCAACAGTCAACAGAAACCTCAAATCAATGTTGCCTGTAGTGTTTTATTATTACATATCTATATATATATATATATATATATATAGATATAGATATAGATATATGGATGGATATGGACATTATGTTAAGTACCTGTGAAAGGGGACATTCCTTGGCCAATGAACTCTGGTTCATATCCTTCAGTAAGTCCTTCAGAGCATTTCGTACTGTTGTGTGTGACCACTGTTCAGGAGGCAAGTCTTCGAGTTTAGGGCAACTATTAGAGACATAGATTAGAAAAAGGATTATTACAAGATTGCATTCTGCTGCAGAACATTCCTTTAAGACAGACAGATTTCATTTTGCGCATCAAGCAGATGCATCTGGAGATTGCTCTCAGTCTCCTGATTGTTCCGATTAGTTAATTACTTTATACAACACATCTGCTGTATTGATGCATGAATTATACATCAGCTGCATGTGGCGACTATTTTTTCACGTTACTTCTACCTTCCTGCTCTGATGCGCTTGGTAAGACAATTTAAGGTGTAATGCCTTCTCACGACTGATCATGAAAAGAATTAATATATTAGTCTCCATCCTTTTTCGTTATACTGAAATTTAAAAACCTAGGCTGCGACAATGACAGTGAACAAGTCATTCTTTTTCAAAATGCACACAGATGGTGCTGTTCATGATATGCAAAAATATTTTTCTCTTAAGTAAACTTTATGTAAAATGCCTTCTTGTAATGCATCATTTAATTGACTAAAATGCAATATACTTTTAATGAGATACCAAAAGAAAACCTCCGAATCGGAGCTATGTGAATATAAGATTTCTTCACTATTGTGCAAGATATTTTTCCCCCTCTGAAGAACTGCAGGAACAAAATGGTACAGGTATAATCTCATGGTTTGCATGAAGGCAGCAGGAATTGAACACTTGCAATATTACACATACAAGCTCTAATTTACTTCGCGGCTAGCATCCTGTGTGACATACCTGTGCAACTGGATTTTCAGTGTGACCACATGATATACATCTTGCAACATGTCAGCTACTGTAGCGTCGGGGGCATCTGTCACATAGGAGAGAGGTACTGGGTTCCATTTCCCAACTTGAATTAGTCCTACACCATGGGAAGGGGAGGAGGTAAAAATGTGGTCCATATTGTTAAGATGAATGAATCCATGGTTATGGAGATTGTTTTTAAAATAAGTTACTTTTAAGCTATAGAATACATTACTCTTTTTAAGATGTATAACAGTCAATATAGTATCATTTCTATCAAAGCAATCAGTAATGCGGATTTATATGTACAATAAAATGTTTCCTAGTGTGGGATATATTAAACATTTGGAGAAATTCACAAACTACTTATGAGAAAAAAAACCCACTCTGTCCTAAAAGAAAGTTGCTTCTCCCAATACTTCTTTTCCTGAAATGTGCTCTATACATTATTATGTATCATCATTAATAGTTTATTAAGAATTGTGAGCATAGTAATGACTGCGTTGCAGGAATTTATAATACCATTTCACAGCAAATATATTCCAACAGAAAACACAGTTGAAGAGAAAGTGAAATATCTCTTTAGACTGTCACAGATTACAAACATCTATGCAGGTTTCCTGAACAACAAGGAATGCCTTGTCCCTCCCCTTCTTAAAGTAAATAACAATTGTTTTGTAATTCATCAAAACATATTTACCTTTTGCTTGGGCAGCAGAGCTGTGAGAATATCCAAGGGACAGCAGTGCCATTTCAATCAGTTGGTTGAATAGCATATCCTTTCTTACCAAAACAAATTCCGCATGTTCCTCCTTACAATCGTACTCTATGGAGTTTTCATAATGTTCCACTACACAAAAAACTGGAAGCATGGTTCCTGTAATAATAATTTTAGGAGATTAAAATCTGCATAGTACTTATTTGTGCCTTTTGGAAAGGTTGATACAAAAAATATCCATAGCTGAAATCCTACCAAAGGTTCCTTCTCAATACAGGATACATCACATTCAAAAATTTATTAAAACATTGTAAGAGGAATAAGAACAGGTCTTACCCTACAATACAATTCAGTACCTGCTTATAAAAATAATTCAGCTGATTGCAGAAGGGAAATGTTGTGTTTATTCCTATCCTAGCAGTTTTGTTATGAGAGCTTGCAGTATGACTACTTAAATATGTACAGCAAGAGCCTTTAGTGTAAGCCACTGCAATTGCATCTACATAATTCTGTTTACAATAAAACTTTCTTAGTTGTGCCAGAAATACTGAATTATACTAATTGTTATGAAATTTCACCTTTGGCTGTTCTTCAAATTTCACATTAACAAAACTGTGCAAGAAAATCCAACCTATCTTAATACTAACTGATTTTCTTGTTTGGGAATAAACACAACATGCTCAAGTTACAAAAATACACACTTTGAAAAGGAAAAGATTGTGTTGTAATTTTTGTTGGAATAACGAAGTCATATGTGTTTTCAGGGTCTAGATATGTACATATATATTATCATAAGGTATATAGCCATTTTTTAAACTCAAGCTTCAAGACAACTGTTTACACCAGTGGAGACCCCATGGGAATCAAGATGAACAAAAGTCTATGATTCACAATTTTGCTTGAGAATTACAGCAACATCAGTGAAACATGCTAGGCCTTTTAAACACTAGAATATTTGCAAATCTTAGAAAGCAAGAGACTTATGCACTGCTTTAAACTGATCTGGATATAGAAGATGGATTGGCCCTTGTACATGGTACATGAAGTATTCACATTTGTATAGGAGCTCATGAAATCATAACATGACTTAACAGGAAGGAGGGAAGCAGTATGCAAATACAACACCGACCCTCACTAATCCAGCAATGAAACTCTCACTGTCTTTGGTAATACAGATTAGGTCCTTTGTTGACAAGAAGTAAAGGGTTAAAAAGCTCCTGCAGGAGGTGTCTCAAGGCACATTGCCAGAAGGGCACAATCTTTAACATAAATGATGGCAAAGGTTACTTTAACAAGGCACCAAGGATCCCCACTGAATCCTAAAACATTCATGCCTCTGTAAATGGACAGGGTGGTGCTTAATCTGATCCTATAAAGAAAAGATATACTATATACGCTCCACTTGGAAAAGCAAATTATTGATACCATCAGTATTACCTGTGCTGGAATCCTTTTGTTTGACCTGTATTCTTACACACAGCAAAAAAAAAAATTCAATGAAAGGCACCTTTCAGCAGCATACATCCTCAGTGATCTGTTCATCAAAGAGACTCTGGCAAATTAAGGCAACCTGGCTTGTTTGGAGTGGTGCACAAACTCTCTCTGGTTCGCTAAATAGGATCAGCATGAAACACAAGCCCAAATGCTTGCCAATATTTTGCATCTCATATTGAGATGCACCAGGAAGAAAAAAGGCAAAGCATGATGTAAACTGCCGACTTTTTCCCTCGTATTAATGAAGGTGCAGAAAATGCAGCAAAATACCAACCACTTAAAAACGGACCTTTGAAGCATGTTTTATGATATGGTATTTGACCTCTCACGCCAAAAAACGAATAAGGCACGGTAAAATAAAACAAACCCACAATCAATGTTAAAATCCTAATCCTAAGAACTACACAAATTCGCATGCTCTATGCTTGAAGAACACAATGCTACATCTATGCTTCCTCTATTCATTCCTTCTACTGGCTTTCAAAAGAAGAAATTACACTAGAAAACCAGGCAATGCCAGTTTCAAAGTCAAAACACCTTGACCCTACCTTCACCAGCATAATCCACCAGCATATGTGACAGTGCATTGGGAAAGCAAGCTGTATTGTTATACACTTTGTGAAAGGCCTTGCAGGTTACCATACACACATACGAGCGGTCTTAAAGAAGCAATGCCTTTCAACTGGTCTTTAGCATGGACTGTAGCTACCAAAAAGGTATCATCTGACTACACATGTTAAATCTCCACAAGCTGTCACTACTGCCCTTCTATTAGCAGTGAAAAATGTTAGACAGGAGACCACAATCTCAGCTGGCTGATCATACTTGCAAGTACTTGGCAAGACCTCCAAGTGCAGCAACTTTATAACCTTCTGGTATTAAAGGGGAAAGCACTGGTCAGTGCTCAATGCTAAAAATACAGCATGATTTAAACCTGAAGGCAGTGTTAGAGGTTTCACTGAAGGTTTATGAGTCTATGTAAACAGCACGTCTGCCATAAGAAGCAGAGGAGTCTGTAGAATCCTTGTCTAAAACTGTCCTGACATTAAAGTTTGCTGTACAAATATCACAAAATACCAGAGACAGCTGAAATCTCCTATTTAGGAATTTATGGAACTTATATGTTTGCAGGCGTCAGAAAGTCCTTTTTATATAGTCCCAGTGCTTCACAGTACAATATTAATGCACTCTGTTTAAAAAGCAGCAATAAATTATATTTTTAATGCCTTACCCTGGCTTTCTCAAGATGCATACATTCTTGGCAAACAATCAATAAATAGGGTAATCATGAGCAGAGGCCAAAGAATTTGCTGAAGTGCTGTTTTTCCATTTTTAATAGATACAGATCTAACAATACGGACTGCTGTGTCTGTTCACTCCAAGATCAATATATCCTTTGTTTTCGCCAATCCAAGGAAAAAAATAATGATTGTATGATAAATGTTATGCATCGGAAAGAAATGCCAGTGTTTTCTAGTGCTGTGGTGTTTAATTGTCTTGGATGAATTTTACACTAGCCTTGCAAAAGCAAAAAGAAATCTGAATTATAAACAAGTACATACTGAAAAAATACATGTTAAATGCCAAATTATACACAGTCTATCTGCTTTTAAATGAATACTGCTGCTGTAGATACAAAGAGATCATGTATGCTATTTATTTTCAAGTAGTATCTGTAATACAAACACAGGCACACACATACATACCACAATCAGTCACTGGCTCTAAAAGCGTCTTTTTCTTGTGAGAATGTCTAATTACTGAAAACCAGTCACTGAACAATATGACACCCAAGTTGTTCATTGTTCAGTAATGAATTGTACTTAAGGAATCAAAGTGCGAAAAATGGTCATCATAAAGGAGTTTTCCACAGAACACCAAAAAAGCTTTGCATCACTTTCCTGAAGCCAACTAACAAATGTTGACCTTACAAATGTTGATCCTTGTCAATAAAAGTAGATACCTCGCCGCTTCAAGGATCTATTATTAATTTATATCCCACAAAAGTAGGGTTTGCTCAAAACCCTACAATAGGATAAGTTTATTTGCAATATAAGTTATCTTTGACTAGTAGCAGTATCTGGTCTCCACAAGGCAGATAAAGCTATTGGTAAAGTTCCCCCCCACCATATAAAAAGAAAAAGACTCCACCCTGAAAAGCAAGATGCTCCACCCCAACATACAGTTCAAGTTTCAAAGTACCATTTCCATCAGAGCTCAGAATAAGATACTAGTAGAACAAAATAATGTAAAACTGGACGATGAATTATCCAAAATCTCAGAAGTATATTTCTTCGCCTAAAACATGTTCTATTATTCAAAAATTAATGTTCCATATTTATAATTATCATGTTACCTTTTCTAGTATGTGTTTTCATCAGGTGTCCAGAGTGTTTTAAAGGCACTCCTTGCATTTTAGCTCCTGTACTTCCAAGTCTTCCTCTTCCTAATGGGCTCCCATTCTGCTCCAAGCGGGAAATTTTGGCTGGCGGACCCTTCGGATCGCTTACATTGTTAGACATTTCTGAATGTTCTTTCCCCTGAGTTGTCTCGTTCAAATGATCCATACTCAGTCCCGCCTCTAAAGATCACCTGCCATGATTTAAAAAAATATATATGTGTGTTGTATACGCGTGCGTAGATTTATGTAGGCAGCTCTACATATGTACATAATACATCTGTATAGCATGTTCACATAATATTAATTGTCTATTACAGTAAAATACACTCAGGAAATGTACTTCATTCTCAAATTAACTGAAACGTTTAAGGTTTTCTTAACCTACTATTTAGTCGCTGACCAATTTGAGCCTTAACAATTCAAATGTGAGATTAGAAGCAATGACTGGTTAGTAGAATTCACATGATAGTGAAACTCATTGCTAAAAACCTCTGAAGTGTACGTTCCAAGTTTATGATACAAATTCCTTGCTTTTGGGGTTTAATGAAGTCAAATGCTGATAAACTCCATGAAGAACTTTAGCTAGATATGCAACAGATTAATTAGTAATAAGAGATCACAGACGACAGTAAAGAAGCATAAGTAGCATCCAAGTCTCTGAGTGGTTTTTTTTAAAACCACATATATATCAGCCTACTTTCCACATGAAATGTTAATCAACTTCAGATAAAATGATGCAGGAACACTTTTTCCATGTTATATAGCAGACTCTGAAACAATAGGTCCATGTCATCTTATAAAAGTCGTATGAAGGAAAACATGGAAAATTTCTTTAGATGATGACACCTTGGGGATCCAGTTAAAAATTTAGAAACTTTTCAGCACCTACAATTTTTTTGTGGTGCGTTATTAGTGAATGGCAGAGATACAAAATCAAACAAAACTATATAACTACTTCTGTGTAGTATTGAAGTAAAAATTACTAAATTTCAATTCTCCCCATATTTTTTTTTTTAAAAGTCATGTTCTATGACAACATTCAGCACATATTAGAATAGCAAGCAAGTACTGACATCTAATCACCTACTCCAAAAATGAAAATGGGTCTTGAAAATGGAGTGAAGCATCCAGTTATATTCTGGATGGATACTTGTTTCAGAATAGTACCTCTTACCGCCACCCCCCCATCTACATTGCTTTTCCACCATGAAGAACAGGTGACCAATAATGTATGAGGTAATACTTGCATTATTATTTAACATAAATACTACAACACATGGGGTGGCCTCACAGCAAAACCAGCATTAATCCAATAACAAGCACTTTCAAATGCACTGTAAATGCATCACATTTTTTTCAGTCCTGACAAGGTCTAAATTTGGGTAACAGTGCTATATATTCCCATTGTAATTTGTTTCTTGTTGAATCATAGGCTGCTTTGTCTTTCATAACAACTGTGTTAATCTGAAGGTTTAGAAGCAACCTTAAGAATGCCAGCTGAATAACTATAAAGTTTAGAATATAATGGTTATTTATCCTTACACTCTAGGGTGACATGCTGAGAACCAAAGGTTTACCGTTGATTGTGGTCCCATCTGTTTTTGGTTATGAGTCTCATTAACAATAAATATGCCTACTTTAATCACTTTTTTTAATCAAGATTATTCTTTTTCATTACATTAACTGCTGTTTAACCCAAAACTGCACATCTAAATTGCTAACATATTCTGAATTTGCTAGTGGTTTACCAGAACACTTTGTCTGACACTCTAGTCTTCTTACCTTCAGAATTAGCGGATGATCTCAAAATACCTTAAACAGGAAAAATCACAGTCACTCTGTACAACTTAATGCATACCTGCTTCAACATTATGGCTGGAAAAAGGTACCCACTGCATGTATAATCAGCATTATTTTATGCTCAGCAAATAAAAGTGATGATAGCAATTTGTTGTATTTCTAAAAAGACTGGTTAGATTATTCTAAATTACTACAAAGGGGTAGCTGCATTAGTCTATTGTAGCAAAATAAAACAAGTCCCCATGCCCCTTAAAGAATACTAACACTATTTATTTCCATGTGCTTTTAGCTCATTTTGTTACAAGCTGTGACTCGCAAAAGCTCATATATAAATAAATACTGTTAATAAGGTGCCACTGGACTTGTATTTTAATATTATTCTAATAAAAAGAGTCTTAGAACACCCACCCTCTGCATCCTTTATCTTGCAAAAAGTCTTTATGTTGCAGAGAAAACCTATGTGTCCAAAATGCAACTAATTTAAACTTCATGTCCAAGGCTCAAGTTCAACAAAACCTGTCTGGAAGAGTGATAAACAGTGATCAGCAAGATCTGACCAGTGCAACGTCTCCATTATCTTAGAAGGTGACAGCACCCAGAGCTTCTGACAGTTTCACATTCACACATTTGTTCATCACACAAGTTTTCAGTCCAAACATAAGTTGCAAAGTAGAATTTGATAAGCAAACTGCTGAACACTGGGAGATGAAATCCTAAACATTTTCTAAATGGAATTCAATTGTCAGAACTTGATTTCTGCAAACAGAATTGAGTATTGTAACGTATGTCCAACATTTCAAGAGTTACTCCCTCCCCTTTCTTCTTTTCCCCTCCTCCTTTCTCCTCCTCCTCCTCTCTAGATAAAACCCCTTAATCACATTTAAGAGAGGCTCTGTTCTTATCCATTCCATATGGCTGTCATAATCCAGGCCAAGCTTTCACTGTGACCTTTTAAAGAGACAAAGAAGCAAAACACTATCTAGAAACAGGAACACTGCAGTTAAGAGTGAAATTTTTATAAAAGACCCAAACTCACCACTTCAAAACTTGACAGCATATAAATAAGAGAAACAAAGGAGTTTTCCTTTGCAGCCCGATCTCTTGAAGAAGAAACAGCTCAAGACTGATGTTGTCTAAGTCCTTTCTTTTTTTAAAAAATTAAGGAAATGGAAAGATAGCTCTTTTTCCAAATTCTATTTTTCTTGTGAGGGGGAAGGGGAAATGCATACACCAAAAGTATTGGCCATGAGAAGAGGCAACAAGAGAAAGAAAAAGGTATTAGTCAATGAATTGTGGAAGGTAAGGAGAGGAAAGTTAGAATTTCATCAGACAAGTGTAATGCTGAGAATAAAGTTTCTATATCTGCTTTAAAAAGGAGAAAGTAAATCTAAAAAAAGCTAATCATCCTAGTTCTGCATTCATTTTTAAATAGTGCAGATAAAATATTGGGGGGGGGATAGAGGAACAGCAGTTTTTCTAATATTTTAAAAACAAAGTACTACTGGATTTGCCTCTTTCGGTTATCTCTTAAAGGACACAGCACGCAAACACAAACAAAATACAGCTGAAGACTTGCCTTCCTCCCCACAAAAAACTAATCCCAAAACTTTCTGCATAAAGCCTCAAAGATGTCACAGAAAAAGAAATCTAAGACCAGAAAGCGGAAAGGATAGAGAAAAGTTGCAAGTAAAGGCACTAAAAATGCAGTTACACTACTGCCCTTGCTTCTCATTAAAAATAATAATAATAATAGCGCAGAGGACCTTTCCTTCCTCATTTACCCGGAGAGCCTGCGTTTGGGGAAAGGAGGGGGGAGCGGAAGGAAACCCGGTCACCACCAAAAGTAAAAAAACAAAACAAACCCAAAAAAACCCCAAACGCACGCGCGCACACACACGGCAAATAATGTCTAAAAAATAAAAATCTACTTCCGAAGAGTTAGGTTAAAATGAAGCTGGGAAGGGGGGGGGGGATGAGGTGAAAGGGGGCGGGCGAGGAAATCAGGTTACCCCAAAAAATAAATTAAATAAATCCTGGGAGCTTTCAAAATTCTTGTTGCCTCCTGGCTGGATATTATTGTTATTTAGGCCGGTTTGGTGGTTGTTGCTGGATGTTACAGGGCTGTGTGTGTGAGAGAGAGAGTGTAGCTCGCTTTGCTCGCTCTGCCCCTCTCCCTCGCTCTCTCTGTCCCCATTAAATTATTAGTTGACTCATCACTCCTCCTCCTGCTCCTGCTGCTGCCGCCGCCGCCGCCGCCGCCGTCCCCTCGCTCATGTTCCTTCCTCTCCGCTATTGCTCGCTGCTGCCGCTTCTTCTTCCTCCTCCTCCTTCTCATTTTAATACAAAATAACACCGAGAGCCACCGGCTTTTAAAAAACGTGCATGCAGCCCGAGACAGGAGGAGGACGCAGCCTCCCTGCTGCTGCCTGGAGCTCTTCCCCGGCGGCCCCGGATCAGCCGACGCGTCCTGGGAGGGAGAGAGAGACACACAGACGACGAGGAGGAGGAGGCGGCGGCAGAGGCGGCGGTGGCGGCGCAGGAAACCGGGAGGAAACGGGAAGACAGGGCATCTAGAAGGGCTGGAAGTGGGAATTGGATTAAAAAGGGGGCTGGAGGGTTAAGGCTGAAGGGGGAGGGGGTTAAAACCAGATAGCGGGGGGGGGGGAGAGAGCGAGAGCGAGCGAGGCAGCGAGAGGCGAAGGGAGGGGAGAAGAGAGAGCCGAGGGGGGTGCGATTTCCGGCACAGGGCGCGCAAGAATTTGTAATCAGCTTGATTAGTGTGAGGCGGCTCTGCATTTATTACACACAATACCCAGAATAACAGGGAGCAGCGCGAGACAGAGACGCTGGCAGCGGCTCAAGGCGAGCGATTAGAGAGGACCGAACGGGCCGCCGAGAGGGACAGGCCGAAACGGCGGCCGCGGCGGGCGGCAGCGCCCTTCCCTGCGCGGCGACAGAGGGCGCCCGGCGAAGGGGAGCGGAGGCTGGCGCGGGAGACGGGGAAGCCGGCGCGGAAGTGCCACTGGCGCGTTCCACCCGCACCAGCCACGGCGGACGGGGGCGAGCGCCCTCCCCGCGCCAAAGGTGTAGGCACAGGGAGGCAACGTCTGGCGGCCGCGGCGGCTGGCCCTCAGGAGAGGGCAGCGGCCACCCAACAGCCTGGGAGACAAAGCAGGCACCCGGAGAACAGGAGCATCTTTGGATGCAGGGGAGAAGTGCGGAGATGGAGGGTGGAGAGCAGGTGCAGGCAACGCATAGGAGCAGATGGCAGGCAGTCAAGGTTCCAGAGGGAGGGAGGCAGGCAGGCGCAGGACGTGTGTGTGCCTGCCTCTTCTACTGAGGGGAGGAGGTGGACCACAGCTTAGAGGCGAGTGTGCTCCCTCTGCAAAACTTGTATCCTCTACAGACTTTACTCCTTTAGACTGTTTACGCACTGGAGGTTTCATGGCGAGTTTTAGTCGGGGCATGTTGCCCCACCTCTTCCTGCACCCACACGGGGGAGCATTTGGCCCGGTGCACCTCATCCGCCCCCGATTTGTGCTCTTGCATGGAAGCTGGGGCAGTGAAGTTCCCAGTGCATAAAAGGTCTTAGTGAAAACCACAGGCATCCCCTGGCCTTGTAGAAGTCAACCAGAATGACTCTCTTCAGCCTAGACATAATGCTGGATAGTAAGCCAGCAACTAGTAAAACGTCAATGCTCATGGTCCTGTACTCCGAGTCTCCATGAAAGTCCTTATAATCAATGAAAAGGTTGATCTCATTATGCACACAACTAAGCTTTAATGACTGCACATCACTGAAACCAGATTCCTCCCTTTGAGTAGTTTTAATGCCAGTGACAGTCACTGAAGATGGGGGCCTAACACATAAAAACCTAAGGAAAGCCATGTCGATCAGAACAATGAGCCATCCAGTCCAACGCTCTGAGTCACACAGTAGCCCAAACCCAGGTGTCATCAGGGCGTCCACTAGCAGTCAGAATTCCAGAAGCCTTCCCACTGGTGTGCCCAGGCATCAAGGATACTGGACATCACTGCCCCAAACACACTATTCTACCTCGTCTGTTACTCTATCCCTCTGCCTCGTCTGTTAATTCAGAATTCTGTTTCTGAAACTGCAAATATACTTAACCCAAGGTACTTTGTTCCTTATTTAAAATAAAGCATTTTGTGGATAAATAATATTTGGCATTCATAAAATATATTCTAGGTTCTGGCCTGTAAGGTAGGCCAGTATTGAACACAAAGCCACCTCTTGCTGAGTCAGAGCCTTGGTCTATGAAGATCAATATTGTCTCTTCTGACTGACAATGATAGCCAGAGTCTCAGGCAGAGGTCATTCACATCACCTTCCACTAATGTTTTTTTTTTTTTAATAGTGATGACAGAGATGGAACCTAGGACATTCTGTATGTAAAGTGGATGCTCCACCACTGAACCATGGCAACTTCCTGTACTTATCCCTGTACTTAAGATGGCTGAGAATGAGGGCCTTGTAAATACTACCTAGTTAATTGTGGTTTAGTTAATTTGTGGGTGAGATAAAATTTGAACTTTTTTTTTTTTGCAGCTATGTTAGTTTGGATATTATAATGCAAAAACAAGTTAACAAGGGGAACTTTCAGGTTGAGCCTAACTTTGTTTGAATGCAGATCTTACTGATTACTATAGGTCTGTGTGCTTAAATTTTGTTACAACATTGTTTACTATTTGATTTATTTATTTATTTTATTTCCCGCTATTCATGGCAAGCCATCATATGGCGGGTTACATAATAAAAACCCCACATAAAAACAATACCTCATTTAAAAATCCCATTAATATTAAATAAACCTTGGCAGTAAAAAACTATCATCCCTCCCCACAGCCGGTACAACTGCCTTCAGCATGCCACAGAGACTGCACATGCCAACAACCACCAGCATGATGCTCTATGCTTAAGGTGGCAATGCTGTGAAATGATAATGTTGTACATTACATCTGAGGAACTGTGTGTGCATGCAAACCTTCATACCTTGAATAAAACTTTGTTGGTCTTAAAGGTGCCCCTGGACTCTAAATTTGTTCTGTTGTACAGCCATTTTTGCATGCATTCTGCCAACAAAAGTACAACTCTTTTGGGAAACCTCAGCCAAGTTTGGTTCCAGGTATTTTAAAAGAGAATATTATTGGAATTCATTTTAATTTCTTTTAAACTTAATTTAAATACTTCAGGCCCCTCATTCTTCCAATATACTCAGGATTAAAGGCAAGTCCAAAAACAATGTCAAATGACATTTAAAAAAATTAAATTTCTTTAACAATTAGAACAGTCTCAATAAATACAAGCTAACATAGCTCACAAGAATTATAGCTATATCAATGTCAATTCCCCAACAGATACTTCAGCATCTCAGCTGGACATGCCCTTTGCTCAAAAGCACTTGTTAAGCCCAAAGTTTCCTCCTAAATCTCTGCTTCACAGTTTTTCCAGGTCAGCAAGCTGGTACCCTTCTCATTTCTTTTGAGGAGCTGTTCCACATCCTAGCAGCAGCCAACTGCATTGCATCAAGGGAGGGAATGAAGTTCGCCTAGAAAGGCCCATACGGATAAAGTGGTTCATTCAGAAAACAGGTACCAGTTGTGAAAGTCTTTAAAGGCACCTTTAACCCAGAAACAAGTAGGAAGTCAGCAAAGAGATCACAGTATGGGAGTACCACGCTTCCAGTGGTTAGTCCCCAAACGTAAAGAAGCTGCCACATGTTTTACCAGCAGAAGTTGTCTTCAAGAGCAGCTCACATAGTGATTGGTAAAATAATCATTCCCCAAGGTTATCATGACCATCAGGAGCTCTTAAAAAGAAAAGAAAAAAGGAGCAAGCCATTTACCTGCTTATCTGACAAGGTACAAAGAATCTAAGAAGACTCCTATGCTCCCCATGGTGTCTTTCAACAAAAGCTGCATTTCCTCTATAGAAAGCGAGAGCTCACCTACAGCAGAAACCTTTCACACCACTACTGTCTTGTTGGAATACAGTTTCAGCTTTATTCTCCCTCAGCAACTTGATCAGCACATTCAGAACGGAGAGCCTTATTTTCAGACTTATTAAAAACTATCAAAAAAGTCCATTGCTTTCTTGCAGGAATGCAATGGGTGCTAGGACCCAGGGGACAACGGCAGGCACAGATCTCTCCCTCTCAGCAGGAGCCATAGGAGGTAATCAGGGCTGTTTGTAGCAGGAAATTCGGGCTCGTTTTGGCGGCTATCTCTCTCTCTCCCTTACAGCAGGAGCCATAGCAGGTAATGAGGGTTGGTTTGCAGTTTGGCAGGGCTCTCTGTGTCTCGCTCTCAGACATCTGAGAGCAAAGTGGCAAGCGTCCAGGGAAGGAGGACGGGAGCTGTAAGGGCAGGGCCATTCAAGGTGCATCTGGCTGCACCCTGACTGGCCATATTCCAACTCGGATACCCAGGACTGTTCCACCCCCCAGGCAGTTTCACAAATATTAAGGGGAGGAACAATGGATAAGGATGATCACCAGTATATCAACACCCAAATCCCAAGCTGTGGATCATCTTGTTACACAGGTGTTAAATAGTATACACTGAACCCTACTGAGCTTCCCATGTCAAATCCATGCTTCTGCCTCCACATTCTTTAGAGCCATCTGTTCCATTCAGTCCACTAGAAAGGACTCAGAAAACTTCAACATTGTCTTACCAAGTCCAACATCAATCTCCAGGAGCTTCAGAATCAAGACTGTCAACCATACTGATAAAGGCTAACTACTAATAATAACAGTAGGAATTAATACTCCCCCCCCCCCAATCCATTGGCCAATGGAGATCATCTTTGCTACCACAGCTGCTTCCATTTCAGAGAAAAAAGACAAGAGAAGAATTGGACATTTTCCATGACTTCTGAGCACTACCTTCATCCACCACAAAGAGAAGAATCCAGCATTACAATTTTAATGGGGAGCATCTAGGAACACATAGTATGAGACGTGGACATAATCTTGCCAGATAACCCAAAGATCTCACCTAATAAGGTGAGTCACCTAATAATGTTGCGCTCATGTATATACCACTGCAAACACAATATACCAAATATTTAAACAGTATTATTCTACATACCACTAATTTTAACACAGTGAATGACAAGAAGCTACAAGAACTTTGGTCAGAAGGTAATACTATACACTAGGGACCAACTATGTTAATTGAATGAGGACTAGCACTTCAGGACAGCAAATTACTGGAAAAGGTAACATTTGTCTGTTGCTATAATAAAGCACAATGAAATAAAGCACAATGAAAAAGCTACAAATAACAAATAAAGGAGCACAACATCTCATCTGTACCAAGAGAGAGCAACACTTTTGATGGGATGGGAAAAAAATAGAAGTTCAAAACAATCTGGCTGATATCCAAACAATTTGAAACTTAAGTCATCTTACTGTATGGGTTTTCAACCCAAATGTGGCTACATTTGTTTCAAGTCTTAACTATTCCAAGCATTAACTAATGAGTATAAATGACAGAAACCATACTTGCAAGTGTTAACTCAAAATGCAAATGTATTAAAAAGAGAAATGAGGATGTCATATAAACTTAAGAAGTTTTCTTAAATAGGAAACAGGAGATAATTTTTTCATAACTTACAAGATGAAAAATGCAGCATGATAAACTTTGAACAAAGAAAGGGTACAATTTAGTAAGTGCTCAAAAATACATACACACCTTAGCAGAACACTAGAACAAAGCATCAAAGATACACAGAGAAATACAGGCTGACATCTATTGAAGTAAACACAAACACCACTGAGTGTGTGCAGAAAATGGTAATGGGGTGAAGTACATAAAATATTTATACAAGTCAGCAATGCATAGAATAGATTATTGTGTTAGGAATGAGTATAGTGCTTGAAATATAATGGTTATATACAACAGAGTTATTTAAAGCAGTGTGCCTGGAAGTGGAATAAGTTAACATTCAGCATACATGTGTGCTCGCGTGAATATTAATATATATGTGAGAACACAGGCACACACAGGATAACTTGAATGTAGTTTTACACATGGAATTCACAAGTTATAACCTTTTATGACATTATTTTATGTAGTACTTAAATTTGGTCTGCTGAGAATTATCAAATGATGGGCTATCAAGTGATATGTGAGTTGGCCCTGTTTGCAGCTGTAATGTCACACTGGTGATGATGACATCATTAGCTTTAAGAGAATTCCTTCAGATGGCCTGCTGCTCTAGTCTAGCCCCCAGGTCACTTAAGCCATTTTTGTTCATCTGCCGAAAATGGTAAACCATACCACCTATTTTAAAATAGTTCTGAAGAGTTAAATTGGAATGTCAGGTGGGCTGTTCATGAGCAAACCTTTTCAGCATTGTCCAATTACAACACACCTATATACATGCATGCATGAACCAGCCATGCACACCTGAGCATGCTGGTCCTGGGTGAATAAGGCGGGTTAAGGAAAAATCATGGATCTGCCTTATTGACTACAAGAAAGCTTTTGATTGTGTGGGTCACAACAAATTATGGGAAGTCCTACAAAATTTGGGGTTGCCGGTGCATTTGATCCAACTGGTGCAGTCACTCTATGCAAACCAAGATGCCATTGTGCGTACTCCATTTGGTGACTCTGACTTGTTCAAAACAGAGAAAGGAGTGTGCCAAGGTTTTATTCTTTCTCCCTTCCTGTTTAACTTGTATGCTGAGATCATTATGAGAGAGATTGAACTCAAAGAATCAAACACTGGAATTAAGACTGAAGGAAGGAATATCAATAATCTTCAGTATGCTGACGACACTAGCCTATCAGAAACTAAGGAAGGCCTAGATTAGCTGATTACAAAGGTCAATGAAGCAAGTAAGAACACTTAAACACTAAAAGGACAAAAATAGTAACCACTGCAAAAGACAGACCTGTCACAATAACAATTGATGGTGAAGGAATTAAATGCATTAATTTTTCTGGGATCACAAATTCATGTGCATGGTGACTGCAGTATGGAAATAAAACCTCAAATTGCTCTGGGTCACTCAGCAATAATGAGCTTGAATCGAACATGGAAAAGCCAGGACATAAGCCTAACTACCAGATGTAGATTAGTTAGATCTATCATATTTACAATAGCTGTGAAAGTTGGATGATAAAAAAAAAATTCAGACAGGAGAAGAATCGATTCATTTGAACTCTGGTGTTGGAGAAGGCTTCGGCAGGTTCCTTGGACAGCAAAAGTCACAAGCAAGGACATGCTACAGTACATAAAGTCTGATATGTTGTTGGTAGGCAAAATCACTAAAATCCAGCTTTGGCCATATCATGTGATCCAACTCAACAGAGAAAGCAATTACGCTATGATTGATCAGTGGGAAAAGGTAACTAGGCTGACAAAAGTACATGATCAAAATGGACACTGGCCAGAACATTGCATGGCTGAGGGAGGCGCTGCAGGATTGGGGATTGTACTGACAGCTGTGCCATGGCATTGCCAAGAGTCGGGCATGACTGAATGGCTGATGACAACAACAACGTCAAGCCTTTTAAAACTATAGTTGCATCTAAACAGGGTTAAATCACATGAAAGTGGTACAACCTTGTATTGTTTGTCAATCTCAGCCTCGCTTCATGGGTACATTAAATATATGTGCTTATTGTAATCCTTTTTCCCGGAAAGAGCTTGGCATTTAATCTGCCACCTTTCTAATGTGATGGACGTATGGGCCCTGGTGGGGAAGTTGCTGCTTTGGCGTCCAATAGCACCTTCCACAAGAGGGCATCAAATAATGTGTTAGCATATATGGATAAACATAATTTGGATGTCTGGCTGCTAACAGTGGGGTTCTTTCCGGGGGGGGGGGGTTGGATGCTTTTCATCCCACTCCCCCAAAAGACCAAAAATGGCTTTGCTGGGATTATAACCCAGGGGATTGTCACAGGAGAAAGTGCCACTTTAAACATGCCTACAAGTTGTGCAGCGACCAGCATTCCAAAGCTGACTGCATGTGCCAGCCCTTTCGCAAGGGGCGGCCCACCTCCAAGAAAGAGGGCAGGTCAGACTTGGCTGGAGGGGCTGGGGACAGGAAACCAACTGCCTCTCATTAACCCCATTTTGTTTTTGTTTTTTGCTCCCAACAGATCAGCAGCTGAGTACTTACAATTAGGTTTCTCCGAGGGCTTCCACATTCCTTGTATGGAGGCGTGGGTAGCTACTTCATGTAGCAATCTGAATTCCGCTCTTACTATGCCCAAGGTGGTGTAGGTCAAACTATGGAAAGAAATTCTGGCAGGGTTGTCAGTTCTTTCACAGAGCCACTGAGAGTTTCTCCCTATGAAGGCTCCTGGGGAATTTTGTCTCATCCACCACCTCTCTCATCCAAAGGGCAATTCTGTTAATGATTTCATACCGGCAGAGCTCTGTGCTGTGAAGTATGCCTCGTTTCATCAGTTTTATTGGTCCTGGGTTTTGGCCCAGGCACTCTTATAGCCAAAAGCAACAACAGATGAGCCTTTCACTTGCTGCCTGTTCACTCAGGTGTCTTTTGTCTCCTGGGCTTTAAATTCCAAGGATTGCGATGTATTGACAAGGCAATGCCAATAGGTTGCTCCATTGTCTGCACAGCCTTTGAGTCTTCTAGCACATTTTTTGAATGGGCGGTTAAGGATAGGGCAGGCTCCCCTTTTGTTATGTACTGCCTTGATAATTTTTTTTTTTTTTTGTGGCCCACTGGGTCATCAGCTTGCACTGAGTGCCTACAGCTGATTCAGGTATTGGTGACTGAGCTGAGCATTCCCATGAAGCAGGAAAAGATGGAGGGCCAGCTCCTCACCTCACTTACCTGAGAACTGTAACTGATTCAGTGGCTGGATGCTCTCGCCTCTATGGATATAATGTGGACTCTGTCGGAGCATATCAGCAGTTTTCTGACCAGGCAAAAATTCACACTTAGCAAGTTACAGAACCTTCTTGGGCACCTAAATTATGCCTGTAAAGCTATAATGGCTGGCAGGGCCTTTTGCGCTAGCATGGTGCCTTCCCCTCACCACCACATTCGCTTGACCCAGGCTATTAAGGCGGATTTTCAGGTTTAGGGGTCCTTTTTGAAGCATTTCAATGGCATAGCAATTTGGCAATCCTCTTTGCTTCTGGGGGATGAGTTACAGGTACATTCCGGTGGCTCCAGCAGTCTCGGTTCTGGGATTTTCTATAATAATCGTTCCTGTGAATTATTCCCTTTTCTCCCCCACATGCAGCCAGCTGGTGACTTTGGCCTTGCCACAGCACTGATAAAGCTGTTCTGACCAAGCAGTAATATCAGGGCTCTCTTAGCCTCACCTACCTCACAGAGTGTCTTGTGGGGAGAGGAAAGGGAAGGTGATTGTAAGCCTCTGAGACTTCTTTGGGCAGAGAAAAGTGGCAAATATAAAACAACTCTTTGTCCTCTTCTTTTAAAGTTGTTTTATGGTCTGCTCCTATTATTAGGACTATTTTACTAGGATTGTTTTAGACTATTTCTTAATGCGCTTTTATATCTTGGTTTGCTTTTTATTGGTTGTTTTTACAGGAATGTTTCTAATAATTTTGTTTTTATTTGTGAACTGCCTCTAACTGACCTGGAGAGGCAGTATACACATTTTATAAATAAAAATTAGAATAAATGTGCAGCAGAAGTGGTTACACTTCACCAGTTTAGAATAGGGCTCTACAACAAGGTGCCAACTTGATATCTTTCCAGGTTCCTGTCAAGTGGTTTTAGAAAGTGGGAAGGCTTCTGATTGGCCACTGGACATTTAACTGGCTGTGAAGATTTTTTTCCTTAAATAAATTTGGTGGCAGCTGCCACAACAACTCAAGGATCTTCACTGTGTGAACATAAGCTGTAGGAACCATTGTGTGGCTGGCTTTGCCTTCTACAGCAGCCATTTTGTTGCTGCACCTATCACATTGTGTTAAAAATCCAAAGGCACCCACAGGGTCAAAAAAGTAGAGGACCCCTAGTTTAGAATATGATTCACTAAGATCAAAATCTAATGAAACTAATCTAAATTACTGAGATGCATCTAGAAGTTTGTATATTTATGTCTGACTCAATCCATTTCCTCATATTGCTGAAATAGATTAACAATATTTTTCAATATTCAGTTATTTCACAGTAAATAGTTCTTTTAAAGGAAAAATGGATAAATGTGTCTTGGTAACTTCTCACCCACATTCTAGGGGATATTATCAGGATTTTTCCTTAAATATGGACTTAAAAGTAAGTTTAAGTAAAGCTGATATTACTTAGGAATATATAGTTTAAATAATTGCTGTTAGAAGGGAAAGGAGAAAAGCAAGTGGAGGTAAGGGTTAGTGAAGAGTCCTACTTATTTCCACTGTGTAGGAAAATCAGGGAAGAAGTGTTATGGTACTGAAGTTCAGTTGTCCCTCTATACTCTTGAATACTGAGTAGGATGGGATTTACAGCAGGAGGAATAAAAAATGTTTCCATTGTTTCAGATTGTAAAAAATGTAAATGACAATACAAAACTATCCATTATTTTTTATTCAATAAAGAAATCATGTTTTAGTCACATTATGAATTTGGTTTTACATTAAAGGGGAAAAGTGCTAAGTGGTATGCCAAATGGCCCATTTATAAACCTGTAACTATGACAGAAAGTCATACTTACAATACACTTTTATATCTTTACAGAGTTATGGTTTAAACCACTGTAAAGACTTCAGCCGTATTTGCATGGAATATACAATATATGCTAATAATCAACAGGAAATAGGTCAGTTTCCAGCTTGCTGTATTTCAAGCAAAGGATAGAAGAAATAAAATTACAAGCAAAGTAACAGTCTTACTACATATAATAAATGTTTGCAATTACCATAGGGTTTCCTTTCTTGTGAAGTATGCAAGAATGCAGAAAGCTGTTCCATGTTTTTGAATTCAAGAATGAGGCAACAGCTGGAATACAGAATATCTGCCTTGAGGTTGCTATTCTACCCAGTACTTTAAAAGGCTAGCCCTGTACTCAGATATGCAGAGTCACATAAAGTTATGTGTATAATGAGTGATGACTAAGCACACTAAAGCTGAGATGGTGCAAGAAAGAGCAGTGAGCTACCTTAAAACTTTTCAGTCAACATGGACCAGCTAATTGGTGCATATTTACACACATTATTGATGTACCAACAAATACACCATGTTTGGACTGCTCAATTTGCTTCACATAATATCAACAATATTATCACATACATCATCAGTAATATGTATCAATATAAAATAGGTCAGTATTTTTATCCCCAATCAAATGGTAAGGAGACATTACAATGGCTTATTTAGCAACCCAGTAAATTGATGTCTGAGATCTGAAACAGGATTTTCTTAATATTTTAGCAACTGGCAATGAAGCAAAACAGAAATGACCCCAGACGCACACACTTTAGGTAGGACACTGCTATAGCTAAGTAGATACTTGTTGCTGTAACTGACTTTAGAGTCTTGATATTAGCAATTACATCTTAAACTCAGTAATACACTACAGAAAACTTGATCTATCTCATGCTAACAGCTTTTTTCAACCTTTTTACCTTGGAGGAGCCCCTGAAATAATTTTACGGGCTTGAAGGAGCCCCAGAAGTGATGTCAGCTAGCCATACCTTCCTGCCACGCCCATTAGTTGTATGTAACCAGAAGTGACATCACCACCTGCGTTAACAGGCATTCTAGAAGAGGACTGAGGTGAGAGTAGGCATGCAGGCTCCGCCCACTCCCAGGCACAGAAACCATGAGTGAACTCACTCAGACATGGGAGGGGGACCAATGGTGGCAGAGTCCATTAAGACAGGAGGAGAAATGCCACAGACCCCCTCTGTAGCTCCCATGGACCCCTAGTTGGGAATCCCTGTGCTAGCTGAATACAGTTTATTAAACTAAGTTTCCTTAGTTATATTCTGAGGAGATTCTCCCCCGAGAAAAAAATCACCCTGAAATTATTGTAAACTGCAGGCTTGTAAATTCCTAATAATTTTCTGTATTACATAGCTGAGACAAACTAGAACAAATATGCACCTATTAAAGAAATTAATGTTTTATTTGCATTAAGAAGATAGATAACTATACATAGCTGTGGAATATATAGCTATCTATCTACTTATTAATATGTTCATTCTAGTAAAATTGTTTTCAAATGTTAATCAGAGTGTCTTAATCAAATATCACTGAATATCTCCAAAGCAAAACTTAACTACTGTTACTAAAATTACACGTTTTATGTAACATATTATTAAGTAGGTGTTGCATTATCCTAGCACAAGTATTCTATTAATGATGCAATGGTCAGGTAGCAATGACAGCTATGAATATTATTATCCTCAGCATCAGTGCTATTTAACAACCTGAAGTGAAAAAAACCATCATTCTAAGTAGAACGCGGATTGTGCCACACAAAAGGCAGATTACAGGCTTTAAAACTTACATGGACTAAACGTTGAAAATGGTCTTTAATTCAAAAGATATCATAGCTACACATACATTTTTGTGATGCTAAAATCTTACATTCTCAGAGCAATGGAAGTGAAACTTAATCTACTAGCAAGAGTTTCCTATAAGAGTTAGAGTTGATCAGTTGCTTCATAAGAATCTTTTGGATAAGATCATGAATAGCCAGCAATTTGTTTTAAGACAATATAGAACAAACATATACAGAGGGTTATGGTTTTGAGGTTGGGAAGATCCAGAACAAAGGTTAAACTTTTGTATAGGATGGGATTCTTTCCCCCTGTAACAGTAATCCCCGTGAGTCTACCATCATTTTTTAAATGAATATATCACAGGACTATGGTGTCTGCCTAGATAGGGGTGTGATTGAGCCATATTTTTTATTAAGCCTTGCCCAGGTCTCCTCCTTATTGAGTAACTGTCTCAAATAGTGTTTGTCCATGAGCACAGCATTAATATTGGGTGGTCTATATAACATTGGATCAGGATTACAGAGCTTTTCCACAATGACAGGGGGCAGTGTTAGCCAGTTAGGATAAAGTTTTTTTGCATCTTCTAGTAGTTAGGCAAGCAGATGGAGGCAGAGGCATAACACTCATGATAGATAGGAAGTGCTAGTTACAACACATGCTCCATGAGAGGTGGGGACATGGATTGTACCAGCTAGCAGGCAAACAATACAATACAGATGGGAAAATAATGGCTTTGAACATCCACCCCTCCAAGCAATAAGAAAGAGGATGGGGGAGGAGTGGTTATTTTTAAAATTATTTGATCACTTGAATACTATATCCTTTCAACAAATTTCATGATGTGGTTAAAGACAAAGGCTATGTCTTTTCCCAACAGTATACACATACAGAGAGAGTTCATATTCCCAGGGCCATCTTAATGGCATTATAGGCCACTGGGCAAAGCAGTGCACTGGGGCACTGCCTGCATAACCACTTACAGGAATAAAAACATACATTTATATTCATTGGTACCTCCAGCAAATCAGTGTTTAAACAGTACAAAGCATGCTGTACAGAAAAGATTAATCAACACAGCTTGTCCATTCACATATCACAAACTATCAATACATACATAGATTAGCATGGGGTGCTGGCAGAACATGGTGCCCCCAAGCAACTGTCCAGCATGCCCATGCATTAAGACAGTCCTGCATATTCCATTCTCTTGGAGCCAGAGATACAAAATTTATGGAAAGTGTGAGGCCTCAGAAAAGTAGAAAAGATAGGAGTTAAACAGAAAACACAAACTTTATGTAAATTAACACTGTGTCAGGATAAAGGAGCCAGACACAGCTAGTTATAGTTCCAGGGAGATGCTAGCTTCTTTCTTTTGAAGCTACTTGTTAGAGAGCGTTCAGTTCTCAATGAAACTTTTAGAGTTTTCTTCTGAGGCCTTGATGCAGTTTATTTCCTCCTTCCCTAGTCTTTCCCCCCTTCAACAAGGTAGGGCAATAAGCTACTTGATAGCCAGTGTGATGTGAGATATATATATAGAGAGAGAGGTGAAATGGTTAACTGCAAGAGAAAGTCAGGTCAAAAGGCCCATGAAGCCCTCATGGCGATCAAGTATTCTTCAAGGTAAAAAAATGCATCTTGCATTTAAGAGCTGCATATGTCTACATCATGCCCACTTTGTCTTGCGGGCATTCTAAAAGATTTTTCAGTGCCCACCAAATTTTCCCCTCTGGGTGGGTGTTCCCTTTTGAATTTCTCCATTTTGCCCTGGGCCTTTACATCTTTATTTGGAACTGATATAATAGTGGTTAAACTATTAGGCTAAGATCTGGGAGACCCAGATTCTACTCCCCACTCTGCTGTGGAAGCTTGCTGGATGACCTTGGACCAGCCACACACTCTCAGCATAAGGTCCCTCACAGAATGCTTGTTAAGAGAATAAAATGGAAGCATGCTGTAAGCCACTTTGGGTGTTCACTGGTGAGAAAATATGTAAATTAAATGAATTACTTAATAAATAACCTGTGGGGGGAAATGCAGCGATGAGGACATATTCTTTCATCTCTACATGTAAGACAACAATGACTGATTTAGGATGTGAGCACCTTCTATAATTTAAAGTAAAAGCATAAACCCCATGCCCAGCTGCTGTTAGATCAGTAAGGAGAAAGGCAGGCACTCCTTGCCCACTCATCTGTAAAGAATGAGAGTGCTATTTTAAATAAAACTTAAGTGTGAATGTCAGGAGAGCTCAACTGTTCATCTTCCCATGTATTAATCCAATACTTAGCACATTTTTCTACCAGTCAGCTTCTGGGCTGGGGAAAAATGCAAAAAGAAAGAAAATACAGTTAAGTCAGTCATATGGGGAGCAAGGTTTAGTTCCCTTATTTGGCATGCCGTCTTTTTGTTGGGGGGGCGGGTATATGCCTCCGTGTTCCTTTTTGAAAAGACTGGGAAAGCTCACTTTCCTGCCAGTTTATGTATATCTATCTATACTATGCAAACAAAGATTTTAATTGCTTATAAAAAGAGGGCATAAGGGCTATATCCTGATTTAAGATAAAGTTCTTCTATGGTCATGTCCTAATCATCCACACTGATCCTATTAGCAACACAGAGCTAGTTTTGTAGTTCAGTGATCCTGTCTAGATCCAAGACTCTTCTTCTGGAAGATGGATAATGAATCACTTGGGCGTCAGTTCTGTGAATGGTTAAGGTTAATAAAATCTTACTGAAGATGATGGGATTTATTCAAGTTAACTGTGCACAGTTACTTAAGCATGGATAGCTCCTAACTGCAGTGATTCTGTAAATCCATGTAGAAGACCATCACCACATTAAATCCTAAAACATTACACAAAATAGGTGACATGTCACCTCTAATTGCTAAAAACGTTGTCCTTCATATAGAAAATCAGACGAAATAAAAACTATGTATGATAAATGTATTACCATGACCATGAGGTGGTAGCTGTAGTAGTAATCCAGTATGAAGCATTTTCTTTTTTCCATCTAACTTAAATTTGTTAGGGGTTTGGAGAAGCTGAAACTAAGTTTGTCCCTCTCCCTTACAGCTGTATGAATTTTTAGCCAGCTGTTAGGCATGGCTTCTCACTGCCCCACAGTGTTTTTTTCCACTAAAAATACTACCATGCAAGTTCACCCATATTGCAGACATGCAAACAATGCCGATTGGGCCAGGCAGATATAGTTAATCATTTTCTAACAATTTTGAAAATGTGCAGCTTTCTTAAAGCAGTTTTGAAAAGTCTAACAACATGGTGTTCTGAAACATTTTAAAATTCCATAGAAAACAAATTCTACTGTATACTTGTACTCACTCAAGATGGTACACGCTCCATCTCTAAATGTACTGTCCTTTTTTCAAACTTTATTTTTTTCTATTATGCCTTTAAGCGCCATATCGGGAATTATTAAATATAGCGGGAATACAAATTAGTGGGCAGGGGGAAAGTTAGCACTATATAATAAGTAGGTTTCATAAATTAAAAATGGTCCATAGAATAACAAAGACACTTATATATGTGCAGTTTAAAGGCACTCTTTTAGAGTACATCTTAGAGAATCCAATATTTCATAATGAATGCTAATAATATGTTTAAATAATACTTTTCCAAGAACTAGATAATAAGGATTGGTTAAGGGTTGGAGTTGCATAGGAATAGATTTAAACATAATGTTTCATTTTAGATGGTAAGATACTTAACAGTGTACCATTGAAGTCAAAGGGCCAAGATTGGGGTAGCTCAGCTTAGAATTGCACTGTCAACAATTGGGTACTAAGCTGGAAATCTTATTTATTATATTTTATGCTTGTATGGCATCCAAATGGGTCTCAAAGTTGCATACAAAATTAAATAGTAAAATTTGTTAAATGATAGGATTTATTTTAAATGAGCTATAATTCAACAACAACTCTAACTCAAGCCAAAGGATACCCACCAGATTCAACAGTCAGGCAAAGAATACCCCTATCCCAAACTGGCTGTTACCAATGCATGCATCTCTATAAGCAGAACTCTTTGATTTTATTATCCGAAACTAATAAAAAACACTTCTAGCTACAGCCTTTACTCAGTAATCCAGAGAATAGTGAAGTCCCTGAAAATATCACCATCACCTGCTCAGTCATAGGTCAGAAACTGCTATTAATTATTCAGGTAAAGGGATTCAAAGTCTTTTTCATGAGGCAGGAAATAGCCCTTCTTGAAGAAAGACAATAATCACATCTTGGCCAAACTAGTTAGCTATGGCTGGCTGGCTATAAGCATTCAGGTATAGTTGAGAAGGTGGTTGCCAAGATACAGACAAGTTTCCTTTCTATGTGCTCTGGAGAAATTAACTAAAATTTACTCTGGCACATTTACACTTAATGTGACATTCCAATAATAAGGTATCTAGAGAACATATTCCAATGAGTCTTTATAAATTCTAGTTGCTTATCCTTATGGTCAATAGTTATTCAACACACTGTAGAGCAGATGGACAATACTGTTTGGGTGCAATAATAATGAAGTAAGATTTCTGTCGTAACCACCATTTAGCTTGGTGGCATATGTTTGGTCATATTTGTCCATAGTTTTAGACGATTAAATTTTGTTATCTACAATATCCAAAATACCAGGCAAACGTATGAACTTTTGATAGGATAAGCTTTGAGCTTAGTTGTTAATAATGCTAAAATATTCAGGATACCTGCTGTATCCATAAGCTGTACTGGCAGATAATTTAACTGGCCTGATAAAAAGATTGGGAGGGAAGGTGGCACAGAATGGCCCAATCTCATCTGAAGCTATGTAGGGTCAGTATTTGGAAGGCAGACCATCAAGGAAGACAACTATACTTCTCACTTGTATTGAAAGTCTTGCCATAAGTTGGCTGTAACATGACGGCACTTTACACACACACTAAAGAGGCTAATTGCCACACTGACATTCATACTCCCTAGTGATCTGTCCATGACAACAGGATTGTGGCACATCCTCCATCCCGAGGACTCCTTTGTATGGTATAAAACATTAGACCCACTACAAAATCTGCTGTTTTGGACATCTTAGGCACTGAGAATAACCCTATGCTTGCCATGGTAGCAAAAATGTCCTGAGTTGTCCCTTAACAAAGAAACCTCCAACAGGGAAAGATCCTGCTAGGTGGTCAATACATTAACAAGATACCTGTTCTGCCAGTACCAGATTAAATACCTTGATTTAATTTAAAAGCATCATGAAATACCTGATGACACAGAATTTCAATTAAACATGGACACTATCAAAGACAAACACTGTCTTTGTTACAAATCTGAGAACAAAACTGAGCACATTTTGGGAGGCCCCTCACAGCCATGTCTTAGTAGAGGATGCCAACATTCTCATCTAAAGCATCAAAATTCCTTAATCTCTGATAACTAAAGGCCGACACAATCCCAACCCCGAATAATGGCTCTAAGAAACTATTCAGCCCTATCCAACTCTTACTATTGCAGACGTTACTAATATCGCTACTAAAAAAATTAATATTCCCTGATCACTGACAGAGCTTCCTGGAACCCCCATGTGCTTCCAAGCATGCACTCTTTTAGACTTGTCTAGCTTGTTCACACAATCTAAATAGCTCAAAGACTTTCCCTTGCAGCCAAGTTCTTTTGCTGTCAGGAGAAGAATCAGGGTGAAAGGGGGGGGGGGGGAAGAGTGGTGAGAGACCAAAGTAATAATAAGTAATCAAAACTTCCTTAGAAGTACACTTGGCCATTCCCTGCTCTAACCTTGCTCAGACATTTGGTGTGTGTGTGGGGGGTCCTAGACAGTGACGGTGACAGTGAAACTCAAAGGCAAAAGGAAGGAAAGATAATAAAACAAGCCCAAGGACTTCAGAAGGAACTGAGCAGACTCCACATTTAGCGAATATAAAAGTGAGGTGAAAGAGACTATAGGGATTCACTTGGCTTCACATTTAAGTGTAATGTTTTAAAAATAAAAATGAAAGAAGCATCCACTTGCCATCCACAGCTGTACCCAGACAAGGGCAGTGGGGAAGAACACTTCTTGGTCTTTTGGCTAAGATCAAGTGTAGAGTTTAGTATTTTCTAGCTGATATGGCAAAACCAGAAGTTGGGTGCAATAGAGACACCCCCCCCCCTATTTGATGACAAACAACATTCAATATGGTGGAGTTACTACAGAAAAAATTCTATAAGGTGTCAGGTAGACTTCCTTAAGTGGAGAAATAGCCAGTAGATAGCAATCTGATAACCATTAACAGGGGACACATGGGGAGAAGCAGACTTTGGAAAGGAATGAATGACAGCACTTTAAATGGAACTCAGAAACAAATTAGTAGCCAATATAGCTTTAATATAGGCCAAATATGTTCCCCTCCCTTAGCCATGACTTATTGGGCTGCCTCATTTTGAACAAGCTCCAGTTTCCAGGTTGTTTTTAAGGGCAGTCCAATGTGGAGCACATTATAGTAGTCAACTGTAACTGAGATTACAAATAAATGGATTAGCATAGTCAGGTTGGTTGAGTACACAGCCAAATACAGCTGATGGACATTCACCACCATACCAGCTTGCTTTACAAGGAGCAAAGCTGTGTCCTCACTTTAGCTTGAAACCACAAGAATGAAAAAGTAACAGAAGCCATTTGTATAGAGATCCACAGTAATAGGAGCTCCACAGTTCAACACTGCTTTTGTAAACTCAAAAATGGATTACATGGTCAACTGATAGAACCACCCTTCAGGAATTTCTCTGATTCCCTTTTAAATTCACCTAAATTAATGGCAACCCTACACCTTTTTTTCTTTTTGCTGTCATGCCAGAGAAAACTTCTGGAGATCCATTAAGGTTTTCAAGGCAATAAACTAACAAACGTGTTGTGCAATTGCCTGCCTCTGTGGAACAACCCCAGACTTCCTCAGGGTCAATAACTCAGGGTCAAAACCCTGCTTAGTGTCTGAGATCTCACCATTTTGTGCTTGTCCAGGCTATCCAGGTCAGAGCACCTCACAACTCCGGGGTCATTTCAGCACATCAGAAAAAAGAGCGACCCAGGTTTAATACAATCCTGTCAGAACTTGGAAGCTGAAGAAAGTTAGTCCTGGTTAAGTGTTTGGATAGGAGTCAGTCAAAGAAGTTCAGGATTGCCTCTGATTATTTCTAGATAACCTCTGAGTATCTCTTGACTTGAAAAACCCTAATAGGTCACTATGTTGGTTGCAATTTGATGGGGCAAAGAAAAAATTAAATGTTACTTGTTTTAATATTTTTACAACAAAATATTGCTTCTTAGCTTCTTATTTAAAATGATGATAGCAGTCTTTTTGGATAATTAATTCAGGTAATGAATTCCTGATTTGAATAACTATCAACTTGGATGGGCAATTAGAGATGGGATCCTACTAACGGTGGATAGCTTTCAAGATCTTCAAGTTTTAACATCTCTCTTTCTCTTAGGACCAATTCATGCTTTATACAGGAATTCCTTTGCTGTGTGCACTTCAATTTTTATGACACGAAACATACAAAGTGTGGAGAAGAGAACAGAGTTAGCATATCTTCAAACATTCTAGATTTATGTTGGCTGGGTAGCAGGGACTCTGCTGCACCCTACATAACTACTATATGTTTACAGAAAGGCATACTTTCTATCATACATGTAGCAAATAAATACTTTGTAAAGTATGAATCAACATCACCTGCATACATACTTTTTTTTTTTTTTACCAAGGCTTGAGTGGAAGGGAGACTGCTCCCCTACCCATTATAAACTAACTATTGTAACATAGCCTTTGTGAAACTATGTTTTCAGGTTATGAACTTGTAATGATTATCAAACAAACAAGAAAAGCAATATAAAACAGAATACTGTTTAATTTCCTTAAAACTAGTCCTTTGAAATGTGATACTGCATTTCAGTTCCTAAAAAAAACCCTCACAATAGTTAACCCTACAAATTTTAGTGCCTACAAAAACACCCTACAATAATTAATCCTTTCCCAAATGAATATTCGAACAAACATTTTGGTATTCTAATGTTACTTATATTTGAGATTTTTCTTCATGCCATTCTTGATACTTTGATTTCTAGAAGAAGGGAAAATTAAGAATAATTACCACAGTATGAACAGTACTACAAAAAAGTTTGTTTCTAAATTGGCACACAACTTTCTATATACTTATATAATAAAAAGATACACTATGAGTCTGTGGAAATTTTAGATACTTCAGTATTATAAAAATCTATACCATACAATACATTACAGCTGTTTGGTCTCCAACTCAAAATAATGTTTAGTTATTTTTCTTGTAAGAAATCAACAACTGTTTTCTCATCATTTTACTCTGACAAATATTCACCTTTTCCTGGTCAAAACTCACAGAGCTATTCCAAACAAGCTACTGTTGTAAACAAAACCTCAGGGTGCCACTATTTACTTTCCTGGTGTGTAAATAGTGAAGCTCAGTGATGGCTTTATCTTAATATAAGACTATATGTGTGCAGATATACATTTATATAAGTTCCAACAACAGATAATGTGACTGTTTAAGAAAATCTAACTATTATATGGAACTGCTTCTTTCAAGCATGCTATCCTGTGTAGCTAAGTTAATCTACAGCTACTCTCTGCTGCCACTCTCCATTGGCCCAAATAATACAAGTATGGCAATTTTCTATTAAGTCAAATACTTGGATGGCATTCTGTTTGAATCATTCCAGACTATAATTCTATATTAATAACCTGAACATTATGTACAATGCAGAAGTGTACAATAAATATACACACAGACATAGGTCAGTGTTTTCCTGGGGCAATGACACTCAGTTCAGCACTATTAAATTGTGAAGTGCCCCATTACATGCAGTTTGGAAGTTAAATAATATGTTTTCACAAGCTTACATGCCATATAACCCACAGATGGTATATGAGTCTTAAATATAAAGAAAACAAAAATGAATGAACAACAGGTAAAATGAATATTTTGCAAGAAAAGGGGGGGGAACTCACAAAGATATAAGAAAAGCTGTAAGCTATGTTAGATGTTTATCTATACATAAGAGACAGGTGTCGTACAAACAGAAAAAAAATCATGAAGACAAACGAGAAATTTTTAACTCCCAACGTCCATCTGTTAAATTTGAATTCATGCATAATTGATTATCCATGACTGATAAGTTCTTTTCTTTTCCCCCCAGTATCTTAACACAGGTGTTTAAACATTACAAGTTAAATCACCTCTAAAAGAGGAAAATATCTAAGAAACTATAAGAGGAAGATAAGGATTAACAAACAATAAAATGACACGTCATTTAATAGAGGTGACCCAGGTTTGAGAAATTTCAAAACTTTTGGATATTAAATATTAATCACCTATCCTGTTATTGCAATAATAAAGTTAAGTAAACTCCCGCATACTAAAAATGAAAGGGAGAAAAACAAGTAGAAATATGTGAAAGAGACACAGAGAAGCAAAGGCATAAGGAAAATGTGTCAACAATAAACAAGAGGAAATGAGAAAGAAGGAAAAGATGAAGGTGGAAACTAATCTCTGTGTGTCATTATGACTGCCAGAGTACTGGCAAAGAAGCAGCATCCTTTTATTTCAATTTTAATCATTTCTGAATTTTAATACCCTGCTCCTTTTGTAATTCTCCTGGCATTCCCCATATGCATCCACCCCGGCCAAAACACCAGTGTAAATTAAATGGCACACAAACCACACCACTGACAGTTCTCCCAATCAGCTGACCGCAAGCAGAAAAGTTAAGTCTGTTTAAAATCTCTGTGGACCAGTAGCCAATTCGCCAACTTAGTAATACTTCCTTTCTTTAATTTCAAAAAAAGAAGGCCAGCGTTTAACATGCATTGTTGTTCATAAAAATAAATAAATAAATCAACCCAGTAGTGAGACAATAATCAGTGACCATCAGGGCCTGGAAAAATGAGTCTGTTCTCACTGGCACTAAGAAACATCACATGATTATTTAATTACAGCTCTAATTTTTGTCTCATGGATGGCAACATATCAACAATTAATAGGGCAAATAGAGGAGACTGCATTTTTAAAGAGGCAGAACAATATATATGAAATGTTGCCTAGAAATGCTGCAGGAGGATTCTGGGGGATATTTTACCAGTCTGATATGTTTATGCAAGAAGAATACTGACAGTGCAAGATCCATTATCTTAATATAAGTTTCTTGCAGACGGGTTTTAGAATTGATATGAAATTTGGAACAGTATTTGAAATGGTCTTGGTCTTATCAAGTGTTATAGAAAAACCTCTTCCATCACTGAACGCGTAGTGCAAATACATCAGGTAATGAGACAACTGCTTCAATGGAAATGAAACCATATGGTTAACAAGTTGATCACACCTTGAATTGCGCTTAGAGTACTTTAGGAAGTGACTGCAAGTTGAGAAGAACTGGTCTTGTGTACTGCTCATACTGTCAACAGCTGAGCCAAGCTTCATCCTCGGAAAAGTCATGGACAGAGATACAATAAACATTTTCTGATGGTACAAAAGGCAGCTGCTCATTTTCCAGTCAGTCAGAACAAATCACAACATTGGTAAAAATCTAATTACTGTTTCAGGGCAGCTATTAAGACTGAGGGAAGGGAGGATGGTAGTACCTGATTTCATCAGAAGCTAAGCCGGGATGGTTCTTAGAAATGAGACTACCAAGAAAAACTGCAGAGGAAGGCAACAGCAACAGCAACCTTGGTTCCTGACAATCTGCTCCTCACTTGTATTGAAAGCCCTTTGCTAGGGATGCCATATACATTAAGACTGTAAGTGATATAAGCTAGTGTCAGTTGTATGTTACTCTGTTGTGAGTTTTCAGAACAAGATGAAGACAGGGCCACTTTCTTTGTCACATTCAACATTTTTTACTAACAAAGGTATTAACCAATTTTGGCAGCAGATTACTTTCTTAACCAACCTTGTCATGAAGGCAAGAGACATCTTTCCAGAAAGGTGTGGCAAGAAGATTAAGAAATTCCTCAGATGAACATATAATTTTTAAAGGGACAGGGTGAAGAGAAGGGGTAGTCAAAGGGTACAATAAATATTGAAGGAAGAATGAGTAGTTCTGTGAAAAGAACTAACAGCTATGCCATGTCTAGGACACCAAAAAAAATTCCATCCATTAATGTTCATCTACACTGTCCAAGCAACCTTCCAACAATCATGAAAACAGCATATGAATCCACATATCTTCATGTACTAGGGGGTGCATCCTATAAGGGCTTGCTGAAATGCCACATGAACCTGGAATGGCTACCGTGACTGCAGTAGCTACTGCAAGCAAATTAACTTAAATACTGACAAGCTAAGCTACTGTTATTGGGGGGGGGGACTACAACGTAGTAATCAGCGTTCTGTAGTAGTAGCTGGTCCAAATAGTCTTAATCTTAGGACAATCAAATTAAGCTCCCCTTAGTGCAGTAATAAATAAGTAGCCCTTGCAGCCTATTTTATTGGTTGGAAGAATAAGACATCAACATCTGTTTCTTCAGTTATTACTTTCTGGGGAACAAAGGCGTAAATATTGCTAAATATGAATAGAAGACTGATATCACATACCATCTTTCTGGAATTTTTCTCCATTGGGATCCAATATAACTTAAGAAAAATTACAAAGGTTCATGTGTTTAAGATCTGGCAGTAAGTGTAATTATTTGCTTGTGAATGTAATCATTCTCCAGTTATAACTGGCAAAGAACATATCCTATATATCCTAAAGAGGTTTTTTCCCCCTTCCCCTACTAGTCTCATCAAAATCTGCAAGATTATTCTACTATATTCCAAGAATAAGTTTGGTAATCATATTCTATAACAGTTTCAGTAGCTTTATGATAGGTGATTCCAAATATCATACCGGGGAAACATTACAACTGAATAATTTTTCCTAAGGGTACCGAAGACTACACGTTGGAGATTTTTATCCCTGGAAAAAAATTATAAGACAAATACACTAATTTTCCAAATAAGTTCTTGGATTTTTACAGATTTCAATGAGACTACTTGACTTTTCACAAGTATGTTGTCTGTGAAGAAACTTAGTATTACTGGGGGAGGTGGCAGAATAACTCATGTACAACATTACAAACTGTAAAGGAATGTCCTCAAAAGTGACAAATCTCTGCTGGAAAAGTCTTTGCATCTGAAATATTCTGTCTAAAGACAACTATTTCTAATTTGTAGATGTGTCCACATGAACAAAAAGCAAAGGATTACGGGACAATATCATTTTATGTGACAGCTACAGTGCTTCTGAGATACACCAACAACTCTGTTCTATTCTAACCATATTTATTCAGAACGACGTTCTGCTGATTTCACCAGTACTCATAAGTACTGAAATGCCAATAGCGGATTTGGGTTTTTTTGAAGGACTACAAGCTGTCCAAATGTTGCTTTATGGCTTATCTAGAAAAGAAATATTTAGAAAGGAAGGGACTATGCAGCAAGCAATTGGGATAAACTCTACGTACATTTATGCCTATTTTATAACCCAGTCTATAGATTTGAAAGGTACAAGGATGTCTTACAACAGACTGACAAATGGCATTCACTAATTTACTCAGAGCTACACCTGGAGTTTGGTGGATCTGTTTTACTGTGCTGCCTTGTCAATTATATTCCTTTATAAAATATGACTTCCTAAGTCCATATAGGCTTATCTTCTCTGTGGTGATAAAACTGCTTCCAGAATAGTTACCAGGTAGGTAAGATATCTATTGGTCCGATTAGCATAGCAGTGCTGCCTCATGCTTCTGCACAGGTTAGAAGTACTAGGTAGGATTATGGCACCAGTACAATCCCAAGGTTATATGACACACTCGACAAAGCAAGACAGTCCAAATACTTGAATTCCGTAACAGAGTCATAGTATCAGGACTGTAAAGCCTTTAAAATTAAGATATTACTAAAGTACAGTAAATCTCCAGAAATGAACTTTTAAAACTCAAAAGCTAACTTTCATTACTTTGGGGATTCTTTGCACTAAGGAATCTTACATGCACAGGCACACATACCTTCCTACCAGCAAACCACAGCATCATTTTAATTAGTATTTTCTATTTTACAGTTTGAAACACTAAAACTCTTCTGTTAATTAGATGAGATCTGTTTGTTACAAGTTATTTTCTTCCAATGTGTATCGATTCAGAACATAAAGACTTCACATACTCTAGCCACTGAGAGATGTTCTCAGTTTGTAAGGAGTATCTTAACACCTTGGGTTGAATTTCCATAATTATAACAACAATATTTTGCACTTTTGCAGCATTGTGTCTTTCATCCCGGAGACCTACAAACTATATTTTTCAAACAGAATTGTGCACAGGTAGTTACACCTGTTTACAAGCAGTAATATATGCTGCCTCCAATATTACTACTGTCTCCCTGTGAAACAGGGAAAAATCAATCAAAAGTATATACAATCTGATTTAAGAGTTATATTTAGCCCACGTAAAAATGAATTGCTCATGTGGATGACCAAGGCCAATAAAATACACTACAGCCAATATAGTTATCTTGATCACTCACACGTCTTTTTCACACGTCTAGTGCTTATGTTAAAGAATACTAGGTATTAGAAACTTATAAAGGTTTGAAATCCAGAATCTCTTGAGATTCTGGCTACATAGCTCTAAAATAAATAGCAGCTCTGCACTATATCAACCAGAAGCATGTATGGCCAAGGCTTGATCAATCATTTATCAATTTATGGCATAAACTGATACTTAAATTGATATTTAAATTGCAGCATTTGGAATTCTGTAGCAGCTGTAGTTCTCATTGGGTCTGTACTGTGTTCTGTTCTATGAGAATACCCTTCTTAAAGGAACATATGCTTTACTATAGCAATGAAATTACTGGAACAGGTAGACAGGGTTTTGTGAAACCACAGTCAATGTAATCAGTGCACTGATAACATGACACGTGGCCTATTGTGATAAAAACAGGCCTCAATAATATTACTAGTTTTTACTGTGAGCTTATACACAAACTCAACCCTTTCCTAGAATAATTGTGTTAAGACAAAAATTGCAGATCAGTTGCAACAGTATGACAGTTATTAGTTCTGTCTGATGTGTGTTATCATTGCTATCTTTAAGTCCTGTTCTAATCTCAGACCAGTTTTTCAAGAATTAAACTTGATTTATGCCAGTGGAATTATTCTTGATGATTCTTACAAGAGTAAAAGTATTCTAACACAATTGACTGAAGTAATAGTAGTCTCCAGTCATATACTACATGGAAGCCAAGGCTACTGTTAGTATTTGGTGAAGAGGCTAAAAAAAGTATATTCACATATTGGCGTGACTGCATTAGACAGCGGCCATCAAACAGTAAGTGCATTACAGGAGCTATGTGGTTTTCCTAACAAGAGGGAACTGTGATAGAGTTGCATGTTAATGGCAGGGTAACATTTCTTAGAAAAGCAGTCACTGTAATAATCTTTCATGCATATTCTCAAGGTGTGAATGAATTAGTGTTAATAGGTATTTATGACCTAAAACATGAAATTAAGGTTTGTTTTACAGTGTTTGAACACAGGAAGTTCCTCTATATAGCATCCCAACACTAATTTTCTTCTCTATTTCGCTTCATACCGCATGATACTTTCTGTCCATTTTTCCAGCAAACAACTGGCCTGGGACTGAAATATCCAACAATATACACAATTATGAGCTAGAACTTTGTTATATTTAAGTTAAATAAGGCATTTTAAACTTTTTCAAGTAATCAAATTTTAAGTAGCTATTGTAAGCTGTAGTAACTGTCATAAGTGAAACTGTTTAAAATGCACTAGAGTGCATAGTGACAGATTTCCAGAACATTTTTCCTCACATACACATATGTGCTTTCAGTTATTAATAATATGCTTCTGCCCTTATCTTCAACAACTCAAATACATACTAAGTATGCATAATACACTTGAGAAACATTATTTTACCTTGTGAAGTACACCAGAAAAATAGATCTCTCTTAAAATCAGTTTCAATGCCCCACAGAAAACAGTATGGTATCTTTCTTTAAGTTGTCTCTGGTCCAAATGATAAAACTTTTTTCATATGCTAACAAGACTCAGTTGCCATGGGTAACTCTACCAGGTACATATTAAAATGGAGACAGCCATTATTTAGTGGAGACAGGAATGTAAATATATACACTCACTTATAAATTGGTATTTACTTTGGGAAAGTAAGTAATATCTTCGCTTGATTGCTCTGCTGTCAGCTTAATGCAACATAGATAAAAAGTAGGTGTATGCCAATAAAGAGCTTCTGATTCTGATAAAAAGTAGCTACATGATGACTTTGTCAAAAGTGTTGATTCCGGAAGGGGAACAGGTTATTGAAATATCATGCCCATCATGGAAAAGGTGAATTTATCATTCACAAAAACATATCCCTGCATTTTGAACTATGTAACTTTTTTATTAATGAATTTAACATAGATATATTCAAATATGAAGAAAATGATGCATCACGCCAAAGATATGATATCAGTAACCTCTGTCCCCAGTTAAGGAAGGAAAAGATTACTGCTCATCTTCCATTTCAGCTACTGCCTAGAACTTGCATACATAATACAACAAACTTGTACAATGAAGAATCTTTGAGATATAGAATTGGTATACAATTAAGCTGTAAGCAGACTTGATAGGGAGAGGACAGGACTTGGACACAGGTGCATGGTTTCTCACATGGCTAAAGATTTGGTTCTGGTGTCTTAAAAACAGAAGGTTCGTGCCGGTGAGCATGCAAATATTTGATGATGGCATTTAGAACTATGAATATAATCTCCTCCACCTCAACTGAATTCCTAAAATATAGCAGTGTATCTTTCAATAGAAAGAATGTATTGAACATTAGATTTTAAGTAATATTTAAGTAAACATATCAGTACAATTAATAATAGTACCTACACTACAACACATTAGTCCCTAGAAATTGACACACTTGGATATAGCCTAAGACTTTCTAATGTAGTTCAAAATATTTTTGTTATGTGTTAATTACATTAAGACTCACACAGACTTTTTCCTCAAGTAGAATGTTAAGATAAGAAAAGAGTTTAGCCATAATCTTGTGATCCTTATTAACTAAACATACTTTCCTCAAGAAACTGGAAAAGTGCATAATTTTTTTAAAAAAATAGATACCTTCTGAAATATAAAAAATATGAAAACACTGTTTTGTAATGTCAAAAGTTATAGTTTTTCCTACATTGAAGACAGGCATTTCTTTGGAGCAGTTTACCTGCCTACGTGTCATTAGGGATTTCACACTGTAAGAGCACTGGTAGCATTTTAGAAGTACTGCATTTTGCCTGACAATATTTGTAACCACAGGATCTCTTCTAATAATACAGAACAGGTGTTTGTCGGTTGACCTCATGGGCCTATAGCACAAATTGTAACTTATATGCCCCAAATCAGTTTTTCTGTGTCATTTTCAAGTTCAGAATTTCAATTCTAGTCTACATTTTCTCTATTCCATTAATGAACCCCACTGAACATGTGGGCATTTTGCTCACACAATGTGTACTCCTGAACTTATTTTTCATGTTAAATTAAGCACTCACTGAAAAATTACCGTGTTATTTAAAAGATCAATAGTCAAGAGCAAAAACATGGAAAATTCCTTTTTTTAAAAGGACCCATGAACACACTACATCCCACGTAGGTGTTTTTTTGCTTACTTTAAATAGGCAAAAATACTCTTTATTATACATTTAACTTGT
Organism: Paroedura picta; assembly: GCF_049243985.1. NCBI lineage: Eukaryota > Metazoa > Chordata > Lepidosauria > Squamata > Gekkonidae > Paroedura > Paroedura picta. Next base: position 32,685,036 of record NC_135379.1, read on the forward strand.
GAGCAAGAAAAATGGAATGAACCTTTCTAGTTTGAATTCAAGATTTCTTCAGGATCTTGCAAGTTTGTTATTTCTGCAGGTGGCACAGAAGTTGGTAGTGACATTATTTTATATGATGATGATATATACCATATTAGCATGCACAGATACACTTTCTTCTGCACTGGCTCTTTGTATAATGTAACTTTTCTGTTTTGTGAATGTCTTATTGCTTTTAGGGGTAACCTCTGAAACTTAAATGAATGTGCGAACAGATAAAAAAAGCAAGATGTATAATATCTCTAACCTTATCAAGCTATATTCACTCCTTTGTACATTATGAATACTACTTTTCACTTTTTATTTAAAATAATAATGGGCCAAATTAAGATCCTCTATCTGGTAATAGTTTTAAACAGCATGGAAGAGATAGCGAAATACTCAGACAATTCCTTTTGCCAACTAAAGTTGGAATTTTACACATATTGTAACCTTTCTTAACAATGTGAGAAAAACAGAGTAAATATATTAAATTTGTTTCACAACAGATGCTTAGGTTGTTAATATTTAAGATGTCTATTCATGCTATTGCTGTCTGCACATTTGTCAAAAATGTAAGCTTGAATGCTAATGTTTGCCAGCAGACTGGAATAGACAACTATATGAATGTATTAGACAAAAAAAATACACAGGAGAAATAAGGGGTGGCTTCTAAATCATATCCTTTAGTATGAACACAGTATGCTAAAGAACTGCTCCTGCATCATAAGCTTTAGAATTCTTTACACTGAAGTTATGAATGCTTCGGTGAAGACATTCTCATTCAAGCTGGCCTGAACAGAACTAAAAATGTATATTCAAACTGGGTCTGTCAAATGAAATGAAGACAAGAAGGTAGGTGCCAAACAGCATCCAGCCAGGGGAAGGGATTTCTCAGCTGCCAAAAAGGGAAACTTTATCTGAAGCACAAGTGAAAAATAAGTTAGTTGTCCATAAGAGGGGGGGGCTAAAAAAAGGGGGAAAAGGAAATTTAGGTCCACTCCGATTTCTGCCCAGGGCCTTTAAACAAAACATAATCACTCTGATGGCATATCATACATGCCTTCTGTATGTGTGTAGAGGGTGGGTGGGGGGTGGGGGAGTCCTGGGAAAGCTTTTGAGTTTGCTGGGGCATTTCCACGGAGTCAGGGCGACACTGTCGGTGCCGTCACAGGAGATTTCCCAATGAAACCTTCGCGACAGGCTAATACCCAAAGGAAATTGCATTTCCTCATTTAGCCTGGTGCCGTTTTTGCAGGGACCACCCAGTTCTACAGGAGTCAGAGACGCCGGGGAAAGGCGAAGGACCTCCCGCGTAGGGAAAGTGCACCTGTGGGAAGCCGCCTCCCCGAGGTCACCGGCAGGCCAGCTGACCCCCCCCCCCACTCCCTTCCCGCCAACCAGCGGCAAAAGCGGACCTCTTCCCGGTTCGACGGTTCCCATCGACTCCCTCCGTCCGCTTGGCGAGTCTGAAAAGTCTCTCACTTTGACACCCCGGCTGAACGGCCAAATGGGTCTCTTCTCACCCCCCCCCTTCCCTGGCAGGCAGGCAGGCAGGCAGCGCTTCCTCCCCCGAAGGCAGCGGGGCTGAAACTCGTCAAACTCCTCGGGCAGAAGTTAGCCCAAACTTCCCAAGGCCCTCGCTCGCCACTTCTTGGCTGAGAAGCAGGTGCCTGCGCGCCTCGTCCCGACCCCTTGCCTGCAAGCCCGAGCCCGACGGCCGGAGCCCCCAGCGGGACCCGAAGGGGAACTTCGCCTCCCTTTCCTGAAGCAAACAAAACCCACTCTTCAGATCCCCCCCCCCCGCCAAAAAGAAGGTGACCGGTTCTCAGTCACTCCGGACACAAAGGAGGAAAACTATGTCAAGCTGAAGGGGAAAGGAGAAGGGAAGGGGAAAAAAAAATGAAACAGACCAACTCACTCATGAGAGCGCAGCGAGAGGGCGGGCGAGGCTGGGCGACACCTTCAGCTTCCCAGGCGCCGGCGAAGTTAATTGCACTGAACTTCAAGTTGTCTTTTCACCCATCAGGAGTGGGCGTTTAAAGGAAGGAGCGAGAGGGAGGGGGCCCCCACACACAACCTCCCTCCCTCCCCCCCCCCCGAACTGCCTGGCGGGCGGCGACTGAGGAGAGGAGGAAGACGACGCGAAGGCGGCGCCCGCCTGCCTTTCCAGCCCTCCCGCCAGACACGAGGGCAGCGAAGTGCCCAAAGCTGGGCTCCTAGCCGCAGTTCAGCCCTGTCAGCGGGGACTTCTCTCTCTGTCTCTCTTTCTCTCTCTCTCTCTGCCTTTGTTTTTGTTTGTTGCCTCTTCCTTCTCCTCCCTCGCGTTCTCTCTGTCTGTCTCTTCCTAAGCCTGGGGCGAAGCTTCGGCGCTGGAGCAAGCAGGAGGCGCTCGGCTGGGGCCGCCTGGGCTCGCTGGCTCTCTCCCCCTTGCGGAGGCTGCCCACGTCTGTGCAGAAGCCGAAGAGAAGCAGCCGCCGCTGCCGCCGCCGCCGCCGTCACACTCTCCGGGCTGGCGCGAAGGGGGAAAGCCTGAGCGCGGGTTCCAACCGAGGCGCAAGAAGCGAAGGGTTGCCTGGCTGGCTGGCTGGCTGGCTGGCAGGGCGGCGAGCTCCGCGCCCGTCCGTCTTTCCCCTCCCGGCCCCCTTTCTCCCCTCTCTTTCCCCTCCCCGGCTGGCGTCTCTTCTCCTCCTCGCCTCTCCTCCGGCTTTTGGGGGGCTGCTTTTTTTTTTTGGTGGGAAGAGTGGCTGGTGGTGCGCGCGCCTATCTCTGCCTCCCTCGCCGCCCCGGGGAAGGAGGAAGTCAGGTGAGACACACACAATTCCCTCCCAGTCCCTGTGCGACGGGTAGGAGCTAATCACTGTTGTTGGGCTTGTGTTGTTGTTGTTTTAAATGCTATTATCTTCCCTCCCCCCCTTCCCTCCCTCCCTCCCTCCCTCCCTCCCTCGCGCTCGCCTCCCCCCCCCTCCTTTTCTCGGTTCGAAATGCGGCTCCCCCCCCCCCTCTTCGCTCCCGGAGAGCAGCGCCCCACACAGGAGCGCCGGGGCTGCTCTGCGCCCCCCTCTTTCTCTCCTCCATTCCCTCATCCCCCAATTCCCATACATCACCCCTCCGCACCTTCCCATCCCCCCCCCCCCGCTCATATATTTCAATATTTATACGCCACATGCTTGGCTGTCAGCTGCTGCTCACTTCGGAGGGGGGGGGGAGAGGACGAGCGTGGTGGGCAGTTTCCGAAAAGGGATCTCTCTCTGACAAAGGTGATAAATATTTGAAGGCTCCGAGGCGATTGGAGGGAAAGGGAAGAGAAGGCTTCTCTCCCCCAACGTCCTGCGGGGCCGTGGCAGAGAGGCCCTCCTTCGGCCGCTGAGAGGCTCCGGGTTCAGAGAAAGCTGGGAAGACCGAGGCAAACTTCGACACACACGCGGGAAAAGGTGTGTGTTGCCGGGCAGACGAACCGATCGGCGTCTCCTTAAAATCTGGATCGGCTACCGCGGAAGGTAGCTAATATTATGCCTTTGGAAAAAAGGAAATGGGAGAGAAGCAGTTGAATCTGGGGTTTGGGAGTGGAGCGAGGCTTAGTGCTCACGGTCCCACTTTGCAACCTCGGTTGAAGGTATTCTGCTAAAGCATTTTGGGCGGTCTTTCTCCACCTAGGCTTGATTTTATACTGAGTAGCATCGCCTTTCTTCCCTCTTTGTATTTCTGAATGTCACTCGAAATTAACTAAACCTCTGAAATACACTTTTAAAAACTATCACCTTTTCTTTCTTAGCTTGAACTCTGTTCAGTCTGAAGGCAAAGTTCTTGGAGAGTGTACCTGAAATGGATCCACCCGCCCCGAAAATGGAAACATTTGGCTTCAGATGGTTGTTAAGGAGCACAGAATGAATCCATAGCCTGTTTCCTTTAGTAATATATATTATTATGCATGCATTTTTAATAATAAATATACTCTAGACATGTTTCAGAATGGGGATAATACCAAGGTAGTGATTTTGAGGGCATACCTTTCTTAATTCCATGCCTTTATCAGGGAAAAAATAGCTGTTTTAATAATATAATAATAATAATCCATAGAAAGCAATCTAATCCCAAAGGTAACATAATATGCTTTGTTTTTGAACACTGACCTCACCCAAAAGGTATCAGGTTAGTAATAATAGAAAATGTAAAATTTCCAGTTACATTTTAGTTATTTGTAAAAATGAAATACCTCCAAAAGATTATAAGAATTTGGCAGGGCTGTGGACAAATGAGCAACAGTGTTTCTATACTTGGGCTGACATGCAATATGCATTGAGTATCCTCAGTAGAAAGAATTCAGTTGATTTTACAAAAGATAAGAACATTTAGGAGGATTTATCGGGCAGACCCTCGAGTTAGTAAGAAGCCAATGTGTATTTTGGAATACCAATATGCCCTGATTACCTGTCCCTTTGGATAAATACTTGGTTTTGGACCTGATGAACTAGTCCGGAAATTGTTTTAGCTTTGTGTTTAATGAATGATGGTTGTCACCCTGGCTTTCTCACTGGTTTGGAGTGCTGAAGTTTGGAAACTCAGGATCTATGATGGAGCCAGGGGCTTCTGAAGGCCATGAGTGATCTTCACTATATAGTTACGTGTATCGTGGACACCTGTTATCATGTGCCTTTCTGGTGTGATGGGCCTGCAATGTCTTTCTGGAAATGCCTTTACACTGAAGGCTGTGATCAAATTAGGATAGAAGTCATACAGTTTACCCTTCATGCAGTTTACCCACTGCCTCTGCTGGATCTACAGCAGTTTTGCCTACAACAGCTGTACTACTGTTACCCGCTTACATAGTTTGTATATGTAGAGGTGAACTTCTTCCCTAACACATTCGCACTTAGTTGGATCACAGTAGTGACAAACTTTCTATCTGACGGAGGGCTCATTCCACTACTGTCAACAAACACACCAAGCCACAGAATAGGAAGGAAGTTGGTTTCTCTCCAAAAGGACTTTGTCAATCATTACTGCTTAATATTCTGCATACAAGAAAGACAATTCCTTTTGAATCCTAAAGGGATTAGACGGATTCGAGGAGGATAGGTCTATCACTGGCTACTAGCTATCGTGATTGAAGGGAAACTCCACATTCAGAGGAATACTGCCTCTGAATGTCAGTGCCAGGAAGCAACAGCAGGGAAAGGCATCAGCCTCACTGCCCTGTTGTTGGCCCTCCATTGTAACTGGTTGGCCCACTGTATAAAACAGATTGCTGGACTAGATGGACCACTGGTCTGATCCAGCAGGGCTTTTCTTATGTTCTTAACTGGCGGTATAGGAATGTTTTACTGTGTTAGATATTGTATGGACAGTAGTATTTCAGCTATATTTATTCAAGTACAGTGAAAGGAATGTTTTAAGAACTGAATTAGAGGTTCCGCATGCCACAAAATGATCAAAAAGCTTGTGTTTGTGCAAAACATATTTTTGTGTATTCTGGAAGCATGCTGATTCTCTCATTAAACAACGGCCTGTACAATGTAGTCAAGATAAATGTGAGTAGCTTAGGATGTGCACTTCGGTGCCCCTTATGTAAGTACCTAGTATCATAGAGCTTTTTCTTTCCCTTCTGATTTTGGAGGCCTTCATCATCTTTGCTTAGCAGTTATGGTTTCAAATCATGATTTCATACCTGTTGACATGTTGATAAAAAATAATTGATTGTCCATCTTTTGACACGGAGAGATAATATTAAAAGGGTCAGTGCAAAAAGGTTTTTCACACTCTGCCTGAACATCTTAGAGTGCTTAGCCAGGTAAGTTTCTAACACTTCATGGGTGACATGTTCTTTTGTCAATAAATGCTGTATTGTCATCCTCTTCAAAACCTCTTGACTGAGTGCTCTGTGGATATGAAGGGCAATACATTGTTTTCACATCTTCAGCAATAGAAATGTATTTGTAAAATAACAATTCATACGGGTGAGTTTTTCCTGTAGATAGACTAATCTCAGTTTATATGGAAACTTAAATGGGAAGACTGAGAAATGTTTGCCTTGTGAAATGGTGCTGCAATTGATATTTTAGAACTGCTGGTTGGTAATCCTTTATTCACTCTTTACTGCCTATAATCCAGATCAATTTACTTTGGAGTAACCCTGAACTCACAGATGTCAGTGCAATCCTGGAGGCATACATCTGAAGTCAGTCAGTTGTGGATTGTAACAGCTACATTGTACACATTAAGGACTAAACTGACTGAACTGACCTGGCGGGCTGGAACTGACCATCCAGGGGTCTTATCCAGCCCATGAGCAACTGGAGGAAAACCAATCTGAATATCTACTTGATGGGCCTATATTAAGGTATTACACCCCCTGCTGAGGTTTCCCAGATCTTCAGGGATTAGCCAACCAAGAGTTGGCAACTATAAGCAGTGAGGAGAGTTGGTTTGGCTCTGTACCCTGTGAAGCCTGGTTCCCTGGGATGTGCCTGTTGCCCTTGCCTGCAGCACCAAGCCAGGATGTGCTGACTACTGCCACCACCTCCTCTTCCACCCAGAGCACATGGGGCTCCAGCCTCAGCTATCAGAAACATGGCTGGCTATTCATGTGTCTCAGGTAGAACCTCTCTCCCAAGCCCAGACAAGTGGTTTCCAACTTACAGGCTGCTTGGAGAAGGCACCCATGGACACAGATGCCTGTGGAAAGCCAATGACCAGCTCACCAAACATGCCCACTTCTGTAAGCATGTCAGTGGAATGCTGGGCACACAGTGTACAGCGGCCTGGCAAACGGAACAGTCCAATGATTATGTAAGGGGTGCCTACCGATTTGGGTGATCTGGCTTGCTCATCCCCTGATCCAAATGTGCTCCGCTCCTGTCTTTCCTTTTCTCTGCAGCATGGGGAGGATTAAATAAGAGCCAGAGCTCCCTGCATGCAAGTGCGGCTTCTGTAACAGTCTGAATGGAAGTAGGAAGTGGAGGTTAGTCACAGGTCAGGGACAGAAGCTGGCATTCAGAAAAATCACACTGGATTTGCACATGGCAGAGGCAGGTACTGGATATGCATCTATGCACTTGCACATGGGCAGTAATATTGGGTGGTTGGATGATGCTGTGGAGTTGGCCGGAAATGCAGTTTTGTAAAAGTCAAAGTGGAGCTGACATCTTTAGAGAGTTGGCAGTACTTGAAGATTTGCTTGTGCTAGAGAGCATCACAGTTCCAACTAGTGGTTCATGCTTGTTGCTGAATCTGGGACTTTGATACAGAGAGGTGTGGAACTGTGCAGCCTCACCTGCCTCCCCTTCCCAAAGTCTGTTGACCATAGCAGTTTCTTTAAAGCAGGGCTTATTGGTTTCCCCTAGTTAGTGCAGCTTGGATATCTGTCTTTGGCTGTTGCATTTGAAACTTCCTTCCTACCCAAAAGCACTTCATGCTCCAGCTTGTCAAAAGTTTTTGAAATGTGTTAATCTTTAAAGAGCAATGTGAGTCTATGGTTGTTGCACTTCAGTTATTACACAGTATCTCTCTGCTGTGCAAACTGTCTTGTGCATATTGAGCAAAGGGCGATTAGGTACTGAGGAGGGGAGTGGATTATGGTCAGTGATAAAGTATCTCTGATACTTGGTATTACATTTTATAGCACACATGGCCTGGCCTAATAAGGACCTTCTCCACAGTACAGCATTATCTCTTTTTGTAACTGGTGAATATTCCCATGGGCTGTTTCAAATTTGCTCCAGGCATTCCACAGCAGAGTGTTTTTCTAGGAGGAAACCCACCTCATACGCTATGCAGTTGCATTGAATTTAGGCATGTTCCCATCATGCTTTTCAGTTGGTTTCTTTTGGCTGAGAGTGCATGTAGATGTCACCATCACCGAAGTCCGAAAGAAGGTTTTAAAAAATGATTACTAAAGCTGCTTTTGTTCATTCTTCACTTCACCAGTTTTCAGAGTGTGTTCAGCTGTGCCATCCTAAACCCCACCTCCATTCACAATATTGTCTTAATCATTACCTCTCACACTCCCAGCAGCCTCTGCATGGGCCCAGTTGTGTGATGCTGGCCACTGGTTACGGCCCACTTGCATGGTAGTGAACCCTCAAGGACATGAGCACCTCACTTTCCCCTGTATCCGTTTCATGCTACTTCCTCATTCCCTCCTTTGGCCAACTTCCATATCCTTTTCTTGACTGGCAATTAATGTAGCCATATATGTTCCCAGTGGCTAGTCCCTGGCAATACTCAGGCTGCTTCCCTTCCAGATTATCTTCATGAGCAGCCCCATGTAGAGTGTATTGAAGTTACTCAGCTGTGAGGTCACAGAAGCATGAATCAGCATGGCAGGACAGTTCAAGAGAAGGTAATAAAGTACACAAATCAGATGTAGCTGATATAGGTACTCCTGACCCCCATGCCCTCTATTAGCTGTCCTAACTAGCATGACTTCTGGTGTCTGTTCTGCCTTAGGCACTTGACAGCCTCAAAGCACCAGTTCTAAAACAAGACAGATGTATGAGGAAGCTGGGATAATGAAATATAGATCTAGGTGTCATCTTGCTGGTTCTGCACGGCCAATGGGTACTTTGTGTCTGGTCAGACAGAAAAGAATGAAACCACCAAAGGGCTAGGCCATTAACTTATATATTCAAGATGGTGGATAAGAATAAAATAACTGTGTCAAAGGTTGCTAAGATGATCTCCTGTTGAACTTTAAACAAAGATTGTCTGCCAGCTCAACTAAAGCTGTCTGGGAACCAAACCCAGGCCTGAAACCAGACTGAAATGGATCAAGTGCAGTTGTGTCATCCAGGAACCCTTGGAGCTTCTCCACCACCAAATTCTATCACCTTCCCTATGAACTGGACTAGAAGACAATTAGAGTGACATTTGTGGAAGACGCAGGATGAGCTGGGGGCCTCACAGTGCATGGAAGTGGACACCCAAGAGCTACTCTGTTTATGGCTATAGCCAGCCCAACATTATAGACAGCTACAAAAGCCTCCACAAAGTTACTGGGAAGTCTCTCAAAATCTATCTGAAAACCAACAAGGATCACAGGTTGGGACATCAGGAAGCTCAATTGTAGGAGGGTCTATGCCACAAATGCATATGAGGAGCTCTGGATAATTGGCAGGGTTGGGAGTGGTGGCCACAGTGGGCTTGATGGAACTGTGATATGCAAAGGAAGAGAAAGTTTTCATGGAGGTGGGGATCCATGTACGACTATAGTATTAACTCAGGAGTTAGTTCATGGAGCTTAGTTCAGAACAATAACAGACTGATAAGTTTAACTTCATTGGCTCACATTTCTTCCTTAATATCCTTGCCTTCACTTTTCTTGCATTGTACTTTTCAAATATTTTCCCCAAACACACCACTGTAAACTTCTTGGGAAGGTGATGGTTCTTTTTGACTTATTTCATAAGACATCACTGATGGTATTATTTGAATGGATGAATACATGTATAAATAATTGTGAAAACTGCTCCAGGAGCTGTGTCAGGAGGCAGTGGTGCATGCACTACATTGGGTAGTGGGGTCAGAGGTCAGAATCCTAACAATCAAACCTCTCCTTTTCAAAATGGCACTTATACAGTACTTATGAAGTCTAAATGTGCAAAAGCAATACTTGATCTGTAACTATTTTAAATTGCAGTCAAAATATTATCAGGAGAAAGTGAAACAGGTTGTAATACTATTGTGTAATTTCTCTTTATGTTGTCATTTTATTTGTTCCTTCTGTAGCTGCTGGCTCCAGCCAACTGTGTTATCACTGTATCTGTGCCTATAGTGAGCAATGGCCATGTAAAAATAGTGCATGTGTCAGGGAAACATATTAAAGCAGTGGAAGGGGGGGGGAGACTGGTATGTTTATTTTAAATTCTGCTAAGAAGATATACATCACTCAAGCCAGTGACCATATTTAGAGCGGCAGCATACAAAATACTATTTCACCAAGGTCACATACACTTAAAAGCATGCCATATTATGGAGGGAGAATCGTATGCTTCCATGAACTTTGTGTGCTTGTACAATGTTTTAATGTATTTGTCAACTGACACAAAATGCATGAATCTGTAACTAGAGGTACAAGGTGTGTCACTAGAATTTTATTACAGGATTTTCAGAAAGGAAAAGGAATACCGACTCACATCTGCCAGATGCTGAATTCATGAATCTGTGCTTTCTGTGCTGTAGCTGATGACATCATAAATGCTCAGAGCTGTGCTGGGAGCAATATTGGGAAACCGCAGTTCACCTTCATTAGCCCACCAGGAATCCAGGAAGCAGAGGAGATAGGGTACAGTACTGTCAACCCTAAACATTCAGAAATGATCAGTTAGGCTCCAGTAAGTCCTCTGGCTCAGAAAAGAGCTTCTGTTTAAGCAATTAAGGTATTTTCTTGGGCTCATTTTGGAGAAATCATGCCTTCTGTTAAATTACTATAATTATGAGGTGCTAAAAGAAAATGTTTGTAAATGATCCCTGTGTTCAATAACTGTCTTTCCAACCTTGTTCAAAAACTTCGTGTAGGAGCTCAGAATTTTTTCGGGGTCACTGGAAGTTCACCCAAGATGATATTGTTGGATATTAACTTATTTGGATACAATGCAATTCAAACTGATAAAAGCTTGTCTGACTGGTTTGGCATGTGGTAGGTTCTTGCTCAAGTTCCTTTAGAGAGGTGAAAAATTCTTTATGTGCATAGTTGAAAATTGGGTGGAATCATTTGCCCTATTGCAGTTGCAATTCCAGATCATAATGACCATGCCAGCCAAATTAATCAAATCGGATGTCAATTTGGAATGTGAGTTTCACACATTAATTGGAGATATGAGTTTGCTAACAATGATAAAAGGACAGACCTGTTGAGCTATGTGGCAATTGAAACTGGAGATTTAAAGATTAATTGTGACATCTGTGCAGCAGATTTGAACTGGCGTGGTTTCTGAAGGGAACTTGAGTCATGCAAGGATTGGAGAACGATCTGTTAGAGGTCATTTTCTCCCTCACACAGTTACAGTTCCAAGACTGAAGGGTGAGAAAGAAGGAGAGGAAATGAATATAGTCAATCTGGTTTGTGGTGTAGAATGTCTCAGTATGGATAGTTTGAAATGGCCATGGTCCTTTAGTAATGGGGGGGGGGGGGGGAGACTTTGTTTTTATTGAGCAGAGATCATCAGCTAATTTGTTACATTCATTAAGAATAACTGCCAGTTATTCCTGTTTGGTCCCTTTTATTGGATCTAGTAGTAACAGAAGTAACATGCAACCCTGTGCCCACTTAACTGATCTTCTCAGCCTTTCAGTTACCCAAAAAAGGGTATACGATAAATTATAAGTATGGAAAAAAGCCAGTGATATAGAATTCAAACAGTTGCCTTTTTAAGGCCTAAATTACATTTTATGTATAGATGGTGATCAAAAGAAGATGCAAAGCTATTGACTAGGCTTACCAGCTGCTCCTGGAAATAAGTATTTAGAGCAAATGTGAACAGAACATTGAAATAAAAGGCAACCCAGAGAAATAAGACTATTGGTTTAATAGATGCTTCTTTAGTATTTATTTAGGGAAAGTATTATTAGCTGGCTTTAATCATGTTTTTAAATATGTGGAATAGAGGCAAAAGCTTATGAAGGGTTTTTATATTCTAGATCTGATATTTATGAAAATAACTAATTTTATTTATCCTGGCTAACTACTTATATTTACATAATGGTGAAATCTGGTTAATATCTGAACACTGGAGAAAAGAACAAGTACTGCAATTGCAAAAAAAATATGAATCAGCTAGACTAGATGGCAATTTCCAATCCTGAATTACTCTTGAAATTTGCTGGACCATTGTGGATATGTTTCCTATTTTGATGGTTGACTCATGTGTGCACAGTTACTTCTTAGTAACCAGGTTCTTTATTTCCTTGCAACTACATATGGCTATAAATTGTTTTGGCCATAGCAATGTTAAATATAAGGTAATGAGAATTTCTGCACTCATTTGTTCTTCCATTGTAAAATAAATGGGCAGTACTGCTGGATTTTCATTGAAAGGCCTTATCTAAAAGTTTTGCTTTGAAATCTTCATGACTGGAGGTCCTCTTTTCTGATTTAAATAGAAAATTACATATTGAATGGCAAGTAAAAAACAGTTTATTTGTACTTCCTTTATTCATCCTGGATTTGTTCTTATGACCAAGTTACAAGATGAAAGACAGAAAAAGTTTAAAGATATCAAGACAGACTCTTAATTCTACAGGTATGACTTTTTGTAACTTTGATATTCTTTATTTTCTTCATTAAAAGATCGTTATTCATTTGACTTTCGTTCGAGTTTTGCTTTTTTGTTCTGCCCAAGCAGTAAAAATCTCATACAAAATTGTTTTTCTTCCTCTTTGAACTCTGAAATTTAAAAAAGTAATCAAACATTCACTTTAAATAAATTTATCATTAAATTGACATTCATAATAATAGTAAATAGGGGAAGAAAAAATATTGCAAGGGGTACTGTAGCACAGTGGTCCCCAACCCCCGATACAAGGACCGAGACCAGTCCGTGGAGTAGTTGGTACCAGGGCGTGGCTCCTCCTCGTCCGCCTCCCTGGCTGCTGCCTAAGGGGTGCCCTGCCACTCTGCTGCCATCTCATCTTTGATGCTTTCCAGAAGCTGTCATGGCTGGGGCTCCCCCTCGACATGGCACTGCGCAGCTGCTGCTGGTAGCGCCCCCCAGCAGGTGGCAGGAAGTCAGGGGCGCCGGCGGGAAAGCAAGTGGAGCTGGGGCTCAGACGGCAGTGGCGATGTCCCTCGGCAAAAGACTACCCCCCCCCCCTCGGCCTCAGTAAAATTGTCAAGCGTTGACTGGTCCCTGGTGATAAAAAGGTTGGGGACCACTGCTGTAGCATGCAATAAAGTTTCATACATATAGCCTTTCTATTTCCATGTGGAAACTCTGCTAATCAAAGTCTGGGTAGATGGTCAGGTTTTGTCACGGTCGCAAGGATGTCCCTGAGTGCAGCTCTTTACTCATTGGGTAAAGGAGGTCCACTCATTTGTGGGAGAAAAATAAATAGATGTACTGTTACTATGAGTCTCATTTCAGGAGCCCATTTGTTTTCATTTAAATGAATTCAGTGCCTGGAGACAATCAGTGATTAAAGCTATAATTTAAGTATTGATACAACTATACAATTTATATTCTCTGTGTCCCAGATTATAGCTTTGTACCATAAAGTGAGTGTGGCCCATTAACAACTTACATTAGGAAAAGCCAACAGCCTGTAGTTGATGGCAATGTTAGGAGCATGATCTCAGTTTCAGAACTCTCAAGTAATATACCTTGCAAAAGAGTCTTTAAAAAAAAACCTAAAATAGAATTAACTGTTTTCTGTTAAGTGATAATTTACTGACTGAGAAAAGGAAAAACCTAACTCTGAAGATAGCTGCAGGTAGGTTGCCATTTTGGTGTAGAACAACAGAACAAAGTTTGAGTCCAGTGGCATCTTTAAGACAAAGTTTAATTGTAGGTATATTCTTTCATATTTGGTGCCCAACAGAGAAATCTTTATTGTGACTATTTCTGCCCCAAGGAATTCCTTTTCGTGGAAGACTTCCTCTGATTTCCTTAGGGTCAGGGCTGGATTTACATGAAAAGAGGCCCTAGGCTATTCCACTTATGTGACCCTTTCATCTCCCATTTTAAAGTTTGTAAATTACATGAGAGATAATAAAATACATCATTACTGTGATATATATCAATATGTTAAATGAAACATGTTGTGATTGGTACTAACCTTTATAAAAAAATGTGGAATATAGGTCCCTCTTGATCTTGAGGCCCTAGGCTGAAGCCTAGTTAACCTATAGGAAAAGCTGCTCCTGCTTAGGGTGAAACAGCTTTTCTTCTGGGGTTATGTACATCCCATATAAAGTGAAGGCCCTGACTTCTCTTTCTCTAAACCATTTAAATTTATGTCCTTACTAAATATGTTTTGTGTTAAAAACATAATTGCCATTCTTGATCCAATCAAAGTTCTGTCTAGTTTGGCACACCACCATTCATATGCCCCTGCAATCTTGAAGGGCATAATGGAAACACCATTCTCTCTTGATTGACCCCAACATTTAGTATTCTAGCACTGCTTCAGAACACAGAGGCCTAATCTTTCTCTAATCTTCAATCACCCCCACCCCTTTCTTAGATTAGGTAATAGGTTTACAAAGGAGGTTCTCTTTTTTTCAGATGGAAGGTTTGAAAGTTGATTGTGCCCCTGAAACACCTTAAACTGTGCTCTGGCATGGGACTATGCAGATGAATAAACTGCATACTTCCTGACAATGTTCTCCATATTGCAGTAGGATATGTAAGATTATCGTACAATATCAATACAGCATTTTTCTCACTTCTATTACAGAAGAAGGGACTTCCATATTAAATCTATTAGTATGCTTTAGGCAGCAACACCTAAACAAGTTTACTCACAATCCTACTTATGTGTATTCAGTGGGGCTTGTTTCTAGGAAAGTATTCTCAGGATTTTACCGTTAATCAACTTTACCTTTATTTGCTGGGCACAGTGTTGTTTTGGGGTAGTTAGTTAGTGGGTGGAATATGGCCTGCTTTTCTACTCAGTCTTGCTTAGTTCTCCACACTACAGAATGTGTTCCATATGGCTTTTGTACAGGCAAGTCCCACAGTCCCCAGTATAACCATTTTGGGTGGTCAATGGGGATCCCTCCTTTCTTTCTACCAGTAGAAAAATCCAATGCATTCTATTGTTAATAAACAGATGAAAATTATAAAAAGCAAAATGCCATTTTATTTATTCTAATAGTATTGTTTACTCCGAATTAATCCCCATTGAACTCGATAGAATAAGTGCATTGGATTGCAATTTAGCTTTGAAACTCAGCCAGGATCTGTTGCATTTTTGTCGCACTTCCATTGCTACTCTCACTGCCCATAACCTTGTTTTATGATCAAAGAAGGGGTAGCAGGAAAGTAGAGCAAGGCTAATAGGCTTTCTCATGTAGTCTCCATGGGAATGGTCTTTTCATAAGTGTCTTGAACTTGACCTCTTTTGAAAGGCACAAAGGTCCAACGCACATTTAAAAAGTTATATTTAAATTTTAATTTTTTTTAATTCTGCAAAGCCATTTAATAACAGACTCTCAAAACACAAAGCATAAATCTTTCAGGATGGTTACGGAATTAAAACTGATGGAC
This sequence comes from Paroedura picta, assembly GCF_049243985.1. Classification (NCBI taxonomy): domain Eukaryota; kingdom Metazoa; phylum Chordata; class Lepidosauria; order Squamata; family Gekkonidae; genus Paroedura; species Paroedura picta. The sequence continues at coordinate 32,700,257 of NC_135379.1, forward strand.
GAAGCAATGGAGTTTAGCAAATGCCCTGAAGCAGCTTTCTCTCCTTTTTCTATATATGCCTTTTTGATAAAGCAAATTCACTGGATATTTTTAAAAAGAAAGCTTTATTGTGATTACTTCAACATGATACTAAATAAGAAAATACAACTTTGCAAAGAATAGAGTCTAAATTTTTTTCATGCCCCACCCCTCATTATAAAAATGTTCTTGGTAGTGAGGCATTTGGGGCGTTAGAAAGATTTACAGTAACAATATAAGTGGCTATAATGAACTTGGGAGCAAGGGAGTGTCGTTATGATAGAGATCTTCAGGCAGCACTACCAGTACAAATATTTAGGGACACAATCTCCATTCAATGAACCTGAGTACTAATATTAGCATAAGCAGTAATTACAGGTACTCATGATAAAGCATATTTTGCTTATTTTTATTTATGAGAGTATAATACTTATTAAAGGTGTTAACTTTAACAACACTGGAGATTAGAGTCATCTGTCCGCAAGAATAAGGTCATCAGTTGGTGGCAGCAGTGCTGAATTTCCAGTCTTCCCAATAATATATTTGCATTGTGTATTTTAAGTTTAATATCTATATTCACTTTAATTTCCTATTTTTCTTGTATCTAGTCAATATAAGATTTTTTTCAATTATTTGTTCATTTATTTAAAACATTTATAGTCTTCAGCTTTTTCTCTCAAGCCAGCTTCAATCATTATTTCAACGATTATATACCAAAATAATTAAAATAAAAATAACCAGTTAATTTTAAAAAGTTTTTTTGCTTGGTACCTAAACTATAACAAGCTTACTAGCAGCAAAATTTCTTTATGGAGGGAGGTCTACCAACAAGGTGCCACAACTGAAAAGGCCCTGCTTACATTGTTCTGTCATCTTTCCTCTACAGGTAAAGGCATTCAAAGTAGAGCTTACAGGCAGGTGCATATGTATAATCCTCCTTGAGTCTCTTTCAGAAAGTTGGATTATAAAGAACACAGAAGAATAAATAAACCTACAACAGTATTTGATCAATCCTTCAGGTACCATTTTTGTTGTAAAGAAGGGCAAAACTGATTTTGCATAGCCATTGTGTCTCTGCTGGAAACATCTTTGAATCTGGTGAACACAGATTCCTCAAATATATATTTTAAGAGAGCCAAACTTCCTCTGAAGCTTATTGTACACTTCTAGATATAGTAGGTACGTGGCTATGACTTTTTCAAATTGCCTCAGTTACAGAATTACAGATGCTGTATGTTCAATTCCCCCAGAGAGGCACCAGCTTGGTTGCTCTCAGCAAAAGTGGCTACTTCTGCAAAAGAAGCGTTTGATTGCCTCAAGGTTGATTGATTCTTCCCTCATTCGGGAGGAGCTGTGGCTCAGTTCTGTGCGTTACCATTGTTGCGGTTTCTGCAAAATCCCTCCCCCTAGCTCTCTCCTCTGATCTTCCAGCAAAGCGATCGCCATTTTTTTTCCTTGGAACGAGCAGAGATCAACGCACCAGCGAGCCTCTGTTTACCCAGCAAGGCTTCCTTGGCTGCAGTCCCTCCCCAGAGCTGTTTTAAGTCACCAAGCACGAAACAACACACAGCCCTGTTTGCTGGTTTATTTTCCCTTTATTTTTCAGTGTATTTTCGGCCAAAAATCGCACCCGTGCGGGGGGGGGGGTATTTTTTTTCACTCGGGGGGGGGAGCGTGGCAACAATGAAACGGCAGCTCAAACACCACCTGCTAGCTAGATGGGTCTCTCCGTTGCAACGAATCAACGCAGATTCGTTGCAACGTGTGTGTGTGTTTTTTTAAACCTTCCTTAAAGGGAAAGAGGCTTTTTGAGAGCATGATAACGGCCGCCCATTGGCTGCTTGACGGCCAGGGGCGGGACAAAGCTCGGCAATATTGCTTCCTGGCTAGCGATTTTTGCCAAGACCGGAAACCTGTGGGGAAACGATAGAAACGCAACTGGATTCCACTACAAAGCCAGGTATGCATAACAATGAATTCCACAATTTAAAATGGCGTTTTTTCGTTCTGCAACCAATTTGCCACATAGATCCTGGTGTGGAATGGCCCTGGGAGATGTAGAAATATTGCAGGTTTTTAAAGTCTTCTTTCCTTCCAACTCTCGGTACGTTCCCCCATCTCCTGCCAGCTGATCTGACAGACCTGGCAACCCTAGTGTGAGAGCATGCCTTAATGAAACTGCTGCATATGTAGTCATGCTAACAATCCTATGGAAGACCAAGCTTGAGGTCTGAGGTGGGATCAAAGCAAGCATGGTTTAGACCAGGGGTAGTTAAATTGCGGCCCTCCAGATGTCCATGGACTACAATTCCCATGAACCCCCTGCCAGCATTTGCTGGCAGGGACTCCTGGGAATTTTAGTCTATGGACATCTGGAGGGCTGCAGTTTGACTACCCCTGGTTTAGACCAATGAGCTACAAGGATCCCTGCCATGGGATCCAATCAGTTAAAATCAATCATGCAGGATCCGTCCAATCACGTGCGGCTGTGGGTGAGACTTTTGTTCTTGTGTGTATATATTGTGGGGTTTGGGGGGGGGTTGTTTCAGTGCCATCTTGGTACTACTTGTATCATGTTCTGGCATTAATAAAGAGCAGCAGCAATTCCAGTCTCTGTGAGTCTTTGATGCACAAGATCCACCACAGATCTAAGTGTCAATTGCACTGTACCATTTGAATATGTCAAAAGTAAGCTGACAAAACAGGCTTGAACTGACTGAAGAAAAATCAGTTCCCTGATTGCAGCTGGAAAACATAATGTTAGCTAAACCAGTGAATCACAGAGCATCCATACTAACATTAATCTCTGGTGAAGAAACATCTTTACATGAATGGGCCAAAGTGGATCAGGTCGTGACACATGAGACTTGCAAAAGCTTCTGCACTTGCTTATAAGTGCCACAGGAATCAAATGTAAAAGACTTCTATCATAACTGTGGCTGAATTCACCATTCCCATCTTATTTTTGAAAGGATAATGTCAGCACCGTTGCTCATATCTGAGTTCATGGTGCAAGGATAACATGACACTATCATCATGAAAAACACAATAAATGGATATGGTAACTCCTGCTGGAGAAAATAAAAACCGACCACAGACAAAGTAATGATGAAAACTGCCTAAATACACAGCTTTTGAAACAATTAAACTAGCAGAAAACTTCATTTTCAGTTCTATTTGTTGTAAACTCCGCAAAATAGGAGATACAGTAAAGAATAAGAATAATAGACATTAAGTTCCTTGTTGCTGGATAAAAAAGGGGGACATGTCAGGTGATGGCTGATTGATTTATTAGTGTACAAAATCCCTATGTGTTTTCTCATGCAGCCTTCGTTAGGGAACAAGGGCCGTCACCTAGTGTTGGAACTGTCCATAGCAATTAAGGTCTAAGGACAGTTCCAGCACTAGGTGAACCTTTTGATTCCCCCTGACAAAGTCTGCATAGCAAAATGCATAGGGACCTTGGTCAATGATCAATAAGCCATCACCTGACATTTCCCCCTTTTTGTTCTGTTGGTGCATTTCTTTTTAAACATCTATGCACACACCTATATATGTAGTGCAAGTTTATATGTATATATGTAACTTTAAAGTTATTGTCATGGGCTGTAATTAAACTAATATTGGCTTTGGTTTTCTTTATGAGGAAGGCATCTGAAGACAGGACAAAGAATGCTTGTTGATGACGGGAGATTTTTTTTTCTGGCAAGAAAATTCTATTGGCAGTCTGTAAATTTACTATTGGTTGGCAATCTTGGCTTGCATACATTTGTTTGTTTATGGTGATTCCCATTGCCTTTTGGATCCATTTAATGTTGCGAGATATTTATCTTGGCATTTGGATCCCCCCCCCCTTTTGGTTGTAGAAACATATTTAAAAAAAAACTCGAATGTGATAGTAAAAGCTTTTCAGATGTTTGGACTCAATCTGAGAACTAGTTGATGATTCACATATGCCGTGGTGAATTATTCCTTGTGTTTCGTTATCAGAGCAATGTGTTGTTTACTACAGTCCATTGGAAAAAATATTTTATGGCTAAACTTTTTCTTGCTAAATGGAGTTCAAATAAAGCTCTAGACACATTTATGAAATGTTTGTTTTCATAAATCTGTTTAATTTTCAATTGGATACCAAATCAGCAGTTTGAACCCCAGTGTTATTTCATGACTAAAGGACAAGTAAAATGTCCCATACAGATATGAAGTTACAGTCTTGATTTACTATCAACAAGATGCTTTGTAACCATATATCCATGTATCCATATTTCAAAAGCTGCTGTTCTACAAACCAGTTAAACTGTTCTCTCATAGCTCTACACTGGAATAAATCCAAATATTCGGAATTAAATGTGTCATTATGCCTCAGGATGTGAAGCTGTTAATTCAGACTATTTACCTTGACTCGGTTTGCCCTGTAGTTTCTCTGAACAGTATGTAGTCATATTCTTGCTTATAGGCTCGCTCTAAAGCATCCCTCTCAGAGTTATAATTGTAGTATTGTTTGCAAAGAATTCATCTTTACCCACCCACTCCCCAAATTACCTGAGCCCCGTTTTAATCTTGCTTCAGCTTTCATCATGTAAACAAGTCTAAGATGGATGAGAGTTTCTCCCCACATTTAAAGATACCAATCATGGCATTCAGCCATGTTGATATTACCAAGTTCCAGCTCAGGAAGACAAATATGGCACAACTGCAAATACTTGAAGAAAAATAATGCTCCCCTCATTCTAAAACCAGATGTTGAGGGAGCCTTGGAATCAAGTAACTAAAGTATTAAGAGTGGCTCCTCAGTCTAACCAACAGCTGGATAATAAATATCAAATATCATACCACAACTGTAACAAAAGATCCACACTGTCTGCTTCTATGCACAGTTCAAAGTGCTGGTTCTTATGTGTATGGTCCTTAAAGGTTTTGGGCTGGGATATCTGAAGGCCCGAAACTCAAATACTTTGGCCACCTCATGAGAAGGAAGGACTCCCTGGAGAAGAGCCTAATGCTAGGAGCGATTGAGGGCAAAAGAAGAAGGGGACAACAGAGAATGAGGTGGCTGGATGGAGTCACTGAAGCAGTAGGTGCAAACTTAAATGGATTCCGGGGAATGGTAGAGGACAGGAAGGCCTGGATCATTGTCCATGGGGTCACAATGGGTCGGACACGACTTCGCACCTAACAACAACAACATCTGACGGCCCACCTTATCTCATATTGTCCAGCGTACCAGTTAAAATCCTCTTCTCCAGCCCTGTTCTCTGTGTTCCTTCCTGTAGAAGTAAAGTAGCAACTCAAGACAGGGCTCTTGGTGATGGTGGTAGTGGGTCACTACCCACTACCACCTGAATGCCCTGTCAGTTGAGGATAGCCTGACACCTACATTATTTTTCTGTAGGCCCCAGGTCAAAACATTTCTGTTTACCCAAGCCATGGGGTTCCATCCATTTGGAACTGGCTCTAATTAAAATGAATACTTGCAGTTTGGTGTAGTGGTTAGGAGTGCGGATTTCTAATATGGCGAGCCAGGTTTGATTCTGCGCTCCCCCGCCTGCAACCAGCTGGATCACCACAGCACTGATAAAGCTGTTCTGACTGAGCATTAATATCAGGGCTTTCTCAACCTCACCTACCTCACAGGGTGTCTGTTGTGGGGAGAGGAAAGGGAAGGTGACTGTAAGCTGCTTTGAGAATCCTTCGGGGAGAGAAAAATGGCATATAAGAACCAACTCTTCTTCTTCTTCAGTTGGAGGCTGTGAAGAGGCATGTGAATACATTTAAAGATTTATCCAAATCTTATAAAAACTGTGGAGCAGGGACTTTTCCAAAGTAATCTGCCCTATTTAGAACCAACTGCCCATTGGACTTCACCACAGCTATTCGCTGTATTGTCATATTTTTTCACTGAGTTTTGATGCCATTTTAGATATTGTTGATATGTCCTTTTATAGTTCTGTCATTTTACAATAACATTTTGTAGTCATTGTAGTTTGTGACAAACCCTGGAGATGTACTGTAAATGAGATGCAACTGAAATAAATAATACAACTTTAAAATCTTATCTTCAGTTCCTGCTTTTATAATTTCAATACTTGGGCTAAAAATAATTCTAAATTCTGTATATGGCATTGCTTTGCATTTCCATACAGGTTGTGCAAAAGTAAATCAATTGCTTTGTCACTTTTTTCTCCTAGCCCCAACAAAAACCCTTAAAATGTTGTTTTCTCAAATGTGTGAACATTATATGAGATGCAAACCCCTCTCATTTATAAAGTAACAATCTTACTTCCCACATGAACATAAGATCTTATAAGGACAAGGTGAGTTTGGAACTGGTTTGAAATCTAGGACAGAAATAAGAAGCAATAATGAGAAACATTTGCTTCTACCACAGAACAGAAGTACAAGATCAGCATTTGCTGCTGATGTCCGCATTATTATTGCTTCAACAGGACTGCCAAGCAAAACCATGTGGTAGCTCACTTAATAACATTTACTACTGGCTTTAACTATGTGCAAAAGAGTTCAGCCAACATGCTCCTTAAAAAGGGAGGGGAATTAATTGGAGATAGACAAGACACTTGTACTAACATCACTTGGACTGATGAATTTTTATAGACATAATACTAAACAATTTCAGGTCTTGCAGTGCATTGGTAGTGGCAAGGAATCTAGTTAAGTTACTCAGAGTTTAAGCAAGTGATCTTTGTTAGAAGATAATAGCAAGAACAAACTATAGATTTATGCTTGTTAGACAGGAGAAGTAGGAAAACTAGCCACAGTCAGTGAATGGTTAGACATTCCATTAACCATCTGACAAAGGTTTGTATGTTATCTTAATAAATATATGATCCCAAACCACATTTACTAAGGTAACATCAGGGGTGGCCTTACCCAATGGGACCCTGTGTGCTGCCCTGTGTTGCAGAGTCAGAGTAGTGTGGGGTGATAACTATTCTGGGGCCCTATGCAGTATTTTCTTCCAGAGCTGCAGAATCGTAAGACCACACACAAATACATGGTAACACAAATACAAGGTTGGATATATTTGTAGGAGAGAACTGGTGGATGGGAGGAGAAGGTGTTTAATTGTTGCTATGCCTATTAATTATTTCACGAATGCATCTTCCTCATAATTTCACTGTCTGGGTTTACCAACCTGGTGTAGTAGTTAAGAGTGGTGACCTCTAATCTGGAAAAACAGGTATGATTTCTCACTCCTCCGCTTGTAGCCAGTTGGGTGGCTTTGGGCCAGCCATAGTTCTCTCAGAGCTCTCTCAGCTCTCTCAACTACCTCACAGGGTATAGGGAGAGAAAGGGTAGGCGATTGAAAACTGCTTTGAGACTCTGGGTAGTAAAAAGCACAGTACAAAAAAAAAAAAACAGCTGCATTCTACTTCAAAGTCCATATGATGGAAATAAACCTATAGTTCCCAGGAGGACATTTGCACAGGAGGTTTAGTAGACCAGGAGATGGTTTAATTATTCCCTCCAGCCAACCAATTTTCTCCCACAAGTGCCCATTTCCAGCTCATGTATTAGTGTGATAAGACAAACACAAGATTTCAACTCAAACGGAAAATGATTCTTGCACTTCTTCTTTTCTCCATTCAGTTACAATATTCAGAAGATGGAAGCCCAAGATCTTATGTAACTGATTTACTTCTTAACAATACATCAATCCTTAGCTAACTTTTATACTTGGTATTATATAACAATGCAGTTTTCTTTGATCACATACTTGCAGCAAGGTATAGCTTCCCTTTGAACCTCGTGCCTTTTCATTCTCTCAGTTTGTCAAACAAATGGCACCATTTTCCAGTGCTTGTCATGACTTGTACTTTGTCTTTCAGCAAAAAGGTTAACCAGCAACAACCGTCTCTGCTCAGCAGGTGCTGGCCACTAAGGCACTGATAAACTGACAACTGTAATGAGAATAAGTACCTTATACCAGAGCAGGCTCACATTAGAAAACACCATCACATGAAATAGCTTTATCTTGTCATATTTCACAATATTTATACTTTGTTGTCAGTTTTAAAAGGCAGCTTACAAATTAAAACATTTCAAGCAAAATCACATATTTAAACCAACATTTCAATAAAACAATTAAAACAAGTGGTAAACAAAACAAAACCACACTAAGAACAATTAAAGCATTGGGCAGGAAGGGAACAACAAATGGAACAACAAAGCCTGACAGAAGGGGGCAGAAAAATCTCCCTGGGGAGAGAGTTTAAGAGCTTTGGTGCCTCACCTATCCACTACTAGGTTGCCACAGGCCTAATCTCAGAATTAGTGTTATCAACTCTGAGTTGGGAAATACCTGGAGACTTCGAAGGTGGAGCCAGGAGTGGGCAGGATTTGGGGTAGGGAAGGACCTTGATGGAGTATGCTTTGAAGTACACCCTCTAAAGCAGGTCATTTTCTCCAGGGGAATTGATCTTTGTTGCCTGAAGATGAGCTGTAAAACCAGAGGATCCCCAGGCCCCATCTAGGGAGTGGCATCCCTACTCAGAATTGGTTGGGTAGGTTCACAAGAGTGCAGGTGGTCCTTCAGGTATGTTGGTCTGAAACTATATAGGGATTTAAAGGTCAGCATCAGCACCTTGAATTGTGCCTAGAAACAAATTGGGAGCCAGTGTAGATGGGCCAAGACTAGAGTGATATAACTCATTCCAGTCAGTCTCCTGACTATAGCATTCTATACCAATTGCAGTTTCAGAACACTTCTCAAGGGCAGGCCCATATAAAATCCTTTGCAGTAATCTAACTAATGTAACAAAGCATGTACTGCAGAGTCCAGATCTTTTCTGCCCAGGAAAGGTCATAGCAGCTAACATTTTTGGTCTCGGCCCCTGTCTAGTTGAATGAGCTCCTAGAAGAGCTGAGGACCTTGTCAGAGCTGCCACAGGACTACAGGCCTGCAAAATGGAGGTCTTCCACCAGGATTTTAGTCAAGGCTAGAACAGGAAGATCCAGGATCTCCCCCTCCTCTCTCCATGGCAGGTGCCATGGATGTTACAACAGACTGTTGTCAGTAACATATAGGCTATGATCTGCCAGGACTTTGGGGAGGGTGGGGTTTTGATATTGATTTACCTGTTGCCATCTTGGAGATTAAATTTGTAATGGGGAGTGGGTTTTATACTTATTTTGATGGGGTTTAAATGTAACCTATCACGAGCCAGCAGGATATGAATTCATAAATAAATAAAAATAAATTAAATTAATAACCAGTCAAAGCTGGTAAAACACACTCCTGACCACAGCTGCCACCTGCTTATCTAATTGTAGGCCTGGATCCAATTATACACCAGACTACAAACCTATTTCTTCAAGGGGAATACAACCCCATCCAGAACTGGTGGCAGTTTCAAAAACCTTTTACTCCTGAGTAGCTTTTCCAAGTTGCTGGGATTAAATTTCCATTTATTACCTTGTATATCTAACTCTTGTTTTGCAAAATATAATACTAATAGTGTAAAACAGTTTTTTACCACACTAACCGCAAATATGTCCTCTCTGCCAGAACCATGGTGTTTATTGGGCATGATTTGGTCTGATGTGCCCGCTTGGTACAATCTTACTAAAAAGCAGCAAAAAGTATTGGAAGTTAATAACTAGTAGTTTCATAAATGAAAACTTAAATTGTCATGACATTGAATAGTAGTTTTAATTTGTGGGCAATCAGGAATTTCCAAATAATCTTTTCCTGCCATTTTTGGTTAGTAGATGGGTTATAATTTTTATTGTGTGTTGTTTACACAGTGATTTAATATAAATTTTCCTTAGAAAATAAGCTTTGCTCGAAGTGCTCTTAAAATTATTCACAGAGGTTTCATGAACACAAGGCTCTGCTTTCGAGTTGGCATTTTACCCAGTTCAAGATTCTAGTCTAGCCATTACACCAATCCTTACTCTGACACCCACCTGCCATTAAATCTAGAGGTTTTCTTCACATACTATAAAATCCAGGCTTAAGTCTTCATTCTGCCATGGAAACTTGCTTGATGACCTTGGGATGGAAACATGCTCTTGGCTTAACCTGCCACACAGGTAGTATTGCTATGCATGGCCTGACAACCAGCAGGAAACTCACGGGGGAGGACACATGGAGGGTGGCCACCCGTGACAGCATGACAGTACAAAACAAAGAAGTAGAAAACAAAGAAGTGATGTCGTGCCTCTCTTGGAATTGTCAGAAAGTCTATGGTAATAGTGTCTTAACCCCAGCTAAGGCAGCTCTTAAATGAATATGAGTCAAATACTCTGCTTCTTGCCTCTATCTGGTCTAGATTAAGTTTTAGTTTGTTCTGGATTTTGCCTTCATAAAACCTGAACCCATTCATTGCAAACTTCTGTTGTGAAAATGGAATACAAACATGTTACCCAGCACAAAAATCAAGTCTCATAATTACCAGGGAGTGACTGTAGCTCAGGGGAGGAGCCTCTGCTTTGCATACAGAAAGTATCAGGTTCAATCCTTGGCATCTCCAGTAAAAAGGACCAAGCTATAGGTAATGTGAAAGGACCAGTCTGAATAAGACTATTGTTAAGTATAAGGCAGTTTCATGCGTGTACCATAGTATGAGTAAACAAAGTCATAATAATGAAAAGTACAGCACACATTCATGAGAAAGGCGGGGTTAGAGGAGTCATAAATTGGGATCAAGATTGCAAGTAAAAATATCAACAACCTCAGATATGCAGATGATACCACTCTAATGGCAGAAAGTGAAGAGGAACTAAAGAACCTGTTGATGCGGGTGAAGGAGGAGAGTGCAAACGTTGGCTTGAAACTCAGCATCAAGAAAACAAAGATCATGGCATCCGGCCCTCTCAATTCCTGGCAAATAGATGGGGAAGAAATGGAGATCGTGACAGATTTTATTTTCCTGGGCTCCAATATCACTGCAGATGGGGACTGCAGCAAAGAAATTAAAAGACACTTGCTCCTGGGGAGGAAAGCTATGGCAAATCTAGACAGCATCCTAAAAAGCAGAGACATCACCCTGCCAACAAAAGTGCATCTAGTCAAGGCTATGGACTTCCCAGTTGCAATGTATGGCTGTGAAAGTTGGACCATAAGGAAGGCCGAGCATCAAAGAATTGAGGCTTTTGAACTCGGGTGCTGGAGAAGACTCTTGCAAGTCCCTTGGACTGCAAGGTGAACAAACCGGTCAGTCCTATAGGAGATCAGCCCTGACTGCTCCTTAGAAGGCCAGATCCTGAAGATGAAACTCAAATACTTTGGCCACCTCACGAGAAGGAAGGACTCCTTGGAGAAGAGCCTAATTCTAGGAGCAATTGAGGGCAAAAGAAGAAGGGGACAACAGAGAATGAGGTGGCTAGATGGAGTAACTAAAGCAGTAGGTGCTTTACCGGGGAATGGTAGAGGACATGAAGACCTGGAGGATCATTGTCCATGGGGTCGCGATGGGTCGGACACGACTTCGCACCTAACAATGACAACAAATTAACTTGCATGCTTGTAAGCCATGGAGTCCCACAGATTGCTTTCTGTATCAAATTTTTGTTTTGTTTTAGAAGAGTTGGTTCTTATATGGTGCTTTTCTCTACCAGAAGGTTTCTCAAAGCAGCTTATAATCGCCTTCCCTTTCCTCTCCCCACAACAGACACCCTTTGAGGTAGGTGAGGCCGAGAGAGCCTTGATATTACTGCTTGGTCAGAACAGTTTTATCAGGGCTGTGGCAAGCCCAAGGTCACCCAGCTGGCTGCATGTGGAACAGCGGGGAAACAAACCCAGCTTGCCAGATTAGAAATTGGCGCTCCTAACCACTACACCAAGGCAGAGTCTGCACTTACTTTGTTTATTCCATTGTCAATCCTGTTGAATTCATATCGCTTTGAACTCGGATCTTCCTCTTTCCCCCCCCTCCCCATTGAAACAGGAAAGTCTTCTGCATGTGGTTAGGGTAGTTCAGAAGGTGGGGGGAGCCAAGCCTCTTTCTTTTCTTGAAGGGGGGGGGGGAGAGGAGCCAAGCAGGGAGCCTCTTTCTTTTCTTGGAGGGGAGGGGGAGAAGATAGAAAAAGGCAGAGAAGGGAGAAAAAAATTCAGGACCCACAGAAGTTGAGAGAAATTAGGGGCTTCTCCTTTAAGGCAAGTGTCACATGACTACCTGTGGCCAATCATGGGTCATCTACCACGGAGGAGAGCCCAGATTCAAAACAGCCTGGTTTCTCTAATCCAAATCTTGAAATATTGAGCGTAAAAATCACTCTAAGATATCGCACAATAAAGGTAGGGTCACTCCGGATCAACCCTTCTTGCTGCAGAAGGAAATTTTAAATCGCCCCAAATCCAAATGGAAATGGCATTCTGTGTAGAGGGCAGGGACTGAATAGATCTCGGGTTGGAATAAAAACTCCATGCAGTTTACACCCAAGATGGCTTTTATATTGGAGATTATTCTGTATTATTATGAAAGAGGTTTTCTTCACGTACTATAAAATCCAGGTTTAAATCTTCACTGTGCCATGGCTTTTATATTGGAGATGACTCTGTATTATGAGAGATATCTTAAAACAACTACATTTTATCATGGAACACATTTGGACATGTTTGGACCTCTTTTTAAAGATAGTAGGGTTAATATATTGATCGACCAGCTGCAGCCAATAATAAACTGAGCAGGGTAGTTTAATAATAGTTATTTTAGAAAATATATATATTTGCACTTCTTCAGGCAGCTTACACATAAATACAATACAATGAGAATATAAAACAATGTTAAATTATAAAACAATAATAAAAAACAAGCCATTAAAGACAAACCAAGGCATAAAACAACTTATACAAATGGCCACCAGGAAACCAGGAGACCTTAAACTTCTGACCAGAAGAAAACCATTAAAACATTCTTATTGTTTGCATTTTTATTCTTTTAGCATCCTAATCTCCTTTCATATTTAAGGCGTCTCTCTAAAAATCCATTCGCACAGTAAGTAGTACAATATGCATTATTTTGAAAGTGACAGAATTGCAATAGACTTCATATTATGCAAACACTTCTCAAACGATATGCCATTGCCCAGGTATATTTTATGGAAGTGATAGTCACATGACCTTCCATTTATTTTTCTGGATAGCAATGGGAACTAGATTTGACAGCTATCCATTGCAAAGCATTTAAATAGATATTTATGTCTAAGTAATCTGCTTTCCTCATAATGTTGCTTGTCTCTCATAATGATGCACACATTCTTATTTCTAATTTTTTTAGTTGTCATTCAGTGATGTATTTAAACTGTGTGAAGATTGTTTCTGCTAGTGATGACCATATATAAAGGTAACAAAAATCATCTTTAGAAAGCCAATTCATCTCCTCTGTTTTCACGTTAAGGTCATACTTTCTTTTTTCAGATGTATTCACCCCCCCCCTCCAGTATTTCAGCAGGTTTGTTGTCTTTCTTCTTCTTCATTTTAGGATATCGTTCAAATTCTCCATTCCAACAAGTCTGATCATTACTAGCTTTGTGCATGACCCTGGTTCATACAATTAACTAATTTATCACCGGGATTCTTAGATATGTGCTCTGCCTCAACTGGGCCGTTCACTAACAACCATTGTAGGTAAAATTTAGGAATGTGTGATATCATTCAAACAGCAGTATGGTTTCACATCTTTCATGATCCTTACACTTGGGAAAACAATGGCCAATTACTTCCCTGTTCTGTTATATTCATATGTCTTTGAAACCTTAGTCTCGGTACTATGCAAATGACAAAGGACACCAGTTTAATTATTTTAGATACACCAGGCAACATCTCTACATGCAAAACAGTGTTTAAGCTTTATAAATTAAAGAGTTACGGCAACTGGAAAGAACAAAGCACTTTCTCCCTCCAAGTCTTTCCCAGTAGCGTTTTGTTGGCTCACTTGCTTGAGTAATATATCTTGCAAGAACATTTCTGCATTGCATTTTCAAGGCATACGTGATCTAGACTGATAATTTGAACTGTTGGCAACTGGTGGATTCTTCATTCCTTTTCAAGATAAGGGCTTGCTTTAGATGGGTTTTTGGACCATTCTAATCCTGTGATCCTGTTATTCTAAAATAAGCACCTACGTTACTTTAAACAGTGTTTTCTTATACTTTTCAGTTACAATATCAGAGAATATTTAGGCTATCATAAGTGTTATGTGTTACATTTCTTTGCTATTACCAAGATCCAAAGCTTCTGTCAAGTTTGGGTTGGAAAATTCCTGGATATTTGGGGATAAAACCTGAGGAGGGATGAGCCTGGGGGGGAGAGAGAGGTCAGCTGTGATGGGTTGCCATAAAGTCCACCATCTGAACTTGTCTTTTTGTCAATTGTCAATCTGAAGCTGTCAGTTTTTCCGGTGGAACTGGTCTCTGTCATCTGGAGATCAGATGTAATTACAGGAGAAATCCAGTCCCTGCCTGAAGGTTGGCAATCCTAAGTGCAAGGAGCCTTCTTCTGTGAGATGCAGAACCTTTCACTAGTGAAGTGTGTTTCATTCATAGGGTTGCCAGCCACTGGCTGCCAACGGGGGGGGGGGGGGTCAAGAAGGAAATAATGTCACATCGACCACAGTGTCACTTCTGGGAAATATCTGAAAGCAATGTCATATTCCCAGGGCTAATCTCTGAGGTAAAACCATAATATGTTACCCAAATCCTAGAGCGTCGAATTAGCCTTATGCCAGTGACATTACATTGCTTCTGGGTAATCCCTGGATGTGATGTCACACTGATGCTGTAGCACTATTGTAAAGTTTCTCCTTCTGTTTTCCCACAGCAGACTGGCAGGCAATGGGAAACGAGACAGGTGGGTCTCCCTACTCATTCACCATGGCAGGCTGTTTGCTGGAGAGGACTGCACTGGATTTAACCATAGTAGAACAGAACTTTGGGATGCAACCCATGATATTTTAGTATCACAAAGGAAAAAACATCCTGAAGATGTTGGGGGTTTTAAGTCCAAAACTGGTCAGGCGATTGACCAGTACACCAAATCTGTAGTTCTTTATTAATTGTTCACCCTGCATTTTTCTTGTCAAATGGATAGTTCACTGCTGTCTTCATTCATTTCACACTGTATGGTCCCAATACCATTAAAATGGCGAGCCCATAGGATAACATTTCAGACAAAAGGTATGCACCTGGGAGAACATTTCCTAGGATGACAGCAAAGAGATCACATTAGTGTCACAGGACACAAAATGATAATTTCACTTCATTTTTCATGAGGTGTGAAAATGGTGACAATATCGTCCTGATTTTAAAACAAATCAATCCCACTTGTACATTGATATTTCTAGGCAATTTAAATCTTTCAGTGTAATTTAGCCTTTTTAAACAAAAGATCTAGTCAAAGTAAACCGATAAGCATTATTATCTGGTTTTCAAAGATTTTTTTTATTACTAAAGGGAAAACCAAGGATGCAGCAGTTAAAGAAATTATGAAATCTCATTTTCATTCACCACCTATTAAAATAATTTTATGGCTTTCATTTAAATGTCAACAAGTTTATTTTTATTAAAGAAGGTGAAAAATATATTTTATAGCTTAACTATGAGAAAATGAATATTCAGATGTAACTCACTTGCATACTAGAATACCAATTTTCTTATAGTTTGGATTAGGTTGTGAAAAATATTAATACTTGGAGCTCTGAGGAAGTGCCTTTAAAAAAAAAGTCAAAATTCTGTGAGAAATGAATAATTCTTGTATCTAGGTAGATACCTGATCATTGAAGGAAAAAAGAAAGAAAAAGATTTTAGTTGCAGTCATTCAAAGCTACATGTATATTCATGCTCAACCTGAGGGGTTTTGAACTCTCTACAACAGCCATTTGCCCAGCTAAGGCAGCCAGCTGATTTCCAGTTTAAAGTGTGACTTGCTTGTTCAGCTTTCTGTGTGGCTGCAACAGGCCTTCAAAGTAATCTCTAGTTGTGCTTTCTGTTCTCTTTGGCATGAACACATTCCTTGGCAGGACTGCCAACTTTGAAAGTAACACTGAGTCACATGAAGAAATTCCCGTAATTGCTAGGGAGCCAAAAACAAAGAATGAAACAGTTATGTTGGTATAGCCTGGCTATATTTCAAGCAAGGGACAGGGAGACTGGCCCTAGGGACAAGTATTGTGCATTAAAAGGGCATAATAGGTCAACAAACCAGGAAAGTGACAAAAATATTAGTTGTGTCCATATAAAACTATATATGGTGCAACTCACATAAGTATTCTCAGAACTCAGAGAAACTTAGACATCTGTATTCTACTGTGATCTTTCTCAAAGCTCCTCAAGGTCAGGTGATCTTCTGAATTCAACTTGATTGTTACAAAACTGGAGGAGGAATCAGCAGCCTCCCTACCTGCTTTTTTATCGACCATTTATTCACTGGAGGTTTCATGCTGGGCTGCATGCTGGAGTTTTAGTCGCGGCAGGTTGTCCCATGTCTTCCTGCACCCACACAGGGGAGCATTTGGCCCGGTGCACCTCATCTTCCCCCGATTTGTGCTCCTGCATGGGAGCTGGGGCAGTGAAGTTCCCTGTGTGTAAACCGTCATTAGGAGGCATACCTTGTTTTATTGATTTATTTTATTTTCAAATTTTTAGACCGCCACTCCTGGAATCAAGTGGTTCGTGGTGTTTTACATAAATCTAAAATCCCATAAAACAGTAAAATTCCTATACAAAACCCAAGAAGGCAGTAAAAACACAACAACAGGATAACCCACTACACCCCTCCAACCCCAACCCCCACATCCAACAGTCACCAATCTTCCATGAGAAATAAATCCGCATGGAGCTACAAGGTACATCCTGGCAGGCTTTTTAGAGGTTTTAGTCTTGCTTTCCTTTGGATACTGTGAATTAACTCTCACCTTCCCCTCATTTCCCAGGCTGAAATTTGCGACATGCTTTCCACACTGAGTTTGATGGAGGCAGCTTCTCATCACACTTTGCTCACTTCCCCTTAAAAAAAACTTTCTTTTTTTTGCAAAATGCTGCCTGATTGCACCTTTGTTTCCATTGTGGCCCTTAATACCACCATTCTGTGCCCTTGATCACCTTCCCCCCTTCCTTCCAAAGTGCCCTGAATGTAATTTTAAAAAGAAAAAGAAACCCTGGGTTATAACGTTATAACATTGCTCTGCAAGACTGCAAGATTGCTTTTTTAAAACTTAGAAACAGTTTTGTTATGCGATCACACCTTTAAAAAAATAGGGTAGATTTTTCAGTAGGGATGGAGGGGGGAGGAAGGGAGGGGGAGGGAGGACATTGACGTACTCCCAAATGACTGAAAATGGCCGGTATGAGGGGGAAAACCCAACTGCATACATTTCTGCATTGGGCAGCCCCAAATTAGACCCTGTTAGACCCCATTTGAAAGGATGAAATCTGCTGCATGGCAAGTGAGGGGGCAATTTCGGACTGTACCTGAAGAAGCAAATTTTAGTGGGAAAATAGATGAAAAAGTCAACCCTTTAAAAATGCCAATCCAAACAATGTCACTAGTGTGGAAACAGTCCTTTACATGGAAGCGCTTTGTTTCAGCTCATTGTCCCCTTTTGATCCCTAAAGGTAAAGGTAAAGGTATCCCCTGTGCAAGCACTGGGTCATGTCTGACCCTTGGGGTGATGCCCTCTAGCGTTTTTGATCCCTAAACATGATTTATTTATTTCTCATTTAAAAATATTTATTTCCTACCTTATGTCTTCAGACTCATGGTGGCTAATCTTCTCTAGTGAAGGCCTAATTTTGCTTCTGTTGCTTTGTAAATCTCTATGACCGTTTATGCACTGAGAACTTCACTGCCCTAGCTCCTATGCAGGAGCACAAATCTGGGCCAGATGAGGTGCCCCAGGCCAAATGCTCCCCCACGTGGGTGCAGGAAGAGGTGGGGCAACCTGCCACGACTAAAACTCCAACCTGCAGCCTGGCAAGAAACCTCCAATGCATAAACGGTCTATGGGAGGGACATTTTAAAACATAATCATCGGTTACAAAATGGAAATGTATTAAGGTGGAAAAAGTTTTATAGGTTAGTAGATCTGAAACGGTAATGACTGGGGAAGGCACTGGCAAACCACCCCGTATTGAGTCTGCCATGAAAACGCTAGAGGGCGTCACCCCAAGGGTCAGATATGACCCAGTGCTTCCACAGGGGATACCTTTACCTTTTAGATCTGTTTAGTACTGGGATTTATCCTGTTTTGCACTCTGGAAATATTATTCTCTCCTGTGATCTCTCCCCAAGTTGGCCATTTTTGTACGATGTTCAAACTGCATCAGAAAGAGGGTCTGCTCATGCAGTTTTAAAATTTAACAAATTGGTGAAAAGACTATACAATCTTATCTCAGAAACACTTTTATTACATTTCTCAAAAAGAATTCCTCAAAGTATACAAGTGATGGAATCAATTGAACCCAGCACAGATGCTGCTGGTGCTTCTGAACAGCCAAGACTAAGTGATGCCAGGTGTGGTACCCTCCGTGTGTCCATCACACCTCTTTGAAAAAATGGGAAGAGCAACTGTTACAGCTAGAAAGAGGTTTATAGAAAGGTTGACACCAAAAGAAGTGTTTTTTTCCCTTTCTGGATGTGCTAATTTCCTTTTCGCATTTATAAACAGTGAGTGGTATACATTTTGGCAGGATTGTGCTTCTGGGCTTATTTGCATTGTTAATGCTAACTAAGTGAAGTTTTCCCGAGAAGTTCACATTCGTTTGCAGTTATGTACCACTGACAAAATGGTTGAAACAGTTCCACTGCTGCAAGATTTTTAGTATGTTTTTAGGAATAATAAATATGTTTATGAAACTGAAGTCTTCAGTGAAGCAGATTTCAATGTCATATGACTCATTTTATAATTTGATCAAATCTGCGTTTGCCAAGTTATTAAGCAACTATGCAAGATAATAATGTTGTCTTTTAAAAAAACTAAATATTATATATTATTAATAAATATAACCTTTGAGAACCTTTGCTTTAGATATCATATTACATTGTACTTCGCAATTTTCCTGGTCCCAATCAAGAATGGGGTGTGGGAACGTCAGAAAATAACATTGCTAACTTATATGCAAAGTTTCACTATCCATTCAGCATGTTCAAAGTCCAAAAAATGAATTATGTTGTAAATGTGCATACCAACATTCATTGTGACATCTCAGAACTCTGCTTTGGTTTGGCCTCACTTGGAGTACTGTGTTCAGTTTTGGGCACCCCAGTTGAAGAGGGATGTTGACAATCTGGAGCATGTCCAGAGGAGGGCAACAAAGATGGTGAGGGGTTTGGAGACCAAGACATAAGAAGAAAGGTTGGGGGAGCTTGGTCTGTTTAGCCTGGAGAGCAGATGACCAAGAGGGGATCTAATAACCATCTTTAAGTATTTAAAAGGCTGCCATATAGAGGATGGAGAAGAGTTGTTCTCTTTTGCCACAGAGATATGGACCAGAATCAATGGGATTAAATTAATTCAAAAGAAATTCTGAAAGAGGTTTCTGACAGAACGGTTTCTTAGTGGAACAGGCTTCCTTGGGGGGGGGGTGTCTCCATCCTTGGACATTTTAAAACAGATGATGGATAGCCATCTGATGGAGAGGTTGATTCTGTGAAGGTTTAAGAGGGTGGCAGGTTACAGTGGATGAGCTTGTTGGGAGTGTCCTGCATAGTGCAGGGGGGTGGACTAGATGACCCAGAAGGGTCCTTCAAACACTATGATTCTATGACTCAAGGGAAATATCACACTGCAATGCCCCCCTCTAGTCTCTTTAAAAGATGGATGCAGGGTTAAGGTAGCGCTTGAAATATAAAATAGTTCTGTGAGGAAGCTGCCCTGTGAACGCTGGGAAATGGAAATAAACATGGGTGGGATAGAAACTACATGAGGCTGCTGTCAGTGGACCAGAAGCTAGGCTCTGTCCAGGCAAGACTCTATAAAAAAAACCAACAACTGTTAGAGGCATCAAGTTAGGATGAGAGCTGGTGCATTAGTGTAGTAAGCAGATCCTCCCCTGGGTAGGAGAGAAATCCCAGGTTGGAACCAGGGAGATGTAGCCACTCTGCTGAGGGAGTTAGCCTTGCCTGACCTTGTGGGGTTATCCCTGATATGTTTTGGGACTCAAGGGAGAACCTAGCATTTAATGTTCTCTGGAGCTGGCTGCCTGAACTCCAGTAGACATATAATTAAGTAATATGGAGTTCCAGAAGGCTATATTCCTGACAGGGATTATGAGTAGTAATACTAGAGATGCCGGTATGGGCATTAGGTTATGCAGCAAGGGCTCTCCAAGGTCCATTGGTCATACATAAACCTAGAAAAAGTGTTGCTGTAACAATGTTGTGTAAACTATGTTGGGACCCTACCGTGTGGCTTCAAACCAGGGGCTGAAAAGTACTGAACATGAATGTACTGAAGGAACTATTAGGAGCAGGAATTTAAGTCAGTCCAGGTGGTTGAATGCAGCTCCTGTTGGTGGCCTCAGACTTTGCAGAAATCCCTTAATGAATAGAAATGTTTTGAAGAAAGAAGCTCATTTAGGCATGGTGTGTAGTAAACATGCCCTCCTACAATGGTGATTTAAAGAAAAATGGGAAGGCGAAAAAATGATGTAAGGTATTTTTTTCCCCAGATGGTATATCAGTGTATATTCCCTGCTAATGGCAAAAAATATAGACTTCTATTATTTACTCACAACCCCCCTCCCCAAACAGAACTCTGTGACATTATAATACAGAAAAAGAATCAATGTCCTGATACATTGAAATCTTTCACTGACATTAGTAATAGCCGTAATAACCCACACAATTGAGTGAAAAAGAGAAATAATTAAAAAATTGCATTTTCATCCCATATATAGATGGTCACGCACACACTTTATTGAGTCAATTGGAGAAGTGAACATTCTTTCCAAGCTTAATACATAATTTATCTTTAATGTTTCATTGGAATAAATAAGTAATGGACGGTCTTTCTGAAAATGACCTGTGCTGCTTCGTATACACTGAAATATTTGCTCCTGGCAGCTGCAATGGCTACTGTATCTGACTGGCCATTGCTCTGATCCTAGATGGTAGTTTCATTCACATAGCTTCATCTACATATGGCCACATCCCTGCTGGTGCCAGCAAACTGAAATGTTGGGTCTCAAGAGATTGTCAGCAGAAGTTTGAGGACATTTTGGAATTGTTTAGGATAGCAATTAAGCGCTTCTACTTTACATCTTGGGGTTTAATTGGTATTTAACTTCTGCAGCAGCCTGAGTCTACTGGTCTAGAAAACCAAACTGCGAAAGAAAGTCCTTCCGCTTGTGGTGGGGAAAGGGTAGGGCTTGACAACTTAAATCTTTCATGCCGGATCCTGCTCTATCACCAGTGTACATTTATACAGGCAAAAGAGGTAGTGTAAGTAGCATGTTCTCATTGAGTTCAGTGGGTGCCTCACCCAGCCATAGTGTAGCATGTGATACCAACAGTGCAATCTTATGCAGTCTTGTTTCAGTGCAAATCTACTGGAATCAATAGATTTATACAAGATTAACTCTGCATCAAATGGCACTGTACATGTACAGCCACTTCTAGCTCTCTCATGCAGTATATAGTGCCTCACCAGGACAGTTGAGCCAGTCACCCTCACTAATCTAACTCAAAGAGTAATTGGGAGGACCAAATCAAAGAAAGAGCAACCAAGTTCTACATCCTGAGCTCCTTGGCAGAAGGATGGTATAAAAGAGCTGCAGTATGGCAAGTGAATTTAGTTGAATAATGCAAAATCTCAGCTGTGCTTAGGATGCCTCCAAGGTTTCGCTAGTAAATAATGCAGGCCTTGAACACAGGATGTAGGCATGCTAAGCCCACGCTGTTCCATAGCACAATAATTTTTTTTCAACAGCCTTTCCTATCCTGGTAAATATGGCTGACTTCAACATCATGGTCAATAAGGGATTCCAAATGCGCCATGATTTTCCCTTTTCAGTGTCCTCACTTTTGGTGTGAATTTAGAGGAATGCTCTAGATTGGATTCTGGTCCTGCCTTCTCCAGCTTTCTTCGTACTGGTAGGATTCGTGCTTATCAAAAGCTTACTTTCCCCTTATCTCAGTTCCCCTTGTAGTGAAGTGTGGGGAAAGGGTAGGGACACCTCCAAGTCCTACCTTGAGGATGGTTACCCTCGCTGCATATTGAAACTGAATTTACAAACCATACATTACAAACAAACAAACAAAAATACTAGGCTATGAATCTTAAGAGTTCACTTAGGACTCAGTTTGTATGTCTCCCCACCCCCACTTCCACAGAGCTATTCACATAAAGCATAAAGCTTCCCTTCCATTTGGCTGCATCTACTTCTTTTCTGAGCCTGCATCTCAAGATTACTGTTGTGGCAATTTCTGCAAACATTACAGAATATGAACTTTAAAAATCAAGGTAGGAATTAAAAAGACAAACCACCATTAGGTAAATGAGTGTGGATCTTGTTCTTTTAAAACAATTACTACACTCATTTGAAGGAGTAAGTGATTATCCTGTGTTTCCTAATCATCTTCCTTTCTATCACATATTTTTCCAGTCTTGAGTACAGATAATTTGGAGTGCCGATTAAGGTGCAGTTCAGATTTCTGTGCATTAAAATATGGCATAATTCTTTAACGACTACAGATACATCTGTGGATAAAACAATATTTACTGAGATTAAAACACTTCCATATGACCGGGTTCAATAATTTCTGCAATGCTATCAAATTAATTTCCAAGCTCACCCCAAAGAGAAGGGCTGAAGTATACCCTGTGGGTTACTCCTCTGGGCAGTCACTGGCTCACATGAGAAATGTCATGGCTTGAAATAATGCAGGACACATAGCTTATTGGACTCAACACTTCTGTGAAAACAAGTACAACAAAACATTCTTTGGAGTTTCTTTCCCTTGGTCATTTGGCATTATCCCTTGCATTAAAAGAAGACAGATGCAAACAAGCAGTGTCAATTTGTTACCGAAATTACAATGGTAGCTGGGGATGAACCAGAACCTCAAAGGTGAGAATGTTGTGGCTGCACTGCTGTATGAAGGGCAACACAACTTACATTAACACCATAAACGAATGTCGCTTCTACAAACCATTTGTTCATAATGTTTTGCTTTGTTCTGAGAATTCATTAAGCAAGAACATAGGCAAGAACTTAGAAGTGAGTGACCTTCTACTTACGTTCTTCATTAGGCCTTTTAATAACCTAGATGCTTCATTCTAATTGCCTTTCTGTTTCTAATATTCATATAAGGTTACACAGACACCTCACAACTAAATTGCCTTAGGTGAACACCTGCAAGATGCTAGTGACTGAAAGTTTGAGGCTTATGACAGCAGGGAGGGTAGCAGCTAAAGAGCACCGGAGGATTTTCACATTATAATATTGCGGACCCCTCAGTCCCCTTTCACCCCTCCTTTGTTTTATGAGCTTATCTGCTATCAGCATTGTTGCAATTTAAGAGAAGGTAGAGCTGCTTAAAACAAAACCTTTGACAGTGAGTTACCTCATAAAGATCTTATCTCATGTACTAGCCAGACTTGATGAAGATTAGGGCTGAAAGCCAAGAGTTTCAGTTTTACCCAGTAAGCTGGTAAGGATAAAACACTTTTCACGCGTAGTCCCCACATATTGGGCTCATGTTGGATCAGGCTCAGATCACAATTCTCAAGCAAGTAGAGCAGATGTTCAAAAGGATAGGGAAACATTCAGATGTGATCTGAACTACTTTATACCAGGCTGCAGCCACAGCATCATGTGATCTAAATACACAGCGATTTTTATCTTATACCATCTGGAGTGTAGCTTTCTCTGGCTTCCCCTCTGTGTTTAGTTATACAATATTACAGTGAGTTAATGTTGTTTAACTTCCTGACAAGCACCTTTGAATAGGATGTTATTAGATTAGGTGCTTCTATGAAGGATTAATGACAGCAGAGCTGGGGGGAGAAACACAGAATAAAGTGAGATTGAATTAAATGAACATTTTTCTTTCGGGCAAAGAGTCTCCCCCAAAAGTTAAAAACCGGGGGGGGGGGGGAAAGGGTGTTCTCAAAAGTCTTCCTTTCACGCAAGGTTACTCAGACACTTCGCTGACAAAGTTTGCCTCAAGAGGTGCCTTTCCTTTTGGTTGCCAGCAGATGGCTCCTCACAGAAGAGCCTAAACACACACTGAATTCCCAGAGGCTGCGTGAGGTGTGAAAACAAATTGGTGTTTCTTGTTCTGTCACATTTTATAGAAGCTTACTCATTCCTGCTTGTTATAAGAGCACAGACACACCCTTACGGCATATTTTGTGGTATACTCCAAACAGCTTAGCTGTGGTTATACTGAGAACTAGGCCTCGGATATGGCTCACCCACATTCGTCAGGTCTGTTTACATATGTATAATCTCATCTCCAATATTTATAACTGAATTTCAGGGAAAATGGCTTGTGTCTCGGCTTTAATCAGCACCAGCACCAGAGTGGTGCTTCTAACAGTTAAGTGAAAAAAGTGAAATAAAAAAGAGATCATGACATTTTGAAAGGGTTTTAGAAAGTTGTAATCAAACTATTTCTCCACCCCTTAGAGACTGAAATTTTCTATAAAGATCATTCTGATCAGGTAGCAGAATTAGGACATTATGGGATTTGTCTGTCAGTGAAATGGAAATGAACTTGGTCACCCTATTAAATATTTTAAAAGTGCCAAGCCTCCTGACAATGGGAGAATATGTTACGAAGTCCGAAAAGCGTTTTAAAACGCAGGTGTCTTTTAACGTATTCTTAAGCAATTCTTGCATCTGTTTGTTTTATCCCAGCTGTTTGTGGAGAGTACACGCACAATTCAAGAAAAGCAATTCATCAGAGAACTGGTTCTAAATTACTAGCTTTGGTAAAAGACCTGGCAAACCATCTAGACCTGAATTGTTGGTTTTGGGAAATCATGGCAGCACTATAATTTCCCAAAACCTGCTAGGGATATTAGTTTTGGCAAGTTTGTCAGCTTTACTAGTCACTGTGCCATGTGCACTTCAATCACTTTCACCCAGAATTATGCTGTATTCCAATGTGCTGATGTGATTAAGTGCTTTGGATAGAACTTTCGAGCCATACTTTCTAGGATCACTGAAGAGTTTCCAACCTCCAGGTGGGGTCTGGAGTGTCCCTGGAATTATAATTGATTTCCACACCACATAAATCTGTTCCACAGTTTATGGAGGTTCATGCTAGTTTGTGAATGGATACATTTCCTGACAGACTTTCTCTGTACAAAAAAAAATGTTTACCAAACTCCAAAGCAACTGGAGGAGACATGAATTTTCCAGCCTTGGAAACATAGTTGACAATTTTAAACTAGTCATGTCAGTTTCAAGAGGGGTCTTCCCTTTCCTGTTTTTCTTTGTGTTCACTTCCCATTTTCTTGCACAGTTCTTGCAAAATCCCCCCCCCCCTTGCTCAGATATGTGACTCTGTCTTTTGAGATCAGTCCTTTTAAGGTTGCAATGTAAGTGGCAGTGGGTTCTGCTGGACATTCTGTGATTGTCCTCATACTACTTGGGCAATCTCTATATTGTACTAGTTCTGTTTGTCTTGCAAAAATGCTCCCGCTTGGATTGAGATTGAGCATTGCCACCCTGGCACTAGGTTCTGCTGGGCACTGTTACATTTCCCTGGTTCTGCTGGGCTTGCAACCTCTTCCCCTTGTCTCTCCCCCATTGGAAACAATGGAGGATGGGTTCACCTTCTTTGGGGGTTGTAATTTGGACCCTTAAAATCCAATTCTCATCAAGCTTGGAAGGTAGGTAGAAGAGAGTTAGCTGGAAATCTGCAAGTTTGATGTCTGTAGATTACACAGAATCCATTCTATGCACTTCTGAAACTGCACCTGTCAAAATGACTGCCTTTCAACTTGGGCATTTTCGTTGAGAGCTGTAACATGAAACCTATAAATCCAGTCCTCACCAAACCTGGAAGGTAGGTAGATTAGAGTCAGCTGGAGATACCCTGTGCACTTGGTGTACAGTATCCTTTCTATATACTTCTGAACATGTGCCTATCACAGTCACTGCTTGCCAGCTATAATTAGCCTAGAAAGCACTTTCCTGGGAGCACCTTCCTTTGGGGAGGGACATAACTCAGACCCTGTAAATCCAATACTTACCAAACTTGGAGGGCAGCCCAAAGTAAATCAGCCAGAGATTCCTGGCAAATTTGTTGGCTCTAGCACATGGATGGGGAAGGTGTTCTATCATGTCACAAATCTCAGGAACTGAACCAGGGGTTTTTTTGTTCTTAAAAGTCTGTGACAGTTTATGGTTCACAAAAAGGGCACACCACTAACCATGAAACAAAACAAACAGCATTTTCCTGGTTTGTGTAAATACCTAGCCAAATTCTTATAGGATGCCTGGAAACTATTTAAAACCACACTAATTGAAGTCCATATAGAATGCATTCTACAGGTTAGGAAAGGCACTGCCAAGTCTAAAAGAATGTCTCCATGGTTAACAATGCAAATCAAGGAAGCTATAACAATGCAAGTCAGGGAAGATATAAAAAGTAAAAGGCTTCTTTTAAAAAGTGGGAGGTCTGCTCCAATGTAAGTCAATAATTAAACATTTTAAAAGAGATTTTGAGTAGCAGGTTGCTAAAAGCATTAAGACAAACAATAGACATCTTTAGAAATATATCTGTATGAAGAAATCAGCCAGAGAAGCAGTGGTGCCTTTGTATGACAAAGGAATAATGGGACAGTTAAAGGAAGTTGTCAGAGAAGTTCAATAACTATTTTGCTTCTGTATTCACTGTGGAAAGTGTGGGGCAGGTACCCATGCCACATTCCCTATTTTCAGGAAGGGAGTCTGGAGAACTGAGCCAAGTTGAGGTGACCAAAGATGAAGTTCTAGAGGTCCTGATAGCATATGCCTGAATATATTTAGGGAACTCAAATGTGAGATAGTTGATCTAACTGTAACCTAAAACTACATTGAGCTACTGTATCAGAAGACTGGAGAGAATCAAATGTCACACTAGTTTTATAAAGGAATCCAGAGGGAACCAGGAAATTACAGGCCAATCAGCCTAACATCTGTCCCAGGCAAATTAGTATCATTGGGGAGATTGTGCTAGAGTTCTGCTTCACGATGGAGGCAGAGCTCTACAGCAAGGTGGTGTGCCTGGGAAACAAGATTGGCAAGGTAGGTAGTCTGTGGTCCACCTGTGATTCCTAAAATGTTTTTTTTTATGCAAGTAAGACATGTGAGAATGTTTTCACATTGATGTTGTCCCCCAGGCATAGACTTGGAAGAACGGTGAAGTTCTCAAAATTGTTTCCTTTGTCTCCCTATTTCCTCCAGAATATGGATGAGTTTGGCAGGCTGGGTTTCCTGCATTGCATTGGAGCTGTGGATGGTTGCCACATTCCTATTTGAGCTCTGAAGAGAAGCATCTAGAAGTTCGGCAACAGGAATAACTTCTGTTCAGTGCTCCTGCAAGGAACTGCCTACCACACTGGATGGTTCATAGATACGGAAGTGGGCTGGAGTGGCAGAAGACATGATGCCTTTGTCTTCAAGGAGTCCAATGTGTGCACTGTCGTGGATGATCCCCTGACCATCAGGGGAGTCCAGGTGCCTGCTCTGATCCTGGGTGACAGTGAATATCCACTGAGGAAGTGGCTCATAACTCCCTACAAGTGGCCATGTACCAACAGGCAGAGCCACTATAACCTGAGGTATTCCCGGGTAAGAAACATGGTGGAGCGTGCCTTTGGGAAACTCAAGGGATACTGGAGGTGTCTTCTTTCAAGGCTGTGTGTTCACCTGGACAATGTCACTCCCATGGTCACATGTGTGATTCTCCAGAACATATGTGAAGAGAAGGGCCATGAAATCCCTGTGCACCAGGAGGAGAGGAACACCATGGTTGTGGAAGAGGAGCCACCCATCAGAGACCAGGCAAAATGGAGGATTTATAACGAGGGACTCAGGGTTAGAGATGCCATAGCCATATTTCTATATAGGCACCATCTGGGGAGATGACAATCAAAATGTTTTTGTTTGTAGAAGCCACAAATAAAGTTTGAATGGTTCATTAAAAGTTTGAGACTTTCTTGTTTTACATAGTTTCTCTGGTTCGTTAGGGCGGGTGGTTCGCTGGCTGTTAATGGGAGTTCACAGCCAATGCCAATTTTGATTTTTGCCCTCTGTAGAACACTGCTGGCAACATGGATGGAATTCAAGTTCAAACTGGTAATGCTCAGAAGTTTGATACAATTTTTAAAATCCTGGGAGGGGCATTTATGCATTGCTCTCTTGAAAAACTGCCGTTCTCCATCATTTCTGAGCCACAGAAAGGAGCCTTCTGGCCATGCACAGAGATAGAGGCTCTGCTTTCCCTGGTCAGAAGCTTACAAAGTCTCCTACATCTTATGGCCAGTACAAACATGCACACAAAGTTGGGGTGGCCAGGAGGCTCTCAGAACGAGGCTATAGGAGAACGTGGGAGCAATGCCGCATGAAATTAAAGAAGATAAAGCTTGATTTTCTCAATAGCCTGGAGGCTTGGCAGGGTGTCCCAAGAGAGAGTGGAAGAACTTCCTTCCATGACCAGATGATGGACATTTGGGAAGCTGCAGAGGAGACACCTTTGTGAGTTTCCACCTTTTAAGACTCCTATAAAAATGGGTGGCACTTTTTAATTTCCCCAACCACACCAAACTCATTTTTAATTTCACAGCACTCCTCCTTTTAAGTAATGCTGCAACTCTCCCCACCTCCCAGAAAGGAGGACTTGTGATGATGTTAGGAGACACACCTTCACAAAAAGGAAAAAAGTGCACTCTTTAAACCTGTGTTTGTGTGTGTGTGTGTGTGTGGAGATAGCCTTAGCTGCTGCTGTAATGATCATTATGGGGCACCAAGATAGCAACGTACCCTTGAGTCTCGTACCAGAAATGGGCTTTAGTAAACCCCCAGCCACTCTCTTACTTTGTTAATGTTGATGGGGGTGGGGGTTGCCAGTGTACAAAGCTGGTGAAATCTGGCTGCTTCAAAGGGTTTTAAATGTGGGGGCTAAGGTTTCAGGCTGCCCAATGTCCTATTCCCTATGTTATGACCCCAGTTGCGTGGGGCACAATAATACCTCCTAGTATCATTGGTGTGATAGCTCTGAGAGCAACATGAATTCAGACTGTATTGCTCTTTCTCCCTGCCTCTTCAGCAACAATGCCATCTAGGAGACTGGCAAAACCATCCACCTCATCTTCAGCATCAGTGGGAGAACTACAGTGACTGAGCCAGGCCTCCTCTTCAGAGGAGGCAGATGTTCAGGGGACTGAGGCGGAGGAGGCCTCCTCAACATCACAGGCAGCACAAGGTATGTCCCACAAATTCTTCCAACTACGCCAAGCTACTCACGTCCTACCTGGTCCCAGAACACCTAGCCACAGTGATCTATTTCACCCCTGTTTTTCCTCTAGTCCACAGTGCATGCCTTGAGTGCTAGGGTGGATGTCTTGGAGTGCTGGTGAAGAACAGCTGCAGCCGTGATTTGCAAGCAGAACAGAAGGATCAGAGAGCAAAAGGAGTCACTGGAGGGCCTGCTGGCAAAACAGGGGAGGGAGGAGGGAATGTAAGTAGTTTGTTGTTGGGGGTTTTGTGGTAGGAGGGTGAAGTTAGTCATTGTGTGTTTGGTTTTCTCTGGTTATTGTTGGTGTTTGTTCTTAGGATGGTTTGGGATGGGGGGAGGGAGAAAGGGAGGGAGGAAGAGATATTTGTGGTTTTCTAATGTGTTTGTTGTTCTTATAAATAAATGTGGTTTAAATTTCACCAAAGTTGCCTTGCATTTCATCCCCCAAATCCACCCACAAACATGCATGCATCACTGCCTGGGATTTGCCACGTGTGACTGCCCAATCCCAACCCAACCCCAGCTCTGAGGTCTGTATCCCAACACCACATCCTACATTTCCCCAAAATTAAAAGCACCCCACAATCTCAATAATAACTCAACAAAGGTTTTATTTTTTTTAAAAAAGCAGAGAGGGGTGGAAGATGCCAACTGCGGTCAGCCAGGAATATTTGTCCCTTGGCTTAATTATCCTTCTTTTTACAGTGGCCCCTGCCCTGACCAGATGCCTGAACTGGGTTGCCTGGCTCGTTCCAGGAGTTGGGGGAGGAGTGTGGAGGGTGTCTGGGGAGCTGTGGGGAGCTGAAGAGTGTCTAGGTTTGGGTTTTCCCTTGCCCTGCCCTCCATAATGACTACAATTATCTCCACAAGTTCCCCCATCCTGTCTTGGAGTCCAAAGTGCTCTGGCTACTTTCCATGCTGCCGGAGAAAGCCTCCCTTACAAGTCTAGACTCCTCCCTGTCCAGCATGGCATCTTCCTTGAAGTCCTCTTGAAGCTGGCCAAACCTCTCCATGTCTAGCTGGAGCATCGCCTCTCCCAGCTCCCTGCACTGCCTCATGTCCTCTTCTCCCTGCTCCAGGACTAAGGTTTGTTAGCAGGGAGACTCGCATCTGCCTCCTCCTTTGCCTCTGAAGCCTCAGCCAACAGTCTACCCAGAGGCCACTCAGTTTCCCTCTCAGCCGCCTCTTTCCTTCCCCTCTCCAGAGACTGCATTTGGGAAACAAAGAGAAAAAGCAGGTTGCCTTTTGGAGGGGGAGGGGTTTGACATTTGCACTCTCTACAACAAAGGCCTCTGTGTTGGCACCAAGCAGTGGTCCCTGCTCATCAGTTTGCTTCTTCCCGCTGGAGTTGCTACTTGTATGACCCCTGGGAAGAATCCTGAGGAAGGAATACCACTGGTTATCATTATAATGCATTGGGAATGCTTACCTCCAGGCATATTTTGGCATTCTGGGGCAATCTGCCTCCCAGACGCAGCTCCAGACTGCACTCTAGTAGGTGTTGGTGGTATGTAATCTGCTGAGAAAAGGTGGGTCAGACTTACGAGTTGTTTTTCAGGAGGAGCAAAGTAAATGTTGTTTATTTATTTATATTTCAATGTATATAGCACCATTCTCCCGATGGGCTCATGGTGGTTTACAATAATAAGACAATAAAATACAATAAAATCTCCATAAAATCCTCCCTTATAACAACTAAGGCGGCAGGTGATAAACGAACCCTCTAGTTATGCCGCCCTTCTTGTCCAGCCAGAGGCCAAGCCTTCTACCATTAGGAGTGAGCTGTCATATCTGACAACGCCAGGAAAGGCACTAGCTACCAAACAGGTGGCAGGAGATGAAAGAGCAACTGAGGGAAAGGTACTTTTCACTCAGAACGCAGCCTACATGGAGAGACAAATCCACATAGGAATGCCTGGCACACGTCAATGGATCCGGCAACAGAATACCCAACCCTAGGGCTCCTCGCTTCCCTGCGGCAATGGGAGTCAAGCAGCAGTGGCTGAATTGTTCCCCCTGCTGAATGAGGATGCGGTCCAACATCACATCCCCATCCCCAAGATCCCTCTCCAGGGTGGCTTGCCCCTGAGGCTCCTCACCAGAAGTGGATGATCTCTTGTCTGGATCCTCTGGCTGCTGCTGGCTGTTCTCCTTTTCTGCAGGCTTCCTTGTGTTGAGCTTTAAGCTTTGAGCCATCCACTTGGGATGTCTGTTGCCATCACCCTCTCCATATATGCCCCTGAGCATGTGAAAATAGGGGCAGGTGACTGGTGCAGCTCTGGAGCCCCTGCTGTGGGTTACATATCGGAAACACTCCTGCTTTTTACTTTTCTTTATCCTGTATTAATTTTGTTAATATTGTTAGTAGCCTTTGGATAGATTTTTTCTCTCTTTTTGCATTGTTTTAGTCTTCAAGTGGCACTCCAGACCGGTCCGATTGTGCCCGAGAGCCCACATTTGCCTCACCACGTCTTTGATGACCTCCCGGTTCTGATGGGAGGCATTGAGGACATGCTGCACCTTCTCTTCCAAGAAGATGGCAAGGGATGCATATTCCATCCTGGAGGACATTAATTCCCAGGATCTCCATAAATCAGAAACAACTTGATTTAACACATGTACAGGTCTGAAGATGAGGTGTCATTCCAAACAGTTACTTGCATCCATGGCATGAAAAGCTTCACCCGCCTAGTTTTACATATTAAACCTGTATTAAAGGGACATAATATTTTCCCCACAGGTTGCTAGCTATCACATTGCTCTCCCTACTGTGGCTGTCCTTTTTCTAATCAGAGGAATTGATTTCGGCATCATAGTAAATGTGCATTTGTTTGGTCCTTCTAGTTCTTAAAGGGCCATGACCCCTTTAAATGCTCAATGGACAGAAAGAGATGCCATAGCTTTTAGAACACTGCACTTTAAAAAGGCTGTTAATTCAGGGACTCTGGCTACTTGCTTCAGGCAAGTGGAAAATAACATGACTACATCAGTTTCCTTTTCACACCATGCATATACTTTTAAATCTGGTTGTCTGTCTGTGTCCATTGTTGTTGGATGTCCTAAGCTGTGAAAATGCAAACATTTAATTATAGATTTCTTAGAGTTTTTTTTATTTGAATGTTAAATCAATGTGCCCTACAATGTCATTTAAGGGCAAATGTACTGGTGTGGTTAAATATATAAACAGATGTACACTACTACTACAGTTTCCAAATTAAATAATAGAGTGTAGGAAAACTTGAGAAGGGTGACAAAGAGGGGCCTACACATTTTTTAAAGCAGGTATGCCAGTCCCCTTTGGATATAATCTTTAACGTGGAGGTCTTGCAGCAGTCATCCAATAAATAATTGGGTATGTGTGGAAAGACTTATGAGCAGGTATATATTTATTATAAAGGTCTACTTGGCCGAAACACATCCTGAAAATTTAAATCTAAGCTATTTCAGTGCCAAAAAATTGTATACTAAATGAAGCTAAATTTTGAGGATTTATACAACACAAAATTACTTGTGGCAGAAAGCATATTTATATTTCTTAGTTCCAGTGATAGCAAGAGAAATTTGTAACTGTTGTTCTTTGTTCCAGAATCAAATACTGTTTGGAACGTGGATCACTATCATTGATGAATTTCCATGATACCCCTCATAGCACAGGCTGGTGTTTATGCTAGGGACACTGTGGATTTTGCACCAAACATGCTTGGCAGTTGCTGTTACTGTATTTGAATGAAATGACTAGCTGTGAACTGTTCACTCAGTGAGTTCAGAAGGCATCATGTGCAGACTCATTCATATGGGGTGCTACTATCAGCTGCATACCCAGCCAGGAACCTGGGCATGATATTTGACATCTCCATCTCCATGGAGGAACAGATTGCAATAGTAGCCCGGTTGATGTTCTTCCACCTACACCAAGGCAAGCCACCCGTGCCCTACCTGGCCCCAGAACACCTAGCCACAATGATCTAAGCAATGGTCACTTCTAGGATAGATTTCTGCAACTTGATCTATGCAGGCCTGCCCTTATCCCTGACACAGAAACTCCAGTTGGTGCAGAATGAGGCAGTCAGGGTTCTTATGGGAATACCTGGGAGGGTCCATATTCAGCCCAAATCCAACAATTGCACTGGGTACTGGTTGACTACCAGATCAGGCTTAAGGTTTTGGTAATTACCATCAAGGCCATAAGTGGTCTGGGCCCTGAATATCTGAGAAACTGCCTCTCCTCCTGTGCTCCCCTAAGATCTTTACGCTCCTCCAACACCAACAAATTGGTGTTAATCCCTCTGAAACAAATTGGTGATCCCTAGCCCCAGAGAAACTTGTTTGTCAATGACTAAATCCAGGGTAGTCTCAGTCTTGGCCCGCACTTGGTGGAATGAACTCCCAGAAGATATCAGGGCCCTGCCATAATTAAAACAATTTTGAAGGGCCTGTAAAAAGTAGCTCTTTCACCAGGCATTTGGTGAAGACAGGTGAACAAGCCACCAGTCATCTACCAGAAGTTCCCATAAACGGGACTAATAGAAAACAGAACCACAGTGCAGACAGACCAAACTGTTGTTTATTGTCATTGAGTACTGTTGTGGGCCTTGTCGGGGTGAGGAGGAATGCTGGAGGGGACTCGCCTTTTCCCTCCCCCCCTGCCCTGGGCAGGCCTGCTGAGGCCTGTAGAGGCCATGGCAGGCCCTCTCAGGGCAAGGGAGAGTGCTAGTAAGGATTCACCTCCTTCCTCCCTCTGCCTCAGACAGGTTCACTGAAGCCTGGAGAGTCCGTGGTGAGCCTTGTTGGGGTGGTGAGAGTGCTGGTTAGGGTTAAAACCTTCCCTGCACCCCCACATGCTGGCAAGGCCAGGGCTCACCTCACTTGCCTTCCAGGGCTCAGGCCTGGCTGTGGTCACAGGCCTGCTCCTCTCCTCCCACTTTATGCTTGCTGACTGCCTTACCTCTTGCAGATTGGCCATTCATTGGACAGTCAGCCAATTAGGTATGCAATGATTCCCAACTCCTCCCACCATCCCTGCCTACCTTTATTTATGGTTCAGATAATAAATATAAATAAAATCTTTTGAACAGGTTTCCCATTTTTAAAAATACCTGTGCATGTGCAAAGAGGCTGCATCTCACCGTTGACAAATCTGCAAGGAAAAGGACTGGAAACTTACTATTATCTTTTGGGAAAGTTGAATATGAAGCTTCAGGGATTGTGGCAATTCATTTTTAGAATGCAAGTGCAAAATAGAGCAATAACTTTTAAATTTTAAATTATAGAACAATCTCAAAAGTTCCTCAAATATGACAGCAAGGATGGCAGACACTGCTGCATGAAAATCCAGTTGCAATCTAATGTTAGGAAGAAGTACAGTGAAAAAAACCCCTATCAAACAGCAATGAACAGGTTGATTAACAGAGGAACAGTCTGCTGAAAAACTGGTTTCCTGTTTGCCACTGGGGAACAGCATATGAGCTCAACTGGCAGCTGTTTGAGCATCCTTAATATGTACAGCCGTAAGGTACTAAAGTTATAAACAACAACAACATTGAGGTACTGTGTCAGATTATATATAGGAGCAATAATACCTGTGAGCCTGTCCAGTATAGATGTCCAAGAAGACACAGTTAAAACCTAGACACAGCTAAACTGCATAAATAGTTGAGGTGATCTTTTTTCTTTCTAGAGACAAAAGAATTAAACATAAAATTGAAAACACATTTTAACATTCAATCCCTAAAAGTACTTGCCATTATTTAGGATATTTAAATCCTGTTTATTAAATGGAAGGTAGCACTAAAAAGTATACATGGTATAACAAGCAAGCAGCAAAAATGGAGATTTTAATCTGATATACATGCATGTATTGTACATCTTTATTCTAGAGCTGCAGCATTAATGACCCCATTAAATCCTGTTATTTGCCTAATCCAATAAGCACTTAATCTCATTGCAAGTGTTGGAAATAATTATTCATTTATACACTTGTTTTTGCTGTACATTTGATGTCAACAAGAGTGTGCTTTTGACTAATCAGTTAAAACAGCTGGTGGATAAAATAGTGAATGAGAATCAAGAATTTACTATTCATAGGCAGGGAGTTTGTTGATAGATTTATTTCATCTGAGGTGCAGTTATAGTCTTGAAAATATTGATTGATATTAATCCAGCCATCTCTGACTATAAAATGTTTCCACCATAGAATCATAGAATAATAGAGTTGGAATGGACCTTCTGGGTCATCTAGTTTACTCCTGCACTACGCAGGACATGCACAACCCTATTGCTCATCCACTGTAACCTGCCACTATAACCTGCCATCTGTCAGATGTCT
Organism: Paroedura picta; assembly: GCF_049243985.1. NCBI lineage: Eukaryota > Metazoa > Chordata > Lepidosauria > Squamata > Gekkonidae > Paroedura > Paroedura picta. Next base: position 32,736,013 of record NC_135379.1, read on the forward strand.
ATCTAGCCTCTGTTTAAAAGAGTTCAGGTAGGGCCCTGATTTCTTCAGGGAGCTTGTTCCACCAGGTGGGGCCCAGGACTGAGAAGAGCTCTGGCCCTTGTTGAGGCCCGACATGTTTCTTTGGGGCCAGGGATCTGCAACTGGTTGGAGGTGGCGAAGCATAAGGCTCTTTGACTAGCAGGTGGTGACTATACCAATAACGACATGAATCCAGCTTTTGGCAACAAAAATGGCCGCAGCCATTTATTACCCTGGACCCCTCCAACCAGAGGGTTGGCCCGAATGCAGGAAAGGGAGCCTCCCCTCATCAGCCGTCCGGCTGACCACCTTGAACCGCGGCGCTCCAGCTCTATGCCTCTCTCCCAGCCGAGAGGATGGGATGCCTTCAGCTGTAGGATCCCTGGGAAGCAACCTCAGTGGACCCAACGGGTGTCCGCCTCTATCAGGCCCCCTGTCCGCTTGGCCCCGGGCCCCTGGCCTCCCAGCCAGGTAGGCCTCACCCAGTTGCGTCCAATCTCATTAATAAGACCCCCGCAGACGGGCTCCCCACCAAAAGGCTCCCTTCCTAGCATAACCCGCGGCTGCAACAGAAACTTATCAAATAGGGAGGGAAAGGGAGGGTAACTGTCCGGGTGGCGTGTCCTAGGCAAAGAGGGCGGGCTGCCTGCTCCTGGCCTATTTAAGGCCGGCAGCCCCGCCCCTCTTCGACAGGCCGCGGTCCGGCCTGATGACGCGGCCGGGTCCGCGCCATTCCTGCCGCCCCCGCCGTGTCAACGGCAGCCGCGCTCAGTCGCGGCCGCGATTTGGGGGGAGCCGGTTTCTCAGGTACACTAGTCCCAGACCACGTATGGTCTTGAAGGTACTTTAGGCTTAATGTACCAATGTACCTGAAAAATACTGGGTTTTTTTTTGTACATGCCTAATCACAGTCTAGCACAGAATTATCTCAGTCACATGGTCTGAATCAATAAAAATAATGCTGCCGTTTTAGTTTACCTTTCTGTATCTTTAACAACTACATAGCAGCTATTGGAAAATGCCATCAAGCCACTCAGGGCTGACTTATGGAATTTTCAAGGTAAGAGACATTCTGAAGTGGTTTGCCATTGCCTGACTTCATGTCCTGACCCTGATATTCCTTGGAGGTCTCCCATCCCAATACTAGACAGCGCAGAGCCTGCTTAGTTTTCGAAATCCGATGAGATCAGGCTAGCCAGGCCTATGCAGGTCAGGAACATGGCAACTACAGAGTCTCTACGTGGTGCTGGGAAAGTTTTCTTTTGACTACGTCTGCCAAGAAGATATTGAAAGCCCAGGGGCTGGATCCTGCCAGTCTCGTCTGCAAACTCGGGAATCTTATTCCAGTACTTCCTTTGGAGGAAGAGGATTTTCTGCCAAATCAAGAGGAAGCTGAGTGGTATGTTAGGATCCATCTTCATGTGCTTACCTTAGAAGGACATTTACTGATAAATATTTTGGAGTTTTCTGTCCTTTTCTGAGGCGCCCAGTACTGAAATCATTGTTTTATCTGACAAGAAAAAGTAGGGTTTTCTTTCTTTCTTTCTTAACTTGGGAAAGGGGGGCAGGTTTGATGAATGACTTTGCTTTAAGTCTCAGAATCTTATTACCATACTTGAGGTTGAAATGGAATTTTCCTTCAGGACAGTTTGGCAGGTAACCCTGATATTTCCACACACACACCTTCAATATTCCCTGGAGCATTCAGCTGCTCAGGAATATGAGGTTTACTTTCAAATGTGCTTTACAAAAAATCAGGATCTCTCTTTTATCTTAATCCAGCTGGTTCCCTGTTTGTGGAATACTCTAATCTGGATGGCAACATTAATTCCAGTACAGTGTGTGGGAAATTCTATACTGGTGCAAGAGGATGGACTAGTCGAATCTCTACATCCACTTCTAAAGCTGTTGTCACCTTTCCCTTTCTCCCTTTACAATAGAGGGCCAGAAGGGTTAATGTAAGAACTGATTGTGCTTATTTCTTCATTACTTAAAACATATTCCAGTGGAAAAATGGGCCCTGGCATCAGCTGGTAGCCATGCCCCCTGTTCACATTTTGCTCCAGTGCCCTATATTTGTGACTCTCACGAACCATTAAGCAATTCCCTTACTCACTGGAAAGTGTTCTTGCCTTTCTCAAAGACAATGGCCAGAAAATTACGTTGGGTGTGGCTAAATATGTTTGAGTCCCTTGAACGTTTGGTTCCAAATAGAGATTTTCTGTTGCTCAAGCTTATATATATCTGTGAGCTTCTAGAGTTGAAAGGAAAGGGGAAGGTTTCCACTCTCATCTCAGAATCTCTAGGCAGATAACAGCAGAACTAAAGGTTTGGGAGGGAGCCTGATAGAGCATCCGCTGTGCATGCAGGAGGTCCCACGTTCAGCCAGTGGCATCTCTAGTGAGATGATCAGATGATGTGCAAGACCCTAGTGTTTTACTGCCAGCCAGAGTAGTATTCATCTTGCTAGACCAATGCTTCTGAAGTATAAAGTAGCTTCATATGTTCTACTGAAGGGTCACTTTAAACTCTTAATAAGTTACAAGTTGCTTAAATCCCTATTGCTCTTTATTGACTTAAAACGTAGTTCTCAGAAGTGAGCCTTAAATACAAAAAAAGTCTATCCATACCTCTGAAGAATATTAAATTTTTGGCTTTTGCTGAGATCGCTTTTGCTGTGGCACCTTTAAGAGGCTAAGTTGATGGATGCATTATTTGGAGAAAACTCTAAACTGTTTTGAATTTAATTTCTGAAAGCAGCACCTTGAATTTTGCACAGAGGGCTATGGGGAACTAGGACAAGGTAATGTGTTTCCAATAATCTGCCTTCATTATAACAACTGCTGCTACGTTCTGTTTAAGATTCAAGAATGTCATTATGGACAGCCCCAAGTAAAACATAGTGCAGTGGTTTAGTTTTGAGGTTATGAAGGTGTGAATGATTATTATTAAGTCTGCATCAGATAAGGCAGACTTTAGATCAGAAAGCTAGCATCACTGACTATTGAAAGTTAGCATCACTCACAAACACCACCTATAACTTGGAATTCCAGAAGCTCTAAGCAGCTCGGTCACAAAGTAACCAAATTACCATCTCCCCCAAAGCTAACCTGCTCGTGTTTTGAGGTCAGTAAGCATATCTTCTAATGAAAGTTGAGATTAGGCTGGTGGAGATCCATGCTGCCTATAAATTATGGAAATTTGTCCTAAATTATGGATCACAATTGCCAGAACAGTTGACAACCACCCCAAACCTCTCTGCCTCCATTCCATCAGGATCCAACCCAAATACCATATAAAAGCAAATCATACAACTTGTCCAGCTTCATGGATTTTCAGGACGTTGTCACCTTGATTCGCCTTGGTGGTCCTGCAGATTGTCACCATTGTTACAAGTCTTCTAATATACACTGAAGTCAATTTGCCCCATAAAACTTTTGGATGAAGCTGTTAGATTCCCTGTTCTTTGTTTTTGTGGCATATTCAGCTTTTGCCTTATTGTATATTTTCCTTCTTAATTGATCATTAGTATCCTTGAGTGCTTTTTGTGAAGCAGAAAGGAGAAATATAAATTAACTAAAATAAATATGAGCAGCTGAAGTCTATAGCTGAGTGATACAAAAACTCTGAAGTCTAACCTCATTTCCAATTATGGTTTTTTCACCCACATGGGTTAAATCAAGAGCATTTGATTTATTTGCATTTAATTGTGGCCAAACACAGAAGCCATGGATACGTGAAGAGTTAGAAAGGCTATACTGATTAGAAGAAGAAGAAGAAGAAGAAGAAGAAGAAGAAGAAGAAGAAGAAGAAGAAGAAGAAGAAGAAGAAGAAGAAGAAGAGTTGGATCTTATATGCCGTTTTCCCCTATTCCCTACCTGAAGGAGCCTCAAAGAGACTTACAGTCCCCTTCCCTTTTCCCTCCACACAACAGACACCCTGTGAGGTGGGTGAGGCTGAGAGAGCCCTGAGATTACTGCTCGGTCAGAACAGCTTTATCAGTGCTGTGGTGAGCCGAAGGTCACTCAGCTGGCTGCATGTATGGGAGTGTGGAATCAAACCTGGCTCACCAGATTAGAAGTCCACACTCCTAACCACTACACCAAACTGGCTCTCTGATAACTGATAACTTGAATCTGCCAAACATCTTCATTATACTGTGTATTTATTCAATATTTTCATGATGCTGTTTACTAATTTGCTGCTAGTTTAGTCTGTCCTTATATTTGTAATCTGGGGATTTCCATTCCATTATCTGAAGAAGTGTGCATGCACACAAAAGCTCACACATCGAATAAAACTTTGTTGGTCTGAAGGATTCCACTGGACTCAACCTTTGTTCTGCTTCTTCAGACCTACATGACTACCCACCTGGAGACAAGATAGAAAAACATAGCACTGTTGATTGAAAGTCCCTTGTATTTATACACAAGGCTCAAGGGGGTGACAGGTTACAGTGGATGAGCGATAGGCTTGTGAGTATCCTGCATAGAGCAGGGGGTTGGACTAGATGACCCATGAAGTCCCTTCCAACTTCTATGATTCTATGACAATATCATAAATTGCAGGATTCATTACCAGGGTTAGAAACACTATACAAATGAGTCATTATGTTGTTACTTCACAAGACACTACCAATGGGTTGAGTTCAGTAGAGTAGAGGATTTCTGTCGATGGTAAGCCTGTCTGCAGAGCATGAATTTCCTGCCTCTCTCATCCAGGTGCAACCCAAGATACCCCCAAAATGCTACTCTTGGAAAAAGTGGACCCCTAGGAACTGTTGAGATGACGTTAAGGCTCTGCCAAGGTAGGGGGAAATTGATGAAAATTGCACCACTTCTATCCATGGAAATCCTTCTTGGGATTCAAGCCATAATTTGCTTGCAAAACTACGAATGAGATTAAATATAATGCATCCTATCATAAACTAAAGCCTGAGTCCGAGAACAAAATGTGCTACTATGCACCAGTTCCTGGATTTTGTTGAAATACCAGAATATTAATGGTCACGATCCTTTGGCCAACTTGGAAATGTGTTAACTACAAAGGTATCCAAGGTATCCAAAAGCATCTACTATGTAGAAGAGAATTTTCTTTTACTGTTACTTCCATCCTTTGGAATAAAAAAAGGAGAAAATACATGCCAAGTACACTATTAAATCAGGTAAAGAACTAGACCATTGTTTTGAAAAACAGCTAAAGAACATTTCAGAGGGGCTCAGCATGAGGATATTTTTAGGAAAAGTATTTTTTTTACTGGTGGTATCCAGTATCAGAAAAATTCACAGTTCTCACCCCCAGGTCACAACAATGCTCTCAGTTACCCCTGTATAGAGTAGCTGTTTGGTGTTGCTAACTTGGGCTGTAATAAAGACATATAGAATACTGGCAAGCTCTGTGCTGCTAAAGACATGTTCCTCACCGTCTGTGCTGTTTTGCATTGATATTTCACAATCTGCATGCATACATCAGTCTGAAGTTCGACATGCAAGATCTGAAGTGTGTTTCATCAAAATGGGAGCCAGAGGTTTATCTTTTCTTGCAGTGCCCTATTTAGTATTTATTTCTTGCCAAAAGTGATTTTATATATATGCAAGCTTCGCCAACTTTTAGCAGTCATACTTAATACAGGCAATTCCTTCTGATGCATAAAACATGTTAACTTGAATTAACAGGAAAGGCAGGATATGAATCCTTACCACTTAGTGGCTCTAATATTTATGAAGAGCCCTCCAGGGCGGAGCATGTCTGGCTGGTGTCTGGATTCTCTTTCCTGTGTCTGGCCTCCGTTTCTGGCCGGACATGCTCTGCGGCCCCCACAAGGCAGCTCCCCACCTGTGCCCCCCCAGTGTTTCTTGCACAGGCCCACTGAGTCCTGTGAGGGCTTCAGTGAGCTCTTCCACGGTGGTATGTGGATGGCCCAAGTACCCGCAGCCTCTCCCCACCAACCCTCCTCGCCTCAGTCCAGCGCCACCTGCTCTCCTCCCATCCCTTACCTGCCTGGACCTCTGCTACCATTGGCCACCAGCCCTCCCTCTGCGCGCCTCCCCAGCCCTCCCCACACACACTGCCCTGCACATGCCTGCTGAGCTCTGTGAGGGCTTTAGCACTTTCTTCCGTGGTGGCACGGGGACAGCCTGAGTCCCCACAGCCACTCCCTGCCAACATTTCAGCTCGGTGCTGGCTGCTCCCCTTTCTACTTTGCCCATGGCAGCAGTGGTGCAGAAGCCATGGCCCTCTCCATCGGCACCTTCAGGAGATGCCCGCCACTGCCATTTGACCCCTGGGGGATGACATGCCACCCACCAAGAGAGGCGATGTCAGTTCCTCAGTGTGACAGAGGGACACCATGCTACCATGGTGTGCACCAAAGTGGCAAGACCTTTTCAATCCAGGAAGGGTCACAACTAGCTCATCATCTGAAGCTGGTGAAAGGTACCCTGGCCACCACCACTGCCATCTGTTCACCCAACAGGAGGCCTGGGTGCAGGAGCACCCTCTAGCTACACACGTTATCTTTTACGGGGAATGCAATCTCACCCAGTCAGGAGCATGCTAATTCCTGGGTCAGTTTTTAAAAAAACAATCTGCTCTTGTTATTTCTCTTGTGCCTTAATCTTCAGTGCCTTGTTTATAACTTTCCCCAAAGTGTCTGCCTGCCCACTACAGGAAATTGAACACTGTGCTAGAAGTACCTTTGATCTACTCCATCAGGGCTTTTCTTTTTGTATGCTTATACTCTGTTTCATCTACCCTGATATTAATGCAGAAGAAACTGTATAAAATGTAGGAAGCAGGGCCAATTTAATAACAACCTATAAATGTAGAGCAATTATGAATCACTCACCCTCTCAGTTTAGATACCATCTTTCTTGGGTTTCTACAGAATTTACATAACATAAAACGGCCCCAAACTGTCCTTGTGCTGCAACAATTTGGACTACTTTCATGGTATTTGAGTACACTACCGTCAGAATTAATGACTCTAAGGTCGGTCTTTTCCTACAAATCACATGCATGACAGTATTGCAAATGATGTGATAAATTATAACGTAATGAAGAGTCCATCTGCTCTAAGGACCTGATTGAGCAACCTTTGAGTTCAAGGGGAGACTTAGATTATCTCAGTGGACTTTGGATAAAAGGCTAATTAAAATCTTAGCCACCAGGTACTCATTAATTTATAACTTGCCATATCCCAAAGATTTAGGCTGGATATCAGTCAGTGATAAACATAAGACGCAAATGAACTAAACAAGACCAAGCATGACACACTTTAGAATCCCATCCCAGTATTAGCAAAATTCTGTGTTGCAGTCCTGTTCCTCCCAATTAGTTTTCCTGCAAAAACCTCTCTTGGCATGAAGACACAGAGACAAGAATTACCTTGCCCATAGTTTTGTATAGCTATGCTAATAGACCCTAAAGGCATGCTGGGATGGATTGGGAGGGGGAAAGGATTCTGTCCCCAACCAGCTTTGTCCCTTCCCCAAGAAGGTAGGGACAACCCACCCATTCAGCCCCAAGTGAGAAGTGCATGGCCAAGCTTCAGTGTATAAAGGCATATTCCTCTCTGGATCAGGTGAGGTAAGAGTAGGTGCTTCACTTGCTGTAGTAATGGTAGGTGGGGCAGGCATACCCCTAGCTGTAATAAGGAAGAACCAGGTAGGCCCTTCCCCTACCATGGCAAGCTCAGACTGGGGATGGTGAAGGACGGACTAGGCATATCCTTTGCCATACTGGGCAGTGCAAGACTGGGCCAAATTTCTTCTCCTCTGTGCCTTTGGATCATGGTGATGTCAGATCATGACAACTCCTCTCATTGGGTTGGGATTGTCAATCCACCTCTATTGTCCATTGCAAACCTTCCCCACTCCCACAACATACAGGTAATTTTGGGAAAGGAAAGGAGCAGTGTGGAAGTTCCAACAGATTATTCAAGTTCTCATTGGACTCTATTTGGAATCTGAATTGGGTTTCCCACTGTCTGCCGTGTTGGAATATGAATTCTGATTGAGATGAAAGCCTTGTAAAATCTGTTAATTTAGTATTCTTTTGATAAAGTGTGTTTTGAAGCCCCCATTCCGGGGTTTTCCTGAAGGTTCCAATGACTCTGGATACTGGACTTCTGCAACTTGCTCTGTGCAGGGCTCTCCTTGAAGCTGCTTCAGAAATTTCATCTGGTCCAGAATGCAACTGAACAGGTCCTTCTTGGAATCCAATGGAGATCACACATTCGACCCGTGGTCTCCAAGTTGCACTGGCTCCAGATTCCAGACCAAAGCAAGTTTAAGATTCAGGGGCCCTGATCCATTCAAACAGTCCCTCCCTGCCTTGCCAGGGCTGGGAGGCAGTGTTTAAAGGGAAATCACACAGCTCTTGCTCCCTTTCAATACTCTCCATCTAATTTCGAAGGAGGAGGTAAAAAAAGGGAGCCCAGACTGCCTAGAGCCCCCCCCTAGCAATTGGCTTTACTGCCTGTATATAAATATAAATATAACTATAACTATAACTATAACTATAACTATAACTATAACTATAACTATAACTATAACTATAACTATAACTATAAATATAAATATAAATATAAATATAAATATAAATATAAATATAAATATAAATATAAATATAAATATAAATATAAGCCTCTTCACAGAGGGAATGAGATACAAGGGAATCTGGTGTATACATGTGTACCCCAATAAAATATTCAAAAATTTATCCCCTAAACATGCAGAATAAGCTAACTGGAACATTGATTTTTCTTTAACAAATGCCAGAATATTGGAATTAGCCCTAGAAAATAGAGGGAGTTGGATACTCTGAATGTTTCTGCACATACAACTGTCAATAAAGTATTAAAGAAATTTAATAATGCTCCAGAATATTTTGTGGACTGAGAGAGCAGTCATAGGGTTCTTTCAAAATAATACTAATTTGAGTGAGATGTCCTCATACATCAGAAATTGGCCACACTAGCTGACAAGTTAAAGAGAATATGATAATAGATTTTGTACATTCTGAAGGCTTGCACTTTATTATGTTAAACATTTTGAGACTCTAATACTTCCTTCTGTTTTAACGATTAAAAATGCTTGAGGGAGGATGCTAAGTGTGTGTGTGTGTGTGTGTGTGTGGGTGCATGTGTATGTGTGTTTAAAAGAACACTCTAGAGCAGGGATAGTCAACCTGTGGTCCTCCAGATGTCCATGGACTACAATTCCCATGAGCCCCTGGCAGTGCTGGCAGGGGCTCCTGGGAATTGTAGTCCATGGACATCTGGAAGACCATAGGTTGGCTACCCTTGCTCTAAAGGGCAATGTTACTCACTCAGACTGATGGAGAAATAAAGAAATTGGGTGCAAATTGAAGGCCAAGTCTAAAAAGGCTCTTGTTTTACAGGCCCAAGATATCGGTCACATTAAGTGATTCTGGCAGACTGTTCCTTCTGGGAAGCATGTGGATAGCCAGAAGGCGATTAAGAGGCAATGATGTTGTAATAGAAGCATGGAGAATTCACATGAAGTAGATTTTACTCTTGCTTAAATTGCATGATGAAGAATGCGGTGTCCACAAGCTTTCCTAGATAATTAACATATACTCTGCACTTCCCAAGAGAAAATCACTATTTTAAAACAGGTTCAGAGTGCAGGCACACAATTTGAATTCAAGGAATACCAACTCAAATGCTCTGAAAATTGAAATAAGCTGTGAATGCAGAGAGGTCCTGTCCATTGGAGTCTACTGACTGAGAAAGTTATATGTTTGCTTAGGATTTCACAATCAGTTATCTACCAATTTGCTCAGTCCTTTTCAGTAACTCAAAGATAGTGTCAAACAGTTTTCTTTCCTGGAGAAGTTCCAGCCTTAAGATTTAGATCCACACCAAATTTTCTATCAGCTGAATGGATGTTTCCTGACTTTTCTCTGTAGTTCACTGTTCTTCATGAAATGCTGCTTCTGAGTACTGGAGACTCTAAGGCTCAATGTGAGGAAGGTCTGCATCAGGAAGAGGAATCTGGATCCAATACTATGTGTCATTCTACTGCATCACATCGAGAGTCAAAAGAAAAGGGGGCACTACAGTCCAATTTTTATAAGAAAAATTTCTTCAGAGACATATGCCTTTTTTCTTTTTGTTTTTTGATATAATGACAGTATTAAAGATTAGTCAGTAAGTATGACCCCCACAATAGGGATCAGAACCTTACGTAAGAAGTTAAAAACATCTAAAAAACCAGTCTGGGAGTTCTATGACAATTTAAGTCTGTGCCAATGAACAATAACTTGAACTAAGTACTCTTAAGTATAGCATTATTAGACAGAACCAGGAGGAATACAACAACATCTTGTACCCCACAGGTAGTTTTACAGGATTCCTGTAGAGGAAAATAACCCTGGATCTGGCTTGATTGTGTGTTTTGCTGGCTCTTTACATGGAGATTTAGGCTTTCATTTAAAAAGGAAGTCAGATTGTCCAGCTGGCCAATGTAGTTCTCCCTGTAATTTATTTAACCCTTTTTTCTATGTGAGTGCAAGGAAAGGGGTGTGGCAGGAGTGTCATAAACAGCAAGTAATTCACAAATAAGGGCAAGATGTTAGCAGAGCATCTTCAACACTTAATCCTTGTTTGATGTGTTTAAATGGTGACCTTTCCCCCCTCAGCCAGTGGCCCACAGAAAGATCAATAGATGTAATTCTGTGGTAACTCTATTAGCCAGATGAGTATCTTCAGATTCTGTCAGCAGCTCCCCCTCCCCAGCTGCTTTGGGAAAGAGTCTCCCTGTGGCACAGCAACTAAGAGGCGGGTGTTAAAACTTGTTTCCGCTTGAAGTTGCTCTTTGCATATTTGCTAAGGCAAGAAGTATTCTACCTTTTCACCTTTCCAAAAGTGGGTGTGAAACATGAGCCTCTGAGTGCTTCCAGTTGGCAAGCATTCAGTGGTAATAAAATTACTAGCAGCCTATACTTTTCAGCAGCAGGTTTACTTCCAGGTCTTTCTGGTTTTTAAATTTATTTATTTTTACAAATGTGCTTAAAGTAAAGAATACAAACCCAAGCTGTACTCTTTTAGAAGTCTGGATGAAAATGATATTCTGCTGTTGTGAACTTGTAGTTACCAACTCTTTGATCCTGAGACTCAGCAGTTTTTTCCCCTCTGAAAGCATTTAATTCTGTTCACCATTTTGCAGTGAAGGGTAGGAAAAAAAAAACATGACTTCAAGAATCAGCTATTTTAACTCAGATATGCAAAGGCAGTCTTGGGGGGGGGGGGATAAGCAACTGGATGAATTCTGTCAAACAAGATTGAATTCTGTCAAACAGTTTAATGTTTCTTCCAATGAGTTTCCAGAAGCATGAATGCCAATTGACCATACTGGCAAGGCCTCATGGGAATTGTAGTCCATGGACATCTGGAGAGCTACAGTTTGGCCACCCTTGCAATAGCGGAATGTTCTTCCTGCTTCAAAACTGAGTCTGGATCTATATATAAACTGAACAAGATGACGCTATCCAGGGCTAATAGGAGATACCACACCACTTTATACAACAGGTGGAAAATCAAACTTTTTGAAATCTAGGACTGGTAACTCTACAAGCAAGGGTAGGCACACTATATCAATTATGAGGAGTGTACAGTACATGTGAATAATTTGTGCCTCTCTTAGGAAAGCATTAAGTGGCCTTTAGCCATCACTCCGAAGAGAAAAGCTGTGAATTCTGCATATCAATGCCATAACTGTGGTGATCCCCGGGCACTTTGTACTTAGGTAGTGGAAAGTTGGCCTGACCTGGATAGCCCAGGCTAGCCCAATCTCATCAGGTCTTGGAAGCTAAGGAGAGTCAGCCCTGGCTAGTATTTGGAAGAGAGACCACCAGGAATACCAGGGTTGTGGCATGAAGGCAGGCAATGGCAGACCACTTATGAATGTTTCATGCCTTGAATACCCTACAAGGTCACCATAAGTCAGCTGTGACTTAATGGCAAAAAAAAGGTAAAGGAAAGTGAAAAGTCAGTGTAAAATGTAATGCAATAAATAATCAGCAGGCACACTGTCAGTTTAAATGTCACATATACAGGCCAAAAGAGATTCAAGTAGTCATGCATGTGCCACCCAAAGCAGTTTATATATTTGCATGCTAGGATAATAAATACAGTTTTAAGACATGCAAAATCAGTAGGTGCACATTTTCAACTTCAAATTCAAGTCGTGATTCCTTTCCATCTCTTTCTCTCTTTTCTTAACACAAATCAGAGTATTCTTTAACTTGTCATGAGAGAAAAATGATTGCATTAAAAACATATTTATTTGCTTCTTTTTGCACAAAAAACTCAAGCTCCTTCTACCAATATCAGCTGTTTACTTTTTGGACAAACAAAGAGGATATTTGGAACCTGCACAAAAGACGCTTGAAGAGCAGCACTGCTATAGATTAATGCATTTGCAACAGATTTTGTTTTGCTCATACTTTATTATATGTTCTCCCCACGCCCAACAACACATGCAAAAGTGGAAAGCTTGTACTGAAGTGTTTGTATTGAAGTCATTTAAGTAGAAATGTAGATAGTTCTTCTTGAGCATGGTGAAAACATGTAAGACCATGATCCTGCAAACTTCAAACAAGTTCTTTTCACAGCAGGGGAGATGACCTGAAATAAATAACAAAGAACATTTTCATAGAAATATCACTCTGTAGACCATTTTTCCCCATCATTGTCCAATATACATAACTAACACTGAAGTACAACAAAATATGAATCCAGTAGCACCTTTAAGACCAATAAAGATTTATTCAAAGTGTGAGCTTTTGAGTACATGCACTCTTCCTCAGACAACACAAAATGGAACAGGGATCATGAAAGTATAGGTATAAGGAGGGAGTAAATGAGTAGCAAATTAATAAACTATGTCAATAAACCAAATTATGCAATATGTCAATCCTCTGCTAAAAAGGCTAGTCAGTCTTTTGGGTTCAGTTGTAGTTCACAAAAACATTGGAGAAATAAAAATGTCAAGGTTAGTAATTAATGACAGATAATTTCCCAGTAATGAAAATAAATAATTAAAAGAGACTAGTTGCTTGCCCCATCCATCTCTACCCAAGCATGGAATCATCTCTGCAAGTGACAAGTCGTGTTGGCAAGTTATCTAGTCCTGAGACCAGAGGGTTAGATTCTAAATTACATTACACACTACTTACATCACATTACACTCACATTATCCCATCACAAAAAAAAATAAAAAGAAGCGAGGATTGTAAGAAATGTCGATATAAGAGTTGAACGAGGTTAAAAAAATTGATGTCCTTGTTGAGTCCAGGGTATGCCATTGTTTTGAGTATTGTAATAACTTGCATTTCTGCAGTCTTTCTATATTTTTGTTGTAGGGCACACCCATACTAAAGCTCCAACTTATCCCTTATTTTAGAAAATCTGGGCAATTTGCTACTAAGCCAAGAAGTGTTTACGAGGTAGATAGCTTCTTGCCACAAAATACAGCATGACCACCTAGTCCAAGAGAACTGACTCTAGCATATACAAACTGAAACACATTACTAGCAACAATGCTTAGGCCAGGCTTTCTCAATCAGGGTTTCATGAAACCCTTTGGTTTCTTGACAGCCTTGGAAGGCTTTCCCGAATGGGTGTGCATGAATTAATTTTTTATATATTTTTAAAAATTGTTATTTATCGGGTGATATGTCCACATGTGGTTAATGTTGACCCGTTCCTCCCCCAATGGCCAGTGATCAGCCTGAAGGCGTGGGAAAGGGAAGGGTCCCAGGTAGGTCTCTGCAGAGTGAGGCTACCCACTTCTGGAGTTTCTCAAAGCCTAGAGAATGCTTCAGGGGTTTCTCAGTGGTGAGAAAGTTGAGAAAGTCTGGCTTAGGGAAATGTCTATTTAATGGACAGATGTCATGGTGCAGCCTGACTCCCTGCAAACAGTGGAATATGCTTGTGGGCCAAAGAAAAGAAGAGACAAGGCTTCTCTGCTGTTTCTTTACAACCTTTTCCCTGGGCACATAGGACCTTAATTCCACTGTAAGCCTCACTGATTTATTGATAAAATCTGCAGCACTGCAGGATAAAAACAGAAAAGCATCCACAGCAACAAGTCTGACTTTGATTTATATATAACTGTATTAAATGTGCCAGAGACAAAGTAGGTGAGATGGTACTCTGTATTGAACTGGCTTCTTTGGGAGAAGTGGCACGAGATTTCAGGTTTCAAAAATGAGAGGACTCGAGATCAATCTAATCTAACAGAATCAACTGGGACTAATCTTCCTGAAACTTGCCCTTCAGTCCAATTAGTTGAGATGCCAGGAGTTCTGTCTTGAACTGTGCAATCGTCAGCAGGTCTACTCAATAGGGTTTACTCCTGGGAAAGACGTTTTAGGATTGCAATGCAAACCTCCAAGTTGTTTAAGCCACTTTCTGTGCCATCTGAGAAGTTAAGGAAGGGTACACCTCCGCTTAGGTAGACAGAAAACCACTCCAATTATTGTTATTTTTCCTCACCTTAAATATGCATGTACATTTAATGCTGAAGTTTCTGGGTAGGATATCTGTACTTTTAGCTTCCCCCTCCCCTCGTATGAATTTGTTGGGTGGTTTTAGTTCTCCCATTTTTGGATCTTGTATTGATTGGGGTCTTTCTGGGTGCTATTTATATATTCCTACAGGTTACACCCAATGTTCAGCAGTAGAATAGGCTGCCTAAGGAGGTGGTGAGCTCCCCCTCACTGGCAGTCTTCAAGCAAAGGTTGGATACACACTTTTCTTGGATGCTTTAGGATGCTTTGGCCAGATCCTGCGTTGAGCAGGGGGTTGGACTAGATGGCCTGTATGGCCCCTTCCAACTCTATGATTCTGTGATTCTATGAATGTATAATATAGTAGATGACATTCATAGATATTGACACACCAATAATATTGAGAAATGTGTGCTAGTTTATGGGGGGAAATGATGCAACAAAACAGAAATGTTGCAAAAAAAGAAGACCTGTAGATTCAAATTGAGGAAAGAAGAAGCAAAAATGAACCAAGGATTTTTTAGCCAAATGAGCAGAGCTGAGACATTCAATACCATCTCTACTTCTGAAAACATATTGTTTATATAAAAATATTCATTGAACGTTGAAATGCTTTGGTACAGAAGAGGGGAAAGGGCAAATCATTACATCCAATAGAACAAAAGCATTTTCAGTGACAAAGTTATCAGAACATTATGGAGTCTTAACAAGTTAATCTTTTTGGTATTTCCTTAGCTGTCACAAGAAATCTTGTCTCTCCCCTCCCCCCTTGGTGTCCCAAACTTGGGCCAAAAAGAGATTAAAAAATTGTATTCTGTACAAATGGAGAAGCTCCTTTTACAGCCTGAGCAATAGAAGCATGTCCTGAAAAAACTGAACTACTTATAAATTCCATAAATTAAGCAAAACACCTAGGAAAAAAGAGAGCAAAATGTTAAAGTGGAAAGGAGATACAGAAACAGAAAAACAATGGGATGAATCAATGAAATGGAACAGCCCATTCCAATGTGTCTGCAGGGTCTCTCCTCCTACCAGGCTTTGCCGGAAAGCTGTGAGCGCCCAAGGTGTCATGCAAATATTCGCTGGTCAGGAAACTAGATGTACCTAGGGATAAACTAGATGTTATGGAGGCCATAGGATGGACCTGTGGCTGCAACTGTTTTGGAGGAGAATTTAGCCCTTTAAAACTTGTTGTTGTTGTTAGGTGCGAAGTCGTGTCCGACCCATCGCGACCCCATGGACAATGATCCTCCAGGCCTTCCTGTCCTCTACCATTCCCCGGAGTCCATTTAAGTTTGCACCAACTGCTTTAAAACCACACAGTGACAACTGGGGCTCTTGTCCCCCCTGCATCTTTTAAAATCCCTCATAACAGTTGGGGCTGCTTGGCTTCCCCACCTAGGGACCCACATGATGATATTTAAACAGCTGAATTCTCTAAAATAGCAATAGCAGCCATTATTTTTAATGTGACTCTTAATTAGCCATTATTTGTACTTTGGCTCTTAGATTGTATCCACTGTGGAGGATCTGGAAGGTGAATCATATCAATGTTTAAAATGACAGGGTGGGATAAAAACCATTTGAAACAAATAGAAGATGATGAATCCGACTTAACCTTTTGAGAAGCAGAAACGGTCTGATAAGAATCATTTCCAGCTACAGGGTAAATTTGTTCAATCCTGGACTCATTGTGGATGCTCAAGATAACAGCATAACATTGTAAATAATAGAACTCCATACTTAAGATTATGTTTATTATGGCTTGCCTCCATTTATGCTGTAGTAAATTTAGAAAGACATTTTTGACTGTGTCTGTAATAAATATTGACTAGACATACAAAGTGTGACCTGCAGGAATGCATGGTTAATCTGACATTATGGGACTGGACTGGAAACAGGATGCAAGGGTAAAAAAGGTATGGGCAGTATTATTCACCATCCTACAAGGTCAGTAAATGAGTTTTTCAAAAATTAATTTTTGATTCATTAAGTAGGATTTAGGATTCAGTGTAGGCTGCTTCAATTAGGCTTATGCAGATATGGTAAATGAGTGGGTCAAATAAGTAATTAATGATGTTAATATATCAATCAGATTTCTAATGTAGGTGTCTAAATTGAGTCAGGAGAAGATCTAAGAATTAATTTTATACATGCTCTAAGGCTTCAGTTCATTTAGACCAGAAATAAGAGAACAATTAAGAACCAGAAGCTACCATTTTCAGTCGTACCGTACACAGAGAAAATGGAAAAAAAAAGTTAAAGGTATTACAAATGGATGAAGCAATGGGTGATATGTTGCCATGAAATATGACACAATGCCATTTTTGCAACTTTCCTGCCCTTGTTAACACTAAAACCACGCTCTTCTGAAATCTGACATGATCGAGCTATATTAAGCCACCTTCTCTCTCTCCCTCCTTAGAAGTACATAACTATGAAGAAGAAGAGTTGGTTCTTATATGCTTAGGACAGCATTGTAAGCCTCATTGCTGGTTTTTCTCTGCCACATCGAGACTTTGCATTTCATGCTATGACTTGCCCAACACTGGACTTGTTTTAATCTGACAGGTACAGCATCTTCAGAGCTTCAGAGCAAACAATAAGGCAGTTCTCCTGACAAAATGATGCTGTAAAATAATAGTAATTACAAGCCTTGAAGGTTATCACTGAGTATTTGCATATAGTGTCCTAAGCAAGATACTACTCACTTCCACCATCTCTTGATCCTGGTGATTGCTAGGCACTAACAGCTGTTTTTCCAGAGCAGTTTCCCCCCCAAATACGCATGTGCCCTGGAAGGTGCGGACATGTTGAACAAAGAAGCCATCTTAATGCCTTCAATCCTCTTGTTCTATCAGAGTAGGAAGGCTACGTGAAGTTTTGATATGCTTACCAATACATAAGTGATGACATCAGTGTAAGGTTAAAGTGCTTCAGGTAAGAATGCTCCAGAATGCATCTGACAGGCAGGAGTGGCTCTTTCTGTGTGTATGAATCCCAGAATTATCATTGGTGCTAAACTCAAAGAGCAACTGCTTAACTGCTTCTGGTTCCCTGCTGGCCATCTGAATGTTGTTGTTGTTATGTGCGAAGTCGTGTCCGACCCATCGCGACCCCATGGACAATGATCCTCCAGGCCTTCCTGTCCTCTACCATTCCCCGGAGTCCATTTAAGTTTGCACCTACTGCTTCAGTGACTCCATCCATCCACCTCATTCTCTGTCGTCCCCTTCTTCTTTTGCCCTCGATCTCTCCCAGCATTAGGCTCTTCTCCAGGGAGTCCTTCCTTCTCATGAGGTGGCCAAAATATTTGAGTTTCATCTTCAGTGCCATCTGAATATGTTTCAGAAATAAAAGGACTAATCATTTTAACAGGGAATTTTCAACTTTGCAGTTAAATAATAATGGAATATTGACAATATTGTTTTAGGATGCTTAGGGCTAATCCTGCGTTGAGCAGGGGGTTGGACTAGATGGCCTGTATGGCCCCTTCCAACTCTATGATTCTATGATTCTATGACAATCAAATGGGAACATGAATTTCAGTAAGGATACGTGTGAACGTGTTTACATTTTATACATTTTTATTTAGGCATCCACTATCTTGTCTTTCGAAGAGCCTCTTGTGGTGCAGGATGTTAAGGCAGCAGACATGCTGTCTGAATCTCTGACCATGAGGCTGGGAGTTCAATCCCAGCAGCCGGCTCAAGGTGGACTCAGCCTTCCATTCTTCTGAGGTTGGTAAAATGAGTACCCAGCTTGCTGGGAGGTAAACGGTAATGACTGGGGAAGGCACTGGCAAACCACCCCGTATTGAGTCTGCCATGAAAACGCTAGAGGGCGTCACCCTAAGGGTCAGACATGAATTGGTGCTTGCACAGGGAATACCTTTACCTTTGCCTTATCTTGTCTTTCACAAATTTGTTGTTTATTCATTTCATTTGATAAAGAAGAAAAAACTTTAAAGCCAATATTTTCATAGTCTATGAAACCCTATCGAATAATGCAAGTTATACTTCCTTCCTCATCCATAGCTGTTACCTAGGATTTTCATACATAGAACCAGGCTTTTATCAACTGATAGAGCAGAAAAAATTGAGATGTTCTGGCATGTTAATGCACTTTGCAAGCTGAATTCTTACTTGTTAAGTAAAAGTGGTCATGTTGATTTCAACTCCATTTCACATTCAAAAAAATCAATGCAACAAGCAAAAAGGATTTTAGAGTCAGTCTAAGTCCAGTTGTTAACAATCAAAAGTAGGGGGAAAATATGATGCATGAGTTGATGGTGTCCTTTTGGAATAAGGAACACTATTGTACTGGCATGCATAGATGATATTCTTTGATGAACTTTTAATCCAATGTATTGGTTCTAGTGTAGCAGTTCACAGTGCTATAAAACTGAGCAATTCTTGTTAGATATTGTCATATAGTGTCTTCCTCGTTTCAATTAGATAATGAAAAGGAAGTAGCTCTTTTTTTTTACTGAGTAAAAGAATTTCAAGATATGTATGGAAACTCTTCTGATTTAGCCATTTCTGCTAGGAATACTTGAACACCTGTCAAACTCCTGTCCTGTTCCCCAGTTGTAAAGACAGAGCTGTTTTTAAAAATTGGCTCAATAGTTCATCAGTCTGTTTGTCCATATTTAGCTGATTGTTTAACTGTGTTCCTTACTAACTGTGCAGTACAGTGCAATTCACTTTTTGCACATGCATGTTCTCATACTACCTGAGTTCTGTTACACTCCTGTCTCTGTTGTGTAACCATGCCTCTCAGCAGGCAATTGTTTAAATATACAATTCAATCTCTCACAATCAACAATAAGTTCTGTGTTTCAATAAAACCCTTCCCTTCATTGTTTGTTTAAGCAGCCCTTAGTCACACTAATAGCTACCAATCAGTTTGAATTTGTATCACTTTGGCATTGCAGTTTTGAGAAAACCCAGTGTGAGTTGGTTTGATGGGCATGTGAAGTCCTTTGCCAGTTTCAAATATGGAAAGTTTGATAGTCACACATATTCACGTGAAATCCGTAGCATCTCTAATCATTAAACCTTTCAAGGACCGTTTATGCACTGGAGGTTTCATGCCAGGCTACAGGCTGGAGTTTTAGTCATGGCAGGTTGTTCCACCTTTTCCTGTGGGGGAACATTTGGCCCGCTGCACCTCATCTGCCCCTGATTTGTGTTCCTGCATGGGAGCTGGGGCAGTGAAGTTCCCAGTGCATAAATGGTCAAGGTGATCTGTCAGTGTGACTTTTACAAGAAATGATTCAACTCCCTAAGTCTTTATGCAACTTCAAGCATTCAATGACAACTTGTCCTAACCCATAATTCAGTGCACGATATATATATTCTTTGTTGAGGTCTCTATGCAATTACCTTGAGAATGCCGAATGTTCTAGTGTCACTGTGGTCTACATTTAACCAGCTTTTCCACTGGTGGTAAGAGGAGGGGGGTCCCTTTTGCTCACTAAAAAGACCATGCTGAGAATCATAATGCCTGCATGGTTAAAAGGCCAGGGAGTTGTGGGTTGTAGTAAGGACATGAATGATGTGAAACTGAGAAAAAAACAATTATGTCTAATACTTGAGAGCCACTATGATATAGTGGTTAAGAATGGTAGCCCCTAATCTCGAGAAGTAGATTTGGTTCCTCACTCCTCCGTATGACACCAGTGGTTGGCCTTGGCCAGTCACAATTCTCTCAGAACTCTTAACTCCATCTACATCAGAAATTGACTGTTTGGGGGAAAGGAATTGAAGGCAGTCATTAATCTCTTTGAGACTCCCTAGAGTTGAGAAAAGTGGGATATAATAGCCAACTCTTCTTATATTTTGTTTTAGAGTTTTGTAAACCTCATCCTATCACATTGCTTATTAGATGTATCATACTAGTGATGGCTTTGACGTTTACTATGTAATTCATCTTGAATTTCAGTGAGATGGGAAGACTACAAATGAATGACTAAATGGATGAATGAATTAATAATATATTTTACATCTCCAAATGTATCATTATATGGAAAACTAATGTATCAAAACAAGACATGAGATCATACTTTAAGATCAATATAGTCATTAATGCAAATATTATGAGATGCACATAAGGCACTTATTAGGGAATTATTATTCATCAGGACTCTGTATTGAAAGAAGGAATTCATCCAGGATATAAAAACAATGAAAGATGAAATTAGGGCACTGGAATCTAATAATAGGGTGACTGGTTCAAAAGGAGGGTATAAGTAGCTCAGAAGAAAGCAAACCAATGAAATTTAAACTGTAAAAATATAACACATTTATGTGGTTCTTAAATAGAAAATATATGATAAAGATAATAAAGGAGAATATCTTAGTGAATTCAAATGGAACAAAAAATATTCCCCGTTAAAATAATGCAGGGCTTGCTATTCCTATGTAAAGAAAGAACAATGAATGTTGTCAATTTTTAAAAAAAATGTATTTCAGAATGCCTTTAAAAAGAGACTTTAGCCGCTTTTGGGTATGCTTGAGCACCTGCCAGTTTGGCTCATAACCTCCTTGTTGGTAGGTGGTCATTCTACGAATGTGTTTTGCAAGATTGTACTGCTCCCTTGTATGATTGCAGTGTTTGTTGCTGCAGCCATCACCTGCCTCTCATCTTCTGCCACCCCTCATTTTAAAAGGCACATAAATTTGCCTTTTCAGAATGCTTTGGTATATTTTGGGAAGCACAGTCCTTATTGTCAATCTCCAATCTTCTTGGTGTACCATTATTACTCTATTTCTAGTACTGGCTAATTTTCTGGGACATGTTGATATATATATATATATGGCAGGGTAAATATCTAAAAACAAATAAAAAGAATTAAGAGAAATGTCGGAAGGTACCATTGGGCTGTCACTGTTGGAGATATGCAGCAAGGTCCTCTAGACCGGGAACATGAAGGCTGCAGACTCCAAGTGCTAGTGACAATAGATGAAGGCAGAAATCTATTGATTACAAGATAATTATCTCATCATACTCACAGCTGATACAGGCAAGAGACAGACTACTTTACCCTCTGCCTTATATCTGGGAAGCCAGGAGAAATGTCCAGTAGGTAGAAGTGCTCTTTCTCACAATGAAGGTGTTTGAAGCTTCAAGGACCAATGAATATGTTTTGTGAGAATCTTTGGTGCAACATGATAACTTTCCATGGTGTATAGAGTACATTAAAACAATTTATCCACATTCATAGATGGATTATGAATTTAGGACATATTGCAAATGCAAAACAGCTGTCACTTCCCCCCTGGATCTTTTATTTTGATTTTATGAGTTCCCCTGTCTCCACCCCTTGCACCAGCAAGAATACCTAAAGAAAGACTCATTTAATGGTCTCCTTTTTTGCCTGGAGTGAGGAGAGCAGCTTCATTGTGTTTCTTGTTGGCTGTCATTTATTCTATAATTACATCTAATCTACTCTTGGACCCTGCCTTCCCTGGAAAGCAGCAATCTTGTGAGTGACATTTCCAGAGCGCACCTCAAACTGGTAATTTATTAGCGTAATACATCATTTGAGCAAGGTGCTGTAATGATGCTTCCCTCAAAAGATAGCACCATCCAAAGAGTAGTTGTATAATTGAGTAGCAAGAGATATGCCAGGAAGCTCAGCACTCTGTAAGGCTGAACAGGTTTGCCTCCAGGTATAACTGGCATGGTAGCCCCTCCTTTTCATACATCTTTTAGTGCTCTGCCTGGGTCTCCATACCTGATCATCAAACTGTGTCTCCTTGACAACTAAACTTTTCAAAGATTACAGGAAAAAAATGTTTCCTTCAGCCCTGAAGCTGTTTAATGCTTTAAAATGTCAGAGAAAAGATCTTTCAGTCCCAAGAGTGAGGAAGATAAGGGTGGCAAGAGGCTGAAATGGGATATTTAAAAATGTGTTTACAAAATAATTCAGCACCACAAGGCAACTCTACAGAGGTCCTTGAAAACAGCCTACTAAAAACAGATTCTGGTATTAAATATGCTGACAAAAGTACAGTTTCTTTTACTTGGGAGACAGGTGGGTTTGTGTGCCAGTAGCAGAACAACTTTCCTCATCTAAGTCAGTGGAGTATTAATTTACAGATTCACTAATGATTTAGGAAGTGGTTCTTCTTCTGTGAGCTCAGACATTCTTCCGATAATAGAGAAGTTCAGCATACTTTTGTCCTCATTCCTAAGGAGATCCGACCTTGCCAGTGCCTGGTAGACCTTTCCTGATACTTGACTGGAGATGTTATAAATAAATTTCAAATACAGCATAATTGCAGAGGGCATCTGTGCTAGTGGAAGAGTGAGAGATCCAGAAGATTTGGGAGGTCATAAGCTTTCAACAGGCAAAGCTCTGATGAAGGGAGCTTTGACTTTCAAAAGCTTATATCCTGAAATTGCTGTTGGTCCCTAAGGTGCTACTGGACTAAAATTTAGCTGTTTCAAATACAAGATTAGAGATTGAGGTGGAAGGGAAAGTGCAGTCCCAAGCATATTTACACCACTCTAGGTCTATTAAAGTCAATGAATTTAGGGAGGTGTAACTCTGCTTTGGCCTGCACTATAAGTCTCCCATGAAGAGCAGACATGAGTTACTTGTGAACAACCATTTATCATCTATGTTTCAGTTAAACTTCTTGTAGCCTCTTAAAGGTGAGAATGGATTGCTGTACAGAAAAGGCTCATTTGCCGTTTTGAAGGAGGGATGGAATGAAAGGAGGAATGGAATGAAAAAAAAATCACCAGAAGCAGCCACTCCAAGCCAATTCTATACTGGTGGCGCTGTTGCATGCTGGTGGTAGTGCATTGTGGCAGAGTATCATGCTCTGCCATTTTTTTGTATCCCCATGGGGGAAACAGTTCAGTGGTGGACCCAGTACGCCACCAAAATGTGTCCCTGCAGGGAACACAGCTGTGGCTGAAAGGTTCTGCCATGTGGGGGGATTGCAGGAAGGTGGGATCGTGTGACAACGCAATCCCACCTTCCTGCAAAAAAACAAAAAAGTGCCCCAGTCTGCCCGCTGTGCTGCAAAGCCAACTGGGGCATTTTTTGTCTCCTTCCAGCACCTGCAACAGATTCCTGCAGACCAATCTGGGGCTAGAACTATTAGCCGTTGAAAGTGCAACAAAAGCACCTACTGCCTCTGTTGTCTGTTTGATGAATGCCAGTGGTGGAGGTCCAAAAACATCACATGCTGCTTTCTGTTTCAAAATAAGAGGGATGGACTAGTAATAATAGGAAGAGAAAATCTGATTGTAAGCTCATTATGTTTAGTTTATAACTGCATGACATTAATAGCTGAGTAAACTGGAGGGCATTAAATGACTGCTTAAATACATACATAATTTTTTATTTTTATAACCCACCCTTCTGGTACAGCTTAGGGCAGGTTAAAACAATCAATTAAGATCACAACATCCTAAAATTTATCCCCAGTTAATAAAAAAGCAGACGAGGGTTCAAGGTTTTGGAGTAGATCTCCAGTTTCCAGTGGCGAAGCCAGCATTTCCTGGTGATCCTGCTTGGCCCCGACCATAACCCAGGAGGAACAGCTCTATTTTACAGACCTTAACCAGTTCATGGCCCAAATTCAGGAAATGCAAAAGCTAACATGATCTCTTTTGGCAGAGCATTCCACAGGCTGGGCCAATTTTGGGCCAATGATCCTCCGCAGATGTTGATCTGACGATCTTAATGATCTTTGGGGGACATTGGGGAAAAAGGTGGTCCTGTAGATATGCTGATCCCAAACTGTTTAGGGACTTAGCCAGTTTGGTGTAGTGGTTAGGAGTGCAAGCCTAATCTGGCAAGCCAGGTTCGATTCTGCGCTCCCCCACATGCAGCCAGCTGGGTGACCTTAGGCTCACCACGGCACTGATAAAACTGTTCTGACCGGGCAGTGATATCAGGGCTCTCTCAGCCTCACCCACCCCACAGGGTGTCTGTTGTGGGGGAGGAATGGGAAGGCGACTGTAAGCCGCTTTGAGCCTCCTTCGGGTAGGGAAAAGCGGCATATAAGAACCAACTCTTCTTCTTCTTCTTCTTCTTAAAGCTTAATACCAAAACCTGGAACCTGATCCCAGTCTTCAATATGGAGCTAATACATCTGGGAGAGCACTGGTGACATGTGTGCTCTCCATTGGGTCCCCAAAGGACTCATGCTTGCTTACTTCCAGTGACATAAGCTAGGACATTTCATGTGGCAGCCTTGTGCTTTTGCTGCTCTGCTTCTGTGCATATTTTGGGTGAATTGCAGAATGTTCACATGGGCCTCCCTTATGCTGTGCCTCAATTGTTGAGATTTGGGAGAAATTTGTGTGTTAATTTATTTATCTATCTGTCAGGTGGCAGAGTTACACACAATTCTAGTTCATCTCCTCATGGTATCCCCTGGATAATGTTAGGGAGCTAAAACATTTGGCTGCTGGACAATCATAGAATCTCCTGTCTTCACTAAACCCATGGAACCAATCAAACAATCCTTCTGAAGACTATTTGTGTGAGGCAAAACACCCCTTATTCCTCTCAAGGGTTAATGTGTATAATAATGAGCTTATTCTGTCTTGCAGATGTTGTTAATTGGGTCTCTCTGCCTACTTGGCCCTTATCATCTTCAAGGTCAGAGTTAGGAATAGGATAACTGGCTCTTCATAAAAACTGGAGGGATGAGGTAATTTTCTAGAAGGTTCCAGCAAGAATACACCCTCATTGTCTGTCATCATCACCTGAGGCTGGTTGTCCAAAAGGCTATAATTGAAAAGAAAAGGAGGAAAAGAAACATTAGCTTTGATTCTGATGGACTAAAGGCCTGGACTATGCTATACTGAAACTGCAATGGACTGTAATGTAGAGAACCCTTGGGGGTCTTCTGCACTCGTTCAAAATAGCACAATGGTTACAAATTGAAATCGCTACTGTTTTGCTGTTATGCACAATGTCGTTGACAATCTGCAACACTCCTGAAACCGATCCTTAAAGGGAAAGGGAAAGGGGCTTTTTAGGAGCATGATAACGGCCGCCCATTGGCTGCTTGACGGCCAGGGGTGGGACAAAGCTCGGCAATATCGCTTCCTGGCTAGCGATTTTTGCCGAGACCGGAAACCTGTGGGAAACGATAGAAATGCAACTGGATTCCACTACAAAGCCAGGTATGGATAACAACGGATTCCACTATTTAAAATGGCATTTTTTCGTTCCACAACCAATTTGCTATATAGATCCTGGTGCGGAATGGCCCTTGAGCTATGACTTTGGGACTGTGGGTTTGTGCCAGCTAATGCAGACTTTCAAAAGTGTGAGTTAAGCTAGATATTCTTGTTTTCTTTGCTATATGATTTTAGAGTTGTGTGTTGCCTAGAGATAGAACTATTTCTGAAAATTATTCAAATAAACTTTATTTTTACAAGGAGTGTTTTCTCATGCACACCAGATTTGGGAACCCACGGGCTTCAGGCTTGGGCTCCTTGACAATTTGACAAGTAGTATAGGAGACTTCATCCAAATGTGCCATGTTTGTGTGTGTAGGTCTTAGTTTTGATACCCTACAATGGTTTTGGAACTCTGTGTCCAGTAGATACTTTGGGTTACCCTGCAGAATGTCTTCTCCCATTTTCCCTTCTCAGTTTCCACTCAATATTGAAGGTCAGACATAGAAAGTTGCATTTACCATAGACAAAACAGAAGGGAGGCATTTAAAAACTGAATGCATAGTCTAGTCGATGTATGCCAGTCATGCCTATTACTAATGCAGGAAACGGAGTGGTTTAAGCATCAATTTGTGAAAGGCCTGAGTAAATATTTTACTCTGGCATGCTGATTCATGCTTGCAGAAAACACAACCGATCATTCTTATTATGACTCATCCTTCATCTATGACGTTTTCAGTGCGAGTTGACGATGTGATTCTGAGAGTTAAAGGGATAACCTAACTTTCCTTTCTGTCATGGTACTAAAGGTATACAGATACAGTATTTAAAAGCCAGTGTTGTGATTGAGCTTCAAGATTTCTTTGTGACTGTGTGAGAAGAGAAGACTGTGTGAGAAGAGTATAGAATTGAAATGCATTTCTAGTAGAAAGTATGGCTAGTTGAAATGTAGCATTGATTTGAGAAATGAAAATTTAAAGGTTACATCCTAAATTTCAGAGGGATGGCCACTTTAGTGGGTTGCAGCAACAATAAATGTGCATATCATGGTAACATAAAGGCTAACAGTATTTATATACCAGCACTCACTTCTTAGGAACCAGAACCCAATTATTTACTCTACTTGTATCTGATGAAGGAAATGTTGACTCTTGGAGGCTTATATCTCCAAAATCTTGTTGATATCTAGTGCTTATTCAGTCATCTCAATATATCTGAAGAAGTGGGCTCTAGATCAGAAAGCTTATGTCAGAATAAAACTGTTAATCTTTAAGATGCCACAAGATTCCTCTTAATTTTTCAAGGTTACATGGTGCCTCTTTAAAAAGCAAAACGCCTAACTGACAAAACCGGATATTCTACTGAGTTATCATTAAATCACTTAATATCACAATACAATGCCTGTCTGACTAGCACCTAGGAATTAACTCTTTCAGTGCCCCCTGCAATTAACCTGGCTGTAGTAATTATGTTATTGTGCAGCTAAACTATTTCACACCTCTATAAATGCAAATTTAAACTGTTTACGCAGGGATCCCATGCCTAGTAATTTTCATGTCACACCCTAAGCTTCTTATTAGTTTGAACATTTTGCTTGGCCCTGAATCAAATGATAGTGCAATTAGATGAGATGCCGGGTATCAAAGTAATCAGAATACAAATAGGCATTTGGGTGAACCTCAAGTTACTTTGAATCCATATCTTATGCATATGTGCTTATACTCTTGAAAATTTCACACGCATATTTGCACATTTCACATCATGGAGCAAAAGCTAAAGGACTAGATTGAGTAGTATGTCTAGCTCAACAATGAGCATGAGCTTAAGGGTCAGCTTCCTCCATGTTGGAAGAATCTACATAAAACAACCCAAATTCAGGAAATGCAAAAGCTAACATTTGTCCCAGTTTCCATTCAAATCATGCTGACTAAGTCACAAACCTTGTCAGAGGTCAAAGGTATAATTAACGGAAGGGAAATGACAACACCCTGGTAGCACCTGGCAGGAACAGGACTTTAGTTGTTGCTAGAACTGACTGTTGGAGTAATAACAGGAAATAAATTGAATGAGCAAATAAAAAAAGAAAGGCAGAGATTCTGTCCACACATGAAGAGAGCAACCAATGACCTGCATAAGTGAAACAGCCTTTACATGTTAACTATGTCAGGAAAATTACTCAATTACTGGAGACTTACCTGGAGACTTTGGGGGTGGAACTGAGATTTGGGTGGACAGGATTTGGGTACGTGGGATTTGGGGAGGGACCTCAGTAGAGTACAATGCTCTAGAGTCTACCCTCCAAAGCAGCCATTTTCTCCAGGGGAACTGATCTCTGTCTCCTGGAGATGAGCTACAATTCCAGGGGATCCCCAGGTCTCACCTGGGGACCGGCATCCCTAAGGCAGTAACTTGTCTACGGCATCTAGTGTGAGAGAAGACCTGAGGAGGAAGGAACCTTTCATATGTGGCAGTGCCTGGAGTCCTAATAATGAATCCATAAACCCAAGGTGAGGGAGTTCCAGTTTGGCTCTCATCCAGGTAACAAGGAGTATGGCTAGGACTGACAGTTTGAAAAAGACAGGCTGACTGAATCTGGAGCAAATTACTAGCTCTTAACAATTTTGTTTTTCAAAGCCCTTGAACCTGCTCCTTGGATCTGGTCTGGTCTGCCTCCTCCTGGATAAACTGGGAACCCTATGTTCTCTTCTGAGAAAAGGCATGAGAGCCTAGGGTGTGAGCAATTATTACACGAACACTTCCAATTGAATCACAGAAAGAAAGAAAGAAAGAAAGAAAGAAAGAAAGAAAGAAAGAAAGAAAGAAAGAAAGAAAGAAAGAAAGAAAGAAAGAAACCTGATGGAGAGGTGAGAGAGGTCTAGAACAAATCAAAGTGTTTAGAGATCTGGACTCCTATCCTGGTGTTTCCAGGCATTCATAATATAGCTCAATAAAAATTGAATCCAGTAGCACCTTTAAGACCAACAAAGATTTATTCAAGGCGTGAGTTTTCGAGTGCAAGCACTATTCCTCAGACTTAGTAGAACAAGGATCATAAGCATATAGATACAAGGCAAAAGTAAATTGTGGCAAATTAGTATACTGTGTCATAGTATCCAAATTATGCCACATTATACCATATGATAATTTCTTTGCTAAAACAGCTAATGAGTCCTTTTGAGTTCAGTTGTAGTTCACAAAAACATTGGAGAAATAAAACTGTCCATGTTAGTTATTAATGGCATACAACTGAACTCAAAAGGACTCATTAGCTGTTTTAGCAAAGAATTATCATAGGGCACAATGTGGCTGATGCCTTGAATAAATCTTTGTTGGTCTTAAAGGTGCTAATGGACTCAATTTTTTTTGGGCTACTTCAGACCAACACAGCTACCTACTTGAATCTATAATATATCCCAGTCTCCCTTCCACTCTACCATTCCTTTTTCATTATGCCCTTGTAAGATGGAGTTATGCACCTAAGTTCACACAGTTAAGTAGCACAGAAATATAAATGCTGGTGGCATGCAAGAGATTATAAAATGATTACAGTCTTGTTTATGGAGATGGCAACTGGAGAGTGTGGGCATCTGATAAGGGTTCAAGTCAGAGGGTCGGTGTGTTCTACTTTACATTGGTTGCAAAGAACATTGCTGGAGAAAGACCACACAGAGCACAGAAAAGGTTAAAGCACTTCTTCCGTTTGGTGGGAGTGACACAAAGGGTGGCACATTATTATATCTAATACCTGCACATTTATATGAGAACAAGTGTAAACCTGCCTTACAGAAATCATATTAAACAGTAGAAGGAGACAGTCATTTTAATAAAGTGCATCGATGTAAATGCTCGATACTTCATTATCTATTTATTCTTCTCAGACACTCAATTTTATTTTTATCCCTCATAATTAAAAAGGAGGCAAAGTCAAGTCTTTAAAATGATCTTATGCCACTATTTTGTATAAACAATTTAGGCTGAATGTAATATTGGCTGTCTTGATTGTTCGTGGACAGCCTGGATTGTCTGATCTAACGGCAATATTTCTGTGCTTTTTGTTGACCGATCCAGATCACTTTGACAATAAGAGATGTAAACAAGATTTTCGTTTGCTACTGATTAACCTTAAACTGAATTAAAAGTATATTATGGAATATCACTGAAAACTCTAGCACCCAGTCAAATGATTTAAACCAGAGGACTAGTACGGTACACTGGTTAGAATAATATGTAGACTAGGGAAAATGGGTTCAAATTCCTACACAGCTTCATGGCTGAGTGGAAATTTGAACTGGTCCCTTTTATTCTATCTAATTTGCCCCCAGGGCTATTGCAAGGATTAAATAGAAGTCAGGAGGATTCCATGTGCTATAATTGAACTCCTTGAATGAACGATAGGATAAAAGTTAGGTTTAGTTCAATTTAAACCCATTTCAATATTGGATGTTAACTTAGAGGTAAGAAGAAGATTTGTTTTTTGTCTCACTTTTCACTACCTGAAAGAGTCCCAGTTTGGTTTGGAAGCATCTTTCCCTCCTTATCCTCACAACAGAAACCCTGTGGTAGGTGGGGCTGAGAAAGTCCTGACAGAACTGCTTTGCAAGAACAGCTCTAAGAGAACTGTGACTAGGCCAAGGTCACTGAGCTGGCTGCATGTGGAGGAGTGGGGAATCAAACCCAGCTCTCCAGATTAGAGTCTGTCGTTCCTAATTACTACATCATGCTGGCTCTCAAGCAAGTCCTAGTGAAGTTAATGGAAAACCAGAATGCTTGTCCCTTGACACAATTGGTTTGTGTGGTCTACATATTGAAACAAAATGTCATCATTTTCTACACTTGTGAGTGATAATGAAGGGTTTTTAAATCCTTGTTTTTGTAGGCCTTGCTGGTGTTACTTTGGTATAGCTGCCTGTACTCATACTTTTTGGCCTTTTGCTATACTGACTTTCATGCAGGCAGGATAAGACCCATTGCTTTCTTGTAAATTATTAATATTCATCAAAAATGATAATGAAAATACATAATAATTATGACAAACACACCATCTCATTAAAATGAGAGGGGATGAAATCCTTCTGAATTTTTCATCTGAAAAATAAAGAACGTTACATTAATAAGAGTTAATTATATCATTAAATATTTACAGTTACTTCCCATAGTAGATTTTATTTTTATTTAATATATTTCATTTCTAAATATGTTTAGCACTTTTATGAGAGTTGTCCATAAAAATCACATCAACTTATTGGGCAAAAGAAGTATTTGCTTAATGTATTCATCATATATATTTCACCACATTTTCTGTTTTATTTATCTTTAAGGGAAGCTAACAATCCTTTTTATTTTATTAAAATTTATATATCTATATTCACCAGAAATAAATATTTCATGCCATTGCTAATGCATCATATACAAAATATTTATTTAATAGAAAGTATGAATCACTTGGTGTGCATTTGACTTTAATAATTTATATTTACCTTCATGCAATATTTTCACAGGAAATCATGATTAACATTAAGAATCTGACTTTAACTGACAGTGACCAAGCAATGAAGGGAAAATGCTGAAAATTCGTTCAATCCAAGATGTTTTGGTTAAATACTGCAGAGGCCTCTGCACAGAGGGTGGCATTACATGTAGTGACATGTAAATTCCAGTGGTATGTAAACCCGCATTCAGCTATAAGAGAGTCCAGGGTAAGGGATTTGATTAAATTATGCATGAGGCTCAACATTGCCTAATTATAGATGCATTTCTATATTTACATTTTTTTAATACAATGTTTTTTTCAATTTGAAATTTTGGCCTTGAATCTGAGATGAATATTCTGGATATTTGCACATCAATATATGTAATTCTCAGCATGACCCCATTTGTGTATACTTAAATCCAGAGACTGGGTCCATGAACAGATATTTCTACAAACCTAAAGAAAATAATCCACCCAGATTTTCAGAAACATGGCTGCCAACAGGGGGGAAATGGCGTACAAAATTCATAGGGCCCAAGTCAGTTTGAGGGCCCAATGATGCTAGAATGACCCCCAGAGCACGCTGGCTGTGCTGATGCAACGGCTCCATGCACGCAACACAGGGCCAGAAGCACCGGAAGCGCTCCGCTGCCACAGCAGCAGTGGTGGTGGGGGTTCAGGGGCATGGGGTCTCCACTGCACGATGGAGCTCTGCAGAGTGGCGGAGCTGGAAGGGGCAGGAGGCATCCCTGCAGGGATGCCGTAGGTCGAGGGAGGAGCTGGGCCTGGATTTCCCCCTGAAGCCCTGTCTCTCGCGGGCATTCCAGCTCATGCATAATCAGTCAGTGTGGCTAATCCTTGCAGCCACATGACATTGGCGCATCACATCCCCATCCCAGACCTGGCATGCTTTAGGTCCTCCGATGTCCTGCCACAGGCCTATGTATCCAGTCTTCCAGGCCCCTCCTAAGGTGTCCCAGAATGGACCAAAAAAATGCCCTTTGTTGCTTCGTAGCACAATGGGGTCAAATAGGGAATTAAAAAAATTTGCATTGGAACGCAATCTCACCTTTGTGCAAATAATAAACTCCACCCCCCACACACATGGTGGAACCTTTCTGCCCTGGCTGCATTGTTAGGGATGCAGTAATCCGGAGTGGATGGTGTGCCCTGCCAAAATAGGTCCCCCATGGGGTCACAATGTACCAGCAGCAGCACAGCATGGTGGTGCTGGTTCGGAATCAAGTAAGGGCTGCAAAGTTTTTAACTATGAGGCCGAGAAAAACTTTTCTCTTAATTTTTCTTTTGTTCCTAACCCTATCAACCAAATTGGAAACCCTTATTTCATTCTTCCCCTATCAACTAACACTTCTCTGTTAATTGTTCCACCCTTATTCCAGTCTCATTCATTCTCATTCGTACTCTGGATGGGAAGTTAAAACATACTGCATAGTAGAATAGAAATCCTCTGTGTGAAGTTAATATTTTCCAATAATCTATCAAAACAGTGAAATTGGATTTCCGTCTAATTTTACCTGCATTGTGATCTGTATTAATCTGTATTCGAGATATTAAATGTGGAATGGTGGATCACCTTAGGTGAATCCCTCCATTCAGTTTATATCACATGCAGCATAATTAACTAACTAACTAAATGATTACACGGTATCATACTCTGGTTCTGAAGACTTTAAAAGGTGATTATACAGATTCATTCAGATTGAAAAGTTGATGAGTGACTATTAGCTGTGATGACCAAGTAGAACCTCCATGTTTAGGGGCAGTATACTCTTCTCAACAACAACAACAACAACAAGCCTTTAATAGCATATAAAAGTACAATATAAGAAGGGAAAGTGCAAAAGGATCCACTGCTAGTGAGAACAAAGGCAAAGATCATGCTTTAGACATAATACATTCACGATTTCTCATGGCAAGATATAAAAACTTTGCTACTGGTTCAATTACAGTATACTCTTGAGTGCCAGTTTGGGGTGGCTGCTGCCTTTATTCCCTGCTGATGGCATTGTCAGAAGCATCTGGCTGGCCAGTGTGAGAAATAGGACACTGGACAATACAAACTTCTGATGTGATCCACCAAGTCTCTTATTTTATTCTTCTGAGAAAGGTACAGGGCATATGGTTATCCTATCTTCAGTTCTACAGAGGGTTTAAAAAATATTGTTCAGTGGTCCCATTGCTTCCCCTGCATCTTAAGTACTCTACTGAATTATTAAAGTGTGTGGGAATAAAAAGGCTGCAGGTTTGTTTGTTTTTATTTTTTTTTTAATATTGAGGAACAGGCATTCAGATCATGGGCAGAAGCAAATGCTGGCAAGGGGCTCATAGGAATTGTAGTCCATGAACATCTGGAGGACCACAGGTTGACTACCCCTGCAATATAGTACATCACAGTAAGGCCAGCACAAACATCAATCACTTGTACAAAGAACTGCATAAAGATCTTATATCTACTTAAACGACTATCCAGATTGCTCAAAAACAATGTATTTCACACACATTTCACATAATACCATATTTTTTCACTACCGAAAGGTGTCCCAAAGCAGCCTACCATCTCCTTCAATTTCTCTCCTGACAACAGACACCCTGTGAGGTAGGTGGGGCTGAGAGAGCTTTGATATAACTGCTCTGAGAGAACAGCTCTGACAGGAAAATGACTGGCCCAAGGTCACCCAGCTGGCTGCATGTAGAGGAGAGGAGGTTCAAAACCAGCTCTCCAGATTAGAGGTTGTCACTCTGAACCACTAGGACAAGCTCCCCCCCCCTCACACTGCTTCATGTAGAATGTCTGGGCACAAGGACGGCCATGAGGTGTAGTACAGTTTTTGCCAAAGAAAACTGCTGGAGGGGAGGAGGCAGGAAGAAGTCCTGTCTCCCCTTCACCATCCTTCCAATTGGCCCCTCTGCTTGTCAGTACAGGGCTAAGAGGCCAATCTGGCAGTTTTGATCACGGACACAGCCCACCCCAACCCTCCATACTGTTTTATTAAGACGGACAGATAGAAATCTAACAGTACAAATACAGTTAGCATGGGGAAATGCTTTCTGTTACCATTTTTACCAGGCATCAGCATCAGCATCAGCATCAGCATCAACTCTATTTGGTCCACAGCCAAGGACTGCCTTAAGCCCATTATGCATGGCCGCTGAAACGGCGATTTCGGGTCACATGGAAAATGCGGAGGGGGAGGACGTGGAGCACACCGGTTATGCATGGGACGGGGCGCGACGGTGACAAAACCCAGAGTAACCGATGATGCAAGCGGCGATCCCAGCGCCGCTTCTGGTTGCAGCCCGGTCACCCGGAAGCTGCGTTTTCTTCTGCGTTTCGCTAACACGGCTTTTTCGGCGGCATGCACCGAAGCTGCGGCTGGTTGCAGCCGGCTCTGTGCATTATCCGTGATTTTAGTCGCCACCATTCCACCCCGAATGTGCGTTATTCCCCCCATGCATAATGGGTCTTAGTGGAAACAATCCGAATGACTATAACAGGAGGAAACTGTTCTCAAGAAAGAAGAAAGGGAGGTTGCACATCATTTAGAAAACCCACAAACCAGGTTACTGGTTCAACTCTGGAGTGATAACACATTTGCATATCCAAGATATGCATCACTTTCTGTAAAGGCATAATCTTTCTCAAAAAGAAAAAAAAATCATATTCTAGAGTTTCATCGAATCCTTGTCGTCATCTTCAGGAAACACTTCTGATTTAGTCTGATAAGTTTCCTTTGATTTTTTAGTATCAGAAATATATTAGTGGTGGGGTTTTGCTGGTGTTCTCAAATATAGGCCTCATTCTTCTGACCTTGAATCTGTGTGCAAAAATCTCAATGAAGTAAAAAGAAGCAAATTTAAAGATCAAGTCTTTTTTTTTAAATACAAAAGATGAAACAGCTTGTTTCCTTTGTGATATTTGCTTCAGATTACAAGAATTGACATTTGACATGAGACAGAACAGAGAGAATGAAGAAAGGGCTCGTGTTTTAATTGAACACTCTATATTTGCCATCCTGATTTCCTACCAGTGGTCCAAACTATTGGCATGTAACGATTTGCAAGTAAATCATACACTTTGAAGTTATAGGCCATTTTATGTGAAGCAATAATATTCAAAAAGGCTATTGAGCTAATCCCCAGTTAATCTGACATTTAATGAAATAAGTAATGCTAAGTATGACACAAGGTCAGCCTTTATGGGTGTGAGCGTTAATCTATTAGATATAGGGCAGAGGTGCTCGTTTTGCTGATGTCATTAAACAGGAGATGAAGAACAAAAGAACTTCTGCATGCCAATATGTCAGGTGAGCAAGTGACAGTGCCTAGGCAAAGCCTCATCTTAATTAATAGAATAAGTGAAGACATTATTATTATTTTCCTGGCGTTTTAATTAATGGGTGACAGTGAAGTTCTTTGAAGTTTTCTCCACCTGCTGTTGGCACTCTTAGTTTGAATGAGGTGTGTAAGCATCAACTTTAGTCAAAACAGCTCTCAGGATGTCATCAGCAGATTTTCAGGACAACGAGTTCACCATGTGGCCACAAGCAGGGCTAGTTTCCAGTACCTCCATGCACACCCTGGAACGCCCTCTCCCCATGTGCCATTGAGCTGAGCATTCTATATGGAGAGCATGGATGTATTATACCAGAATCAGGCACCGAGTAAAAGGAAACGACAATAGTTTGTGCATTGTTAAATTCCTAGCATTTAACAATGTAGTCCTAAAGCACAAAGGGCCAAATCGCTGGCTCAAGCTTATTTTTTGCTGCAGACAAAACCCTGACAAACATGTAGGTTTGCAAAAAGATGTGGCATACATAACAATCAGAAGAAGAGCACCCGAGGAATCAGACAAAGGTCCTTTAAAGGGAGGCTAAAGGTCCTTTAAAGGGAGGATTAAGGGTTCATGAAGCAAGGCAGACACTTTATTATTTGCTTCCAGGAAATGTCTGGGGTTGTCAGTCAAAGCCACTCTTACTGTTATAAATCAAAGCAGACCCAAGGCAGCTCTTCCTTGTTACACTGCCAGTTTGGCCCATAATTGACTGTAGGAAGGAAAGTGGGTGTTTGACTTGTTCCATCCCAATGTTCCTTGCAGATTTGTCATGAATAATCTCCAAAGTTGCCAGGTTTCCCTTCTACAAAAAAGGAATAAGAAACATAATTAGAAATCAGATGCAATCAACACAGCATCCCCATACAGGCATAAAAAACCAATATATGGTCAGACTAGGACCATTTCTGCATGAGGAATCTGCCCCTGGACATCCTTCGAATGTTGGAGGCTTTTAGAGAGCCCTCCACATGACGTTGCCTGCATCCCAAGGCTGTCAAGGAGCAGGGTTGAGTTTTGACTATTTTTAACTTGTGATGAGGGAAATTGCCAAAACTCAGGGCCGTTCCGCATTTGTCCAAAATAGCACAATGGTTACTAATTGAAATCGCTACAGTTTTGCCATTATGCACAATGTCGTTGACAATCTGCATCACTCCTGAAACTGATCTGCAAAAAGCGCTTCGTTGTAGCGCTTTCAGGGAAATCCCAAAAAGTGGATTCACCCTCCGGAAAGCGCTACACTCCTGCAACCAATCTGCAACACTAGCGGGAAAGTTCTGTGCGTTACCATTGTTGCGGTTTCTGCAAAGTCCCTCCCCCTGGGTCTCTCCTCTGATCTTCCGGTGAAGCGATCGCCATTTTTTTTTCTCCGAGCGAGCGGATATCAACGCACCAGAGAGCCTTCGTTTACCCAGCGAGGCTTCCCTGGCTGCAACCCCTCTGTTTAAAGTCACCAAGCACAAGCATCGCAGAGGCCCGTTTGCTGGTTTATTTTCACTTTATTTTTCACACTGTTTTCGGCTGAAAATCGCGCCCGTGAGGGGGGCGAATTTTTTTTTCACTCGGGGGGAGCGTGGCAACAATGAAACGGCAGCTCAAACACCACCTGCTAGCGGGATGGGTCTCTCCGTTGCAACGAATCAATGCATATTCTTTGCAACTGGTGTTTTTTTTTTTTAAACATTCCTTAAAGGGAAAGCTGCTGTTTGGGAGCATGATAACGGCCTCCCATTGGCTGCTTGACGGCCAGGGGCGGGACAAAGCTCGGCAATATCGCTTCCTGGTTAGCGATTTTTACCGAGACTGGAACCCTGTGGGAAACAATAGAAACGCAACTGGATTCCACTACAAAGGCAGGTATGCGTTACGCCGAATTCCACTATTTAAAATGGCGATTTTTCGTTCAGCAAACAATTTGCTACATGGATCCCGGTGCGGAATGGCCCTCAATTTATCACCCTCAATCACACATTCCATCAGTGAGCAACCAGTGAACAACCAGGGGTAAGCCCATATAGAGGGGGAAAGATGCAATAGTTTCTGTAGCATTGTCTTGCTCTTGCACCTGCCTTTCATTCTCCATTTCCTGCTCTATTTTTTTTTATGGCATGGTCCGCATTGCATTGTCACTGCAAAGGTAAAATAGATTGTCAAAGGCAGAATAAAATCTTCTTTAAAATGTCCATGGTCTTTTTGGGATCAGACAGACAAAACACAGCCCCTTTTCTGTTTTCTGGAGGTGGGGAATGAGCTGGGAAAGGGGGGGGGTGATCGAGCAGCCTTTCCCCAATCATACAGGCATCTGAACACTTTGTTTTTAAGCCAACCATTTACACAAAATGTCTTTCTGGGCTTCAGTTACCATATCCAGCCTTTTCACAACCCAGGCAGACAAAAACAGTCACATTTGTGCTTTCTGGAGGTGGGAAATGAACTTGGAAAGGGGGGGGGGGTGACCAAGTATCTTTCTCTTGATCATACAGGGGTCTGAGCACTTTGATTTTAAGCCGACCATTTACACAAAATGACTTTTGCCGACCCAGGTACAATGTTCAGCATCTCTGAAATCCACTCATTCAGAAATAAAGTCCAAAAGAACCCAAAAGGGGGGGAAATGCTATATTTTCCAGAACAACATGGCAATGTTGACTTTTATTAAAAATGCATCTTTGTTGTGGCATTACCTCAAACGCAAGGTTTACCATCCCACATTTGCAAGCAGGAAGTCACTCGTGTTTTACCCCTTTGTGAGGAAACGTTCTAGGTTTTAATAACAGCTGATCTTTATTGACATATTACTGCCGGGTTTTTAGTGTGGGTGGTGATTAGGGTTGCTGTTTTCTTGCTGGTGCCTTCCTGCCATCATTCAGCTGGGCAGCAGAAGAAAAATTGGGGTGAAATGAGGCGAGTGATTATTATCAGTACCAATGCATAGATTTCACTTCTGGCGCAACTGGAATTGCTGTCAGTGTGTCACCTGCAATGCCCTAGCATACTGTCAAAAGCCTATGGTTGAACCATGGAGTTTGGAGCAGGTTCTAGAACATCACCACTGACATGGTAATGTCACTTCTGATTGTGCTGAAAGTGACATTGGCATGTCACCAGCATAATGATGTTGCCATTGAAGCTGTTTTTCCTGCTGGTTTCCGACCTTGTGCTGGCAAGTCTAATGATGATAATGAACAGCCTACCCAAGGTAGCCATGTTTTGGACCCTTTGACCCTGCCTTCAAAGTTGGCCAGTAGGCTTTGTTTATCCTACCTGGAACATCCAACAGTATGTTATATCTCATCTTCCTCCCACCATGTTCCACTCAACTAAAGGCTTAGCTGATACTGCTCCATCCAGATGTTCAAACGGATGGCAAGATGTTGTATGTGCCTGTTTCTTGTTCCCTGTAAACCGCCCTGAGCCTTCGGGGGAGGGCGGTATATAAATATAAATAAATATAAAAATAAATATATAAAATATAAATATTGGGGAATGACCCTTCCTCCTTAGATGGTGCAACATGCTTATCTGTGAGTTCTACCTAGCAATCTCCATTATACGTGCCATCACTAGTTATGGCCTAACTGGTCAAAGATCAGGCCTTATTATGAACCATGAGAAATGAGTCAGCTTCAGTAGTTGCTCTCAGCTTTAGTTTGCTGAGATACATGAGGCAAAATGGCCCCACCCAACCCATGTGCTAAGCCTTACTTCCAATAGAGGCTGCCTAAAGCTTTGCCTGTCCTAACAGCCTGTAAACTGGATTCTGAAATATAAAGCCCATTTGTTAAAAAAGGTCCTATTTAACTTAGTGGGAGTAACCATTGTGTTCCATAGTCATTTGTGTCTAAAAGACAAAAATATTGCACACATTCTAAACTACAAAAAGACTGTCCTGGCATTCTGAAGTGTAAAAGGATTGAGCCAATGACGTCAGTTGGGGATGTGGCTAGGCTGGTAATAACCTCTGAGCAAAAATTCATGTTCAGTGACAGGTGTGAAACTGCTGTTCTAATCATTTGGGTCATACTGATACTTCAAAGACAAAACAATACTTGAGTCTATTCTTCTCTCGTGTTGAGGCATTTATGTGATTCAAAGTCCCATCTCTCTTAGTTCACACTCTACAACTGGGTGAAGGAAGGGCCGTGATGAGCATAGCTTTGAGGGAAGAAGCTGTTCCTTCCAGCCAAAACATAGAATTTAGTGAGAAGTTTTGAGGTGCTGCCATTAGCAATTAACACCTTGATTGCCTCAGGATTTGCAGAAGGCACTTTACATATTCATAATTTGTTTCATCATTGTTTCCTGAATTTAAAATGTGGCCATACTTGCTTCAGTTTTTCATTAAAAAATGTAATACAATGCCTCCGTACTGGCTCTGCACCCGCAAGCAGGCCTCTGTACACTGGTTTTCCTTGCTAGTTTGGGATGACGGCAATGCTAGACATCAATAGCCATAAGTCCAAAGGGTCAATTGATGTGAATGATTGTGATCTGATCTTTGTGCACAAATGAAACTGTAAGGCAATAGCCTTGTCAGTGATGTTGGCATTTTATACATTTTCAGTCAGATACAGTGAAGGTCATTTGCTGGATCAGTGATCTGACATCACTCACTGAATCAGGAGCATAAATTGGGGGGCTTTTTGCACGCCTTCAAAATCGCACAATGGTTGCCAATTGGAAACGCTATTGATTTGCCATAACGCACGACGTCGTAGACAATCTGCCACACACCTGAAACCAATCTGCAAAAAGCGCTTCCTTGTAGCGCTTTCAGGGGAATCCCAAAAAGTGGATTCACCCTCCGGAAAGCGCTACACTCTTGCAACCAATCTGCAACACTAGCGAAAAAGACCTCCGAGCGAGCGGGGATAAACGCACCAGCGAGCCTCTTTCTGTTTAGAGGCTTCCCTGGCTTCAGTCCTTCACCTTTAGTCACTAAGCACAAACCACAGAAAAGCCCGTTTGCTGAAATAAAGTCCCTTTATTTTTTACACATTAATTCAGCCGAAAATCGGGCCCGTGAGAGGGGGGGGGGTTTCACTCGAGGCAGCGTGGCAACGATCATACGATCAAACGACAGCTCACATTAGGCAGCTGGATGGGTCTCTCCGTTGCAACGAATCTACACCGATTCGTTACAATGGGTCTGTTTTTTTTTAAAAAAAAAAACCTTTCTTAAAGGGAAAGGGGCTGTTTGGGAGCATGCTAACGGCTGCCCATTGGCTGCTTGACGGCCAGGGGCGGGACGAGCTTGGCAATAGCGCTTCCTTTCTAGCGATTTCTGCCGAGACCGGAAGCTGTGGGAAACGCTACAAAACGCAACTGGATTCCACTACAAAGGCAGGTATGCATAACGACGAATTCCACTATTTTAAATGGCGATTTTTCATTCAGTGACCAATTTGCAACAAAGATCCCGGTGCGTAAAGCCCCTGGATGTTCACCTCAGTACTTACACAGGAGTGTTTGCAATCTGCTTGAATTGCATTGCTTGGAATGGATTGGATTCTGCCAGCTGTCCACTAATCCATGAAGGAAGAGGATGGATTTAATCCAGTCACCACTCCTCACTGAAATCCCAAGTGGCCTTTTCTCCATATGAGATTGTCTACCCAATCTCTAGGATTACCTTTTCAAGGTTTAAGGAAGGGCTGGGGTGGCATGGAAAGATGGAAGATCCAACTCAATTGGATGCATATACTAAGACACTTTGGTGGCACAGGCCCATTCCAGCCTGGCCATTTGTAAAAGTAACTAGACACAGATCCGGCAAGAGTTAGAAAATATGCTTATATGGTTATTTATGCCTGAAGATTTATACATGAAAATCTATGTATGAATAGCCTTAACACAATGCATTACGTATTTGTTCTCAATTGTTGCTTTTAAAAATCTGAATAAAAAAATGAAAATGCCATTCGCAGTTTAGGAAGATCAGAGGATATTTCAGGAAGAACAGTCTTTTGCCTACTTTGCAATTAGGGTTTGGGGTAACATCTGTTAAAAACCAAGTGTCACTTCAGTTTGGGCTTATTCAGAGATACTTTCTCCCTTTATTTTTTCCAAGCAGTGTCTAAAAAAACCCCCCAGCCCTAATTAACAACATCCATCAAGTCAAATTTCATTTGACCTATCCAAAGACCATGACAAAAAATACATACCTTGCTAATTAATAGCTAACAAAAAATCAACAAAAGTGGAATGCATAAAGTAGATTGGTTTCCAGCGTGCGTCTGCATGAGGGGGGAGATGGATCACAGACTAAACAAAGTCTTAATATAACAATATATACAACAGGTGGCCATTTCCCCCAGAAAACACTTTCCTGGGGGCACCTACTGGGGAGGGCATAACTGGACCCCTGTAAATCTGATCCTCACCAAACGTGGATGGCAGGTAGAAGAGAGTTGTCGGGAGCCCCCCCCCCCGCATGTTTGGTGTCTCTAGCATGCTGTGTGTGTGTGTGTGGGGGGTGTAATTCTACTGCATCATAAACCTCATGAACGGAATCATTTCATTTGGCAGCTAAAAGTTCGTGACAGTCCATTTTCTGTGAACCGGGAACACCACGAGCCAAACCAAACCATATTTTCCCAGTTCGTTCCCAGCCCTTGTGGGATTTTCCAAGGCAAATGTAATGCATGCTTCATATGACACAACTTAGACATCTCTCTTTCTGTTTAGGCTGTGGTAATAATGTCACACGCCCACAAGTATTAGAGCCGTACAATTAAAATTACAGCAGATCTTTGTCAGCATTTGGGATGTTTGTATGTCACAGATTTAATCAAAATTTTGTAAACTTTTAGAACGGCCCCCTTTTTCACAGAAAAAAGTGGTGTGGAATGCATAGTAAAGCAATGGAGAATCATTGTGTGTGTGTGTGTGTGTGTGTGTTTCCTGGCATGGAGAGGAGAAACTGCTTGTCGTTTTTATTCATTTTTGCATATCTTATCACTCCTCCTTTTTCTTCTTGGAGGGCAATAAGATAACCCAGATGCCAAGCTATGGAACATGTTCTTCTGACACGAGCATCTGGCTCTTTGGCAATCTCCCCTCACTGACATGCTGGCAGCTTTGCTGTTGTGTCCTCATATATCGGTATATAAGAAAATTGCAGATGGGCTCTCTTCTCAGATTAATAAAAGATCATCCTGACCTTCACCATGCAAAAATGTGTTGGGTTTGCACGTCTGTGAATGAGCTCTCAGGCCATTATGAGAATATTTAGCAGTTCTGTTTCCAAGTGTTTTCTGAGGTGATGCCAGAATCTTTCCCACAAGCACTGTATGGAAAAAGCCCTGTAAACGCCAGTATATAGTTAGGATGCATAAAATACAAATACAAACTCAGGGGGGGGGGAGTGGAATTAACTGTTGCCTTTGCATTCGAGTCCAAGATTCTGTTTTGAAACTGAGAAGCAAAGAGATCTTCTCTCCCCCCACTGCTTTCCTTTGCATTCTTTGGTGCTTCTGGAACTTCAGATGGCCATGATGGCCAGGAGCATCTTTCAGTAATTCCATAAGAGGATGTGGATTATTTATGAAGGGCGCCAACACAAACATTAACCAAGAATGCCTCTGAAGAAGGGTGTTGTGTGGTTACAAAGAAGGGATGGATTGGTGGCCACTCTACCTTAGAAGATCTGGGACTGCTGAAGTTGGAGGCAGACTTAGAAGTCATTTCAGGGAGGTTTTGATCCCTGTCATACACTCCTGTAACTATTCTGTCCCATTGCTGTCTCTGGCCCAACAATATCACACATTTTTGAATTGGCCTAAAAAAGCCCATTTACCAGAAACCAACTCAGCGTGAGCGCTATGAACAGTAAATACTCTTTCAAGCCACCTCTTTGATAGAACTCACCCTAGCCCAAGAGTGACAGCTTTGGATGTCTTCCAGTCTTGCCGTATATCATGATATGCTCACACAAACAAATGAGCTTTGAGATAGAGGTTCCCTGTGCATGGATGTCTGCTGTGAATGACTTGCAAGCTTTTAAAAGCTGGCAGTCATGGAGAACATTTAGTCACAATGAACCTACTTTGTCTCTAACCTTCCATCTCCTGTCAAACCACCACAGCAAAAACTAAGTACAACTCCCTGATGTCTCCATGGAAGGTAGCCAGCCCTGATAAAGCAAGGTGGCCCTAGCGAGCATGCTCCGTGGCTGCACGGCCGAACAAGGGAACGCCTCTGGATCTCTTTGTTTGAAGCGTCTCTTAATAAATGTTGGTTGGAAAATAAATTGAGGCATGATTGACAAAGGCTTCTTGTCTGTTGATTCTGCAATAAATAACACCACAATGCATAATTATAATATATTGCCCTCCCCCACCCTTCTTCATTGTACGCTTTTGTTCTATGAATGACAGAAAATAAAAGTCAGCACAGGAATGAAGCAGATATAGGCTGCAATCTAGGGCACAGGATGCTTCTGTCCCACTGAAGCCAATGGGATTAAAACAGACTACATGCATGTCAGATTGCTGCAGCAGGTGCATTCTACATT
Organism: Paroedura picta; assembly: GCF_049243985.1. Classification (NCBI taxonomy): domain Eukaryota; kingdom Metazoa; phylum Chordata; class Lepidosauria; order Squamata; family Gekkonidae; genus Paroedura; species Paroedura picta. The sequence goes on from NC_135379.1 coordinate 32,780,068, forward strand.
GGTCACAATTTCTTACGGTATACAAAATTAGGTACTTTAACACTGATTTTTATATGAAAGACTTAATCCTGAGTAAACAGTCATGAAGAACTTGCATATGAATCACACTGTATGGGAGTCAGTACAGGGAATGTGAGAATCCACTAATACAGGTGGGTATGCAGTTGATGAGATTGGATCTCACGGAAATCTGCTACAAATATTATAGTTCCACAGCTATTGCAACCATTAAGTGCAGCTATTACAGTTCAGGGCCTATAAGAGGGCACTCTTCCACCAGTCCTATGGTTGAGGCCAAGGTGGATTAACACCATACTGACCTCCCTCCTCTTCTTTCTGTTTCTTTCCTCTCCTTCTACTGCTGGCACGCGCTACCAACACTGCAGGCCAGGTGGACAATGGCTAGGAGGGGTTGTATGGGTGTATTAGTTACTGATAATTAATTGTTTTATTGACTGTTTTGTTCTACTGTTGTGAACTGCCCCAAACCCATTGTTGAGAAGGGACATATGCAAACTGAATAAATAATAATAAAAACCAATAAAATAGAAGGTGGGGAATTTTTGCCCACTTTCCCCTCCTGCTGCAGAACTCTGACTCCCTTCATCCTATCATTGGCATTCCCCCCTTTCACAGGAAGAACATTTCAGGGCTTATTCTGGCCTATGCAGGGAGTCCCATTTTATTGGTGGCTAATTCCTCTCATTAAGATTTACTGCAAGATCCAAGCCCAGGCCTAAAATTAATAAATTTTGAATCAAAAACCATTTTAGATTTAAGTAAGATGGAGAACATTCACAATTTAGTTGTTTGTGTTAAACTTGCACTTAATGATGTCACAAAATGTATTATCAAATACAATACATTATCCTTAACAAAAGAAGGAATTGTATGCTTAGATTTCTTTTTTCTGGTATGAGTGTTTGTGAATTTAATAACAGATGGTAATCATTCTAATATCCCTTGAGGAAGAATACAGAGAGAATAAGGAGAATTTTCAATTCAAAGAGGCCATTTGGCCTACATTTTGACAAAATTTGTCAAAGATCAATTTCTTCTTGAAAATATGAAAGTGGTTGAATGTGACTGCATAGACTGGTAAACAAACAGAATATTTGTCCATTGAGTGAAATTCCTAAAGCATATATTTGACTGGATAGAATTCCTTTGAATATTTCAACCAAACAGAGAATTTAGAGGAATATAAATATGATATTTCTGATTAGCCATGATCCAGTTAAGTTGATTAACTTAATGATTAAGTGCAAATATTGGATTAAAGAGCAAAAATGTTATCTAAATCAAAGAATAATAGGTGATCACTATCAGATTCAACTTAGACTATAACTTTTCCTTGTTAATTGAACTAAAAGCTGATTTTTAAGTCTGTACATGCAATAAAGTGTCTCTGAAATTATTTTATACTTAAAATTAGATGTGATAAAATAATACCATTTCTGATGGCAGAACAGCTTTCTCTAAACCCTGCCTGCTTGCTCATCTGCTATAGTACTTGCATTTCCAAATAGCATTCCCATTAAATGCTAGCACATTTTTGAAATGACACATATAACTAACTAGTTAATACAAAGGAGTAGCAAAATTACTTTTTGAAACAAGGGTTTATTGCTAATCACAATTAATTGTCCGTTTGTGTTAAGTTTTTTGTTCCATAACAGAATTCCATACGTGAATCCTTTAATAGATAAAGAATCTTAATGACCCAGCTGGCAATACTTGTCCTGCCCAGCCATTAAATAGACCCTCAGCCGAGAAGCTGCGACTGAATCGGAAGGCAAGTTCAGAGCCAAAGTCCAGTCCAAAGAGTTTAGCCGAGGGAGACAGTTCACCAAGGAGAGCGGAGATGGGAGTGGACCCAAAGCTGAGCCAGGGTCATTTGCCAGAGGGAGTGTCAAAGCCATACCATGGTCAAGTAGACAGGAGCAGAGTCAAAAGCCAGACTGGAGTCAAGAGCCAGAAATGAAGTCAAGGAACAATCCTAGGTCAGGAACCGGGAATGAAGTTGGAAGCCAAAGCCAAAGTCAGGAACCAGTATTCAGTTTTTCAGAGTTTCACTGTAGTGAACTGGAACACCAAGCATCAAGGTAGACGGGTAGGGAATGCATGCATTGCACCCATAGAGAATCTTGCCCCAAGGTTTTCCTAAAGTATGCCAAGGCTGGGTGGCATAGCCTTCATCCAGAGGACTTGCAGCTGGGCCTAATTCTCATCTGAGAAGGAGCTGCAGCTGGACCCCATCTAGATTGACAGCGTGCTGACAGCTGAGCTGAACTTCTGATGGCTGTCAGATTTGCACACCAGATTTGCACACCTTCGCTGCTGTTCTGATGAGTCCTCTGGGCTAGATGGGCCCTTGCATCTGGGCCTCATGGGTGCTGGCTACTAGGGCTGGGTAAGAACCTGGCTGCTCATCATCTAGGGGATCAGGCTGGCCCCAATCTCTGACATGATCTTATCTGGCAGGGTCTACAGGTGGCACAGGGAGTGTGCTTGGCCCAGGCAGAGCACCTGGGTTAGCTACAACTTTTGGAGTTCCCTCTAGCAGCTCATCGAGAGGTGCAGAAGGTGCAGACGTGACAATACTAATCCCATAGCTGGATATCTGCATTTGGCCTTGTCTGACCTAGCCCAGGCAAGCCTAGTCCCATTAGAAACTGGTCCTGGCTAGCACTTGGAAAGCTAACCAGCAACATGTGCAGCTGTCTTACATGTGATATAATAAATAATGTATAATGAATCAATAATAATAATACATCTGGCCTTTTGAACTGCAAGTGAATTTCAAGATCCTAAGTTGGGATAGAAAGCACAGCATCCAATGGAGGCTGGCACTGCTCCTGTTTTATTTCAACTGTTTTAAATATGCTGGTTTATCCTAAAATGAAGATATAGGAAGCACAATTAAATCTACCTCATATGTTGTTGTTGTTGTTGTTATTTAATTTATTTCCCGCCACTCCCTAACTGGCTCGTGGTGGGCCACAATGTCTTAAAAATCCCCATTCAAACTCCCATTAAAAGACTTCAAAATACCCCCAACATGGTGGAAAACCCCACTCCCACCCCCACTACTAGTGGGGTGGAGAAGGAGGACCAATGATGTTCACTTCAAACCCTGGGGGGAGGGGGTGATAGATCTAACTCGCCGGCCCCAGCCTCAACCATAAACCTGGTAGAAGAGCTCCATTTTACAGGCCCTGCGGAATGCTGAAAGATCCCGCATGACCCGCAGCTCACCCAAGAGCTCATTCCACCAGGTAGGGGCCAGGATCGAGAAGGCCCTGGCCCTGGTTGAGGTTAGGCATGCTTCCCTAAGGCCGGGAACAACCATCAAATTTTCACCTTCAGAGCGTAAAGCCCTGCGGGGGCATAGGGCGATAGGTGGTCCCTCAGGCATGGGGGTCCCAACCCACATAAGGCCCTAAAGGTTCAAACCAAAACCTTGAACCGGATCAAGACAGCAATTGGCAACCAATGCAGCTGCCTCAGCACAGGCTGGATGTGGGCCCTTCACGGTGTACCAGTAAGGACTCTAGCAGCTGCATTTTGCACCAGCTGAAGTTTCTGGATCAAGGACAAGGGTAGGCCTGTGTAGAGCGAGTTACAGAAATCTATTCTGGAGGTGACCATTGCATGGATCACTGTGGCTAAGTGTTTGGGGGACAGGTAGGGCGTTAGTAGTTGAGCCTGGCAAAGTAGGAAAAATGCCTGGCTGGCTATTCTCTTGACCTGAGCCTCCGTAGTCAGGGAGGCATCAGTAGTCACACCCAAATTCCTGGCCTGGGACGCAATGGTAAGTTGCACCCCTGCCAGGGAGGGTAAGCGCTCTTCCCACCCCCTACCTCTCAGCCACATATCTAGCACATATGAATGCAAAAATTTATAACTCACATAAAAATGTAAAGCCAATGCACATTTTATATTTCTGGTAGGACCAGATTTCCACACATGTAACACCTTAATTAAAAAATCAGAGCCCAGCAAAGAGCTGCAGAGGAGAGGACTGCAGAGGAGAGGACATGCAGTAATGGGTTTAAACTTCAAGTACAACGATATAGGCTAGATATCAGGAGAAAAATTTTCACAGTCAGAGTAGTTCAGCAGTGGAATAGGCTGCCTAAGGAGGTGGTGAACTCCCCCTCACTGGCAGTCTTCAAGCAAAGGTTGGATACATACTTTTCTTGTATGCTTTAGGATGCTTAGGGCTGATCCTGCGTTGAGCAGGGGGTTGGACTAGATGGCCTATATGGCCCCTTCCAACTCTAGGGGCCATTTCGCACGGCTTCAAAGTAGCACAATGGTTGCTATTTGGAAACGCTACTAATTTGCCATAACCCACGACGTCGTAGACAATCTGCAACAATCCTGAAACCAATCAGCAAAAAGCGCTTCGTTGTGGCGCTTTCAGGGGAATCCAGAAAAGTGGATTCACCCTCCGGATAGCGATACACTCCTGCAACCAATCTGCAACAGTAGCGCTAAAGACCTGTGCGTTACCATTGTTGCTGGTTCTTCAAAGTCCCTCCCCCTGGCTCTCTCCTCCAAACTTCCGGCGAAGCGATCGCCATTTTTTTTTCTCCGAGCGAGCGGGGATAAACGCACCGGCGAGCCTCTTTCTGTTTAGAGGCTTCCCTGGCTTCAGTCCTTCACCTTTAGTCACTAAGCACAAACCACTGAAAAGCCCGTTTGCTGAAATAAAGTCCCTTTATTTTTTACAAATAAATTCAGCCGAAAATCGGGCCCGTGAGAGGGGGGGGGGATTTTTTTTTTATCACTCGAGGCAGCGTGCAAACGATCATACAATCAAACGACAGCTCACATTAGGCAGCTGGATGGGTCTCTCCGTAGCAACGAATCTACCTAGATTCGTTGCTATGGGTCGTTTTTTTTTTTTTAAACCTTTCTTAAAGGGAAAGGGGCTGTTTGGGAGCATGCTAACGGCTGCCCATTGGCTGCTTGACGGCCAGGGGCGGGACGAGCTTGGCAATAGCGCTTCCTTTCTAGCGATTTCTGCCGAGACCGGAAGCCTGTGGGAAACGCTAAAAAACGCAACTGATTCCACTACAAAGGCAGGTATGCATAACGACGAATTCCACTATTTTAAATGGCGATTTTTCATTCCGCAAACAATTTGCAACAAAGATCCCTGTGCGAAAAGGCCCTCAGTTCTATGATTCTATGATTCTATAACTCAAGCAAGACAGTAGTAAAATATCCATAACAAAAGATTACAGGAAAGAGGAACAACAGAAAACAAGAGAGGTTGAATGGCTGGGGAGTGGGAGTGGAGAAAAGTGTATACATGGATATCTATAGACAAACAAATTATTTTCCTATCAAATGGAAATAGCATCATCTAGTCTTTATTCTGCTTTTTTGAAGGAAGAGGAGGATGAAAGTATTGTGGCTTGCTCACTTGAATAGAAGGTTCAGGGATGTTAATCACGACTCCTTTTATCAGACAGCTTTATTAAGATCAATGTTTTTTGTTGCCAAATTAGAGTGGACCTAAAGCGAACTTCCCAGCAGTTATTAACACAAGTCCATGTTTGCTGGAAGGATTGGGGTATGTTCGTGTGTGCTGAAATAGCTGCAAGTTACACAATATCTATATCATTTTTCACAGCTTTGTCATTAGCTGGTAATGATTTGATTATTTTGCAGATGAATCACAGTATAAATCTCTTTCACAAACACTACCTCCAAGTATTAATCAAAACCATTAAGGCAAAGCAGTCAGTGCAAATTAAAAAATTTGCATGTCTAAATTAAAAATTACAGTAATACATCATAAATAAATCTTTTAAATTCTCTATGGTCTCTGCGAACATCCCCTTTCTGTGCCTATAATGAGCCCATGTATGCTAGATTTCCCTCCTTTTTTAATCATAATATAATTGAATTTTGGAGGTAGAATTCAGGTCTTTCTGACTGAAGCCAATCCTAGACCTTGTGATGGGTTGAAATTGCGTGGGGTTTTAAAAATTCTTTTCATCTTTCAGAAAGTGAATGAGAGGAAAAGAGAGAGATTCAAAGACAAGTGTGAAAGATTAGAGTTCGGTCCTATCACACATAATCTGCAATGTCTTCAATTGCAGCAAAGTAAATATTTGTAAAAGATGATACATCTTAATCAAATATCTTTGAACTGTGAGAAAAATGACTAGATTTTGTTTTAGGCACCATTTCATTTTAGCACTATTAACACCTTACTTGCAGTTTGGTAAGAGATTAAAGAACCCCCCACTAAGTAAAAAGTTATCCTTTCTGTTCATTTTTTTAAAAAACTTCCAAATGCAGGCATAAATGTAAGAATAAAAATTAACAACCTATGGCCTTAATGTCCTTCATATGTTAGAAACAGCATTATAACTTTTTGGTTGGGACTGAAGTTACAATTTCGATATTCAGTCCATTTTGTCTTGCATTGTATCTTCGGCATTCTCTGAAATCCCCAATTGGTTCGTGGTCACATGCCCTTACCAGCTTTTTTATATGGATATAAAACAATTTCAAAATAAATCAACCTGTATTTTTTTCTTCAGATTTTGGAAACTCAAAGTTGTTTCCTGCTTATCTTTCCCCTTAAATTATGATTCCTTAAACTGACAAGTATATGCATGTGTTTTTGAAGTGGAACACATCTTCTAGCATGCCTCTTGGGACGGAAATGGGTATGGACATTATGTCCGTAGTTCCGCCCCAAGGAGCACACAAGAAAATGTGAGGAGGCAATGGCTGAGGTGCAGGCTGCGAAGCTGGCAGAGATGGGGCACCTATAGATGGCTGGGGCTATTATGCCACCCCTGAAGCAGGCTGGGGCCACTCTGCTACTACAGTGCCCGGGTTCCCAGCCTGTTCTGCAGAGTGGGGCAGGCTGGGGTAGCTCTCCTGTTGTGGCACCTGGCTTCCCAGGCTGGTCCCGTGCTCTGCAGAGCAGGCCTGGGAAGTGGGGAGATGCTGACACTGACATTCACAGAACTCCTGCTACAACATGTAAGAAGGCTGTGTGTGTGTGTGTGTGGGGGGGAACCAGGAAGGAGAGGTAGGTGAGAGAGTAAAGGTCAGGGGGAAAGGTGTGTGGGGGGAGGGATTGAGGGGGGAGGGACTAGGAAGGACAGGTAGGTGGGAGAGGCGAGGAGCTTGTGGGGGAAAAGTTGTGGGTGGGCGGGTAAGGATTGAAGAGGGGAGGAACCAAGAAGTACAGGTAGGTGGAAGAGATAAGAGGGGAGGGAGAGGAATGTGTATGTATCAGAGAGGGAGGGGGCAAGGATCATGGAGTTTCACAGCAGGTATGCGTTCCATATACCCTGTGATAGTCGGACTCTCACAAGAATTTTTTTTTCACTGAAGAATCGGGACCATTTGTGACTGTTGACTGAAGATGGTTTCTCATTCCTATCTTCACAAAATTAGTTCTATTTGTTATTCTCTCAGTAGATACATTATGACAAGGACCTCATAGCAAATCTAATTTCTTTGTGTCTTATACCAACTGCAGTTCCGTTATCAGGTCTTCTTCTTTTGAATGCTGCTTGGATGCATCTGTTATAGGCTGAGTTTCAATTGTCTCCAGATAGAAAGACAAGCATCACTCACCTTTTTCAGTTAACCACAATTTATTTTTTTTACCCATGTCTGAATAAGGCAAGCCCCTATGTATGGGTATAAGTATATCAACCAGTCATGCTCGCTGTTGTATGCCCTGAAGGAGAGAACTTCCTTTCCATGCTACATCTGTTTTATATAGCTTTTATATAGCTTATATTTGTTATGAATAGTCTAACAGTGATAAAGCAGGACCAAGCATTATTTAAGACTCTATTTTTTAATTTGAAAAAAGTAATTAATACCTGTCCAGCAAAATGAGTTGGAAAACATCAAGAGATCTAATTTTTAAGAAATGATCTCTGGAGAGAACTAAGAAATGCAAGGTGCTTCATGCAGTCTCTGGTATTCTTCCAAGTCGGCAAAGTAGTTTTTTGGATGAAATAAGCTTGAAAATGGGTGATGGATGCTCACACTGGGAAGGCACTACAGAAGATGATAAAATGCCAGATCTAGGATACCAACCACTTGAAATATTAAGGCAAGCAAGACCTGTGTCAAAGAGACCTTGTACAGGAGATTACCCTAGTACTTAGGGTTTGTGCCTTCTCAACAAGTTACCATGGCTGGTGGCTCTGGTGTTCCCAAGAGATGACAACTAATGTTATTTTGCATCTTACAAAACATGGCCAAGATATTTTTTATTGGCTCTTTGTTTTGAATTGGTAGCTGGCTTTACATTTTCAAACATTCAAATGAAGATTCACTCAAAAGTGAGGTTGACTGGCAATCTGTCAGTGCAATTTTTTAAAAACACCTTTTGCCCACTTTTTGCTGAAATGCTGTTTGTTGTTTTCTATTGTTTTCATTACTGACATATTGAACATCAATATAGCTAATTCTCAAAGTGGCCACATCTTTGAATGTTTAAATCAAGGGACCAGGGCCACGGATAGATGACAAAGCTTTCCATAGACCTGTCCTGGAGAGCCCTGGCAAGCCCAGATTTCGGAAGCCATGCAGGGTCAACCTTGGCTAGTATTTGAATGGGAAACACCCAAGGAGCATTATGGTCATAAAGCAGAGGCAGCCAATAGTAAACCACCACCAAATGTCTCTTGATTGGCTGCCAGACAATTCTAGGATTGCCTGGCTATACTGGTGTCAAGCTGCAATACTGGTTATCTCATCTCTCTGTCCTCTTCTCTCTAGAGATAAGGGTGGGGTGGGTATAGGTGGGTATAGTTTCCACCATGTTGTTGGTTTAGTGTACTTTATATTTTTGTGTCCATTTTAATGGGGTTTTAATGGGGCTTTTAACTGGATGTCTGTTACCTGCCACAAGCTGGCTCAGGAGTGGCGAGTAACAAATATAATAATAATAATACACATGGCATATGATAAATAAATAAATAGATCTTTCCATGAACCTGAGAAAAGCCCCAAGTGTGCAGAAAACCCCCCAGAAAATCTTTAAAAACAAAACAAAACCTGCATTGGGGCTGTTGACATCTTCCAAAATGAAAGAAGCAGTGCCTGTAGCTTTAAGAAATGAATGCCCTCAGTGGTCATTCCTAGAGAGTCTCAACAGTATGGGCAAACATCAAGCCTTGGTTTAAAGGTGTGGTTTTTCTTGGGGGGGGGGAATTCCTTTCTAGGGCTAGTTTAGAAAGGAACCTCCATGGCCAGAGGCAGTAAGAGTCTGAATACTAGTGATAGGATTGAACATTTGGAGATACTTTGGTTCTTTGTTCTGTTTGTTGGCCCTCCAGGGAAGCTGATTGGCCACTGAGTGAAACAGGATGCTGGATGAAGCAGGCCACTGTCCAAAAGCAGGATCTGAAACTGGGAAATTATGCCATGGTTTAGAATCCTGGCTAATAGGGACAACTCAGATTCCAATTTGCCTAGGCCCCTTCATTCAGACAGCACTGTTAATTGGAGTTTGATTGAAGGCTTTTGAAACAAGGAAGTTTTCAATTGCACTTAATTGCACTATATGCATGCAGGGAAAGGAGAGCATAACCATCCTAACAATCCTACATCATCAGAGGAATGCCCTGAAACCTAAAAGTGTCTTTAATCTGCCAGGGTATCTTTATTAGGTATAATGTAGTTCTGATTTGGGGGTGTTCCTCCTTTTCTTTTCTGAAATGTCCATTTCTAGATGTTGTCAGGCAACACTTGGGCTATGGCAAACCATGTCTTATCTTCAGGATCTGCTATAAAGTATTTGATTCCCACAGACCATAAAATGAATCAGATGCAAGGAATTTAGGCTAATGGAAATCCAACATGATTAAACCAAAATGAGCTGTGGAGGAAAGGTATAGAGGTATGAATGGGAAGGAGAAGGAAATGTACTACAGAGCTTCCTGTAAACAATTTTTAGGGTGGAGTCATTAAGGATGATCTAAACCTAGAAACATGATCAGAATACATTTTCTGTAAGTTAAATGTTCAGTTCCCCATTCTCTATCAGCAATCAATTCCTAGCAACTGAAATACAGCAAATTTACCAAATCAACAGAGCTGATTTAAGGCTCCAAGTTAGAAGCAGATCCTGCTAGATGGTTGTTTACTGAAGGAAAGTAATGCCATATTTAGTTGGAAAGGCATGTGTAGTTTCTCTGGTCCTGATGATCAAAAAGAGGATTTTGCATCAACAGTTTTAGTCAGTACTCCTGTTGTAGTCGTGTCGAGAGTCTATTTAGCTTTTGCATTGTGGTTTTTTGCTTTCTTTTTCTGTGGGATTTTCAACTGAGGGTGACATTACTGTGAAGGCAGCGTTTCAGAGTCTTCACCTGTTCTGCCATCTCTGATTTTATGTTACACTTTCTGGTATCAACTTTAACAATCTCATTCTCTGGTTCTCTCTTTTCTTTTACACTTCCTCTACTCGTTTCCTGATGTTTGACACAATAAAACCCTTGTTCTATGTGTGTGCGTAAACCATATTTAAAGCTTTGTTGCTGCTGCAGCTGCAATTTCTAAGAAATGGAAAGAAAGACAGGTCTTTAAGTACAGAGGGCCTCCTAAACATAACGATGTAATATTTTGAATGTTTGTTTTTTTAAAGAAATTGGTTGTCTGAACACTTTCTTTCTTTCTTTCTTTCTTTCTTTCTTTCTTTCTTTCTTTCTTTCTTTCTTTCTTTCTTTCTTTCTTTCTTTCTTTCTTGTCGTGGTTAAGAGCAGTGGCCTGTAAGCTGGAGGTAGCTATCCATAGCTGATCACATCAACCTGCATGTTGTGATACAACTTCTTGGAATTCCTTCTCATGTAGTCGTACTATCCATTTAAAGATATTGAAACAGTCTCCAGATCTTGAATGCATAAATTAAGTTTTTAAAAAAAGCCTGCAAATACTTAGTGGGGTGTTGTATACTGCCCTTTTTATGGTACCTCCTTCCTTTCTACTACCCCCTCCCCCCCAAAAAATGCTCAAATGATTTGCAGGGAAATGAGGTAAGTGCCATGGAATACACAAAAGCTATATGAAAGCAAAATAAATAAGATCATATTATGGACTTTGATTTGATCCCTGTGTTTAGTCCAATCCCACAACAATTGAAAAATCCATGATGCTGAATATTTTCCATGGGTTTCATGATATTGAATGATTTTTGCAGCCAAATTTTGCAGACTCCATCTTGGATCAAATTAAAGAACCATGCTAGGAACTGTGTTATAAAATGCCATTCAATGATGAGACAGCAATGTCCCTATGAGAAACTGTCACACCCATTCATCAAGGACTTATCTAGTGATTACTTATGATCTCCCCACACCCAGACCAAACTGAACAATTCATGCTTGTGAGATGATTGCCTTACATTTTATTTCCAAATAATAAAGACCTGCCCAGTAAATGTATCAAGTACTTAATTAAAAAGATAATGTAATTTCCTGCCCCATTCGCATTCCCCTTTGGAATAATTCAAGCAAAAAGGAGACCTTTTCACCATTGTCCAAAATTTTTAGATGTAAAAGGATCCCCTTTAAGCATTTCGGTTTTGACGTCAACACAGGACTGTGATGCTATCACCATGCATCACTGATCATGTTGATCAGTCAATGCATGAGTCTCTCTCTCTCTCTCTCTCTCTCTCTCTCTCTCTCTCTCTCTCTCTCCCTCCCTCCCTCTCTCTCGTGCCTAGTAATTTTTGCTTTTAGAACCTTTATACACTATACAAGTGATCTGAGTGGGGTCAGGAGCCTCCAACCTAACTTGCAGTCAAATGTCTGATTGTGTGACTCTCTGTTAAAAGTGCTGTGGGTCATGATTAGTAGGAGATGCTTCATACTTCCCTCCTATGGTGACATAGGTGTGATGTGGATGTGAAGAAAGTGTAGTAGGGAAAGTTGGGTGGGAATGGTTGCTGGCTTCAAAGGGTCTGGGTGGCAGAGGGTGGTGGAAAGGGCTTTTGCAGAAAGGGGGACAGCAGGGTAGGGCAGTGTGTGGCTGCCAAGGTGTCTGTCTTGAAGGCCATGGCAACATTTTTTGGAGAAAGGGGTCTCGGGCATGGCCATGTTAGCTGCGTTGCAAGTGAGCTTGGTTGGGAAAGGTTTTTTGGGGGGATGCAAGTGGGAGTCAGGTTGGTTTCTGGGGGGATGGATGGAGAGGGGGGAGGCCTTCCTCTCCCCATAACAGACACCCTGTGAGGGAGGTGGGGCTGAGAGAGCTCTCCAGTTTAGAGGCCATCATTCATTAACCATTGGCAGGGACTGGCAGGGACTCATGGGAATGAAGACACTGGGGCAAGGATGCATGCTGTAATTCTAGGGGATCCCCAGATCCCACCTGGAGATTGGCATCCCCAAATACAGTACCAGAGAGTTCTCCCTTCAAAACATCCATTTTCTCTATGGGAACTGATCTCTTTAGTCTGGAGCTGTAATGGTAGGGAATTCCCAGGGCCCACATGTAGACTGGCATCCCTAATTATAGTACCAGAGCATTCTCCATTCAAAGTATCCATTTTATCTCTAGGAGAACTGATCTCTTTAGTCTGGAGCTGTAATTCTAGGAGTCCCCAGCTCCCACTTGGAGATTGTCATCCCCAATTACAGTACTAGAGAGTTCTCCCTTCAAAGCATCCATTTTTATCTAGGAGAACTGATCTGTTTAGTCTGGAGCTGAAATCCTAAGGGGCCCTTTCTTCTCCCTGATGTTCTCCCCTGGCCATCGCCTCTTTTTTGTGGTTTAGGCCAGGACTGTTGGGCTTTTCTCAACCAGCAGGTATGCCTCAGAGTTCATAAGAGGCAGCATGGAAGCATGTGCTGGCAGCCTTCATGTCAGGCGGGCAGGAGGGATGGCCTGGTGGCCAGTGTGCCTAAGGGTCCATAAGAGGGGGAAGGCAGCAGTTGAGGTGGGTGCTCCCCCTTCGAAAAGACACATGCTGGCTTTCCTGAGCTCTGTAGGCAAGAGCCATTTCCTCAGGAGGGCAAAGCCGAAGAGCTCCATGCACCCATGGCAGCTCACTTACCTCAGGAGACATGTCTGAGGGACTGCAAAGAAATGGCAGAATAGTGGGGAGACCTTTCGGGGCAGAAATTCTAATCTGATTGGGCAGCCAGTGGGTGGATGGCCAATCAGAGGCCTACAGGAGCCAATGATTGGCCCATAACCCTTAACACCAACTCCTCCCAAGATGCCTTACTGGTTTTATTTAGATGATCGTGGTTTCAGATCAGCTACAGCGTACGTGCCACTTTTGCATCATTCCTCAAACTGATGCATGTCATTATGAACCTACTGGATTGAGCTGTGGTTCCTTCCTAGTGTGAGAACAAGCTAAATATTTAGATCCAATTTAGAACACACAGTTAACACAAGCAGGCAGGCAGAAGAAGCAAGATTTGAATACCAGGGGAAAAGCCATGCAACCTCCAGCATCATCACAGCAAGATTAAGACATTTAAGGATGGCACTTTTTCTGAAATCTCTCAATTGCTTTATGTCTGGGGAGCTGGCAGAGAGGGATAGCACTAAGAAATCTATGCCAAAAGAAACCATGTACAAAACATTTACACTTTAGGAATATGTGAGTGTTCTAGAAAGAGCATCTCTCCTTTAGGAGCCATATTTCTGCAGTCTCATCATTCAATAAACTGAGGAGGAGAAAACTCAGGTCCATTCCGCACAGGTTTAATGTAGCAGGAGTGTGGCAAATTGTAATCGCTACTAATATGCAGTTATGCACAACATCGTACACAATCTGCCACACTCCTGAAACAGTCCCGCTAGAAGAGCTTCGTTGTAGCGCTTCCAGGGAAATCCCAAAAAGTGGATTCACCCTCTGGAAAGTGCTACACTCTTGTAACCAATCTGCAACACTAGCGAAAAAGTTCTGTGCGTTACCATTGTTGCGGTTTCAGCAAAGTCCCTCCCCCTGGCTCTCTCCTCTGAACATCCGACAAAGCAATTGCCATTTTTTGTTCTCGGAGCGAGCAGAGAGCAACGAACTGGCGAGCCTTCATTCACCCAGCAAGGCTTCTCCGGCTGCAGTCCCTCCACAGAGCTGCTTTAAAGCTCGCCTCAAGTCACCAAGCACAACACAGCCCCGTTTGCAAGTTCCCTTTATTTTTGGCCAAAAATCACACCCATGCACGGGGGGGGATTTTTTTTCACTCGGGGGAGCATCGCAATGATGAATCAGCAGCTCACAGGCCAGCTGCCAGCTAGATGGGTCTCTATGTTAGGAGGAAGCAAGGAATCAAGGAATCAAGGCATATTCGTTGCGACGTGTTTTTTTTTTAACTGTTCTTAAAGGCAAAGGGGCTTTTCGGGAGCATGGTAACAACCACCCATTGGCTGCTCGTTTGATTGATGGCCAGGGGCAGGACAAAGCATGGCAAAAATCGCTTCCTTTCTAGCGATTTTTGCCGAGACAGGAAACCTGTGGGAAACCATTGAAACGCAACTGGATTCCACTACAAAGGCAGGTATGCGTTACGCCAAATTCCACTATTTAAAATTCCATTTTTTCTTTCCGAAAGCAATTTGCCACATTGATCCTGGTGCGGAATGGGCCCCAGTTAGCATGGAAGGTCTGGCAGGCCTATTTAGGAAAACCTTTTACAAAAGCATTCAATAGTGTTCCCTTTTTCTGTTTATGATAAAAGGCCTCTAGGTGACTGTTGTTATTACAAGCTGATGCTTAGCTGGTCTATGGGCCAGCCAGGGCATGGTGGGGGAGGTGGTGGTGCAATTGTCCCTATATGGTGATGCAATTTTCAGAATGACCCAGAAGTGACAGGTCATGCCAGAAGTGGCAGCATAGCATGGAGTGGATGATCATTTCCCACCACCCCCAGTAAATTCCCATCTCCCCCATCTCTCACCACCAGTTCCCAGGAGATGCCTGGCAATGCTCATTATTTAGGGCACAACTCAAGGTGAACAGAAACAAATAAGTAGCTACACATACGTTCCCCATAGATTTAAAGATGGACTGGAGTATAAAACAGTGCCTCTGAAATTCAGAGCTATGTTTCCAGCTTTACACGTGCCATGATTCAAAAACAGATAGCAATGTCAACAAAACCCTCACAGAATTTTTCAGAAATGGGCTAAATGTGACACAACACATTTAAGAGAAAGGAAAGGTTAGGTGAGGCATCTGTAGTGGAATGAATGGCAAAACTAATTCCTCTAAATCTTGCTTGTTTTTTGCTGTACTTTGCAGCACTGCCAGCATAGTTGAAAACCTTTCCTGTTTTAGAATTTCTCTGAGATAAACAACAGAACTTCCCTCTCACTTAACTGCTCTGTGACACAATACAAGGTCCTCTCTTTCAGATAACTGCATTACTTTGGATGTTCAGTAATTTGTACTTACTCTCTGATGCGCAAGGATGACAGAGTGGAGGTGTTGTGAAGTTAAGAAAAATATTGCATCAGAAGACATTCATCAATGTTTCCCTTTGGAGTCTGGCATAGCCTCTTGTGAGCTGAGGCCTCCACCAGTTCTAATAAGCAAGTAACTGTTCTCTGGTGTGAAAATCAATAATGTCCCTTATGGGTAATAGCTATGCCTGGAAACTGGAAAATGGGCACTCTAATTCGCACACTGATGTAACTCTTAAAGAGTAGATTAGGAAAAACCTGAATTCAGAAACAAAAACCAAGAACTTTCCAGGCAATTTTTATATTCCTTCCCTCTTTCTCTTTCTTTTGATCAGTCTATTGGGTCATAAATAATAAGTTTCAAAGAAAATGTATAATGGGCATGGATCCAGTGGAGATTTCCATTGACTGATGAGGTTTCTGTCTGCAGAGCATGGGGGTTCTTGACTGACCCATCTGCAGCCCAAAACAGAAATACAGAAAACTTGGGGGACCCCTCCAGGCACTGTGGGGAGGATGTGGGAGGTCTGCAACAGGAGGGGGGAACTGGCAAGAATCATTCCACTTTTATCCATGGAAATCCTCATGGGGATACAGGCCATGCTCTTTTAATATTCAATGAAATCTTGTTAGATCACATGAACATACAAGAAAAAAATACTTCTGGAGTTCTGAAACTGCCAGTCCATTGGATCAGACAGCCACTAATATAAGAAGCAGTGTGGTGTCATGGTTATGGTATCATACTAGGATCTTCAAATCCCTCTATGCCATAAAACCTTTGGGCCAGTCACACACTCAATTTAGCCAGCCTCAAAGGGTTGTTAAGAGTTCATAATGAAGGAGAAGAGAACAATATAAGCTGTTTTGGCTCCCCATTTGACAGAAAGGCAAGGAAGAAATGAAGTACATTAAAAAAAAAAAACTTTACCAGCAGCCTCTAGAAAACTTCCATTAGCTCTTAAGCCAGCTTGATGTTGTGGCTAGGAGTGTGGACTTCTTATCAGGAGAGTCGGGTTTGATTCCCCACCCCTTCTCCACACGCAGAATATAACTTTTTTTCTGACGCACATGAGATACACTCTCAGCACAGAATTATATAATAGCAAAGCGTGGTGACCGTAGGCTGGGGTCTTCAACCCCCGTCCACGGCCCGGTACCGGGCTGCTAAGGCCATGGTACCAGGCTGCCAGCGGGCGCGCCTGCCTTCCCCCCCGCAGCGAGAGGGGGGGAAGAGGCAGGCGCGGCCGCTGGCATGCCAGCGACGCAAACGTGTACGCGCGGAGCCGCCATGCATGCATGTTTGCGCCCCCTGCTGGCAAAAACGCGCATGTGCAGCTGTTCTGCGCATGTGCGTTTACGTGCAGCTGCTGTGGCCGGGCCGCTGGCTCTCTCCCACCCTCGGAGGCGGTCCCTGACTACAAGAAGGTTGAGGACCGCTAACTCTAGGCATATATCATAGGAGGTGGTCCCCCAAAAGGATAACATTTACATATATTGGTTGGAGCCATAATTTACAGATCCCATTCAACCACTCAGCTACACTTTATAATGAGTTTAATATAGATGTTTTATAGAGAGTGTATTATCACAGTTCTGACCACTGAGGAAGACCCAGTAGGGTCAAAACACGTTTGATCTTATGTGCTGTTAGTTCTGTATAGCTTTTTATGAAGTTTTTATTCTGTTTTTAATTGTGCACTATAATAAATAATTAACCAGTTTTACATTATTTTATTGCACAGATCAACTTCTGAGTTCCAACCCTGTAGGGATTTCAAGGCAAGAGACGAACAGAGGAAGTTTGCGATTGCCTGCCTCTTCTTCATTCATCGAGTATCATAAACCACAGGAAGATAAACAAAATCAAGCATTGCTGCAATTCTCAAGGAGAACATTTGTTCATGACTGGATTGCCCAGCAAAAGTTTAATCAGCGGTTACATTCCCAAGGACCTGTTCATTCATGTCTTTACCTGGTGAAGAATTTACTGGGATAACTTTTGCTCTCAGATAAAGAATTTCTTTCCTGATTACATGAAAGATAATAACAGTCTTAACTGATTCTAGGTGGTTTTAGAATGTTGTTATTTTGACATCTATTTCAGGTTTGGGTGTTTCAATACCTAAACAAGCAAATATTTTCCAGATGGAGAATCTGATTCACTGTTAGTTACATATCAAAAGGTGTTGACGAGAATGACTAATGTTCTGGGTTCAATCCAATGCGACTAACAGTGGTGTATCACTTCCACTTCCCATGATAGATTCAGGTAGACTGCCAAGTTGGTCTGAAGCAGCAGAACAAAGTCTAAGTCCAGTGGCAACTTTAAGACCAACAACGTTGTATTCCAGGGATAAGTTTTTGTGTGTTTATCTGAAGAAGGGTGGGTGCACATGAAAGTTATATCTTCAATAAAACTTAGTTGGCCTTAAAGGTACCCCTGGACCCAAACTCAGACTTGGTTCTTCCACTCCCACGCTAGAAGAATGGAATGTTTGGATCCATCCGATGAACCATGACTGAGAAAAGCCACTTACAGCCACCCTATATAGCATGATACATATTCCTGCCATCAGCAAAAAGTGAATATGTCCTTGATGTAAAGCAAGGGTAGTCAACCTGCGGTCCTCCAGATGTCCATGGACCACAATTCCCATGAGCCTCTGCCAGCACATACTGGCAGGGGCTCATGGGAATTGTAGTCCATGGACATCTGGAGGCCCGCAGGTTGACTAGCCCTGATGTAAAGCATACAGGGTCAACTGGAAATACATTGAGCAGCAAGTCCTTAAATGTTCAGATCAGGAAGAACCTGGGTGCTCACAGTATCTCATCTGTCAAGCCTACCACAAGGAGCCGTTTGCACACCACCCTCCCGTATTAATAATTCCAAATGGGTAACTGTGTTAGCCTAGAGCAGCAGCAACAAAACAAAACTAAACACAACAAGAGTCCTGTGGCACCTTAACATGGATTCTGGTATGTTGCTTTGTGTAAGAGCTTCACTTCATGAGGAATAGGTTCCTCAGGCAGATTAATTTCTACTCAGCGATGCAACCAGTAGAAAACAACAGAGGTCAGTCTGCCTGGCCACAAGCTAGGAGAAAGCGGTCACTCTCCCTCAACCCACTGCTTTCCTGCCTTTGTTCTCAGTGTTGGTTTTCAGCCTTTAGAAAGAATCCACCTGCCTGTGGGAGGTACACTCTCATACATCTGATGAAGTGAGCATTCACTCAAAAAAGAACATTTTGTTCCATCTTGAAGTGCCCCTGGACTCTCGTTTTCATTATCCCTGGGGGATCATGCAGATTCTGAGTATTTTTAGAAGTGTTCTGGAATCCAAGGAGCTACTGAAACAGTCTTGGGGTCCTCTGCAGAGCAGCTATCAATATTATGCTACCCATCAGAACTTTGGAACAGCATTACCCATTCCAGCTATAGCGGATATTATCGGTGACAAATGCTGCTATTTTTAAAGTGTGTCTGGAAAAGGAATCTTATGCATGCAGAACTGATTTCTTTTCTCCCACAGATTCCAAATGTGCAGCTGAACCAGTTGCTAATTAGTGCTGTGGCGTGATCCAAAGGTGTTGGCATTAATTATAAAGCCCCACACAAATTTGGTCTTTAGTTATTTGAGAGGCTGCCTCTTGAGGGTAAGGAATTAGAAGGGCTCTGCTTGCCATCACAAGAAGGTTGATTTCTGGGCCTCTGGGCAGGGGCACATTTAAAGGGTAAATGCACATTTGGGCCAAGTAGCCACCTTACATTGATGCACCTCACCTAAACACTTAAAAATAAAGTGATTTTCGTTGCAGTGATGTTATATATTGTGCGAAGGAAGGAGATTCTAGCTCATTGAACTTGCCAGGTGATACTTCGTGGAGTTCCTGGCAGAATTAAGGTTTGCATCAAAGTTTATACATGGGACTGATTGAGAGTTAAGTGGAAGAGGTTTCCACCAGTTCTGTCCGCAGCCTAAGCAAGATCAGCTTCTCCTGGTGCATGGCCATAAGACAGCTGTCATAGTGAAGGTTAATATCAGGCAAAGTTCTATCTAGCCTGACCTTGAAATCTTTATTACAGGTTATGTGGGCTGCATCTTGGATAATAATTTTGCAATCCATAGTCTGGTGGCTACCACACAAGGTAGCAGCATTGTGTTGTCCTGAAGATATGTCATTCTTTTGCACTGTATTGTACTGTAATGTCTCTTATTGTATTGAAAACATCAGCATCACCATCATCTCTTCATTATATATAAAAACATGACTTTATACCCCGATGACACACCAGCCCTCTGATTGGCCCTTGGGAGGAGGGCCCTTCTGCTGAGGGCTACTCAGAGAAGCTGGCATGCTGTCAGTCACTGCCACAGGGAATCTGATTGGCTCCTGCTGGAAGGGGGGCCTCCCCACAGGGGACCAATTGGAGGCTTTTCCAGCCCTCTGCAGGGGGCCACAAGTCCTCACTGCCTCCCCTATAGGGCACTGTCTTCTCACTCTCACCACAGGCTGATCTACCCTTAAGTTGCTCCTCGAGCAGCCTGTAAGCCACTTTTAGCCTCCCCCATCATGCAAGAGGCTGGAGGGAGCAGTAAAGGTGGGTGAGAGGAGATGGTGCTGCCTCCTTGAGGGGGGGGGCTTACACTGATGCCCCAGCAAGGATGCTGCCCCCTCCCAGCTCCATGCAGTCAGAGCTGCTGTGCAAGTGGGAGGGAAGGTTTCCATGCAGACTCCCACACCCATGTACATCCACATTGGCTGCCTGCCCACCTCCCCATGGGGCAACGAGCACTGCTGGTGCAGTGGCAAGAAAGCTGCTGCCTCCCAGCCCCACAAAGTTGCCACTCCCACATGGGTAGGAGGGTTCTACCTGGACTCCCAGTACCATATGGAGCCAGGGCTGCTGGGAGCCTCCATCCTGACTGGCTGCCCACCTTTCTGCTTCCCCGTCAGGCTAGGACCAATGAGTGGGGCTGGAGGCTGATGGGATGCTGCTGCCTCCCACCCCTACACATTCATGACTGCTGCAGGGAAGCCACCATCACTGACTTCCAGCCAGCCTCCAGCGATGAGAGCTGGTGTTTAGAGGCCTGCTGCTATCACCTCCCTGCCTCCCACACTGAGTGCAGGTGGCAGGATTCTCAGTCACCTCCCAAACCCCTGTCCCTGGCATAGAGAGAGCTTTCCCACCACTGGCTCCCAGACCCAGGAGTCTGGGGGCTAGCTGGCAGTCAGCGGCCACCTCCCAGCCTTCTGCACTGAGAGCAGATATGGTAGGGGTGCTGTCTCCCAACCACCTGTGCCTAATGCTGAGATGGGTGGTGGCCAGCATGCCAGTGTCCACTTCAAAAGTGGGCTAAGAGTCACCAGCCCTCCCCACCCCCAAGTGCTCCCCCTGGACCTGTGCTCCCACTTTCCTTGCTTAGGCTGGAAATATATGAAAGCACAATAAAGAAGACTATGCTTCTAGTCATCTGTAGATTACATGTCCTGCAGCAAGCATAACCCATCCTTGCACACAGGCATTCAAAGGCAGGAATTCCATGCAAACTTTATTCTCTTTATGTAGAAATCATTCACCCTAATCTTCTTTTATCTTCCTCCAGTTTAATTATTCCACCTTTGTTCTTCTGTTGGTACAAAGGGGAACAAACAATTGGATGCTGGAATTTTGAAATGAAATAATCATATCTCTGAGGTGTAGATTCATCTATGTATCTACCTCCCCACATTGTTTATTAAGATAATGAAAGTTCTGTTTGTAGTGTTTAATCTGGGAGAGTTTGTTCACTCCTATATGGAAGTCATCCATTCATATTACAATCATTAAGTGATGAACATTCATTTCAGAACTTTAAGAATTATCCTCATTGCTCTCCAAAATGTTACTTGCATGTTCAGTAATACACAGTGTGCTAATGGAAGCCAACATGTCCTAGTGGTTAAAGTATCTAACAAGGAGTTGGGAAACTCATGTTTGAATCTCTGCTGTGCCATGGAAGCTTGCAGGGGTGAGTTTGGCCCATCACTGTCTTTTGGTCTCCTCGTCCTCCTAGGGTTGTTGCAGGAAGGATACAAATGGAGGAGAAAATGATATTCTAAGGTCCTAGTTCTGGCCAAGGTCAGATTCACTTCTCTGGGGCCAGAGATCTTGAGCAGGTTTTACATGCCCAACTGTAGTTTCTCTGAGGGATGTAAGGGAGGAGGCAGTCCCACAGGTATGAAGGTCCCAGATCATTTAAGGCCATAAAGGCAAGAACCAGCACCTTGAACCTAATTTGATGTTCAATCTGGAGCCAATGGAGTTAAGAGAGCACTGATCAAATGTGCTCTCTCCATTTGATTCCTTTAAGGAACCTGGCTGCTGCATTCTGAAGCAGTCAGAACTTCCAGATCAGGAACAAGGGTAGACCCATGTAGATTGAACTGCAGTAGTCAAATCTGGAGGTGACCATTGCATATATCACAGTGACTAGGTCAGATGCTGACAGATAGGGTACTAGTTGTCATTCCTGGTGATGGTAAAACACCTGATGGGCAGCGTTTGTGACCTGGGCTTCCATCAATGAGGTGGAGTCCATGATTACACCCAGATTCCTGACCGTGGTTGGAGTAGTTAACTGGACCCCATCAAGGGCTGGGAATTGTAGTGCCACATCTGGAGGATGCCAGCCCAGCCAGAGGATCTCCATCTTAGCTGGATTTAGTTTCAGTCAACACCAGTTGAGCTAATCTGCCATCACCTATAGGCAGCTGGTGAGTGCATTTGGAGATGTAGGTGGATGGCTGTCCATCAACAGCCATCTATCAGCATGGTTCCCATCAGCATGCTGGTGACGTTCCATCCCGAAATTCCAGATTGGCTGGCCCGACAATGTGCATAGAGATGTTGAATAATGTATAAATATAGTTGTGATCTAGCAGAAATTTCAGTTATCAGGATATTACTTTTTACCCTTTCTTTCTCATTTTTATAACCTGATTTCAGTCTTTTAAGACTGAATCAATCCCAAGGCATTCTCCTGACTTGTGGGAAAGCATTCATTCTTCTTCCCATTGTGGAGGAACAGTAACGCCAGCGTCCCAGATGGAATTTTAACCTTCACCATCTTGCTTCTTTACAAACTTGTATTGACTAGAAAAAGTCTCAGAAAAGTCCCAACACATTCCTTGTCTTCTTCATGACTGTTTTGTGCATTATTAGGCTCTTATAAAGCCACTGTTTTGGTGACTACTGTACATGACTGTACAAATCTCCTCCCTGGATCCTCCTCTATAAAATCTACAATGAGAAGGTCTTCTCTGAGCACCAAGGCTACAAATACTTTTGGCTGGATTCCAGGTTTCTTTTAACACTCCATTTTGACAATACCTCTCATTACTCCTCTGTATCTCATGGTTTTTGTCCATCTATATCCCATAATCCCCCCCTTCAAGGATCGCTGCCTTGTTGTGGCAAGGGGGCTTGCGTAGCTCAGTGAAGCTATGAGCTATGCCGTGCAGGGCCACCCAAGACGGACAGGTCATAGCTGAGAGCTCTGACAAAAGGTGATCCACTGGAGAAGGCAATGGCAAACCACTCCAGTATCTTTGCCATGAAAACTCTATGGACAGTTCCAATAGGCATAACGATATGACGCCGGAAGATGAGCCCCTCAGGTCGGAAGGTGTCCAATATGCTACTGGGGATGAGCAGACGGCTAGTACGAGTAGCGCCAGAATGAATGAAGCGGCTGGGCCAAAGCCGAAAGGACGCTCAGTTGTGGAAGTAACTGGTGGCGAAAAGACAGTCCGATGCTGTAAAGATTTTTATTCCATAGGAACCTGGAACGTCAGATCCATGAATCAAGGCAAGCTGGACGTGGTTAAACAAGAAATGAGAAGACTGAACATCGACATTTTAGGAATCAGTGAACTAAAATGGACAGGAATGGGTGAATTTAATTCAGATGACCATCAGGTATACTACTGTGGACAAGAATCTCGCAGAAGAAATGGAGTAGCCTTCATAATCAATAAGAGAGTAGGAAAAGCAGTCTTGGGATACAATCCCCAAAATGACAGAATGATCTCAGTTCGAATCCAAGGCAAACCATTCAACATCACAGTGATCCAGGTCTATGCCCCAACCACTGCTGCTGAAGAGGATGAAGTTGATCAGTTCTATGAAGCCCTACAACACCTTCTAGAAGCAACGCCAAAAAATGATGTGCTTATCATCATGGGGGATTGGAATGCTAAAGTAGGAAGCCAAAAGATAACTGGGATAACAGGCAAGTTTGGCCTTGGAGTACAAAATGAAGCAGGGCACAGGCTGGTAGAATTTTGTCAAGAGAATACAATGGTCATAGCAAACACTCTTTTCCAACAACCCAAGAGACGACTCTACACATGGACATCACCAGACGGTCAACACAGAAATCAGATTGACTATGTACTCTGCAGCCAAAGATGGAAAAGTTCTATACAGGCAATAAAAACAAGACCAGGAGCTGATTGTGGTTCAGATCATGAGCTTCTTGTTGCAAAATTTAGGCTTAAATTGAAGAAAGTAGGGAAAAGCACTAGGCCACTCAGGTACGAACTAAATCATATCCCCGACGAATATACAGTAGAGGTGACAAATAGATTTAAGGAATTAGATCTGATAGACAGAGTGCCTGAAGAACTATGGACGGAGGTTCGCGACATTGTACAAGAGGTAGCAACTAAAACCATCCCAAAGAAAAAGAAATGCAAGAAATCAAAATGGCTGTCTGAGGAAGCTTTACAAATAGCTAAGGAGAGAAGGGAAGTGAAAGGCAAGGGAGAAGGAGAAAGATACACCCAATTGAATGCAGAATTCCAGAGAAAAGCTAGGAGAGATAAGAATGCCTTCTTAAATGAACAGTGCAAACAAATAGAAGAAAACAATAGAATGGGGAGGACCAGAGATCTTTTCAAGAAAATTGGAGATATGAAGAGAACGTTTCATGCAAAGATGGGTATGATAAGGGACCAAAATGGTAGGGACCTCACAGAAGCAGAAGAGATTAAGCAAAGGTGGCAAAATTATACAGAAGAACTATACAAGAGCGAGCTTAACATCCCTGATGACCACAGTGGTGTAGTTTCTGACCTGGAGCCAGACATCCTGGAATGTGAAGTCAAATGGGCCTTAGGAAGTCTGAGCAACAATAAAGCTAGTGGTGGTGACAGCATTCCAGTTGAACTATTCAAAATCTTAAAGGACGATGCAGTAAAAGTGCTACACTCAATATGCCAGCAAATTTGGAAAACTCAGCAATGGCCACAGGATTGGAAAAGGTCAGTTTACATTCCAATCCCAAAGAAGGGCAATGCCAAAGAATGTTCAAACTACCGCACTATTGCACTCATTTCTCATGCTAGCAAAGTTATGCTCAAAATCCTACAAGCTAGGCTCCAGCAATATGTGGACCGAGAACTTCCAGAAGTACAGGCAGGATTTCGAAGAGGTAGAGGAACTAGAGATCAAATTGCCAACATACGCTGGATCATGGAAAAAGCTAGGGAGTTCCAGAAGAACATCTACTTCTGCTTCATTGACTATGCTAAAGCCTTTGATTGTGTGGAGCACAACAAATTGTGGCAAGTTCTTAAAGAGATGGGAATACCAGAGCATCTTATTTGTCTCTTGAGAAATTTATATGCAGGTCAAGAAGCAACAGTGAGAACTGAACATGGAATCACGGATTGGTTCAAAATTGAGAAAGGAGTTCGGCAAGGCTGTATACTGTCGCCTTGCCTATTTAACTTGTATGCGGAGCACATCATGAGAAAGGCAGGATTAGAGGAGTCACAAATTGGGATCAAGATTGCAGGGAGAAATATCAACAACCTCAGATATGCAGATGATACCACTCTAATGGCAGAAAGTGAAGAGGAACTAAAGAGCCTGTTGATGCGGGTGAAGGAGGAGAGTGCAAAAGTTGGCTTGAAACTCAACATCAAGAAAACAAAGATCATGGCAGCCGGCCCTCTCAATTCCTGGCAAATAGATGGGGAAGAAATGGAGATAGTGACAGATTTTATTTTCCTCGGCTCCAAGATCACTGCAGATGGGGACTGCAGCAAAGAAATTAAAAGACGCTTGCTCCTAGGGAGGAAAGCTATGGCAAATCTAGACAGCATCCTAAAAAGCAGAGACATCACCCTACCAACAAAAGTGCGTTTAGTCAAAGCTATGGTATTCCCAGTTGCAATGTATGGCTGCGAAAGTTGGACCATAAGGAAGGCCGAGCGTCAAAGAATTGAGGCTTTTGAACTCTGGTGCTGGAGAAGACTCTTGCGAGTCCCTTGGACTGCAAGGCGAACAAACCGGTCAGTCCTAGAGGAGATCAGCCCTGACTGCTCTTTAGAAGGCCAGATCCTGAAGATGAAACTCAAATACTTTGGCCACCTCATGAGAAGGAAGGACTCCCTGGAGAAGAGCCTAATGCTGGGAGTGATCGAGGGCAAAAGAAGAAGGGGACGACAGAGAATGAGGTGGATGGATGGAGTCACTGAAGCAGTAGGTGCAAACTTAAAAGGACTCCAGGGAATGGTAGAGGACAGGAAGGCCTGGAGGATCATTGTCCATGGGGTCGCGATGGGTCGGACACGACTTCGCACATAACAACAACAACAAATCCCATAATCCCCAGTTTAGCGTTTGGGGGGCTGGGGGGATCAAAGGGGATCTTCTTTGGATTTTACCAAGATTAACTGGATCCATTGACTGTGCAGAATACTTTCCCTCGCTGAACAAAAATCATACACACATTTAGCGACGTTTTTCTTGGTTGGAGAAGTGATTTGCTGCAGGACAGTGAAACTCAGGAATCTTCCATTTTAGTATATACACCACTGATACCCCACATCTTTTCTTGTATTCCCTACTTAGCATATTAACTTTGGCCTCTGTCTTTCTCCCCACTTACCTCCAAGTGAAACCAAGTTAACTCTTCTTAGATGACTCCTCTAAAATTCAGGATTGCACACTGCTACATCACTTGCACATTGCTACATTACTGTCATTCCTCTACCACTTCTTACATCATTGGGTGAAACACTACCATCTGAAACTTTGAAATATGAACCTAATGATGCTAACCTACCTTAGTATAAGTGGATGTAGGCATGAATGGAGGTGAACATATCCAAACACTTGCAGTGTTGTATATTATTCTAAAGTTTCCCACGATTGGAATGTGCCCCTACCAAATCTAAATGGTGAGGGTTTGTCAAGATACTTCGCTCTGGGAAAAAAATGTTGGTTACATTATAACAAATGTCCAACTTGGTTACAATAAAATCAGTTGTACCACCTTGTACCACCTACTATGATTTAATCTTTTTTTAAACTAAGTGTTCAGATTTGGGTTTGGGTAGAAGGCTGGTGTTGAGGACAGGTATTCTGTAGTAAAGGAAAGTGGCCAACAGCTTCCTGCTGCTTTGCAGTGAGTCTGGGGGGGCAAAGTTCTCTACAATCTTCATGTTTAGGAAACCTCTCACCCAAGTCATTCAGGAACTAAAAGATGAGCACTAACCACAATAAAACACACATGGGGGATTTGCTATGCTTTTCCTTTTCCCTACTCTTGAACATGGATGATCTTAATACCTGTCCAGACTACTTGTTTGAAAAAAAATGGTTGTTTTCCTGCATGCATATAAAAATGAACATGGCTTGCTGTGGCGGAGTTCAGATTTCCGTTATCAGCAGATGGTTTATCACAGTGTTACTGAAGTATCACAGGAAAGCAGATTGTTTTCCAGGGGGGAAAAAGACTAAAATATCATGAGAATGCAGGTATTATGAACACCTATTAAAGTCCTCCATGTAAACATAACTCAGAAGGGGAACTGATGAAAGCATGATGAATTTGGGAATGGCCCACAAAATGGGCTGTATGGGATTTAGAAGTGTTGGAACATCAATACTAGACTCTTTATTTTATTTTACCTTTAATTCCAGAAATAAGTGCAGTTGTAGTCTAGCAGCTATTCCATAGAGTGAAAAGGCAATATCGCCATGCTTGGATGGATATAGGTATAATCCATTGCACACAAGAACCATTAACAAAGATGGCTTAAGAGTAATTGAGGTGTGTGGATCAGTAATTTCATTTCAGAACTAAGTCTATCAGCTTCACATTGTCCTACAGCAAATTCCTTGTATGAACATATACAAGGAATTGTGTCACCTGTGGATATTTGAATCAAATACTATTTTAAAAAATAATTAAAAAATAACCCACACTTTGCACATCCTTTGCTATGCACAATCAGCCACATAATGTTTAGGCAGTAATGAATAAAAGGTATGTACAGTAGCGCATGGTGATTCATGCATGATGGCATTGATTTGTTTCATGCTCCAGAAATTTTGTATTAATAACTAAAATCTGTTTCCCTTTTTAGCCATTTCAGTTACATAACACAGACATTTGCTCTTCTAAAAATCCATCTTCTTTTATGCATGTCAAGAAGAACTTCAAATAGTAAAATAGTAGCGACTAGATTTTTTTAAAAGACGGACTACGTGTAATTTAGGAAGTGGAGTGAATTTGCTGGACAATGAAGAAAGCTGACAGGAAGATAGTTGATCAATTTGAAATGTGGTGCTGGAGGAAGTTTTACAGATACCAGGAAGTGCCTAACTCTCTCTAGAAGCTAAAATTACCACACTGAGACTATTGTACTTCGGTCACATTATGAAAAGACCAGATTCCCTGGAAAAATATAATAATGCTAAGAAGAAGGAGCAGGAAAAGACAAAAACTCAATATAAGAAGGATTGGTTCAATAAAGGAAGCCACAACCATCAATTTGTAAGATCTGAACAAGGCTGCTAAAAATAGGATGTTTGGGGAATATTACCAGTTATTAATATGGCCACCATAAGTTGCAAGGAACTTGATGGCACTTAACGTATGAATGGTTTGGTGATAAAGAATAGATTTCAATCAAATCAGTCGACCAGCTGATTGGTCAGATGAACTCATATTGCTGTAATTGGGTTGGGGAGGGGGTTAATATAAAGGGAGCCCAGATGATGTTTTCGACCACTATCATCATAATGCTTATTGATCCTAATCAAATGTCTGGTGGAAGAGCTCTGCCTTGAAGGCCCTGTGGAGACTGGGGGATGACCTGGGCAGCAAAATGTGTTTCCATTCCCTGACTATTAGAAGAGTCCAACCTGGCTGCTGTGTGTTTGGTGTCTTTAGCTTGTAAGAGTTCTGTACAATACATCTTTGAACCTGCCTCTAACATTTTTCCTGGGGGCAGGAAAGGGGTCATAAGGGGTCATAATTTTAGTCCAACCTATGCTTAAATTGGTCATAACTTTAGTCCAATCTGTACATAATCCGGAAGACATATAGAGTGGAATCATGGGGAAGTTCCATGAAAGTTTGATGCCTCTAGCTAACACAAGGTCCATTCTGTGCACTCCTGAACCTATCTCTGTAATTTCCCCAGAAAGTACTTCCTTGGGGGTATCTACTTTGGGGGGGCCATAACTCAGATTCTATAATACCAATCCTCACTAAACTTGGATGGCAGGTAGAGAAGAGTCAGCCAGAGATTCCCTGTGAGTTTGATGTTTCCAGCATGCTGGAGGGGGGCATTCTACCATGTCATAAACCTCACAAACCAAACTGGGTTGTTCCACCCTTAAAAGTTCATGATGGTTCATGGCTTGTGAACTGGGCATGCCACAAACCATGAACGGAACCACATTTTCCTGGTTTGTGCCCATTCCTATTCCTTATGGTCTCTGTTTCTCTCTTTTGTCTCTGTTTCTGTCTACATTAAAAAGCAACAGCAGGGGTACTCCTTTAGACAGAGCACTGAATAGCTTTATTGAAGTCAATGCATAGATGCCAGAGATCCTCAGTGTCATATTTTTCTTTTAAATCTATAGAGTAATTGAAGTAGCTGAACATTAGCAACATTTTTTTAAAATGGCAGATAAGCCCTAAGAGCTTAAGCGATAGTCTGTCCAGTTTGAATTAACATTCGGACATATGGATTCATTCTCATTTGAACCATCTGGGTCTACAGAACCAGCTGGAGACTCTGTTCGTATGCCACAGGCTATTTTCTTTTAAGTTCTTGGTTCAAATGACGCTGTAAATAAAATTCTAAAGGTCAAAAAGAGGAGCAAGACAGGATGTAAATGATCAATAATGTCCCTGCTTCTGCTTTACTGTTGTCACAAATACACAAAAAATCAACCAGCCGCATAACGAAATCTTGTGGCAATTAGTCACTGATTACAGCATGATACTGCTGGGGGGGGGGTAGATATTCATAATGATATAGCATCCTTTCCCCATTCATTACATTAAGGAAGAAAAGGTGTTCAGTGCACTTCTAGTTGCTAGACCAATTGACATGCCATGGCAGGGCTTTAACTATGTGGCTGAGTGGACCAGAGGGATAATTCCCTCTGTATGTCTGCTGACCAAAGGTCCACTTCCAGATGAACCAGTATGCATGTGATTGGCCAGGAAAGTGATCTGAGGGACCCTGCACAGCCACAGAAAGCTCCTCCACCATTACCCAGCTGTACCGCCAGCTAAGGTGGCTTATCCATCCCCACTTTGCTGTTCTGCTTGTCCTCACAGGCCTGGAAGCAGGGTCCATATAAGTATCGGATGTGATGGTATAGGCTGGGGATCGCAGTTAATACCATTCAAAGTCCATGGCTGTCTACTGGCTAGTTTCCTAGTGATATCCAATGACCAAAAATGCTTTAAAATATCTGGAAGTTATGCTACCTTCCACTAATACAGCAATGCAGAAGAAAGAAGTTGTACTTGAAGAACATGTTTGCAGCCCAAAATAGTCATTAATTTAATTGTGCATTTATTCTGCATCCTGTAGAATTGCATATGAAGGATGTATACAGTTAGATACCAAAGTCTCAAAGTGAAACCTTCTCATGGTAGACTTCTACCATGAGAAGGTCAAACTTTTTTCCAGAACAAATAGCCTTCTTCTGAGCTAATGTCTCTTCCATTGAAAGAGAGTTCCTTTCCCCAGATCAAGGTTACACCATTACTGGAATAGAAGAATCCAATCTGTTATAGATATATATTTGTATATATAATATCTATGTCTATCTATATCAGGAACATTACTATTGTAATAAAGTGATTGTAAGCTGCTCTGAGACTCCTAGTAGAGAAAAGTGGCATATAAAAATCCAACTCTTCTTTTTCTACACCATGAGCCATCTTGGCCTAGTGGTTAGGAGTGCGGATTTCTAATCTGGCAAGCCAGGTGTGAGTTCCCACCCCCCCACATGCAACCAGCTGGGTGACCTTGGGCTCGCTGTTCTGACCAAGCAGAAAAATCAGAGCTCTCTCAGCCTCACCTACCTCACAGGGTGTCTGTTGTGGGGAGAGGAATGGGAAGGTGATTGTAACCGGCTTTGAGACTAGTTCTGGTAGAGAAAAGAGGCGTATAAAAACCAACATCTTCTTCTTCTTCTGAAAATACTGTGAGTAAACAGAAGGAATCTGACCATCATAAGCTGTTGGAAGTAAAAAAAAGTGGTATAGGAGGCCAGATATTAATGACAAATAAATACTACTCCACTTTTTACTTCTGGACTTCCTCATACTTTTCTCTCAAGTGCAGAGACCATTTATTCAAAACAAATAGCAAAGCCAGTCACAGAGACTCCAAAACGTGCCTTTTCTGTCTATTAATAGCATGCTTCCTTTCTGTTAGCACAGGAAATTACACAGAGACAAGTACACCGATAACTGTGATAAACAAACTAGTGTAACACTTCTTTTCTATTCTCAGCATTCTTTTAGATCACAAAATAATTTAAAAGAAATGGAGAAGGGAAAGTTTTAAAATACCTTTATAGCTAAATGAGCCACTCTATAAATTAGCTAGCAAGATAAGTTGTAATTTTAAAAGAAATGAATGTCAAAAATGTAGGGCAAATAATGGGATTCTGCAATTGAATGCCAATTGGATGCCCATGGGTGAACTCCAAAGATTTTGTATTGATGCCTAAGGTGTATATGAATGTACATTCCAAATTAAATATTTGTATTAATTGCAGTTATGCATTTCTAAAAAGATCTAAAACTCAACAAAATATGAGCTAAAGACAGCAATTAATCTCAAGTGTATAAATGTATATGGTTGTATGAATATTTTTAATGATGCCATGTGAACATGGATTATATATTCTTATATTCTGAATTCAAAGACATACCCATAAGCAAGAATCTTACTTCAGTTTTGTCACAAGTGAAATATGTGTGTTTTGGACCACATCAGATGAGGCTTGGAGAGTGGATATGTTTATGTTGTACTCACAAAACAGTTCTGTTCTCCAGATGATAGAATGTTGTCCCCATGCTGAAATTTAAAATGTAGCATGTACCTCCAGCACAAGCTCCCCCACATGCAACCAGCTGGGTGACCTTGGGCTCGCCATGGCACTGATAAAACTGTTCTGACCGGGCAGCGATATCAGGGCTCTCTCAGCCTCACCCACCCCACAGGGTGTCTGTTGTGGGGAGAGGAATGGGAAGGCGACTGTAAGCCGCTTTGAGCCTCCTTCGGGTAGGAAAAAGCGGCATATAAGAACCAACTCTTCTTCTTCTACCTATGAACTAGTGCTTTATGTTATGATATTTTGTGCATCATTGTAGACTTGCATGAATTTGGAAACCACATGTAATTGGTAATGCAAAAAAGAAAAGAGATACATTGACAGAAAGAAAAAGAGTTGGTTTTTATACTCTGCTTTTCATTGCTGAAAGGAATGTCAAAGTGGCTTACAATCACGTTCCCTTCCCCACCCCTTAACAGACAGCCTATGTGGTAGGTGAGGCTAGAGAGCTCTGATAGGACTGCTCCATTAGAACAGCCCTAGCAGGGCTGTGACAAACCCAAGGTTACCCAGCTGGCTGCATGTGGAGGATCAGGAAATCAAACCTGGCTCACCAGATTAGACGCCACTGCTTTTATCCACTACACTGTGATGGCTCTCATATCTGGTTCTCCTGATATATGTCTGTGCATATAACTGCTTATACAACAGTAGATATCTATTTGTCTTCACATTGTCTTTTAAAAATAATTATAAGCTTATGGAGACTTAGATGATTTGAGTGAATTTAGGCATGGCTGCCTACTTGTGTGTGTGCGGAAAGTCAGGATTTCTGCAGACCAAATCATCCAACTCAAACTGAATCCAAATTAATTGCTGATCTCTAAAAATATCAATGTACTAATTTCTTCAGTATCTGCATAGCTAAAAACTTATATAGCAGATTTTAGGGCTGCTTTTTAACCAGTTGTCTCTTTAATACATCTCCAAGCATTTAACATTTCGTAGATAGCCAAAAATTTTAAAATATTATTATTATACATTATTGCTTCTTTTAGATGTAAACTATTCTGATATCGTTTGTTATTTTGTTACTAACTAGCATGCTATCAGAATAGTTTACATTTTGTTACTACTGTTTTGCTACTAGTTACTATTTGTTACTACAAAGATATTAGGATTGATTGAACTCTGTTGAAATTTTAGTCCACACTTTGTTCTCAGTGGTTTCTCTATGTTTCTCTTTGTGTTTCCAGACCATAATGCAGGCTTTCTCAACCAGGATTCCATGAAACCCTCAGGATGCCCCTGGAAGGGTTTCCTGAATGGGTGAGAGTTAATTAATTTTAAATATATTTTTAAAATTTGTTAAACATCTATCAGGTGATATGGCCATATATGATCATGCCCCCCCCCATCTCAAAATGGCCAGATGGGATTGTCAGATGGGGGAGGGGGGGAAAAAGGAGGTAGATTTCCAAAGAAGGAGATGGGGAAATAAGAGAGGAGGGAAGATTGATAGAGAAGGGGAAGAGTAGAAAGATGGGGGAAGATTAACAGAAGGAGATGGAGTAAAAAGAGGAGACAGTTAAAGAAAGGGGGAGTGAGGGAAGGAGTTATGGGGGGGGGGGAGAAATGCACCTTCCATAGAAATTTCTCAGGAGTCTCTACTTGTATATTCAACTTGCCAAGCTGACTAAATATGAGGATACTTAAATCCAGTGATTGGAGCCATGAAGGCAAATCTTTGTACAAACCTGAAAAAAAAACCCCTAGGCTTGCAGAAAAATCTGGGAAATAAATAAATAAATAAATAAATAAATAAATAAATAAATAAATAAATAAATAAATAAATATTCTTAGGTTGTTAAAAAATCCCCAAATAATAAAAGGACTGCCTGGAGCTTTAAGAAATGGAAGCCTTCTGTGACTGTTGTGAGGCAATCACAGTATTCCAGGCTTGCTTTTTATCAGTAAGAGGCAGGTAGCAGAGGCTGGGCCCTTTCCAAGACTGTTCTGGTCTTTATTGGGACCAGGCCTGGCAGAAACCACTGGGTGATATTGTACCACCAGACTTATTTTGCTTGGAAGTGGAAAAGGAAATCAGAAAACTCTGAGACTAAGACAGTGAGGGAAGTTTGGGGGAGGCACCAGGAGGCTGGCAGACAGGAAACAGAAGGAAAAATACAAATGTAAATTTATATAGACACTCAGAAGATAATTTTATGTCTGTTTTATAATGCCACGTAAGGGAGGAAGCTGTGGCAAGAGAGAAGGCATTGAGAAATAATCTCATCAGTCCTGAAAATGCAACCAGGAAGGCAAGCTGATGTTTCATTACAAAGTGGAGTGATATGGAGTATTATTATATCCTCCTAGAATGGCAGTTTATTTATTTGCTTCATTTATGCACCAACTTTGTCCTTGGAGAGAACTGCAAGTTACTTGCATCATTCTCCTCTCCTCCATTTTATCTTTACAATAACCCTGTGAAGTAGATTTGGTCCCAGGTCACCCAGCATGGGTGGAGATGTGAACCAGTCTTTTAGATCCTCGTCTGATGTTCTAACAATACAATATCAGCCTGTGCTAGAGGCTGTGTATCAATGGATATAAGAAATTAGATTAAGGTGCTGAGTTGCACTTTTCTGAGTTCATTTT
Source organism: Paroedura picta (assembly GCF_049243985.1). Lineage (NCBI taxonomy): Eukaryota > Metazoa > Chordata > Lepidosauria > Squamata > Gekkonidae > Paroedura > Paroedura picta. The sequence continues at coordinate 32,814,529 of NC_135379.1, forward strand.
CTCAAATTCTTTTTAGTTTGAGGGACACGAAAGAAGTTTGAATCCATGTCTTTGTGCTGCGTTACTCCCATGACCTAAAGCCACAGTCTGGCTGTGATTTCTGTGTAAACCGCAGGATCCCAGAAATCATTGCCAAGTTGCTGGTGCTGTATATGTAGGTGCTCCAGGTCTCTGTGTGATATCTGAGATTGCAAGCAATTTAGACAAGGAGGAGGAGGAGGAGGAGGAGGAGTTGTTGTTTCTTATATGCGCTTTTCTCTACCCAAAGGAGTCTCAAAGCGGCTTACAGTGACCTTCCCTTTCCTCTCCCCACAACAGACACCCTGTGAGGGAGGTGAGGCTGAGAGAGCTCTGATATCACTGCTTCATCAGAACAGCTTTATCAGCGCCATGGCGAGCCCAAGGTCACCCAGCTGGCTGCATGTAGGGGACTAGCCTCAGTATTGAATTGTTATATGGATTTAAGGAAATTGACAGCCTCTCCTTGTACTAAGGGAAAATTCTATCACTACCATCTCAGCTAAGCAAATGGCAAATGTTCAAGTCTTAAATGATACCCACTAGAATGTTTTAAAGGAGTGCTTTATCATTAATATGTCATGAGCATTACAAACGTGAGGCTCAGCTGATGGCTCTGTTGTCTTAATTGGAGGCATGCCAGTCCTCACCAGTTGATACGCTGAGCCCAAGTATTATTAGCTGCACGATCCCCAAGTATCTGTTTGTCTGTCCATCTCCTTTTGCCATTCAACCTGCCCTCCAGTGATGAAGGAATGAAGCAGAATAACAAACTGCACCACATTTGAATGTTCTCCTAAATTAATAACTCTGCAAACAGGAAACCAGAAAACCAGGCTGGGCAACATTCTTCATCCCTGATATACTAGTTTTTGATCTATTTTTTTAATATGGGTGAGCATTTAAAAGTGTTATTCCCAAACTGAGTCTAGTGATATAATCTATTTATTATTATTCATGTCTGTTTGTATTCTGCCCTTGCTCCAAGGAGCTCCATGACTCTCCCCTCTTCCACAGCAACCTGCAAGATAGGTTGGGGCTGAATTTAGTTTCAATTTGTTCATGTTCATCCAGTTCTTTATTGCCTCTAAACACCGGTTTATTAATTCTTCATCTCTCTTTTACCACTACAGCATTCTTCCACCTTATATGTGCCACTTAGCATTATCTCAAACATGTCCCTTCGGGGTGTTTTAAAAGACCATCTTTGAAAACCTCTTAATTTTTCTTTTTTTTTCTAATGCAATACTGGAAACAAGCACCCCTGGCATTTCTGTCACCTGTCTTTCCATGGACATCTAAGAGTAACCCCAAATTACATACCTGTTCTTTCAGGGGAAGTGTCATGCCTTCTAGGCTGTGTACTTAGTCCTGGACCAGTTTTACTCCTGACCCAAAGCAATTCCATCTTGTCTGGATTTATTTTCAATTTGCTCACTCTCATCCAGTTCTTCATTGCCCCTAAACCCTGGATTAGTCACTGAACTTCCTCCCATGACTTAGATGGAAAGTGAAGATTGAGCGGTGTGTCAAACCAAGCTGGTGACACTTTGTTCCTTATCTTCAGGAGATCTATCACAGTGGCTTCATGGAAAACATGGGAGATAAGATGAAGTCTCATGACATATCATAGGTTTCAAGAGCTGAACAGAAATTTCTCACTAACACTCCTGGGATCTGTCTTCCATTAAGATAGTTAATCTGTGAACAACTGTTTAAATAATGATAACACAGTTGATGATAGAAAATGTTACTCAGAACCAACAGGAATGCACTTACCATGTTGGTAGAGCAGTATAGATCAACTTATCAGAGTGACCACGATAGTTCAATAGTACAATCAGGAAGGAATGAGGCTGAAAAGCAACAAGCAAATCAATGTGGGGATTGCATAACATCTGTAAACCGCTCCTGTGGAGTGGTAGAAATAAAGTGGTAAGGGGTGGGTGGGAGGAGAAAGGGGTGGATCCTGTCCATGATAAAAACTTGGAGCTGCTAAACGGCTCCCGATTGCCCCATCTGAGTGTCACTCCGCCCCCAGCTGTCCCACCCCCCCAACGTTGGATGCCTTCCGCAATGGCGGCCATTGCCGCCCTGGCCGCTATGAAAGAAGGTGGCCCAGCAGGCCCCGGCTGCCCCTGGGCCCAGAAGAAGCCCGCAGGAAGTTCTGCAGCTGCCCAGAGGCTTCTGCCGGGCCCTGGGACAGCCTCGCCATGTCCTAGACGTGCCAAGGCTGCCCCTGGGCCCTCAAGAAGGCCACGCCATGCTCTGCAGCTGCCCGGAGGCTTCTGGCGGGCCCTGGGACAGACTCGCCATGTCATTGACATGCCGGGCCTGTCCCTGGACCCACCAGAAGCCCGCAGGAGCTTGCGCCATCGCCCGTTGGCCCGGCCTTCTGCCCAGGCCATGGACAGCCTCGCTGGCCCTGCCCTGCTACCACGGAAGCCTCCTCGTGACTGTGGACCTTGACGGACCCAGACCTCAGCAAGCTACCAGGTAAGCTGCCAGGGGGGGGGGGCTCCTCTATCCCTTCCCCTTGCCCCTTCTCCCCTTTCAAAGCCCATTTTTACAAATGGGCTTTGAAACTAGTGTATTATAAAACCTGGCACAGATAAATCCATTTTCATAGTTTGGTGGCACTTTCTGGATGTAGCAGTTGTACTGTTGTATATGTCTTAAATGTAAGGTTACCAGATTTTAACATTGGTAAAGCGGGACAGCATTGACTGGGGAGGGGGTTCTTGATTAAAAATTTGGTCTATATGGAGCAACAAAATGTTTTATAGAACACATAGAATGCAAAAATAGTATTGTAATATATATTTTTTAATTTCACCATAAGTACTATTTGCCAGGTACCCCCAGACGTCCCTCCAAAAGTGGGACAATCTGGTCACCTTACTTAAATGGGCCCAGGATTGTAGCAATGACTGATTGCACTTCAGTTTTGCCAGATGCAGGCATCCTGGGGGAAGTAAATATGGAATAATTTTGTTTTATGAGCATAAATAAGCAGAGAAATTGAAACTTTCCAGGGTAAAGGTAAAGGTAAAGGTAAAGGTATCCCCTGTGCAAGCCCCGGGTCATGTCTGACCCTTGGGGTGACACCCTCTAGCTTTTTCATGGCAGACTCAATGCGGGGTGGTTTGCCAGTGCCTTCCCCAGTCATTACCGTTTACCCCCCAGCAAGCTGGATTCTCATTTTACCGACCTCGGAAGGATGGAAGGCTGAGTCAACCTTGAGCCGGCTGCTGGGATTGAACTCCCAACCTCATGGGCAGAGCTTCAGACTGCATGTCTGCTGCCTTACCACTCTGCGCCTCAAGGGGCTCTTCTTTCCAGGGTGCATCGGTCTTGAAAAGCCTCACACTCTTGAAATCAAAAATGAGGTCACTTGTGTAAAGGAACACATCAGGGGAGATCCCAGAGAGGCTGACTATGTTAATTGTCTTTTGAATTTCCATCATATGTAATTATTTCTCAAGGCATTTGAAGGAAAAAAGAGAGAATCTATTCTATCTCTTAGCTCCTCAAATGAGTTCGTAAATAAAGTAATTAATACCTAACCATTTTAAGTATTCAAAGTGTAATCCTTCCAGAACTTTTTTGCCGATGGAGGAGGAGTTGAAGCAGACAAGAGCCTAAGGTTAGTTAGTATATTCTTGGCAGATACACATAAAGCTGCCTTATATTTAGTCAGACCACTGGTCTATCAGTACAGTCTGTTTTGATTGGCAAAAGCTCTCAATTGTCTCTGGTAGAGCTCCTCTAAATCATTGACCATTAGACCCTTTTAATTGGAGTTGCTAAGGTTCAGCCTAGGACCTTCTGAATGCAAAGCAGGTGCTCTGCTGGTGAGCCAAGCACTGGGAGAATGATTGGATCTTCCTGTAACCTTTTATAGGAAAACCCTCATCTAGCTTGGCACTACATCCCTGATCTAGATTTTCTCCTCGCAATAGGTAGATCTTGTTTTTCAAAACGATTCTATATCTTGTTTCTGTTTCCAGTGCAAAAATACCTGTGCTGAGAGCTTGCCATTGCTTTGTGAAAATGTTGTGGGATAATTATTTTTTATTTCTCATTTCAAACACCTGCATGCCTAAAACTATATATAAAAAATTGAAAAACGTCTCATTCCAATTGTTCTGTTTTTGAGGCATCGTTGACTATGGAATCTTTCTTCACAACGCAATTCAAGCCAACTGTGGTGTACTATTTACATAACATCTGTCTTTTCTATTATAGAACAGATTAACAATTAAGTTTTGTGGGTTTTTTTTTAAACAAGATGCCAACATGCTCACACAAAATATGCAGCTAAAACTGCAGTAGTGCTACATGTATGTCACAGGGAAAAGTCTTTGTTCAGCTGGTGGAGTTCTCACTTTGTCTGCTCACCATGCAAGAGAAAACAATGTTATTTCTATTATAAAATAATTCCCTGAGGGAAAGAATAAACCCTCTCCCTCCCCTTTTTATGACACATGCAACGGTTTCTTTTCAATTGTATTAAGCTGTACGGCAGAAACGGGGATTTTTTTGGAAAAAATAGTGTTTTATTTTGGCGGTGGTAGCTGTTGTGTACATGTAATACGGTTTTAATCAAATCCCAAATGCTGAAGACCTTTCAGCGGTATCTTAGGCAGCAGTGTACAAGGCTTGTTCCACTTGAAGTGGCCACTAGGGAGGTACAATTAGCTGTTCCCATGGAGAAGTTTGTTATAGTAATAAATAATAAGTAGTGTAGGTAGAGATGGAATCAATTAAAGATATTTTTGACGACCCCTAATGGTTTATGGGAATGCTAAATAATTGACAACAACAAGTTTTTGACTATGTGTGTTCTGCTGCGTCTTCCATCTGCATGTCTCATTGTAACTAACCTGCAGCTGTGCAATTGAAAGCCTGCAACGGTGGAAGCTTCATAAAGGTCAACTTCTTTTTTTTTGTTGTTGCTTTAATGCATCACTACCCACAGTACTGGGGCTGGGAACCGAATTAATTCCTACCAACCCTTCTATTGAAAAGACATTTTTAAAAGGTTAAAACTAAGCCATAAAACATTTGGATCACAGTGGATCATCAGGTGGGTCAAACTCTTTCACTTCCCCAAACAATTCCTGAAATAGACCAAAAGATGGAGCTTGGAGCTAGGTCCTGATACCAAGAACTTGTGTTGTCGCATAGGCCACAATGATGCAAGGCTAGGCTCCCAATAACAGTGACTCAATCTTCCTTGCAGGGGCTTTGATGCATTCATGGTGCTTCCATGATACAGCACATCCATTTATTTCAGAAGACGTAGTAGATCTATGCACACAATGGATGGACACCTGACAGTTTAGGGGGTTCACCTGGCCCGTGAAATTTGTTGTCTGGATCTCCACATAGGTCCAAATCCTTCAGGTACTCCTCAGTATGTATCTTACTCTTTAACCTGTCTTAGTTCATGCTTAGGTATACAGAAGAGAGATTGGAAAAAGTTTCTGCAGCAGTTCACAGTACAGAGAATGCATGTAGGCAGCCTTTGGCCTGTTCCTTGAAACCAAGCTGGATGAGACTTTAGGGAGACATGAGTAATCTCCTGGCCTTCCCTGCCCCCAAACATTGGGAAGCAGCATATCAGCACAGAACATGGTTTGTGCAGGAAAAAAACGGCTTCACATTTTCTTACCTGCCATTTCATTACCCAGAATTAATCCCCACAACTTGCCACAAATGTTTTCTTCCCTAGCTGGACAAGAAGCTGAGTGGGGGCAATTGTGATTGTAAAATCAACTCCCGGTACAAAGTTTTGGAAGGCTCCTTGTTGCTGCTCCAGTTGCTTTTGCAACCACACACAAAAATATTAGGAGGTAGCTTATGCATCTCACCTTTAGGATATGTGGACAAGATACAGGGCTGCCTGGTGTGGGCTGGGAAATACCTGGAATTTTGGATGGTGGAGCCAGGGGGGGTGAACCTGTGGGCAGGGGAGGTACCTCACTAGGGTATAATACCATAGAGTCCACCCTTCAAAGCAGCAATTTTCTCCATGGGAACTGATCTCTGTTGTAATTCTGGGAGATCTCCAGTCACCACCTGGAGGTTAGCAACTCAATGAAGAAGATCCTGCCAAAGCCTTTGCTAAGTCAAGGACATAGAGATTTCTGCACGAGTCAGAGAAAGTGATGTTCCTGACTATCTAGTCTATTTTTCATTCTAAAGATGCAATTCTATCTGCATACTCGAGCTCTTGCATAGACCTAGTCAGGAAAGTGTTTCTGAATTTTGCAATTTCTTGCATTGGCTGAGAAGACTTTTCCTTCTAGGCTGTTATGACTCTTTAAGTGCCATTCCAGAGAGACCTCAGTGTTGGGGATGGGGTTTCTTTGGGGGCAACTGAAGAAAGGACAATCCTACTCACATGTGGAGACCCTTCTGTTTCTCTTCCAGTAGCACTTTGGATTCTGGTCACAATGTCAGAACAGCACTCTCAGATCAACAGAGTTGTCTATATTAGCAGTACCTATTTATTTGCTGTTTAGGAGCAATTAATAGCAGTGGTAGTCTATTCATGATGTGTAACAGAACTGGAAAGACCTGCTTCAGTTGCCACACTATTATTGTCCCTCAGGTTTCTGTGTCACACTAATGATACCTACTAAGTTGCAGAACAAGCTATTTTAGGAAGACATTTCCCTTTGACTGGGATCCAGAATGTAACCTTGTGTACAAGTAGAAATCCTGCAGTTACCTCTCAGTTTAGCAACCAAATGGCAAGGCCAACACCTGAACTAAGCTCTAGTATCTGTCTTTACAAGTTCTTTCTGTAGTTGTATTTGGATGAATGGTTGACAGGAAATGTTCTATGTATTAGACTTCCGCAGAAATTCAAAACCTGAATCCAGTGTTTGTCTGAAGTCTTTGTATATGTGTGAAATGAATACGGTATGGTGATGACATTAACCACTTTCCCATTAATAAGCTGCAAGAATTCCTGGGAAGTTGATCCGAAGCATGGGGCGTGGCCTTTCATGTTATTTATAGGGCCACGAATCAATGAGCAAATGCGGATTTACATGGCAGGCAATAATGGCTTCATCAGATATTACTGGATTAATAATGTGCATTCCCAAAGTTGTGATGAGTGTCTTCTGTCTGTTTACCTGATGGGCCAACACATCTACTGGCTAAAAGCATTTTTAAGAGTCATCAATGTTTTATGAGCTTTTGAACTGTACAGTCGTAGCAACAAATAGCAACCTGCTACAGTACTGTAAAAGTGCGGAGGTGGGGCACTGCTACAGATATAAGGCTGCAAACTTCAGAGGAAGGAGCAATGGGTTTGCTGTGATCAAAAAAGATATTCTGGCAAACAAAGGAAATGTCTGTGCCCCCTCCTGTGATTTTGTCCCTAGGTCGCTTCCCCAAAACAAGCATAGCAAGGTTAGACATTCACCAGGTTCTCTGGTTTCCCCACCTCTGTGCTGACTGCTGTGTCTGCTGGTCTTCTGAGGTGGTGGCTGGGAGGCAAATCTCCCTCCCTTCCTCCTGGGAACAGACTGCTGGACTAGTTGCATGTCATTGTTCCCAAGCTTGCTTCACCTAAAACCAGGTGACACTCGGGTGTTTCCTTTTCAAAAGCTGCTGCTGTAAAAAGCTGATGTTGTAAAGTTCTCTTGTTTTAATTATTTTTTTTACATGCTTTATTAGGTTTCATTTTTCAGTTAGCTTTGAAAAGTTGGTTATCACAGCCTAAGTGGGCATCACCCTTGCCTGGCCCTTAGGAACCGGGAACCCTGATTCTTAATGGGGGAAGGACTCAGCAGATCTTCACAGAGCGACTCCTTAGAGTTTCCAGTGTTTCAATGCATGCCCCCCAGGCTTGAAACCTTATACTGGGAGCCAACATCCTTTTGGTCCACTTCCATTCCTTGAGGAGGCATGAGCTTATATTTGAGCCATGTAGGCAGCAGCACAGTATTGCTGGCCCCATCATCTTGACTCGCAAACATCTGTTTGGACTGGCTGGTACAGAGAGCCCCTGAAGACTCTCTCACAAGGTAGCTCATCGGTGCAGTGAACAGAGTGTGGGACTGAGCAGAAATGAGGGTACAAATTACACACACACAGGATAATGCGCTTTCAATGTCTTTTGGCAGCTGGATTTTCCTGTGCGTCACAGGAAAATCCACTTTTAAAGTGCATTGAAATTGCATTATCCTATTTGTGTGGAATAGGCCAGGAAAGGACTTTCCCACAGACTAGAGCTCCCAAGGCGCTGTAGCTCTCAGATGCCTCAGTGGACCAGTTTTATCACCTCACCCCTTGCTTTTTGCTCCTTTAACTGCTTCTCAGCTGCTCTTAGCAGTTTATTCTTCTTGAAGTACACTCAGTTCTCCTCTAGGCTTCTTGTTTCCTCCCATTACCCCTCCCCAATTTTTTTTGTACATGACAAATTTACATCTTACCAGCATATCTAGAGAGTATCCCAAAATAGGTAAAAATCCCCATCTAGGATTTGAGAAATTCCAGGAGATTTTTGGGTGGAGCAGAGGTAGAGTGAGGTTTTAGGAGAGGAGCATCCTCTCTGAGGTACATAGAGTCCTCCATCCAAAGCAGCTCCCCCTCCTCAGAGGAACTGATCTGCCTTGTCTGAAATTCAGCTGGAATTCTGGGAGATCTCCAGGCCCGACCTGGAGGCTGGCAACCCTATGTGTGGGTGTTCTGTTTTGTTGCTTTCACAAGTGGTGTGGGGAAGGGACGATAAGCGATTTGCTATTAGATACAGCAATAACTATTTTAAATAAAACCGATCAGCTGAAATCCTCCAATGTCTCCCAGAAGAGTGCCACAGAGGCAAAGCATATTCAGTAACTTGTGTCAGCACAGTTCATTCATAATGAAGCATGCGCGATGCAAACAGAGATAACTGGCTTTACATTATTAATACTTGCACATGTGAGCAACTTGTGGCCTGATCTGTTTGGGGAACTGTTCAGAAACTAATGCTGAAGAAGAAATAATGTGTTTGAGAAAGCACTGATTGCAAGCTATCGTCCAACAGCCAACACAGCTGGTATATAAAATGATAGGCTAGGCAGTGTTAATTCTGCTCAGTTTGAAGAACCATGTAAAGAACTTCACAGGTAGCTGACAAAACAAACTTGGGAATGCCCCCCCCCCCCAAAAAAAATCCTTTTAATGTGAATCCTGAGATTACAGCTACCTGTGAGTGTAATTTAAGAAACCTATAAGAATAATGTTTTAAAAAATGTTGAACCAGGTTCACCTGCCTGACCTGCGAAAGATATAGAAACTAGTGAGGCGATGAAAGGAAATTTCACCTGTGCTTGCAACTCACCTTCCAAGAACTATACTATGTCTCCATCTGCTGGTCAGGAGTATAACCCTGTGGTGTTCTGAGGATCTCAAGAACATTCGCTCTGTGAAAACTTTCCACTTCTCTGTTTTCCGTGACAATCTTCTTGAAGAAATCCTACTCCTCCTCAAAACAAACAAACAGACAACAACATCTTTGAAGAAATACAGTTTCCAGAAGGAAGTAAAGCTTGTAAGATTCATTTTTTTTCCTCAAAAAAAAAGCTGTCTTGTTAACCATACAAATAATTCCATTTTAAAAAAGAAAGCAAAGCAGCTGCAGTGTTTAAAACTCACAGTGAGTTACAACAGCCCTTCCCTTCACACCGTCATTATGTTGGTGTTATTTTAATTAAAAATGTATTTGGTAATCAACTGACTCATCAACTCTCGTGAAGTGCTTTTAAACATTGCATGACAGGCCAAAATCAACAAAGAAGGTTGTTCCATTAATAAAGAGATAGTATTGACCGCAGTGTTACCTGCTGATGTCTGCATATTTAGCAGCTGCTCAACATTGCACATAAGAATGTGGCAATGATAAATTTAATCTTTAATAATTTGATTTATCAGAATTGTATCCCACTGTTTCCTTTCCTGTGCTCAAAATGTAAGCAGAGTATTTTTGTTTTTGCAGAGGACAAGTACAAATGGCAATATTAAAAGTAGCAAAATATAGAATTTAGTTGGCGAATGCTTTGCTTCACTATGGTGGAATCGCTTTTATTCAAGTGTTGTTGTATTTTAGGTGCTCGACATGCTTGTTTATAACAGCAATGAAAATGCAGTCAGAGAATGAACTTCCCTGAGCTGTCAAAATGTTTCTGATTAGCACCAAAACTATATTTGCAAGCCATTATCTTAGATTATTTTTTCAAAGAGAGTTGCTGCCAAAGCAAAGTTAATCTAAACTGAATTAGATTATAATTGGAGTCCTTATGAATGGGAATTTTAAATTATTCTGTGTTGTGATGACATTACAATACATTATCAGGATATTGAAAGTAGTTGGCAGCAATAGGATAAAGCAATATTTTTCATATTACTGGTTGATGGTGAATTTCTGTTTTCTGCATATCTCTAATTTCTGGTCAATTTGCCTAATGAAATATTTTTAATACATCTAAGGAATATAGAGAGAGCTTCCAGACACACACACACAAAATTAAAGAAATGCACAGAATTCTTTTCTGGAACCTTTTTACTATTGATTTCTTTTCAGTTATTTTTTTAAGGTTCTAAAATGTATATAATGTTTTGTTCACATTTCAGTGGTGATAAGATATGCACAAATGATATGTTCAAAAATTGAATTCACCATGCTCAAATGACTGCAGAGTCTCACACTGTACACCCCATTGTTCTGGGTTATTCTGGTCAAACTTGATTCCAGTGGGGAGGCGTGTTGGTCTGAAGCAGCAGAACAAATTTAGAGTCCCATGGCACCTTTAAGACCAACAAAGTTTTATTCAAGGTATGAGCTTTTGTGAGCATGCACACTCCCTCAGTTATAGCAAGTGTGCATGCATATGAAAGCTCATACCTTGAATAAAGCTTTGTTGGTCTTAAAAATGCTACTAAACTCTAAATTTGTTCTGGTCAAGCTTAACTCAGCTATGAATATGCCCTTATGAAGCACTAAGACCAATTATGTATGGCAGCAGCTGCACAGGGCCAGTGCAAAGGACGCAGGGGGGTGGGGGATGCTGGAAAATGTGTTCCCCTGGGGAATGCTACTGCCACAAGATGATTCTGCTGGGGGGGGGGCGGGACAGGACGGGGGCTATTCAGTGTACAGGAAGGCAGGATAGTAGGACACTGCAGTCCCACTCCTGCACAATAGCAGACACCACCACAATTGACCCTGTGGTGCTATGCAATGCCGCAGAGCCAGGTGAGGTTGATTTGGTCCACCCCTAGCCACCATAGCACAGGGATGCCTGCAAAGGCCCGGCTCTTCCTTTGTGTATGTGCCTGCCCGAGCTTAGCCTCCAATCATGGCTGTGGCAACAAAGAGAATGCGGAAGAATCCACATTCCCTTGCTGCAGGCTATCCGAGGTCCTGATTTGGAGATTAGCTCCGCTGCCTGGCCACCGCCAGCCCAGCCTTTCCGCCCTGTGCATAATCGGTCTAGATGTTTAGTTAGCTCTCCTATAGCAGATCCTTAGATTTCTAGCGAGTGGTGCACATTGACAACATTTAGGTTCATTGTGGGTCTAGAACACAAGTGATACTATTAAGGAATCTTTGCTTCCATTTTCATATTTTATTGGAAAGTAACTATTTTGCATCTTTAATGTTGTCTATATCAACAGAAAATTATACCAGCCATTGCAACTACATAGGTAATTACAAGAAAGCAATTACTTGAGTCCATAAAAATATCTTACTCAACCAGGTCACAAGCAAGAGCCGTTTCTTAGAAGAAACTCCCAATCAATTCAGCATCCTAAATGTTTAGGTTGTAAAAATCAACTAGCAATAGCTAGCTGTCCCACTTGATTAAGGCTCAAATTCTTGGATAACTAATTATCTTATAACTTCAAGCACCATACAAAGTTATTTGTACTTGAAATAAACAAACTTGTGAGTTCATTCTTCCTACATTTTATCTTAACAAAGTCTTTAAAATATAGCAATTACAAGTTTCTTATACATATGAACATTTTCTGCTCCCCATCTTTGAGCTATATCTTTATTTATGTGAAGCTGGATGTCCTTGCCATTCTCAGATGCTTGTGCAGTCGAGTCTCAACCCATAATATTATTGATATGAGTTAGATGGCTTCTAATTTATTTATATAGTGTTATTTCCTTGTTTCTTGCCCCCCCCCAGGTTTTTTTCTATGGATGAACCTAAATAATCCTATTTGGTCCAGGATTCAGGGCAGTCCTGGAACCAAACCCTGAAATGAACTGAGCCAGAATATGTTCAAAACCAACCAGCCATTTTTATCCCCTCATTCTTCCAGGTACCCAGCAGAAAGTGGGGATTTACCTGGGAAGAATTAAATGGCTGGCAGCCATTGAACTTATCCATTTTGCTCCCCCCTGCTTCAAAGCAGGAGGGGGGATGGAACAGTAGCATTTAATGTCTCACAAACAATGAAACCTAACATCTGATGAGGCGTCCCACCTTGCTGTTAGGTTTAACTGTCTGGCAACCATTTCAGTTTAATACTTCCCTGCACACTTAGAAGTGGGAGACCTGAAATGATTGGAGTAAATGGCTCACAGCTATTTAAACCTATCAGTGAATGGGTGGACCTGCCATGCTAGCATGCTAGCGGCCATTTCATCCTAACTGTGTGTATGTGTGTGTGTGTGGGGGGGTCATTTTTTGTAAGCATAATGTTGACTGTGTTACGGCACATTTTTTTTCATTATAATATAGCAATGTTATAACAAGGGGACAAAACAGGCAGCAGGTTTCATGCAGAAGAAGAAGAAGAAGACGAGTTGGTTCTTATATGCCGCTTTTCCCTACCTGAAGAAGGCTCAAAGCGGCTTACAGTCACCTTCCCATTCCTCTCCCCACAACAGACACCCTGTGGGGTGGGTGAGGCTGAGAGAGCGCTGATATCACTGCTCGGTCAGAACAGTTTTATCACTGCTGTGGAGAGCCCAAGGTCACCCAGGTTGCATGTGGGGGAGCGCAGAATCGAACCCGGCATGCCAGATTAGAAGTCCGCACTCCTAACCACTACACCAAGCTGCAGTCTTCTCCATGCAATTATCCATCCATGAAGTTCTTTTTCTTTCTTTCTTTTTGGTGGGTAGGGTTTAATGCCACCTGTTTGTATTGCTTCTTCATTCAATAACTGAAGTATACAAGTGGTGGACTTTTCAAGTAGTGGCCAGGCAACCATGCTGGGAGGGAATGACCTGGAATGCATCTCCTTCATTAAGCAGTAGCCTGGACTAGATTATCTTCAAGAAACTTCCAACACAACAATTCTGTTAATTCTGTTTTTTAAAATCAGTTTGCTATTTTCCCCAAACCTCATATCATTTGGAAGTAATTGTCAGATTGATGTTGTTCCATCCCTGATCTGGATGTCCTAGGCTAGTCCAATCTTGTCAGATCTCAGAAACTAAGCAAGGTTAGCCCTGGTTGGTATTTAGATGGGAGACCACTAAGGAATTCCACAGTCATACTCCAAAAGCGGGCAATGGCAAACAACCTCTAAATCAGGGTTAGACTGCAGCCCTCCAGATGTCCATGGATATCTGGAGGGCCGCAGTTTGACTACCCCTGCTCTAAATGACTTTTGCCTTGAAAGCCCTATGGGGTTACCAGAAGTCAGCTGTGATATGACTATCATGCTGCCATACTGGTATTTTTTATTTTAGCATTGATTTATATGATTCATTCTTTTTCTATTTAAAATATATACGTGCCATCACTCCAGAAGAACTTGCTCAAAGAGCTTACAAAATTAAACATAATTTAAAAAAACCATAGAAGTTGTTAATAACCAGTTTTTTAAAAACAAGGTAGGGCATTGAAAAACCATAAGATATTCAGTAGTTTAAAAATGAGTTAAATACACATTAAAATGTCTACTGTTTAAATCAATGAGACCTATAAATGTTATATTCTCACTAGGCATGGGTGATTTGGATTCAATCTGATTTGTGCACAAATCAGCCCTGATTTATGCTCAAATTGGACAAATTAAATCCAAATATCCAATCTGCCATTAGTTTAAATGGCTGAATCGAGCCTGTCTGAATTGCCAAATCATGATTCAGCAAAATTTAGCAATTTGAACAAACCACGTGGCCATTTAAATTTTAAAGGGAAGCAAAAACAGCAAGGGAAACACTCTTACCTTTCCCTTTCTGACTTTCCTGCCTTTCCTGGGGGGAATGAGCATAGTGGGAGCATAGCCAAACATTGTAATGCATTTTTTCAAATGCATTGCAACGAGATCTTGCACAATGCAAGGTTTTTTGCATGCCTAAGTCCAGCTTCGAGGGGAGGGGAAGCATTTGGGCCATTTTTCAGCCAATAGCATTGCTTTTCGGCAGGGGACACTGCTCTTGGCCAATCACAAAATGCTAGAAATTAAAATAGATTCAACCATTTCAATTAAAAAAATAAATTAAAAAGTATCAACACTACAAATATTATTAACTAAAAGTGACATTACCATTAATAAAAATACTTGTTCCTTTGACTTCCAGTGCCCAGCTATTTTATGCATTTATGCATTCATGTACAAACTGGCAGTGATCCAGCAGACAATTAAGCAAACTTAAGTCCCATTTCAATCAATACAATCTAAGTATGCTTAACTATGTTTTGGATCATGGCCAGTGTTTTCTTGATATAACATTATTTAACAACTTCCTGGGTCTAAAATGTAATAAAATGATTATAATTGTGAGTTTTTTTACTTTGCTGATAAAGTACACAGATTACATATTTTTACTCTATTTCCTATTAGTCAATATGGCTTGAAATTTGGTATTTAAATTACCAAAAGCCATTTAATCATAATAAACCAGATGATCTTTAAGAGGCCACTTTGTTATCTAGGGTTTAAATTATTGTAAAAACTAGTTCCAGATTACTGGTTTCCCTTTAATTTAGGAAGCTCTCAAAAATATTTTATTATTATTTGCTAGCAATGATCCACTAGAATTGTGGATGTTAGTAGTAGGGTAAGGGCAAGAAGCTTGATTTTCTTTCAGTTCACACCTCTGGTGGAAACATTACATTGTAGCATTCATTTGAATTAGAAGCATTTCTTTCCGGATAGAAGCACTTTTGAGTTTTGATTTAGAAGTTCTCCCCGGCCATTGCAGCCCTTGGGAAAAACAAATGCAATTCACATGCAGATCTGCTAATGGAATCCTTGAAGGAAGATGCCAACAATTTACCCCGGTATTAATAGTAGCAAAGTATTTCTGGTTTCAGACTTCTGCATTGACCTCAAGCAGGAATAAAATTAACAGTAGACACAAAAGACAAAGAATGACTAAAGCCAGTACCACCACTTAACAAAGGAACTTAACAATAACATATTGGGGGTGGGGGATACTAGAAGTCTCTAGCAGCATGATGTGTTCAAAATGATAATCTTCTATGTTAATAGGAACTCTCACATTCAAAAGGACCAATTAATAAAAACAATGGATCCTAAGGGGTTCTTGGATTAAGATAATTCCATTTGTGTAAGAAAGGATCAGTGATTATGACAAATTTCCCACTCCGACTGATGTCTTTCAGCTGTAGTCCACACTATTGCTAACAGTCCTCAAACCGTTCGGTGGTGCAAAGGCCTAAAAAAGATGGAGGGATAACAGGAAGAATCTGTTCTCATGGTTCTTTAGATCCTACCTAAGGCTCACAAATTGTCCAAAGCATGAAAATGCATTTTCATTAACTCACAAAATTGTCACATTAGCACCAAAGATTCTAAATACAGAATTAAATGAAAATGGCCTTTTTTTAGTTCTAAAATTTTGAGGAAAAGAATAGTCAGGAAGGTTCATAGAAGAACAGTTCTTGGAGGTTCGTGCCAGTTTATGGATGTATATCTTTCCAGACAGACTGTCTCTGCTCAAACAAAATGTTGTTTACCAAACTTCAAAGCAACGCTTTCCCCTCAGTTTCTATTGTAGAAATCCTCTGGCTTGACCTTAGTCCCATTGGGTTTGCACTGCTCCAGTGGCACTGGTTCTGCTTGGTGGATTACATGGATTGAGTTGGGCTTGCAAAGGATGTTCCCATCTGCAGTGATTCTCTGGGCCTTTGATTATGCCCTGCTGGGCCTCTATTACCTTTGCCATTTTTTGCTGTTTTTTTCTCCCTCCATTGGAAACAATGCAGGATGAGGCACCTTCTTTGGGGGAAAGCATAGCTTGGACCCTGTAAATCCAATCCTCACCAAACTTGGAGAGTTTAGCATTAGACACACCTCCCCTGCAAGGATGGTGACTCTAGAATGCAGAGGAGTTATTCTTCTGTATCACAAACCTCCAGTAGTACATTAAAGACCAACTAAGTTTTATTCAAGGTATAAGCTTTTATGTGCATACACACTTCATTAGATTTTAGACCTTAAATAAAACTTTTTAAGAAGGCGTCATAGGACTCAAAAGTTGTTCTGCTGCTTCTGATCAATCTGGCGACGCACCCGAGTCTCTCTTAAAAGGTGGTGATAGTTTATGGTTTACAAATTGGGCACAGCACAAGCCAGTTTCCCAGTTCATGCCTCTTCCTCATTTTAAAGATATGAACCAGAAACTCAACTGAGTTGGGAAACTAATTTTTAGCTAGTGAAATTCCTTTAATAATGCTATATTACATTGCCATTGGCTAGCAAGTGGTCACTTGTTTAGGACCAGCTGAAAAGTCTAAGCTGTTTTCAAGGGTAATGGATGTTTTCAAGCAGAATGCATTGCCATGCTTCTAATTTCACTCTTGCTCTTCTTCTCCCATGCCTAAGCCATTGGCTTCCATTGTAAAAGCCAGACTGTCCCTGGTAAATTATTTATCGTACCAAAGAAGAATAATGGTACAGGGGCTAAAGATAGATATAGCCTATTAGATTAAGTAGGCAAGCTAATACAGGACTATTTTCTAATGCTTTGTTCAGTCTCCTTCTAAATAACATAATCAATAGGATAGCCATAGGTTCTCTAAGCACAGAGTTTCACAGACTAATACTTGTTATGAGGTTCTGCCCCTTTATAACTTCTTTGCTATCTGCACTGCTGGTGGCAATCTCCACAGGTCTGGCTACATAGCTGCTGTCAACACATGCTTAGAATTGACTGTTTTGCTTGTATCACATAGACCCTGGCATCATACATGATATAAAATCTGTTACAGTTTTATTGTAAGAGCCGCTTTCATACCTGCACAGCCGGTAATATTCTCTTGTTGGTAGCATTCGTCAGGTTGACACATGCTTAGAATTTACCAGATTGAACCATGGTTCCTTGCTGGCCATGGAGGAATGCACAACATAATTGCAATTGCATTTAGAAATTTGATTAACATATACATGTATGACTAAACATAATAGACATGCAGATTTGGAGGTCTCTGTTGTACAGAAAAGTAATATACAACATAAAATTAAGGAATTAGACTGCATCAAGAAATGGAACAATTTGCCTTCCTAGTTTAAACCAAGACTTGGAATTAAGCATTCATAATTTCACATAAGCCAACCCTCCATTTAATAACTTCAATATAATGTTCTTGAGATGTTGTAATGTGGTGGTAGTGGAAAGTGCCATCAAGTCACAGCTGACTTGTGGCAACCTCAAAGGGTTCTCAAGGCAAGAGATGAGGGGTGTGTATGAATCAAACTATGAATGTTGTCCTGCTTGTGGTTCATGAACTTCAGTGCTAAAGGTAAAGGTAAAGGTATCCCCTGTGCAAGCACCGAGTCATGTCTGACCCTTGGGGTGACGCCCTCTAGCGTTTTCTTGGCAGACTCAATATGGGGTGGTTTGCCAGTGCCTTCCCCAGTCATTACCGTTTACCCCCCAGCAAGCTGGGTACTCATTTTACCAACCCCGGAAGGATGGAAGGCTGAGCTTGAGCCGGCTGCTGGGATTGAGCCGGCTGCTGGGATTGAACTCCCAGCCTCATGCGCCACAAGAGGCTCTTCAGTTCTACTGTCTACTAAAATGAACTTCCATGAACCTGGATGTAACAGAAGGGTTTTAAAGGGGACCCAAGTCTCTTCAAACTCTGTTTTCTGTTATCTGCAAAAGCAGCAAAACTCACTGTTTCAAGCCATCTTCTGTTGTCCATTTGACAACAGGAAAAGCACAAGAAAGCCTGAGAAACGGCTGAGCAATCGGAAGCAGGATCCCAAGTCAGTTGGTGGTTCAGTTCAAAAGTTGGGATGAGAATGCATAAACAACATTTTTGCAGTACAGTGTAGTACAGCATACAAAAAACAACTCTCCTCCTCCTCCTCTACGATTTATTGTGTTATTGTATTGTATCATTGACCATTAACTATATTAGTAATAAAGATTATATTTATCACAAACAAACAAAACATTAATACCAGAAAAGACGTTTAAAGCTCTTAAAAACAGTTTTCAAAATAGTGGTACAATTTAGAACAATTCTGAGAGCTAAATGATGATGATGATATTATTAATAATATTAAATTTGCTTTCTCCTAGATAATAACTTCATGCATTGAAACTCATGTGCAGAAGGGGAGTGAAAACAAATGCTTTGGTCCCATTCTCTACAAACAAGCTATTGTTAGCTCATGAACTGTGACCTGAAATGCTCCTTTTTCCAAATGTTCCCAGTTACAGGAATAGCGTTTGTGTATGATTGCAACAATGTGCTTGTGTTCAGTGCCCCTGTACACATACCAATTTCAATGTTGCATGTAAAGAGTATTTCGAGTGTTCAAGGGCATTTCTTAAAAACTCTAATCAAATTGTGGCTCACATCACAGAATCAGCGTCCATCACTGGTCCAAGTGTGTTTGTGCCTGCCTGTGAGCAAGTGTCCTTCTTCATGTCTGTGAAAATGCAAGGAAAGGAAATTTTGACAAGAAGAGGTACTCACAGCATTAGAAATGGGCCCCTTTTCACTTCAAATGAATCCTGAGGACTCGGTTGGGTTGGCTAAATTCTTCCAGCCAATGGGAATGCTCAGGTGTGGCCATATAGCCTGACCCTGCTTTTGCTATCCACTGATGACACTCCCTATGAGTGTCACAAGTGTAGTTGGTCACTGCTTTAGGGCCAATCAGGCTGCTTTGGGCATGAATGGCCACTTTGGGTGCCAAAGCAGCCGACCCTACTGCCTAGTACAGCCTGCCCTTTTAATTATGTTAGCTTATTTAATTTATCACATAGTCAGTCAGTCAGTAACCTTTTATTGGCATAAAATATGTATAAGACATATAAAATAGGGTTTAAAATTTCAACAAAATAATAATATAGGCCATGGGGGTTACATAACCGAACAGATCTTAAAATGATTAAATAAACTATAAAAGATAAAATACAAGGTAGGCAGCATATTATAAAAGCATCTTGGTTAAAACTCTGGCAACTAAAATGGTTACCTCTGGGTCTTTGTCAGAGAGCAGAAATTGCAAGGTCATAGATTTACTTACAGAAGGCTTGTTTCCCAGCAAAGCAACAAAGCTGTCATCCCGACACTGCTCATATAAGGGGCAATCTAACAAAATGTGTGAGACAGAGTCAGGGCAGCCCGACCCACACGGACAGAGTCTCGCATGGTATGGGATATGGTGGAATCTTCCCACTAAGACCTTTGAGGGGAAAGCATTCATTCGTGCCAGGAGAAAAGCTCTTCTCAGGGGTGGGACATCAAGAAGATGCAAATATGTAGACATAATATTTCTCTGCATAGTGATGCCAAAGAATGCATCACATAGATTAGCTATTTAAACGCACCACTTAAAGCCCTACTATAGTCTCATGTCCCTCTCGGGGGGGGGGGGCACCAGGACAATTTTTATATGATATCTAGCAAGGACATTTTAGTGATGGAAATAAGTAGTGGATGAGCTCTGAAACTGATTTTCCTTGCTAGTGCTACAAATTCTGGATACGAGCATCTGTTGGAAGTGATGTAAAGCAGTTTTACTTTAGGAATCATTTGATGATTAACAATTCAAATGATTCTATTTAGTCCTAATATACTCACTGACAAAACATACTTTAATATATATATGTGTGTATAGCAATACAGCCTGAGCTGCAGTGATGGGAAGAGAACAGTTGTATTAAATAAAATTTAAAAAATGAACAAAGAAACAAATAAATATGGCCATATTTCAAGTATGTCAATAATTAGCTTGATGTTATGGGGGGGAAAACATCTAGATGCAGAGGTCCCCTATCACAAATGCACTGCAAAGGCAAGCACAACTTCCTGGGAGACATTAAACTTGAAAGCATGGCTCATCTTTAAGAAGTAAAAAATGGAAAAAAATCCTCTCCTTGTCTGACATATTGTTTGTTTCTTTGTAAGTGATGATGGTGGTCTTTGAAATGCAAGCATGAAAGCTTTTGTAGAAATAAATAACATGAAATTAAAAACGACAGCACTGTAGTGATATGCTGCCCTTAGCATAGAGACGATCTAATGTGAACACTTAAAAGCATTTATATTGGCATTATAGACAGTTACCCAATGGGGGATACTTAGATTCTGAACTATATTCCTAAATCTCTTTTGACAGGTTTTGAATTCTGTACAATTTCAATAGTGCTTCTTGCGTTTTCATAGCTGTTTGATATTACTTTCAATCTGAGCTTCAATTTTGGTTTATAATTGCTTCGGAATACAGTTTTTAAAGGAAAAACATGATAGTTTCCCCGTTCCTTCATCTCCATTGTGCATGTATGTGTAGGATTATATTCAATTTTTGATTCTTATATCTCTATATGTGCTAAAAGGCTGCCTAGATAAGAGGAGAATATTCCTCTGAATGCATAAGTTCCATATTTGCTCATAGTTCATTTGAATTTTGAGAGAATAACTCAATGCACGTTTCTTCACATGCACTATCACTGAATTACATTTAAAAGCATGGGGAAGTTTTGTGTGCTTGAAGTTTTGTATATGCATTACAATGCACACAGAACGTTACATAGACAGTTCAACTGAAGAACAAAATATTGGTTAATGTAAACTAGTTGTCCATGCACATAAGGGCAACGAGGCGTTACCCAGTGGGCTATTTGCAGCGGGAGATTCCACTCCGTAAAGAGGGAAGGAAGGGAGTCTGGTAGGAAGGGAGTCTTTTCTCAAGCTTGGCCTGGTAAATAAAAACCACTACTAGCTAGGAAGATCCTACAGAATCAATCTACTTGACATTCTGGATTGATTCTGTAGGACCTTCCTGACGTACTGATTTTTATTTACCAGGCCAAGATTGAGAAAAGTCACTTGAGTTTCCATGTCTCTACAGCCATTTACTGCAAGGCCTAATAAAAGTGAATTACCTAGTCCCCACCCCACCCCAAGGTCTCACTGTCTACTTTGGGGGGAACTAGGTGATCCATTTTTATGAAGCAATGACTTGGCTTTGCAGACAACAACAGGAACTGCAGTTGCCAGCAGTAGGCCTTAGGCTTCAGAAGGGCAGACATCACCAGCCAAGCAATAGTCTATACTAGACAAGGGGTGTATATGGCCACATGCATTTATTTTGAACAAGTGCATGTGAGGAGGGAGAACTTTCCCTTCAGCCTAAATGCCTATAGATGAGATATACTACCTGGGGATTCTCAAACCCCACCTGGCGGCTGGCCTCCCTAAACCTCAGTGGGGT
Organism: Paroedura picta; assembly: GCF_049243985.1. Taxonomy (NCBI): domain Eukaryota; kingdom Metazoa; phylum Chordata; class Lepidosauria; order Squamata; family Gekkonidae; genus Paroedura; species Paroedura picta. The sequence continues at coordinate 32,836,225 of NC_135379.1, forward strand.
ACAATGCTACAGAGTCACCCCTCCAAAGCAGCCATTTTTGCCTGGGAGCTGATCTTTATAGTCTGGAGATGAGCAGCAATTCAAGGAGATCTCCAGGTCCCACCTGGAGGTTGACTGTCCCTGGTCTGGAAATATTCCTTGAGGTTTGGCCTCAAACAATAGCTCATCAACTTACAGGACTTGTTCACCCAGTCACTGGGATATATCTTGGTCATATGCCAATATCATTATACTTACAAGTGCTAGATGACTGTCCCCTTACAAATCATGGGAGAAACCCAATTAGTGAACCATGAGGAAGCACAAACTCCAGTGGTGTGACTGGAATTGCGGAGCACTTGGCTCCCCATAGCCATAGCCAGAATAGGGGAAGGCAACCTTATCAATATAAGGAGACCAAATGGATGTAGTCCTTTGTGTGGCTTCCCCCAGTTGCCTGGTGACATAAGCTTGCCTTCCTAGCTCAGTATCTATGCGGCCTCTTATGGAGCCCCCCCCCACACTGATGGAGAGTCTGGTTCGCAGACGTGGACACCCCCAAAAAGGAATCTTCCCAGTACAAAACAGCCAGATGTGACAAAGTTATACAACAAGCAACAGTGCACAAGATATGGTAATAACTTTTGTATCTATCAACGATATCACAGACCACTAAATCGCATTATGTGCATAGTAACAATTTGACAACATATCCATCAAGTCTAACATAGACTATGAAATTTGCATAGCATATATAATAACAATTTGACAACCAATGACCTTAACCAACTTAATACTTGCAACAAGGTAGGTAAGTGGGTTAGCCTCCCGCTGGCTAGTCGGGGGGGGGGGGCAAAGAGGCTCTGCCTCCCAGATTGCATGTACAACAAAGCTCCACATGAGCCATGTCCATGTTAACTGCCCTCCCCATACACACTCCTTGATGGCCTCACCTTCCATTTTGGCAGACTGCCACCTAGTGGTAAGGGCATGTCCGTGATTATTTTAAGGACAAACTTCACTCTAATGTAGACTTGTTGTGTTATAATGCACTTTCACTGTTTTTCATATGCCTCTGATTGGAAATTATACCTTTTGTTGTCTATGCATATCAAATTTTATGCCAATAAAGTTTTTCTGAATCTGGTTTGGGTTGCAATATAGGGAAAAGCAATGGCAACCCACCTCTGCTCATGTCTTGCCTTGAAAAACCCATGAGGATTGCCATGAGTTGGTTATGACTTGACGGCACCTCATTATTAATTACATGTGCAGAAACCATTTATGTAATTGTTGAAGACACAAAGAGAGGAAAATACTGCATTATATGGAAATAATTACATATTGATAGCCTATCTCCCTAAGCTTAGTATTTTCTGATTCCCCATTTCCCCAATGATTAATGATAATCTTGACAGGTTTGATCTTGGGAAAAGAGACAATCAGTATGGAGAAGCTAAAGTGTAAAAACTCGGACTCTAGAGCCAGGAGAAAGTCACAGTAGATCTGTCTGAAAAGGTTAAATAGGGCCGAGGCATGACAATGAGTGAAGGAGCATTTAGTTTTGACTGACTCTGATCCATTTATAGCTATCATTTGGAATTAAAAGGCAGAAATGGAAGTTTCTGTGAATGCCAGTGCTATAATTTCTGGGCTATTAACTTTAATAACTGGACAACAGCTCAATCCTCAGTAGTTGCTGCCAAACTCCTAGTAAGCTGATATACAATATCCGAGTAAAATGCATAGAAGAATAATTGTTGTACCACTTCATGGACACAGTTTAAGATGATTAACAGAGGTTGCTCCATATTGAGAGAATGTAAGTAAATAAATAAAATAATAAACGTAACTTTACAAGGGGAAATCTTTTGCTTTGTTTTTATAGAATTATTGGGAAGATCCAGTTTCATATACTTTTTTTGACCATTAAGCCTCCTAAGTGACCTTGGACCAATGACTCAGTTATTTTATCTATTAAAACATTTATATCTTGCCCTTTCTGTCATCATCTCCAACTAAAACTGAAGATAAAAAAGCAAGCCCCAAATCCCCCCTTTCCCATTTAAAACCTAGCAAAAGCCCTAGTAAACAGGCAAACTTTGCAGTTTTTCCTGATGATCTCCAGGGAATGGAATATCTTTACCTTTAGTGTGCTCATCCCACAGATCCACATCTACAGTTGAAAAAGCATGAGCTTTGGTTAATGCCATCTAGATCATCCTAAGCAAACAACTGGTGCCTGAGGATCACAGTTAGTGCACAAGGACATATGGAAGAAGATGGTCCTTCAAATATGTGGTCCCAGGTCATGAAGGCATTTAAAGGACATAACTAGCACCTTGAATTGTACTCAACATCCAATGTTGCTGTTTCAAAGTGGACAACCTATGGTTCTGGAAGCTAGCCCCTGACAATAGTCAGGCAGCAGCATTCTGGACAGTTGGAGTTCCAGGTCACCTTCAAGAGCAGTCCCATGTAGAACACAGTGCAGTAATCCAGCTTTGAGGTCCAGAAGGCATGGATCAGTATAGCCAGATCAATTCAATCTAGATAATGAGAAAGTTGATGAATCAGATGCACCTGATAGGAGGTGCTCTTGGCTACCATGTCAGTTTGCTTTTCAAAGAGCAAGACAGGGCTCATGAGCACCCCAAGCTTTTAACCTGCTCTGAAAAAGCCAACATTACTCCATCAAGGTCAAGTGGAACCAGTCTCTCTAGAATATCAGCCTTCCCAACCAGCATGACCTCTGCCTTGTCTGGATTCAATTTTAGTTAGTTCTGCCTTAGCCATCTTACCACAGCTTCAAAGCATCAGTTTAGAACCAGCATGGAAGTATCAGGAAGCTGGGATAATGATATATAGAGCTGGGTGCCATCTACATATGGATGATACCCAAAGCCAAAGCTCTGGACAATCTCATTCAGTGACTTTTCTCTCTCTCAAAAAGCATGAGTGAAAGAATGGAACTCTGGGACACTTCACAAGACAAATTCAAACCTACTGATTTTCTCCTCCAGTGAAGGGATTGAGAAGAATGCGTTGAAGAGCACTTGAGGATGTAATTTCAACTGCTGTGCTGCGTGTTTTTGTTATCCAGATGCTATCATTTTCAATTTCCATCTTGGAGAGGACGTTTTGCAAGAAACTACGGGACGAAGTTTGTCCATGCACATGATGAGAGATATGGATTTGATTTGTCGGAGGCTTCCAGCTGTCTTCTTTATGTGGTCAACATATGGCTCATGAATAAGGCAGAGTCGAAATTCATCTTGGGTCGGAATGGAATGTAAAAAACATCCTGATATTGTATACTGGCACAGGGCACCAGAAGGGCAGCAATCTTGTTTGGCTACAGATGTGAGCAGTGGAGGGAGCTCAGGGCTGTGGCCTTGAGATCGGTGGCGGTTTGTGGCCCATGGGAGGATCATTTTAGGGGTGGCTGAGTCTGCGTACCGGCCAACCCGAGACCTTGGGGCTCCCGTGGGGGCTGAAGAGATGCATGGCTCGCGGAGAGTTTGCATCTCCTTCAACGGTTGGTGACCCACGGAGGCAAATGCCCATTGGGTCATATTGGGAGCCACCTCAGGTTTGTCAGAGGTCACTGGTGGGCCTACTGACTGGGTGCCTTGCGTTTGGCTGATCGCAAGGAGGTTTGATCCTTCCCATGTTGGGTGCCATGCTCACATGCTCAATAAAGACTGTGGCCAATTTGTTGCCAAGGTGATTGTGCGTGCGTCTTATTAAGGTGCAATTTGGCCCCTGCAAGGCAAAAGGTAAACTGGAGCCTGGCCTTTAATTAGCTACCTCATCCTTAGCCAACAAAGTTAGCCAATGAAGCCTGACCTAGCACTGCTTAACTTCATTAAGGTTGCTCTGTCAGGTGCCTTCCACCCATTGCATGGGTACATTTATTTCAGTGAAGAACAAACATTTCATGCGCTTAATTTTCATGACTACAGGAACACACAGAGCTCTGATTCAGGAAGATCATATAACCAATAGCGATGTAATTCTGTTTAAGTTGTGTGCTCATTTATCCAATCATTCTGAATTATTTATTTGACATTCTGACTATACCAGCTTTTTCTTATTTCTCCCAGGACACGTGGATGAATGAGGCTGTGCTGTGCAGCACGGTGCATGCCTTCCTATAGCTGTCTAAACAGATGCTGCACACCCTGCTGCTTTGAGAAATATGTGGCTGCATGTTGAACTGTGCGTGGCAGCTAAGGGGTTAATAAATCAGGAGGCACAGATTCTTCTGCTTCTGGAGAATCCCCCAAAGACTAAACAAAGTGTAACTGTTGCAAACAATACACTCTCGATACATTGTAGAAGCAATGGCTAATGAAAAGTTATAATGCCTGTAGTTAGCACCCTCTTTAAAAGAATTTACACAGTATATGAAATTAAATTCTGTGCACAGTTCTCTTAATTTGTCCTTAATTAAACAATACTCCATAAATGGTGCATTCAGTGACCAAATGTTCAGAGACAGCAAAATGGTGGGTCCCAAGTCATTAGGAATGAAATAAAGGCAGTCCCCGGAGAGACTGCAAGAATCTGGTCTATCTTAGTGACAACTGATGGTTTAGGGAAGATAATTAACTTCGCAATTACAAACCACAGCTTTTACCAGTGCTGTTTCTCCCAGTTATAATCTTGTAAATATGCTAGGGTTTTTTATAAGATGAGCTAGAATCTTCATATGTGCAAAAAGTTAAGCTCAAGAAACAGAAGATGAATTTTCCTTTGAACAATTTACTCAGTATATTTTCAATAAAATATGCAGAATAATCAATATTTGGTGGATAGCCCCTTTAAAAATGAAATGGCTGTGGTCAAGGAAGCAAGAAATTGAATGCTTTATTCTAGAAGGCATTGAATCACAGAATAATATGAGACAATGTGTATGTTCTGTCAAAATAAGATATTTACGAAAGTGTGGATATGGAGGTAACTTTAGTTTTTTATTCCTCAGACGGGAACAATCTATCCATTATCTGTAATGTATAAAAGTGTCATTCAAGCAAATGAGAATCAATCTAGTGGCTCAGTGGCTTTTCTCTTTCTCAACCAAGAGATTTTACAGAGAGGCAATAAACGGTTTCCTGAACAGTTACATACACAGGGATGAAATACATTTGTGAGTTGAAAACAAAGTTGGGTTTGCAATGTAGTATATATACATTGGATGTCCTGACCAGGATAGCCCAAGTTAGCCTGATTTTGTCAGTTCTCAAAAGCTAAGCAGGGTTGGTCCTGGTTAATACTTGGATGGGAGACCATCAAAGAAGTCCAGGATTGACTCTTTATCATTATTTGGACTTTTACTAATAATACAGAAAGGACTATTACATTATCTTGTCTTGTGATTCCTTTTTTTCCTACTTATCAGGTCTGCAAAACTCCTCGCAAATACATTTGCCCCCACCTTCTTGAGCTGCAAGCCATCTCCTGATAGAAGAGCCTCATCATTGTAATCCATGGTCCAAAAAACCAAAACATTCCCAATGACAACAATGATGTAGCCAGTCATTTATCTGCATTACTTTTCTTTCCCTCCCTATGCCTTAGCCATTAACAGGAAGTACTGACAAAAATACAACCATGCGCTCTCAGATCCTTCACTTCCCCTCCCCCCAAGGTCACATAGTCTCATTTCATATGTTCTACACCACACCGGGCTGTATCATTTGTTCCCACATGAATGCACAGAAAGGGATATCTGTCCTTGGCCGTTACAGGTCTTTCCATCCTTTCTGTGACATCCTTTATTCTCATGCCAGGTAGACAGCATAATTTTTGAGACAACAAGTCCGGTCAACATACTTTTGTTTCTACTCCCCTCAATAGGGAATCCCCAATTTCCAGCATGTGTCTCTTAATCCTAACATATTGGGGAACAGAAGAGGTAGTCCTCTCATTCACAGAGGCATGTGAAACATCTGAGTTTTGGGGGAGTTGGGGAAATAGCCCTTGTTCTTGTGGTCCAGAATCAGGGGCCATGATTGATAGATGTGCAAGAAAATTCACTTACAGTTGATTTGGAAAGCATTACAGAGACCCATTATGCATGGCAGCACCTACTCTGGGCTGCCACCATGCCATTGCGGTGGGGCACAAAGCTCCGCTGTCCCCTGTCTATGCACGGGGGCGAAGCTCCCCCGGCACATGCCAGGAATGCTTTGAAGTGGCGGCAGTGACAGTGGTAGGGATCGGGGGCATAGAGGCCCCACTGGACGATGGTGGGGAGCAGCATGCTGCTCTCCCACTACAGTGGGGGGACACCTCTGCCAGCTCTGCAGAGCTGGCAGAGGTGAGAGGTGTCCCTGCAGGGATGCCATAAGACAGGGGAGGAGCCAAAAACTGAGCAATAAGACAGGGGAGGAGCCAAAAACTGAGCCAAAGGCCCAGCTCCTCTGATTATGCACAGGGCTAGCCTGACCTAGCCCTCGCCTGCGCCCTCGGAAAACCCAAGCCTCTGAAGGAATCCATGTTTCATTAATGCGGGTCTTCCGAGGGCCTGGGTTGGGCCAGGCCTCAGATGGCGGCGATGTCATGCGTAATCAGGGATTTTTCCCGAAGCCCTGTCGCTGCCATCAAGGGCATTCCGGCCCGTGTATAATAGGTCAGACACTATCAAAATGACCTTGCTGGTTTTCAAGCAGCTATACTGATTGGACGGGACTGCTAAGCAGCTGTCATGTGTGAATTTGGTCTAAGTTTAGTATCCAAGTTTCAAAAATTTAGTTAGCATATTTACTGGGCTACACAACCTCTGATATTATGCAGAGACACAAATGATCTCCCACATATTTCTGTGTGAAACTCCCATGTTACCAATCCTAAATATTTCATTATACAATTTCAACAACAAGGACAGGCGTGAACGTCTACACCCCTGCTGGCCATCTGAGATGCCTGGCTGGCCACTGTGGGGTACAGGGTGCTGGAACAGAGTAAGCATTGCTATGGCCCAGCAGGGCTTTTATTATATTCTTATATGGCAATACAATTATGTACAATTGAAAAGTGCAAAGACCATAGACCCAACTCATATTAAATTTCGAGACACATAAAAATGTACCCTTGTTTAGTTTCTAAAAAAAATTGTGTGGGTTGAACAGTTCCATATCTCAGAATATCCTGATCTTTACATCTGTGCGTGTGTGTATGCAATTAACATTACTACAGCCTCCCAGCCTGGTAGCACAGGGAATACTCTGCATACCAGGGTTTACCCAACTGTACTGCTTGCAAGCAGCAATTGGAAAGAATTTAATTGTGTACCAGCATATGTGCATATATACATTGTCAGATGGAATGTTATTGCTGATAACTTACAGATTATGGCTCTCTAAATAATTTCCTTCCATAAACATGATTTTAAGGCTTTTTTATTTGCTATTTTGTCCCGATAACGGTCCCTGTCTGTCCATGGTTTCACTGTTTTAATACAATTGTAATATAAATGCTGTAAATGGGAATTTAGATATTTTCATGGACAGAAGTCAACTCAAAGCCATGTGATTATAGAATTTGCATGGGGTCCTTGTTATTCTTAGCTTAACATTTAAGAGCCATCTTGGTGTAGTGGTTGGGAGTGTGGGCTTCTAATCTGGCAAACTGGGTTTGATTCTGCGCTCCCCCACATGTAGCCAGTTGGATGACTTTGGGCTCACCATTGCACTGATAAAGCTGTTCTGACTGAGCAGCAATATCAGGGCTCTCTCAGCCTCACCTACCTCACAGGGTGTCTGTTGTGGGGAGAGGAAAGGGAAAGTGACTGTAAGCTGCTTTGAGAATCCTTCGGGTAGAGAAAAACGGCATATAAGAACCAACTTCTTCTTCTTCTTCTTCTTCTTCTTCTTCTTCTTCTTCTTCTTCTTCTTCTTCTTCTTCTTCAAAGCACACATTATGTAGTGCATGATCAAAGTGGATTCCATGGACAATGCACAAATGCATATTTCATAGCTGATGCTTTTGTGTGACATTGGATCTCAGATAGGCTGATTGAAGAGCTGAAGAGTACTACAATTCAGCTCACTACAATTCAGCTCACTTCCTCATCTACACCCTTCCAATCTCTGTATGCCTGACTAAGATATCCATTACTGTTTCATTTCAAGACCAATTTTCCCAAGCTGTCCTCTCCTCATATACTTCCCATACATATAACATCATCATCCAGCATATTGCCTTGGTCTTATCTTCATCCTATACCCATTTATCTTCATCAGCAGTGGGAAGCTGCCCCTATTGTTCAACACCATCACTTTTTGATTGCAAAAGAGGTAACTTTACAAAAAAATGACATGAAAAATCAGAGGGAAGTTAAAAGGAGGAATTAAGATATCTTCAGTTCTGAGATATCTGGAAACAATGTAAAACTAGATTAATTGAGGTCCAGACAGAATGCAAACTACAAATCAAGAAGGGTATCAGTATGTGTGAAAATTTTCTTTGCTGACTGTGAATGGGTCATGAATTTTGCTTTGTGGTTCAGTCTCTGCCCATCCAATAGTGATGGAGTGGACATCAAGGATTTTCCCTCTTGTTAAGCATCCTGCTATTAGAGAAATCAAGAGTGAACTTTGTACAGACGAAGATATCTGCAAGGTGCCTTGGCAGCTTGCCTAAGGGAGGTGGAAGTAATAGAATCATAGAATCATAGAGTTGGAAGGGGCCATACAGGCCATCTAGTCCAACCCCCTGTTCAACGCAGGATCCGCCCAAAGCATCCTAAAGCATCCAAGGAAAGTGTGTATCCAACCTTTGCTTGAAGACTGCCAGTGAGGGGGAGCTCACCACCTCCTTAGGCAGCCTATTCCACTGCAGAACTACTCTGACTGTGAAATTCCCCCCCCCCCTGATATCTAGCCTATATGACAGAGAGGCTTATTCTGTGAAGGCTCAAGGGGGTGGCAGGTTACAGTGGATGAGCGATAGGGTTGTGAGTGTCCTGCTTAGTGCAGGGGATTGGACTAGATGATCCAGGAGGTCCCTTCCAACTCTATGATTCTATGAAAGTTCAGAATGGCACTTTTTAAAATCCTAAATGCCTTTACCCAGAACACTACAGTGTCTTTAGAGTCAATTTCAATATGAACAGCATTATAATTTTACCATCCTTTGCTCAAAGTAATGTGTAAAACTTCCCCTTTTAGAAGTAACAGGATTCATTTGCTATTTCGAGAAACTCCCATGGATCAGCAAAGGTGGAAAAAAGAGGTGATTCTTCAGGGGACTTGCTGCTTTTCTAGGAAACTTCTGTTTTCTAAATAATTCAGTCTTTTCCTGAGAAGGATAGATTTCCCCACAGCAACAACTTCTTCTTTGGGGGGGGGGGGAAAGCTTGCCATCTGAAATGTCAATCATTGAGCAAGAGAATAAAATAAATCATTAATATGTTTAAAAAAAGAAGTGGTTTTTTTGTTGTTGATACATACTCATTAGACCAAGCTGCAAATGAACTCTGGAATTGTGCTCCCATTAATTAGATGGAAGAGCAAAAAACGTCCTTTCTTCTGTTCAGCCAGATGGAGGGACACTGGGTGTTACAATCTATGTTCGGTCTCTACTCATGGGGATTCTTTGGTGTCTTCATAACTATTAGGAGTCAACATGGGTCCTATACCCATTTGTCACTTTAAATATTTATAGCAACCAACTTCACAAGTGTATACTCAAATTATATTCCGACAAAAAAGGCAGCACTTCTGCAATATTGGAGAACTGTCTATAAATAACTCTTAAAATTCCAGGGGGATTTGTGACACAGCCTGCAAAACTGAAGAGATTTTTTTTAAAGGAGGGGGGGGAGGATAAGACAGTCTGTTCTTTTCCTGCTACACCTCCTATGTTGTCCTATGTACACCAACTATGTTGTCCAAAATGTAATGTTACACCTAACTTAGCTTCTGTTATTTGTTCAGGTGATCTTTATCAGTGTTGTTGCACAATGGAATCTAAAACTTGAGGATTTTTGCAGGTGTTCTCTTCATTACTGGTTCAGAGATTGCACAGCTCAGAGCCTCAGACTAAAACCTGACACACACTCTCAGACTACAGTTGCACATGCAAGCAAACAATAGATGTGATTTGTAATATTTGTCATATTAAACTACTAAAATGTTCAGAGATATGAATCACAACACACCAGTTATTATGGTTAGAGGACTGAAAAACTGGAAGTGACATGGGCTGCTCAGGAACTCTGAAAAATGGTCTCAACCATCTATCCATCCATCCATCTCAACCATCTATCCATCCTTTGACAAATGAGAGCTCTAATGCACAAAACACTTCCTGTTATATGGACAACTCTCTACCCTCTGCCTCATGAGGTGTGAATTGAGGTTGAAGATCTGACAGCAGATTCTGTTCCTTGCTTTACTTGAGCATAACCATCAGATGATAGCAGGGGACCAGCCAATAACCATGCCTGGTATCTAATCCTAAGGGCCCTTAGATCTGATTCCAAAGAATTAGGGCAATCTGTTTTTGGACAAATTATAAACATGCTGAGAAATTCACATGCTTGTCTGGTGAACATTCCTGGTATGAACTCTTTTGATTATAAGCAAGGCGAATTCCCTGAATTTTTCCTGACAAATTTCATCTTGAGCATAACACCTGGCTATGTAGCTTTGTGCCTACATAATGTTGACCTGGTTGTGACAACTTGCAGCTGCTTTCATCCAGTCCAAGAAAGTTATCTCATTTACCACAGAAAAGGGTACTTTGGGGTTATAAGATGACCTTGCATGAAACACAAGATCACTTGCAGTTCATTCTTTCTTTGTACCTGTATGGTTGGATGCAGGCCTGAAATGGCAGGCATCTGATAGACATCAGACATTGCCTACATTTTTGCAACTACAGAGTTTGAAATCTATTCAAGAAGTGATCGCAAGATTAGCTGAGCTGACAGCAAAGACGCATGAAAACGATGAATAGTAAGTATCAACTAAAAATATGACGTTTAATTATTTTTATGGTGTGCCATTTAAAATTGGAAGTGAAAGTTGTGGCTACCAGTGGGGGATGTGGTGGGATGTACCTGGAGAAAGAGAAAGGTCCAGGCCCCATTGCCAGCATCGCACAGGGAGTCATGCCAGCACACTAGCAACAACCAGGCAATGCTGTGGTATTCGGGCAAAAACTCCAGGGTAAGACCAGTTTCTTCCATATAGTTTTTGCCCAAATGCCAAAGGGTAACCTGGATGTTGCTCAAGGGATGATATTACTTCTTGACAATGACAAAGGGCTTGTAAGTAAACAGATAAAACTGAGACTTATTAATGATTAGTTAATTATGTTGATTATATTTGAATTAACAGATCAGGTCATGTCTTAATTGGCAGTCATGAGCAGGCAACCTATCACTGGACAAACTGGATATATACAAATACAAATACATTCAGATATGTCTATTGTATGATTACATTGCTTTCTCACAGGATTAGACAGTTTTCTCACAGCAGTACCTCACCAGTAGGCTTACCAGACTCCGTTGTAGAGGTGGGGCTCCCCCACAGCCAGGCCCTGTCCCCCAGCCACTAATCACCTGGCTAGCAGGGGACATATCTAGGGAAAGAGTTCTCTCTGTTGTCATCTCTTCGCTTGACTATCCAGTTTGTTTTGGACCTTCTCTGAATTACTAACTCTCTGGCTGCTGACACTGGGTTTGTTCATGATTGTAGCCTTTGACATTCCTTTCAGTGTAAGCTCCTTTGGCTGCAAGAAGACTGTGGCTTCAGTAAAAGACTTTGGCTTCAGTAAAAGACTGTGCCCAGCATCTGTTCCTGCTTGAGGGTCCCCCCCTGACCCAGCACCATGCTGCAGTAGCAGCAGCACACTGGGCCACAACCAGCAGCTTTCCAATGGCTGGGTTGCTCAGTCTTACAGGAGGAGAAAGAGAAGCCACAGAGGCCAGCTTTCTCCCAGCCTCTCCTGAGTCAGTAGTAGAAGAAGAGAACTCTTGGCAGCTCTGGAGAGATGAAGGAGTGTCCCCTTGGCTGCTCAGCAACGGTCAGGGTTGGTTCCTGGAGTGGAGTCTTTGCAGGACCAGGACTGATAGTCTGACAAGGAAACAGTGAAAGACTGCACCCATAGGAAGGTGAACACATCTGTAAGGAGTGATAACTGGCCGTTGCAGAGAAAAGGAACACACTGAGCAAGGCTTGGTATGGAAGCAGTATTGCTCACTATCCTTTGTGTGCTGACCTGTTTAGCAGACAGAGAGATACCTTGACCCTGAGTCCTTGTATTTCTGGTAATCAGTTCTTGCTCCTGAAACCTGGGACCCAGACCCCCGTATCTTGCACCTGGATCCTCCAAGTGAACTTTTGGGTTAGATCTTTGGATATCTGACTCCAAATCATTTCGTTTTGTAGATCTTGCTCCTGTGTAGTTCTGAACATGTCTTCATTGTATTTGTGTATCCTGGAAACCCTGTGCAGAGCAAGAGTGCCAGGCTTAGCCCTGAACATGACACCCTCAGTGGAAACAATAGCATAGAACTGGACTTTCTAAAAAAAGAAGTGATATTTTTACACTGTCCCTTCACATATTTAGTATTTCAGATAGGCAAACTTTTTTTTTAAAAAACTGCTCTTTGATTATATATATGAACATTGAGAAATGAGAAACTGGCTATTCTGGGAATGATGTAAAAGGTCATGAGTCTCAGGAGACCCATTTTCAGATCACTGAAAATAGTTCATTCTTGTAAGATAATGTTGTGAGGGAGAAGCCCTGGCTGTACAAGAACTGTCATCTTATCACATCAGCTATGATGTTCAGAGGAGGAAAAATACATTCTATTCTTGCTTGCAATTCTTTAAAAATGTCCCTTTCCTCTTAAAACATTATCCCCAAATATATATGTGATGACTGTATATAGATTAGGACACCTCACTTCTATATCTTTATATATTTTCTACCCTAAAAACATCAAGTGATCTCAGAATTGATGAAAGCTGTATTCCTGTGATAAAAAGCCCAGAAGACTTAACTAAGGGGGCCATTGCTGCTGCGGGGGAGGAACACCGACAGGGACCTGGCTGGTGGGAGAGAACTCCCAGCACTGGCATTCTCTGAGCAGTATGTGTGTTGGCATGGCAACAGGGGGTGTGGCTGAACTGGGCGTCAGTTAAACGGATGGCCTGATATTCTTTGGCCTCTTTCCCCCCTTCAGGGCGCCCAAAGACGCAAAACCCACCCTCCCTCCCTGTTTATGAATTGTTTGACTTTTTGTTAGAAGTTGGGTTATATTATTGATTAATTGTCACAGCCTGCGGATGTGGAGCATGGGAAGGATCAATTTTGGGGAGGCCAAGCTTGTGCGCTGTCCTCCCCTAGATTTGGGGGGCCCTTTAAAGGGCTGTGTGGATGCAGAGCCTGATTGAAGGCTAGCATTTCCGGGGGGCAGGAGAACCCAACAGAGGCTGGTGCCCAGAGGGGTCACTCCATGGTGCCTCCCCCACTGTTTCAGCCTGCCATTATGTCCGGGTTTTGGGGCTGGATAGCCAAGGCAACCCGTTGAGGGGCAGGCTGTGGTGGGCTTCCTTGTGGTAGGGTAACCACAAGATGGCATGATTCTCTTCCCATGCTTGCCACGCTCAATGTTGAATAAAGGCTGTGGCCAAATATTTTATGCCAAAATTATGGTTGTCAGTGTCCTCATTAGGTGGTCAATATCCCCCTGCAAGGCAATGAACATTCTCGGTAGCTAAGAGAGCCAGCATGGTGCAGTGGTTAAGACCAGTGGCCTCTAATTCCCCATTCCATGTGCAGACAGCTGGGTGACCCTGAGTTAGTTGCAGTTCTCTCAGTGCTCTCTCAGCCCCACCTATCTCACAGGGTGTCTGTTGAGAGGAAGGGAAGGTGCTTGTAAGCCACTTTGAGATTCCTTTGGGTGGTGAAAAGCGGGTTATAAAAACTAACACTTCTTCATCTAACCTGAGATATTTTTTTTTCAATAGTAAAAAAAGGAAAGAAATGCTCATCAGCAAAAGAGTTCTATAAGGATCTTAAGTCCTTCACAGTGAATTGAAGGACCACTTTACAAAGAGCTCTTTTTGTAAAACAAAACAAAAAAAATTAAAAACACATTAATAAATTCAGCGAGGTGAAGTAGGTTCAAAACATACACATTAGATAATGGAAACATGTTGATGTTCTTAAGGTTACAGACACATCTGAAGTTATACTAATTGTAATATTGAACAAATTGAAAATGATGAAGTACAATGTCCCTGAACATCCCGGAGAAGCATCCTTTCCCCCATTCTGCTAATTGCTATGACACTTGAAATCTCAGTGTGATATTTTCCCCCCTCAGCAAATGAGCAAGTGGAGACCATAGCACCTCTTTAAAAAGCAGATGCGGGAAATAATTAATTTATAAAGGAAAAATCAGGAGAGGAGAAGGGAATGAAATGTTCTGCCTTCCCAGGTGAGTGCTCCACTAGTGAGAAAAACAGGAAAAAAAACACATTATCTTTGCATAAGAGCATTCACATTGTCTTTCCAGTATGGCAGCATTTAAAGGGCTGGTTCCTTAGGAGGAGGCATGAACCCTAGAGAAGACAAAAGATCCTACACCCCATTACCATGACCTGAAGTTTGAAGCAAGAACTAGCTATATAACTATTTTCTAGCTCATCCATCTATCCCTCAATGTACATTGCAATATATTAAAACATCAAAATAACGAACAACTCTAAAACATCCGTTAACCCCTTTTAGGTGGGAGCCAAACCTACTCTGGAAATTTCTGGCACTGTGACAAGCACCTTCTTTACTATTAGTTTTTAAGCATTCTTTACCCCCCCCCCCCGCCGTGGCACTGGCAGCTTCGGGCGTGAACAGCTGCTTCGGCGGCCGAAGCGCCCAGCCCTGGTTGGGATTGTTGTAATTGTTTTACTGTGGGGTTTTATTGTAACCCGCTGGGAGTCAGCATGCAGGGAGTGGCAGTTAAGAAATCAAATCAATCAATAAAAGAGGAAGAAGAATCAGCCAAGTAAAACGGCAGTAAAGGAACAGATTGGTCAAGGAAATCAGCACCAAATGAGTTGAGGAGAAGGGGAATCTATCCACAGCCAAAACATTGTGGCAGGAAGGAGTTCGACACCCAGCTCTTCAGCTGATAATCAAAGGTGAATTATATTGTTGCAACTGTATGTCTAATAATATCAGAACATAAAGACTTCAACAAAAAAATATTAATGATAATGGAAGACATTTCCATAGAGTGAATCTTCCTCACCTCTCCCGTTTTCTATGGCTTCATCAAATCTCCAGAATGTTGTTCCTAGAAGGAGGGGCAGTTGGGGGTCTGCAGCAGGAGAACTGGTGAAAATTTCCTCCCTTCCCTTGGCTGATCTAAGCCACTCAAAACAGTTAAGAATCAGAAGACTTTCTGTTTGGAAGAAGAACTGTGCTTGACAAAAAAAATTCCGTTACTTGCAAATGGAAGATGCCTACAAAATAGTAATCTTTAATACACTCAGTGGTATGGTGTTGGGTTTACATTCAGAAGGTCTCAGATATCTGCCTGAGAACATGGACACCCACTGCTGATAAGAGTCGAAATTGTTGTCCACGATGATCTGAGTTAGTGTAAACCTTGGCCTACTCACAGTCCTTTTAGAGCTGTTGTCCCTCAGGGGGACATTTTCCACGCCCAATAAGGACACAGGCAGACACATTTCCTTTTGAGCAACTTGGCCCCACAGGGGCAGTGTCCAGGTGAGTCTTCAAGTCCCCCATTACACGCCAAAGGTACTATGCCAACATAGTTGGAGTGGAGGAAGGCCAGTCTTCCTCTCCTCCAGACACCCATACTGCCCATAACAGAATGAGGTGTTCAGTCTTACAGGCAGCCAGCTGCCCTTGGCAACAAAGAGAAAACTTTCCCCTTCCCCCAAGACCCATGCCTTCCTCATGCCAACTGGCTATACGGGCACTGAAGCTGCTGTCTGGTAACCCTTAGAAGATTGCCATGCCCCACTCCTTAGTGGCCCCCACTGGATAGATCAAGGCATGGGTAACTTGCTCAGAACACACACACACACCCTGCCCAGGGAGTTAGTCTGCAACGGGCAATCCGCTTCCCACCATCTGTTCCTTGCAGGCCAGGATGAACTGGCTGGATCCCACCATTTGAGCCACCAAAGCATTCAGAGCCTCTCTGGTCGACCCAGGGGCTGCCCCATGTGCCTAGCAATGATGCCATTACCAGAGCCTGCCCTCGGTCGTCCCATTGCTTGGGTGGAGTCAGAAGTCAATAATCACATTGGGTACATGAGAATGCAGTTCCTGGTCCCATAGCTTGGATCCAGTGCCTTGCCACATGGAGACATTGCCAACCAGAAATGCTGCTTCATAGCCTGGGAATGTCTATCCACGTTATAAACTCTGGAACCAACCTTGCAAAACAGAAATGAAAATTAACAAAACTGTTGCATCTGGGAGTATCCCCCCCAGTGCTAAAGCCATCCCCAGCAGAGACATAACTAGGGTGAGATCCGCTGTGCCTTGCCCTGAGGCTTCAGTTAGATTTGTCTCCCTGCCCCGGCAGACCCCAATGCTCCTCCTTTAGGGGGGTAAAGCGGCCCTCCCAAGGGGCTGGTTTTTCTAGGCTTAGGGCACTCCTGCCTGGTATAACCTTTGCTGCAGGAGTCACAGCAGTGTTCAAACCAGCACCTGTGCTGAAGACAGGCTCCCTTGTTGCATTCCCAACAGGCCCATGACCCTTCTTTTTGTCACCAGGCTCCCACCTGCTGGTTTCCGTTTTCTGCACATATGGACCCACCTTAACAATCCAGGCTAGTCCCATCTGGCTTGACTATTATTGGATGCCTTTTCTCTGGCCACCCTGTCATACGCGATGGTGGCTGAGTCACTACAAGCATCTGTGCTTCCAGCATATTGGTGAGGTGACAGCCCAAGTGCCATCTCCTTTCGGGGAAGGCAGCTGCCACCAGGCAGAGATACGCCCCAAAGCCCCTAAGCCAGTTGGTGAATGACCAGTCTCCATGCGATGTTTCTTTGTCCTTCTTTGCCTGACAGGGACCCAACTTTTGAGTGTCACCTTTGGGGCATACAAGGTCAAAAACATCCATGTAATACACATCCAGTGCCCTTTCCTGAACCTTGCTGGGCAGTTGAGTCCTGGGAGGATCATCCCTGTCTGTATAGCCCATTGGGGGGTGGGGGGTGGGGGGTGGGTGGGTTGGGGAGCCCCAGTCCTCACTCCCTCTGTGTAATAAAGCGAAGTAGTTTCCCATTGCTTATCAAGCCAGGAAGTGAGACCAGGAACCGTGGCTCCTCACAGCTAATATGTGCCATCCCTTTGTCCCTCATTCATGTCATCCTCATAGGAAGAGGACTCCCTTGATGAGCTAGTGTCTTTTTGGCTATGACTGTGCCTCGTTTCACCTTTCAGTTATCACCTTGATTCCCTGTGGACACTCTTACCCTCCTTGGCCAGCAGCTGCCCCACTGGGGGGTGACGCCCAGCTCCGCCCACAGATGCCTTTGGAAGCCCAGTAGCCCTGCTCAGACCTAAGACACTGCTCCTGTTTGGCCTTCCTGTCTGAGAAAATTCCTGTGCCTGTGGCCCTGGACCTGAAGTGCCTTGCCACGGGATCCCAGGATGCTGGCATATGGGGCCCAGGGTGTGGTGCCCCAGATTCCCCTGCAGTTATAATGGCAGCTAGGTTAAGCACTGACCACACATTCTCACAGGGCCCCACCTATCTCACAGGGTGTCCGTTGTGAGGAGAGGGAGGGAAAGTGATTTGAAGATTTGAAGAGACTACTTCTGGTAGTGAAAAGTGGGGTATAAAAACTTTTCTTCTTCTCCCTCTCCTGTGTCTTCATTGTGGAAATACCTCTGGATCAAACTTCAGAAAGATCTTCAAGTCACCTAAGAACATAGAAGTAACTTCACTGAAACAAACCAAGAGCAATTGAGTTCAGCATCCTAATTGCTACAATGATCAGCTGATGGCTCTGGAAAGATGACAAGAAAGGCATAGAGATAAAACCTCTTCCTGTTGTTACCCTACAGGAATTGCTATTTAGAAGTACTCTGGCTCTGAACATAAGCTCCACTATAGCTTTCTATAATGGTTCCTCTCTATAAGAAGCTGAGTATTTGCTCCTGTTTCTGAATGGCTTGTTCATTATCTTCCAAGGATGACTTTTCCACTGTGAAGAGAATTACAGCAGTGAAGAACTCTGGCATATTGTCGTGTGATAGCACTTAAAATGATTTCCTTTAAAAGAGGAAAGTAGAGATTGTACTGATGTGTATGTAATTAATGCAAAACCCCTATTGATATTTACAGTTACCAGTATTGAGGGTCTTTGGTCAGCACAGTATGCCTGGCAATGCCTTGAACAAGGAGAACGTCCATGAAATAGTCCTTCCTTTCTTTGGAGGAAGGAGGATCCATACAAAAGGCAAGGAAATGGACATTCAAAAAAATACCCGATGAATTCTCTAAATAATACAGTTTTCCAGAGGGAGGAGCTGAATTTACCTGTTTTCTATTTCAGCCTTTAGAGTGCTATACCCAGTTGTACAAGAAAACATCTGGTATGAGCAAAACTAATTTGGATCTCTTTTTAAAAATGTTAGCAGGATTAAAGGATCAGGTAGCTGTTTCCTTACAAGAATCACTAGAGGGAATCATCTCAAGGAGGAGATAAAATCATTAGGACAGCAAGATAAAACAAAAAGACACTGTGTGTCTGTGCTGTGGTTACATTAACAGAACTTGTGAAATTGTATTAGCTTGGAAATCAAGTAAAATTTAAAATAAATAAATTAAAACTTTAATAGCTACTTCAACTGCACTAATTTTGTCAGTCATATAAGGCTTTTAAAGGTAAAGGTATCCCCTGTGCAAGCACTGTCATGTTTGACCCTTGGGGTGATGCCCTCTAGCGTTTTCATGGCAGACACAATACGGGGTGGTTTGCCAGTGCCTTCCCCAGTCATTACCGTTTACCCCCCAGCAAGCTGGGTACTCATTTTACCGACCTTGGAAGGATGGAAGGCTGAGTCAACCTTGAGCCGGCTGCTGGGATTGAACTCCCAGCTTCATGGGCAAAGCTTTCAGATGGCTGTCTTACCACAAGAGGCTCTGTAAAGCTTTTAGCTTCCTGAAAAAAACCTAGTTTTTATGAGAGTATGGTGGAAGCCTCTTGGTGTGCTGACCTGGTTGCATCATGGCCAGGATGCAAATGGTCTAGGAAAGTGTGGAGTCTCTGGCTCATCAACAGCTCCACTGGGCTCTTACCCATTGTTAATGATAGAGTTGCATGTTGGCGAGTCAGGAAGTGGATCAGACACTGCTGCCAGACTCTCAGCATCAGCTTGGAGAGCACATCTTTGGTTGTGCATACCATGTGTGTGGTCTGTCAGTTCCTTGAAAGGTGGTATGGGGTGATCTGACATATCAGGCACCTCCAGGAATGCCCTGAATTCTGCCAACGTGAGTGGCAGCTGGCAGTTTGTCCTTCCTTGGTGATTCAGCAGCTGTAGGTGATTGCTTGCCAGGGTTCTGTATTGTGATCCCATCCTCATCACTAGTGTAAAATATGTGGGTTTGTAGGAAGAACACCAGTCTTCTGGGCAAATGAACAGTTCTTTATTGGTGATCTCAGCAGTTCGTACATATTGTGATGATGATGATGATGATGATGATGATGATGATGATGATGATGATGATGATGATGATGATGTTAGCCATTCAGTCAAGTAGGACTCTTGGTGATCCCATGGCACAACTGCTGCTACAACCTCCAATCCCGAATTGCTTCATTTAGTTGCATAATGTTCTGACCATTGTCCACCTTGATGGCATCCAACTACCACAGACTTTGTGAGCATGGTTGCCTTTTTCAACTGAACAATCCTAGCACAATTGCTTTCTCCAGTGAGTTGGATTGCATGATATGACCAAAGTAAGTGAGCTGGAGTTTTGTGATTTTGTCGACCAGTGATATATCAAACTCTGTGTGCTGTAGTATTTCCTTGTTGACTTTTGCCATCCATGGAACCTGCAAAAGCCTTTTTCAACACCAAAGTTCAAACTAATCTATTCTTCTCTTGTCTAATTTTTTCACCATCCAACTTTCAAAGCCATAAGTGGCTATTAGAAATATGATAGATCTAACTAATCTACATTTGGTAGTCAGGCTTATGTCCTTGTTTTTCCATGTTCGGTTCAAGCTCATTATTGCTGAGCGACCCAGAGCAATTTGATGTTTTATTTCCATACTGTAATCACCACTCTCATCAATTTGTGATCCAAGAAAAATCTTGGAGGGCTATTGTACAGTAATTGGAAGTTTTTTGAGTCACCCTTTTTTGGTAATGGGATGAACACAGATCATTTCCACTCCTCTCGCCAGCTATTAATTTCTCAGATTTTCAGGCACAAAGCTGTAATGGCTTTGATTTGTACTTAGCAATTCCATGGGTATGATGTTAATGCTTGGGGCCTTGTTGTTTGACAATTCAGTCAAGGCCCTGGAACCCCCTGAGAAAACCCCAATATAATACAAAAGAAATGCTATTGGCTAGATCGAACATGATTGATTTAAACTGACTAGATCCTGCAGCAGGGATCCTTGCAGTGCATTGGCTGGTTTTGCATCTGCTTGGTTCCTCAAGCTTGGTCCTCGGCAGACCAACATTTGCCATTGCTGTGTAGCAACTTTAGACTTCCCTCTTGGTTTCCCAACCCTGTTCAGCTTTTGAGATCTGATTAGGCCAGTCTAGTCTGGACCATCTAGGTCTCCTCCATATGATTTACTAATTTCAACTTGGTATGCAGAAGAGAACTTCACATCAACTGGGTGCTATGAGAAAGGAATAGCAGGAGCTGTATATGAAGGATGAAGATTCTCCTACCTAAGATGCTTTTTAAAAGGTTTAAACAGGAACAAATGGTTCAGGTGCCTTATTTTAAGGAGCTCTAATCCACTGGGCCTCTTTTAAAATGATGAATCTAGGATCAAGGTTAGTGCATTGTTCCCCTCATTATCACTGCTAACTGCAGACAAAATTAAAGCATCTACTTCTACTCTCCACAGCTGACCTTTTGATGTTTGTTGTTTTGCTTTGATAATAGTGTGTTGCTAGATCTTGGAAGAATCGTCTACAGTTGGTCTCCCTTTGCCACCCCACCTTCCATTTCAGGGAGATATATTATCATTAGATCAAAAGAAGTAAAAGCAAGCTGGCAGGATAGGCTGTATTCTATCCATCAAACCACTTTTGCAGCTGCTCAAAAGAATTTGCAATCTCAGTTCATTATATGGTATGGAGCAGTATTTTTCTTATAGCAGTATTATAATTAAGGCTGGATCAGGCTTTCCATTCTAACCCATTATTTTCAGGAGTTTGGTGCCTGTCTATTAATTTTTACCTTCGCATAAATAATCCAGGACAGTAACTTTTTCTACATACTTTCCTCCTGCATTCATCAACATGTAGAAAAAAATTAACTATTATATAAACAAGATTGGACTGAATAGTGAGTTCTAAAGAACTGTTGGAGTTGCAGCTAGTCACTCAACACAGATACCCCTCTTCCAAAAAAGAAGAGATTTACTCTGTTTCCCTTCATACCAACCAAAGCCATGGCAAAAACGACATGAAAACATGCGCATAATTTCCAGCCTAGCAGCTCCACAGGGGATTTCCAGCTTCCTAGAATTTCTGACCTCTATTCTCTGCAATCCTGCATGTATTAGTGCACATATGTATTTATTCACTTACAGACCAGTTTTCAATTAAAATGGTTAAAGACATCCAATTTTAATCACATGCACACATAACCAATTCTTAGTGACTGTGATTAAAGATCCTTCACAAAAAGCTGAAGATTTATTTCATTCCATGTCAGGAATCTGAAGTTTTTTCTTTCCTGGCAGCCATATTTATTTGTGGTACCTTGAAGCCCTTCAGTGGCTGCTCTTCTTCCTATGGAACCGGACACAAAGGGTTGCAGTGGGGAAGAGATGTCACATCCCTATCAACTCCCTCAGGGTGCAGACCTTTCCCCCACAGTTTTAACATCTTTATGTGCCCTCTGGCCCAGCTGGCCTGGAGTTTTGGCCTGGGTTGTGTTCATTATGCTTATGGCACCCATCTCTATCTTCTCATGGATGGCCACCAGAACTCCCCCCCCCCGGATGCATTTACCAGTTGTTTGAAAGTCGTAGCTGGGTGGTTAGAGCACAGTTGCCTGAAACTCAACCCCTCCAAGGTGGAGGCCCTGTGGCTGGGAAAGAAGAGGACAGACTAGGAAGCACAATTGCCCAACCTAGCTGGAGCGCATCTTAACATCTCGCCCTGTGCTAGGAATCTGGGAGTAATCCTTGATGCCTCCCTTACTATGGAGGTGCAGGTCACAAGAGTAGCACACCTGGCATTCTTCCATCTTCACCAGGGAAAGCTACTAACACCATGTGATGGACACTTCCAGAACTGACTTCTGTAACTTGCTCTATGCAAACTTTCCCTTGTCTTTGATCCAGAAACCGCAACTGGTACAAAATGCAGCAGCTAGGGTCTTCACAGAAACACCTTGGAGGGCCTACATCCAGCCAGTGTTGAGAAAGCTGCATTGGTTGCCAGTAGCAGCCTGTATCAAATTCAAGGTTTTGGTCTTGATCTTTAAAGCCCTTTGTGGTCTGGGACCCACATATTTGAGGGACTGGCTATTGCCTTATGCTCCCCACAGGGATTTGTGCTCTGTGGGTACTAATTTGTTGGTGGATCCTGTCCCATGAGAAGTTCACTTAGCCTCAACAAGGGCCAGGGACTTTTCGGATCTGGCCCCAACCTGATGGAATGGGCTCCTGGAAGAGCTGAGGGCCCTGCAGGAGCTTTCGTGGTTCTGCAGGGTCTATAAAATGGAGCTCTTAAATGACCATATTATAAATAAATAAATAAATAAATAAATAAATAAATAAATAAATAAATAAATAAATAAATAAATAAAACCTATTGTGATATGACTTTCATGGACAATAGTCAACTTGATCAGTTGTTCATCACTCAAACAACTTTATTCCTTCCTTTCTATCTGTCCATCTATTCATCCACCCAGACAGACAGATACATTTATGTCAGTCAACAACCAGTATAAAATGCAAAACAGTAAAACAATATATAAAATGGATTAAAGGGAAGTCCCAAAATACATCCTGTGTTCAATAGATCCATCCTAACCCTTATACATATTTAGTCAGGCACTTCTACACCCATCCATCCATCCATCCACCTCTCTCCCCTCATGACTCATGGCACTTTAGAGAAAACTTGGAAAATATTATAAAAAATGGCTCAGTAATAACAGCAATACAACAGCAGCAGTAACAGTAACATTTGGTGATAACAATTTTTTTCTTAATCAAAACATCAATAACAACAACATTAACAGTTAACTGGATGCCATAGATTGGTCAGTTGGTCACCCTTTTGTTTGCTCCAAGGGTGCATCTATGTGAGGAGAGGGGTTCTGGGGTCCCAGTAGGTGTTATTGCTTCTGTTGGACCCCAACCAAATGCCTGGTGGAAGAGCTCCATTTTGCATAGCTCCAGTTCACTTTCCGTGTCCAAGGTTGGAGAGAAGTGATGGTGGAGTGTCGCGATTTTGTATGTGAACTAGCTTGCGATGCCTCACAGCTAAATTCTGATTCACTGTTGTTTTGGTGCCTTTCCTCCAGGGCAATGAGTGACCGAACTATCCTAAATAATTGTGCTGGGCACGAGTTTGCGACGCAATGGAAGTCGAGTAAAAATCATGTTTAACTGACTTCACCGTCACCTCATTGGCTTTCATATGCATTCTGTAGGATGTTCTCTATACTTCCTTACACATCTTCCTCCACACTCACTCTAGTCATCTCAGTTCCCATTTCCTTTTGCAGAGCCTGCTTGGGACAGTGGCAGAGAAGATGTCTGGGAGCTATTTTGTCAATGGCAGTCAGCATTCGGTCATGCCAGTCTCTGACCAGTCCATTTAGAGAAGTGCCGGGAGGCATTGGGTCCCGCAGAGCATTCAGGAATCCATTAGGATCCATAAGTCTCTGCACATTTTCCCTAGAAGGGGTTCAGCTTCCACTCAGCATCAGGGGAGACTGAATTCTCTTTGGAAGGCAAATGTTTCCAAAAGAACTTTCTTTTTCTTTTTTAGTCTGAAAATAATGCTTTATAATGGGGAAAAAAAGTCCTTCTCAGCATTTACAGTCGTCCATCAGCCCAGTAATAATGGCCTTTAGCTGAGCCTGGAGCCAGACTGCTTTACCCTTATAATAGGGGTTACATCACAACAGACAGGCTTACAGTCAGCAAGCTTCTGTGTTGCATGTTCTTTTCCACACACAACTGATTTTTGGGGAGTCTGAGAATATTTCTTTATCATATTGTGCAAAAGTACACAGTTATTTACATACAGACTATTATCCTGCATTATACACACATAAACCCCATGTAGATACTAGTGATGAGAAAGAGTGAATCATCTTCTGAGTGTTAAATGAGGGAGGGAAAATCATACATGTTGCTCTGAGCTCCTTTGAAGGGCAGGATAAGATGCTAGATACGTGCATGCTTCAAAAAGAGAATTGCTCTCCCTCTTTTTGGCTCATTTTGATTTCATGGTGGTACGACTACATCTATATTGGCTCCCCCTTCCCCCCTTTAACAATTTCAGCCATGTGCAGTATATTCTCACAAACAAGCAAAACCTCATGGATCAGACATTACATTTTGTCCGTTGTCGTGAAAACATCCAATTACCCATTGCCTTCCTCACTGGCTTTTCCTAAAATGTTGACAGCCTACAATTTCCTCTTCCTTTCTGACTTTCTTCTTTTTGGGGGGAGAAACAAGAGTCTATAAACTACATTGTTAATCAGGTAGTATAAAATCCAATTAGAGACATTAGAGTCCAGAAATACAAGTGTTAAAGGAATGTATATCTTGATTGACAAGAAAGTTAACTAGACCCATCTATTTAGAATCTTCGGAACAATTAGCTGCCTTAGTTTCATTTATTGTGACATAAAAAATCTGGTTTATTGGGAGCTCCATGAATAAGATTTCTGTGATATGTACCAGGAGAAAATATCTTCCAAGTAAAATGATTGTTTTGCTGTAATAAATTGAACCATATGTACACTGTGTTATTCAATCTTTTTTCTTCAAGGCATAAATTGATATTAAAGAACATTTAAGTCATAACACATGCTTACCCAGGCATGAACGAGGCAATAACCCATATAAGTTGTCAAGGTGAAGCCAAAGCATTTATTAGAGGTTTGTGTTGTTTTTGAAAAGTGCACGGTTGGATAAACATGGATTAGTGCTATTATGCTGCTACGATGACTCAAGTGTGTTTTTACAGTGTCAGTAATTTTTATGTTTAAAAATCACTGGTGCAGTATATTAGCTATAATTTATGTTTATCATCTTGTGTATTCTAATAGGTTTCAACAAACCATTTAACATTTCAGCTTGTGCATATACATTACTTAATAGGTATTTATCTTTTAAAAAGAGATACTTAAACAGGACTTTCAAAGCTTGCAAACGCATACCAAGAGAAAATGTCAGTTTGGAGCATATTAAGTGTGCTTCCACCCCCAGCCCAGTTGGTCTTTAACTTTGAAGAGTGCAACTACACCATTTCTTGTTACTTTTTGTTACCGAGTAAGAGCAAGAGAGGAAAAAGGCTCCGGCACTTCCAGAACTGTTCTGGCCTGAATGACATCAGCATCCCGGACATGAAGTGTCCGTCACACTTAATAAGTGCAGAAGACATGATAAAGCCAACACAGCTGAAAATGCCGACAGCTTCCTGCAATCAGGGATATGATAGCGTTGCCCTTTGAGATGAGGAGAGGGGAGGATTTGAAGACGGACATTCATAAACTACTCAAGACAGCACACATGTTAATTGATCCACTCTGTGCCCTTGCCATTTTTTTTTAACTTACCAGCTTAGCCTCTTTGAGGACTCCGGTTTGAGGAATGTTAGAATAGAACTAGTACTCCTTAGGACTTCTGCTAAGTCACAAGTGGCTTTCAGCTGTCTTAATGATACATATCTGAGATCTCAGCCTCCAACTGGCCTGACAGGCTGGACTGAAGGTGGGTCTTCTGGATCTCCTGCTCCAGTGTGGTGGGGGAAAGTCAGGAATGGCTCTTTGCTCTGGGGGAAGAAGGGAAGCGGGCACAAGGAAACATCCTGAAAGGCCCTTAGGCACCCCAGTGGGAATCACTGCAATAGACCCTGTTGTCTCACTTACAGGTGCTGCTCAATCTGCTGTTTCTCAATCCCCCTCCAGCTGGGAACAAGTAGATCAGGAAAATTTGATGCAGCTGTTTAGGAGAACCTATAAGATGTGATTTCACAGGGCTTTTGGCCAGGGCTAATTCTGCACTTACTTTGTTTATTCCTTTGTGAATCCTGCTGAGTTCAGATTGATTTGAACTTGGGTCTTCCTCAACCTGCCCCACCCCCCAAAACAGAAAAGTGTTCTTCATGTGATTAGGGAAGCTCAGAAGGGGAGGGGGATTCAAGTGAAGCAGGAGCCTCTTTCTTTTCTTGAATGAGGGGGGGGGGGGTTAGAGAATTGGAGATAGCAGAGGAGAGGGAATAAATCCAAGAGAAAAATCTCTCCCAAGAGAAGCTTCTGGAGCTTCTGCTGAGAGAAGTTAGGGCTTCCCCTTTAAGGGAAGACTTGCAACCTGGGAACTAGGAACTGATGCCCTGGCCAATCACAGCTTTTCTACAGCATTGGAGGCTCGGCAGCAAGTTATTTCAGGGAAAGAAGACAGCTGCACACTTCCTCATGCTAATTTTTCAAATATCGAGGACTATATCCACTCCAGGATATCAAAATGGAAATTGCATTCAGTGTAGACAGTAGGGACTGAATCGACCTAGGATTGGAATAAAAGCTCCATGCACATTCAGCCCAGGTCAGGATTGTTAGAGGTGTTTTTAATCTCTCATTTGAACATGTTTTTTTTTGCCAAGTTGAAATCTTGTTGCTGTGCCTTAACTGCTGGGGATTTTGCTGCTTTGCTCAACTTTTACTGTTGGGATAATGAAAAGATTAGTGTTGTTCTCTTTTTTTGTATGAAGATATGCTTCATTTGTGATTGAAGGTTTATCTTTATTTGAAATACCCCCTCTCCCAAGAGTTGATGGTTAGCTGCTTTGAGTTACGTGGAAAGACAGGATAGAAACATTTAGAATATATGAACCAGCAAAAGCCTTTTAACTATAATATGTGTATGTGCATGCTTGTGTATGCGAACCTTCAGCCTAAACCCAATGCAATAGAATATCTTATGAAATGGTACCCAAGTGATACGGTGGCACCTGCTAAAAATTGCCTTACACTAATTTGTTTTCTAACACTTTGATCTCTATAACACTTTCTGCTCCAAGGTATCTATTTCTTTAATGACTTGTCAGTGATTTGGATCGTGTGTTTTCAAGTATCCTCTTCTCTGCCTTCCGCCCTGAGCCCTCCCAGAGAATCACGGGGTAAAAATCAAATAATATGTTTTCATTTCCTTCTTTCACATCTTCCTGAAGGGAATTGAATTGATGGCATTGAATAGGGCTTAGCAGATTCCTGCTGATTCATTTACTATTCAACTCATCTGAGATACCTCAGCTTCCATGCCATTTATCTTCCAGCAAGCAAAGTCATGTGCAGAACATTGATTACAGGAATTGGACACAGTTTCAGAGGGTAACCATGTTGGTCTGCATTATAGTATAGTAGCATAGTATATAGTAGATTTGAGTCTTCTAGGACACTAGAGACCAGCAAGTGTTTCGAGGTGTAAGCTTTCTCAACCAGGGCTTTGTGAGATGGCCTTGGAAGGGTTTCCTATGTGTGTGGGAGTTAATGTTGTATATATTTTAAAAATTTGTTAAACATTTATAGGATGTTCAGATCATACATGGTAATTATAATCAACCTGCTCTCCTACCCAAATGACCAGTGATGGGCCTGGAGGGGGTGGGGAGGGGAGGGGAGGATCCCCAGATGGTTGGGTACACAGCAATGATTCTCAGCTATATTCTGCAGGATCATGCCACTTCTGGGGTTTTTTTTTGAAACCTGAAGAATATTTCAGGGGTTTCTCAATGGTAAAAAAGTTGAGAAAGGCTGGCTTACACCCTGAAACTCTTGTTGACCTCTAAGGTGCTACTGGATTCAAATATATGCATTGTTATATATATATCCTTGCATTTCATGGTCTCCTCTGTAGCACTCTTGAACCAGAATGAAACACAAAACAATGATCAAAAGATGCATCCCTGGGATGAAGCCCATTTTCATTGCTGATACATTTTGCCTTTCTGAAACTGAACACCAGGACTAGTAAAGTATATAGCAGAAGAAAAAGCACCATTCTTAAAATTATTGCATATTTTGCCCTTTCTGTACATCTGCAGGATTTTACATAGTGGCTTCTTCCCTTCTGTTTGACTCTACTTGTTAGCTGCCACCTACACAGCAACTTCAGAAAAACCACAACATCCTGAGAGACTCCCATCCCCACACTTCAAATAAGTGAACCTTATTTATGAATATTGTATGTTCTGCTTTTATATGTTCTGCTTTTGTCCCCCTTTGTCCTCTAAAGCAGGGGTTAGTCAACCTGTGGTCCTCCAGATGTCCATGGACTACAATTCCCATGAGCCCCTGCCAGCATTTGCTTAAGTGGCTTACATCATTGATCCCTCCTCCTCCATTTAATCCTGAAAACGCCACCCCTTTAAAGTAGGGTCAGTTGAGAGAGTGATGCTCACAATTTCCATAGCAGAGTGAGGATTCGAACCTGGCATTCCCAGATTCGAGTACAACACTCTTTCCATTGTACCACACTGGTGAAACACCACAATTTATCATGGTGCTGTACAGATCTGCCTTCAAACGCTGCTTACTCATGGGCTATGTTGATGGTTTCTGTTTGTTTGGGTTTTTTTGTTTGCTTCAGTTGATAATGCTTAGAAATTTTCATGAAAAAGGACTGAATCCTAATTTTAAAATAATCATAAATTACAGACTGAAAAGATATTGATTCAAAGCATAATTTGCATAGGGGAGGAAATGGCGGTAAGGACAATTCCAGGCTAATGCAAATGTGCTTGATTATCAGCCTTGCAAATATTACCAGGTCTATTGACCACTGAGTTCATTCTGGTGGGTTGAAAAGACTTTGCTGAGAACTTCACAAATATGGACCCACTGATCTGCTCAATGATAGATTTTTACAAAGAGGCTATCAATTATCCTGACTTATCCAAGCATATCAATTGGCTGACTTAGCAAATAAGAGGGGATTTATTACTCACAGGGGAAAAATTGACCAAGATAGACCACTTAGTATTGCAAACTACTAGCTGTTTGTAGTAATCTTGCTTTTTTTCAGTGTAATTAGAGATCACGGGAGTATCTTGTGGATTATTCCAATTAAATTGGGTATTTGCACAACATGTAATTTTAGATATATGTAAGCAGGAAAAGCATTTGACAGCATTTCATTTTGCCTCTATAAATTACCTAGATATACAAACACCCTTTCATTCACACTGAGTTGGTCATTACAACTTGAGATCTAAGGAGTCTGTTTAAATAATACATGGCAAATAAACACGATGGACAAAATCAGTGTTTATGCTGTGCCAATGAGCACAACATCAATATATTAATTAAAACCGGGTAGCTTGGAATAATACCCAACTGAGCTGTGTTCAGCAGCACCTATGTGCAATTACTAGCAAAGCAATGCCATCTTTTCATCATTCTAATACTCTGGATAATGCTTTTACTTGTGCTAGGTGGTTTTGTATTAAAACTGATGCAAATAGTTTAGGTATACAAAGAAAGTCTTTGTAGTTGAGGGCCAGCCTGGTGAGATTAACATGTCTGAATGGAATTGGAGAAGCCCAGGTTCAGATCCCCGCAAAGTACATCAGCAAGCTGAACCTTTTTTCTGTGAATTTTGCGCACCAGACGCTTGAGCGAGAAGTAGATGAGGAGATGACGTCTGCGACTCAGTGGCAGAGTATCTGCTTTGCATAAGGAAGCTCCCAGAGTTAATCCCTGGGATCTCCAGTTAAAAGAACCAGGCACAGGTGATATGAAAGAGATCTGCATGAAACCTTGGAGAGTCGCTACCAGTCTGAGTAGCCAACACTGACTTTGGTGGAACAAAATTCTGATAAGGCAGCTACATATGTTCCAAGTCTGTATGTATGTGTGTTCAAACACAATGTTCATGCGGTGAACAGTTCTCAGGGGTTCTGTCAGGACCATAACTGTTCCCATGGCTCCCAGAAGCAAATCACCTGACCTGGCCCCTCACTGGATGTGATGTCACCAAAAGCTGGCCTGTCCCAGAAAGAGGCTTCTTATATAATGCAGGAGCTAAGGGAGGCAAAAGGCAGTTGGGGAGTAGCTAGCCCAGAAGCTGAAGAGCTGGCCAGGCTATGGTTCATTAGAGGTAGGAATTGCCTGACTAGCTCATCTGCCTCTGGGAGGAATATGGAAGTGAGGGACAGGAGGAAGCAGGAACAATGCTTAGGTGTTACATTGTAGAATATACATTAGGGGAGTACAAAGATAGGCAGCTTCGGTATGGGGGTGGGAAGGAAAGCATACTGAATCCTTGCCCTGGAAGATTTGCATCCAATAGAAATGTTGGATAACCTGATTTGCCACTTTTGTATATCTGAATAAATCGAGCATAATGAGTAGCACAGTAAGAAATAAAAGAGCACAAAGCAAACTAGGTAAGTTCAAAGTTCACAGCAGCAGGTGGGACTAGAATTAAAAAAAAAACATTGACTCCAAGTTGTCAATTTTGACTTGTATATAATAATCCCACAATCAAAGTTTAAAATATTTCCCAAACATATAGTTAGAGCAAACTATATAAAGTAAGGAACTTGCAGCCTAGCTGAAGCAATCCTGACAAACAATTATTTTCATTTTAGCACAATTATGCAAATGTGTTTGGAACAGCAATGGGCACCTAATTATGACACCTAATTATGCCAATTTATTTATACACCTTCTTGAACAACATTTTATTTATAACTCTCCCACTCATTCAAAGGCAAGACAAAGTAAGAATTTCATAGATGATTGCCTCCTCATCAAAACATAAGCAACATATGAACTATTTGAACTTTTATATTGCACTGGTTATACTGGGTGGTTTACCCCTTATGTGAATAAACTATGGTGTGATTTTGCTGGGCCATATTAAATGATATTCGCTTTCTTGGGTAGGGTTTCAGAACATGAGTTGGGAAATTCCTGGCAAGTTGGAGGTGGACCCTGGATGCTTGGGGATGGGGTATGAGCTCAACATGGATGTGATGCCACAGATTCCACACACTAGAGCAGCCATTTTCTCTAGGGGGACTGATCTCTGTAAGCTGGGGATTCATTGTAATTCCAGGAGACCCACAGGCTCTGCCTAGAGGTTAGCAGCTCCACCTATGAGTGATGTGGAATGTTATTTAAATAAAATATCTGTATCCTGCTTTATTTGCTGGAATTCAAAGTAGCTATATGGGTCTCTGCTAATGTTGCCAGCTCTGGGTTGGGAAATACTTGAAGATTTAGGAGGAGGAGCCTGGGGACAGTGGGATTTGGAGAAGAGCGGGTCTGTCATAGTTCACCAAAGCAGTCTCCCCCCCCCCCAGGGAATTGATCTGGTTAGTCTCTGGAGATCAATAGTAATAGCAACACTTCTCCAGGTGCCACCTAGTGATTGGCAACCCTAGTCTCTTTACATACATGATTTGAAAGTAATCATTCATGTGTGGTTTTTGAACATAGGTTATAGCCAAGTGAAAAGTTGTAAATACCTCCATTTCTCCATTTTTGCGAAGACTGCCCCCCAATACTTTCTTCTGTGGCTTCAGAGTTATTTTACAGACACAACTTTTAATACACAGAAAACTCTCTGTGTTTTCTGTTTGTTTGTGTGCAGGACAGCTGTTACATTGCACATGAGCTCTTCCTCCCCCTCCCCCGCAGAACACCAAGACCCATCCTAAACCCAATATGAAAACAATCAAATGACTTCTGACTCCATGAGCCTTCAGGACCCTGGGAATTTGGCTCTTATTCTATCCTTCTCAACAGTCCTGCATGTAAATATGTGTTATTGCTGTGTATTAGCATTAATACACAGACTCCATGTGCTATTTAAAAACATGGTTTGGGACGTGGATTATGTATGTTTGCCTATGCCTATGCACCTTTTTTTGTATCTGGATGTCTGGGAGTCAAGCTTCACTCCAAAGTATTGGAAAAACTAACTAAAAAGTAAAGTATTCTTATGAAAAAAAATAGAGAGAGCAGCAGTTTATTAGAACCATAATCCCACTCCAGGAAAGGCAACTAGTGTGTGGGAAAAGTTTGCAAGACTAAGAAACTATCTGCAGAAATGAGGTAGAGGGTTCCTTATGAAAATATCAGTCCCCTATTTGGCAAGCAGCTGTAATTAACTATAGCTCAAAGTCCTGACAAAACACTGGTAAAGGAGACCCAGAGAGCTCCATATTTACACCAAGCAACTCTGATTAATCTTGTGAGGAAATACAATTAAATGCTGACTAGGGATGTGAATTGCTTTGCTTAATGTAAACCAAGTATTTACATGTCTTTGATAGCTTTGACTATTGCTATCAACAGTCTTTCAGCTCCACGGCCTTTCAGCTTTGAAAACACTGAATAGAAGGGAATGATAGAATAAGAAAATCCAAAGTTAAAAATGAACAACAATCAGATGATCAAACCAGGACACGTATGATTATTAATTGACAAAGATGCACAATGTGAGATTTACCATTGCAGAGATTATTTAGCAGCGCTACATTTGTGCTATTGTGTTTGTGGGCTATGACTAGATAATAATTGATTCTCTGACAGGGAGTGGCTAATTTGCCAACGGTATACTATAAAACACATTTATACAGTCAATTACACTGAAGTGCATGGCCTATTTGCTTTATAATTTCATAAACTTGCCAGCAATTTAAATAAAAAAGTTCCATTAAATTATCATATCATGTGATGGAACGATATTGCCAAGTATATTAAACCATGTGTGTTCAGCCAGAATTAATTAAATATTATTACTTTTTTCTTATTAACATATTGAACTTAGCCTTCCCACTCACTACTTGAAATAGAAGCCGATTAGCAAACAAAGCAAACTTAAGGGCAAAGTTTAAACATTTTCCTCGGGGTGTTTCATTAAGATTCCTAAGTTCTTTTGTTTAAACATTTGCTCTTCGAAAATGTGCTTGTATTGTGAAAAATGTGTTTGTGTTCTTGGGTATGAATGCTGGGGATGATTAAAGAATAGCTTTATGGCTCATCTCTCTGTGTTTCTGCTGCAGCAAATAAGCGTTTAAGGCAGAGTATGGTGACTACTGTGTGAGTAGCAGATCATGAGCAATGGGGATGCCATTGGCTCAGCTAGAGGGTCACACTAACTAATATACCAGTTTTTGACACCGTGAGTCTCTATTATGGAATGAAATGGACAGTGTGCTACACAACTATTGTATGGTGCTACACTGCTAGAGAGGGTCTAGATCAGGGGTAGTCAAACTGCGGCCCTCCAGATGTCCATGGACTACAATTCCCAGGGAATTGTAGTCCATGGACATCTGGAGGGCCGCAGTTTGACTACCCCTGGTCTAGATGGACCATTTCAAGGATTCTGACAGACTAAGCTTTTAGGGCATCCTTGAGAACATGTTGTGCACTGCAGACACTCCCTCATCCAATATTTGCCAGTAAGATTTTATAAGCAGCTCTGACGAACAGGCTGGCTTCACCTGGTGCTGTCATGATTATGTCCATTCATATACTTCTGAAATAATCACATTATTTTTATTTTTCTATTATTTCAAATCCAATATATATTAATTTACATCCTCCTCTTCCTTCAAAAAGCCTAGTGCTGCCTACATGGATGCCCTGTTGTTTCCTTATATCCTAACATCAACCTTGTAAAGTAGATTAGGTTGGGAGGAATCAAATGGCCCAAGGTCATTAACTGAACTTCACAACTAACCAGGGATAGGAATATGTGTCTCCCAGATGCTACCATCTGGGATGCTACCATGCTACCTTACTCCAACCATATATATGTTCACATGACCCACCTAATCACCTGAGTCATTGGGAACCATACAGTAAGTGCACTGTTTGAAGTATATGCACATTATTATTAGAATAACATAAAACCGCTTCTTTAAAAGCCAAGCTATTCCAGTGTTGGAAGCAACTATCTAAGATCTCCTGCTATCTAAGATACTCTGTTGTGTACGATTCAGTCTGAGATGTAATATAGTCACAACACATGTTTTGCTACTGGAGTATGGTTATTCTACATAGATGGACTTTATCCATTCCATGTTGGCCATAATTAAATATGGTGGACCATGGATGAACTTGGCACTGCTTCTAGCTGACCTTATGCACAAAATGGGCAAGCCGAAGTTACTGTGAAAAACAATATGATGCCCAGGGGAGAATGGTAAGTGTCCCATCAGCAATTTTAATCAACAGTAACCTTGGACAGCTAGATGTAGGCTATGAGGCAGCTGAGTGAAATCACCTTTAGAAATCATAAGAATGAAAATTCATCTGTATTCTTACTGAGGCAGTCAACAGAAACAAATTCCTCTTTTGCTTCAAATGGCATTGATTTGCAATAATTTCTCTTATTGCTCCTAGTATATATAGGGTTGCCGCATTTTGAAAAGCAGAAAAGAGGATATATTTCCTGACCACTTCAAACAAGAGATATGACATATCTCATTTGACATACCCCTACTATTTAAGCTGTGATGGTTGCTACTAACTAGAGATATTCCTAAGCTTCTAACTCCCAAAGAGGACATTTTCATAATCTTTTTTTTTTTAAGAGCCCAAAAGATGGCAGAGCCCCTCACACCCCAAGAAAAAGATGACATCTGGTAATCTTAATGAATCAAAATCAAACATCTTAAAATTCTTCTCTGCACTAAAAACCATACCGATCAAGGGAGATATTGTTTCATGAATTAACACTATCGAGCTGGATAGTTTGTGATTTTAGTATGGCTGCTCTGAATGATATGAATTTACCTTATTTTAGGACACTTCATTCATTCTGCAGAGCAAAGCTTAAAAGGGCCGAGCAGTACTTGCCATTCATTACCCCTTCCACTGATTCCCTCCCCCCAAATAAAAACAATTGTGCACTTCCAACACCCACTGGTCTCAGCACGGGGAGCGATTTTGATCCCTCCAGCCTTGTGACCACATGGGATCGTTTTAGCAAGAGCTTTATCTTTGCTCTCTTTCTCAAAGAAAAAGGACTTTTAAGAAAGAAAAAAACCCCCTCAATTTTAACATGTGCTGCTTTATAATTACCAGTGTACTTTTGCTCTACCAAGATAGTGTGGTTGAAAGTGGATAACCATATCTTTAACAGCAGTCTGCCAGGAATCAGCAGAAATAATTACCATCAAGATTTAATTATGTCAGACAAGAGTATCTGTCCTGAATAACAGTGTAGACACAGTGCAGAACTGACGCTGAAGCACATTCCTGTCTGCTCCCTGTATAGTTCTGTAAAACACAGGGTTGTTGCTCTGCAAAGAGGCCAAAGTGGAATTAACTCTACAGTGCGCATCAAACTAATAAAGAGACTCAAAGTCAGTAATGGCAAAGGACATAAGTAAGCAGTAGTGGCCTTCCTCCAAGCACCCTCCCACTTGGATGAATGAAACAGGAGCATCCGAGCGAGAGGGAACAAACATAATTGTCTGTCTAGACATAAGTCCTATTTTATTCAATGGTCTTTACTCCCGGCAAAGTGGTTTTAGGACTTACGTGAAAGCTTCAGCCGTTTAAGCAAACCGCTTTGCACTTTATTCTCAGCACAATGGATTGGACCCTACCAGTTTTTCTGATGATGGAAGAGAGGCTTTGGGGGGCTACAGAAAAGGCTTAGCCAGGGCTTGTGGGACACACGTGGACAAAAGCACATGGATCCGGGGGCTGCAGTGAAGAGGAAATCAGGTCAGGGAGTGGGAGAGCTGGTAGGATCCAGCACTTCCACAATATTACTGTGCTGTATCTTCTAACTCCTACATAACAGATGTTGGGGAAATAGCTTTGCTGCAGGGGGTGGGCAATGACCTTTAATGCTCTTTACACCCGTAATGAAGAGGTGACATGCACAGCTTGCATTTAAAATGCATGTTTAAAAATGAAAAGGACAAAAAATTCACAGTGTCTTGGGAAATATCTAAAGGTTGAGGACAAAATCCTGAGAACATTGGCCATGTTTTTGCAGGCTTCAGACATAGACGTCTGTGCTCAAGGGGCACGATGGGGGAACACTCAGCATCCTTGGGAAAAGGGCTGGATGTGTTCGAGGAGATCCAAAAATCAATTTAAAGGAGTGGGAAACCAAGGCAAGGCTCTGTAGGCACTTTTCTTTGTGCCCTTCCTGAGGAGAGGATGTGAAGTTGTCAGAGGCCAACACAGCAGAGGTCAGAGGTCTCACCAAAGCCTTTCAAAGCTAAAAACTGTTATGATATTTTACAAATAGTAGGCAAAATAAACACGGGTGAATTGTGAGTATCAGCGACTCCCATGTTCTGCTTCTGAGGACTGATAATCATCTACAAATTATCCTGAGTGCTGCCATTTTTTAATCTCACTCTGGGAACCACACAAATAACATCACCAAAAAAATGTATATATTATGCAAATGAACAAAATATGCTAATTAGTTCCAGCCCTCCATATTTCCCAATGAGGAAACAGTGGCCACGGTCAATTAAGAATGGACTGTGCCTGTGTTAAATTTTCATACATGTAGGTTTTTATGTTTATTATACTCTCGAACGATGTTTTTAAGAAAAGATGATTTATAATCTAAGTAAATATTACACACTATTATTAAAAGGCAATTTTTAAAAAAAAAAAAGAACAGAGGGAGAGAATTGTGCTGAGTTAATTAAGGCTTCAAGAAATGCCTGCTTTTATTGGCAATTTTTTTGTTGCAGCAAGAAAACTAAAAATTAAGAGGATAGTTGGCAGCAATATTGATATGCTAATGGATAAACATGCTAATTTAGAAAAAAACTAATCAGCAACGACATTACTAATGGAAATGTACTGGAAAATGGCTAATGCTGTATGCAAACCTGGCATCTACAAAATTAAGAGGAACTCGTTTTGTATGTTTAATTGTGACTCTGAGACTGCTCGGCTCTTGGTCTTCTCTTTTCTGGGCTTCTGTCTGGATTTAAAGACAGCTCAACTGACCTGGTTGGGGAATCACAAATTCCATTCAGTGGCAGTATAATTATTCTTCATTGCATGACCGCCTGATTGATATGAGCTGAAAATCTATATTTCTGCTTCACGTATCCGTATCTACCAGAGAAAAAAAGGCCAACACATTGTGATCGTGCCTTGTAACAGCAGAAAGACACACTCCTTAATTCAGAATTCAAAATCAGTCTGCTTCACCTCAAAATTCTCTCAGGAACTGCAACAGTTCTCAGAATTTTAAAAAACTCCTGCACATCCTGGGCATAGGAGTTGTCCAAGAACCAAATTCTCTCCTCCTCCTCCTCCTTCTTAATATTATTATTACTATTATTATTACTATTACTATTACTAGCTTCAAAGCCCATTCCTAAGAACAGGCCTTGAAAGGGTCCCTTTGCCTGGCCCCTGGCCAGGCAGCTTAAGGTGGCCTTGGGTGGCAGCTTGCAGCCAGATCAAGTGGGGCGGGTGGAGTCTGGGCAGCTCGTTAGCAGGGCCGGGACAGAGCTCCTTAGCAGCTAGTCAGCTCCTTAGCATTCCTTAATGAGCAATCAGCAGACCGGGAGGCCCTGGTTAGCAGGCCCAGCCTAGTAGGCCAAGAGGCCCTTGTTAGGAGGCCCTCCACCATGACCCTTTGCCCAGGGCCCTCTCACCTGCTGCTGGCTCCAGGCACTGAGGCGTCTGAGAGCAAAGAGGCGTCTGAGAGCAAAGAGGCTGAGAGCAAAGCTGGCTGCACCCTGATTGGCCCTATTCCAACTTGGACAGCCGGACACGTCCCACCCCCTAGGCTGTTTCATAAGTATTTAGAGGAACAACAATGGATTATTATTAATATTATTATTATTAGTATTAGTATTAGTATTATCCACATGAGGCGGGTTACAACATTCAGATAAAATCCCCATTATACAACCCACTAAAACCGATATAAAACCAAAAATACATACAGTACAAGCAACTCCACAAAACCAAGATGCTATGGCAAAAAAAACTCCTGAAACCTAAAACGCAAATCTTCTTCCTCTAGAGGGGAAGGTGCAAGAGAGTGCTGATAGACTTTGCTACTGCCACTCTATGCCTGCTAGTGCTGCCAATGTGAGGTTGACTGGGGATGGGGGGAAGAGGTCAATAGTTTTGTTGCCAGGGACATAATGATGTAATTTCCAGAAAGACAAGATGTGACATCATTTTGTTTCTGGCAACCCTCTAGCTTTCAGTCCAGCCATTAAGTTTCACCTGAATGCAAGAATGTTTCTGGTAACATGATGATGTTTCTTCTGGTAGTGCTGGAAGTGACATTATCAGATCAGAATGCTGGTGCTTGTCATGCTCGCCCCACCTCACCCCATTTTTCTTTTTTTTGTCAACATGACAATATACACACCATTGTGACTGGGCTCCAGGAAGGGCCATGAATGTGTGTAACTCATGTGTGCGCTGCTTGCAGATTTTACACCACTTGAAAGCAGCTATTTGGGTCTCAGGGACTGTGGCTTACAACAGGGGTAGTCAACCTGGGGTCCTCCAGATGTCCATGGACTACAATTCTCATGAGCCCCTGCCAGCATTTGCTGGGCATCTGGAGGACCAAAGGTTGACTACCCCTGGCTTACAAGGTTTGACTAGACCTCTGAAATGCCTTTTCAAGGAGAAGCAGGAAACAGCAAAAAGAAAGAGCATGTTCCATGCAGGCCTGGAAACTGCTTCACAGACCAGTGGCTCTAAAGTTGGGGTATACATACATGCTGACATAAAATGAACAAAAATATAGATCACAGAAGTATTTCCCAATATTGAAACCAAACATACCTTTCAAAAATTTGAAACTGATTTGAACCATCATGGTATAGTAGTTAAGAGCAACAGGTTTGATTCCCCACTCCTCCTCCACCTGCAGCCAGGTGGTTGACCTTGGGCTAGTCACAGTTCTCTCAGAGCTCTCTCACCCCCCCTTACCTCACCGGATGTCTGTTGTGGGGAGAGGAAGGGAAGGCAATTGTAAGCCTCTTTGAGACTCCTTTGTGCAGTGAAAATCAAGGTATAAAAACCCAAGTCGTCTTCTTCTCTTTAGGTCAGGGGTTCTCAACCTGGGGGTTGGGGACCCCTTTGGGGGTTGAACAACCCTTTCAGAGGGGTTGTGGAAGGACAAGCAGCTTGGCCAGGTGGGGGGCACCATCCACACAACAGTCTTGTGGGGTAGATGGAGATAGAGTGTTTGTCTGTCAGGAGCAGCAGAAAAGAGCAAGATCAGCATGGTGGGACAAGAGGCAGAACTGAACTGAGAAACCCCAGAAAAAAAACAATTTATAGACAATCATGAACAATGGGTCTTCACGCCATTGGGCAGTTTTGGTTTAATTTATGTGAAAGAACACTTGCATAATTTTATGGTTGGGGTCACCACAACATGAGGAACTGTATTAAAGGGCCGCGGCATTAGGAAGGTTGAGAACCACTGCTTTAGTGGTTTCGCGTTTCGCTCAGTGAAAAGAAATCTCACATGATGTGAAACTAAATAACCTTTTTTTCTTTTTTAAGGAATGGTCCAACAATGCAATGAGCCAAATTCCTTCCTTT
The DNA here is from genome assembly GCF_049243985.1 of Paroedura picta. Taxonomy (NCBI): domain Eukaryota; kingdom Metazoa; phylum Chordata; class Lepidosauria; order Squamata; family Gekkonidae; genus Paroedura; species Paroedura picta. The sequence goes on from NC_135379.1 coordinate 32,876,226, forward strand.
CCCAAACTTTTACATTTGAGGTAATTGATACTGTGGAATTTGCAGCTACATCTGAGGATGCACACGTTATCTATGTTACCCAGTTCCATGAACACTTCCTGGCCCATCTGAATTGATCCAAGTCACTTCCTTTGTTTTTCTGAAGAGTCATTCGATATCTGTAAATAAGTCTCATCTATATACTCAGTTTTCCAGCTTGTTGTCATATTATTTGTTCAAGACTTCTTTGTAATGTTTTAAAACATGTCCTGGAAACATAGCAGCCAAAAGGAAGCTCCTATTTCCAAACAAGTCTTGTTCTACATATGATGAATGCATTTCTTCTGCAAAGTCTCCCCTTCTGTAGTTTGTTATTTATTTAGCATCATCAATGTGCCGGCAGCAATGACCATCAGCAGGAAAACTGTCAGATCCAAATCGTTCCATCAGATGATGCTGGTGCAATTGAGGAAGGACAATTAAACTGTTCAAACTCCTCCACAGGGATAAACACGTAATTTTTCTTGCATGGTGTTTTGGCTGGGGTGGACAAATGTGGTCGTTTCTTTTGCCTTCTTTGCAGATATGCATTATAAATTTCCCACTCTACTACCTTCTGTTGGGTAGAAATTTTAATTACTGAATCTTTACTACCATTCTTAACATTAATTTAGCATTATGACAATCAATCAGGTCACTTCTGCTCGGCATTAAATACTCTTTGGAAATTATTTGTTCATTTTTGGACACAAAGTATGAAATACCAATTTCTCTGGAAATGCATGTAAACCCGGGGATTCCAACTCTCTGTCAGCTTAACCTACCTCTTAGAAGTGTCGTGATGACAAAATGGAGTCCGGGAGCATGATTGCGTATGCCACTTTGGGTTCCCATTGAGCAAAAGGCAACATATAACTTTGTGAACAAATTTATTTATTTATATTTCAATTTATGCCCCTCCCTCCCAGCATTCTGTCCCAGGGTAGCTTCCAACATCATTTCATAAAAACATATAAAAGGTTAAAATTACATACAATTACAATTACAAAATTACATACAAACTTTAAAACCATCATCTTAAAAACCATCATGCCAGCTTTATAGGTAACTTAATTCATTTGTCTCTCAGAGTGGGCAAGAGAATTGTGCCCTGTGGTAGTCCACAAGGGATTTGGCAAAGGAGTGCATAATTCTCTCGCACAGCAACCCTCAGTTGGCAAAGGATTTGGCAAAGGAGTGCATAATTCTCTCGCACAGCAACCCTGGAGGAAGGAGATCAGCCACTTAAGGATTGTCCCCTGTAGACCAACATCAGCGAAGCTAGATCCCCATGTTAGAGAAACCCAGCACAGTAGCTACTGCACCATACTAGAGTTTCCTGCACAAAGCCTCATGGGCATGGATCTTTTGTATAACTCACGTGGAATCACCAGAGGATGGATTTAACAGCATGGACAATTTATTTTTTATTTTATTAGATTTTTATACCACCCTACCATACAGCTCAGGGTGGCTTTGGACCACTCCTTTTAATGAACATAATACAATCTATGATTGTACCTGCATCATGTTGTGGTTAAGAGCAGCAGACTCCAATCTGGAGAATCAGGTTTGATTCCCCACTCCTCCACATGCATCCAGCCGGGTGACCTTGGGCTAGTCACGGTTTTCTTAGGGCTGTTCTTACAGAGTAGTGCTGTTGGAGTTTTCTCTGCACCACCTACTTCACAGGGTAGCTGTTGTGGGGAAAGAGATGGGAAAGGTGCTTGTAATCTGCTTTGGGACTCTTTCAGGTCATGAAAAGCAGAGTATAAAAACCAGCTCTTCTTCTTCTTGGGAATCATGGTTATGTTTTCATCCTTCACCCATTAGACTATATTATTTTTGCATCACTTTGCCTGCAATCTTATGTAGAATGAGGCCTACCATGACAGTATTCTGCAAAAGTTTTCTGGGTTAAACAGCAGCACGATGATCAAGCTGGCACTAAGCTTATGTGTGGATTTTCCAAAAATTGCACTTTCTACAAATGTATAAGTAAAATTGCTATAATTCTTTTATGTTTTGCAAAATTTGGCAGGGAGGTGATGGAGATGTGTGTATCAAAAACATATCATCAGTAAAAGGTACAAATACCTGTAGACATTTATGCCTTTTACTGTATATTAGGCATTCTAACCTTTTTAGAAAATGGCTATAATTTCAAGATAAAATGGAGTGTTCTTAATGCTACATTAATTACAAGCATGGCTCTATTTCAATCCATTTTGGGAGGCTCATTTTGTGTTTTTGTACAAGGAGTTGCAGGTAATATTGTGGCAATAATGAGTTTGATGTAAATGGAAGCTCTCAGAAGACATAATGTAAGAATTTCACATAGAAACATATTTGAAACTCTCTCTTACGTTCCTCCTGGCATCTCTGCTCATTGCTTGCCACTAAGTGGCACTCCATTATTTGAATTATGGTATTGAGATTCCATGGGAAAAAAACGGCAAACCAACTTTGTTCCTGAAGTAAACTCCAAGAACGGAAGGATGCCTTGGGTGGCATTCTTGAAGCTTCTTAGACACCACATTCTTGGTGCCACAGGTATTGTCTGCACACACATTTTTTTTCCTGCTATCAATCCTGCCAAATTCTGATCGATCTGAACTCAGATCTTGCAACAGATCTGCAACCTTCCTTTTCCCAAACTCGAAACAATTTTCACTAAGATGCTGTCTTCTGTACTTCCAATTGACAGTCCCCTCTCTCCTTCCTGCTTCACTGGGGGGGGGGCACATGCCGACACCTGTAGACACCTTTTAGCTAGAGTGCAGAGGGGGGGGGAGAGAAGCCGGGGTTGTGTGAAGCTCCAGCCAGCTGGAGAGAGCTTTATTTCCTGCCTTTTGTCTCCACTGTCCAACTCTACAGCCAGGACAAGCTGGGGGAGAGGAAAGTGCTCAAGGAGCACAAGGCGGCTTGTTGATTTTTGTTTTCCTGACAGGCTCTGCGGCCAGAGCGAGCAGGGGAGGGGGTAAGTGGAGGAGGCAACCTCTAAGAAGAACAATGAAGATGCGACCAGGCTGGGGAGGGGGAGAGATAATCCCAGAAGGAGAACACTTGCACGGAGGAAGAATAGGCTTTCGGAGCGCTTTTCTCCAATTAAGCAGATAATATCCGCTCTCAGATATCCCAGGGAAAAGGTGATGTCACTCTAGAGTGGAGCCGGGAAGTTGCAGATGGAATAATTAACCCGATTGACAACAGAGTGGAAATCGGATCAGGTGCAGTTTGCTCTTTTAAATTCGAGCTGATAGAGGATAAAAAGCCCAGGGCAGATAAGACTACAGTCATAAGCTTCTATGGCAGAGATTCACTCATCTGTAAGCCTCTCACTTTTATATCACGTGTTGCTTGTTTCATAAAATATTAATCCCATAAAATTATCGCCTATGTATTTGTTTTCATTTTCTTGTTAGTACTCAGATATATTACAAGTATGATAGAACTAGCCAGCCAACCAGTGATTACAAAATATGATGAAGAAGAAGAGTTGGTTCTTATATGTTGCTTTTCTCTAGTAGAAGGAGTCTCAAAGCGGCTTACAATTTCCTTCTCTTTCCTCTCCCCACAACAGACACTCTGTGAGGTAGATGAGGCTGAGAGAGCCCTGATATTACTGCTCAGTCAGAACAGCTTTATCAGTGCCGTGGCGAGTCCATGTTCACCCAGCTGGCTGCATGTGGGGGAGCGCAGAATCAAATCCAGCTCGCCAGATTAGAAGTCTGCACTCCTAACCAAGCTGGCTCTTCAAATGGTAACATTTGAATGGATTTCCCATGTAATAGAGTCAAGCGGGTAGCCATTTTGTCCTGAAGCAGCAGAACCAATTTAGAGTCCCATGGCACCTTTAAGACCAACAACGTTTTATTCAAGGTATGAGCTTTTGGGCACATGCACACTTCCATGATGTTGTATCCGAGGAATGAAACTTAAATAAAACTTTGTTGTTCTTAAAGGTGCCACTGGACTCTAATCCCCCCCCCCCGGTGTAATGTCCACTTTTAAATTAACCCAAGGGATCCTGTCACTTCCCCACAATGTAGTAAAAAGTTTGGCGCTACCTAGGACTCTGTTGGATACATTTCTATCCTCTGCTTCTTCCAAGATGTTCAAGCCAGTAGATGTGATTCACCTTCTTGCATTTTATCCTTACAACCAGCCTGTGGGGTGAGCCTGATCCAGTGGCTGAGCCCAGGCATTTCAAGGCTGAGTCTGAATTTGAATGTGGACCTCCCAGATCCTAAGTCACACCGGTAACCAGTTCTTACATTCTTCAAGGATGACAACAAACAACTGACTGCATTTCTACTCTGTCCTCCCCCCAATGGAGGACCAAAGAAGCTTGGATCATTCTCAGGACTGGCCCAGAATCACCCAGCACAGTTTCTGTGGTAGAATATGGATTCAGTCCTGGGTTTCCCAGATCCTAGTCTGACCCTCTAACCTTATAGAGAATGCTTAACCTTTTATTAAACTGTACATAAACTAACCCTAGCAGTTGTTTGTTTATGGGTGGCAGGACTCAACCGAACCACTGTTTGGCGGGTGAAGGGCTGGGCAGGAATGGAGGCTCTGGCTGCTCTGCCCAGGCCACGGGCATGTGCTGACTGCATTAGCATGGGCTGCATGGGGGGGCGGGGCACAAGTGTCCAGCGGGACGCTGCCCACCCATTCAGCTCTTTGTGGGCAAGACAGGCAAGTTGCCCATCCGCCCTCCCTTATTTTCGAATTGTATTTGCAAGTTGTTTGTTAGTCACAGTGGGGATGTACTTAGGAATGAGCCTGTTTAGGGGAGCTGGTGTGTGATCAGCCTCCCTGATGCGTATGGGGCCTCCTTCAATGCTGTGGTTGATAACGAAATGGGGCTTACTCAGCGGGGTAGGCCTTTTTGTAGTTTGTTATGACCGGATGGCCCTGGGGGTAACCAAGGTGGTTCGCGCCCTTTGGCCCCCCAGCTGGGTCATCTCCCATTTAGAGGAATCCAATGGAGTTATGTATTTCCAGTCGGCAATTTGACATACTCTGGTGGGGGGATTCTGGGGTGATAGTCAGTGGACTGCTGAGGTCAGGCTCACCTATGCTGCACCAACCCCTTCCAGGTTGGGAATTTTTTGGGTAATAAAGCTGTGGTGAGTTATAAGGCAATTAAGGAGTTGTGTATTTATTCCCGCCAAAATGGCTTTCGACCAGTCAAATGAATATCGTACACAATGCAAATGTAGTTTCCTGACAAGCTTGCTTTCAGAATCTGTCGGATTACCCATGTGAATTGATCCTTAAAAAAATATCATCAAAATGTGTCTTGCTTCTGGTTACTTTTCTTCATCAACCACCAGAACTGTTGGAAGAAGGGGGGACTTGGAGGACAAGATTCTAGGAGCCCTGTTTACTCTGGGAGCCATGGAATCAGATTATGTTTCTTTCATATGGTTTGAGCTTGGGTTTGGGTAGTATGAGAAGGCCAGTAGCTCTTTTTGTCAGGGAAGAGGACAGGGAGGTTCTTTCCATGGATAGTTGGCATTGAAAATCAGGCAGAGAAAAGCATCTGTCCTGAAATGACAAAGAGTCATGCCTACCATTGGTGACGTGATTCAGACTCAAGGACATGGTACAAGGTACAAGGTGACTTGGCATCTCACTTAAATGGTTTGTTTTTCTAACCCAGCAGAACGTGTGCTGCCTATACAACAGGAAACATTTCACAGGCTGGAAGTGTTATCTGACATCTGTGGCATAACCTGCCTTTACCCTGAGATTTCTATGTGGTCACACTTTTGTAGCAAAAATTGTATTTTCACTTAGATTGTGTATCTGTGACATCAGACAACTAGCGTATAACAAGATTTGGAATCCAACACTTTTTTTTTTTCAAGAATGAGCCATTTGTACACCTTGTGTTTACAAAATCAAAATCGACCAAACCAAATAGAGACAGCAAAGCAACCAAAAGATGTCACATCTAGGATAACTCTGCAGATTTTCTCAGGCCTTCAGACCAATGTTTCTGTATATTGTATGGCTCTGTATCCCCAGAGATGGCAGTTGAAATATACATAAGAAATATATATGCTTATCATTTTCCTCTGCATCTAAACCTCTGTGCATATCTGCATAATCAGCAATGACCTACATAAATCATCACATATGTTTTAGTGTAGACTGCTTCTAGGCACCTGCAGACTGATGCTGTTTACTCAGAAACGAATTTCTTTATAAACCAGCCTGCTTCTTCATTTATTGGTTTCTTTGTTCTTCTCAAAATCTAGGATGGAAAAGTTTTTGATGCCCATGTGATCACACACTCATGAAACTGTCTTATATTGAATCAGGTGCTTGGTTCATCAAGGACAGTATTGTCTTCTCTGGCTGGCAGTGGATCTCCAGGAGGTCAGGCAATGGTCTTTCAAATCACCTTCAACATGATCCTTTGAGCTGGTGTTGCTATAGATTGAACCTGGGACCTTCTGCATGCAAAGCCAAGGTTGGTCCACTGGGCCACAGCCATTCCCCATGAGCACTGAGCCCCAGTCCCACAATGTTCAGGTTGGATTTCTCTTTTACAAGACTTCCAGGTAAAACATTGTATCTTTAGGCAGGAATCTAGTCAACAACAACCCAGCTGGTCTAGCATCAGCTTTCCTGGGTCAGATGCAACTGACAAAGTGGGCCCACCAAGGCAATCACAGGGTCTCTCCTTGCACCTCTTGCTGCTGGCCCCACTCCTCACTGCCCACTTCCTGCTTGTCATGTTGGGATAGAAGCACCAATCTGATTACATACTTTCCAGGACCTCCTTGCAGCCAGGCAATTCTCATTCTTACCATCAAGGATTATCCTGGACTGGATTTTTTGTAAAGAAAGCCTCACTAAAAGGCTAAAGAAGGGGAGAGACCACAGCTGAGCATCACCATTTTGATCTTGGTAATTATGTAGGGTTAGTCCTGGCTAGCATTGGCAAGCCACATCTGAAAGTCAGTTGCCCTATAAACCATACAGGACTGACATTCAGGGCCTGCAAAAGGGAGCTCCTCCACCAGGCATTTGCCTGAGACCAATAACAGGTACTCCCTCAGACATCCTCTCCATGGCCTGCACTAGTCTGTCCTCTTTAAGGGCCTTAGCTAAGTTACGTTCCTGTTATATTGTTTAAGATCACTGAAATTGTGTTATTTAGATTATTGTTATTGTTGTATTTGTTTTATATTAATTTGTTCCATGTATCCCCCATATTGTATGTAAACCACCCTGAGCTATATGGAAGGGTGATATAGAAATCAAATAAGTAAGTAAGTAAGTAAGTAAGTAAGTAAGTAAGTAAGTAAGTAAGTACGTACGTTGCCTGCAGCTTGATGGCACTTTACACTATCATAAATATAATAAAATGAATGCAATTATGAAAAACTGAAAATATCACTCTTCCCATCGACAGATTTCAAAGGATACTGATCAGGTAAAGGTAAAGGTATCCCCTGTGCAAGCACCAAGTCATGTCTGACCCTTGGGGTGACGCCCTTTAGCGTTTTCATGGCAGACTCAATACAGGGTGGCCTTGCCAGTGCCTTCCTCAGTCATTACCGTTTTACCCCCCAGCAAGCTGGGTACTCATTTTACCAACCTCAGAAGGATGGAAGGCTGAGTCAACCTTGAGCCGGCTGCTGGGATCGAACTCCCAACCTCGTGGACAGACAGCTTCAGACAGCATTTCTGCCACTTACCACTGTGCCACAAGCTAAAAAGGGAAAAAAATACAATACTTAATTTCTGGTCCTGGTGAAAGAACTTGCATATCAACATGTGTTATTTGTTTTCCCCTGAACTTTGGAATAGTTTGGGAGCTACACAGTTCCCTCATTCTCTCTTTTTTCCCTGAAATTTCAATACTCTCCTCCTCATGCTAATGTCTCTGAATCATTTTTGTCAATAGGAAGTAAAAGTGATTTTATTCTTTTTTACTTTATTTATTATATCTCACTGTTGTGTTTAATTAATCAGAGCTGCCCCCGGGCTCATAACCTTGCTGAATCCCCAAAGGGAAAAAAGACCAGGAGTCTAACTGTAGCTTATCTGGTTTCCTTTCAAGACTAATAGTACAAGGCACTCAATTTAAATTGACAAATGACATAGGAGGCAGAGTAAAACTTTGCTTTCCTTTCCTATATGGCAACAATCAGCATTTCAGGAAATTGATCACGGCATCTTGGGTTGACCTCGAGTCTTTTTCTAGCAATCATGCAATCCAATCCTATATACATTCTGAGGTAAATCCTATTTTATTCCAGGGGGTTTATTTCAGAGTAAAAGTGCATGGGATCATAGCCTTGAAGATTTATGAGAAACAACTATATAGAATTGTATTAGTGAGCTTCGCTGTAACCTTTACTACTTTATCTTCTTGCCCTAGAAAAATATTGTATTTTAGCTTACAATAATGATGCTTTTTAATGGCAATGGAGTGCCATAACTCATAGAGGAAATGTCACTTAAACACCATGTGTGTATCATACTGAATTCCAATAGCATACAATACTTCTGTTTTGTGAATTATGGTTAACTTAGGAAACACTGTAATGTCTTCTATATTTAGAAAACAACTCCCTTCTCTTGTGAAAGCGCACAAGTAACATTGGACTGACCATATTGCAGAATGTTTTCCATGTTGCAAATAATTCCTGGAGGGACCTCCAAAATCAGCTTTTGCTGCTTAATTTCTTAATTAGCAGCATCATCTTTAACTTATATAGGTGTCTGAGGTATAGTGCCTCGTTGCGTTGGAATAACTCTTCTAGCTCTCTTTTTTCACAGAAAGTTTAATGTGAATTCATTTTTTTCCTGGAAAGTACTGAGTTTCAGGAGTAATAAAGTTGGGATCAATCAATTATTCATTCACCCTCTCAAATTACAGTTTAACAGTCTCTTCTCCTGGGGCTTCTCTCTCCCCTTAGGCTGCAAATAGGTGAAAGGAGTAACGACAAATGAGGTTGCATTTTTACCTATATCAATATATAGCATTTATATAAAGAAAGCATAAGAGACCACCTTTTCTGCAGGCTTCATATAAATACAGTGCCAAGGATATTATCAAAGTCATAAATAAAATATTGTTCAGCCACCTCCATTTACCCATGATGCACTGTGAATGATTGGTATGAATTGTATTTAACCACCCTGTCCTATGAACTATTACGCTTAGAGCAGCAGCTGTTGTGAACAGGTGGCAAGGACTCAGGGCCAAACACAATGAATCTGAAAGATCTTTGATGAGGATTTTTCATCATTGTAAGAAGTAACAAGATAAGAACAGCCCTGCTGGATCAGACCAATGGTCCATCTATGCCAGCATCCTGTTTCACACAGTGGCCAACCAGTTCTTCTGGGGGGCAAACAACAGGGCATAAAGGTCAAGACCTTTCTCTGATTCTGCCTCCTGGAACCGGAATTCACTGGTTTAGTGACTCTGAAAGAGGAAGGTCCCCTCAGTCACTATGGTTAGTAACCACTGAGACCTATCCTCCATGAAAAACTACGGGAAGACAGGAAACTGATTTGGACTCCCAAGGGCCATCCCCAGACCTGCACATAATGATTCCTGCTGGCCTGCTCTCACCCACCCATTGTATGAAAATTAATTGCATGACTTGTCCACCTATATGAGCCTCAGGATAATCAAGATCTCCAGAATTTTGATACTAGTTCCTCCAGCAACATCCAGGGCGTGGTGTGCTTTAGTCCCTCCATTGCCCCGTGGCAAAGGAATATGGATATTCCCATGTTCCCTTTTCTGCCGCAGGCGCCAATGCTCAGGCCCACATGGAAGGGGAATAATTGGCCCTTCCAGGCCTGGATCCTGCCCCTCTTTTGGTGTTCTGGAAGGGACCAAAAATGCTCCAATCAGCTCGTGGCACTTTGCTGCAGCAGCAGCTGGACGGGGCTGGGACAGTGAAGGCCCTTGCATGGCAATCAGGATTTTTCCACTGGGCAGTTCTTACTTGTAGTTAGGGGGTCTTGGTTGGAAAGCAGGATCAATTTTCTAATCAAGGAGTCTCATCCACATGCTGCCATTTGAGATCTTGATTTAGTGTGCAAGGTGTACTTTACTGCCATATCAACAGTAATAAATCATCATAAAAATCAAAGCACATCTATTTGTGTTGGAGTTTGCCTGAAATCAAGCAAAAAAGAAAAAAAACATTTGACCATCATCTACAGAGGAAGCAACTAGGTGGCCACAAGCATCATGGTAGCCATAAGGGGGACAAACCATTCCTTGGTCCCTGTTTGTGAAATGTAGGGCTGGGTAGCCTCTATGCGTGCAAATAACCTCTGACTCATCTATCAGGCATGTAGTGTCATCCAGGCTGGAATGTGCATAGCGGAAGGGGCGGGGGGGGGGAGGACTATTTCATACATGTGAGTAAGGGGAGGGGGTGAGATAGCCAGAACTTGTCAAATCTCAGAAGCTAAGCAGGTTTGGTACTTGAATGGACGGGAGCCCACCAAGGAAGGTTCTACAGAAGAGGGGAATGGCAAACCACCTCTGCTTCTCACTTGCCTTGAAAGTTCCTTGCCAGGGTCACCAGAAGTCATTTTTTTTTCATCTAAGAACCCTAAATTTACAAGAGTACATGCCAGTAACTGAACAAAGCAGGGCAAAGCTGCACAATTCAGCTGTGTGTAAGGATACCAGTCCCCAGGTGAGTCCTGGGGATGCCCTGGAATTATAGCTCATTTCCAAACTAAATAGATCATTTCCCCTCAAGAAAATGGCTGCTTTGGAAGGTGAACCCCATAGTGTTATATTCCACTGAGGTCCCTCCCTGCCCCAAATCCTGCCCAATCCCAGCTCTAGCCCCAAAGGCTCAGGTATTTCCCCAATCCAGAGCTGGCAACCCTAGCTGTGAGCAGGTAACTTGCCCAGTTTTTGACACATTGATTCTGCCTCCCTAGAAGAGATAAAGCGGGGATGTCCCAAATCATTCACCTGTGTTTCCTGACTGCAAAGCATTTTCCCTGTTGTTCCAGAGACCTTCTACTTGTAGGTCTGGACTGTGGCTAATATTTGGGACAGAGAGACCAGTGATCCTCCAAGCTAAGAGTTCATTAAGAATTCAAGCTGTACATCATGCTATAGGAAAGCTGTTTCTATGTTTACCTTCCATGGATTATATAGCCCCTCATAATCCTACTGACGTTGGGGGTGGGGTGGGGAGAATCTAATTTACAATACAGTCCATTTGCATCTGTCTGTGAGCATGGAAGGGTCTTAGAGTAGTCTTAAATGTAATTTACACCCACCAAAAGAGTTCTTTAAACTACCAAAGTGGTATAGAGGGGCCTTTGTGTAAATGATAATCAGGCCCCAAAGAGTTCATCACTCACAGCAATTAAAACCAAAAGAATGCAAAAGACCTTGGGCAATAATAATTAATTTCTGAGAAATATGGATAGTGAAACCAGCTGCAAATACTCAGGATGCCTGAAAAAAAAACATTATCCCTTTATTTCACAAAAGCTGTGCACAACACTAAGCCAAATTAAAGGTTACATTTGGAAACAGAACAGAAATACTGAAGCATCCAGAGGAGCAAAGGAGGAGCCTTAAATCTCTGGATGACAGAGAATAAACAGAAAACAAGGAACCTTTTAAAATGTGTACATTGAACACAGAGAGGAGCAGGATTGCACCAGATATCCCTACCTCTCTGACCTTCACATATGTGTACATGGGGTCTTTCATTTAATCTGGAATCCTTAAAAAAAATAATAAGTTTACCGAGGCTATTTGCAAACACTTGTCCATAAGGCAGAGAGTTCTTTTCAGAGCTTCTATTGAATGCACAGAGGTCAAATACTGTGCAACTAGATCCAATTTCTCTATCTTGTACAGGCTGTTATCACGCAGGGTCAGGTAGAAACATGCATATTAGAGTGTACGTGGCTCATTTTTCAGTTGGGCCCAAATCCACGTTAAAGTAGTCCAAGCATATGGAAGAAACCTTCCTTTTGCTGGTGTTTTCCAGACTGCAGTCACCTTTCGAGTTTCTGCGTGTATCATGGCGCTTCCAATTATTGTGATATTGCTGCAATCAGTTCACCTGTATTTTTTCCCTGTCATGGTTCTTTCTGTTCATATCCCCACTGAAGACTGATTTTCCAGGATTTCTCCCCATTTTTTGTGTGTGTGCACTGAAGTATTTTAGTGTTTCAACAGCCTCGAATGCTGTGCAATCCCCATTAAAGTGCATTCCCCACACTACAACTGCATGGAGTCTTCCCCACTGGATGCCCATGTTATTCCAGAAAAATAGTTTAGTTACTTTCAAGAAATGTATGAACACTCCTTGAACAAGTCTACAATGACCCTTGCTGTGGACATACCTAATTGGCCTCCGGTAACCATCGGGGAGGTAAAATCACACATCACTCCGCTTAAAAACGGCAAAGCCCCAGGCATCATGGTATTTCTCCTGAGTTGGTGAAAGTGAATATAGAGTGGTGGGGCTCCTTTTTGGTCTCTCTTTTCACATATGTCGATAGGACTGGCCTAATTCTCAGTGTTTGGAAGACAGCAATTGTTGTTCCCTTCCATAAAAAAAGGCAGAAGACCAAATCCAGTGAATTACAGACCTATAAGTCTGCTAAGTATTATCAGCAAACACTATGCCAGACATCTTCTAGAAAAATGTCAAGACTGGTTGAAGAAAGAAGACTTGTTAGTTGACAAAGAGGCAGGATTTAGGAAAGGAAGTTCTACCACAGATCATTGTATTGTATTATAACACCTAGTGGGAAAGTATAGCAACAAAAGTATATACCTTTTAGAAGGGTATAATGCCATGCTGTCCACCCTCCAGTGCAGCCATTTTCACAAGGCAAACTGATCTCTGTAGTCTGGACATGAGTTGAAATCCTGGGAGATCCCCAGGCCTCCCTGGAGGTTGGCAACAATACTTATAACTAGATGGGCTAGCTCTGCCCCTGTAAAGTATATGGTCCTAACCTTGTTCATTTCAAACAGGATTAGCTGTGTTTCTTTAGTGGTGGCATCAATCTATGTCTAGATGCTAAATAGAGTTGACAGAGTTTAAATATGCAAGAGATCAGGCAGCTTAAAAGAAGAAAATAGATTTAGTATGAAGAGAAACAGATTTGTATAGAAAGAGAGGAGAGAGAGAGAGAGACCTAATTAAATATCTAACTGTTGTTCTTCATTTGTTCTGGCTCATGGTTTCTTGTTATAGGAATGGAGAGTATACCCAAAATGGCCGTCTAGATCAAGATGGAAATGTGCACAGGGAGTTAACTGATAAATTTAGCTGGCATAAGAATCATGCTTTGAGAAAAGTGATAAAAGCCATTGTTTGGTCCAGAGCTGTCAAAGAGAATCAATAAGGGATGCAGCAATGCATAGCCACCTCTCTTGAATCTACTAACTATTAATTAATGATATATCCTCTGTGTATACTTGTTTTAAAAAAATGAGAAAGAGTCTTGCTACAGGAGTGGTTAAATTCTAAGAAAGGAAAAAGACGAATTCTGATACTCGTAGCTCAACTTCTAAGACACTTGGCTATTCTTATGCCCTGGTGCAGAGGCAAATATATTTGATTTGATTTGAAATGATAAAGCTTATAAATGTATGCAAAGTCTAATAAAAAGGAAAAAGTTGTTGCCATTATCATTAAAAGTAGATTTAAGAGACTCAGCTGAACTGATTGCTTTTGACAGCCTATAGAAAATTTATATTTTCTCTGAACTTTTTATACCTTTTTTATTGCTAACCTATTTACTCTTTGTGGTAGAGCTAGATCTTGACTCCCTTGATTGTTCATATGGGAAGAAGAAAATGATATTATCTTTAATTTTCATTACTCCTGTGTGTAGGTATAAAATTTCTCCATGCTTGCCAAGATGTATTCTGTTCATATCAAATTATTTTAACTTTCCTTTATCCCTAACTCTATATTTATTTGTTTTTATTAAAAAATATCAGGTGCCTTCCCTTCACTATTAAGCGCATTTAAACACAGCTAAATATGTTAAAATATAAATTAAAGGAAACAGAAATTCAAATATGAGCTGGGATTCTTTCTTCACTTCTGAGTGGTGAATATAAGGTACAATTATGTACCTAAGATTCACTTGTAAATGCTATTGATTTTCTTTGTGTGTATTTCCTCATGTACTCATAAGTAGAAGGTGTGGAAGGCACTTTGGGATTGAAGTCTAGAATGTATACCACATAGAAAAGGAAGTTTGAATATAGTGCTCTCTGTCTCTCCTTATACTTTTTAGTATACTTATATAATTAAAATTATGCAAGAAGGACAAAATATGATGATCTTGACCTATAGCAGCCTATACAGCTAAGACCATGGAATGTGAAGGCAAGCTTTACTTCATAGGAACCTGCCTGTGCATTGAGATCCACATTGGTGACTTTTAGGATTGCCAGATTCAGCTTGGGAAATTTCTGAACATTGGGGTTAGTGCCTCAGATAGTGGAATTTGAGGAGGGGGAGAGAACTCAGCATGGATGTGATAGCATAGAGTTCATACTGCCATTTTCTCTGGGAGAATTGATCTATGTAGTCTGCAGATCTGTTATAACTTTGGGAAGACTCCGTGCCCCACCTTGTGATTGACAACCCTAGAACTTCTTCTTTGGGCCTTTCCTTTTCAAAAATTAGATGGATGTAAACCATCTTTTTGTGGTGGAACAGGGACACTGGATTGGATCTAGACTAGCATTTATATGGGCAATAGGACTTTCACCCTACAAAGATTTGATTGATTGATTGATTGATTGATTGATTGATTGATTATACTGTTCCCGACCTGTCAGCTTGCGGCAGCTGGCATCAATAAAATATGATGCAACTGATTTTTTAAAAAATACAGTAAAATGCATAAAAGCCTGCAATTTCAAAATCCTACAACAAACTAAGCTACCTCTCCCAATTTACCAAGTCTCCAGGGATGATGGTACCAGTAGGAGATCCTAGAGGAGTGGCAAGATCTGCCCACCCAATCTCAATCAAATGTCTGGTGGAATAACTCCATTTTACAGGCCCTGTGCAACTTGGTTGGCTCTGATAGGGCCTTAGCTCTCTTTAGAGCTCATTCCCCCCCAGCAGGGACCAGAGATGAGGCCAGGGATCACCATCCAATTTGAATCTGCAGTACAAAGAGCCCTGTAAGGGGAACAAAGAGATAGGTGGTACTTCAAATACACTGGGCCAAAACCTTGAGCTTGATCCATTATTTAACTGGCAACCAATGCAGGTGCCTCAGCACTGGTTGGATATGGGCTCTGCAAGGTATTCTAGTGAGAACCCTAGCAGCCACATTTTGTCTCAGGTGTAGTCTCTGGGTCAAGGCCGAGGGAAGGCCCATGTAAAGCGAATTACAGAAATCCAGCCTTGAGATGACCATCACATGGAGCATTGTGGCAAGGCATTCTGGGGCCAGATGATTTTCTTACCTCCTTCCTCCAGGAGCTGCCCCAAATGCCACTAGAAATTGTGTTCTGGACCACCAAGAATAAAATGTCTGAGGGCAAGAAAATAATGTTCTGAAATCCTGATGTCCACAGAAATGCTATACTAGATCTGATCCACTCAGCAGATATTTCCAATCATTATCTGGGCTAGTCATTCCCTGATACCCTCCTTTGTTAGGTTTCCTACCAGGTGACCTTTCTTTGTCATTTCTCTGCCATTTTTCTTCCTTCTATTTGTTTTGTTCTATTTCTGTTTTTCTATGACTTTCAATGTTTTGTACATTTTAATTGAGGGATTTGTTTTATTTTTGTTGATAGCTTCCGTGAAAACTTGTGTGGAAGGATGGTATATGATAAATTTTGAAAACCATGTATGTTCCAAAACCAAAGCCACTTTGTTTATCTCTGCCTTACATAATTATTCTTACTGTTTGGTCAATAGAAGTACTTTCAAGCAAAGAAACAGTTTTTTTAATGTATGGCAATGACAGAACATGCAGAATTTCTATTTCTATCAAGGTCTCTCTATCAAGGTCTTTTACTCAACCTTTCAGTCATCAGTTCTGGGTAATAGCAATAGTTATGGTTAAATATGTAAGCTGCCATGCTAGACATCCAAGAAATCCCGAACCACAGCATGGGGCAGGCAGCCTGGTGATATTTTTGTGTGAATCCATCCTAATATTATGTAGAAGTATTTGTATGGGATGAATTCTATGGGATGAATTTTATCATTCAGTCAGCAAGACTGTCTTTTATCATTCATGTAGTGAATGAGAAGGAGTAATAATTCATGGTTTACATATCCAGTCACAACTCTCCTGACGGTTTACAGATTGTCTAAAACAATATCAAGTATGAGGGCTCTTAGGGATTGTAAGATCCTTCCCAGCTGTTAAAACAAAGATTTTTTGCTACTCAAGGATCCAAACAGTGGCTTCTATTTTCATTTGTTCCCAACATATCTATCTGTGGATGGAGCCATGGATAGACAAAACAGATCTGTATGAAAATCAGAGAGAGAGAGAAAAAAACAAGTTTTGTAGAAAAATTTAAGAAAAATCTATCAGGGGGCTAAGCCTCCCCAAAACAGAGAAACAAGAGCTATAACAGACTTTCTCAACCAGGGTTTTGTGAAACCCAGGGGTTTCTTTATGGCTTTATAAGGGTTTCCTGATTGGGTAAGAGTTAATTATTTGTAATTGTATATATACATATTTTAATGATAAGCTTTTATCAGGTGATATGTCCATATATGGTCGACACACTGCCCCCTCCCAAAATGGCCAATGATGGGCCTTGAGGAGGGGAGGGGCCCTAAGTGGGCGTGTACACAGATTCCCAACCATATTCTGCACAATTGCACCACTTCTGGGGGTTTTCAAAGCCTGAAGAATGTTTCAGGGGGTTCTCAGTGGTAAAAAAGTTGAGAAAGGTTGACCTAATATTTGATGGAACAAATGTCCTCACTGGCAGTTTCTATGTAACCATAACTGCTTTGCCAGTGTTCAGTTTTAAGGCCATTTTTGTCCCTGAAGGAAGGTTAGAGAACTAGCTTGGTGTAGTGGTTAAGAGTGTGGACGTCTGGCAAGCTGGGTTTGATTCCCCGCTCCTCCTCCACATGTAGCCAGCTGGGTGACCCTGGGATCGCCAGAGCACTGATAAAGCTGTTCTGACCGAGCAATGATATCAGGGCTTTCTCAACCTCACCTCCCTCACAGGGTGTCTGTTGTGGAGGGAGGAAAGAGAAGGTGACTGTAAACCACTTTGAGACTCCTTCGGGTAGAGAAAAATGGCATATAAGTACCAACTCTTCTTCAGTAATATCAGGGCTCAGCCTCACCCACCTCACAGGGTGTCTGTTGTAGGGAGAGGAAAGGGAAGGCGACTGTAAGCTGCTTTGAGACTCCTAGATAAAAGCGGCATATAAGAACCAACTCTTTTTCATTAATTGGGGACAGGCCTTGCAGCAACCACTGGGTACCTTGCTGTTGCCTGATTTGCATGACTTAGCATGACTGCTTGATATTTTCAACAGTAGCCACTCCACAAAAGCTAGTGTGGTATAGTGGTTAATTCAGACTTTCTCAATCAGGGTTTCATGTCATTGCCCTGGAAGGGTTTTGCCAATTGGGTCAGAGTTACTTGATTTTTAAATATATATTTTAATTTTTTAAAACTCAGGTGATATGACCATAAAACAGGGTGTGTGTCTGATGAGACAACCCTCTCCCTATTAGCTTGGAGTCTATGCTCTGCATAAATCTTTACGGTGGAACCTTTCATCTTGGCTGCATCTCTGAGAACACAGTCATCCGGGGCAGACAGGGTCTGCCACAGTAAAAGTTCTCCCGTGGGGACAAGGGAAGTGGCGAAGCATGCTGCTCCACCACAAGAAACTGCTGGTGGCCTGGTGCAGCTGCTGCTGTGTGTAATCGGTCAGAAAGAGACAAAGACCGTTTATGCACTGGAGGTTTCATGCTGGGCTGCAGGCTGGAGTTTTAGTCATGGCAGGTTGCCTCACCTCTTCCTGCACCCACATGGGGGAGCATTTGGCCTGGTGCACCTCATCACCCCCCAATCTGTGCTCCTGACAGGGGGGTGGGGCAGTGAAGTTCCCAGTGCATGAACGGTCTAAAATATGACCCCCCAAAATGCATTGGAAATTGAAATCATAGAAGAAGAAGATACCCCCCCTTAAGACAGCTTCTCTCTTTCAATCTCTGGGGGTTTCTGTGTGATCAAATCACAGAAAGTGAGTACTCACAGTTAGATGTATTAAGCTACATCCATTTGCATATATAACTAAATTCACTTTAGTCAGTGTATGCTATTTTAGTGATTGAGTGATTGATTGATTTTGCAGTTTAAGAGATAAAATTATGCATTTGGGGAGGAGCTGAGCTAGCTGATTGCAGGACGCATGTATAAGCTTTTCTATATTGTTGGAGTGAGCTACAGTGGAGAGTAAAAAACATCTCTTTTTTGGAGCAGCAGTCGGTTGTAAATAGCTGGGGTCTTTTTGACTCAGAAAGAAAGTGTTCCTACCAATTATTTACATGAAGTAAATGGAGCATAGGCTTTTTTCAATCAGGATTGTTTGGAGAAGAGTTTACAGAATTTGATGATTTGTTTGTCTCCTGGATAAAGCATGTGCGAAACAGGAGAGCCTATTGGGGAGTTTTTCCTGGTATCTCATGGGTATCCGGACCAGGAGGTACCTGGACTGTATTTGAAGATTTAACAGACACAACCTGGAGACCTGGAAGTCAGAAGTTCATGCTTATTTTGTATGCGACTCATTATGTGATAATGTGTGTTAAAAACAATGTCTGTGACAGATGTGTTATGTAATTCCTTATATAAATGAATAGTGGCTGTGTATGTCGTTTTGTGTCATTCATATTTAGATTCTTGTGTGTAGTGGTAGTGGAAGTTTTTCCTATTAGTGAAGAACTATTTAATAAAGTGATATGGTGTTTGATAATAATATATATTGTTTGTATAATATATATTCATGGTTGACCTTTTTGCACATTGGGCTTTTTCTGTTTTCTATATTGTTGGCAGTAAGTAAAATATCTGTGTTGTGATAGTTACATGGAGATCTTTCAAGCTGGGAGGAGGGGTTATGAAGAGCTCTTTCGTGGGGCACTGGGGTAATGGACAACGCTGTGTCCGGTGCAGTCCGGAAGACCAGTGTACTATAGTGATTAGAATGCTAGATTATGAAGAAGGAAAGCTCTGTTCAGATTCAGACGCAGTCATGGAGCAAAACGGGCCAGTCACTGTCTCTTGGACTGACCTACCTTCAAAGATAGCTGTGAAGAAACGATGGAAGAAGGGAAAACTCTGCACATCACACTAAACTCGAAGGAGTAGAACCAAAGAGAACTGGGAACCATGGAAACGGATCCAGCCAGTAGCATGAAATGGATCAGAGGGAGAGATCTATTCTTATTATGAAGGCCACAGCAGTGTTACAGACACGGCACTCAAATAAGCAGGATATAAAATGGGACATATTAGCTTCTTCTTTTTATTAGAATAATTGCCTCAGTGATAACTGCCTTGTTGTTCTGCATCTATATGTCTTTCTAGATTGCTTTGAAAATGTCACTAACATCATTTCACCTAACAATGGGATGTGAGTTTCTGTGAGAGTGACAGTCTCCCCACCCACTTGCCCCACCTCTGGACACGACAGGAGCTCCAATGGCGGGATAACGTTTGAATAACACACTTAATTTCCAAAGGGTATAGAGCGTGTTGTCTGTTTGCAACATGAAATCTAGAGGCAAAATCCCATATCATCCAAGGCCACATGGGAGCCCTGTTTGAATATGGTATTCCCATGTGGACAACTGGAGAAGGGAGTACTGGAGCCTGGCATGACACACTGACTGTACAAGGAAGTAAGACACATTCTAGCGCCCACACACCCACATCCAGCCCCTGCTGTGGATAGAAAATGTGCTATCACTTCTAGCTGTTTATGTATATCTTTTGGTGCCTGCGGAAACTTACAGCTGCCTATCAGTCATGTTGTATGCGTGCTGTAGTCAGGGATTTGCTTAGGATCAATGAAGACAGAAACAGAACAAAAGTCCCTACAGTATCCCAAATGCTTATAATAATCTACTGAATGATTTACTGAACAGTTAATCTGCTTTAACATACAGTTGTTTATACTTTCCGGGTCTGTGCTTGCAACAAAGCCATTCTAACAAACTCTCTACAAAACACTCCAAGGCATTCCTGGGCACAGCCAGTCATTTTAGAGTGTAAGCCTGTATGAGTGTAGTAATAAATCACAGGCAAAATGAAGATAAAATGGGTCTAGGTAACTACAAATCCATAAGCTTCTGATTCATACCATGAGCAATAGTGGAAAAGTACTGCAAAGAGCGCATTAAAATGTAAAATTAATCATCTTCTACTACCACCGTAGTACTTAGGTCTCTTAACAGGTTACATTTTGGGTCGAAAGCTTTCGAGTTTCTCCATTAACCTCCACAACTATTTTTAAAAGTTTCCTATACAGTTTGATATTGGCAATGGGCAAGGGTGGAACTTCTTTGCTTGAGGAATACATTCCCCCCATAGAGATTTCAGGGCCAAAGCAAAGCCAGTTACTTCTTTTGTGCCTTGAATTGGCATTGTTGAACCAGATACTGATTTAATCTACCCCTCCTCACTCTTTGCAAGTCTTTATGGCATGCTAAATTTGACGATGTACACACATCACTGCACTGTAATGTGTTTATGAGAGGATATTGGTGAGTGTAAAGTCTTTATTGCCCTGACCTGGATACCCCTGGCTAGCACGATCTGGTCAGTTTTCAGAAGCAAAGCAGCATCAGACCTGGATGGGAGACCACCAAGACAGTCAAGGATTGCTACACAGCGGAAGGCAGTGGCAAGCCACCTCTATGTATCACTTACCTTAAAACCATTGTGGGGCAGGCCCAGAACCACAATGGCAAAAAACTGGGCTGTGCTCCATCAATCATTTGTCATGCCTTTCCAATCAGCACTAAGGGTTGGTGTGAAATCTGTCACATGTCCTTCAGGTATAATTTCTCTGTGTAATAAAGGACGGTGTTGATGTAAAAAGGCATGAATCGTGTCAAAAATCATCCAAATGTAAATTCTCTATTCAATTGACTAGAATGGAATTAGCAATTAGTAGGGCTGAATCCTGCTTTCTTTTATAAAAGCCTGTAAGGGGGAGGGGGGCGGTAAAATCATGTTCAAGCAAAACTGGGAAAATAAATAACAATGACAGATTACTCAATTCCCCCTCCCTAGGTAAAAATGTTCTGGCTACGAACCTGCAATGGGGACACCATAAGTGATCATTGACTTGATACCAAACTGTGGTGAGGGCTTCATTACCTGGAGTTTGGATAGAGAAACATTTCTGGTATAGCTGCAGCTTCCAGCATGCTCATTTTAAATGAATGCCTTTGAAGCCATCATACCTGATTCACTTGTGCAACTTTATTCCCACGCCTTTGTGACTGACAGGACTCTGATGTTATTTTATGCAACAGGGGTGGGGGCATGATAGGAAAGTACAGAATGGAGCAAGAAAGCAATCAGTTCAGTTACCTCTATCAGTGTCATCTTCAGGTGAAGACCCAGAGATCTTGCAAATCACCCCTCATAGACATTTGTATCAGCAGCAAGCACATGTTTCTGGTTTACAACTAGATGGGCTAAACGTTTGTTTGCTTTTTTAATATCAAAAAGAAGAAAAGTGGTAACAGAAACTGAGCAAATCCTCTTTACTTAATGTGGACCCTTGCCTTTGGCATGCAAGTCCTCTGCATCCAAAGATAATTAGCACTTTATAATGCTAATTATTATAATTGTGTCTGAGAAAAAAAAATCATTAGGGGGTAGGCCTGTTCAATCATTTTCAATTGCTCCTTCTATTCAAGAAGAAAGTCATTTTTCGATTAACCAGCTCTTGGAGCTCAAAGTTCAGAAGCACAGTTACAGAAAACCCTTTGATTGTTTATTTCCTCATTTGCAGGATACCATAAGCTCATCCAAGTGCCAGTGAGGATGAATAAAGTCTGACTATATGCAACACACTTAGGGGGCAGGGGGCTATCATTAGACCATGTGCTGCACAGTTTTTACCACTTCAGGTCCAGTGTAGTGTAGTGGTTAATGTTGCGGACTATGATCTGAGAGACCCAGATTTGATTCTCCACTCTGCCACAAAAGCTTACTGGGTGACCTTGCGGCAGCCGCAGCCTGACTCCCTTCACAGGATGGTTGTTCTGAGAATAAAACGGAGGAGAGGAGAATTATGTGATTTGATTTGCCACTCTGTTGGGGAAAAGATGGGGTATGAATAAAGTAACTAAGTAGCATTTGCTTTGGTGTGGTGGTTATTTTATCTTTGATATTTATTTATTTATAAAAATAAATAAATAAATTTTAAAAACAAATTTCTTACATAAAAACCATAAGACTCAGCAGTAAACTTGTCCCAACAAGGGCGGGGGGGGGGAAAGAGAGGAAGAATGCGCAGATAGAATTTGCAACCACTGCTTCCAAAGGAGTGGCCCCAATCTACCTGGCTGCCTGGCCTCAACCGTAGACCTGGCGGAAGAGCTCCATTTTACAGGTCCTGCAGAAAGCTGAAAGCTCCCTCTTGCACTGAGTGAAAATACTGTAGCAAAGGTAATAGTCACTGAACAGTATTATTAGAATGTTTATAAAGTCAGCTGTACAGAAGAACATCTAAAGATATTTAAGACGGTACAATCCATGAGTTACAAAATCCCCTAGTTAAAGTGTGACTTGTAGTGCACTCCTATGTGCAATAGGACACAAGCACACCGAGCAAACACATCTTGCCAGTCATATATATTGGATTCTTTCCAATATGTCCGTCACAATGTAGTTGGAGAACAGAAACTAGGGGTGTGCAGTCACTATTGCCAACCCTAAAAGTTCTCCAGATTACCTGGCATCACTTTGGAGAGGCAGCTGAAGTCTTCTCAGAATAAAGCCAAGATCTGGCAGCATATAAAGGCTGCAACTTACCGGGACCACATGTTGAAGGGCAATGGCACAGGTGGCAAGACGGTGTGCAATAATGACGTGCCAGGGAAGTGCCAGTGGTGGCCTGCTGTGGTAGCTTCATGTTGCAAGGGGGCATAGAGATGGGGCCTTAAAAGGTGCCTCATGCACAGGCCTGGCCTCTTTTGCCTGCTGCTGCAGCTGGACAGCTTCCCTCCCACCCACCCTGTATTCTAAGGATTGTTATGTTCAGTTTGTTGTTTTGTTTGTCACAACTGGTAGGTTGGCATAGGGAGGAGCCTGCTTTTAGCGGGAGCTTGGCTTGTGGCCCGTACTCCCCAGATCAGGGGCCTCCATAAGAGGTAGCAGGGTGTGAGTGGGGCTGACCTTAAGGGGAAGGCACCAGGGGTTTGCACTGCCATGTGGCCTGGAGGGGATAAAGGAGATATGCACCCCCTGCAGTACTTCAGGTGGCACTTCCGTTGCACGGGATCCTGTCAGCAGAGAGATCCTGGAATTTTCCAGTGCAGAAATTGGGGGAGTTCTGGAGGAGTGCCTGGATAAAATGGGGGGCGTGGTTGGCTGACCATGGCAGCGGGGGCTCTTCCTATGCCATTACAAGAATGTCTAGCAGCCCATTAATGAGGAGTGGGTCCTGGCAGTTCCCAGGTAAGACAAACCTTTATTTCATTCCAGCATGGCTCCTGCTTCCTAAGTGTTGAGGCTATAGAGGGATTGTTGAGGAGCAATCACACCACCATGTACCACTTAATTTGAACAGTATGGGGGATTGTCGTATGAGGCTCTAAGAGATGGTTGGCCTGATTTATTCTGAAGACTAAACATAGTAACCAGATGTGGGATTTCCTAACAGAAATCTGCTGAAGCAGGTAGCTAGGATGAACAGCCAGCTATATCTGAGACAAAACCCCTAGATATGTCAGCAGTGATATACTACAAAAGCAACTTGTAGTGAGCATGATTTTGTGGATAATCAAGTTGCTTTTGTAGTATATCACTACAAGATGGGAAATGGGCTTATTCTGTTATCCAGGAAGCCCTCACCAAAGTACTGAGGCAAATTTCCAAAGTTTTATTTCATCCATGGTGAGTCCATGGGCTGGTCAAGCTGATGAGGAGTAGTCAAGTTCTGGTCTGCTCCCAGATAGGGGGCATGAAAACAGGCACTGTGAAGCAATAGGGGCTCCATTTCCTAATATGTTAGACCTCCATGGCTGTCCCTATTGCTATGCATGCCCACGTGAGTTCAAGCAATTTTCTCATTTGGGATGGACACTCATTAGGACGCTTCCCTGTCTTGTATTTACTGTGCTCAGTGTCCATCATTGTGTTCATAGCCTAATTCACTTCAAGTGTCAAAATCCGACTGGGAGAAAAATGCTTCAAGGTGCTGCTGAGGAGGAACAACTACTCTATGGTAGAAGCTGACTGGCTGGACTGCCAGAGTCAGCAGGCTTCTTTAGGCCCTATGATTTCTGTCTCCTGCTTCACTCTTTTGTAGTGGAGGGAGCAGATTCACTGCCTGCCTTCAGACAGGAGGGGCAGGACAAATACAGAACAATGAAGAGAAAATGTCTAGTAGATTTTAGAACAGGATCTTTTCTGTCCTTAGAAGCACTTGACAAAGTTTCACAATATAGAAAACGAAAGACATGCTGGCTCCGTTTACAACTCTTGAAGTAGAGACATGGTTAAATTAAGTAATAATGTACTGATTTAAAAATCACTTCTTTATTAGTCTGCTCTTTTTAAAGATTAGCTGTGCTGAACATAATCTCTTGGCTCCAGTGGGTGGAGAGCCCCAGATGTTAATGCTAATGTGAAATACCCTCATTCATCTCATCCCTAGCACAAATGTCCTGGAATTAATAAATCTGATAATTGTGCCACACCATGTCTGAGATTTCACCTGCAATATAGAATCTGAAATCTGTTCTAATAAATGCCATAACTACCATGTGTCGATGTGATGCTCTCCAGGGATTCATCCTGAAGGCTGCTCAAGCCTACCTCCTCTTCCATAGTGACTTACGTAGGAAGTGACACAAAATGTATAGCAGTTAATTAGCAAAATGCTGCCTTTGGGTTAATAATATAAACAACCCTTTCTGCCCTCCTTAATTTGTATAGGTCTTTTTCTTCCATATGGCAATGAGAAATAATTTTATCATTTCCACTCCGTTATGTTCTGTCTTTGAAGAATGGAAATATTGTACTCATGTTATCCATGCCTGAAGTCCTAACACTGGAACCAGTGTGGCTATTGGTCTCCTTGTATTATTGTTGCATATTCTCTATACATTTCTTTTAATTCACCGAGCCTCACCCCCTAGTTCCTTGCACGTTATCTGCTCAAAGGTTAACTGTGCAGTGCTAAGCAGAGTTGCACCACTTAAAGTCCACTGAGTTGGAAAGCTTAGGATGACACTGTCCTAAGGGGAAGGAATGGGAAGGCGACTGTAAGCCACTTTGAGCCTCCTTCGGGTAGGGAAAAGTGGCATATAAGAACCAACTCTTCTTCTTCTTCTTCTTCTTCTTCTTCTTCTTCTTCTTCTTCTTCTTCTTCTTCTTCTTCTTCTTCTTCTAAGCAGACCTGAACCTGGATCGCCTCGGCTACCCTGATTTCATCAGATCTCAGAAGCTAAGCAGGGTCAGTCCCAGTTAGTACTTGGATGGGAGTCCACTGACGAAGTTCAGGGTCACTATACAGAGGCAGAAAATGGCAAGCCACTTCTGAAGTCTCTTGCTTTGGAAGCCCCATGAAAGATCATTGTAATTTGGCTGCCGCTTGATAGTACTTCACACACACATATATATACACACACACTTCCTAAAAAGAGTTCCTCATTTCTAAATCTATTAATTAAATGGATTTAGAAGCATATAATTCTGCTTACCATAGTACTTTTAGGCTGAGTGACTCATCTAAGTTTATCCAATAAACCCCAGTCTTGATACTAATGCAGGCCATGCTTCTTGTGCTGGTATAAAATATCATTTCCCCAGTCATTCTTAGCTTGCCAGCGTAGTCCCTTGGCATATTTTAGCCCCCCTGAGGCTAAATGTCTCCAGTCGTAAAGCTGTCAGACAGCTCACCTTTTAAACATTTCTTGTTCCCTCCCAATTTGCAATTTAGGCATGACTGAGTTAATTTATCCTGAGTCCTTTGAAGTGTCCCGTTTAGGGAAGAGATAGCCTGCTTCATCTGGTTGCAAGTACATTGTGAATCCCTTCTTCAACCGCCCTAAAAACACACCCGTTTTTGTCAGGAAAATGATTCAGGGCCTGAAACAGCATAAATGAATCTGACAGTTTCAGGCAGCTTGAATGGTATTCTGAATGCTGTACAGCCGCCATTTTGAAATCTGTAGCCACTGTTTCTAATGAGTCTGCTTCACCCTGCAGGGGTCTGCTTCAAAGAGGAGGAGGAAGATGGCAGCTTGCCATCTGTGTTTCTCAAATGAGCACAGTTTAGAGAAAGAAGAATCCCTCCAAGGATTTGATTTAGGTTGCTTGGGCATCTGTAAGTAACTCACACTGAGTGACAAGTGTTTGCAAGAGGATATGTTCTCCTAATATAAAAACTGAAGGAGTGGGGGAGAATGACTGTGAAACCATGAAAGAGCAGCAGGAATGGCTCTGTCCTAAACAACCCCCTCTCAGTGCTTGTTTGAAGAAATGGATGGGGTACACAGGGCTGAGTAGCAGTTTGTATGCTGCCAACCCTGCTGCCGCTGAATTACCTCCCCAGAGATAATATGTTACAAACTTCTTGTTCTGTGGCTTAAAGAATACGGAAATGCAAGAAGCTTTCAAGAAATCATCATTTGTAATAACATTCCATCTAAATCTAAGTTTGGTTTTGTCAGGCCTCACCAACCCACTCTTGATTTCTTTAGGATGGTTACTATGATCAGGTTACTATGGGAGTGGATGAGTCTGTATGTAAGTGCCATCAAATTGCCTCCAATCTATGGTGACCTATGGGATTATAAATGAAAAATAAAGGAGTTATAAGGTTTCTCCTTTATTTGTCTCTGCTGGTCATTTTTAGGTATTTTCCTGGCAACTAGAAAGATATTAGTTCTGTTAATGCTGTAGTGAACATGTGTACATCCTGCCTGGACACGGGAACAGCTGTTTGTATGAAAGAGCCTATGTATGTTTATTGTCCAAATTCAAACCAGGGACTGGTGTGGGGTTTGGCTGAAATATGAGAATTATTCAGGGCACGTACAGGAACAACCTGTACGCAAATTGTATGTATGTTCACCCTAACTTGTGAACTTTGAGCAGTGAATCATGGGGTGTCTACTGTTTTCCTGAGAACAACGTTTGATACTACATGCACTAATTCTTGGTCCCTGCATTGAGGACTCATGTCAAAATTAAGATTGTTGTCTGAATCTGACTAGCCTATCCAATCATTTCCTAGATTTTGCCATTGGGTTACCACTAGTTAGGGAAAGAGTGCACTTATGAAACAGTGTCATACGGGTGTATTTAACTTTTACAAGACCTGCCTTCTTAGATTGTAGGGTCCTCCTTCCTTTTAATTGGCATCCCCTTTTAAAGCCTAAGCATCAAGGGAGTTTGATACTTAAGGAGTCTCATAAAGGCACCTGGGTACAGTTATGACAATGGAAGACCCCAAGGAAAACAAGGAAGGACGTGCTGGCATGAGAAATGGATAACATGCAAATATCCTCCAGCTCAGGGTAATATCAATCTCAATAACAAACAAACAAACAATTTAACACTAGAGATATTACCTAATATCCTAGAGGCATCTGCCCAGCCCCAAGGAAGTTGCCATTTCATTAACTAGAGTCTGGTTCCTCTTTTTACACAGATAAAGAAGTCATTCATTTCCACTCCATCCTGTTTCAGGAGCTATCTTAATTCATCCAGGCTATTGTGTCGCTGCAAATCTGGCTCATTTCAACCTAATTGAAGTATGTTAATTGTGTTGCCTCACCCAGGCCCTTTGTGCCCATGCAGATTTGGCTCACAATAGTCCAATCAAGTTATTTCTTCCACTTTTGCCTGCCAAAGTTTGGTAGCAGTTAACAATAAACTAGCCAGTGAAATTCAAATGTTTTATCTTGATCCAATTCAAAGCCAGAATGATCCAAATCCAACCTACCCTGGAGATCTTCTGTCCATAAAAGAAGGACACCATACCATAGCATATGGCTCCTTGGAAAAGAACTTGGCTGGTCAAAACTCTGGTTTCCTGCTGAGAACCCACATTGCACTTCACAGGCTTTTTCTCCTTGCTTAGCCAGCTTCCTTGAACCTCAGCTGATTTTGCCTCTGGACATCAAACCCAGGATGTCTGGTCATATGACTCTTCCCTATATTTTCCCAATTTCCTCCCTCTTTCCCCACCTTGAGAGGCCAGAATGAGATATGAGAATTGAAAATGGCTTGGCAGATTTTTTTTTTTTTTGCTTCACTCCCAGGTCGAATCTGCACTCTTATCCTCTCCCAGCCTGAATAAACCCCTCCCCTCTGCCCTGTATTTGATTTCCATTTTTATTTTGAGTGCTTTAAATTTTCCCTCTGTAACACCCATGATTGATCAAGGTGACCCTCCCTTTTCCCCACGATATCCAGGAGCGGATATAAGTCACTATATTTGAAGAACTGGCTTTTAAAGCCCCAGTATTTATTTATTTTATTTATTTAGATTTTTATACCGCCATTCCATAGGGTTCTGGGCGGTTTACATAAAATGTCATAGAACATCATAACAAATATAACAATCATAACATAGCACCTAGAACAATATTTCAACAGAAACTGTAACTTTAACAGAACCCTTAGGTCCAATCTAGAGGTGACCATCACATGGATCATTTTGGCTAGCTGTTCTGGGGCCAAGTAGGGTGCTAGTATGTTGGTAGAGGTGGTAAGATGCCAGCTGTGCTACCTTTGTGACCTAGAATTCCATTGTAAGGGAATCATCCAGGATCATGCCCAGGTTCCTTGCAGAGTGAGTCACTAAGAGCTGCACACCATTCAGGGTGGGCAGACATGCTTCCTCACATGGCCCCTTCCTACCCAGCCATTGGACCTTTCCCTTTGCAGGGTTGAGCTTCAGATGACTTTGTTTGAGCCATTTCATCACTGCTTCCAGGCAGCTGGCTAATGCTTCTGGGGAAGTGTCAGGGCGGTCATCCATGAGGAGGAAGAACTGGGTGTCATCTGCATATTGATGGCAACCCAGCCCAAACCACTGCACCAGCTGACCAAGAGGGCACATCAAGATATTTAACAGGATAGCACAGAGGACTGTTCCTTGTGGAACTCCACATGTATAAGTATAGATGTTCTGCGTTTTGCTGGATTAACTTCCTCCAACGATGACGTAGCAAAACAGTCTTCCCTGATTGGCCAAGGCATCAGTTCAAAGACTTCCTGGTTCCCGGTTGCAAACCTCCCTCCCAAGACATATTTTTACTCTGTTATAAAGTGACTGTGTTCCAGAAGCCCATACTTCTCTCAGCAGAGATTTGCCTCTTGGATTTATTTTTCTCTGTGAGGCTCCCCCTCCCCCCTCCATGCAAAAAAATAAAGAAAGAGCCTCCTGCTCTATTTGGCTCCTCCCTGTCTTGCTCTGGCTTGGGAGTCAAAAGACAAAGCATTCTGCCAGCTGGACTTCACCCGACCCCCCCCCCCTCGCTTGTTCAGGAAAAGAAAAGAAAAGCAGCTTCCCGACCACTGCTCCCCTCCCCACCCCGAGCTTCCCCAATCAAGTGCAGAACCCTTTCTGTTTGAGGAAGACCAGAGTTCATATGGATCTGAATTCAGCAAGATCAACAATGGACAAAACAAAGTAAATGCAGAATCAGCCCCAGTCTCTGGAGGAAGAGCTGGAACAAACAGAAGAGATTTTTTCAGTTCAGGTCTAGGAATGCTGACTGGAATGACAGAAACACACCCTTAGTTTTTCACATCTCATTCTGTACCATATGTTTTGAACAATAAAATGGAAGCAGAACTGTAGCACCTGGAAAAGGATGGCATTCTGGTATCAGTCCAGTTTTCACACTGGGCCACCCAAGTTGTACCTGTAGTTAAGGCTGATGGATTTGTGCAAATTTGTGGGGATTATTAAAATCACTGTCAACAGAGTTTCAAAGCTGGATCACTCTTCATTGCCTAAAGTTGAAGATTAATTTGCATCCTTAGTGGGAGGGAGTGTATTTTACAAACTAGATTTTAGCCATGCTTATCAACAGCTGCTGCTTGATGGGGAGTTTTAAGATTTGCTTACAATAAACACTCAGTATGGGTTATTTAGGTATACACACCTCACATTTGTAGTGTCTTCTGTTCCTGGAATTTTTTCAAAGGGTCATGGAAGTGGGTTTACAAGTGATCCCCAATAATAATAGCCAAGAGGAACACGAAAAAGTTTGGCACTTCAGTAACTCTGTTCATTTAGTTCAAGGTAGTGGAAATGTAAAAATTATTTATTTTTAAATTTGTATCCCGCCTCTCGTGACAAATGTCACCTCGAGGCAGCTTAAAACATAAAACCATAAAACAAGATAGCACATAAAACCCATTAAAACACTAAAGCAATTACACTTAAAGACAGTTAAATGCAGTTTAAAATGGCAGTCAAGTCAACAATGAGCTCTCCCACAGCAATCTCAGCTAATCCAAACTGGACTAACAATATAGTCCTAATGATGTGCCACTGGGCCATGGCCTCCCACGTTCAACATCAGAGTGCATAGGGTAGGGCAGGACCCCTGTTCGTAACTCTGGTCAATCCCCCGGCCTCAACCGAATGCCTGGCAGAAGAGCTCCGTCTTGCTGGCCCTGCAGAACCGAGATAGCTCCATCGGGGCCTTTAGCTCTTCCAGGAGCTCATTCCACCACTAGGAAAAGTTATCTTTATTTTATCTCTTTTAATGTGAACAGTTTCATTACTTATGGTTAGAAAGGACTAATGACAAGCAACTGAGGGAGGGGTGTTTTAGCTCCTGATTTCAAATTAAAGTGTGTTTATAAGCAGAAGAAGGAAAATAAAACAAGGATTTATTTCTTATCCAGCTTTATGACCAAATGAGTGGGACTACAACCAACGTGTAAAGTTTCCTTTGTAAAGTGATAAATATTTACAATATATAACAATATTCCATGGCAAAAATTTGATGAAATTTACTGTGTTTTAATAAAAGCAGATTTGAAAAATATTAGTTTTATTAAACAAAACCCCAACATATTGTTA
The DNA here is from genome assembly GCF_049243985.1 of Paroedura picta. NCBI lineage: Eukaryota > Metazoa > Chordata > Lepidosauria > Squamata > Gekkonidae > Paroedura > Paroedura picta. The sequence goes on from NC_135379.1 coordinate 32,907,563, forward strand.
AAAATATTGCCAATTTCATATTTGGGTTTTTTTTCCTGTGGAGATCTTATAGACAAAGGCAGCTTTTCAGCTAACAGCATTACTATGGAAATTAGTCCCAGTATAATGGAAATAGTACAAAATAATATAAGCCCCAATACATCTTCATGCAATCTATTATTCATCTATCAATTAACTGCATTTCAGGGGTGCTTACCATCCCTGTGTTAGTTGTTTCTAATAGCCATAAATCTTCATTGTTTCTATCTTTGCTTCAGCATTCTCACATCTGCCTGTACAAGAATGTTTACATATCTACTTGGCATGTAAAGAGGATGAATAAACTTGCTCATATCTTCTCCCAGCTCATGGGCTGAACAAACAGTGGGCTACAGTGAGGACCATCACACTCATCTACACCATCAGGACCTTGAAACCATCACCTGTGTGACTATTTTCCCATCAAAGCTACATATGGGTTGCATGCGAAGTGCCATCAAGTTGTTTCTGACTTATGGTGACACTGAAGAAGTGTCCCCCGAAATGTCCTCTCATTTTGGAGAGCCAGTTTGGTGTAATGGTTAGGAGTGCAGACATCTAATCTGGCATGCTGGGTTTGATTCTGCACTCCCTCACATGCAGCCAGCTGGGTGACCTTGGGCTCGCCACAATACTGATAAAGCTGTTCTGACCAAGCAGTGATATCAGGGCTCTCTCAGCCTCACCCACCTCACAGGGTGTCTGTTGTGGGGAGAGGAAATGGAAGGTGACTGTAAGCCGCTTTGAGACTCCTTCGGGTAGAGAAAAGCGGTATATAAGAACCAACTCTTCTTCTTCTTCTTCTTCTTCTTCTTCTTCTTCTTCTTCTTCTTCTTCTTCTTCTTCTTCTTCTTCTTCTTCTTCTCATAAAGTATTTGACGTAAGAGGTAATCAGAAGTCATTTACCATTGCTTTCTGTGCAATACTGACCAGGGGTAGCGGAAGTGACACTGCCATTGTTCACAAAAGGTCCGTCATCAGTCTGATTCATTTCATATACAACTGTGTGCCTGTAGGTGCTGTTTGTGTACAGCGGTTAGAGCAGGAGTTCCTGAAGTGTCCTGAAGTCTGCTAGCATCTTTGGAATTCTGAGTGAGGGTTCTGAGCAATGCCCTGAGGCCTCCCTTCTTCTCTGCTTCCTTTTTTCCTTCCCATCCATACCCAATCTACTTTTATCTGCCCTGCTGTCTGAAGCTCTGTCCCTGCCCAGTCTCTACCTAAGAAAACTATGACACAGTTGTGTGCTGCCAACCACTCAGCTTGGCCCACTTGCATAGTAGAGAACCTTGAAGGACTTGTGGAAGAGCACAGCACATTCTCCTGTATCCCACTCTTCACCTCATTCCCTTTCCCTCCTCCCGGCAGCCTCTTCATCCTCTTCTCTTTCCCTGCCCCATCCTCTTTCTCAGCCATTCACCCATCTATTTTTATCCGCCTCCCATCTTCAGCTGTATTTATTATTCATTTATACCCATTTCTTTCTCCACAAAGCAGACCAAAGCAGCTTACATCATTCTCCATTGTCCCACCAGGGTTACCCCCTTACCCCGAGCAGCCCCATCGCGGCCTCACCAGGCGTTGCCGGGGCCTGCCGGGAGTGGAGGTGGGGGTGGGGCTAGAGCCCATTGTGGGTTTTTTTGCAACGGGCTTTTGGGCTAGTACATTTATAAATTGTATTTCATATTTTTCTGCAAAGCTGGAACATTTTTCAGATATGTAGAAAGTTCGGTCTTGCTCATTCATAGCTCCGGACACCAGATATAATTATCCCCATGTGTATCTATACAGCTATGTTGCAGCAAGGCAAACAGTATTGCAACACTTTGAAGACTCAGACATTTGCTTTGTCATCAGCTTCCATTGGCTGCTGCTGCAACAGGAAATGTCCCTTTTTTGATGGTTTTCTTTCCACTTTCAAAATTGTCTTTTTATTTTGTTCCCTAATTGTCAGCTGTATTCATTCCCATGAGGATTGATACTTCCTGTGCCTCCTCTCCTCTTCATCTTGCTCCTGCCCCCTCCTTGGGTACCTGCTGCTGTTTCTTGTGGCCCTTCAGCTAGCCAGGTACAGAAGGATCCAGCACCACAGTAAGTGAGTGGGAGAATCTCTGTTCTTTCCCTCTCACTCAAATGCTGAATTAGCAGACAGGCATACACCTTGACAAGGATCACATTCCCACAAGATGCATTCAGAAAAAGTGTCCAAGCCCTTGATGATTTTCCTGACTGTCTGTATGAGAAGCAGTAGCAGCAACTCCAGACTGAAGTTTAGTAAATGCCCACAGATGTGGGGAAGGGTGGAAGAGAAGTGGAGGAGGGAAGCGGAGGAGAATGGAAAAGAGAAGGAAAAACAAGTGGAGGAGTAGGCGTAGAGGGAGAGGGCAAAGGGTAGAGACACACTATTCACACTTGACAGTAACATTATGTACACCATGATTTTTAAAATTTTAGAATAAATAAGAGTTATTTCCGCCCAAATTAATTAAAATTAGAGAGCCAGCTTGGTGTATTGGTTAAGAGCAGAGGCTTCTAATCTGACAAGCCAGCTTTGATTCCCTGCTCCTCCACATGCAGCCAACTGGATGACCTCGAGTTAGTCAGTCTTGTTCGACCTGTTCTCACAGAGCAGTCCTGTCAGGGCTCTCTCAGTCCCACCTACCTCACAGGCTGCCTCTTGGGGAGAAGGGGAGGGAAGATGAGTGTAAGCTGCTTTGAGACTCCTTCAGGTCGTGAAAAGCAGGGTATGAAAACCAGCTTTTCTCCAAAAAGACCATGATTCATGGGTCCAGGTACGTGTCTGCACATGCAGGCGACACTTATATTTGTATTTGGTTATCTATCTACCAAACTGAGAGCCAGTTTGGTGTAGGGGTTAAGAGTGCGGACTTCTAATGTGGCATGCTGGGTTCGATTCTGCACTCACCCACATGCAGCCTGTTGGGTGACCTTGGGCTTGCCACAGCACTGATAAAGCTTTTCTGCCAGAGAAGCAATATCAGGGCTCTCTCAACCTCACCCACCTTACAGGGTGTCTGTTGTGGGGAGAGGAAAGGGAAGGTGACTGTAAGCCGCTTTGAGCCTTCTTCGGGTAGGAAAAAGCGGCATATAAGAACCAATTTTTCTTCTTCTTCTTCTTCTTCTTCTTCTTCTTCTTCTTCTTCTTCTTCTTCTTCTTCTTCTTCTTCTTCTTCTTCTTCTTCTTCTTCTTCTATTTCACTGAAGATGTATTTCTGCCCTGGCATCTCTTTCATTCCTGTGGAGCTGCACCTCCCCTGTATTCAGGGCCTCGGACACTTTTGTAGGTAGCCATAAGGAATCCCTTTCTTATAGTATGCCATATAGTGTCAATGTACTGTCCAAGAACAGACATTGGTGTTCAACACTGCAGCAGTGTTTGGCTTGTTTGATTTGCACAATATTAAACACAAAATCACTTGTGCAATCACACACATTCCAAGCATTTCTTTATATTCATAATAAGGCTCTTGCAACTCACAAAGCAACAAAATTAAAGATTGTTATTCTAGTGAGTGTGGGTGAATGAGGTAAAGCCAGCCAGCCACATTCATACACTAAAAGACGTCCTTCAACTATAGGTGTATAATGTATACAATATACAGTGTAACGTTTCCTTTGATATGCAGTGTTGAGAGAGGAGTTTTCCTTGTCTTTTCCTAATGTGAGACTCTCCCGTTCTTGGCGTGAAGCCAGTTTTGTTCATTTTCTGCAGCTGGCATGAAAGTAAACTCATTTTTTACAGAACTGACCCCCATTATTTCATTTCGTCTAATTCTAAATGCGTTGATGAGCTATAACGCAAAGCAGCACAATTAATTTTATAAGGCATGTTCTGTTAGCATGCTGTTGGTGATTGGCAGGTAAGGAGGGGGAGGAGTCAGTTTAGCCTAATGGTGAAACTAACATTTTCCAGGAAATTAATGGGAATAGAAAAGGGGTGGAAAAGTAAATGAGAAACAATGATGGTCTATGAATGGAAAAGAGGCAGTTGGTTTCCTAGATCTTATGCCCCAGAGAGAGAAGATGTATCGCTTACATGCAACACACTTCCATGAACTGTGGATCACTCAAGGAATTAAAGCACCCAAAGTTATATTAAAAACTTGCTGTACAACAAGCAACATTGGTCTCATGGTGTACCTGAGTCGTCCCACAATCTGAGCAGCACTTCGGGTGGAATGTCTGGCAATTAGTCATAGCAAACTGACTGTGGTAAGGAAAGAAATTATTTGTGATGATTTAGGTCCAATTCATATTTCAACAGAAGGGTGGAACCCCCCCCCCCCCCCAAGCTGCATCCCATGCAGTTTTACTGTCAGGTTTGTATAGAAAAAGGAAGCCGGGTCCTCATAATGACATTAGTGGGATATTTATTTAAATTTGTTCCTCACCTTTCCTCTTGGCTCAAAGAGGCAGAGGTGCGGCCTGTAACAAATGCCCCCTGTACATCATCCCCTGAAAATTAACTGGTTCATACCCAATATAAAATGAAGGCATCTAAAACCTCCTTGGAATTCTTTCCTTCGGAGCCCAGTATGAATTGGCCCATATTAGGAACCCACATGCTCATGGGCCACGTTTCCCAGCAAATACAAAATGATTTTTTAGTCTTTTCTATTACAGACCTAGAGACTTGCGTAGGTATTGTTGTAGTTGTTTTGTAGTCATTGCAGTGGCAGGTGACACATCGCTTTCACAATAACCATTCATCAGAATCAAATCTTGGAAAGAGGAAAGGAACGAAACCAGGCAACTGGGGTGGGGGAGAGCGCTGCGTGTGCATGAGAAAAGCATATCGTAGCCCCTTCCCCTATCACTGATTACAAGTTATTATACAAGCCAAGCCCCATATTGTGCACTTCATTTACAGTAATTGTACAACAGCTGTATAATAGGTGTAGTTTAAGGTATGAGTGTTGCTCAGAGTGTAGCTTAAATGTCCACTGTGAGATGTGAATATGAATATGAATGGTCCTGACTGCATCGTAATTGGTTGCATTATAGGAGAGAATGGGAACACCACATATGGAAGGATGGGTGAGGCCCGGATGGGGTGCAGCACAGGAGACTAATGGGAGATTTTATTTCGTCTTATGGATGCCTTTTTCTTTAAATAATTAGCCTGAAGCAGAAGCGGGGGGGGGGGGAGGAATGGAAAAGTAAGAAAGGAAATTTAGTTTGGCATAGTCGAGCGACGGGTACGCGAAGTGTGTTTGCAATCATTTTGTTTACGGCGACTTTCTTTTAATCCTCTTGCAATGAAACACCGAGTCTAATGACTAGGTATGGGAAAAGCTCACAATCAGCATTGTGTCTCGGGGCATTTTGTTTTTTATTATTATTATTCAGCAGTTTATGGATGCTTTACAGCAGTGTTATGACACTGAATTTCACCCTGAAACACACCACTTTGCTGCCTACAGCCCGTTGCAAGGCCAAGAGGAGTCCGGCACTAAGGGCAAATGGAAACAAATGCAAGCTTTCCAATGATCTCCTATATAGCCCTTTCGAATCAATAGTCTCTTTAAGGCTAAAGCAGCAGCTTATCCCAGGCTTGCCAAAGTTTGAGAGCTAAGCAGGGTTAGCCACAGGGGAGACCACAGGGGAAGACTGGGGTTTTCTATGCAGAGGAAGGTAGTAAGAAGCCACCTCTGCTCATCTCTTGGCTGGAATGCCCTGGAGATGAGGTCACCATGAGTCAGTTGCAGTTCAACAGCATGTTCTTGTCTCTCTCAAGCGTAGAATATGAGAAAAATACATTGGAAGAATGAGCCACAGGTGTTGCTTCCGTGAACCTTTGTCTTAAAAAGAAATGATGATTAACCTACCAATCCTTAGCATTTGCATGCACATTCAAGGAACCATGTATTCCATTTTACTATAAGTTTGCTTCAGAAATTCATGACATCCGATTCATTTCACAAACCCGGAACATAAGATGGCAAAAGCACATTGTAACAAAAAGTTGGTGTACCTATCGGAACCAAAGCAATGCCTTCTCAGTGGAGTACAAATGCAGATTCTTTAAAAAGATGCGTTTGCCATGGAAATATGTAAGATTCTTGCCCAGTCCTGCAGACAGGTATTTCCTTTCAGATCCATGTTAATTTTTCATTCTGTTGGAACATGCAAATCTCCCCAATCCTTTCTGAGAGTAAGAAAATATGCTAGTAAACCTCTAATTAAGTGCAAAAACTTTGTTCCATTGTTCAGTTACACGAGCATAAGGAAATAACAAAAGTCTCTTCACAATCCCAGTAGTCCTGTAAAGCTGGATGTGACTTAATTATGTTTAAAAAATGTATTTACATTTTTGTCCATTATTTTTAAGATGGGTCACATTTTGAATTGTGCAAGAGCATTTTGTGGGGAGCAGGAAACAGTGATTTTAAATAGCTCTAAGCCAGTTAAATCAAACAGCTGAGTGGTGGGAGCTTCGTGCAATTCAGCTGTTTTTCACATAGAGCAGAAAGCAGGGGTTTAAACAATTCAGAATCATTTAAATCCCTGCTTTCTGCCCTCACGAACTGCCCTCAAATCACCACAAACCACCATGAATTGCATCAAAATTCACAGAAGTTTGTGGAGGCTATTCATTTTGTCAACACAGTTTGCAAACTACGAACCATCCAATTCATGTCCATCCCTAAACATTATAGAATTGGCCAATGTACTTTGCTGAAGAGATGCAGTTGCTCATTTCTTTCACTCATCACTTGACTCATGTCAAGGAGCTACTTAAAAGAAAATTACTCCAAAAGGTTCTGATGCTGGTCGCACTAAGGAGGAGGGGTTTGAGACCATTTTTTCTGGGGGTTGTTTAGAAGAATCTGCTGAATTAGGTGTGTGTGGATAATTCAGGACTTAGCCAGAACAGAATTTTCTGAGGTCTGGATGGATCTCCTGCCTGCTTATCCTGTGCTTCTTCTAAATCTGACAGTTACATTGTGGGGTGGGGACTGGTTCCTACTTACTTAAAGGCAACTTTCAGATAGCCAGTCCTTCAATACAGGCATTTGCAGGCTCAAGCTGTAGTAAAACATGCTACTCTAAGTGCAATTTGCCCTTTGTCAAAGAAGCTGTCACAAAGCAGGACCAGTGAAACTTGCGAGAAGGGTTCTGATTTGGTGTGAAGTGCCTTGGTTTATTTTGATTTTCTGCATGTCAGTGGAACATCACAATCTCTTTGTCGTGCTAGTTATTATGTCTTGTTTGCCAGAGATAAGTACTGTCTAAAATAATAAGGCGAATATGACACAAAAACTGTACCTATTTATGAATTCTAAGGAATAAATGCAGCAAAATCAATTACAATTATTCATGTTGTTCTTGAAAATGGCAGTACATGAAAAGAAAGGGAGGGGTCATTTACTCTTTCTCGTTTTAAGGCAGCCTTTGTTTACCTCATCCCCCAGTGCTGAGAGGAGGCACAGCACATTTGCATAGGATAACCAACGTATACAAGCCATTTTCACGTCTGCAAGTACACGTGAGTAACAGTAATTACACGTGACACCAATTACTCTATTACTTTGTATTAAATTATAATGGAAAATTCCACTAGAGAATTGAAACCTAATTGCATCTTAATTTGCATAATTTTGCATATTAATTACATCTCAGATGAATAATAAATTTCAGCAGATTTTTAATTTATGCATAGACACAAAAACAAGTGGAGAAATAATTTAAAGGGGGGGGGGAAGAATACCAGCAACTATTACTTAGGGCATTCAACTAATTTTGCTTAGTTTAGCAAAACAAAACTTGGTTTGTTTAATAGATCATTTTCCTCCTGATTGCTGTTTATTTCACAATGCATCTTCAAAAGAAAAGGAGTTTCAGTCTTCATTCACAGCATTTTAAGTGTCAGGATATTAAAACATTTCAATTAAAATGCAGATTTGCTAATCTGGGCATTTGGATATATGTGATGGTCATGCACAATTCCACCACAACCTTATAATGTGGTTGGTTTTAAAAAATATATATAAATAGTATCAAAAAAAATGTTTGGTAAATACATATCCTTTTTCAACATCTTTCTTTTTGTTGAGACACAACAGCTTAATAAATATAAGTTATGGTGATTATTAATTCCAATATCATCAACCCCACAAATCAATGTTTGCGAAAATTATTAAGATAACTGAATTTATTTAATAATTGAAGCAATAAGGTCAGGGGCCTGTGCCCTCTAAGGTATCATACTGGTGAAACGTACACAGAATTTCAGCGTCCCATCTTACCCAAGGGAGAAATTCCATTGAATTCAATAGGGAATTTTAGGTCCCTAAAATTATGAATGTATATCAACGTACAGTCTACGGCTCCATGTGTTACTGTGCATTTATTGCATAGCTCCCTCACGTCTTCATTTCATGTTCTAAACAGGCAGACTGGTATCCTTGCTTTGACAAGGACTTGCAAAAAAAAAAACCCCTTTCCAACACAGGCAGAGTCATGCTGTTAGATTTTCCTCCCAGGACCGGCTATCATAATTGTTCTGTCCACTTATGCTCCTTCAGTCGCGCCTCTGAAATGGAAGTCCCCGCTCTGCTGTTAATTCACCTAAACCCCTAATCTGGTATTATGCCTTTATATACCTGCTGCCACAGTCAATCTGCAAATGCCTACTCCAAGAATAATGCTATTGATCATTTGCCAAATGATACAAAAGCAGTGGACGTCAACACTCTAATAAATCAAGAGGCTGCCAAGATCAATAAGCTTACTGCTCATCTGTTTTGCTTTGGGGAGGAGGGAAGAACCCCCTGCCCTCAATATGCACATATTTTCCAGCTCATTTTGTAGTTCTATCAGTGTGTGAGTTGGATGGAAGCCAGAAAGATGCTCCGTAATCTCCAAGAGGCCATTCTATATATCTTTTATCATAGACTATATTTTTCCTTGCAGGGTTTTTTGTTTTGTTTTTCTGTAATGGTCCAGGAAACAGTGAACAAGATCACTTCATAGCAAATTGTTTCTGCAGTTCCAGTGACAGATTAACATGTATGGTTTCCACTGGGCAACAGTTTGCTGATATGAGCCCTCTTTGGTCGTACGTTTGAAAAAAGAAACCCTTTAGATAAGTTCTTCTCCCTCTTTGGAAAGTGAAACAGAAAGCAATGGAAATGGCATGGGGGTTGTACTTTTTTTTTAATTTAATGAAGCCTATTAATATGATTGGTCATTTCTCTTATTGAACTTTTCATTTACTCAGTTCCTCTACATATCGCATTGACTCCTTTTAGTGGCACTGTCTTACCCTTCTTGTTGAAAGTTTTTTTTAAAGTTTTTTTTTTAATTCAGCCTTTGGAACAGCCTTTCTGAAGTCCATCAATTCAATTTATTCAAGGAAGTCTATCGATTGCATTAAGTTTTAGACAGGTAACGAAACAGGGCGCTCAAAACATATAGACAAAATCGTCTTTGATTAAAAATCACAGAATTGCATAGTTTAACAGGAATACAAAATTCTAGCATAACTGCAATTTCAAAGAAAGCTCATGCCCTGAATAAATCTTTGTTGGTCTTAAAGGTGCTACTGGACTCTGATTTTATTGTGCTACTTCAGAGCAACACGGCTACCCATTTGAATCTTTCTAAACCTTCGTCAGGGTTCAGATAAGAAAAAGGAAGTTGTAGTGTAATAACAAGACAAACCAATTGTTAATGCTTAGCCAATGGGTCCCTCTCCTGGTCATGGTTAAGTCTTGCAACAAGCAGATATCAGGTTAAGAATTGAGATTGACTAGCAATATATGTCTTAATCCTGATGAAATGAACATTATAGAGTTGACTTCTATCTTTTAAAATCTTCAGGTCCCAGTAGCAAAACAAAGTGTAAATTTTCTTGCGTTTCACATGCCTCTTTACCTATGTTTTATCTTTTCATTATTCCCATGTTTCAATTAAAATATAACATGTTGAAATTAAAGGCTCATGTTGTTAACTGAACCCTGGGGGAGTTTACAGCAAACTTAAACATGCTGCAATGCCAAAGAACCAAAGAAAGGCCATGAATTAGGATTGCCAGGCTTCAGCTTGTTAGGGGTGAGTATGTACACACACAAATAGGTATTTTTTTTTTTAAATTCAGGTATATTGGACCCAAAAAAAAAAATCTGGTATTTTCACTACTTCTGAATGCCAATACCAGTGGATGCAGTGGATTCAGATTTGGGACTTTTCAGTAATCTTGATTTTTTTGTTTGTTTGCTCCATTATACCCTATGGGGGACCAGTATCATCAATGGGGGAATCTATCTGGTGTTGTTCAGGGATCCAGAGGCTATGTTTATTGATGTGGGGGGACCACATTTTCCACATAGCTGCTTGTGACTCTTCTCATAAGAAGCCCCAGGTTTCAAACAAGATTGGACCTGGGGGACCAATTCTATGGGCCCCCAAAGAAGATGCTCCAATTGAGGGGGAAATCATGAAAAAAGCAAGAACAATAGTAGCCCAGCAAAATAGAATCAAAGTCCCAGAGAATCTCTGCAGCAGAAACTGAACGGGAGCATTTCTATAAACCAAGCAAAACCAATGCTACTGCTATGGTCCAACAGAGAATCTCATCAGTAGAAAAGGGAGGGAGGCATTTTTGCAAGCCCAGTAGAACCAGTGTCGCTATGGCAGTGCAAACTCAACATGATAAAACCAGAGGTTCTCTCCAGTAGAAATTGAAGGGGTGGCATTTTTGCAAGCTAAGAAGAACCAATACAATCTACAGAGTGCCCAGAAGTACCTTTGCCATCACAGGGTGCTTAGCAGAATATGCCAGCTCAACAGAAATGATGTTAAGCACTGAATCACAATCCAAGCAAAGGGGGGTTGGAACCAGTGCAATGAACTGGTGTCCAGCATAACTCAGTGCCATTAGGGCAATACCAGCTCAACAAGGGTCCAGCAGAAACCTGTACCACTAAGGCAATTAAAGCAAAAACAGACTAATATCAGACCAGTGAATGCTTTCAGTACAAGCTGAAGGCAAAGAGGACAATTTTAAAAGAACTGATCTTAAAGCTTATAAGGACTGAACTTAAAACATAGAGTTACAACAAATCCAAGCAAGTGGAGAAGGATTTTGCAAGCTTTATGCAAGAAAATGGGAAGGGAACACAAATGAATGCTGATAAAAGTGGTAATGGCAGGAACATATTGAAACTGACAAAATTAGTTTGAAACTGACAAGAGCACTGGGGAAGCTCATAGAAACTCTCAGACCCAGAAACAAGAAAGAAAAGAAAAATAGTTTCCAGGAGCTTACAATACTGGCTTCCTATCTTCCTGGAAAATCCCAATTATATCTGGAATTTTGGCAGGATTTATTTTAGCATGAGTAGAAGAAACTTGGTGCCTGTGAAGAGCAGCTAGAACAAGCTGTACTAGGCTTATTCTGCTCTGCAGTGAGGAAGGGCACCCAGTCACGCAGAGTCTGGGGAGGGGAATCAATATCCTTTAAAAATGCATTTGTAGTAACTCTATTTTTTGTAAGTTCAAATATTAGCGAATGGTTTAGGTAGCAGCTGGATAACAAGGAAGGTGAATCGAAGCGAAATAGTGCCTAGCCTAATTTGAAAAGGAACCATCTCCTCTCCTGTGTTGAGCACTGTCCTGTAACTCTCACCCCGATCACACTATGTCAGATCCATAGCAAGTGATATTTTAAGAGTGGCACTTGCATAGATATCAGATGTGTGTCCAGATACCCCATACCAGTAGGACTAATTTTCCTGGAAAATAGATTAGGGCTTTAATCTGAAGATCTTTCATATAAAATTAGGGAGAAATTTTGCCCTAGTTGCTAGCAAAAGCTGTGAACCTTACATGTAATGTTTGGTAGATGGCAATGCTTTTGAAAAGCAGAGTTAAGCTAGTAAATACAAAGAAGAAGGACAAGGCTGGTGCCTTTAATAGTAACAGAGAGGACGGAATCTCACCAGGTGCCCAGCAAGAACCATTTTAGAAAGTGGGTGTGGCCCAATAGGGTTTCTGATTGGCCACTGAAGATCTGTAATGTTAGGGCAATTAAAATAGTGTTGCTTCAGAGGCAGCTGCCACTTCCGTGTTTGTTCCAGTCTTTCTCACCAGGGTGTAAACTGCACGGAGCTTTTATTCCAACCCCAGATCGATTCAGTCCCTGCCCTCTACACAGAATGCGATTTCCGTTTGGATTTTGGGCGATTTAAATTTTCCTTCTGCAGCAAGAAGGATTGATCCGGAGTGACCCTACCTTTATTGTGCCATATCTCAGAGTGCTGAAAATCCTCAATATCCATTTGGGAAAGAAAGCTCCATGGTAGAGAACCTCTGATAGGCTACACCTGATCATGTGACATGCTTGCCTTAAAGGAGAAGCCCCTAATTTCTCTCAACTTCTGTCGGTCCTGGATTTTTCCTCCCTCCTCTGCCTTTTTTGATCCTCTCCTCTCCCCCTCCAAGAAAAGAAAGAGGCTCCCTGCCTGGCTCCTCTCCCCCCCTTCAAGAAAAGAAAGAAAGAGGATTGCCTCCCCCCCCCCCTTCTGAGCCTACCTACCCACGTGCAGAAGACTTTCCTGTTTCAATGGGGGGGGGGAGAAGAAGACCCGAGTTCAAAGCAATCTGAATTCAACAGGATTGACAATGGAATAAAGAAAGTAAGTGCAGAATCTGCCCAGGTTTTCCCAGTGTATTGTCAATTACTGCTCTTCTCCCCTGAATTTGGACTCCCTCGGTGTCTGTGGTTTTGCTTCCTGCAACAGCCACTTTTGGAATTGGCGTAGTGACCACTCTGTAGTTGTGCCCAAAGGTGCCCACAGGCTCAAAATGATGGGGGCCTCCCATTGTAATGTGTGAACTGTGGAGTTTTATGTCTGTTACCCACCATGAGCCGTCTCGTACAGGAGTGTTGTTGTTGTTGTTGTTAGGTGCGAAGTCGTGTCCGACCCATCGCAACCCCATGGACAATGATTCTCCAGGCCTTCCTGTCCTCTACCATTCTCCGGAGTCCATTTAAGTTTGTACCTATTGCTTCAGTTACTCCATCCAGCCACCTCATTCTCTGTTGTCCCCTTCTTCTTTTGCCCTCAATCGCTCCCAGCATTAGGCTCTTCTCCAGGGAGTCCTTCCTTCTCATGAGGTGGCCAAAGTATTTGAGTTTCATCTTCAGGATCTGGCCTTCTAAGGAGCAGTCAGGGCTGATCTCCTCTAGGACTGATCGGTTTGTTCGCCTTGCAGTCCAAGGGACTTGCAAGAGTCTTCTCCAGCACCAGAGTTCAAAAGCCTCAATTCTTTGACGCTCAGCCTTCCTTATGGTCCAACTTTCGCAGCCATATATTGCAACTGGGAAGACCATAGCCTTGACTAAATGCACTTTTGTTGGCAGGGTGATGTCTCTGCTTTTTAGGATGCTGTCTAGATTTGCCATAGCTTTCATCCCCAGGAGCAAGTGTCTTTTAATTTCTTTGCTGCAGTGATCTTGGAGCCCAGGAAAATAAATCTGTCACTATCTCCATTTCTTCCCCATCTATTTGCCAGGAATTGAGAGGGCCGGATGCCATGATCTTTGTTTTCTTGATGTTGAGTTTCAAGCCAACTTTTGCACTCTCCTCCTTCACCCACATCAACAGGCTCTTTAGTTCCTCTTCAATTTCTGCCATTAGAGTGGTATCATCTGCATATCTGAGGTTGTTGATATTTCTCCCTGCAATCTTGATCCCACTCTAAAAAAAACCCTAACCCTAACCCTGACTCCTCTAATCCCGTCTTTCTCATGATGTGCTCCACATACAAGTTAAATAGGCAAGGCGACAGTATACAGCCTTGCTGAACTCCGTTCTTAATTTTGAACCAATCAGTGGTTCCATGTTTAGTTCTCACTGTTGCTTCTTGACCTGCATATAAGTTTCTCAAGAGACAGGAGTGGTGAGCTATAAATCAAGTTATATTATAACTATAAATAAGTAATAGGTGCAAACTTAAATGGACTCCGGGGAATGGTAGAGGACAGGAAGGCCTGGAGGATCATTGTCCATAATTAGGGCAGCGACACACAGGATGTAAATAAACTTCAAGTAGGCTTTATTTTTTATTTTGTAGACCCAAATAAATGTGAATATGAGTCCATCCGAAGAATTCTAGGGAAAACATGGCCTACCTCACATCACCAGAGAAACAGGGATTTTGTGAGATGGTAATCTAGCATGTTGGAACTGGCAGCCAATTTTATTTGATTTTGCTACTAAGCAGCTTACTTAGTATCTTTAATATCCCATGCTGTAAATAAAAACTGTTTTAAAACTGCAGAATGTTTCAAAAAACACCTTTAAAAGACTCCATTACTTAAAGTGATTTGGATAATTGTGTTCAATGGTAGCCATTATTTAAAAATATAATTAGTTGCTGAACTCAGAGAAGGAGGGAAATTTCTGCAGGTGTTTCTCATTATTTGCTGTGCATACAAAATACCTGCATAAATTACCTTTATGCCAAAGCATACTGAGAGACAATGAAGCATTAGCAGATAAAGAAAAACAGTGTTGACCCACAATCTGGCATGGCGGCATGGCTGAACCAGGCTCATGCAAGCTCTGCTGAAGCAAGTGTGGAATCATATTCATTGCTGAAGCCAGAAGGCAGCACCTGCGGCAGTGCTGCTCAGAATATTACGTGTGCTTGTCACTAAGATATAGAACATGCAGACAATTTTGCAACAAAAAATACCAGCATGTGTCTAAAAATGCTTTATGTAAACTAAGAAATGATGATTAATGTTAGATTGGATTCCTTTGATATGCTGGATTTGAATGCAATGCATATGAACTATTTTGATTCCTCCAAATACTAAGAATTGTGGGGAATGCCTTTACAAATCAAGAGAGCCTGTCAACTAAAATTGGTTCCCAAACTTGCATAGGGTCTTAAACAGAGCTGTGCAGTGGCATTGTTGAATGGATCTCAGAGTGCCAAGGTCATCGATGTTCTGGTTGCACTTCCTTCACTGGGGCAGCTGGCACATCCCATTTCTTTCTGCCATTCTGGTAGCATTGGAAACCTCTTACGTGTAATGAGATCACAGAGCAGCTCATTTCCACATCACCATTGGTCTACCTCCTTACTGATGCTAATCCTGAGAAGGGTTGTAACAACATTATTGTTTCTTCTCATTAGATCTTGGACTGATGAGCAACCCTAGCTTTAGGGGTGTTCATTCCCAAATTCCCAAACCTAAAATATACTCCGAAATAAATATTTAGGGTCATTACTGTAATCTTCTGGAATGGTTACACAAATCCAGGATTCATAGGCATTACAACCCTCCCACACACACACCTGAAGAATTGGTGTAATTTTTCACAATCAGATCTTTACCATCAGCAGGAGGCATCTTGTTTTTCTTTGATTCTCTGAATTTCCCAGGCAGTATTCTTGGCTGGCAGAGTAGTTAATATAGGACGAAGGACAGAACCCTTTTCCCCCTGCAGGAAGGATGACTGTGAGCACTTTGTTCAGAGGCCTGAAAAACTGGGCCCTTGGTCCATGTTGTTTCAAACTTGGGGGATTGTCTTTTGTGAAGGGACAACATGAAAACAGACACTCAAGGCTCCTCAAAAAAAGTCCACCTCAGGGGATAATTGAACTCAAATAATTCTGACATCCTAGATAAAACCTAAACCAAGAATCCCAAACCAGTACCATGGGACCTAGGTACCACTAAATACCATTTTTTATACTCTTTCTGCAATCTATATCTGAAAAAGATCATTTTTCCAGGTGCATATCCCTGCTCGAATTCTTCTGCCCATTCTGCCTAGGAGCCTTCGAAACAGAATTCCCGGTGCCACTCTTATTCACCTATGGAGGGCAGTGGAAGCTCTGTTTCCCATACTTCCCAGCGGCAATGCACACTTCTAAGAATGCTCAGAACAACTCAGAAGTCTCCAGGCTTCACAGATACCTCTTCAGACTAATATCCCTCATCACTGCCATCCTTTCCAGTTAAGTTTGGGGAAAGAGTATGTAGTAAAAAGAGCACTGTACGTTCTGATGGTCAGACCTCTAGAGGGTTTGGGATCAGCTTCCAGTTTGAAAAGTCAAGGAAGTTAATTTCCAAATAGTCTCAGTTCCAAATTTTGGCATCATAAACTCTAGCAGAAAGTCTCCATATTGTTATTTCCCCTGCACTTTCTGCTGTGCTTACCACAGAACTTTGGACTAGATCCTAGAGCATTGCCATGGCCTGTTGACATCACTTCCGGGTTTTTTGTAATGGCCTTTGGCTAAACACAATAAATGTTATCGTATCGTATCATCACTTCTGGGTTGGTGTTGGAAGTGTGCCAGTGCAATGCCACCCTGCCTGTCCCTGTCCCCTAATTCCTTGTTAGTTACTCCCTAATCTTTTTAAGGATTATTATATTGATTGGGAAATGGGAAAGGGGGAGAGGACTGACAGGGATTACTGGGTAGCAATACACTCTCTCTCTCTCTCTCTCTCTCTCTCTCTCTCTCTCTCTCTCTCTCTCTCTCTCTCTCTCTCTGTATGTGTGTGTGTGTGTGTGTGTGTGTGTGTGTGTAGAAAATGTCAGGCAGCAACCAGCTTCTGCCATGACTTGCCTGACCAAAGTCACAGAACTCTCCATGGGCATTTGTCCTGAGGAAACCCCTATTACAATTAAGCCATGTTTAGATGGATGAAATTTGAAGATTTCCTAAGTGAAATTTTGGCATCCTTCCTAGGAAGGTCTCATAGACATTGCAACGCATGGACTCAAGACATAGTCTATGAGTAAATACTTGAATACTTGAGAGCCAGTTTGGTGTAGTGGTTAGGAGTGCGGACTTCTAATCTGGCATGCCGGGTTCGATTCTGCACTCCCCCACATGCAACCAGCTGGGTGACCTTGGGCTCGCCACGGCACTGATAAAAACTGATCTGACCGGGCAGTGATATCAGGGCTCTCTCAGCCTCACCCACCCCACAGGGTGTCTGTTGTGGGGAGAGGAATGGGAAGGCGAATGTAAGCCACTTTGAGCCTCCTTTGGGTAGGGAAAAGTGGCATATAAGAACCAACTCTTCTTCTTCTTCTTCTGAATTATCTCAAACATTCCTTTAGCAACCTTATAATAACCGTCTTCTAAAAAGAATAGATTCCAACTGATGTTTGTCGTGTGCAATGGAAGAGCAGGAACTTGCATGAACTAAGCCCAAATTCGGACCATGGTTTCTTCTCCCATTATAAAGACTAATAAAAACATGTATTTACTTTGTACCTTGTCTCATGTAGGAAACTCTCACTTGAACAAATACTTTAAAAAAAAACAAGAATTTGCATGTGTGTAATTAATCAGATTTGATGCCAATGTTGCCATCTATTTGAAAAAGTCCTGATCTTATGAACATTCAAAGAGAGGGTATTACAATGCATGGAAGAATGGATGTACTCAGTCTTTCTTCTGGGATTAAATACAATTGGTTTTAAAAAGATAATGGTTCTTTTGTTTGAGTTTTATGCCTTTTTGGTGAATAACTAACACATTTTACTATAGTCTGACAAAGTGCTGCCTTTTATCCTTGTTTCCCAGTAGATAAATACTTTGTTAATTAATAATTATACTAGTGGATGTGTTTAAATATAGAATGGTTTAATTCAGATTATGTTTAGAGATTGTTCATCTTTCTTTGCATTAATTACTACCTTTTCTTCTGGTGTTCTCAGAAGGGAGTTGATGCTGAGAATGGAGGAAAGGAAGTCTTGGATTATATTTTCTTTTGGTGTTTTGGAAAAAAAATGAGCAAAGTGTTGTTACACATTGAATGAAAAAGATGAAGCTGGAATAGTTATGTTGATCTTTGTGGCATTATGTAGTTCCTCAATCAAGGGATTCTAAGGGTACAATTACTACTGGGGGAGTGTCTGCCATTTATTTTAATTTTTAAAAAGAGGTCATGCTCAAAAAGGTTGGGATCTACTGACTTGCAACTGATACAATTGCCTGATGAGTGGAGCAATTACACAGTGGGTAGGTAGTAGAACTCAAAAGCCAATTGTGGGTAGTGGAGCTCAATGAAAAGCCAATGAAAAGCAAATGCACGCATGAAAAGCCAGTTGTGCTGTACAGCATGATTAGGAAGGAATACACTGAAATCATGTGTAAAAAAAGCCACTAACAGGTCAAGGAGCAATCCGGCTTGTGGTGCTCATTTCCTGTTAAATCGAGCACTTCCTGTAAATTCACAATTTAAAATGAGTAATATTATGAGTGGTTTTGCATGTTTGCAGCTGCTGGCATTGAGGCCAGCCACTAGTCAGGTAGCTGGTGTTGTCACATGCTCATAATTCACTGGTTTGGTGAGATTGCATGTTCCCATGATGCATCCCCCTATGTTTATGCCTCTACAACTGGTAGAATTCATTATATTAGTCTGTGAGTGCTCAAAATCTACTGTATTTAGCTATGATTCCCAGGGAGCACAGCAAGAATCTGCAAAGTATTTGCAATCCAATTTAGAATAGTCAGTGAACGTACCTGTTTTTGAGAGGAAGGTGACATAGCTTTCCTTAGCTCACCCTGATAGGAATGAGACCACAAAGGCAGGCTCCTCGATCATCAGTTTTTCCTTTTTGTTTCTGCAGTTGGACTGATAGGAGAAAAACCATCTGGGAATGCATACAGGCAACATATCTGCAAAGACCATTCAAATCTACCATCTACTTACTACTCACCGTTCGAACCTCCAGATTGTAACATGGCCTGAAAGAAGATCACGAGCACTTGAAAGGTGTTGGCACTGCTGACACTACACTGATCATCTTACATTGATTTTAAAGTAATTTTATATTATTATCTAATTAATTTATCGTATTTTAACCATTGTCAATATGGAGTGTTGCGAATCACCCTGAGCCAGCCTGCTGGGAGAGCAGTATAAAAATCAAATAAATTTAAAATGTTCTGTCAAAAGATAAGCACCCTAGGGATACCAGTCCCCAGTTGGCACCTGGCGATCCCCCAGTTTTATATTTCATCTCCAGGTGGCATAGATCAGTTCCCCTGGAGAGAATGGGTGCTTTGGAGGGTGGACTCCCTAGCATTATACTCCATGGAGGTCCCTGCCCCAAATCCCACCCACTCCCACTTTCACCCCTGGCAAGGCTAACCTCATTCATGATGCTGTCACAATTCAAGCAGAGCTGTGATCATACATGCCTGGATGCTTGAAATCTGGTATTACATGCAATCGGCATTTGGAAACAAGCCTTCTATAAAGCTTTGGCTTGTCAGCTAAGCTTCAATTGTAACCGTTGTTGAATTTTAAGCTGCAGGATTTTGAAGACAAATATTGAAAAGGGGTGGGGACTTGGTGGTTTTCAAGGATGATTCATTGACAGATCCTTTTATAATAAGTGTACAGGGGAAGTTCACCTAATTTTTCATTGTGTGCAAATTCTCTTTTTTTGTTGGCACTTTTAGAGGCCATGGTTTATAAAGCAGCTCTTCATCTCATGTTAAATGTGTACTTGAGGACTGACATAATATATCAATCATTCATGTCCCAGGGGAAGAATATCTTTAACTCCTTGCCTGGGAGTTGCTGACACCCTTTTGTCTTTCTTTGATGTTTCATTGTTTCCACCCCTTGTAGGCTTAGATTGAAGACATGCTAATATGCACCTGTTTGGCTGACCTAGTTAGCGTGGGCTTCTACAGCAGAACTGCGTGTATTATTCTTCATTTACTTACAAAACCATACAGGCCAACTTATATTGCCTATTCGAAAATTCCAAATTTTCTTACCCACAAAAGTATGTGTGTGTGTGTGTGTGTGTGTGTGTGTGTGTGTGTGTGTGTGTGTGTGTGGCCCGGCATCAAATGGACCAGGCCTGATGGGTCCTATGTACCCAAGACCTTTTCAGGGCCTCCTTTTAGTGGTGTTCCCTAGTGCTTCTCAAAAACTGTCTTCAAAATTAGAATACCATCCCAGAAACTATGAAACGGAAACCCAATAATTTGCCCACTGCATGCATGCATGACCTCCCAGAGGACTGTTTGTATTCTGGTGGTAGATACCTCTATATCGATATATAGTATATCAAATATTACAGTCCTACTCCTGAGATACATTCCTTTGTATTATGTTATGTACTCTTTAGATTTCCTTTACAAATATCCCTGAATCAAGTCAACACGGGCTAGCATATTAAATAACTTATGTTAAACACAGTTGGAAGGACCTGCCAGGCAGGCCTGTTTTGAATGTGAATGAGGCAAGCTATGCAAGTTACCTGTAAGAATGAACACCTGATATGGGATTAATCGGACCCTGATATCAAATATGAGCAGGATTCTTTACCCTCCTGTCTTTCAGCAGATGCACCCATTCACTTACTTGCCTTTCCAAGTTCCATTCCTAGATCTGCTGTGTAAAACTCATTAACATCATAGTCCCCATCCGTAATTGCCTGAAAGTGAGCATGGAGCATTAGAGAAGAGATGAAGAGCTGAATTACCACTTAATGAAAGGAAGAGGGTGACAGACAATTTAAATTGACTGTTTGTCTGCTTCACAGCAACCACTCCCTGCTTTAAAGTAATTACAGGACAAAAAAAGTGTTTTTGGCTTCAACGGAGTATTTACAGTCTGAAGAAAAGCTTTCACAGCCGCGCATCAAAAAAAATGTGGAAGCTTAATACTAAAAACATTGTTGTCGGCTGTAAACCAAAGTGCCATTTGGCAGTAAAGAAAATTATACCAGAGGCAGAGAGGATGATAATCGCTTGCACTCACATGAAGAATGTTAAATGCATATCTCAAATATCTGTTCCTAGGCATCACTTTGCCTGCCTGGATGTCCCTTACAGAAGGGACCTTGATTGACTTATCTATTGATTGTATTTTTATCCTGCTTTTTCCCCAGCTCAGGCAGGCTAGAGTGGGAGAGAGGGGGCTGCCCAGTGGAAGCTGGACCCATGCATACGGGAGGGTTCCCTCTGCGGTGTCCTCCCTTCCCCTGAGGGTCATAGCAATGGGGCTTGGCTGGTGGAGGGAAGAAGCTCTGAGCTGCAGTGGGATCCAGAGACAGGGAAGGGGGGGCTGGCTGCTGCTTTCTCTGGTCCTGGCTGTTTAGTGTGAAAGAGAGCTGATGCCCCCTTTGAAGTCCACTGAAATTACTGTGCTTAGGATGGCACTGTTAGCTGCTAACAGTTAGCATTGCATTAAAGCAGCATTTCAGTCCTTTGTCATGGAAAATTGGTCTCAGTAAAGAAACCAAGAGTCCATGTTTTTCAGGCACGGCCACCACCATTAGACAAGCCGGCCACCTTGGGAGAAAGGTGAGGAAGGAGAATGGCTTGTTCCTGCGGAAAGAAGCCCTGCACAGCAAGATCTAGACATCACAAGGCACAGGATCATCCATGCAAACAAAGCAAACCAGAGGGCCTGATCCAGCTTCAAAAGGACAGCCTGCTGCCTCTCAGTGTGCCTCTGCTTGCTTCCCACCCTCCCTTGCCTTCTTTTCACATGTTTTGCTCAAATTGATGTGTCTGTTCTGTTTTATTATGTTTTCCATTTGTCAGCAGTTAGGATTGGGGGCAGATTCTTTTGGGGTGGAGTCCATGCTGTGTGCTGGATTCTGCCAAGTTTGGGGGCCTCCCTAAGAGGCTGAGCATGTGCTGGGTGGTGGCGTCCTCCCAGAGGTGGGGGAGAGCTGTCCGGCACGGTGGGGAGTGGCTCTAATACAGGCTACTGTCTGTGGGGCTTCTCCTATGTTTTGCCTTCCTGGGTTCCAGCAGGCCTGATGGGTAGGGGGAGCTTGACCGGTGTGTCGCTCGGCCCCCGGAGAGGCCTAAAGATGGTTTTCCCTCCTCCACCATCCTGTGATTGGATTGAGTTGGGGAAGAGGGATGGTTTTGGATCTGCCCAAGGGTTGTCTACGCTCAATTGCATAACAATAAAAGCTGTGACCTTTATGCCAATATATATATGAATTTTGTGTCTCTGTACCTCCGACCACTCTCCCCCGCCCTGCAGTATACAGCTGCAAGGCTACCATAACTGTGTTTGCTGTATCACCCTTTCTCCCTTTCTCCAGCAATTGCTTCTCCTGCTCAGTTAACCCGGCATGAACCAGGGTGAGACAAAGAGTTGGTTTTTATACCCTGCTTTTCTCCATCCAAACGAGTCTCAAAATGGCTTACAACCATCTTCCCTTTCTCTCCCCATGTCAGACACCCTGTGAAGTTGGAGGGACTGGGAGAGTTCTGAAAGAGCTGTGATAGACCCAAGGTTACCCAAGGTCACCCAGCTGGCTGCATATTGAGGCGTGGGGAACCAAACCCGGTCCATCAGATTAGAGTCCACCGTTCTTAACCACTGTATCACACTGGCTCTCCCAGCAGTCTTGTCTCAGCAGCAGTGGCAAATGTTAAGATGGAGCCACTGGAAAGGGGCTTGTCATCACAGGGTAGCCTTGCCCCAGTACGGTCTGCAGCCTCTTGCCACTGAAGTGAACAATGCACATTCACTTTTGCATCAGAAAACTGATGAATACGGAGATAGTTTGTATGTTTGTGAGCGGAATGAAAACTTATACTGGGATTAACCATTTGTCTAGGGTGAGTGCAAAATGTTTGCCCCTACTGGAATTGCATCCCAAAGAGGTAATGGACTACTTTCCCACTTTTCACTTCTGCAGAACAAACAGAGATCTGACATTGGAGACAATGTGACTGGGAGAAAATGTATTCTGTGACACTGAAGCAGCATACAGAAACAGCAACACGCCTCTGTACAAAGACTCACAGCATGACCAGTGGCAACACAGCCGCCCAGCCTGCTCCCGTGCATCATAACGGAGAGCAATCCCCTCATGTAATTCTCAATATACCCCTGAAAAAGATGTATGATGCATTCAGGAGAATGCAGGGAGGACAACCACTGGAAAATAATTGTGTGCATGTACAATTAGTTACACATCTTTGCCTGAGGCATTTGCCTTGTGTAGAAACAGGATTGCACAGACCATCTTATGGTAGCCAAGAGTCCTGCTGGAAAATGCACAACATTTCTCATCAAGAACAGGCTCATTCTGGAAGCTTGATAGAAGTCTGGATTGCCATCCATCTTTGGTGAATTCTTTCTGCTTTATATGTTCAAAAATATTTTTTTAATATAAAATGTAACAAGGCTGCTTACCTACCACAATAGTTCTTTTTAAGACTGCTAAATGCTACAAGAAAATTTGAGTCCAATGGCACCTTTAAGACCAGCAAAGATTGCTTCAAGGTGTGTGCTTTTGTGTACATGCATACTTCCTCAGACAGAGCAATCAATCATGTGCTCTTCTGCCAACCCAGGGTGGAGTTGGGATGTCAGACTAGTCCAGATTCGAAGTGTCCCTCTGTCAGGAAAGCTTTCTGGCTGACCTTAGGCCAGTCGTGCATTTTCAACCTAACCCACCTCTGAAGGTTTTTTATGAAAGATTAATATGGAAGAGAGAATAAACATTGAAGCTACTTTGGGTTTCCACTGGGGAGAAAGGCAGGGTATAACTGAAGTAAAATAAATAATAAATAAATTGTTTAAAATTTAAGTAGCATGGAGGTCATATGGCATTTGACAAGAATGCAATTTTCACAAGTGATTGTAAAAGCTGTACATGAATTTCTGTAACTGTTAAGTGAAAAATATCCTGAGTTGGCTGGTTCAAGCTAGCAAGAGCTCAAAAGTTAAACAAGGTTCACCTGGGATGGTAGGAATTCCAGTCTCTGCAGAGTTGGGCAAAGGTAAACCAACTCTCAACCTCTCTTCCCTTGAAAATCTTATTTTCGATAAGACAGCTATGACTTGATGGGTTGGTGTATGTGTGGGGAAAAAAAGCCATATTGATTAGGATGTAACTTTAATTTTCAAAAGAAAGAGGTCTCCAGCACTTTCAAAATGCCTGTGCTTACCTTATCCTGGAGTGGGGAGAAATGGCCTTTACTTCAGGGCTAATCTCCAGTATTGTGAAATCTGGTGTTTGCAGAAAGACCACACTCTTAAAAGGCTCCCCCTGCACCATTTAAGTTCACACCGACTGCTTCAGTGACTCCATCCAGCCACCTCTTTCTCTGTCGTCCCCTTCTTCTTTTGCCCTCAATCGCTCCCAGCATTAAGCTTAAATGGACTCCACAAATGGGGGCCCCAGATTGCGAGATGGCTGCTGACAATGGCGGTGCTTGGTAAAAAGATAAGCCTGACCCCCCACCTTCCATGGTAGCTCTGGACAGCGTTTCTTGTCTTCGTATTTTTTGTACTCCTCCTTAGCCACATCCAAAGTAGTCACAATGGTCGGCCAAGCCGCCTGGATGCGTGCAGCCCAAATGTTCAAGTCTGGAGGTCTGAGGGACCCATGTAAGTGTGGCCAACATTAGTCCCATGAATCAGGGGTAGTCAACCTGTGGTCCTCCAGATGTTCATGAACTACAATTCCTATGAGCCCCTGCTGAGCAACTGCTGGCAGGGGCTCATGGGAATTGTAGTCCATGAATAACTGGAGGACCACAGGTTGACTACCCCTGCCATAAATCACTTCAAAGGGGGGCATCCCCGTGCTTGAATGTACTGCATTGTTATAAGTGAACTCCACGAGCAGGATCAGGTCAACCCAATCATTCCGCTGGTAGTTGACGAAGCACAGGAGGTGGAGTCTGATTTACCCACTGTCTGTCCTTTAGTCTCAAGGCTTGCTCAAAGCCCAGGGACCACAGAAACTCTCACGAGAACTTGGCAACAAACAGACCCCCGGTTTGACAAAATTTGATGGAAATTCCATGCAGTTTGGGCTGTGGGAAGGGCAGCACAAGGCACAAAATGATCTTGTTTCGAAAACAGGTCCACCACCACCCATATAACAGTCTTGCCCTGCCTAAGAGGGAGATCAGTAATGAAGGGGGCAGCCAGAGTCTCCAGAGGGCACAAAGGCCCTTGAGTCTTGCCTCCTGCCCTCTTAGATGTGAAACACACAGGGCAACCTTGTACATAGGTTTCTACATCCTTATGCAAGGACGGCCACCAATAATGTAGTCACACCAGATGGAGGGTTTTTACAAAACTGAAATGACCAGCCACCGAGGAGTCATGGCACCATTTAAGAATCTTGAGATATGTAGAGTTGTTCCCCTTTGCAAAAGAGCCCCTCCTGATCCTCTAAAATGCAGTGCAGTAAATTCAGCATTGCTTCCCAAATCCTTTGGGGGGGGGGATAGTCTTGTGGCAAAGCAATCTGGCTTGGCGCTACAGTGGCCAAGCCCAGGTGGGTGGGACTGAACATGGAATCCACAACGGGGTCTGTTTTGCTTTCATGCTGGGGCAGACGGGACAAGCCAGAAAGTTTTGCTTTCTCAGGAGGTGCTTGAGAGAGAAGAAAAAATGGGAAAATAACTCCTCCCACCTAATCTGCTTGGCAGGCACGTGCAAGGCCTGCAAACTGTGACCAGTCCAAACCTCAAAAGGGACAGGGGACCCCTCCAGCCTGGGCTGCCAAGTAGTGAGCTCTGTCTTGATAGCAGCTGCCTCTTTCCCCCTGATAGCCCAGTTCCTTTCAGTGTTAAAGTTTTTTGACAGGTACGCCATGTGTGAAGGTGGCAGGATAAAACCCCAGGCTAATTTCTTATCTAAAAACTTCCATAGCTCTGTCATCTCCTGTGGACTCATAGAATAAATCTTTGCCCTCAACAAAGGTTCCCCTGGTTACAGTTCAATGGCACAGTCTGTCTTACAGTGAGGGGGAAGTTTGTCACATTCTCGTTCCTCAAAAACCATTCCTAAATCCTGATATTCTTTTGGGAGGGTTCCCCACTCCTCATGGCTCAACCCTGCACAATCAGTCTTGGAAGGGGCTGCAATGTGCAGATGCCCCTGGGAGTTTCCTGTTGGAGCGGACGAACAGGAGTGATCTTGGCACCCAGGATCATTGAAAGTCAATACATGGGATCTCCAGCACATCTCTGGGTCATGCCAATGCAACCAATCCAGACTTAAAACAAATGGGACAGCCACTCCCAGTGCCACCATGGGCTGGATCTTCTCCCAGTGCTTCTTAATGTCTAAATGAAGGGGGGCCATGAGATGGGTAGCTGCTCCCCCCTTGGAAAAGCACCCATCCATCTGGACAAGGGTCATGTCAGCCCCTCCAGACCCACTTCCAATGCCTGGATCACCTCAGGGTTAAGCAGGAGGGGGATGGGACTTACAGATCTTGTGCCCCTAGAAAGGACCTCCTGGCAGGGCTGTCTCACAGTAGGTCAGCCCCATTTCCCACTTGTTCCTGAGGAAGGTGGCATCAGAGGCTTCACCAAGGGCATCAGTAGTACTTAAGCCACCTTGCACAGGGTTCTTCAACCCCCAGTTGGATGGCTGGTTTCCTCAATCCCAGTTAAGTGCTTGTTGTGGTGGCCCCCCATAGGCAGTTTTGCCTCTTTATTCAAGGGAAAATTCGGCTTAAAGGGATAAGGGGAAAGGAATAGAGCAAATGGTTTGCTTAGATGTGAGGAAAAGGGGAAGGGGGAACGGAAATGCAGGAAGGAACAACAGGGTCATAAACCAAAGCCAAGGAGACAAGCTGGCCCCATCTCCTACACAGGGGTGAATATTCTACATAACTTACAGAAACATCCTAATAATGGCAGAAGCTACAGGATTCTGACCCTGTGGCAGTGTACCAAAGGAGGAGTGCAAGAAAACCCTCTGAGAGCCAGGTGAGTATTGAGTCAACAGGTAGAGACTCAGGATGACAACTGAGTGCCCAGATGCTTTGGAAGGTGGGAATGGGAAGGTACTCAGGGCCATTCCGCACAATGACCAATGTTGCTAAATGTTTGCAGTATGCAGAAATGCTATATTGAATAGTGGAATTTCATCATTCCGCACACCTTCAATTCTAGTGGAATATTGAAGTCCCAGTAGCAGTCTATTCATTCCCAGGAGGCAATATTTTTCTGCGCTTCTTCCCGCCCCTGGCTGTCAAACAGAACAGCCAATGAACTGTTGTGTTCGTGCTCCCCAAAAGCCCCTTTCTCTTTAAAAACTGTTTTTTTTTAACCCGAAAACACCAGTAGCAACGGGTATTTGTTCATTCGATGTCTCAAGACCTTTTTCGCTGGTGTAGGAGCTCGTGCTTAATCGTTTACATGCTCTTCAAGTAAAAAAAAAAATCCCCCCCCCCATGGGTGCAATTTCTGGCCGAAATTACGGGCAGTGTCAAACAGGGGGCTGTATTGTGTTCAGGAACTTTAAAGACAATTGCAGAAGGGAGCTTTGTTTTACTGTTAAACACTTCTGAATTGCTTGTGGAAGGACCAGCCGGAGAAGCCTCGCTTATTCGTTGCTTTCGCCGGTTTAAGGGGGGAAATGGCAATCGCATCTCTGGAAGCTCAGGAGCAAGAGCGAGGAAGGGACGTTCTTTCTACCACTATTTTGAGAATGCACATGTTTTTTGCTGATGTGTTGCGGCTTGTGCTCAGAAGTGTAGCGTTTTTTTCAGGGGGAATCCACTTTTCTGGATTTCCCCCTAAGCGCTATTAAATTCCGATTGTTGCTGAAGTTTGGTGGGAGTTTTGCGGTTTGTTTATGACATCATGCGGAATGTTAAATTAATAGCGTTTACAAAAGGTAAGACTTCGGCTACATTTGTGGGCTAACCTACATCACAAGGTTGTTGTGAGGATAAAATCGGGGAGAGAACAATGCAAGCAGCTTTGGGTCCTAAATGAGGAGAAAGATATAATATAAATGAAGTAAATAAAATTGAATGGATGGGAGTTCATTGGCTTTAATGGACTTAGAAGGCTATGATTCTTCTTAGGGCAGCACAGCATGTGGGATTTGCAACATTAAGAAGTGAGGTCCTGAACATGAGAAGACAGACCACTTGTGAAAAAACCCTGATGATTGTGCACATTATAAAATGTTTTTTTTTTTGGGGGGGGGAGGGGAAGGGTTGCAGCATTGGGGCACCAGGAAGTAATTGTGTGTGGCACAAATCCGGTAATTTTGGGACAGCTGGGTAGTGAATGGGTGAATTGTTAAAGCCATTAATCATGCACAATCATATCCAGCTGTTTAATTTTTGGACAGCTGGCTTGCACAATTTATTGAAAGCATGTTCTGACATTACTTTTGATCAATGTTGAGGACCTAGCAAGATTAAAAAGAGGCAGGACTGGAGCTAATTTGTATTTTGAGCAGGCAGAACCTGTTAAATCCATCTCAATTTGTCATGTTGCAGAGTTCAGCTTGCATAGAACGAAAAAGGCCACTGCACTCAATTTAGTTTTAATGTGGAGCGGGACATATGTAAATACATGCTGATAACAGGAGTGGCTACTGCAGGGAGATCAAGAAGGGCTCTGTACGTTTGTAAATCAACGGAGCTTTAATTGCAGTGGTGTTATCTATAGCTTTTGGAATTTTGAATGCAAATGTTCAAGTTATATGCTACAAAGAACACTAGGTGGCAGTCTTGTCACACGAGTGTTCCTGCTTTTTTCCCCCCTTTAAGACAATGTGCACAAAAATTCCTGCTTGAGTGAGGGCAGGAGGGGGGCTTCCTTTTATTCATAAAAATTTCATTTTATTCATAAAATTAGTGTGACAGAGTTTAACAGTGCTAGAAATCTGTGTTCTGAACTGGAAGAGAAATGCATGGTGGTTTTATAATTGCAACTCTGCAAGCAGCTGATTTCTCTGCATCTCATAAATCTTCCTGATGGCGCCATCATTGAAGCAATTTGTTCTTCCCTGTTTTCTTGATTCCCTAACAAAAAGGTATGATGCAAGAGAATGAATGGCTCTGAAGTTGTGATTCATGACCCGCATTGATTGCCATTTGTATTGGCCTTGTAAAATGTCTTCTTTAACAACTTGCCTTTCAGGAGGAACAGCTGCTCCCTCTGATGTCATGGTCATGGATACTGTCATGGATACTACAAGGGTAGTGTCATGGATACTACAAGGGTCATATAAGCCATAGAGTAACTGGTATTGATAGATGAAAATGAGTAGCCGTGTTAGTCTGAAGTAGCACAATAAAATCAGAGTCCACTGGCACCTTTAAGACCAACAAAGATTTATTCAAGGTGTGAGCTTTCAAGCTTTTGCTTATATATTCCCACTGTCATGATGGTCTGAAGAAGTCTGAGTAAGAGTGCTTGCACTCAAAAGCTCACACCTTGAATAAATCTTTGTTGATCTTAAAGGTGCTACTGGACTCTGATTTTATTGTGGCATTGACAGAAAGAGCATGTTTGGCTGCAATTTATCTTTTCTGTGTGACTGACAAGATGCTGGATAAACTTTGTCTCTGTTAGAATCAGAGGCGGAGGTGGGGGCAGGGGGGGGGACAGTGTGGCTCAAGGCCCCCAGGATTTCCCAGAGTGGCCAATGCCCTCTCCAGGCTGTTAGGTCCTCTGGGATTTTCCAGCAGAGAAAGCCTCCATCTGCCAACTCTTTTGTCCACCCAGCCTGGATGCAATTTGCTTTTGTCACCTTTCTGAGAAGCCCTCCCTTCCTTAACTCAATCCACACCAGGTTATCCTAGTTTTTTATCCCAGAGTTATCCTGAATTCCTGGACCCTCTTTCTTTCTCTTGTGCTGGCTCCTATAACTATCTCCGCCCTTCCAGCCCAAACTGCGTAGTTGCACCCTCTCCACTTATGCAGAAGCTGCCAACTCTACTCTTCTTTCCCTGGGTCACTGGAATATTTAGTTGCAGGGCAAGAACACCCTCCACTGCCTCACCTTGTTTGTTTTTTCCCTTGGGGCTCTTTGGAAGTTCTACCTAAAGCCCCTACTCTCTTCCTGTGGATTGTGACAGGTGGCTGGCTTGCATCAGGGAACTGAGGCACAGGGAGCCCCATGCCTGCCCTTGCCAATGTTTAAAGAGCCTGCTGCTGAACTGCATTGGGGAAGGTAGGTACAAGGAACCCCATGCCTGCCCTCCCTTGTCCTTATGAAGCCCACTGTCAGTTTGTGTTGGGGAAGGGAGGCACAGAGAACCCTGCACCTGCCCCCCCCCCCAGTCCTTAAGAAGGTCAGGATGCTCTGCTCCTGTCATGATTTATGGTAGTTTGGATTTATGGTGGTTTGGTGTCTGTTAGTTTAATTAGCCTGTTGGCCATGTTTTGTTATTTCCTTGCATTCAAACCTCTCCCCCATCTTTCTCTCTCACCTCTCCCCCATCCATCTCCATTCCCCTCCGGAATACATCCTTGGGATCTCCCTATCTGGTTGTTGTGACTGTTTGAAGTCTGCCCATGCTGCACGGGTTCTCAGGGCGTGTAGGGCGAGGGGTTATATGCTATGCCTCTTTGTCCATGCCTCAATTTCGACAAAGTATTGGTGAGAGTTCTTGCTTGCTCTGTATAAATGAAATAATTTGCACCAAACCAAAGGTTTGCTTTTGAGCAATTGAAGATCCTCACAAAGAAGCTGGTTGCTGGCTTGGATAGGGCATGGTTGGGCATGGGGCTGACATATCATGGACAGAAATCTCTCCTCAGATCAACCGGTTGCCACGTAGTTTGAACTGCTCCCCTACAGCCCAATAAACAGATGGTCCCTCTGAGAGACGTCAAAACAATTAAAACAGCACAAAAATACTAATACCAAGGTTGGTGTAACTGCCAGGAGTGGTATTCCCTGAATGAAGTCTTGTGTAGAGGATCTCTCCTGTTCAATTGACTTGGTCTTGCTGGTCCATACTATAGTAACTTCAAGATTAGACTAGTGAACTTTATTTAGGACTGCCATCAAAAACAGCTTTGAACCTGTGCTGTACCTTTGTTCCTCCCATATCTCTATGTTTGGACTACCATATTCAAAGGTGGTAGATTCATTGGCAGCGTGGTTAGGAGCTTTACCAGTAGTTGCCCTACTTCTTTGGAATGTGATACCAGAAGAGGTAAGGAGACTTCCTGTGGACTTTTTAGAGCGTGCTGCAAGATGGCGCCCTTTGAAGGATCTTTTAGTGAGAGATCGTAGAGTGGGTTGGTCTCTCATGACCTTATTGAATAGTGGAATTTCATCATTCCGCACACCTTCAATTCTAGTGGAATATTGAGCCAGTTTGGTGTAGTGGTTAGGAGTGCGGACTTCTAATCTGGCAAGCCGGGTTCGATTCTGCGCTCCCCCACATGCAGCCAGCTGGGTGACCTTGGGCTCACCACAGCACTGATAAAACTGTTCTGACCGGGCAGTGATATCAGGGCTCTCTCAGCCTCACCCACCTCACAGGGTGTCTGTTGTGGGGAGAGGAATGGGAAGGCGACTGTAAGCCGCTTTGAGCCTCCTTCGGGTAGGGAAAAGCGGCATATAAGAACCAACTCTTCTTCTTCTTCTTCTTCTTCTTCTTAACATGTTACTTCGCTTGCTTGTGTATTTTGCTTACATCTTGTAAGCCACCTTGCCCAATTGGCTCTGTGAAAAAGGAGGGAACATGACCATGTACAATAAACAAGCCTAGATTGTCATAGAGTTTCCAACAATCTCTATTTGTGTGTGTGTGGGGATGTGTAATGTGTGTTTTAAACGGTAATTTTTTTTTGGGGGGGTGTTTACAAAGTAAAATATGAATTGAGCTCCTGTGGGGCTGGGATCACGTTTGAAGAAGCAGGCTTCTCCAGTGCTAAGAACTTGCTTGATTTTGAGAGTCTGGACCGAGGCGGCTTTGGATTGAGCCGCATCAGAGTGTGCTGCTGTGTCCTGATTACTTCTCTGAAAGCTGCAAATTTTCAAAGAAAGCTGACATTTACCAAGGCACTATGGGTGCGGTGAGGAGGCAGGAGCCAGCACCCTTCCTGCCTTTTGTTTGGTGCTTTAACCTTTAAAGCCCAGCAGTGGGAGCAACTCAGCACCGTCTGAGGAGTTGACATTTTGCACTGTTGTTTCCCCAGGGCCCTCGTCCTTCTCGCTGCCTAGTTTTGTTTGATTAAAAACCAAATTATTGTGTCTCAATTTTCTCACAGAGTCAACAGATTTGGAGATCGATTTGCAGGGAGAATGGCAGTCTAGAAATACTCCACACACGAAATACCATTGCTCAGCCGGAAAGAATTAAAACAACATAATCCATCCGGTCTGGTTGTGATGGAGGCTTCTGGGCCCAGGTAGACACGTCTCTTGGGTCACCAGGAAGTCCATTTAAATAATGCTCTTCTGTCATCCCCAGTCTTCCTGGCCACCACTTTTCCTCCCAGTATAAGGCTGGGAAAGGGGATAAGAGATAAACCAGTTGAGAAAAGACCAAAGATGCTGGACACCTGTGGGGTGTATTCAGTCTTTGGCTCTTGGTTGTAATCCACAGTCAAGAGTATTGTAAAAGGTAATGTTTAGTGGAAGAAGAAAAAGAAGACGAGCTGGTTTCTTATCCTGCTTTTCACTACCTGAAGGAGTCCCAAAGTGGTTTACAAACACCTTTCCCTTCCTCTCCCCACAACAGATACCCTTTGAGGTAGGTGGGGCAGAGAGACCCCTGAGAGAACTGCTCTGTAAAAACAGCTCTGAGAGAACTATGACTAGTCCAGGGTCACCCAGCTGTCTGCATGTGGGGAATCAACCCCCATTCTCCAGATTAACCGCAACACCACACTGGCTCTCCCGTACCCTGCTAGGGGCAATAAGAAGACAGGACAGTCAGGCCAGCACCGTCTCTCCTGTTAAGTTTCCATCCTTGCTGCCTCCAGGCTGCTACTCTTGGGGGCAATTTCCCCCCAAGAGCGCTACGCTCAGTCTTACCCTCTCTTCAGAGAGAGAGATAGTCAGGAACTTACCTCTGTCCCTGTAGTTCATATCTTTGAGGTTTCCTTCCCCTTCTTCTTTACATGTTATTATCTTTCCCCCCCCTAAAATGCATTGTTTTAAAATTGTTTTATTATCTTAATATTTTCATGTAGGATCATATTTATTTACTCTATCATTGATTGTTGCTGTCTCGGCAAATGTTTATAATGTTTCACTATTTGCATTAGCAGCAAGGAAAATTCGAGCCAAATTTATGCCACCAGAGAGCTAGAAACCTGAATTCTTATTGTCTTTTATTATCTATGGACTGCTGCATGTATTGTTATAATTCTTTTACTGTTTTTATATCAATTGATATGATATTGATTCCATTGTAATGGGCTATGGCTGGAAACAATAAAGTCTTATGTATGTATGTATGCAAATGTATCCTTTTATGGGTCAACTGACCGAATAAACAAACAAACAGACAGACCGACAGACATGCCTCTGTCTCCTCTTTCCTATCAAGTATGTTGAATCTGAAATAAACATTTCTCTACTCTTTGAGCAGGTTGTGCACCGCTTCAGCGTTAATCACTCAGCCAACAGAGACAACCAAATCTTTACATTAACAATCAGCTGTAATCTTCTTAGAAGCCCCTGGAATGTAATAGAGTTGGATTTTTTTTTTTTACTGCTAGTCTAAAAGGTTCCTGCCGTTACTCTTCAGCTCAGCCATTAAGCGAAGCCCTGCTCTGTTTGTAGAGGTTTCAAAAGACGAGTGCAAGGAGCACAGTTCATTGCTTTCAAATAATTCCTCCCTTTCTTTTTTTGCACTTTTATAGAAATCTTAATCAGAATCGGAGGGATTTGGAATTAATCCAGTAAGAGTGGGAGAGGAACTCATAAATCAGTAGAGTGCAGGGAAAATTAAATTATAAGGACTTTCTTTCTGAACTAGATTCATTCCAGATTGCTCAGATACTCATTAGGTGATCTGGGTCGAGCAGGGTTGGGAAGGAAAAGTAATTAACCCTTGCCCGAATTAGATTTCAATATTGTTAAAGGTATGACTCAAACCAATAAAAAGAAGGAAATGCAAAGATAACTTTGTTATTATGTAATGCTGATATTACTGAGGATCCCAATCAGAAGGAGGAACTCATAATACTTACGAGAACCTGTACGAATGGAACAGCTCCAGGCCAAATCCACTGGGCAGTTTGCCTGCCGAAGCCTTTTTGAAATAAAGAGAAGCAACACAAGAGGAGTTCCTGGCTATCCGTTGCATATTGAGCAGTCCTGTGCAGAGTTACTTCACGGAACCCAATGGTCTTCAATGAGAGTAACTCTCCATAGGATGACTTTGTTATTTAAGAGTCTGTCCCATTTAACAGCATGTGTGTGAGCGAGTTGTTTGCTATCCAAAGGAGTCCCAAGGTGGTTTACAAATGCCTTACCTTCCCTACAATAGACACCCTGTGAAGGAGGTGAGGCTGAAAGAGAACTGCTCTGCGAGAACAACTCTAAGAGAACTGTGACTGGCTCCAGATCACCCAGCTGGCTACACGTGGAAAATTGGAGAATCAAACCTGGTTCTTCAGATGAGAGGCCATAACCCTCTAATTCACTACAGCACACTGGCTCTAAAGGGCCATCAGGTTATGGCTGGGTTATGGCAACTGCAGCAAAGGACTTTTATGGAAAGGACAAGTAGAGGTGGCTTTCTGTTGCCTCTCTCTGCAGAGGCTTCCTTGATGCCTTCCAAGCCTTGCTTAGCTTCTGAGACCTGACCAGGTGGGGCTACACCATGCTGCCTTCCCTCCTCATTTAACAGAATAGGTTGCATCCAAATATTTGTTTCACAGCATTTTCATCTTGCCTTTCTTCCCTGATGAAGTTAAAGACAGTATCCACTGAATTCCCAAGAGGTCTCCAGCCAAACACCAGACCCAAACCTGCATATCTTCAGCAAGGTTTCCACGTCCTTAGGAGGAGGCTACATGAGCCTGTGCATTTAAATGAATTAGTAACAGAATAGCCACTGCTAGACCAGGGCTGTAGCTGTTCTGTTACTCATTCACGTATTGGCAGATTTTGGAACATAGCTTTCCGAAATCATGTCTCTTCTGACAGTAGAAGCTTGAATGCCAGTGAATGCAACTCTCATACCAGCGTTGCTTTGGTTACACAGCAGTCCAGGTGCACTAGCTATTTGGAAGGCATTTAGATCAGCTATGTTACCCAGGATGTTTGCAGGTATAGTAAATGAGGTTCAGGCCTCACCTTGAGTAGAATCACTGATTCTAGAGCACTCCCAGTCTAGGCATTTTAGAGGGGTTGACTGTGAAGGTTGATTGTTTTAAAATTTTAAATGGTATGCTGATTTTACTGATGTTGCCCACACTGAGCATTCAGAAGGGTGGAGGACAAAGAAAATGTATTATTATTTGGCTTGAAAGCAATGCATACCAAAGGTTGCTTGCAAATGGTTCGTTATCATCTTACTAATCTAGTTAATGTAAGACCAGCAGAAGAATGTGAAGAACATTGGGGGTATTTCTCACAATATTTAGCCAGATAGATATATGTGTTTTAACTAAATACGTATTCATATTTATCCAGATAGGTATAGGCATTAACAAATACGTTAGCAGGGTGAACTGACTTGTTATGGAACTGTAATCTTTTGTTCTTTCTTCTTTGTATTATTCTCTCTTTTAAATAAAATAAAGGCGGGAGTTATCCAGCAATTTTAAAAAAGAGAAAAGAAAGAAACTAATTCAAAAGAAGTTTTGGCTAAACATCTGGAGGAAGTTCCTGATAGAGTAGTTCCTCAGTGGAACAGGCTTCCCCGGGATGTGGTGGGTTCTTCTTTTTTTGGAAGTTTTTGTTTAAAACTGATAGAAATCCTGATTTTATTAAGTTGGGCAAATTGTGAGTGGGCAGGCAGGAAGGGATGTGTCAGTGTTTGAATCTTGTGGACCATCCTTGGATACCCAAGCAATTGCTGTTCACTACTGTGAGGTGGCAGGCAAATTTCCTCCAGGCCAGGCTGGATTCTGGAGACTTTTTTTGTGGGAGGGGAGGTGAATAATTTGGCCATGAAATTGGGGCCACTGTGGGAAGGCAGGTAGTTATGAGTTTTTGCATTGTGTGCAGGGGGATGGATTAGATGATCCTGGAGATACCTTCCAACTCTTTGATTCTATGATCTCTGAACATCTTGTGTCTTGAAAACCCCTTGGGTTCAGCTGTGACTTGATGGCATTTTTCACCATGTACATGCATGGATATATGCACTAGAGGCAAGACTCAGGAATACAATGGGCGCTAGGAGGCAGAACTGCACTGTGGCTTTCCTGGGGGCTGGCTACATGGCAAAAACTCCTGCCCACCCTTGAATTCTTGAGGCCCCGCCTCCAAAGCTCAAGGAACATACTTGATGAAGGGGTCACCAACCTCCAGCTGCAGCCTGGAAATCTCCTGGAATTGGACTGTAGAGATTAGCTCCCCAGGGGAAAATGGCTGTTTTGGAGGGGGGTCTCTACAATGACAACTCTTCTCCAGGCTCCTGATGAAAGGGCTTGCTTGGGGGGGGGGGACTCTGTGGCAGAGAGGTTGCAGGATGGGAGAGGTTGGGACCTGGGGATTTGCTGGAATTGCAGGTCATTTCCAGGCAACAGAGATCAATCTTCACGGAGAAAAGCCGTGGCTGTGGATCCCATGGAGGTGCAGGGATGTTACAGTTTCTTCCTTTGATGAAAATATTTAATGGATAGCAACTGAAGGACTGTGAGTGGGCAGTCCTTAAAGGACTGAACACCTTTCAGTCAGTATGTTCTTTAGTTCCGTTCATTATCAGAGTAAATAAAAAACAGTTGTATGTCCTGGGTCCCAAAGGGGGGCATTTCAGGGCCTCCCACAGACCCCCCTCCAGATGGCACACAGAGGCTTCTCACTCCCCCCCCCCCATGTCCTCCAAGTTGAAAGAGGCCAAGAGGCCAGGGCAACTTGCTGGCAGCAGGGCAGCTCCTCTTCTACCCAGCAAACTTCTGACACTGGCAGGAAGTTGGAGGCAGAGAGCAGAACCCTTATTAGGTTTTCCTGGCTGAGGCCCATGACTTATTCATGAATAAACATTCTCATGGCTGGGGCCATGACACACTGATGAGTACACATTGCCAGGGTAGAGGCTTTATCTAGCTGTCTGCACACAATTTGACCTGATTGGTCCTCATTGGCAGAGTGCTCTCTCTCCCTATAGGCAGCATACCCCAAGAGAGGGACAATCAGGTAGGGAATTAGTTGATTGTGTGCAAGTTCAACTTTATAATGTTTATTAGTGATAGTGCTGTCATCTTTTCTCAACTTTTTTTTTTTGCCCTTGAGAAACACCTAAAACATTCTTCAGGCTTCAAGAAACCCCAGAAGTTGGATCTCCAGGTCCCATCTGGAGGCTGGCACCCCTGCCACTGTTTAGGGATGCCAGCCTTCACATAGAACCCAGAGAACCCCCCAAAAGAAAGTTCCTCTCCAGATTTCAGAGATCAGTTTCCCTGGAGGCTGCTTGGGACTGGGCCTGAGTGGCACTCCCCTCTACGCACACACACACACACACACACACACACAGAGAGAGAGAGAGAGAGAGAGAGAGAGAGAGAGAGAACGAACACTCAGAGGACAAAAGTATTCCTTTCCTCTGAAATTGCAAACCTTATTAACCACACAATCATCTCTCCACGTAGGAAATACCTGAGTGTCTCCCTTCTTAGATTGCTCTGAGAAACCATTGGCCAGAAGGTCCAAATCCCATTACAGTCAATGAGCAGGTCAAAAAAAGGTTTACAGGACCCTCCTGCAACAGTCTCTTCTGCCTGTGCTCTATCTACATCTCTTTCAGGCAATGGCAATTTGTACAGCTGGATGTAGTGGTTAAGAGCAGCAGCTTCTAATGTGGTGAGCTGAATTTGATTCCCTGATCCTCCACATGATGGGCAACCTTGGGCTACTCACAGTCCTATTAGCAACTATTCTCACAGAGCAGTTTCTCTCAGAGCTCTCTCAACCTCACCTACCTCACAGGGTATCTGTTGTGGGGAGAGGAAGGGAAGGCAATTATAAGCCACCCAGTCTCCTTTAGGCAGTGAAAAGTAGGGTATAAAACCAACTCTTCTACTGGGAAGGTGCTTCTGGGAAATAGGGTCTCCCCTCTCCACATGTCCCCAATGGCCTCATGGTGCTTTGGTGCCCCCTCTACAGTTTCACCATCTTCCATGTCATTGGTCTCGAATTTGCTTTGTTGTGATGATATTGGGAAGATTGCAACAAGACCAAGATGGTATCCATATTGAAAGGGAAGTCTATATCTTCTGAGTCCCACCCACATCTGCATTATTTTCCCTGCTGTAATTGTCTGTGATGGCTACTCCCAAAACATTCCTCCAGTTGGAACCTGGAGATCTCTCAGAATTACAACTGATCTCAAGGCAATATCAGTTCCTCTGGAGTACATGGCAACTTTGGTGGATGGACTCTGTGGTATAATGCCCTACAGAGTGCCCTCTTCAACCCGCCCCCGAAATCACCAGGTATTTCCCAACCCAGAGTCACTAATCTTCTATATTGCACGGTAAAGGGGGTCTGCATTGGGAGAGGATTGAGAAGGATTCTCATATTTCACGCCCCCACATTTGATAAGCTGTGTAACCTGTATAATGAGAAGGGATGGGAACAAAATTCCATTGTTTCATCTTGGTGTGTTGTGAGATTGGCTGGGTAATGTTAGTTGTAAATTCTGGGCAGCGATTAGCATTATAAAGGGACCTACCAATGCTTATTAATAATAATTGTAATAAAAAGTTGATACAGTGCTAGCTAGAACAAAGAACCAGGATTCAGCTAATATATTATGGACAGTAAAAAAGATTGCAGGGCAGTAGCTCTGCTGATGTGTCTATGCTAAATCCTGAGTTTTAGTAGACTCATGAGAAAGGAGAGCTAATAAAACCATTACTCCAAATGAAGGGTAGCTGGTGAATTAGAAAAAAAAAAACTTAAGTAGCAGATTAATCAATATTAAGACTAAGCTGTTGAGGTCTTGCTGTGCTCAGAAGTGCCTCTTAACTAGCCACACTCTCATTTTGTCTCTGGATCACACACAGGTACCAAAACTTGTTGTGAGTCCTATGGTTCCCCACATTTGTAGGAAGTCCTTGCCAGTTATCAGACTGAAGGGTGTAAGAGGAGGCCAACTCGAGAGGAAAACTATTCTTGCCTCTTGTTATAATTCCACATTTGTCAATTAACAATTTAATGTTAAGCCCTGTAACTTCCTAAGCACAAAAATGAAGGATGTGAGACCAGATTCTGGGACAAAGATGCAGCTTACCTCTCACTAATGTGAGTTCCATGTGAACTGCCATGAGCCTTAGGGGAGGGTGGTATAGAAATGAAATGAGATGAGAATGAATGAATGAATGAATGAATGAATGAATGAATGAACAAACAAAGTTTCTGTGCCTGCTGATTCATGTCCATTCAGTTGTGCTTCCAAATGTTTGTCAACATTTTCTTAAGAATACTGGGTGCAGTAATATCAACTTCATTATGCAGATAGACAGCCAGTTCTCTCATTACGGACCCTTTTGCTATAGGCTGTTTTGCAGATGGGGCTTCATTGTCTACAATTCAGACAGTAGATGGAGATTTTCTGCTTTCTGGTAATAAATATCTAATAAAATGAGAGCCCTGAATGGTACATCAACATGCAGCATCATGAGCCCAGGAACCCCCAATCCCATCAGGTGTCAGGAGCTCAGCCCTGAATGGTACTGGTAAGGATGAGCTCCAAAGAAGACCAGGGTCATGATGCAGAGGCAGGCAATGGCAAGACCACCTCCAAACACCTCTTGCCCGGCAGCCAGACAATCTCAAGATCTCCTGGCTTTATTACACGTATGTCATATGATAAATAAACAATTCTATGGTAAACCATCAGCATATTTCTTCCACAATTCCATTCCATTCCATTTAGAAAGACATTTCCGTTTACTGTTCATGCAATTTCTAGTCTGGTAGTTGAAATCTACATAATGGAATCAGGTAAAAGCATAAAAACATAGATTACCCAGTAAATCTAAACAAATCTCTTCTTCACCGTGATACATTTATTCGATATCAACATCTGATAACTAAAAGTTATGATAATCAGTAAGTAGCAGAAGACTTACGTCTGGTTTGCTGCAGCTACATTTATCTGTTCTATTGTGCTGCTGTGCCTGACTAGCTGTCAGGTTCACAATACTTTCTGCACTCTCTGCAGACAGGCTCACTCAACTGGGGGATGAGACATAGTCTCCGTTTCCCTGTGCAATAGGCAGTGTAGTGCCAGTGGACAGGGGCAAATATTTTGCTCATACTCTCAGGAAAGCAGATAGCAATGGAGAGGCATGGAAGGAGATAGAGACAGAAGCTACATGACCATCAATAGCACACAGCCAATGTTTTGCTTGCCATCACTGGAAGGCAGGCAGGCCGCTGCGAGGCAGATTGGACTAGGGATCCAATGCAAAGCAGGGCAAAACATGGCTGGAAATGTGTTTCCCATGGAAATGATGAGGGGAAACCTGAATGTTGCAACTAGTAATTTACAGCCAATCACAGTGTAACAAAGTTTTATAAGGCTACCATGCACTGACAAATAAAAAGGGAAAAAATAGTTGTGTCAAGTTCCTGTTGTTAAATGCTGTGTTATTTGTCAATACTAGAAGCACCTTGTTTATGTTGTGGGGATAAAATGGAAGAGATGATCACTCTACAAAGTGCTCTGAGGTCCCAATGAGGGGAGGGTATCATAGAACAGGGGTAGTCAACCTGTGGTCCTCCAGATGTTCATGGACTACAATTCCCATGAGCCCCTGCCAGCATTTGCAAATGCTGGCAGGGGCTCATGGGAATTGTAGTCCATGAACATCTGGAGGACCACAGGTTGACTACCCCTGTCATAGAAGTTTGCCTTGGTTGAAAAAAGCCTAGTTAATGTTACTATATATTTCTTTTAATGAAACAGCCGAAGATTGACTAGAGAAGACTGAATTACTGTATCATTGCAGTAAAAGAAAAGATATGTTTCTCTTCTCCTCTGAGGGAGTGAACTGGCGGCATCTATAATAATAAGCTTGAGAAAGCATTGATGTGTCTTGATGAAAAGAAAGTGTGCAAAAATAGATCAACACTATTACAGTGCTACAGGGATTCCTTATATTTAGCACGATAATAATTTATGTCTAATGAACACTGACACAGAAACCTGAACCAGAGAGCTGAGGAAACAGCCCCAGAATGTTGTATACTTAGACAAACAGCCTGGACAGTGAAGTGGCTGAGATACAAGAAAGTAACACTAAATCAAGACATGACAAAGTAATTCCAAAAAGGAGACCAGAATTCCAGAAAGGATCATCATATCTTCCAGTTTGGATTGAATGTTGCTTTCTAAATAGTCTAGCCGTACAATCCTACAAACACTTTTCTGGGATAAGCCCTATTGTATAGACCTTAGTAGGATCATCTTAGGGGTCCTTTTAGATCTGGCATGTTAGACAATCAGATTAAAATGACTGTAAGTGTTGCCCTCCAACTTCATCTTGAACGGAATCTATCATACCTTCTAGACTCAATTGATGTAGTCATACACATCTGTGCTTCCTTAATTTTGAGGCTAGACTACTGCAGTGTGTTCTTCATGGGGCCACTTTCAAGACACCCCAGAACTATTAATTGGTATAGAATGTGTCTTCTTACCTTACGACATAGTTTTCATCACATTATTCTTTTCCCAGTATGAGCCTGGGACGGATTTCAGTCCTAGTAGTTCTCTGTTTTCCAGACCAAGGCAAATTAGATGTGTCTCAGCCCAATCAAACCATTCTCATAAGCATCACAATTCCTATGCAACAGCCCTTCGACAAGACTACCCATCCACGAATGTTTAGAAAGCACTGTGAAGCTGTGTTGTTTAGTAGGGCATTTGTAGGAAGCTCATCTGTATGTTCTTATGCTCCTGCCCCCCACACCCCAACTTGCTATTGGATTGAGAATTATGCCTGTTTTTCTTTTAGCTGATATTTCTGTTGTGTGAGCTGTACCTTTTATTTGATGCATGCTGTTTGTAAGCTGACTTTGGGGGAAAATGTGAAATGTAGATACTGGAATAAATAGAATCAAATCATATATGGTGTTTCTGGACAAGGCCTCTTCTCCCCCCCCCCAAAAAAAAGCATATAACAGGCTTTTATACACCTGGTAGAACATATCTGCCCTGACCTGGATAGCCCAGGCTAGCCAAGGCAGTCCAAGGATGCTACATA
Source organism: Paroedura picta (assembly GCF_049243985.1). Taxonomy (NCBI): domain Eukaryota; kingdom Metazoa; phylum Chordata; class Lepidosauria; order Squamata; family Gekkonidae; genus Paroedura; species Paroedura picta. Next base: position 32,949,716 of record NC_135379.1, read on the forward strand.
GAGCTAGGCAATGGTAAACCACTTCTGCATGTCTCTGGCTTTGAAAGCCCTACAGGGTCACCAGAAGTCAGTTGCAACTTGATGGAGGAAAAAAATAAGCAGATCTGCATATGTGTAGGTTATATTTGCTGAATTGTTGGTATAAAAGACTTCAGTAAAAGTGGGCTGTCATTAGTATAAACTGGAAAAAAACACTGGAAAGAGCACAGTATAAATTGGAAAGAGCACAGCAAGAGACTATAAGAAATTACATGGACAATTTTATTTGCCGTTGGCTTTATGCCCTAATAAGAGATGCAGATAGGTGATAGGGTTGACTGCTGGAATATGTTCTGAGGCATCATTCTGATGCTGACACTCAATACCCTGCAAGGAAAACTCTCCTGTCAAGGTTGGATTCCAGGCTTAATTGCTAGTGTTCTGTACATCTCTCTGTGTGAACATTTTCCTGACAAATCCTTGCAGTTCTCCCTGTGGGAGGAAGGCATCGACAAAACTATACTACAGGAGGACGTTCTTGGAGGTAAATAGCTTATGCTATATTGGGAACTGTGCTTAACCATGCTATATCTGTTTTAAGTTGGCTGCCAAATGTATTCCAGCCCCATGTTGCAATCTGAAATTACAGGGGAAGCCCTGATTGCCTTGAGTAATACTTTTGCCTGGGAAGTAATTCTGTGCACTTGTTTTTTTCGGCTAATTATGCAACAATTATAGGGCAATTATAGCTCAAATCACTGAAGATAAATCTGTCATAATATACTACAACTCACATTTTATTTGAAATCGGCTCTCTCAAAATGTCCCTTAAGAACCTTATAAATGAGCATCAGAATTTTAACTCACAACCACATACCTTATATACTCGAATATAGGCCGAGTTTTTCAGCCTCTTTAAGTTGAAAAAGTCCCCCACAGCTTATATGTGGGTATTTAAAAAAAAAAAAACAGCTTCCAGACAAGACTGTAGGGTGGGGGTGGGAGACAAGTATACTTGCCTGAAGAGCAAAGGCAGGAACAGCAGAGACGCAGCAAGCCTGGGAGGGAAAGAGCAGTCTCCCCCTCCCCCTTCCCTGTCTTAACAAGGCTAGCACGAGGCTAGCATGTGTTGCAGGAAGCTCTGAAGGAAGCTCTGAAGCCTCTGTCTCAGAGGAAGAGCAGAGAGCAGAAGGAGGATATGTCCTAGAGGAAGGAATAAAGACAAGAGGAATCAGAGGGAAAGAGGATGGGGGAGGAGGGTGGGAAGAAAAGGGAAAAAATCCTGCCCAAACAGGGGAGAGGGGAGGAAAGGATAAAAAAACACTATCCAAACACCACCCTCGGCTTATATGCGAGTCAATAAGTTTTTCCAGCATTCTTCTGGTGTAATTAGGCATCTTGGCTTATATGCAGGTTGGCTTATACGTGAGTATATGCGGTATACGGTATTTCCAATTAAACATGGATGTGTGTTGAGTTCTATCAAGTCCTTCAAGTTCCATCAATTAGAATGGTGGTCCTCAACCACCAGGCCGTGGCCCAGTGCCGGGCCGCCAAGGCCCTGGCACGGGGTGGTGGCTCCCTCTCTCTGCCCCTCCCCCACAGTAAGAAACTTTCCAGGCCGCAAGCTTGAGGCCCGGCAAGCTTCTTACTGATAGAGGGGGGGAAGAGGGAAGCAGGGCCGCGCACATGCACATGTGCCATGTGCGGCCAAAAACGCACATGCGTGGCACTTTTGCACATGTGTGCATGTGCAAAAGTGGTGCATGCACAGCCAGGCAATCGCCCTCCCTGGTGCCACCGGTTTCCAGCCTGGAAAAGGTTGGGGACCACTAAATTAGAAGAAGAGTTGGTACTTATATGCCACTTTTGTCTACCCGAAGGAGGCTCAAAGTGGCTTATACTCTCCTTCCCTTTCCTCTTCCCACAACAGACGCCCTGTGAGGTAGGTGAGGCCTAGAAAGCCCTGATATTCCTGCTCGGTCAGAACAGCTTTATCAGTGCTGTGGTGAGCCCGAGGTCACCCAACTGGCTGCATGTGGGGGAGCGCAGATTCAAACCCAGCTCGCCAGATTAGAAGTCCGCACTCCTAACCACTACACCAAGCTGGCTCTTAATGACCCTCAAAATGTTTTATTGTTAACACCTTTTGCTCAGGTTTTGCAAACTGAGGCCTGTGTATTCCTTGACTAAGTTGATCCCTCTCATGTTGGGTCTTCCTTTTCATGCTGCCTTCAACTTTTCCTATTGTCATTTCCAATGACCTCCTCGTTTCATAATGTGACCAAAGTATGACTCCAGTGGGACCTTTAAGACCAACCAAGTTTTATTCAAGGTATGAGCTTTCGTGTGCAAGCACACTTCCTCAGATACAATATAATGGGATGGAAGTAAATCAGTTCAAACTTATAGGTAAAATGTCATCCCGTGACATTGTATCTGAGGAAGTGTACATGGACACCAAAGCTCATACCTTGAATAAACCTGGTTAATCCTAAAGATGCCATTGGACTCTAAATTTGTTCTACGGTTTCAGATAAATGTGGCTACCCTCTTGTGTCAGACCAAAGTAAGGTAGCCTTGTGTAATCATTTTAGCTTCTAGGGAGAGTTCAGAGTTCACTAATTTGAATAGAAATAAAGTACAATACAAGGCCCTCAAGACAGTTCTTAGGGAGATCTGGATCCTGGCATGGGTCTTCTTCAGGCTTCAGGTATGGTATGGCAACTAGTAGCTGACAGGAGACTAGTCACAGTCTGAAACTGGACCTAGACATGATTCAGGGTACCCAGCTGCTGTGTCTTTCTCCTCTGCCCTTAGAAATGAATGGGGCTGAGGTATCAAATTCTACACATGGCATTACTTTTGTGCATTCTCCATCATTTTATTATTTTGTAGCATAATAAAATCAGTTTCACATGGTGACTGTTTCCAATGAAGGTTCTCCCACATATGGTGAAAGGTAGTACTCATGGCAAAGTCCAGGAGTTCTTTGCAGAAAGTCTTGCTAAGCTGTGACACAGAGATCTGATAGTCTGTTATTCTCTATGCTACACAGCAGTTTCAGCTACCCAAGCATTTCTTACTGTTTTTCTCCAACTGGATGATCCCACATATATTAAAGAAAGTACTACCAGTTCCACTATGGAAATCAGATGTAATGACAAGAAGCAACAAACCAGTTTTATGGTATCTATTGTATAGCTTTCTCCTGTCTCTTATCGTTTTTCTGAGCTCTGGGTGAAGTTCTGAATTTCTGATCAAACAGACTAAAACTAGTATGTTTTTTAAAGGAATGATTGAAACAACATACCCTTCAGTTCTTTCCCACCGAAGTATACCAGTGGCAACTCTCCCACAGGCTTTAAATAAAGTTTAGTGAAGCCAGGAGATTGTATATCCTACAATCCCAGCATCTTGTCTACTGGATTCATTAAAAAAACAAAACAAAACGGTGATATCCCCAAAATACCTTTACACAATATTTTCGTTACTGTGGACATTGGGTAAAGGTAATTTATATATATACAGTCTCCAAATCAATCTTAATAGGTGAAAAAGAATGATGTGCTGTATTACGCAACAGTCTTGAGAACTAGAAAGGATACCTACTAACCATTATCATAAAAGCAACACCCCCTTTATAGTTGGTACAGTAAAATAATCTTATAACTGTATCATAGCATAAAGTAGCATATAAATCTGCCCTGAATAACATTAGGAAATGGTTTTACAGATTTATAATTTTGTGTCATCATATGCCTCAGTCTTGTCTCTTTTGCATCATGGATTTTGGGGGAACACACCAAAGCCCTAATCTGAGGCTTGACAGGTCTTTGTGGATGCTGGCATTTTGTTGTACATTTAAAAAAATCTTTGCTTTTTCAACAGCATCCCAGCCTCAACAATATAGATTACAACATTATGCTGTCGCAGCAGGCACGCCATGATTTTCATTGCTAGGAATTTCATGTACGATTCAGAATAACCACGGAACTCTGGCACAAATTGTATGGGCTGAAAGAAAAACTGAATGCTCTGGAAATTTGCATACATTACTCACCTAAAACCACCATGACTTAATGCCATCATCCTCTAATATACACAGGGAACAGTGATAGCATGTATAATCTGTGTCTGAATAAGATATATATATGGCAGATTACCTATTATACTTGACGGCAATGGATTTTCAATAGAAATGTTGTGCTATCATAGCAAATGGCCCATGCTGTCCTTTCTGATTTTAAAAAATGAGAAGTCTTGTATCTAATGAAGGGCAGAATTCATAGTGATTTGCAATATCATATGCTATTCTAGAGTAGTCCTCTTTGAAGATAATTTTTCAGGTGGTATTAGCTCCTTCATAGGAGATGAACAGCAGGTTGCCAGACTTTGCCTTTCCCAAATATTTTGAAGATCTTATGAAGTTAGCTTGGGAAGTATGCTCACTAACACAAAAGGAGCATCAGAAAATATTATGTGCGTAAATTACTTTCAGAGTTTTAGTGCCATGACTGAGAAGACCCTCTCCTGGGTTGCTACCCACCTGACCTAAGAAGATGGGGGCATCTGAAGCAGGGCCTCTAAAGGACTGTAATGCCAGGCAAGTTCATAAGGGATTAGGTGGTCCTTCAGATATTTTGGTATCAAACCATATGATTTTGACACTCAAACCAAGCACCTTGAACTGTGCCCAGATAAACAACCACAGTTCCCCAAGGGAATCCCAGGCCAATGAACATCTGATATAATGTGAAGGAAAGGGTCACTGGAATCAGAATTGTCCAAGCAAAGCAAAGGTGCACCAGGAAAAACAAAAGTTGCTGATGTGGAAGGGCCACCATCAGCAATGATAAGAATGGCCCTGGTGAAGTCCAGGGCCCATTCCGCACACAATAGACAATGCACTTTCAATGCACTTTAGAAGTAGATTTTGCTGTTCCACACAGGAAAATCCAGCTGCCAAAGCACATTGAAAGTGCATCATCCTATGTGTGCAGAATGGGCCTTCTCAGAACACATAAATAATTATGCAAAGGCTTCCCTTCTCTCCTCCTTGTTTGTCACTCCTTCCTTTATTTCAGGTGGGCAAGGCCACCTTCATACTGGCATTTTAAGTGCTTGTAGCAACTATATTCTGCATAGGAAAGCTGCTGGTACAATGCCTTGGCTTTCCCATCTAATCACACTGCCAGGTACTTAGCTGCCTTCTAATCGTACAGAAGTTGAAAGCAGCCAAGTACTTGGTGATTCAGTTACCACTGTTTCTCACTTGTCTTGCAAGCCCCTTGCTGGGGTTGCCATGGGTCAGTTGCAACCTGATGGCACATGCATCTGTCCTCACTTGCCGATTCCAAGCCCATCTAAGTGTCCAGTATATGTCTTCTAGGCAATAAGGCTTTTGCCATATTGAAGCATCTGTCACTTGTTCAGGAATGATTTGTTAAAGAACAAACTGCCTCCAGCGCAGATCTTAAAAGCAGTCACTCCAGTTATACTGTCATCTTCCACAAAACATTAACTAGAGACAATATAGAATCAGCTCAAGCATTCAGATGCATAAGAGCACCATCTACCGGTAGGGATAGTTGAATAATCACTACAGAATGACTAAAATTGCCTGGCTGTTGGAGGTGACTGGAGAAATGGGCTGACATTCCCACACACACAAACACAAACACATTTTCATCTCTTTCAGCTTTTTAAATACGTCATCAGGATATTAGTGAGTAGGTGATAGGCTTTGAGGGTTCTAAACATTAGGACAAGGAGGAAGTTATTAATCAGGATGATATATTGAAGGTTTGTGGATAAGCACATGGCAGGTAGATGGGTTTGGAATCAGCCAGTATTGATATATACATGTCCCATCAGGTTGCAACTGACCAGCAAGCCTGATCCCATCACATCTCAGCAGCTAAGCAGATTCTGTGTTCAAGGGGGTGGCAAGTTACAGTGGATGAGCAATAGGGTTCTGAGTGTCCTGCATGGTGCAGGGGGTTGGACTAGATGACCCAGGGGGTAACTTCCAACTCTATGTTTCTATGATTCTAGGGCTGAACCTGGCTAGTATTTGAATGGGAGACCTCCAAGGATTTGGATGGAGTTCCTCCAGAGAACATAGGGTCATTTCATGGGGGCAGGCAAACCACCTCCAAGCACCTCTTGCCTGGCTGCCATACAATCCCTGGATCTTCTAGCTACACTACACATGCCATGTGATAAGAAGAAGAGTTGGGTTTTATACTCCACTTTTCACTACCCAAAGGGGTCTCAAAGCAGCTTACAATCACCTTCCTTTCCTCTCCTCACAAGAGATATCCTGTGAGGTAGGGGGGCTGAGAGAGCTCTGACAGGACTGCTCTGTGAGAACAGAAGTATCAGGACTGTGACTGGCCTAAGGTTACCCAGCTGGCTGCATGTGAAGGAATGGGGAATCAAACTCGGCTCACCAGATTAGAAGCCACCACTCTAAACCACTACACCAAGGTAGAAAAACACGGATGTAATTTGATTGGGATCAAGGTAAACCAGGGAGGGCATTAGAGTAAAGGGAGTAACAGCCACTTTCTTGAGAGCAGGACTTGTATGGTCTGTGCACAGATTTGGCAGTGATTAAACCAGTTTTGATTTTTTAAAATAAACCTTCCCTAAGTCCAACTGTGTTAGAGAACGTCTGGCAACAGATGCATTGTTTTCTAGCTGGGATTCTGCAGTTTGAATGGTGCACCAGTTAACGCCAGGTACTAAAGTATCAGAAAGAAAAGTTAGCTTTGGCTTTGTTTGTATGTGTTTGTGCATTGCTAATTAACTGTAGAATCTGTGTTGCTTAGTAGTCTTCTGAATTTTATTTGTTCAGTAAACCTGTGTGTATTTTTCTAAAGGTTTTGGTCTTCCTGTGCACATCTAACCTCAGGGACCTATGAGTTTGAGCCCCATTTATTAGTCTGTAAGGCAGTGGCTCAGAAGGACAATATGTAGCTCTGTCTTTCTTTTCCCACCAAATTCTAGGGATGGTGTTGATGTTCTGAATCAGTGCTTGGGGTCAGCAATAAATTGGATGACAGCAAACAACATATAATTTAATCCCAGTAAAAAAGAGGGGCTCTGTGTTAGTAGAAAGGCAGGACTTAGTCTTGAGATCTCTCCTGTCTTAGATGGGGTTATCCTTCCATTGAAAAGCCAGGTTTGCAGCCTAAGACTCTTCCCCAACAAAGAGTCACCTCAGAAAACCAGGTTGGCTCTGGTGATGCCGGTTCCTGTCTTGGTCTGATCTAGCCACAGTGACACATGCTTCAGTTACATCTAAACCAGACTTTCTAAACCAGGGTTTTGTGAAACCCTGGGGTTTCTTGATGGCACTGGAAGGGCTTCCTGGATGGGTATGAGTGAATTGATTTTTAATTTATTTTTTAAAATTCGTTAAACATTTATTGGGTGATATGACCACATATGGACATGTTGACCCACCCCTTCCCAAAATGGCCAATGAGGAGCTTGGAGGGAGTAGGAAGGGGAGGGGCCCTGGGTGGGCATGTACACAGCTATGCTTCCCAACCATACCATAGTCTGCACCATCATACTACTTGTGGGGTTTCTTGAAGCCTCAAGAATGTTTAAGGGGTTTTTCAGCAGTAAAAAAGTTGAGAAAGGCTGATCTAGACTGAACAATTGCAATGCACTCTACTTGGGGCTACACTTGAAGAGTGTACAGAAGCTACAGCTAGTGAAGAATGCTGTGGCTAGGCTGCTGTCTAGGGCCAGCTCCCAGGAGCATATGACTCTGAAACTACAGTATTTATACTATGTACTGATCTGCTCCCAAAGCCAGTTTAGGATATTAGTTTCAAGCCCTACAGAGGACTTAGACATCACCTACTGCTTGGTCCCCAGTCAGCTGGGGACTGAACCTGGGACCTTCTGCAGAGCTGTGGTTCTTTCCCAGAGCTGCGGCTCTTCTACTCCTACAGTGACTAACAATGAAAAAAAATTAGATTTTCATTAAAAAATTCTGCATTTGCCATCCTTCCTCATTATGGTCTGATTGTTTCATTTCACAAAATGAATATGGCTTTCCTTCTCATTGGCTGCCATTAACTCCTAGGAGTTATATATTTAATACATTTAAAATATATATATTTAAGATCTTCATTACAAACAACAAATTCTGCAGGTCAATTGAATAATGTTTCCAGGCTTCGGCAATTTATCATAAGACCAGAAGATTCTCACGTCTTTTCTGGATGAAATATGCATAGGCTTAGATGATTTGATTTTCAAACAACTGGAATCCAGAAGTAGGCTTTACTACATCAGCATGAATTATCTTATTATAAGTGTATTTTCTCTGCAGCCCTTTCCTCCAGTGTCTCTTTTTATTCATGAATGACATGAGAAGAGAATGATTAATTTTGATCATACAAGGAAGGCTGGATGCCTGGAGAATGGCATAAAAAATAAGCTGGAGATGGAAGCTCACTTCCTTCCCTCTTTTAAACTATAAATATATATCTGGGGCTATTCACTCCATAAAAGAGTGTGTTAAAACTGTTGTAATGTCTGCAAAGCTCTTGCACCAATACGCAGTTTTGAGACTTTTCCATTTGTAGGGGAGAAAGAAGAGATTTCTGGGAGGAAAGTCTATTTGTCATTTCATCAGATCTCCTTACTGCATAGCATTACAGCCTAAGTGATCCGGAAGAATCAGTCATTTCCCCCCATCATCCAGGCTTGGCATTTGAGGGCACTGAGGCTGAGCTTGTATTTTTAATAACTCTTCTTATTGCGAATTAATTATAAATATAATGAAAACGAAGGATTTTGTTTTGTTTTTTTTGTTTTTTTTAAATCCATTAACACTAATTGCAAAACTATTACAAGTACTTTGCCTATCCCAGTTTGAGGACACAACATCAGATTCCACAGTCTAAAAACAACTTCACTAATGGATTCTGCCTCTTTTTTTGAATATCTAGATATGCAAGGACGTACATTAAAAGACAGCATAAACCTAGCTGTTCCGGATGGGTACTGCTGTAGCTATTTGTTTAGTACACATTTTTGAGAGATCTTTTAATACCATACTATAGGAGCCTCTGGATTATTCTGGTCAGCTGGGAGAAGTTGTACTTATATTAAATTTAGACAGCAGATCGGAAAATGTGTCTAAAAACTGGAAACATCCAACAAGTTCTTGTATTCAGTCTTGTACCAAGATATCCAATTCGTAGTAGAGGACAGCTATTCTTAGATACTTGCAGATCTGAATGATGAGATGAAAAAGCATGGCAACCAAAGAGACCAAAAATCAAGCTGTATAAAGAAGGAGGCATATCCTAAGTGCAATATATAACTCTAGTATCAGTTTTTAAAAGGTAACATACCTCTTTAAACTCTGTAGGGATGTTAAAATGGATAAGTGTGAAGAATTTTTGTGCAGGGGGTATCAGTATGAAAGTCACTGAGATCTTGACTATATATCAGTCAATTCAAGAAGTGTCTGATTCAGTCGAAAGGGGTGAAGAGAGTCTTGTTTTAGAATATAGTCATGTTAAGAAGATTGTAACAGGTACAGATTTCACAGGTACGAACCAAACTTCTTTTTGTACAGCTCTGCAAATGAAAAAAAAAAATACTGGAGTGTTATCTGCTTTGCTATTTATCAGACAAGAGCTTTGCTTCTCCAATTCATACTTCATACTTCATACTTCAACATTTAATCTTGAATTCCCAGAATTAAAACCACAACCCCCAAAGCCTTTTTTCAACCCTCAGCAGAGAGACTGTTACAGGTCAAGTTTCCAGTTTAAAAAATAAATTAATAAATAAAAACTGGCATTGTCTGGCAGCTGAGAGGTGTTGAGTTTATTCTAGTATGGAGTGGCCAAACTGTGGCTCTCCTGATGTCCGTGGGTATCTGGAGAGTCACGATTTGGCCACCCCTGTTCTAGAACAAGCTTTCCTGGACAAAAGCTCCTTCATCAGATACATGTCGTAGATCCTTAAGACACTGTTACTGACTGGATCATTGACTAACTGATTTACTCTATTTATAACCTGCTTTTCAAACCCATAAGAGCCCCGAGTGGATTACATTGTTTTTCTCTCTTCCTTTTCATCTAACAAAAATCCAGTGAGGTTGGTAAGGCTGACTGTAGATGACTGGCCCAAGGTCTCCCAGCAAGCAACTTGGGACACGTAGGCCTACTCTGCACACTTTGGATAATGCCCTTTAGAAGTAGATTATCCTGTTCCATACAGGAGAATCCAGCTACAAAAGCACTTTAAAAGTGCATTATCCAATATGTGCAGAATGGGCCCTAGACTCCATTCCAGCACTGCACCACACACTAACTCTATGATTCTGAATAGAGCCACAGCATGGGGATCAGCAAAATGGAGATAGGGGCAGGTGGGAGGATTTCTTTGAAGGAAATTTTGCCCAATATTTTGTGGGGAAAGGAGATACCCCAGAAACCTTTTGAGGTTTCTCACTTGTGTTTGTGACTGAGTGGAGTGGATTATTCACTCTGCCATGGAAGTTTGCTGGTTGAAATTGGGACAATCACACTGTCTCTGACTAACCTGCGTCACAGTATTGTTATCGAGGGGAGGAAATGTCAGAGGGGAGAAGGACATTGTAAACTACTATAGGTCCCCACTGGGGAGAAAAGTAGAGTGAGTACATATGTACGTAGATAGGTGTATAATCGCCCGTGTAAACAGCAGAGTCAAAAGACCATAAAAAGCAAGAAATTGCAGTTCTGATGATGTGTGCTCTGTTCCACAAAGGCTTGTGCTAGGATGAAAATAGTTGGTCTCCAAGCTATCTGTAAAATTTAGCAGACATACTTCCATCCAAAGAACAGAGGGAAAATGTTTTAAAAGCCTGCCCCAAGGGTGTTCCACTCAGTGGAAAAAACAGTGGGCGGAGGACTACAACTCTGTGTCAGATGTAATACATCATCGTATCATACTGTATCGGAGAAAGAGAGGTAGGAGTATATTGACAAGAAGGGAATGGAACAGGAAATGGGTAGAAAGCGGTAGAATGACATGGGAGGGAGGAAATTGATGGAGAGGAGAAGAAGAGTTAGTTCTTATGTGCTGCTTTTCTCTACCCAAAGGAGTCTCAAAGCAGCTTACAGTCGCCTTCCCTTTTGTCTCCCCCACAACAGACACCCTGTGAGGGAGGTGAGGCTGAAAAAGAGGAGGAGGAGGAGGAGGAGGAGGAGGAGGAGGAGGAGGAGGAGGAGGAAGAGTTGGTTCTTATATGCCGCTTTTCTCTACTCAAAGGAGTCTCAAAGTGTCTTACATTCACCTTCCCTTTCCTCTCCTCACAACAGACACCCTGTGAGATAAGAAAGGCTGAGAGAGCCCTGATATCACTGCTAGGTCAGAACAGCTTTATCAGTGCTGTGATGTGCCCAAGGTCACCCAGCTGCTTGCATGGGGAGGAACAGGGAATCAAACCCAGCTTGCCAGATTAGAAATCAGCAATCCTAACCACTACAGCAAGCTGGTTTTCTGGAGAGGGAAGGAAGCAAAGGTAGGAATAGATGTACCCTCCCCCTAAGTTTCTTGTGGTTCCCCACTTTTATATTCTATAGCAGCCAGTGAAAACTGCTCTAGAATAAGCATCCCTGGACAAAAGCTCCTTTATCAGATAAAAGGAGCCCCTGTAGCTTTTAGAAATGGCCTCTGTTAGGCAACCACAGCATTTTTGACTTGGTTTCTATCAATAAAAAGGCAGAGGCAAGACATTTCTAAGGTTGTTTTAGCACAGGCAGGCAGGCAGACAGACAGACCAGCATGGGTCCTGTGAGTATGGAAAGTGCAGGAAGATCTAAATAAAGAATATTTACAGCCTGAAACTGTAAATGGTGAACAATTAAATGGCTGGAGAGACATAGGAACTGAAGTGACTTTCTTAAGCTTGGCTTGGTAAATAAAAATCAGCATTTTCCAGGAAGGTCATAAGAAATCAGGCATAAGTGGCCTAGAATTTCAAATGGAGTTACCTTTACAGGAAAGTAGACAGTAAGACTTTTTTTGGGGGGGGGGGACTAGGTGATCCACTTTTATAAGACAATGACTTGGTCTTGTGGATAACAACAAGTTGCCAGCAGTAGGCCTCAGGCTTCAGAAGGGCAGACATCAACAGCCAAGCAACCAAGGGGTGTCTGTGACCAAACGCATTCCTTTTGAAGGGATGCATGTGAGGGGGGAGAGCTTTCCCTTCAGCCTAACTGCCTGGAGTTGAGCTGTACTTTCACAGGATTCTCAACCCCACTAGAGGCTAGCCTCCCTAAACCTCAGTGGGATACAATGCTACAGAGTCCAAAGCAGCCATTTTGGGGAACTGATATTTATAGTCTGGAGATGAGCAGCAATTCCAGGAGATCCCCAAGATCCACCAGGAGGTTGGCTATCCCTGGTCTGAACATATTCCTTGAAGTATGGAAGTGGGGCCTCAAAAGTATGTCATGCCCCCTATCACCCCCTGACCTATTTCAGGTCAAGAAAACATTGCAGAGGGGAGTTAAGGTTCCAGATTGGTGTAGGTTCATGTTCTCAAATCCCACGCTACCTAGGTATGCATAAACCTGACTAGGGTCAAGACTGCTGTGCACATAGAGACCTCCCCTTAGGGTTGCCAGCTTCTCAGTGAGGCACTAAACCCACATCAAACCATTAGCTAGTGCCATTGCATTACAGAATGCAACAGGCTTTACTATTAGTAAATGAATGAATCAAGAAATATTGCTGAAGATGGGGGATAGATAAAAGGTAGGTTCCTGAATGGCTGGCAAGAAGAGGATGAGGCAAGGAAAGGAGAGATGATATGGGGGTTGCCAGGAAGGAGAAAAAGGGAAATAATGTGAGGTGATATAAGGGAAAATGAGGTGCCCTCCAAGGTTTTAAGGGTTCCTACCATGTAGATGGGTCTGGCCCAGCAGCAAACACCACAACACAACTGGGCATAGTGATCCTAGGAGGGGGCTGAGTACAGAGAGGCAGATGAAGGTAGGTTGGGTGGAAGGACAGAAGAAATCAGGTAAAGGATAGATGTTAGGGTGCCCTTCATAGAGGGAAAAGAGAAAAAAGGGAGGGAGGTGGGAAGAAGATGCCCACAGAATTCCTTGCCGATTTCCATGTATATTATGATAGCCAAGTTGGCCAGAGTTGACAATACGTAAATCTGGCGAATGGCCCATGAATAGACAAGACAGATCTTTCTAAAAACCATTTTTACAAAAAACACCACAAGTTTGCAGAAAAAAACCCAGAAATCTTTAAAAAAAATTACATTGGGAGATTAAGAAACCCCAAAATGATAAAAGGAGCATCTGCAGCTTTAAGAAACAGATTTCTTCATTGGCACTTCATTACTAGGCAATTACAACAGGCTGGGTTTCTGTTAATAAAGGACAAAATATATATTTCCAGAGATGTTTTGGTGTCTGAGGGAGGATTCCCTGGAGCCAGGCAACTTGCTACAACCCTACTTGTGTAACTTATCTAGGCCTAGTTATTTGCTGCTTTTCAACAGCTGTCTCCACACAGACAAAAGTGCAGTGCAGTGATTAGAGTTGTGGACTAGGACTTTGAATTCCCATTCTTCTGTGGCAACTCCCTGGGTGATGTATACCCACCTCCACATTCTCACTCTAATTTATCTCACAGGCAGGAGTGAATGGCAATGCCTGCCAGGTACTGCACAATGTGAGGCAGCGTCTGGCACCCAGCTGAGCCCCATGTGAGGTGAGACAAGGCAGAGGGCAGCACTAAGTGAGCAGATGGTGCCCAGCCAAACCCCACATGAGGCAAGGGTGGCAGGAACAGCATGTACAGCTGAGCTCTGTGGGAGGAGAGTCAGGTTGGCGTGGTGCTCAACTTGGGCAAAACCCATGCTGGGGCCTTGGTTTTCCTGCCAGGAGTAGGGAAGGGTGAATGAGAACAAGAGAAGGAGGCAATAAAAGGGGAGATATTATGGGGGGCTTCCATGGATTTTGTTGTATCTCTTTCTGATAGACACAATTATGTTCTATAATCACTCTTTTCTATTCAATTTCCCCTTTGTAATATTTGTAGTTGTATACTAGATATATAAAGCAGGCCAAGGCCAAAAAAAAAAAAAAGCATATATGTCAATACACGCGTAGTGCCAGAGGACTCTTTCAACAATAGGAAAGAAACTGAAAAATGCTTTTTAAGGCCCTCTCCTGCATTTGGTTCTGCTTGTGCACCCCACTGGGAATTCTAGCAGTTTGTAACAAGGAGCTGATGAGGATCAATGGTCTTTCCTTCATTAAGTGCTGCTGAGCTGGTCTCAGAAATCTAACAAACAAACACAGTCTGTGTATTGCCCCCCCCTTTTTTTTCCTCCTTATGTCTTATTGCAGGATTCAGTTGGGTGTTCTTCTGAAAAATAGATGATTTCTAACCTTCATTCATTTTCCCTTATTATAGAATAACAAACCCTAAAACATTAGATTCCACTTGAACAAATAACACAGCATGAGTTTAAAAGACATTTTAGCATCTGTAGAGCGTGCCTTTGCTCACCAACTAGCATAATCCCAGGTGTAGGCCATTTTGTGCCTTTTTCTATGCTGGAAGGGACCACAACGGGATGGGGGATCTTGCCCTGAAGCACCAAATTGGCTGCTATGACTACTCACTACTGTCCTATCATTAAATAAATTGAGTTGTGGAAACTGGCCTAGAAAAAAGAACACATATTTTGAAGCTTAATTTTCCTCGAGCCCATGGCTTATTTAAAGGTGAAGTTTTCTGATGGGGACTCCAAGAATCACAGACTTCTCAGGCCAGGTGGGCATAGAAAAGGCTAGAAGGGAAACAGGATTAAGCATTTGTATTCCTTGGTATTTTTACCAGATATTCTTGCCCGAAAAACAGGTCCAACTGAATTCAGAGTTCATACATGGTTCCATATGTGTAGATGTGATTTTTAGGCCACCCCTCTCTGGGTGATCTCAGGGAAACTTACAGCAGTCAAATTCATAACCATTAAAACCAACAAAATTTCATGTTACATACAATACATTACAGTATTTCCTGTCGCCTAATAGCTTTGTACTGAATTCATGCCCTTGTGGGCCAGGTATAGAAGAAGAAGAGTTGGTTTTTATGTGCCACTTTTCTCTACGTGAAGGAGTCTCAAACCGGCTTACATTTGCCTTCCCTTTCCTCTCCCCACAACAGACACCCTGTAAGGTGGGTGAGGCTGAGAGAGCCCTGATATCACTGCTCAGAACAGTCAGAACAGCTTTATCAGTGCTGTGGCGAACCCAAGGTCACCCAGCTGGCTGCATGTGAGGGAGGAGTGGGGAATCAAACCCAACTCGCCAGATTAGAAGTTTGTACTCCTAACCACTACACCAAACTGGTGTTCTTCTGCATGGCCTGACTCAAGATGGGGGCAAATGGCCTAGGTGGGAACCCCAGGTACGGACTGGGCAGGTGAACATTAACTTTTATATTCTTACTTTGTTCTTCCTCCAAGGACCTCCTGGTGGGATCCATGATTCTTCGCTACTCCATTTTGTCTTCTCAACAACTCTGTGAGACAGTCAGGGTAGAGAGAAACCAAGACAAGGTCACACAACCAGCATCAAGCAGACTCATACATACAGTTGCTCTAATTCTAACCTGCCCCACATCAGCTTGCTTGGAACTTGGAGGGCTCAGAGTGCAAAACTATCCCCTAGGACAGATTAGTCTGGAGGGACCTTTCAGGAGGTGGCAACTAACCTGGGCATGCAGGAAAACCCAGTTTTAGTCGAGATGAGGGCTGAAGATTTTAAATGGTTCCAGAAGCTTCCTCACCAGTTGATCATTTCTAAAGGCCATTTCTAAACGCAGTTCATGAGTGTGCAGTTTCCAGCTCCAAACAGTGATGTTATGTATATTTTCTCCTTAAAATACTATCACCCCACTTGCATTTTGGACCCTCTGGACTGTCTACAGAGTTGAGAAGAATGATGCGGGGAAGAACTTGAACTCTGTATATCCTCAGATACCTCAAGCTGCCTGATTCTAGCTGACCAAGGAGGAACGCGTGTGTTTGTGTGTGTGCTCAGTGTGCTCTTTATTCTTAGGGCACACGCGGGACCCTGTCCCTGTATCTAAGGTGTTGATTCTTGGTGCTGGTCCTGGGAGCTCCTTCCCCGTTTCCTTCGGGCATTGGTCCGTGGCTCTGCCCAGAGCATGCACCTCTATCGCCACGGCCTCCGTCGTCCCCCTGCCCGTCACTTCTTCCAATCGCCCGAGCGTTGTTGTTTCCTTTTCCTTTTTCTTTTGTATTCCTGGCAGCTAATGGGGGGGGGGGGGGGGGGAGAGAGGGAGAGAGAGAGGAGGCGCTGCCAAGCGGCGCCTGCATCTGGCGGGCACAGCCGGCGGGCGGGCGGGAGCCAACGAGCTGACCGCAGCTGGTGGCAGGAGGGGGGCGTGAGCGCGCGCGCGCGCCCTCGCGCCCGCCCACCCCAGCTGTGCTCGAGGCTCGCGAAGCAGGGCACTTTCCCGGGCTTGGCTCAAGTCAGCTGGAGCGGCGGCGGCGGCGGCGGCAGCCAAAGTAGCATCCATCCATCCATCCACCCATCCATTCCCCATGCCCGAAAGTCCCTCGCGCTCCTCCGCCTCCGCCTCCCGCCCTGCTCCTCCTCCGACGGCCGCGCTTGTACTTTCTTAGCAGCCCACCCTTCCCAGGCAAACTTTGATGGAGAATTTCACACGACGCTGGAAAAATGCCTGTTATGAAAGGACTACTGGCACCCCAGAACACCTTCCTGGACACGATAGCCACTAGGTTTGACGGCACACGTAAGTCTGGCGGGCAAGCTGGGGGCTCAGGGCGCTGGACGCGGGGAGAGGGGCGGCCGGGTGTGTGTGTGTGTGTGTGTGTGTGTGTGTGTGTGTGTGTGCGTGCATGGGGGGTGCGTCTCATTGTGCAAGGGAATCCCCCCCCCCACACACACACACACTCCCGCCGTTGTAAAGGAGAAGCAGGGAATCCTTGGGCACTGACCGAACTTCGGTTCTCTGGCTATCTGGTTGTCCTTTGAGAATATTGGCTTTTTACTTCTCACGCGGATTGTCTTTGCCTTAGCGGCTTTGGGCATTGCACGGGCTGGAGGGCGCGGGGTGGGTGGGTGGGTGGAAGAGAAAGAAACTTCGGCGGTCAAGGCTCATTGCTCACCTCCTCTGAATGAATGGCTTTTCGAGGTGGCCTGTCTATTCCGCTTTCAAGTAAGGGAGGGAGGGCGGGTGGCAGGGAGAGGGGCAAGCAGACTTCTCCCTCGGAATGCAGCTTTGGATTTTTTTTATTAAAAAAAATCTCTTTAAAAGCTTAATTCTTGTAAACCAGTTTCTGTATTGGCTAGACATCTGTTGTCAGAGGTTACTGAATGAACGCTGTATTTTGTCCGATTAATGGTTTGTTACGGGAGAGCAGCGAGAGGATAGACTTTCAGGACCCTGGACAGATCCACCCAGCCTTTATCTGGATTCTTAAACAAAAATCCTAATCTCCCTTTTGAAGGTTTGCTTAGGCGCCCAATGGCCTGTTTCGTACATGTTAGCTGTTCCCACGGTTATCTGTAATCTGTTAGGAGATATTTCCTTTCCCTTTCCTGCACAGATATAACCTTATTGCTGCTTCAGCTAATCTCTTGTGACGTACTGAACACATACCATGTGTATGAGCTAATAGGTGAACATGGGCACACATCTACACACAGCCTGAAATGTACATTGATGCATGTTTTTTAAACTGTGGAAATCTAGTCTGATAGGTAGGGACAGAAGTGGTTGGCAATTTAAATGAAAAGAAAAAAATCAGACAAAGTATAATTCTGTATACATTTATCTGCAGTAGGGCAGGGAAACTTTCACTTTGGTTGTCCTGTTTGTTTTTGGAGACAGCCATCCCGGATCAGTACTTTTTAGAATACTTGGCAATGCTTGTCTTTACTTATGGCCATTGTTCTGAAGTTCAGATTAAAAGTGTGCAATTGATGCATTGGTCTTGCTCATCATGTCAGTTCTAGTCTAGATCATTAAAAATCAATTGGAATGAGTGGAAAAGCCAGATTAGACTGTGTCCTTCATATGAAACTAGAATACTCCTCTTAGATAAAATATTTAGGTTTTGATTTTGACATTTGTGTTTCCATACTATTCATTTTTGAGAGCTTCTAAACTCACATCCAGGTGCTTCCTAGCAGGAGCTGGTGCATGCAGATGGAATGCCACAAGATTTTGAAGGCCAATAATGGCATGTACCACTTCTTGCTTTAATAGGCAGGCTGGTGTTCAAGTGAATATTTTTCACAAAGGAGGAAAGAAATCTTCAAAAACAAATTGCTGTGCTATATAAGTTCACACCTATACAAGTAAAAATATACATGTACCTTTGATCTGTCTGTGAGGCCACTCAGGGAAGTATTTGAGGTTCCCACCACAACTAAGCCAAGCTGTAGGTGAGAGATCTAAACTGAGAGGTGAATATTTTAGACAGCTTATGCTACTAACTTCTCTTTCTGATATGAATTTAAATTTGATAAATTATCTGACTTTTTATAAATTTATAATTTATAAATTATCATGATTCAGTCAACAATCTGTACATGTAAATTCCATTGATTTCAATGACAGCAAGGTAGCCATGTGTGTGAAGCTCTCACACTGTAATCAGTGGGATTTAGAAATGCTTGGCTTTTGGGTTGGATTGTGTCTACAATTTTAGCACAGTACAAGTTACATAAACTAGTCTGTCCTTATTGTTATTGTAAAACTATGTTGGGGTCCTGACTCACACATAGGTCTCATTTGCAGTCCTACACAGGTAGGAAGTGCCAGTGGGGGCAACAGAATCCATGGCTGGCCTCCTTGGCAAGGAGGGACTGGCTTTGTGGGCAACTGAAGGGCTAGGTGGCTGTAAGGGTACCAAAATCAGGCCCATCCCCTCCCAGGCTGACCTATGATGAGGCTTGAACTTGGCCTTGGGGAGGAAAGAGGAGCCACAGGGAAAGAAAATGCCCTGCACTACCTGGCCAATGCATCTGGCTGTGTGGGATCATTTGCCCACTCTTCTTTCCCTGAGTTTAGTTGGAAGAATGCTGGTGGGGGATTATGGGTTGTCATCACTTTGAGGAGGGTACTGTGATGAGGGACCCATACTTTGGGTTTCTATTCAAGTCACAGCCCAGGGCGGTATCAGCACAGAGCTGGATTCATTTTACAAAAACCTGCCTCTGTGCCCATTTCCCCTGGGTGTGGAGATTCCCTTAAGGGATCTTGGGGTGAGGGCTTTCAAGGGGCATGCTCAGCTTGGGAGCCACCAACAAGTCATCCTCATGCTCAAGTGGCAGGGAAAGCCACTTAGTGATGATCACCCTTGTGGAATCCAACATCCTGCCATCCCATGGTTCTCCCCCACCCCAGCAGGCAGCCTGAGGTACATCAACAAGCATGTACACTCAGTCAGTGTCAGGATTCAGTGGTCCCATGCTGTCCCAAGCCTTCTTACATTTGTAACAAATAAAACTGTGGCCATTCTACTCCAAAAGGTTGAGAGTGATAATGTTTATTGGGGGGGTTGCTATTGGAGGGATTTTTTGTCTTTGCCCTCTCCCCTTCCCTAGGCACACTGTTTAGCACATGTTTTGATATAGTAATATTGGATGTAGTTAACAGAGCTCCTTTTATTTTAACCATTTGGGGAGGATATATTATGTTGTCATCAGTAAGTCTCTAATCCAGCAATACATCTTTAATCCAGTGGAGAATTAATTCTAATTCTGGGCTACAGTGAATGAAAGGCTTCCTGATCATGTTGGAAAATATGTTATGAATTGTATAGTGCTGTCATGCAGCACCAGGACTGGAGTTTGGTTGTTACTCTTATTTCACCTTTTGCAATGGAACTCTTTTTGAAAAGGCAGAGGATCTTGAATCTCCTCCTCAAAATCTGAGATGTCTTTACTCCCTTTCAAATAATGTTCTTGGGAGCTACGCTTGTGGATTGCAGTGGAATATCTTTCCATAGTTGCACAGGGAACAACTTGCTAAAACAGTCCAAAGGTCTTTTTGTCAGCAATGCCCAGTCAGGTGGTCCAGGAAAGTTATAAAGCAAAACAACACCATGAAAGCTACGTACATTTAATTGCCCTAGTACAGAATTATCAGATGTGTACTACCTCTCAACATTAATATTCTGTTTGTTAACTATTTTCTGACCATCTGTCAACAAAGAAGAGCTGGAAATGGTCCTCACCCAGTCTGAATAAATTGATTTGTCTCTGGTATTATTTCAAAACTGGCCTCTCTTTGTAATGTATCCTTCTAAGTCCCACCATACTGTTGCTTTCTGTAACTTAATGCACTTGATGAGGTAACTGACATGTGTTTATGAAGAATAAATGTTTTTGGTGGTTTACATGGAATTTATCACTTAACAAATATTACTCACTGTAGTATGTTTTGTGTAAGTTACTTAGCAGATCTGTGAATGAACAGAAAAGCAGACATTTTCTTTGGATCGTATAATAGTTAAGGGACATTAAGTCCCTTGTATAAAAATGGACAGAAGTTCAGTTGTATTCTTTATGGAATCCCCTAATCACACAGAACATTAAAGAGAAGGCGTAAATACTAATTTAGCCCCTAGCATTTGCTGGGTGTGATGATAAGTTGTTTCCCTAAAATGCGGATGATAAATGTTCTTGGGCAAATGAACAATGGCAACTAAAATATCAAATTCCAAATAACTTTGAATTGGTTGGCTGCACTTGAGATAAGGTATCAAAATAAATCCCACAATCTTAATTAAGGCAACCCTATAAGGGATTTGATACACAAAACAGAAGTTCCCACACATTGTTCTAGCTTTCTGCCAAAAACAGAAATAAATCACTACCTTAAAAGACTTGTGAAAAAGAACTACTGAACAAATGACTTACCAGTTGGTTTGGATGCCATCCTTGTAGAGAGCTGCTGCATTTTTCAATATACTATTATTGACTTTTTCAGAGGATGTAAGCAGCTTTATATGGTTTATGCAATGTCATACCTATCATTTTTCTTGTAAATAAATGCTATAGATTCTAATGGACCTTTCAGCCAAGAAAGTGTGTGCAAAATTACAAACAAAACTATAATATTGTTCGTATGCATTTGGAACGAAGTTCCCTTGGACTGAACTCAGCTTATTTCTGATTTTTAAAAAAATATGAGGACAGTGTCAGGGCCTCAAGACTACTATTCTAAAAGAACATCAAAAGGCTGCTGTAGTGTCTGATAACTGAGATGTCCTGGCCCCTCCCCTAACAAAGACCTCAGTTTCAGAAGGAAGGTGATTTAACTGGTGTGACAAAGTCCTTTGCCCTTAGTCTTCTGAGAGAACCGGGGTTGTGAATGTCCTGCATAGTGCAGGGGGTTGGACTAGATGATCCAGGAGACCCCTTCCAACTCTATAAGTCTATGATTCTAACCAGTCTAAAGGTAAAGGTAAAGGTATCCCCTGTGTAAGCACCGAGTCATGTCTGACCCTTAGGTGACGCCCTCCAGAGTTTTCATGGCAGACTCAATACGGGGTGGCCTTGCCAGTGCCTTCCCCAGTCATTACCGTTTACCCCCCAGCAAGCTGGGTACTCATTTTACCCACCTCGGAAGGATGGAGGGCTGAGTCAATGTTGAGCCGGCTGCTGGGATTGAACTCCCAACCTCATGGGCAGACAGCTTCAGACAGCATGTTGCTGCCTTACCACCCTGCGCCACAAGAGGCTCATAAACCAGTCTACTTGGACATAAAAAACTCTTTTCAGGCCACATGTGATTCCTGATCCTCCGATGCTCATGAAATTAGTGTTGTCATGAGGAGGGGAGTTTCTTTGTCCAAAGTTCACTTTTGTATATATATGTTCTCTTTTTTCTCCTTTATAAAGAGGAAATTCTCTTTCATTTCGCATTGTAAAGAAATCAGTTTTGTAACAGCAGCACTTGCCATTGTTTTATGTTACACACCACAGAGTGGTGCTCTAGTAGGAGGGCAGCAAGGTTTGGGAAGACATGACCTGGCTCTGAGCATCTACAGAGTGAAATTCTGTAATGTCATAGAATCTCCCTTCTAGCTCCTCCTTTATTCAAATTTATCTTTGATTCAAATGGAATAATTTAGAAATTGACTACAAATTCCTAAAAAGAGGGCAATAAATGGGTGGTAGGATTTCAAAAAGAAATTAGGTAAAGAGGAATTCAGAGAATTTCTCTCAGCAGTGCTACAGGAGACTTGTGTAATAGGACTATGTCTTCCTAGTGGTGAAATCACAATTGATATCCAGCTATGGCTTGCCTCTGTCCCTGTCCCTGTTTTTGTGCCTGTTACTTATTGCCATGGTGAAATACCTCAATGCCAGCCACCTTGTCTTTTCAAGTCATGCTAAAGCAACTAGACTCACTCCTTCACTTGGTTCCACTGTCCCCATACAGCACATTTAATAATTTCTTAAAACTTGTAGGATAATAATATTTGAGTTCCATTTATCAAAGCTCCTTTAGTTGCTGATTAGAAATTGGCATGAAAGGAGCCATTTGTCACTGAGAGATAGACTGGCCGTTTGAAATGCAGTGAATGCTTCCTTCATAAAGCTTGTATAATGAAAAACTAATGTGCGTTTGAAATCCCTTCAATGATTTTATTACAAACATTTCACCTTTTTTGGGGGAAAAATAAGCCACATCCCTAAACGTTGGGAGGCAGCAGGGGCAATTCCAAATGTAACACAAGCCAATTTAAAAGTTATAAAAGTAATGACAGTGATGTACTTGGAAAATTCAATGACTACTATTTGCGGGAATCCTTAATTCCTGGTTCATACTGCAGTTCTCCAAGAGTAGAAGGGTCTCGTTTCCATTGGGAAGCAGGAAGAGCAAGCCCTGACCTCCAGAGGCAGGATAACTTTTATTGTGTTTTTGATATTTGTTATCTTTTTGTCCTTTTTTATTGTACGTTAACTGGCTGTTGTAAGCAGCCGTGGCAACCCATTTGGGCTGGGAATGTGGAACATGAGTGCCTAAAAGGAAGAAATGATCTTTCCGGGCAAATCCACTGACACCACAAAGAAAGAGGGCAGGCTGCAGTCATTTTAGCTTTGCAGCAGGGAGCTCTCCCAAAGCCAGCTACTCTGTGCTGCTGACCGGCCCGATCATTTCGTATTTTCCAACACTGAAAAAAATGTTCTGAGGCTGTGCAGTGGAAACCCAGCTTCACCTGCCCGTGCTTTTATGTCATCTGCTACTGGTTGGATCCGTTTTCTCTAAGAACTTTGTATTAAGACCTTTGATGCTTGACAGGCGTTACCTACAGGGAGAACATTAAGCATATGCTGTACCAAATGTAGCCAACATTTTAACATCTAAACTATTTCAGCATTCCAAGGATCTCATGTTACCATGGGTAAGAAGGTCTTACTTATTCCAGGTTGTAACTTGAAGACACACGCATGTTACTAAGAGTCCTGTTGCCTCTTAGCAGTGACACATGTATTAAAATAGCAACAGGAAATGTAACTTTAAAGGAAGGCAGCATGGTATAGACTGATCTCATTGGATATCAGAAGCTAAGCAGGGTTCATGTTTGGATGGGAAACCACTAAGGAAGACTTTGCAGAGGGAAGCAATGGGAAGCCACTTCTGCTTCACACTTGCCTTGAAGCTCCTTGCTGTGATTGCCATTAGTTGGTTGCAACTTGTCAACACTTTACACGTGAAGAAAGGGAGAAGGGGAACCCAATAATTTAAGACAGGGTTCCCAACATGGTGCCTGTGGGTGCCATAGCACCTGCTGACTCATTTCCTGGTGCCTGTTATGGGTTGGACTGGGGGACAGGATTTCTGTCAAGCAAGGCTTCTTCTGGCCATTGGAGATCTGATTGGCTATGTAGATTAAAATAGCATCATTTCAGCAGCACCCACCCCAATGTTAGGTTTCTTCAGTCTTGCACCCCTCCTTCCTAGTCTATTTTTTAAATTTAGATGTTCTCTTTGTGTTTACTTCCTAGAACAGCCATTCTGGAGTTGTGCTTACCACCTTGTCCCAGAATTCCAAAGGTTCCCACAGGCTCACGAAATATTGTGGGTCTCTGATCTAAAGGATATACAAGGACATGTGTTATAGCTGGAGTAATAAATAGGAATTTTTGTGCTCCGAATACTCTGCAGTCTTTGGGGGCATCAGACTCTGGTTTCTAGCAGACAGTACATTGATTTGGCAAGCTTTATACACTACCCTGACAATGTAGAGAGAACCATAGACATAGTTCTTGGCCCGGAATGAAATACAGATTATACCTAGCTGTGATTGAGTGCGTAGGAAAAAAAATGGAAAACATGGGCTCATCTGTTTTGATAACAAATTGGTTCCCTAGTCAACAGCTAGACCTGTCATGACTTCTAATGATTAGTAGAGAAGAAGAGTCCTAAATGCTAGAGGGCAAAATGCGACAGCCATTCTCTTAAAATGATCTAGGAATTATAATGAAATGAGGCAAGACTGAAAAGGAAACAGAGTTCATATGAAGTCATAGCTGCACAATATTGTTGTCACTCAGCCAGCTGTCCCCACCACCACTTGTAGGTCTTAAGTAGGCCACTTAGCAGCTGAGAAATAATGGAATACATTTAATATTCCACTGAAGACCCAAGAAAGCAAAGGGAGAAAGTCTTGAAAGAACTTTTTATTCTATTATTTTGTTAGCATAGGTATTGCATCAATAGTACATGTCAGTGTCCTTGCATTACCAAGCTTATAGTATGTATCACACATCACAGCCAACTGCACATGCCCTACTGAGCCACCTGTTGGGAGTTTGGTACTGGGCTCTGCCTAGTGGACAGATCAAGCAGACATGGATGGCTTCCCTATCTTGATATCTCCATTTTGTTCTTTCCGAGCCACAACACAGATGGATCTCCAGTTTAAGTGGTCACCCCATGTTTGTTCATTCTTATCATCTTTGGTACTGCCTTTGGATTCACAAGTAACCCATCTCAGTCTTTCTGCCATTCCTGTAGTGGCCACTCCTTGATTTATCCTCTGTTTTTTATTCTCTGAGTCATTATCCCCACAGCCAGTCTCAGGTGCTTTGTTATCTCATTTATCAGCATGCTGGATGAAATTAAGTTGCTGTCTTTTCCAGTGAACTTCAGAGTGTGGCCAGGGAGCATGTTGTCTCAGAGGCTGTCACAGGGCGGCTTCTCCAGTCAACCCTACAGGAGTAATATAATTTCATTCATTCATTCATTCATTCATTCATTCATTCATTCATTCAGTCAGTCAGTCAGTCAGTCAGTCAGTCAGTCAGTCAGTCAGTCAGTCAGTCAGTCAGTCAGTCAGTCAGTCATTCGATTTCTTTCCCGCCACTCCCTAATAGGCTCGTGGTGGGTAACAACAGTCTTAAAAACCTCATTAAAACTCCCATTAAAAGACTCAGAAACTCCCAACATGGTGAAAAATAACCCACTCCCACCCCTGCTGTGATGTACACTTCAAATCCCGGAGGGGGGGGGAACAGATCTACCTCGCTGACTCCAGCCTCAACAATAGACCTAGTGGAAGAGCTATGTCTTGCAGGCCCTGCGGAATGTTGCCAGATCCCGCAGGGCCCACAGCTCACCCTGGAGCTCATTCTACCAGATAGGGGCCAGGACAGAGAAAGCCCTGGCCCTGGTTGAGGCTAGGTGAGCTTCCCTGGGTCCAGGAACAACCAATAGATTTCCCCCCACAGGGCGTAAAGTCCTGCGGGGGGCATAGGGCAATAGGCGGTCCCTCAGGTATGTGGGTCCCAACCCGCGTAAGGCCTTAAAGGTTAAAACCGAAACCTTGAACTGGATCCGGGCAGCAATTGGCAACCAATGCAGCTGCCTCAGCACAGGCTAGATATGGGTCCTCCAAAGTGTACCAATGAGGGCCCTAGCAGCTGCATTTTGCACTAGCTGAAGTTTTGAAAGATAGAATTTTTATTCTATTATTTTGTTAGCATAGGTATTGCCTCAACAGTACCTGTCAGTGTCCTTGCATTATCAAGTTCCTCAAGGAAATAACAAATTGACTCAGAAGAATTCTGCAAAAATGAACTAATGTGATTACATCAAATGGTACTCTTGCAGTTGAACTAACCTGTTGGACTTTTGCCTGAACTATTTTTTTGTATTACACTTGTTGCAGTGTTGTATACAAATTTATAATATTGTATGGTTACTGCTTATGTTGGCTCAATGATGCTTTATAAATACTTATTTTGCACTTCTGGAGGCCTTATTTCAGAGCCACTATTCCACAGCTTCTTTCTTTCTGGAGTTTACCCATGAGCACAGGCAGACATGGTTCACCCATCCTCCATTTTATCCTCACAACATCCTGATGAGGTGGGTCAGACTGGAAAAAACATTGACTATCGATGCCACCTAGACAATTTCCACATTTGGATTTAAAGGGTTGACTTTTTTGTTCATTTTCACACTGAAATCTTCAGGCACAGATCCAAATTGCACCCTCGCAAAGGAAATAGATAAATAAATAGATAGATATTTAAATTTCATGACTGACTCCAATGTGCCCAATTTTTAAAACACCACTTAATGCCCTACTGCTTCACAGTCCACACAGCTAAATATTTATTTTTTAAACACAGTTTTTAATACTTGTGGAATCATTATGAATAACATGCATTTGATTAGGAGTTGGGGGCAGGTTGCTGGGGATAAAGAAGAAATGGGGTAATTCTCATGATCAAAGTTTGTTGTGCTCTGATGACTTATCCTGATTGAAGGAAACTGGAAAGGGTACCAGATGGCAATTAGCTGGGGAGCTTCTGATCAAATTACTGGGTGAGCATCAGGTAGTGTGGCTTGGAATAAATTGCATTGGAATATTCATACCACAATCCTGTATGTATTGGGAACTACTGCAGGGATGAATGTTGCTTAGCAATCACACATGGTTTCTTTGCTAAGAAATACAGTTAAGAGTTCACCTTTGGTGGAAATAGTAAAGACAGATTTAATTAAATTGTACATTTCACTTCAGATTGAAGGCAACGGTATATGTAGCATCCAACAATAATGTCAATTCATATGGCTTTGAGAACAATTGCCTACATTAAACCTTGGTGAATTGAGTCAGACTATTGGTCTATCAGGGTCAGCACTGTCTTCTCTGACTGGCAATGGCTCTACAAGGGTTTCCCGTGACATCACCTACCTCCAGATCCTTTCAACTGGAAATGCCAGGGACTGAACATGGCACCTTCAATGTGCAAAACCAATAAGGCACGGTCCATTAAAATTTTGGTCCTCAGTCCTGCTGCAGGTGTGAATGGACCCATGGGTGTAAGGTGCATGAGCTCCACCATTCCAACCTGCCTCTTCTCATATCATGGCCACCTTCCCCCTTAACTGTGATTCCATCCTTGAGCCCAACTGTGGTCACTTCCCCATCTAGCAGACAGGGACTGATCAACTACCTTACAGGGAAATTTCATAGTGGATCTGTGCCCTTGAAGGTTATTGGTGGCCAGAAGAATGCCCCATCATCTTTGCCAATGCTTTAGGGCCACTTGGCTTAGACCTTTCATCAGCTATGGTAATTGGAATTGATTTACCATGGTGGGTAACTTCCCACCCAATGTAGGTCAGCCATCAGAGAGAGCTGAAGTTGGCCAGGGAGGCTCTCTACAACATCTAGGGTTTCTTTAGATATAGGAGGAGCAAACACATGGTAAAAGAGGTGAAAGGCCTACTGTTGGGAGAAAATGGCAGAGAGAAAGGAGAAAGGCTGAATGCCTATTTTGCCTCAGTTTTTTTCCCTCTGAGGATGACAACGGGTCCATCTAGAGATGGTAGCATCTGGGCTGCTGATTGACATGGACAGATAGGTTGTTGAGAGGAGCCTGACTGTACTGGATGAGTGCAAATCCCATGGGACAGATAGGATGCACCCCCTAGAGTGCTCAAATAATTTTCTGGAGAAATTGTAAAGCCATTTGTCCATCATATTCCATACCTGGAGGATAGGAGATGTCCCACAAGACTGGAAGAGAGCTAATGTAATCCTTTCAAAAAATGGAGAAAGGATGACTGAAGTCCAGGGAAAATACAGGAGTATCTTTTTAAAAAAAGTTAAGTATCCTTTATTATTTTAAAAAGAACGAAATAAGAATAGAAATAGAAAAGAATAAACACATTTGTAAGATTGAGAACATCATATCCCCTGTAGCCCCAACCTCCTCCCCCCTGAGATCCATCTTCATTCCATTCTATTTGGCAAGATAATCCATGCAGAAATGCCATTGTTCTTGGTTTTCTGATAACAATGCTGGTAAGTGTCCAAAATTTCAACCAATTTGTCAAACTAGTGTGATGTGTGTGGTATTTCTGATAATTTCCACTTTTTGGCTAGTACCAATCTTGCTGCTGTGGTTGCATAAGAAAAAAAAATTTCTTGCCTGCGGTGGAAGAGTTTCTGGGCACAAGCTTAACAACATATATTCCAGGGTCTCAAAGAAAATTTAGTATTAAACATCTCTTCTAATATACCATGAATTTTTCTCCAGAATTTTCTCACTTTTACAGAACTCCACCACATATGAAAAAAGAGCCCACTTTATCATTACATTTCCAGCAAGCATCATTATACCCTCTGGCTATTCTGCTTATTGCTTTGGGTGTAACATACCATTTATAAAACATCTTGTACCAGTTTTCCCTTAGGATTTAACTGTTAGTTTCGGAATTTTAGCCCATATGCATGCCCAAGTAGTATCTTTTAAACAGGTCGATCTGTGAGCAACTGAAGAATAGTTTGGTGATCTGGGGCAGTCAGCAAGGATTTGTCTCCAACAGGTTCTGCCAGACCAGTCTCATTTCCTTCTTTGATCAAGTGATGATCTTACTGAATTGTGGGAATGCTGTCAATGTTGTTTACATAGATTTAAGTAAGGCTTTTGAGAGGTTCTCTCATGATGTTTGATGAGTAACCTGGAGAATGGTGGAAAGAGAACTGATTGGAGAACTGCTCCCAAAGAGTAGCTGTCAATGTCATTTCATCGGTTTGGAGGGAGGCATCCAGAGGAGTATCACAGGGCTCAGTTCTGGGCCCTGTACTTTTCAATACTTTTATAAATGATCTGGATGAAGGGGTGGAGGGACTAATCAAATTTGCTGATGACACTGGATTGGGAGAAGTAGCAGAAGATAGAGATAAAATTCACTGAGCTCTGAACATGCTAGAAAAGTGAGTAGATGTGAATAAGATGCAATTCAACAAGGGGAGGACTCACAATAATTTAAATTACCAGTGGAAAAGCACTGACTGGATATCAGGATTTTTTTTTAATAGTAAGAGTAGATCAGCAATGGAATTGGATGTGTAGGCAGGGGGTGAGTTCCCCCTCACTGGCAGGCTTCTAGCAGAGGCTAGACAAACACTTAGCAGGGATGCTTAAGCTGAGCAGGGGGTTGGACTAGATGGCCTGTTTGGTCCCATTCAGTGCTGTGATTCTATAATTCTATGACCTCTTCCTCAATCTTTGTCTCCAAATGCTCTTAAAAGTTGTCAGCACCAAGCTGGCTACCCTACTGGCACCCATGGTAGGCGGAAGAAACTCTGCTCCTTAGAGCACCAACATAAAGGAGTGGAATTGTGTCTTTTATGAAGTAACAGCTATGTGTAACAGAATGAAAGTTCTCACAAAAACTACCTTTGAGTAAGTACAAAGGGCAAAGTTTCCCAATTATTTCAGCCTTTCTCCTATGTGTGTGTGTATATATACATATATATGAGTGACTAAGTAATGCAAGGAGTTTGAAGTACATTCTGCTCTCTTAAACAGGAAAACTTTATGGCTACAGGTTATCAAGCCAGATCACAAAAGAGGGAAAATAACTCTCAAGCCTACTGGTTTACAGAGCTAAGGAAAAGAACAGGAAAAACCTCACTAAGTGAAAACTGAACAATACAAAAGTTTTATCTCTGAGGTTCATCCTTTAATGTCTGTGGAGCCCATGAAAATCCTGGCCCTCCACCTGCTCCATGTAGGGAAATCTGACGCCTTGCATTTGAATGTTACAGGATGTTCCCATCCTTTTAACGCTATCTGCCGTAAGTGGCAAGAAACCTCACCCAAGTCTGAATTCAATAGCTCATCCCCCTGTGGAACATGAACCCCAATATTCTGATCATCCACGAGTGCGTGTTCCATATATCTTGATACTCAGGTCATGTTTTGCAACAATTTTCTGTCTTGCATTTCCTGGCAGGTAACTAGTTACCTCTGCAAAAACACATATCTGAGCTTCCTAGCCTCTTGGTGCATTCTATGACTCTCTTCCTTGGGAAAGCAAGCAGCTGATAGGGTACCAAGGAACCACTGGTGAGCTTCAAAGCACTTTACAGCTCCAGTGATGCTGTTCACATGGTACGTGGGGACATACTTGTGCAGTTTCCCTGTTGCTGCTGGGGCTGCTGATACAGCATAGTGCCAATGGGGCTTCCATATGGTAGGTTTCCCTGCACTTTCCATATCCCAGTCCCCCAGCAACGACCACCCCCTCTGCCCATGGTACTGGGACTTTTACATATACTAGAATACTGTATATAAACATAATGTTACACCACAATGTGTGCCACATTCTCTGAATTGTCAGCTTTGACATTTTTTTTAAAGAAAATCTCTATGGTGGAATTATGCCTTTTTCTTTATATCTCCACAAGGAAAGATGTTAGAGACTTTGAAAATGAAACCTGAGGATTCATGAAAACAGCTGCACATAGTTATAATGGTATATCCATGTAACTATCTTAATGCTGATTTTCTTTTAAAAAAATACAAATTTAATCAGAGTTAGAGAGAAAAAAATGCCACTATGTGGGTACTGAGTCAATGTAAATGGATCCTTAAAATCTATTATTTTAAGGCATTGGAGGGTCATCTACACCAACCCCTTGCAGAATGCAGGAAATTCACAAGTTTCCAATATTTTCAGCACTCCATTTTGTTAACAACTGCAGACTTGAGAATTTTTCCATAGCTACATTTGATTGTTAATAAATAATGAAACACAGATGCTAGAGATAGACCAATTCCCACAATATATTGGGGAAAATCCCCAAAGACTGAGGATTGGCAGTGGTAGTTCCTATATATAAAAGAGGGAGGAGAGATGACCCGGCCAACTACAGACCTATATGTCTCTTAAGTACCATTAGCAAGCTATAGACAAGACATCTACTAGATAAACTATCTATCTGGTTAGATCAAGAAAAGATAATTGTAGAAGAACAAGCAGCGTTCTTCTTAGAGGGGGAAGAGGGAAGCTTGAGCACTGCCTTACCCCAGTGGTCCCCAACCTTTTTATCACTGGGGACCGGTCAACGTTTGACAATTTTACTGAGGCCCAGGGGGGAGTAGTCTTTTGCCGAGGGACGTTGCTGCTGCCTGAGCCCCTGCCCCACTTGCTTTCCCACCAGTGCCCCTGACTTCCCGCAGTCCACTGGGGGGCGCTGCCACCAGCACCTGCACAGTGCCACGCCGAGGGGGAGCCCCAGACATGGCGGCCACTGGAGAGTAGCGGGGCAGCCCTCACCAAAGGTGAGCCGGCAGCAGAGTAGCGGGGCAGCGCTTGAGGCAGCAGCCGGGGAGGAGGACAAGGAGGAGCCACAGCCCGGTACCGACTGATCCACAGACCGGTCCTGGTCCCCGGACCGGGGGTTGGGGACCACTGCCTTACCCTACAACATCTCATTGAAAAATATGGCTCAAAGAATGGGACTGCTTTATATGTGGCCTTTGTGGATTTCAAAGGTCCTTTCTATTCTATATCGTGATGTCAACTTTGGTCTAAATTAGAAGAATCTTCTATTGATAAAAGACTACTTTTTTGAGAGTCAGGTACAGTAGACAAGGACAGCTTATTGAGCTGATAAAATGTATAAGAGTGTTAGGCAGGCTTGTTCACTAGCACCTATGATCTGCATCTGCTATATTAATAATCTTACACGGTGTACTGATACCACCACCTGCCACTCTCCAAAGTTGGTGGGACAGAGCATCTCCTTTTTATATATATACTGATGATGATGTGGTGGTACTAACAGGAAAACTGGTAGGCTTCAAAAGAGCTTTGGCAAACTTGATAGACCACTGTAAAGAGAAAACATAATAAATTATTCAAAAACCAAAGTGATGGTCTTTGGAAAACAATTTAGAAATCAGATTTGGCAGGTAGCTGGGAAAAATTAGAATAAGTAAAGGTGTTTAAATATCTGGGGTTCATATTTCAAGCTCCAGGCTCAAGTTTAGAGCACTATAGAAACACCACAAATGTAGCCGAGAAGTCAGCCCTTAAATATAGTGAATTCCACAGCTGTAAATGAGCTTATTTTGTACCAGCTGCTTTTAATTTTTTCCAAGCAAAGATTGTATCACAAATGCTACACAGGACCCTTTGGGAACCCCACCCCCGTCCGCTTCTTGTTTTGTTTCTGTAGAGCGGGTGCAGTCCAAATTTCTTAGGGCTGTATTACAAGTGCCAAATTGTGTCTCCAACTCATGGACTTGCTTACAGATGGGCACCCCAAAAATTGAAGTTAAAATCACCTTTACCTTTATTTGCTTATGGTTCGAGGCACATTGAATTACTGAAGCATCACTACCACCAATTCTCTGTGACAATTTTAGATATAAATGGCTAAACCACTGAAAAGAGAACAAAAGGTTTGAGATTCTCTCCTTTGGTGCTATTAGGGATGAGAAAAGATCAAGCAAAATTAGCTATCAAACAAAGGATTAAGGGTATAGAGAGACAAATGGACACAGTTGAATACCTCTCTTATGTGGAAATAAAAAATCACAAAATCTAGAGGGACAAAATAATAAAATTCCTAGAGCTGAAAGAATTTGCCCCTGTAATTCTGGAGAGTTGGAGACTGTAGATCATATATTATTCAGATGTCCATTCTATATCACAGTTAGAGCTTGTCTTATCTCCCCTTTACTTGGTAAGGTTGGTACGAATTCAGAAAAAGGAAAACTTAAATTCCTCCTGTGGCAATGGAAAGAAATCAACTTTCAGTCATGTTGCTAAAGTTTGTGCCTTTGTATACAAAGCATGCCGAATGATACTTAGCAGCCAAAATAGGATTCCATTATTTAAAACTAAATCCAATGCAGATTCAAGTGGATAGCCATGTTGGCCTGAAATAGTACAACAAAATATGAGTCCAATGGCACCTTTAAGGCCAAAAAACAAAGATTTATTCATAACTACATCCAACAAAAATCATAAGAGTACAGATATAAGGAGAGAGTAAATTAGTAGTAAATTAGAGGGGATACTTATTAAATTTGCAGACGATACTAAACTGGGAGGGGTAGCAAACAACCGAAGACAGAATCAGAATATAGGATGATCTTGATAGGCTCAAGAAGTGCGCTAAACTGAATAAAATTAAGCTCAATAGGAACAAATTTAAAATTCTTCATTTAGGTAGAAAAAAACAAATACATCAACATAGGATGGGGGAGACTTGTCTTGGCAGTAGCATGTGCAAAAAGGATCTAGGAATCTTAGCAGACCACACATTGAACAAGAGTCAAAAGTGTGATTCAGTGGCTAAAAAGATGAATGGGATTTTGGGCTGTATCAAATGGAGTATCGTGTCCAGTTCACGGGAGGCACCACTTTGTTCTGCTCTGGTTCAGCCTCACTTGGAGTACTGTGTTCCGTTTTGTGCACCCCAGTTGAAGAGGGATGTAGACAAACTGGAGCGTGTCCAGAGGAGGGCAACAAAGATGGTGAGGGGTTTGGAGACCAAAACATATGAAGAAAGGTTGGGGGAGCTTGGAGAGGTGCCTGGAGAGGAGACAACAGAGGGGATTTGAGGACCATCTTCAAGTATTTAAAAGGCTGCCATATAGAGGATGGAGCAGAGTTGTTCTCTCTTGCCGTGAAGAGATGGACCAAAACCAATGGGATGAAATTAATTCAAAACAAATTTTGTCTCAACATCTGGAAGAAGTGCCTGACAGTTAGAGCGGTTTCTCAGTGGAACAGGCTTCCTTGGGAGGTGGTGGGTTCTCCATCTTTGGAAATTTTTAAACAGAGGCTGGATAGCCATCTGATGGAGAGGCTGATTCTGTGAAGGCTTAAGGGGGTGGCAGGTTAAAGTGGATGAGTGATAGGGTTGTGAGTATCCTCCCTAGTGCAGGGGGTTGGACTAGATGGCCCATGAGGTCCCTTCCAACTCTATTATTCTATGATTATATGATTTACAACAAATATGCAGAATGATGACAAAGATTGGCTAGTTTCTTGCTAGAATGTCCTTTGGGTTCAGTTGTTATTCACAAAAACATGGGGGATATAAAAATGTTAAGAGAGTGATTAATGGCAGACTCCCAATTGCGGAAAGAAGTAATTAAAAGAGATTTGTTGTGGAGACTAATAGCACTAACAACAATGATTTTTGTTCTATTGTCTGAGGAAGTGTGTGTGCACACAAAAGTGCACACCTTGAATAATTTTTGTTAGTCTTAAAGGTGCCATTGGACTCACATTTTGTTTAAATCCAGTGTATTTACACTGCATACTATTTAAAAAAATTATTCTGTTGGTAATCTGCTCATGTGAATTGTGTTCTGGCTAAATGCTCTATTAAATAAATTTCTGATTCTAAATAAATTATGAGCATTTGTATAATGGAACAAGGAGGGGAAAATTACATTTTATATAAAACTAGCATGAAAGCCCATTGCAACCAGGAATGCAATGGGCACTAGGACCCAGGAGACACTGGGAGGTGCAGATCTGTTTGTGTGTGTCTTTGTCCCTCTCGCTGTGTGTCTCTTGGTGTGCCTCGCAGCAGGAGGCAGAGAAGGTAATCAGGGCTGGTTTGTAGGAGGAAAGCAGGGCTGGTGTGCAGTTTGGGGGCAGCTCTCTCTCTCTGTTTCTCTCTCCCTCCATTGCAGCAGGGGAGGCTCTCTCTGTGTCTCTCTCTCTAGGCAGCAGGAGCCAGAGCAGGCAATTAGGGCTCATTCTTAGGAGGGAAGCAGGGCTGGTCAGCAGCTTGGGGCAGCTGTCTCTGTGTCTCTCTCTGCCTCCCTCGCACCAGGAGCCAAAGGAGCGAATGAGGGCTCGTGTTCGGTATGGCAGGGTTCTGTGTGTCTCTGTCTCTGGCGCATCTGAGAGGAATGTGGCTATCATCCAGGGAGGGAGGGCAGGAGCTGTAAGGGCAGGGCCAATCAGGGTACAGCCAGCATTGCAGCATTGCAGCATTGCAACATCTTGCAGCATTGCTGGCTGCACCCTGATTGGCCCTATTCCAATTCAGGCAGCCGGACGCATTCCACCCCCAGGCTGTTTCACAAATATATAGAGGAACCATGGGTAAGGATGGGGGAGAAAGCTTTGGGGTAAGATACAAGAAATGCAGGGAAATAGGAATGCTCTACAAGTGACGACGCAGATGGACAAATGTTAAGCCGCCGTGAAAAGAACCTATGATCCTGTACTCTGATGCTAAACATGTCTTCCTTTATCTTCAAGAGCATCTGGTCCTTTCTATCTTGCTTTCTATCTTCTATCTTCCTATCTTCTATCATGGGGATGGGGGGATAAATCTGTTTCCAACAAAGCTTTACTTGCCCACAGTTCTTCTAAACTCACCCTCTTTTTAATTTCTTCCTAATTAAATGGGGAGGGGGTTCTGCTTATATTTTCCCCTTGTCACCCAGTCCTTCAGCATTAAACAAGGCTAGGAATATAACATCCATCATTTCTTATTGACGATGTGTTAGGACCTTGTCATTCTGTTCCTTCTCATCTTTTTCTAAAAGAAGAAGACTTTAAAACCAATCTCTAGAAAGCTGAATCACTAGAGAATAGATAAGATAAGATACATTTATTTGTATATAGCCATAGGCCTTTACAAAATATAAAATACAAATTTACTAACAGTAAAATAGAATAAAAGGAACTGTATAAAAATATAAAATTTAAGACCAAAAAACTGAAACAGCATACAAAGTGCAAGAGTGTTAAGAGGCTGCCTTAGTGGTTGTAACATTGGCCCTTATTTTCCTTGCAGCCAAGGCAAATAGGG
Source organism: Paroedura picta (assembly GCF_049243985.1). Taxonomy (NCBI): domain Eukaryota; kingdom Metazoa; phylum Chordata; class Lepidosauria; order Squamata; family Gekkonidae; genus Paroedura; species Paroedura picta. The sequence goes on from NC_135379.1 coordinate 32,985,879, forward strand.
CGGTTTTATATGTTACATCATCAACCTGGTCAGATAAAAGATAGATTATCTTTTCAGCAACGGAGTGAAGGTTAGAACTCCGTAAGGTCTCATTGAGGAATTTGGCTCTGGGTTGGGCATAAAGTAAGCAGTCAAAGATGTAGTGGGGTAAATCCTCCAGAACTTGTGCACCACAAATACAGAAATGCTGGTTTTTTGGCGTACAGCTAAATCGACCCGCCAGAGAATAGGTTCCAGTGTTCTATTCAGCTATGAATGAATGACTGTTGAAGTTACTTACTGGTGCCTGAAACCAAGAATTAGAAGCTAATCAAGGGAATATCTTATGAGTATCATTTGTCATAGTTTTATTAGCCTGGTAGGCTTATTGCTTTCCAAGATGCACTCTAGGGTAATTACTCTTTTAAGCTGGATTTTAAAAAACTATTTATTTATTTATTTATTTATTTATTTATTTATTTATTTATTTATTTATTTATTTATTTATTTATTTATTTATTTATTTATTTATTTATTTATTTATTTATTTATTTATTAATTATTAGATTTGTTTCCCATAGCTATCAGAACCATCTTGCAGCAGGTTACAATCATGAAGCATAAAACCCACATAAAAGCAGAAGCTCACAATTAAAAACTACAATTAATAAAAAACCCAGCATCTGTCTGTCTGTCTGTCTGTGTCTGTGTCTCTGTCTGTGTCTCTGTCTCTGTCTCTGTCTCTGTCTCTGTCTCTGTCTCTGTCTCTGTCTCTGTCTCTCTCTCTATCTATCTATCTATCTATCTATCTATCTATCTATCTATCTATCTATCTATCTATCTATCTATCTATCTATCTATCTATCTATCTATCTTTTTACTAATCTTAAAAGAGGGACATTTCCTAAGATTCCCTAGTATAAAGACATGGCTATTCAATCAGCTTAAATCTGTAATGTACATAAATGTCACCAGACTATCATCCCTTCCCACAGTAAGAAGGTAGCATTACAAGAATAAGCATATCTGAGATACTTTGAAAGTACAGACCCATTCAGTAAAACCAATCTGTATAAAACTGTACTGTAAATTCCCAAAGGACAATCTCCCTTGTAAAGCGGGTGTTTTTTTTTTCTTCTTCCATGCAACAATTGCAGGAAGGATGGTGATCACAAGAAGATGGAGACAAGAAGATATGCCAAAAATAACAGATGATCAAAAAGCTGGGAGAACTGACCAAAATGACAAAGCTTACCAATCTAGTTAATGGTAGACCAGCAGAAGAATTTGAAGAACATTGGGGGTACTTCTCACAATATCTAGCTAGATATATATCCTTATCCATGGTTCCTGTATATATTTGTGAAACAGCCTGGGGGGGGGGTGGAATGTGTCCGGCTGTCCAAGTTGGAATAGGGTCAATCAGGGTGCAGCCAGCGTTGCTGATTGGCCCTGCCCCTACAGCTCCCTCCCTCCCTCCCTGGATGCTAGCCACATTCTTCTCAGCCATGCCAGAGACAGAAAGAGAGACACAGAGCCCTGCCAGACCGAACACTAGCCCTCATTCCCTCCTATTGCTCCTGCTGTGAGGAAGGCAGAGAGAGACACTGAGAGAGCTGCTGACAGAGACATAGAGAGAGCCGCCGTTACTGCAAGTGAGGGAGGGAGAGACAGACAGAGAGAGCAGCCCCAAACTGCACACCAGCCCTGCTTCCCTACTAAGAATGAGCTCTTATTACCTGCTATGTCTCCTGCTGCGAGGCAGACCGAGACACACAGCGAGAGGCAGAGGGACAGAGACACAAACACACACAGAGATCTGCACCTCCTGCTGTCCCCTGGGTCCTAGCGCCCATTTCATTCCTGCTTGCAATGGGCTTTCTTGCTAGTGTATTAATAAGTATTAATAAGTTAGTAGGGTAAACTGACTTGTCATGGAGTTATAATCTTTTGTTCTTTTTTCTTTTTCTTATTTCCATTCTTAAACTTAATAAAGGTTGCAGCTATCCAGCATTTTTTAAAAAAAGTAAATTCCCAAAGGCATTCAGTTGGAAACCTCATTCGGCATACGCTCCCCCACCGGTGTCTGTTTTTGCCGGTGTAGAAACTTGACTCAAAATGTGGATGCTTGCCTTCTCTTTTTCTCTTGATGGGCATACAATTAAAACTGCACAATCAAAGCATGCAAGATATGCTCTACACTCTTGCAGACACTGATAAGCCATGGGATATCGGTATCTGATTTCTTGTTTTCCTATTGTATCGTGCTACTGGCTTCATTTATTTAATATATCAGTAACAGTTAAAAAAAAATGAATACATCCCCCCCCCCCCTAAAGGCAGTTACGAACTCTTCCTACTTCTTGGCAATATAATTGGGCCAGCTTGAGAGCATTACACTGAAGGGTCTACATTAGCATACATTAAGGTGGGGCAGTTGCCAGGACCCATCAATTCTGATGGGGCCCACTGCTGCTGATTCCTCTTCTCAAGCATCTCCTCTGACACCAGTGCTCCCACCTATCTATTGCTTGCTTGTGAGTGCTTTGTCACCTCTGCTACACATGCTGCCTAGCACTTCTGCAGAAGAATAAGTAGGTGCTGCACCAAGCATCAATATTTCTGGTGGCCACAACAGCAGCATTCCTACCACCCATATCATTAGGGAATGGACATGCAGGCAGTGTAAGGAGGTCTGATGGGAGAGCTTGTGAGTGGTCAGAAGAAGGAAGCACACACAGGCAGCACATGACTGGGTAGGTGGACAAGAAAGGGGGATGATTATACATGGTGGCAGCTACACTGGGCCACCGCTGATTCCTAGCAGCGGGGCACCATGCCTCTCTTTTCCCCATGTATGCATGGGGGGGGGAGAAATCCCCAGCACACCCAGTCTACCCTGAAGTTGTCCGGGGTGGGTTGGTTCCGCAGCACCTGACAGCAGGAGCAGGGGCATGGTGGTTTCACTACATGATGGTGGGAGAGTGGCATGCCGCTATCCCACCATTATATGTTTGTGTGAGTGAAAATGCCCTGTTTGGCTCCGCAGCACTGCATGTCTCTGCAGGGGCACCATAGGCGGGACACAGCCAGGTCTCTGATGGCTGCTGTGGCAAGGAAGGGAAGGCAGAAGAATACATGTTCCCTTGCCGTGGGTGATAAGAGGCCCTAAAGCGGCCCAGGGCCAGGACAGCACTGGCATTGTGCATAAGCGGGAATTAGCCCAGGAATTAGCTATCGTGCAGGTACCAGCCCACCCTTCCCTACCTGTGCATAATCGGTCATAGTAAGCACAAAGGGGCCCTGGCACTCTCTGCCAGCCCTCCAAAACTTGGAACTACTAAATTGTTTCAGCCAATTCTAAAATCAATCAGGGTATGCTCAGTGGCCAACAACCAGGGGCCATCAAACAAGACATACTACAAATCTATTGTCTACCCCACACACATTGGATAACACACTTTCATTGCACTTCAGAAGTAGATTTTCCTGTTTCTCACTAGAAAATCCAGCTGCAAAAAGCACATTGAAAGTGCATTATCCAACGTTTGCGGAATGGGCCTAGAAATGGTTATTTCCTCCCACTGGAGAACATGATTTTTTTTTGCTTTTTCTTTTAACATGAAACATGTGGAAAACACTCTAATGCAGTATCAAAAGGAAGACACAAGGATCAATGTTCGATTACAAATGATAATTTTTATTTATGCTATTCTTTTGATATTATATATTGTTGTGTTCTGTGTGTGTTTTTTAAAGCTGCAAACTAATTGCTTGCATCTACTCTGCCCACAGACTCGCTGAAGCTATTTGCCAAGCAAATTATCTCCTCTAGTCACTGAGGTGAGAAATAAATGTCAGGGAGAGAAATCATTAGAATGCTCTGTGACAAATGAACACAAGGGTTTGTTTGTCTTCTAATTGGTCTTTGCAAAACTTGCTATGAAAAGAAGCCGCAAGTTATTTGAATGTTGAGATCAGCATTTGGACACCACTGAGCTAGTATCTTGGCCAGGGCCTAATTAAGGCCAACTGATGCCCAAAGCACAGCCCAAGAATGGTGCCCCTCGATCCGTTCATGGCTTAGCTGACAAGACATTATGACTTGATAAGCGCTGAAAGTGAAATCAGAGATTAAACATTCAGTTTTCTTCCATGCCATCCCTCAGGCCAAACCCCACAATTATATTACGTATAACCTTTTAAGAACACGAAATAGCAGTAAGCAATATAAGCAACTCCCACCCTACCCCATAGTGCTCTCTTTTCTAAGCACATGGTTATTTTGATTAATGGTTAATCCTGGGCTGACTCTGGCCACCATTTTTCCTTCTGAGATTGAGATTGACAAAACAGCTATAGTAAGTCTCCTACCTGGCTACAGGAAACAGCTAATTCTGCATACATTTTATAATATAAGACAACCTATTATGGTGTACCTGCAAGTGAACAAGTATGGGGGCCACTTTATAGAGTTATTATGATTTAAGTTGTTTGAGTTGGTCATCTAAAAATGTGAAATTTAAAAATGCAAATGTCAAAGCAAAATTGTTTATGCACTGGGAACTTCACTGCCTCAGCTCCCATGCAGGAGCACAAATCGGGGGCGGATGAGGTGCACCGGGCCAAATGCTCCCCCATGTGGGTGCAGGAAGAGGTGGGGCAACCTGCCATGACTGAAACTACAGCCTGCAGCCTGGCATGAAACCTCCACTGCATAAACGGTCCAAGTGAAGCACCCATGGTGCTTCAAGATATTTTGTTGCCAGATGATGGCACCATGATGCCACCTTGCTGTCCTCACCCAGTAAACCCAGAGAAACATACACTTCTTGTTCTTTTGAATCCTTATGTTTCTCTAAAACTAACACAACCTGCAGGATTCCTCCCATGGTCTTTTTTTTCTAATAGTTCATTCTCAAGGCAGCTAATGTAATGTCTTTTAAGAAGGCATTAACCCTACTATTTATCAACAGTTAGGAATGGTTACTCTTTAGGTTGAATTAGGGATGGGCAAGAACTGGCCCATGAACCAAAGTTGATGATGAACTTTGGCCATTTGAGGAGCCCATGTTCAAGACTATGAGAATCACCATGAACTTCATGAACTTTGACGCAGTCCAGGCATTTGCTAAGTGCAGAAAACAGAGGTTTAACTGACTCCAAGCTTTTTCTGGGAGCAGAAAGCAATCTTTAAATGGCTCACAAACCTATATGAATGGTATATCAATTCATGTAGGTTCATGGTTCAGCCATGAACCAAACCGCAAAAAATGCAGTTGGTGCCCATCCCTAGATTGGATGCTATTTTGTACTGGCCTTTCTTGAAAGCATCTCCTCACTCAAACAATTTTTTTGTGTCTGCATTATTAAAAATGGCCTTTTATTAAAGTTTTTAAAGAATAAAAGATTAAAAAATCAAGAAAAAAGCAAGAGATAAGAAGACAATCTAACAGACATTAAAAATAAAAAAGGACATCAGTTACGTTTTCAGCTCCTCAGCAACAGAGGAAAGATTGACATTTGTTTCAAAATAATATTCTATTTGAAAACTGCTTCCTTGCTCTCGAGTTATTGCAAACTATTTCAGATTAATTTTAAGAAACCCTTACCCTTGCCATCTTGACATCTCCAATAGCCTTGCTGCTAATAACTTCTATGCATTTTCTTTTCCCTTATTCTGCAAAGCCAAAAGTCATCCTCTCGTTCTTTTTACTTTCCTGCAAAAAGTCAGTAAAGGATTTCCAATTAGCAATAAATGAGGTTATAATCTTTTCTCTGATAAGGGTTACCAATCTCTTGGTGGGGCCTGGAGGTTTTCTGAAATTGCAACTGACCTGCAGAGACCAGTGTCCCTGGAGGGAATGGCAGCTTCAGAATGTGGACTGTATGAATCCACATTTATTTATTTATTGAATTTTTTATACCACTTCTCCCAGCAAGCTGGCTCGCGGCAGTTCACAATCATCATATAACATGAAACAATCCCTGCGGGATTTGTCAGCATTCCTCAGAGCCTGTAAAATGGAGCTCTTCCGCCAGGTTTATGGTTGAGGCTGGGGTCTGCGAGGTAGAGCGTTGTCCCCTCCCCCCCGGTTATACATCATCTCCCCCATTCTCTATCGCCTTGGCAGGTGGGAGTAGATTGCGATTGGCTGCTGCCGTGTTATGATTTTTAATGTTTTTTAATAGGGTTTTAATTGGGATTTTTAAGACAACTGTTGCCCACCATGAGCCTACCCAGGGAGTGGTGGGAAATAAATCTAATAATAATGATGATGATGATGATGATGATGATGATATCCAGTTCCATAAAACCACATATAATATACAAGAATAACCTACAACAATTCCCCAAACCTAGATATAACGCTGTAACATGGCATGAAAATGCTAAAAACTCCTTTCCCTGCAGCAGAACCATTGGAATCGGTTCAGATGACAACAGTGGTGTTGGTGGAAACAGGGGGTAGATATTCTGATGGCTCTGGGCACAGTCTAATATTAGGTTATGTAGTCAGTACCTTAAGAGCCTCTTGTGGCGCAGAGTGGTAAGGCAGCTGTCTGAAAGCTTTGCCCATAAGGCTGGGAGTTCGATCCCAGCAGCCGGCTCAAGGTTGACTCAGCCTTCCATCCTTCCGAGGTCGGTAAAATGAGTACCCAGCTTGCTGGGAGGTAAACGGTAATGACTGGGGAAGGCACTGGCAAACCACCCCGTATTGAGTCTGCCATGAAAACGCTAGAGGGCGTCACCCCAAGGGTCAGACATGACTCGGTGCTTGCACAGGGGATACCTTTACCTTTACCTTTAGTCAGTACCTTTGATGTTATCTGTAGATGTACTATATCACGTCACTTGGGGTGGGAAGTCACCCTCTGTGGGGGTGGGGTGAGCACTCTTGAGACTTGTTCTAGAAGTTCTTTATAATACCTTGCTAGTTTGGTTTGTCCGTGGCAGGCTCTATGAATATGCAGACTGCACAGAAGCCACAAAGATGAACAGGCTTGCTCACTGCCCACCCTCGGCCATTTTAGCTGACACTGGGGGGGGGGGGACAAGGAAGGAAGCACTGGTGATGCAATGGGAAACGCTGGGATACGCTGAGACATGAGAGAGTCATCAGATGCCACAATGGCCACTGTGGCTGTCTCTGTCTCATCAGCCCTCTGTGCCATGTGCACCTGTCCTTCTCCCTCCCTCCCACTCTCTCATGGCTTTGTGGTTCAGAGACCAGATGATGGCAGCTGCCTGCTTGTTTGCTGGAGACAATACCATCAATAGCCCATTGCACAGGTACTTCAGGTGAAGGCCCTGAATCTGTTTGCTGATTCTTCTCCGCCTACGCTGCGCTTCTGCTTCCCTCACCACCAAGCCGATTCAGCTTCCCTGACACCCCGCTCTGCCTCAGCCCACAGCTCCTCCTCCTCCATCAGCTCGGAGCATGGGGGAGACAGAGGTGGGCAGGGTAGGCCTGCCATGACTCGCCCTTTACTGTCCAGTCCAACGAGATTTCCTTCATTCTCCAGTTTCTCCCTTCTGTGTGCCCAGGAGTGCCTTTATTGTCATCAGACTTCATCCCTCCCTCTTGCCTCGCTCAGCCAATGTGCCCACCACAGCCACTCAGGCTGCACACATCAAGCTCAGCTGCCCTTTCAGAGTCCTCTGTGCCGAGTGAAAGCTCTCCCTGGAAGCTACTACGGGGCCCATTTCTGCAACTACCAGGTTGCACTGGGAAAGCTTATTTGGGTTCGCAAAATTAATGGCCACTGGAAATGGTTAGGTGAAGTTGTCGTGACTGCTGCACTGGGCAGCTCAGGTGTTTGGTTGCAGTGCTGTGCCTTCCAAACCAGCATTCACAGTGTCTCACAGCGAAATGTCAACACTGCACACTGTAGAGGCTGGAAATCCCAGTGGAAGTCAGGACTTAATTCTGAGCCAACACTTACAAACACAGGGTTTAAAAGGTTGTTTTTGGTCCCTGCCCTAGTGAGGGCTACCAGCAAGAATCAGATGGTTGCACATAACTGGACTCCTTTTCTTCTCCCATCCCCCCACCCCCAATCTAGAAATGCAAATGCAGAATCAGAACTTATATGGTAATGTATGTTGTCCCCATGGCTACATTTAGATCACAGTCATGAGGTCAGAATCAGTTAATTATCAAAATCTGTAATTAAAGGGTATCATTGACAGTCAATGCAGTACTTGGGGCTGGCATCAAGATTTAGATACATGTTATTGAACGAAACACATAATCTGCAAATGAGCAGCTGCAGTCACTGCTCTTGCTTTTCTGGCTACATTGGAATTCAACCCTGCCTTTCTGAAGAAAATTAAAATACCAAGGGGAATACAACAACAAGAATGGGGAAATCATACTATTGGGTTTCTGTTTAAGCAATCAAGTTGTGAACCTCTTGCATGTTGCTGCAAAGGTTGAGACACTGCCACAGTAATATAAACTTTTGCAAGAGAAAACCAGCCGCCCTTTTCTCTTGGTGATCAACACATCCATTGGAACGTATTTCTGTTGCCCTGAATCTAGCCAGAAATCCCCGGTTGTAGACTTAGTGTCACTGGGGATCGAAGCATCTAGATTCTTTCCATCACCCAGACCAAACCCCAATATTATATGAAAACAAGTCCCATGATTTGCCAATCTCCATGGGCCTCCAAGATGATCATGACCTCTAGTATTATAATTATTATTCCTCTAGTTCTTCCCCTCCTGATTGTCCTGCATGGGCCTGTCCATGTGTACTGTCTGTTGGACTGAGCAACTCAGAATGCCAGAATACTGGGGGGGGGGGGGGGACATTACCTCACTCTGTGTTGATGTTGTTGTTAGTTGCGAAGTTGTATCTGACCCATCACAACCCCATGGACAATGATCTTCCAGGCCTTCCTGTGCTCTACCATTCAGCGGAGTCCACTCTAAGTGTACATGGGTGTTATCTCCTTGATTGCAATGCCTCTCTGTCTTAACTTGGGAGTTGCCTTCTGATCCCTTCTCCCTCTCTTTCTTTCTCCTCTTGCTTGCTTCACGTGGCCTTCCATGGAGATACAATGCCATCATACTCCCACATACATAATGCTAGACAAGTTGGCCATTTGTGATAGGGAAAGTATGCTTTAGATTAGAAAGTAAGCTTCTTTTGATGCAACCTGAATGTGAACTGGATCTACTTTAATAAAAGTAAATTTACATTTTTTTTTACAGTATACTTCTTAGGAGAGTTACTTACTGCACCCAGTATCACACTTCTATGACTGGGCAAAACTCTGCTTCCTGTCCAAACATCCCTATACGGTCCAGATGTACTTCTCATATTAGCAAATGGGAGAGGGGGGAATCAGTGACAATCAATCCAGAGAAGCAAACCTATAGGCAGATGTCAAGTCAACACTGAGAGATTTTCGGTCAATTGGGACTTCCCTAGTACACAAAAACAAAACACACCGGCTTGCTGCGGCCTTACAAAAACCTTCATCTAATTTCCATAGAGGGCTTTGGGAAGATTATTCAATCATAGCTTAGTGCATGCACTGCTCTTCCAGAGCTTTATTTAGGAGAGCTCCACATTTGCTCCAAAGCATCAATATACTTAAGGCCTAAAAAGCTTTCCTTCCGTGTATCTTTGTCATTAAACCAGATTCCCAAGCTTGAGTAAGTATCAGCAGGCAACCAATCTGTGTACCAATCCACTCCATTATTGCATTTATTTTATTGGGCCGTTTACAAACTGTTGCTGGAAGCCACCAATTAACCATGCTAAATGAACTGTAAAGAATTGAACTGCCAGGCAAACTAGTACAATAATTTGGACGCTAAAAGATAATCATTTTGGTGCGATCAGCAATAACGTCCTCGACTTTAATGGCTGAAAACCTAGCAAATGCAGCACGAAAGTCTGCCCTCGCATGAATTCTTGATAATTAAATGAATTTTGAGGAGGAGGGAAATATTGTCATTCGGGTAATCATGATGGTTATGTCTATTTTAATTACATTTCAGCAGAAGGAACTTGGAGAAACTTTATTGTCTTGACAAGCACCAAAGAGGGCTGAGGCTTTCCTCATTGGGCAATACCAATGACCCCTAAGAACACCAGGGTTTATTTTTCAACAAATAATTCCTCAGCTGTGCTTTTAACGTGACTAATGTGTGCAGGAAATGTTTCATTTAAAAAAATCCAGCTTTGAGAGTAATTACCCTCGAGCGTATCATGGAAAACGACAAGCCTGCCATGCTATTAAGACCATGACAAATGATACTCATAAGAAATTCCCTTAATTAGCTTCTAATTCTTGGTTTCAGATACGAGTGGGTAACTTCAGCAGTCTTCCGTACATAGCCATACACCGGGACATATTCTCTAGTGATTCAGCTTTCTAGAGATAGATTTTAAAGTTATTTCCTTCTTCTTTTAGAAAGAGATCAGCAGGAATAGAATAACAATGTGCTAACACACCATGATTAAGAAACACAGCTTGGTATATTGGTTTAAAGCAGTGGCCTCTAATGTGGAGACCCAGGTTTGATTCCTGTTCCTGGGTGACCTTGGGCTGGCAACAGTCCTGTTATAGCTGTTCTCACATAGCAGTTCTGTCAGAGCTCTCTCAGCCCCACCTATCTCACTGGGTTATCTGCTGTGGGAAGAGAAAAGGAAGGCTGTTTTGAGATGCCTTTGGGTAGTGGGGGTAAAACAAGCTCTTCTTCACTCCTAGTCTTACTTAACACTGAAGGACTGGATGACAAGAGGACAATATCAGTAAGATTCCTTCCCCCTTTAATTAAAAGGAAATTAAAAGGAGGGGGTGAGTTTGGAGGAACTTTGGTCAAGGGAAACTTAATTGAAAAGAGACTGATTGAAAGGACCAGAAAATACTCATGAAGATAAGGTAGGAAATGTTCAGCATCAGAGTTGAGGATCATAGGTGGTTTTCACAGCAACCTAACCAACACTTCATTTGTCCATCAGGGGCGATTCCGCGCAGGCAGAAAAAGCCGAAAGGGCAGTCATATGGAGCTCTCCTAAATAAAGCTTTTGTATGATGTTGCCGCCAGGTTGCCACCCTCCCAGGCCTGGTGCAGATAAGGCCCTGGTCAGCTTCAAGGTGCTTTGAAATGTTGTGGGGAGGACCAGGGCATTTATTTTTATTTTTCAGAAAGGTGGGATTGCATGCGCGTGCGCGCGCACATACACACACACACACCATGCAGCAGAACTAATCTGCCGCTGATTTGTTTCCCAAGGGGACAGATTTCAGCGGGTACCAGGTGCAGAATGGGCCTGAGTGATGTCACTCATGCAGTATTCCCATTTCCCTGCAATTCTTGTATCATATCAAAACCTTTCTTTCTCCTGTTTTATACATAAGGTCATTTCCCCCTCCTTATATCAGTTGTTCCATTTCAGAGGCTTTATTTTTTATATATGAAGGCTCATAATTTATCAAAACCCAAGCCACAGGAAGTACAGAAAAATACCAGAAACTTAACAAGGATAGACTGGGAAGGGGGGTGAAAAAAGAATGTGAAAAAATGCCATGATGGACTCCTGGGTGTGGAAAGATTGTGTTTACTCAGAGAGAGGGAAAGCTACTCCTTGCTTACCTTCAGAGGTACTCTTCACTATGCCCTGACTAGCCCGTTCTTTCCAGGGGCTAAGGAGGGTCATCTCTAGTTAGTATTTGGATGAGAGACCCCTCAAAGAAGCAACCAGTAGAGGTAGTTTTCCATTGCCTGCCTCTGTGCAGGCAAACCTACTTCTTTGGGGGGTCTCTCATCCAAATACTAACTAGAGATGACCCTCCTTAGCCCCTGGCAAGAACGGGCTAGTCAGGGGCTACACTACAGCCAGAAGAAGAAGAGTTAATTTTATACCCAACTTTTAACTGTCTAAAGGAGCTTCAAAGCAGCTTACCATTGCCTTCCCTTCCTCTCCCGACCGACACCCTGTGAGGTAGATGAGGCTGAAAGAGCTTTGACAGGACTGCTGTGTAAGAACAGCACTATCAGGACTGTGACAAGCCTAAGATCGCCAAGCTGGCTGCATGTAGAGGAGTAGGGAATCAGACCTGGCTCACCAGATTCAAAGCTGTCACTCTTAACCACTATACCAAGTCAGCTACAACTTGACATCATTTTCCACCACACTCTGTACTATATAACTTAAAATATATCAGGTTTGGAAGCTGGGCTCTCCAAGATTTGGGTGTGGTCTAAAATGACCTTTACATTGCCCTCCCCATACAAGGCAGCTCCTTACCTCTATTTATCTTAAGTCTGAGTGTTCTATAGCCTCCCAAAGAAATAATGACTGCTTTCACAAAGCTGACATAAAATATAAAGGTTTATATGAAGTATACTAATCATCAAGGTAATTTTCCTAACTGATTTTCCATTTTTAGGAAACTCTGCATACTTCTAAATACGCAAAATTGGAGTCCAGCAGCACCATAAACACCAACAAGAATTCCATGGTATAAATTTTGGGGAGTTAAAACTCTTGAAAGCTTATACCCTGGAAATCTTCCCCTTCTTTAAGATGCCATTGGGCTCCAGCCTTACTTACTTTTCTGCTGCAGACCCTTCCTGAACCTTGTTCTAAATCTGTTTGCTATCCAAGTATTTATCATCCGGTGAGAATAAGATTACTTAAAAACTACAGTTCAAAGTACTAGCCAGATAATAGGATGCCAAATCTCTAGAAGTGACTTCTAAGCTGGATGCCATAGGTGTCTCAGAAGGGTTTTCTTTGATAAATAATAGCATGAGGACCAACATTTTTTTAAAATGAACATGTGCATACCTCTAATACTGAGAGCATGAGCTCAGACCCATTTAAACCACTGCTTTCTTCTGGCTGCTGGTTTTGGCAAGGAGCAGAAAGCAGAGATTTTAATGGCTTGGATCAATTTCACCCCCTACTTTCTTCTCTCTGCCCCTTTTTGTAGGGAACAGAAAGCGGGGGGCTAAACTTTAAATTGCTCACCAACCAATACAAAATGGTTCAGTTTGTAAACCATGAACCAAGTCCCCAAAATGCTGTTCATGCCCATCCCTAAAGTCAATATACTTTAGACAGGGGTTGTGAGGCGTCTACTTTGCAGGCAGAAGATCCCATGTATCTGTAGCTAAAAGAAAAAGAGAATAGGTCATGTAAAAGTTCTCCACCTGAGACCCAGAAGAGTCACTGTCAGTCAGAGTAGATATTACTGAACTTGATAGACCCATGGTGTACGACGGCTTCATGGGTGTTCACGCTGTTCAAGGCACAGGAGCTCAGGAGGAAAGTGGATATTCCTGTTTTCGAAATATGCTTCCCAGTTCCTCATCGTGACTGCATGTGGTTGCACTCTAAAGCCATTAAAGTAATGTCAGAATAAACATCTTGTTAATGCTTTTGCTTCTTAGCACCGTTGACCCTAAAAATAATCCAAGGGACTTAATTGGTTTGAATGAAAGAAAATAATGCCTTTCATGTTTGTTTAACTCTAAACCTCTAAGCTCAGTAGGAATCTTATTAAATCGCTGCAGCGTGTCCCAGTGATGGAGAAGCAGAGGTGGCTTTTTTGGTCTTTCCATTTGCGGAAACCTGTGTTTGGGGCTAAAGTGAAATGAAGTCTCTCCGTCTGAAACCCACCACTGGGATGCTGTGCCACTTCCGACCCTCTTCCTACACATTTCTTGAAAGTCAGCCCCATTGATTTCGGTAGGCTACCCTTCCCAGGAAGTGATTGCAGCTGCTTCCAAGGAGCACTTTTCTGTGGCCCAGCTATTCCCCACTGAGGCTTCTAAAACCCATTGTCCTGTAAAAAATGTTGGCCATCTATATTTAATCATATGATTGCCTAGGAAGGATGCCTGTTGTGGCTATTTTCTTTTCCAAAGGCTTTTAGGACACGGAGTGCAATAAATTTCACGGCATAAATAGGCTACTGTTATACAACCTGGATTCATAAACAAGGCATGCGTGACAATACGGAAGACAGCACAAGCGTGGCCCTGCAAGGTAGCCTTTGAAACCATTGCCAACCTCAACGAAACTTTATCAGTGTTTGATTCATGCAATAGTGAGACTTTTGTGACATTGGAAGATAAACAGAACGATACAACCAGCATGTCGAAATTAAAAATAAGAAGCAGCACCCTAAGGCACGAACTGCTGTAAATGCTGGCAGAAAGGTAATTATGCCTTTGATCCTGCAATCTTCTGAGGTGAGATAATTGCTGCACGCACAGCAAATGAACTTTAGCCATGGGTGCTTATTCAAGGCCAATCCCTCTACAATATGAGCACTTGAAACAAGTCAAATATAAAATATAAAGCTTCACCTCTCACCAGTTTAATCATAACATGCAAAAGGGTAACTCCTCAGGGTGTTTCTGATGACACGGATGCTTTGCTTGGGACTGATCTTTCTGTTGTATTTACTCAAATACAAGAATTGATTTTTTCCTCTAGCTATGCCATACAATAGAGGGGGTCATCTCGAATTCACATACAAGTTACAGTGATATGTAACAACATTTGTGTATAGCATTTTTTAATAGGGTTAACTTATATTCTGAGTCATCCTCCTCTTTGTAAATATAGTAGCAGAAGAAGAAGAGTTGGTTCTTATATGCTGCTTTTCTCTTCCCGAAGGAGTCTCAAAGCGGCTTATATTCGCCTTCCCTTTCCTCTCCTTACAACAGAGACCCGGTGAGGTAGGTGAGGCTGAGATTCCTGCTCAGTCAGAACAGCTTTATCAGTGCCATGGCGAACCCAAGGTCACCCAGCTGGTTGCATGTGGGGGAGCACGGAATCAAACCCGGCATGCCAGATTAGAAGTCTGCACTCCTAACCACTACACCAAGCTGGCTCTGTCACCAAGCTGGCTCTCTTATATGGAGAAGTACCTTCTTATATGGATGTTATTTGATATGACCTAAGAGTGGAGAGAATTTTGTGCCCAATATCAAAAAAGCAACTTGCTAATTTACTTATCAGTGACACATTATGCATGGCCAGAATGCCCATGATGGCAGAGATGGGGCTTTGGTGGACAGCCCTGTTTATCCATGCCATCACCGCCATCCGAGGCCTGGCCCGACCCAAGCCCTCTGAAGACCCGCGTTAATGAAACGTGGATTCTTGCGGAGGCCTAGGTCTCCCAAGTATGCAGACCTGTGCATAATCAGCCCTGTGAAAAGCCTGGCTCCTCCTCCAACCTACAGTGTCCCTGCAGGGACACCTCTCACCCCTGCCAGCTTTGCAACTTTGCGGAGCCAACAGGGGCATCCCCCTGCCCCCACCATGGAAGCATGCTGCTCCCCACCTTCATGCAGTGTGGGCCCCATGCCCCCTATCCCCCCGCCGAAGCTGCCATCGCTTCAAAGCACTCCCGGCGCTTCTGGCCTCATGTTGCATGCGTGGGGCCATTGCACCAAGGCAGCCAGTGAGCACCGGGAGAGCTCCTCTCCCGTGCATACACAGGGGACAGCAGGGCTTTGTGCCTTGCTGCAACGGCATGGTGGCAGCCCAGCGTAGCTGCTGCCATGCATAGGAGAGGTTTGACTAGACATGTTCAGCTATGTTAAATCAACACATGGATGTAAGGATTCAAACCACAAGCTGTTCCTCCTATACATTATGAAGACATTACAGGGCAAAGGACACATTGTGTGGTGTGGTCTTATTCTTTTGCCATTTTCTGTTTAGTTAGGCTGATTTTTCTCCATTAAAATATATGCTTTTGACAATATGATGTGTATGTTAATTGTGTATAGTGGTATGTACATATAAATTGCATAAAAGCAGAAACAGAAGAACTATCAATAAAAATGAGGTGGACAAAAGTAAGTTTCAACATTATATATGGAATTAAAATAATTAAAATGGACATATTAAACATTATCTATAAGGCTATATTAGAAATTGTTCATCTGTACATATAAATAAAACAGTAAGACGATGCTGGGAGGAGTAAGGTGTGCAGCCAGCAGTAGCTGGAAGGGAGGGTGGAGGGCCTGGAACTGTAGGCCAGTACTTGCCCCTGCCCCAAGCAGCCCCAGCTGCGGCCTTGGCAGGCCTTGGGAGGACAATCTGGGACAGTGAGGGGGAGGAATGGAGTCCCTGCCAGTGCTTCCCCCCACCCAGGGCAGGCCTGACGAGGCTTCTGCAAGCTTCAATGGGACTTTTGGGGGCAGTAGGAGGAGAAGTAGAGTCCCCACCAGCACTCCCCCCAAAAAAGGCTCATCAAGGCCTCTCTAGGCCTCGGCAGGCCTGCCCAGGATGGAGGCAGGGGTCCAGCGCCCATTGTATTTTATATACAATGGGCTTTATTTCTAGTAAGGTCATATTAGCCATTGTCCATAAGAGACAAGGTAGTGGCATACATCCATTGGAGACTTTCTGAAGATGATATCATCTTCCCTTCTGCCCAGAATTTTCTATTAATACAAATCTTGAGGGTCCCTGTTCCCTAAGAGCAGCACGTTGGGTTTCTGGGTGCTTGATGTAAGTAAGAGACATCTTCCACATGTCCTCCATTGTCTACCTTTGGACCAAAGAGCAGCAAGAGAAAAATGCAAATGGAGGGGGAAATTCACTGATATTTCAACATTGCTTGGTTTAAGATCCAGGAATGATGTCACAAATTAACCCAATCTCTGTGGTATTTATAATAAATATTTTGGGGATTCCTAGAAAGTCATAGGAGAGTGATTTCAACTGGTAATGATATCAAACCACCAGAGATACTTTCATTTCTAAGGCTTTGCCCCTAAAGAGTTCCATGGAGTGCACATGCAGGCCTGATGGTCTTATGGGCAAGTAAAGTCATACCCCATAGTTAGAAATCTTGACACATGAAGAAACTGAATTTCACAGTTCTAGAGTATGGGACTGCCAGGTTTCCCAGATTGGTGGTAGACTCCCGCTGCTCATGGCATCACATACAGCCCACCCTGAGATGGTAAGACTGCTGCTAGTGCAGTACCGCGTATGAAACCTTACCACTGGGACTAAATACATGTTTTGTCATTACATGTTGTTAGGTAATAATATAAAAATATTATATGAATTATCTCCAATCTCTGGAATGGGAGTAGAAGAAGAAAAAGAAGAAGAATTGGTTCTCATATGCTGCTTTTCTCTTTCCGAAGGAGTCTCAAAGCGGCTTATATTCGCCCTTTCTCTCCCTACAACAGACACCCAGTGAGGTGGGTGAGGATGAGAGAGCCCTGATATCACTGCTTGGTCAGAACAGCTTTATCAGCGCCATGGGGAGCCCAAGGTCACCCAGCTGGCTGCATGTGGGGGAGTGCAGAATCGAACCTGGCACGCCAGATTAGAAGTCCACACTCCTAACCACTACACCAAATTGACTGTGGTTCTTCATTTTTGTTGGAGCTGAACTCTGTTAAAACTATCCTTAGTAATTAGGGAAGTAATTTTTATAACTGCAGCCTGTGTGTGCCATATTTGGGTTCCATGCTGGAAGAAAGTTAAGATAGAAATGTAATAAATGAATCTGATATCCCATTAAGAAGATGTCACAAACAAATACCTCAATCAACCAGTTAATCCTTCAGATGCCATGACACAGGACAGCACTTGAACCTCTATTTTGTAATGTAGAAATTTAATGAATGGTATTTTTTCTGCCACATTAAGTCCAACATGAGAGTCTGGGATGTAGACTGAGATGGCTGTGGTCACAGAGGGTAGCTTTGTTTTAGGGTACACAAAAAAGTCATAGATCTGTATATGTTTAGAGTAGCAATGGAGAGAAAGGTGCCTTTCTGCATGAAATATTCACTGAATATATATGTCTCTCTATTTTGAAAATAAATTTATACAAAGTGGGCATTTTCCCTTTGCGTGGTGGATTTAATGTGCCATGTTGTTCCTAGTATCATTTTCTGGAGCTTAAATTTCCTCTTCATGAATTTAATTTGTTAAAGATCACAGCAGGCTTTGTCACAGTATATTTTTAATTACTCCCTTTCCAGTGACATGTGGCTTTAGACTTCAGATCATATACTGGATGTGATGGAAATTAATTATTTTAGTATTTCAGCTTGTATTAAAAATCATTGTCATGACAATTCTTTGCATTGTGCAGAGATGGGAACTAGCCAAGTTGGCAGTCTGCGACATTCAACAGTAGTCAATAGACTTTTTGTTTCTTTGAAACTAAAAAGGAGCATAGATAATTTAAGGAAGAATGAATGAAACTGTGGCAATTCATTTGACAAATGATTAAGACTTATTTTGTGCTCCATAGAGGAACAAGGATAATTTAGAGGAAAAGTAACAATTAGGGTTATTGAATTAAATTTTAGGCAGTCTGTTATCCAGTTTTATAAATTATTAAAATGTGCATAAATTAACATGTTGCCAAAAGAGAAAGAAAATAATCTTAATTTTTCAGTGAATGTAATAACAAAGACTATTTGCATATAAGACTGGATTTCCTATTCTGTCATTCAATTGATGTTTTTCAATATAGATTGGCTAATCAACACAACTGGCTAAAGACGTCTTCTTTTTATGTTCATTTTTAATTTACACCCTTCGGTTACCCCCATGGAGACCCAACATGGCTTGTCATATTGTCCTTCCCTCCTCCACCATACTCTTACAACAATCTTGTGAGGTAGGTAAAGCTTAGGGATTGTTACAAGCCCAAAGTCACCCTGCAAACTTTCATGGCAGAACAAGGAATTGAATGTAAATGATCCAGATCCTAGTCTGAGACTATACCATGCTGGCATTCCCAAACTTATGGTTTGGATCTATCATATATTTTCATTCCATTTCCCCCAATTCCCCTTCTTATTATAGTGTTTATTGCACATTGTTTTAATCCATTCAGATCTCATTGTGCTTGTAATCGACCATATGGATTGATTGTATGGGGAGAGATTTTTAATCTGCCATTGCAGTTTTAATTTATGAAATATGGTTAGCAATACATGAACAGTATTCAGTCCCAGTAATTATAGATGGGCATGAACCAGCTGATGAACTAAAGTTCATCATACATTTTTAACAGTTCATGGTTCGTAATCCAATGTTCACGGATTTAAGAACCACCATGAACTTTCATGAATTTTGTTGCAATTTGTGGTGGTTCATGGTTTAAACACCTGTTTTCTGCTCTTCACAAAAAACAGCTGAGCAGCTGAGCTCAGCTGTTTTGTTTTAATGGCTCTGAGCTTGGGGCTTTCTACCCAAGAAAGCCTCTTTAAACCATTGACCCACAAGAGTAGTTGGCTCCATGTGGCTCAGCTGTTTAAAGGAAGTTCTTGGGCAGTGCTGTTGGCTGAACAAAGCCCCTTTAAACAGCTGAGCCACAGGAGGAGTTTTCTCCATGCAGCTCAATTGTTTAAAGGTTTTTTGGGGCAGCATTGGTGGTACAAGAAAGCCCCTTTAAACATCTGCATAGCATTGAGAAGGATGCTCTTGTGGCTCAGCTGGTTAGATAGGAAACAGCTGAGCTGTGGGACAGCCTGATTCCCTGGGGCTAGCATCACAAGAAAGCCCCTTCAAAGAGTTGAGCTGTGGGAACAGGCTGCTCCCACCACTCAGCTGTCTCAGGCACAAATTTCACAAACGTTCAGCTTGTATATGAGCTGACTGAGTTAGTGAGGTTCATCCTCACAACAATAACAACCCTTTGACCTAGGCTGATACCAGCATGTTTCCATAGCTCAGTGAAAAAATATCAAATGCATCATTATAGGACGGGGGAGACCTGTCTTTGCAGAAGTATGTGCAAAGGGTTCTTAGTAGACCATATACTGAACATGAGTCTGCAGTATAACTCGGTGGTTAATAGGCAAATGAGATTTTGGGTTGCATCAAAAGAAGTATCATGTCCAGATTGCATGAGGTGATTGTCCCACTTTGCTCTGGTTAGGCCTCACTAACAGAAATGCTGTTTCTGTGAATAGGCATTTACATTTCTGTGAATGTAAGTGGGTGGGCAGAAGGTATTGTAACTGAGCTAGCTCTTGTGGCCCTTTCTTGCATGCCCAAGGAAATGGTGATTGTCACTTGGGGGTCAGGAGGCAAATTCCTCCAGGCCAGACTGGCCAGTGATTCTGGGGATTCTAAGGGGTGGGCATCATCTGGACATGAAGTTGGGGTCACTTTGAGTGGGCAGGTAATTGTGAATTTCCTGCATTCTGCAGGGGGTTGGACTAAATGACCTGGAGGCCCCTTCTGACTCTATGATTCTATAAACCTTTGGTCTCTGAGACCTTAATTTCTACAATATACAGGCTCTCTGTTTGCCAATGCATATCATCTTAGAGGCTGAAATGAGCAGAATCTAAAGATTTCTCCATGGAAAAGTCTCTGTGCATATTCCAGGGGATCCAATTCTGTGGGCATACAAACAGGGTGCCCCATCCAATTTTCATAGTGATTCTCTGGTCTTGTCCTTTTTTTACCCCATAGGAAAGAATGGAGGTTGGATGGGGGGGCAAAGGGGGGCAAAGGGGGGGGGACAAAGAAAGACCAAAAACAAAACAAAACCTCAGCACCAGACCCAACTTTTCATTTTCCTGTTAAATAACTAAGGGTTCAGTTTGCTGCTTTAGGACAATAATGAGTCTTAAAGCAATCTCTTAATGCTGCAGGAACTGTCTATATGATAATTTCCCTATATATTTAAGTGTAGGAGCTTCCATATTTCAAAAATGTATTCCTATCTATAGGCTTTAAAATCCGCATTTCATTTTCCCCACTGATCCATACAAACGATGTGTTACAGGGAAAAAATGATAATCTATATACTAATAGCCAGCCCAGACTGATCAGCTGATACTTATATCTGTGGATCTTATCCAGGTGGAGAAAACTGAGATTTTTCTCCAAACTTTGGTGATACCAAAGGACTGCAGAAAAATGCAAACCTTCCTCACAAAAGCCCAAAATAGAGGAGCTCTTGTCTGCACTTGTGCACACAATGCACCCCAGCTTTCCAGTATCTCTGGTGCAGCTGGACCTGGCTCAACTTCCCCCAGGCTTGGCCCCATCATGGTTTCTCTCAGCATGGTGTCCCCTAGTGCAGCCAGGCTTGGTGCAGCTTCCCCATAACACTAGCAGTTTCCAAACAGCTGAGCAGCAAAGAGCTCCCTACTGCTCAGCTGTTTTTTGTGAGAACCAGAAAGCAGAAGCCACAAACCACAACAAACTACACAAAAAATTGTGGAAGTTTATGGTGATTCTTCAGTTTGTGAATATCAAATTTTGGCAGGTTCATAGTTTGCAAACATCACTTTGCAAATCATGAACTGGGCAAAATTTGTGATGAACTTTATTTCATCAGCCAGTTCATTCCCATCTCTAGTGCCTTTCTTTGTTGCTTCCTTCACATATGCCCTTCCAACACATGGCTCTGTTACTATGACAAAGGCCTCAGACCACGCAAAGCAAGGAATACTACAATTTGTTAGTGATATTCTAGCACCTGTGATCTTGGGGACCACTAGATGACTTTAACCTCATGTTATTTTAAATATTACATGTTATTAATATACAAAATGTCTATCATATAATTTGGGAAAATATAGTGCTAGGTTGGAACTTTTGATTTAGTTTAGATGAAGTTCTTGGTCTTTAGTACCTAAAACATTTCCATGCACAAGCCAACAACCAACCTGACCTGGAGCCTACTTACACTTCTCCCACCCCTGATCTGACTATTACTGGAATTTTGACCACAAAGTGAAGTTTCCCAAGCCAGATCGCCAAGAAATATTTTTGGCTTTAATCTGCAAATTACAACTCCAAGTTCTTTTTACTTGGACAGTGGGGATAAGTGACATCTGCATCCTGGTTTTGTTTTTGCTGTAAACACAGCATGTCAGATTACATATACTCATGAAGCTGACCATACACATGACAGGCCATTAATCCATCAAGATCAGTACTGTTTACTCTTACTGCCAGTGGCTCTCCAAGGTTTCAGGCTGAAGTCTTTCACAATACCTACTGCTTGATCCTTTTAACTGAAGATGCCAGAGATTAGACCTGGGGGGCTTCTACATGCCTAGCAGATGCTCTACCACTGATCCACAGTCACGCTCCCTACATTCTGTAGGTTTTTATTTTTTTTATATTTTTGCCTTCACTTTCGGGGCGACCCTTTTCTGCATTCCAGATCAATTCCTCTGCTATGCAATTATGCTAGTTCCGTGACTTTTCCTTGAGTACTAACTAATCAGTGACCGATAAAATTGTTTCATGAGACTACATTATGCTAATCAACCTAATTAGACACATTCTAATTTAAAACCACAGCTCTTATTGCTGTTCATATTGAAGTCAGTGCAGAAATTTCAAGAAGATACTTTTAATAATTCTCAACATTAAATGTATGTTCAACTTGTTCATTAAGGATTTTTTGATAATTCCACAACTAAATTTACAAATCAGACATTATTCCTGTGCATCTATAGTATAGTAAATTCTGCCTAAATGGTAAAAAGTTGCTTCCTTATACTCATCTGTAAACTGCCCGTGGCGCCGCGGGCGCCACGGACTAAATAAAACAGTAAGGGGTCCTGGGGCGGGATGAGTCCGGGATGAGGAAGGGTCCAGATTGGACCCTTCCTCATGACAGACAATCGGAGGGACCAATCGGCAGGCGCAAAGCGCCTGCCGATTGGTCCCTCCGATTCCCAGCCCCAGGTACTGCGAGCCGCGCGCAGCGCGCCTCGCAGTTGGTCCCAGCCTGACGCGGGGAGAGGCGCAAAGCACCTCTCGCCGCGTCAGGCCACCGCCTGGGAGAACCTACGGACTCCTCGAAGAAAAAAAAGACCCGCCGCTAGGGCTGCCGCCTGGGGGGGACTCCCGGACTAAAAAAAAACCAAAAAAAGAGACCCGCCGCTCGGGCCGCCGCCTGGGGGGAATCCCGGACTAAAAAAAACCCAAAAAAAGAGACCCGCCGCTCGGGCCGCCGCCTGGGGGGACTCCCAGACTAAAAAAAAACCAAAAAGAGAGACCCACCGCTCGGGCCGCCACCTGGGGGGAATCCCGGACTTAAAAAAACCCAAAGAAAGAGACCCGCCGCTCGGGCCGCCGCCTGGGGGGAATCCCGGACTAAAAAAAAACCGAAAAGAGAGACCCGCCGCTCGGGCCGCCGCCTGGGGGGACTCCCGGACTAAAAAAAAACCCAAAAAAAGAGACCCGCCGCTCGGGCCGCCGCCTGGGGGGACTCCCGGACTAAAAAAAACCCAAAAAAAGAGACCCGCCGCTTGGGCCGCCGCCTGGGGGGACTCCCGGACTAAAAAAAAAAAAAAACCCGCCGCTCGGGCCGCCGCCTGGGTGGACTCAACGGAGCCCCCGGCCCTTCCGAAGGAGAGGGAGTCCCCGACCCCGCGGCCCTTCCGTAGGAGAGGAAACTGCTCCAAGAAGGGTCCTTCAACATGGAGGCGGAAAACTCCCCGCAGGAAGCAAAGCTGCGCAATCGGCATCAGCCGATAATCTTACAATGTTCCTGCGCACGCTTCTGGAGCTTTCCCTGCAGCTCGCCGGCTGCCCGCATGGTCGTCCACGCCGGATCAGAGCACGCTATCCAAAGAGCGCCCGCCCCAGCTCTCAACCCGCAGCAAACACGTACTTCCGGGTTCGTCCAGAGCAAGCAAACAGGTTTTGGTGCGCAGCCTCCCTCTGGGAGGAAATGCCCACCGGGGTCAGAGGGAAAGAGGGGATGGGGTGGCGAGGTTGCCGTCGTTACTGCTCGCTTCAGAGCCAACGGATCTCCGGCTGTCCGCAGGAGCTTCTAGGCTGCTCCCTGCAAGATGAGGGCAGCTACGGGGCTTTCCGGGGACGCCAAGAGGGCTTGCCTCAGCCCTCAAAGAACGACTACGCTTCCAGCTCCGCAGGACAGCAGAGCCTGCACGCGGTGCCTACCCCCAGAATATGGAGCAGCTGAATTAGAGGCTCCTTAGCTGGTGAGTCACTGGAGGTTTCGTCTGCCTAGCCGATCAATTCGCTTACTCAAGCATCCCAGGGTAAGCAATTCTCTTAGTAAAGCATTCCCCTCCAGGAAAAGGCTAGCGCCCATTGTATTCCCACATACAATGGGCTCTTTTACTAGTGCAATTATAATGGCCTTTGGGGCTCAAAAGTTGAAGGTGAGGATACATGTCTATAGTACACAGGGACATGGTAACGACACTTGGAACTCATTGGCTTCCTCTAAATTTAGATGAAAAGCATCTTTTTACTTATTTATTTTGGTGGGGGGACAAAAAGAAGAAAAGAAAGGGGAGAAAGATATCCATAGAGACAAAAATATAACAGTGATGGACAAGCTACACATACTTTTCTATAAAAGGATTCAAAATATCTAAAAATAAGTCATTCATTCAAATATTGATAGTTATTATTTATTTATTCATTCATTCATTTATTTATTATTTAGACTTATTTCCTGCTACTCCCAGCAAGCTGGCTCATGGCAGCTCACAAAATAAACCCCCACATGCAATAAAGCCCCATTAAAACCCATTGAAATTGACATTCACACAGCACAACACAGCATAGTGGTAAAAAATAGAACCCCCTCCCATAGAGGAATGACTGCCAATAGGGTCATGAAAGGGAATACATCAGCAGGCCACACCAAAGATGTTTTAGAATTTGGTGGTATATCTTCCTTAGGGAAGCCATCTGATCTTCTCCCTGGCCAGGATGGGTAAGCGTCTAAATATCTCAACCTATTAATTTACTGGTGATAGGCATTTATCTAATATTGAAATGTGAATATTTTAGCTGAAGCAGGAGCACAGTTTTTGTTGACCACTGGTTAGCCTCAAATTCATGGAGAGAGGATTCATGGAGAGAGTAGCTATAAACCTTAAGGCCATAACTCATGCTTTGAATGACTGGTATGGAAGTATATACTAAATCCAGGACTAAAGCTATCCTATTTCTATAGACTAAATGGAGTACCTTGCTTAGATCTGAGGAATCAGGAGGTTCTTGAAGCTAGCCAATAACAACTGAGTAAGAGATGTGATGAAGCAACCAGGAGAGACGTGAAGCCATCAGGGAAGGAGTTGTCATATATAATGTTGATTGCTCTCTCTCATCTGCCACAATTTCAAATGGTATTGGAGGAGTGCCAAATTGTTCTCTTCCTGTCAGTCTAATGGGATTTGGATCGACTGCCCTGATTATACTTTCTCTCCTCTGGTTTATGCTGCTGTCTACTTTGTAGGGCTGCACCATATTCACATAACTATTTTAAGCATTCTTTGGGAATAAAACAGATTTGCACAGTGTTGTTTATTTTTTTAAGCCTTTTCATGCCTGCGGAATAGTTTTCAAACTTGCACATATGTCAAGCAAAATGCATGCTGCTCAGGATAATTTAACCTTAAAAAATGTTATGATAAAAGGTTTCTGGTACTGTCAGAATTTTACTGAAAGTTTTGGTTTTGCACTGTTATTGCTACACACTGATTGGTTGAAACAGTTTCCTCCCTATTATGTACTGGACCTGACATCTAGTGACAAAAAATGAGTATACTCAGACCGTACCCCACAGTTATGAAAAAATCTTTACCGAGATGTGCGCCTGGCCTTCTTACCCTTGCTCCTTAATTATTTTGTAAAGATCCATTTAAGCGAAAGAACATGGAGATACAGAGTATAAGACAGAGAAACAATTCAGACTGGGACCACATGGGGAAGAGAGAGATTTTAGCTCTCCCATTCCTCATGGTTTTTCTGATTGGATAGCGGGCTCCCAACTCTGTTATTAAGACTTTTTCCATGGAAAAAACGAGGATTTTTTTTTCTTTAAAGGTCTATGATGGTGCACTGTAGGGGGCAGTGTTCTCCCTGGGGTTAAAAGGGTTAAATCTCTTCTCCCCCATCCTTCATTGCCCCAATCCAATGGTTGGTGGTGGAAAGTGCCATCACTGTAAACTTATGGTGACACTCTAGGGCAGGCTTTTTCAACCCAGGTTTCGTGAAGCCCTGGGGTTTCTTGACTGTTCTAGAAGGGTTTCCTGAATGGGTAGCAATTAATTAATATTTTATATATATTTAAAAATTGTTAAACATATTTTGGGTGATATGAGCATATATGATACTATTGACCCATCCCCCTCCCAAAATGGCCAGTGATAACCTGGAAGGATGGGAAGTGGAGGGGCCCCAGGTGGGCATGCACACAGCCATGCTTCCCAATCATAGTCTGGATGATCATGCCATCTCTGGGGTTTCTCAAAGCCTGAAGAATATTTCAGAGGTTTTTCAGTGTTGAGAAAGGCTGTTCTCGGGTGAGTAGTGGGGTACTTCAGGGCTTGGTGCTCAGTCCGGTACTTTTTAACATATTTATTAATGATCTAGATGAGGGGGTGGAAGGACTACTCATCAGGTTTGCAGATGACACCAAATTGGGAGGACTGGCAAATACTCCAGAAGATAGAGACAGAGTTCAACGAGATCTGAACACAATGGAAAAATGGGCAAATGAGAACAAGATGCAATTTAATAAAGATAAGTATAAAGTTCTGCATCTGGGTCAGAAAAATGAAAGCATGCCTACTGGATGGGGGATACGCTTCTAGGTAACACAATGTGTGGACGAGACCTTGGGGTACTTGTGGATTGTAAACTAAACATGAGCAGGCAATGTGATGCAGCGGTAAAGCCAGTTTGGTGTAGTGGTTAGGAGTGCGGACTTCTAATCTGGCATGCCGGGTTCGGTTCTGCGCTCCCCCACATGCAACCAGCTGGGTGACCTTAGGCTCGCCACGGCACTGATAAAACTGTTCTGACCGAGCCGTGGTATCAGGGCTCTCTCAGCCTCACCCACCCCATAGGGTGTCTGTTGTGGGGAGAGGAATGGGAAGGCGACTGTAAGCCGCTTTGAGCCTCCTTCGGGTAGGGAAAAGCGGCATATAAGAACCAACTCTTCTTCTTCTTCTTCTTCTAAAAAAGGCAAATGCCATTTTGGGCTGTATCAACAGGGGCATCACACCAAAATCACAAGATGTCATAGTCCCATTGTATACGGCACTGGTCAAACCACACCTGGAGTACTGTGTGCAGTTCTGGAGGCCTCACTTCAAGAAGGACGTAGATAAAATTGAAAGGGTACAGAGGAGAGCGACAAGGATGATCTGGGGCCAAGGGACCAAGCCCTATGAAGATAGGTTGAGGGACTTGGGAATGTTCAGCCTGGAGAAAAGGAGGTTGAAAGGGAACATGATAGCCCTCTTTAAGTATTTGAAAGGTTGTCATTTGGAGGAGGGCAGGATGCTGTTCCCACTGGCTGCAGAGGAAAGGACACGCAGTAATGGGTTAAAACTACAAGTACAACGATATAGGCTAGATATCAGGAAAAAGAATTTCATAGTCAGAGTAGTTCAGCAGTGGAATAGGCTGCCTAAGGAGGTGGTGAGCTCCCCATCACTGGCAGTCTACAAGCAAAGGTTGGATACACACTTTTCTTGGATGCTTTAGGATGCTTAGGGCTGATCCTGCGTTGAGCAGGGGGTTGGACTAGATGGCCTGTATGGCCCCTTCCAACTCTATGATTCTATGATTCTATGATTCTATGGATCTTTCAGCATTTTTTCCCCTACCATTACTGTCCCTAACATTCTTGTTGCTAGGATGTATAATCTATCTCCTCATAAAAATCCAGGGAGCATATATCTGCACAGCACTCAAAAGCAAGAACAATCTACTATTGACCTTCTGCAAACAAGCAGCAGAATGAGGATTCTTCTCTCCAATGAACCTAGGAGTCAAACTGTAGCTGAAGCTCAGTTCTCAATAGATTTTCCTTGCAGCTTTGTCCAAGGGAGATAAACCTCAGACAATTCTTCTTTGTTTGTTTATTTAACTGAAGCAGTTTTATTTTTTTAATTCAAATGCAACATAAATAATCAGAACCAGCAAGCAACACATTTAGTTCATCAATTAAAAACAGATGAAAGGAGATAATGTTCGCAACTATTCTTTTCTTATCCATTCATTCATAACAGCGGGAAGTTATTTTTGTTTCTTCTTAAAGAATACAGCCAATTATTGCCAAAAAATCTAATCTAAAATATTCTTAGAATTTTGAATTGCGGTTAGTTCAACTATTGATTGCAACATTTAAGAACCATTTCAACTTGCCAAGCAGTTCTGCCCCTTCTCAATAAGAAGCTGACAGTACCCTCACAGAAGTCAGAGCAAATAGTAGTACTCTCTGGGATCCCATGAGAACCCATACAATGCAGGAAGACTTCAAACAGTCACAACAGCCAGGTAGGCAGAGCCCAAGGCTACATCCTGGAGGTGAATGGAGATGGATGGGGGAGAGACAAGGGAGAGGTGTGAAAGCAAAAGGAACAGACCAAGGCAATAAAACATGACCAAAGGGCTAATTAACTAACAGATCACAAAGCTGCTATTATTCATGGCAGAAGCCTAGCATTCTGCCACTAAGTGAGAGAGGAAATTGAGATAGTCTATACAGTTCTAGGTGCTACTGCTGCAGCCGCCTCTTCTTTGCATGCTAGAAGGAAACGCCATTCCCTTTGTATGAATAAATTTCCATTTGTCAAGATCCAGACAATAACCAAGGCTCTTATTCCATTTAAGAATATGGATTTTCCCCTTATCGGAATTCAGATGATCAAAAGTGGCAATTATGTATCTATCTACAGTAGTAGACCTCTCTCACTAACAAGTCTGTGGAACGAGAGTCGGGGAAATTCAAAATTTCACACACACACATACCCTTTTAACTAAAGAAACTCCAACTAACACACAGGTTTGGGTTTGCATCTAGTCTGTTGAACAGCTGAACGGGCCTCAGGACTAGGTAGATTATTTCACTGCTAACACATTCAACAAATTACCTAGTTCAATGGCAGCAACCATAGTGAGCTGATCCCCATATTTTTTTTTCAATTCGGCGGCAAATGGCTGTGCCTCTATTAATTTTATTAGCTCTGTCAGCAGCCTGTGATACAATCTTATTGAGGCACATGGAAGATGAAGTTCAGCTTAGAGGACACACCTTGGACTGACTGAAAGGGTCCCTTTCAAAAACCAACTTTAATTGCCATGAGACTTACCTTGTGGGGTTCCACAAAGGTCGGTCTTAGTCTCCATTATTCCCCAGGTTATACAATCTCTTGAGTAAAGCCCTTAGGAGAAATCATTTGCAGCTCTTCAGTTCTTTCTCCAAATTTCTCCGAGCTGACTATTGTTCAAGTCTGCCTAGGACATAATTTCAGAAATGTTACATTATCTATAAGAGACAGTAAACCAAGATGTTGATATTATGTGTCAGCAGTAGGATGTCACGAACCATGGGTTGGCCTGCTCAACCAGAAGATAACCCTTCTTACAAAGCTGCTCCAGACACAGGTGGTGCAGTCTTTATTCAGAAAAAGGTTCCATAAGGTGAAACATGACTAGCATGGTAGGGGCAGGGGATACATTGACAGGAACAAGGATGGGTAGCCCCCGTAGGGGTATTTATAGGGGATAATTTCGGCAGGAAGAGGGGTTCACATAGGAAAAGGCTATTGATCTAAAAAGGCGCTGAATAGTTGGAGATATCTGGTCTGCCCTTACAGTCTCTGCCCTACAGAGAAGGTTCAGAGGAATGTCTGGAATCTCACTGGGTGGAGCTCAATGAATGTCTGATCTATCTATGCACAGATCTTACTGATAGAATGGTGAGGCATAGGTTGGACTGTGCCATTACAGGCTAAAGGAGATATAATTATTAATGATCTCTGTTTTTAAGAATTCTCTGAGAACACAAAAACAATATAGTTGGACCAGGATTTTTGTCTTTCTGTTTTTATCACTATAAGTTTTAATATAATTTATTCATTGAAGAATATTTTCTATATAATCTTACACAAGGCTGATTCTAAAATGGTCCCATCTCACAGTCTACCCTTCCCATCCCATTTTTCTGCCTGTTTAATGAAACCAGAGCAGCAAGAAGGAAATAATGTACTTAGTTTACCTTGTAATTAATAAATGTAATTAATTTATAAATAAATATCATTGTGACTATGTAATTTTAAGTATGCCAGCTAGCAGATAAGCTTACTGAACTAGTAGATTAAACAGAAATGTTTAGATTATGCTATTATTGTGAATTTGCCCTCTGATCCTTATGGCATCTTTGCATGCAATCCCAGCATCTCCATTAGAAAGGATTGGGTACCCAAATTATGTGAAAGACTTCTACATAAGACCCTGGGCAGTCAGAGAATGTAATATTGACCTTGGTAGACCAATGGTATGACTCATGGTAAGGCAAGTTCATGTGTTCATATGTTTAAGTAGCCATCCTCTGCTGGACTTGCTTGAAGCACCTTGAGGATACAGGATCTCTTTTTCTGAGGATCTGCTGCTCATTAGGAGTGCTTTCCTCCCTCCTCTACTTCTATATTTTAAATAAAGCAATTTTTTCAAAACATAATGCAAAGGAAGCAAATGTAAGCAAATGCTAGGCCCAAGAACTCTTCACATCATACTGTTGGGCAGGAATCAGGTACCAATTCTACTGCGTCCTCTCAATGTTCACTTCAGCTGTGTCTGCACAGCAAAGAGTTTTCTGTAGTCCAGTTTAATACTTCAGTCTCAGGTTTGTTTGGTTATTAAGGTCTCCTTCGACACGGACTCTCTCCCACCAGACCTTCAGGTTGCTCACGAGGTAATTTCTCCTGCCCTCATTTAGCACTGAAGAAGCTTCTTGGGACTCAAGCAAAACATCAAGAGTTTAAATAATTTTATTTTTATGGAGATGCGTCTTTAGTAGTTTTGGGGTTGTGTTAGAAATTTAATGTATTCATTGAATTTTTATTGTAACAAATTATCCCATTTTCTTCTAATTAAATTATTATAGTTCTGTTGACCTTGTACCATAACTTATTATTAACAGAAATGTTCTGCACCTACTACTTTTCTTTTTCCAATTTGAATGTCACGCTGTAGTTAACACTGTAATGGTGAAATCCAGTTTCATAATACTTTGATTACTGAAGATAATAATAGAATACTGGATAGATGTACAAAAATGGCAGTGCAGTGCAGATTACATAGATATGTATTGGCAGCTGCTCAAATAGCCTATTTCATTCTATTATCTTCCTTACACACTAATATTTTAGCAAATGATTATTATCCTGATCTGTTAAGATATGAATGATGAAAACTCTGAGGCTAGGAATGATTTCCACAATGAGCTAGTAGCTATGTGACCTCAAGAATATAAAATCAGGCCACAAACAAGCAACATAAATGTAAGACTATATTATACCTTACAGGACTCTTGGATAAATTCTGTATATTTGAGCAGAGAAGTGTGTGTTCCTGATAGAGCACCAGAACATATCTAGCCAGTAATGAGGGAGGGATTCTGCATACCTGGGGGAATCCCTAAAAACCCTATAAAATACCATTTTCCAAGAGGCAACTCCATTGCCCATCTGTTCCCTTCCCTTGGGGAGGAAAGGTAGACTGTGTGGTATACAATAGAATCCAGTAGAAACAAAAGTCCTAGAATAGCTACAGAGGGTGAATATACTAAGACTTCCATATCTTCTGTCATCCTTACCACCACCAGCCACTCTTAGGAGGTTTGGTGTTGGGAGGTGAATGCATTATAGCACTATGTCAACATCATATCATAACCTATAAAAATGAGACGGAGTGGGCATGTACTCAGCTATATGTTTCCCAGCTATATTCTGCCTGATTATGCTACTTCTGGGGTTTCTTGAACACCTAAGAATGTTTCAGGGTTTTTTCAACAGTAACAAAGTTGAGAAAGGCTGCTGTATATTATACCTAGAAAAGTCTCCCAACTACTTCTGCCATCCCTTACCATGGCTTTGGGGACCCTTTTTATATCTCTTAGAAAGCCAGACCTTTCCCTTTCTATGCCTCGTGCAGTTCTTGAGCACATGGGACAACAGTCTGTAAAATGATGCATTACCCTCATTCCCTAAAGAGTGTGCTATTCAATATCTTTCCATGAAGATATTTCCTTGAGAACACGGTTATTTTTGTCTCCTTTGAAGCAGCCATTAGGCACCATTTTCAGATAGTTTTCATGTAGTTCAGCTCCTCACTACTCCCTTTACAGGCTTTTAAAAAAAAATATATCGGTTCATCTGACCTCGCTGTCTTAAAAAAAGAGAAAAGTTGTCTGTATTTTGGAGTTCTTAAAACTAGGGTGGCACTTTGGTACAGATTAAAGACACAGGGAAGTAGGACTTAAAAAAATTAGGTCATGATTTTACAGGATTTACATGAGGAAGGCTTATATGAAAGATTGACATTAGAGAAAGAATTAAGGCAATCATGCTAACCACCACTTATATACTCTTTGTTTTGGAGTGGCTATCCTTATTCAGTGAGAAATACTGCTACTGTAAGTAGAGTTACCCCTTTCTAGAGACATTGAAGTCAATGAATTTATAGGGGTACAAAGGGGAGGAGAAATGAAACTCGGGAGGGGGGAATCCCATCTCTCCCTCCTCCCTTTGCAAGTCCAGCCCAATCTGGCGGAATCAGAGAGGCTCCCAGTGCCTACCACTTTTGAACCCAGAGCAGTTCCCCGAATTAGCTGCTACCACAGCAGGGCCCCAAATGACTCCCAGAATCTGCCAATGCTACAGCTGGGCTTGAGGTAGCCCCTGGAGTCAGCTGTAGCAGGACCTCAAATGACAGTACCTGCTGCCACTGTAGCTTCAGCATCTACCACCCCTGTGATGGGGCCTGGAGTCACTCCCTGCATCTATTGGCATGGCAGAGTCCCAAACAGTTCCTGGCGTCTACCATCCCTGTGGTGGAGCCTGGAGTGGCACCTGGCATCTGCTGCCACTGGGATCCAAGGATCTACCACAGCTCCCCATCGCCACCGCAGAAGCCAGGCAAGTGCACTGTCTGGGGCCCTTTTCAGGTTTGAAGAAAGACCAGTCTTGCCTGTTCACTGCTCTAGTCACTGGATTTATGTAGCAAAAGAAATCCTGATGTCACTAACAGAATTGTACTGAAAATTACTTGGGCAGCAGCAACAGCAATGGGAACCTGTTTTAGTGGAGACATGACAGACAAAGGGAGAACACAACAATAACAAAAAAGGAGGGGGGAGACACAAAAACCATCACCATCTGTCCTTGGTTCCCAGACAATTCTTCCAAAAAATTATAGGTAACAAATGCTTATTTATCCTTTCTGAAGTCTGAAGGCAAGTATTGCTCAGATGAAATAACTGCTATTATGGCAGCAATGTTATGAAAGGTGAAAAGTTCTTCTCTGGCTAAGACAAAGAGCAGGTGAAAAAGCAATGAATGAGAACAGGAAACTATTATGCAAAAGAGGAAGTGGTGACAAAAAAGCAAACCAGCATCCTAAATGCTGTTCAGGATTTGGTTAAGATGCAACAATGTTTTCTCACTTTTTAATCAAATATGTCTACGATAATTTTTAGCAGCATGGTTTCCATTAAGATAAACTAGGTATAAAATAACAAAGGTTGGGCTACAGATTGATCTTTTGTTGAACTGGGACATATCTAAATGATCTTCCAAGGCTTTCTCCTGTCATACTTCCCTGCATAATTAGTATTCTGACTATAGGTACAGCAGCAAAGAGACTCTGCCTAGGTAGCTTGTTGCCCAAGGACTAAAATACAAGAGCTGTATTCTGAGCACAAGGGATGGAGCCTTGAAACTGGCTAATTCATAAACATTTTCCTGTCTGCACAAGGTTTAAAGGCCCATCTGCTCTCAAGGCACCACCTGAGACTTACCTTGCTAAAGTTCACTTGGAGATAGAATCCTGCAAAGGATTGTATTCAACTAGCAGAAAAGCCCATTGTAAAAAAAAAAAAAATACAGTGGGTGATAACCTTCCCTCCCCCCCCCCCCCGGGCAATTAGAACAGTTCCTCAGTGGAACAGTCTTCCTTATGTGATGGGTTCTTCTATGGAGGTTTGTAAGTAGAGGGTAGGTGACCATCTGACAGTATTGTTGAATCTGTGAATGTAAGTGATCATGAGAGAAAGGGGGCAGGAAGGGAAGAGCCATTGCTTGGGTCTTATGGCCCTTTCTTATATACCCAGAGTAATGGCTATTGCCATTTCAGGGTTAGGAAGAAATTTTTATCAGGCTAGATTGCCAGGAACCCCGCAGTATTTCTTTTCTTTCTCTGGGCATAGAGCAAGGGTCACTGGGGGAGTAGATGTTATGTATGAATTGGTTGCATTGACTCTGAGGTTCCTTGCAGCTCTATTTTTTCTATATCTTCTAAGCTGCTTTTGTATGGACCCTATTCAGCAGAGGTTGTGATCATTAGGACTATTTCTAGGACTTGTAGGGGGGGTGGCATTTCCTCACTGATTTTTATTTGAACTTCTCCCTGATTGTGTGTTCACAAGGGTATGTGCTTTGTATAATTGTTTTAAATATTTTATATAGAATTGTATTTTAAACACAGTTTTAATGTTTGACATGTTTTAATGTTCACCGCCTTGCGGACCCTGGATTTGGTTGAAAGGTGGCAGAGAATTTTTAAAAAATCATTTATTAATTTGATGCCAAACATTCTCATAGTGAATGAATTCTGCTTTCTCTGCTTGCATCTGATGCTTACTGTTTTGACCATGCATCTATTTGCACAAGATCGTCAACATGTACATGTTCATGAGGAGATTAACTTGATGAATGTTTCTGCTTTTGGACATTGTGGGCTAGGCACATAAACAGCAGTCCCAACCAGATATTTATTTTACATGCATGAAAAACAAACAATATGCTTTTGGGGGTCATTTTCAGTGTTCTGAGTTCACACTCTCTCTTTAGCATCTCAACACAACTATAAGCAGAGCAGAAAACAAAGATATTAATGTTAGCCTTTTCAAGGGCCCCGACCAGACCAAGCGGCTAGCAGGACTGGCTGGCTCCTGTGATAGGGCCAGCAGTGAAATGGTTCTTTCATTTCTCCAGGATAGTCTCTGAAGTTGTTCTGAGCTTTACAATTCTGTTTTAGGAGCATCATCAGCTGCCACCTAGAACAGTGGTCCCCAATCCCCGATCCAGAGACCAGTACTGGTCCGTAGATCAGTTGGTACCGGGCCGCAGCTCCTCCTCATCCTCCTCCCCTGGCTGCTGCCTCAGGGGCTGCCCTGCCACTCTGCCGCCGGCTCATCTTTGGTGCTCTCCAGTGGCCGCCATGGCTGGGGCTCCCCTTTGGCGTGGCACTGCACAGCTGCTGCTGGCAGCACCCCCCAGTGGGCAGCGGGAAGTCAGGAGCACCGTGACATCCCTCGGCAAAAGACTACCCTCCCCAGTAAAATTGTCAAGTGTTGACCAGTCCCCGGTGATAAAAAGGTTGGGGACCACTGACCTAGAACACCCAGGAAGGAAAGTAAACTTTACCCCATAAATTCAATTAAAGCTAGGGATTTACCCTACTCATTAAACTCAAGTGCACCAGACTGTGTTTTTCCTTTAATATCATTGGAATTTGTGCTGACAAAATCTCAGGCAGTCTTTTAAGAAGGACTAAGGCTTCAGAGATACTTGATATAAGTTGTTTTTATTTTATTTTATTTTTATCCCCAAGCACATTACTTCCCACGTGCTTTGAAGCACACCTTTAGCCAAGTACCTAATCCAGTTTTTAGATTGTTTAAGGTGATCATGCCCAAAGGCAATCCTTTTCAGCTCAATCAAGTTACTTGGGAATGCTGAGCTGGCACATTTACTTGTGCTTTCAGCTAAAATCAGCCAATCGCTAACTCTGCCACCACTTAATGCTAAAATAGGAGTGAATTTTCAATCACCAGAGAATTTTTTCCCATTTGCCACTGCTAATGGAAATGTGCCTCACAGGCAGCGCCACACAGCTGTGAAGAGAGGCTTCCCACCTCCAAGAAATCTCCTCATACAAACCTATTTACTTTGGTGATGTTTGCAAGAGGACAGAATGCAAAAGCGTTTAAATACACTACTGTAAGAAATTACACACAAATGGGTTCAAAATCTTAGGACAAGAACTTTCAAGAAGGACTAGGGACTACAACAGTCATGGCTCTGATTTACCAATGCCACAGGATGACGTGGCAGAGGAGTGGGTGATGAGGAGGGTGTGTCTGGGTGACATACCCAGTGGCACATAAGGATAGCACGGTGCAGGGATGCGTCGCATCAGTGGGGGGGGGGGAGCGGGTCATTGTAAGGTACCACATTTATAGGACTGGCCTTTTTTGCCCCAATTACCGCTGCAGAACAGCATCCCTCCCACCCACTCCTTGTTAGGTTTGTTTATGAGTTATGATTCTATTGGCCTATATTTGAAGTGTTTGGGTTTCATTTTTTCACAGCCTGCAGTTTCACATGGGATGGAGCTTGTAGGCACATCACTCAAATGCTAGGTGTTCCTTCCTATTCCTGTTAAGTGCACCCTCATCGCCCACCAGCTGCTCAGAGGGACTTGAAAATCCTTTTTTGAAGTGAGCTAGAAGGGTGGTGGTGGAGGGGAGAAATTATACAGAAATTTCTTACTAAACATGCACGTGCTATAATTTATTTTAAAGACCAGTTACTGCCATCCCCTCCCTCCTTGGCATGTAGCTGACATTGCTCAAGTGAATGGGGATGCCGGCAAGCAAAGAGGACATACTTCCTTCCGTCAACCAGCTGCAGGGCAGGATGAGTTCACCCAGCTTGTGGGCTGCATCAAGAATTGATCAGCGCCTTAAGCAGGGCAGCAAGCTTAAAAGGAGAGCCAGCCAGGTGCTCAGCCTCCTTTTGCAGCTGGCCTCTCAGCACGATCTTTGTGACCAACTTTCCTCCCTTGTTATTCAGGTTTTGGGCAGTTTAATTGTTTGTATTTGTCACAGCTGGTGGTTTTGAATGTGGGTAGATTCTGTGAGGCTGAACCCTTGTGTATGTGCTGGATTTTGCCTATTTCCTGTGAGCCTCCTTATGAGGCAGCACTTGTGCATGAGCAGTGGTGACTTCCCAGCCAAGGAGACGGCTGCCGCACATGACAAGGTGACTGGGAGGACCCGAATAGAGGTTGACACTTGTGGGCTTCTCCTTTGCTTCACCTTCCCATGGACTGGCGGACCTGATGGGTAGGGAGAGCTTGACAGACATGTTGCTTGGACCCCATAGGTGGGCCTGCCAGTATGGGTTCCCCTCCCCATGGAACTTTGGTCTGCTGACTGCAGGATGGGGAGGTTTACTTTTAGGATCCACCCTCACCTGTTGGGATGCCTTCACTCATTTGTATAACAATACTATTTGCTGAGTGAAGAAATACTTCCTTGTCCATCCTCAATGTCCATCACCTTCATTATATATCCTACATTCAAATTATGTTATAGAAGAACAGGTATACATACTCCCCCCATGCATAATTTTATAAACCCCTATTATGCTTCCCCCAATAATATATTCTCTATATTTATAAGCTAGAGATTACTTGATGTTCTGATATGAAAGGTAAAAGAATAATAAAGCAATCAGACATGCAATCATGTCATGATTTCTTTTTTTCAGTGTTTTATCTTTGCACACGCATTCATCATTTATGTTGTGGAAGAAGATGTAGAATAACTGGAAGAAAGTGGTAGCAAGCTGTGCGTGTTCCCATTACTGAATTTATTTTAGAAATTGTCCTAGCTAAATTAGAATATAGATGGAATAGTAATCAGGGCAAAGTGAAATTAGGAGAAATGATTAATGCTATAGAGGAATAACATAGTGAAGCTAATATTAGTAGACCCCTACAAATTTGAATGTATGAGACCAGTTTGGGATTGAATTACACACCCAAGATATTATAGAGACTAAGTTATATTCAACAACCAAAAAACATTATTAGAGGACTGAGTTATTACAATATTGAGATTTTGAATTCACTGATGAAGAAATCAAAAACAGACATATACCTGGGAATCCATTTTGAAATTGTTTTGAATATTGTGAATTTGGTTTGAACATTAAAGCACTTTGCCATCACCAGCTTGAGACTTTTTTCTTCTAGTGTATTACAGCTGGCGGCTCTTCACCCGTTGTCCCTGTTGTTGTCAGCAAGGCCAATTCTGGATCACTTATGCCTTTGATTTTGTAGAACCTTCCTGACAAATACTGATTTTTATTTACCAGGCCATGCTTGAGAAAAGTCACTTCAGTTCCTATGTGTCTCCAGCCATTTTATTGTTCACCATTTACAGTTTCAGGCTGTAAATATTCTTTATTTAGATCTTCCTGCACTTTCCAAACTCTCAGGACCCATGCTGGTCTGTCTGTCTGTCTGTCTGTCTGCCAGGGGCAGCTAACTCACTGGCAACAGAGCCCAAAGAACAGAAAGAACTGTGAGATGAAAGAACCATGAGGAGACAGTCCGGAGTGGGATATGCATGTTGATTGGCCAGCCACTGGGCAGACATCCAATCAGGCTAGAGGAGGACACAGCCAGTAGCCGTACAGGCAACCTGATTGGCCAATAAATGGTGAGGCCCAACTCCTCCTAGGACCCCTTACCATCTTTATTATAATGCTAATGGCTACAGATATGCATGTCAAGGAAACATAAGGAAATATGCTGAAGGATATATATTTTCCTTGACACAAAGAAAGTCTTCAGTATTATCAAGAGAGCGTAACATCTTTAAAAGTCATTAAGTTGTGGCAACTAGCTAATCCCGTGTTGGTAAATGACACTGGTTGTGATGCCAAGAGTAATATTGTGAAGTTCTCAATTTTGCCATTGTCTTTGATGAAAACCAACTCTTGAGCTTTAGAAAAGTAATTAGATATTAGAGCATTAAGCATTAAGCATTAAGACTGCATCCCAACAAAGGAAGGTTTAATATAAACATTTATTCATAATGTCGTGTCTCTACAGAGCTTTTCATCTTCTGAGCATGTCTAACACAGCAACTAATTCCTTAAGAGGACTTTAGCTGCATATTTTCATGGAATCCAAAAAGTCTGGAAAGAGCCTGATACCAAAGAACAACTGCAAATAGCAGCAGTGTTCACAATTAAATGGCCAAATCCTCTCTGTCTCTTTCTCAAAAAAATGGAATGGAACACTGTGACAATAGAGTAGATGCACTATAAAAATGGCAATGAAAGCATCGACTGATTTAAAAAATAATGCAGAAAAATCTGGCATTATATTATTAAACAAAGGGGCTAAGTTTCCTGCTGTGCTGAACACTCTTCTAAATAAAAAGGCAGCATTCAGATCAAAATGTTTTTTTTTTACAACTTGAGCTTAAAGCAAGATATACAGCCTTGAAAATAACTACCCCATGCATGCATTCCAGAAAAAAATAGTAGTTTCATACCTTGCTATTATTCACGGTGTGTGTCCAGACTGGAGAATAATACATCAGGCATATCACACAAAAATAGCACATAAACAAGAACAGCAAATGAAAGGGAAAGAACTAGCATGATTGCATGTATTATGGCACAAATATAAATGATGATGTCATAATTCTTTGCTTTCTAGCAAGAACCCTCAATTACAGAGCAGATGGGTTCAGTCCCAAGAACTCAGTTTTTAGAGTGGAGATTAGAGCTGGCCTCACAGGCAAAATGTGACTGTTGCGTGGTGCAATTCCACAGTGTAGACATAATAAATAATACTAAACAGGGATTTGCTATTCAGCTCAGATAAGTATGAAAATGCTCAAATCAATGCTGATTCAGCTATTTTGGGGGGTTATCTGAGCCAACACATCCCATTAGTTTTAAATAAGCCAAATCAGAGAAACATGAATCGATTTGGGATTGATTCATCTAACTGATGATTCAACTGCTTGAGAATGACCTCACAAAACACCTGATTATGAAGATCAGCTCTTTGCTTGTATCTTTAAATGTCTCCCCAGCATACCCCCCTGAAGCTATGAAGACTGAGCTCTGCAGTTACACAGCCTTAGATGAGGTCTGCTGGAAAGAAAGTTCCTGCCAAACAGCTGATCCTCAGGATCTATTAGTTGGCGGGATCTTTAAATATCTCTCCAGCAGACCCCAGATGTCAGACTGTGCACTGGAGGTAAAAGATAAAGGTAAAGGTCCCCTGTGCAAGCACCGAGTCATGTCTGACCCTTGGGGTGACGCCCTCTAGCGTTTTCATGGCAGACTCAATACGGGGTGGTTTGCCAGTGCCTTCCCCAGTCATTACCGTTTACCCCCCAGCAAGCACTGGAGGTAGAGGCATTTAAATGCCCAGTGCAGCTGATCTGCAGAGAAAGGCTTATTTCCACGAATCAGCTGTTTGGCGGGCTGTTGTCAAATAGATTTAGCTGTATTCAAATCACCCCAATCTGAATCCTAGAGCAGCTAGAGCCATTCGCCACAATGTCCTGGATAGCCACTCTCAGAAGTATGATACATTTGCATGATGAATGATGCCTGATAGTACAACATTTGGCAGTATGACACTGACTAGCTACAGGCATAGGTCACAAGCCTTTGGGGTACACTTTCACTGCAGTAGTCTGAAGTGCACAAGAGACGTGGATGGTTGCCATCAGGTCCCTGTGAAACAGGAAAGTTAGGAGACTTTTTACTTATTAATTTTGTGGGGAATCCCACCAGTAATGGTGGTAATAATAATAATTTGGAATGCCATCTAATACTTGATACTATACTTCATCCTGTTGGCTGGACAGAATCAGTTTGGTCAATTTAAGGGCCTGATTGCAGTTCTTCCACTTGGGTTTTAATCACTATAGATAGTAGTGGAATGAAAAGTGTCTAACCTCTCCAGGTTCTCAGGATAAGGTATATATTGTAGAAGACTGGGTAAATACTTCTTCAGAAATTAATTCTTGAAGCTAGAATCAGAACTTAGAGTTCAGGCTTTTCTCTGTAAAGTATTTCTCATATCTAGATACTTTCTTAAAAAGAAGTGTGCAGCATTCCTCTTACCTTACAGTGTCTGATGTTTCACTGGTTTTCATATACAAGTATTTATACCTTTACAACTGAAAAAGCTAAAGGTATCCCCTGTGCAAGCACCGAGTCATGTCTGACCCTTGGGGTGACGCCCTCCAGCGTTTTCATGGCAGACTCAATATGGGGTGGTTTGCCAGTGCCTTCCCCAGTCATTACCCCCCAGCAAGCTGGGTACTCATTTTACCAACCTCGGAAGGATGGAAGGCTGAATCAACATTGAGCCGGCTGCTGGGATCGAACTCCCAGCCTCATGGGCAGAGCTTTCAGACTGCATGTCTGCTGCCTTACCACTCTGCGCCACAAGAGGCTCTTTACAACTGAAAGAGTTTACAAATTCCAGAGGGGTAATTTTTTTTGTAGAAGATAAGGCAGCAAGAAAAGATGGACTGACTCAATGACTCTCAGTTTGCAAGACTGAGTGTTGCCAGGGCCCCTCTTGGCCCTGGTGGGGGATGGGGGTGTAGGGTTGTCAGATCCAGGTTGGGAAACTCATGGAGATTTGGGAGTGGAGTATGGAGATGATAAACACCTCAGTGGGTACAATGCCATAGGAAGGAACAGGGGGAAATTATGTCATGATATTACTTCTGATATGAATCCAGAAGTAAAGTTACCACATCAGCATCCAGGTTTGCACCATTAGAGACATGACAGCGCCTTTGATTAATATACTTGCAGCCCATCTGTTCTTTTTCTGAAGCTTTTATTTCCAAATGGAATGGTTTGCTTTTGAAGATATACCTTACATTTGCTTCCCTGGCTTTTAAAAACAAGTCTGTGCACATAGGATCATTTCATACATTACAGGGTTTCAAATCCAGGATTGCTACTGTGATGGACGGTGCTTTTTAAAAGCTTAGAAGTGCTGTACAAACAGCTAAAAAAAACTGTGAAGAGTTATTTTTTCACAGAAACAGAGAGCCTTGAGTGACAGGCTGCTCCAAGAAATCTGATTGGTTAGCATAAGTTCAGCAGAGAAAGACTTGAGAGCTGCATGCTGAGAGACCAGTCAGTCTGATTTGTATCTTGATTGTATCTTGACGCTGATAGTCTGATTTCAGCCCAAGCCGAGAAGAGTCAAGTACTGAGAGTTTTAAAAAATCAGCCCTGACTGGGAGAAGTTTAACGTAGACTGGAAAGCTGAGGAAAGTTGGCAAGGAAGTTTGGAAAGTAGACATGCTCTATTTGGGCTGAAGAAAGGGGATAGAGATGAGAATTTACTTACCCAGTCATACAGGGAATTAGCTTGAACAAAGCAGAGATCTCTGGTCTGGTGTGATTAGAAACTGCTTTTAGAGACCTTAAGAATCAGTTAAAAACTCAAGATGAATACTGATGTTTCAAGAGAAGGGAATTGGGTACTGGAAAGAGTGTGCCAGCCTTCTGGAAACCATGAAGATTTAAGTCACTGTGAAAAACTTTAATTAGCCTGAAACATAAGAACTAGAATCTGTGTGTGTACTGGTTGTTTCTCATAAATTTCAATTCCTGATTTTACCTGCTCTTTCCTCTCTATATTAAATAAAATATTTTATTGTTTTTGAATTTCAAAATGCCTCAAGTGCCATTTAAGTTGTTTAAAGTGAGCTCCTGATCCTTCCCACAGGTTCCTAAGATAACAACCAAATTATCACACAATTACAGGGTGGGACAGACAGAAAAAGAAAACACATTACTTAAGGTGGCTCAGTCAGTAAAAGGAAGGAAAATTGGAGGTAATATTACCTCTGAGTGACAGAAGTGGAAGCAGAGCACAGCCAGTAACAGTTCTCAGAAATGTTCATGCACAGTATTCATTTTTCATGCTTAGACTTTTAGGATCAAACTTGACAAGGTATTGGAAGTTCTGGGTTCCCGAGATTTCCCCCCCTTTCTTTCTAAAGAGAAGCCCCCTACATACCTGATTCAGATCAGAATGGTAGCACGGGGAAGTTTAACTCTTTTCGCCCTGAAATGGTCTCTTGGAGCTACTATTGCCTTATCGGAGCAAACACACAGGCCTCCCTATGGTACTTGGAATTTTGCCTCAATGGGGTAAATTGCACCTCCAGTAAACTATCGAGAAAATAGGGCATGAAGGAAGGGGTTAACTCTCCCCCTTTGTCAGCCCAACGAAATTGTTCCCTCATCCAGCTGTTATTTGCAAAGAAAAACACTTGTGGAGCTTACAACATGGAACTTCTAGCATCACACATTCTGTGTACATTCAAAACATTCTGTACATGCACTTCCAAATATAATTTGGGCAGTAGCGCTAGATCTTCACTCCCCTATACCTTTGCTTTGCCATAAATTCTAATGAATTCAGTGAGATTTCCTTTTGAGTGCACATGCATATGATTACACTGCAGGCACGGCTCAGCGAGAGCAGCATGTGTCTTGATGGAAGAAGACTGTAGAGGGCAGTTTGCTGCTATTAACATGCTGTGCAAAACTAATTTCCTTGGCTTGACTTTGCTACAGTTGCATATTATTAAAAGGAGTCTTCTGGGGAAGACACACAGCTCTTTCCAGAAAGGGTGAAGAGGGGCCAGGTAAAAAGCATTATTATGCTTTTATTAAATAATATTTACTCTCTTTAGAGTATAAAGTGATGAATTGGTTTCTTAAAAAAATAACAGCCAAGTACAATATTAAAGTTCTTCTAAGGGGATAAAATCAGAGTCCAGTAGCACCTTTAAGACCCACAAAGATTTATTCAATGCGTGAGCGTTCGAGTGCTACTTTGAGTACTCATTTGATTCTAAGGGGATGTTAGTCAACAAAGTTATATTGCCTTTTTTTCAAAAATAGAACATATCTTACATATTCTTTGAGCACCCGACTGTAAACATGTCCCTTGGTTAGTGAAACCATTAAAGTTTTGTAAATATCAGCACTAACTAATGACAGCCAGCAGATAGACAAGGGCCTTCTGTAACTTCCTGAGAAGCCATGGCAGCTGGTTTATAGGGTTAGATTTCTCTGAGTTTCCAGAAATGTCAAGATTAGGCATGCTGATTCCAGGTTGGGAAATCCTTGAAGATTTTAAGGTGGAGCCAAGGGTTTGGGGAGTGGAAGTTGCTCAGCAGGAGTATGATGCCACAGATCCCACCCACCAAAGGTGCTATTTCTCCAGGGGAAATTATGGCTGTAGTCGAGGCATCACCTCGTGCTGGCAACCACAGTTAAAGGATCAGGAAATCACGTTCTTTCATGCCCATTTTTATGGCCTCATTTCCGCCTTGAAAGATGCTACAGATTCAAAGCTAGTCTCCTTGGAGCTATGGTTTTAAAATTAAGGTTATCAGTGTGCTGCCT
Organism: Paroedura picta; assembly: GCF_049243985.1. Classification (NCBI taxonomy): domain Eukaryota; kingdom Metazoa; phylum Chordata; class Lepidosauria; order Squamata; family Gekkonidae; genus Paroedura; species Paroedura picta. Next base: position 33,030,146 of record NC_135379.1, read on the forward strand.
TGCATCTGATTGGACATAAACAATTCAACCTTCATGCAAGAGGCTACATCGTATTGTTTCTTCCATCTGCTAACAGCACCAGCCTGTCTTCTTCATCAAGGGTTACACCTTTCAACCCTTAAAATGCACAATTAAGGGTAAACATAACTTTTTATTCATTATTGCACTACGTTTGATTTCTGTTTGGAATTGGAGTAAAAATCTTGTTTTGTGTGTTTGCATGTATAGTAGGCTTACTAAATCCTTGCAGGGGCTGGACCCTCTCTCGCCCTGGTTTCCCACTGCCGTTTTGGCAACTGGCAAGACATGGGGGGGGGGGGTGTTAAAAGCATTGTCTGGACCAGGGGTAGTCAAACTGCGGCCCTCCAGCAAATGCTGGCAGGGGCTTCTGGGAATTGTAGTCCATGGACATTTGGAGGGCTGCAGTTTGACTACCCCTGGTCTGGATTGTACTAGATGCACTACAGCTGAGCTGACTTTACTGAATTTCCTTGACATTTCTTCCCTGTTTTATTCTCAAGGGGTTGGAGAGGTGCTGAATAATCAGATTATGGTTTCTGGGTCTTACTGTTTTCAGACAGGATAATTACACAAACCAGGAACCATCCTCACAACACATTTGGTTGTAATTTCATTTGAAAGGGGCATTACATTCTTCAGTACACATTTCTCCAAGTGTAGTATGTACTGAAATAGAAAATACGTGCAGTGCCCATTTCAGATGAAATAGCAACCATGCATATTAAGAAAATTGTAAGTCGTATGTGTTTCTAGTAGGCATGGCTGGGTACTCCTAAACACAAAGTCTTGAAAGAGTTTCTATTCTAGAGTTTAATTTCTAGAAATTGCTGATAATGCAGCTCAAATTTGCCCAGAAAACTATTTGCCTCAAGGGTGAATGAGTTATGCTTGAATATATGAATGATCGAATGAGCAAATGATTAGATTTGGAGGCTTAATTTCCAAAGTAAAGTGCTGTGTGAATACTACACATTTGCCTGGAGAAAAACGGATTTGGAAAAGGGGAGAAATGGAAGAATGCTGCAATTTAAAAAAAAATGAATCAATAATTTCTTGGATTTCAGTAAGCCCCAACTTTCCTATTTGTTTAACAGTTGAGCAAAAGAATTAACTTCTGCAGGGGCACCTAATGACATTCCTTCTTTCACTCAATTGTTAAAGGTATAGGAATCCCACTGCCAAATGTATTGCCACTACTGGCCTAGAGTTATAGTTGAAATGGTAAATTAAGACTCACAGCAGTTATTCAGTAGCTCAAGCCTTGCTATGGCTTTTTTTTTTTTAACAGGCAGCAAATTTCATTGAAGTGCAAATAGTTGTTACACAAAAGAATGGTTTGAAGGCAGTTCCATGTGAATCTTCACACGGCCAAGACTATATTATGGCCACTGTGTCTAAAAGGTCACATGACTACATAATTTTTGTTTTCCGGAAGTCAGCCTGTCTCATGTAACTTCAGGTAATCTGTTCATCCGTCAGTCCGTGCCCATCCCTATCTGCGTTAAGACTCAAGTGGGTGGGGCTAAAGGGGATTGGAGCACCATCTGCCGCAGTCAATCAAAATGTGTTCCAAACTTCAAAGCAGCATGGGGACAGAATTCCACAGCCTTGGAAACACCAATAGTAGGTTTTTATACCACACTTTTTACTGCCTGAAGGAGTCTCAAAGTGGCTTACAATCACCTTTCCTTCCTCCCTGCACAACAGACACCGTGTGAGTCAGATGAGGTTGAGAGAGCTTCTGACAAGACTGTTCAGTCAGAACAGCACTATCAGGGCTGTTACTTGCCCAAGGTCACCCATCTGGCTGCACGTGGAAGAGGAGGGACTCAAACCCAGCTCCCCAGATTAGAAGCTGCCTCTCTCAACTACTACTGGCTCTCCCTCTCAACCACTACACCATGCTGGCTCTCCCTCTAAAGCAGTGGTTCTCAACCTTCCTAATGCCACAGCCCTTTAATACAGTTTCTCATGTTGTGGTGACCCCCAATCATAAAATTATGCAAGGTTTTTTTTCACAGAAATTAAACTAAAACTGACCAATTGTGTGAAGATCCATTGTTCATGATTGTATATAAATTGTCCCCCCCCCGGGATTTCTCAGTTCAGTTCTGCCTCTTGTCCCACCATGCCAATCTTGCTCTATCTCTATCTAACTCGCAAGGCTGTTGTGTGGATGAAATGGAAGAGGAGCTATGTCAGCCACTTTGGGACCCCCTTGGAGAGAAGGGCCCTGCTGTGACCCCTGTGAAAGGGTCGTTCGACCCCCAAAGGGGCCCTGACCCCTAGGTTGAGAACCACTGCTCTAAAGCATAACAGGCACTGCTGTTTCAATGGGGGGAGGGAATAGAGGAAGACTCAAATCAATCTGAATTCAGCAGGATCCACAATGGAATAAACAAATTAAGTGCAGAATCAGCCCAAGTCTGATAGACCCAAACTAAAAAATACCAGTTTAAAAAAATGCAAACCCCTACTCTCCCACCCCTCTAACAGGGTGTGTTCTATGCACTCCTGAACCTCCTGAACCTGTAATTTCCCAAGAAAATACTTTCCTGGAGTTGCCTTCTTTGGGTGGGGGGGGCTGTAATTCAGACCTGATCATGCCAATCATCACCAAAACTGGAGGGAAGAAGAAGAAGAAGAAGAAGAAGAAGAAGAAGAAGAAGAAGAAGAAGAAGAAGAAGAAGAAGAAGAAGAAGAAGAAGAGTTGGTTCTTATATCGTAGAGGAAAGGCAGAGGGCTGGTAGACGAAAGCCATCTGTAGATCCCTTGTGAATTCAATATCTCTAGCATACTGGAGGTGGAGGTATTCTACCACATCAAACCTAACCCATTCATATGGCACCTAAGTTTCATGACTGTTTGTCACTCACAAACCAAGTACGCCACAAACCAAAATGAACTATATTTTCCCGTTTTGTGTCCATCCTTATGCCTGATTAAGAGGAAAGATTAAACAGTATACCCCACTTTGCTTATCTCATTAGAGTGTCAGAATAAGATACAAGAGACCAAATCCTGACTCTGCCTTGAAGTTCCTCGGCTGACTGTGTCAATCACTCTGTCTTGCAACCTACACTACTTTACAGGATTGTTCTGAGAAAGAGGGAAGGACTATGTATGCTGCCTGAGGAATGGTGAGGTGATATCACGGATAAACTAGAAATTTGAAGGACAGGCTCTCTTTTCTGTGAATGAGGCCCAGTTTATGGCTGTCTTTTGATGTTGATGTTGACCTGTTATTGATTCTCTGGATAATTACTTTGATTAAAGACAGTGCTTCCCTGCCTAACCTTGAAGAATATGTTATTTTTGGCTCCTACTGTGGTCAGTCAATCTCCTCCCAACACGACTCCTATCCAAGCTGACTTGTTTGCCTACTAAACAATACTGCAGAAAAGTGAGTGCTTCCTGTCATCCTTAACAAGCAGGTTTATCTGTGCACACTGCAGAACAATAGAGGCAGCTTGAAATGTTATTTTGCTGTTGACTGGAGTCCAAGGATGTCAGATTGTTATGGGCTTGTTTGAACATTATGGCTCAGCTCTCATTATGAGAAGAGCATCACTCATGAAAGGAGATGTGACTCCCAAGGCTCCCATTACCTTTCTTCCATTTTGATGAAAGTACTGAGGCCTTGGCTGCCTTTCAAGCCATTATTGCCTGTTCATTGTTTTCTGTTGAGCCTTACTCAAGGCTTGAGGCTACCCGTATTCAGATATTAGGGCTTGCAGAGAGGAGTCCCTTTCTCATGATTTGGTTTTACAGTGCTGGCGAAAAAGCTAGGTTTTCTGCAGCAGGGAGTGCTGTAAGCACTCTGAGCATATGTCTGTCAGCGGTATAGAACAGGGGGAACTTGTGCAAGTTAAAGAATCCCCCTAGAGATCTCTTAGAAATACAACTGATCTCCAGGCTGTTCTTTCTGTTGTCATAGCAAAGCAAAGTTTTCTAGATCATCTGAATTGGCAAACTGCTTAAAATTTCCATCTGTCTAACCACGCACCAGAACTTTTCCACTGACAGCCTCTCCAATAAGGAAAGAATAAACTTGGAGGTTTCTTTTGTTACTTAGTAAGAAATGTTTATCATATTTTTCTCCGAGACAGTAAGACAGCTTGCCAAAATGAATAATACAAGTTGGGGAACTGCAAGAAATGGCAAGGGGATGAAGGAAAACAATTTGGAAATTCCTCCCACACAAATGCACAAATAACTCGCCCCATCTAGGATTCTATATGAGGGGTTTGAGAAGGCCAGTTTCTCCATCTAATTTTTTAAAAACTTATCCTCATCATTCTATTTCTTATGGAGCTTGCTCCAACTTGCCCATATCATTTTTTGCTTTATTCTAATTTATAGGAATCACATTTTTCTATATTCATGGAAGGTTTTCCAAATATATACATACTTCTATCTAACCTGTGGTTGGTCTGGTTTTGCTTTCATTATTGTAACAGCATCTCTTATTAGAGATGCTGATAACTGTCTCTGAATGAAAATACTTTGGCTTGTCTTCTCTTTTCCTCCTAGCTATTGAGCCTGACCTAGCCCTTGCCTGCGCCCTTGGGAGACCCAGGAACACAGAAGAATCCGCATTTCCTTAATGCGGGTCTTCCAAAGGTCTGGGCTTGGCAATGCCTTTTTACTAGATTTTACCAGATTTTACTAAAAGAATATTCATATAGAATATTTTTAGTAATGAGAGGAAAAGTTTGCATATATTCTTGTTGGCTCATTTATTCTAAACAAAGTTGATAACTGTTATATTGTGTATATGAAAGATTATTCATGTGAACAGAATCCAGACAATTAATAGGACATCTTTCTAAAATTCCCACTCACATCAAACCAGCCAAGCGGTATCTCTCATAAACAGAAATGATCTTGGCTAATGTGGCATATTACATATTATACTGTAATACTTTTCAGTTAAATCTTACTGTACTGAACCAAAAGACTCTTCCCAGTTAGCTATGTCATTTGTAGTCCATGAAGTTGGTGCTGGAGGGAGCATTCCTGTGATTTTCTTTTTCTCAAGTGGTTGCAAAACATTGAGTTACTGTAATTGCATTGCCTGCAGGATGCCAGCCAGAGTAACACATGCTGCCCTCATTCTGGTGTTGGTTCAGTGACTGATAGCCAAGGACAAACAGCCACAGAGGTGATGTTGGAATGTCTGTAATGTCTTGTGAGGAACAAGAGAAAAAGATGCATGGGAAAAGGAGGGGAGGAGTGGTTACTACTGCTACATGGGCAAGAAATAGCACCCAAGCCAGTGGAGACATAGCCGTTTCTTGACACTTTTCACATCCCCATCCTCTTCATCCCTCATTTTGAGCCAAAGAAGTTCCAGCTCAGCACTAGTATATTCTTTGGCCTTGGAAGTTATTAATTCTACAAGAGTGAGGATGTGACTGCCAAAATTAGAATGAATACAAAGTTAGTTGTATTCATTCTTCAACCTTATGCTGACTTTTAAATGATAATAACTTGTAAAGCAATGATCTGGCTTCTTGTAGGACTCAGAATGGAAAGTACTCAGAATGGAATGAGAAAAGCATTGTCATTATTTTGAAATCTCCAATAATTGTTAGTATTTTCCAGGATCTTAGTCAATAATGGCCGCAAAATCAACTTAAACATCTATTTTCTTTTTCGGGACTAAAGTTCACTTTATCTCTGAAGAATTGGAATTAATTTAATTTCTTGGTGAAATTGTCCACGCAACTGCAGTCCCGCAATATCACAATGTAATGCAACAATAGAACTTGCGATCTGTATTTTTTAACGGTGAAATGCAGTATTCAGACATGCTGACTGAATACAGACAATGAGCCTGTCCTGGATATATCAGTTGCAATGGGATTACTTTTACAAAATGTGAAAATCTAGCTGCCTAATATTGATAACTAGCAATCTATGAAATGTGTTATATTTTATACAAAGGAATATAAATTTGATGGCACATGACATCCTTTTCTGTAGTTCTTTGATGGCAACAGTTTTGTTCCAGAATCATTGTGATATAATCTCATCTTGCTGCCTGTATAGTGAAAGGATGACTCTCCTTCAGTTTTCCTATCTTTCTCCTTGTTTCTCATGCTGCTCCTCCTCATCTATGTCCACAAATGCCATCAAATCATGACACATTTGTAGTGACTCAGCAAACAGTTTTCAAAGCAAGTGAGAAATGGAGGTAGTTTGCCATTGCCATCCTCTTCAATCTCTTGCTTGATGGTGTCACATCCAAGAACCAATTCTGTATAGCTTCTGAGATCTGAAAAGATCAAACTATACCATGCCACCTTCCCTCCCTTCTTATTTATCTGAAAACTAAAGATGGCTGTGAATTGATAGCCATCTATAAATCCATAGACAATAGAATCTGATTTTTACTACTTCTGCTGATAATTGTTATCACGGATCCATCTGGTTTGATGAATTTTCACTTTTTTGTTGAATTGTATTATTTCTTTTTACAAGTATAATAGAAATATTTCATAAATAATTTGTCTGAAAAGGAAGTACCACCTTCCCTGCCAAGACTTCCAAGGATCTGAAGTAGCTGGAGAAGGACCTCAAGATGGCGCCATAAAGAAAGCTGTACTTCAGTTCAGCTCTTAAGCCATGCCGAGGGTCAGGGGCTTATGCACCTGGCTGACCTGAACAGATACGCAAATCTGCTCACCGGTCGCCCCAGGAACCGGGAACGGTGACCTGAGGGTCCTACAGATCCGTAGGGAGAAGCAAGACCTCCCTGGATTAATAGCGGCTTGAGCTCAAGGTCACGATGGCGTCTTTGTCGCAAACAACTTTACAAGCTTGAAACGACCAGCCGACCTCACATTCTTCCCAGACCATCATTTACCAGATCGATAGGAGCAGAAGCTGACAGAAGCTGGAACCTACAACAGTAAAAATTTGAAAGCTTTCTGGCTTTTCTCTCTCTCCTCTCACAAGCTCTTCCCTCCCCCCCCCTCAACCAATTTACAAGCGAATTCCTCCTTTCCCCGAGTGAGAGACTCCCAGCTAATTACACCCATTAACCAAACAAAGAGAGTGCTTTGAAGATTTATGGGTGAACGTTCAGTGGGAGAATTTGACTTGATACGGAGATCGACAAACTGATAATTTGGGATCGCTCGTGCTCCCGCGAGACCTCACGAGACTTTCTGTTTATAGTTTGTGACTGCCTAGAACTATGGAAGAATTAACTAAGGCACAGCTTTTCCATTTGTTATGCAAAGGAAACTCAGAGATACTGAAAGCAGTCAATAAGCTGGAAAAGGAAATTCGTGGGACTAAGGGGGAGCTTTTGGATGGAGCCCAAGATCCGGAGAGACCAGCTGATGACGCAGCTCAGCTAACAGTAAATCAAGTGAAACTTCAATGTCTGGAAGTTAATCAACTGGAGGGAGAGAGTGCCAGAGATGTAAAAACCCAAAGTATCTTTAAAGAACCTGGGAAAACAGATTCATGGAAGGAAAGTACCAAAAACCTGGAAGTCTATTCAGAGCAGGAAATGACTTGGATCAGCAAAATAAAAAGAGTCTATTCAAAAGCGACAGCAACTAGGAAGCTATCAGGAGATATTTCTGTGCGACCAGAGGAAGAGATCCAGATTGACAAAGGATTCAGAGCCCCCTCAAAGGCGATTACAAGCAAGAATCAAGCAAGAGATTTCTCTGGCCCTGACAGAAGGACAATCAGAAACACTCTACTATGGAAAAAAATACAATTTCATTTTCTGCGACCACCTGAAAGATGAGCTGAACAATGGAGTATTCTCCTGGCTTCTTGTGAGAAAAAAAAAAGCAGTAGCAACCTTTAGGACAGGTCTAATATATGAAGGGAACTGACTTTATATCACTTAAGACAATAATAGAATATATCCTTATAATAGAATATACCTTCCTATGTATCAACAACTACTTTGTCAAGAAAGATGGTAATAACTCCTAGATCAGGATTAATATGCGATGGGAATTGAATATGTATGTTAATATGTATGCCAAAAGAGGATGACAAACCATATTTTATAGGCATTAACAAGACAACAGTAGTAATTCTTGGGTTAGGGCCAACTTATGAAGGAGACTGACCTAATATCATTTAAGATAATAACAGAATGTATTCCTATAACAGATCTCATATGTATTAACAATCACTTGGCTAAGAAAAATGGTAAAAACTTCTAGACTAGGAATAATATGTGATGAGAACTAAATATCTATGTTAAAAGAGATGGCAAACCATATCAACTGGTCGCTTTTTCTTTACAACTTTTCTGTAAATGCTTTATATAATAATAAACAATAAAATTATTATAAAAAAAAAATGAAGTAGCTGGAGAAAAGCACTGAATTAAAAAAAAAAAACCTACCAGTTTGCTGTATTTGCCCCCAGAACTCTAACAATCACGGACAGTCATATTTTAAAACTGCATTTGTTTTCTGCAGTAACATTTCAAAGATAAAATATCTATTTTTGCCATTCTGTCGGTTTATCTAATTTACACTGTTTCTTTGCTTCCTAAATTCATTGAATGCGCTATGACTTGTTATCACAATGCGACTTAGATATAAATGGAAGATTTATTGTCTAACTTTCTGACTTGTGGTAGGAAATACTCAATGAGAAAAATCAAGAAAGAGAAAGACATTATTCTATTATTGATTCCTAAGTGTATAAAAATAAGAAGTATCACACATAAAACATCTGTTCACTAGGTTTTAGAAAGTGACATTTAAGGATTTTAAGACAAACCTAATATAACATATCTGTTTTTGAATATGCCTAGAGTTATTAGATTAAGGCTGCAACCCTATGCCTACTCATCCCAAAACAAATTCTCTTATACATGAGGGTTTTATTTCCAAGTATATTTGCATCGGATTAGAATACACATGAGCCTCTAAGTATCGTTATTAAAAACAGAAGTTCAGTGGATGCTGCTTCTTCTGTCACAATACTGCTGGGGTAAGTGAACCTTACCTGACCCTCTTAGCCTGCAGAGTCTGGATAATCCCAGAAGAAAAGTGGCACAAACCAGGATTTAAGTTCTAATGCACTTTGAACTCAAAGCTCTTCCTCCTGAGATTAGCTTCTGATAGCATGAATAGGTAGAGAACACAGTAAGAATCTATGAATGTGCCATTGTTGTCAAACATTTATTCCCTTGTGGAAGAGTTTTGAACATATCAATAGAACATGTCCACATTATAGTCTTGTTGACAAGTTGGTAATACACAATATGGATCCTATTACTGTTAGGTGGCTCAATAACTGGTTAACAGATCACACCCAAAGGGTGCTTATTAATGGTTCATCATCCTTTTGGAGAGGAGTGACAATTGTACTGTCTCAGGGATCTGTCCTGGGCCTGACCATTGGTGCCTGAGGAATTTGCCCCTGCACAGCATCTCATTGCTTGCAGGTTTTAGTGCTGCTTCCACATGACATTGGTAGCAACCCACCGTTGTGCAGGAGTTGGTGCAAGTTTTCATCTTGTTTGCTCCGCAATGAGGGAAATTGCAAAAAACTAATTTCCCTTTCTTGTTGTGCTGCAAATCAGGATGCAAGGAGGAGCAACCTTATCTGGAGGGAGAAATGCACAACAATCTTGGTATCATTTTGCCCACCCATGCACCTGCCCTCCCCTTTCCATCTCCAGATCTATTTTTTTTTAAATGCCGCAGTCCACATTGCTGCGGGACCACAAAGCGATGTGCCGTCAGTACAAATAAAATGTTCTCTTCAATGTGCATGGTAATATTGGGATCAAGCAGCTAAAACACATTCCTGTATGTGTTTTCTGGCAGTGGGATATGAATGGAGAAAGAAGGGGGTGTGTGATGAAGCAGCTGTCTCCCTATTAGCTTGGCGTCCATGCTCTGTGTTTTAGATCTTTATTGTGAACACACCATCATCAGGATCCACTTACTATGGCCAGCCTATCATAAATCTACCCAAACATAAGGAGAAACCATTATACAAAGTATCCCGAAAAGGGATCTAAGGAAATGTTGTATTGATATGGTGTGATCCTGTAGCAATGCGAAAGTAAAAGTTGTTTTTAAAAAATGTTTTACTGTTGTGGCATTTCCCCATAGCAAACTGGAAGTGTTTTTTTTTTAAGTTTTGGGTCTTGGGGAGCGGGGGGGGGGGAGAAGTTTAGCCACCTCATTGGGAAGGGAAAAGCCACAATGAGGCAGCGGGATAATGTAGGAGGGATCTCCTGTCAGGAAGCGTGCAAACATGCAGTTTCCTGTCTCGCATTTGCAATCAGGAGGTGGCACATGTTTTACACCCTGTGCAGAACTGGTCTCTTGTGTTGTTCAACATATTTATAAATGATTTGGATGAAGGAATAGAAGGGGTGCTTACTAAATTTGCAGATGATAGTAAACTGGGAGGGGCAGCAAACACAGCAGAAGACAGAATCAGAATACAGGATGATCTTGACAGGCTAGAAAACTGGGCTAAAATGAATTTCAATCATGAGAAATTCTGCATTTAGGTAGGAAAAATCAAATGTATCATTATAGGATGGGGGAGACCTGCCTTGGCAGTAGCATGTGCAAAAAGGATCTAGGGGTCTTAATAGAGTATACACTGAACATGAATCAGCAGTGCAACTCGCTGGCTAAAAAGGAAAATGGGATTTGGGGCTGTTTTAAAAGAGTCGCTGTGGATGGGCGGGTACTTGTGAATTTCCTGCATTCTGCAGGGGGTTGGACTAGATGACCCTGGAGGTTCCTTCCAACTCTTATGATTCTGCGATGGATTACTGTAACCTGTATAGGCATACAAATCAACCCTCCTCTTTTCGATGGAATACCTTGAAAACAAACCTGTGTCTTGCATTAGATGCTGTATTTTCTATTCCACTTTGTTCTACTGTAAAAACAAGCAAAATTACTAACAAACTTACTAAAACCAGGAAACATTTGATGCAAATTTTAAAAAAACCAACAACCACATTTCATAGGAAAGAAGTATTAAGTAAAGAAATAAGATGCAGTTTGTTGTGTTAAAAGTTCAAGGGCTGGCATTCCAAACTTTAGCTGGCTATGTGCTTTTTTAAATAATTTGAGACCACTTATCAAAACATGTTTGATTCATAGGGACAGAACTGTTAGCGTCATACAATGACTCTCAACTCCTTGGTGTTTTCTCAGTATGAACCCCAATTACATACTAAACTTTGGCTGCAGCTAATTAGCCTGCCCCTGAATCTCTTTTTACCCATTCAGTGTTCTTTTCTGCTTCATCTAATTCACTCTGAATTAGCTGAGAGGACAAATGACTTCGCAGTAGGTAATTGTATTTTAAACAATAAGGAACCCAGGAATAAATTAATTTGAAACCTGCAGATGCTTTCGAGATACATAATCATTAGCTTTTATGTAAAGGCACCATCATCAATTTGCACCGCAAGCATATGATTTTAATTCTCTTACTAGTAAGGGAATCTGATTTTGTTTTGACAGCAGAATCGCACACTGAGACATATTGAGTGCTAATGATATTCATTTTCCATTTAGGAAAACAAAACTGGGTAGCTTGAGGAATGTGGTTTTGCGGTGAACAAGTAAAATCTACTTAGTTGTCATAAAGAAATCTGGAGAGGGCTTTAATTGGTTAGGGTTAGAACTGAGTTCACAGAATCTGCAGTATAATACATCTATTAGCTAAAATTTCAGCACATTATTAAAATTACTGGAGCCTCATTAAAAAGAGGTCATTTTAGGTACTGGGGCATCTCTGAGCATACCAGTGTCCTGCTCTTCCACCTGGGCTGGGCCAGCCCAGTAGCAGAAGGTCTATGCCTAGCCTGCAGATGGTGAGAAAGATAGCACCCAGCCCACCAAGCCCTCTGTGAGACCAAGAATCCACTGCCTGGGGCCCATGTGAGGCAAGGAAGCCCACATGAGACTCATATGAAATGATCCCTGTGCAAGTCTCACATTGATCATGGAAGCATGAGAGGTAGTGTGTAGCCCTTACAAGGTGAGAGAGGCAGTGCTGGGCCATCTAGAAGTTTACCTAGACTTATAAGAGTTGAATAAATACTATCCAGTCTCAAATGTCCCACTCTTGAACAAAGGGACTGAAGTAATAATATCTGGCAAACTCCAGAGATTCCCAAGTGAAACAGACTCTTTAGAACCATTCTAATCTTTCATGTCTGATTATAAGACTGACATGGCCTTGGATGCCTTGGGGATGATATGCACAGGAAAAAGGGCAGGGGAAACACAACCCTATTAATTCTCCTGGACCTCTAAGTGATTTTCAATGCCATTGATCATGGTATCATTTTGGATTGCTTTTTGGGATTGGGAGTAGGAGGCATAGTTCTGTGGTGGTAGTTCCAGTTTCACTTCAAGGGTAGATTACCATATACAGTGCTGGGTTCTGCTACACTGCCCCTTGACCTCTGGCCTATGGGTTCCCAAGTTTTGACCTTGTCCTCCATGCTTGGAATTACAAGTAACCTCTAAAGAGATCTTCCCACTGAGAAAATAGCAGCTTCAGAGGATAGATGTATGCCTTTACATCCTTGCTCAGTTCCTTTCCCTCCCCATAGTCCACCCTCCACAGGCTCTGCCCTTAAATCTCCAGGAATTTCCCAACATACAGTTAGCAACCCTACAAGATTCTCATCAGTAGCCTCAAACTAGTTTCTGTCAGCAATAGTAAGGCTCCTGTTGAGTCCTGGGGATCTCCCAGATTTACTCCTGATTTCCAGACTACAGAGGTCAGTTCCCCTGGAGAAAATGGCTACTTTGGACTTTATGGCATTATACCCCACTGCCATCCTCCTTTGGATCCACCTCGAAATAGTCTTGTTTTTCTTAAACCATGACTTTTCTTAAACCATGAGCCAGCATTGCTGGGAACGACGGTATACAAATCAAATTATAACTAACTAAATAAATAAAATCAGAATTGGCAACCCTCGGCAAGAATCAAGGAAGGGATCACAAGACCATAAAACCCTTCCTAGAAAAAGTTTGGATAGAAAGTGTTTGACGATCTGGCCCATGCTGTCTATGACCTAATATAGTTTACGATGTCATCTAACAGGTTATGAGCCACGGACCAACAGTTGGAGGTCAGGAGACCTTAGGCTGCTATCAAAGGCTTGCATCTTTATGCAACTTCAAACTTTAATGGTATCTGCAAAAATAGAGGGATAAAAACACATCTGAATGATCTGGCAATGTGTTCTATCCAGTTTTCTCCGCTTCATGTGTCATTGAGCAAGCTTAGGCATTGAAGGTACCTAGAAAAGGTGAGACAGATGCTCAGCCACAAGTCTTGGTCAACTCACCAGGGGTTGCAATTTCTAAGCAGCCTGAAAATAAAATAAACTAGTCAGTGGAAGTTTTATGAAACTAAGGATGAATAAACAACTGGAAGTGATGGACTGAAGATAAAAAAAATGATTGCAACCTTCTGATTGATCATATACTTATCTTTAACCACTACTGCAGTTAAATAAAGCCCTAAGGGCTATTGGGGAGGAGTTAGGGTGGGCTCTGTCCGTGATAAAAATCCAGAGGGGTGAATCAGGAGCCGCAAAGCGGCTTGTATCAGCAGATACAGATCTTAGTAATACAATTGAACAAACTCTGCTGTTTTCAAAGCTGGTGTAGGCAGTTTTTGGTTAGTGCTTGTGATGAATTGTGTCTTGGCTGACACTGGTCTCCCCTCTCCCTTGGTCTGAGCTACTTTCATGCTTTTTAAAAATATGGCATTGAACAGATGGCAAAACAGCCTATGTATCATTGAAATGACTCAATAAGCAAACAAATCAGTAAAATAAATATGACTACAACCTGCAGGTGTAAGGTGACATATCTGTCTAAAATAAAAAGCCAATTATGAAAACTATATATAGTCGAATACTGTAACGTTCATAGAAAAAAACGCAATCACATTGATCAACAATGTTTTTACTTTTGTGTTTTTCTACAGATAGTAATTTCATCCTTGCAAATGCTCAGGTGGCGAAAGGATTCCCCATAGTGTACTGCTCAGATGGCTTCTGTGAGCTCTCTGGATTTACAAGAACAGAAGTCATGCAGAAAAGCTGCAGCTGTAAATTTTTATATGGTGCTGAAACAAATGAGCAGATGATGATTCAGATTGAAAAGTCGCTAGAAGAAAAAGTGGAATTCAAAGGAGAAATCATGTTTAATAAGAAGAACGGTGAGTATTATTTTATCCATTAGAGCTCAATTAATTTCAGACAGACTGTTAAGTATTACCATGATTCAGTGCAAGGGTCATAAAACATCCACTTGAGTTTATTGTCATTGTATAAATGGTCAGAGGGTTATAGAAATGTTTTTGAATGAAAGGTATAAACTGCAGAATTCTGCTAAAGTCAGTACAAGGAGTATTAAGAATGAAACTGACTTTTTAACGTTTTCCAGTGAATGTAGTCATTGGTCTACATATGAATTTAATCTCCATAAGCAGCAGAATGAGATGATAAAATGGTGTGGTGGTGGAATGAACTGTACCTCTACAGACTTGGGATACCAACCTTGAGTTCTCCTGGAATCAGCACTGATTTCTGGACTGGAGGAAACGGCAGCTTTGAAGAGCAGCCTCAATGGCATCCCAAACTCACTTAGCTCCTTTCCCAACATCTACCTTCCACTGACTCAAAATCTGCCACAATTTCCCAGTATATGAAATGTTAAAGTCTTCCTCCCCAATGGTCTAGTTTTTAACACAGAGGAGTACCAGCAATGCATGTCCTGTTGGGAACCCATGAGGTAAAATTTCATGGTGAATGTGGATGTACTTGCTGTGATACAGAAGACTTTTTCATTCTTATTTCACAATTTTCACAATAAATACATCCTAGAGCAATCTGTGGCTGCATGTACATAGCCATTTGTGTTTCTGCAGATGTGACCTTCTCAGTGATACTGCTAGGAAATGAAGAGTTCAAAGTGACTACAAACTGCTCTCTTGCCTGGATAGCATTTCCTGATGTCAATGAACTTCTCTTGCCCACAACTGTTTTTATGTTCTCCTTCACAATAACCATCCATTCTTTTAGAAAACAACCTGTCAACCAGTTGGGTTTTGAAAATCTGAAATCTATTTCAAACTTTTTGCTTCCTTTCATGTTCCCAATTCCTGATGTTTATTTCAAAGCATATACAGTCTTCAGTCACTTTCTTGAAGCTTACTCACCACTTTTCATGTCAAGTCTAGCACATTCTGGTGCTGTTCTACGGTTCTGGGTCTACTACTCTGGGTAGTCTCAGTAATAAAGGACTGTGATCAACTGGTATTGGGCAACATGGCTCAATCAGAGTTTAAAACCCTGGATTTTTAAATAAGGAAAGATACATATTTCTCCAAGTCTCACAATCAATCCATTACAACAAACAACAAAAATAAAGAGGGACAACATTTAATCCAGCATAAACTGTCATGAGTTAGAGCTCAATCTGACAAAGGCTGGTTCCATGTAGAAGTGTAACATTTATTTACTTAATTTATACCCCACCTTTCTCCCAAATGGAAGCACAAGGTGGCTTACGTCTTTCTCGTCTCCTTTATTTTACCCTTAGATCAACCTTGTGAAGTAGGGTATTCTACAACCATGTGACTGGCCCATGGTCTTCAGCAAACTTCTATGTCAGAAGGGAGATTCAAAGCCGAGACTCCCAGGTCCCAGTTCCACACTTTAAAAACTATCAACAGTGAGGTTGAAAATGTGCACTTGAAGCAGCAGCAGCAATGAACAAGTAAGAGTCAGGCAGGAAAGAGTCACGTTCCCTGTTCCATTCCATGCTGGCATCACCTCTGGGGAAATGTGGCAGACTTTAATACAGAGAATCAGGCTTGATTCCCCACTCCCGCACATGCTGGGTGGCTTTGGGCCAGTCACAGTTTTCTCATAACTCTCTCAGCTCCTCCTATCTCAAAAAGTGACTGTTGTGAGGAGATTCCTTACGGTAGAGAAAAGCGGGATATAAAAAACAACTCCTTTGTAATGCATTAGTAAGAAGTGCTAACCCAATTAGAGGGTTACTGATCCTGCCTGCAGCCTCAATCCCTCTCCCCCTCTAACAGCTGAGAGGCAGATGAGCTGCTAAAGCCAAAACAAAACAGTCATTAAATGCATATTAGTATATGGGAAATGTGGGGGGGGGGAGTTACTAGCCAAATGACACAAATGCCTGCTTTAATAAAAGAGCAGGACAGAAATAATTGAAACGGTCAGGCTTAGTGGCCAGGAAAGCCACAGCAACTGTCATCGTCTTTGCTAATCCTGAAGAAAGGGCCAATGAGAAGATAATGCTGAAAGGAGCAAAAAAAACAGATCTTAGAGATGCCATTTTGAAAGTGGCAGTAAGTCTTACTTCCTCCAGATTGGCCGTGGGCACAGCTTTCGCTCAAAGGATCCGCCCACAGCTGTAGTGCCATTCCCCTTTGTCAGAATATAAATTTTGAAAGAAATGGCACCACCACTGCTGTCTGAAGCAAGTCCTTCACATTGCTTCATTTTAAGACCAGTCTTTTGTTTGTCTGCACCGTCTCCCTTTCATGTCCCATCAAAGCACCTGCTCCATTAGAATTTATGCTCAGATACACATTTAATTACTTGAGAGTATCTTGTAAGGGCAAGTCTTGAAAGTTCCAAGATCAATAAATGGAGTTAATCCGCTAATAAGGTTACCTGCTCTTTTTTCCTCAGCTCTGCTCTAAATAGGCAGAAAATCTATTATTCTCCTAATTGCCCCATGAAGTACTTGAGCTGAGATTGCTCCAAGAGCAGACCTCCCTGTTATCCATGGATGTTGCCTGGCCCCCTTTCAGAAGCAAGCTGGATACTGGCAGAGGGGGAAAGAACAAAGAGAAAGCAGTCTAGTTTTATTTTTCTGATCCTGAAGGCCCATAGAAGGTAGAATGTGGTGGGTACGGGAATTAGTGTGTAGGCAAAAGACAGGGCACAGCCACAAGGCTATAGCGGGAAAACATTTCATCCAAGCAATGTGCATCTTCTAAATTAAATATTTCAGCTTTGGCTGAAAGAAGCATCTAAGAGCTCAGAGTCCTGCTCGATTCTGGTCTTCTGTTAAAGAACTCAGGAGACCCAGCTTCGTGTAGTGGTTAGGAGTGCAGATTTTTAATCTGGCAAGCCAGATTTGATTCTGCGCTCCCCCACATGCAACCGGCTGGGTGACCTTGGGCTCACCACAGCACTGATAAAGCTGTTCTGACTGAGCAGTAATATCAGGGCTCTCTCAGCCTCACCTCCCTCACAGGATGTCTGTTGCGGGGAGAGGAAAGGGAAGTGATTGTAAGCCTATTTGGGACTAGTAGAGGAAAGCAGCATATAAGAACCAACTTTTATTCTTGCTTGATCCTGGTTTCTTGTTAAAGAACCAGGTGTCCATAACTCTAAAAATGATTTTACCAACAGCATCAAATTAGGAAGCTAGCAGATATGTCATCTGGTCACTCAGATCCGTGCTTCAGTAACCTCACACAGCAGGTGGGGCTGTTCTTGATGATGATGATGTCATCCATTCGGTCGTGTACGACCTTCGGCAATTCTATAGGAAAGTTTCCGCCACGCGTCTCTTTCAATGACCGCTTCTTTTAGTTGGGTCATAGACATCCCTGTGTCGGCTTTGATTGTGGCGAGCCAGCGGATCCTTCAGCGACCACATTTCCTTTTGCCACTGACCATGCCAAGCGTTAATGGTTTTTCTAACAAGTTTGATCCATGATGTGTCCAAAGTAAGTGAGCTTTAGCTGTAATATCTTGCCTTCTAAATACATAGTTGGTTTGCTGCTCTCTAAAACTATCTTGTTGGTAACTTTGTCTGTCTGTCTGTCTGTCTGTCTGTTCGTTTGTTTGTCGTATTTTTATCCTGCCACTCCCGCAAAGGCTCATGGCGGCTAATAATAAGCATAAAAACCCCAATAAAATCCCATAAAACAGTTTATAATAATCTAAAAAACCTGACCAACCAACCATACAGTCAAAACATAGACCATCCAACACTCTGCGGCAAGAACAACCAAGTTCTATTTACTAATAAGCCCCGGGGTGAACAAAGGGGCTGATCTTTATTCTTTAATCCAGTGGTCCCCAACCTTTCTGAGGCTGGGGACCGGCAGGGCATCGGGCTGTGCCCGCACGGGCCACACCCGCGCATCGGGCCGCGCCTGCACGGGCCACGCATGCGCGAAGCGCGGCCCGGCCCTGATTCCCTCTCCCCGCCCTCCCGCAGTAAGAAGCTTCCCGGGCCGCAAGCTTGCGGCCTGGGAAGTTTTTTATTGCAGGGGGGCGGGGAGAGGGACCTTCGCGGCCCGACCCCGGGCCACAGCCCGCAGGTTGGGGACCACTGCTTTAATCCACCAATAATAGCCCAATAAGGCTCAATGGGGGGGCAAGATCTTCTTCAGCGCGCCAACCTCAACCATAAACCTGGTGGAATAGCTCCATCTTGCAGGCCCTACGGAATGCAGAAAGCTCCCACAGGGCCCGTAGCTCTTCCAGGAGCTCATTCCACCAGGTGGAGGCCAGGACCAAAATGGCCCTGGCCCTGGTCAAGGTCAACAAGTATCATCTGCATACTGGAGATTATTGATGTTACAATCTCCAATTTTTACTCCGATCATAGATTCTTCCAGATTAAGATTCTGCACAATTACCTCTGCATAAAAGTTAAAAAGAAAGGGTGATAAGATACACCCTTATCTCACTGCTTGGCTGAACTTGAACCAATCAGTTCTTGAGGATGATCCCAAATTTGCAGCTGCTGCAATAGTTATTTATATATGTATTTGTTTGCTAGATGCAGCCTTTCGTCTGTTCTCTGGGGCTAACCGACACGGAACAATGTCATGTCATGGTCCTTTCCTTGACTGCCAGTTAATATCTGGGTCCAACTCAAGGTGTTGGTGCTAACTATTAAAGACCATCATGACATGGGATCCACACACTTCAAGGACCACTTTCCATTGCAAATTCCCAGGCAACACCTCTGCTTTCCCCATCAAGGTCCGTTAGCTGTTCCACCATTGCCTAATGCACTTTCTGCCACACTCTGAGCTCAGATGTTTCCAGTAGCTGTTTCATACCTCTGGAAGATGTTGCCAGAAGATGTCAGAGGCTCCTGCCCTCCTGGGCTTGTCGTGATAAGTTTTCAGAGCTGTGCCAGAGAGCTCTTGATGAAACCCGAGCTTGAGCAAAAGGGGAACACCCTACTGGTTGGGACATAAATTTATCTTAGTTTTATTTTCAATGTGTTGTTTTAACATTTGCTTTATTAACTTATTTTGAATCATGTTTATATAGTTATTGCCTGCTTTGGGTACTGGGTTGGCTGAAAGAAAGAAAGATATAGAAATATTGTTTAAAAATAATTAAAATAATTGCATACATATTGAATCAATACGTACTCTACAGAAGACCAATCATATGTTTATAATACCAGGAGAAATTCTGCAATCCCTGTTTCTCCACTCCCTCTGATTTAAACTATCGAGAGAAAGTCAGGAAGCTGAGTGTGGTGCCCCTGTGCTGAATCTTTTAAAACACAGCATCCTGTGGGAGTTTCATGAAAATTCAGCAGTCTGATGCCCTGTGGCATTTGACACATTAGCATTTAAAGCTTTGTCTCCAAACCAGGTTCCTGGAAACTGATTCAACGAAGGTCATGTGTAATGAATATCGCTGAAAACAAGAAACCTTCTTGCACCAGTAGTTTTAAAGCTATTATTTCATGCTAGTGACTAAGCATTAAAATATAACAAGCTATGGCACAACCTCTGTTTATTTCACTGTGCCCTGATTAATTTTGGCGAATACCAGCTGAGTTCAACTTCAGAATTTAATGAATGGGAGAAACAAACCTGGTTCACTTAAGTTTTTTTCTCCTCTACTCCTCCCCTCCCCCCATCAAGTTGCAGCCAACTTATAGCAACCCCATTGTGTTTTCAGGGCAAGAGATATCTGGAGGTGGTTTGCCATTGCTTGCTTCTGTTAAGAGATCAGGGACTTCCTTGAACTCCCATCTAAATACTGATTAGGGCCAACCCTGCTTAGCTTCTGAGGCCTCACAAGATCAGACTAGCCTGGGCTATTGAGGTCAGGGCTCACTTAAACTAGTGGTTCTCAAACTGCAAGTCAGGACCTAAAAGTGGGTCATGAATCTTACCGTTGGGTAGCAAGGCTAGAAATGAGGTGGTGGAACAGGATGAACAAGAATAGTACATCTCCTAGGGTTGCTAACCCTCTAGCAGAGGGCCCAGGGTAACAACCCCAGATGCTCCATCTTTAAGATCACCCCTGGGGCCATGCTCCTTCATACAGAAAGTGTTAGATGGAAGCTTCCTCTGAGTAGAACACTCAATGAAAACAGAAAACTAACTCTGCAGTGAGAAAGGTTCTACTCCTTCTTTGTGCTGATTTTTTGTTTGTATTCCAAACTCTGATGCTCCATACCCAACACTCAGATGGAATGAAGTCCATACTACCATCGGATTCTTCTGCATGAATGCACCAAGATCCTAGAAACATGTGGCTCGGAAGGAAGTTATGCCTTCCAGTGGTTCCCTTTTGAGTGCCAGGCATAAAGGGAGGAAGATATCAATCTATACAGGTTAACTCAACCAGGGTTTCATGAAGAAACTGGGGTTTCTTAATGGCCCTGGAAGGGTTTCTCAAATGGGTGAGAGTTAATTAATTTTTATATATTTTTTAAAATTTGCTAAACATTAATCAGGGGATATGACAATATATGGTCATGTTTACCTGCCCCTCCCTCCCAAAATGTCTAATGCTGGGCCTGGAGGGGGTCAGAAGGGGAGGGGCCCTGGGTAGGTGTGTACACAACTATGCTTCCCAACCACATTCTGCACTATTGTGCCACTTCTGGGGTTTCTTGAAGCCTGAAGAGTGCTTCAGGGCTTTCTCAGTGGTAAAAAAGTTGAGAAAGGTTGGGTTAACCAAATATTAATGTAGTATGGAAAACCCGTCCCTAATTTTTCTGAACAGTTACTGCTTGTGCTTTTCAACAAGAAGTTTTAATATAGCAAAGTAAGCTATATTTAAAAAACCCAGCATGCCATATTTATGGCCAGAAAATGACTCCTACCTTTGGACTCTGTTTCTCCAAAGGTCATTTTGTGTTGAAGTCAGAGG
This sequence comes from Paroedura picta, assembly GCF_049243985.1. Taxonomy (NCBI): domain Eukaryota; kingdom Metazoa; phylum Chordata; class Lepidosauria; order Squamata; family Gekkonidae; genus Paroedura; species Paroedura picta. The sequence continues at coordinate 33,051,369 of NC_135379.1, forward strand.
TCTTGGATCTTCTGTATACAATAATATATATATTTGGCTTATAGAAGTTGCTTCTGGTAGATGTAATGTTAAAACTACGATAGCACTGAGACTTCCCAACACTTCTCTTACTCAGCAGTGGAAGAAATGGGAAGGAGAAAATAACTAGTCCCCCCTCCTTGTATGTAATGCTAATGGATGTAAGTCTTTCTGCTTATTATTCTTGAGATTTTGTGCCATACATTGCAAGCATTTTAATGTACCTTATGGGTTATTTTAGAAGGAGGAGAAAGCCTTGGGACATAGCAGTAAAAAAAGAAAGAAAGATAATGTCAGGCTGTTCTGTAATTTTAAATGTAGAACTTGCAGCAAGTTTGAATTCCCTAATTGACAGCTCTGACACACTTACAATTCAGCCTTGCCTTGCTTCCAAATAGTGATTTCAGGCACATATCTTCAGAATTTATAACATAAAGCATTTAGAAAGTTTAATGAGAAGCATCCCACTGGCCAAGGCAAGAAATAGAAGGAAAGACAGCAATTCTGAAAACACCAGCTGTATTTTTATCAGTGCATTTTGTGTTTTCTGGAATATAGCTCAATAACTAGAATTCACCCTTGACCTTTGCCATATCCTTTACAGCAGCTGTCCCCAACCCCCCAGTCCGGGGACTGGAACCGGTCTGTGGATCAGTCGATCAGTCCTCCTCCCTGGCTGCTGCCTCTGGGGCTGCCCTGCCACTCTGCCACCGGCTCACCTTTGGTGCTCTCTGGCGGCCGCCATGGCTGGGGTTCCCCCTCAGCATGGCACTGCACAGCTGCTGCTGGCAGCGCCTCCCAGTGGGCAGCGGGAAGTCAGGGGCACCAGTGGGAAAGCAAGCAGAGCAGAGGCTCAGGCGGTGGCGACGACGTCCCTTGGCAAAAGACTACCCCCCCCCCGGGCCTCAGTAAAATTGTCAAGCGTTGACTGGTCCCGGTCATAAAAAGGTTGGGGACCACTGCTTTACAGTATCAGCAGGCTCCAGTTTGCTTTGTCCACATCTTTTAGAAGGATGTATTAGAAGTATGAGTGTCTTGCTTTCATCTCTGAGCTGAGAAGAGTTTGCTTCATCTATGGGACAGATTGTGTTTCAGGTTCCCAACTATGACTTGGCAAATTTCTAGCTATCAAAGTAGGATCCAGCACAATGTTACAAGTGCTACAATCCTACATCAACTAGATTTTAAGGGGTTGACATAATAGTTCATGCACATGTGGAGAGCCATAGTTCAGCCATAGTTCTATATTATTGTTCAGTTACGTTGTTTGTTGTATATCTTTCCCTATATGATGACACTGTTGCTTATATCATTCAGTTTAATACTCCTAGCTGTATAAACATTATTCTTTTGATATCCTGGACTGGAGGATTACATTTTTTTTCACTCTTTCTCTGTAATCCATCTTGAAGTTTATAGAAAGACAGGCTTTGAATATGCTAAATAAGTAAATAAGAGCCTCAGTGCTGCGTTGTGGATCATCTCTAGCATCAGGGAGATGACAGTGGATTGTGACTACAGCAAGAAGAAAGCAGAACTGCAAAGCAAAGTGCCTGGCTGGCCAGTGCATGGACTATTTAAGCAGGAAAACAGTTATGACCAACTCCAAAGACCTGTTGCCTCGAAAATTCAATGGGGTTGCAATAATTCTGCAATAATTTATTGGCCCTTTCCACCACCATTGCTATTTTGTAATCCTTGCTATGAGTAGGATCAGGGTTTGTTATGCCATCTTTCTATTCTGTTTGTACAAAAAAGAATCCCGATAGACATGATTATAATCCCTGTTTTATAAAACAAAGTACAGAAAAATTAGGGATCATCATAATCCAGTGAGAGAAGCAGATTATGCAGAGATTCAGACATAGCCAACAGGGAACCTGAATTATTTTTGATATCAGAGGTGCAGTAGATCAACTAGATTCAAGTCCATCAGCAATGTATTGACCAATAAGATTTAGGGAGTTTAAACTTTTGATAGTCTGATGAAAGGAGCTTTGGCTCTTGAAATCTTATGTACAAAAAAAAATCATTTATCTCAAAGGTGCTACTGGATTTGAAAGCCAGGAGAGTGGATGTCCACCTGACCCAGGTGTTGATGACAACAGACACATTTGTATGATGCTCATTAGACAGAATAATGGTCACCTGCTTTGTGAACTAGCAATATGCACATGAGTGAGGTCCAGTTTTCAAACCAAATAAGGTATACATCTATAGCCCAGGGCCAGAAGTGAGCTCAACTGGAAATCTGAGGAAAGCATTTGGCTGGATAGGTAGAGGTAACAGGGAAGGGAAGGCTTCCTTTACTCTGCCTTACTTAACATGTAATGGGAGCAGTGGCCTGCTCTTGTCTGGTTGGCCCTCTCTCTGAAAGGCAGCCTATGCAAATGGTGTTTGTGTGCCGTAATTTTATGACTTCAGATAACATGGTCTCCTCACTCCCATTCTCGATCATCTCTGATGGTGTTATAAACCCCAAGGATACAGAACTGATTATTTTCTTATACAGAATGTACCCAGAGGCAATAAAAATAATGCACAAATCTAAGTCTGTGAATGCGCTACAAGACAGACAGTGATTGTTCAGAGTGGAAAAGGCCCTTTGTGTGCACTTGCTGAAGCAAGAAAGGAAACCCTTTTCTTGTTTAAAGCTTTCTGAAATCAAAGAATACAGAATATTTTTGTTTGAAGTGCCATGTCACATAATGCTATATGTCCATGCAATTTTTCACTTACTGGTAGTGTACAAAGAAAGGACCATGTGTGGTCAATATATTTTTTTTTCCCTACAAGTCAAATGGAAAAGCTGAAAGTGAACAATGGCATGCATCTTGACTTTTTTTGATCAAATACTACTGAATTTTCCTGATATTCTTCAGCAAAGACCTGGGATGATAGCCTGGTTCAGCGCTAATGTGCACCTTTTTAACAAGAATGTCCAGATAATAGTAGAATAACTAGGTTTGAATCCAATAGTACCTAAGGTACTACTGGACTCAAATCTAGCTGCTCATTTATTTATTTTATTTCTATTTATTTAACTTGTCGACCACTGCTTGCAGCGGTTTACAGAAAAGGAATAAAATGGAATAAAATTTTCCCAACTGTAAAACCCAGCCAACCCCCAACAATCTCATTCAACCCAACTGGTTTGCCTCCCATCCCATGTCACCATAAATAAAGTGGTAGTGGCTACATGTTTCAATAAAATAGGTATTTAGATATTTGGATGTATTTGGTACCATGCCATGGAAGAATATGTGCCACCCGTACTGTCTTTGTAATCTATATGCAGTGCAAGTCTAGATATGGAATGAAAACTCTAGTTTAGGTGTGCTGAAAACTTCCCAGTTAACATGTTCAGTAGGCAAACATATCTTGTTTGGCAGCTACCACATACTTTAAGCACTCTCATGACTGGGTAGCGTCTATGATGGATGAGTTTCACACAACCACTTTTCCACCTACACAGTAGAGCAACATCAATTTACCCCTCCATTCAGGTCTGGGTCAGAGACTTGCTCAAACCTTTTGCCCTCTTATTTGTGCATTGATTTGTATGCATCATTTCAATGAGGTGCACCGCCTACCGCTAGTGGCTGCACAGTTACTGCCTTTGTATAAGGAAGCTCCCTAAGCAACAACAAACCAACCCAGTGGGGAAAAAAAGCCTGCTGCTGCAGATCCAGAAAGATCAACAGCCATAACATTGCTCTGTCCAATAGGCTCCAATGAATGCCATATGGTAAGACATCAAAGAGCTTAACAAAATTCCCCCCCCCCATGTGATTGTATTCCTTCTTTTAAATGATTGGGGGTGATCAATTTGACAAATGGATGTCTCTTGACTGTCCATTTACAAACATGGAAAGCAGCTCATTCACTCAAGCAATTTGTAAGCGACCAATTGACCAACAAGTTCCGTGATGGCCATGCTGCTGGATCATGACATGATGAGCAGAACCAGGGACAGCTGAAGTATACTTACCCTTGTGTAGAAATAGGCCTGGTTTAATAGCCCTGGAAAATATGGGTCTGTGAAGGGGGTTAAGGAGCTCTAAGATTTAGCACCTTTTATTACCTGTACTTTCCAGGATTCATCGCGGAAATTGCCTGCATTTAAACTGATATATAGTTGATAAAAGTTTCTAACATAGATATACACTAATTCCTGCTTGATTGAATTTCAAGTTTAGTGGCACCTTTCAGACCAACCAAGTTTTATTCAAGGGATGAGCTTTCGTGCACGCACACTTCCCAGGTAAAATGTCATGGAACGAAAATAATCAGCTCAGACTTATAGATGGAGTGAGAGGGCAAATCAATATACAGCATAATGGAATTGCCCAGGTAAATCTGCTTGATTAGACACAGTTGTAAAAAAAAAAGAATTCTAAAGACAGTCTTAGTCTTTATTACGGTAACCAAATTACAATGTAAATGATAGTATTCATGGGTAATTCTAAAGACAGTCTGTGCACAAGTATTGGACCATTTGGTTCTAATAAAATATACTTTTATGCTCCATTTGTGTTGCTCTCTTTCAGTTATGAGAATCAAACTCTAGTAGATGCCTCTCTCCCTCCCCCTCCCCACATTGTCTTTTGTCATTCATATTTAAAGTTAATACATAATAATCACAAGTCATTCCAAGGTCTGACAAGGCAACCCATGTTGTGAGGGACACAGTTGGTGGGGATAATGGATGAAAATTATGCCTACTTTACTTGGTGTGATGGATCGGTTGCATTATGTGGGATTTGTGACTATTTCTAGGGAGGACTGGAAATGACTTGCTGCTCGGGAGAACTGAGGATAGCAATTGGAATCAAGGCAATATTAACCAAGAGGATTCCATCAGCTGGCTTTCTAGACTGCTATTATGGAAACTAAAGCTTGGGCTGATATTCAAGAATAAAATGCTGTTTCTCATAACCCCCAGGGCAGCTGTTTGTAGTAAGACAGTTCCTCACCCTCTTGGCGCTCTTGAGAAAAAATAGCACTTCCTTTCCTTTAAGGGTAGCATTTTTTAAAAAGTATTCTTGTCCCATTTTTTATTATCCTTTGCTGGAACTTTTTGGATCTAACAGGATATTCCCTTATCCATCTCTTATTTATACTCCAAACATGAGCTAGCTTTTCAATATTTTAGAGAAGAAAACAGAATGGGTAAAATTGTGGACAGAGTTTAGCAGGCTAGCAAGTATGAGTCTGAAGTTCTCCTGGAATTACAACTTCTCTCCAAACTTTTGACATCAGTTCTATTGGAGCAAATGGCTGCTTCAGAGTGTAGACTCCAAGGCATATCATGGATTTCAGGCAAAACCCTCCCCAAATTTCCAGGAATATCCCATGCTGAAGTTGGAAGCCCTGCTAGTATGAATAACATAGTCTAGACTAAAACAGAGTCCAGACCATGAGGGACACTTCGTGCACTAGGTGCATAGGCATGTGCCTAGGGTGTCAGAGCTGAAAGAATACTAACCAGCCTTGTCACCACCTACCCTTACCACGTTATGAGAATCTAATAGAAGGCACTGCAGATCTGGGAGGTACCTCAAAGGGCTGTTGTTCATCTTCATGGTTTCTGTGCAGTCTCACATGGGTTCTGCAGAATTTCAGGCCTACCACAGAGAAATAACTAGCCAGCTTAAAAAGCTCCCAAGAGTTCTTGCCCCTCCCCTCACAGAGAAACTGACTGCCCAATGTCACATGTGTGGGACCAGCACTCTCCCCTCAGACTTTTTTTGCCACTTCAGGAGGACACTAGCCAGCTAGCTCTTAAAATTTACCTCAGACTTCTTCTGTGGTGAGAATTCTCAAATAAAGTACAGAATATTGATAATAGTTATTTGATGACACTCTTTCAGAAGTGTGCTGAGTGTGGTGCCAAAATGGCCCAGACTGACAACCACTCTTCTTGTCTGCTCTGTCTGGGGGAAGGGCATTCAACCACAAACTGCCCTTCCTGTAGAAGGCTAACTCCCAAAACCAGGAATGACAGAGCGAGGCTATTGAAGGCAGCCCTGCAGATTCAGACCTTGTTGGGACACAAGTTCTACCATGGCGGTCATGCCTCACGCCAGGTGCTATATGACACCGCTCCAACTTTGGTTTCTATCAATGTGTAAACCCTACTCTGCCCGTAGTTGGAAGTGTTTTTCTCTTTCAAGGTCAGTGTCCCATTCCTTCTCTTGGTGGGCTCTTCCCTCTAATCTATCTAAGGGAATTCCCCTTGGAGTGCAACAAGATGACTTAGTTCTATACACTGATGGATCCCTAAAGAGATGGGGAGCTCAGTGTTTGCACCTTTCAGCCAATGGCCACTGGCCCAACTGTGAGGCCTCCCTTCACATTAACATATTAGAAATGCAGGCAACAAGGTATTTCTTCTTTCCTTTTCAGACCTGCTCAAAGGAAAGTGAGTACTGATTACATCAGACAACATAGCCACAGTGTTTCATATAAGAAAGCAGGGAGGCACCAAGTCCACCAAAATTTGAAACTGGGCCATAGATAATGGAATGTTTTGTATTGTATCAGCAATACACATTGCAAGGGAGCTCAACACTTGGGTGGACGCCCCGTCAGGATGTGAATCAGGTCCAAGAATGGTCCCTCAACTGAGATTATCTGACTCCTGTCTTTTTTCAATGGGGATTCCCAGCAATAGATCTTTTTGCCATGGCAAACAACACCAAATGCCTCTCCTTTTTTCAAGAGGTGGCATGGATCCCGACTTCCAAGGGGATGCTTTCCTTCATTGTTGGACAGGATCCCTTTTCTATGCATTCCCTCCCTTCAGGCTGATAGAGTGGCAGAAAGCACACAATGCATTTGCATAACCCCGTTTTGGACCCAGAAGACCTGATTCCCATCCCTTTATCATCTGGCCCAGGGAAGGTTCCTTCACTTTTCAGATTGGAATGACCTTTTGTCTTGGGTATTCCTCCATCCCAACCCTTGACCCCTCAACCTCATAGCTTGGCAGGTGGGACCATAATGGATCCCAAAATGGATCAGATTCTAGAAGCTGCCTGACAAGCCTCCATGCAATGTTCCTATGCCACGAAGTGGTGTAAAATTGTGGGATGGTCCCAGGAGTCCAGTCATATCCTGCAATCCTGCTCTCTTCCTGTTATTTTTTCATACCTAGCTAGACGCACGACTGTATGATCCAGCAGGGCTCTTTTAATATTCCTATCTTCTTAATCTTTGAGCAACAACAATCTTTTCCTTCCCAACACAAGCTGAGAATTAAGAAGCAGAGAACAGTAATATATCTTTACAGAATAAAACCTTATCACCCATCTGATTCCAGTTCCAAGGACACTGAACTATACATAGAGATTGCTGTTCCTTTCTGTGCAACATCTGCTCCTTATTTTACCTTCCATTCCCAGAGGAATATGATCCTAAATATGAAACCACAATAATAAAAAAAAATTCAGCCTAGATATGATGTATCTTGCCCTCTACAATCCTCATGAGTTTTCCCTGAGTACTACAGTGTTTACAAAACTGATGTCCATTAGATTTTGTATTGCTTTTTTTTTAGTAATATGTTCATTTCACAATGCAAGAAATAATTGGAGGTGTTTTTCCTGAAATATGCCTAGTAGTTGAAACTTATGGTTAATATTAATTACATTCAGTAATAAAAACACTTTGCATAGTAAATGAGCCTTAATAGTTTTGTTTTTAAAAATTAGTTATTCTAAACAGACAAATTTAATTGTGTACATTTCAGTGACGAATGTGTAAATAATCCTGCCATGCTGCTACAATGCAATTAACACCACGTACAAAAGACACTTATTATATTAATTCTCATAAGCAAAAGATATCAGATACTTTCCTGCTCAGGATGCAAGCATTTAATGACTTTCAGATTGCCGGTATTTAACAGCTGAGATTTGAGGAGCAATGCTTTCGCTGCTATTTTAAGGAACAGTATAATTAGTTTGGATATCTTCGAAACAGTGGACTGAGACATTAGATAGCTGGTCTGCAGCCAAAGCTGTGTGCAAATAGGGAGAGTAGAAGAAGACCTGATAATCTGAACTAATAGCATTTCAGAATAAACGGAAGCTTCAGATGTCAGAGTTAACATAGTGGGGAACATTCCGCTAAAATGGAAACACAGACCTCCATTAAAAGTTCAAAGGAAAATGGGATGCAAGAAAAGAGAGAAGGTTCATTACACTCTATTAATGATCCCCAGAGATGCATATTGCATTTAAATTAGTGCTTTGCTTTCAGAGAAATAAGCATGACCAGGCTTTGGCCGATGATGCAAAGAGATTTACTGAGAGTTGAACATCTGTGATTTTCTAACTACGGACTCTTTAAATAAGATTGGGGGGGGGGGGCTTGGAATGATGCTAGTTGTGACTTCAATCTTTTGGATTATTTTTTTCTCTTCTAAAAAACCGTTATCTCAATGAAACATGTTCTCTTCCATACAGGGTCTTCATTTTGGTGCCTATTGGACATTGTCCCTATTAAGAATGAGAAGGGGGATGTAGTTCTGTTTCTGGCCTCTTTCAAGAATATCACAGATACAAAGGTGAAGATTGCACAGGAGGATAAAAAAGAAGGTACATATAAAAAGGGATGTAACCTCAACTCAGGGTTCAGAAGATATATTATTATAGAAACAACTGAGTTGTGTCTGCACTTACACTATGCCATGTATGCATAATATGGGTACTGTTGTTATAAATATGTTGGGTTCTGGATGTGACTGAATTTCACGACTGAACTGTCTCAACACAAGACATGTTGTTAACAATGTTGCTTCACACCATTTTCTCTTTCTTCACACCCCATTGATCTGGTTAACTTAGACAATGTTTTACTTGTTTTGACAATTGCATATAGATGATATAAAAACAGTGTATAACTTATGATTACTGCTGGAAATACTGGCAGTGAAAATAAAAAACTTTTTTATTTTCACTGCCAGTAAAACAAAAACTTTCACAACCTACAAATGAAACAAAGGTAAGTCACATTTGTAGATTATTTAGCTGGAGCTGGAATATTAAATTCACTGCTATCGAAGCAGGGTGATATGCCCCACCTGTATGGTTAACATTTGACCAGCAGTAATTGTTCATTAAATTGATGTCAAAGATCAAGCAGTAATTTTTGCTGGAGGAATGTGGGATATTTGGGGGGAAATGGGGTTTACTTCTGTCTCCTAGTAACAAATGCTCTCAGAGAGTGTCCTTTTCCACTACATTTTTAAATCAATGAAAATAAGACCAGATTTCAAAACTTATCATATGCATTTCAATTTCATTTTTTCCCATGAGAAACAAACCAGTCAACTTTTATGTTAACACTAGTTTCTCTTGTGAAAAGAGAGCTATATCCATGAGGATGTCATGTCATGTCCTGTGGCATCGCATCCTGTGTGATGCAGGTCGACATTCTGTTTCTTTGACTCTTCCCCTTCCTGCGAAGCCATGTCCTTTCACCAAATTTAAAATTTAAATTTCCTATCTTATGTCACTCACCCTAAAGAAAACTCTCAAAATTGTCTTTGGATTTTAAGACCAGAATTACTGGAAATACTGATCCCTGATATAAGAATCCAAAAAGATACTGATTTTTTTTTTGGGGGGGGGATGTATAGTATAGTGTATATTCCTGATATGTACATCCATCATCAATGGCTAGTTGCATGCAGTTCTAATACTATTTGAAAATGAAAGAACTTTCTCTGCCTGTAATTTGTAATATTTACAGTGAACATCCATTTATGAGGTGGTATTCTCAAGAATATGTCAGTTTGGGAACTGTCTGTGAAATAAGAAATAGTTTTTGATTCTCTGTACCTGAATGATGAAGAGCCTCTTGTGGCGCAGAGTGGTAAGGCAGCCGTCTGAAAGCTTTGCTCATGAGGCTGGGAGTTCAATCCCAGCAGCCGGCTCAAGGTTGACTCAGCCTTCCATCCTTCCGAGGTCGGTAAAATGAGTACCCAGCTTGCTGGGGGGTAAACGGTCATGACTGGGGAAGGCACTGGCAAACCACCCCATATTGAGTCTGCCAAGAAAACGCTGGAGGGCGTCACCCCAAGGGTCAGACATGACTCGGTGCTTGCACAGGGGATACCTTTACCTTTACCTTTACCTGAATGACATTCAGTCTCTGAGTTTCCTTATACTGTCAGTTATCTTGAAATGACAACCCTTTGCTGATAAAAGTTAAACAGTTGCAATCTGCAATGACGTGGGCCGATTCCACACAGTGGTGGCTGGGCTGGGCTGCTGACGGTGCATAGCTGCATGCTCCACAGCTGTCTGTGTCTGCCCACATCTCAGTGCTGGATCTACTCCAGCACAAGGTCCCCCACTGAAATGTGTTCCCCTGGGGGATGCAGCCACAGTAGAGAGGTTCCGCCATGTGGGGGGTGGCAGGGTTTTTTATTTTGCAGGGAAGTGGGATTGCATGGGAACTCGATCCCACCTTCCGGCAAAAATAATTTTTTAAGCCTGGTCCGCCCCATGGTGCTGGGACGCACTGCAAAGTGGCCTGGAACATTTTTGCACCCTATTGGCCTCTGTAGGGTGGGGAGGAGAATAGGTTTGTAAGGCCCACCTCCTTTTTGTCTAGACAGATCTCCCGTTGGACAGGCCCCATTGGCCCCTGCAGCAGGCAAAGTGAAAGTGGATTCTACCATGTTCTCTTAGCCTGGGCGAAATGGGGCCTGATCCACAGCAGGCCCTGGAGGTGACCAGAATGGCAGTGATGTCATGGACATGGGAATTAGTCCATACTGACACTGCCCTGTCCTTTTCTGCCTGTGCAGAATCCGCCCTAGATACATGTCATGGACTATTAGAGTCTTAGTTCATTGTGTAAACTGAGAGGAATCTTTGAATGCTGTTTTTAATTTGTTGTTGTTGTTGGGCACTCATTTTCATACTGGAACAATATTGTTTAGAGTGGTACCCCAAAATTGAACAGGTTACTGAATAGGGTAATTTGAAATTAGATATATAGAACTGCCCCTCTCAGCCCTGCTGTTTCAGGGCGATATACATCAGATCAAATCAACATATCTAAAACAACTCTATAAATTCTATAAAAATTTCTACAAATTGGCTACCCATACATTTCTATATTACCTACATTGTTCCCCCAATTAGTTGCCAGAACTAGATAAATGTGAAAAATTTAAGCAGGGAACTCAGCATCCTTCCAGATTCAATTATCCATTACAAAGCCTTTATTTATAATTATATCTATGATTAGATTTCTATAACCAACACTCCCGGGGTTGCCGGCTCAAGGCGGTTCACAGCATATTATTAAAAATTTCATAATTTCATAAATAACCTTTAAAAACAATAAAAATCACAGTTAAAAACAGTAAAAAGATCAGTCATCAATCATAAGCTGCTGCTGAGGTCAGCCAGCATTAAAACTTGCCTCTTCCAATCCCTTCAGGGGGTGAATTTCCAGGGGAGGGCCTATTCCATGGTGTTTCTTAGTGACTTGGCTAATAGGAAGTATGCAGTGAGATTCTATGAAGTAAAATGTCCCAGGTAAGAACACAAAATTTTCTTTGACAACTGGCTTATTCATAAAACACAAAAAACTCAGAGCTGAAGTCAATGAAAAATAATGACCATATATAGGGAGGTATTCCATTGTGTGCTGCTGTTAGAGATCTGGCTGGCTAGGCGAATATCCACTACCTCCCTCACCACTCCATGTGCGTCCTTCCCGAAGCTGTGCGCTCGATGGAAGAGGATAACCATCTCAGATAGAAGGAGTGTACCATTCTGTAGTCAAGGGTATATGATAGCTGTGCTCCCCTGCTGGAACCTCCAAACAAGTTCAAGTTATTGATCCATTTCACAAGGCAAAAATAGCTCACTTGAAATCAGATCCATTGTCTGCTCTCTTGGCGGAAAGCACAGTAGGGAAACTAAGAAGCAAAGCTTCTGATAAATCCAAACAGAAGATCTTCAACACAGGACTGGGATATATTTGTGAGACAGTTACAACACAGATATAGTGTCAGTACCTGTTTCATTAGACTTCCCTGTTTTAGAAGGTAGGATTGGTCAAAGATGGGCTTGCTAAGGAATTTAGGGGTTTGTCCAGGTCCAAATATAAAATTGCCTCTGAAATTGAACAGAAGTTGGCTCATTCAGGCCTTAACTGTCCATGCTGGATTTTGGAGGATCTGAAACTTTCACCTTTGTATCTTTTCCCCCTGTCTGTATTAATAATGTGCATGTATGCATTTATAACATACTGTATGAAAGTCCCATGATCAACCTACAATTATGTCCACATTTCTTTTACCAAAGCACAGAGATGTATGTGTGCATCATTAAAGTAGAGAACAATCTTGATGCAAGAATCTCGATGCAATCATACATACAAACATCTTGCTTTTTTGTAGTCCTTTATCAAAATGCACTTTCAATAATGAAAATAGTTAGAAAAGATGTAAGTGAATGAAAGGAATTTAACATTTGGGTGTACAGTGAGCAAGCTACTGTACAGAAAGAGCAAGCTACCAGTTTTGTTGGAAAGAGGTGGAAATCTGGACCCTGTTTTGGCTGGGCTCCAGAAAATGACACTGAGACAGCTAGACATTAAAAGTTGCTTATGTATCAGTCTTGTCATCTGCCCTTCTTTTGGTGTTCCAACCTGTGGGATCTGACAGGTCTTCTCTAGCACCAGCGACTTTACAGGGCAGGTCTGGTAAGGAGAAGTAGAACTTCTACTGCATGTGGTATTAGGGGAGATCCTATCAGCAATCACGTCACGCCCACAGACTCAGCTGCCTCACTTTGGCCCTTCTGCAAAGTAGTGATTCATGCTTTTAAGATGTGAGATTTCTTTGAAAAGCTGTGAACAAATAACTTTTTTATTACACAGATAGCTTTTGCTCTTGAATTATGGATAAGCATACATCCAAATAAAGTCTTTATCATTTCCCAGGGAACAGGGTTTCACTGCAGGGTAGAAACATTTTCTCAGATAAGAAAGGTCACTTCGTAAACAGGGAAACATACACAGGTGCTGTGTGTCAAGAGACAAATTCTGTTCTGTTTCAGCAGTACGGATGCAGAGAAAATTCACAAGGAATACTTCATATTCATAATGCAAAAACAGAGGACAGAATTTTACCATACTATACAAAGATTTATGTGACAAAATGCTGCAGTGTGGATGAAAAGCTTTCTCTTCTACAGTCTTTCTCTTGTTAATTGATGAGATATCTTTGCTAATTACAGGGCTGTCGTCAAAGTTGTATCTATAGTGCTCTGCAACCCTCAATCCCAATTTTGTTCCCCATTCTTAGAATAAAAAGGGCCAGCAACAGGATTTTAGACCATTATGTGGAAACATCCCACATGGCTGGTGAGTCTGGACACCAGGGCCTGCCCACTGCACTGTCTCCATTGCTGCCTCCACCACCTGTCTCCGCTGTCTCCGCTCTCCTAAGGGTGGGGACAGGCAGCGGCACAGGAAACAGTCTCAGATCTAGGGCTTGCCAGCTGCCACTGCCACTGCCACTTCTTTTTTGAGGCTGTCCGTGCTCCCCTGAAAACAACCTTGGAAGACAGGCAGTGACAGTGTGGCAAACCGGGCTCAATTCTGAAGCTTGCTAGCCACCACAGCTGCTGCCACTTGTTCATCGAGGTTGCCCATGCTCTCCTGAGGGCAGGGGTGGCCTCAGAGGATGAACAGCGGCAGTGGCTGGTGAGCCCCAGAGCTGAGCCCTGTTTCCTGCTGCCTTTTGTTCTTTGAGGTTGCCCATGCTCTCCTGAGGGTGGAGGCGGCCTTGGAGGATAAGTGGAGGCAGTGGCTGGCAAGGCCCAGAGCTGAGCTCTGTTCACTGCTGCTGCTTCTCCTTGTAGGCCGCCCCTGCTCTCCTGAGGTCATGAGCAGCCTTGGAGGACAGGCAGCGACAGCACGGCAAATAGGGCTCTACTTTGGGCCTTGCCAGCTGTTGCCTCACCAACTTGTTCTTTGAGGCCACCCATGCTCTGTCCTGTCCTGTCCATAGTCACATCCATTTCAGTAAATGTTTCCACATCAGTAATTCAGTAACATACTGCCCTTTATTTATTTGACATTGGGGTTTATTGAGTGTCAATTGTCTGAGAGTTTGGAATGTTCGATGGGAAGGAAGGATGGAGGAAAGAGAGAAAGGGAATTTACTTGGGATAAGTGCTATGATTTCACGACTACAGAAATTGGACTCAGGCACAAAATTCAGTCACTTGATAATAGCGTTCATTCATTCATTAATTCAATCGTTCATTCGAAAGCTTCTCCTTTGAAGGCAGTGACAATAGACTTTAATTGAATGGGTAATACTGAAACATTAGAAGCCTGCAGGCAAGACAGTTGGGATTTCCAGTCTTTGGGACTTCAGTGGTTTTCATGGCTGTTTACCTATTTCTGTAACTAGACAAAACAGAATAAGTAACCTTTCAGAATATGGAACTCCTTGGAATACATTTTAATGTTAATTTTAGCAGAAAGCATCTAGAAGCAAGAAAAGGCGATCATGCTAGGAAAAGTTGAAGGCAGCAGGAAAAGTGAAAGACCCTAAAGAAGATGGATCAAGGAAGCCAGGGCCCTCCATTTGCAGGAGTTGAGCAAGGTTGTTAACAACAGAACGGGTTGGAGGACAGAAGCTACTTGACAGCACTTAACATGCACCTTATTTGGAGTTATTAAGTAACAAATAGGACCAAGGGTTAGATACTGGCTAAAATTTCCACATGTGCAATGGAGACAATAATTGCCACCTCCCATGACAGGCTTCCAACTGCACAGGAGCAGCATTTTTGCAGAGTCAGGGAAGGCATGTTTCCACAAAAGGAAATGTTTTCTTCGGCAGACATTTTAGGCAGCATTCAAACCCAGGAAAGTCAAGAAACAGTAGCTAATAGAGAACTATAAGTTGCTGAGGGCAATAAAGTCCCATGTATCACTGGTGGAATTCCAGCCTGATTCTTTTGAGACACTATAGAGGTGTTTTCAAGTTCCTTTCCACAATCATGGGAGCATAGAGAACTTTCTGTTGAGACAGGGAAGGATTTTAAAGCAATTTTTTAGTTAAGCTGCATGCGCTTGCCTTCCTTAGTGCCCTGAGAGAATAGTGAAAGAACAAATTCATAAAGTGTTGAGCGGTGAATGGGTTTTCCATACTCTTAGGTCCTAATTCATTAATGATTACTTGCATTATTCATGTGATGTGAAGTGAGAACAGGCTTTAATTGGCTAAATTGCTTAAAAGCTTGTGTGGCCTTTTACGTCTTCATGCCTGTACTGTAAAGCAGATGAAAGAGGGATAGCCCAGGCTAGCTTGATATCCTCAGATCTCAGAAGCTAAGCAGGATTGACTGTGGATAGTATTTAGATAGAATACCAGGGTCATGACAAGGAGGCAGACAATAGCCAATCACCTCTGAACTTCTTTTGCCATGAAAACCCTATGGGGTTGCCATAATCTATCTGTGACTTGGGAGCGAAAAACAACAATATTGGAGATCTAATTCCATCCACCTTACATTTAGTTACTCTGGTGAGAGAGAACCTTTCAGTCACAACATTCAATAGCTGGATTCTAGGCATTTATGGCTGCAAAATTAAGCTCACTGTGACCATTTCCATACTAGGAATATTGTTCAGATTTGCATTTTAAAGGGGCAAGGTTTTTAATCTGTTTCCACACTGAAATTTGCCTTTTCAGGCACAGACCCAAATTGCCCCTCACTTGTCCCACAGCAAAGGAATCCCCAGAAATCTAATTTTCCCTTTTTGAAGCAGGGTCCCCTGGGGTGGTCTATTTTAGGGTTGTTCAGTGCAGAAATGCATGCATTTGTTTTTTCATGGTGCTTGCCATTTTTAGTATTTGGGCATGCCCCTTTCCTTATTGCTGTCTCCTTTCATCCCTGATGTGATCCGACAGCTGCATCAGGCCCGACACTGCATGGGGCAGCTGTCAGATCGCATGGGAAGGAAAGGTGCCGAGGTCCCCTTGCTTCCCCTCCCCAATCCAAGCCACAGCCACCTCGTGCAGTGCAGGCTCAGATTGGGAAGGGGAAGCAAGGAGGCCTCTGTACCTGTCCTCCCCAATATGATCTAATAGCTGCCCCCTAGGAGGTACATGGATTTCTCACACACCCCTTCCTGCTACGGTCTTTCAGAAGGCTGCTATCTTCTCTAATCCTCCAGGGACATAAAAAGGAGTATTGCTTGTTACAACACTACTGTGTTGTAATGTGATAACCTTGAGTAGTTTAAGGATTTGTGGAGCCCATAGCACTAAAGTTAATTTAAGGATCTGTGGGTCCCTAGCAGAGTACAATTGCAGCAAGAGCAGCCAGACTGGGGTGGAAGGTCCCCCAGAGTGGAAAGCGGTGTCACTCCCACTGTCTTTGAAAAAGGAAAGGTGAAGGAGGAGAGAGGCTTTGGGGGGAAGTGAAAGAACATGAAATGAAGGGGCACCATTTTTTAAAAGGTGCAAGTAGGCATCATTTTGTAAAAAAAAAAAAAAAAAAACCTTTTGCAATGGGGAGGCTACCTCTTTCCAACCCTAATGTGGAAAACATATGGTGAATTACAGCCTGGGAAAAAGGGAGGAAAACCCAAATGCAGAAAGCAGAGTGCCAACTCGCATAATCCAATCTAAGTCCAAAGCGAGGCTAAAATGAGGTATGTCTTCTAATGCAGAAACAGATTGTGAAGCAAGTAGTATGAAATGAATAGGGCTTGCTTCTAAGTAAATTGGGTTAACTGCATTTAATAATGTAAATGCAGTCCTTGTACTGATACTTGAAACCTTAGATAACTACCACAATTATGTTTTAAGTGCTCATCCCTGCCTCAAAGTCTCATGTAGTGATTAGATGTATTAGTTCGAAAACAGACATTTAAAAAAAACTGTAGCGTTGCTTTAAAAGAATATGCAATTTTCTTATATCTGATGGTAACTAACGCTGGATTATTTCATTTCTCACTGTGCACTCCTGTATATACATTGTTTGGAGGGGGTGTGACTTTAGCCCTCCATACATGTGCATGGGATGTCACCGAAATAATTGAGAGGGAGAGGGAGAGGCAGGCCTTCTGTGTTGCTTCATTAATGGGTTTCTTTGGCATTTAAGCTTTCGTATCAATCATGTAGGCATCAAGTCTTTCAATTTTCCTTTTTGTGCCAATGTCGAGATATACTTGTTATCTAGTGTTAATTTCCGGCTCTGCTAATTGGGTTTCTCTTCCCCTTATCTGTATATTTGGCATTGATTTTAATTAGACTCGACTGATGGACAGCTTCGTTTGAGACTCCCCAAATTCCTTTTCTCCTTTCTTGCTGAATGCAGAAGCATTTCCCGAAAAAAACTGCTTAAAAGGCTCTTGCAGCACCTTTTAAAGCAAAGTGAAATGGTTTTATTGAAAGAATATGAGGTTTTATAATCAATTCCTTTCTTGACAAGATGCTCAAGGGGAACTGTGAGTCAAAAAAAAAATCAGCTCATGGAATGTTTATAGACAGTCCTCAGAAGAAAACAGACACACATTCTAGGGTGCTGCAAGGGGCTCAGAACCCAGTATATATTTCTTGGGTAATTATTTTCTGTGCAGAGCATCTGTGATGAAGCCAATTCTACCACCCCCATGCTAAAGACACATGCTATCTTTAAAAAGCAATCTCTGTCTTTTGAGAAGTTTGTGAATTCTGCTTTATATTAATTGACTTCCACGTAATATATTTCTGGTAAGTCCTTGGGGGAGGAGCGTGTCTAATGGATTAAGTGCCACTCAGCCCTTAACACCCACTCGAAGCGGTTGTCCCAGCCCTAAGTGCCTCCTCCTCCAACTGGCTTGCCTGTCTGTACAGCAGCCAGCCAATCACCTTCTGTCCCCCACCCCTGACCACCCCTCCTCCTTCCACTTCCCTCCAAGGCTCAGAGGCTGCAGATCCTTGCTGCGTGATAGCTGCCCCTGCTAGTACGTTCCCTTCCTGGAGGCCTCCAGACAGCAGCCTTTCCAAGTCATGGTGGGAGGGAGAGACCATCCACAGAGTTCTTCCTTCCCACCCCCACCCCATAATCTAGCACCTATTGTATTCCTGAGTGCAAAGGGCTTGGCCCCTAGTCTACTAAACGGGCTTGGCCCCTAGTCCACTGCTACGGGACTCCATGGTGAGGCCTGGAGTTTTCATGGAATTATGTCTCTAGACTGCGGAGATCATTCACCTGGGGGAAAAAAACCCAGCAGCTGTAGATTTCCATCCTCAAACTTCTCCCTCCCTAGGCTCTACCCACAAATATCCATAGATCTTCTGACCTAGAGTGGCAATCCTAGACCCCATCCTTACTGGCCTGTTTGATTATTAGTTTTGGAGCTGCCACTACTTCCTTTTCCTCTGTTAGACAACAAAATGTCTCTTGCTGAGGGTGTGTCATGCACAGGATTAAAACTGTTGGAATATGCAAGATCTCTAGTGCCTTTCTCTCTTCTTTCCTTGTTCCCAGCTCAGCAAAGTAGCAGTTAGGGTGCTGCAGCAAAACAAAACAACCTTTCCTTCTCTTGATTTCTCTCCCTTTTTTCCACACGTTTCTCATTCGTTTCTGCCTCCTTTCACCTCCCCCCCCCCCATGTCTCCTTTATTTTCACTTCTTGGTCTCATTCCTACCCTGCTTGGTGACTGAGTATATATAAGAGTAGTAGTAGAAGAAGAGTTAGTTCTTATATGCCGCCTTCCTCTACCTGAAGGAGTCTCAAAGTTGCTTATTACCACCTTTTTTCTCTCCCTACAACAGACACCCCGTAAGGTAGGTGAGGCTGAGAGAGCCCTGATATTACTGATCAATCAGAACAGCTTTATCAGTGGTGTGGTGAGCTGAAGGTCACCCAGCTGGCTGCATGTGGGGGGAGGAGCAAGGAATCAAACCCGGTTCGCCAGATTAGAAGTCCGCACTCCTAATCACTACACCAAGCTGGCTCTCTAGTGCAGTAGTAAACATTTGTGAATATTATGGACAGAAGACACTGGGTTTGCTGGGCCCTATGTATTGCATTGATTCTGTTGGGCTTCCAACCTTACTCTCTTGCTTGAACTGTGGTTGGTATTACTCCTGTTGAGCTGGGATTGCCATAATGGCACTGCATTCTGCTAGATATCCTGTGATTGCACTGGTATTGCTGGGTACTAGTTTGAGAGCCAGTTTGGTGTAGTGGTTAGGAGAGCAGACTTCTATTCTGGCGAGCCGGGTTCAATTCTGCACTCCCTCACATGCAGCCAGCTGGGTGACCTTGGGCTAGCCACAGCGCTGGTAAAGCTGTTCAGACTGAGAAGTGATATCAGGGCTCTCTCAGCCTCACCTACCTCACAGGGTGTGTGTTGTGGGGAGAGGAAAGGGAAGGTGACAGCCACTCTGAGACTCCTATGAGTAGAGAAAAGCAGCATATATGAACCAACTCTTCTTATTCTTCTACTCTGTACATTGCTCTGATTCTACTGAGCTTGCAAAATGCCTCAACTTTTGGTTTCTCCTGCAGAGAGGGAAAGGGGTTTTTTTAATTAAAAGGAAAAAGATCTTGAGACTATTGTGGATAACTCAGTGAAAATACCAACCCAGTGTGCTGCAGCAGTGAAAAAGGCAATCTCTGCGTTAGGGTTTATAAATAAAACAGACAGTATTGTAATGTCCATGTACAGATCTTTGGTGAAACTTAATTTGGAATACTATGTACAGTTCTCATCACTGTATCTCAAAAAAGATACTGCAGAACTGGAAAAAGTACAAAGGAGGACAACCAAGATGATTTAGGGCTTTGGCGTACTTTCCCTCTGAGGAAAGGCTGAAGAGTCTGAGACTTTTCCGTTCAGAAAAGAGACAACTAAGGGTGGAAATTATAGAGGTTTATAAAATTATGCCTGGGATGGAGACAGTTAACAAAGAGAACCTTTTCTCCCTCTCCCAAAATGCTAACACTCAATGGCATCCAGAGAAACTGATAGCCAATTGGTTCAAGACAAACAAAAAGAAATACTACTTTACACACAGAGTGATTAAAATATGGAATTTGCTAGTAGAAGATGTAGGGATAAATAGATTCATGGAGGATGAATCTATGGTAACTGAGGGGAAGTCCACATTCAAAGGCACTCCCTGAATCCCGGGGCCAGGGATAAATAAAATTTATTTATTTGTTTGTTTGTTTGTTTGTTTGTTTAAATAAATAAATAAATAAATAAATAAATAAATAAATAAATAAATAGTTGGCTGTCCAGTGGAACTGGCTGGACAATGTGTGGGACAGGATGCTGGACTCGATGGACCACTGGTCTGATACAGCAGGGCTCTTCTTATATTCTGTTCCAGGCACCAAATGGGCTAGGTATACTATTGATGATGCCTTAACTACACCACTGCTGTAGTTTTATGGGCACTGCTGTAGTTTGTACAGGTTTATGACCTTGATGTGAGTCTGTTATGGAGTTTTTAGCGCAGGCACTTGCTTTAAGTTAGAGAGCTGTCCTTGTACCATTCTTGCTCTATCTCCATCTACTTCCCATAGATTATATATCTTTTCTATGTTTTGCAATACTTTATGTTGACCTGAACATTCTATTGAATTCTGCTACAGTTTATTTTTACATCTACCTAGAAGGACTCCAGTCTGTATAGATATCATGACGCTATGGCAACTGCATTGAATGAAATGCAACACAAATGGTATCTGAATTGGAATTTCTGTTTGATGTTGTAAAGATAATTACCACAACCAGGAATCTAATAATGAAAATCCCAAAATGCTGCTATGTTTTGGTCCTATTAGATTGCTTTTCAACAAATAAAAGGTTATGGTTACAAGGGAAGTACATTACATTTCTAAAATGTACAGAAATTAAAGGATTTTTAAGTAATTGCTGCAAGCGAAGTAACTAGATAATAAATACATAAACATGGCCCATTATAGTACCTTAATGATGCTGAGGTATGGACAGGGACTGTCCACACAAGACAAGGGATAAGTGGAGAGTTGCCATAAATTGTATCCTCAGTGAAAAGAGAAAGGATCATCATCAAATAATTCGAGAGCTTCTGTTACTGGAGAACCCTTTTATTTGTATTGACCAATTGAGAGGGGCTTTTTGCACGCCTTCAAAATAGCACAATGGTTGCCAATTGAAAACGCTACTGATTTGCTGTTTTGCACAACGTCGTTGACAATCTGCCACACACCTGAAACCAATCTGCAAAAAGCGCTTCCTTGTAGCGCTTTCAGGGAAATCCCCAAAAGTGGATTCACCCTCCGGAAAGCGATACACTCCTGCAACCAATCTGCAACACTAGCGAAAAAGACCTGTGCGTTAACATTGTTGCAGTTTCTACAAAGTCCCTCCCCCTGGCTCTCTTCTCTGATCTTCCGGCAAAGCGATCGCCATTTTTTTTTCTCCAAGCGAGCGGGGATAACGCACCAGCGAGCCTCTTTCAGTTTAGAGGCTTCCCTGGCTTCAGTCCCTCCCCTTCAGTCACTAAGCACACACATTTTACACATTCATTCAGCCGAAAATCGGGCCCGTGAGAGGGGGGGGAGGGGGATTTTTTTTTTTCACTCGGAGGGAGCGTGGCAACGATCAAACGACAGCTCAAACACACCAGGCAGCTGGATGGGTCTCTCCATTGCAACGAATTAACACAGATTCGTTGCAATGGGTCTGTTTTTTTTTTAAAAAAAACCTTTCTTAAAGGGAAAGGGGCTGTTTGGGAGCATGCTAACGGCTGCCCATTGGCTGCTTGACGGCCAGGGGCGGGACGAGCTCGGCAATAGCGCTTCCTTTCTAGCGATTTCTGCCGAGACCGGAAGCCTGTGGGAAACGCTACAAAACGCAACTGGATTCCACTACAAAGGCAGGTATGCATAACGACGAATTCCACTATTTTAAATGGCGATTTTTCATTCAGTGACCAATTTGCTACAAAGATCCCGGTGCGTAAAGCCCCAGAGAGTTATATACCCACTTTCAACCTTGAATGGGGTTCCAGAATGTCTTACACCATCATTCTGTTCTCCATTCTATAATGATTACACAAACTGTGTGAGGGAGCCAAGGCTGTGAGGTATGTTAGGGGGGGTATCTGGGGGGGGGGGTATCTAATTTCCCCGGTCCTTGTCATACTCAGCCTCAACCAAACTCCTGGTGGAAGAGCTCCATCTTATAGGCCCTGCACAATTGATAGAGTTCCCAACAGGACCAGCAGCTGTTCCGGGAATTCATTCCACAAGGCAGGGGACAGGACTGAAAAGGCCCTGGCCCTGGTTGAGGCCAAGCACACTTCCTGGGGCCCCGGGACCATCAGCAGATTCATACCCGCAGAATGAAACACCATGTGGGGGACATAAGAAGGTAAGCGGTCTGATAGATAAGTATGAAACTCTTAAAACACTATACCACACTGTCTTACTTTGAATGATTCATGATCCTCATTAAGCTTTGAAAAATGCCAAATGCAGCACACATGACCTTAGTTCAAATTCAGGCTGTGCAGGAATGGTTTTAAATCTTGTAGTAAACTAGATATTAAAGAGTTAACTGAAGCCTGATAAGGAGTGGAAGGAAACTCCACTCCTCAATTTATTCTTTTTCCTTGCTTTCATTTTCCTATGTTAGTTGGAACTAGGTTGCAAATAAAGAAGTTGTGTTCTGCAGCTCCTGCAAGTACCTAGATTTATTGATTGCAAAAAAATCTCTTTGCATCATTGTATTTGTGTTTGTCAAATTGCTCATCTGGTTCTGGAGAGGAAAGTTAAGTTTATGTTTAACATTCTCTCTCTCTCTCTCTCTCTCTCTAACTAAATAACAACAGCATTTGAAAGTACTTGTGAATACTGATGTATTCAAATGGGTGGCCGTGTTGGTCTGAAGTAGCATGATAAAATCAGAGTCCAGTGGCACCTTAAGATCAACAAAAATTTATTCAAGGAATAATAATATATATATTCCCACTGTCCTGATGGTCAGTTCATGGTCTGAGGAAGAGTGCTTGCACGCGAAAGCTCACGCCTTGAATAAATCTTGGTTGATCTTAAAGGTGCTACTGGACTCTTCCTGATGTAGTTAGGGATTATGAATGCATAAACAAATGTTGGTATGCATTGGGCAAATGGCTGCTGCACATGCGGATGTTCCTTGTGATCCAGAACTGCATAAGTGGAGCCCTTTCCAAAAAGTAGCATTCACCCAGAGTGGATATAGCAGTACTTAATAAATCAGCCCACTTATTGCATTTTGAAGAGGGTTTCATATGTATAGCTTTTCCCTTTCCCTCTGAGATAATATTAAAACCAAAGCCAAAAGACTAAACTGGTTTCAAATGCCAAACTTGTGAAACCTGAAATGTCGATAGTTCACTTTCCAGAAGTTGAAGTACTATTCCCATGGTTTAATAATGTCTTCTCATGTTTGTTCTTCAGAAAAATTCAAAGGAAGAGGAAAATCACATTTTGATTCAGCACGCAGGCGGAGTAGAGCTGTCCTTTATCACATCTCCGGACACCTACAAAGAAGAGAAAAGAACAAATTAAAAATTAATAATGTAGGTGTAGCGCTCGAAGGTTATTTTGTGCAGTGACGTTTGTAGTGTTAATCTAGTTGATGCTACTAATCATGTCATTTGTCAGATATTGGACTAAAGTTTCTTTTCAGTAATACAACAGGGGTGGTCAACATCCAGAACAAACCCACAACCATCCTAAAAAAAAATGTTTGCATCTTTGTTGAAATAAATCAAGGAAAGAACAAAATAGAGACAGGCTGACTTGGGCTGCCAGCTCTGGGCTGGGAAATAACTGGAGATTTTGGGGTTGGAGCCTGAAGTTGGGGAGGAAGGAGGGGAGGAACTTCAAAGTGTATAATTCCATAGAGACCACTCCCCAAAGCAGCCATTTTTCCAGCTGGAGTTATCTCTATCTGGACATTAGTTGTAATGTCAGGAGATTTCTAGCCAGCACCTGGAAGTTGGCAATCCTACATTTCACATAGGCAGCCAGTAAGTTCTACTGTACAGTTTAGTTTCATGTTATGCTTGCAATTTTCTTCATTGCTCTTCTTAAGCAAAATTCTCAACACAGATTGTGAATGATTCGGATTCTGTGCTGGATACCTCCTCTGAATTTCTTTGAACTACAAACAAGTCAAAGCCCCTGATTTAAAGAACAGCTTGACCCAATCCCAAGAAGCATGAAATTAGGGATGTGCACCCTACAATTGGAATACGTCATGATGCTTATTGAAGTTGCCACCTTCTGCTTCACCCTTTCGTTTCGATATGTGTACCTGTTAAGACGAATTCACATGGACAAATTGTTTTCCCTGTGCAAATTTCTTCCACTAGAGATTAATTATTTGAATGGTGCAAAATACGTTTAAAAAAAAGCCCAAAACTGCCCAGTTCCTTGTATTGCCTTTACAGATTTAATGTAAAAGATATTTATATTTCAATCTCCTTTTAATTGCTTGTGAGATTCTGAACAGACTCAACTCACTCATGTTGTAAATAAAACCTAAAAACTCAGCAGGAGTTTTCTCTCTGGATTTTAAATGGATGCATGCAGCTTGGTCAGCTACACAAATTGATCTTCTTGTACTTTAATCACAGTCCCATTCTCAACAAAGATTTTCATGACGCTTGTCTCTAAGTAACCACAACTGGCATGTTGGGCTATAAAATTTTGGGCTGTGTGTACTGTTCTGTTTGTTTTGACCGAGTTTTCTTTAATATCCTCCATCGATTGTATTCTGCGAAATGCGGTAGTTGCATTCCCACTTTTAAATTGTTACCAACCTTTCTTTGTTTATACAAGTTTCTTAATCAAACCAACACTCTCATTTTGGAAAGTGCTAGTAATATTACATTGAGAAACCACTGACGATAAATCCTTTATGTCCTTGTTCTCTTGAAGCTGAAATTAGTGTTCACAAGTGAGCAGCTGAAAATTTTTGACTACCAATATATAAGCAGCAAGAAATGATCCCATAATTCTAAAAATAACTACCAATGGTATCGATCAATAATGGAATATAGCCTGGTAGTACATTATTAGTCACAACTAAATCAAAACGTGCATTTACAAGCTGTGGGATATGATCTATGGCCAAGGGTGGCCAAACTGTGGCTCTCCAGATGTCGGTGGACTACAGGTCCCATGAGCCCCTGCCAGCATGGAATTATAGTCCACAGACATCTGGAGAGCCACAGTTTGGCTTCTCCTGCACCAAAGTTATGCCTGCTCATGGATTTAAGTGATCCTTTTTACAAAGGAACTCAAGGTAAATCTGTGGTGTTTGGTTTTCCCCCCCAAAAGTGGGGGCAGCCAGGGTTTCTGGTTATGTTTTGGATCATCATATGAATTTAATATTTGAGCTGTACTATTTGCTCATGTTAACAAGAACTTGATTTCTTCTTATAGAAAATCACAATTGCATATAATGCAAAATAAATCTAGCAGGTCCATAATTCTCCAATTTAACCAAGTGAAATCGAAAATAGTTACATGTGTTTAGGAACGTGACCATCTTCAATAAGTATTCCAAAGAACTGAATTTCTTTAATTCAATGAAATGATGGGAGCTTTTTCGGATATAACTATTAAAAGTGGGCCTAGGTGGTGTTTTACTTCTGGAACCTCGTGTTCTTCCAGAAGGGAATTGAAACCAGCGCTATTAAATTATCAATCAGTTTAAAATGCCTGTAATGGATACTTCAGAATGCTTATAGCTGAACTGAAAATGCTTCTTACATGGATAGGAGCGGATTTCAGATGCAGCAAAATGCCGTTTCCCTCAGAATTTAGACTATAACAGTCATTCTGTTGAGCACTTTGGCCTCCTCAGTAAATTATTATGGAACACGTTCACTTCCCGCTTTTTTTTTGGCCCAAAGTATTTCCATTTTCCTGCACTGAGAATAAAAGTAAGAGCCCAGTACATTTAAGTGAAATATACTGAGCCATGAGAGGAGGATTAAAGGAACAACTGAAGGTAGACGTTGAGCAAAAAAACCCGGCCAAGACTTACCTTGGCCGAACATTGACGCAGCGGAGGGCTTGCTGAGAAGAAGAGGCGACCAAACAGAGGCCCTCTAGCGTGCGTGCTGTCAGAATGCAGCACGCACAGCGTAAAGGGCAGGGCGGAACCTGTGGCGGCTATTTAAGTCGCCACGTGCACGGGTCTCGCCCTCTTCGCCAGGAACGCTGAGGGAGCTGCTTCCCTCCCACCCACCCTATGTTGTTGTATACAAAATCGTCAGGGTTATAAGGTGGATGTTTTGTTTAATAATTGTCACAGCTGCGGGTTTGCATGGGATGGAGCCTGTTGGCAGGGAGGCCGGTGTGCGATCGGACTCCCTGGGGTTCGGGGCCTCTCCTGAGGCGGCGCGTATACGAGCGCGGCTTACCCAGCTGGGAGGCCAGGGGCTCGTTTGCCAGGTGGCCTGGGGGCAGTCAAAGCTGGTTGACGCCAGGTGGCTCCCCCGCAGAGGTCGCTTCCCTTAGTGGCGGACTTCAGTAGGCAAGGGGATCTGCTCTCCCGGCTGGGAACGGTGCGGGTCCCCAGGGCGCCTCTGGACTCCGTGGGTTGTTGGTGCAGTCTGCTGACTGCTAGGTCAGGCTCCCTCTCCCATGCTGCGCCAACCCTCCCGTGGGGAGGTAATAAAGCTGTGGCCTTGTTTATCCCAGCATTTGTGTCGCGTATTATTCCAGCACATAATGCCCTCCTGCAAGTCAATAAGTTTTTAGAGAATATGTTGAATGTAATGATAAGAACCAGTACATTTTATCTCAATGCCTGTCTCTTTTTTATCTTTCAGAATGTTTTTGTAGAAAAACCAGCATTTCCAGAATACAAAGTTTCAGATGCAAAAAAGTCCAAATTCATACTTTTGCATTTTAGCACTTTTAAAGCCTGCTGGGACTGGCTTATTTTATTGGCGACGTTTTATGTTGCCGTGACTGTACCCTACAATGTTTGCTTTATTGGCAATGATGATCAACCTACAACTCGAAGCACAACTGTCAGTGACATTGCAGTGGAAATTCTTTTTATCATAGGTAAGGCATACTTCATTTCTTTTAGACTGCATGCTTTGCTTGGATACGGTACAGGACTTGATACAAGGGCTTGGCTCACCCCAGCCATCAGGGCTGCTGGAAGCAATACAGCATCCTCTTTTGACCAGGTCCAAATTCAGTTCAGACCCTGCCAGTGGTATATGAGAGATGATAGGAGTCCCTTGCTTGGGCTGATAAGATATTTTGAAACAGCCTGGCTGTTACCATCTGAAACAGGCTCTGAAACAGCTTGCAGAAGGATTTCAGAATGCTTCAAATTCCGTGCTGTTTGAAAGGGCTTTTCTCTGATATGTTTTGTAATTGTATAAAACTGGCTCATTGGCATGTTCTGATTTGGAAAAGTACATGCGACTTTATTATCTATGTTTTAATTTGTCAGCTGCCTTGGTGGCCCTTGGGAACCATACATTTTGTAGAATAAATGAATGAATTCAGAGCAGTATAGCTGGGCATCTGGTTGTTGCACCCTTTCTCCATTTCAAAGGAGGGAATGGGGTGGGATTGGCTGAAGTTGGTGTCTCCAGGCAAACTGGAGGGATGGCAAGAGGCTGGTCAAACTGATTACTTCTCCTCCCATCTAGGCTTTGGCCACAGGGAAGTTGCTGGTCACTTCCCCCTCCCCCTCAACTGGCTTGCACTTTCTTATTGCGGTCTCTAAGGGTTGGGTATAAAGAGGCCTGGCCTTTGACTGTTTAGGTCATGACAAGTTTGGCAGGAATGAGGTGAGTTGCTGACAATAGGTAGGGAGAACAGGCAAGCACTTTGAGGCAACAGGCATGATGGAAGGTTATCTCCTGAACAGCCTATCATACATATTAGGAAGTGCCTTTGGTGCTGAGCAACATCACCTAGACCTGGTGGTGGCTTAGGGTACATTAGGGAAGTATGATGAAGTTTGGCACCTCCTGGCACAGCTGATGAGCAACGCTGGCACAATTGCTGGTTGAGTTTGGAGTCCAGCTGTGTCTTCCCAACTAAGGGGGGGTGAGGCCATAGAATCAGGCATCATAAGCAGGAGCTCACCTATGTAGTCTGGCATCAATGGTGATTCCTGCAGAACTCCAGCCCCAAACTGGAGGTTGGCAGCTGTGGATTCTGTTCCTTCCCAGCCAGAATATTTTAGCAGGCCATGCTGATAACATTTCCTGTTAGCCATAGTTAATGAGGTCCTCCTATTATTATGCTACAGTGCTTAAAATATTGAAACTTTGTAAAGGGCATTCATCAAGGATGCTGAAATGTGCCTTGGTAAAGTACCACAGTATTGTTCATATTAGCACGCCTTCACTTTAGTACACATAATTACGGAGCATATTAAATGGAGACTAAGTTGCACTCTTTTATTGCAGATAATATTCATTGTGATGCTTCATGGCACTGCAGGGCGGACCAGGGAATTGTTTGTGTGGTTTGCAAGATGGTGGGATTATGTTCCATGGATTCCCACTGTCCAAAAAACATCAACCCCCCCATACACACCACCTCATTGTATAGGAGAACCTACCTGTCACTGCTGTGCTTCCCGGGTGGACTCCTTTCAGCGGGACACTGGGTGTCCCACTGAAATGTGTCCCCCATGCAGCTCCACAGCAATGCACTGGTGGCAGCCCGGAGTGGCATCGTTGGTGCGGAATTGCCCATTGTATTCTCAGGAGGATATGGCAAAGAAAGAGGCCTCAGGCAATAAAATGTCTCCTCTGATGGCAGCATGTTCCTTTAATGGCTGTCTGAGTTAGTACTGTCTTTCTTAATCCAGTTTCCTATACTTGAGAGTAAGTCTGAAATTAGTGGCTCATTTCCAAGAAACCACTCACAGGACTGAGTTATGAGTATGTGAACTAGTGGTAAATGGGCTGCCACATACAGACAGAACTGCTTCATGGAGATATGTGGGTTCACTCTTCTGCCGGACATAGACCGTTTATGCACTGGAGGTTTCATGCCGGGCTGCAGGCTGGAGTTTTAGTTGCGGCATGTTGCCCCACCTCTTCCTGCATCCACACGAGGGAGCATTTGGCCTGGTGCTCCTCATCTGCCCCGATTTTTGCTCCTGCACAGAAGCTGGGGCAGTGAAGTTCCCAGTGCATAAACGGTCATAGAGACAATTTAGTTTTTCATTCACAGGCTCATTCAACCATGCACAGCTTTCACAATATTGAGAAAGAGACATAATGGGGATCACGTGGAGAGCTCTTCTTTCTCATGACCGCAACATTTTAAGATCTAAAGAAACTGGGTCTGTCTGACTGAGAGTTTTTAGTCTATCTTTAGGACTGTTTTATCTATTGCTTCCAAACAGAGGTTACATACACTTCGAAAGAAATTTTGAATCAGTATGAGTATTTTTGAATGACTGCATGTCATCCTGGCTTTCCTGTCAGGCACACTGAGGTGAAGGTCTGGGGCCTGGAGATAAGTAATTACTATAGCCAGGGAGGAAAGTTGGAGTCAGCATAAAAAGCAAACTTCTGCACTGCAGACTAGGTAAATGGAAAGAGGCTGTTGGCACCAGCCTACCTGAATGAAAAAAAAAATCACTATCAACTGTTGGTTACCTGCATTTCTATACTGTAACAAATTGTATATGTTTGCTTTTGTTAGTTATCATGATGGCTTATTTTATTAGAGATTTTCAAAAACAAGTCTCCCAGCTGACAGATGCCAACATTAAATCTACACATTTGAATTTTCTGATGGCATACCCATGTCATTTATTGTGAGATTACTGAGTATGGTCAGGACACAGGTCTATGAGAATATGATCCTGGTCTTTAAACAGAGTCCACACTCACCACTGGTTTTAGGAACTGGAGAACTGTTGAAGCTTGAACACAGGCAAATGAGAATATCCTCTGAGTAGAGTTTAGGATGTTTTAAATTGGTTTTCAATTTGATCATTATGAACAAAAATGGTTTGCATCTTTTATTCAGTTGTTCTGTATTATTTATATAATGTTGTTGTCTGTTGAGTCCTGGATCACTAAGGAGAAAGGCAGCTATGTCAATATTAGTCTTGTACATGGGAGATTGTTTCATTTATTTATTAATTCCAAAAGAAACTGTTCATCACTGAGCTGTTTTTATAGTTTTGTTTTGTTATCATTTCTTTCATTATAGTTATTTCATTTTGATAAGCATGTATCATTTCACTGGTTTCAATGGAAGATAAACCTCCTTCTATTGCAGATAGAATAAAGTGTCTACCTTATGGTAATGAAGTGCATCAGTATTTAACATTTATGTCTTTGGGGGTAATTGGTAGGAAGGAATCCAAACAGAAATGTAGGCAGCAACTTAGCTTAGTACAGTAGCATGAGGAAAATGAAGGAAGATCATTCAGTATACCAAACAGGGCAAATAATCTCAGCAGGCAGGCAGCAAGAGATTTGTTATGATGGGAGATGAGTATTGGAGAATAGAAGAAAGCAGGGGAGTACAGATTGCAGGGGAAATTTTGCCACAACAGAGCAGGAGAGGAGGGAGGAAGGTAATGTTCTACTCTATCTTCTTCTTGATTGGAATCCTAGCAGCTACAGCTTGCCGTGAGTCAAGAAAGACCAGAAGTGCTTCCCCCTCCCAACACTGTTTTTCTCAAGTAATCTTTGGGTTTAGATTAGAACATTTCTCTGGCTGTTTTTCAGCACTGAAATGGGATACTTTAGCCCCAGCCATGAAACAAAGCAATCAGCTATCTAGAAGGCCTCCTCCTTGTGATTGCCCACACAAATAGATATGCATGCCTTGAGGAAGAAGATCTTTCTGTAGAGATAATCAACCAGATTTCTCTACTGGCTGAAGAAGAAATTGATGAGTTAAAAAAAAAGATTTTGGACCCCAGGAACCTTTAATACATGTACAGATTGGGTTGATATTCTTAAAATTGTAGCTCAACAGACACTGCTTATAGCTCAGTCCCTTACTAAAAATTATGAAAAACTGGAAAATACCTTGCAGATTTATAAAAGTCAATACCATGAATCCTCTAGGAAATATACAGAAACCCAGGGTAATGTTCCTGAAAAATGTAAGCATAAGAGAAATCATAATGATTACAACTGTTTCAACAAACAAGGAGGCTTAATTGCACCATCTTCCAGAGAAAGAGACCTGAAGTTGGACCGATCATCTGTTATCTTAAATATATGTGATTATCCAAATAGAATCATTAACTGGATTCCTAAGTGGAAAGCCAAGCAACAGCTCCAGTTCCTTCTAAAATTACCACATGTTGATTTAAAATGGGTGAAGTGAGTACCAGGAACTGTTTGCTCTCCTTTCATTCATCTAGAATTAGACAGTTTGGCATAGAGGTACTAAAATATTGCTGAGGAAGAAGAAGAATGCCGCTTTTCTCTACCCAAAGGAGACTCAAAGTGGCTTATAGTCGCCTTCCCTTTCTTTTCCCCACAATAGACACCCTGTGAGGTAGGTGAGGCTGAGAGAGCCCTGATATCACTGCTCAGTCAGAACAGCTTTACCAGCGCTGTGGCGAGCCCACGGCCATTCAGCTGGCTGCATGTGAGGGAGTGCAGAATTGAACCTGGCTCGCCAGAATAGAAGTCTGCACTCCTAACTACTACACCAAACTGGCTCTCAAACTGTTACCCAGAAATATCAGTGCAATCACACTGGCAGAATGCAGTGCCATTATGGCAATCCCAGCTCAACAGGAGTAATACCAACCACAGTTCAAGCAAGAGAGTAGGGTTGGAAGCCCAACAGAATCAATGCAATACATAGGGCCCAGCAAACCCAGTGTCTTCTGTTCATAATATTCACAAATGGGGAGAGATTGGGGCCTCACCAGGACAGACCAGAGTTCCATCCAGTCAGCACAGCCAGGGGCAACCTGGAGACATCGCTGCCAGTCTGCTCCTGACCACAGAAGGGAGAAGAGGTCAGTAGGGCTGCCAAGGGGGATGAGAACAGAGGCTTGGACAGGCTGTGGCAGCCCTTTTCACCCCAAGGCTGTCCTAACTGTCATGTCCAATTGTAAATGGCCTCAGAACACTGACAGAGCTGACAGGAGGCTGATGAGTGCGCTCCCTCCATCCCCCTCCCTTCAGGCCTGCTGCAAAGGAGCCTTTAACAGCCCCTGACTGAGGCTTTTCCGAGAGCAATGCTTGGGAGCCTCATGGCATGGCGGTGGGCATTCCTTTTGAAGGGGGGATTTCTCCTTCTGCCAAACGGCCCTTCTCACTTAAAATACTGCTCTGGCTGGGGGTTAGACACAGCCAAGCCATGTGTATTTCTTCTTTGCAACTCTCTGCAGATTTGAGGCCACTGCACAGCATTATTCTGAAGACCAAACTGGATGCTGTTGCGGAGGTTCTTTTGTCTCCTGTTTCATCTGCACAACAATCCTGTGCAGTAGGCCTCAAGTCTTTCAATTCAACAACCTGTGTGGGAGGCCTTAAGTTTCTGCTCTTCCACAACCCTGTTCAAAGTAGCCCTTTCTGCTTGGGGGGCTGATCTTTATACTATGAAGATGAGTTGTAATTCCAGGAGGTCTTCAGTCCCCTGGAAGTTGGCTACCCCTGGGTTGGAAATATTCCTCAAGTTTTGGAGGCGGGACTTCAAAATCGTACAATGCCTCAGAGTCCAGCCTTCAAGGAGGCCGCGGGTGTGCTTCTGGGCCCTGGGGAAAGGCCACGCCACCTACCACTCATACCTACCACTCATTGTATTTACAAGTACAACAGGCTTGGTCCCTAGTTATTAATATTTTTCATGCTGCTCAACCTCTAAGGGTTCTAACGTGTATACTCAGGTTAGGTTATTTTGTTCCCTCTTTTCTTGTTCATTTTACTGAACAATTGATTCCTTGTTTTACTGTTTATTGGCCTGTCCAAAATGTTATGACTTCAGAGCAGGCTTTCACAACCAGGGTTTCATGAAACCTGGGGTTTCTAGATGGCCCTGGTAGAGTTTCCCAAATGGGTGGGAGTTAATTAAAATTTTATATATTTTTTAGTTTGTTAAACATTTATCAGGTGATATGACTATATATGACCATATCAACCTGCCGCCCCTCCCAAAATGGCCAATGATGGGCCTGGAGGGGATGGGAAGGGGCCCTGGGCTATGCTTCCCAACCATATTCTGCACAATTGTGCCACTTCTGGGGGTTCTCAAAGCCTGAAGAATGTTTCAGGGGATTCTCAATGGTGAAAATGTTGAGAAAGGCTGCTTCAGAGTAAGGTTTCTCTTTCCCTTAATAAAGGTTATGATGTCTCCCATCCCAGTGAAATCAGCCAGTCCTTTTAGAAGGGGCTACAAAATTACCACGGCTGTTGCAAAAAATGTTTTCATGTAATTAAGCTTAACAGTTAAACATCTTTGGTTAGGATGAAGCCTGACATTTGTGCTAGTCTATATCTATCTTTGTATATGAGACAGAAAGTCTAGTGACTGTGTCTCTGTTGCATTTGTATTTGTATGTATACTAATATTTAGTATTGTTATTTGTCTTTTGATGGCCATCAATTATTATGCTATAGTTATATCTGTATGACTATTGCATTTTTATTTGGTAATGACTCTATTTCTGATTGTTAAGTGCTGAACACTTAACAATCAGAAGAGTTTAAATAAATAAGTACCTCCAAGAAAGCCCAAAAGACACCAGTACATAATGAAATAAAAGTAGGTTGTTTAAATGGGAAATGTATTATATTAATTCAATAATTATTTTTAAAAAACAATAGATTCAAATGAGTAGCCGTGTTGGTCTGAAGTAGCCCAATAAAATCAGAGTCCAGTAGCACCCTTAAGACCAACAAAGATTTTGTAACTCCTGCAGGGAGTTCATATGTGGCTGTGTTTGGATGCTGCGACACAGTTTACTAATGTAACAGGATTAACTTTTGCTGATATATTCCTACTGTTATGATGGTCAATTCTTAGTCTGACGAAGAGTGCTTGCACTCGAAAGCTCATGCCTTGAATATATCTTTGTTTGTCTTAAAGGTGCTACTGGACTCTGATTTTTTTAAAAAAACAATGTTAATAGTTATTGTAATAAATAATAAAAGTAACACACAAGTTGAATTAATTTATTAATGTAGAAAAAACTTTTTGCAGCCTCTTGCTATATCAATATTATGACTACATTCTTATGGGCTGGGTGATATAACTGATCATTCAGGCTTTAAATATCCTTATTCCCAAATTGATCAGAAGAATACAATTAACAAGTAGAAAACAAAATAATTAACATTATTTTACTGCAAATAATTTAAATGGGAAAGTTGTCAAAGTCACGCCACATCCAAATGTTTGGCAAATATAAATCCCAAGAAAAGTGTCAATGAGACTGATTAAAGATGTGTGTGCATCTTTAGAAGGTCAAGAAGTCAAGCCTAATTAATCTTTATGAATGTACATTTTGTGGAATAATGATTCTTCAGTGACTGCAAGAGAAGTATAAAGGAGGGAGCCATTTGTGAAGTGAAATTTAAAATTTCCCAGAATTGCACTGTGGGGAATAAGGAGTCCGTTGGGTGAAGAAAAAGAACAATGTGCATAGTGAAAATGTGCCAAAGTGGTCACTGCTTTTTATCAAAAGCTCTTTAGAGGCAACACTCCACTGGGATAATAGATGGTCGCAAAAGGAACTAGGATCATGTATATTTATAAGCAAATCAAAGGGGAGAACTGAGGAAAAAGCAATTATAAAACCTGACACGCTTGTCACATTAGCATTAGATGCTCCATTTACACACACTCAAAATGATATTTGCACACCACTGTGAGCAGGAAGTGAAGCTGTCTGGCTCTTTTCCTTATGTACAAGCACAGCCTCTTCACATCATATCTAGGGCAAGTGCAACACTAAACCAGTCTTTTTATAATGATGCCTCAACTAAATAGCAATAATTAAATTATTAGTTTAAGATTGAAAATTAATCTAAATCCATCAGCAAAACAGTCATAACAACAAACTTCTGGCATCCAATTCTCTTAAAATATATGTGAAATTCAAGATATATTAATTCGGTCCTTAAGAAAGGGATAGGATTAACTATGCAAATAAGGAGATTCTGAAAGAGATTCTGAATGTTGGCCAACTTAGTGAACATATAACAGTAGCACAAAGAAGTAGACATGTGTATGTCCCAAGTAATGCCCATTCTGTTAATATAAGTTGCATGAATATTAAGCAGAAACAATGGGAAACATTCAGGTCTGTTATTCTATGACACCACACTATCTGATTTCAGGACGTGTACCTTAGTGCCAAACTAGTCAAGATGGCATTCTTGAGTTTGTTCTAGAGATATGCCATCATTTTGTAGTATGAGTTTCTACTAGAGAACTTCTTTTAACAATGTTTCAAGGGCCCATTTCTGGTTGGGGTCATCATGGCATGGAAGGAGGAGGGATTCTTGCCTGCACTGTTGTTAAACCCAAAAAGTTACCAGGGGACATTAGTTATGGACAAGTTGTGGAACCAGCACCATTTTGGTCAGAAAAACTGTGTTGCAAGAAGCAGGAACCCCTCCTCCCCCCATACTGCAGTGGTCCCAACCAAAATCAAGCCTCGAAACACTGTGAGCAGGAATTCTGTGTAGGGAATTCATTCTACAAAATAGTGGCATGTCCATGGGGTAAACACAGAGAATGCTGACTTTTTGAGTTTGAGAAAGTAGAGTGGTTCCTCAGTGGAACAGGCTTCCTTGGGAGGTGATGGGTTCTCTTTCTTTGGGAGTTTTAAAGCACAGGCTAGATAGTCATTTGCAATTTTATGAACTTAGGCAGATTGTGAGTGAGTGGGCAGGAAGGGATATGTCAGTGTTTGTCTCCTGTGGCCCTTCCTTGCATACCCACAGAATTGCTGATAGCCACTGTGGGATGGAAGGTGAATTCCCTCCAAGCCAAGCTGGATTTTAGAGATTTTTGGTGAGGCGATCACTGGGGCATGAAATTGGGGTCACTGTGGGTGGGCAGGTAGTTGTGAGTTCCAGCACTTTGCAGGGGTTTGGGCTGGATGACCTGGAGATTCCTTCCAACTCTACGATTCTATGATTCTAAGTGGGACATGGTGGCAAACAAAATGCAATATAAGTTTTGGGAAGCTCTTGTGACATGCTTATCTTTGGATAAGATAGTTTTATGATCTTGTACAACTGCTTTCCTTTAATTATCTGTGTAGCAATAATGGATAGTGTTTTCTGTTGAACTAGTAGAAAAGCCTATTTTTAAAACAAACTATAGTAGGGCAGAAGGAGCCCTGCAGCCCTTTGCCCTCCACCCTTGCTCCTGTAGAACAGGAAGAGCAACCAGGAAGTGAGCTGGGCTGGATAGCCTGCTGAGCTTTCCCCATGGCCAGGAGGCTTGGCCACATAGCATGAGTATGGCCGGACAGCCTTCCATGGACCCTCAAGCTTTCCCTATAGCCAGGAAGCTCAGGCACATGGTATGGCCTACAAAGTACAGGCAGACCGCCTTCCCTACCCTCCCAGCAGCCAGGAGGGTGGGGATCATGGAGCAACTGTGGCAGAATGTGGCCAGATGGCCATCCCAGCTCACAGGCTTACCTCCTGGCTGTTCTTCCTCCTCACACCAAGGGCCAGGAAGTGGCCTGGTAGAGTTGAAGGAGGAGCAGGGTAGCGGGGAAGAGCCTCTGTGTTTGCAGTTTCTTAGCAACAGGCTTTTTAGATGTTCACAGGCTTTTCTTTCAGGTGCTAGGATTTCTTTAAACTGAGAGGGTTTTCCTACTGCGTTTATCCCAAAACAGTTGATTTTTGGAGTTTCCCTGAAGTCCACTGGTTCCTAGAAAATGGTCATTCTGAACTTGTATCACCACTTTTTTGATGAACCAATTTACCACTGCCTGCTGAGATGACTAAAGTGTTTTCTCATGCACATGAATCTTAGGAAATACACAGGAAATTTCCACTTATTAACTAGGCTGGGATCCTTTAGAACATTTCTCCTTTCCATTTGACCTAATTTGGGAGTAAACACTTCACTGCCCAAATTCTCACTGCCAAATAACTGTCCTAGTTGTCTGGGCACTGTGTGGTTAGCTCAGTTTTCTCACTAGAGCTTCTCCTCAGAGTAGTTTATCAGCTGGGGTTCTGTCAGAATTAGATGCAGAAAACACTCAGACTGGAATTTACCCCTCTCCAGTACAAAGCCACATACCAATTCCCACTCAGCTGTTGCTGGCCAACCACAGGGCTCAGAGCAACCTATGGCTTTAGTTCCATCTGCTGTGAGGATTTTTCACTAATGGTTGCTATCACCAATGGTTGCTATATGAGCCTCTTGTGGTGCAGAGTGGTAAGGCAGCAGACATGCAGTCTGAAAGCTTTGCCCATGAGGCTGGGAGTTCAATCCCAGCAGCCGGCTCAAGGTTGACTCAGCCTTTCATCCTTCTGAGGTTGGTAAAAAAGCTTGCTGGGGGGTAAACGGTAATGACTGGGGAAGGCACTGGTAAACCGTATTGAGTCTGCCAAGAAAATACTAGAGGGCATCACCCAAGGGTCAGACATAACCCAGTGCTTGCACAGGGGATACCTTTAGCTTTTAATGGTTGCTATTGGTTCAGCACTTGGTACCTGATTTTCTAAGTGCTGTGTGACACATCAAGAATTAAATGATCTGCTATAGGAAAGCAAATTAAATACCTAGGGTCTGTGCTATGTTTGATCAGATTCATGCAGAACATTTTTTTTCATATTGATCTTTGCACAAAAAAAAGAAAAGGAAAACGACTTGTCTCATAATAAACATGACTTCACACATATTTCAGCTACAGGAGAAACTTCCATGTTAATTGCACAGGTGGGGATCTCTTCAGGTAGCATAAGTAATTGTTGGTACATTTGGTATTTAAACACATTGTGAATTAAGCAATGTTTTCTAGCAAGGATTAAGATGTAAAATATATTCATATGTTAGAGTGCCAGACTAGCATATGGAAGATCCAGTTTCGATTCCCTACTGTGCCATGGAAGGCTGCTAGGCAACCTTGGGTCTGTCAAACACTCTCAAGCCTAGCCTATATCTCCAGATGGTTATTGTAAGGATAGAATGAAGCAGAAGAAAATTATGTAAGCTCCTTTGAGTCCCCATTGGAGAGCAATGTAAAATATACTTGAAGTGTAAATAAATAAGGTTTTTTTGCAAGGAAAGTTACTAGCTGAGAGATAGCATTGTCAAGGCAGAACTCCAGGTGAAATTGAACTTTAGTGTTCAGAATTCTTCACTTCAGAATTCTGTGTTCAGAATTCTTCACTGTGAAGAATTCTGCGAATTCATAAAGTCAAGACAAACTGCTGAAAGATAAATATTGCATTCATTCCTGTAAGCAGAAAGTAGTATAACTATGGCAGTTTCTCTTGTTTTGTTCACTAGTTTGTCATATGCAATTTGTTTGGTTTTTTTCTTCTAATTGTTAAATGCCAAAGTTCAAAATATTTTATCTTAAAGCTTTTTGTTATTTTTCATTGGAAGAAGGAAGTGATCTCAGAGGAAGAGGTAGGTTTGGGGAAGTGCCCTGAAAATGACATCATGGGATAGTTTTGGTACAGTGCACTGAGAGTGGCATCATTGTAAGGGGTGGAGCTTGGGACATACCATAATTTGATCTTTGACCTGAAAGTGAAATCACAGGACATGACACAAAAGTGATATCACATCCTTGCAAAGCACCACCCTCATAGTCTCCATGTATTTTCCTAGCTGGACCTGGCAAGCCTATCCATATATCATATTCTGTCTCAGATTCACACAAAATGGAATTCTTCACTTTCACCCATCCTGAGTTGTCTCACAGAAAAGACAGCAAATGTCTGGTTAAATCAGTTAATCAATAATGGCTTCTTCGTGTTAGTATCAACCCCATGACATCTTAAGGAGGTATGAAAAGCACATCTGCTGACAAGGTTTTATAAATTTAGTGGTATTCCAGGATACATTGAATGTGATATTGCTGCTTTTTTGCATTTAAATCTGACAAATTGAATATTCTGAATGACTGTATTTGTGATCCTCTGGGTAAACCAATGCGTAGAGTCTGAGCAGAGTGTTACAGCTACATTATGGTTCTGCTTTATTATAGTGCTTATTGGCAATTGAAAGTTGATTTGAGCATAAATAGAAGCATGATACTGATCTGTAAAATAAATAGATAACAGTGTTGAACACTTTAAAAGCATGTATAAATTGAATGGAAAAATATATATTTCTGATTGGAGCCGAGCTGGATTGTAAATGAATTGGAACTCTTGAAATGGTAAAGTACAAAGAAGATATTATCATTGGAAACACCATATCTTTTTCTGATATAATGAAAAATAAAATAACACCCAGCATTTTCTACATTAAATAAATTATTTCACATTCTGTAGAAACTGAAAATAATTTGGGATACTGCTAACAGCCATATGTGTTGCTGGAGGGCAATATATGGACCTCATCTTGAATAACTGAATAATTGAAACTATTGTCAGGATCTGAGGTTTTATTTGGGTTTTTAAAAATCTATCCTAACAAGCCATGTTCAAATGACTTCTTGTGTTGAACAACAGGACAATCCTGAACATTAATAAGGAAATGCAAATTCTGTTAAGTCTCTAAAACTGTAATCCTTAAATCTGGTTATTCTTTCCCATTGCCCAGTATTTACTTTTTTCAGTTGCTTCAGCTTCTTTGTTCTTAGCAAGGCTTTACTGGGTTGGGGAAATAGCACTTTGAAGTACATAGACTAAACATCTGGCAAATAGAAATTTATCAAACAGGCCTACTTCCCAGAATTTTAATACTAATTTAAGTCTGAAATCAATGCAGCATTTTCATACTGATGCATTAAGCAGGTATCCATCTATAAGATTTATTACTCAATTCAGTAATAACAAAGTCATTACAAAACAAAAGACTATTTGATTTCTATACACACACTAATCAAAAGTATAGGCTTCTTTTTAATGTGATGCTCTTGTGTTTTTGTTACAGGCAGAATTGCATTCATGAGTGTAATATGTACTAATTAATAGCTAAAGTTAACTTCTTTGAAACCAGCGAAATTAGTTACTCCTCATTACCCTGTCCAGGGTACAAAAATATGTTTCCAATCTTATTGTAGGTCCCTCTGAGATCCATTGGACTCACTTCCAAAAGTGTGCTCCCATTGCACACCCTTAGGAACCAACCTGTTTTTAAGCTCATTTAAAAGGAAAAGGAGATTCAAGTGAGGAGAGATTTTATCCGTGTGACTTTTGCTTTCTTCCCTCCTGTCTATCAGTGGAATTAAAATAGCCTTTCATAGTATTATTAGGAAAAAATACCCATATTTCTTTTTAGCCATTTTTGAAAGAGAAAGCTGTAGTGGTCACTTACAACCCTTTTCTCTCTTTGTCAAGCAGATATTATTTTAAATTTCCGAACAACATATGTCAGCAAGTCTGGCCAAGTAATTTTTGAAGCAAGATCTATTTGTATCCACTATGTAACTACCTGGTTCATCATTGATTTAATTGCTGCACTTCCTTTTGATCTACTTTATGCTTTTAAAGTTAATGTGGTGAGTATGGTCTTTCCTTTCTACAAATATAGCCTATCTCAAGTGGTCCTTTGCTAAGAATGAATATATTGTTCCATGATGGTGGTTAAAAGAGCAAAAGCTAAACCACATGTTGTATGTATTTTAGAGTGTGACTATTAGTCTGTCGTAAGTGCGTAAAGTGTTTTGACCTGAAGTGCTTAAGTTGCAATTTAAAAAAGAAAACCTTAAGCATAAAATGGAGGAGAAGGCACTTCTGGATCTTTAGCAGTTTATATGTCACACTGTATACTATTGCTGTACTTGTCATTTACTTGGTTGTACTGTTACACTGGAAGAACCTCTTGTGGCGCAGAGTGGTAAGGCAGCTGTCTGAAAGCTTTGCCCATGAGGCTGGGAGTTCAATCCCAGCAGCCGGCTCAAGGTTGACCCAGCCTTCCATCCTTCTGAGGTTGGTAAAATGAGTACCCAGCTTGCTGGGGGCTAAATGGTAATGACTGGGGAAGGCACTGGCAAACCACCCTGTATTGAGTCTGCTATGAAAATGCTAGAGGGCATCACCCCAAGGGTCAGACATGACTTGGTGCTTGCACAGGGGATACCTTTTAGTGTTACACTAAAAGGACTCTTAAAAGGTTAAAAGGCTTATAATGTTCAGTTTACAATTTTTTTAATGTAGTGAAGCTCCTGGCTCCAATCTACAGAAAGTTAACTTTGTTTCTATTATAATCAAAGAAATAATTTAGTTGCACTTGTCCCATTAATTTAAATGAGATGTAATTGTGATTAATGGATCCATTTTTGTCTTTGGGGCAGTTATCAGAATTGGAAGACACCTAAATATTTCCAGGCTAACCTGGAATGAACAGATCACTATTATCTGGCCACAGTGCTGTATTAAATAAATTTGATTTGAACAGATCACTATTGTTCTGTACTGATTTTGCGGGTTCAGTTGTATGTGCTGGAGGGATATCTTTTCTTCTTCCTACAAGGCCTTTCTAAAAAAAAATGCATTATTTGATTTTTAGAGCAAAAAAAGGGGAGGAGGCACCACAAAGGAAAACTGATTCAAAGAATTCGGAACTGTCTG
This sequence comes from Paroedura picta, assembly GCF_049243985.1. NCBI lineage: Eukaryota > Metazoa > Chordata > Lepidosauria > Squamata > Gekkonidae > Paroedura > Paroedura picta. Next base: position 33,093,128 of record NC_135379.1, read on the forward strand.
AATTAATTCCACCTTTCTCTGCTGAATACTTTAGAGTTAGTAGAGTTAGTATGATATCATACCAGTCTCTGTCAGTGCATATATACTACTCATAATAACATTTTATTTTTAGCCTGCCCTTCCAGTGTTGCTCAGGGTGGGTAACAATATTCATAAAACATCATATAATAGATTACTAAAGTAGTTCATCTAAAACATTACATAGCTAAGTGCCTCCAACTAATTTCTCATACAGGGGGGTTTAGTATCAGGAGCTGATCTTCTATCTCCCATTGGTGAGGCCAGGTTTAATTGATGGTTGTTATAATAGGCCCCAGTCATAAGCCTGATGGAATAGCTCCATCTTACAAGACCTGCAGAACACATTAAGATCCTGAAGAGCCCTGATTGCCCTCAGGACTGCATTCCACCAGGCTGGAGGCCAACCTCACAGCTTTTGGGCCAGAGATCCTGAGCAGATGTTGTTCTTCAGATCTTAATGTTCTTGGGGAAATATAAGGGGAAAGATAGTCCTGTAGATTCACCAGTCCCAGACTATTTAGGGCTTTGAAAGTTAGCACTAGAACTTTGAACCTGATTCAGTCTCCAAATCTGAAGCCAATGCAACTGGGTGAGCACTGGTGCTATATGTACCTTCCACTGAGTCCCTGTTAGGACTCGGGACACTGCAATTTGAACCAGTTGGAGTTTCCAGAGCAGTTTCAAGGTCATTCCTGCATAGAGCAAGTTGGAGAAGTCTAATCTGGAGCTGACCATCACATGGATCACTGTGGCTAGCTCTGGCTTTGAGAGATAAGGTACAAACTGCCTCTCCTGGTGTAGATGGAGAAATGCCAGGGAGGCTGTGATTTGGGCCTCCATCAATAATGATGAATCCAAAATCACACCCAAGCTCCTGAAGGAAAGCAGTGGTATTAACTGCACTCCATCAAGCATTGGGAACTGTATCAACCATCTCTCTGCCTGCCAGCCCAGCCAGAGAATCTCCATCATAGCTAGATCCAACTTCAGCTATCCACTTGAGCCAATCCACCACAGCCTCCAAGACACCAGGCCAGGCTGTCAGGTAGGGTCATTGGGCGGTTGTCCATTAACAGAAATAATAGCCTATCATTAAGCACTGATTACCCCAAAAATGGAGGAGGTTCTTCTTCCTCAGCATGTGTGTGGATTCAGTTGTAAATGATGCAGCCTGAGCAATCACCAAATAAGTGATTGGGAAATAAATCAATAGGAAATATATCTGAAATTTTCTCCATATTTTTTGGTGTTCCCAAGAAAACCCAGATAAATGCAGGCAGCTAAAATATGCCAAAAAAAAAACCTGATAAGGTATTTTTGGGGGTATATTTTCAGTTCAGGTAGACCTGAATGCACACTCCTAGTTGTAATAATAAAACCTTCGATATGCATTTCAAGTCCTGCAGTGACAGATTGAACACAGTAGTAGGGGAAATCCACTTTGAATGAATAATGAGAAATAGCATACACAGATGAATCTGTTTTATTAACCTCATACTGTGAAAATATTAAATGAGTTTTATGATTTCTGCATCAAAGTATATTTTAAAATAAAACAAAGGTTCTAATCTTTTAAAAATTCGAACTAAAAAAAGATGCATTCTTTATGCTTGCATGGAAATTCCATTGATACAATAAGAAATCTCAAGTACTTCAGGGTTATACTTACACAAAATCTCTCTTGGGATTCATACTTGCATATCCCAGTTAAACTCTTTTATTTTTTAAAAAAGAAATACTTTATTGCAAAGGGAAGTAATTTGTTCCAATACTTACGATCCTTAAAGAGCAATAAATAAAGATATTTGATCATCAGAACTGCTGCTCCCGTATGGTATACGGTTCATACAGAATGTCTTGATTTTCAAGTCAAATTCTTGGATATTCTGGATTGTTATCTCCTCTACAACCTTGTCATTGGAGCTGGAGCTTCTAATCCTATCTACTATTTATCAATCTGTCACTAAATTTCAGTTCTTGAGCCATCATTAGGTCATGTTTTGTTTCAGTTGTTAATTTCAGATATCGCTATGTGTACCTAAAATAGAAATTTAGATAAAAGCCTTTATCTCCCAATAATGCAACTTAAGATTGTAAGGAACAATACTAGGAAAGTAAACTACCGACAATTTTAAAACAAGATCTTAAACAAAGATTGGTTCGTGGTGCTCAAGGAACCTAATAGTAAATGCTCCCCACTCTTCTTATAGATACATTTTAGTGATAATTTTCCCTTGACCATTTCTACTGTTTAGAAATTCATAAGTTTAGATGAGGTTTTCTATTGGCAAGATATAATACCTTAAATCTTGTGACACAGAGTGGCAAGTGGCAGAAATGCTGTCTGAAGCTGTCTGTACATGAGGTTGGGAGTTCGATCCCAGCAGCCAGCTCAAGGTTGACTCAGCCTTCCATCCTTCCGAGGTCGGTAAAATGAGTACCCAGCTTGCTGGGGGGTAAATGGTAATGACTGGGGAAGGCACTGGCAAGGCCACCCTGTATTGAGTCTGCCATGAAAACGCTGGAGGGTGTCACCCCAAGGGTCAGACATGACTCGGTGCTTGTACAGGGGATACCTTTACCTTGGGATACCTTTACCTTTAATGCCTTAAATTCAACTGAAGTGCAAAGTTTAATTGAATTTCTGCAAAGGATGCCTTTATTGCCCAGATCAAGTAGATTACCCATCTTATATTGTTTTAATGTCCCCAAAATAGTAGCACATGAAGAAAATATATTTCTCTTTGGTTAAAATAGCTAATGACACTTCTTGAGAAGCAGACACTCATCTGCTATCTAGATGGGCAAACCATGTGAAAGATGTAATTTTTCTCTTTATACTGCCAAGAGGGAAATTACTTTCATTCTCACACTTCTTTTGTGAGAAATTGTGGATGAATAGCTAGTTGCAGTTAAATTTAGGGAAAGGGAGATAAATAATGAGAAATCATTATACATGATTTATTACCTTTGTGCAAGTTTATTATCACATTATTTAAAAATCTGGGAACTTTATCTCTTTCATAAAAAAGATGTGCTTAAACTTACATAATTGAAAGCAGAATTGTTCTTTAATAGTTAAATCACTGCAGCAGTATTTAAGAGGGCTGTAATAAAGAGTGGACAAAACTCTTTTAGTCAAGACCACCTCTATAAAATTGGGATAATCCTACAAACCACGACTTAGCTATAAAACTCACTTTGATGACTTTGGGCCACTTTGTAGTCTCTTAGCCTAAACTATTTTGCAGGGGAGATTGTGAGATGAAAAGAATGGGAGAACCACATCTGTCTCTGAACTCATAGTGAAAAGGTCAGGGTAGGAATGTAATAGGCAATGTTGGTGCCATATGTACACATTTCCTATTGCTAAAATTGCGGGTTCTGTATATTTTCCTTTCTACTGCTGAGTGTTTAAGAGTTATAACTGTATACTTCTTCATGCATGTACACCATCTTGATGTGGTCTATTAGAAAGGGATAGAATCAAAATTGACACTGGCCAGAGCATTATAAAACCAAAAATAGCAGTGCAAGATCAGAAGAGGTGGAGGCAGCTGAGTTATAGGATTGCCAAAAGTCGGACACAACTGAATGGCTATCATCATGAGAAAGGGAGAGAAACTTGATGTGATTTATGGGGATCATGAAAGAGACAAGGTTCAAGAGATGTGCTCTTTTTTTTAAAGCCTTACTTTCTCAGTCACAAGAGTTTGCTAGTCCATTTGCCAAATCCATACCTTACTGCATTCTTTAGAAAGAAAGATATATGTTCACCCACAAAATTATCTTTAAAATACACATTTATTTATTTTTATTTATTTATTAAACTTTTATGCCGCCATTCCCTTAGGCTCATGGTGGTTTACAAGATAAAAATTGCAATAAAACCCATAGTTTAAACCATTAAAACCAATCCACACTATCAACGTTATCAACGTTAGGCAACAGGCGAGCACTAACTAACCCCACTAACCCCCCCACCCAAACCGCCCCACGTTAGCCGAAGGACATCAGGTTGCTAATTTGGGAGTGAGTCAATCAGATCATTCAGATGAGCCTAGGGAGCCCAGATAAAAGGGGATGAGAATCAAGGAATTGGGGCAGAATAATGGCCTGAAAAGGAGCATCCCAAAACATTTGTCCAAACAAATCATGGGAAAATTGTTCATCAAAAAACCAGTGGATAATCAATGAGCTCACAAGCTGAGTTGAACTGTACCAGTCTTCAATGCCAAGTTGTATTTAAAAAAAAAACCCACAACCCTCTTCCTATGCTCTTGAATAGGGTGGCAACAAATAATATAGTTTGTGTCTTCATAAATATACATAATATATAATTAAAAATTCTAAGTCCTGTTTATTGTCCAATCCTTGGAAGCCAAAGGAGAAATTCTCTATAATGAATGCTGAAGAAGAATCTGATGTAACAATTCTTGTTTCATGACTTTCTTCAGCAACATTAACTAGAAGAATAAGAATATGGTGAAACGCCACAGAATATTTCAATTTTGACTGACTTGATTGAGGGCATTTATTATAGGCTTATAATTAATAAACTATAAGCAAGCTTGTTCAGACTGTGGTGAAAAGTACTGAGTATTCTTTTGCTCTTTTAGGTGTCCATTGTTCACCTTCTCAAGACAGTGCGATTGCTGCGTCTTTTACGTCTTCTTCAGAAGTTGGATCGCTATTCTCAGCACAGCACTATAGTTCTGACACTTCTTATGTCTATGTTTGCATTACTAGCTCATTGGATGGCTTGCATTTGGTATGTCATTGGAAGGAAGGAGATGGAAAAAAAACCATTTAATTGGGACATAGGTAAAAGACTTTTGCTTTGTTTTAATTTTCAATCAGTAATTCAAATGCACTTCGAATCATCAGATACAAGAATTTATGCTGAGAGGCCAAGGTGAGAGTAGTAGTAGACAGAGTACAAAGTAGACAGTAGTACCCTTCAGATACAAATGGCCTGACTCAATCTAGGTCCATTTCATGCATTCATGTGTTCTTCCAACAGAACATTTGGAGGGAGTATAGTTTTGCCCTCATATGATTTTCATTCTTTCATTCTCCACATGTCCTAACATATGCTGCTAACCATTAATTTGCTATAGATGCTCATTTACTGCTGGTGATTTTTCTGTTATTTGCCTTTTATCAGTTTTAATTTTTTATTGCTGCTTTTATTTTTTTTTAAAAAAAGGGGTAATTCTAAATTGTTTTATTATCTGCATATTATACGTTTTTAGTGAGGAGTCAAAAATCAAAATCAAAATGGCACAAATGTGATACAGTCTTTTTTCTTATTAAATGAATATATTTCTAATTTTCAACTTATCAGTATCCATAAATTCCAGATATGGGCAACCAGAATGGGGTCCCAGGTATGCTTATCCCACTTTCAGTGTCTGCTTATCCTGCTTTCAGCAAAGCTGGTGGCACCTGGATTGGGCTGGCCCCTACAGCGAGCCTGCCCCCAGAAGACACACATGAGGCATGCTCTCTGCCTTGCCAACAGAAGCTCCCTGACTGCCGGGAGTGGTGGACCTCCAGCAGCCTGACTGGGCCACTGCCCTGCACACATGCCAGCCTAGCCACCTGCTCACAACCTTGCCCATGCTGCCAGCTCCCCGCCCACCACCAACCCCTTACTAGCCCGCCACTCCACCTAGCCGGCAGCACTAGTGCCAGCACCCAAGAATTGGCAGAGGCTACGACAAAGCAACACAGAACACCCAGTGCAGAGCCAGCACTGGGGAAGCAGTGGAGGCACCCACCAGCCACCACTGAAGAACTGGTGAGGGCAATGCTGAGCTGCCGCCGGACAAGCGGTGGGTTGCCAATGCATCACCAAAGGACAACCGATGGAGGCTTCACAGCCCTGGGGGCCGGCCGGTGGTATACAACTGCAGGTGGTAATAGTGACCCAACGGCGGCAGCCCAACACCACTGGCAGCCCAACACAAGTGGCAGCATGGCGGCAGCGCACGCCTCCACAGCCCAGACCTGCACTGCCACCCCCCCCCCGGCCAGCCCGGCACCCAACCTACCACCTTCACCAAGGGAAGGTGCGTGAGAGGGAAGGGAGCCCACTCTGTGTCTCTAGGCCCCTGGCGCTCCACACAAATGCTACCTCCCCCCTACAACCCCACTAGTGCCCGCTGTCTTCCAGACTGCAGCGAGCTTTTTTACTACTTAAAAAATAATTTAAAAACCTATTGTTTACCAGCACTGATGAAGGATCCAGAAAGGAGTGTGATCTAAGATGGCTCTTTTTCTAAGGAATGCTGTTTGATCCCCGCTTGAGAAAATCCGATTCCATGTAAACTGTCCTTGGAAGACCATAGAGAGCTTTTGTAATCTGACCTTGCATCATTTCATCATTGATTTTAAAGTGGAACAGTTGTTAATTTTTCCATGGATTGAGAGAACAGAGAAGAAAAACCCAAAATTGTTATGGTTTGGAGAGGTTCTGAGCTGAAATCATGATATGTTTGTGCCATTCAAAACTGTACATTCAATACACAAAAGTGTTCTTTGTTGCTAAATATATTCTGTGTACAAGAACTTCATGATCTTTTTTAAATGGACAGCCACAGATATCAGGTTAATAGGAGGCCATAAAGTCAAGATGCTGCTTCCTTGAGATCGTCAAAGCTGCCAGAAATCATTTCTGTACAGTTCTTGAGTATGTTTCCCACCTGTCAGCTGTAATTTCAACAGCAGGTTTTTCTAAGCTTATCCAAAGCAGGACTTGTTAATAAAGCAATTATAAGTCACCACAAGTATTAGATTAATTCAGTTTACATTTGATAAGCCTACTTTTCTATCCTGTCCTCTGAACAAGACTTTTATTTCTTATGTTTATCATTTTTTGTTACCTTCCACATATTGTTAGAGCAGTAGAGTTATGGTGACACTGGTCATCTGATTCTGTTATAATGTTGTGACATTAATCATGAAGTTGATTGTTGCATATTTTAATTGAGAAGACATCCTCGAGAAAGTCACCAGGCTAAACATTCTCCATGATCATTATCAGAAGATACATCATATCCTGCAAATAGTGACAGAAAAAAAATTTAATGGCTGGAAAGTTTTCCCAGGGTGGTACTGGTGAAATTTGAAGCATTCATCATTCTCTTCATTAGTGCTTCTGCAGTCACAGAAATCTTGTCAGCAACTCTGGGGATGAGTTTTGAATAGATCCTTGAGGCATGTACTTGTACATCTATCTAGGTTAAAATTTGAGTCGTGACTCTGCCCCTCCCCAGCAAATAGTATAATTAAATGTACCAGAGATACAATACAAAAGAATGACTTTTAATTTGAAATCATAGAGTTAAATCCGGAATGTGCCTTTCTGCTCATAGTAGGGGCTCTTTCAGTCATGGATGGGTTTCTTCCGTGAACAGAAAAACACCTTTGAATCCAGCTCTGTAATATGAACTCAACAAATCAAATCCTTTGGAACACTTGAAATTTCATCTGCCTTTCTGTCATTCCTGGTTTCACTGTTTCACGTTCCAGTCACTAACAATTCTGTGAATCCCTTAAATAAAAAATAGGTGCACCTTCTGTGCTTGCTGTTTGAAATTAGTACACACTCTGTCTATACACATATGCACACCTGTGACTTAGAGCGGACCAGTGTTCAGAACAAGCATAATGCACAGTCCTCCTGATTCCTTTATAGTGAATGGAATGCATGATTATTAATATTTATATTAATTTTTTCATCAAATATTCTCTTCCTATGGCAGCTTGGCATGTTACAGAGAAAGATTCAGGCTACCCTACTTCTTGTTACACAGTTATACCTTGTCATACCTTTTGCCATGAAGAGGGCATTAAGCCATCTGCATGTTGAACTGATATAATTCCAGATAAACCATCCCCATGCAAGTGGGACAATAGCAACATAGCCTCTTGGATGTTAATTTCATGCTTCGGCACCTGGTTATTGAGAATTTAATAACGTTCTTTGAACTAAATGGCCAATTTATCATACCTTCGGTTCCAAACAATTTTTTATTTATTTAAAATATGTACATTCTGATAAAATGATTTCCAAGGCATTTTCCAACAGAATAAACACAATACAAGAATAAAATAAGAAGCAAAAAACAATGACACTGTCAGCAGAACAACATATTAACCAACATAACTATATTCCATGACAAGTTTGAATAAATAAAATAGCTTTTAACCTGTTGCCTAAAGGAAACCAAGGTGATCTTTTGGGGAAATGTATCTGGAATAGACATATTTTTACCATGTTCAGAATTACCCACAAAATGAAAAAATACTTTTTCAAAATTCTTGATTCTTGTCTTTATTAAGGAACGTTTCATTGGAGCCAATAGTTCCGTATCAGTAAGCAACGTATTTGCCCTTGGAGAAAGATTCATTCCATAAGAAGAAGTGTTTCAACCATTAGTTCCCAGTGGCAATTTCAAGATTTCATACCAGTGGAGTCTACCTTTACATGACTTGCTTTTATGCAGAGTCTTGATTATTGCAAATTTGAAATGATGTTGATTGTCTTGCTTGATGGCATTTTACACAGTGGATTGGAATCCATTCTAAGCTTAGTGGATTGGAATCTGAGGCCCCAATTTTGCAGGCAGCATTGACAGGAATTATGCATGAGAACTATCTAATGTTATGATAAATTTCAATTAAACAGGGTTTGCAGAAAGCCTGAAAAACAGTGCCATCCTACCATGCACCTCTGCTCTCTTCAAACATTCATCCCTGCCACTCATGCTCATTCAAGTATACCTGTGTCATTCTACCCCACTTTGTAGCTGTTTTTCTTCTGAAGTCCCTTTAAGGATTAAAAAGACTGCAGAAGACAGCTGAAAGACTGATTCCATACCAGCGGTGTCACTCCAGGCTACCATTGGTTTGTTGTGATGCCCCACTGCTTCTTGTGTTCCCTCAGGGGACCGTTAACCATGATGCACACTTTCCACTATGGATTTCTGCATCTCCACAATGCAGCCAGGGCAGAAGGTTCTGCCACAGGGGTGGTTATTTGTACAAAGGTGGGATTGTGTAACAACATAATCCCACCTTTGTGCAAATTTTTAAAATGCCTCATTCGGCCCTGCACCACCATGAAGTGCTACAGAGCTGAGTGGGCATTTCTTGTCCCTTCTGGGACTCCATAGGCAGAGGAGGAACTGGGCCTGGGAGGTGGGGATCACTTCTCCACCATGCAGATGTTTTTCAGGCTGTCTTCTGAAGTCCTTCATGAATTTTGTTTCATGGTTCAGTTAAAACCTACTACCTAGTACTCCCTGTGCAGCGTCCAGATTATGATAATAGCTCTGCCTTCTTCAGTCTTTCATCCATTCTGCTTCTGCTCATTGTATTTACTCATTGTATATATTACAAACATTTTGCCTTAGAAAGGTTCCCTTTCTTTTCTGTTGGTGGTCTGCTTATTCAGGTACATGTGTGTCATCCTACTCTCTCACCATAAGCTGAGCTTGTCTCCAAGAGGTATAAGTCAAAATTTAAATGTTGTACATGTTGTATAATGTCATCCAAATGGAGAGTGAAGTAATTTGATATTCTGTGCAAGAACTGGAGAAGATAATTTGAACTTCATTAGCATAAATGTAAATAACATGGAAATGGAAAACAGAGAAGACCATTATGAGAAACACAAAAAGAACAATGAGAGATAGAGAAAACAGAAAATAAGTGTATAGGGACACCAAAAATGTCCCTATAGACTTATTTTCTGTTTGATCCAGACATTTTCATTGAATCTTATTCATTCCCCTCATTATTATCTATAGAATGTGGCTTTGTCAATTCAGGTCCTGTGATATGCAGCATTTGGGGTGGCAAAGAAAAAGGAGATCCATTCATTAACAGTAAGACAACTGGTGGACTTTTATCCTGCTTAAAGAACAAATAAGAATATGTGAGCCTTGTTGAATGCTATAGAACTATGAAGAACTAAACCCAAAGAATTTTCATACCTGACAATTAACCCTTAGCTATTTTAGCAGCAGCAGTATCGATGGAATGAAATTTACAAAAACGTGACAAAACAGGCTGAATAGAAGGAAATCGAAGACAACATGCTTAGGGAGGGGCAGAAGTAGAAAAGTAAGACAATCATAGTTCAGAGAGGAAAGATCCAATTATAGCAGGATTTTTTTGTGATGGATAAATGTTAGATTAAAGAGAAGAATTAAAAGGGAAACATGCAGAAGAAGAGTAGGGATCAGAGAGAATGAAAGGGGATCCAAGAATACAAGTAAAACAAGGTCTAAAAGATAAATATATTCAAACTCAAAAACAGGAGACTAAAGAAAAGGGAATAAAAGATAAAGGAAGAAATATAATTGTGCAAACAGCATTACATATCAGTACCACTAAGGAAAAATAGAAAATGAGAAATCGCAGTGACATTCTAAGTAGAGTTATACCCTTCTATACCCATTTAATTCAATGGATTCAATGGACTCTGCTTAGGATGGAACTGCAGGTGGCAAAACTATCTTCTCTTTTCTTGATGTAGACTTTTCTTTTCTTGATGTAGACTTTATTCCCAGCTACTGAAAAATCAGGTATTAGAGTTTTCAATGCTTAGATTAATATCCTTGAAGAATTTTGAATTCTGAGTAATTGCCATTGTTAAGAAAGACTGGACTGGTAATTTGGCCCAATGTATTAATATCTCAAGTGAAGCTCAGAGCTGTTGGCCAGCTTGCTTCTGCTGATTGCACTACAGGCTGTGTTTTGTCTGCCTTTCAAAAATCCATTTTGTATTGTCATCCAGCAACACTCTTTCTTCCCTGGCAACCTAGCAGCAGGTTCTTTGTATAGCAACTTCAGAGGGTTATGTGGAAACCTGTGGCTGACCTACTTCCAGTTTCCTTTTTCCCCCTTTCACTTCATTCTGACTGCTTCAGAGGAGGGCTGCCATACATTAGCAGACTTGGCACCTATAATCACACATTTTCCCCTGCCAAGCTTTTATAGGAGTGCTGAGTTTTAACAATAAAAATGCTTAGCAGGTTTCTTTTTTTCCTCTCTCATATTATTCTGCTCAGTGCTTCTCTTTTCAGAAATCATAACAGGTACTAAAGCTGAAACTAGGTATTATGATACGCATGGGGCTGCCACTCAGAGCAGCAGCCATGTGTCTTCCTTCCTCAACAATTCTTAGTATAAATTCCCTCTGTCCTGATTGACTGGCTTGTGTTTCCCTGCCTAAGCACTCCAAACACACTGAGCCATGATGGCAGGATATGAATATGTAATAGAGTTAATGAGGAACTAGAAACATAGCTACCATTTTTTATTGAATTGTGATGGCATTCAGCAGATGTTCTTCAATAAAGGAAAAACATTTTAAAAGATGTTCGGTTCTTTAAGCAAATTTTGCTATCAATTAAATCTTTTCATTGAAGGAAGAAACTATGACAAGTTTATTAATTATTTCATGGTTATTGTTATTAGCAAGTACTGCCACCCAGCATTTCGCTTTGTTTCCCACCTGGAACCTGGGAGCCCTGTGCCTCCATGGGATCCAAAGCCAGAGCTTTCCTCCAGGGGGACTGATCTCTGTAGTCTGGAAATGACCTGCAATTCCAGCAAATCCTCAGGTCCCAACCTCTCCCAACTTGCAACTTCTCTGCCACAGGGTTCCCCCCTCCCAAGCAAGCCCTTTCATCTCGAGCAGCCTTGAGATGATTTGTCATTATAGAGTCCCCCCTCCAAAACAGCCATTTCTGATTTCTATAGTCCCATTCCAGGAGATTTCCAGGCCACAACTGGAAGTTGGTGGCTCCTTCATCACCCGCCACGAGCGGCTCCTTCATCACCCGCCATTACCCGCCACGAGCCGCAAGGGAGTGGCGGGCTATAAATCTAATGATAATAATGATAATAATCAGGAATGTTCCTTGAGGTTTGGGGGCGGGGCCTCAAGAATCCAAGGGTGGGCAGGAGTTTTTGCCAATATAGCCAGCTCCCAGGGAGGCTACAGTGCAGGTACGCATCCTAGTACCTGTTTTATTCCTGGATGCAACAGGCTTTCCCTCTAGTACCACATAAAAACTGCATGGTCCTTCCAACAAAATGCTGCTCTGATTGACCCTCACTGGGGGAAATGCCCCCAATAGGGTGATGGCAGTCCTCAACTGAGGGCCAATCAGAGGCTTTTCCCCACCTCCTTTCTCCTGCTCCTTCTCTTCCATGCCACCTTCCAGCACTTATGCTGAGGAGGAAGAGCAACCAGAAGGTAAGCCTGGGAGCTGGGGACAGCCATCCCGACATGCTCCACAGCCTCTCCCCCTCCTCCATTTTGGCTGCCCTGTGCTCCCTGCCCTCCTGGCCACTGAGAGGGTGGGAAAGGCCCTTCAAGTGCTCTCTGTGCCACTTGCGCTGCTCTTCCCACCTCCTGGCTACCAGGGGAGTGTGGGGAAGGTCAAGCAGGCATGCTTTGCACTGAATGTGCTACTCTCACCAGCCTCCTGCCCATTGGCCAACCAGGTGTGTTCCACACCAGCCATGCTACTCTAACTGGCCTCCTGACCACTGGGAGTGTTGGGGGACCACCAGGATTCCCAGCCTATTCTTAAAATAGATTTTCCCACTAAATGATGTTAAACTTTATTTTTAGAGGGAATGGGTGGGACTGCCACGCACACAGAAGAATATCAACCCTCCTCCCTGATAAGCTCCCACTTGGACAATGTGAAATTACTAGGGGGATATCTGATAAAACCATGCACCATTAAATGTATTGCTCCACAGGAATAATTAATGATGACTATGTTCAGGCTACCATATTGTAGTTATCCTGAACACAAGAGAACAGAGGCCACAATTAGTTTTACTTCTGGGACTTCTCTTGTAATTTCTCATGGCACCCAGAAGCTAGGAGGAGAATCACTCATCTTCCGCTGCTACTGATTCTGTGGTGGCTTGCCCCTTGAGTACTTGAGGTTTTGCTTTCTAGATGTATGCGTCAAAATGTAGACAGACTGTGTAAGAAAAAAAAATCTTGTAAAGTGGGGAAGTGTTTTTACAACTGACTGTAAATACTAACATTATCGCCTGTCAAAGCCTAGACAGGCATTAACATTTTATTTACTGCTGGAACGCTTCCCAGAACAGGTAAATAAAATGTGATACAAAATCATCCTTACAGCGACAATTCATTTCCAATGAGATCTCCACAATAGCATATCATGGGTGGGAGCAGCATTTAGACCTGTCCTTTGTAACATTGGAAACATCACACTGACATTTAAAAATGTCTGTTTAATAGATGCAAACCTATACTGTAGTTCTTGTCAACGCTGGAGCCATGGTGTTTAAATTTCAGGTTGCCTGCAGGGGCTCATGGGAATTGTAGTCCATGGACATCTGGAGAGCCACAATTTGGCCACGCCCTAAATCATTCCAAAATACAACAGACGGATATCTGGTCCATCAGCTATTCAAATTGTCATTAAAGGGCATTGCACTGAAATATGGATTTCCCCCCCCCCCTATTTATTCTCAAGAACCTTGTGTTCAAATCCCTGCCCAGCAATAAAGCAATCTGGTTAGATCAGTTATTGTCTTTCAGCCTAATCTACTTCCTGGGGTTGAGGTGAGGGTATAATAGGAACAGGGAAGGATATACATCCCTGAATGCCTTAAACGGAGGATATGGAAAAAATATGAAAGGCAGTTGTATTATCTTAAGACCTTCTTTAGTGTCCTCAGGAATGTGAGCAGTACAATGCAATTCCCAAGGACCATACCTCTGCTCACTCAGCTGTACATTTGGTTCATCTGGCACGTTTTAGGATTTGTATGCAGAATGACTTCAGTGCTAGAAGCAGACCAAACCCCATTTACTCATTGTGGATAAATATGTAATATCTTGATTACAGTGAATTGCTTGATTACGATGCTGAAGCAAGAGTTGTTTGACTAAATGTCAGCTTGTTCCATTATCAGCTTGTTATGTTTACCATTTTCATGTAGTCTGGCAAATGGTCCTCTACCTTGACTCAACTGATCTGATCAAGGCTAGGCTATTGTAATGCACTCTAGCTGTGTTGGACCTTGAGGTCAGATACTCCAACTGGCACAGAATGCGGCAGATGGGTTAGTATTGAGGGCTAGGTGGAATAGGCACATTAGACCCAATCTGCAGTCATTCCATTGGCTACCTATAAGTTATAGGTAGCTCTGAGCTGATAGCCCGGGCACACCCAATCTCATAAGTTCTTGGAAGTTAAGCAGGGTCAGCCTTGATTAGCATTTGGATGGGAGATCTCCAAGGAAAACTAGGGTAATGACAAAGAGGAAGGCAATGGCAAATCACCTCTGAATGTCTCTCACCTGGCTGCCAGACAATCCTACAATTATAGGATCTCCTGGCTACACTACACTCCCTGGGAGTGGGGGGGGGGTTCTGTTAAAGTTGTCACTCCTGTTATAGTATTGTTTAGTCAAACCTATTGTAATTCTGTTATTCTTAGAACCACTGTTGGAACGGATGTTAATGTGTAACGTTAAGACTGTGTTATATGCCTATGATGTTCTAAGTAATACCCCACAATGTTTTATGTAAACCGCCCTCGGCCATATGGGAGGGCAGTATAGAAATCTAATAAAGAAAGAAATAAAATATGTTAAATTAATAAACATTATTTACTGGGTTCAATTCTAGGAATTGTTTATTGCTTACAACACTACATGATGGTGTTTAGAACCCAGGAAACTGGAAATATTGACGGTTTTGGGTTCTGATGCATTTAGATATGAAAAAATACTAATTTATTGTTTTGCTACACAACTCCATGTGGGGCTGTCATCTATACTGGGCTATATTACAAACGTTCCCTGAAACCAGATACTAAATAGCCTATATTTTTAACTTATACTCTGGTATCTCACTTGATGTTTGCTTGTTTCTTGGACTTCCAGGTTGGCTTCATGAGCTGGGAAAACGTTTGGAGTCTCCATATTATGGCAATACTTCAATAGGAGGCCCAACACTCAGAAGTACCTATATCGCTGCCCTCTACTTCACACTCAGCAGCCTCACCAGTGTTGGGTTTGGTAATGTTTCAGCCAATACTGATGCCGAAAAGATTTTCTCCATTTGTATAATGCTGGTTGGCGGTAAGTAAATATACCATACAGTAGAATTTGAAACATATTGCAAGGCATTGCTCTGGGATTTTTCAGTAAGGAAAAAGAGAAATGTTGAATTTATTCTTCAAATCAAATTGAAATAAAGCCATACGGCACAACAATCCCCATGACTCCTAGTCAGCAGATTTTTTTTGGAAAGACAAACGGAAAATCTGGAAGAAAGCTCAGTCAACGGGACATCATTCTATGATAAGGTGTTTTCACATTTGTTGATCTCACATGGGCTGATGCTGCCTTCTACCATCTTGTTTCCTGCTGATGGGACTCTCCAAGGCCTCGGAATGGGAAGAGCAGGGGAAATGGCCCTGTTGATCTCTATCCTGATTCAGAGTGGCTGACTGTTCTGGAGCCTCCTTTTGTCCCCATCTTTTCCCCCTATGCCCTGCCCCATCATAGTCATAATGCCACCCCATCACCCAGTCCCAGCTGTTCTTGGTCTTCTCAGGGACCTCCCTCAAGTATTTTCCGAAGTTGAAGTTGGCAACCGTCTCAAGCAACTCTCTGCCTGATAGCACTTTTGCTTCATTGAATGGTTAAAGACACAGTGTTGCCAAAATGACATATTTTTGCACTTGAAAGCTTTTCATATCATGGTGACTACATACAATATAATGGGTTGAGTTGATACACTATCTGCTGGCCCAAACTAATTATTTTTACACCATTACATCTTGTCTGACATAGTTTCCCCTGTTGTTTATTAGCCTGTGACACAGGAAGGCACTTTGCTAGATGACAAATAACTTCTAAATTAAGCTCATATTAAATTCAGTCCATTTTTACGTGCCTATATGCATTCCATAAGGGTGGATAATTGTTGCTATTTATGCATGTTCTCATTTATTTTAACTTTGTTGTATTCATGAATTTGTTACAACATGTTCAAATCGTAGAGAAGGGATATTTTTGCAATTTTAATTTCAGTTTATTTACACCCTCCATGACTCAGCAACCTGAATGGCAGGAGTATGATCCATACAGGAGGGGAGTATTGGCTGGTCCTCATTGCCAACAGGGATGAGACCATGTGCTACTATAACCATCACAGACCATCTCTGTTTTCTATATATTTCTGTCTTTTTTTTCATGTTGTGAATCAGAGCCTGACTCAGTGCCACATATTTTACTTTATTATCTGTCACACTGTATCCTCAGACATTGATTTATTGTTTTTATCGCTGTAAACCTTTCTGGCCCTACGGATAGAATCACTCGATATTTACTAGCTGATAAGTCCCCAGCTAAATTTGGGGTTGCGATAGTTCGGACACGACTTCGCACCTAACAACAACAAAGTGCCCAGAAATAACAGAACCAGTAGCTGAATTCTTGGCTGCTGTGATACAAAAGGATAATCGGCTAAGCAAGAAATCATTCTAGACCATGGACATTTACAGTTGATGTAAATTACTCATTACTGAGCATTCTATGGAGGAGTGTATAATTGGTCATTACTTATTTTACTCCATGTATTTGTTTTAACTTAGACCATGTAATCATGATGAATTATTAATTAATTGTTAATTATTTCTATATAGACATTGTCTTTATATGCCATTAAAGGTTTTTTGTTGGAAACATAAATAAAAATAAAATTAAAAGGTTGGTGCCATGGCTCAGCATCCCTGCAGTCTCTTAAGGAGGTCCCCATGAGGGAGAGTCTAGTGTGCAGACATGGACTCCCTCAAAAGGATCCTCTCCAAGCCCAAAGTACCAGCAGTGCCAAAGTGTAACAAATATAACATAAAATTGTATGTGCAATAATAACTGACAATAGCTTGAAACCCAGTATTTTAATATTAACAACTCTCTGAAAACAGGGTGGGTTGGTGGGTAGCTTCCCAATGAAAAGCTGGGTGACAAAGAGGCTTGGAGACATACAGGCAACTTTGTATGAGAAGCCATGTTGGTCTGAAGTAGTGCAACAAAATTTGAATCCAATGGCACCTTTAAGACCAACAAAGATTTATTAAAGGTATAAGCTTTCATGTAGATGAGAAAGTGTGGATGCACACGAACGCTTATGCCTTGGCTAAATCTTTGCTGGTCTTAAAAGTGCCACTGAACTCAAATTTTGTTGTTCTACTTCCGACCAACATGGCTATCCACTTGACTCTATCTTTAAGGCATTTTTAGGAAGTGATGTTCAGAACATGCTTCTTCATCGTTACCAATTTCCTAGGAAATAATAGGAAAATGCTGGTAAATCTCACTGTTCTAAATCCAGCTGTGGGCCAAATCCAACTTCTGCCTTCTGCTTCATTTAAGGCACAGTGCTTAGACCAGATCCCAAGAAAGAAGCAGGTGTACATATTTGAATATGGTTTATGTAATTTGTTTATTTTATATTTATTTCTATAACACCCCACCCAACTTCACCAGCTAGGGACAGTTCACAATACAACACAATATAATGTGTAATGGATAATATAAAAGAACCATTTAATTAGACTGACAGTTCCAAATAAGTAGATGGCTGATTCCCATTATCTGATATTTCGTTGAATTGATACAAACTAAAACCATTAATCATTGCTGATTGTCATTTTTACTAGAGAGGAACAAAGTAGTTGAGCTATCCTATAGGTGGTGGCACTAGAAAATATTTGGGGTGTTTTCCTAAGAACATTTGAATGCAGATTATATGAGTCAACAGAACTATTGCAAGATCTGGGAAATTCAAAAAAGTGATATAATAATTTATTTTAGAAGTGCTCTTATTTAGGCTCAGCTTAATAGTTGACGAAAAGGCTGTGAATTTTCACACCTGGCTCATTTGATGAAAAATATTTTAATACATTAAATTAAAGGGAATTACTGTTTGTCTTTAAAATCTTGGTTTATTATGGTTGGAACTTTTCATTATGGAATGGTTGTGTACCTACAGATGCAAACAACACCCCTAAATGCAGATGCCACATTCACTGATATTTAACAAAAGAGAGGCATCTGGAAAAATGGGCTCTTTCTTTACTAAAATAACCTCCCTTTTTTGGTAATATTAGGAATTTCTGATTTTGCAATATTCCTGATTAAATAATTTTGCTAAATTTATTCCATCTGACTTGACCTCCTAGATTTTTTCCCCCCAAATGTCTCATTCACACCTGATCTCCTGTAATACACAGCCGTGACTTACCGGGGCTGCTAGTTGATGCAGTAGGAGGTGGCTGGAATGAACAGCGGTGACCCACAGCCCAGTGAGCATGTGCACCACGAAGGCGGTGCACATGTGGTGCCAAGGACAGAAGGCGGGCTGGTGTGTGTCTATATAAGGTGCCACATGGCTGGGGCCCAGCTTCTCTATCTGAGATTTCATACAGATCTTGATAACTGATGGTGATTTTGGAATATGTGGCTGTGTTATCATTTCAAGTTATAATAGTCTTACATCACAGCTTCAGTTTAGGGTATGAGAGGGAGCCAGTAGGCAGGGGGTCCAGTTTGCATACTGGGCCCTCTGAGGAGGGGGCTTCATGAATAGATCGGTGTTAATGAGCATGGCTGACCTGGCTGGGAAGCCAGGTGCTTGTTGCCAAGCATACTGGGGGGTAGCCAAATGAGGTGGGCACCTATTGGCCCCCCATACAGGTCACTTCCCTGGGTAGGAACTCCAAGAGGCAAGGGGCCTGCTCTCCCGGCTAGGAATGATGCAAGCCCCGGGGCACCTCTGGACTCCTGTATTGAGCAGCCAGATGGCTAGGGGTATTCTGGCTCCCCTCATTGTGCTGGCCCAACCCTCCAGTGGAGGACAGTATTGATAAATAAAGCTGTGGCTATGTTTCCTGCCAGTGAGAAGTCGTGTCTTATTCTGGCAATAATAGTATCTTTTACTATATTGACATACTTTCTGCAGCTTTGATGCATGCCTTGGTGTTTGGTAATGTGACTGCTATTATTCAACGGATGTACTCCAGATGGTCTCTATATCACACAAGAACCAAGGAGATGAAGGATTTTATAAGGGTCCATCACCTACCACAGCAATTAAAGCAAAGAATGCTTGAATATTTCCAAACCACCTGGTCAGTCAATAATGGAATTGATTCACATGAGGTAATCAGAATCTTACTTTCAATATTTTCTTATAAACTGATGTGACTCCCTGCACAATAAAATTTTAATTAATCCTTTTGGTGGAATAGTTCTGGAATATATAACAAGGCCATACATGTATTTATTTCTGAAATAAATAGCAATTTAAAAAACAACATAAAATAGATATGACAGGGAAATATTACTGTGTGGAGTTGCCAGTCATCCTCCTGTGGTAAATCTTTGTTATGAATGCACTTTTTATATAGATGCACATATATTTAACTATATTTAGAAAAGTTTAACTTCTATATCTTTTAAAAAAGAAAAATCTACAAGATTTTAAGAGAGATCTTACAACTAGCATTTAGGTGAGAGGCACATTATTGGACTTTGACCTTTGAACTCTTTCAAACATTCAAAGGCAAATATTTGTTACCTACCTGGAGGGGGGGAGCTATTGTCGACCACAAGATAATGACAATGAGATGGACTCTAACTTTGTTCTGAATTGTATTGTAAAACTAAAAAAAAGAGCCATGAAAATTATTAATACTTTATTTTGACAAAAGAGCAGATTATTGAAGTTTAACAGGAAACTCGTTTTCCCTTTCTGGACAGCTTTTAAAGGACTTTCCCGATGAGCTGCGCTCAGACATCACCATGTACTTGAACAAGGAGATTCTGCAGCTGTCCCTTTTTGAGTGTGCCAGCCGCGGTTGCCTCAGGTCTCTGTCTCTGCATATCAAAACCTCCTTTTGTGCTCCTGGGGAGTACCTCCTCCGGCAGGGAGATGCCTTGCAGGCTATCTATTTTGTGTGCTCAGGTTCCATGGAAGTTCTCAAAGAAAGTACGGTGCTGGCAATTCTAGGTATGTTGTGTGTTTTTCCTTTATTAACGTCAGAGAATAAAATGGCAGCTTATTATAAAAAGGCTTATTTTTGGACAACTGTTGTTTGCTAACCATTGTTTGCTAACAGAGCTGTGTTCATGCTAATAAGACCAAAACTCGTATCCTGCATATGTACATGATTTTAAATAATTTAAAGATGCATGCTGAAGCCCCCACTGAATATCTGGGCCATGGGCCCTGCACTGACTATACCACCCAGCTAATCAATTGCTTTTAGGGGAAACATAGGACCTTGCTTTCCTAACTCTCCCTGAAAAAAAATTGTGCCTGGAGACTCGGTTCCTTCCCTCCTGGGGGACTCCCCCCGATGAAGAAGAAGAGGAAGAGTTGGTTGTTATATGCCGCTTTTTTCTCTACCAGAAGGAGTCTCAAAGCGACTTACAATTGCCTTCCCTTTCCTCTCCCCACAACAGACACTCTGTGAAGTGGGTGAGGCTGAGAGACCTCTGATATTACTGCTCGGTCAGAATAGCTTGACCAGTGCTGTGGTGAGCTCAAGATGGTTGCACCCAGATGGTTGCATGTGTGGGAATGGGAAGTCAAACCCGGCTCGCCAGATTAGAAGTCCGCATTTTACTGTTTAGTGTTATATGTATTTTATATTATTGTAGTCTTGCCCTGACTTTGTAAAGAGAGAGCAGAATAGAAATTCCAGTGTAAATAATAATTATTTAACTAAATTCGCCATAGCCAGGGGACAGCCTCCCACCCATGCTCTGTACAATGGAGCTGTGGAACCTTATTGAATTGGACAGCTACACTGCTGGAAAAAGATAGTACTTGGGTCCTTAAATGTGTCTCAGTACAGCAGCTTATAGCATTGACTCATTAGTTGGTTAAGGAGATACTTTAAAATAATTAATAAATGTTCAGTGATGCTATATGAACTTAAAACATTGTATGAAAAGAACACAGAATAATACTTTTGGCTCATCAGAAAATGAAAAAAGCAAAATAAGCGCTATTGCTGTAAATTTTCACATATGGATGGCTGATGTTATCATAAGGAAGATTATTAAACACCACAGACCAAGTATGTAGTAGATAGACTGGCTTTCTGAATACCTCACTCCATGTTTGTAATGAACATAAACCATTTTACGAGAATGAATCTGGTTTGACTAATTGCCTAGGTAATTGAATTTGATGACTCAGTGTCTCCCTCATAATTTCATTACAAATCCTAGGATATCATGTCCTAATAAATGAGGGCATAAGATTTTATATACTACTTAACCATTTCTACAGAAGTTGCTACTAACAGAGTATTAATCAAGTCTTTATGTAAAAGGATATGGTTGCTTCCTATAAAAACATTTACCCAAGCAAAAGTTACATCGAATGATTTTGTTCATGATTGATGAATTGCATTTCCTTAATCATGGCCAATATTTTTCAGTTAGTTCATAAAATCATTAGAAGGCATTTGATGTCTAAACAAGTGGGGACCCACAAGAAACTTGCAGGGAGGGACATTCTCTTCCTTCTTACCCCACTCCTTATTTAATCTTCCCTCATCTCCCTTCCCTACCCCTTCTGTATCAGCCTTCTCCCTCTCCCTCCCCCCCCCCATTCTCTAGCAGGTCTCTCTTTTCCTCCTCTTACTTCCATCCCTTCTCAACAAATACCCCTTACCTCTCATCCCATCTCAATCTGTCTCCTCTCTTTCCCTCCCCAGTCTTCTTCCTTTTCTTCCCTCCCCCTTCCTCAGATAATTCCTCTTCTTTCTCCCTCTCTCCTCTCCTCCCTCAGATGCCCCCCTTCTTTTTCTTCTCTTCCCATATCGGACAATCCCCCCTTTTGCTCTTTTTCTCTCCCCTCCCTCAGACCAGGCCTGCAGCCAGGAATTTTATGTCAAGGGGTCAGTAAGGGTATCAACCCACCTAGGGTTGCCAATCTCCTGGTGAGGGCTGGAGACATCTTGGAAATTGTACAGTGAGTCATGTTAAAAGGCTTCCACATGTTACATAGGAAAGAAAAACACACTCTTGGGGGAATGATGCACACACTACACAGCTGAAAAGCACCTCAGCCTTACCTCTACCTGGAACAGAGGGATGCTGCCACCAGCTTGCTCCCCCAGTGGCCTCCCTCTCTTTGCCACCCCCACTGCACCAGACCTCACCAGAGCCCCAGAGGGGAAGGGCAGCTAGCCACACTCCTGGGCCAGCTAATCATGTCTTACCCATCCACGGCAGGTTGCCTTCCACCACCATGCTTCCTTTCTCTGCTTGTCCAGCCTATATGGATCAGACCTGCCTCCTGCTTGCTATGCTTGGGTCCATTATACATGCCATTTGATTGTTTTAATTCCTGCTGTTAATTCTCCACATTGGGTCCCAATTAATTCCCAGTTAATTCACATACCAAAATTCCATTCCATTAATTCAAATACCAAAATTCCGTCTGGTTTAGAGACTTTCCATATGCCCTTTTGATAGTCAATGTAATAGGTCATATGTGAGAAAAGAAGCCTTTAGTTGTTTTAACACTAGTCCTTGGGTGGATTGGCAGTTGAGGAAATAATTTCAAATTTAAACAAAAGTAATTCCTAAACTTGATATTTGCTTATTTTGTAAGCTTTTGATGCCATTGAAGTATCGGGAAGCAATTCTTCACTGATAATGAGAAAGTTTTCAAATACCAGGGGTTTTGTGTGCTAACTGGCTGGAGAACAATACATTTAAATATTAGAGAAAGTCAGATGTTACCCATTGTTGACTTAAGCTTTCATTAATTCTCTTTATTCTTAGAATAAAGTGCACATATTTTAATTAAAAGTCACTGTACAATAGCAACAATAGTAACAAATGGACATACAATTATTAAATAGAAAGTTAATGAAATCAGAACTACTAAGATAATCCAGCAGAATGTAATTTTTGTCCTGTTATGGTAATTTAAGACTTTTGACTAGAGGTTCATCTCCTGCAATAACAGAGTGTCAGAAAACATGATATTCTGTCACTGTGGTGAAATAAATAATACTCAGCATTTATATAGTGCTTTCAGTTCTCAAAGCCCTTAACATAAACTGAAGACAAACTCAGGCATCTATGTAAATAATTTTAAAATAAATAAACATTTTAAATAATAAATAATTTTAAGACATAAATATAAATTTTAAGTAAATAAATAAATTTCAGTGTTTAAGATAACAGTTATTAAGTCCCTGTACCTAGCTATTGAAAGGGAGGAAATGTTTAGGAATTCATACATAGAATTTGCAGCATCACCAGTGATTTAACCCTGTCACTGGCAATAATGGTACACCCTTGTCTCTTGCTGTAATGGAATCTATAGATAACACATCACTTGCAATTGGGGGCTGTCAGGATCAGCTTGGGAAATTCGTAAAAATTGGGGGGGGGTGAGGATTAGGGAGTGATAAGGAGTTCAGCAGGGATGTGATACCGCAGAGCCCACCCTCCAAAGCTTTCATTTCTTCCAGGATAACAGACTTCTATAATATGGGTATCAGCTGTAATTCTCTGAGAATCCCAGGCTTTACCCTGAGATTTGTAACCCGACTAGTGGTGCTGTTGAAGTTTGAATTTGGAGAGTTCAGAATGCAATCTCTCTGAGTGCAATACGTTTGTCCAAATCCAGAGCAAGTCTTGAAGCTTTTGAATTCAGACCATACCTTGCATGAAGTTCCAACCCCACTGCCAACCCTTCCTCACATCACTGTCACCATTCCCCCCCCCTCCTTTCTCTCAAGCGTACCTGTTCAGAATGTCTGACGTACAGGCAACAGCACTAAAAATTGCATCTTTGCCGTCCATCTCCCACTGTCAGGATCAGTGCCTGCTCTCTGCCATGACACCCACCTTCTATCAAGACACCAAAATAAACTCAATAACAACATCCCAGGCACAGGGGCCCCTGGGAAATTCAGTTTTCAGTGGCATGCTGCCCCATGATATGGGGAGAGATATTGCTGCTATTTGGTGCTCTGTCAACAAAGATGGGAGAGAAGTTCAGCGGAAGTGGAAAAACTGCAGGAAATCTATGGATAACTTTTTTTTTTTTTTTTTGCGGACAAAAGCCAATGTTGTCAAGGCAATCCGAGAAGACTTTGCCCATTACTAAGCGTTAGAAAGAATAGCAATTCATCATTCACTTAGTGTCAGCTCATGATACTGGCTTTTAAAAAGAAAGCCAGGCTCTTCATTTACTATTGCACTGCTGGCTTTTCTCAGTGAATTGCAATGGGTAATATTAATCACCATTATCAGGAATGGGTTTTAGTAAAAATTAAATTAACTTTTTAAATATATAGGTACCATGTAGCAATAACCAACCCAAGCAATTGATGAGCCGGTGCTAATCCATTCCAATGAAATATATTGTGTGAAATAAGCATCCAAGGCTAAATCCATTGTGGCAATTCTGTTTCTCAAGTCAGAATGCAGAAGCCTTTTGCCGTAGTCATAAAATCACAGCTGCTCCACTGGCAAGTCCTAGTGATTTCATCACACTAATTCTACTCTGCAGGAATAGTACTTTAGTTCCAGTGGTTGAATCTGTTCAGAGAAGAATTGTATATAAAACTACCAGATATATCTTCTTGATATACTCCATTTACTTAAATCTATTTTAGAGCCCAACTAGCTGAGACAATAATTTGGCGCTGAGATTAGAGCTCCTGAGCAGCTTCAGGGCCACTATCTATGGGAAAAGGAATTATCCTTTTTTTGTTTACGATTTTTCCTTTGAGCCAGCTGTTTGACCAGGTAAGAAAAATATATAGTAAGAAAAATATATAGCCAATCTAATAGTTTCCTCCAGTGGTACAAGAGCAAATTATAAAAACACAGGTATATAAAACTCTGCTAGTCCACCATTCATTCTTTTAAGCACTGTACTATACCATATCTGTTCCTCTTAATAAAACAGTAAGAAGGGTTGGGGTGGGCTGAGTCCGGGATCAAAACTCCTGGATTGGCCCCTTGGCCCCGGACTGACAAGCAGAGGGGCCAATTGGAAGGCGCAAAGCACCTTCCGATTGGGCCCTCACCAGGACAGACCAGAGTTCCATGGCAATTAGGAGACATGGCTGCCAGTCTGCTCCTGACCACTGCAGGGATAGGAGGTCAGCAGAGCTGCCAAGGGGAATGAGAACAGAGGCTTGGACAGGCTGCAACAGCCCTTTTCACCCCAAGGCTGTCCTAACTGTCATGTCCAACTGTAACTTTCCCTCAGAACCCTGACAGAGCTGGCAGGAGGTTGGAGAGTGTGCTCTGACAGGCCCTGACTGAGGAGACGGAGGTATTTCCAAGAGCAATGCAGGGGAGCCTGAGGGCCTTCCTTTTGAGGGTGGGGAACTTTCCCCTTCTGCCAAACAGTTGGCTGACAGGGAGGCCACAGAAAAGCCCCTTCTCACTTAAAATACTGCTCTGGCCGGGGGGTTAGACACAGCCAAGCCATGTGTCTTTCTTCTTTGCAACTCTCTGCAGATTTGAGGCCTATTGCACAGCGTTATTCTGCAGATGAAACTGGATGCTGTTGCAGAGTTTCTTTTGTTTCCTGTTTCATCTGCACAACCACCCTGTGCAGTAGGCCTCAAGTCTTTAAATTCAACAACAACCTGTGTGGGAGGCCTTAAATGTTTCTTCTCTACCACAACCCTGTCCAAAGTAGCCCTTTCTGCCTGGGGAACTGATCTTTATACTCTGCAGGTGAGCTTTAATTCCAGGAGCTCTCCAGGCCCCACCTGTAGGTTGGCTAACCCTGGGTTGGAAATATTCCTGGAGGTTTGGAGGTGGGACTTCTAAATCATACAATGCCTCAGAGTCAAGCCTGGTGGGCCCTGATATGGTCATTTCCCTGTGAGGGAATCCAGATGCATAGGGCCTGCTCTCCCGGCTGGGATGGAACAGGCCTCAGGACATCCATGGTCCCTTGGGTTAAGCAGCTGGATGGCTGAGGGGTCAGGCTCCTTCCAGTGTTGGACCAACCCTCTTGGGGGAGGCATTCAGTCACTATAAATGCCTTCCCAAGCTGCAAGTGACCTCTGAAGGCATGCAAAGGGCTCACAGTCTCTTTTAAACACCTTCTCCAAGTGGCAAGTTCACCTTGAAGGCTTCTAAAGGGACGACAATCCCTTTAAATGCCCTTTGACTATGATGTGGATAGCTGAAAAAATACTCAAATCTATATCCAGCTGAAAGAATCGTTGTAAATACGAATATTTTCCTGATATTTTCTCAGCTGTAACACAGCTGAATGCACACTCCTAATTCAGTCAGTGCAGTAGGAGAGGGAGTTTTTTTTCCAATACCATGCAGTTTAATAATTAAAATCAAGCTTCCAACTCAGTATGCAGCTGTTAACCTTGTCTTTTTCCTCCTTTCCAGTTTGCTTCCCATTACTTGGTAATAGCCTGCAGTGGTTGGAAGAGTTAAATGTCCTCAATCTTCCGCCTCTGCCCATAGCTGCAATCCAAATGTGGCTCTGAATAACTGCCATTTCTATTTAATTGGCCCTAGGAAGATCTGACCACAGATATTCCAGTGTTAGATTTAGTTAGGCCCTGTGGAGAAACAATCCTTTCAAGGCCCCTTTTCTGTCAACGCGGAGCTCAAAAGTTCTGCAGTCATCCCAAATCACCACCAGGCAATGCCCTTCTATCCCTCCCTTACTCTTCTGTAATCATACTCTCTCAATATTTCCACCATCATCACTATCCTACAGTAAGAGCCTCTCTGGCTTGAAGATTGTGACTCTAACACACTCTTTTGAACACTCAGGGTTGGAAGGATCAGTCCACCTCCTCTTCTTGTTTTTTCTTTGGTAAACTAAGTTGGGCATTATTTGGATACAGAGATTAGACTTCAAGTATTCCAATTATAAAGGTTTAGTATTTATGCTGCAGAAGTGAGCAAATATTAAAAAGGGGAAGAACTGAACAAACACAGCCTTTCTAACCCTGTTCTAGGCTTTCCTCTAATGTACCTTACAATGAGGAGAGGTACTTTATCCTTGGAGGTACTGGAGGTCAGAAAGGTTCAAGAACAGTGGGGCCCTTACTTGAACTACCTAAGAAAAATCAAATTGGGATATTTTATGGAGAGGGTTTATAGCATATTATATTAAAAGGTAAAGGTATCCCCTGTGCAAGCACCGAGTCATGTCTGACCCTTGGGGTGATGCCCTCTAGCGTTTTCATGGCAGACTCAATACGGGGTGGTTTGCCAGTGCCTTCCCCAGTCATTACCGTTTACCCCCCAGCAAGCTGGGTACTCATTTTACTGACCTCGGAAGGATGGAAGGCTGAGTCGACCTTGAGCCAGCTGCTAGGATCGAACTCCCAACCTCATGGGCAAAGCTTTCAGACAGCTGCCTTACCACTCTGCGCCACAAGAGGCTCATAGCATATTATATTATATACTCTATAACTGTAAGTTCTTTTAGTTCTATCAAGTTGGATCTGCAAAAGAAAAAAGAAAAGAAAGGTTCCATTTCCTCTGTTTTCAAATTTGGGGCTTCTCTCATTGTCACGCAAATTTGTCAAGATGGAGTCCCCTAAGTAAAGAATTCTTCTTAGCTTGAGAAAAAATGTCTTAAATCCACTTCTCTTTCTTCATCATGGTCAGGGAACATATGATCTTCCCTACCTCCTACCTCATTGGGTGTCATCCTTCCCTTCCTGAAGAAAGAATAGAGAAAATATTTAGATTTGCACTCTCAGTTACAAAGTGGGACAACCTAGCAAACTTCGTTGCTCTCCCCAAGCCAGAGCCATTTTCATTTCTACGGCATCAATTTTCTGTGCCTCTGAGATGGCTCATTCCCCTACAGTTTCTCCATTATTTGCTGATAGTCTGTGGGAAAGCATCTTGGGACTTACTTTCCTCTCCCACGGAACTCAGGAGAGCTCCTTGTGATGTCATTTCAGTAGGTCTCCATGTTCAAGCTGTAGGTGGCCTTCCCCTCTGACTCCTAGTGTATTGTGACATCCCCCCTCCATGGGAACTCAGGTGAGCTCTTTGTGATGTCATTTCAGTAGGTTTCTAGTTTTTAGCTGGTGGTAGGCTTCCCCTTTGACTCCTAGTGTATTGTGACATCCCCCCTCCATGGGAACTCAGGTGAGCTCTTTGTGATGTCATTTCAGTAGGTTTCTAGTTTTTAGCTGGTGGTAGGCTTCCCCTGTGACTCCTAGAGTGTTTTAATTTCCCCACAGCCAGTAACGTACACCCCTTCCTCTCTAAGGGAACTTCGGTGAGCACTTTGTGATGTCATTTTAATAGGTCTCCAGTTCTTAAATGGTGGTGGGCTTGCCCTCTGACCCCTAGTATGTTCTGATTTCCCCTAAGACAGTAACTAACATCCCCTCCTCTCCCAGGGAACTCAGGTGAGCTCTTTGTGAAGTCATTTCAGTAGGTTCCTGGTTATAGCTGTAGGTGGCCTTCTCCTCTGACTCCTAGAGTGGTGTGATATACCCCCAGCCAGTAACTGACATCCCCTCATCTCCATGGAAACTCAGGTGAGCTCTTTGTGATGTCATTTCAGTAGGTCTCCAGGTTCAAGCTGTAGGTGGCCTTTCCCTCTGACTCCTAGTGTGTTGTTCTATCCCCCAGCCAGTAACTGACATCCCCTCCTCTCCCAGGGAACTCAGGTGAGCTCTTTGTGATGTCATTTCAGTAGGTTTCTAATTTTTAGCTGGTGGTAGGCTTCCCCTTTGACTCCTAGAGTGTTTTAATTTCCCCACAGCCAATAACGTACACCCCCTCCTCTCTAAGGGAACTTGGGTGAGCTCTTTGCGATGTCATTTTAATAGGTCTCCAGTTCTTAAATGGTGGTGGGCTTGCCCTCTGACCCCTAGTATGTTCTGATTTCCCCTAAGACAGTAACTAACATCCCCTCCTCTCCCAGGGATCACAGGTGAGCTCTTTGTGAAGTCATTTCAGTAGGCTCCTGGTTATAGCTGTAGGTGGCCTTCCCCTCTGTCTCCTAGTGTGTTGTTCTATCCCCCAGCCAGTAACTGACATCCCCTCCTCTCCCAGGAAACTCAGGTGAGCTCTTTGTGATGTCATTTCAGTAGGTCTCCAGTGTCTACCTAGAGAAGTGATTCCCCTCTGACTGTTGTGATATCCCCCACTCAGTAACTGATATCCCCTCATCTCCCATTCCATGGAATCTAAGGAGACTTCTTTGTGATGTTATTTTAATAGGTCTCTAGTTTTTAGCTTGTGGTAGGCTTACCCTCTGACTACTAGTATGTTTTCATTTCCCCCAAGAAAATAACTGACATCCCCACCTCTTCCAGCGAACTCAGCTAAGCTCTTTGTGATGTCATTTTAATAGGTCTCCAGTTTCTTGCTGGAGCTAGGCTTTTCCTCTTACTCCTAGTGTGTTGTGATATCCCGCCCGCCAGTACCAAGGGAACTGAGGGAACTCTTTGTGATTTCATTTGAGCAGTTCTCCAGTTTCTAGTTGGAGTTGGGCTCACCCTCTAATTCCTGGTGTGTAGTGATATCCCCCCAGCCCATAACTGAGTGCCTTTCCTCTCCTGGGAAATTGAGGTGAGCTCTTTGTGATGTCATTTCTGTATCTCTCCAGTGTCTAGCTGGAGTTGGGCTTTCCCTCTGACTCCTAGTGTGTTGTGATATCCCCTTTAGCCAGTAATAGACATCCACTCCTCTCACTGGGAACTCAGGTGAGCTCTTTGTGATGTCATTTTAGTAGGTATCCAGTTTCTAGCTCATGGTGTGCTTCCCCTCTCACTCCTAGTGTGTTGTGATATCCTCCAACCAGTAACTGACTTCCCCTCCTCTCCAAGGGATCTCAGTTGACCTCTTTGTGATGTCTTTTCAGAAGTTCTCCAGTTTCTAGCTGGAGGTGAGCTTCCCCTCTGACTCATAGTGGCTTGTGATATCCTCCAACCAGTAACTGACATCCCCTCCTCTCCAAGTGATCTCAGTTGACCTCTTTGTGATGTCATTTCTGTAGGTCTCTAGTTTCTAGCTGGAGGTGATCTTCACCTCTTACTCATAGTGGTTTGTGATATCTCCTCATCCAATAACTGACATCCCCTCATCTCCAGGGGAACTGAGGTAAGCTCTTTGACCGTTTACGCACTGGAGGTTTCATGCTGGGCTGCAGGCTGGAGTTTTAATCATGGCAGGTTGCCCTACCTCTTCCTGTACTCACACAGGGGAGCATTTGGCCCAGTGCACCTCATCCAACCCTGGTTTGTGCTCCTGCATGGGAGCTGAAGCAGTAAATTTCCCAGTGCATAAATGGTCTTTGTGATGTCATTTCAGTATGTCTCCAGATTCTACCTGGAGGTGGGCTTCCCCTCTGACTCATATTTTTTGTGATATCCCCCCAGACAATAACTGACATTCTCCCCTCCATGGGAACTCAGGTGAGGTCTTTGAGATGTCATTTCAGTAGGTTTCTAGTTTTTAGTTGGTAGTAGGCTTCCCTCTGACTCCTAGTGTGTTGTGATATTCCCTCCAGCCAGGAACTGAAATCCCGTCCTCTCCAGGGCTACTCAGATGAGCTATTTGTGATGTAATTTTAGTAGGTCTCCTGTTTCTAGATGGTGGTGGGCTTCCCTGTAACTCCTGGTGTGTTGTGATTTCCCCCAGTCAGTAACTGACTACTTTTCCTCTGGGAAGGAACTCAGATGAGCTCTTTGTGATGTCATTTTAATAGGTCTCCAGTTCTTACATGGTGGTGGGCTTGCCCTCTGACCCCTAGTATGTTCTGATTTCCCCTAAGACAGTAACTAACATCCCCTCCTCTCCCAGGGATCTCAGGTGAGCTCTTTGTGAAGTCATTTCAGTAGGCTCCTGGTTATAGCTGTAGGTGGCCTTCCCCTCTGACTCCTAGTGTGTTGTTCTATCCCCCAGCCAGTAACTGACATCCCCTCCTCTCCCAGGGATCTCAGGTGAGCTCTTTGTGATGTCATTTCAATAGGCTCCTGGTTCTAGCTGTAGGTGGCCTTCCCCTCTGACTCCTAGTGTGTAGTGATATACCCCAAGCCAGTAACTGACATCCTCTCCTCTCCATGGGAACTCAGGGGAGCTCTTTGTGATGTCATTTTAATGTATCTCCAGTTTCTAGTTGGAGGTGGTCTTCCCCTCTGACTACTAGTGTGTAGTGATATACCCCCAGCCAGTAACTGACATCCTCTCCTCTCCATGGGAACTCAGGGGAGCTCTTTGTGATGTCATTTTAATGTATCTCCAGTTTCTACCTGTAGGTGGCCTTCCCCTCTGACTCCTAGTGTGTAGTGATATACCCCCAGCCAGTAACTGACATCCCCTCCTCTACCTGGGAACTCAGGTGAGCTTTTGCTGATGTCGTTTTAGTAGGTTTCCAGTGTCTAGCTGGAGGTATGCTTCCCCTCTGACCCCTACTGTGTTGTGATATTCCCCCCATCCATGGGAACTCAGGTGAGCTCTTTGTGATGTCATTTCAGTAGGTTTCTAGTTTTTAGCTGGTAGTAGGCTTCCCCTCTGACTCCTAGATGTAAACTGCATGGAGCTTTTATTCCAATCCCAGGTCGATTCAGTCCCTGCCATCTACACAGAATGCAATTTCCATTTTGATTTGGGCCGATTTAAATTTTCCTTCTGCAGCAAGAAGGATTGATCCGGAGTGACCCTACCTTTATTGTACGATATCTTGGAGTGCTTTTAATGCTCAATATATTTTAAAATCGCATTGTTTTGAATCTGGGCTCTCCTCCGTGTTAGTAAACCCATGATTGGCCACAGGTGGTCATGTGACAAACTTGCCTTAAAGGAGAAGCCCCTAATTTCTCTCAACTTCTGTCTTGGATTTTTTTTTCTCCCTTCTTGGATCCTCTCCCCCCTCCCTTCAAGAAAGGAAAGGATTTTTTCCTCCCTCCTCTGACTTCTTGGATCCTCTCCCCCCCTTCAAGAAAACAGAGTCTCCATTTGCCTCCCCCCCTCTTTCCTGTTTCAATGAGGAGGAGGGAGGAGGAAGACTCGAGTCCAAATCGATCTGAATTCAACAGGATTGACAATGGAATAAACAAAATATTGACAATGGAATAAACAATGGAATAAACAAAATAAGTGCAGACTCTGCCCTAGTGTGTTTTAATTTCCCCACTGCCAATAACTGACATCCCCTCTCCAAGGGAACTTGCGTGAGCTCTTTGTGATGTCATTTTAAGAGGTCTCCAGTTCTTCGATGGTGGTGGGCTTGCCCTCTGACCCCTAGTATGTTCTGATTTCCCCTAAGGCAGTAACTAACACCCCGTCCTCTCCCAGGGAACTCAGGTGAGCTCTTTGTGATGTCATTTCAGTAGGCTCCGGGTTCTAGCTGTAGGTGGCCTTCCCCTCTGACTCCTCGTGTGGTGTGATATACCCCCAGCCAGTAACTGACATCCCCTCCTCTCCATGGGAAATCAGGTGAGCTCTTTGTGATGTAATTTCAGTAGGTCTCCAGTGTCTAACTAGAGGAGTGATTCCCCTCTGACTGAGTGTGTTGTGATATCCCCCCAGCCAGTAACTGACATCCTCTTCTCTCCATGGGAACTCAGGTGAGGTCTTTGTGATGTCATTACAATAGGTCTCCACTTTCTAGCTCGAAGTGGGCTTCCCCTCTAACTCCTAGTGTGTTGTGATATCCCCCAGCTAGTAACTGACATCCTTTCCTCTCCAAGGGAACTCAGGTGAGCGCTTTGTGATGTCATTTTTATAGGTCCCCAGTTTTTTAGTTGCTGGTGGGATTTCCCAGTATGTTTTGATTTCCCCCCAGACAGTAACTCACATTCCCTCCTCTCCCTGGGAACTCATTTAAGCTCTTTGTGATGTCATTTTAGTATATCTCCAGTGTCTTAACTGGAAGTGGGCTTCCACTCTGACTCCAAATTTGTTGTGATATCCCCCCAGCCAGGAACTGACTTCCTTTCCTCTCCATGGGAACTCAGATGTGCTATTTGTATTGCCATCTTAGTAGGACCATTTTCTAGCTGGAGGTAAGCTTCCCCTTTGACTCCTAGTGTGTTGTGATATCCCCCCACTCAGTAACTGACATCCCCTCATCTCCCTTTCCATGGGATCCCAGGAGACTTCTTTGTGATGTTATTTTAATAGGTCTCTAGTTTTTAGCTTGTGGTAGGCTTACAGTCTGACTACTAGTATGTTTTCATTTCCCCCAAGAAAATAACTGACATCCCCACCTCTTCCAGCGAACTCAGCTAAGCTCTTTGTGATGTCATTTCAATAGGTCTCCAGTTTCTTGCTGGAGCTGGGCTTTTCCTCTTACTCCTAGTGTGTTGTGATATCCCGCCCGCCAGTACCTGACATCCCCTCCTCTCCAAGGGAACTGAGGTGAGCTCTTTGTGATTTCATTTGAGCAGTTCTCCAGTTTCTAGTTGGAGTTGGGCTCACCCTCTAATTCCTGGTGTGTAGTGATATCCCCCCCAGCTAGTAACTGACATCCACTCTTCTCCATGGGAACTCAGATGAGCTCTTTGTGATGTCATTTCAGTAGGTTTCTAGTTTTTAGCTGGTGATGGGCTTCCACTCTGACTCCTAGTATGTTTTAATTTCCCCCAGCCAGTAACTGTCATCACCTCCTCTCCTGAGCAACTCAATTGAGCTGATTGCAATGTCATTTTAGTAGATCTCTAGTGTCTATATGGAGTTGGGCTTCCCCTCTGACTTCTAGTGTGTTGCGATATCTCCCCAGCCCGTAACTGAGTGCCTTTCCTCTCCCGGGAAATTGAGGTGAGCTCTTTGTGATGCCATTTCTGTACCTCTCCAGTGTCTAGCTGGAGTTGGGCTACCCCTCTGACTCCTAGTGTGTTCTGATATCCCCCCAGCCAGTAACTGACATCCCCTCCTTCCCATGGGAACCCAGGTATGCTCTTTGTAATGTAATTTTAGTAGGTCTCCAGTGTCTAGCTGAAGTTGTGCTTCCCCTCTGACTCCTAGTGTATGTGATACCCTCCAGCCAGGAACTGATATCCTGTCCTCTCCAGGGCATCTCAGGTGAAATCTTTATGATATCATTTTAGTAGGTCTCCAGTTTCTCGCTGACTCCTAGTGTGTTGTGATATCCCCTCAGACAGTAACTGACATCCCCTCCTCTCCCTGGGAACTCAGGTGAGATCTTTGTGATGTCATTTTAGTATGTCTCGAGTTTCTAGCTCGAGGTGGGTTTCCCCTCTGACACCTAGTATGTTGTGATATCCCCCAGCCAGTAACTGACATCACCTCCTCTCCAAGGGATCTCAGGTGACCTCTTTGTGATATCATTTCAGTAGGTCTCCAGTTTCTAGCTGGAGGTGAGCTTCGCCTCTGACTCATAGTGGGTTGTGATATCTCCTCATCCAATAACTGATATCCCCTCATCTCCAGGGGAACTGAGGTGAGCTCTTTGTGATGTCATTTCAGTAGGTCTCCAGTTTCTAGCTAAAGGTGGGCTTCCCCTCTAAATCCTGCTGTGTTGTGATATCCCCCCAACCAGTAACTGACTTCCTTTTCTCTGCCTGGGAACTCAGGTGAGCTCTTTGTAATTTCATTTCAGTAGGTCTCCTGTTTTTAGCTGGAGGTGAACTACTACCTCCATCCTCCTGGTGCTTCCAGGCCCCTAGGAAGCCTGCTTTACTTCAACCTGGGCCAGAGCTTTCTCCATTCTGGCCCCCACCTAGTAGAATGATCTCCAGTAGTCATCAGGGTCCTGATAGAACCTAAATAGTTTCACAGGGCCTGCAAAAGGGAGTTCATCCACCAGGCATTTAGTTGAGGTAGACCCAAACCATTGCTTCCAATTGGCTCCCAAGCCCCCCCCCCCACCTCCTATTACGTCTGCCACTAATCTGCCGAACCTACTAGGTCCCAGTAAGAGTTGAGCTGAGGCTCTTTTGCAGCTCCATCTCTCTGTAATTTTATTGTTGTGATTATGTTAAGGTTTTTGTTGTTATAATGTTATTACTGTTATCACCTGTTGATACCATATGTTATCTGTATTTTTCTCCTGTTTCCTGTAAACCACCCTGAGCCTTCAGGGAGGGTGATACGTAAATAAAATAATAAAAAAATAAATAAATAAAATAAAATAATAAAATAATAAAATAAAAATAAAAATAAAAATAAAACAAAATAAAATAAAATAAAATAAAAATAATAAAATAAAATAAAATAAAATAAAATAAAATAAAATAAAATAAAATAAAATAAAATAAAATAAAATAAAATAAAATAAAATAAAATAAAATAAAAGGCAGGCATCATTACTGAAATTCTTATGTGAAATTCTGGGGTATAGCGCATTTCTTCACAAGCCCATAAGGGCCAGTCCCTATATAGTAAAATATTGTTCTCTTGGAGTCCTAGAATCAGTCATTTTAACTAACCAACATAAGCAGGGTATATTTTAAAAACAACAATACCAAAAACCTTAGTCTTTTGGTTCCTGTGCTTTCTGAATCTGTTCTGCGTTTCTATGCAACGTGTATGAATGACGA
This sequence comes from Paroedura picta, assembly GCF_049243985.1. Taxonomy (NCBI): domain Eukaryota; kingdom Metazoa; phylum Chordata; class Lepidosauria; order Squamata; family Gekkonidae; genus Paroedura; species Paroedura picta. Next base: position 33,128,752 of record NC_135379.1, read on the forward strand.
CGACTCTGTGTTTTGTATTTTCTTTTAGGGAAGGGAGATTTAATTGGAGCAAACCTCTCCATTAAGGACCAAGTTATTAAAACTAACGCAGATGTGAAAGCCCTAACCTACTGTGACCTCCAATGCATTATTCTCAAAGGACTCTTTGAAGTGCTAGACCTTTACCCAGAATATGCGCACAAATTTGTTGAAGAAATTCAGCGGGATCTCACATATAACCTTCGAGAAGGCCATGAAAGTGATGTAAGTGATTTTAATATGGCTGGAGCATGTTTAGCCTCACAAATTGATCTTGCACATTAGCAATACTTTCCAGTATCAAAGTAATTATACATTTATACTGTCCGGTTGGCAGTGAATGACTCTTTTGTTTAACTTGATCATTCATCCCGTACTCAGATGAATTTTCATCATGACTTGTAGACACAATATGAGCCAATGTTTCTGTTCATAAGAAATAATTTTGTGTAAATACTTCTTTTTAATAGGTTTTGTTTTGTCCTTATTCACTTCTATTTTACAACTCTTTTCAGTCTCATTAAACATTAATCTAAAAGAGTAGTAATGAATATATTTTCTGCATTCTGATTCACCGGCTTGATATTCAGTTCCTATTTCAATTCATTTTGGCAAATTTCATGCAAAAGGGAACTGCATTTGAAATACACACTTTTTAGAATGTTTTCTGGGGCAAAGAGTTGTTTGAATTTACAAAACATTGCTAATTGCACCACTCCTATAGGGAACTCCATTGCTGAAACATTAGCAGGGGTTCTTCAGGTAAACTGAACTCTTGAAAACCAAGACAAGTTGTCTTTTGAGAGGCCTTCATTCTGGAGAATGAGGGTGTTGTTTTTCAAATAAAGATTGCTGATGTACATATATTATAGAGAAGTCACTAAGAGAAGTTCAGAAGTTTCTTTCACACTATATAAGTACTTTATTTTCCATGTAGTTTAATTAAACTTTACTTCTGAAATCTTATGACTTTCTTCTTAGCAACAGTAGCATACTACCTACTCTAATACATTAGGTCATACATTACTCTTTGCAGAAGCCTTCCAATGCAAATTCTGTCATCTTTCCATATACCATACAGGGAGTAAAGTTGGCTATGAAAAGAAACCGTTTACGCACTGGAAGTTTCATGCCGGGCTGCAGGCTGGAGTTTTAGTCGTGGCAGGTTGCCCCCCACCTCTTCCTGCACCCACACAAGGGAGCATTTGGCCCGGTGCACCTCATCTGCCCCTGATTTGTGCTCCTGCATGGGAGCTGAAGCAGTGAAGTTCCCAGTGCATAAACCATCTTAAAGTGATAGTTTTGTTGAGGGCAACTCAAGGAAAGTGTGGTTGTGGCCATTGTTTCTGTGCGGTTCCATTGCTTTGCACTCATAACTTCAGAATAGCAAGATCACATGTGAAGCGATGATAACATGGATCCTTCCAGTGTCAGAGTTGCCATACTCATCTACATGGAAGGGTATTGTTTATGGTTTCCAACCAGTAACAGTGGGACTGGGTATGGCATCAGGCAATAGTGTGACATTACTTCTGAGCAAACACAGAAGTGAAACACATTTGTCTAGGAACTGCTGGTAAAAATCAGAGGTTCAGACAATTCCTGGAGCAGGTATGTTGCTTCCACAGCAGCAGTACTGATTCAGAGGGGAGACCTGGAACTGGAGCAGCTGGTGAACACAGTTTGAAATGGGAACTAGAGTGCCTCCAGCCATGGGCTGCACTGAAAGGAATGTCCAAATTAACAGACTTGTAAACAAGCCGAGAAGTCAAAAAACAGTAAAAAACCAGAGCTGTGAGTGTTCAAAAGCAAGCTGAGAAGTCAGAGCTGTGTAATCAAGCTGCCAGTCAGCTAGTTTCCAAGTTCAAGGTCAGGATTCCGATCCAGGATCTTCAGAAGATTCAAGGCATGCAGGTAGAGTCAGACTTTCACAGGTTGACACATGTTGCTTCCATATCACATTCTTCCTGGGTGTACCTGCAATCCAGTTTGCAGTTTGCTGGGTGATTGCTTCTGCAATCATTCAGAGCCTGTGTCTTGAAAACAACACTGACTTTGCAGGTGAGCATATCTCTGCCTTTCCTGTAGTGCAGGAAGAAGGAGAGTCAGAGCTGTTAGGGTCTCTCCAATGCCTTGCTGCTTGTTTCTGGCTGGGCTGGAAGCTGATTAATTTCAGGTGCCTGCACTGCATCTACAGACACCTCCAGTTCTACTTCCAAGGAGCTCTCAGTACTGACAGGAGGGGCCATGACACTGATATTACTACCAGGTTTTTCCTGAAAGTGATGTTGTGTCATCTCCTGATATTGAATTGAATTTCCTCCTTCCCTCTGGTCACCAGAGAATCAATGGGAAACAGCAGCCATCCTCTAGTCCCCTGAGAACCTGGTAATCTTGATGACTTTCCATTTTCAGAAACACTGGAAATTCCCATGAAAGAGCAAAAACCCTGTCACTCCTGTAACATAAGAACTGGTCCTCAGTAATCATAGACCATTAAAGTCCAGGGTCTAATCTGTTATCTGTGGCCATGGGCTACTCAGTAGCTTTAGTAATGAATGTTGTAAACAAGCTGTATAAATCCAATACATTGTTTTCAGAATAGGTTTTCAAGAGTACTGAAACCCAATGGGATTATTATCGGCTTGCCCCATTGTTTACTTTTATGGCTTTAATGACACAATGTTCTCGTACTGGTGTTTCTTGTTGATATTATTTGCTGTTTCATATGTGATGTTTATTTGTTTATTTTTACAGTTTTAGCTGCCATAAGTATTTTGTAATCTTTGTAATGTCTTTTATAGCATTTTGTGTTTTAACCTCAATCCTGTGCTGAAGGTTGGAAAATAAATGCAGTTAATAAATTCTTAGGATCTAGTTAGAAGATATGCAGAAGATCTATGATTAGTGTTTATCAGTGCTGGGGGAGAAAGTTATCTACTAACCCCTCATGGCATTTTTCCAATTTAAATATGTCTCAAAGCTACTGTTTATCTTTTTGAGTAAAAATTGCAAGATATCAATATGCTACCAATATATTTGTTCCCCACCTTGGGTCAAATCAAAATTTCAGAGGGAGATTAAATCTAGGAAAATGTAAATTTCCTCAGTGCCCCAGCTCCATTTTTTAAAATATTAATTAAACCCAAAGGAGATCCTGCTTGAGTTATTGTGTTTTTATGGCTCTGATAGTAAAGTTATCTATCTGTGCTAGCTTTTAATTTGCTTCTCTGTCAGACTGAAGTTTTCTTGTAGACATGTCCAGCTGAGAATGCAATTGCAAAAACTAGCCGATTAAATTTGGACCTGAGCACTACTTCACATGGTAAAGTTTAACAGGTACCTATTAAGGACCTGTATTCTGCATCTGTCTGTACATACAATTTGAAAAATATATGCACATGTCTCAAGCACAGCAGTTTTAGAGTTGTAATATACATTCCTGAAAACCAGAATGTGTGAAGCAATCATGAACTGTCGTACTTTAATTTTATTTGGTGAGACCAGTAGAAATGTGTATATTGAAAGAAATTTGCAGGTTTATTAGAAGTTTGATGGAGGTAAAGGTAGTGCAGATTGATCCTCAACAAAATTGTGATCTCAACTGTTAATGTAAAAATTGATTACCGCAGAAAACTACTTGTAGAAGCCTACAAATTTGATTATATATCAATTCTCTGCCCATCCCATGATCCTATTGGCTCATTTTTTGTGGTCCATCTTCATGAGATTAGATTGCATATTTGTTTTATTGTGATATTCTTACAGTGTCTGTTTCTCATTAACAAACGGTCTTTTTCAAAAAGTTTTTCTTGTCCATTAAGAAACAGGAATAGACTCAACAACCCTCTTTGCCTGAAATAATTATACAGGATTATACAGCTTTCTTTAACTGAAGTGAACAAGTTGCTGAGCTCAGTAAAGGCAGCCGCCTGTCCTCTTGACCCTTGTCTCTCCTGGTTACACAAGTTGGGCTACAGGAGGATAAGTGGTCCACTCTGGGAGATTATCAACCCCATGCTAAAGAAACCATCGCTAGAGCCCCATGACTCAGCCAGTTACTGCCCCGTCTTATGTTTAGATTTTCTGGGTAAGGTAATTGAAAAGGCTGCAGTGGATCAGCTTCTATAGCATCCTTAAAGGACATTTCAGTGCTTGACCCATTTCAGTATGGATTCTGACCTGGCCATGGTGTGAAGACAGTGTTGGTCGCCCTGACAGATGATCTCTGGCACCAGCTGGATAGGGGCAGTTCAGCACTTCTCATTCTGCTCAATCTGTCAGCTGTGTTTGACATTGTTGACCATGAGTTGCTGGCCCTCCACTCCACCACAGCAGGTATTTGGGGGACTGCTGGTCTCCTTTCTTCAGCACCAGAAACAGAGGGTAGTAGTGGAGGAGGAATGATCATGGTCTTACCAACTCCCTATCAGTGTTCCACAGAGCACAATACTCCCCCCCATGTTATTTAACATCTTTATGTGCCCTCTGACCTGGCTGGGTTGCCATCAGTATGCTGATGACACCCAGCTCTATCTCTGATGACACCCAGCCACCCTGATCTCCCCCCAGAGTCATTTGCCAGTTATTTGGGAGCAGTGACAGTCTGGCTCAAACACAGTCAGCTGAAACTCAATCCTTCCGGTGGCTGGGTAGGAAGGGGCCAGAGGAGGAAGCATGCTTGCCCTGCCTGGATGGTGTGCAATTCAAGATCTAACACATAGCTAGGAATTTAGACATGATACTGGAGACCCCCTTGTCTATGGAGGCCCAGGTCATGAAAGTTGCCCAGCTGACATTTTTCCATCTATGTCAAGTGGCTATTAGCACCCTTTCTAGCCCCAAAACACCTGGCCACGGTGATCCATGTGAGGGTCATCTCCAGGCCACATTTCTGTAACTTGCTCTACATAAGTCTTCCCTTGTCCTTGACCCAGAAACTACAGCTGGTTCAAAATTCAGCTGCCAGGGTTCTTACCAGAAGACCATGGAAGGTCCACATTCAGCCTGTGCTGAGGCAGCTGCATTGATTGCATTTCTGAATTCTGGATCAAGTCCAAGGTTCTGGTTTTGACCTTCAAGGCTATCCGTGGTCTGGACCCAACATATCTGAGGGACCATCTTACTCTCTATGCCCCTTGCAGAGTTTTTTGCTCTGTGGGCACAAACAGGTTGGTGCTCTCAAGATAAAATACACAATATAATAACAGATTCAACAATGGCAACATAATTCTTCCACACCCCCCCCCCCCCGGTTTCCACTCTCTATAATGTCCTGGCCAGCCAGCCCATAACTGAGGTTGGTGGCTGATATCCATGAAATAGCCACCCCCTGAAAGGGGGGATGAGTGGGGAGGGACCAAGGATCTTCTGGTCCTAGCCTTGACCAAAAGTATGGTAGAAGAGCTTCATCTTACATGCCCTGTGGAAGGGCCCTCAGCTCATCTGGGAGTTTATGCCACCAGGACAGGGCCAGAGCTGAAAAGCCCTGGCCCTGTCAGATGACTATCTAGCCTCTGCTTAAAAATTCAAAAGAAAGAAAACCCACCACCTCTTGAGGAAGCCTGTTCCACTGAGGAACCACTCTGTCAGGAGCTTCTTCCAGATGTTTAGCTGAAAATTCTTTTGGATTCATTTCAACCCATTGGTTCTGATCTGACCCTCTGGGACAATAGAAAACAACTCTGCTCCATCTTCTATATGACAGCCCTTCAAGTATTTGAAGATGGTTATCATATCACCTCTTAGTCGTCTTCTCTCCAGGCTAAATAGAAAAGCTTCCTCAACCTTTCCTCATAAGACTTGTTCTCCAACCTCTCAACATCTTCGTAGCCCTCCTCTGGACATGCTCCAGGTTCTCTAGATCTTTCTACAATTGTGGTGCCCAAAACTGAACACAGTACTCCAAGTAAGGTCCTACCAGAGCAGAGTAAAGTGGTAACATCACCTCACGTAATCTGGACACTCTATTTCTTCTAGTATAGCCCAAAATCCCATTTGCTTTTTTAGCTACTGAGTCACAGAGTTGACTCATATTCAATCTCTGGTCTACTAAGACCCCCAGGTCCTTTTCACGTGTACTAGTGCCAAGACAAATCTCACCCATCTTATAGTGATGCATATGATTTTTCCTACCTAAATGAAGAACTTTACATTTATCACTATTGAAATTCATTTTATTCATTTTAGCCCAATTTCCTAGCCTACCAATATTATTTTACATTCTGATTCTGTGTTTTGGTGTATTTGCTACCCCTCCCTGTTTAGTGTCATCTGCAAATTTAATTATTTATTTATTTTATTTATTTATCTTTAAACCGCTCGTGGCGCCACGGGCGCCACGGACTAAATAATTCGGTAAGGCCTGCCGAGGCGGGATGTGTCCGTGATGAGGAAGGGTCCGGATTGGACCCTTCCTCACAACAGACAATCGGAGGGACCAATCGGCAGGCGCAAAGTGCCTGCCGATTGGTCCCTCCGATTCCCAGCTCCAGGAACTGTGAGCCGCGCACAGCGCGGCTCACAGTTCCTCCCAGCCTGACGCGGCGAGAGGCGCAAAGCGCCTCTCACCACGTCAGGCCACCGACCCAGGGAGCCTCCGGCAGTCGCGCGAAGCGCGGCTGCCGGGGGTTCCCTGCCTGGCGTGCTGACGCCATGAGAGGCGCGAAGTGCCTCACGCCGCGTCAGGCCGCCGCCCGAGGGAGCCCCCGGCAGTCGCACGAAGCGCGGCTGCCGGGGGTTCCCTGCCTGGCGGGCTGGTGCGGCGAGAGGCGCAAAGCACCTCTCGTTGCGTCAGCCCGCCGCCAACGATTGAAGCTCGCCGCCGCAGACCAGCCCGCCGCCGACGACGACCAGCCCGCCGCCGCCACCGACCAGCCCGCCGATTCCCAGCTCCAGGAACCCAGCTCTAGAAACTGCGAGCCGCGTGCAGCTCGCAGTTCCTCCCGGCCTGACACGGCGAGAGGCCACACGGCGAGAGGCGTCAGGCCACCAACCCAGGGAGCTTCGCGCGACTGCCGGGGGTTCCCTGCCTGGCGGGCTGGTGCGGCGAGAGGCGCAAAGCGCCTCTCGCCGCGTCAGCCCGCAGCCAACGATTGAAGCTCGGCGCCGCAGACCAGCCCGCCGCCGACCAGCCCACCGCTGCTGCCGCCGACCAGCCCGCCGAGGACTCAGGTCAGGACCTAGCGCCCGCTGCATTCCCCTGCAGCGGACTTGATTACTAGTTTATCATAATTCTATACCACCCTCCCCGGAGGCTCAGGGCGGTTTACATTATAACAGAGAACCATACATAAAACAGTCTGTAGAACTGTTATCCCCTCGAATCTTTCATCCAAATCATTTATGAATATGTTGAACAACACAGGGCCCAGGACAGATCCCTGAGGCACTCTACTTGTCAGTCCTCTCCAAGAGGATGACAAACCATTAACAAGCACCACTGGAATGAAGTCCTCAATCCACCTCACAGTAATAGGATCTGTACCACATTTTACCAACTTTTCAATAAGAATATCATGTGGAACCTTATCAGAAGTCTTACTCAAATCAAGGTAAACTATGTCCACAGGATTCCCCTGATCAAGCAAGGTAGTGATTTTCTAAAAAAAAAAAAAAAAGATACAGCTAGTCTTGTTCTTTCTCCACCCCTGGCCAATCCAGCCTAGGGCTTATCTGCACTGTGTTTTTAAAACTTGTTGGGCTTGGTTTTTTGAAAGCCTTCTACACCTGACCCTGATCTCCACTCTTCTCCACTCTGGTCCTGGTCAAGTTTTTTTCCCCATCTGCGTTGCTGAAGATTGACTCTGCAGTCACACTGCTTATTCGCCAGAATATCCAAGAGTGGATTTTCTTGACTTCATCAAGGAAATGCAGGCCGACAGAACTCTCTTTCAGGTGCAGATGCATTGCACCTTCCCCCTTCAGCCACACTTCCAACACAGACATTGTGCAGAGAGGTCTCTGCTGATTGGTTGGCTCCTGGCAGCAGCAGACCCTTTCATTTCCAGTGCTGCCTAAAATCTGTCTGAGCTTTCATGCTATTAAGATGTTCCCCGTAATTTACAAATCCTCTTTAAACAATGAGAGAAGCACTCATGCAAGAAGGGGTTAAATATCAACCTACCTTCAGCTGCCTTGATTCATGGGGTTGCTCTCTTTCCAAGCTTGGCAATTTGTTTCTTAAAATGAGGAGACATTGCCTGTCTTCCTTTAAAAAAAAAAGTGAGAGAAAACACCAGAAAATCTGCCATAGAGGCTTTGAATACAGTGGCACATAAGAAAAGACTTTTGAAAAGTGTTTCCCTCCCCGCTTCCTTACAATCATTTTTTAAAGAAAGTGTTTCCCATGCAGAAGTTTTTTATTTATTTATTTTGCTTTTGAACAGCTCATATTTTTAAAATGCACATGGGGAGAGAAGAAGATCTGCAGCCAACCTTGAACTCATAAAGTTATGGTTTCAAGGCAAGTGCTCTACTAACTGAGCTACCTTAATTGTGTTAATGTTCACTGCCTGTGGACCCTATTCACAATGGTCCTGACTTTTTGAGAGCATTTCTCCCCTTCTCCCTCTCCCCCTCTGAAATTTGTGCAGCAGATTAGGAGGAGGGATGGCAGCTGAAGGCAACCACAGGTTCGTCTTTAATTCCTTCTGATATGAGTGCTTATTGCATTACTTAAGGGGGGCAGGAAAAGCAGGAAAATACTTCTACAGCACAAAAGTCTAGACACAATGGAATCAGAGCTGAAATGGAGGACAGGAAGTTAAAGGGGCTGCTCCTGCCATACAAAAACCAATCAGCAGAAGCCAATCAACAGCTCAGAAAAGGGGGGGGTCTTGACAATTTAATTCTTCTTATTAGCATGCAGAGTTAAACTCTGTGATTTAGAGAAGTCCAAGAAAGGAAATAGGTGCAGAGTGTAGGAACAGATGCAACCAGTATATGGATTAAAGATATACCACTTCAATTCAGTAAGAATCGAAATTAAACTGGGAATGCAGACAGCACCCTAGAGTAGAATGGCTGCATGAGGCCCAGGTTAGGTGGCATTGGAACAACACACCAGAATATTTCTCTAAATGTGGAGAACTCTCTCACCAGTGAAGTGTGCAAAAATCAACGAAAAGATCCAGCAAGATATCACTGCACTAAAATTATCAGTCAATATGCAAATTCTCCTCCCTGTTACTCCCCCCTGTTATGGATAGCCTCTGGCATCTGTTATGAAGTCATCTGGCATCTGTTATTAAATCACAAGTGCTCAGTATTAAAAGCCTAGGGGTCAAAATACTGTTGAAAAACAGCAGCAGCCTACAGAGTGTAAATTATTTGTGACCACTCGGCTTGCCTTCTTTTTTTCTCCTTCAGAGGAGAGCAACTGGTGGAGGTGAAAAGGCCCTGTACGTGGGCTTTCCAGGGGCATGTGGGCTGACTGCTGTGAACCCCAGGATATATATATATCCAGAAAATATTGAGAAAATGCACCTGTAACTGTGGATAGCTGCATGCACTTCTTAGGTTTTGCTGATGTGTGCACAAAACAGATATCTGTTCTCTGGCATTCACCAATTTAATCTGGTATTGCCATCTTTCATACATGAATATTAACATTTATCCGCTGCAAGAGAATGTTGCCACTTGGAATGGGCCAAAAAGAGAAGTCTGGGATGAAAAATGCCAGCTCTTCACTATGTGGGAAATACAGATACCAAGCCAATATCAGTGCCTCAGGGAAGAATTGTTTAAAAGGCAAGATGAGCTATGTGCTTGAAAGAATCGTGATGAAGGTAACAAGCAACAATACCCTAGTGGATGAAAATGTTATCAAAAGCCGGTGAAGTGTGTACCAAAAGCCTAGCGTTGTTATTGTGCTAGTCTCCCTGTAGAGTATTGGAACCGTTCAAGACTGCAAATAGAATCATTCTTTTTAGCAACTGCACAGAGAAACATGTACCTTACTATCTTTTCTGCTGATTAGGTAATACTATTTAGTAAGCCTATATTGGCCTCATGCTGATCTCTCCATCATCACAAGGTTGATTTTTTTTCTTTTATTTCTATTTTGCAATCTCTCTATGAAGGGATATAGACAGAGCTTTTCTGTCAGTTAGAATGCAGCAATGTTGTAGCATACTGGTTTAGGAAGTCTTAATCACCTTCATACCTATCCTTGATGGATGATCAGGCTTTTGCTCTACGTAAGCAAGCTCCTGTGTATTCTCCATTCACAAATTCAACTTCACTCTTCTTTTCACCAGTGGACCAAGACTAATGGTCCAAGTATTTCCATTTTACTACTATGCCGTCTCAGCATATCACACAGAGTTTTGTACCAGCACGTAGTCCAGATTCCAAAACTTCTAGAACTAGAATTCAGCATGAAAATCCCCTCCCTTCAGAAGCATATCCGTGAATCATGTGTGCCTCCAGGGTAGGAGATGTGCCTCTGCCGTTCAGGTGTCTTTTAACTGCCGCCATGGCAACATGAATTGGAATATGCTGTGGATCCTGAGAAAGCTAGTTTCTGTTGCTGTTGCTGCTTTTAAGAATGGGTTTCTTGTTGTTGGTTTGTTGGAGCATAACCACAGTTTCTCCAACCAGCCCAAGTCAAAGGAAGAACAAATGGGACTTAGGTTTGTTGGGGGGTGACAAAAAAAGTAGCTGTGCCTCCATCGCACTGAACAGGAAGGAAGGAAGGAAGGAAGGAAGGAAGGAAGGAACGAACGAACAAACAAAGGAATGAACAAACAAACAAACTCCCAAGCTCTCCAGTCATATTTAACCAAACAAAAGGAGAACTTAAATTAGAAGTAGGGTTTCATTCAATAAAAGAAATGGAAAGTCAAAGCAGGACAGACATATACAAATTTCAACAATATGGCTTAAAGCTGAAATGGGTCTTTTATTGTCTCTCCGAGACCTTCTGCAAGTCTCCCACTGGCTTCATTGGTGGTGGTGTTGGTGCTGCTGCTGTTCCTCAGACTTTTGTGTTGCTTTAGATTTCTGGCAGCTGAAGCTCTCTTGACGCTTATTCTCTGGTCACTTATCTTTCCTCAGACCCAGATGGTTTCTGTCTCCTTTTCTTCTCCTCAGAAATCTCTCTTTTATTCAGATCTCTTTTGTTCCTTCAGGACTATCTTATCCCTCCAGACTCTCCTATGTTCTCTCATAGGGACAAAATGCCCCCGCTTCCAACAGCAACAGAGGTCCCACAGGGTTACAAGAGGAATTGTTAAACTATCTCAAATATAGTTTGCCTTTCTCTAAGGCTAGGCACCTATGGTACAACCCTTACCCTTCAATAAGTGAACAAGCTGTGGTAATTTCATCTGTTGACAGGTAAAAGTATCCTGCTTACTTTGTGTCTTTCTCTTGTAAGATAGACCCTGTGTCAAAATAACCAGCCTTTTAGAGACAATGAAAGCATCTCTGTTTGTCTTCCTACATCCAGCAATTTTCGGTTCACTCTGCTCCAGTCTCTGGATTGCAATGCACCCAGCCATTTACAGGCAATGATGACTTGTTTCTTTCTACACTGTTCTAGCTAGTTGCACACAGTTGGCCTGTATGCAACTAGCCAGTATAATGTAGAAAGAAACAGGTCATCATTGCCTGTAAATGGCTGGGTGCATTGCAGTCCATATAGCCCATGGTTACTTAGCAGAACGGCAGAAGATACTGTGATATAGAAAATACATTAGGCATAATCTGGGATTAACTAGGAACTATTTATTTACAATCTGAAGGATCCTGGGGGGAAACATAACACTGTTCAAATGTGTGCATGATTTCCAGCTTGTCTGTTTTGTACTTCATATCTCCTTTATCATTTTTGTGCAAACAGAAAACTAGCTACAACTGAAAGCTGATTGAATCTCTTGCTGGTTCATTAGTGCTGCCAATCTGTGCTGTAAAACTGCCATAATGCACACTGGTGACAAATGAAGAAAGATACAGGAGATCTTAATGTACTTCTGTGATATGCTGTTCAGACACCGTCAGAGTTGCATGATGTGTTAATGGTATGGTGGTTAGAGTCTCAGGCTTGGGCTTACAAGAACTAGATTCAGATTCCCCACTCAACCACGAAGTTCATTTGGTGATGATGAGCCAGTCACATACCCATCCATGTAAAGCTGCTGTGAGGATAAAATGGAGTAGGAGAGAAAAATACATGTTTCTTGGGGGGGGGGGGGAGACAGGTAAATCGATGAGATGGCAACTGTCCTAGTTTATTATTAAAAGCTGCATGAGTCCAAGTTTCAAAGAGGCAGAAATTAATTATTTAATAACTACTTATTATCCCAGAAGCAAACTTCAAATTTAGTTTAAAGCCTATGGCAATATTTCAAGTAGGTTTCTAAAGAGTTTATCTGTGGCTATTTCTGGTCCTGAAAATCACACATTATACCTTCCAGACTAGGCATGTGCATACAAACAAAAAAATTGGAGTATTTTGGATTCAGAGAGACCTGATTCGGCCCGTTTAAAGCCCATCCGAAACAGGTCAAAAGCAAATCAGTCAATAAAGTCAACGGTACCATTAAAGTCATTGGCAATTTTCACATTTCTGTCTTCTCTGTGGCCTGAGGGGGTGGGGGTTGAGTTAGAGGCTCCAAACATTTGGTGTAGCTTGAGGACCCTCTTCTCTATGGTTTCAAGAAGATTGGACTAGAGCAGGGGTAGTCAAACTGCGGCCCTCCTGATGTCCGTGGACTACAATTCCCAGGAGCCCCTGCCAGCATTTGCTGGCAGGGGCTCCTGGGAATTGTAGTCCATGGACATCTGGAGGGCCACAGTTTGACTACCCCTGGACTAGAGGGTCCAATTCTATGGGCACCCAAAGAGGGTTTCCCCATCCAGTCCCATTGTATCCAATTATGTAGGAAAGATTCTATGTTCTAGTTTTGCTCCATTGGATACAATGGAACCGGATGGGGACCCCCTCTTTGTGTGTATACCACCCAAACCCACCCACAGAAACCCAAAGAGAAATGTGAATTTAAAAATAAACAATTAGAGTTAGTTCCGAAGGTGAGAAAAAAAGAAAGAAGAGGCAAAAGGAAAGTCCCTCAGGCAAACAGGCTGAAGACTTCTTCAGCAATGAAGATCCTCCATGGCCCAGCACAGCAGCAGCCAGCACACTCTCTGGGAGTCAGAAGAATCTCATTCTACCAGAGCAACCAGTAGCAGGTCAGCGAGGGAGCAGGAATGGACCCCCTTAGCTTTATATATCTCTGGGCCATGCACAGAAGATTTTCAAAAAGGGAAAACCTTCTGTGATTGGCCAAGAGCTGTTACCCCCCAAAAAACCTGCCTTCCTATAGGCTAACCCCCCCCAAGTCTCCTCTCCCCTTCACTTCTCTTGCATTAGAGCAAGCTTAGCATGCTGCAAGACTGATTTGCATTGTAATCATTAGCTAGGCTCCTATAGGGAGCCTCTAGGGAGCCTAGCCATTGGTCTGCCTCCCTCCCCCTCCCTTTTGCTCTGGGAGACAGGCCCAAGGTGGGAAACAGCCAGCGGGAAAAGTACTAGGCAATTTCTTTTCTCTGCTGTTCCTTTAAAGTTATACAGCCATCCAAAACAGCTGAAACGCTCCGGAACCCTCCATGTTTCCGCCATTGGGAATAATGGCTTTTGCCGTTTCAGACTGTTTTCAACTGTTTTGTGCCTGCATCAAGCTGAAATGATCTGAAGTGCACATGCCTATTCCAGACTCTGTTACCACAGTCTATTCTCTCCGATTTGTCATAGGATGCAATACCATAGTCCTGCACTAATTTGTTAGGTGCTGCCAGGTAAAAATTACTACCGTTCTCCCAAATGTAATGATGGCATCTTTCCTGTGTTGTTACAGAAGGAATTTAGTTCATCTTTTAGCTCCAAACGTTCTAATGGCTGAGTGACTCACAAGATGTACTGTGCTATTTCACAAACTTTAATGAAGTCCCAAAGGAAGATGAAAACCTCTGAAAGAAGCATGAATTCTCTGCCTTTGGTTCAGTTAGGTACTATCAGTATGTGTCACATTGTGGCGATGAAGACAGCTTGCTTGAACTCATAGAAATCTATCTTGGAACCCAAGCTACTTAATTAGCATGGATCCATTGCTCATAAGCTACTAAAAATAGCACTCTTAACTTTTTCATTTGTGAAACCCCCAATGCTGGCAAAATAAAATATTTAAATTTAAAATAATGAGCTGAATGGAGGAAAAATTAATATATATACAATATTAGGTAAAGGTAAAGGTATCCCCTGTGCAAGCACCGAGTCATGTCTGACCCTTGGGGTGACGCCCTCTAGCATTTTCATGGCAGACTCAATACGGGGTGGTTTGCCAGTGCCTTCCCCATATACAATATTAGTTTTCATTATTATTCATTGTGCAATCCTGTGCAAAAGTAGTGTAGCACAGCAACCTTATTGAGGTTGCAGCTCATTGTCAAGGGGTGGGGGGAGAGGGTGACCCGGGGCCCCATGCATGCGTGACAGCCCTGAGCAAACCTGCTGCGTACATGCATTTGCGCCTGGCGAGCTTCCCTCTCCCCCCTCCTGCAGCAAGAAGCTTGCTGGGCCACGAGCTAATCGGCCACTTTGGCAGCCGATTTGTTCGCGGCCTGGCGAGCTTCTCGCTGCAGGGGGCAGGGAGAGGGAGCCATGGCCCACTGCTGAGGCTCTCGCAGCCCGGCACCGGGCGGCAGACCGGGGGTTGATGACCCCCGGTGTAGCAGATGGCCCACAGGATTCCAGTGGAACTCATTCATTTGCCTGTGCAGATAAAATTACAAGCTTAGCCCCAGAACTCTAATCACTCATGGGTCTCCCATTGGTAGTTGAAAATCTGGTAGTTGAAAATCTTGTGACTGTGTGGTTTTCTTGTGTTGACACTGGTTTGATATGGTACCGGTAGTCCCTGTTCTACCAAACAGAGATAGGGAGGCAATTCTTCCATTGCGTGTGCAGGGCCATTGCTTTGGGTCAACCAGTGTGCACCTCCCCCGTGCACATGTGGGGAATGGGAGGGCTTTTTGCCCTGCCGCAACAGAACAACGGCAGCCTGGTGTGGCTTCAGCCATGCATGTTAGGTCTTAGAGAGCCAGTGTGGTGTAGTAGTTAAGAGCAGTGGACTCTTATCTGGAGATTTGGGTTTGATTCCCCACTCCCCCTCCACATGAAGCCAGCTGGGTGACTTTGGATCAGTCACAGTTTTCTCTGAGATCTCTCAGCCCCATCTACCTCTGTTGTGCGGAGAGGAAGGGAAGGTGAGTTTGAGACACCTTTGGATAATGAAAATAGGGGTATAAAAATCAACTCTTTTTCTTCTTATGACATTATGTCCTCTGAGGCTCCTTCCAAAACATTGCCCTCATGAGAATCCCACCCCCAACATTCTTTTCCATGAATTTCCCAACCCAGAGTTGGGAATTCTACATGAACACCATGTACATAAAATATGTCAACCATGTAAACCACTGCATGTAGTAAATCTGTCAAGACACATGAATAGCATCTTCTTTCATTCTGATGTCACAAGTTTGGATATTGCAGGTTGTTCTTGCTTTTCTTTAACATCCGTTCATTTGATATTGATTTGTATTTGTTTGAACAGAGGTGTCCCTATAGCAGTTTTTGTTGTACCATCTGATATCACTTGCATTTGTTCAGTTAATCTCTTTAACACTAATGCCACACAGTGAAATTATATTCTGAATCCAGAAGCCACAGTTAATTTGAATAGTCTGGTCCGTTTGTGTACCTGCAGTCTGTTGAGATCACCACATTCTTTGATTCTGACAGTTTCATATATTTTAAGATCATGAGTACCTCCATTTGACATCATGAAACTGATGTGGAAACACAGAGGGGTTTATTATTATTATTTATCTCTATCACTATAAGAATTTGGATCTTTGCTGCCGAAGGCTATTTTCAAATGCCCGTAGCATTTTCCTGTTTGTACTGCTAACATTTCTTTGAAGAAAAGCAATTTCTGGATAATCTGTGAAGTCTTAAGAACCCATCACAACCTCTTAGATGAGAGCTGGGAGTCCCTCTTTTTTATACTTCAGTCAGCATTCGTCTTGTTTAGTGTTAGAGGTTCATGGTACTTAGAATGGTGATGTATGTCTTCTTCATTAGTGCCCTCTTATTGAGGGCAAGCTACGTGTTCCAAAAAAAGGTGTTTGATGAAGCCCTGATGTTGTTTTTCCTTATGTCAGCCACTTCTGGAAAGAGAAAATACAGATTTTAATGCCTTCACTGCTGTCTGTTTTCTACCATTTCTACCACCCAAACTAGCCTCCTCCCCATGAGTTTCAGAGGCATGTTATATACATCTGGAACACTTTAGAAGGACAGCAGCTGGAATTTAGAATAGCAGGATTACTGTGAGTAAAAGTTTAAGCAGCCCTAAAAAAAATCCACTGAAATGGTCATGTCTTCAAAATGGCTTCATTACACATACCTTTCTAACACACATTTTACCTTTTACTGTGATAAATCAAACAGCTTCATGAACAGATGGTATAACCCATTAAATGTATTCAAGATCAAATTCAGGATCATTTCTGCCAAATTTACTGGCTTTGGAACTTTTTAGAAAAACTTCATATTGTAAAAGAAGTAATTTGAGCATAAGGCCAAACAACCAATATTGTTGTTTACAGCTCTGTTCATTTGCACTCCAGAGTTATTAGCTTTTGCCTTCAGTCTTAACTAAATTGTCTTCATAAATGTCCACCCTAGAGCTATATATGCGCCTGTGTTCCCAACCAGCTCTACCTCTCCAAATCAGGGCTGAGGCAGAGAATTTAGGTTTGCTTCACATTAAAATGAATTTCCCAGTGGAGCCTGAGTTGGGAAGAGGGCAGCAAAAGAAGCATACCAGGCTCTCTGTCTAGGACAGGTAATGACCAGGATGCTGAGCAGTGTGTACAATCCTGTGGGAGCAGAGGGAGAGAGAGCCCCCTCCATAGCTCTTGGTTATCATGCCCATCATTTTCCCTTCCTTTCACAATCAAACTGATAGCAACTCGGAACCAAGCATCTTGTTCCTCACAGAACGCTTTCTGTTAACACAGAGGAAGTGCAAGAGTGAAGCATCAGCTTCTGGGTGTTTATTAGTTCTCTAGTCCACTAGAGATACATAAAGAAGCACCAGAAGAGAACAGAAGCTGAATTAATGCCGGGCGAGCAAACTGATGAAGTGAAAAATTAAAATGTTGACTATGCTGGGATGGGAAATTGTCCTGGGAATGTTGTATTCAGTTATTGAGTTTAGTTACATTAACAATTGCAGCGAACCTAAGAGGTCCTTCAGACTGTATTGGTCTCAGTGGGCTGCCATTTAAGGATTTACATATTTCATTTTTTTTAAAACCCTCATGCAAAAGTAACGAGAGATGAACAGGTATGAGTCACTAAGCTTCTGGGTGATACAGTAATCTCTTGTTATATGGTATTTTCCATTACCACGCGGAAAAAATCCCTAGGAATAAAGCATATGGCATTTGATCTATATTCATATTACCAATGGTCAGAGGCAGAAGTGTATTTTGAGCACAAATCCAGTTTGAATGCCAGGTTTGTGTCTTGTTTTTGCATTTGTATGAAAAGGGATCTCAGTGTTCTAACTAAGACAAACAATTTTTCTCATGTCTTTTTGTGCAATATACAGGAATTTACCTATAGCCTGAATGTGGTGACTATTCAATGCATGTGTAATGTGGCAGATGATGTGGAAGATGTATGACTTCATGGGGTCTTGATTAGCTGTGGAGCCTAGGGCTTAGAATTCCTTCTCTTTGAATGTTCAACTGGTGCTGGATATGTAGCATATCCAGTACTGGGTGAAAAATATTCTTCCATACTCCAGTCCAGGGGCTCCCAATCTTTTTGAGCCTGTGAGCACCTTTAGAATTCTGAAACATCATGATGAGTGCAGTCACCAAATGTCTGCCGCAAAATGGCTGCTGCAAGAGGTGGAGACAGCAGGAAGTGGGGACAAAATGGCTTCAGCAACATACCTTCAGTCACACAGTGAAGATCCTTGTGCTTGTGGTGGCAATTTAAAAAAAAACATCTGCACAAATGATCAAATCTCCAATGTCCAATATGGAATAAACTTTCTCTTTGCTCAGAATTGTTTGTTTCAGCTTTTAGGTAGATTACAATTATCCATTCCCTTAAGCCTCATTGAACTGACCTATTTAAAAGCAGGGGAAATGTTGTATCCCAGAGCAATGGCTTTCACAGCTACTCTCATTCAATAGAGTTTGTGACTGGAATGGTCCTTGGAGGGTGTATTTTTCTCACGTACCTAAGGTTCTCCCTCCAGTCTAGGAAACTGTGACTCAGTTCTTCAGACCACTTTAATATATTTATGATAAGGGAAGAAAGGGAATCTGTTAATAACTCTGGAGCACAGATTTGAGCTGGGTTTTCTCACAGTAAACAAAGAACCTCATGGAGGTAAAGGACCAGTCTAGACACTTCATGTTTTAACAGATGCCAGCTGCTGAGAAGTAATTTCCCAAGCATTGCAGGGACTCAATTAAGAATGAGACCACAGCATAGGGAGGATGAAGATGAACCTCCACCATATGCAATTTGCTCCATCCAAAATATCCAGGGGTTCATGTTTGTCCTGTGGAGGGTGAATGTAGATCATTCTCCTTGTGAATCTGGTACTGCCTTCAAAGTTATTTCAAGTTGGAAAAACACCAGTGAGCAAGTGGGGGAAGACGCTGAAATTTCCCACACACACACATGCCACAATTCCAATGTGAATCAGATCTCTGTGGCCTTAGCAGTGCAATCCACTATTCACTGAAGTTGAACCCAGCAAACTCCCATTGATTTCAATGGACTTAGGACTCTCCTGGACTGTTTACGCACTGGGAACTTCACTGCCCCAGCTCCAATGCAGGAGCACAAATAGGGGGTGGGTGAGGTGCACTGGGCCAAATGCTTCCCCGTGTGGGTGCAGGAAGAACTCCAGCCTGCAGCCCGGCATGAAATCTCCAGTGCATAAACAGTCTTCGGGAGGACTGAACTATAAGTCACTGTTGTTCATTCCAAGTGGTTGGTTAGTTAACTAACTGATGGAATGGAAAGAGATATTAAGCATTTATGTTATACCTTGTAGAGGCAGGCAAAAGATAATTAAAAACTTTGATTACCCAGCCAATCTGTGCCTTCTGATGTCCATGGGCAGCTAAGGGGGGCAGGAGAATCAGCTTTAATCTCTTCTTCAATTTTTATTGAAACAAACACCTGTGTTATTCCTCTTATTTAATATCGCTTTTCTTTATGGATGAGCAAGGCTCCATTGCCATTGAAAAACAATTTAAGAGATTGGAAACTAGAGCATTTCTTAAAGTCCTATTATAATTAATTCCTCTGAAAGCAGATGTGCTCAGAGACAAACAAGTACAACAACTGTAGTTAGAAGACCCTGGTTTTTAGTTTTCCTCCAGTTTTTATAGAGTCTGTGCTTGTCTTTGTTTGTGTCTGTGGGAGCTGCTTACTGTCTGGAGACTAAGGGAGAGTCAGGAGGGGCAAAAGAAGAGGCTTAGAACAAAACACAAAGATGTGTCCCCACAGACAGCCCCACTATTTAAAATTGTCTTCTTTTGACATTTATTATCATACTTTGTTTGTAGCAAACAAACTGAGCTCAAGCTTTTGAGACAAATCTTTGGATCTTCATGAAATGTAATCTGCCCCTTCTAGTTATGTGAGGTATAAAAGTAAAGAATTTCACAAGCACTCTCCTGATTAAAGGTCTCCAGAATGTGAGTCAACCTGTTTTGACAGTGTGAGAGGAAGTAGCAACGAATGGTGAGATCACTGAAAAATTCAGTGGGTCTTTTCAGAAAAGCACCCAAGTTTAGGTGGCTTTTCCTATAATGTTTATTTTTATTATTATTATTTATCTGAGTTTACAAATTTAATTTGGAAATCTCACAAGAACTTAGCAAAAGATTTACAAAAATACCTGTAACATGATCACAGGTACATTTAGTAAAACACAAGAGGCTGATACTAATTATTTTAGGAGTAGTATGATAATTAGTTTGCTTTATTTACTATTTAATTACTTTGGCCTTCCCTTGTCAGTGTTTGGGAAATTATGGCTCAACTTACTTAAGGGAGGTTTCTCAGCAGCTGAACTGAGAGACTTCACCAAGACCAGAATGTGATCCAAAAGTTAATGCACTTAACTTAGTAGTTCACCTGAACTCAGTCTTTTTTTTAAATCAGATCTCTTAATCAAACATTCTGGATCTCTGTCTAGCTCCTGGTTTGACCCTGCACCAGGGTCCATCACCCTGATTAAAAAAAAAATATTCATGAGCCAGTCCAAACAAACCAACTCAGGGGACATAAGTCAGCTGTGACTTGAAGGCAAAAATGGGAAGGCTGTTTCACTTTACAAAAACAGCAGAGGTGGAGATCCATGTGCACCATTTGTACCCTGGGTTACATGGAAATCCCTGCACTTATGCAATGCAGATGTCTTGTGGTTGCCATAAGGGCTTAGTATCATGTGAATCGTCCCTTAAAAGCCACTTGTTTTTGATGCCATGGCATCCCTATCAACATTATCAGAAACTACCTCAGTTACATGCAGGGCAGAGAATAAAACACTGCCCAGAATGGCCTAATCCATTTTAAACTATAGCTTCACAGTTTCTATTCAACATTTGGTCAGCTAAGGTAATGAAAAAAACATGGAAGACCTTTGCTGTGAGATTTCCCTTCTGCATGATCTCATGCTCTTAAATGGATCCTGGAAACCACTATTGTGCAGATTCTGGTATTTGCTACTTCCTCTATTTGTTGTTCTTTCAGGTAATTACAAGATTGTCAAACAAGTCTTCAGTCTGTCAGGTATGGTTGTCTGATTTTAATGGAATAAGCTAAATTCTTTTGTTAAAGAACAGCAACAACCCTGTAGCTGGATCCAAAAATCCTTTTTGAGTCAAAATGCCTCATGTGGACTCCAGCAAACATTGGAAAGGACCTTGTATGTAATGGGGGCAATTGAATTGGCATGGGTGAATTTGCATGTTTCATTACTAGCTCTAGATGTTAAGATTAGGCCTGCATGTTTAGTTATCAGTCTTTGTGCACATAATCTAGGATATGAGAATCCCGTGGCATAAACATCAAATTAAATCTTGAACCTTCTCATATCAAGATACCCAGCAGTTTGCATGTTGCTTCAAACTTCTGTGTGATGCTGCATTTCCTCAAGATAGCGCATTCAATTCTATCTGCTGTTGTGTTTGACATTCACAGTCTTTCCAGGATTTCTCAACAATTGTCCTTTGCTGTATCATGTAGAAAACATCAGTTTCATAAACATCACTGTTCAGAGAGTAAAACTTACAAGTAAAAATAAATGCAGGTTAATGTCATCAGAGTACCAAACTGTTCTCACATCTCCAAGACAGCAGGTGATAATAGGGTGGAGGGTTCTGGTGTTTGTTTTTTAATTCCTAAAACGGATTCTCATTTCCTGTAATTCTTCCATGCACTTAATTTCTTTCAAGAAAGGGGCTAGGGCTCAAGTTCACTGCTAACATGCTGTTCCCATACTGTTCTTAAATTCTTCTTTTGGGGACATGTTGTGATTACTCAATGCTGAGGAGGAATCAGTACACATTCCTGACTTTAGGCTTGGTGCTGAATACAAATAGTAGGGAGAGCCTTGGAGAGTCTGAGTACATACATTTGCAAAATTGTATATTACAAGTCCAAGTTAAAAGCACAGGGTTTTTTCTTTTTTAACTTGGTGAATTTATAACCGGGATTCAAGAGTCCTAAATCAATTCTACATTCTGATGTAACGTTTTCTTTTTCATATGTATACCTTCATGAGTATTTTGCCATGAAGGAAAAGCTAACATTGTGGTTACCTTTTATCATATATGATGATAATATTATATATTATTATATAATATTGTATATTATATCTAAGTCCAAGTTCATCAAAAATAAATCATTGTGATTGGAGATTTGGACTGAGATGTTTGAAGTTCAAGGTCAAATGTTTGTTCTGTCATGTAACTCCCTAGGGGTTTCATGGGAAAGTCTTGATTTGATCCAGCCAACTTCTTCTCCTCAATCTCACCCAATTCCCCTCCCTATCATAGCCACCATCCCAAATGGCTTTTGCCCTTGCAGGTCCTATGTTTCCCAACATGTACTTTTGGGTTGGTATATGGGACTCCTTTCTCCGTCTTCACCCCCTGAAAAGCTGGTTGGATCCAATCTACCTTATAGAGTGAATGCAAATAACAAATGAGATAATAGCCTGTTCTTTGGAGGAAGCCAGGATACCATATAATAGAATGATATACAGCCAATTGCTATGAAGTTTGATCAGTCATTTTAACCATTTAAGGTAAATGTTGACTTTATAAGGGTTGAATTCTTCAGTTCATACTCAAGTAAGTATCTACTTCATAAGGGCCTATGGCTGCACAATAAACTTGATTCTCTCTCAGTAACTACTATCTATGAACATGTTTCTCAACTGTGGCTCCTTAATTGCAGATATATAAATCTGTGGAATGGAGCCACAATGACACTAAACAGATTTTCTTGCAAGCTTAGGGGACCCCCAGGCATGCAGGAAAATGTGGCATCTTAAAAAATACACTGGGGGTTAAACTTTCCCCAAATTAAAAAAAATGCTCTCTGCAGGCAATTCCACACCAGCGGTACTATTCTGGGTTGCCATCATTATGATGCTGCAGAGCTCCATGCTCTGCAGCGTACAAAGTCTCCAAGGGAGACACATTCCAGCACCAGATCATCTCCGGTGTGGAAATGTGTCCCGCAGGGTTCACATTTCAGCTGACAGAGAAGGGGAGGGGAAGATTGACAGAGAAGGAGTATGGACCATAAGAAAGAGGGGGCAGGTTGACAGATAAGGGCAAGTGGAGGAATGAGGGGAGATTCTCAGGGAAGGATGGGGAGAAATAGAGAGGAGGAAGTCTCACAAAGAAAGGGAAACAAAGAAAGGTGGTCAAGATTGACAGAAGAAGGGGTGAGAAAGAGGAGGAAGATTGGAAGGGGGAAGAATGAAGGAAACAAAGTGGGAGAGGGATGCACCCTCCCCACAAGTTTCTTGAAGGTCACTGTTTGTATTATAATTTGTGTCACTGAAAGAAATACAGCTGCATACATGTACCTGCTCCAAAACCTGTTTACAAAATTGTTTTCATTACCAAGAAATGTTTCCTTCTTTTGCCTCTTACAAATCACATACTGCCTCTGTTTTCACAGTCAGTGTGAGTCTCTTGCAGTTCAGTGCTATTATTCAAGTTTAACTTACTTATTTAAAACCTTTAAAAACTAGCTCGGGAAGGGTGCCTCAACATAGTTTGCAAGGTTTCAAATCCTTCATTTTTCTAAGTGCATTTGGACCAGAAGCCACAGAAGTGTAAGGAGACTCACTTTATGATGCTGTTCTGTGTTGGTTTATTTTATGACTTTTGGTGGTTTTATTATCTATCTTTTATGTTTCTGATCCCATGCAAACTTGAAATAGGTTGATAAAAAATAAATGTATTAGTGGGTATATTGTTTTATTAGATAGTAGTTCTGTTAGAATTGAAGATAAGCAACATTTCTAGGTAACAAAATACATTTGCATGATGTTTACGTTATCTAGAAGGCTGTTTCATAGGTACATAATGGAACTGTTTTTCAAAAATATAAACAACAAGTTGCAAAAGCCATGGCAGACTTTTGGTTTGATGCAAGCAATTGATGCCCACACAATGAATGGATCTCAATTGTTATATTCACATGGATTTTTCACTATTTTAGGCAGATTCCAAAGGAAACGGCAATATAAACAAGAGGCTTCCATCAATTGTGGAGGATGAGGAGGATGAGGAAGATGTAGGAGATGAGGACGCAGCTACTCCAGTCCACACAAGAAGCACAACTTCCTCCCAGCAGAAGAAGACAGGAAGCAATAAAAACTATCTTGGGATAAACTTGAAACAGTTAGCATCTGGAACTGTGCCCTTCCATTCCCCTATCCGAGTCTGCAGTGCAAATTCATCAAGAACCAAGCATGAAACTGAACTCCATTACTATTCCAAAAAGAAAGAGAAGAACCTCAAGCTCCAGTTTACATCACTCACCAGTGCTGTTCCTCCAGACCTCAGCCCTAGGTAAAGATATGAGCATTCACGGGAAAGTCCTGTTTTAGTAAACTTTCTCCTTTCTGATACCAAGATGGCATCAGGAAGCATAAATAAAGCCAGAGACAGCTCTACTGAGACAGTCTTGGGTAATGGGCTTTGAGGGAGAGACAATCATCCTCTAATCAGTCACCTCCACTCATCACCTCACTTTAACGTGGAACCTAGAGCTTTTTTGTCCTATTTATTATATACAGATCCCTGCATGGTAAGCCACAAGGACCTGATAGGGCTTCCCAAACTCTTATGAGGAATGCATTTCAGGAGAATTTGGCTGCCATTTTCACTCCCCTGCTAATGCGGCTAACTGCAGTGTTTCCCCTAGATAATCAAAACAGTGTCCAAACTCTCGTAAAAGGCTCATAAGAGACTGGGTAACCATATAGAACATATATGGCTTATTGTGCTGTTCTTAAAGAGGACTGGAGAGAAGCCAATAATGATTAGTTGCTCCAGCTTCAACACAGAGGAAGAGGGGACAGACATAATGACAACATCAGTGCTTTGTCCAGGTAGGAGAGGGACATGCAGGTCTGGGTCCCAGATGGTAGAGTGTACAGGGATAAGATGATGGGCTGCTAGGGTGTTCCTTTGGGAACTGGTTGGTAGAGGCTGGTGACTATGTCTGGTATGAGAATGGGGTTATGCCAGTTGGGAGGTAAAGATCTCCAGGACAGAAATAGATGTATGAGATGACTCACACAAGAAGTGCCCAATAAGGGGGAGTGGGATGCAGATGAACATTGTCCTGTATTATTGGGCTCCACCCTTGGCCATCCTATACCTTTTGCCTAGTATACACATAATACTTAGCCTTGCACCTTGCCTGTGGTGGAAGACCTTCTGGCACTCGACAATTAAAAAACTGTTGTGACCTCATGACATGACAGGGGCTGTAGAATTTTCTCCCCCCCCCCCAAAGTATTTTTTAATAGCAAATCCTAGAAAGCACCCTGGTTTTCACCAGAAGATATGTTGTGTGTCAGTGTGATATTGGAGAGTCTGCACCTGCCCCTGTATAAAACTATTTGGGCGATAGCTTTTTTGACCCCAGGTTGGGAAGTTCTTAGAGATTTGGAGGTAAAGCCTGAGGAAGGCAAGGTTTGGGGTGGGCAGGAACCCCAGAGAGGTATAATGTCATAAGAGTCCACCCTCTATAGCAGCCATTTTATCCAAACAACTTATCTTTGCAGTCTGGAGAAAAGTTGTAATTCCAAGAGGTCTCCAGGCCCAACCTAGAGGTTGGCAACAATATTGAAAGATCAAGCAGGAAACTGTTCTTTACTTACATTAAATCTGTCATTCAGTTTCATTTTGACTTTTGTTATTATCCAAAAGCACATCCCCACAGGCACACTGGGTCAGTGGCAATTCCTAGAAAAATCCATTTATTTTTCATCTAAGCCCAGAACATTAAAAAGTAAAAATGAAAAAGTCTCCAAAGGTTGTTTCCAGTACTATCCCAGTGCTAGTCCACAGGGCATGTCAGAGAAATCTCCCGCGGCCTGACAACAAAGGGGTTGTGTAGTTCTGAACTTTTCTGATCAAGTTTAAGGAAGTTCCCTGGTCTGACTGAGCTAAAATTCAGAGTCAACCTAAGTTGGAACAGGGAACCCATAATCACATCCCCAGATGTGTATTTCACAGTCAAGGGTGGGTGACAAGGATTAGGGCTAAGTTAATTTTTCCCACATTTTCCCAATCAGAAATGTCCCACCCCAGGCTTCGTTAAGCTCCAGGATTTCAAAATAAAATTTCAAAATAAATATATGATGTCAGTATATCTGGAGCATGAAGGGTTAAACCAGGCTTTTTCAATCAGGATTTTATGGGTTTCTTGGTGGTCCTGGATAAGTTTCCAGAATGGCTGGGAATTTTTTTTTTTATTTGATATGCCATATATATGGTCATGTAGGCCCGCCTCCCTCCCAAAACGGTCAATAATGAGCCTGGAGGGAGTGGTAAGGAAAGGGGCTCTGAGTGGGTGTGTACACAACAATGCTTCTCATCCATATTCTGCATGATCACTCCACTTCTGAGGTTTCTTGAAGCCTAAACATGTTTCAGGGGTTTCTAAATAGTTGAGAAAGGCCAAGTTAAGTCTTGTCAACACCAGAATTTTTCTTAAAGCCCTTGGAGGAAAGATATATATGTTCTTCGCTTTTCTTTCTTTCTTTCTTTCTTTCTTTCTTTCTTTCTTTCTTTCTTTCTTTCTTTCTTTCTTTCTTTCTTTCTTTCTTTCTTTCTTTCTTTTTTTTGAGTGAGGTAAAATTCTTAGGGCCTTTTCGCACAGGGATCTTTGTTGCAAATTGTTTGCGGAATGAAAAATCGCCATTTAAAATAGTGGAATTCGTCGTTATGCATACCTGCCTTTGTAGTGGAATCAGTTGCGTTTTTTAGCGTTTCCCACAGGCTTCCGGTCTCGGCAGAAATCGCTAGAAAGGAAGCGCTATTGCCAAGCTCGTCCCGCCCCTGGCCGTCAAGCAGCCAATGGGCAGCCGTTAGCATGCTCCCAAACAGCCCCTTTCCCTTTAAGAAAGGTTTTTTAAAAAAAAAACGACCCATAGCAACGAATCTAGGTAGATTCGTTGCTACGGAGAGACCCATCCAGCTGCCTAATGTGAGCTGCCGTTTGATTGTATGATCGTTTGCACGCTGCCTCGAGTGATAAACCCCCCCCCCCTCTCACGGGCCCGATTTTCGGCTGAATTTATTTGTAAAAAATAAAGGGACTTTATTTCAGCAAACGGGCTTTTCAGTGGTTTGTGCTTAGTGACTAAAGGTGAAGGACTGAAGCCAGGGAAGCCTCTAAACAGAAATAGGCTCGCCGGTGCGTTTATCCCCGCTCGCTCGGAGAAAAAAAAATGGCGATCGCTTCGCCGGAAGTTTGGAGGAGAGAGCCAGGGGGAGGGACTTTGAAGAACCAGCAACAATGGTAATGCACAGGTCTTTAGCGCTACTGTTGCAGATTGGTTGCAGGAGTGTATCGCTATCCGGAGGGTGAATCCACTTTTCTGGATTCCCCTGAAAGCGCCACAACGAAGCGCTTTTTGCTGATTGGTTTCAGGATTGTTGCAGATTGTCTACGACGTCGTGGGTTATGGCAAATTAGTAGCGTTTCCAAATAGCAACCATTCTGCTACTTTGAAGCCGTGCGAAATGGCCCTTAATAATCCTTTTTTTGCCATGAGATGAAAGTTATTTTTTATTTGCACAGGTTTTTCATGTACACATTAATCTTCCCCTTCTCTCCACTGATAATTCTATCAATTCCAGCCTCACACAGCAGAGCAGTAAAAGGTACATTTGGTTTAAAATAGGATGATAGAATGATTCTCCCTTCCCAGTGCTTTGCTCTGAAGTTGTTCCACTGCTTCCCATTGTAAGGGCACTTATTTAAGCTTATTTAAGAAATGGTTAGAGTTGATGTTTATCCTTTTTTCTCACTCAAAAGAAGGAGAAAATTAAACCTGACAGCACAGACAAAGGCTTCTTGCACTTGTGAGGCATTCGTTTTCTTTCCCCATGAAGCTTTTCTATGAGACTGGTGGCAATTTGTAGATTAGTTTTATTTCTAGAAATAAGTATTCCAATTAACCAGGCTAATGCCTCTTCGGTGTGGATACATAAATACCACAACTGGTATTCCTTACCACTGATATTCGGTTGTCTTTCAGGAGGGCATTTGGGGTTGGAATAAAATGTGACACACCATTGTTGGGGATAAACAAGGTCAAAGCTTTATTATCTCCCCATGGGAGGGTTGGTGCAGCATGGGAGAGGGAGCCTGATTTAGCAGTCAGCAGACTGCACCAATACCCCACAGAGTCCAGAGGTGCCCTGGGAATCTTCACCATTCCCCGCTGAGAGAGCAGATACCCTGGCATACTGGAGTCCACTGCTAAGGAAAGCAACCTATGTGAGGGAGCAAACTGGGCATGAACCTCAGTTGGCTGCCCAGACCACCTGGCAAAATGAGCCCCTGGCCTCCCACACCGGGTCAGCCATGATCATTTACATGCCGCCTCTTATGTAGGCCCTGAATCCCAGGGAGTCCAATGGCACACCGGGCTCCCTGCCAACAGGATCCATCCCATGCCCTCATCTGTGATGAAATATTATCCATGAAACATACACCTCAAACACAGCTACAAGGCTGTTTCAACACCAACATAGGGTAGGTGGGAGCGAAGCTTCTCCGTGGTATGCTGGGGCAAAGAGAGCGGAACCTGCATACATGGCACCTTTATAGGCACCATGGGTCCCACCTGCCCCCATGGATGCTGCATGTGCCATGTGTATGCAGTGCGCTTCGTGAAAGCACTGTTGAAGTGGTCACATCAACCTCCAGCCAGCCCTCAGCAGTGGCTGCCATAGGTTTTTGCCATGCTTTGTCATTAAAAAGCTCCTAAACCTTTTAGCATGTCTCTTTCATGTGTCATAAGTACTGTCATTGCAAGTATTGTCACAGTCTTTTTATGTTTAAGAATTATTACTCTGTAATAATTAAACTATGAAGAAACTCATTAGGAAATGAATATTATCTAGAGGCTTCTAGGCACTTGCAGCGATGCTTTTGTTGGGGCCCACTGAGGAAGCATTCACAAGCGAAACGCAGGAATCACCGGTTCCTCGTTTGGAGTTGGAATTTCCAGTGGCATTCCTGCAGCTTCTTCATGTTTTTGTGGTATTACTATGTTTTGTTTGTGCTTTCAAAGCATTGGATAAAGCTTTTTTCTATATTGTATGAATTCTTATTTACTTGTGTTGTCTTTACACAGTGGATCTTTTTTTCTTTTGTACATATGCAATGCACTGTGTATCCCATTTCGTATTTTGGGGGCAAGGGGGGGATGACATAAGGGAGGAGCGCTGCAGGCTTCAGCCTCTGTTAGGGCTCCCCCAGCCACCCCCAGTGTGAGGCATGGTAGCTCAGCATGCACCCAGCCTCTTAAGGAGGCAGGCCCCCAAGCTGGCAGAGCCTGACACACGTGTGGGCTCTGCCCCAAAGGATCTGCCCACCCAACATAACCAGCGATGATGAAAAAGATAACAGCAAAAACAGAACATAAGGGGTGGAAGGGTGGGAAGTGCCATTGGTAGATGCAGAGGAGTGAAGAGGGAGGCCCCCTCACTCCCCTCCTTATATGGATGGATGAAGGAGACCCACCCCCACCCTGCACATCATTCACCACTTGTGATGCTGGGAGCTGTGGCCACAAGGCCCGGGAATCTGCCAGGCCCCAGCAGAGCAAAATCCACACGCTCCATTCTACATTAGGCCTGGAGGCCCCCGCTGCTGCAATCAGCATTTGCGAGGTAAGGGCAGCGGCTGCATTTGTCAGAAACCTTAAGTTTACAGTTCAAGTTAATTTTATAAATTTTAGAGTTGCCTAAGAATGCGGTATGTATGAAGTGTCTTTTTATATGAATATCCCAGGATTATGTACCTTTTAAAACAGGATAGCTAAGTTTGAGTCCAGTGGCATTTTTAAGATCAGTGAAGCTTTTTTCCAAAGCATAAGCTTTCATGTGCATGCACACTTCTTCAGATGCATGCACACAAAAGCTCATATCTTGAATAAACCTTTGTGAGCCTTAAAAGTATCACTGGATTCAATCTTTGTTCTGCTGCTTTTGACCAACACGGCTACCCACCTGAATCTATCTTTTAAAACAGGGTTGTGGATGGAACGGAAGACGGAAATAATGAGGGAAGCCAGACGTTTGACTTCAGCTCTGAACAACTCCGACAGGATTCCAGAGCATCTCCTACCATCGGGGGTTAGTGCTATATTTAGCCATCTTACAAATGATTCATAATGCACCTTTTGGAGAAGGCTGCCTTTTGTGCATCACATACTGAGCGAGAAAGCCTTAGATATGACTGGATTGACACTTCTAACGTCACTGGGGTCCTCAAGGAAGATACAGGAAAGAGTGAGAAAAAAGAAATGCAGAATGGTTGCTACCAAGTTCGGAAGGGGAGGGGGTGTTTCTCAGCCATCAGGCAAAGAAACCACATGGCTATGTCTGCTTTTCTATCAGGGTATACTGTGTGCAACAATAAGAAGCAGCATGTCTTGTTAAAGTGAAGCACAGCTCACTGTAATGATAGTGAAAAGAGAATCAGGCACCAAGGAGTTCAGTTAAGGCTCAGTGTTGTGGCCAAGCCCACAGGTAGATCTGTAGAGAGGTTGTGAACCAAAGGTGTACGAAGACAGAGAAAACATGAAGGCATTGGCGAAGTATTTTCAATCTTTTAAACCTAACAGTGGGTTCATAATATAAAACACCGTCGTTTAAACAGTCAAATGTTTTAATTAAATGAAATAAATTAATTTACAAGTCAATGCAGGGGGATGTTATTGTTCCTGCAATTTAAAAAATAATTAATAATTACCTTAGGAGTTGTTTTTAGATGGGCATTTTATACACACACAGCCCAAGGATTAGGCTCTCATTGAGTACTGGACTCTCCTTGCCAAGTTGCTACCAAACTCACACCCCACTTCTGATTTTGATAAAGTCACCTATCTGTTATCAGATGTCAACCCCTATATTTCATATAGGGTGGCACTTTTCGCTCTGGCCGCCAGGAAGATTCAAGTCAAAGCTTTTTTACAGGTGTCCCCACCTTGATACACTGTGTTTTGTTTTGTTTTTAATTGTAACTCAGTAGCCCTTGTCTACAATTTATGTACACAATATTGGAGAAATATTGTTTTATTCCTATTTGTACCATATTGTTTTTCATTATGTTTTGTAATGGCCTTTGGCTATACACAATACATGCTATCATATCATATCGAGTACTGGACTCCTGCTGAGTAATAAATGTTAAGTGATTTCTCAAGGGATTTAAAAAAAAATCCAATTGCTTTTGCCACAGACAGCCTTGTACAGAGATCATTATACAGAAAAACCAGAAGGAACCTAATGAGATTTTACAGTCAACCTTACCTAAAATATACATAGAACCCTGCTTCTAAAGCAGGGAATGCAAAGTTTAATGAGGGGACCTTTGTGCCCAGCAGTGTCATTCTAAGTCTTTTATCATGCTATTTTTCAGCTTTTTAATTATGTCCTGATTCCTTGGGGATAGGGTGACAGGGATCTCCTGCGTACAAGTTCTGACCCTCCCCCACCCACACCCCCACCCCACCACTGATCAGATGGCTGGTGGGAGGGCCTTGCAATAGAAAACTGAGGCATTGCATAGAAATTGATGTCATCACACCAGTGACTTCCAGGCAGTGCTCTGGTATTTGGGCAAAAACTCTATGTTAGAAGCTGGTTTTACCATAGAGTTTTTGTCCAAATACCAGAGCATTGTCCAGAAGTCACTGGCATGACAACAGTTGTGAATCTTAATGAGTGTGCTTTTGTAGGAATAGGTGGTATATACATTAAATTGAAATTTTTTAAAAAGATGATGTCACTTCCTGTGCAATTCCAACAACATGGCCTAGGCCTTTCTTTTTTCCCTGATAAGTCCCATCCCTCAATTCATTACCAGTTGCCAGGACAAACCTGGCAACCCTACCTGGGAAAATCATAGCCCTGCTCATTAAAGGGCAGGTTCATATGTATGTGTGGCTGCTGCAATGCACATCACAAATGCCCGGTACACAACGCTGCTTGCAAATCTTATCTGTCTCACAGCCAGTAAAATTTTCCCATTGCTATGAAGTAGTATGAGATGAAAATGTATCACCATGTGATGGAGTAGCAAAATGTTGACCAACGTGTTGATTTATCAGTAGGTGTATCATTTATTGTTTGCTGGGTCAATGTAGTCTTATTTCCTCTCTGTTAAGATGCCAGTTTTTGCATAGATTAGCAACCACGACAATAACAACCCAAGATGCAAATCCCATTCACTTGCCACTATGTATTATCATTACAGAGACGGAAGTTGGTGCTGCTGTATTAGTTATCAAAGCAGAAGAAACAAAGCAACAGATCAACAGACTTAATAATGAGGTATGGAGTGTTTATTTTTCAAGGATTTCGAACTGCATAGGTCAATAAAAATGTAAGAAATGAGCCAGGTTATGGAGGTGAAATGCGAAAAATTAAATTAATGCCAACATTTGGTAAGTCTTTTGATTTAGAATGTAAGTCTTTTGATTTAGAATATGCCTTTATTGTTTCCTACAACACTGGTCCAATCATGCTTTTATTGGCTAAAGGAAACCCTTTCAAATAAGTAGGATCTGATGACCTATTGAAAACCAAGAATGGACAGATGATTTAGGACTAAGACTGAAATATTGTGCACTCTTCCATGGGAATAAATCTCACTGAACAGAGTAGGATTTGTTTCCAAGTAAGAATGTGTAAAATAGATACGATATTAAATGAGATCAAATAGGAAAAGTTCTATGAAGCTTGATTTTTTTTTTGCATTTTCATTATTATCTTCAACCAACATACAAATACTCAAACAAATATTTATAAAAAAATAAAAGACTTACATAAAAATATTTCATTTCTATTAACATTTAAATTATATATAGCTAAATACAATAAAATTACACATCTTTAATTGCAGTTGTATGAGCCAGCTTGGTGTAGTGGTTAAGAGCAATGGCTTCTAATCTGAAGAGCTGGGTTTGATTCCCTGCTCCTCTACATACAACCTGCTGGGTGCCCTTGGACTAGTCACAGTCTTGTTATAGCTGTTCTCACAGGGCTCTCTTAGTCTCACATACCTCACAGGATGTGGAGAGAGGAAGGGATGGCGATTGTAAGCTGCTTTGAGACTGCTTTGTGTAGTAAAAAGCAGAGTATCAAAACTAGCTTTTTTCCTTTCTAAATAAAATACCATCCAACTTTTATTCAAGTTTTGTATAATTTTTCCTTGCTGTAGCACAATTAATTTTATAATTTTAATACATCTGTAAATATCTGCCATTACCTTTTAGTTGGTAATGTTTTAATTTTCTAATGATTCTCATGCTAACATGTATATTTTCTATCAAATAATGTCAGAACTATCCCCAAAGATTCTGATATTTTTCAGATAGAAACCATAGGTTTTATATATCATATATTCCAAAAATAAGTTTGCCATTCCTTAGGTCCACCAGATATGGATGAAATCTCTTTGGTTTTATTTTGTTTTCTTTGATTTTATTTTTAAGCAATTTTTGAATAATTCTTGATATAATCAGGCTGGAAATGAGCTTTATTGTTTTATTATAGGTATCACCTGTCCATCTGTAGGAAGGGGTGCTCTATTTCTTCATTAGCAGAATCAGTCAGTTGTGTAGACTCCCAATGTCAGATATTTTACCATATCTTTACTATAACATTAATATAAAAAGATGTTGAGAATAAACATGACTCATATATTAGCTACAGCCATCAACCTTGCACATGTTTTTTGGCTATAATTGGTAAAAGTGTATGTTACCTAAATTTCTTACTTTTATTTCCAAATGGCTCCGTAACAGTACGGCTTTCTTAGCAGCCAAATGAAAGAACTGAATGATTGGGTTACTCTGTGTGTCTCTTCTCTAAAGTGAATTGGCTGCAGTGGCAATTCAAAAAGCAGCAGATATAGAAACTGCTTACAGTCAGCATGGCATAAAAGCATGACTGACCAATCCACTGAATATGTTATAAGATGGGTAATGAACTGCCTACAAAAATTATGAAGATATAACATCTCATCAATCAAAATGAAAGGATATTGGTGCAGCAGTGAAGTTTGTAATGTGACTTGAGGAGCATTAAGGATTAATACTTGGGCTGGAATTGTTAATGTTTTATTTGAAGTTCAATGAACTGGAAGACGGATAATATATAAAAGTAGGTGAAAAGCAAATGGAAGAGCACTGAAGCAGTGGTGAAAGTGAAATAGAATTTGAGATATTTTAGGAAGGGTACAGCCAAAGAAAAACAGATTTTTGCCTTTACCTCTGCATGCTACTCTGGAGATTCTGTCAAATTTCAGAAACATTTAAGAAGACATGGAGGGTACGAACCTAGAGTCCTAGCACCAGCCCAATTGCAATCTGGGAGATTCCAGAAAAATGGGGGAGTCACTGAGAAAAGTAGCATTTTGGAGGATCAGAAGGAGCTTGGCAGGGATATGATGCCCTAGGGTGCCATCCGAAACTGATTAATAAGCCTACTGGGTCCACTGTTCATCTCCAATAAACACACTCTTTGGCTGTTTATGCCCCAGTCTGCATTTCTTACATGCAGTGCTTTTGCAGTAGAGAACCCCAAGCCTGTGTACACTGTTTGATTCCCTTTATCTGTCTGTGACATCAGCAAATGCTGAATTTGTGGTAAAGGGCAAGTTAAGCTTTACAAGTCACAATAGTTAATTGGTGACTGCTTTGTATTTAGAGAATGAAATCCTTCATACTCATCCTTTTCTCTGTCTAATTGGCAAATGTATCCTTTGAAAAACTGACGTGTAGTCACATCTAGGGATTACTTCCACCAATGTCATTTTGATGAACTACACGAGTAATTCTACAGTCACGGTTGCAGTAATCTCTCCTAAAATAAATTGAATAGCTGCTCCTGGAAGCAAACCAAAGCTCTTGTTTAACTTGGTACCTTCATTTTGTTTTCTGCTAGCAAGCTTCAGTTGACCAGGAAGTTTGACTACTGGCTTTCACAAACATAGTTCAGTCATTTCAATGCACTTGGAGTAGTATTGTTTTTGTGGAGGTATATAAGTGGGCTGGAGACCACAGATAAAGTCAATCAACTGTTCTCTTCTAATACACATATATATTTTATATATACTAACCATACAGTACAGTGGAATTGCCTTTCTTGCAGATTCTTACACAGCCTTATGGAGTTCTATGGCCAACTATTCTACTATTTCATTGTAGAAATATTTCATCTAAAAGTTCTGCCATTTGTTTAAATAGACAATGAAATAACTCACAAATCATATAAATTAGTCATCAATGAATTCTAAGTTTCAATAAAATCCTAGCCTTCTGTATTGTTCTGCATAACACCTGATGGAGCTAATGACTGCTGTTCTGTTTGAATCAGCAGCATCTTTGCACATGTGCAGTTTTTGGAAAAAAAACATTGCAAACCAGTTCAGTGGGAATCCATGGCTGTTCAACATGAACTAAACAGACCAAGTCATTGACTTGCATTTAACTGCCACTTTCAAATATTGTATGTTCGACATCTGAACCATTTGTAGCAAATTTCATGGTATCCCTAATCTCTGCAACATTGTATCAATATTATGCAGTTATTTTGAACAATTTCCCATTTTGGTTTTATTTGCGTGACTCACACTGTGGATTCTCTGGTTTGATGCCATTTTCTGTATCACACTGAATTTTTCTCATAAAGTGTAGGATGTATATTGTGTGTATAAATCTTATAAATCTTATGTAAATTGCCTATACAAATGATAACACATACATAACGCATACATAATACATCAGCAACAAAAAATCTACAAACCAACAACAAAAGTGGAGATCTGAAAGAACTGACAAACAATATAAACAAATAGAGTAGGTAACATTCACTTATCCCTGCCTTTGTAATCCAGTATCAATGCAGTCTTGTTGACAGGCCTTCTGAAGACTTAGGTTCCATTCAAACTATTGTGCTCTTTTCCCCTATTAAAAGGCTGTTCACTCTGTTATATAATTCTAAGAGGGAACACTGTTAATTTCTGATGACTTCCTAAACATGAAAACACTGCTCCACTTATGTCAATATTGAACAGAAAATGTGCATCCATTCAAAGGCCTCTGTCTGATAGTTGTCACCACTCAGATTAAGTTTTCACAATCTTTTTTGACAGGACATTTAAAAATATGTTTTATGCTCTCACTAGCAGTTAAGCTATATAATGGGCTCTAGGCCACCCATGCTCCCTCTCAATACTAACAGCTGATCATGACAGCCAGGGACCTGTCATGATCAGCTGTACAAACGAGGGCCTGGTCCCTTTAAATACTCCTCATCAGTCTGCCAAGGCAGGCAGGGAACCCCCACATTACAGCTGATCATGACAGCCCATGGAGCTGTCATGATCAGTTGCAATGTAGGGGGAGGGGATGCTCCCCGCATGACTGTCATAATCAATTGCAACACGGTGGACAGTCCTTTTAAGCACTCCTGGTCTTGGCAGGAAACATTTAAAAGCAGCCAGATTACCCCCCCCCTCTGCATTAGTGCTGATTATGCCAGCCCTGTGATCGTTGGCAGCATTACTATGGAGTTCAGTAAAGTTCCTTGGTGTTGTACCTTTTTTCACACTGCTTTGCTAGGGGAGCATAAGATAGCTATTTATTATGCTTGAGTAGCAGTAGTGTCAGCAACATGCCAGAGCCTGGGATTTAGGACTGAGCTGCCCATCCCTCCTGAGACAACATCTTAATGGCTCCTCTGCATCCTCCTGGCCAGATCTTTCACTGAGCTGTGGAACTCCTGGCTATCACTAAGGGGGAGCCTTCCACACAGCTCCGCGGTCTCTCTTCTTCAAATACTTCTGGTATACATTCTGTTTAACTATGTCAGCTGGGAAAACTTTGATATCTGTCATATCTGATGATTTCCCCCCTTTCTTGTGACTCTTTAGACTCTCTGAAGGAATGAAACAAACAGCATCCGCTTATCTGTATTCCCAGAAGTTACCATTATCCTAACAAATTAAATGAATGTCTTTTATTGTTCTGTTATTGTTATTTGCAAGTTAATGAGCATCTCTAGGGATTGCTTTCAAAGTGTATGCCAAGTAAATAAATGTTGGGCTTGGTTTCCTGGAATCCACTGGCTTCTGCCCTTAAAAGAACTGTTACTGTGGTTGTTTAAGGCCGATTCCACACGGGTGGAAAAGGCCAGGAGGGCGCTCAAGTGGAAGCAGGGCTAATCCCCACTTCCACATTAAGTCACCACCAGGCCTGGCCCCTTCCAGGCCTGGTGCGCATTAGGCTGCCATTGCCCCACTTTAAGGGAACAAAGATATTTTCTGCATTCATTTAAGCACTCTGGGAGCCAGTGAGGCTTAGTACAGTGGAGGCCCACATGGGCAAGGCCTATCCTACAGAGGCCCGGAGGGGACTAAAAATGCCCCACTTGGCTCGGTGGCACTTTATAACACTGCAAGGCTGAATGGGGCATTTTTTGTGCAGGAAGATACAACCCCCCACTGCAACCCCCCACTTGCTGTCCCCCACCCAGCAGAACCTACATTGCCCATGGAGATACATTTCAGCAATGGACCAGGTCCACCACGAAAATGTGTCCCCTGTGGGGATGCAGAAAGTGGCGGACCAACTCCACTGCTGAAACGTGTCCCCGTGGAGACACAAGAAGTGGCAGAGCATGCTGCTCCAGCGCAGTGCACCAGTGGCACCCCGAAGTGCCACCACTGCTGCAAAATCACCATTAGTGATTAAAAGCAAAGTGAATGCTTTGTTGCACTTCCATTGCACACAGTCACCAAGCCACAAATCTCACAAATATATTCAGGACACCAAATTCACATTTACCAACAAAAAAGAATAGCACGGTGAAAGTTACAAATTGGAACAGTTGACCAGGAAAAGGGAGATGATATGTTATGAAATAGAAGCCTTGATATTCTTTTGTATATGCATTGTGTTAACTGTTTTTGTTTTTACAATCTGGCTATTCTAGGTCACTGCTTTGACACAAGAGGTCTCTCAATTAAGTAAGGACATGAAGAATGTGCTACATCTACTGGAAAACCTATTAAGGGCACAGAAGTCCCCAGAATTCTGTGCAGTACATAGCACAGCCATCAGTCCCGGTAGGGAAAGTTTACAAAGTAGAAAGACTTGGACTACATATCAATCAAATGTTTCTTGCACCAAAGCACAACTCTGCCATTCCAACACAATAGCTGGGTTCTGGAAAATGGATTCATCTTCTGCAGCTAGTAGCCCACAAAGAACTGAATCCCACATTCAAAATTCAACAGATGGCGAATTTTATTACACTTCAGGCCTTGACTATTCTCCCTCTAACTACCATGTCATCCCAAAAGATCATTTGCAGTTTGTCAGTTGCACTTCTCCACATTCGGACAACACGTTGACTCCTCTCCAGTCTATTTCAGCCACTCTCTCATCCTCCGCTTGCACTTCATCAGAGACATCCTTACACCTGGTGTTGCCCAGCAGATCTGAGGAAGGTAGCTTTAGTCAGGGAGCGGTCAGTTCACTAAGCCTTGAGAACCTGCCAGGATCTTGGGACCTGGAAGGAACCACAGGAGCAGCATCGGCCCAGACCTTAGAAGATTTGCCTCAAGACGTTAAGGCGAGCACAATGGATGTTAAAGATTGCAAAGCCATAAATGTATAACAAAAACTAGTATGTGGCATCGTCAAGCATGCACCACACCTGCCAGCTGTAAACTTACTCCATTATTGCATGACATTTTGCCTTTTTCGCTGATGCTCATGGAAATGTTGCAGATGTGAAAATTTACACCCATTCTAGTTCAGCAGATAGGGAAAGGTTCCCTGGATTTACAAAGCACATTGCAAAAAGCATTTTAGAGAAAGATGTATCTTAATTGGGCTGCACGGCAGACTTTTGTGATTCTTTGCAGCTCCTGAGGGACAAAGTAGCGGGACACCCAGGACAAAGGAGCTTTGGCAAAAAAAAAGGCCTTGTGGTGTGGAGCAAAGGGTATTTCCCTCCCTTTTGTGCTTGGTGGTTGTTTCCAAACAATATCCATGGCACTGTTAGCTTCAAGTCATCGGGGCTCCTGCTGGTGTTTATGTCTATGCTGTGAAGGCAAAGGGACAATTACCGTTGCATGTCATCTCCTTGACAATCAACCAAACAAAGCTGGTAGAGAGTGGTTAATTGTTGCACGTTCTTTATTATGTAAATCAAATCTCTTTATCAAAAAAGGCTATTTTTATATACTTGGTAAGAAATATGTATTTAAAATATTTATAAAAGAAACTACTAAGGATTTTGTTTTCCTTTTGGTCACAACGCTTGCAATTTTCAAAAGAAATGCACTACTGTGTCTACACTATTACACATTAGATCTAAACTACCCTTAGCTCCAGACAGATCCTCCCTGCTTATTTCAGCATGCATTTTGCAGTGAATTTATCCACGCCATGGAATATAAATAAAGAGTAAGGGTTTATACAAGAATTAAAGCCAATGGTAAGGTAGATAATCCTATATACTAACGGTTGACCTGTACTAATGGCTGCCAGTGTCCTTGTTTGTGCTTTTGCACAACATTAGAACTTTAAAAAATAAAGTCAAGTAATCCTTTCAGAGTAAGCCCTAGCATTCAGCTAAGACATAGCCCAAATGTGGAACTTGGTAAAATAAACTTAGAATGACATGCAAATATTTTCAGAATCAAAGCTAATACTCAAAGTTGTTTATGCCAGTAAAAAGAAAAGAATAATCATTTAATAGTAAGTGGATAGCTAACAAATGGCTTGCACTTGTGTGTGTGTGTATATATATATATATATATAAAGAGAACAATAGGAATAATGCAAATAGTATAAACAATACATCCCAATAGTTATGGCACTGCAATTTATGAATATTTATTGTTGGCATACAGACCAACTACTTTGCACAGGGATATATCTGAGCATTTTATAATATGTAAGCTCTTTCTCATCAGAATAATTCTCTTAATGCAACCCCTTTATTTAACAACAGAAATAACCACCTGAAAATTATGTGAAGTAGTCAGGGACTGCCTGTTACAATGCTAGTCAAGGTTGACATGTTACTGATAAAGGGACCTTAACAACAGCACAGGAAGTAGGGTTGGATCAAGGCCAAAGCCGAAGGCTGAGATGTATTAACTTAAATTGCTATCTTGTGTTTGATGTGCATCCTTCCACACTTCAGAAATTCACTTTCTTTCTAAAGGCTGAGTGTTTTGTTTTCAGATTGTATGCCTTCCTTACTTGAATACTGCTCTTACAGAATGCTTTGTGTACCCGTCTACAATAAATTTAGAATTAAATGCTGCAATTATTTAACAACAAAATATACATGGAAATGCTTTCATGAAAGGGAATGTAGACTGATGATCTTACTGTGGGTGTCCTCAGTCACTCAACCCCAATGAGTTTTGTCCAATTTGGATGGAAAACCATGAAAGAAGGAGGTCTTCTAATGAAACTGGCA
The DNA here is from genome assembly GCF_049243985.1 of Paroedura picta. NCBI lineage: Eukaryota > Metazoa > Chordata > Lepidosauria > Squamata > Gekkonidae > Paroedura > Paroedura picta. The sequence continues at coordinate 33,169,165 of NC_135379.1, forward strand.
GAAAATCATAATGAAATGAAAGTATGAAAACAAAACAATAATGAGACAAAGCCATACTAAGCAACCCCAAAACAAATCTAGCATGCTCCATCTTACATCAGCTATATATGACTTGACCCTGTACACCAATAGGTCATACTCTACTTTCCAAAGGCACCTTTTCTTCTTCATCCATCTGCTGTTCTTGCTACTGTTCCTCCTTCTAAATATTTCCCTACAGGACAGAAGAGGAAGTAACAGGAGCATAGAGAATAAGAAATACAAGGAACACCAAAATGCAGAGCATTCAAATTAAGCTCCACCACAGATTGCAGAAGGGGTATTTAAGTTTTTCTGCTTTTAAATAGGTGTGGTGAATAACAGGTATTTTATTTGGGGCACTAATAAAGCATATATAAGGAACACTTTCCAGTTATTTTTTAAAATGTGAACTGTTATGCATGAAGTGAAAAAGACCTTTATGTAATGGTCAACTGCTGTATATTTGGGTCTAGAGCAATATACATGACACAAGAAATACAATGGAGCAGATGAAGCTAAGGTAACCTATTGCAAACTTCTATCCAATTTGACATGTAAAGCTATGAATCCAGTTATGAATAACATATGTTCAGTCATGTTGGGTGTTACATGATGGAATACATCGCTTGTATGGGTTTTAAGTTTCTGATTCATCTTGGAAAGACAGTACCAAGTGATTACATAAGAATTAGGCCATCAGCTCCATCCATATGGTTGTGATATTCATGTGTATTCCATAACATGGAATAGCATTACAAGAAAGTAACTTTTGTATCATTTATTGTGTGAGAAGGGGGCATTGGATAGCAGAGAAAGTCTAGTTACAGAGAAGGATCAAAGAAAATAATTGAGAGGGCAATCTGGCCAGCCTTTCACAACCGTTATAACACTGAGAAATCTCTGAAACATTATTCAGGCTTCAATGAACCCCAGAAGTGGCATGAGTGTACAGAATATGGTTGGGAAGCATAGCTGTATACATGCCTACCGGGAGCCCCTCCCCATACCTGCAGGCCCATCATTGGCCATTGTGTGTGGAGAGGGGGGATTCAACATTACCATTTTTGGTCATACTACCCAATAAATATTTAACAAATTTTTCAAATATATTTTAAAAATCATTAACTCTCTCCCACTTGGAAAACCCTTCTAGAGCTGTCAGGAAACTCCAGAGCTTCACGAAACCCTGGTTGAGAAAGCATGGTATAGACAAAAGGTCTCAGGAAAGTGGCTTAGATTGCCACCTTAGTACAGGAGAAATGCTGCAAAGCTATGGAAATGAATGTATAGTGAAGCAAGTTCTCAGCTGAGAAGCAAATTACATATTCCCAGGTGGGAAGGCATGTTGACCTGAAGCCATAGAACAAAATTCATGAATCAAATTGTGTTGGTCTTGTGTCATTGGACTCAGACTGTTCATATTCCCATGGTTATGGGTGATGTAGGAAAACACTATCACCACCAGCAATGGTGATCTTAGGAACTGGGTTATTTTGCAGTGTCAGAACATTTAACGGTATCAGAATTGTAGCAAAGCACCACTTCTTGTCAGCTGAGTAGTTGCAATGGCAATAAGATGGCTATATGGACAGAATGATTGTAAGGGCATCTCATGCTGTCTTTTTGAGAGCTCTCCTAAACAGCTGTCCACTATATTCGTATCTCCTGCCTAGTTAGCTGTCTTCCCTGCCCTCATCCCAAACTGGGTAATTTGTCATAATATTTTTTTTTGCACTGAGCATTATAAAAATAAAATCATTTTAATATTGTTATTCTTCCGTATCTAGTTTTTCTTACACTTCCTTTTCTACCGTTCTTCCTCCAGGGTGTGCCTTCCTCCAGCCCATTTCCAAGTGGTGGTTATTACTTTGTTTCTGATGCCTTTCCTCCCTGCCCCCCCCCCCAGTATTAGTTCATTCCCTGTTTCTCATTATACACTAATCCTTAGCTTTGTGCCTTCTCCATCTTTCTGAAAAAAATGTGCTCTGAACTAGTTTCTCTGTCCCAGCCCACCCACCCCTTTTTGATATTGCTTCTGATGTTTCCTGTTAAAGAATCTCAAGTAAAACTATTGGAAAAGGTTCTGTTACTCTGGAGAGCGGCTGCCAGTCAGAATACATGGCTTGAGACACCACTGGTCTAACTTGGTATATAGCACCTTCATGTGTTTATATATGTTCATATGCTTATGCCTATATATGTTTAGACTTGGAGAACCCATACCTGAGAACAAATTGGTTGAGGCTTATGAAGTTACAAGGAGGAACCCACCAAACAATTCAGCAGAAAAAAATAGTTGAGGACAAAAGGAAAAGAGAAACTTCCATGCACAAAGCTCTGTCCCTTGCTCCAATCCCAATGGATGGAACAGAGGGAAGGAAGAATTATCACCTTTCCCTGCTCCAACCCTTGAGGAAGAGTGACTGAAGAAGCAATAAAGGAGGACTGAAGAAGTAGCTGAGAGAAGAGCTTAGCGTAGTTGAGGCAAAACTGGCCTTTCTCATTTGCAGTGCAATCCAAAGTGGAGTGGTACCCATCTAAGTGCACAAAAGTCAGTAGATTTAGAAGGATGGAATCCTGTTTAGGATCGCATTGTTGGCTGCTTCAGCTATTTGGCAGGGCTGCCAAAACCACCTCCATCAAAACTTCCTGGTGGGTGTTCACAACTGCAACCCCAAAAAAGTGACATTACTTACCTGGTTCCCCAAGGTCCCAGAATGACCAAGTCATCCTCATTTAACAGCCTTGCTCTGGGCTATTGAAGCTACACTGCATTAGTTGGGAGATTTTTTGTTGTTTGTTTGTTTGGTCCAAGCAAAATTTGGGGTTATGCCTCAAAATGTAAGCTTGTATTTTCAAATGCAAATTTCTGTTAGTGAATTATTAAATGCCACCTAATATTGTATTCACAGTTTAAGTAAAGAAAGCAGCTTTTCCAAGAGAGAGAAACTTCCTCTCAGGCATCTTTCTGTGGGTTAGCACCGGAGGCTCATTATGCCTACTTAATGTATGCCTTGTCAGTCATTTCACCACAAAGCTCTCTTCCAGAGCATCGGATTTCTTGACATCCCGATGACCCATTTATTTTAAGGGAATGCTCCAGAGAAATAGGGGTGGACATTTTTTAAACTGCAAATCACTGTAGCTAACAGCTAACTCGGCCAACAATCTGTCAACATTTGAATGATATCAAAAAGGAAAAGCAACGGTCGGATGCTATAATCATACTGTTAAGGAAACAATGTATTTTAAAAATTATTTGCAGTGTTTAGACTGCATCCTAAAGATTTTTATTGACAAGTTTTAAGAGCAAAATGTGACCACTGTCCCCACTCTCCACTGCCTACAACCATCTACTGAGAAATCCTCCTGGCCAGATTGAGAGTGACAACTGTGTAACTGCACTAGCATGTTTTATGGATTTAAACACTTACATTGCTTGCACGAAACACTCAGGTTTGTAGTAGAACTACGCACTATGTTTGGTGCAGCGGTTAGGAGTACGGTCTTCTAATCTGGCAAGCCGGGTTCAATTCTGCACTCCCCCATATGCAACCAGCTAGGTGACCTTAGGCTCACCACAACACTGATAAAGCTGTTCTGACCGAGCAGTGATATCAGGGCTCTCTCAGCCTCACCCACCTCACAGGGTGTCTGTTGTGGGGAGAGAAAAGGGAAGGCGACTGTAAGTCGCTTTGAGCCTTCATCGGGTAGAGAAAAGTGGCATATAAGAACCAACTCTTCTTCTTCTTCTTCTTCTTCTTCTTCTTCTTCTTCTTCTTCTTCTTCTTCTTCTTCTTCTTCTTCTATGTGTCAACATAAGAACCTGGATGGATCAGATCAAGCATCCATCTAATCCAGCATTCTTTTTCCCACCTGGAGATTCCATTTGGTCATAATGGTTAGTAGGCAGTGGCGTACTTATCCTCCATGAATTTGTCATAGGTCCTTTTTTTCTTAACAATGCAGGTGCTACAGCTGCAATGTGAAGAGGAAAATCAAAGCAGGCAGACCTGCTTTAACCTTATGCCGTACCTATTTTTCCACCTGAGAAGGAAGCAGGGGCCCCTCTAGGCTTTGCTCTTCTGCTTCTTCAAAGTGCTATGGATGTTAGCAGCTGAATAACAATAAAAATCATAACAATAATCCTATAAATTACTGTTAGATTGTCAATGTGCTCTACTAGCTAAAGCACTGAACTATGTTCTGGGAGATCCAGGCTCACATACCCACCATGCTACAGAAGCTTCCTGTATGACGTTGGGCCAGGCGTACCCCTCCAGCCTAACCAACCTCATTGGGTTGTTGTGAAGATGAAATGGAGGAAAGGAGAAAGTTACTTTTGAAGCCCATTGGGGAAAGGCAGGCTATCAATGAATGAATAAATACAGGTTTTATTCAGCATAATTTAATGCCCGACGTTTGTTAGACGTTGAAATTATAGGAATGACACCATTCACTGGGGCAATGTGCAGAAAAAGGAAACAGCTGAACTGGACTCCACCTGTACAGTAGAGCAAGTTCTGATGAAGATGGTCAAGCCCTCAGGTGGCTTAAGAGCCCGGACCACTTCAGACTTGCTGATCAAATGTTTTTATTTATATTTTTTTAATTCCTGAAAGTAGAAAACCAGCATGACTTCATTGAAATTGCTTACATGATTTGCTAGTTTGTTGTTTTAACTTTACACATTTTTTTCTTTTTACACAAAAGCATTCCAAAGTCGCCTAAAGTCTGGCTCAGCTCATTTCATCCTACTCTGAGCAGGCAGTGAGTAAAGTGCCTGAGCCTAACTTCCTTGGACTCTCTAACCCACCAGCAGTGGCTTGGCTCTCAAACAAACTATTTGTACAAACCATGCACAGCAGACTTACAATCCTCCTCCAAATGCACTGTTCTTTGGTCTTTATAAAGAAATAAAACAGGTTTGGTGATAGATATCTACACCCTGTCATCACATCTTCCCAAGCTATTACCAGGCGGTGTTCACAGGGTAATCAACGTATGTTTATTATGTCGTCACCTGGTAAATAATCCAACAGGAAGTTCTGACATCCATGTCTTCTGACATCCATTTTTCATCACAGCCCTTGGTAGATGTATACCGAGCTGAATGAGACCATTCCTTTTGACAGCTCTGTTGTCCTAAGTGTTGAAACACAGCTGCTTGCCTGTCCCAAGCCTTATTTCTGACTGCTAACATTTACCGAAGGCACTAAGAGCTATTTTGCCAGGAGAACAGTATCTGGGATGTAACAAATGGCCTGCTTCACTCCTGTTTAGAAAAACCTTATGCCAGCTCTGGAATCAAAAATGACAAAAGCAGCATTGGGTGAGTAAGCATATCGGTATTGTCCTAACAGCCCTAAGAATGCCAACTGGGTCTAACAAAAATAAAGAGGACACTGCTGGAATACCTGTAATAGAAGCATGTAATAGAAGCCTCTTTCCCAAAAGAAAAGGCATATATTGCAACTCTGAAAAAGTAAAACTGGGCTTCCAGTCTCTCATCAAGTTCATAAGCAGTGGTCCCTCCCTATTCTTCTATGTGATTTTAACATTTAAAAGAATACACAAAGTTCACATGCATATAATTTGTTCTAAAAATTGAACGTGCCAAAAAGTCAGGTTATCTGACTGTGTATATGATGGCCATGAGAAGAAGGAGGAGGAGGAGGAGGAGGAGGAGGAGTTGGTTCTTATATGACACTTTTCTCTACCTGAAGGAGTCTCAAAGCGGCTTACAGTTGCCTTCCCTTTCCTCTCCCCACAACAGACAGCCTGTGAGGTGGGTAAGGCTGAGAGAGCCCTGATATTACCGCTCGGTCAGAACAGCTTTATCAATGCTGTGGCGAGCCCAAGGCCACCCAGCTGGCTGCATGTGGGGGCGTGCAGAATCGAACCCAGCTCTCCAGATTAGACGTCTGCACTCCTAAGCACTACACCAAACTGGCTGTCTTCAGAATAACCATACAAGGCAACATTCACAGGCAAAATTTGGAGGCCTACTTGTGGCTGTTGAGGTGGGGATTTGAACTTGTGTCTCCCAGAAACTAGTCCAACAACATTTTGATTCTTTTTAAAGTCCCAATTCTGAAGAGTTGTACCATTCCTAATATGATGCTAGAGGCCATTTTGGCCATATACAATTTGTGTACATAGAAACCAATTTCAAAAGCAATGCTAAATGTGCTTGGCTCCCTACAACCAGCCTGACGTAAGGCAAGCCCCTCTTCCAGGACTGTGTTCTTGTTTTCTTCAAGATTACCAGTACAATCCAGAACACTAATGTCCAACTGGACACAAATTTACATCTGCCAAAAATACTCTGGTAAAATTTTAAGGGGAACTATTGAAAATACCCAAGGATCAGAGATAGAGATTTGGACTGTGATTTTTGAAGTAGTTATACATGCAGATTAGACTAATAGCTATTAAAACCTCAGAACTCAGTCTGGACAAAACTCTCCAACACAATTGACACAAAACACCTGTTCTATTAAAAGTTCAGCTTACAAAACCTTTCAGGAAATGTGAACTACGGCAAAAAAACCCAACTCCTGAATAAACCATAGGAGACTCTCATCTGCTAAAATGGGAGGATTCAATGGCGTCCTTTCATTTGATACAGGAATTAAGGAAATATTCCAGCAAAAGCTGACTTGTCACTGGAAGTATATGCTTGATTGACGCCTGGCAGTGTGGTTCCAGGTTTTCAGGGGCCTCTGGCACACTGTTCCCAGGGCTGAGTCCCCTCCTCTGCTCACCACCAGCCCCCCCGCTTGAGGTCTCCTTTCCTTGCACCCACCTGGTTGCCTCCTACTTACTTGTGTGTCCTTCCTTAATCTGGTCAGAACAGTTCCTACTGGTGATGCTCACAGCTGACTTCAGTCATTTCCCCTTTAGGAGCAACAAGTTTCCTTTTCCCTTTCAACAAACTTCAGTGCAGCATGCAAAACTCCATAAAAAATCGAACACAGTAATAAAATGACTGAACTACTAACAGCAAAATAAACCGTGACAGGAGAAGTCCAGGCAGATTTGATCTGCTATGAAGCAAAAGGTCATTTTCACTCTTTGTTCTGATCCCAGAGTCAGCCCTATCTCTTTCACGGGAAGTGTTCCGGGAGAGCCTTTCCCCAGCGCACCGTGAGATCCTACTAGCAGCTCCACATTTATTGTCTCTAAACAGGCCCACTTTTCATTTCTTATCTTCTTATATATGATACGGATAATTGTGTGCCCTTAGGAGGGCAATATTCTGATGTGACCTGTGTTTCATTCTGCTGTTTCTCTATATTTTCTCCCAATTTACAGAAGTGTCAGTAGGTGTGAGTCCCTAAAGACCCAAGCCATCATGGTGAAAAGCTTGTTTTGATCCAGAGGAGAGAAAACTCTGCCCTCTGCATCCCTAGAATATAGCTAAATTGATACAGTGTTTCCCATCCCCATAGATCCCAGAGCAATTAATCTGTTACTGCCACAGCATCATCTCCCTCCTTAACCTAAACTAAAAATTCAGTATTGTGTCTTACATAGTCACTGTCACTAAGTAGCAACAGAAGCTTTTCTTATTATTTTAATGATAATGGGATAAACCAAAAGCTTCAACTGTACTAGGCAGAGGGGAGATGCCAGCACTGGTATGTTGAACCTTTTCAAAAAATACCCAGACGGCAGCCTGTTCCTCCTATCTCAGCTGAGATGCTAGCTGATGCAAATGCACCCAAGCTCAATTGCAATCTCTCCTTTCAATTATCATGTTATAGATTCCCCCCCCCCTTTGATTCCAAACTCTGTTTTGTTCTCTGCCATACCACACACTATTGTTTGGCTCCAACTAGGAAAGCCCAATTCAGAAACCCATTATTGTGTGAATGGGATTGAATCATAGAATAGTAGAGTTGCAAGGTACCTCCTAGGTCATCTAGTCCAACCCCCTGAACTTTGCAAGACACTCACAACCCTATCACTCATCCTCTGTGACCTGCCACCCCCTTGAGCCTTCACAGAATCAGCCTCTCCATTGATGGCTATTCAGCCTCTGTTTAAAAATGTCCAAAGATGGAGAATCACCACCTCCCAAGGAAGCCTGTTCCACTGAGAAACCACTCTAACTGTCAGGAATTTCTTTTGAATTAATTTCATCCCATTGGTTCTGGTCTGTCCCTCCGGGGCAAGAGAGAACAACTCTGCTTCATCATTTGGCAAGCTCCCCCAACCTTTCCTCATACATCTTGCTCTCAAAACCCCTCACCATCTTTGTTTCCCTTCTCTGGACATGCTCCAGCTTATCTACATCCCTCTTCAACTGTGGTGCCCAAAACTGATCACAGTACTGATCACAAGTAAGGCTGAACCAGAGCAGAGTAAAGCGGTACCATCACCTCCCGTGATCTGGACATGATACTCCGCTTGATACAGGCCCAAATCCCATTTGCCTTTTTAGCCACCGAGTCACAGTGCTGATTCATGTTCAATGTATGGTTTACTAAGACTCTCAGATCCTTTTTGCACATGCTACTGCCAAGGCAAGTCTCTCCCATCCTATGCTGGTGTATATGGTTGTTCCAACCTAAATGCAGAATTTTATATTTATCCCTATTGAATTTCATTTTATTTAGTTTAGCCCACTTCTCAAGCCTTTCAAGATCATCCTGCATTGTGATTGTCTCTTCTGTTGTGTTTTCTACCCCTCCCAGTTTCGTATCATCTGCATATTTAATAAGTATTAGTGTGGCCAGACTCTCATAAGTGTGGCCAGACTCATTTATTAGAAGGAATACGTGGATGAAATATGCTTCTTCATTGCACAAAAAGAAACATGCATAAGTAAATGCATGTTAATGTGCAGACTCAATATAAGTGTGTGAATAAATGTGTCTGTGCAGATGGATGATTCCCACACCTTTTCCTACTAAACTGCTCATTATCCCTCTCTCTAATGTTAGGATTTGGAGTTTTATTTTTCTACTAGCTTTAAAGCCCGTTGCATCCGTAAATACAATGGGCACTAGCGTCCCCTTCCTCCCCTCTGAGCAGCCCTCTCACCAGCACTCCTTCCTTGCCCAAAAAGGCCTGCCACAGCTTGTCCAAGCCTTGGCAGGCCTTTTTGGGGCAGGGAACTCCCTAATTCCCACCCCTGGCCAACCCGACCAATTTCATCTTCCGACGGCAGTCAGGAGCAGACTGGCAGCGATTGTGTCAGACTTCCCCTTGCCAGGTTCATTGGGGGCTGGTCCAGCCTCTGTTTCTGATCCACAGGCCAATCAGGACAGCAAAGCTGTGTGCATCTTGATTGGCCCATGGACTGGAAATAGAGGCTGGACCGGCTCCACCCAGGAGGCTGCTGCTCAAATACTAAGAGCAGCTAGGTATTAAAAATTGTGAACAGCTCTGAACACAGACAGCAGTAAGACAGAAAATTTCAAAGAATGGGAAGAAATGAATGAATTAAGTGATACAGCCAAAGTTATGTAGTAGATCAATGGCAGAGGTATGTTTTGAAAATCATAGGTTAGAGAAGGCTTTCTCAACCAGGGTTTTGTGAAACCTTGGGGTTTCTTGGCAGTCCTGGAAGGGTTTCCCGAAGCGGTGTGAGATAATTAATATCTTTAGATATTTTTAAAATTTGTTAAACATTTATGTGACCATATATCCCTCCCCAAATGGCCAATGATGGGTCTGGAGGGGGTGGGGAGGGGAGGGGAGGGGAGGGGTGCCAGGTGGGCATGCACACAGCTATGCTTCCCAATGATGTTCTGTATGATTGTGCCACTTCTGGGGTTTCTTGAAGTCTGAAGAATGTTTCAGGGGTTTCTTGATGGCAAAAAGGTTGAGAAAGACTGATTTAGAGGGTTAATATGACCATCAAGTTGTACCTGAAATACAGCAGAAGCCCCAAGAATTCCTATAATAGAAGGGGAAATTTCCCACAGATTAATTTCCCCATTTACCTATAAAAATAGCTGGCAGATGAAGCCACAGCACATTATCCCCTTCAACGTTTTTAAGAACAACATGGGGAGTTTTCACATGGGTCTGGAAAGCAGCTGTGATTGGATTAGTTCAATTAGAGTAAAAAGTGAATGTGTGGGTTCCAATAGCTCTCCAGCCAATTTGCACATTTTCTGAAGGTTCTTCTGAACACAACCATCACCTGCCTTTGTACGGGCAGCAAAACAAGAGGAAAACTGCAGGGGAGGGAGGGAGGACTGTGAAAACACATGCTGATTCAGAGGCCAGCACAGTTCTCTTTTTCAATGCACATTACAGACATTAGATCTTGTTTACAAAGCCACAGATGCCTGCAGTTCTTGTTTCACTGCTAAATCAACAACCCTAACAAAGATAATCAGAGTTTTGGAAGTCTACTCCATGGGTCACTGTAGCTTACTTTGAACTGTTTACCTCCAGGAAGGGTGCCTCCGGGAAGAACATCTTTTGATTTCAGTAGAGGGAACTTCTCCAAAATGAGAGTCAAAAGAGTAGCCGAGACAAGGGTTAAAGATGCTCAGAGTCTTCAAATGTTTGCATAGCATTTAGATCCACCATCATGGGAGTTCAGATAGAGGGTACTTCCGATGAGTGCAAGTACAGATTCTCACAAAACAAATGTAAGTTGATAATAAAGAGGGCAGGATGTATGAGATGACTATGGCTAAAAACATAAGGATTTATTTATTTACTTTCTTTATAGCCTGCCCTTCTTGCTGGAATTCAAATTATAAATACATCATAAGTAAAGACAGATTGCAATAACATGGAACAAATTCTTTGCATTAGTTGCTACTGCGTGGCTTTGGCTATTAGCCCTCTCCCTCAAAGCTGCACTTGCACTTCTAAGAAAGGAAGCTTCTTTGACCGTGGTGAGGGCTGCTAGGTGACCACAATATTGTGACCTGTGCCAGAATGGTTAGGAGTCACAGACTTCAGTCTGGAGAACTGGGTTTGATTCCCCGCTCCTCTTGATGAAGCTTGTCTCCTGCCCAGGAAGGGAGGACTCATCGGGATCATGCCCATAAGTAAGCACCACGCAACTTGCTATATCCTCCCAGAAGTGGCATGGACTAAGACGATGCCACACAACTTACCTGCACTCAGTGGCAGGCTCCACACAACTTGGGAAGACATGGCAGGGGCCACCACACAACTCACCTGAGTGATGTGCTATCTCACAACTTCTACCACTTGGCCAGATTTTTCCAAAGGAGAGGCTGCCAGAGGAAGGGATGGAGGGAAAACTGAGAGCCAGTGTGGCACAGTGTTTAGAGTGCCTGACCAAGATCAAGGCCCAAGTTCAGAATTCCATTCAGCATCAGGCAGTGTGTGCCTCTGCCTCAGTCTCCGGGGGGGGGGGGATGGCTGCTGCTTTGGCATCACCTGTCATGGCCACAACCTCTTCCTCCAGCCTTCTCCCTGCCTCTCTGCAGATTCTACCTTGGCCTCCACTGGCATGGGCGCAGACACTGATTTGGTTTCAGCTGGTGTGGCTATGGCCTCCTTCTCCCTGCTTCTCTGTGGCCACTGCCTCGACCTCCATGGTCGAGGCATGGCCGGTGTCTTGGCCTCAGCTGGCACAGCTATGGCCTCCTTCTCCAGCCACCTCCCTGCCTTTCTGCAGCCACTGCTTCAGCCCCCACCAGTATGGGTGCAGCAGCTGCCTCGGCTGGCACAGCCATGGCCTCCTCCTACTCCAGCTGCCTCCCTGCCTTTCTGTGGCCACTGCCTTGGCTTCCACCAGCATAGGCGCCACACTGCCTCATGCTGCCTCAGTCTTAGTTGATGTGGCCACGGATTCCTTCTCTGGCCGCCTCCCTGCCTCTCCATGGCTACTGCCTCAGCCTGCACTGGGACGGGTGTGGCCACTGCTGAGGCCTCAGCTGGTGCATCCAAGGCCTCCTTCTTTAGCTGCCTCCCTGCCTCCTCTGCGGCTGCTGCTTGGCCTCCACTGACACAGGTGTGGCAGCTGTCTTGGCCTCAACTGGCGCAGCCATGGCCTCCTTCTTTGGCCACCTCCCTGCCTCTCCACAGCTGCTGCCTCAGCCTCCACTGGTATGGATACAGTCACTACCTTGCCCTACTTCACTGGCTGCCTCTATGCCTCTTCTGGCTTGCTCCCTGGGGCAGGACATCACATCCGTTTCTTTTCTATTCCAGGAGGCATGCCTGAAGATATATTCCACATCAATAATAAAGAGGACGACGAGGAGGCCAACCTTTCATGGGCAATAGGAGGACAGAAGAAAGCGAGGAAAGGGGAGAGTGTTTTGGGATTCCCAGGAGCAGAGGAACAGTGTGAGGAAGGCCATACAGGAAAAAATGAAATGACTGGTGCTTGCCCTTGCAGATGCTCTGCTTGTCTCTCTTTAATTACTTTCAAGTGAGCAAACATTTTAAATATTTTGCTTGAGAAGGGCTGGATACCTAAGGGAGCTAACAGATTATGAAAAATTAGCAACAATTAATATGAGGTATTTCAGGATACTTGTCTGTCTAATTTACTTAAACTGCTAACCTGTATTAATCCTGCCTATACTGTAGTTTGGGTCTAACTAGACCCACTCAAACACATTTCTCCAGTATCACTTACAGCATGAATCAGGTAGAACAAGGCCTTTCTCCCTGCCAGATTAAGAAAGACCTGCATGATTCCTGCTTAGCTCTGAAGAGACCAGTAAATCTCAGTCCCCCTAAAAATGCAGGGAGAAGTTTAGGCCACGGTTGTCAGCACAACACTGTCCTGGAGGCTTTCACTATATCTGGTTGATTATGCTGAATGAGGCTGCCACCAACCCAGCTCTCCAGGCTGGCCCTTCCTTTGTGCAGTCACAGAATCGAGCTTAACTTGGGTTTGATTCAGGACACCCTCCATAACACACTCACCATAAAGCAGTGAACGCTTTATTGAAGACATCCAGGAAAATATTTTAAAAGCAATACAGATCATTCCAGTGACAATTCATATGAACAGAAAATACACAACGCTAAATGGGTTTACCCAGTTCTTACAGCCAAGTTGTTGGCTTCTTATAGCTAAAGCTCAGTGTTCCAAAGGAGGGGGGGGAGGACAAGAAATGCTACAGGAAAAAGTGGTCTTCTCCCATTATAGGATATTGCTTTATAGAAGGGTAGGCTATAACCTCCTGACCTTCCCGACCAATCACAAGGCTATCTCCATGGGATATTCTGAACAGGACCAGAATGCCTCCTCCCTTGTTAAATTCAAAACTGAACTGCCTGGACTAAACCCTCCTGGTCACTGGCAGGGGACGGGGGGCAAAGGGTTATCAAATCCAGGTTGGGAAACCCCTGGAGATTTGGGGGTGGAGCCTGGAGAGGACAGGGACCTCAGGGGATACAATGCCATAGAGTCTACCTTCCAAAGCATCAGTTTTCTCCAAGGGGAATGATCTTTGTATTCTGAGATGAGCTGTAATTACAGGGGATCCCCAGATGCCACCTAGAAGTTGGCATCGCTACCTGCAAACAAGTCAAAGTACAACAAAATGAAAGTTTACCTGGAATTTTCCTCTAAAATAGCCAGTCTCTTGAGATCTGCCTAATAGAATGATGTCCTTTTTTTGTGAAACTTCGATTTCTAAATAAGTAAACTCATAGAAATAAAGTTTCTTTATTTTAAGAAAATGCAAGCATTCACTTTGAAAGCATAGTCAGGACTGAGGTACAAAGCATAGGGCAAACAAGAACCCCTCACCAAAAGTCTTGGAATGTAGAAACATCTTCCCTGAAATACAAAAGAATAGACGCAAGGTGAAGGGATCTGGGGTGGACATTTCATAAGTTAGATGCCACAAGAAAAACAGAGAGAGACAGAGAGAGAGAACAGGGGTGAGGGATTTTCCATGTAGTGAGAAGATTAGAATAAATAAAGCTACACTGGCATAAGTGTCATGTGAAAAGTCTCTTACTTTCACGTTCCAAAGAGGAAAAGCACCTCTCGGCCTCTCTGTTGCCACTGCCTCTTGCCAACAAAAAAAATCTCATTAATGTCATAGCATTGTTGTCCTTTTTAAAATGGCTTTGTTATTATGCATGCACAATATATATTAGAAATTAAGAAATCACAGTGAACCCAGGGCGCTGCATCTTTCTCTGACAATGTGAAAATCGCTTAAATACCCAAATGATTGGTTTGTCAGCACTGGAGATATAGAGCCAAGATCTGTTATACTCTCCCTTGCTCATAGTTCAGGGCTACAATTGCCAGGAAACTAGTAGATGTGCAAAGAGACTCCTAGTAGATGTGCAAAGAGACTCCTAGTAGATGTGCAAAGAGACACCTAGTAGATGTGCAAAGATACTCCTAATAGATGTGCAACTAGTAGATGTGCAAAGAGAAATGACAAACTCTGCTTCTGCCATTCTGGTCTTCTGCTTTGCATGCCTCTGCTCCCCTACCATCCCTTACACACACACATTTCTAGGCTTCACATTCTGGGAAATCTTGGCATGTAGCATCCAGCTCCTTACAGGTTAATGGTTGAACACACTTCTTCTGCTTTGTATGTAATAGATAATACAGATGCACCACAAAGGATCAACGCTTCTGTTCAATTTTTACTTAGCCAATCTCATGGAAATTCACCTGTGAAGGAGCTCTGAATAGCATTTATTATCTCATGCAATTCTTTGTTATGAAGATTGAGTAATTTTTCCCCCTGAACCCCACTTTGGCACAGCTTTCATGCATGGTGGAGGAAGTGCCGTTGTTATCGTTTAGATACAGAAAGTAGCTAACTTGAATGGGAGGAATTAATCATATATCCCCAAGCAGTGCAATAATCTCAGAGGTTGAGGATTAAAACAGGGACATGACATGCTATTTTTAACTTCCGCATGCTACCAGCTAATGCCAGATGGTGGCTGTACCTCCCTTCCCTACATTATGGTTTTCTAATGAGAAAGAAGTGGTCCCTGGATTACTGCCTGTTTTACTAATTTCTCATCAGTATCACTTCAGCTTTTGTTTAGCCAAACATTTGGTTCATCTCATAGTGGTGGAAAGGACTGTCAAGTCACACCCAATTTATGGGACCCCATAGGGTTTTCAAGGCGAAGAAGAAGAAGAAGAAGAAGAAGAAGAAGAAGAAGAAGAAGAAGAAGAAGAAGAAGAAGAAGAAGAAGAAGAAGAAGAAGAAGAAGAAGGTTCTTATATGCCGCTTTTTCTCTACCCGAAGGAGGCTCAAAGCGGCTTACGGTTGCCTTCCCTTTCCTGTCCCCACAACAGACACCCTGTGAGGTGGGTGAGGCTGAGAGAGCCCTGATATTACTGCTTGGTAAGAACAGATTTATCAGTGCCATAGTGAGCCCAAGGTCACCCAACTGGCTGCATGTGGGGGAGTACAGAAGCAAACCCGGCATGCTAGATTAGAAGTCCGCAATCCTAACCACTACACCAAACTGGCTCATTCAGGACATTCAGAGGTGATTTGCCATTGTCTGCCCCCATGCAGCAGACCTGGATTTCCTTGGTGCCCCCCCCATACAAATATTGATCAGGACTGACTCTGCTTAGTTTCTGAAATCTGGTGATTGAGTCAGGGGTGACAGCATCTGCGGGGGGGGGGGTAGGTTCTAGCTTCCCCTGGACACCCTGGAACCGTGGGTGGTTCAAGGGGAGTGCAGTTAAGGAGGGTGATGGGGCAGAGTTGGAAGGGGAGGTGGGTGGTGGGGTGGCCTCTGGCTGGATTGCTTGAGGGAGCCCCGGGATCGATGCTGTGATTCCAGGGCTGCCAGAGCCTTCATAGCCCCCCCCCATCCCCCCATCTCACCATTGGCTTGAACCTGACTTGGGACTGCTGTGCCCAGAAAGACTGCCTCTTAAGGTTGCCAGCTTCCAAGTGAGTCACAAACCCCACACCAAACCATGAGCTAGTGTCCATTGCATTACAGCACCCAATGCGCTTTACTACTTGTGCAATAATTTTAAAATATACAAAGAACAAAGTTAAACTTCACCGTCTGAACTTTCTCCATCGGCCACCCAAACTGGAGACGGTATAAATAATAAATAGGGGGGAACCAGAAAGAGGAGGGTGTGTTGCTACATGACAGACTTGTCTCTTCTAGTTGATGTTTGGAAGTATTTGAAGGGTTGGGGGGAAGTAGAATTAATACTTAGGTTCTTTGCATCAGTATCGGGCTACAACCCTCTTAGCCTGACCCATTGTTGTGAAAACAGCCTTTTAATCCCAAGGGAGTGTTTAGTCTCTTGCAAGTTGAACAAATGAGAATCTTGTTAGCACCTTCTAGATGAACAGGTCTTTATTCCGGCATGAGCTTTTGTGGACTAGTCTCCACTTCAGTGGAATTAGCTGTTTCCCAGCTATATCAGTGCTGGGCTGATATATCACATGCTCCAACAAGGCTTTGTGCTCTGTAACATACAGCTGCCTTGCCCTTGACATGAATCATGCATATGACACTAGCACAATGCTACTGAACAGTGGGCCATGGAATTTTGTTGCAGTTAACCAGTTTGAACAAAGGCAGATTTCTTTACTTCCATCTACTATGTCACATAATGGCATTTGAATAGAAATCCCATTAACCTAGCTGTTATTTTTATCTATACCCTTTTGTTCAAAAGGAGAGATAAACTTTTCCCCTTCTTGGTATTTTTAAGCATCGCACACAAGGACTTCAGAAGAGCCTCACTGGATCAGAACAAAGTTCCATCGAACACAACATCCTTCTTTGAACTGTGACCAAACAGATGTCCCTGAGAAGCAGGGATGCAAGCTACAGTTCTCCCTGGCTGCTTCCCCACATAAAATAAAATTTCTTCGTATACTGCCGCTGCATATGGAAGTTCCATTTAGCTGTCATGACAAATAGCCATTGATTGACCTATTTCCCATGAATGTATCTAAGCCACATTCAAAAGAATTAAAACTAATGGTCATCATCACATTTCTGGTAGAAAATTCTATAGGTTAACTAGGATAGGGTGATGGTTTCCTTTATTTTTGTCCTATAACTATTGCCAGTTTTTTTTCTTGGATAGCTCCTGAGTTCTGACATGAACTGAATCTATATTTTCTTCCTTTAATCATCTCCACATGGGACAGGTGCACCAGGCCAGTGGGGCAAATCCCTGAAGACAAATGACATTAACATCAGCCTAGTCCCCTTCTGTCCCTGGCCCTCATTAGGGCCTCAGATGCCCAGCGAGAAGGGAATGCTAATTTTCCAGCATTCTGTTCTTAACATGGACACCATTGGCACCCATGCTGGGCCATGCATATAGGTGTCCCTTATGGTGTCCCTGAAGGGACACGGAACACCCTGTTTGGCTTCAGGGCATTGTGGAGCCAAACTGGGCATTCGCCAGCCTCCACAATGGTGGGATAGCGTCACCACATTACCCCACCCTTGTGCAAAGATACCCGGCTTCAGAATCCCTGCTACCTTGCCACTTTCTGGGGGAACCCAGAATTGCTGGCCATGGTGCCAAACACAGTCCTTGCAACATTGCAGTTACATCCTCCACTGCCCTCCTTCTCTCCACATCACTCCACCACTCTCCCACACCAACGACCTAGCACCCATTGTATTCCTGGATGCAACAGGCTTTGCCCCTAGTTTACCATAACAAGTAGGACTTAGAGAGATGATTCAATCACTGCAAATATTCTGTATGTATGCTGATGTGCCTTCACTGAAGTAAATCCCTTGTAGGATTAGAAATGGCTATGACGTGCCATTTGTACCTCTTCTGAGTTCTGTTCTCCAGTATGGCTCCAGAAATGTGAGGCAGGTAAGTGAGCAAGGTCCTTTCCCAGTTTAGCTTGTGGTTGACAGGTTGTAATAGTCTTGTAAAAGCCATCACTAGAATAACAGGTAAGCTTCAAGCCTTGCTGAGGTGCAAGCCTCAGTCCAGGGACAGAAATAAATGTGGCTCTCTTGGTTGCAAATGTTTCTCTCTGCAAGCTGAAGAGTGAGTACCTCTGTGCTAAAGAAAGACTTGGGTCACAGAGGTGATGGTCCCTTGGTTGAAGCCAACCCTGCCCTTGTGATCTACAGCTGTAATCTGAGATCTCCTCTTGTTTAAGAGCACATTTAAGGATGGGGAGAATAATGGTTCATTTTCAGATCTTTATTTCTCCATGATGTTCTATAATAAACACTTAAAAGATAAAAATAAAAACCAAATACCAGCAACAACATGCTCCTTTTCATACTGATCGGCAATAAAACACAGCCAAGACTTACCTTGGCCACTTGCTGATGTTGCAGAGCGCTGGCTGGGGACAGACGCAACCACCCAGCAGTTTGTCTTCAGCACACGCTGCATGTGTGCAGCATGTATGGCACTGAGGGGTGAGGAAGGACCCTTGCGCTTATAAAGGTGCCATGTGTGAGGGTCCCGGCCTTGTTACCCAGGACACCATGGAGAGCAGTTTCCCTCCTACCCACCCTGCTTCAATGTGGAAACAACCTTGTTATAGTGTCTGAGGTAAATGTTTCATGGTGAATATTTCATGACAGCTGCAGGTTTGCATGGGATGGAGCCTGTTGGCATGGAATCCGGTGTGTGATCAGACTCCCTGGAGTTTGGGCCTCCAGCAGCACATAAATGAGCATGGCTGACCCTGCTGGGTGGCCAGGGTCTTGTTGCCAGGCAGCCTGGGGGACAGCCAACTGAGGTTTGCACCCAATTGGCTCCCGGATTAGCCAATTGGCAGTGGTCTCCAATAGGCAAGGGGATCTGCTCTCCCAACAGGGAATGGTGCAGATCCCCAGGGCGTCTCTGGACTTCATGGGGTGTTGGTGCAGTCTGATGACTACTAGATCAGGCTCCCTCTCCCATGTTGCCCCAACCCTCCTCTGGGGAGGAAATAAAGCTGTGGCCTTGTTTATATCTAACATTGGTGTTTTGCGTCTTAATCCAGCCCAAAATATCCTCCTGCAAGTCAAATAACTTTGCTAGGATAGTACAGGATTAATTCCCCGCTTTGATTTACTGCTATTGAATATAAATAAGGAAAAGGTTATTTCCAAGAATTTTTGTACATTTCTTCATTGAGTTATCTTCCAGTTAACTGGGTTATATTCTACAGGACAGGCATACTGCTGCTGTGCTATGTGAGCTCAGGAGCAGCAGATTCTAGTACGTCTGATGAGTCTTTGACCTATATGATTTCATTTGCTAGCTTAAAGTGAATAGTAATGATAAAGAAGGGGAATTATTTGCACCTGTGTTGCCTGACATCTGCTGCCTATAGTTGCCAAAAGGACCCAGATGCCTTCCACATTAATTAAACTCAAATTGTACCATTCCAAATTAGGAGGAGGCAATTTATATTTGGAATATCAAAGATGATGGTACTGCGCTCTAGCAATAGATTCAGCTCTGCATCTTCAGCTAATGACCTCATCTATCTAAAATGAGTTGTGTTTAAAAACTCACAATGGGACTGAAGTGTGAACAAATCAGATCTTAAACTTTCTCCCGTAACAAAATCGTGGGGCAAATGATCTAATCTGTATGACATGAGTCAGGCTGGGGGTCTCATGCACTCTGGAGGCCAATTTGGCTCAAGGGCATCATGTCGAGGAAGGAGGGACATCAGCCCTACACTGTTTTATTGAAATGTAATGGCTGTGGGGGCTCATTTGCCTCACTCTGGGGCTTCACTTGTATTAACTGGTGCATGAAGCACCCCACAAAAGTGCAAACAAGGCTGCCCTGATCTAATTTGTGTCATTTGTACTCTCTACCTGAGTCCTAAGGCTTGATTTAAAACTAAGAACTGATCATGCTACTTCGCATGTTCCACTGTCAACCACTACAAATGCAGCATTATTGTGCCAGAGATCCATGGTTTGGGATGGTGCAAACACTGCACATATAGTCCCTGGTCTATTTAGTGATCCAGTTCTATAACATACTGTTGCATAAAAAGTTGTAAAAATCTTCTGCTCCATCAATATTGCATTTAAATCAGGCCAACGTTCACGCTACTGAAAGGAATTCATATTTTTCCTGCTCAGTCCCACCTTCATCTTTCTCCCTTTGTCGTGTCCTTTGTTTCAAAAATTTAAATAGAGGTCCTTGGAGTAGCAAATGGCAAACACAACTATAAAGTGCCATGTACATTGATGGGGCTATATTAGTCATCAGGATGACAAATTGTAATGTCTTTAGAAACCTGTTTATAAATGCATTGATTTTTTTTACACATTACATCTTAAATGTCCTCAGTTATCTTAGCTTGTGTTTTAATTTTTTTCTGTTTGTATTTTTTCAGAAAAAATACTAAATAAATATAATTTAAACATTACAGTACAATGAAAAAGATGCCTTACTTAACCCATGACATAATCTTTGTATCACAGTTTTCCAAGGCAATTCAGTCTGGTGTACATCTTTTCTGTTCCTTAAACCAGTCCGTTTTATCAGTTGATTAGTCTCCAAATCTTGATGCCTATTCTTGAACTCTCAGAATTGTTTCTCACACTCAGTGACTCACAAACACAAATCTAGTACCCGCAATGAGGTGCAAAACAAAGAGCGGCCGTGGATGAGAAGGGGCCGCAGTTGATGCGGTGGATGGGTGGGGCAAGAAAGACGCGACAACGTTGGCAGGGTGAGCGTCGTCGCGCTGAAGATGTCAGTGTGCAGAGAGGGGGCCGGGCCCTTTATAAGCGCCGCGTGGCCTGGGATCGCCCTCTCTGCCGCTGATCAAGCCAGAGGACAGACCCACCCGCCCTCCCTTGTTGGAGGATATTGTTTTTGTCACAGCTGCAGAATAGTGGACACGAGGTGGAGTATATGGAGAAGGAACCAGTTTGCGCATTGGGACCTGAGGAGGGGGGTCTCCTTAAGAGATTGGCTGACACCGAGCGTGGCCTTACCCGGTTGGGAAGGTCTGGGGCTCGGAGCCAGGAGGCAGGGATGGTTGCATGTGGTGGACGCCCAGCAGCCATAACTTGCCTTCTCCCCAGGGAGGGCTATGAGGAGCAAGGGATCCTTCCTCCCGGCTGGGAGGAAGGGGGACCCAGGGTGCCCCTTGAGCCTAAGTCAGCAGTCGGACAACTGTGCGGGGTTTACTCTACACCTTGTGCCAGGCCAACCCCTGGTTGTTTGTTATTAAAGCTGTGGCCTTGTTCATGCCAAAACCCGGCTCGCATCTTTATTGGCCTAGTACATCATGCCAGTCAATAGAACACAGGAGTTTCAGAAGTTCTGGTACATCGTTAAGCAGCAAGGCCTCAATTGACAGAGGAAAACGTAATCCAAAACTAGCTGTCTTAACATCTAAACAAGTTTTTAGCTTGCAAACAGGTCCACAACATATGGTGAAAATCCACTCCTGATGATTGGCAATACCCCCATTTGTTCAGTAAATTACTGTAAATGTGACATAAAATATTACTGATGTATCATTTTCAAGAAGCTCTCCTTAAACTGTGATACCATGAACTTAGAGCCAAGTGTCAATGCATACCTCCAAGTTAATGTTGGCTGCCTTGGGGACCCTGAATTCTGTAGAAAGGTGGCATTCAGACATTTTCAATATTAAAGCGGAAGACTGGCTTTTTAAAAGAAAAATACAGATTGAGGTAGTGTTGCAGAAAAGCTAGGACACAGGAAGTCTTCTCAGGCACAGACTGAACGAAATATAAACAAGAAGAAACCAGCAACAACCAATGAAGAATTGCATATCTTGGATAAATATGCATGCCATATGTTGCATATATAAGGATACCCTTGTCATCATGGGAGCAGTTAAATATATTCAGATTACCAACAATCATCACCTTAAAAACATAGCAAACATAGTCATTTGCTGTAACTGTAACTCCAGATTTAATTCCCCATTGTGCAGTTATTGCTGCTGTGAATGCAAAGCAGTTTGCAAAGAGAAATCGAACCATTACAGGGGAGGATTCTATGAACTTTCCTCCATAACTCCCTTGTAGCTGCCATTCCCCCCACATGATAAAGCAACTACATTTTTTTTTAAAGGCCTTGGGTGATGTATTCCGGGAATTACATGTGTCAGGGGACAATGGTGACAAAATGGCACAACGGGAGTGGGAGGCTACAAAATTTGCACTTTCCTCTCCATTCAGCACTGAAACCTACTTGAACTAGAATTTTTCAGGAAAGGTTTGGAAAACATTGGCATAAAGAGGGGAAAACTGTGGGCACATTGATGATTGCATTGATGTATAGATGGTTCTTAAAATACATTCACTCCAGCCTGGGAATCAAGGATGAGTAGAATGTCCATGTTCTATTGGGAATAGAAAACAGACACTGATGCCCCAGCCGGTGTTCTTTTCACACGTTTTCTCACGTCAGTGTCCATATTGCATTTGTTCTTTTCCACACGTGTTTTGTTTCCTCTAGCAATCATTGTGATAGTACATTTCTGTATATCTGGTTTATTTACAGCCATTGGTCATAAATAAACCAGAGATACAACATTGTAATATTGAAATAACCACTAGATGGAGCAGAACAGTTCTGGAAAAGGAGAAAACTTCCTATAGAATGGGCACACGTGATGAAAATAAGAAGTGCGGGAAAAGCTAGAATCAGGGTCATAGTGCCATGGGAAAGGGGGTTTACTATTCCTCTGAATCATTTTCACAATAAAAAATATTCACTTCTGGATGCTTTAAGGTTGGTGGAAAATATAAGCACAATGTGTGGTAACTGCCTTCCTTTCATACCTCAAAGCCAACTCTTTGTCAACCATAGTTTGGCTCTAAATTTCATAGTAGCTATGGACTACATTAGTCACTAAAAATCCATACCATCTCATTCAAAGAAGAGACAATATATATTTTAAAATGCTACTGCTGAGTTTCTTTATAAAATCAATAACTATTGACACTGAATTTTTTTATCCTTGCACTTCAGCAAATTGAAGATCTTCATGGAGTTTTTTTTTAATTCTATTATTTTATATGTTCTCTGGTATCTCAATTTAGTGCGTGCTTCCAAACACAACCACTTTCGTTTCCAACTTGCACAAGGAGCAGGCAAGAAAATTTGTGAAATATAAATTACTACGGCACATGAGAACTGTAATTAAACCTCCCTTCACTCCCTCAAAATGATTTTAATCGTTGTAATTTATCATTATAGTTATTAGAAAGTGTTTTGAGGGAATAAGTTGGAACGAAAAGAATTTTTAAGCCCTAGCTTTAAAAGTCATGTCACTTTTCATTCCAAGAGAGGAAATGGATCACAAGAAAGCTTTAAAAAATCCCCCCAAAATGAATGGAAGCTGGATTCCCCTCCTCATTACCCATTTTCCCTTCTGGGTTCTCCCACTTTGAGGTCTGAGAGAAGTATGCCAGGGATGAGTGTGTGAGAAACAGCAGTTTGAAGCTGGAATGTTTAGAGGGGAAAATTAGTCTCTCCAGCTGAAGTCAAATGAAAAGGACCACAGCACTGCCTACAAAATGAGCCTCTGTTTGCCTTTATTATTCTCCTTGTTTGTTTAATTATTTATTATCTTCACATTTACTAACCGCCACTCCTGGACCCTGCCAGCTCATGGGAGTTTAAATAAATCCTTAAAAACCCACATAAATTACATAAAACGACAATCCAATACTGGTGGCAAAAACCACCAGTATAGACCTCCCCTCTCCTGCTTGTCCATGCTCTACTACAACAGCCACCACCATCCATGGGCAGGGGTATCTACTGGTGATATCCGACCTATGGGACATATACAGGGAGGGACCTGATCTTCTTATCCTGGCCTCAACCAAATTTCTGGTGGAAGAGATCTGACTTGCAGGCCCTGCAGAACTGTGCTAACTCCATCAGGGCCCTTAGCTCATCCAGGAGCTCATTCCACCAGGTCAGGGCCCTGGTCCTGGTCGAGGCCATGCATAACTCCCAGGGACTGGGGACAACCAACAGATTAAAACCCACAGAGCAGATAGCCCTTGGAGGGCATAAGAAGACAAGCAGTCCCTCAGATATGCAGGGCCCAAGCCACAGATGGCCTTAAACTTAAGAACCAAAACCTTAAACGTGATCTAGAAGCTAACCGGTAACCAATGCAGCTGCATCATCACAGGCTGGATGTGGGTCCTCCAGGATGACCTTGAAAGGACCTTAGCAGCCGCATGTTGAACCAATTGCAATTTCTGGGTCAGAGATAAAGTCAGGTCAGTGTAGAACAAGTTACAGAAGTCTAATCTGGAAGTAACCATTGTGTGGATCACTGTGGCCAAGTGTTCTGGGGACAGGTCAGGCGCTAGTGGCTTCACTTGGTGCAGGTGGTTAAACACCACTTGGGCTACCCTCATGATCTGAGCCTCCTTAGACAGGGAGGCATCAAAGGTCACCCCAAAATTCCTGGCAGTAGGTACAGCCTTAAGTTGTATCCCATCCAGGGAGGGAAGGCATGCTTCCTGGTCCTGCCCCCATTTACCCATAAACAGGACCTCCATCTTAGGCAAACTAAGTCTAAATAAAACAAATATTATCAATGCTTTGTATGTTTCTGATGCTGTCTCTCCTCCAAAGGAAGCTAAACCTTAGAATGCTTCTCCTGGAATTTGTTACCATTCAAGGAAATGGGAAGTGTAGAAGAGCTGGTTTGGATACTTTAATATCTGGTACATCACATGGGCACATAGACATTTGTAGATTCAACATGGCTTCAGTGTTTGGCATAACCCAACCCTTGAGAAAGACATCTACCTTCTCACACAGAGTCAGGATGGTTGGCACACTTGGGGATGTGCGTTATTCACTTACACAACTGTCCTCTTGATATAATTAAGAAGAAAAGGTAAGGACAGTGAAAACGTTGAGAGGTAGTTTCCAGTGCCTTGTGAAAATTATTCTGAATAGCTGCCTTCCTGTTCTGCTCATGTTTGAATTTAATCATTCAAATGAGTTATTCTATAATCCTTCTTCATGTTCATTAGAAAATTACTGAATCTCCTTTCAGGCACGTTAATACATTTTCCTTTGCAACAACATCCAAAGCTTTCCCATGATTTTGGCTGCTATCCAACTGAAACCCTCTGTTTCTCTCTCTCTCTCTCTCTCTCTCTCTCTCTCTCTCTCTCTCTCTCTCTCTCTCTCCCCCCCCCCCCTTTGCATCTCTCAACCAAGATCTCATCTTATAAAATGTATGGCCCAGTCCTATATTTACTTGGAAATGATATTATGTACAAAGGGCCTTACTTTTCTTTGTAACAATCTTCCTACTTTTAACAATGTTTTCCATAGGATACCACGCAGCAGCAATGCTCTGATTTTTTTAATCCATTTTTGTTTCATCCTGCCTCTCAGTCACAATTGGCTCTCAAAGCAGGGATTTTAAAAATGCAAATGGCATTAAAACGGAGTTCGTGTCCTATAGGGAAGGAATTCTTAAGTGAGTGGAATGCAGGCATGATGGAGAGGTGCCTGGCACCTTCCCGTCCTCTCTCTAATGGACTCATTAATGGTGTTTGATAGCTGGAGGGAGGGAGTTCTCTGCTGGATCCAGGCCAAAACAGCATAGCATAGTGTCTGCCTTCCAGCTGAAGACCTCACTTTTTGGCAGTTAGAACTATATGCAGACCCTTAATTCTTTCCTGTGCTTGCTAATTACATTGGTTTAGAATGTTAGACTGGGATCAAGGAAGATTTGGGTTCATGTCTTCGCTCTGCCATGAAGTACACCTTAAGCAAGATTCCCTAAGCCTCACCTTCCTTACAAGATGGATGAGTGGGAAAATAGGAAAGGAAGTGCAGCATATGCTACTGTGCCTTTGCTTTGTTGAAGAGCAATGATCCAAGCTCATTCAAAGAATGGGAGTACCACAGAGTTAGTTAATCTGGGTGGCTACAGATGTTTGTGTATATATCTGTTCATAAGAAAGAGCCAATGACCATTCATTTTACAAATGAAATCAGGAATTAGCCCCTGGATACATGTGGGGTCTCATTTACACATTGAACTGTACATGTGTTGAATATAGCATCAGAATTACTCATTGCCCTTATGAAGAAAAATCAGCTGCACACTGCACACTGCACACTAACTGAACATGCATTCATTGTAATTAACAAGCAGGGCTAGAATTAACACAGTTTTGAAATTTAGGGTCCTGAGCTGGATAGTTCAGGCTTGCCTGGTCTTGTCAGGTCTTGGAAGCTAAATAAGGCCCGTCCTAGTGGCCAGCATTCACCAGGAGACCACTAAGGAATATCAGTGTAGCTATGCAGAAGCAAGCAATGGCAAACAACCTCTCAGTGCTTCTTTCATTGAAAGCCCTACAGGCTGTAACCTGATGGCAAAAAAATGGCTGTAACCTGATGGCAAAAAAATGAAATACCATCTAGGGATGGGCAGGGCACAAAATGCATTTTTGCAGTTCAGTTCATGGCGTGTGGATGAACCAGAAACTGAACAACAAACCTATATGAATCAGAAGGCTGGTTCACAAACCAAATGGGTCCATATGGGTTCATAACTCCTGTTGTCTGCTCCCCTGCTTTTGGCAGGGAACAGAAAACATGGGTTTAAATAGCTCCAAGCCATTTCAACCAGTGTTTTCTGCTCTCTGCAGAAAGAAGTCATTTAAGTGGCTCCAGCCATTGAAACCGAACAGCTAAGTGAAGCAATGCGACAAAGCTTTTTGGTTTCAGTAATTTGGGGTTTAGCCCAGAAGAGTCTCCTTAAACAGCCCAGAAGAGTAAGGGGTGGCACCTAGGGAAGATGAAGTTTGGGGAGGGAGTTCAGTGGAATGTAATTTATTTATTTAATTTGTATACCACCCTCCCTTGCAGGCTCAGGCAGGTACACAACAATGCCACTGAGTTCACCACCTGAAGCTGCCATAGGGAGCTAACATCTGTAGCCTGGATAGCAGTCATAATTCTGAGAGATGTCAGGTGCCACTGAAGGCTGGGAAGATAAGGGGCAACATTGTTCTATGTGTGGGTACGGATCCATGAAGCTGCTAAGTCTGGAGTCAAGTTGGGTTTTCCCAAAAATGCTGGCAGCCAAGGCAAACTATTTGTTAGCAGCAACTCACACCAATTTAGGGATGTTTACTTGATGCACATTAGTCATTAATACACTATTTAAACCACATACTAGTGTCTCATTCCTTTTTCAGTGTTCTTGTTTTCAGTTGCGAAATCGTGTCTGACCCATCGCGACCCCATGGACAATGATCCTCCAGGCCTTCCTGTCCTCTACCATTCCTTGAAGTCCATTTATTCAGGGTTGCTGGTTTAAAAAAATGAAATATTCCTTTTACATTTAAGAAATGTAAGAAAAGAATAAGCCAAGCCTTGTATGCTGAGTAATCTATAGTTCCCTACAGTTGTATATTCTGAAATGTTGCTTGTCAGAGTTTACTATTTTTAGCAGAGCTGTTGTTGTCAGAAAAGGGGACAAGAGATGATATGAATAGACAGAGGCTGATTCAGGAGAAAAAGTCCTAAGACAATGAATCAAAATTATCAGTGTATGTCAAGCAATAAAACCCCCAGAGCATTAACAGGTCTAGAAAGGTCCTTGTGTAGTGTATGTGATCAAGCATGCAGGCACAGGAGAGGGGGGGAGGGGAGAATCGCAATGGTCCAAGTTCCAAAGAAGCATAAATTAGCCTGCCCTTCAGCATCAGTCAGTGCTACAAAAGAAGTAGAGTTAAGGCAGATGATGAGGGCTAAGGAGGTAGGAAAGCCAATTAAACTGGAGGTCAAGCTTTTGTGAAAAAGGATTAAAAACCATGGTATTTGAATTTGACAATGAGATGAGCAGCAATAGTCTGGAGCAACAATGGCAAGAGCAAAGAAGAGAACAGAAAGAAATGATGGCCAGGAAAGCACAGAGAAGGAAAAAACTGGGTTGCTAGAGATGGAGCTGTCTGTTGTCCATAGCAGCAAAATGTAAATATCTGTTTAATTGACATGTTTTTCACTGAGTGATTCTTCCCCTCTCTCTTCCATAGATAAATGATAAATCAACACAATTTTTTTTTAATGTACATTTCGAACTGGACATTAAAAGAGCAAAGTGAGGTGCATTTATAAAGACAGTTTATTAACTATACCTCAGAGGAATAGTAAGCTACACAGATGGGCTTTGACATCAAAACATGTTGTTAATCCTTTGGTTATCTCAGTTAGCAGAGGCTCATGGTACAGTTCTATCAAAGGAACTGCAACATTCCAGACTACATGGAAACATGCTTGCTTAAACATAGTTTCACATTATAATTTCCTGGCTTCCTTCTGACATGGCACTCTTCAACTGCAGCAAGATTGCTCTGCGTGGAATCATCTAAATCTATTAGGATTCTGTTCCTGAACTGTTGAATCAGATCTTGCTCTTTTGGCTTCAGTTCAATGACCGCTACTCAAATGTAAAACTGGATCCAAGGTATGGTCAGAAGCTGCATGATGCAGCAGCTTGTCAGATTGAACAGGGCTTCCAATTTCAGGATATTTGGGGGTTGGCTAGGTATTGTGGAGTTTGGGCAGTGGAGGGATTCCAGCAATAATATGATGCTATAAATATTTTATTGTTTGTTTGTTTGTTTGTTTGACATGCGGCTAATGGTGGGTTACGAAACTGATGCCCAATTACAATAAAACCCCCAATAAAATCCCATTAAAACAATATTCAACAATCTATAAATCATGGTGGCTAAAAAATCAACCCTTACCCCACCATGGCTGACTGCCAGCCAAGCATCAAGGGGGACAGCATCCGCTGGTCACCAGTATGGTGGTAGATCTTCCTTATGGGGGGCCTATCTGATCTTCTGACTGCACTGACCTCAACCATATACCTGATGGAAGAGCTCCGTCTTACAGGCCCTGCGGAACGCCACAAGGTCCCGCAGGGCCTGCTACTCACATATCATTACTCATGGTGGGTTACAATCATAAATATACATTAAAATCCCCCTAAAACAATAATAAAATCCCTATAAAAATCCACCCTCCAGACAGTGAAAGTTCCCACCCACCCCCTGATATAACAGTCCTTTTGATGGGTGAGTGCCTTGGGGCAATTCCAGGGGTGCCTTATGACCTGAGCCAGCCAAAATGTATCATGAACTTTTGTTCATGAGCCAGTTTGTGCCCATCCCTAGCCATTAAGGTCATCCTCCAAAGCTGCTTTTTCCTCCAGGGAAACTGATCTCTAGATTCTCAGATGTGATTTCAGAGCTTCAGCCCCTACCTGGAGACTGGCGATCCTAGGTCAATACCTAGAAATGAGTAGATTTCCTGGGAATTTGCCTTCCCTGACTGGAGGAAGGTAAGCAAAAAATATTGGTGCAAATAAATAACAATTTCAAAGCCACTGTTTCATATCACAGATTCCAGTTTTATTAGAATCCCAAATTTAAAAGTATGACATTTCCCAAATGCCTATTGCAAATGTTCCCAGTCCCCAATTTACAAATGTAAAGAATTAAAAGTTTCCAGTAACAATTTAAACATTCATAAAACTCAGGGAGGAGGAGAGGATCCTGTGTGTGTGTGTGTGTGTGTGTGTGCGCGCGCGCGCATGCACATGCATGCATGCGTACAATGTAGAGTGGACTGCTGCCCAAAGAAAAAAGAAAAAATGCCCCAAGCCGGAGGCAGCATTACTGAAGTCTGCTATACTTTCCCAGCAATCTGCAGCTCCCCTGTCCATTGCATGCTTTTATAATTAGTGTGTCTGTGTATGCCAAAACCCCTGATTCGGCTGTCTAGCAGAGACAACACTTTGCAGGCGAAATGAATTTTTCCAAGCGCTCTTCCATCAATACATTGCAGACAAATGAGATTCCAGTCTCATCTATTATTGCCAAATTAGTTTCCGTTCCTGCCAACTCTCATTGCAACAGGCAGCGTTCTGTTTTCTTTCTTATCAATACTGCCAATAGGAGCTTTTTTTTGCGTACAGAAAGTGTGACACTTCCTATAGCAATGTAACAAGGCAGTGCTTCTATTTCTGCTCCTCCAACCACACCATGTCAGCAGAAAATAGGTTATGGATGGAGTGGAGGGGGGGTGAGGAGAGAGAACCCATGGATCTTACAGTCTGTATCGTTGTAAAAGCTAGTATTGTGTGTTGTTAGCACATTACAAAGAAGTCCATTTTCTGTTTTGGCCTCTGTTTATCCCATATCAAGCATTCGTACAGCCACATTGATCGATCTCGAGTCTAAATGAGCTTGCCAAGCAGTGAATGGAACTAGATAGGGAATAATGAAATTGTGTGTTCATTTACAGCAAACCTTTTCATGGCTATTATGGGTGTGTATTGCTACGCCAGTTTAGAGCTGTTGGATAAATTTTAAATGATTGAGGCAATCTAAAGTAGGTAAGAGAGTGTTCCAATTATTTGGAGACAAAGGGGGGGGGAGAAAACCTTGGAAGGCTGCTGTGTGAATGCATGGGTTTGCTGTGCCATATTAATTTTATTTAATAATCTTTGGTGTTATTTTAAAAAATCCTACAATAATATTTTCCTAGATGGCAGCATTTCCAGAACAGCAAAAATCTGGTCTCTAACCTTAATATAATGTGCCCCAATTCCTGCTTTCAGGTCAGAGAGTGTAGGGCATATGGGCAACTAGGTTGGCAGCAAAGGATGGTGGTAATTTAGTTGATAAACGGGATAAAGCCCATTGTATCCAGGAACATAACGGGTGCTAGCACCCGGGGGTGAGAAGTGGAAGGTGAGGGTAGGCTCACATGTGAGTGCATGGGCATGAAGGGGGCTTGTGGAGGTGTGTGTGCAAATGAGGGTGTGGAGGGGTAAGACAGGGTGTGAAGAAAGTGTGGTGGGGAAGGCTTGTTGTCATTGGGTGATGACTCACCTTTGGCAACTGTGGCATAGTTGTTTTCTCCGTAGCTTACAGGAGGATCTCATGGTAGACGATGAGGTCTTGTAATGAGGTCTTGTAATGATGAGGTCTGAATGTGGGGGCGGCATGACCTGTTCTGGACCAGGTGTAACATGGACTCTGAGGTCTTGGAAGCTGACACTCACCCAGGACTGTGCCGAGGAGGGCTAGGTAAGCAGCAGGCTGGCATCCCCAGTTACAGTACCAGAGTTCAAAACAGTTCAAAATATCCATTTTCTCTAGGTAACTGATCTCTTTAGTTGAGAGCTCTAATTCTAGGGTATCCCCAGGTTCCACTAGGAGACTGGCATCAACAATTACAGTACCAGGGAGTTCACCCTTCAAAACATCAAAACTGAAATTCTAGGGGGCCCTTCCCTCCACCTGGCCTTCCCTTCTGTTTGTGGTGTAGGTGGGGACCATCGAGCTTTTCTTGGCCTGCAGCCATGCTGCAGAGTTGGCAGGAGGCAGCATGGAGGCATGTGCTGGTGGCCTCCATGTCAGGTGGGCAGGAGGGATGGCCTAGCAGCCCCAGGGTCTGTAAGAGGGGGAAGGTGGTGCTTGGGGTGGTGGTGGGGTGGGTGCTCCCCCTCAGCTGGCTTCCCTAAGCTCTGTAGGCAGGAGCCATTGCCTCATGAGGGCAAAGCCGAAGAGCCCCATGCACTCCTGGCAGCTTACTCACCTCAGGAGACGTGTCTGAGGGACCAGGGACTGCAAAGAAGTGGCAAAATTGTGGGAAGATGGATAGGGGTGGGAGTTCTATTCCGATTGTACAGCCAGTGGGTGGACGGCCAGTCAGAGGTGGACAGGTACCAATGATGGAACTGATTGGCCCATAAACATTATCACCAATTCCTCCCAGGACCCCTTACTTCTTTTATTTAGATACTCATGGTTACAGGTGATGATGATACTCTGAAAAACATAAAAGATATAGGCACAACTGTATGAGGATTTATTTATTTTATAAACCATGCTGTCTCCGTACCATTATACCATGCTGAACTAATTCTATGATTTAGACAGAAACAGTACCAATAAATATGTCCTTGAAAATATTTGGTGTATACATATCTTTACATTACTCCTTTTGAGTGAGTAAAACTTTGTCTTCGTTCTATATTGTTAAAAACCTTTCTCAAAGCCAATAAAATATTCTACTAAATGGCATGAAGTCTAAAAGAAAAATTCAGGGAAGAAAAATGGAGATCTATTTTTATCCAAGGCATAGCTTTCACAATTAGCCTTTCATTGAGAGAGAACCTGCTAAAGATGGTTCACAGATGGCATCTGACACCCTTCAGGTTAACCAACATTTATAAAAATAATAATATCAAATGTTGACACTGCAGTGAGAAGAAGGCAAACTTCTTTAACATGTGGTGGAAATGTGATCGTGCCTACAACTTCTGGGTACAAATAGCTCAGATAATGACAGTTGGCCTAGAGATAGAAATTCCATGTAGTCCAGAGACAATGGCTGATTCTGCACTTACTTTGTTTATTCCATTGTGGATCCTGCTGAATTCAGATCAATTTGAGCTCAGGTCTTTCTCCACTCCCCCCACCCCTTGAAACAGAAAAGTGTTCTGCACATGATTAGGTAAGCCCAGAAGTGGGGGAGCCAGGTACAGCATGAGCCTCTTTCTTTCTTTTCTTGAAGGGGGGGAAGGATTGGAAACAGCAGAGGAGGGGGAATAAATCCAAGAGGAAAATATCTGCCAAGAGAAGTTAGGACTTCTGGAGCTTTCACCAAGGAATGAGGGAGCATTTGAACTGATGCCCTGGCCAATCAGGGCTTTTCTACAGCATTGGAGGCTCGAGGCAGCTAGTTATTTCGGAAAAAGCAGAGAGCTGCACCTTTACTCAGCCAATTTTTCAAATGTTGAGGGTTATATCGAACCAGGATATCATAGGGGAAAGGTAGGGCCACTCTGGATATATCATGCTTGTTGCAGATGAAAAATTTAAATCACCCAAAATCAAAATGGAAATCGCATTCAGTGTAGATGGCAGGGACTGAATCGACCTGGGATTGTGCAAATTCAGCCAATGTTATTAAATTATCTTCGTACTATTTCAGGTGAATATAGGATCATTGCTTTGCATATGATTACAGCTGTCATACCAGTATATGCTAGACAATGGAAAGAAAATATCGCTCCTAAAATCCAAGACTGGTTATTGAAAATATAGTTAAATTAACTGCCTTAGTTAAATTAACTACATACCAAAACAATAAAGATATAGGGAACCTGGATTCTATATGGCCTAAGCAATATAAAAATGTCAGTGATAATATTTTAGGATGCAATTTTAGGATATTTTATTATTGTTATAATAGTCTTGCATTGTGTACACTTAATTGTTTTTGTACATATAAAGTCACTTTTTAAATACATTTTTAAAAGGAAAAAATGTTCAGGCAATGGAGATCAGGTCCCATAGAGAAAATGACCACTTTGCAGGGAGGACTCTGTGGCATTATACCTCACTAAGGTCCCACCGCTCCCCAAACCCCACCATCACCAAGTGGCAGAAGTAATTTCGGCAACTTTTGTTACATATGTTTTCAGAGCAGTGTAAGGGTGATGAATCAATAATGAGAACACAATGAATGTGAACTAGAAAATATTGTAGAAGCTTTAGGAGTCTGGAAGTGATGTTAAATTAGACAAAACTGCAGGATAGACATACAATATTATTCACTGGCTATTACATGAATGACCAGCAGAGTTCCATAACTGTAAAATACCAGTGCTTAGCCAAGTGCTCTTAATTCTTGAGCTTAAGTTTTTCTGTTTGGTTTTCATTTGCTGAATGTATTAATAAAAGAGAAGGAATTCCATAGTTGGATGTGCAGGCGACAAGTTGGATCCAGCCAACTTAATCATTCATTGTTCAGTGATAAGGAAGGGGACTCACTAAAGCCAGTCCCAGGCAGAGTCTGCACTTACTTTGTTTATTCCATTGTCAATCCTGTTGAATTCAGATCGCTTTGAACTCGGATCTTCCTCTCCCCCCCCTTCCCCAATAAAACAGGAAAGTCTTCTGCATGTGGTTAGGGTAGTTCAGAAGGGGGGGGGGAGCCAAGCCTCTTTCTTTCTTTTCTTGAAGGGAGGGGGGAGAGGATCGAAAAAGGCAGAGGAGGGAGGAAAGATCCAGAATCGACAGAAGTTGAGAGAAATTAGGGGCTTCTCCTTTAAGGGAAGTCTGTCACATGACTACCTGTGGCCAATCATGGGTCCTCTACCATGGAGGAGAGCCCAGATTCAAAACAGCCTGGTTTCTCTATTCCGAATCTTGAAATATTGAGCGTTAAAAGCACTCCGAGATATCGCACAATAAAGGTATGGTCACTCCATATCAATCCTTCTTCCTGCAGAAGAAAAATTTAAATCACCCCAAATCCAAATGGAAATCACATTCTGTGTAGAGGGCAGGGACTGAATCGATCTGGGGTTGGAATAAAAGCTCCGTGCAGTTTACACCCCATTGTCCATCCTGAGTACTGGAGTTATACTTCAGTGGACTCCCCTATCTGCAAGACTGCCTCTCCACCTATGTTCTTTCACAATAGCACAGCTTAGTTGATCAGGACTTCCTGTTGATAGCATTCTGTAAATAAGCCAGTTAAACAACTGCCTGTATACATGCCTTCTTTCTAGTGCCCTCCTGGGGAATGGCCTACCTAAGGTCAGGAAGATTCCCATGCTCACAAGCTATGTAGGATGAAATTGTTTAAGAGGACATGCTCCATGTAATCTGCCCAGAGCCCTAAAGAATGGGTGGTATAAAAATCCAAATAAATAAACAAAAGAAATAAAAAGAAATAGCACTAGATCATAATGGATTGCTCCAGAAAAAATGCACTGTGTTTCTGCTTTTGTAGTACCACATTCTGAATTGTTTAATGTGCCATGTTATTTAGGTTTTGTTCAGACAGCAGCTCTGCTTGAAATATCTGCCATCCTACCCCAGTTACAATGCTCACTAGATGTATCATCCTATTGATTGCATTGAT
Source organism: Paroedura picta (assembly GCF_049243985.1). NCBI lineage: Eukaryota > Metazoa > Chordata > Lepidosauria > Squamata > Gekkonidae > Paroedura > Paroedura picta. Next base: position 33,204,071 of record NC_135379.1, read on the forward strand.
GCATAATGTATTATCCACCTTACGTATCAGTGAGAAATGTAAACTATCAGTAACATTAAAAAATTCAAATATTAAAGTTTCCATTCTACATAACAAGTTGCTATTCTCACTTGCGTTGGAGCACTGGAGGAAGCGGAGATAAAAGGTTTACAGCTGTTCACATCAAAATCTAAACTCTCCTTATAATATGAACACCTTGCCTGCTCTCCAGAAGGACCTGCTCATAAACTCACACATCACCAGTCAATTTTTTGGTCTCCAGGAGCATCTAATGAGGTAACCAGGTTCTAAATCCTCTCCCAAGCTGTCATTTTACAGGACACAAGGTACCAAAATAGATTCCTAAATAAAGAAGCTGCCTGCTTGCTGATCTTTTGCACACACAAAAAGACCTTTTCCCCAGTGCATGGATGGCACCAATCAAGCCAAATGCAGTTTCCTTACAGTAATGGTGACCTCACAGGACCCAGAGCTTTCCCAACTCTGAGAGACATCTCAGAAGATTGTTGTTTGCAAAATGCTGCATAGAAGAAGAGTTGGTTTTATGCTCTACTTTTTGCTACCCAAAGGAGTGTTGAAGTGGCTTAGAATTGTCTTCCTTTCCTCTCCCCACAACATGCAGGTGGGGTTGAGAGAGTCCTAAGCAGAGTTTCACCCTCAATTGACTTAGAAGGGTACAGTGGCATGGGATTGCATTGTAAATGATCTCTCCATACCCTCAACTAGAAGAGAAGCCTGGGCTACACATGAATACCCTATACAATTCTCACCAGATATTATTATAGGCAAGGAAAGAACATCAGGGAATGACGGAAATAATTTTAACCCACAAATTCTCAAGAGAATTTATTGAGATTTCAACAGTCAGTGGCATGGTAATACTGATAACAAAGAATGCTATAATGCTATAACAAAGAATGCTATAATGAAAGATTTCTTGGGTGATAGTAAAAGAAGAACAGATACATCATCTGCTCTTCCCTTCTCCTTTTGATGGATGCCCACTACGGAAATATACTGACAGTGCTGGACCTCCAGCAGGTACAATTTTGACAGATCTATTATTTCTGCTTCCAAAGCTGTCAGAAGAACAGATCTCTCACACAGCGTGATATGATAACTGTATGTAGACAAGCTGGCTTCAGGATTGCTGCTTGAAATATTGGCGTGAGGTTGCTGTATTAAATATCTGTTCATCTTGTCATAACTTGGATTTCCTGCTAACATCCATCCTGATCTTTTCTCCTCTTCTCCTCTGTCAGGTTACAAATAGAAACAATTAATATAAATGTTGCAGAGCACTCTACCCTTTTCAACCTGAACACAGGATAATAGTCATCAGCATGAACTGGAAGGAAATCTAAGGAGGGTTGCCAGTTCCCCCCAGGCACTGATGGGGTGGGGGGGAGGGGGTAGGGCTGCCAGATCCAAGATGGGAAACTCAAAGAGATTTGAAGATGAAGCCTGGGGAAAACAGGGACCTCTATGGGGTACAATGTCATAGATTCCACCTTCCACAGCATCCATTTTCTCCAGGGGAACTGATCTTTATAGTCTGAAGATAAGCCATAATTCCAGGGGATTTCCAGGTCCTATCTGAGGGCAGGCATCCCTAAATCTAAGTGGGTTGGGAAAGCTGACATGTCAGACCTGGATCCTGACAAGGTAAAACAAAGAGAAAGGGATAATCTATCTCTTGTTTAAGGCTAATAGTTGCTAGATTAATGATTAAACCTGGCCCAAAAGCCATTGTTTATGTTCAACTTTTATAGCACGTATTTTCCATAATTGTTCTAGGTGGTTCACAATATCTGTTTAACCTCTAAGAAATATTTCTATCATTCATATGAAGCAAAAGAGGAGGAGGAGGAGGAGGAGGAGGAGAAGAACTGGATTTTTGTACTTCATGTTTTACTACCTGAAGGAGTCTCAAAGCAGCTTACAATGGGCTTCCCTTCCTCTCCCCACAACAGGCACCCTGTGAGGTAGCTGGGGCTGAGAGCATTCTGAGGAAGCTGTAACCCAAGGTCACCCAGCTGGTTTCATATGGATGAATGGGGAATCAAACCTGGTTCTCTAGATCAGAGTCTGCTGCTCTTAATCACTTCACCAGACTGGCTCTCAAGACCCCAGATACTATGTGCCAAAATAGTTTAGGGATACATGTGCTAGGAGATGCCACCATTCCCTTTCAACTTGCCACTTCTTGAGCGTTCATAACTCAAGGCTTCCAAGCCAGATCCCTTTCCCTTGGAAACATTAGAGAGAAATCCAGTCTCCTCTCCTCTGTTTTATTCTCACAATAACCTGTGAGGTAGGTTAGCTCAAGGGTGTGAGACTGGTCCAAGATCACCAAACAAGTTTCCATGGCAGAGTGAGAACTTGAACCTGGGTCTCCCAGATCCTAGTTTGACACTGGAATGATTCTGCCACTCTGGAAAGAAAACATAGAAACATGACTAGACAACGGTCAAGATATGATTCTATTAGTAGCAATCAAATAAACATTTTCATGTACGGAAGAATATTTTAAATATTTATAAAAGCTGTGTAACATGACCAGGAAAGGACTAACCATTAGATCCTATGGAAATGTACTCAGAAATAAGAGCATCTATGCTCTAGAAGCCCACTCTGAAGTTAGCATACAGCAGTTTAAAATATACTTCATATAGAACACTTCTCCTGAAAACCATATAGAACAACTGTAGGATGGTCGCAATGAGATAGTAAATCTACCTTCCTCCCAGGTCATCAATTAATTTAAAAACCAGTATAATTACTTCTAAAACTGTTACATATCAAACCACCAGGGAGAGAAAGGCTCAAGGGTGCTTTGAATTGCACAAGTGAGGTCAGTTTCAAATTTAATTGAGCATGAAGGCAACAGAAGCCCCTCTCCTGCAGTTAATAGATTCCTAAACCAAATTCCTTATTGAGGCCTATGCATACAGCCACAGAAACCTGTTAAGATTTCTCACAGTATACTTACTTTAATGCTTTTGGTGCCTAATTACAGGTGGCTCAAATGGGAATGTGATGAGCAGAGGACAGAGCTATTACCCAAATGTACCTTCCAGCTTGATATAACTTCCTCTTGCAAATATGAGAACATCTCAATCATATCCAGGTATTCGTCCTTTGAGTAATGAGCGCAATTGTTTTAGTAGCCTCTGTAGAGCCACATACACACTCAAAAATGGAAAGCGTTCCCGTTAAGAAAACTTTCCAGTGCTAGAATTGTTCCCAGAGAGCTTTTAGCCTTGCTTTAATAAAATGGGCTTCTGGTGGTATTATAAATCATGGCAGTGACAAAGGGAAACTAAATATGTTTCTGGGTTGCTTGTTCTACCCCAGCAGAGATGCAAACCAAGCAGGAAGGCTGTAGTGAACTGAAGTAGCCAGCATGAAGGCTGAAGAGAAGACCCCTCTGTTCTGGGCACCCCTCTTTCAGGAACACTTGCTCACTCTCTCACAAAAGCCAAGCTGATTGTGTGTAAACGCTTACAAACTTTTACAAAGGGAAAACAAGAAATCTGAAGCATTTCTAGGATGCATCAAATATTCTAAACAACTAGGATTGCCGTTATTTCAACTGATCTCCAGGGGCTTATCTGCACTGGGCTTTTAAAGCTCGTTGGCCTCAGTTTTTAAAAGGCCATCTGCAAATAACCCCAATCTCCACTCTGATCCTGGTCAGTTTTTTCTCTACTTTGCATTGCTTAGACTTGACTCTACAGTCACACTACTTATTATAGCAGAAGAAAGAACCCAGAGCTGGCAACCCTACTAACCACACTTGTGAGCTGTGATTCTTTCAGCTACACCAAAGCATTATGCATAAGGAATTATTTCATTTTTATCCTCAAAATAAGTCTGTAAAGGAGATTAATGAGTGAACACAAGCACATTTGAGACTGGGACTCCCTAGTCCAGCCCCAGTTTAAGGATTCACAGGGCCTGTAGCTCCAGAGGCAGTTTAAGGATTTGCAGGGCCTTAGCAGAGCACAACTGTTTCTGTTACTTGTGCTGTAACAGCAGGACACTCTTCCAAGATAGTTGGAACTTTTCATTCTGCAAGCCACATAAATATGAAGCCCCCCTAACTGTATAGCACCTTTAGGCCTCTGTGGCATATGCTACATGTGCTATTAGGACAAACTGCCTCTGCTCTATTCGGCATTCATAGTTTTCATTGTGCTACAAGGCCTTCGTGTAGTCCCCAGTCACTATCTGTGCCTCATAAATTACTTCCAGTATTGAAAGTTGCTAAGAAATGCAATCTTTAGGGTGATGGATCTATCTAGCAACACATTTATGAGCATAGAATAAAGGGAACTGTACTTGCAGAAAGCCTTCATGGTCTATAGCTAACCTATCTGCTGGCCTTGAGCCACAGCCACAATCCCCCTTAAACGGAAAAACACAAATTAAGTCCACCTGATAGTTTTAAAATTAAGAAATCCATCTTTTAAAAAAACAACTCCAGTTTTCCTTAAAGTTTTCAAGTAGACAAAGATATGTTATTTCAAAACAATGGTTCAGCTGTTATCTGATCCCTTCCAGTTTCCTTCTTCCCCAACCACTGGCATCATAATAAATCAAGCCATGACTGCCTTTGGATTACTCTAAAGCAACAGCATCTTGTTCACAGTCTCTAAAAGCCTGTCCCCATGCATTGCAGACCAGCGATAACATGTGACTCGGGACATTCTAACAGTTGGAATATCAGAGAAATGTGGATGTAAGTAATAGGGAACAAATGGATTTTCAGGAGGAACAATATATATATATACCCCTTAGGCTCATGCTGAAAGATCTCAACACAGAATACTACCTGTTGTTTGTGGTGGTGGAAAATGCCATCAAGTCAAATCAAATCAATTACACACGTTTTCTTCCATTGTCCATTTTATTCCTCGATTCTCACTGCAGTGTAAAAGAGAACTGCATTCGGATGAACGTAAGATTCAGTTTCTTTTGACATCCCAGAACCCTGATATAATGGAATCAGTTGCAAAGTTTTTATATCTTGCCATGAGAAATCATGAATGTATTATGTCTTACTCTAAAGCATGATCCTTGCCTTTGTTTTCTCTAGCAGTGGATCCTTTTGCACTTTCCCTTCTTAATAATAAAGTCAAGTCTCACCCAACTTATCGCAACGTCATAGGGTTCTCAAGACAGGAAATGTTCAGAGGTGGTTTGCCCTTGCCTGATTCTGCACAGCAACTCTGGACTTCCTGAGTGGCCTCCCATCCAAGTACTAACCAGGACCAACACTGCTTTGCTCCTGAGAACAGGTGAGATTGGGCTAGCCTGGGCCAGCTAAGTCAGGGACTCGATTGCCGCTTGTGCAGGATGTTTATTTAACTGCTTTGGGACTCGCTTTGTCTCAAAGGGGACGCATGTATAGTTTTGAATCAGTTGGGTGTTATGTGCTTACATTATTTCTCCAAGAAAAGCCTTAAGTCAAGAGGGCTCAGTCTTGAAAGTCTCCACTTAAAGTGATCTCAGTGAAGACCTCTGTGTGGACAACTGCTGTCAGTCAGAGGAAATAATATTGAAATCAAATTGTCTGATTTCACATATGGCTTCCCTAATTGCTAGCCATGTTACTGAATACCAGTATCTGGATTAATGTTCATGTTGTTGGGTAAGCTCAGTTCACCATCCTTATTTTTATTTTAAGCCCTGGATAGTATTCTTTTTGTTCACAAATTTTATTCACAAATGGAAAGCTTAATCTCCCCCACCCCCCTTCCCTTTATAACCTTCTTTCTGGCAGTTCCCAATTAACTTCACCCCATGACTGCAACTCCTCTGTATTTTTCCTATTGCCTTAATCAATTAATTAAACTCAACAAAAGTGGGAAAGTTTTAGCGTTTTTTCTAACCCAAAGTGGTGGTCTCCTAAATAGTTGGGGGACATTAGCTTAAAGGAGAAAGTGGGTAACTGGGATTCTCAACTATTGTTTATTGTGATTTTTCCCTTAAGAGAATTCTTGCAATAAAACAGGCTGATATTCCACTGGAAATGAAACGCTGAGAGGATTGATCTGTTTAACCTGGAGAGAAGACTAAGAAGTGATATCATAGCCCTCTTCAAGTATTTGAAGTACTGTCATATAGAGGATGGAGCAGAGTTTTCTGTTGACCAGAACTAATGAGATGAAATTAATACAAAATAATTTTCAGCTAAACATCCAGGAGAAATTTCTGACAGTTTGAGCAGTTCTGTATAGCCTGTATGGCCCCTTCCAACTCTATGATTCTATGATTCCTTCTGCCTTTGGAAAATTTAGGCCCATTCCGCACAAGGATCAATGTGGCAAATTGCTTGCAGAAAGAAATAACGGAATTTAAAATAGTGGAATTAGGCATAACGCATACCTGCCTTTGTAGTGGAATCCAGTAGCGTTTCAATCGTTTCCCACAGGTTTCCGGTCTCGCCAAAAATCGCTAGAAAGGAAGTGATTTTTTCCGTGCTTTGTTACACCCCTGGCCATCAATCAAATGAACAGCCAACGGGTGGTTGTTATCATGCTCTGGAAAAGCCCCTTTCCCTTTAAGAACAGGGTTTTTTTAAAAAAAGAAAAACACAAGTTGCAACGAATATGCCTTGATTTCTTGATTCCTTGCTTCCTCCTAACGTAGAGACCCATCTAGCTGGAAGCTGGCGTGTGAGCTGCCAATTCATCATTGCCATGCTCCCCCGAGTGAAAAAAAATCCCCCCCCTTGCATAGGCGCAATTTTCATCCAAAAATAAAGGGAACTTGCAAACAGGGCTGTGTTCTGCTTGGTGACTTAGGGGAGCTTTATAGCAGCTCTGTGGAGGGACTGCAGCCGGAGAAGCCTTGCTGGGTGAATGAAGTCTCACCGGCTCATTGCTCTCCTCTTGCTCCAAGATAAAAAAATGGCGATCGCTTCACTGGAAGTTCAGAGGAGAGAGCCAGGGGGAGGGACTTTGCTGAAACCGCAACAATGGGAATGCACAGAACGTTTTCGAAACTGTTGCAGATTGTTTGCAAGAGTGTAGCGCTTTCCAGAGGGTGAATCCACTTTTGGCAATTTCCCTGGAAGCGCTACAACGAAGCGCTTTTGGCGGGTCTGTTTCAGGAGTGTGGCAGATTGTGTGCGACGTCATGCATAACTACAAATTAGTAGCGTTTACAATTTGCCACACTCCTGCTACATTTAACTTGTGTAGAATGGGCCTTAGTATGCTGGCTCCTTACCACTACAGCAGCTTTGGGCATGCACTATCTCTTCCTCAATTTTTAATATTTTAAAGGGCTGTTTTGTCCTTTCCTGAGTTCTACTGTAGCATTATAATATGGATCAATAAGGCAAGGAATGAGAAATGAGGGTTTTCCAGATGGGGGGAGAGGGGTGGCAGCTCTGAAATCACAGTTTCTAGAACGACAACTCTACACATTCCACAAACCTTTCCCTTTTTATTTTATTTTACTGTGGAGTCAAAAACTATATATAGCACATGAACAGATCACTGCATCTTCAGTATTCTTTGCCATTAATTCTATGCTCTCACCACCAGTCCGTTTTGAAGAATCACACATTTCCTTTTTCAGAGCAATGTTCAAAGCTTGTCAGAGAATCTAACCAGAAAAGAGCCCATCAGGGCACTAAGAAAGGCAGATGCGATACCTTCCTGTGTTTCACTTTCATGCATGATTAAACAAGCTGGCAGAAGGAAGTGGATGCAAGCAAGTTTGATAGCCCTCACTTTGGTTTTGAGCAGACTTGAAAGGGACAAACCCCCAGCTCCGACAAGAATGTTAATCCACGCACAAAAATTCTGCTGTGGTTTGGAAATTGCTCTCAAAGCTAGTATGGCTTTTTGTCACCAGCGATCAATCAAGCATGTTATGACTCCATGAAAAAAGTTTTTTTTTTTTTTTTTTTATAGAAAGTTTTTATTTTATTTTCCAGAGTTGAAAACAGTGAGATACATGCAATCTACATTGTTAATACAGAAAAGGAGAGCTATACTCTTCATTTGATACACTTGGTTCCCCATTTTTAATCCCTTTTGTAAATAGTTCAGGTAAGGGCCCCGTTATTCTTGAAAGGCCTCTTAGTGTCAGTTTGACTATCTTGGTAAGATCAGCTAGTTTATTCACCCAGTCTTCTGTCGAGGGTAGTTCTTACGTTTTCCATTTCTTGGCCAATTCTAGTTTTGTTGCCGTCGTCGCATAGTAGAAGAAGCTCTGTATGTGGGTTAGGAAGCGCTGTGGAAAAACATTTTGGTTCCCTGTTTCAATCTTACAAACCCTCTTCTCTCCATTTAAGATTATAGACTGGCTACAATATTATGGACTTTTACCCAAAGCTTATAGACTTTTTATAGACTTTTTCACGTTTGCACCACATTTAAAAAGAGAAGTCTACTTTGTTACCATCATTTCAACATTTGTTTGCATAGTTTCTGATAGTTTTAACAATCATAAACAGTTTATACTTAACATAGTCCTAGAGCCCTCCACATTTTCACTAGAAAAAGGGAAAAAAGAGAAAAAAAATACTTAGTTGTACGGAAAGAAGGGAAACAAATATATATAAGTATACATTGTTGATACCAGAAATAATAAAATGGAGTCTTCATTAATTAATAGAAAATATTTTTCGTTAGTTATATATACACCTCCTCAGCTAGAAACCTTCTTTTAGTTATGCTTTAAATTTAGGCTGAAAGTCACTACATAGATATGCTAGATAATTCAAGTTCAGCTATCATAGGAAATCTAAAACCCCACACTATAATGTAAGCCCATTCCATTAGGTGTCTCCTTTTAGTTATGCTTTGATTTTGGGCTGGTAGCCGCTGCGAAATTAGGTTTAATAATACAAATTCAGCTTACTTAAAAGATCTTAGACCCCAGATTAACTTCTTAACTAGTTATATTACCTATATGGCTACATAAAGGAGGTAAAGGAGGAAAGGAATTTTGACCACTGTGTTGCATTTCCATTCCCCAAGCTTCTTAGGGAGGTCTCATTTCGAGGCTTATTACGTCTTGTGACTCCCGTTGACTGATGTTCTGTCCCATTGGTCTTTGGCTGGGAAAGTATAGTTGTAGTCTTTCCCTCGGAGTATACATCGATAAATCTTGAAGCAGTTGTACCTCCTGGACTCCAATATCAGTACAGATGTTTTTCCATGATGCTCCTTTCAATCGATTGCTTTCACCGCAGATCCATATGTCTTTCTTGAGTATTGTTGCTTTGGAGTGGCTGTATATCTTCTCAGGCAGGGTGTCCTTATCTGAGCTGCAAGACTCTGACATCCCCTTTTCTATCTCCATAATTTCAGATTCCTCTTCTGCTGGTAATTTTCCATCTTGTTTAGAGCTATCATCAGCCACTACTATTGGTTCATCATTCCTGTTAAAGACTTCTTCCTTAATGCCTTTAAACTCCATGAGCATATTTTTAAGTGAACCATTTAAAGATTCTTTCAAGTCTTGTGTTTGTTTGTCTAGAAGATATGCAAATTTTTTAAACGAAAACATGTTCCAGGTTTGGAATTTTGTTAGACTTAATATTTGCAATTTTGCAAATAGCCAGTAGAGGTCCTACAGAGTCCTAACGAAAGCAACAGTCTGTTTTTAATTAAAGGAATGTCTCTAAGGCTTAGTTCTCGCGAGATTCCATGGCTCTAATCTCTCTTATCTTCGAAGACGAAAAACAGATATAATAAAACAGATAATAAGAGCTGTTACTCATTAGATTGAGTTGATTTAAGTTCTTCTTCTGATTAAAAAAGGAAATTAGCCTGCCTCAAAATGAGGTGGCATCAAGCAGAGCCAGAAACGGGGGAAAAGTAAAGACGGAGAAGCGGAAAAGCACTTGCATCTCTGCGTTGATTAATGATTCAGTATCTTGGAATCTGGCAGCTTCACCCCCTCAGTATTATCAGACAGTCCTGTCAGTCTGGCTTGTTTGGATTAGCGAGAGCAACTCTCCACGCCGAGAGTTCATTCCAGGGAAGAAGGTGCCGAGGGAAACCCCACTCACTGTTTGCAGGCTCGATCTGATGTCTGCCAGATGTTTTCACTCCGGAGTTGTGGTGAGTCGAAGGTCTTGCTGGGAGGTATCCAATTAGCTTTGTAGATTAAAATAAGCTTTGTAGATTGCAGAGTTGAAAAAGGAAGAAAAGGAAAAAAGATTTTAAGATGGCGGACGGCGCTTGCTGGACCCTGTGCACACTGAGCTTACGTTCCAGTGGGAGATTAATTTCCCTGCGGAACAGAGAGGCCCCAGAGATTCACAAGGAATTCCTGAGAAGATTTAAGGGTGGGTTATCGTACCCAAAACCCGATTCTGTCAATCACAGCAGCGATTGACCCTCAGTGGAACAGGAGCTCGAAGTATTCGAGCTATCCAAGTGCCATGGCTCCGCCTTTTTTTTTCCATGAAAAAAGTTTTGTTAGTCTTCTCATCAGATTGGAATAAGATTCGTAGGATTCCCCTGAAGGCTAGGGCTTGTCTGGAATTTGGCTAGTATTTTAACTTCTGTATTTGAATGTGACTCGTGTAATGGCTTTTGTCCATATATTCATCCAACTGGTTTTGGGTCATTCCATTCCTTTCTGTCAAGCAGGCCACAGAGTGCTGTGCTGAGGGCCCAGGGCTGAGCCCATGGAAGTGGGCCTGTGAGAACCTAGAAGTTCCATATTGCTTCTCATGCGGTTTAACCTCTGAGAGAAGTTTCCTGGAGATTTGGAGTTTGATGTCCCCAGTGTACAGATAATGTTCAGCTCTAACTTTGCTTTCCATTTAACTCTAAAGGGGCAGTGGACACCCTGAACCAGTGTCTACAACAAACTGAAACTTAACCCTGACAATGCAGGCATGCTGTGAATTGTGAGTCGAATGGTTAGACCACCTGTTTTGGAAGTGGATGTTATTCTCTTCCCCATCTCTGGCCAGTATCTCAGGCCTGCAGTTGGAGATTGCTCTGAGATTCATTGTTGTCACTGGATAAACAGATGGAGATGATGGCTATCGCCCCTTTGACAAGTCCAATGAACTATTTCAGCCAGCCACTTTTGCTCCTTTTTTTGTGATGGACATTGGAAAATAGTTCTCAAAAATTCCAACACTGAGAGCCCCACTGCTATTTCCCCCCCTTTCCTCAATTTTCATACCCCACACATTCCCATGCCTCTCAGCAAGACGTCTTCAAGAGGCAGCACGTTTTTTCTTATTTATCACAGGGTGACAAAGTATAAAAATAGCCAAGCAGGTATTCTTTTTAATAACATGAGAATCAGAATACCCTAAGAAAAGGTTTGAGAAACTGCTGTCCTACTTATTCTGACAACCTCTCAATTGTAAAAGTCAGCTAATGAGGGAAGAACTGTCAGAAGGGTGGCCTCTTGAACAGATCTCAGAGGTGAACGTGTAAATAGTCTGCCCTGACATTAAGGAAGGGTTACAGGGGCTTTGATCAGCACTGAGATGGGAGATTTGTGGGTGCATGTGAGGAAACAGAGACTTGCCAGAGCAGGTACAGAGTAAATATATCAAAGAGGGGAAAAGCAAGGGGCAAGGGGGCTTATTTGCATTAGTCCCTGCTTTTATTCACAACTTAAATGCCATATACACAGCTGGAAAGCTTAGCATCAAAGTAACTGTAAGACAGAGCGCACTTGCAGACATTAAATGGATTTGAATCGAAAACTTTGCAGCTGAATGACAGAATGCTACTCAGAGCTTTCCTTTGTTAATCCCCGGGCAGCACTGCCTGCGCTACACAAGGCTGTATAATCAGCATGGAGTCCTGTTAGCTGTGCAGTGTTGTATTTCCAGAGGCCTATAGTGAGTGTTCAAGCAGCAAACGGGAATAAATTGTGCAATGTGATTGCTAATTGGATTCCCACCGACTATAAAATGCACAGGGGGTCCCCATAGACCCCTCCAAACTTGTGTTGCTCTCTCATAGCCCCCCCCGCCCCCCACCACCAATAGTTTTCTTAAGATTTTTGTTTTGCTTTGCTGACTTGCCCAGCTCTTTCCACAACACCCTACATCCCAGTTCTTGTGTTCTCTTTGCAACAGGATTCCTTAACACTTCACAGTTTAGCCATATAGCGAGTATTGGGATATTTGGTTAATATAGCAAAGTTTTGCGCAGTCACAGGAGCGTGACACTGCGAGCAGTACATAAATCTCCCCAAAAGTGTTGCCAAAATAGAAAACTTAAATGTATTCAAATAGATCCAGTTCACAATCAGGTTGCAGTCAAAAAAAAGAGGAAGACGCTTAATCTAAAGAATACCTTCCCCATCACGATTGGCCAGCTTGTCCAGCATCATGTGTGTGGAAGTAGGAGGGCATTGTCAAAACAGGAGAGACCTGCAGAGACATGTATCTCTATGGAAGGCCATGTGGAGGGTGTGAGAGGAAAACGCCAGGGGGAGAGAGGGGAGTGGTCAGAGGACAGCTCCCAGGTTAAGACAAAGAGAGGTTAAGACAAATTCAAGGAGAGAGTGATACAGCACTGCCCCCTGCCCTGCACCATTGAGGCATGATGAGTTGCTTACTCCAACAATGAGTGGTCTCTTTTTTCATTTAAGGGACAGGGAGTTTCAATTTGCTAGGCCAAGCACTGTAGGCCAAGCTCCGCAAGCGCAGACAGAACTTTCCTGTGATTAGGCAGCAGCAGAGCTGGATCTCTGGATGACAGCAGTAAAAAACACCCATTATTTCCACAGATCTTGAGACCAAACTAAATCCACTGGCAGCAGCTATGCTTATTGTTCATATTTCTGTCTCAGTCACATATAAATCAAAGGATGCCTCATATTAACATTAAAAGATGTATTTGAGTGGCGAGGAGTTCCTCTTCCCCACCTATTGCTCCAGGCACTGGATTTATTGGCCAAGGAAATGGAAGGTACTCGCCCTCACATATATTTTGATATTAAAATCAATGCCCCACCTCCATTTTATATGTTAAGGGGGTAGGCATGCGCATGAAGAAACGTGATTTCCGTCAGAACCCACATGGCCACGTGGCCACTTTTGCAGTTCAGTGCCTCCTTGATCAACTCTCATTTTTGAGCATAGCACTGTTTTGCTTACAGCCACCACTGACAATACCACTCCCAGTCCCAGATCAAACAAGCTTAATGACTATTGTCACAGCAACAATTTTTTCGTTACTGGATTATTAAGGGCATCAATGGAAACTGCATCCCTATAATGTAATCACTTCAGATTAGTTCATTTCTGTTCAAGTCAACATTCCTCTATTGATTGCAAAGGTTAATTTGCAAGTTCCTCAATGAATGTTCAGACTAATCAGCACAAATCCTTTGCATTGCAAGAACAGACATGAAGATTGCTCCATCAATGTATACATGGTTCTTTTGGGTGTCTCACAATAACTACAAGCTAGAGCCTATGCTTTATTCTGTTTAGGCAAGTAGAATTCCTCCCTCTATCTTTAGACCTCATGCAGGCCCACCTCTGCGCTGTTTCTGAAGGGTTTTCCCTAGGGTTTCCACCCTCCAGGTGGTACCTCTCATTATTACACTTGATCTTCAGATTACCAAGATATGTTTCCCTGGAGAAAATGGCTGCTTTGGAGGGTAGGCTCAATGACATTCTGTCCAGTAGAGGTCAGTCCCCTCTTAAACACCACTCTCCCCAGACTCCATCCAAAAATCTCCAGTTATTTCCCATCCCAGAGCTGGCAATCCCATCCCCTTTCCCATATGCACACATACACACACATACCCCAACTGGCATTTTAGGGTACACAGCAAGCTGCAGCAGGAACCAAAGAGCAGCAACATTTGATTACTCAGCTAATTAACCCCCAATGTTACTGTTAATTGTTATTTATAATGTGGTTTATGTTACATACTGTTTATGAAAGTTTATGTTACATTGTTGTTGTTGTTAGGTGCGAAGTTGTGTCCGACCCATCGTGACCCCATGGACAATGATCCTCCAGGCCTTCCTGTTTATTTATTTATTTATTTAGATTTATATACCGCCCTCCCCGAAGGCTCAGGTAGAGGAATGCTGTCCTCTACCATTCCCCGGAGTCCATTTAAGTTTGCATTATGTTACATACTGTTGGTATTATGCATCGTTCCATGTAATTTGTATTATAATGTTCAATTTAAACTGCCCAGAGCTGCAAAGAAATGGGCAGTATAAAAATCTAAATAAATAAATAATATCTTACCAACAGTGGGTAGTCTAGAACTTAGAACACAATGGACTGCACTTTGTGAATGTTCTAGATTTGGACCAAGTGTTTTTGCTGATAGCCAGATGGGGTAGTTGTTAAGAGCAGTAGCCTCTAATCTGGATAAATGCATTTGATCCCCCAGTCTTCCACATGCAGACAGCTGGGTGACCCTGGACCAGTCATGATTCTCAGAGCTCTCTCCGGCCCCACCTGCCGTACAGATTATCTGTTGTGGGGAGAGGAAGGGGGGGGTATTAGAACCTGCTTTGAGATTCCTTCAGGCAGTGAAAAGCAGAGTACAAGAAAAAAGCTCTTCTTTTCTTTTTCATTGTGTTTTTGTTGTTTACCTTTGCCGTGTAGGCTGCCTTAACACCTTGAAAACTCCAAAGGATAGAGGTGCCTTTATAGATAATCACTGTGAACATATGAAGCTGCCTTAACCCAACTCAGATTATCAGACGATGTAGCTCAGCATTGTTTATTCTGACTGGCAATGGCCATTTGGGGTGTCAGGGAGAGAAAAGACTTTCTCAACACCTGTCATCCAAACTTCTCACAGAGTTTATGGCATCAGCAAATAAGCCATGGCAACAGCACAAGGATTCCCTCTAAAGAAAACAACATCTGCTTTCTAAGATCTTTTCACTGGAGATGCCCAGGATTGAACTCGGAAGCTTCAGAATGCAAAGTATACCACTGGGCCCTAGCACTTTTCTCTCTATTGTAACTTATATCTATGGATTTCCTTAACTTTGAAACATACAAGCAAAACGTAGTTCTTTAAAAAACGAAACCACATCTTTGAGTATAAGATATTGTGCCTCTTTGGCACTGCATTCTCCTCCAACAAGATATTCATCTAACCCCAACCAAAGTCAGTTTTGGCAACCACTATCAGATGGTTTTGAGCTTATGCTGTAGCACCTTTAAGACCAATGAAATATGATTCAAGGTATAAGCTTTTGGGCGCATGCACACTTCTTCAGCTACATTTCAGAACATTTGTTATCCCACAGAAGAGTCTCATTCAGATCACAAAAGAACATTTCACAGAGGATCCGAATTACTAACGAAATACTGCTAACGAAATGACTAACCAAACGGAGTACTGCTGCTTTAGAGGAAAGGGAGTAACATTTGAAGATAAAATGTTCAGAACTGCCAAGAGGATAGATGTCCCATTGTGGTTCCCATATTTATGTATATCTATTGTTCTCAACAGAGCTTTTTCTCTGTCCAAGTGCGGTAAATTTTACTGCCTGAACATGGCTGTGTAAATCAGTGGATTTAAAGGTTATCTGTCCCCCCAAATGGTAAATACCTTCATTATTATGTGTCTATATGAAGAGATCTAAAATTGAAGATAATTCCTTCTGAAATCACTCATGCTAATGAGCTAAAACAACATAAAAGTGCCAGTACATGGAAATGCTGCACTGGAAATAGACAGGGAAAGGAAATAACTGCCTTTTAAAGGTTTTGTGTCAATTGGTCAAATAATCCTTCAGTTAACCACTTTTTAGAAAGTAGAAGCAGCACCCAAGAGCCTTCAAAGATACTTCCTCTATGGTTGCCGACTCCAGATGGGGAAACTCCTAGAGATTTGGGGCTGGAGCCTGGGGATGACAGGGATGTCAGTGGGGAACAATGCCACAGAATCTACCCCCTATTTCTCCAGAGGACCAAACCAAACATGGCACTGAGCTTCCTCATTTCATTTTTATTTATGTCCTTTTTTTCTAATCAGGGCCAACAGTGGCTTATTGCATCTTTCTCTCCTCCACCACCCCATCCTCCCAACAAAAACAACCAGGTGATGAAGATTAGACTGAGAAGTTGTGACAAACCTAGGGTGAGCAAATGAGCTTCCATGGCAAAGGGGGGGGGGGTTGAACCAGATTGCCTCATTGCTATTAAAACATTGCTATTAAAAAATTAAAACACAAAAAAACAACTTTGGGAATGAGGATTAGAACCACAGTCCTGGGACAGAGAGCATTTAGCTTTCCCCCCAGATCTTTTCCTCTGTCAGACATCCCCCACTCCCACCCCCACCCAGGATGTTTTAAATCCCGACAAGGTTTAAAGCCAGGAAGGACCTCTTTTGGAACAACTGCACAGGTATGCTTCTATTTAGCTGCATCACACCAAGCAGCAAATGGTTCAACAACAAAAGCCAATAATGCCCAAAGCTAAATTACTCCAGTATTCCTTTCTGACAGCATTTCATGTCTGAATTCAACCTCTAGTTCAAAACCCATCTTGTTCCATTCCCTGTTGCCTCCTTTCTTATCCTCACACACACACAGAGGCTTCATGGCTTGGTCCTGATCCAGTTGTATGGCTGCAGCAAGCCTCTTATTTTTAATCAACATCACCCAGTGCCTGTAATTAATGGTGCTTTCCAAATAAGGGACAATGGTTATGAATAGCATGTGCTTTCCAAAGGTTTTCCTTAAGCACATCTCCACTGAGCAACACAACCTCTTTCAGTATTATGTAGTGAAGACTGGCCAGTCATAAACCTATTTCAAAGCAAAGATTTGTCTGAAAATACAAACTCTGTTTCCTATGCTCAAATTCCCAACAACATCAGTCATCGCAATGAAGATCATTGTGTAGTTGTGTTGCCTCCCCTCTTCTCTAAAAAAGGTGGCATTGCTGCTAATGCCTCATACATGTGCTAATGAACCAATCTAAAGATCCTACAGAACCCTGAGGTTGCAACCCAGGGACCCTTGCAACAGTCATCATATTCAGTGATTACTCAGCTGTTGATGTGCCATGAAATGTTATCCTAGCCGACAATCTCCCCAAAGAGGAGAGTAATTTGCCAAAAATAGTCCTAATCACAGCTAGTGGGGAACGTTCCTAGCTATCTTGCAAGCATCCTTTTATCCTATCTTTCAGAACACCTATGTATGCACATTCAAATATATTATTTCTATATGCCAGTTTTTTATTATGCAGAACAGAATTTTATCAGAGGGTTGTTAATGCAGAAAAACGCAACATGGCATTCAGAACATCTGAGTACAATAGACATTAGCTTCTAGTTTTATTTAATTCTTGCATTTCTCATCCAGATCGAGGATAATATCTGGCCCTGTGAAACCCAAAACCTCACCATTCCATCAAGCCAATTTGAAAATGCCAGTCATACATTAAATTACATTTGAAATGGCAAAGCCTGAATAAAAACAACTTCTGGGATCACTAGCCAGATGCTCAAGACCACACCCTGACTCTTCCTTTTGTAGCATAGGGCTCCCACTTTCCCCAGACAATGACAAAATATCAGATATCCTGTATTGTCACTATGCAGATTTTCAAAGGATTCCAGAAATAAAGACTGGGACAGTCAGACTCCAAAGTTTGGGCCATAAATTAAAGACTGGAACAGATTCCAAAGTTTCAGCAATAATAAACCCTGAATTATAATCCACCTACAGTTTCCCTGCAGAAAATGGCTGCTTTGGAGGGGTGGACTCAGTGGCATTAGATCCTGCTGCAGGTCCAACCCCCTGAACTTCACCCTCCCCAAGGTCCACTCCGCAAATCTCCAGGTATTCCCAACCCAGATGTGGTAACCCTGTCTGGAATCTACTTGGAA
This sequence comes from Paroedura picta, assembly GCF_049243985.1. Classification (NCBI taxonomy): domain Eukaryota; kingdom Metazoa; phylum Chordata; class Lepidosauria; order Squamata; family Gekkonidae; genus Paroedura; species Paroedura picta. The sequence continues at coordinate 33,221,915 of NC_135379.1, forward strand.
CCTACTGGCAGCAACCAGTAGCACAAACTGTCCCTTATCCATTTCTTGTCACTGCTTTCTTCTTTCTCCGCATATGGTCCCCACCCCAGCTGACCTTAAGCACTCTGAGGACTCTTCTGAGCCTCCTCTCTCATGATCCCTCTTGCCTCAGTTCCTTTGCTTCCCTGCCTTTTCCCTCCAAGCTGCCTTCTGTTTTGGTTTGCCTTTGCTCAGGTCCATCTTCTGCAGTCTGCTGTGTCTTTCAGGGGGTCACCAACCTTTTCTTTAATGAAAGTGGCTTCTGAGCGGTGAGATATTTCCTCCCACACTCCTCTCTCTCTCTCTCTCTCTCTCTCTCTCTCTCTCTCTCTCTCTCACACACACACACACACACACACACACACACACACAATCATCCATCCCTACCCCTACACCACCAAATTCAGTTCTGTGTCCTAGAAATAGAACATATACAATAGACAAAGCACCAGGAATAAAGCTATCTGCTAAGTTACATAGAAGAAAAACCCAATGAAAAAATACTTTTTTAGTGTAGATCTTTTCATATTTTTTCCTGGCTTTCCTAAGAGATGCATGAATAGTATGCTGTCAGTTGTCCACAAGCTGCCTATTGGAGACTTCAGGTCTATGATATTCTTTCAGTCACTTTTCTCCTTAGTTCTGCAGTCTTTTTTCTAAACCTCAATCCGCCCTTCAGGAGTTACTCTTTCTTGCCCTACATACTGAATAATTTAGTCCGAGCCAAACTACTACTACTACTACTACTACTACTACTACTACTACTACTACTACTACTACTACTACTACTACCAATACTAGTACTAGTACTACGACTACATTTATAGGCCACTCCTCCTTGCAGGCAGGCTCGGGGCAGCTTACAAAATATCAGCAGATAAAACAGCAATAAAATAGCATTTAAACGTTATAGTTAAAAACTGGTTTAAAAACTGGCCCTTCTGTATTTTGAAATGTGCTTACCCACCATGTCAGGGACACAACTTATGACCGCGACCCAGGCCAGGAATCTGAGATTGACCATTGATGCCTCACTATCTATGTAGGCACAGGTCAAGAGAGTAGCTTGCCAGGCATTTTACCACCTTTGCCAGGCTCAGCTACTAGTGCCCTACCTGGGCACAGTGACCCGTGTGATGGTCACCTCCAGAATAAATTTCGGTGACTCACTCTACTTGGGCCTGCCATTGTCCTTGATCCAGAAATTGCAGATGGTACAAAATGCGGCTGCAAGGGTCCTCACAGGAACATCATGAAAGGCCCATATCCAGCTTGTGCTGAGGCAGCTGCATTGGTTGCCAGTTGCTGCCCAGATCTGGTTCAAGGTTCTGGTTTTGACCTTTAAGGCCCTCTGTGGTCTGGGAAAGGGGAGAGACCCTGGGTGGGCATGTCTACAGCTGGACTTCCCAACCATATTCTGCATGATCATTCCACTTCTGTGGTTTCTCAAAGCCTGAAGAATGTTTCAGGGGTTTCTTAATGGTAAAGTTGAGAAAGGCTGGTCTAAAGTATACTTTGAGACCTTGTTGAACAAAAGTCATGCAAAATCAGAGATTTTAAAAGACTGGAAGGATAATGTACCTGCTGCCATGTTGTTGCATAACGATTTCACACATGGTAACATTGTTTAGGAAATCAACCGCTGGAAGTTCAGAGAAACTGATGCATTGGCATGTGTAACTGGGGGAGGGATAAAAGTGTTTCCTGTAATACAGTTGTTAATGGCAGAGTGTATATTGTAAATTCTGATAAATGGATTTCCCTAAAATATTTCAGACAAACATGTAGAATTAGAAATATATATTTAAAATGTCTGCCTATTTCCTTGGTACAAGAGATATGATAGCGTCCTTTAATCGTTTATTTACAAGACCATTTGTCTAGTTCTTGGCAGCTCTCAGAAGAACAAGACCATGTAATAATAAACATCTGACAGTGGCTGGATCTCAAAGTAAAGGTGTTTCCATTAGCAGAGGGCTACTCCCCCACCCACTCTCCCATGGCAGTCTGAAATGTAGCTTGACGACGGGGCATTCCCAGAAAGGGGCAGATTTGGAGAGTTGCAGCAAGAGGAGGGAATAAGCAATACTTCTCCCATTAATGAAAATTTACCGCAGGAAGCACGATAATGTCAAATGCACTATAGATTTAAGCACCATTCTGCCAACCAAGCAAAATTCCATAAGCAGTAATAAATATTTCAGTAGAACAAAACAAAAGCTGAATATCAAGAGGCGGGAACCGTCATGGCCAGCAGTGTATTAAAACAAAACATCGAAACAGGATGACAGGAGAAGCATAATCGATTCTGATATTTAATACATTTTGTTTCAACCATATTTCTTTTTGAATTAATTTACTGAACTGTAATTTTTATAAAGAAGGGCGAACGGGACTTACCCTGGGCCGATTGCTGCTGCGGGGAAGCCCCACACCACCCGAGGACCTGAGTTGCCTTTTTAAATGTTGGTCTGTATGTCCTATCTTCAATAAAACTAACTTGTGGTGAAATGCTGAGCATCAGTAGTTGCTGAATTGGGATATCAAGTTTCGTTGGGTTGCCAGCTCTGGGTTGGGAAATACTTGGATTCTTTGAGGCTGGAGCCAGAACTAAGACAGATTTGGGGTGGGGCGGACCTCAGTGGAGTATAATGTTATGGAGTCTACCCTCCAAAGCAGCCATTTTCTCAAGAGGAACTGATCTCTATTTCCTGGAGATGAGCTATAATTCCAAGAGATTCCCAGATCCCACCTGAGGACAGGCATGCCTACAACTTGGTCAAAGGCCAGCCCCTCCAAGGACGCCCTGCAGGAGCCTAATGCAGCCAGGGATGCCAAAGCTTGCTATAGCAGCATAGTGGACACAGGAGATGACAGCAGAGAAACCACCAGAAGAGGTGGTGAAAGCAAGGACACCTCTGCTACCCGACAGAGAGTGCAGCCCAGAAACATGCCAAGGCTTCAGCTAGGCATGAAGAATTGTGAGGACATGGTAACAGCAAAGGAGAGGAAATGGTGCCCAGTTAGGGTTACCATCTGTGGGTTGGGAAATACCTGGAAACTTTGGGGAAAGAACCAGGAGTGGGCAGGACTTCAGTGGAGTATAATGCTATGGAGTTCACTCTCCAAAGTAGTCATTTTCTCCAGGATAACCGATCTGTAAAAGTGGGGGATCCCCAGGTCCCATATAGAGGCAGTTATCCTGCACCTGAGCCCAGCAAAGAGAAGTCTAAAACAGGGAGTCCAGATCCAAGGGAGAGAACTTGGTGGAGTAGAGAAGGGGAAAGATAGTCCCAGCTTCACTAAGTCCTAGCAGGCTGGAAGCAAGCTTCTTTAGAGGAGGCCAGGGGTGTAGGGCAGAGGATAACCAGACCCCGTTGACCCTGGCTCCTGACAATCTACAGAGCTTAGCCCCTGGACTGGAGGAAGAAGGAAAAGCCAGGGATTTCTCTCAACCTCCTGAACCCTTTAAAAGACGGGTACAGGAAGAACCAAGGGAGAAAAAGAAGAGGACACAAACAGACCAGAGAGAGAGTTGGGTGAAATTGAAACCCTCCTAATATCCTACCAGGAAAGATGGGAACTCTGGCGATGCTTCAGCTCTGGCCTCCACCCTTGTTCCAGAGGAATTGGACACAAACATTTAATTTTATTTATTTTTATTTAGATTTATATACCACTGTTCCTGGGTGGGCTCACAGTGGTTTACGGACAATAAAAGAATAAAAACACAATGAAATCCCATAATTTCCCTTAAAACATATTACTACAACTACTAAGGTGGCAGGACAGATCTACAATATGTATGTCTTTGAAGGGGGAAGGAATGGGAAAGAGATAGTGCACTTTTAATGCTCCCTTTTAATGTTTTCATGGCAATGTATCAAAACAGTGTGACTTGTTTATCTAAGAGCCCTCTGCTCATAGTCAAGGCAACTCTGTGGGACACAGAGGGCAGGACTGCTCAATCCAGCATTTCCTAAGAGGGAACAAAGAATGCTACTTCTTGGGGGCTGCATTTGGATTCCCTCTCCCTCCCCAGGTCTGTTTCCTCTCAGTCTGCTGTACCCAGCTGTCCTGCCAGGTTGCCCAGCAGGCCTGTTCTTCTCTATGGCAGCTGGGAGCTACTTTCCATCCAGCCTCCAGCTGAGTTATGCTCTGCCACAACCCGGCCTTCTGCCTGCTTCAGATTCCTCAGCTGCTGGAGAACAGCCATGGCTCCCGATGGCTGTGATTTTCAGACTGACAGCTCCGCACGGAGTAACAATTCGTTGGAAGGCATCAATAACTCCTCGTTATGGATCAAAGTCCTGCGTGACTCTGAAGGCCTGTTTATGCCGTGGTTCAAGCCTACCAATGAGCTGCTGGTGTGACTGCCACATGGGGGCCAGAACTCCGGTTAACTTTTGTCACTCAGTAACATGGCAGCTTGTCAAGCAGTCACTTGCAATGGACTGAGACATGCCAATCCAGGCTGTGTGCAGCATACGACAAGTGGAGACAGCAATGACTCAACCTGTTCAACACTGGAAATGGAAGAATGATGCTGTGGTAGAAAGGATTGTGTCGGATGCTAAGGGGAGGGAATAGAAGCTTGCTCCTTGCTTTGGGAATGTTCTGTTCTATAAAGAGAGCCAGTCTGCCGTAGTGGTTAGGACTGCAGATTTCTAATCTGGCGAGCCGGGTTTGATTCCCCATCTCCTCCCCCACATGCAACCAGCTGCGTGACCTTGGGCTCGTCACAGCACTGATAAAGCTGTTCTGACCAAGCAGTGATATCAGGGCTCTGTCAGCCTCACCCACCTCACAGGGTGTCTGTTGTGGGGAGAGGAAAGGGAAGGCGACTGTAAGCTGCTTTGAGACTCCTTCAGGTTGAGAAAAGCGGCATATAAGAACCAAGTCTTCTTCTAAAGCAGTGGTCCCCAACCTTTTTATCACCGGGGACCGGCCAATGCTTGACAATTTTACTGAGGCACGGGGGGGGGGTAGTCTTTTGCCGAGGGATGTTGCCGCCTGAGCCCCTGCTCCACTTTCTTTCCCACTGGCACCCCTGACTTCCCGTCGCCCGCTGGGGGGCGCTGGCAGCAGTAGCTGCACAGTGCCACGCTGAGGGGGAGCCCCGGCCATGGTGGCCGCTGGAGAGCAACAAAGTGAGCCGGCAGCAGAGTGGCAGGGGAGCCCCTGAGGCAGCAGCCATGGAGGAGGACGAGGAAGAGTCGCGGCCCGGTACTGACTGATCCACGGACCGGTACCCGTCTCTGGACCGGGGGTTGGGGACCACTGTTCTAAAGGGGTTTTTGGTGTGGTTAGATCAGCCCTTTGTAACCTTTTGACCTAGGAGGAGCCCCTGAAATACTCTTTCAGATCCCCAGAAGTCACTGCCCCCCCCTGCCCTCAGAAATGACATTACTACCCTCTTTAAGGGACAGGCTTGAGGGGGATAAGGGGAGACATGGGGGCAGTTTAAGTTGGGAGTAGTTGTGCAGGCTCAGACCCCTCCCAGCCACCAAAACCTTGAGAGAACTCATTCTCAAGAGGAGAGGAGGTGCAGTGAAAGCAACTCGTACCCTAGCTCATGGCCGCATCGATTAAGGCAGGCGGGGAAATGCCATGGATCCCCTCTGGAGCTCCCACAGGCCCCCAAGGCTCCATGAAGCCCTGGTTGTGATTCCCTGGATTAGAGTGTTGAGCTAGGATCTAGAGGACCCATATTTGAATCCCCACCCTGCCATGAAAACTCATGGGGTGACTTTGGGCCAGGCACTTTCTCTGTCTAACCTACCTCACAGGATTGTTGTTGTCAGGGTGAAATAAATGAGGTGAGAATGATGATATAAGTTGTGCTGAGTCCCCATTGCGGAGAAAACTGGCATAGAAATATCTAAATAATTAAGAGTGATTCCTCCCCCTGTGATCTGAATCGGTGCTGTTCATTCTCGTAATTCATCTTCCTACCATCTTGTTCAGTTTGTGATCCAGGCAGCGAAATAACCCAGGCTGTGCTCCTTATGTAATGGGGGGCAGCCCACCGGTCTTGTTCAGCCCCCGGCAAATGGGAAGGGACACAAGGAGACCAAGCTCAGCCTGCCCTGAACTCAGGGTCAAATATTTGTGTGACAAAGCCTTTTCATAGTCTGAGGAAGACTGCTTGCGCTTGAAAGCTCAGGCCTTGAATAAACCTTTGCTGGTCTTAAAGGTGCCGCTGGACTCTGATTTTGTTTTGTAAAGCCTTTTCACCATTGAGGGAGGATGGCAGCAATGCTGGCGATTGGCTTCAAGGTTTCCTTTATTTAGATTGCCGGGGAAGTCGCACTATGTGGCAAAATGTTCACTTGTTTGCTTGATTACCTGCTAAGTGGCGTTTCTTCTCCAGGAACGTGAATTTGTCCCGGCACTGTTGGTATTTCTTTGTGCCGCGTGACAAATTCCTTACCCTTGTGCTGCCTGCTCATGCTCCGCACAATCTGGCTTTTCACAGCGGCTCTGCAGCACCCAGAGCAGATGGTGCGGGATCATCATCACACTCGCACGTCACCCATGTTTCATCTCAAAAGCCCTCTCACAATCATACGTTTCCCCAAATGCATTCTGCCACGCAGGACCCGGAGAATAATAAACGAACAAATCCTTTCAAGAGGAACAAATGGCTGGCACTCGTCCTTAAAAATCAAAGTCGCTCATGTTGCCAGTATCCCGTTGCAAAGAGATCCACGTTCTGAGTTGAGGATAAAGATACCAGACAATATTGATGGATTACCTACTTATCCAACTCACGGCATTATGCATTATCCATGACACTGCACAACATACATTGTGCACAGTCAAGAATGATTTGAAATGACAGAAGAGGGTGCTAGGTCAGGAGGGGGGGGGCTCCATTTTAGTATGTGCCTTTCTTAATAGGGACTTGAGAGTCATAACTTACATCTAACTAGGTGCTAATAACTCACTCTCAACTTCTTATTCAACTCATTGCTAACGAGGTGCTAGTATGTCGCATCCCCCCCCCTTAGAGATATCAATTAGAGAGCCAGTTTGGTGTAATGGTTAGGAATGCGGATTTGTAATCTCTGCTTACCTGCTCTGATTCTCTGCTTCTCCCACCACCACCACCACCACCACCACCACCACCACCACATGCAACCAGCTGGGTGGCCTTGGGCCTTGGGCACTGGTAAAGCTGTTCTAACCGAGCAGTGATATCAGGACTCTCTCAGCCTCACCCACCTCACAGGGTGTCTGTTGTGGGGAGAGGAAAGGGAAGGCGACTATAAACCACTTTGAGACTCCTTCGGGTAGAGAAAAGCGGCATATAACAACCAACTTCTTCTTCTTCTAGAACCACTATGGCTTCCTATCGTATCTGCTTATTTCACTTATGTTCCCTTTCTAATAGCGATAGAGAGTGTGTCACACCCATGCTGAGTAAACTGATCGCTCTTTGACCTGGATCTGTACTCGCTTTGTAGTCCCCTCCTCCTTTTCTGTATATATAAATTGAAACTGATATACTTGTCCTACAGTATGGCCCAGGCTAGCCCAGTCTCATCAGATCATGGAAGCTAAGCGGGGTGGGCCCTGGATAGTGACTTGCATCAGAAACTTCAAAGAAAGTTTGGGATTGCTGTGCAGAGGCAAGCAATGGCAAAACACCTCTGTTCATCTCTTTCCTATTGGGTCACCATAAGGAAACACATCCTACCATCACATCTAATGAAGTCAGCTCTGAGACTCAAAAGCTTATTTATATGGGAATAAATTTTGTCCTTTGGACTGCAAGGCAAATGAACCTAGAGGAAATCAGCCCTGACTGCTCTTTAGAAGGCCAGATCCTGAAGATGAAACTCAGATACTTTGGCCACCTCATGAGAAGGAAGGACTCCCTGGAGAAGAGCCTAATGCTGTGAGTGATTGAAGGCAAAAGAAGAAGGGGACGACAGAGAATGAGGTGGCTGGATGGAGTCACTGGAGCAGTTGGTGCGAGCTTAAATGGACTCCGGGGAATAGTGCAGGAAGCCCTGGAGGATCATTGTCCATGGGGTCGCGATGGGTCGGACACAACTTCGCAACTAACAACAACAAATTTTGTCATTCTTTTGAGTGCTACTAAATGCTTGTTATAGCTCTCATGTAGAAGCTGAATATACAACCATAACTCTTTTGGTACAATTAGGATAGTTTCTAGTGGGTGGCTGTGTGTGTCTGAAGTAACACAACAAAAAGAGAGTCCAGTAGCAAGACAAACAAATATTTATTCAAGGAGTGAGCTTTTGAGTGCATGGCCTGGAGGATCATTGTCCATGGGGTCGCGATGGGTCGGACACGACTTCGCACCTAACAACAACAACAACAACAATTCTTCCACAGACTAGTCTGAGGTCTTTGTTGGTCTTCGAGGTGCTATTGGACGATTTTTCTTTCGGCCCCAAATATGACTGCTAGATATTCACTCTTTTGACAAAAGTTGATGCTTTCTAAAAGACAGTAAGGGTGGAATGCTAAGGACATCTCCAGACTACAGAGATCAAAATGGCTGCTTTGAAGGGTGAACTCAGATACCTGCTGAGATCATTTCCTTTCCCAAATTTCTCTCTCTCATGGGTCTATCAACAAATATTTGGGAATATTGCAAGGCAGGATTGGCAACCCTATCTGTTGAACTTAATAGGATTTACTTCCTGGTATATATGTTTACAACAGTGCTGTCAATCACTCATTAAATCACTCTGGGAAAAAATCTTTAGGTGACAGAGGATAGTCAGAAATGAGGGAAGGTTCTATGGCTGCGATTGGAAGAGAGGCACAGAGGCCTGCAATTCAGAGGCATTCTGAGACAGGGCAGTGTCTGGCTTATGAAGAAAGCATACAGAGTGGGAAAATCAGTAGAAAACAGAGAGTTTGTGTTACGGAGGACCCTGCAGGGGCCTGACAGAATGAGTTCCCAGTGGCATAGGTGATGCAGGCACTTGCTTTCACTTTAGAAAATAATATGATAGAGAAACATAAACATTGCATCTGAGGAACTGCAAGGTGCTGTTGTTGGCTTTTAAATAAGGATGTTCAGGGACAAGGGTGTGCATTGCCTTTGACTGCTTACTAGACTTGTATCCTCAAACCCAGACTGGAGAGGACTTTAAATCAAGAAGAACCTTGGAACTTGTGCTTCTGAGACCTCTAATTCAAAGAAGCCGACAAAGTTAGAGCACACTTTTATCGCTGCACTCGTGGGGGGGGGGGGGGAGACGCTGCACTCGCGGGATAGAAGGGGAAATAGATGAATAGTCTTGAAATAAATCAGGTGTGGTTTTCTTCCCAGTAGGATAACATGGACATGCGGGCGACATGCTTTTCCGATTTGCTTGACAAATGTAATGTGTACAGGTACTGAGCTGTCTGAAAAGGACACTGCATTTTTTTGGTCTTTGCTTTCCAGATTGTTAGGTGATACAGCCTACGCAGTGGAGAGGATGGAAGTGCAAAGAATGACTGTCAGGATTCTAGTCTTGTAAACAAGAAACTTCTATTTTGGAAAGCTTCTTTATTCTCAAGCAAAAGCATCCAACAAGCAAAATAGGCAGAACTGGAGATACACGCAGGGATTCATATATATAAAATGCAGGAACATCCCCTTCCCTCCTTCCCATGGGAAGGTGATGACTCGGGTTTCAAAAGAAGACTCAACATTCCTCTAATCAGGGTACCAGGGGCAAGAGGGCAAACTAAGTTGAAGAAAGTGTGATATCTCAACACAGCCGTGTTGTGGGAAGCAGGGGCCATGAAGCACTGTCTAGGGAATGTGGCCTTGAGGTGCTAAGGGAACCAGCACTGGGAAACATCACAGGTCAGGCCAAGCAGACAGCTCCAAACTTCAGTCACAGAAATAAATTAAAAACATGTGGCAGAATACCCAGGATTCTGACAATGAGTCTGCAAAAGCCACGGCCACCACCGGTACTTTTTTCATTTGTAAAACTTATTTTTAAAACTTGCAGAATCAATAAATTTCCTCCAAGGCTCAGGCATTCTGCTAATCAGAAAGGTCAGCCCATATCCAAGACATCTGCTTAGTATTCCTGATCCACACCTACTTTAATTTAAGAGACAGCTGCATTCTGGGCACTCTCAGAACTGTTTGGTATTTACAGCTGTTTTCATCATAAAACTGTGATGTACTTCATACATTTTCTCTTGAGAATAATTTCAATTGTGTAGGTCTTGGCATTGCTACAAACAAGACATTGATGTCCAAGGAATGTGCTTCTAAGAATCAGACCTTTATCCCCCAACCAGAATGAATTCATTAATCTAGGCAGATTTTGGAACAGTAAATCATGATCTGGCTACATCGCCATATTTATACTGTAATAAACTGTAATAAAAATTTGAATACAGAAGGACCTAGAGTCTACAGGGGTCGCCAAACTGTGGCTCTCCCAATGTCCATGGACTACAATTCCCATGAGTCCCTGCCAGCTGGACATCTATGGATATTGGTAGAGCCACAATTTGGCCACCCATGGTCTAGAATCATAGAATCATAGAGTTGGAAGGGACCTCCAGGGTCATCTAGTCCAACCCCCTACAGAATGCAGGAAAAGGTTTGAGGCTTGTCCTCAAAAGTTTTCTCAGATTCCCTGCAATGGAAACAGTCTGCTTCCACTAGGATTCCCCTGATCTGCCCACTCTCAGAGTGAGAAATAACAAGGGGAGATGAAGTCTTGTCTGCAGCAATGCCACTTTTATCCACTAGGTTCTGGGATTGTCCCCAATCTTTCCCACAGAAATCGAGAGAATTCTCAGAGCCTTGGATTCTGGCTCTTCCCCCAGAAGCGACATTACTGCATTGCTCCCCCACCATATGACCTTCCCCAAAAGCTCCTGTCCTTGTGGCATACAGTTACAAAGTTCTCAAGTAGTAGCTGATGTGCAGGAACTTTTCCTGGGGCCCTGGAAAAACTGCCAATCCCATTTCTTCTATATGCTGATGACACCATTTTGCTTTCTTATTCCAGAATTGGTCTGAATGGATACCTGAACACTTTGAAAGAATATTGCCAACTCAACAACCTATCAACTAACTTAAAAAAAAAACCTAAATTGATGATCTTTGCACAGAAGTGCAAATTGGCGTACCGGTGGCCATCGAATTGAGCAGGTCCAATGGTTCAAATATTTGAGAATTGCCTTCCAATATAATCTCCACTGGACCAAACATAGAAATAGGATTATTTCCCAAGCTAACTGTTCCATTACCAATCTAAGCTGTTTTTTCTTCCATAAAGGCAGTTTGTCCCAGCTGCCTGTCACGTTTTTTACTCTAAAATTCTTCCCTCTTTGCATTTCATCTTTTTATAAAAACTTGGAAAGGTTACAATTAGGGTTGTGCGTGGCAGCATCTGAATCGGCCGTTCCAGGCCGACGCAGCCAGCGCTGCACCATAGGGGGATAGGGGAGGCACGGGCGCCGGTGTGCATCTCTGCACATACATGCAGACATGGAACTCCACACCTGCGTGTGTGTGCCAACTGATGCACTGGGACCCACACCTCCCCTCCCTGGGGTGCAGCACTGGCTTCATCAGCCTGGAACAGCCGATTCAGATGCTGCCATGCACAACCCTAGTTACAATCTGCCTCTTCTTGTTTTTGGCAGATTCTGGGATCTCCAAACTGCATTCCTTACTCCTCTCTATGCCTTGAAATTGGCCATAATCTTCTCAAAACTAAGGCCTGGATTTTCACTTTTAAATATTGGCTAAAATTGCATTTTAGGGTCTGGGCCAGATAGTCTAATAGCTTGTTTATTGAGAGTCTCTTTTAAATTTAAATGGTTCTCTACCATCCTTAATATACTCAAACAAATTGGCATTGACTGAGATTACATTTTATCTTTGAATGAGTCTTCCATAATATGTCAAATTAAACAAAGGCTTCTGGATCAAGAATTTCAAAACAATCTATCCAACTGTTCCAGCAACTTGTTCTCCCTGTGATCTTGGTCTTATAATGCCGGCTTATTTCTATAACTTGGCAAACCCCCTTTATTGCAGAGTGTTTATGCTTGCTTGGCTCAACATATTTCTATCCAAAGTATTACAAGGGAGATTTGCCAAGATTCCTTTTGTAAATTGACTATGCCCCTGTGAATTAAATGTTCCTGACACTACCCAACATATTTTACTAGATTGTCCCTTGATCACCATCCAGCAAAGGCATGTTATACCTCATATCTCAATGGAGAACTCATCCAAAAGATGTGATCTGCCAATTTCTACTGAGTGATAAGGATGCTGGTGTCACTTTTATTATGGCTGAATTAATGTCTTCAGTTTTTAAACTAAAATTGACTGGTGCATTACGACTATTTCTGTTTTTCTTTCTCATAACTTGTGTTATGCCAATAAAGGTATTGTGTATTGTTGAATGCAAGGCTGCTTTAAAAAAAAATTAGAACCAGCAATGTGACATGATCACCTCCCTTAAAAAAAAAAAGGCAGAGTTTTCAGAACAGAAGAGGGAGGGGAAGGGAGGGCAACAATAAGGAAAGGAGCAATCCCAAAGCAAAATGGAGCTCTTCTGACAGGTCTTTGGTTGAGGCTAGGTGGCAAGGAAGATCATGGCCCCCCTATAAGAGGCAGTAGTAAATTTCAACAGTGCCCTTGGTTCGCCCTTCCCCTATGAAATGGGTTTTGGGATTATTATTAGTATGGGACATATTTTACTGCCACATCTTATCCCCAAATGGGGGTTTTGATTGCATTTGTATTGTAGTTTTTATGTCTCTTTTAGGGGGGTTTATTTGGGTTTTATTCTATGTTGTAACTCGCCTCGAGCCTTCAGGGGGAGGCGAGTAATAAATTTAAATAATAAATAAGTAACTCAAAATGATGGGCATGGAGAAAAACCTGATTGAATGCATTTTCACACTTGGCAGCATCAAATTGGACCCCATTAGTCCGTACTTTAAAAAATGAAAAATGGTTTTCTGGGGATTCCTTTGCAGTAGGGCAAGTGAAAGGGCACTTAAGATTTGTGCCTGAAGATGTGGATTTCAGTGTGGAAAGAGACAAATAACTTGACCCTTTAAAATGCAAACCCAATCAATATCCTTGGTGTGGAAACAGTCCCTGACTCAATTTTAACCCAAGAAATCAGTTTCACTTTGAAGGCTGGGTAGTTGAAGGAAAGGTCTTGCAGACACCATTGGATTCCCAAGTCCATACAGTAGATTGTGATCTTCTTATGGACCAGAGTCTGTCTGTCTTCTGCTCTTTATTACACCTCCAATTCCATGCATTTCAAAATAGAAAGGTGTAGAAAAACCATTTATTATCCCCTATCGTGTTTACTCCCTCTTCATTCTGCACTCTATGCTCTTGAAATTCAGCTTTTAATACACAGTTGCCAGACCAACATGGTTGTTTATAAGTCTGTTGCATGAAGTTTCTTGAAACAAATTAAGAAATGTTAGCATTTACTAGAAACGTACATTATCATCAGCAAAAAAAAAAATCCATCCTTTTAGAGAGAATAATCTTTTACGAAATAGGGGAAGTTACCATTGTGTTGGTTGGAGTGTTGTTGCCATTTGCAGAGCAAGTTAACTGATTGGGGTGCTCATGAATCCAGCCTTGTCATTTGAAATGCAGGTTGACGCAGTGGCAAAAAGCGCCTTCTCTAAGCAACAGCTGGATTGCCAACTATCTCCTTCCTTAGACTCAGCCATTGACATAGACCACATCATGCATGCACCCATGTCCCCATTCCTCAACCCTCCTGCTACTTGCTAGGGTTTTCCCGGAAACCCAAGGAGAAACTTATGGAGCAATCCTAAGGTGATTTATTTGATAAACTGAGTCCTTTGATATAACAAATTTACTTTGAAGAAAGGGTCTTAGAAATAGACAGCCTTGGTGTCCTTAAGCCAAAGTATGGATCCCTGCCCAATGATTTTGAATGCAATTCCATGCAACATTGACCAGCTTTCCCCTTAATAACACCTTGTCCCACCTTTTATTGTCTTCAGGTACCTCCAAGACTTCCTGCTCCAGGCAGTCTGCACTGGCAATGTAAGAAGGCTAGGGTGTAAGGAAATTAGCTGCAGACAGGAGTTAATTGGAAGTAACGCAGAAAGGAAAATGTGATCGGGGTTTAAAAGTAAAATTTAAATAAACAGTTAAAAGCAACAGTGATGCAAACACTATATGGTAGGGGAAGGTGGGTTGTTAAAGAAAAAGCAGAGCCATACCAAAGATATAAGAATCACATGGGGCAAAGAGAGAAAAAACATGTCTTTCAACAGTCTTTCATTGCTGAATTGCCTGGTGGATTGGAAACAACATGTCAAAAGTAAGTTGGGGGGGGGACTATGTTGAAGTAATAAAACTCGGAACTAACTTATAATTGGTCAACTTGAAGAAAGTTGGGTCAAATTCATGGGCTAAGGTCAAGATTTAAGCACATCGTTAACATGGAGCAACTAAATAGATAAAGGTAGTGTGAGAAATATGTGGGATTTAAGGTTTAGAAACCAGGGAATAGATAGCAGAAAATTCTGGCTCTAAAATGCTGGGTTCGCCTGTCAAATGAAGTTCATCATCTACTTCTTGATTCTCACACAACTCCTCCTGAGTCTTCCCATTCCTTTTGTACGAACTACGCTGCAGAGAGACTGGGAATTCTTTGAGACATCAAAGAAACTTCCTAGGGAAAAGAAAGAGAAAGCAGTGGTTGAGCTAGAAAGGAAGAGAGAAGCAAGGAAGGGAAGAGAGGGGCAAGAAAAAGGCATGCCAGCTGCACAGGAGAACCTTGAGCTCAGGCATGATGAAAAAAATACGGGAAGCAACATGTGAGGGGATTTCTTTAAAAGGAAGTGACACAGAACAATGAGAGAGGATGACGGGTTGAGGACCTGCACTTTTAATTGGCCAGGAGGGCGCAAATTTGGATTGGAAAACATGCTCGCTAGCAGCAATTTAAAGCAAGGAGCTGACAGGAAAGTATACATGGGATATCACTGCGGCAGTTGAAGGAAAAAGGATTTTGGAATTGAATTAGCAGAAAACAGTATCACAGAAGTGTGATCTTTAAACAGAATAGGGACTGGACCGAATATAGTTCTAGAAGAGCATGGACAAAACTAGATGACATATTGGAACACTCATGAATGGATTTGTTGTTGCTTTTTTTCACTTGTAAGTAACAGCCGTGAGAGGCACTGATTTGAATTAGGGCCACAACTTATGGAAAGGACATTTAACCCTTCCCCTCTCACTTACAGACACACACACACACACACACACCATTTCCATTTTTCCAAATGTGAATTTCTACCTGCCATTCGTTTTATGAAGGAAACGTACGGATTGCTTACAGTGCTTCTGTGTTTCCCTGTTGTCTTAGATAAAGGCTGAAATTGGCAGAAACAGTTGCAGGGGGACCTCTCCTTCTACATCATAGTCTGATCCAAGCCCAGACCTCCCATGGCTACAGTTACTGAAGCAAAAATACTCTTCAGATTCAACTCTGACTCGG
Organism: Paroedura picta; assembly: GCF_049243985.1. NCBI lineage: Eukaryota > Metazoa > Chordata > Lepidosauria > Squamata > Gekkonidae > Paroedura > Paroedura picta. The sequence goes on from NC_135379.1 coordinate 33,237,466, forward strand.
ACTAGATCTTGTCTGGTTTGGCCATTGCCTGGCCAAAGAAATAAAATGAGAAAGTGGAACATCATAGAAACAAAGAATCATAGAGTTGTAAGTAACCTCCAAGGTCATCTAGTCCAACCCCCTGCACTATTCAGGTAGTCACAACTACCTGCCCACCCACAGTAACTCCAATTTCATGTCCAAGTGATCCCTCTACCAAGAATCTCCAGAGTTCAGCCTGGCCAGGAGGGAATTCACTGACTATCCCACAGAAGCGATCAGCAATTCCAGGGCTACAAGAGGCAAACCCTGACACATCCCTTCCTCACAATCTGCCTGAATTCATAAAATCAGTATTTCTGTCAGATGACTATCTAGTTTCTGCTTTAAAACCACCAATTGTTATCATATGAAGTATTTAAAGACTGTTATCATATCCCCTCTTAGTCATCTTCTCTCCAGGCTAAACAGACCAAGCTCCCTCAACCTTTCTTCATACGACTTCGTCTCCAAGCCCCTCACCATCTTCATAGCCCTCCTCTGCACATACTCCAGTTTGTCTACATCTTTCTTTAGTTGTGGTGCCCAAAACTGAACACACCTCTAAGCGAGGTCTTACCTGAACAGAGTAAAGCAGTAACATGACCTTGCGTGATCTGGACACTCTACTTCTGTTAATAGTGGTATCCATATGCATATAGGCATAGGTGTCCATGTCATGTATTTCACAAGGTGGGCTCTAGTGCCCAGAATCACATTGCCATAAACAGTCTGTTAGCCTTTGCAGACTTTTTTTTTTTAGTAACAGCAAAGGTAAAGGTATCCCCTGTACAAGCACCAGGTCATGTCTGACCCTTGGGGTGACTCCCTCCAGCGTTTTCATGGCAGACTCAATATGGGGTGGTTCGCCAGTGCCTTCCCCAGTCATTTCCGTTTACCCCCCAGCAAGCTGGGTACTCATTTTACCGACCTCAGAAGGATGGAAGGCTGAGTCAACCTTGAGCCGGCTGCTGGGATTGAACTCCCATCCTCATGGGCAGAGCTTTCAGACTGCATGTCTGCTGCCTTACCAGTCTGCGCCACAAGAGGCTCTTAGTAACAGCAAAAGGGGACGTAAAAAAGGAAGCCACTATTGTCCAAGTGAAAGGCTTGGAAAGGGATATGTTCAAACTAAAGATTGTAATGAGAACCCTTTTTGATGCCTGTGAATACGTATCTGTAGATACATGCATCCACAAAAGACATGCCTGCCAGTCTGTCTGTCTATTTCACAAAATTACCATGTATTATTCTGGTGACTTTTCACAAAGGTCTCTATGCATAAGCATACATCTCATGAATTAATACACAGTGTCAGTCTGTCAGCATCATCTGTGTCACTGACATCGTGTCCCCAGGCACTGCCAGTGGCAATCATTTTTGCAGTGGTGGAGATTACTTTGCAGAATTGCCTACGAGTTGATGGAATGAATCAGAAGACTGGAATTGTTCCACTGGACCAAAGTAAAGCACTTTGTTAGCAAATATTTCTTTTGTGTATGACCAAAACATCCCCCACCTGTGTTATATAGAGAATTCATTCCTCCTTCTGCAAGTTGATCCGGGACATTCCAACATGGGAAAATTTTTCTTGGATGTTCTAAAGAGCCAGGGTAAAAACCTATAAACAAACAATTCCCTTGTGTGCAATTTAAGACCTGCCTTTATTATTTATCATTGCTAACCACTTTGTGGCATATTCCAGGTGCACTAAGCAATCTTCACCTGCAATTTAGGTATTTCTTGCGCTGCATCTAGATGGTTCATTGTTGACATACTTCATACACTGCTGACAACTTAGAATGAAAATGGATGCAACTGGGATCAGTGCTTCCTGGTGGTCCGCTGACCACTGGAGGGCAGCTCTTTCCATGCTGCATCATGCTTGTGCTGGGGGTTTATAAGCTGTGACCTTATTTATTCCATAGATCATGTCTGAGTACTTTTTATCATCCTCCTCCATGCCCTCCTTCTATGCCATCTGAAACATAGGAAAATTAACTCACAAGGGCTTCTGTGTATTTCAACATATTGAGAAGAGCCTATTGAAGTTTATAAACACTAAGTCCTGCTGAAACAGAAAAAAACTTGAGAAAGGAAAACATCAAAAATCCATCTCTTTCCCTTTCAACTTCGCTTAGCAAAGAATACACACAAAACAAAGCATGCCCACTGTGCCTGCAAATAAACATTTTACCACCCCAGTTCAGAAAGAACTACACAAACAGCCAAATGCGTCATTTATGCCTACTGCTGAAAGTATGCCAAATATGGAAATTTTGCATTGGCTAAAATTACTGTTTTGGCTTAGTGTCTGATGTTTTTCTAACCCAAGCATACTTTCTGCAGTAGCCCATAAACACAATCACTAGAACCATAACAATGGAGGAAATGGGACAGCATAACTTCTCTCCCATTGGCCAGCCTGAGAAGGATGGACTTTTTACTTTTCCATTCTCAGAAGTGGCCCCTGCTGTTACCCTTTCAGTTATTATAGAAGTAATCTATGGCCATTTCTGCACAGAGGGGTAAAACGTGAGTGGCTTCCTGCTGGCAAATGCAGGTAAATCTCGCGTTTCCAGGCCTCCCCATAGGAAGACCCCTCTCGTGTTTTCCCTCTGCCCCATCATAGCTTTTTGCCTCCTGACGAGGCTGCGGGGGAAAATAAGCCAAACGTCTCCCTCCGCTCCTTGGCTTGTCAATCACAGCAAGCCACCAATCACAGCACAGCTGTTCTCTCATGGACTGAAACTTTATCTCCCACCGTCACCCCAATTTGTTTTAAGGCACTTCCATATGGCATTCCAGACACCATAAGCTACAAGTAGCTGTTGTTATAATGAACTTATACTTTATTTAAGAGACATATATATGCTAATTTGAAGTTGGTCTGAAAACAATAAATTTAATGTCCCTTGACAAAGCTAGTGAGCAAAACGCGTTGGGACAGTTTTGAACATAAAAGAATAAAGAAATAATAGAAGATTTGTAAGAAGCGCGAGAAAGCAGCAGAGAGCCAGAAGGTGAGGAATGGCCGGAGGCGCATTGTTTTTTAGTGTTACACCATTTCTCTGTCATAACGTTATTATTTTCAATGTGTGGAAGTGTCCTCAGTTTTGCATACTTTGCAAAATTTGAAGTGTGTAGAAGAGTAGAGGTTTCCTGAACTTCTGAGGCAGGCCATTTTTTTGTCGGGGGCTATTACAGAGAAAACCTGTGTAAGGGCAGTGGTTAATTTTGCCCATTTTCAGGCTGCCATCTGTAGAAGGTCTTCCTCAGATGAGTGGAGCTGCCATGGTGGAGCACAGGAAGGGCCTTGTCTTGGATAGCCAGTACCTTGAATGGAGCCTGGTATCGCCATAAATCCATCTGGTGGTGGAAAGTGCTGTCAAGTCACAGCTTGCTTATGGTGACTTCTTGTGGGGCCTGTCTCTGTGTTGCCACCCCTGGCTTTCCTTGGTGGTCTCCTGTCCAAATACTAACCAAGGCTGACCCTGCTTAGCTTCCAAGATCTGATGAGACCAGCTAGCCTGAGCTAGCCAAGACAGGACTATAAAGCCATCTGAGCTACTAAAAAAAAAAAAGACTCCTTCTGATTACAAACTTTGGTCTACTTATATGCAGATTTATGTAGAATTAACTCATTCATTAAAGTGATCCAAACATATAATTAAACGACTAAGGGGTTTTTGTTTGTTTGTTTGTTTTAATAGGGAGACAGCCCTGGCTAAAATACTTGCATCACCAGACAGTCTCTCCCTTGGAAACTGTCGTGCCAAGCGGTCTCCCTGATTCAGTAAAGTTTCTATTTTGGTTTGGAATTCTTGCTGTGCTGGATATGATTGCTGTGCACATTCTCTCAGGCAGAGGTCTGCCTGGGACCAGTTATTTATGTCTTGCGAAGTATCAAAATACTAGGCTGCCCTCTACTGTTAAGATAATGCCAATCCAGCTTTCATCACAATTTCAGAAAAGGAAAGAGGAGGAAAAAAATAATTTCCTGCTGAAAACAGATTAAAAACCACCATCATTCTCCACCCTCCACACACACACATACACAGATTGCATCTAGTACAGAATTTAGACTCGAATAGTAGTGAATCCCAAAAGCTGCACTGGTGAAGAATTAATGCTCTAAGACAGGGGTAGTCAACCTGTGGTCCTCCAGATGTTCATGGACTACAATTCTCATGAGCCCCTGCCAGCATTTGCTAGCAGGGGCTCATGGGAATTGTGGTCCATGGACATCTGGAGGACCACAGGTTGACTACCCCTGCTCTAAGATATGCTTGCTCTTGATACATACATTTGTACCAGTACAAGCATACAAAAGGAATGTATTACAAATCTAAGATTGTAGAGTCTAGAGAACAGTGGGACATAGTATGATGTTATTGTATTGTTTTTTGGTGCTCTGGATCGCTGGGGGAAACTAATAGCTTCTCCATAGGTTCATCAAAACTTGAACTTCCCCTCTTTTAAAAGGAAGTAAGCATTTTTGTTGTAAAAGGAGGAGGCATTTAATAGCCACAAATCAATATAGTTTTAGTTCTATTAGCTTCAATTCTACTTTACATGCAACTTTAAACATTATTATCAATCAAATTTTTATTACAGCAATTGCCAGCCATAACAAAAACTATAATATTATTATAGATTTACATAAAAGTATATATTTTTATTTTATTTATTTATAAATGGATTCTATTCATCCCTATCTTTGGAAACCCAGTGCGTATTCCGTATTTCTTAATACAAATCCCTGTAAAACTCATAAAATCAATGAGTTAAAACAATTCTATCATCTATTAAACTTTTTAAAATATAAACATTTAAACCCAGTGTGTATTCCATATTTCTTAATACAAATCCCTGTAAAACTCATAAAATCAATGAGTAAGAACAATTTTAAACTTTTAAAAATTTAAATAATAACCACAACATTAAATAATTGATATTGACCACTGTGCTTTCCTCATGGGAGGAGCTATTCAAAGCCACAACAGTTTTCAGTCTGTTGGGGTTGGGCAGAGAGATCCAGAGTGGTTCTGATATTACTGATGTTGCTTCTAGTCTCGATCATAGGCCTGACGGAACAACTCTATCTTGCAAGCCCAACAGAACTGACCAAAGTCCTGCAGGGCTCTGATCTCATCAAGTACAGCATTCAGCTCATACCTTTCAGCTCACACTTCTGGCTATATGGATGTATACTCAGGCCTCAATACTGTGCTTTGCCTGTGAGAATTGGTCCTTGTTGATTCTGACCTATACATCAAGGACAGGTAAAGAACCTGGGAATGAAGTCAAAATCCTGACTATCCTGAAACTTTTGCATTGGTTTCTGCAACCTAAAGTTTTCCTGCACATAATTATTTCTGATAGCTCTTCAACAGCTAATTGTATTTTGAGCAAATGCAACTAAGAATCTACTTTAAAATGAAGACTCCTAGATTCAACATTCCTTGGAGGGGCCTCCTATCCAAACACTCCAGCACAGCATATGTATCAATTTACAAGCATTATTTGGCATTCCACAATTCAATCCCATCTGTTAGGAAACTGTTGTGTCAACTTTACTAGGTGATCAAGCCAGTTCGGCAGATGGTGCTTTACCAAGCATTAGACTGTTGTGAAATGTGCAAGTCACAGCTTTTGGGCAAGTGTTCTAGTTTTATACTCGTGTGATCAATCCCAAACATTGATCACAGAGATGAAATAAATTTGCTCCATACATCCATACGATACATTCTCGTATAATATGCCTAGACAGAAAACCGCAACAATACCATTGCTGGCCTAAAGAGCCATTGGTAAGGTTTATACAATCATTTAGGAACACATTGGTCATGGAGAAGACCTACATGGGGAATTACTTTGCCACATACCATCAGATGCCAGACCGACTTTCCATAAATATGTAGAAAAAACAGTTGAGGTTTTTTTTCAGCAGTATCCATCATGTCCTACAAGCAGCATATGACAGCTGGAATTCTGTCTATGGCAGCTGATGCATTGACTGAACTGCAATGGGGTGGAATTCGTCATGTTTCGATGTCTCAGGCAGTGACTATGCAACCAACAGTTATGTGAAGATGACGTAGACTCATCGGTTTTACAGACGCCATCTGCATCTCCCCAAGCATCAAAGAAACAGATCAATACGGCTTACTGTTTGATAACAAAAGGTAGGAAGCAATACAGCAAGGAGTCCTCCCCTGTTCTCATGGCAATGAATTGCTTAAGATGCTAGCATGAAATCCTCTGCGGACAACTCAAGTGTGAAAATGATACAGGCTTAAAAGAGCTACCTGATTATTTGAGTCGTCTCTGAAAGAAAGCACAAAACTGGAGGTGGGTTTTTTAGGGGAGGGGGTTAGCTTCTAGCACTTGTGTCTAACAAATACCTCAATCCCTCAAAAAATTGCTCCACGCCATTGTTTTTATTCATCACCAGTTAAATTTCAGGTGGTGGGCTGGAGATATCTTGATAATACAACTGATTTCCATGTGACAGATTTCCGTTCCCCTGGGTTAATGGCCACTTTGGAAGGTAGAATTATACCCCACTGAAGTCCCTCCTCTCCCCAAAACCTACCACATTCAGGTTCTACCTCCAACAGATATTTCCCAAAGTCGAGCTGATAACCTTACATCCTGGATCACATAACAATATTATCTAGACTGGATTGGCACCAGTCCTTTGTATTCTGCCAAAAAGTTCCAGGGGGAAAATTATGATTTTCTCATATCAGAACTTCAACTCTCCCCCCATCCCCCCAACTATTTTTGGAGTTCTCCATCCATCAGTAACAGCATCAGGATTTATTTGGGACTTTTGCTGGAGGGAAAAGGCAGAATCCAGGCCTCTGTGTGAAGACTGGCAAAGGCTTACTATTGAGGCCTGGCATGGCACAGTGGTTAGAGTATTGAACCACTGAGGGACCTGAGACAAATCCCCTGCTCTACCATGGAAGCCTGCCAAGTGATCTTGGGCCTGTCACAGTCTCTCAGTCAAATCTACCCTCACAAGGTGGTTGTTGCAAGGATTCGATGGAGGAAGCTTGAGCAATGTGAAAAGCTGCTTTGGGTCCCTAATCAGGGAGAAAAGTGTGACAGAATTTTTTTTTTAAGACAATGGGTAACCAAGTTCTTGTCCCTTTTCCCCATAGAGGAGAAGGTGGCAATATTAATCTGGGATTTCTTCCTACAGCACTCTCGATCCCGAGAGTACAGTGTGTTGTGTCAAAGAGGAATTGCACACATACGAGGGTGTATGAGAAGGCAGTTAAACATGAGTTTTATGCTGCCTCGGTCGCATTCACAAGCTCACGCCCCACACAATTGTTTAGGGTAGTTCAGTCTTTCACTTTCAAAGGAGGGCACCAAAATATTAGTCAATTAGAGTTGAGTTGCGATGCTTTGGCGAGCTTTTTCATGGATAAAGTCTTGAAGTCTCTTTGCTCCACCATGACTTTCCCTTCATGCTTGATACAGAAAAGGGACTGGAGGCCCTTTGCCATTTTGTGGGGAATTGTTTGATGGCTTCATTCAGCTTTTGTTGTCCAAAGTGGACAAGTTGCTGGCTTTAGTAACAGCAGCCACCTGTCCTCTAGACCCCTGTCCCTCCTGGCTTCTGAGAACAAGGGACCGGAGGGTAGGGGATCCACTCTGGGAGATTGTCAACCTCTCCCTTACTTTGGGGGAGTTCCTGGAGGACCTTAGGGAGGCAGTGGTTCATCATTGCTGAAGAAACCATTGCTTGATCCCCATTCCTAAAACACTCATCTGTTGTAGAGTTCATGGAGGTAAAAAGGAAGGGAAAAAAGGGCAACTGGAAATGAGATAATGTAAATACACCTTTGATCCTCATCTTGCTTTTATTGCACTGTCTTATGCTTTTGTAATTCTACTTCTGTGTTGTTAATTATATACCTGGCCCTAGGAAGTCAGTTGTTCTCATGGTTTTTTAATTTTGTAATCCCAGTCCTCTGGCATTGTTCACTGGACATTTTATGCTGTATGACTGCATTGCTTTTTGATTCTCTAATCTTATTCCCCAATCTAGTGGGCTATAAACAGACTAAATCAATCACTAACTTTATCTCTGATATCTCCCCCAACCCACTCTGCTGGCTAGAGCTCGGACTCCTACTCCCCCCCCCTCCCCCATACATGCCATGCCTCATGAGCTCATTCTGATGGATGGGTTGCAACATTTGAGCACATGCTGGGGATTTACCTCTTCTCTGTCGTCCTCTTCCCACTTCCTGTGTGAGTCAGGCCAGTGCTATTCTCAGGGCTCCTGATATTATGAAGGAGACTTGGAAATTGTACCTGAGACAATGGGTGAAGCAGGAGAAGAAAGAACTTTTCTGTCAGTACTGCTCTCTGTCTGCCTTGACCAGAGCAGCATCAGTGCCAGCCCAACCACTCACAGTAAGTTGAGAGAGAAGAAGGAAAAAAACTAGTAAATTATGAAAAGGTTAAAAAAATGGGTACAAAAATAAAACAAAGGGTTTTTTTTAAAAATGCACATTCATATCAGCCGCCCTTGTTGACAAGCTGTGAGCGACATGGCCCAGAGTAGATTACACTTTTGTAATAGAACCTGATGACTGGGCACCAAAGGCCCCAATAAAGGCAGGAGACAGAATGACAGCCAAGGCAAAAACGGCACATTGCAAATCTTTGTGAGCCTATTGGAGGCATAAAGGATATTGGCAATAAGGTATGCTGGCATGTATATGAAGCACATATTTTATGTAAGTGTTAAAACCCCAACAAATGTCGAGATATGCTGTGGATTTGGGTGTAGATTACAGAAGCACATTAGTAGTGTTTACTAAAATAAAATGTGCCAAGATGACTTTGTGTGGACAGATTACGTCTGCTAGTCTTCAATTTACTGGAAACACTAATACTAATAACCTGCCAAGTGTTCACATCCCAATCTCTTTGAATATTTCCTTCACTGTTACCAGTTTCGGATGCCAGAGAAAGAGGCTTGTTTGTGTCTTTTTATTTTTTTTTTCTTTACACAAACTCATGATTGTGTGTGTGTGTTTTAAATATTTGAATTAACTCCCTATGTCATCTGTTCTTAATTGGATCCATTTTAAAAATTGTTTCTCATAGTAGTATCAGCTTCCCTGCCCACCCTTGTGTTGAGCAGAACTTTAGGTATAAATATACACGCACCTGCCACACATCAGAAGTAAATTCTGATTCATGAAAGCTCATGCTGGAATGAACTTTGTTAGTCTTCAAGCTATCAGTGTACTCCTGTTTACTTTTCCTACTACTGCTCAGATAAATGATCATATCAATGTTTCTCATTTGGAATGTTTTATTTGCCTTCAAAAACAAAGCAACTGAATCAAAACTGATTGTTTTTTTTTAATTTATTCTCAATGACTGAACATGTTCTTTTTATTATGCAAACAAAATTAAAATTGGAGATTCTCCATCATATACAGCAAGCATGTAAATAAAATAAATATCATGGAGAACTCATCATCTCCTTTTTTATTTGTGACGCTTGCATCTCATCCAGTACATTTCGGACAGATTCCACACAAGCTTCTCCTCGATGATCTTTCAGGCAGGCCTGCCTCCATACTTCATCAAAATTCTCGTCTGAAATATTCACACCGATGTTGCGCAGAAGGTGTGCAACCTATACAATACAAAACAAAACATCACCGCTGGAAAAATTACAGGGGAGAGATTATGAAAGGCCAACTTAGATACGATGCTGGGATTTCTGTATGAGTCCTCAAATGATTTTCGATAACAGACACATACGTCCAGTTTCGGTCAGTACTGTGACATCTTAAGCCTTCCCTCATGCCATTTCTCCACTCTGAAATCATTCTGCATACTAGCTAGTTGCCCCACCAGGGCAAACAAACAGATCCTGATCAAGACTTGCATAAGGATCTTGCATTTAGCCCTGTGCACCAGTTTCAATGCAGGAAAAGAGCACAGACAGAAAGCTTAAACCTTCCTCCTTCTCCTTAGGTGTGGGCCCAGCCCATATCAGAGTATTATGTTTCTACATTTAAAACAAAACTAAACTAAACTGCTTCAGAACTCATTTATGAAGCACCCAGAATCCAATTTGATTATTTCTGAATTGTATTAGAAGTGTATAACTCTGTTTAGTATTGCATTGCAGCCATTTTTTTTTATCAAGCTGCTCCAAATTTAGTATTATACGTATGGGTGTACAATGTGCATTAGTAAGGGGGAAAAAATCAAAACTGGGATCACAGTTCTGCAAGAAAGATACAGGAATATATGGAAATGGGCAAAGAGTGGAACTCAGGAGAGTGAGGGACAAAAAGAGCAATACAATACAGTAGTGTTAGTCCAGTAGTCTGGACACACCATAGGTTTCAAGGACCCCGGACAGCATCCATGTGGAGAAAATCCTGTTTTGCATTAATTGCTAATGCATATGCATTGGCATGAACACTAACAGTAGAAGAAGAGGAGTTGTTTTTTATACTCTGCTTTTCACTACCTGAAGGAGTCCCAAAGCAGCTTACAAACACCTTTTGCTTCCTCTTCCCACAGCAGACACCCTGTGAGGTAGGCGGGGCTGAGAGAGTTCAAACAGAACTGCTCTGTAAGAACAGCCCTAAGAAAACTATGACTGGCTCAACGTCACCCAGCTGGTTGCATGTGGAGGAGTGGGGAATCAAACCCAGTTCTCCAGATTCGAGTCTGCTGCTCTTACCCACCACACCATGCTGGTGAGGGGAGGACAACAGCACTCCCACATGACAGGTTTGCATACTTTGCTTGGTCAGCCTCCATTTCCCTTGCATTTTTGCTCTGCTGCACCAATACAGAGCTCTTTCAAGCCCTTTTTAAACGGGGACATTTTTTGGGAAAACATACCTGCTGAGGAATAGTGAAAATGTTGCTATGAGGCACTGATGGAAAGAATATGGCACCAGTGTGAATAGGACTTGTGCAAATGCAACATTTCCAGTGCAGACAGTATACTAAGGTACTTGGGCTATGACCTTTCCAAAAAGATTGGGCCTAGGTTTGGGGAAAAAACTTACTGAGAACAATGAAAGGATGACTGGAGCAAGATGACATCACAACACTGTGTGACTGCTAAAAAAAAAAATACACCCAAAAGTACTGAAGTTTGGATGCCATAGTGTGTGGAAACAACTAAGGCCACCCTAGTGTCTCAAACAGTTCCATGAACCACTAACCTTAATATATTTTTCTAAACCAGAGAAGTAGCAGACTATGCACCAGTACTACATGTATTTACAGCCTACAGAATGTCTCAAAAATAGCCTTCTGAATTAAGGTACTCTACCTCTTCTTTTGGCCTTGTCTTGAAGAAGTCCGTCTCATATACTCCGTTATTGCTATAGATACTTGGATTTAATAATGCATACACACTGGCTTGATCTCCATAATTAGTGATGTCACTGATGCGTCGAAAACGAGGCGCAGCGATATCTGCACGAATGGTTGGAACCCCATATAACGGGAAAACTGTGTGGAAGCAAATGACGCAAAGACAAGAAAAAAACCCTGTTATGTCGGAGGCATTGATTCATACAGAACTGTGTCTTGTCAGCTTCCAACAGAGAGGGTAAGTTCTTTAGAAGAAGAGCTAGATTTCCCACGAAAAAGCTTATTTTGCAAATGCAGTGCAAAAATCCGATCTTCTGCACAACTGGATGTTTTGTTATGCCCAAGCACATGCGGGACCAAAAATATTATGATGTTATGAAGGAACAAGTCAACCGCTTTTTAATTCTGATTGATTTCAAAGAGGTGGAGTTGAATTGCAACTTATTTCTCTAGTTGAAATCAATGAGAAAACTTCTTAACTTCGTGTCATAACTTATATTTGTAAGCCAGTTCAAATCAGACTGATACTAGTATCTGTTTTTCTGAATATGTGCTCAAAAATGTGCTCCTCCTCAGGCTACACCAGTTCATCATGATTCCTCTTGCCCCCCCCCCCTGCAAGTTACTGTTAGGTGGGCGGGGTGGGGGGAGGGTTATTATTCAACGCCAATTTGTTTGTTCTTGGAATGCTGAACTTTTTATGAGGGATGGGTTATTGGGGATTTTATTCAACTACCTGCCATGAGTCGCTTGCAGAAGTGGTGGGCTAAAAGTCTAATTAACAAATTAAATAAAAATAAATAAATAAAATGCTTATCCAAAATAAACAATCAAATTAAAGTTAATATTTGGAATTAACACAGCAGAACCCTAAAAAAAATGTAAAGAATGCTTCTGGTCCCAGTCTTTGTAAGGGTGATGGAAATTAATGCTGCAAATATGCGTCTCTGTGGGTCACTTAGGGACAAACTGGAAGTCAAGAAAATGGAACCCCAGGACTTAACAGAGATATTGGTTCCTTATCTCACTATACATGCTAATGTCATTTAGTTATAGCATCTGTAAACCCTTCTGTTATGCTGAATGCTAATTTGATGATATTCACAGGTGTTACCAAATGCCTTAATCCAATCTTAGCTATATTTACTGCTCAGTTACTTAAGGATGCTGACTCTAATTAGCTCTTCCTGGCAACATCCTCCAAATCCTCTCACTATAGGTAAGGTTGGTGACTTGTGCTTCAGTGTATCTGAAGAAGTGTGTATGTACACAAAGACTGGTACCTCGAATAAAACTTTGTTGGTCTTAAAGTTTGTTCTGCTGCTTTAGACCAACACAGCTACCCACTTGGATTTAGAATGTATTTGTTAAAATGTAGTAACAAAAAATGCAAGTGTTTCTACCTACATTTTGAAGGAATGCCTCCTACAATTGCGTTATACTGAGAAGAAGTTGTACGATAATCAGAAAACACACGATCTGTTGGTCTTGAAAGTGTTCTGGGTGTCAGTTCCAAACTTCCTGGTTCCTTCAGTACTATGTTTTCAGGTTTAAGAATAACATTTTCATCCGTTTTGTTTTCTGTACCTTCAAGGGGAGTGAGGTCAAAGGGAGCTCTTCTTTTCCCTGTAAAGAGTAAATGATACCGATATAGCAAACACTTTCACAAAGGACTGGCAACTCTAAGCCATGCATCATAGCCTTGTCCCTGTAATAGTCCTCTGTAGATTTTCCAGCAATTTCCACCTTGATGAGGTAGAAGGCACAGTAGAGAAACTTTGGTAAACATCACGAGTCTATGAATGCTATTTTCTACAATAGCCACCACTCACCTTCCCGTAACACCTATCTCATGACACATGGCCATTCATAAACTATGTCAAATTACAGATTTTTGCTGTAACTATGTTAATACTAACATCCTCAGAACTTCAGACCAAATTTAGAGTCCAATGGCACCTTTAAGACCAACGAAATTTTATTCAAGGTACATGCGCTTTCATGTGCATGCACACTTCCTCAGATACAATACCATGGAAATGACATTGTATCTGCGGAAGTGTATGTGCACACGAAAGCGCATGCCTTTAATAAAACTTTGTTGGTCTTAAAGGTGCCACTGGACTCTAAATTTGTTCTGCTGCTTCAGACTAACACGGCTGCCCACGTGAATCCTCAAAGCTTCAGAAGTGACACAATAAGATAAGCCACCGTGACTACAGGGAACCACATTCAGAGGCAAAACCTCTAAATACCAATGCCAGGAGGCAACATTAGGGAAGGCCTTGGCCTCTATGGTCTGTAGTTGGGTCCTCTACAGCAGGTTACAGTAACTCGTTGGCCACAGAATCCTGGACTTGATGGACCTGGTCTGATCCAGCAAAGCTTTTCTTATGCTGTTATGACCTTGACTCAATTATTCTCACAGCCTAACCCATCTGACAGGGCAGTGGTGAGAAAAACTATGCATGCAGATCTTAGTTCCTTGGAGAAAGAGCAGGATAAACTTGTCTAGACATCTGAAGGAATACAAAGCATGATGAATTTTGGATGGTGACAGACAGAACAAGTACAGTAAATATTTGGACATTTTTGATGCAATTAGGCAAATGCTATTTAAGGCAAGAAATTCTACATAATTTAAGGCAATTCGCTGCCGTGGTTTCCATAATCAGCTGAATTAACCGAAGAAGAATAAATCAAAACATGGTTTCCAAGAATTCTCCAAGAGTTGTCCGAAGGAATCATAAATGTGAAAAATACATGGTTATTGGGATCACTTTCTTGATGCTGTTGACATAGAAGACCTCATTGCTTCAGACAGGAAAGCTGACTGAGAAGATTACCTTCAAACTATATATGCTTCCAGACTTCTAGCAATGTGACAGCATTAATTTATCTACTGTACTTATTATAGCATGCTGAGAAAATGCATCAAGTTGAAATGGATCCTCCAGACTATTTTTTTAAATCATGCAGGCTATCCACTTTGTTGTGGATCAGAACCAAGGAAGTTTCACTGAATTTACCCCTGACATGGTCAAAGTGAAAAATACAGAGATACAACAAAAATCATTAAATGACCGACAAGATAGGTTCAATATATTTCTGAAAATAAATTGCTGTATATCAAAGTTCTGATTATGAGTAATGCCTTTCAAAAATTTGCAGATGCTGAGCTAAATATCCAGGGATACTACTGGGTCAAGAAAACTGTCCGTATTGAATATCTTCTCTGTAAGGGGTGGGATACAATCCCATCTTTAAAGTGAAACCCCTTTCTCCAAGTCCATCACAGCATCCCACCATTAATATTTTTGCTTTTCCTGGTCTATGCTCCACTCTTTTGTTCTAATCTGGATCATAGTTGTTTCCAGCTACTGATTCAGGACCAAGAACACTTCAGGTGAGTAAATGTCTGAGTATCATCAATAAATCATCAGTATCATCAACTCTATCACTCAAAATACCTAACAAGTTTACCCAGAAGTTTCATGAAGATATAAAATATATTGAGAGTTATAGCATGCTCTAAAAAGCAATAGACCCACTTTCTGGAATCTAATTGCTTGACAGAAATGGAGGCAATGTGGATCTGTGCCCCCAACCTGTACAGGTGATCCAGAAGACAATCATGGCTGATAGTTTCAAAGACACAGAGAATATCAAGGAGAATCAAGGACCATCTTCCAGGGTAAGTAATCACATTGAGTCAAGATAATCTATGTCAAACCCAGGGCTATAATTAGAATGATAAGGGATTTAGATGGTTGGTTCCATCCAGGAAAGACTGGACCTGAATTCATCAACGTATGCTGAAAAGCATTGTCCAAGAATGCAAGATTAGAAACAAGGTACAGATAAATCAAGTATCTGGATCCAAAGATGACTTTGAAAGTTCTGTCAGCACTTTAACAGAGTCATATCCAGTCATCATGAAGAGAGGAATTGACAGCACACTCTGGAAAAAGCAAGAATCTACCTCACCTCCCAAATGAACAGAAAAGGCAGAAACTGATGGACCATGGTGATGTACTCCTGAGGTTTATGGTGGGATATATTTTAAATAAAGACACTTTGAGTGTCTTAAGGAGGAAGATACAAGAATACATCTTGAAATATAGTGGTTGTAATAAACAGTATTGAAAGGAAAAACATGTCTATCCTGTCTTACTGCTGATTCCTAATCTTCCATTTCGTACATGGAACTGTTTAATGGATTAAACATCTATCAAGAGCCAGTGTGATATAGCGGTTAAATGAGGAGATCCAAGTTCGAATCTTCATGGTGTCATGGGAGGTTGCTGGGGGATCTTGGGCCAGTGACATTTAACCCTATCCTATATCACAAGTTGTTGTGAAGATAAAAATGGAGGACAAGGAAATAAGGCAAGCCACTCTGGATCCCCACTATGGGGAAAAAACAACGGTAAAGGCAATAAATAAGTAAATCAACTCTATGAACAGAATTATTTCTGAAAGTTTACCACATACCTTTTGTAATTATGTTTCTTTCATACTCGCTAAGAGACATTTTGTCTTTCCAGTTGAGGAAGTTTACAAACTCCAGATAATCAATAAAGCCATCGTTATCCAAATCACAGTAATCAAATAAAGCATCCAGAAGCTCCGTATCCAAGTCAAGATTTAGCTGAAAGCAGGCCTTCTTCAGGTCATCTTTGCTTATTTTCCCATCGCCATCCTAGGAGCACAAAATCAGCCATCATGTTCTATAATGTGCTCTGCTATACCTGCCTCACTAACCAGCATACCTATCTTAAATTCATCATACAAAATGGATGGCCATTTGTGTCCGTCCTACTCTCTGAAGAAGACAATCTCTAGCAACATTTGAAGATGTTATCCAGCCTAAGGAGCTTTCTTCTAACTTGACTCTTACATTGGAGGAAGTTCCTCCAGGCTAAGGTAGTGAATGCATTCAGATATCCTGAGAAACCTCCTATTTGTTTGCAGTAGGCATGAGCCTGGCTTGCTTGCTGTGCTTCCCCCCAACCCTCCTCCATGATGAGTTTGACTAAAAGCTTCCTGGTTTAAGAAGCTTTGGATTATACCTGGGCAAATCATTTCTTCCTCCACAAATCAAAATTCAAAACTGGAATTACATGACAGTTCAGAATCCCAGTCTGCAGTGAGAGAATAAAGACTTAAATTACCCAGGTGCTTACCACTGGATGTCTCTGCAAACCAGAGTTTGCTTTGAGGCTTCCTAAACAAGGACGATTGCCACTGAGCTTTGAGCAAAAAGACAAAGAGGGGGTGCGAGAGGACAACATACAAACAAGAAGCAGTTTGTTATGACATTTATGTCATCTGAATGCCAAGAACTGTATAAAGGCTCCCCAGAGAGAGCCAATGCCTGAGATGAGGCGGGTATAACTGCATGATCACACGTTAGCAAAACAAACAAAAAAGAAGCAAAGTTCTATTCTCAATATAGAAAGAATAATTTTTGGCTTCAAATGTTATGCTCATATTTAGGAATAATACCGCAACTGAGCATTAATATTTTATCCAGCAGTCACACAAAATGGTCACCTCATCTTGGAACTCCACTCACCTTATCATAGTGCCTGAATGCTTCTAATAACGTTTCAAAGTTGTGGTAATTCGCTTTCTTCAAATTCTGTCGAATTGCAGTAAAAACAGCCCGTTCTCTGTCTTTCCCTCGTAGGTATTCACTAGGAAGCCGATAATGAAGAAGATCCCCAACACCTGTATAAACAATCAATCAACAAATAAAATCAAAGCTCTCCAAGACCATCTTTTAGTTCAACCCATGAAACTGATGTTTTCTGAGTTAATCCATTGATCTACCAAGATCTGTGCTGTCTGCGGGGTCATCGCGCCCCCCCCCCCAGGAGTTGGAAGTGTACATCACTCCTCTCCATTCTCTCTGTCGTCTGGGATAGTGGGGGTGGGATGGGGATTTTGGCCGTCATGCTTGTAATTTTTAAAGTCTTTTAATGGGGATTGTAATGGGTTGAGATTATTGTCTGAGACTGTTGTTACCCACCTCGAGCCCTATGAGGAGAGGCGGGAAATGAATCTAATAATAATAATAACAACAACAACAATCCACGTGGCACTGTGCAGCTGCTGCTGGCAGCGCCCCCCAGTGGGCGGTGGAAAGTCAGGGGTGCCAGTGAGAAAGCATCCCTCGGCAAAAGACTACCCCGCCTCCCGGGCCTCAGTAAATTTGTTGTTTTGACCGGTCCCCGGTGATAAAAAGGTTGGGGACCACTGCTCTAAGTCACTGTCATTTTTGCAGAAAACATCTGCAAGACCTTATCAAATGGCAAGCTTCTGATCTCAAACTTGCTGATGAATTGACAGTTTGGTGAAGTTGCTACATGTGCATTCTTTCAGTTACACCTGGCTCATGATCTGTCCTTCTGCTTATTTGACCTGGCCATGTTCATCCATGTAATTGTAAGCGTTTGATGGGGCTGCTGCAACACACTCAGCATCAGGCTGTGGTTCACTTGCTTTCCATACAGAAGATCCCAGGTTCGAACTCTAGTATCTCCAGTGAACAGTATAAGATAATCACACCTTTATAACAGGACAGGCATCATCCTTCTCTTTTTGGGAATGCAGAGTTGACTGTAACTGGCTAGCATAAACATTACACGATCCAATGATAGTGATCTTTTCAGGTAAAGGGCCAACATAGAAATGTCATAACAAAGCAGTGGACAGTGGCAACACACTTGTTTCATCTTGCATCGCATGAGACAAGTCAGAATCTTGACGTTAGAACTTCAGAGTGGGTAAGAAATTTCTTCCACACAAAAAAAGAACCAAATTTCTGTTTGAATCATTTCTTAGCCACCTTTCCAGCAAATTGCTTGCAGTACCTTACTTTACAGCATGTGCAAAATGATCCAAACAACAATCCATAGCCAAACAAGACATAAAATAAGCAGGGAATCAGATAACAGGTGACATAAAAGAATTCTGCCTGAGACCGTGGAGAGCCGCTGCCAGTCTGAGTAGATGAGACTGAGCTTGCTGGAGCAATAGAAGGCAGCATCATGGGTGTTCACGTGTATCCTTGAAGACAGTCTGAACAAGTATGGAAAACAACTGATGCAAAGATGAAAAAGAGTTGGTTTTTATACCCTACTTTTCACTACCTGAAGGAGACAAAGCAGTTTACAATCACCTCCCCTTCCTCTCCCCACAACAGATACCCTGTGAGGTAGGTGGGGCTGAGAGAGCTCTGACAGAACTGCTCTGTGAGAAAAGTTCTAACGGGACTGTGACTAGCCCAAGTCTGGTTGCATGTGGAGGAGTGAGGAATGAGGTTGCACATGGAGGAGTGAGGAATCAAACCTGGCTCTCCAGATTAGAAGCTGCCATCCCTAGCCACCACAAGCTGGTACAAAGTGGAACTTTCTCATCATGCCTTTTTTGGGATTCATTACATCTGTTTAGCTCATGAGTAATAACCCTCTGTAAAATTGTGCTTGTATGTCTTAGAAGTGCTATGTTTCATATGATCATTTGCTTCGACATATTTAAGCTGTCTTAAGTCTTAGGAGAAAGAGGGGCTACAAATTATTTTAATGAATATATAAACAAAAGTGTATAGCTAGTCAAGTATGTGGAAGAAAACTTATATACTTGCCATGATCGTCAGGCTTTAGGCGTATCCCAAATGTGTGGTCTGGAGGGACATTAAGCGTATCCGCTATGCTATAAAAGAAAAGAATCTGCTAAATACAGGTTTGATTTTTCACCCAACTGTAATCTTTGTTCTAGAAGAGAAAACGAAATAAGGGCTGTCAGTTCACCTCTTGTCCTGTATGTAAAGATTAAAGACAACCAATGAAGATATTTGACAAGAGTTCACCTGTAGCATGTTCACTGGGGCTTTTCCCACATGAATCAAAGCTACAACCACTGATAATCCATTTCTTTTACCATCCTTTCTTTCCCACTTAGCACACAGTAATAACTGTCAAAAATGTTTGCGCAGCAAGCAATGAATGTCTTTGATCTTAATGCTTATATTTTCTTGAGAGAGAGTAAGAGGAAGAAAGAAATCGAAGCAGCCTTTAAAAATGCACAGTTATATCTGTTAAACAAGAACATAAATTAGGAGATCTTGTCATGCACCTATCAAAAAAAAAGGCAGAGAGAGAAACCGCATTTTTATACACTAACTGCAACCGGGCAAAGATTTATATATGAAAGAACCTAAGAAGAGTTCTGCTGGATCAGACCAATAGTCTATCTAGTCCAGCATCCTGTCTCACACAGTGGCCAACCACTTCTTCTGGAGGGCCAACAACAGTGCACAGAGGCTGAGGCCTTCCCCTAATGTTGCCTCCTGGCTCTGTGCCTCTGAATGCAGAGGTATATTTTTAAAGGGTTAATTTAAAGGTCTTATTGGAGCTAAAATGCATTCAAACAAGATTTCACACCATCCTTTTCTTTTTTAAGGAACTTGGATCAATCAATGTCTTGATTTCTAGAAATCCATGAACTGAAGGGACAATTAACAATATAAGACCTCCCTGACATGTACTCCATGTGAGATAGAGTTCACCCCTCCCAGTCATATGACTTTTAGGCGGGAAAAGTCAAGCTCTTCTCAGATGGGGGGGGGGCACTCTCAGAAGTGAAATAATGTATTCAAAGCTTCCCAGTTCCTTTCTGTGGCAGGACTGCAGCTGTGCAGTATCCATGTGTGACTGCACAGAAGCCATAAAGTTGAACAGTAACAAACGATAGTAACAATAACAGCGGTAATGATTGAACGTTAATATATCTACTGCAACTCAATGAAAGATTACCTCTTGATGTATTTAATGGGCATATCTGTATGGAAAAAGTAGTTCTGGAGGCCCAGTAAATGTTGCTGGTTTTGATTGGCCTCAACCAAATGACTGGTGGAAGAGCTCTGTTTTGCAGGTCCTGCAGAACTGTGCTAGCTATAATAATGATCTGGCATATTACTAGCACCTTAGCCTCTTCCAGCCTGAAAAAATGTCTCCAAATCAGAGCCAAGGGGATGGGAGGCACTGTAACTCACTATACAATGGCAGATGCTAAGAGTCTGAACCTGTTTTGTCACTTGCAACTCTCCTGCCAAAAAGCTGTAGGTCAGGAATAAAAACCTTGCCGGTTTCTAATAAGTTTAACAATGGAGCCAATTCCATCACAAAGACCCTTTTGATTCACTTACGGATCAAGGACTCTTCCAAGTTGAGGCTGAAATTTTTCCTTAAAATCATCACTTATTTTGGACACAAGTTTTGCTGACTTCTTCCTGCAAGATTAATAAAACTACAACTGTAACAAGCTTCCCCCCCTTTTCCACTCAGTTTTAAAGGCCAAAGAAAGTTCCTCAATGAAGCACAATTTTAATTTGCAGGGGTTATGTGCATGATAAGCAGTTTCTGTTGCTCCACTCACAGCCAGACTAGGCTTGGAAGACAAAACGTAATTCTCATTTTCAAATAATTGTAACACACCATTATGCAGTTCACTAATCACACTGGAATAGTATCCAATAGGCCTTTTTAAAAGAAAGCCTTGCATAAAATTTGACTCAAGCAACCTACAACACAAGGTGTGTTAGCACTGCTTTTTAAAAAATCCAGATCTATCATTTATTTTAAAGATGTTTCACATTCAAAATCTGTGTACAATTAAACAAAGTTTGAATCATGCTAAATGCATTAAGGAGTGGAAGAAATTATTTATAACAGCACTGGAGGAACCTTATGAATGGTAGCATTAGAATAGCAGAAATTCAATCCTATGCATGCAGTCCTATGCACATAGAGCTGGAAGCAAGCAGCATTGACCAATGTGGGACTTACTTCTGAGTAAACTTGTATGGGATAGCACTGCATGTAGGAAACCACCATGGAGAGCTATCTAGACTGTCATACTTTGTAACCTCTAAATGTGAAGCATGAATTCAGCTAGTCCCTCAGTGGCTGTAGGAAGCTCTGGACTTTATTTATAATCCACTGCCAATCCAAATACTGTAGTTTCCTCTTCATTTCAAGACATCAAATCAATAAAAGAAATTTTAAGCAGTGGTAGTCTGTCCAACATGGTTCATTTAAAATATGGTGGCTTGCAGATTGTTTGATGTGTGGCTTGAATTAAATCTGGGTGATTAAGAGGAGCCAGCCATTATACACAAACTAATTTCTAAGACAATCAAACTATATTTAATGTCTCCAATTCCCAAACTCCATGTAAAAGAGATTGAAGGCTTAAAGGACCAATTAGATTGACAATATACTAAAAATATGATATCACATCCATTGTCATCTTAAAAGATGCCCATATGTGTGTAATGTATCAAAGTGTGATTTTGGTATCATTTAATGCTTATGCCTTGTTTTGGCATTGCTTCAGCTCTATATCAGGTTTTTGCTTGTTTTCAAATTTTTGCAAGCCAACCTCTACTGCATTATTCATTGGATGGATGTCACAGCCATTGATTGTATAGACTTGCACTATGTCATTTGCTTTGAGGCTCAGTGAGAGAGGTAGACTATAATAAATAACTTAAATTTAAAAAGAAATTATGAAACATGGTGACCTCCGTTTTTTTGAGGTGCAATCATCTTGGACCATCCTGAATAAAATATGGAGAAACTAGAAAAAGAAGAGTTGTTTTGTATATGCTACTTTTCTCTACCCGAAGGAGTCTCAAAGCAGCTTACCTTCCCCACAACAGATACCCAGTGAGGTAGGTGAGATTGAGAGAGCCCTGATATTACTGCTTGGTCAGAACAGCTTTATCAGTGCTGTGGTGAGCCCAAGGTCACCCAGCTGGTTGCATGTAGAACAGCATGTAATCAAACCTGGCTCGCCAGATTATAAGTCCACACTCCTAACCACCACACCAAGTTGGCTCAGATCACAGATAAGGCCAAAAAATGTATACCATCAGAAAGGAACAAGAGAGTTGAAAAATCAACCCCACCATCTGGAATCTGTCACAACTTACATCTGCATTTCGTGCAGCCACCGTAAAGTTCTGGCTACATTTCGCCCATCATTAAAATGTGGAGTTTCTTTCCCATAGAGATTAAACCTATGGAACGTAGAGGGGTTGTATTTTCTGTTCATTGGCTCCCCTGTGGAAGATCAGGATCATCATTAACTGTGTGCCAGATGCACACTAAAAACAAGCAAAAATTAAGATCTAAATTCTGGGTATAAATCTCAAGCCATCATGGAGGTTGGTTAAGGCAATCCCAAAATACCAGAGTGGAAAGGAAACTTAATAAGTAGCTACCAGTACAGGCTCTGATAGAGCAAAGTGCAAACAGAAACATAAAGACTTAGCACAGTACTGTATGTGCACAATACTCTCAATATCCAGTTGAAACCCTGAGTTTTACTGAAATTAAGACTCATCTCCTGATTATGGGGATCAGTTCCTCTTGAGAAATGACAGCTTCATTTCTGGATGGAATCATACCCCTGCTGACTTCCTCAAACTCCTGAGACCCCACCCACAAATTCCCAGGTATTTTCCAAGCAGGAGTTCTTTCCTCCCTATATATTATTGCACCTAGACTAAACTAATTGCACAAGATCTTACAGACAAAACACAATGGGGAATAAGTCTGACTTTGTTTAAGCAACTCCATGATAGTTTCATTTGCACCAGAGCTACTATGGAAGGAGATATTTTGCACTGGACCCAAGCCACAGTTCCCACTGTATTTTATAGTAATATCAAGAGGGCAATGTCCTCATTCCAAATATAACAGATTTTTGAAAAGTGGCAGTCTGCTTTGCATTATACTTAGTAGCAGAAGGAGAAAACATAAGCAAACTATAAAAAATTAAATTTAACCACTGACGATGTCTGGATTTTTTAAATTTAACACTCTCTTGTCCATACTCACCAACAAAATAATCATTGTGAGATGCAACATATAATTCATGCCCATCCAGTGCTTCTTTATTGACTTCTTCGAATGTCTTTGGTGGATTTATAACTTCTCCACTGGGACCCTCTGCAAGCAATCCAATACAAGTAATGAAATGATCTGATCTAAATAATTTCTGTGTAAATATCAGTGGGCTGTTTTCTGATCCGAATCATTCTCATCACACAATACAGGAATGAAAACAACTAAGCTAGTACCAAAAGACTTGTGAAAACTTCATGTGAGCAGACTCTGTTCCCACGGCTTGCAAGAGACCCAAGAGTATATCTGAGCCATTCATACAAAGCAGATATGCATTATTTGGAAGTCTGTAATCCAACCTTCGAATTATGGTGTTGGAGACGAATGCCAAAGTTACCAACAAGATAGTTTTAGAGAGGAGCAAATCAACTATGTCATTAGAAGGCAAGATATTACAGCTAAAGCTCATTTACTTTGGACACATCATGCAATCAAACTTGCTAGAAAGTTTAATGATCGGCATGGTCAAGGCAAAAGGAAACGTAGTCACCAAAGGATCCGCTGGCTCGACACTATCAAAGCTGATAGAGTTGGAGAGGGGGAGGGGGATTGAGCATGGCTAATATCTATGTCCTATCATGGGACAGTATTGAGATACTGCAGCTGTGGGCTGGGTGTGATTTGTAAGATGTGAAGAACACTATAAATAAATATTTATTTTTTATCACCCACCCATCCTGTATAGCTCAGGACAGTAGTTACACACGCTGCACTTGTAACGACCATGATTTCTGATAGTTTCTCTGCCCAGAGTACCTTCTTCTGTGTCTCTCTTGCCCCACACTCAACCTAAAAAAGAGCTGCCATCCCAGCTACATCCTGGTTATTAGATGCAAAGATTGGAGGCAGCGTCTTAATGGTTCCTTCCTTGTTCTCTACAGCTGTTTTGAAAGCGGGAAGAGCGTCCACCATTAGAACATAAGGGAAAAGTTAAGAAGTGATTCCTATAAGCAGGTGACAGGAAAAGGCATTCTTGCATACCTTTAAATTCTGCTGAACTGTACTTATACTGTTTTTATTAATTTGTGTTGTGAAACTTGCCTTCTTTCATTAATGCAATTTAATTTTAAATGGTTCAGACTGATGTGGTTTTAATTTTTTGGTATATTCTTACCAAAATGCTGGTTTTAGTACAATAGCATTTTGAAGAACAGTATGGGGTATAACAAACACCATAATAAATCATAAATATACCATATGAGACTGGACAATGGTGCCTTGCTACTAATTCTGCTACCTCTGATGGTCGCTACTCCAAATGTAGTCTTGGTCATATCCAGCCCTTGAGGTAATCTTGATGTTTGATCATGGCTCTTCCCAAGGGGTGCTTCACGACCACTCAGATAAACAGATTCTTTCTTCTCTTTCAGCTTTTGTTGAAAGCATGTTTTGGGTGGTGGATTTGTCAGTAAGGCCGCCTGAAGATATGTCAGATAGTATGAGATACAAACATTTGGTACTTTCAAAAGGAATCCTACTGCATAAATTCTATTAGCTTCTTGAAACACTTGTGCTAACTGCGATTATCTCTGGCATTTTGAATTTGAAAATATGATTAGAAACAAATAACTAAAAATAACTGACAGCCCCACTTACACCATAGATTTTTAAAGAAAATGGACTGAGTCTAGAGTCTTAAAAATGCTTCCCTTTATAAAATGGGACTTATTCCCATAAATATAAATTTAGCTGGGTAAGGATCTTAGTCTGAAGTAGAATAGCAAGATGTGAGTCAAAACCTTAAAGACCAGCAAGAGTTCCAGAGTATAAGCTTACTTCACTGGGCACACATAGGAATTATGGAGACATGGCAAAGGCAGCTTTGACTCTCAAAAGCTAGGGTTGCAATTTCTGGGTTGGGAAATACCTCGAGATTTTGAGGTTGGAGCCTGAGGAATACCAGGACTCTGGCAAGCATACAAAAATCTTGATGGCCTTTAGGGTGCTACTGCGCTCCGATCTGGATAAATATAAGGGCCATTCCGCACAACGGGCAATGTCGCTAAGTCTGAGCGCTATTGAAAAGTGCTGCAAACAAAAGCGGCAGGTCTCGGTAACGCACACAGCCGGTTCAATCGAAGCGATTTTTGCGCAAGTGTTGCAGGAGTGTTGCAGATTGTGTACGACATCATGAATAACAAAGAATAAATAGAGTTACACAATGGTAACACTTCAGAAATATTAACGTTGTGTGGAATGGCCTTAAGTATCAGTTGTGTTCTTACATGTGAAAGGCATACCTGTATTCACCCCTTAATGAAAATCATACAAATAAATGGGGTATTTTTCCTGAGAAAAGGAAAAGATTTAAAATCCTTACCTTTATTGAGGGTATGGTTTTGATACCATGTATCAAATGAGATGCAATATCAGGGTCATTTGCTCGACCATAAAAAATTCTTTCTCCCCCAAGGCGTGGATGGGTGGTGTTTCGAAATTTTTTTACAACAGGTGGTGTCAATGGCTATAACGCAATAGGAAAACAGTTTATCAGACATCCTGTATGACAAATGTCAAAACAGTCATAAGTGGCTTTAGATTCTTGTGCAACTAGATGAAAAATTTAGATTTTCCTTTACATGAAAAATAATCAGCACTGCAAAAGAGGTAAAATTAGCAAAATGTAAAGAGCGTGTGCCTTAGTAGGCAGATAATTAAAATGTCATATTTATTATGTTTTCAAATTTTATTTTATATAAGGCATCTGTAACTTGTGACCTGAACATTTAAGGCATTGAAGCATTTGGAAATGTAAGCAGAGTCAGTAAGATCCGAGTAAGATCCGAATATCTCAAGAATAATTCACTAACTATTACTAACAAAAGAGCATCTCAAAACAAAAGAAATAGCAATGGAGTAGCAATGGAGCTTTACTTGAATTCCACAGCCCAGTCTTCCATGCAATTATCCTTACTGTTCAGAAGTATGGAGCTATAATTAGTATTGCAACCTTGCCTGCATTTTGTGCCTCCTGTTCTTTTGTTGAAGGACAGAAGCAGAATTAAAGCGGAAGGAACACAGGGCACACCAAAACAAAACGGATTTTGTGGCACCTTAAAAATGACCATATTTATTGTGGCTTATGGTTCCATGGACTATCAGGAAGAAGCATATAGTAAAGTCTGGTCACAGAGGTGGACCGAACAGCACAATGTGCAAGATTTTATATAGACCAATTTTTGTATCAACCATTCACCTAAAATGGTGTAGTCAAAAGTCTGAAATGCAGAAAGCTCAAAGTACTGTGGCCATTTAGACAGTAAGTTACAATAATAAAAA
This sequence comes from Paroedura picta, assembly GCF_049243985.1. Classification (NCBI taxonomy): domain Eukaryota; kingdom Metazoa; phylum Chordata; class Lepidosauria; order Squamata; family Gekkonidae; genus Paroedura; species Paroedura picta. Next base: position 33,264,132 of record NC_135379.1, read on the forward strand.
CTACACTATAAAATAATAAAACAATTAAAGGTAAAGGTAAAGGTATCCCCTGTGCAAGCACTGAGTCATGTCTGACCCTTGGGGTGACGCCCTCCAGCGTTTTCATGGCAGACTCAATACGGGGTGGTTTGCCAGTGCCTTCCCCAGTCATTCCCGTTTACCCCCCAGTAGCAAGCTGGGTACTCATTTTACTGACCTCGGAAGAATGGAAGGCTGAGTCAACCTTGAGCCGGCTGCTGGGATTGAACTCCCAGCCTCATGGGCAGAGCTTTCAGGCAGCTGCCTTACCACTCTGCGCCACAAGAGGCTCTAATAAAACAATTACCCCACCTTAAAACCATTTCCTCACAGCTGTGAAATAGTAACCCTCATCCCCCCCCCCCTCCAAACAACCTCCCACCTAGTGCCACCTAGTTCATGGGGAGGAGGCTGCTGTTGCAGCAAAGCTGAGGAGGGGTCTCTGATCTCTGGCCTGGTGGAAGAGCTCTATCTTGCACGGCCTGCAGACCTGTGGAAGCTATGGGAAGAATTTCCAATGATCATCAATATCAATCAATACAGAGACATAAAGACCAGGGTACTTACTCGGGGTAAGATTTCTGTGAGACAACTGGCAGCTGTTTCTCCAATTGGTCCCAATTTTCCAGCCTATAAAAAGCAAGCAGAGCCCCTATAGGTGAGGATAAGAGATCACAAGACTATGTTCATCTCACAAATCCCTCTGATCCAGAATGTCTTTCATTCTGGATTGGCTTATGTACTGATAGCAAAGCCTTTTCCTGATGAGTATTAGCAAAAACAGGCCTCCATTCATGCTTTTGTTAACATTTTCCCTCTCCCCGAACACCCAGTCCCTTGAGTAAAGGTGAGATATATCTGAGCCTGTGTAGGATGCGTTTCCATCAAGGTCACTGCATGATCTCCGGCTAATTCCAATAACAATAATGCAGCATAGCCCGGGCCTGTGAGAATAAAATGGGGAGGGCCTGGCACACCACCCAGAACTCCTTGGAGACTTGTAGGAAACAGCCACTCCTTCACTCCTCAATACATGCACGTAGCAAAACCCCTAACAAGGAACCAGGCTGTGTGCACACATTGTCAGATATTGCACTAGAAACATGCAATTGTATCAGCAACAATGTCCCCCAGTGTGGACAAGCCAGTAATAACTTATTGCCCCAAGTTATTGCCCCAATGCAACACATTTCTAGACTAGCCCAGTTTCAGCCACGTGTATTTTAATCCTCTGGGGTGCCCATTTCCAAAATATCTTTGTCCCCACGGCCAATGTTCGTCCCCTCTGCCGTGTTTTGGGGAGGCAGACAAGAGGGCTGAGCGGAAGAGATGGAGAAAGCAGTGCGAGGAGAGACAGGCAAAGGAGCAGGCGGCCAACTAAGACTCACGGTGGGGAGCTCTGGAAACCTGTCGGTAAAGCGCCCTTGATACACTGGCCCAACGGCCCCGCCCAGCCCCTGCACCGGGTGCCCCCCAACCATCCCGACGGCAGCGACGCGGCTTGCGGCAAGCCCCAACGGACCGCTCGCTGCAGCATCCGCGCGGAGCAGAAGGTTGTTGACGCCGGTTCCTTAGCAACGGGGTGAGAGGGCCGCTTGCTTTCTCCTCTGCGGGGAGAGGAGGAGAGACGCTGCCCAGAACCGAAGCCTGCCCTTCCGTGCTTCTCGCTGTCCTTTGCGATGCCGCCCTCGGAGGAAAGGCTGGTGACTTAGGGCGGCCAACTCCTAGACGGGTCTGAAGATCTCCCAGCAACACTACTGATGTCCAGACTGGAGAGATCAACGGCCCTAGGGGAAATGGCTGCTTTGCAGGAGGGACTGATTCAAGTGGGTAGCCCTGTTCGTCTGAAGTAGCAGGACAAAATCAAAGTCCAGTGGCACCTTTAAGACCAACAAAGGGACGATATGGAATTATACCCGGTGGAAATCCCTCCCCACCCCAAACCCAGTCTTCAGGAATTTCTCAAGGCAGAGTTGGCAACCACATGATGAAGGCTGGTGTCATCTTAAACATTAGGGAGTAAGTCTTGTTGGAATTATCCCGATGTGTGCATCTTCAGGGCTGCACTGCCAGGGGAGGTGGAAGTCACTATTAGGCAGAGTAAACAGAGGGAAGCCTAAGAGGAAAACACTGGGCTCCTGCTCTGTGTGACAGCGTCCTTGTCTTTCCTGTATTGTTCCCAAGTTGCCCCACAACTGAAAACAAATTCCAGGTTTAACCTATTTGAATTGTTTTGTTGGTTGTACTCACAATGAGTGTGGTTAAAGAAAAGTAAACTTCTCTGGGTTTTTGGTTCATAATTATTGCAGGGGGAAAAACGTTGTTTGGAATTATAAGTCATTATTTAACGAGCCCTTGTCCTCTACTCTAATAGATCTGAAAAACTACCATACTTTTCCCACACCTAAAACCCTTAATGCAGATGAGAATCCAACTAAAGATGGAAACATGCTTACCACCACTTAACTAATAGTGCCCTTAGATCACATTAGGTGACCTTGAATATGATCCCACATATAAAGCATGAAAGGAATATAGTTATAACGGATAATTAAAAATAATAAAATAAGTGACTTTGTACATATGATTAATTTCCAATTGTCAATATTCATCTTCTATGGTTATACATCTCCTTTTCTGTTAAAAACAAATCTCCAGGATACAATGCAATACTTTTTTATCCATCATCTGACTAATTCTGAGTAACTGGCAAAGAGGGAAACTATGTTTTGTCAAGTATCTATGTTTTTTTTAAATTAATCTCTTATACAATGAAGCAAAGGCCAATCAAACAGGTAATGTCAAAAATTCTTGCATCCATGAAACCCCTGTATTTGATATTTACCCTTCAGTATGAAAGCAGACATTAACAAAACTCTGAGCACAATAAAGGCTCAAGAAGAATGAAGAGTTCCAAGGAGCAATTGTCATTATTTTTAAGAATGTATAAACATGCATTTGAAAGATTTGGAATGAACCATCTGTCCTGTCACTGTTTAATAACCCTAACTGTATTTACAAAAGAGCAGCAAAATTTCTTCTGGATAGCTAAACTGCCTTAAAAGGGCTAAACTGCTCACTTTCACTATGAAAAATTGTTTGTGAAGACTATATGGAAGATGGAAATCTTGAGTGATGTCCAGTGGCACATATATAAAGGAATCATTGTGAAAAACTTCTAGCTTGTGTTCATTTACAAATATATTAAACATGGATACAACTATATATTATTTTTATTTCACAGGGCAAGCCGTTAAATGTTTAACTTTAGTGCTCTGTTGCTTTCAGGATCAATCCTAAGCAGTAAAAGGATATTTGATTTTATAAAGTGCATTTCTCCTGTGACTGAAAACCATTAGATGGTGTTGCAGTGACATGTCCCACATAGCTTGGTATATCTCAGAAAAAAACCCTAGGAAATTATGTGTTGTTTGCAAAATGTTTGTCATTATAATGGGCAGGGGGAGGGAAGGCAACATGGTGCAGTCCAATATTGGATCTTGGAATCTAAGCAGGATCAGTAGAAGGGAGACCACCAAGGAAGCCTCTGCAGAGGAAGGCAATGGACAACGTAAAAGATAGGCCTGTATCTTTTACATCCCTTGTACTGCCTTCACTCAAGGTCCATTCAGAATCCTACTCAGGTCTATTCAATAGGATTTGCACCAGGAAAGTGTTTTTAGATTTGCACTGCCGGTGGAGATAAAACCATTTTGCTGCTGAGGTGGGAGGTATTTTCCTTCAAAACAATGGAGTACCCAGATGCAGCACCTAATTTCCACCCATGATTATATGTATGTGGCGTACATGAACTGACAGAATGAGGACTGGCCTGTGCAGTTCCATGTTGATCATGTAACACTGCTAGGATCACACTGTAAAGCTAAAAGATCAAAACAGCAACAGCTGAACCAGAGACCAAAAACAAATCTGAAGTGTGTAGGTCATCCATGTTTACATCTGAAATTGTTGCTTTATCTCACCTTTTTGTCGTTCTTCCCACTAGATGGCCTCAGTTCTTGATTAAGTTCAAATGAAAGAAAAATGCACAAGGGCAGTGATATTCTATGGCTCGGGAGCCACAGCGGTTCTTTGACATGCAATCTGCGGCTCTTCTAAGCACTGTTTTCAAGTGTGGCTCCTGAAACGTGGGGCAGAGTAAGTGGGCAAAGCCCTTGTGAATGACTGATAGTTCCCACTTTGAAACAGCTGTAGCAGAATAATAGATAAGATGGGAAGGCCTTGTGCCAGGGTGGGAAGTAAATGTGGCTCTTTCAGTTGATGGTAACTGTGAATATGACTTTCTTCAAGCTGCAGGGTAAGTATCACTGTGCTAGTGAGATTAAATTCACAAGGGCTCTTTAAAACTTTTCAGTTCTTCTGTCAATGCACACAAGAAATACAATGCTAAATGAGTATGCATCAGGTTTCTGACGCATGAAAAAGTGACAATTTTAAACATACTAATACTGCATAAAGCTCAGAAGGGTAAGATGACACTATAAATCGGCTTTGCAGTGCAGCCATTCAAATTAGTTAGTGTATTCTGCTTAATCTTATATGTAATATAGAAATTATTTAATGTATGTTCCATTTTACTAGTTCTATGTACACCGCTACGAGATGTCATAGCGAGGGGCGATATACAAATTGAACAAATGAATGAATAAATAAAATTGCTGTAGAGTTGATAATTTTGAAGAAGAGTTGGTTCTTATATGTTGCTTTTCTCTACCCGAAGGAGGCTCAAAGCGGCTTACAGTCGCCTTCCCTTTCCTCTCCCCACAACAGACACCCTGTGAGATGGTTGAGAGAGCCCTGATATCACTGCTCGGTCAGAACAGTTTTATCAGTGCTGTGGCAAGCGCAAGGTCACCCAGCTAGCTGCATGTGCGGGAGTGCAGAATTGAACCTGGCATGCCAGATTAGAAGTCCGCACTCCTAACCACTATACCAAACTGCAACCTGTAACTATTAGAAAGCTAGAAGTATTAGAAAAATCCACTGATCAAGACTATTATTTTAATGACAATTCCTGTCTACTTTGCCCCATAAACTGCATCATATCACCAGTCCCACATCCCTTTTGTTCTTTCCTTTTCTCATGTTTATCCACCCAGAGAGCCACTGTAGTGTAGTGTTTAGTGTCAGAGTAAGATCAAATTTGCTGAGTGGTCTTGGGTCAGTTGCTCTCTCATCCTACTAACCTACTTCACACAGTTGTTGAAAGGATAAAATATTTGTACGGAAGATTTAATCGGATCCCACTAGATTGTTGGTTGGGCCCTTGTGGGCTTAACAAAGTAGAAGACCTTATCCACTACATCCTGTATTACCATCTATACAATGATGTTTGAATCAGGTTGAACACAGTACTGGCAAATGTTTTCACCCCTGTAACTTTAATGGTTGCTATTTTCATCTCTTCACCCATTATTATTAGAAAAAGGTTTGTTTCAAGTATGACTGAGAAATTTGTATTTTAGTGGATGTATAGTTATTTTATTTCACTTCACTAATTTTATTCTGCATTTGCAATCTTCTTATTGTGACCACTTGCTTTTACTGTGATAGATAGATGATAGATACATATTTTGCTGTTTTAATACTTTGTTTGCATGATTGTTATGGCTTTGGCTTCAACAATAAATTTCAATTAAATTAATCTAAATCTTCTAAAATGATAAATCATGTCAATTTTCATCTCTGTACCCCCCTTTTCCATGTCTACACCTTCTGCAAAGGTAGTCTCTATGCATCAAGCACCTTCTTTTTCTTTTTATCAGTCTGCTTTCCTTTAATGCTTTATTTTTGCAGGCAACCCAGGACCTGTGCTTAGAGTTATCATCCTCAAGGTGGGACCTAGAGATCTTCTTAAATTACAAATAATCTCAAGACAACATAGTCCCATCACCATGAAGAAAATGGCAGTTTGGAGAGTGGACTCTATGGTATTACATCCTGATGAGGCTGCTCCCCAGCCTCCATCCCAAAATTTCCAGGAATTTCACAACCCAGTGCTGGTAACTCTACACATCCTACTTCCACTACTGAGAAGCCATTTTTCCTGCTGATAGCATTTGCAATCTGGTGCTGATTCGCCCACAGTTTGCCTCCTTGACCAGGAGGATGCCGGCCCCAGTGGCCCCAGTACCTTTCCACGCCTGCTGCCATAAGTTTACAGAAAACTAGAAGTATTATTTGCTTATTGCTGAAAACCATCTATTTTTTTTGCATTGGCACGATTGAAACTACGATGTCCCCAGATCACAGGTGGGGTATCAGCTCACAGCCTGAACTTTTAGGCAAGTACTTTAGCAACATTTCCCTTGAGCTACTGTGGCCGCCTTTTTCTTTCCACCATTGGCAGCTGCCTTTTCCTTACCCTCAAGCTCTCTGCCCATATATAGTTTCTAACCTTTCGTTTCCATTGTCAGTTCAGTATGTAAAACCTCTGGGGCAAAGACCACATCAGTTCTGTGTCCTTTTCAGCATGTACCTGTTAAACTATCGGTGAAATAAATAAACATTACACAATAACTGTAAGAAAGAGCGGAAGTTTAAGAACAGGGTCAGATCACTTGGATTGTGATTGTACTGATTCATTTACAGTCTTGTGCCAAGATTTCTAGTTCATCCTGTTTGTCCTCCAGACTGTTTCCATGAATATTTAAGTGTTTACGAATGTCAGTGCTGTGTCAAACAGGCCACTCCTATTTTTCTGAAGGCCTCACTCCCACGACTGGTCAGTTTCAGTCCATCATTTCCTGCACTTAGTCAGCAGCCCCCCCCCTCCCCATATAACTTTGTACAAATAGAAATGTGTTTACATATGCTTCTATGCCAAAATAGTGCAAAATCACCGTCAGATGCTAATCTGAGTGGGAGTTCTCTGCTTCTCTTGTATTACGTCTCAAGTTTTCTTATGAGTAAAGTGAACCAATATATCTCGTAATTATTATTCTTATATATAAATCTTAAATACACTCCAAATATCTAACCAATGCCAGGAAAATCTTTTTCACTACTGCAGCACAGTAGGTCAAATAACAGATTATCAAAATAAGGGTGTTTTTTCCCCTTTAGAAGTTATATCAATACTTAATCCAGAAAAGGGGAGGGATATAAGAGATGTACTAACTGGTTACATTATCTTGCCCTTAACTCAACCGGGGGGGGGGGAGCTTTCCGTTCATGGTTGGTCTAAAACATCGTTGGCCTAAAAAATCTTCAAGATGCTCCTGGACCCAACAGTTGTTCAAACACATCGTTTGCTATATACGCCTGTGATCCAGCGCCTAAAGATTCCCGAAAGGACACATCGGAAGGCGGAGGAGGCCCAGATTCCTAAATCCGCCCTGCGGGATACACCCTGTCTTTAAGGGCCACGAAAGTCAGATCGGACATCCGGCGGAGTTCCGCGGTCCTGCGACAGAAGAAGGGCCATGAAGAGACGAGCACAGCGACGAGGTTCGGCGGGCTCTCAAAAGGCTTTTCAAACGCCGCTCTCTCTCTCTCTCTCCCCGCCCGGCCTCCCACAATCCCTGGCGGCCCGCGCAAAAAGCCTCCCAGAACGCCTCTCGCGGCGGGCCCCCTCGGCAACAACCGCCCGCCGGCCCACGTGACCTGGGCAAATCGGAAGTGATCCCAGGTGGGCGTGGTGACGTGGCAAGAGGAAGTGGCGTGTTTGTGTTTTGGTCCGGTAGGAGGAGGCGGAGGCGAGGGAGACGGAAGTTGGCGGCCGTCCCCCCCCCTACCACCACCGTGAGGCGCGGAAGAACCTCCGTCCCTCATCTTCTGTGTGCGAGTCGCCAGGTGCCAGCGGTCGCCGGCCTGCCTTCAGGCAGTCATCTGCTCGCTTTCCGGCGGCGGACTGAAGCGGTAGGAAGGCCGCCACCTCCCATCACTGCCAGGTAACGCGCTGAGGCCGGAGTCGGTGGGGGAAGGGAGCGACCGGCGCTCCGAGAGGCAGGCAGGCAGGCGCCCTCCTCTTGCCCCCCTTTTCTCTAGTGGCGCCGGCGGGGCCTCCAGTGGCCGGGCGGGACGTTGAGCAAGGCTGGCTCCTTCCACCCTCAAAATGGCGCCCCCATTTCTCCCACTTCCTCTTACTCCTGTGTCAAGCAGCGAGGCGGGGCCGATGGAAGAGTTGGAGGGATGGATTGAGAGAGGCGGCCGCTCGCAGGATGGGCTTAGGAATGCGAGGGAAGCCGCATCAGCAAGTAGGAAGTGAGAAGTGTTGGGGGATCGGCACCCCTTCCGCTCGCCAGCAATGAGGCCGGAGTTCTTCAAGAAAACAGGCCCCAAGAATAACCAGGGGGAAAGCTGCTCCCTCTGCTTTCGGTTCTACGGCGTGAACAAAACCTAGTCGGCTGAAATCGCCCTAGCAGGCTGGAATAGATAGATTTAAACCGATTCAGAGGTGTAGAGAAGGCAGCAGGAACTCACGTTTATATTGCTGTCATTTTGCTGACGTTTGCTAGCCGAGGTGTTTAGAGGGTAGGACTGAAAAACATTTAGAAGGAAGTCTTCTCCTGTAAAAAATAACTGAAAGTTTAGGTCGTTGTTGGCTGTGACCTCATGTATTCTTTGAAGCAGAGGAGGAACATGACAATTTTACTCTGTAATTTATACTTGTACTTCAGTAATAGCTGTTCAGGAAACTTTTTTGGCTCTTGAAGAGGGTTTTACTTGAAAAAAAGCAAGACTAGGGTGATAATACGGATATTTAAACTCAAGAAGCAAAGGAGCAAATGGCAAAAGCCATTAAGAGTATGTGTGTGTGTGTGTGTGTGTGTGGGTTCAGACCATTATTGAATGCTCTCATGGTGGGCTTCCTAATACACTGTCCTGTCACTGTCAGATCTCATCCCAGCCAGCAAGTATAACTAAGGTTACACTGCTATGGACACTTAAGAATAAATTCCATTCAGCTTAGTTGAACTTGCACCTGCATAGCATTGAACACTCAATTGGGTTTAGTTTGAATTAAATAGTCCTCATAGAGGTGCTGTTTTCATGATTTGTATAATTGAACTACAGGTGTATTTGTGTACATTCTTGGGAATAATTTTCAGTGAAACTACTGGGACTTTTAAATGCATAGAATTGAGCTGCCTGATTTTACTGACTGTGGTTTGTCACATTCTTACTAAAGGTACACTTAACCTACTTTTTTTTTGGCTTTAGTGTCCAAAGCTAAATTAAATAGTGCAAGTAAATGAGAAATTAAGTTGCTGATGAGTACTTTTGAGTTATGTTTTCTGATTATTCTTAGGTATGACAATGATCTTCTTAATATATAGCCTGTAAGTATAATATCTTATAAATGCCAAACTTTCTTAAATTAAAATTGAGGATGTGTTTGTACTGACATCTTTTAAAAATCTAGTTTTATCTTTATGCGTGTATGTTTCACAAAGCTTCTGTGTCCTAGATAATTACAGAGGAAAGCATAAACATAAATATTAGTTGTTGAAAGTTATATTATTCTATAACATTACACATGATGGTGTATTGAAAGAAATTGAATGGTTATGTAAAAACAGTATAATCAGTATTACAGTAAACAATAGCATGTTGGTTCATTTCAGATAAAATTTAAATTTATCTAAAAAGTGTTGTAGGCATCATCTTAGTAGCATGATTCACAGTGCCACCCTAAACAAAGTTGCACCCTTTGTATTACATCAGAGTCAATGAGATTAGAAACATGTAACTCTTGTTTAGGAGGCCATTGTTAAGGAAGCACTGATAAACCAATGCCCAGATTAATTAAAATAATCAAACATATTGAATCACATTTAACAAAATATCACATTTTATGGTGTTTTTGCTTCTCATAGCTTCAGCTATAAGCCTGTGGCTTGACAACACAAAAGTGTTGTCAAGCCATAGCTGACTTTTGACAACCCCATAGAGTTTTTAAGGCAAGAGATATTCAGAGGTGTTTTGCCACTGCCTGCCTCTGTGTCGACTTAGCCTTTATATAGCATTGACAGCATTTAAAGTATTTTATACACTTTATTCTTAAAATAGCCCTGAATAGTAGACAAATATGTGCATATTGTAGTTTCCTAAATTCACAGCAGTGGCAAGATCTAAATTGGATACTTTTGTAGGTGGCAATTATTTTAACCACCCTGCTGTATGAGTTCCACAGTTTGCCTTGAAACTTAAAATGACAAGTGAAAAAGAGTAAAAAGGGAAGGCTGAAAAATGTAAGATACTTATTTTGTAATGAGGGTTCATGAAAATACTCTTTGAAATAATTATAACAATTTGATTTTATGGGCAATTCATGTTGATCTACCTTTGTCAAGTTGTCAAATTATACCAGTAATCAAAATCATTAATGGCAAAAAAAAAATCTTCTGTAATAGTGGAGTAGTGTGCTCATTCTTGAATTGGTGGTGCTTTTTTCTGTAGAAAAAATGCAAACAATGCAGAACTCTGAAAGAATTGCCTTTGTAATCTTAGGGGAAAATAGAGTCCATTGTGAACATTATAATTGACAGAACTGTAAAAACTTGTGCAGTGCACATGATAATGGTGACATTTATAGGGTAACATGCTAAATATTAATTTTGCTTTCTGCTTTTAATATTCTGTTCAAAAAATTAGCATTGTTATTTATTTTATTATTTATTTATTTGAGACCAAGCAATATCGGCAACATCTACAGGGCCCCTGTTCCCTCCCTCCCAGAAATCTATTCATGCATTCTGCCCCGGTCCTGTTTGCACTATTGCAGTCCGTTACCTCTGTTATAGTTATTAATATTAATTAGTACTGTTGTTGAAATCATTTATAGGTTATGGGAAAACTAAGTTCCATTTATCAATTTTTTACATTCCATGTTAAACTACCACTCTTCCCTGAAGCTCAGGACTGTTCTTACAGATGGAAAGAATGTGATACACTTTCAAACATTGTTTTTTAAAGGGTTGGGGGAGGCTGGTTGTTAAATATATGTAGTTGATTTGTAATAGCTACTTAGGTTCATGGAAGAATGTGGACCAGTTTAGAAATATCTGAGTTTCTTCTCAGAACAAGGCTGACCTCCGTACCCTAATCACAAATAGCTTTTCCAACTCGCTTCCATTTAGTCTTAAGTGTTCAGATACTCATAGAAAGATAAAGTTTGATGTTTCTTTCTACCCGGCTCATTGTTGTAGCCTATTTATTCCACCAAAGCAGAAAGTAGGTAACTTCATAAAACCAACATTTTAGCAAGAAGTTGGACAACAGAGTACTGAAATACTATATTTTCAAAATCTGTTTGTAACTATCATGTTCAAATGAAGAACTTTGATAGTTGGGCCAGATATCTCAAAATTTCATTGTCATAGTATTTTAAGCAGTGATTTTATTGTAGTGTGTTTCAGTAGTTCTGAAAGGAAATTGAACAGGGTTGATCCAACCAGTTTTTCTATTAGTGACAAAGAAAGGAAAATGTTCCCTTTGACTCTCCAACCCCTAAAGTCTGTATTTTGGATCATAGAACCTGCATGTGCAAAAAACACGTAGAATGGCAGCTGTAATAAGTAAGGGGACAGGCTGGGATTGACCAAAAAAACTGACCAATTCTAATCCAAGGCTGCTTAATCATTTTTCATCAAAACATTTTTTGTATGACACAGCAAGTTGTTTTTGATGTTTGTATGTAAATTTCAGGTTGTGCCATTCAGTGGTGGTAGATGAAAAAATCAATTGTTTTCTATACTAGCTCCAATATTCTGTTAATTGAACTTTTTAATAACACTGGAATTATGTGAAATTTGGGAGATATTTGATTAGGGATAGAGGTTAATTTTTTGTTGAGATGGAGTTTTTGCCCTATTTAAATGTATTAATGTCATATAATCATATCTTTAATAAAATTCTGTGAAATTATGAAGAAGTTGTTATTGGTGCCATCAAGTTATGGCTGACATAGTGATTCTGAAGGGTTTTCAAGGCAAGAGATGTCCTGAGGTAGATTGTTGCTGCCTGCCTTGGTGTAGCAACCCTGGTGGATCCCATCCAAATACTAACCAGGGCTGACTCTGCTTAGACTCTGACAAGGTCTAGGCTGGGCCATCAAAGTCATGTAGTGATACATTTATTTGTATATAGCCATAGGCCTTAATTGAGGCTTTTGAGCTCTGGTGCTGGAGAAGACTCTTGAGAGTCCCTTGGACTGCAAGACAAACAAACCGGTCAGTCCTAGAGGAGATCAGCACTGACTGCTCCTTAGAAGGCCAGATCCTGAAGATGAAACTCAAATACTTTGGCCACCTCATGAGAAGGAAGGACTCCCTGGAGAAGAGCCTAATGCTGGGAGCGATTGAGAGCAAAAGAAGAAGGGGACGACAGAGAATGAGGTGGCTGGATGGAGTCACTGAAGCAGTAGGTGCAAACTTAAATGGACTCTGGGGAATGGTAGAGGACAGGAAGGCCAGGAGGATCATTGTCCATGGGGTCGCAATGGGTCGGACACAACTTCGCACCTAACAACAATAGGCCTTTGCAAAATATAAAATACAAATTTATAAACAGTAAAATAGAATTAAAAGAACTGTATAAAAATATAAAATTTAAGACCAAAGAACTGAATCAGCATACATGACTACAGAGTGCAAGAGTATTAAGAGCCTGCCTTAATGGTAATAATGTTGGCCCTTATTTTCCTTGCAGCCAAAGCAAAAAGAGCGGTATTATATGTTACTTTATCAACCTGGTCAGATAAAAGATAGATTGTCTTTTCAGCAACAGACGGACATTTAGAGCCCCTTAAGATCTCATTGAGGAATTTGGCCCTGGGTTGAGAGTAAAGTAAGCAGTCAAGTATGTAATGGGGTAAATCCTCCAGAGCTTGGGCACCACAAATAAAAAAACGCTGTTTGTTTGTTTGTTTGTTGGCATACAGCTAAAATGGCCAGCCAATACCTCTGTGGGCATCGCTTCAAATTGGAGTATCCAGGTCATGTAGGATTGGGGTTTGGTGGTAACAATCATTAGAAAGTATGTCACTAAAATACAAAACTCTGCTGAAAAATTAGTGACTTAAATGTTGGGGCTGGCCCCAGAGACAAAGAAAATTGACCAGAGTGCATTTTGTAGTGATTGCTAAGCAAAGATGAGCTGTGGCAAATATTGTCACTGAGAATGTGTTTTGTTTGCTTTTATACGAACATGTTGTGTTAACACTGTGCAAAAAGATGTGCTCTGTGCCAAACTGATCTCATGATTGGACAAAGAAAAGACTACAAATTTGGGGGGAACTAAGACTACAATTTTGGATCCAACTAGTGTTGGATGCAGCCAGCATTTCCATGCAATCTAATCTAGTTACCCTCCTTACAATAGGCCCTGTTCTACATGGCGTTTGTCCGTGCAGGTTCCATGATTCTCAGAGGACAGCCTTTTCTGATGCTTCAGGGGTAATCCTCCTTCCTTTATCACCTGCTGAAAAGGTGGTTGGATCCAACTCCAATGCCTGTTTGTAAAGGCTAAGTAAAAAAAAAAGATTTATCAGTTGAAATGATCCACAGTTGAATAGTCAAAATCATAAAAAGTTCTGGGAGAGCCAGCTTGGTGTAGTGTTTAGGAGTGTGGACTTCTGATCTGGTTTGAATCCGCGCTTCCCCAAATGAAACCAGCTGGGTGACCTTGGGCTTGCCCCAACACTGATAAAGCTGTTCTGACCGAGCAGGAATATCAGGGCTCTCTCAGCCTCACCCATCTCACAGGGTGTCTGTTGTGGGGAGAGGAATGGGAAGGAGATTGTAAGCCGCTTTGAGACTCCTTCGGGTAGAGAAAAGCGGCATATGAGAACCAACTCTTCTTCTGGGAGAAGGCTATTTGGACGTTCTAATTCACAGCTGAAGTTGGAAGCAGATGTGGAGTAACACAATCCTAAAATAATTTGCAATCCTAAAATAATACCCAAGCACTGCTAAATAAAATGAGATGACTTTGAGTATATCTTTTTAGGATTGATCCCATGATGTATACATGAAAGAAAGCTGTTATAAGCTACTATTAGGTATATGGAAACAGGCCCACTAAATGTTTAAAGATATTACAGGATCTGAAACATCAGTGGTACCTAAGATAGTGTTAGAATTTCTTTAAAATGTATCAGGTTTGATTATGTAGATTTACAACTTGCTTGACAGCAGCAAGAATGTTTTGTTGCAGAATTGAAATTTTCCAAAAGCCACTATCATGGGTTGGCACAAATATCTGTGGGATGTAGAATAAGAAGAAATCTTACAAAAGAGAAGGAAAAGATTTATAGGGAATTGCATATTTATTGAATACTGAAATACAGTTTCTGTATATAATTGCTACAAAAAAAAGAGGAAAATCAAAATTAACACTCTTAATTGTGTCTCGGATAGGAAACTTCAGCAGTTATATCACTGAAGCAATATGGGCCCAACAATGTATCCTTGTCAGAGTAGTGGTTGCTCAGTGTGTGTTTTTGCAGTAGCTGAGGCTTTTTAAATATTTGATGAAAGCCACATGCAAAACAAGGATTTACTTATTTTTTCCCCACTCTTTCTCCACGAATTCTGGATAGTTTCCTCTCTTTTTTTATCCTAATAATCCTGTGATATAACTTGGCTTTGGAGATTCATGGGTTTTTTCCTGCCATTTTTTGGTGAAGTAGGTTAAACTGTCACTGCTCCAGTACTGTTCCATTATTCTAACCCAGAATTTGTTGTGGGATGTTCTTTCCATTGAACCAATATGGTGTTATTTGCCTGATAGCGTGCTATGGATTTATTCTGTAGTTTTTTGAGCTGAGTTGGTAGAACAAAAACATGTTCAATTTTGTAGTCTGGGAACCTGGTTCTAGAGCCTTTTGTGGCGCAGAGTAGTAAGGCAGCAGGCATGCAGTCTGAAAGCTCTGCTCATGAGGTTGGGCGTTCAATCCCAGCAGCTGGCTCAAGGTTGACTCAGCCTTCCATCCTTCTGAGGTCGGTAAAATGAGTACCCAGCTTGCTGGGGGGTAAACGGTAATGACTGGGGAAGGCACTGGCAAACCACCCCATATTGATTCTGCCATGAAAATGCTAGAGGGCATCACCGCAAGAGTCAGACATGACCCGATGCTTGCACAGGGGGATGCCTTTACCTTTAACCTGGTTCTGTCAGCTTCCATGACCAAGGAGTTCAAGGACAGGGTTTAAAGTACTCGTATAGGAAGGTGGTCATCGAAGTTCATACTGTCACAGTGTTCTTCCAGGATTTATGCAAGCTTGCTTTAAACATTTGGAACACACTTTGGAGCAAGTCTTGCCAAGACTTTAATTCAGATTCATAGTCCCAAGCAACAAGCCTTTAAGTGCCCAGCACTAGGGGTTCCCTAGAAGTTTTCAATATTTCCAATGTAGGTAGTAAGAAATCCATAACAATTTACTCTTAACAATTAAGTTCTAGTGGTAACGATAATAATTTTAAATAGTATAGCAAGTAGTTATGTCTGTGGAGTCCAGTTCCAAATAGAAAATTACCTAAATCTATTTATTTATTCGACTTATTGCCCACAACTCTCATATTAGGCAGGTTACAACAGTCTGTTAAAAACCCATATACATCAATACAGACTCCAAAAAACATACTCTTAAAACGGTTAAAAACCATGGCGGTCACTAACTCTCTAGCCGCTCAGAAATCTATTGTAGGAGTGGGAGGAGTGAGCACAGATCACATATATATATCTTATATATTTTATATATTTTAGTGTGAAAATTTCATTATATAGGATAGAGACTTCAGTTGGGTTGGATTTTGCCAGCCTGCCAAGCAAGAACAAGAGAGGGCAGAAACTATGTGAAGGAAACATGGCACTGTATCTAGAGTTGAAGTAAACATTGCAATCCTTGAAAACAGAAAGCAGCCTTTGCAATAAGTGGAGAAGCAGCTAGTGTCTTATTGCACCTGGGCTTGCCGTTTCTTTCTGCTAAGGATATAGAAGGATAGTGTCGAGTAAGTACTGTTTAGTTCCGAACAGGATGTGAAATAGCTGGTGGTCCAGTAAAGTGTTGTGAGGAAGTTCAGTGGAAAAAATCTGACTTAAGCAGCAACTTTTTGCTTTTGTTCAGGGTCTAGACTGGTGTGGTACAATGTAGAAATATGCAGACTTGAATCTTTTATTGTTTAAAGTTTAATTGAAAAAATAATTTAGTTTTCATTTTTAAATGGAAGGAAAACTTAATGTAGGCAGGCTTACCATGTATTATACCAAAATCCGGAGTAGAATGACTCGTATCATTAGTTTGTGCATTCTTCAAGATGAATGTGTGATTTCAGTAGGAAATCTGTAGATGAATAACTACAGGGCTTCACAAGGTCTTATTTGTGGCTGCTTCCTTCTAGTGGAAGCCTCACACTTAAAAAAAAAACACACACACTCATGCTTGTGTGGCATTACATGAGGCGCAAAGGGCTGGCTATCACCTTTTCTCCACTGTATCTTATTGCGTACATAGCAGTGCATTGACATGATAATTCTGTAGATGTGTTGTACAAACTATATATTCATATTTTGTTTAAACATGTGCTAAAAGATGTGTATATTGCATTAAAATAACATTGGAATTTGAGTTATCTGATATGTGATTATTCTGTAAGGCAGGGGTAGTCAAACTGCGGCCCTCCAGATGTCCACAGACTACAATTCCCATGAGGCCCTGCCAGCATTCGCTGGCAGGGGCTCATGGGAATTGCAGTCCGTGGACATCTGGAGGGCCGCAGTTTGACGACCCCTGCTGTAAGGCATGTTCTGGATAACCAGTGCCTTGACTGTTTTTCAAATAATTATTTCAACTCTCTCTGGCTGTTTTGTTGTTTTTCTATCACCATGCTTAAATTTAAAAAATCCAAAACGTTTACAATATATTATGGAGCTATTATTATTATTATTATTATTATTATTATTATTATTATTATTATTATTATTATTATTATTATTTTAAATCAAGTAAATCCTATCGTGTTTCCAAAGGTGTTCGCTTATGAATTTTTCCAGTTTAGCTGCTATAATCTATGATTTACTGGCACTTAAAATAGTTGATCATTTTGGAAAAAAATGGTTTGTTAAATGCTGATGAATTTTACACGTATGCATTTTTATTCCTGTTGTACAATAAAACTGCAAAATACTTGTACAGGGCTTAGTAAGAGGATTTAAAAAATAAACTAATGATGTATTTATATATCAGATTTCTGAATGCTGTTTTTTTTGGGCCAGGTTACTTTGAGGTGAAGAAGCAGTAAAGTTCACATCCTGGGAACTTCCTTCTAAGAATCTGAAACAAGGGACTCTTTTCTAGTTTGGACATGGCCAACCGGGGAGCAACTAGACCCAATGGGCCCAATGCTGGGAATAAAATATGTCAGTTCAAGTTAGTTCTTCTGGGTGAATCTGCTGTTGGCAAATCAAGTCTGGTGCTTCGTTTTGTAAAAGGCCAGTTTCATGAGTTTCAGGAGAGTACAATTGGAGGTGAGTAAAAATTACATTTATATTCATAATTCTTTATATTCATCTGTAGTACATAGCACCACGAGTAATAATTGTTTTGAATTGTTTACTGTGACAAATACCATTCTTGTTAGCTTTGTTATATTTATATTTGTAAAGTAAATAGTGTGTTCTGGTATGTGTTGTGTATTCAGCATTTCTTATGAAAGATTATAAATTAATAGAATTGTCCTGATAGAAAAGGGCAGGGCAAACCTGAGTAGCATCAGAATTTGTGACAGTATTGTATATGGATAAAAAATTATGATACAATGGCTATAGGCATTTGCATTTAAAATTAGCTGTACCTCATAGTGGAGTTTTCAATAGATCTCATTCTTTCTGACAATATTCTGTATAAATAAAAAAAGCTGTCATAGTATCATTCCATCATGTAAAACATTGATTTAAATTAAGCCCTCAGAAATCTGGTACCTTAGGTGGAATAAACTTTATTTTCCTTGCAAATACTAAATTATTAAAATAGATGTTATAAATGTCATTAATCTCTGATGAATGTATCACATTATTTTGTCCCTCTAAGGCCCAGTATGTATGGCCGCTGAAACGGCGATTTCTGGTCACATGGAAAACACGGAGGGGGAAGACGCGATGCACACCGGTTATGCATGGGGTGGGGCGCGACGGTGGCAAAACCCAGAGTAACCGATTATGCACGCGGCGATCCCAGCGCCACTTCTGATTGCGCCCCGGTCATCCGAAAGCTGCGCTTTCTTCCGCGTTTCGCGAACGCGGCTTTTTCAGCGGCATGCACCATGCGTTATCAGTGATTTTAGTCGCCGCCATTCCACCCCGAATGTGCGTTATTCCCCCCGTGCATAATGGGTCTAAAAGAGCATCTGTTTTATTTTTTTGCATTGTTGTAGATATAGGTTGCCACCAATTCTGGTGTTATGAAATATTTTACCTGTTTGCTGAAACAGTGCACAATATTCGTTGTTCCCTTTGATCACTGTTTGACAAAAGTGGATAGGTGGAAGGGGCAAGTATGCGATACTCAAATTGAGAAAGTGACTAGCTTCTGAATTCTCAGATGCTGAATGGTGATAGAATATAAATAAAATGGCAGTCTATTTTATGGCAGACTGAAAAAAACATATTCCAAAATAAACTTTCAGGAGTCAGGACTCGTATCATTAGATGTACCCAGAATATATTGTAAATCAGAAGAGTCTCCCTTGCTGAAAGAACTACATGGTGTGAAACTGCAGAATCTTTTAACTGCAATTCCCTTTGGCCTCTTCAATAATGACCTGTTTTTGCTACCTTTTAAATGACCAAATAATACCAGACTTCATAGAAAGCTTATCAACATAATTGCCACTCAAGTTTACACCCTAACTACAGATGTTGCTGAAGAAGAAATTGAAAGCTTTTATGTCCTGGAAGAAATTGATCACACACTTAAACAAGGACAAAATAAACAAAAGTTCGAAACAATACACTGAGGAACTATACAGAAGATATGAAAGAATGATAGATTCCTTCCAAGAAATGTATCTTTTAAAAAAATCTTTGGGTTTAGAAAAAAATGTGAAACTTTCATTGACAGCAGTTGGGAGAAACAGGTAACCAGCAGTATATGGGATATCAGTAAAGGTATTTTAGGCCACAGAAAGTGTGTCCAAGAATTCACCAATCATGAAAAAAAGTTGTTTTTGTGGTGGTGAACCTGTTCTTTGAACAAGCATCTCTGTACCTTGTGCCTTCTTGCCCATGGCACAGAAGTTGGCTTCCATGTTTGTACAACATTTATATATATAGACTCTACACCATAACAACGGAGATAATATTGGTTAGGGACCCTCAGTTTGTTGCCAAATTCTGGAGGGAGTTTTTAAAATTAGCAGGGATTGAATCAGGGCTGAGTTCAGCCTATCATCTTGAAACCAGTAGCCAAACTGAATGTTTAAATCAAATATTAGGACAACATCTCTGGTGTTTTATAAGCTTTCAGCAGGACCCGGTGGACTTGCTGCATTTTGCTGTGCATCAAAGTACTGGCATGTCTATGAACCTAAGAACCATTAGAAGATTTGCAAAAGTGAGTGGAACAAATCCAGACCACTTGGGAGGAATTGAAATTGACATTAACCAAAGCAAAGAACCTTTGCTGATCATGAGATCCCCATGGTCATTTAAACTGGGGACCAGGTCTATATTTCCGCTACACATTAAGGAGTCAACAACCATGTAAAAGACTGAGTTACAAGCACACGGGACCTTTTAAGATTATAAAAGTAACCAATGATGTAATGGTTGAAATTCAGTTGTCACAAATGTATAAAAATGTTCATCCTGTATTTCACCGCAGTTTACTGAAGAAATCCCCAGGGACAGATGAATGGCACCCACCAGTGGCAAGCCTGTCCCATTTATGGTTGATGGAAATGTATATTATGAGATGTCTCAAACATTGGACTCTAGGCTCACCTACAGTATTTAATCATGTGGGAAGATTTTACTGAGGGAGAGAATCAGTGGGTGAGCTGTAAGCATGTGCATGCACCCACTCTCGTTAGAGAATTTCATTAAAAGAACCCATTCAACCCTGCCCTAGGATGAGGGGTTTGTCTTGGGGAGGCAGAATGCCTGTTTGTCAACTTCCTGCCGTGGTAATCTGATATTGAATTTTGTGAGGTATCATTGAGGGACCAATTGTAGCCTGTTGATGCCTACTGTCTGTGGTAAAGGTACAGCTTTTACTGACTACTGTAACAAGGGAAGGGTGAAGCAGGCTTTGGAAATATGTATCTGCTTGCTATCATTTTCAGTGTTTTGCTTTCTGTATAGCCTAATTAAATTTTTTCAAAGTTGATGAACTTGTTGGAGGAGGGGAGGTTGAATGTATCATAGGGCCTGACCTTGATCATCTGGGTATGAGTGATATTATGTGCACTTACTGTGGGACCAGAGGAGCCTGCTTTCTCCTTTAGGAGGGGGGGGGAGTTCCACCTTCAATATTTGGGGTGGGTTTGTGCTAGTAGGGGATGGAAACTTGGGGCTATAATAATCTATGTATTGCAGTCAGAAAAATACCAGATGTTCAAACTGGTTTCAGAAAAGGAAGAAACACTAGAGATCATTTTGCAATTGACAAGAAGCTACTCTTATCCAGGGAAAATCAGGGAAACAGCCTGGTTTTCAGTTGGAAAATGCCTGGTGGAGGAGGTCTCTTTTGCAGGCCCTGTGAAATTGTTCTAGTTCCATTAGGGCCCGGATCTCATTCCACCAGGTAGGAGCCAGGATGGAGAAAGCTGCGGCCCTTGTTGAGGTCAGGTGAGCTTTTTGGGGGCCTGGGAAGGTTGGGCCAGCTGGTGGTTAGAGGTAGCGGAGCATAAAGCTCTTTGAGGGATGTAGGCAGAGAGGTGGTCCCTCAAGTACACTGGCCCAGATTGCATATGACTTTTAAGGTGATTACCTGAACCTTAAGTCTGATCCGGAATTCTACTGGTAACCATCACACTTGTTGGAGAATGGGCGAAATGTGGGACAAGATACAAATCTGGATAGTATTTCCTGAAACTATCCTGAACTAAAATATTGTTCTTTGTTATGCCTTAGATCTGAAATACAGCCTCAAAAACAAACATTTTATATATAAAGTGTGCTTGTTCTGCACAAGCTAAAGAAATGAATGCAAAGCAGCTGTCTTTATCTTCAGATATGATTCCGAAAGAACACTGAACTGTTGTAAATTGAGAACAAGCTGTGCTAATTTGAAATCATCATACTGGAAGATTTGGAATACAGAGTGTTTTTTTTTTTACTTTTAAAATACATATTGAGCTGTCACCGCATAGTTCAGTTTCCCATCTTCCTCCTCTGTTAGCTGGCAGACCAATGGTTTAAAAAAAAACACACACACACACACACACAGAAAATGTTCCGGATTCTGAATGATAGACATTTGACAGTAATTTGTTTTACATTGAATGCACAATATATCATATGTTGCTCTGGACATAGTGTATAAACTATGGGATGCATTTACAAAGCTGCCATACTACATTAATATAATCTTAGGAAGCAGAAACCTTGCAAGAAGGATTTGTCTATGCTCTAAGCACCATAGAACTAAATTGGTTATGGTTAGGTCTGATTTTATTTGGTTGTTCTTTCAGTGGTAATGAATGGCCTGCATATAGCTGTGGTGCATATTCTAGTGATCTAAAGAAGAAGTACATAATCACCATTCCTGTTGCTTTCTTTTCAGCTGCTTTTCTAACACAGACTGTGTGTCTTGATGACACAACAGTAAAATTTGAAATCTGGGATACAGCAGGTCAAGAACGATATCACAGTTTGGCACCAATGTACTACAGAGGAGCTCAGGCAGCTATAGTTGTATATGATATTACCAATGAGGTAAGTGAAATTAATCTAGTAGTGATTTAAAGGTATCACAAGCCTTCAAATTATGAATTAGTTGCTTTACGATGTGTCATGGTGGTGAAGAGATTTTCTGGCTGTGCTTTGGGTTTCAAAATAACTGTCCAAACAAACTGGCTTATAAATTTTGAAGCAACTGAATGTGTAATTTCACAGGTCCTGATTTTCTTTGGACCTAGTATTCAGCCCAAAAACTTAGGAGGTATAAAAATACAATATTTTCTTTGTTATACCGGTTAAGTTTAAGGGTGCCTGAAAGTTGTAAATGGCTGGAATTTATAAACAAAGCAAGTGGGAACTCTGAAGGAACTTGCAGACACAGGGCAATTTATACCCTCTGCCTTTCATCCTCCTTCACACCTTTTCTGTCACTTAGGACCCCTCATTCTGTCTCTTCCATTCCTTCTTCTCTTGTCACTCATGCCTTCTTTACTTTCTGTTTCCCTCCAATGGGCCTCTTGCTATCACCCTGGTCCCTTCCCTCTTCTAACCCAGACTCAGACCAGCCATTAGTTCTTTCTGCAGCTCTAATGGAAACAATGACAGTGCTGGCAGGTCCTGTCCTTCACCTTCTCCCCTGCTTGCCTTCAGTCAGCAGAGGAGAGTTGTTTGCGAGGAACTTACTGGGGGGAGTCCTTTGTTGCATCGGTGAAAGGGAACAGTTAGAGTCTGCAGCAGTTCCCCCTGAGCTTCACAGTGGGGAAATGCAGGTGCAGTAGATTCAGCCACAGCTGCATTGTTGCCCCAAGGGAGAGTAAGCTACAACAATCCTCCCCCCCCCCCCGCTTGCCTGAAACTTTGCTGAGGGGGAGTCTCATCATCTTCTGCAGTGGCACAACAACATTCAGAGAAAAATTCTCTGTGCTGGTGCAGAACTGTTCTTCAGTGGGAGAAATGTTACTGGAATGGTTGGATTATACCTCCACTTGCTCCAGGCAGGGCTATGCAAATTAGTACACCTTTACTGGACTGCAGTGGGCTGACCCTCTCCATTCCAATTGCTCCAGCAGGACCTTCATTGCAAAGCTCCATGACTCTGCAGAATGGTGTACTTTTAGGATTTGAAAAAGGAAATTCTCCATTGGATAAAAAAGGCTATTTTATTGACCTCCAAGACGAAGAAGTAATGCACGGAGGCAGGGAAGGAGTCTGCTTAGACACGGAACCATACCATCAGGCAGAGGTGTCTGGTAAGGGCACCCAGAAATTGCAACCTCCTCCCTGCTGGGGCTGACTGCAGCAGTGCAAATGCCTCGTTTTCTTTCTACTGAAGCAGGGAAGGGGGAAATAGCCTGGCTTGTAGCAA
Source organism: Paroedura picta (assembly GCF_049243985.1). Taxonomy (NCBI): domain Eukaryota; kingdom Metazoa; phylum Chordata; class Lepidosauria; order Squamata; family Gekkonidae; genus Paroedura; species Paroedura picta. The sequence goes on from NC_135379.1 coordinate 33,287,381, forward strand.
TTGTGCCTCCTCCACTGCGAGAGACACAATGCTTCCAGGCAGAACTCGGCACAAACAGAAGATGTCGGAGGAGAACAAGCTGGGACTTCATCTGCAGCAGTGCAAATGGCCAATCCCTCACCCCTGTTTTACTGGTGCAGGGAGTGGGGAAATAGCTCAGCTTGTAGCAACTGTGCCTCCATTTTGAGAGGCAAAACACTCCCTGACAGAACTTGACACAATCAGAAGGCGCCGGAGGAAAGCAAGCTGGCCTTTGTCTCCAGTGGCACAGATTGGTAACATACCTGTGCCAAGAGTGCAGAGTGGGTGGGGAGGCATGATGAGTAAACGTATCTTCAAAGCCTTTGCCCAGACTAAACAGCATGGTGATAACCATTAATCTGAGCATGCTAATCCCCCCCCCCCCGTTAGTGCCCTCTGTGGTGGACTGACAGTGGCGACTAATTGGATCCCACAGCCCGTAGCAGGCAGGTCTCCAGACCTAATGAGTCCAAGAGCCCTGACTTGGATAGTCAAGGCTAGAATAAGTTCCGCAAAGCTGGGAGGCTGAGCAGGGCTGGCCCTGGCTGGCATTGGATGGGAAACCTCCAAGGAATACCAGGACCATGGTATGTGGAGAGAAGCAGCCTCTAAGCCCTTTTCCTACGTACTCGGCCTTTATGGACTCTCAGTCAATAACAGGAAAGTTAGTCACTTCCCAGTGAGGACTCAGTTTCAGTTTCAGCAAGAGAAAAATGAAGTCATAAAGGAGGCGGGGATCTAGCTTCAGGGGAAAGAAACAGGAGCTACTGTTTCATAAACCAGAGCTAGAAAGACAGGGACTTTGTACTGATATCCCACAGTTTCTGATGCTGATAGGGAATACAGTCAGAGTTTGTAGTAGCTTCCTTGCCTGTTCTTCAGAAAGGAGGGAGATCTGAAATAATATCTGACACAAAAGTCTCTACCAGACTTCAGATAGAACAATTCCTGTGGCTGTTAATGGAGATCACATAAAGCCTGAAAGTTTAGCCTAATTCTGTCGCTAGATTCATCATGGACAAGGTTAAAGAAATCAGCAAAGTTAGTCATTTAAGGGTTTTTAGAGACCATTCAAAGTTGCTGAACAACTTGAGGAGACCATGAGGGCCCCTGACCTAGATAGGCCAGGCTAACTCCGTCTCATCAAATTGCAAAAGCTAAACAGGATGGCTAACCATCTCTGAATATCTGATGCCTTCAGAACTTTACAAGGTCGCTAAAAATTCAGCTGTAAGTTTATGGCAAAAATGAACAAAGATTAGTTGCAAGGAAGTCAGGGAGAGCACCATTTACTTACTAAGCTAACTTCAAATACTACAGGCCCTGCCCCGGAGGGCCCAGGCTAGCCTGATCTTGTTAGATCTCAGAGACTAAGCTGGTTTGGCCCTGCTTAGTACTTGGATGGGAGACCACCCAGAATAGTCCAGGGTTGATACACAGAGGCTGGCAAATGGCAAACCACCTTTGCATTACAGTCTACTAAACATAGAATCTTCCGCTACAGATCACTGGTTTCTGTCCTGTCAGCACATGTTATAAATTTCCCTCCCATTTGCCCCACATAATTTGCTTCATCACCGGTCCTGGGATTAAAGGCACAGCATGTAAAAGGAACAGCAAACATGACGGGACTGGCTAAGCTGAAGAGAAGTAGACCACTCAGAGTAGAAATTCAACCAGCAGATTTTCCAGCAGATAACAGCGCTTTGGAATCACAGTGATGGACTTGTTTGACACAGCAGAGAATCATCAGGTGGACAGGTTTATGCCCAGGTACAAGGATAACAAAGCAGAAGTGACGGATTTATTTACTCAAGTGTGGCCTTGGGACCTTCTGTATGCTTTTCCATTGACACAAAGGTTAAGCAGGGTGCTCAGCAACTTCAGGGATATGTGAGCATTTCTGTTACTAGTAGAACCTTGTTGGCCGAGAAGGTCTTGGTTTTTTGGATCTAGTTCAACAAAAGATGGAGCAACCTTGACTGCTACCAGCAGGGGCAGACCTGAAAAATCAAGGTTCACTATGGCATCCAGATTCTCAGTGGCTGAAGCTGATGGTCTGGATACTGTGAGGAAAACGTTAATGAATGCTGGAATTCCTAGAGATATTATTGAGATCATTTTTCATGCCAGAAGGCCAACAACCAGGCGTATTTATAATTATAGTTGGTTGACATTGAAGACATGGTCTAGAAGTTGCAGAGTCTGTCCCAACAATCTTCCTCCTAAGGACATTTTGGGTTTCTACATGAAGGAAGAGGTCTTAGATCAAGCATCCTAAAATGCCAGGTATCTACCCTAGAGGCAGGCTTAGAAGTTATGGGCTTTAACGGGCATTACAAATAATGAACTAATTCATAAATAGTTGAAAGGTGCCACACAGTTAGCACTTCCTGGCCAACACAGATTTCCTATGTGGAGTCTATCCAAAGTGCTATTGGCACTGTTAAAACATCCTTTTGAACCACTTAAAAGAGTGCAACTAAAGTATCTATCATAGAAAGTGGCATTCTGATTTCAATTACTACAGCTAGAAATGTGGCAGAAGGGAAAGCTCTATCAAATTAGAAAAACAAACTGTTTCATAAGAATTCAGTGGTACTCAGAATGGATCCCTCGTTCATACCAGAGGCTTAACTCAAGGCTTCATACTGATGGACTGATTATATCTCCGTCCTTCTTTCCTAAGCCTTTGGCACCAAGGGAAAGTGAATGGCACAGGCTGGATGTGAGGAAGGCATTAAAGGTATATCAGGACAGAACCAAAGGGTTTCATTTGTCAGATGCTGTATTTGTTGATCATCTAGGAAATAAGGCATTTTAGAGTGCCATTGCAAATTGGATTAGGCAGTGCATAAAACAGACCTATGACACTTTAGGGCTGAAAAAACCCACAGATATTACTGCACTTCAATCAGGTCATCAGCTTCACCTGCAGCCTTTCAGACAAGAGCACCTCTCAAAGAGATACGCAGAATGGCCATATGGTCTTACCACAACATTTGTTAAGCATTACAAAATAGATTCACGAGTATCAGAAGGGATGTTGTTTGGCAGGAGTGTCTTGAATCAGGTGCAAACCAAAAGAGGTAACATTGAATAAGAATTATTGGTACCTGTAGAGCCTCTTGTGGCGCAGAGTGGTAAGGCAGCTGTCTGAAAGCTTTGCCCATGAGGCTGGGAGTTAAATCTCAGCAGCCGGCTCAAGGTTGACTCAGCCTTCCATCCTTCCGAGGTCGGTAAAATGAGTACCCAGCTTGCTGGGAGGTAAATGGTAATGACTGGGGAAGGCACTGGCAAACCACCCCATATTGAGTCTGCCATGAAAACGCTAGAGGGCGTCACCCCAAGGGTCAGACATGACTTGGTGCTTGCACAGGGGATACCTTTACCTTTACCCACCTGAGGTTAAGCTGTTCTATATAACCATTGCTGGAGGACTTCCCCCCCATTGAAGAAGAACGGATAATTGGCTTACCTGAAGAATCCTTCTCTTCAGTGGGGTGAAGTCCTCCAGCATATTTTCCCACCACTGTTATAGTTCGTATATTTGGATGTTACGTTGCAAAGTTGTATGAAGGAACAAAAGTTCTACTGTTGTTGTTAACTTATCTTAAACAAGGTTAAGATTTACGTCTGCCTACATTTATTGTGGAGCTTATTGGCAATTGTATGCCTGGAAAGGGTCAGTCCACTACCGTCCAGTAAAGGCATACTAATTTGCATAGCCCTGCCTGGAGCAAGTGGAGGTGTGACCTAACCATTCCTAGCAGACTTTGCCCCAATGAAGAGAATGTTTCTTCAGGTAAGCCAATTATCCGTTCTCTGGGTTTTTGCATTTTTGCTTTTTTGTAACCTCCTCTTTTAGCAGCTTTAGGATTTTTCTGCAAGCCTGGGGTTTCCCCCAGATTTTGAGAACAAATAACTGATTTTCTCACTGGCATTTGCCAGAGCATGTGAAGGACAAAAGCTATGGCTTATCAATGCAATTCTGTGTTCACTTCCCTGAGAGTAAGTCCCATTGAGCACTATGAGGCTGACTTCAAAGTTACAGGATTGCCCTGGATCTTCTGCTTATTTTCATAGGAGAAAAGTTTCTCATTTTACGGAAAATGGGCTATAGAATTAGCTTGATTGGACTGTCAGGATGTATCAGGGATGATATATTTTTAAAATGTTTATAATAGTAGCAAAAATGTTTTTAAATGAAAATACAGGTTTAAGTTAGAAGACAGACAACAATTATCTAATGAGATATGATAATCCATCTATGACCTTTTGCAGGAAACTTAGAAAGTCTTCACTGTTTTGCTGGCATCTATTGCACGTATACATGAATGATAGCAATTTTGATGAAGAGCTGTACAATCTCAAAAAACTGTTGAGATACTCTTTCACCTTTATGGGTTTCAGCAACCTTTTTGTTTAGATATGAGAATATATTGTAATACCTATCCACTCTGCAATAAAATTGGTAAAGAACAAACTTAAGTTTGTCAGTTTTAAAAACAAATTCATTTGAATCTGGTTTCATAACTGAAAAGCAATAGCCATTTTGTGTGCTGCACAAGTTGAGTTTTATATGGCCCTTGAATTTTTTTCAGCATACTGCACATATCCTAAACACTTCATTGCTTTCTGCCTCGGTATGTGGCAGCAGGTGTGTCCTTTATGGCAGGGGTCCCCAACCCCCGGGCCACGCCTGCCTCCCCCCCTGCGTGGAACTGCCACGCATGCGCGTTTGCGCCCCCTGGTGGCCAAAACGTGCATGCGCGGCAGTTCCACGCGTGCGCGTTTTTGAGCAACTGCGGCAGCCGGGCCGCTGGCTCTCCCCCACCCCCGGAGGCGGTCCCCAACCAGATGAACGTTGGGGACCGCTGCTTTATGGTATGACAAGTCTTCCCCACTTTTGCTTTTTCTCCCTCTTCTTCTCCACTCATCTTCTTCCCCTATCCCCTTTCCACTTTCATCTCATGCTACCTTTCCATTCCTGGTGAGTTCTTCCAGCTCCTCCTCCTCCTGAAAACCACTGTTGTGTGCTTGCACCTGCATGAATGAGGACTTGTCCATCCTTCTTGCTGGGGCCTGCAAGCCTAAGCTTGGGGGCTGATTAATATTTGCTTGCGTTGACGAGACAAAAAATGAGTTCAGGCCAAAACAAAGAAATAGACTTACAGTATTTGCTGGCGTATAAGACTACTTTTCCCCCCTGAAAAACATGCCTCCAAGTGGGGGGGGGGGTTGTCCTATACGCCAGGTGCACTTCAGTTGGGATAGACATAGCTGCCCATAGTGGCCCATAGTACTGTAATGTAATGTAACAAACTCTATATTTTGAGTGGAAATGTTGGGGGGTCGTCTTATACGCCCAGTCGTCTTATATGCTGGCAAATACGGTAACTGTTAGACATAATGTTTTTTCTAATCAGGGTTTTGTGTCTGGACAAAGTGTTTTAAACTGGAATCTGAAGAGTTCCTTTAGGGGCTTTCCTAGAAACCTGCATGTGCCTAATAGGGATTCTTGTTTTCCCTTCATATAGCAGACTCGTTCCATATCATGATTGAAAAGCACTTTGCTTTGAAGTTTGCTATATATACAGGGGAGAGGGCTCCTATTAAAGAAATGACACTGCTTTAGCACATTATGTGCATACTAGACCTAGGTGGGTATTGTATACCACGTTGCATCAGTGGTAGTTCTGATTAAAGGGGTGAAGCTGACATGTACATTTGCCTTTTTATCAGAGTACTCAGAAATCTTCCCAAATTAATCTATTGGACAAGGCTTGGTTATGGTGTTCGTTGGACCTCAGCTGGTTTCATGTTTGCAAACTGAGATAGTTGCTTCAGTCAGGTTTATTCCAACTATATGCACCTTCGATAATGAAAGAAGTACCTTAACATTTTTGTTTAAGATAAGGGATCAGCTTTGAGGTATTCCCAAAATTATATTGTTGGAGTAACAGTCACACAGAGCACAACTTTAAATCACCTTCAATCCTAAGCAAATTTCCACTGAAGAAAATGGAATTTTGTCCCAAGTAAATGTGTTGACACTTTTAGAGTGCTTCAATTAAAATGTTAGGAAAAGTAAAGCATTGAGAATGTAATTTTTAAACAGCATGTGCAGGGTCATATTAAGCTAATGTTATAAAGTCGGCTGAAGATGTTTCTAACCAGTGATGCTGAAATCAACAATTTTGGTTTTAATGTTTAACAGGAATCCTTTGCAAGAGCAAAAAACTGGGTAAAAGAACTTCAGAGGCAAGCAAGTCCTAACATTGTAATAGCTTTAGCAGGAAATAAGGCCGATCTAGCTAACAAAAGGGCTGTAGATTTTCAGGTAAGTTCTGGTTTTTAGATTTGATCATAACTTGTAGCTTTGACCAAATGTCATGTAGACATTACAGCTTCTTTCATCATTTTGTTTCATTGTAGTCAGAAAAACACTTTGATTTTGTATTATGGTTAATATCTCAGCTTTTTGCTTCCTTAAAAAGAAATCTACAACAAAACATCAAAATAAGGTCTGGCAGTATAAGTATGTGGGAAATAGACCATGTTTAAATATTATACTATAGGATGAAATATATTACAAGTAGAATTAAATATACCTTATGCTGCATTTTCATATTTGCTGAAAATATCGGTAGTAATCTAGAGTTTTTGAGTGGAGCAGTATGCCCCATACCTTATATGGTGAATGCTGTGTGTTGTAGTTGGAGTACTTGAAAGGTGTAATGCTCTATGTAAACGTGCCAGATGATATTCCCTGTTGGCATCCCCTTTTTATTGCTCCTTGTCTGGGAATATAGTTTCCAACTGTCTCCTTCCCCAAATGAAAAAAAGGGGAGGGGGAATAATAAATTCAAATAATAATTCGGTTTACTGGAAAGCCAGCAGGCTATAAAGTTGTTGTAGGCCTCAACCATTGGCTTGGCAGAAAAGCTCTGTCTTACAGGATCTGCTAAACAGTTTAAGAGCCTTGCTCTCATTTGACAGAGTATTCCACAAGGGCCAGAGCCGAAAAAGTCCTGGCCCGTGTTGAGGCCGATTTTACTTCCTTGGGCTAGGGATCCTAACAGATTTTGTTTGCTATAACTTAACATTCTTCGGGGGTCATAGTGGAAAAGGCAGTCCCTTAGATACGAAGATCTCAGACTGTTTGGGGCCTTGAAGGTGAGAACCAAAACTTGAATCTGATCCAGTCCCCTATCTGGAACCAGTGAAGCTGGGAGAGCATTGGTTGCATGCAACCACAACAGTTGAAGCTCCTGGAGCACCTAGAAACCCTAGAACAATTTAGTACTTAAGATAACATTCACTGGAGGTTGCTCATTGGCTGGTTTGGCCTTAAGTATTAATACTACTGCTAAATTTAATTACATTCATATTGAAATTAAAGGAAACATGAAATAGGTACTCTCATTTCATTCTCATACAAATCCCACAAGGTAAACTCTCAGGAAACTTCAAGAGTAAATGGAGAGATGGTTCCAAGTCTTACTCATCCAAGTCCAATCCTGCATCCATTAAAAACTACATTGGCTCAGTCCTTCTCTAAGGAAATATATTCACAAAGTGCCTAAAACTGCTAGGCACTGTACAGATATTAAAGAATCATTTTGCTTGCAGGCCTGTGCTCTAAATATAAAATCAAGGTTCAATACTAACTAAACGAAATGAGATAATCACAAAAAGCCAAGACAAACAGAAGTGTCTTCAGTCAACATCTGAGTGTTCAAACGAAAGTCAGGAACCGAATGGCAAGTGGAAGGCCATTAGAAGAAATGTGATTGTTTAAAAATGATAGCTACTGTGAAGGCTGTTCCTCTATCGTCTCTTCTAGCATTGGACGTGGCATTCTTAATAAAAACAGTTGAGGGGAGAAACTTGAAAATACACCTATCTTGTAACTCAATGGTTCTGCATGGTTCACATTGATTTTGTTTGCAGTTTTGTGTCCATGTTTCAGTTTTAATTGCTTGAGCTTTTCTAAATTTTCAAATGCTTATTCTTTGCTTCAGATTTACTTGCTTAATAGGTATTCTCACCTTTGGTTCCTGTTATGTCCAAAAATATCCCCCAGAACTTCAGGTTCCGATTTTTGATGTGAAAAAATATGGTAGTACTTAGGTTTATCTAAAATCAATCCTGAACACTCTCAAGAAGTTAAATTTACCAGACTGAGACTATTCTTTGATCACATTATTAGAAGATGAGTCATTGGAAAAGACAATAGTGTTAGGAAAAGTTAAAGGCAGCAGGAAAAGAGGACAGCCCATTATGAGATTGGTTGACTCATTCAAGGAATCCATGGCTTCATTTTGCAAGACTGAGCAAGGCTGTTAACGATAGGGTATTTTGGAAGTCATTAATTCATAGAGTTATTATGGTTAGGATGTGAGCAATTAACACATTTGTTAGAAAATTCTTTGAAATGCCACAACATGCAAAATGGAGATCTTCCACCAGGCATTTGGCTGAGGCTGGGTGCAATGAGTACTGGGGAATTTCAACCCCCCCCCCCAAGTTCTTGGGTATTAGACCATATAGAATCACCCTGTTGTAGTCCTTACCCCTAGATACTGCAGCCCACCAAATTATATGTGTTGGAGGCTGGGGAGATCTTTTAGTCTTACCGCCATCTTGTATTTCATTGTTAGGTGTATTTTATTGGGGTAAGAGTTGGGGATTTTATTGTTGTAAGATTTTGTTACCATGTTTTATATAAATGTTGTAAACCACCGCGAGCCAGTTCGCTGGGAGCAGCGGTCTAGAAATCAAATTATAAATAAATATAAATAAATAAACCTCTTGTGGACTATAAACGACTTAATCAAATGCATGTTTTGGTCTGAAGAAGCACATTGTAGACCATAAAATACTGTGCTAGAATAGATTTATTAGTCTTAAGATGCTGCTGGACTCTACTCAAATGGGGCAAATTTTTAATTAGCTGTAAATTGTGGCGCAGAGTGGTAAGGCAGCTGTCTGAAAGCTTTGCCCATAAGGCTGGGAGTTCAATCCCAGCAGCCGGCTCAAGGCCTTCCATCCTTCCGAGGTCGGTAAAATGAGTACCCAGCTTGCTGGGGGGTAAACGGTAATGACTGGGGAAGGCACTGGCAAACCACCCCGTATTGAGTCTGCCATGAAAACGCTAGAGGGCATCACCCCAAGGGTCAGACATGACTCGGTGCTTGCACAGGGGATACCTTTACCTTTACCTTTATGTTAACATGCAGATTTGAAACAATATTTATTCTTCGGCTGGTATCAACAAAATATTGTTTAAACCAGCGGTCCCTAACCTTTTTGTGATTGAGGACCGCCTCTGGGGGTGGGGAGAGCCGGAGGCCCAGGCGCCGCAAACGTGCCGCAGCTGCGTGCAAACATGCATGTACAGAGTTGCCGTGCATGCATGTTTGTGCCAGCAGGGGGCGGAAACGTGCATGCGCAACAGCTCCACACATGTGTGTTTGCATCTGACAGCGTACCGGCAGCCACGCCTGCCTCTTCCCCCCCCCTTGCTGCGAGAAGCTCACCGGGCTGCGAGCGAAACGGCTACTTAGGCGGCTGCTTTGCTCGCGGCCTGGCGAGCTTCTCGCTGCAGTGGGGGAGAGGCAGGCGCAGCCGGCGGCAGCCCAGTACCGAGGCCTTTGGCCCGCGGACTGGGTTTGACGACCCCCGGTTTAAACCACAAGTACGTGAAAAAAAAATCTTGCTTAATTTACAGGAAGCACAGTCTTATGCAGATGACAACAGTTTATTGTTCATGGAGACATCTGCTAAAACATCAATGAATGTAAACGAAATATTCATGGCAATTGGTAAGTCAACTATTTAATGGAATCTACACTTTACAAATGGGGTTGTATGGAAATGCTGCTATGATATGGAAAGTGCATAAATATTGCTTCTGAACCCTGAGTTCTGTTTGGCAAACAAGCTTCTCGCCTTTATTTGATAGAGGTTTGTTTGTGGTTCTAAGGTGAACAAAAGACAGATATTGTTACCTTGTACAAAATTGTACAAGTACATAAATGATCAGCTTCTGTTTAAACATTGTTAGGAAAGAACAGTATTATACAAACCTATAGGTTAATATAAATGCCAGTCCCTAACATTTTGATTTTTGTGTAGTCCCTAACATTTTTTAGCTTTTAGATAATTTCTTATTTACTACCATAAGACTCAAATGCTTCTCTTATGTATAGGTTAAATGGTCTGAGAATATTAGTGAACCATTGCTTGTATCCAGAATGCATTGTATCAGTGCAGCACTTCTTGTAGAATAACTTCTTGACCAAGAGGGGTCCCCTGATCCTGGGGAGTAGGAGTTCTTGTGGGGAAATATGAGGCTGTAGTGGGAAGCTGGTTGCTATTATCTTGGTGTCTCTGCTGTTTTCTCTTATTGCTGACTTTCACTTGGAAAGCCTAACTTGGAAAGCAGATATGCTAAATGCTGGGTGGGCCTTTCTGCCCTCTTACCGTGTACCTGGAAAGCATTTCCAGGAGCACTTGCACTGGGATTCACTGGCAGAAGCTTGTAGCTCCACCAAAGCTGAAGATTAAAAGAAGGAAAACTGTGGAATAGATATATTTATGTAAACTCTGCTGTATAATCTGTTTTTTTTTTCTGTTCCCATGCTAGGCTAGTTAATTTATTTAAACTTGTCAATTCACATAAGCATTGTCCTTTAGAATCTTGTGTATCTGAAGGCAACCGTGCAGGTGATCACTAGGCAGATACCTGTGGATTGGCAGCCCCGTATAAACTAGTACAGGCATTTGTGTACTATTTGGAGACAAAATAAACCACCTAAAATAGACTTTGAAACCTAAAAATTGATTTTTACTTCCTTCTCGTTTTGTAGCTAAAAAGTTGCCAAAGAATGAACCACAGAATGCAGGGGCCAACTCTGTCAGAGGAAGAGGAGTAGATCTTACTGAACCAACACAACCAACTAAGAGTCAATGCTGTAGTAACTAAATCTTCAGCTACTTTAAACTGTCTTGAATATTTTCTGCTTCCTAACTTGTTAATAACAATGGAATTTGGAGTGTTTAACCTGGCCCAATACAGCTTCCAAAATCGAAGAGACTTATGAAATAGTCATTTCTAATACAGAATGATTTTGTCCTAATTTTTAATAACATGCATGTATCACTGGCTGTTTCAGCAAAAGGGGGGGAAAGGAAGCTGAATAGACTTGCTTCAGTTGAAAGGTTTATAAACTGTATCACATGTCATTAGGGATAGACCAAACTACTCCATGGATCTGCAGCTAACCAGTTAGTTCCTCAAGCTTTGGATAGTGGTTGCTGTTAAAGTATAACAAATAGACCTGGGATTGTCCATTTGTGGTATGGGAAAAATAACTAACTTATAACACCTTCTGAAGATCCTATAAGCTTATTCACAGTATTTATGCAAAATGTTGTTTATGTGGGTATCTACCATTTAAATATACATTCCACATTTTCATAATTTAACTACAAAATACATGCAGCATTAACATGTTCTAGATCCTGTGCTTGCAGAACAATTGGTTTTTTAGTTGTTACGCTTATATGTAAATTCGTCGACCCAGTTTCAAGTGATAAAATCAAGTTTTAATTTAATTGTTTTCTGTTTATCAAATGGCAGAACCAATGAATTCAACTGCTAACATAACAAGAGTTTTTCACAAGCTATTGAGAGTTTTCCAAGTAAAACGAAAAGTAGGAGTCTGATTTGTGTTTAATCACTGTTGACCAAAACACAGTTATGTCCCTGTAAAAGTCAAATCAGTCAGTGCACTAACAATCATGTACATTTAACTTGATTTTAAATTGGGATATTAATGTACTGTAAATAGGGTACTGCATTGTAGTCTACATCTGTTTAATACTCTGTACTATTTAAGAGTTGCTTAAAAATATACAATATGTACAGTTACTTTAAAGAGCTAACATTTCTTTCCCCCAGGATTTGAGGGGATTAAGTTCTTCCTTCATGGGTAGAACAGTAATAAATGATGCTCCTGTACCTGTAACATAAGTACTACTGTCTGTCTGTAATGAACTCTGCAAGTTTGTTTTCCAAAGTCCATTTTATTTTGGTCTGTCCAGTATATTGCACTAATTCTTTAGTTATTTTCATTATATGAAATCTACCAAGTGTCAGAAAAGATGATTTAATCTATTTAAATGTTGAACTGCTAGCAGAAACTTACATGTGCAGATTGTAAATTTGCAGTAATTTGGGCTTAGCAAGGAAAATGACAGTTCACCAGTGTTTAGTTTTATATTGAGGTGCTCAGGTTTGAATAAAGTGGTATAAAACAGGAAATCATTGCAGTCATTCTTAAACTACTCAGTTTTATGTATTCATTTCTTCATTCATAAGACTAGAGCTACAGTTGTATTCCATATTTCTCACTGACTACCTTCACAAGCATGCTCAACATAAGTGGGTATCTTATCACATCCATTTAAGAGTATTATCAAAACAGTAATATTATCTCGGGAACCTGCTCGAAGTGCAGCTTTTACAAGATGCTTACTCATATACTTTGCTGCATGGGCGTAAAATGTTGTAGCATCTGTTTCTTGATCTTCTGTTTGTGAAGATGATTCTTGTTTGTCAGGTGGTTCAAAAACACCAGATATATGCTGTTCATCAAGCACTTGGGATTCCTCAGTACTGGTTTGGCTACTAGAACTTGATGAGGTCGTTTCTGTGTCTTCTGAAGATGGTGCATCCTCATTAAATGTCCAGGAATCAGCAGCTGCTTCTTCAAGGTTCGATTGATCGTTTGTTTCCTCTGGAGGGCTCTCTAATTTTTGCTCTCTTGAGCTTCCTTCTAAGGAACCTGATGGAATTCTCCCTTCCTCCACTGAGCCAGTGCATCTTGGTGACGTTATCTCTGTGTTGTTCTCTTCTAATGATGGTGTAACCTCATTAAATGTCCAGGATTCAACAGTTGCTTCTTCAAGGTTCAATTGATTGATTGTTTCTTCTGGAGGGCTCTCTAATTTTTGCTCTCTTGAGCTTCCTACTAAGGAACCTGATGGAATTCTCCCTTCTTCCACTGAGCCGCTGCATCTTGGTGACGTTATCCCTGTGTTGTTCTCTTCCATACTGCCTTCTTCCAAATCTTCCTCTGACAAAAGAAAATCTGGCTTCAAATACCATGAAAAAAAAAAGTCTTCAGGTATTGACGTTTTAGCCACGCTGCTCTTTCGTTGCTGAGCATGTTGATATTGTTCTAAAAAAGCAGAGTACATAACTAGAGCTAATGTCACGACTTCATTCTTATCTAGAACTTCCCAAAGTCCATTAGAAGCTAAAATAAGAAATTGACATGAATCATCTACTGGAATGGAAATTGTATGAGGTACAGGAATTACAGTTTTTTTTAACTGTGGGTTTCCATGATAGCCAAGTCCACGAGTAGTTCTAATAATTCCTTCTATCATTCCTTTGGGTTCATTAGAGCTGATGTACCCTCCACTATGAAGAACGCGTTTCCTTTCTTTTGAAGAGTAAGTGGTATGTTCTTTAGAAAGCCAATAGCTTTCTCCATTTTTGCATAAAACTACATGAACATTGCCTGAAACAATTAAAAGATATATTATTTTCATGAAAGGGTCTCCAGTTCTGCTCCACCCCACTAATCATCAATTGTGTTATATGTGTGTGATACACTTCCATTTTTATGTTTGTTCCACAAGTTAAGTCAGTGTTATGGTACAAAAATTATTATATTGGCCATTTGATATCAATCTTGTCCAAACTATCTTTTGATATTGAATTTCCTGACTCTTGTTTCCTGCCAGTTAAATAGAGTGAACTATATTTTATCTTGCAAGTTTAAAATGTGAAATATCTGACTGTTAGTATGCCATTCAACTGGATACACTGTAAGGCTGGGGGTAAGGAATGAGGCGGTACAGGAATTATGTACATACCGACATTCGCAATATGCATTATTCCAGCACTATTTTCTTCGGACTCTGTAGAATTATTACTGTTGGACAGCTGATGTTCCTGGAGCCTGTCTTCGGACTCTGTAGAATTATTACTGTTGGACAGCTGATGTTCCTGGAGCCTGTCTTCATTAATGTTAAAATGTTCACTATCCTCTATGGTAGTTTCTTCCTCTTCATTTATTTTTTCAAGAGGCTCCTCCTCTTGGTGGTCATTGTTGCTGGTCCTTTTATTACTGACACATGGAGCCCCCTGTTGTGCTATGATGGTTTTTTCCTCTACAATGCTTGTATCTTCAGACAGCTTCTCCTGTTTCATGATGTTTCTTGCACTTTCTCCACTTATCTTTTGAAGGGTTTCTTCCCCTTCTTGGGTTTGTTTGTCTTGCTTTTCACTAATTAACTTTTCCACTAAACAGGTAGCAGCTGAGCAGCCACTCCATCGAATCCGGGAATTTTCATTTCTTCCAAGTCGCAAAAGCCTGTCCATTCGCCAAAAGGACTTGGCATATGCTTTGTGAATCCATTTATAATCGCTTGTCAGAAGTTTCTTGGTTTGGCTTGCCCTAGAGGTGAAAATTTTTTCTCTTATACTATAATCTGCCCTAAAGACAGTGCGAAATGAATCTAGTACTTCTTGTTCAGCTTTACTCACTTGGTAGGAGGAATCTATGCAAGAAAGCTGATCAAGCAATAAAAGGGGAAGCTCAGCTGAAGTGGTTTTTGCAGCAGAAATACCATAGCTTCCATCAAAGAGTCCAAGAAAGGATGTTCCAGGCCTGTTTCCATAATTGTCTAGTACAACAAACACATCTTCCAAGTTTGAGCGCCATAGAGCATTTCTATCTTGACAAATTGCTATGGCTTTAATAACTGGGCTGCTTGCTTCTTCAGTATGTACAGAACTTCGTTCAACACTGTTGATGGAAAAATATGGTGCAATTTTTAGGCTCTCCTTTAGGAAGTTGAATGAAAAGATGATCTTGTGTGCATCTTGTTCAATGTATTTAGGAGAATGTATTATTTTTAAAATTTGTTCTTTTTGCCGAAGGGCTAACTTGTTTATATCGAGTGCCTCAATCCATGGTCGTTGATAACCTAGTGCAATTTGTGCCCGATGTGCTCGTTTATGATGAAAAAGTTGCTTAATGTGGACTTTCTCACGGCATATAGAGCAAAGAACTGTAATGTCGAGATGGCCGACTTTCTTGAAATCAGTGCTAACTGGCTTGGTGGAATCTTCCTCACCTTTCTGAAGTTCAGGGTCAGTCCTTTCTGATCTTGTTTCCCATGTCATTCTGCAAAAATAAAATCAAATGGGCTTCAGTTAGCCTTATTAAATGGAGCATTTTGGAGGACTCTGGAATTCCAAGGCTTGTGTTTTTCAGATAGCCGTAGCACCAGATAGCAAAACGCTTTTGCAACGGGCGTTTTAAAAACAGTGCTGTGTTACGGTGTGAGAGTAAATGGGCTCAGGGTATCTTCAGTGCTGTTCTGAAGCACAGGGGAGGCTGTTTTGCTTAAGAGCATGGAAACCTTATGGAGCATCATGAGAGATTTAGAATATGTTGAAACCATGTTTGTTAGAAATTGGCATCTAATTTTCAAGCAAAAGCCTTCTGGCTGGTCTTAGACAAGCTACTAACCATTTAGCCTCAGACTTTCTTATGAAACTGAGGACTTGTATCTAGAGTTTGGGACCATGGACTGGCAAGACATACCTTCATGGAAACCTGAGACAGGTTTATAGAAAAACCTGAAATCTTATTAATCCTTGCAAATGATAGAAGCAGCACCTGTAGCTTGGGGTGGGGGAGAAATGCACTCAGAGACTGTTGCCAGGCAACCACAACAGTATTGCAAGGATTCTAACCTTGATTTCTGTCAGTAAAAGGCAGGGGGTGTGGCAAGGCCCTCTCCAGGAGTATTTTTTTCAAGGAAAAGTCATTTGGGCCAGGGCTGAAAGCAACCATGGGTGACTTGCTACTATATGACTTGGGTGACTCAACCAAGCTTGGCTGCTTGCTGCTGTTGAAGAGCAGCTACCCACAAAAGCCAGTGTGGTGGTGTAGGACTTCGGACTAGGATATGGGAGACCAAGTCTTAAATCGCTGCACTGCTGTGAAAGCTCTGAAAATGGGGCAGAAAAATAGGTTGGTTGGTGTTGGGACAGGGAAGGATGCAGGGAAATTTGAGTTCATGGGGGCTGACAGGAGAGAGGAAATGGGGGGGGGGTATGGAAAACTGATCATCTCTTGCAAGTCATTGCAGGCTCCCTGCTGCAACTGGGCCCAGTCAGGTCAGCTACACAACTTGATCTAACACAGTGGCCAGCACTGTACAACTTGGCCAGACTTCTTCTAGGGAAAGGCTGCCAGGGGAAGGAAAGGAAAGGAAAGCAGATAAGGGTAGGTTGATTAGTATGTGGGAAGGAGAGAAAGAACAGGAAAAAGAAGAAGCTATGAAGGCTTTCAGAAAAGGGAAGGAGATGGTATAGTGGATAAGGGGAAATGAAGTGCCCCTGCATGTTCATGTAGGTTCCCTGCTTGTCCTATCTAAAGGTATATAAGCCAGTAGGCTTTCACATCTTTTGGCAGTGAATACCATAAGCTATATTAAACTTGATGTCTATCCTGAATTTACTTCTAGTAACTTTTTTTGTTTAACCCATTTGCATTAGGAGGTATTTTCTCCATATTGACAACCTTATAAACCGTAATATCCCTCCCTTATGTTTTTCCCCCCAAATTAGTCTGCAAAGACTTTAGCTTTTCAGTTCCTTGATTGTTTTGTTGTATTTTTCATGCCTTTCCTATTTTGTAGTTATGTTCTTGAGTTGGGGCACTAGAACAGTACACAGTGGTACAGAGGGGGGGCACACACACACACCATAGGTTGTCATAGAAATAACACTCCCGTGTTTCATTCCCTGACATATTTTCATTTAATTTTCCATCATGTTCTAAAACTTATTTCTTTATCCATTGCCATTTGCAATCCCATAACAGTGTGAAATAAGGATTTTACTTCAATGTCATTATTTGATTCAATTGAATTTCAGTTACCATCTTATCATTTGTCCAGTTGGATGAAGAGATTCTATTGAAGTACATGTCTCTCTGCGGTTCTTCATCTTGAATAATCCGGGGTGATTGGCAAGCTTGACTATCTTGTCCTGACTCCTGTGTGTTTATTAACTGGAAACAGCATCTAATAGAGATCACTGGGTGACTCCTACTGATTTCTTTCCTCCGTTGGAGAATTATCAGTAATGTACCAGCAAGGACGTACATTGAAGAAGCATGAAAAATATGTGAGTTGAGGGCAGAAAACTACAATGCATAACAATTTTATGTTATACTACGTATTAGAATAGATAAAGGGGGGAAACGGTGCCAACAAGTCTGTGTTTTGGTTCTGTTCATAAAATGGTAAACATCTTTGAATACAGAAGCAACAGCTGTCCAGTGGGTTAAAGAAGGGCCTTGGTGTTGCTAACTCTCATTTTAAGACATGACCGTTCACCAAAGACTTCCAGGAACTGCTTATATTGCCTGGAACGGAGTAAAACCAAACAACCCCATTTTATTTGGTAAATATTCTAGGCACCTGTGTACATAAGCCGGGAACCATTGTCTGAGGGCTTTAGAATCCATGTTGCTTCTGTAAATGTTTAACTCGACTATTTCATCTTACGACCACATGACTTGTCCCCATTGGGAATTGAAATGACTGCACAACTGTCACCTTTGAACTTGGACAATTACAAATGCTTGCATACAGAGGCTTGGGACTTTAATCTGCTGATGAAATTTTAGATGTGACCTGTTTGTTCACACAAATAGAGGGCTGATTACCAGCTACTTCAACAAGCCAATGTTGATTGTCCTTCTTATAGAGTATCATGCATAATAACAAAATGAAGGTTTAATTTGCATCAGTAGATCATGATGATGATTTAAAACTACAAGCAGTAGCCTTTTCACCATACTCTGAAAAACCTAAATATCTGCCCCTGCTTTAGTGTGTTGTACTGAATATCCAGACAAATGAGGAATCCTGGAGAACTCAAAAAGCTTGCATTAGTGTAACGGAACCTTAAGTTCCGTAAGGCAGGATGCTTTGATCTCTGACCACACCCAAAGTAGCTAGTTCTCTCAAGGTCATGCCATTATCTATGCCTAAACAGGGACCTAACGATAATTGTTGACATTCATATAATTTGACATACATTGCAAGTTTCTTTCTCCCCCACTTTGCTGACACTGGAATTACAAGCACCCTATTTTTCTGGTTCAGGACGCCTTTTGTCTGCATAGCTAATTTTTTCTAGCCATGGAAGTCACGCTGTAAAGGTAACTATTATGATTGGGTTGCGGAGAGCAAATGGAAAGATTCCATTTCACCACATACACCAGTACATGTTGCAGATTTTGTCTATGCAACCCCCAATTGCCAACAGGGAAATTATGTAGACACGTCTGAAAGCTGTTTCTATGTTGCAGTGGTATTACCTAATTTGATCTTGTAACATTTATTTTATTCATTTTATTTATATTTGGATTTGTTTTCCATCCTCTCTATGGACTCAAAGGTTTAAGACTCAGTCCTGATTGACTTTTAATTGTGCAATATTAAGAGTTCTTGTTATTATTTAAAAACGCACACTGGGACTTCACTATATGAGATAATAGGAAAATACAAAAGAAAGAATGTGCATCTGAAGTAGCAATCCTCTGCACACTTACCTAAGGATCAGCTCCTTTGTACAAAATTGTAAATAAATAAAAATTGAACTTTTAAAAAACATGTCACAGTGTAACCTTAAAGGTCTCAGGCGTATTCAACTAAAATTCAGCTGATTTACCTCCAAATAAATGGTTTTAAAAAACCTCCCAATGCAGTTTTCATTAGGATAGGTCAAGGCCCTGCATGCTTGTGAGCTCTCCACAGTGTTTATGATACAGCAGGACTCATTTGCTTTGCAAATCTAGATCAAAGTAGAGTTCCTTACAAGGGTATTAAAGTCTGGTTTATGGGGTTTATGGTTATTACGTGATCTGGGCCCTGCATATTATTATTATTATTATTATTATTATTATTATTATTATTATTATTATTATTATTATTATTTCCAGCCACTCCCTAAATAGGCTTGTGGCGGGTAACAATAGTCTTAAAACCCCACACTAAACCTCCCATTAAGACTTTAAAAATTCCCAACATGGTAGGAAAAAATACCACTCCACCCCCTACCAACCAAGGCGATGGAGAATGGAGAGCAGCGATGTATACTTAAAACTCCGGGGGGGGGGGGGCGGAATGTTCTACCTTGCAGACCCCAGCCTCAGCCACAGACCTGGCGGAAGAGCTCCGTTTTACAGGCCCTGAGGGTCAGCCTTTCTGAATACATTTCTCAGAGAACATTGTGGTCAAGTAATACCAATTGATCCCTGGCTCCAAAGAAAAACATTTGGTCTAGACCAGAGCCAGGGACATTTTTGCCCTGGCTCCTGCCTGGCAGAATGAGCTCCCTGAGAACATCAAGGCCCTGACAGAACTTCCCAGGTTCTGCAGGGCCTGTAAGATGGAGCTCTTCTGGTGGAGGCCAGGTAGAATTAGCACTTTATTTACCAGGCCTTCCTCCTCTCTTCTCCCCCCTCCCCAACTCCTCCAGCAGGTTCCCTGTGATTAAGTCAGTTATTCACCAAATAGGCTGGCTGCAGGCAAATAAGAAATTAACTTTTGAAGAAGAGTCGGTTCTTATATGCCGCTTTTCTCTACCTGGAGTTTAAAATTAACCCTAAATTGTTTTTCTGATTTATGTATTTTATTGTTCAAATGTTATGTATTTTGTTGTCCTGAGACATTCTGCCTAAATCAAACTAGAAATAAAATATAAATAAAAGCAACAGAAGTTTTGCAAAGAATTCATTCTATGGTAACTAAACACAGGCCATATGGAGTGACTAATTTTATTTGGGGCCATTCCCTAGGAATGGGAGAGTTTGGTCATTCCCAGTACCAGAATATTTAACTTGGTTTTACTTTCATTATGAATTGATATCTTGGTCAGTGGTCAGCCTAGATTTTTTAAAGGGGCGGGGTGAGGGGAAAAAACCTTTGAAGTCTCTTTACAAGTATCCTGTGTGTGTATAATGCCTTGCTGGCTTCAGTGAGGAAGGGGTTTGCTGATACCAAAAGGAGAATTTTAAAAGCCTGTGCCTGTAGAAGCCAGCAAGGCATTCCAGAGAAAATGCTGACAAAGCAGCATTATGGCCCCAAATATCTTTTTTTGCTCATCAAATGGCTTTTGGGTTTGTTTTGGATTTTGCTATGGCCCAACATGCCTAGCTGCTTTGTTTGTCTACAAATAGAGCCTAGTGTGACTAATTGGCTTTGACAGCAGGAGCAGCCTGATGGTCCTTGAGAGGAACATTTGGTAGACCAGATAGTAGAACAGGAGGAAACCATGAGCAGATAACAGAATGAGCAACAAACATAAAAGAAGTAGGAAATGAGCAGGTTTAAAACAGGAGAGAGAAACAGCAGCGCTGAAGATACTTGACAGATGTGAAGTTGGCATAAAACAATAATTATGCTGAACCATTCTCACCCTCTCTGTACAATCTTTAGTCAGGATGGGCATGAACTGGGCAAATGTGGTTTGGTTCCTGGCATGCCTGGTTTGTGAGCCACAACCTTGTTTGATTCATGACACTCATGACACAGTAGAATCCCCCCCCACCCTGTATGTTACTCACAGGGGATCTCCAACTGACTCTCCTCTAATTGCCCTCCAAACTTGGTGATGGTTGGATATACAAGGTCTGAGTTATGCCCGGTACCGGTTTAACAATGTAGCACATGTAGCATGTGCTACAGGCCTTGTGCTTTCAGCGGTCCTGGGAGTGTCCTCATGAGTAAGTTTCTTCCTTCAGGTGCTGCTGTCTCCCTATCATTCCTTGCTCTACTCTCTGTTCCAGCAGGAAGTAATGGCTACATTGCAAGTACTATGCTCAAGTGCTGGGTGGAGCTAGATCTGTATACAGGATCACTGTTTGTGTTGACGGCTTTCCTCTCCCCCTCTTCAGTAAGGGAGTTTAGGGAAAGAGGAATGCATTTTTCACCTTTTTTATGCCCTGTGTGTTTAAAAGTGTTGTTGTTTTATTTCATGTGGTGCATTGGTGGGATTGTTGATTTACGAATGTTAAAGTGTAAATAGTTCAATAAAACTGAGTTTTTGGTATAAAAAAGTGACTGGTGCTCTGGACCACTTAGTCTCCCCATTTCAGGTAGTGCTGGCATGTTGGGAGGACCCAGGGGAAGAAATCAAGGCAAAACTGAATGGTTGCCAACTCTCCAGACGGGACCTGAAGAGTCAGTCTTTTAACCCCAAAACACTAGGAACCTAGCCGGGGGGTCTTACTGTCCATCAGAAAGGATGATTCAAGTCAGTGAGTGGTGGCAGCGATGCAGAAGGAGAGATAAAGAGCAGGGCCCACAGGTTTGGCATCAGTTGAGCAGGTGGCCCATACTGTCACAGAACCTCACAACAACAACAAACAAGGGCCCCGCTCTGGTGGTACGGGCCCCACAAATCCTTAAACCGGGCCTGGTTACACTCCTTCCAAAGGTGCCCCCAGTAAACTGCTTTCTAGGAAAATGACAGGCGCAGGCTCAAGATTGTATAGAATGGTCCTTATACAAGCTTAGAGACATCAGACTCACAAGATACCTCCCCCTGATGCTCCTCTACAAATTATCCAGGTTATGTGCAGATTGAATTTAGGAGGTTCAGGCTATGGACCATCAAAGATAATGCCTCCTGGAAAGTGCTTTTCAGGAAAATGTCAGACAGGTTCAGAAGTGCAAGCTACAACACCAAAGCAGAGGGAACCTCACCCTGCTGCCTGTTCCTGTATCTCTCCAAATTGGGAGGTGATTACATTTCTAGAGTCCCAGTTACAGATCCCTTCCCAAAGGTCTTTGTAAGAAGACAACTGCAATTACAATATTCTAGGCTATAACTCAGGAACAAGGCAGTGACACCAAACTCACAGGCAAATTTCAACTGGGCAGCTCCCCACGCACCCAGACCCTGGAAAAAGACATCCCTTCTACATTCACAGTCCTCTCACAAGTTTCCAAAGGCAAGTTCTGAAGAACAGAATAGCAGACTCCCCAAAGTAACCCCATAGCAGCTTGGCAGGCACTTTAGCAACTTAGCTACACAACACAAATAAGGGGAGTATACCCACAACTCTCACAGCCCCCCCAGCTGAAACAGAGGTCCAGAACACACCAGTCCATTAGGGCATAGTCTTCTACACAGCAAAAGGACAGAAACGCATGTTTAACTGGCAGGGCCATCCCCAGTCCCCAAAGGAAGATTCTGAAGGGCAAAAAGGCAGGCATCCCCAGAGTTTTGACAAGGCCTCCCAAAAGCAACCCCACAACAGCTTGGCAGACCCCTGGCAAGCTCCCAGGCCCAATCACACAGAACAGATCCTCTGGTCCCTGACCACTCCTACATTAAATGGCTAAATTTCATTGCTTTGAAGTTTGGCAAACATTTTGGTTAAGCAAAGACAATCTATCTGGGAGTATTCATGGACCACCATGAACCACTTGACAGTTTGTGCCACTTTACCTGCCACAGACTTCATTGCAACCACAAAACTGCCCAAATTCATCATGAACTTTAGTTAGTGAGGAATTCTTCAGTGTGCTTTAAGTTCAGTGATATTTTACAAAACATAAACACTTACATTAAACATTAACTTAAAGATAACCATTTCAACACTAGTGGATAGATGAATGGATAGTTCATATCCAAGAATGGAGGAATAGGATTATTTGGTTCCTTATTTTCAAATGTTATCTAAGTCTTGCAGCATCATATGATTTAGTATTGTCAACAGGCAGTTCAAAAATTTGTTATTGGCAATGATATAAAATACATAAAAGCTTAACCTTTTACATGATATCATGTATTAAATACATTTCAAATGCTTATGGTGTGATATGGTGAGACCTTCCACTCCACATCAAGGTCTGCAGTTACAAGAAATGGCCAATACAAATCCAAAAGGCAACACACATTTAGAGGATTATTTGTTTAATTAGGAAAATGTATAAGCTGCCTCTCTTCAGGCAAGTCACAAAGGAAAAACACACCACTACTACTATAATAACCCAGTACAAATTAACAATGGTAATACAAGCCACTACAAAGGAGAAATGGAAGCATAAGACCCTTCAACAGCTGAAACTGATCTTCCTAACAGTCAGCAGACTAAAATACAGAACTCTTCCATTAAAAACCTGGGTAAAAAATGGTTAGGCCTGACACCTAAAAGCCAGATAAGCCCAAAAAGAGGACATTACTATGACAAGTAATGATAGCATTTGATATTTCAACACGCAATACCAGTCGGTCCTTTAGTGTGATTTAAATAAACGTTAGCTCTATAGGTCCATGTTTAAAAAAATCTGAAGCCTGTGAGGTTAATACTCTTCCCTTGTTTGAGTTATTATCTAAAAAACCTAAACAAAACTGCTGTTTATTGTGGTAGCCCACTTCCTCCTGGCTTACATAGATGTGTCAACAAGTCATCTGTGAAATTCCTTTGCATGTCTCAAAACAATCATAAACCTGTGCATCCTCTTTGGCCTTTGGAGGTGCTGAAGCATATTTGGTAGTTTTACTTGCTATGATGTGCAATTCCATGTATAAACTCCAATGAAATTTAATAAAACATACCTTTGGCTTTTAGAAAGCTGTGTCCTTTAGGTGTCATTTTTTCCCTGTTGCTATTAACATACTAGCTAGGCATCGGTACTGCAACTCCAATGTTTAGTTATTACTATAGTAACCGTATCCTTAGCCACCAAGTTACTGTTCTGATGCTGAATGACACGGCACAAGGCCCGTATTTCTAGGGGTGTAACACGTAATGTGTAGGGTTTTTTTTTTTTTTGCCTTGTGAACTGATCCCAACACCTGCTGAGCAAATAATGATGAAAAGCATAATACATTAAAAAACAATTTGCAAGGGGTGGTGAACACACTTTTCAACATCAGGCAACTGCAACGATCAACTCATGATAAATCAGCTATGTCAGTCCAGGATCCACAGTGTAGCTTATGTCATGTGGTTTTTCACAGAACCCACACTTCCTCTTATTGAGCTACACAATCGGAATTATTCTTTCGGTTCTTCCTTTTGTTTCTTGCCAATCAAACCAGCTCGTGGGGGTTAATTTGTCATAGATATAACTCAGGTTCAGTCACAAACCTTTTACCATATCTTATTACCTTAAGTGTGGGACCTGGGAAATCCAGATTCAAATCCCACTTGCCATAAAACTCGCTAGATGACCTGGGGCCAGTTGTTTTCTCTCAGCCTAGTCCACTTGAAACGACTGTTGTGAGAATAAAATGGAAGTGGGGAGAGAATTATATATGCTCCTCTGAGCTCCTTGGAGAAAGCACAGGATATAAATGTACTTAAGCATGTCCTGTACCTGGTTAGCTCAGGTAAGCTCGATCTTGTCAGATCACAGCAGGTAAGCAGGGTAGCACCTAGAAGGGCAAATTCCAAAGAATATCAAGGTCATGACACGGGGGCAGGCAATGACAAACCACCTCCGAATGTCTTTTGCCCAGCAGCCTGACAATCTTAGGACCTGCTGGCTGTATTACACATGTGCCATACGATATATCTGGTGTTTGGCTGGTATTTCCTGCTCAAGGTCCTGCCTTGGACAGCATCAAACTCATAGCACTGGTTCTCCACTTCCTGTAACTTGGTCCTGATGTCACTTTAGATGGGGGTGGGCTTGTTGGACGCAGGATGCTACCTATAGTTAGGGGGTGGTTTTATCCCATCTGAGTGGCATTTGAGTTTATCTCAACAGTCACTGGAGGACATAACCATGATGGGACCTGCTCATCCCCTCCCTTTACCATTAATTACTTCCCTAAAAACAGCGACTATTGTATGAGAATACACTTTGATTATAACGTCACTGCAACGTTTTGCTATCCTGTATAATAACAATGTGATTCAGCTGAAGAATAAATAAAGCACCAAACACTCCCCCAAAGATACTCCTGTCTTCCCCACCCTATGCAATGCAATCAACACGTTCTAGAAGAAAACGGGTATCAATGTAAATGAGAAAGAAACTTGTGTGCCAGCATGCAGATTGTGACTGCATAGGCATCTTCATATTCCAAAACCAATCTGGATTATCTGCTGCACAGAACTTTGCACAGAAAATACAGTTACCCACCTTCTGCTTGCCTGCAGCCTGTCAGATTGTGCTTGTTCTGTAGGCTCAAATGGGAAGGCTTTGAGCTCACTTTGGAGATCTTATCTACCCAGTGAGGCACACCGAAGAGGGCGCTGGCTAAATAAATTTGTTCCTGTCAATGATTATATCACGCACAACTGTAAATTCTCCCCTGCAGTACTTCCCATGTTCTTAAAATGTGACCAATGTGGAGAAGTGGTGAAAATGGACTAAAATATGAGAGGCATCCAACTCCCTGCTGTGCTGTGAAGCTCACTGAGCCACCCTGGGCTAACCGTTCTCTTTCCTTCTATCTCTCTGAGTATCATAAAATGGGGAGAAACAGATATGGTGTAGGATAACTATGCACTGGATGCATGCCAGGTGATGGCATAACGACCTTGGGCCTTTATTCTCTCTCAGCTTGACCTTCCCAAGGTTCTAGGGAGGAGAAAAGGGATGTCGCTGCCTTCAGGAACGGTGGCAAAGGCGCACTCCAGAGCTGTTGGCGCCACCACCTTTCCCGGCGTAATGCCACATAAAAGCGGGTGCGAGCACGGGCGCGTGGGGTGACAGGAGAGGCAATTTGAGGCGCTTCACGGCGCTTGTGCGGCTCGGCTCGGGCTGGCGGCGGCGACGCCACCGCGCTGCCTCTTTGCCTCGTAGGCAGCGAATGCAGAGCAGGCCGCGGCAGGCGACGACACCCCCCCCCCCCTCCACCGCGCCAGGCCGCGGCCAGCAACATGTCCGTCTTTCCCTCCCCGTTGGCTTCTTCGCAGGCGCCTCCGCCTCCTCTCCCCGGCAGGACCCGCCCGCGGTGCGGCCTGTCCCCTCCCTCCTGAGGGAGCAGCCGGCGGCAGCCGAGCGGGGAAAGGGGAGGGTCTAGAGCGCTCGACGGGCGCACGGAGCCGGGCCACCGAGCGAACCTGGCGGCGGTGGCGACGACGGCACCCCAGCCGAGCCCCCCGCCGCCCGGGCTGCGGCATGTCTGAGGCTGGCGCGGCCGGGGCGGGGGCCACCGCAGCGGCCGCTGCCGCCACCGCCGCCGCCGGAGGAGGAGGAGGAGGGGGAGGAAGCAGCAGCGGCGGCGCTGGAGCGGTGCAGCAGGGCTCTCCGGCCGCCGGAGGGCTGGCCGCTTGCGGACCCGCCCGCGCTGTGATCGCGGCAGCGGCCGCCGCCACTGCCGAGAGCTCTGCGGCCGTCGCGGCCGGCAGCGGAGGAGGCCCCGGGTCGGCTCGCATCGCGGGCAAGAAGGCGCAGCTGCGCTCCGCGCCCCGCGCCAAGAAGCTCGAGAAGCTGGGCGTCTACTCCGCCTGCAAGGTACCCGCCCGGCCCGGGGGGTGGGGGAGAAGGAGGACGGAGCCGCCGCCGCCGCCTCAGACGCAGCAGCAGCAGCGACCGCCCTCCTTCGTTGCGACCGATAGGGGCGCCCTAACGCTCCGCTCGAGCCTTTTGGCCGTTGCAGTCGGAGCGGAGGCTGCGCCCGACGCGGCGCGAAAGCGGGGCAAATGGGACGCTTTTGCCGGGGGCTCTGCTGGGTGTGCGCGACCTGCCTTTCCCCCTCTGCCTGCTTTCGCGCTTTGTTAACTTAGCAGCAGGTTTCCCCATGCGCGAAACACAGCGCTGCCTGCCGCCTCCTTTACGAGGATTATTTTGCTTTATTCTTGGCCCCCTCCCTTCGAGAACACTTCACGGGGGCTCATTATCTCTGGGCGCCTTTTAACCTCGCAGGGCGGATGCGAAGTGAATTTCTTCACACCGCCCGCCGTTGCAAGCCCTGCGATCTAATAGCACTGAGTTATACCCTTGGAAATCCAAATGAGCAGCCGTGTTGGTCTGAAGTGGCACAATAAAATCAGAGTCCAGCACTCTTCCTGCACTCGAAAGCTCACGCCTTGAATAAATCTCTGTTGGCACCTTAAAGGTGCTACTGGACTCTGATTTAAACTTGGAAATCCGTTGTTACTGTTACGTTAGGACCTGATTTATGTTAGCAAAAACGGGATGCGACGTTAAGTCAAGTGGTAAAAGTGATGTGTGACAGCGCAAGGGATCAAATCTGCTGAGAAATTGAACTGCTTTGGACCCGACTCATACAGTTCAAAAGACTTCACGGCACTTAAGTCGTTGGGAGGGGAGATGCATGATCCTACTTTCTCTCCTGCGGATCTCGAGACCTCTAGGACCAAAAAAAAAAGGTTGGGGTGCGACTCCGTCAGTAGACTGTTGCGGGAGGACGAGAAAGTGGAGAACTCCTCCAGGTAACCCATGGCTGGCTGGATGCACCCCCTAGTCTTAGAAGGCTGTGCAGAGTTTGTTTTGTAAATCCTCGATTCCCACATATGTGTGGGAGGGCTGTGACTATTTATTGGCTGGGAAATGCACATGCTCAGTTTTCCAAGCGGCTCAACCGGCGCATGAAATCCATCATGTTTTCAGAGTTTCCCCAAAATGAAGCGATCGCTTCGCCCCCGAGCACTCTTCACCTTTCCTCTCGCTTTCTCCGCCCGAAGCGCATCGCCCCCAGCGAGCCCCTCGGCTCACTTCCGCCCTTCGCAGTTGCCCTGCTCCTTTGCATGGCCAAAGCGACGGCTTCCCTGGGCGGTTCTTAGCCCTGGGAGCCCCGTCTCCCTCCCCTCTTCCCGGGTGACCCAATTCCCAGGCCGCCGCCCTCTCGCGGGCCTGCGCCTTCCGCACCGCCTGCTCTGCCGGCTTCCTCCTTGTCGCCACGGGGCGCCGCCCGGCGGGCTCCTTTGTGCGGCGGGGAACGGACTCGCTTTGGGCGGCCGCCGCCGACTGAGCCCCCTTGGCAATGGCGAGGCTGCAGCAGGGCAGCGCGAGAGCGCCAGGGCGACGCTTGCCCGTCTCCGGCCACGGCCGGGCTCGGCCCCAACGGGGCAGGCTCGGCGCATTGCCGCCGCTTGTCGTGGAAACAGTGGCGCTGGCAAGGAGAAGGCGCTCTTCGGGGCGCCTGCTGGGTGGGGCTTAAAGAACACCCCCCTCCCCACAAACCCTTCGGCTCCGCTCCTGCAAGGCAGCCCTTCCGACACTCTCCGTGCCCTGCCTGCCGGGTTACTTGGGGGAAGTGAGCCAGGAGCTCGGATTGGGGACTTGCAGCGGTGGCTCCTCCTCTCCTTCTCTCTACCCCCCCCCCTCCGTTTCCTTACCCGGTCTTGGCAACGGAGCCTTTGTTTTGACAGGCTGACAGCTGAAGGATGTGGGGACTCGGGTTTGTTCATTCTGCAGCCCGGAGTAGGGGTGGGTGAGGGGGGACCGCTGGCGCTGTAACCTGAGGAGGCCAGCGCCAGCCCAGCAGCCAGAGAGCAGCGCCCCCAGGACCTTGCTTTTATTTTGATAAATTAGCAGGGCAAGCCTAAGGAGGGTTGCACCCAACTACACCCATTGATTTATATGGATTTAGAAAGGGGGGGAGGGGTGTCACCGCTTAGTATCTTTGCCTTTATCGCTGTTTCTTTGAACGCCAAATCAAATTCTTAGATGCACTGTAAGTAAAAGGAACTGAGCAGGAAACTGCCCTGAAATAATGCTCAAAGCCAAGAGTGGAATATTCCACATAAAGAGGTCGTCTTGCGAGAGTGTAATGTGCTGGCAAGTCTCTTCCAACTTATAGGGGCCCAGAGGATCAGAGACCTCCATGAAAGGGGATGTATAGGTCAGTGAAGGGGAGAGCAATACCATCAGGAGGAGAGCCAACACGGTTTGCGGGTTCATGTTGTATGGGGCCTTAGTGGCAGGAGATTCAAGCTTTGCCTTAAAGCTTGTAGACCTTTTCAATATTTGTGGAGTGTCACATTATTTGAGTGTTGGACAAGAACTGCTTTGGCCTTGGTCTCTGTTTAGTCAAGGCAAACAATTTATTGTGAGTTTCAACCAGGGTTCTCACCCAGGCAGATTTATTATTGGAAGTGTTATGCTTGTACTAGCAAGAAAGCCCATTGCAACCAGGAATGCAATGGGCGCTAGGACCCAGGGGACACCAGGAGGTGCTTTTTTTTTCTGCTGCGTGGAGCTGTGAAAGGCTCCTACAGGGTTTTTTTTTTTCTGCTGCTTGGAGCTGGGAAAGGCTCCTACAGGGTTTTGTTTTCTGCTGCTTGGATCTGCGAAAGGCTCCTACAGGGTTTTTTTTTCTGCTGCTTGGAGCTGTGAAAGGCTCCTGCAGGGTTTTTTTTTCCTGCTAGCTCTCGTGGGCGTGCCGGCTTGGAGCTCCTACAGGGTTTTTTTTTCCTGCTGCTTGGAGCTGGGAAAGGCTCCTTCAGGGTTTTGTTTTCTGCTGCTTGGATCTGCGAAAGGCTCCTACAGGGTTTTTTTTTCTGCTGCTTGGATCTGCGAAAGGCTCCTACAGGGTTTTTTTTTCTGCTGCTTGGAGCTGTGAAAGGCTCCTACAGGGTTTTTTTTTCTGCTGCTTGGAGCTGTGAAAGGCTCCTGCAGGGTTTTTTTTTTCTGCTAGCTCTCGTGGGCTTGGAGCTCCTACAGGGGTTTTTTTTCCTGCTGCTTGGAGCTGGGAAAGGCTCCTTCAGGGTTTTGTTTTCTGCTGCTTGGATCTGCGAAAGGCTCCTACAGGGTTTTTTTTTCTGCTGCGTGGAGCTGCGAAAGGCTCCTACAGGGTTTTTTTTTTTCTGCTGCCTCTCGTGGGCGTGCCGGCTTGGAGCTCCTACAGGGGTTTTTTTTCCTGCTGCTTGGAGCTGCGAAAGGCTCCTACAGGGTTAATTTTTTTCTGCTGCCTCTCGTCGGCGCGGCGGCTTGGAGCTCCTACAGGGTTTTTTTTTTCTGCTGCCTCTCGTCGCGCTAGCGGCGAAAGGCTCCTCCGGGGGTGTTTTTTTTTTTTCTGCAGCTTCTCGGCGGCTGGAGTCTTGTGTTGTGTTTGCGGCGGGGGCTTCCTTGGGGCCGGCCTGACGCGGTGAGAGACGCTTCGCGCCTCTCACCGCGTCAGGCCGGGAGCAACTGCGAGCCGCGCTGAGCGCGGCTCGCAGTTGCTGGGGCTGGGAATCGGAGGGACCAATCGGCAGGCGCTTCGCGCCTGCCGTTTGGTCCCTCCGGTTGTCTGTCATGAGGAAGGGTCCAATCCGGACCCTTCCTCATCCCGGACACATCCCGCCCCAGAACCCCTTACTGTTTTATTTAGTCCGTGGCGCCCGCGGCGCCACGGGCGGTGTACAGATGGCGCCCGTGGCGCCACGGGCGGTGTACAGATAATTCAGTGATTAGGGAAACATTACCTCTACTGGGTAATACACCCTGGCAGAATAACATAAATGGAAATAATTCTGAATTGATAGCACACAGTTCAGACAGGAATGATGTTTCAGAGGCATGGCCATCAGGGCTGTTTCCATACGGTTTTTCTCTGCTTTGGAATCCAGACTTGTAGCACCTTTTTTTTTTAAAGCGCATTCATGTGACATTGTGCTCTCATCATTCTTTCCTTGTCCTTGGAAAACTCTTACCCAAATCTGCTTTGCTGTAAACCTTTTGGGGAAGAACAATGTCCAAGTGCCTTACCAAATAATCTGGATGGATTTCTATAGTCTGAAGATAACTTGTGATTCCAGAGAACTCCAGGCCCCACCTAGAACGTAGTTACACCCACATTCGGGCTACTTTCCTATAAGTTAGCCACTTCCAGCTGCCGTTTGCCCTGCCATTTTACCAGACTTTAAAGAATTCTTTCTTTTTTCCTACGGCACTACTCACTTTATTCATTTAAAAAACAAATCCTTCCAATGGTGCATTTTGCAAAAATTTAGGGACAATTCTGGCTGACGGAAGAAAGTGCTCAAAAACCTGTGTGAAAGCTCTTATTACCAATACTTACCTTTCTGGTTGAAATCAAGGCTAATACTGAGATTCTGTATTGTGTAAAGCAGGGGTAGTCAAACTGCGGCCCTCCAGATGTCGATGGACTACAATTCCCAGGAGCCCCCTGCCAGCATTTGCTGGCAGGGGGCTCCTGGGAATTGTAGTCCATGGACATCTGGAGGGCCGCAGTTTGACTACCCCTGGTGTAAAGTCAACATTTTATATACTGACAATGTAATCTAACTATGACTATGATGTAATTCATACTGTGTTTCTTGTAGTAGACCTAGATAGAATTTCATCCTTCTAAGTCTATTGGAGTCCATGCAGTCTCAGCAACCCTACTTACTCCTGAGTATGCTTAGGATTATAACCTTAAATATTTGTGCTGGGGCTCCTGAGTTCTGGAAATGTTATTTGCTGACGGAATGGAGGCTGCACACTGGGACTAATTCCCCTGAGACCTGTGTGGTTCAATTTGAAGCTCCTTTGATTCTTTGCTCAATATCTTGCTGACACACAAGGCAAAATGTTGAGTCAGCAAACAGAAATCTCTTTGTATGCTTTCCCCATGAAGGCTGCGTTTAGAAGAGACAGTTGTTTTTTCTTTCTGAATAACTGGTGAGAATAACTGTGAAACCTGGAAAAGATGTGGCAATAAAAAATGTCGCTTTCAAATCCCTTCCCTTTTTTACTCTTATTTCTCTATTGCTGTCATAATTTTTAGAACTACTGAGCTTGAATACTGGATAAGAACAGAATTTACATGTATGTTACCTGTTTCTGTATGCATTTGGTATCTTAAAGTCAGCCAGGGTATATATGTGCTATACAACTGTTTGGCTTATCTGCTTCTTTCTCTTGATGTCTCATTCTTCTTTGCATCCTATTTCTCTGACAGCAGTCATTGCAGCATCGTTATGTACTTAGTCCATTGGAAGTTAGGAAAACAGGAAGCATCAGAGCAGAATGTAGAGGGCAGGACTTGAAGAAATGACATAATAATAGGGAAGAAGTTGGATGGGTGCAGGTTGGCAGCTGGGCTCTCTACTAACCCTAGAACTAGGCCTGAAGATAAGCTTTGGCTGGGGAGAAAGAGAGAAAAGTGAAAGACTGCAAATATAAGGTTAACTTTGGGGATACAAAAATTTACTTTTCTGACTTTACTGGAGTGAAGTGGGAAATAGTATCACAGAAAAATGAATGAATTTAAAGCAGGACCACACAATTGGCAACCTCACCACCCTCCACAGTTGAACATAACCTACCAACCAGATATGGTGGCTTTGCTGTTACCAAACTTCTCCCAGTCCCTTGCTCAGTTTTGTAGACCTCAGCAGCCAGCCAAATGCCAGCCCATCGGTGGTTAGTGGGCTGGATCACAAACTGTGCAGGCCACACACACATACACACATACACTTAGGCTAGAACTGCATATCTTTCCCACAAACATACATTTACTGGTAATTATTAGTGTAAGGACAGAGACATTTTCCGGGCAAAATCATTGTGGGGTGTATGCGCTCTTTCTTTCCACAACTTCAGGCCCTTTTCTTCACAACTGATCTTCTCATTTGAGGAATATTTGTAGGCAAATCAGCAAAGATCACTAATGCGCTTCAACATTGATATGTATTGCCCACAAAAATGCTTCATAGGAACCTAGGCCTTAAGTGAGGGACCCAAAGGTCCAGCCAGTAGCAAAGGGGGAGATGAACAGTTGGGCTGATAAACAGGGCAATTAAAAACAACTATGAACAGAACCAAAGGTGCCTGGCTATGTGCAGAAGATGTTTCCTGCACCCAGGTCTACTTTATATGTCGGTGAAATCCAGCACTGTCCTTTAGCTAAAACAGAGGTTCTTCAGGAGCTCGCAGTGTCTTGCACAAGCATAACAGTTTATTGATTCTTCTACAGGCTCTTGTACAAGCGATTGTGGAACAGCGCCAGCAGCTGTTTTCCTTCCAAGAGTGATCCCTTGGATTTCATCCAAGGCTAAGTCTATTTCCATCCATCTTAATAACTTGCTTATCTATGCTAAGTATAAATAACATTCACAAGAAAATTGACTGTCATAAATAGGAATAGAATAGCCATAAAACACTTGAAAATTTATAATACCAGTAGCCACATCACAGATGAACTCTTGCTTAAAATACATTCTTAGGGGAAAAAATAGAATTCATTGATTAACACCCAAGCATATGTGGTAAAAAAGAAACCACATTTCTTCTACTTGCATTACTGAATGGAATGGTTCTAGAATTTATAAATCCATAGCACTTTTACAAGTGTCTAAAGAATTTCATGAATGTTTCAGGACTGTTTCACACATGTCAAATCAAGTTACCGCTGAGTGCATATGCAACAAGCAGCTACACTCAATCTTGACTTCCTGATTCTATGTACTTGTTTAATATGTGTGCTAGCAGACAAACTTGTAGCATGCACACTTTACATTTTATTTGTACATGGAAAGCACATCGCGTGTGCACTTACAAATTCAATGTGTGAAGTAATTGTACAGAAACTCTGTAAGCCTTTCCCAACTTTTTCTTACAGAGAAACCTGTGGAACATGCTTCAGGCTTTGAGAAACCCAAGAAGGGGTGCAATTATGTAGAACATGGTTGGGAAGCATAGCTGTGCACACACCCACCTGGGGTCTCTCCCCTTCCAACACCCTCCAGGCCCATCATTGGCCATTTGAGGGGGGATGGGGGGATGACCATATATGATCATAAAAAGGTAAAGGTATCCCCTGTGCAAGCACCGGGTCATGTCTGACCCTTGGGGTGACACCCTCTAGCGTTTTCATGGTAGATTCAATATGGGATGGTTTACCAGTGCCTTTCCCAGTCATTACTGTTTACCCCCCAGCAAGCTGGGTACTCATTTTTCCGATCTCGGAAGGATGGAAGGCTGAGTCAACCTTGAGCTGGCTGCTGGGATTGAACTCCCAGCCTCATGGACAGAGCTTCAGACAGCATGTCTGCTACCTTACCACTCTGCACCACAAGAGGCTCTTATATATGGTCATATCACTTGATACATGTTTAACAATTTTTCAAAATATATTAAAAAATAACTCCCACCCATTCAGGAAACTCAAGAAACCACAGAGTTCCCCAAAATCCTGGTTGAAAAAGCCTGCTGCAAGGCACGCTAGCATTATTCTCAGTGAGTGACTGAGATAGTGACTTGCCTAAAGCCAGCTGACAAATCCACCGCTCATCTAAGTTTTAAACCAGGCGCTTCCAGATCATGTCATGGAGCAGCAGCTATTGAATATAAACAATAACTGCCTAAGATTTTCTGTGCCATATGCCTCTCACTGGAATGAAAACAGAAAACCTCAATTATTATAAATCATCATAGCACACTAGATTTTATTAACAGACATGGAAAAGGTTGTAAAAGGCTATGGCTCAGAGCATCTGCTCGACATGGAGAAGGTCTTGTGTTCAATCACTGGCATCTCCCGTTAAAAGAATCAGATAGTATAGGATATGAAAGATCATCATCTGAGTAGACAATGCTACCTTTAATGGAGTGATGGTCTGATTCAGTATAAGGAAACTGCATATCTGTTTGTGTCTGTGTTCCTTGAGATATGTCCTCTATACAGAGATCATTATCCTAAGAACTGTTTTAGGTTACCATCATCATACACCTGGAGCTTTTTTGTGTTTGACCCTAACAACAGCATTTTTTACTCAACTGCATCACCAACTCCTTTTAAAATTTCCTGAAATTCCCTCCTGTACATACAGAACAGGCTTAATAGTTCCCTGGATCCCAGGTAGAGAGCCAGTTTGGTGTAGTGGTTAGGAGTGTGGGCTTCTAATCTGGCATGCCAGGTTCGATTCTGTGCTCCCCCATATGCAGACAGCTGGGTGGCCTTGGGCTCTGCACAGCACTGATAAAACTGTTCTGACCGAGCAGGAATATCAGGGCTCTCTCAGCCTCACCCACCCCACAGGGTGTCTGTTGTGGGGAGAGGAATGGGAAGGCGACTGTAAGTCGCTTTGAGCCTCCTTCGGGTAGGGAAAAGCGGCATATAAGAACCAACTCTTCTTCTTAATTTGCATTAATATTAGTGTTTTGTTGTTTACTGTTTCAAGTAAGTGCAGTAAACATCTGATGTGTCCAATGTATAAATTAATGACAATGATTTTTGGTTGTGTATATAAGCCACAATCCAAGCTTAGGGCTAACGTATATCATTAGAAAAATGTTCATCATAAAACTAATCCATAGTCATTTATTTTCCAATGCAGCCTGAGTCACTACAGCTTGGACTCCTCATCGATTACTGTTTTGGTCCAGAGAATTTAATAATACAAAGTTGCATAATGATACTGCAGTTAATGTTAAACTCTACAAAACAACTTGCCCAGTATTGGATTTTTGTGTGTGTGTGTGTGTGTGTGTGTGTTTGTGGGGGTGGGGGTTTGCACGAAGAAACACTGTTGTTAACAAATGTACTTGAAGAAGACTTGGTTTTTATACCCTACTTTTCACTAACCAAAGGAGTCTCACAGTGACTTACAATCGCCTCCCTTCCTCTCCGCACAACAGACACCCTGTGAGGTAGGTGGGGCTGAGAAAGATCTGAGAGAAATGTGACTTGCTCAGGTTCACCTGGCTGGCTGCAAGTGGAAGAGCGGGGAATCAAACTTGGTCCTCCATTCATAACCACCACACCAAGCTGGCACAGAACCCAATGGTGTTTCTAGTAAAGCCCATCTATCAATTAACATGCATTTTGAGAAATTTAAGAACTTATGCAAGCATTTGTGAGTCATAGTAACTTTCCCATAGAATTCCATTTTATCACTACATGAACCTGAGTTTCCTACATCTTCTATCCCTAATAGTTTGTTTCAAAAGTAACATTCAAGAGTGGCATTCTATGGGCTGTAAACCACAAAACAGATAAGAGCATTTGGATGTAAAATGATGTATTCAAATCTGTGAAACTGGTTTTGGATTTCATTCTGTGGGTGGAAGAGCATGTTTTAAGTGACACAGAGCTGCCACTAAAAATGGTTTCTACCATTGAGCCACATCACTAAGAAAGTTTCTGAATGCTTACACGTACTCATGTCAGTATGTCGTGCATTCCCTTGCTAGCAGTTTCCAGTGATGTGAGGTTGAATGAGAAATGCTTGACATAATTATGGGTAAGTGATCCTATGTGTTTTGCGGAAAAACATTTTGGATGACAGCTCTATGTCGTATATAACATATACCTCTGTAACTAGAGTGTGACTAGAATTATAATCATGTTTCCACTGTGTCAGAAAATTGTTGGTCACAGCCAGAGTTGCTTGTGGAATATATAAGTACTTGCATGCTTGACTCCATTAGCAGAATGGGAGTTCTTCACCTTCCCCTTCTGCCAAAGATAATCTGAAATATTGCTCGTGGTGAGAAGGGGAAAAGGACTCCAAGGAACAGAGTGCAGGGCAGTTGGAGATCTGTGGCAGAAATGGGGAATCAGCAAAATAGTTCCCTTATGTCCAAATATAGCCATGGGATCCAAGCTAGTGTCTTCCGTTGTCACTTT
Organism: Paroedura picta; assembly: GCF_049243985.1. Taxonomy (NCBI): domain Eukaryota; kingdom Metazoa; phylum Chordata; class Lepidosauria; order Squamata; family Gekkonidae; genus Paroedura; species Paroedura picta. The sequence continues at coordinate 33,324,066 of NC_135379.1, forward strand.
CTATCTATATACTATTTCCCAGGTACTCCCCAGGTTTGGAAAAAAATCTTAAATCTTAAAAAAGTGGGGGAGGTTTAAATCCCCTCTAAAAATAAAGGAACCATTGAAGAAGACTTGGTTCATGCACAGAGAATGCACTTTCTGTCGGGAGCTACAGTGGAGCTTGGCAGTAGTGGCTGGGATGGAGCTTGGCGGCTATGAGCCACACAGGGAGAAGCTGTTGGGGGAAAAGAAGCCTCAGTGGGCCGGTATTGGGAACCATGCAAGACTCACTGTCATCGGTGCTGTACAGGGAGGAGAAGCCTCAGCAGGCCCAGTAGCTGGGCGTCATGCATTGTTCACTGCCACCATTGTTATGGGGGGGGGAGCCTTAGTGAGCTTGGCAGTTGGAGGGGGGGCAAATGGGGCTTGCCAACATTGATGGTGACCCACGGTGGCCCAAGGATTGCATTGCAACAATGATTGGGGGGAGGGAATTAAGTCAGAGAGAAGAATTGCCCCCTCACCAGTATCGTGCGTCCCTACTTGTACAATGTGCCTTCTTCTAAATTAGTGTTTCCATGACAAGAGTCATAACAGTGATATATAATATGTAGTTTATATAAGGTTTTGTAGGCTCTTCAGGGAAACTAAATGTTTCAGTTGCTTCTCCATCTCCGTGCACAAAATTCTCAAGGAGGTAATTTTATATGTTCTTTTCTAATGAAAAGCAGAGGAGTGACATTTGATCAAGTTGCATGAGACAGCGAAGGGAAAACATTGCAAAAGTCTCAGAGCCACTCAACAGGATGTAATGTGAGCTTCTGAGGAATGCACGTTCCCTTTTGTGCAAAAATATTTTCCCTGCTGGGGTCAAGAACTGAAGGCATACATTTCAGCAAAGATGTACTTGATCTGAATGCGCTTTGCTGCCTTTGAAGACTGTTCTGAAGGGTTCAGTTGTTTCAAAACGTGCCTGCCACCTTCTTAGCTGGTATGAGCTGGTGAGATAGAACTATCAAGGAAGAACTATGCTGACTCATATGATTGTTGCTTTGGTATTATTTAACCTTTAAATCCATAAATAATTTAGATCCAGGATCCCTTGAAGCTGGTAGAAGAAGACATACTGTGAATCTTTGGTCTGCAAAAAGCTTGTGGTCATAACCACCCCCTCTCCCCCGTGTTTATGGAACTCCCTCCACAGTCAGACCAACTTAATTCTTCCCTTTGAAAGAATGTTTACAGTGTTTATTATTTAGGTTGGCATTTAGGAGTGTTTAGCTAGATTTAAACAACTGTGGGAAATTAAGGGCTTTCCTGCACAAACATCTTAGTGCAGATTTTCTCAGTAGTCAAGCCTTTAAGCTTGACTTCGAATTTGGTGCCTGCCTTTATGCACCGTTTTTTGTTCTCTGGTGTATTCTGCAACAGCAACCTAAAAGCACAGCTTTCCTAAATAGGGTTGCAGTGTCATTGTGACCTGTGAGGGGTGATGCTTTGGATTTAAACATCAGTCAAAAACTCTTTTTCTAGCCTGTCTTTTTTTGTTAAACCTCTAAACAAATCTGAAGATCTTTCCCTATTTGGGGGAGGGGAAGAGAAGCTGCAAAACTCCAGAGGGTGGATCATAATGTGCCCTAATTCACAGCTACTAGGTAGGTCTTTCGGCATCTAACTTTGATGAGCCTTGATAAAATAATCTACAAATAACAGGTAACAATCATCCACACACCCCTTCTCTTGCTTGCTTGCTGGTTCTAAGAGGGGGTTGGTGAAGGGGAGCTGGGGGTGTAGAGAAGGCATTTCATACGAAGAAGTTTTAGGCATGACCTTGAGTTCTGTGTAAACACACTCATTCCCAACCCCAGCTGTTGTTTTGGAGAACAATTCCCCCACCAACAATTCTGCCACCCCCGGCCTCCCACCACCAGTGCTCTTCGGATTCAAGCATCAATCAGCCCATTTTCCCCTCCCATGACTGCCTTAATTTAAATCTCTAAACAAATTTGAAGATCCTTCCTCATGGGGAGGGGGGAGGAACAAGGCAGGGGGAAGAGACAAGTGACTCCTGAGAAGTCTCCTGGCACGTTCAACTCCCTTGCAAGAAGGAATGGAGGATGATGCTGGAGGAGTGGGTGGTGGAAGCATGGCCTCCAAGGGGCAGCAAAAGGGTGCAGGAGGGGAAATACGAGGGAGGGTTTGCTTCTGAATTACCCTCGATTTAGGAGCAAAGAAAGGGGGAAGAACACAACAAAACCAGTCTTGCAAAACATGGAGAAATAGTGACAGGAACATGAACTGAGAGCTGAAGAGAGGTTAATGAAAGGAAAAGGAAAAATAAAACTTGAGGAAGGTGCAAGTTGAAAGTGAGGGGAAAACCCTGATGGACATGTACTGAAAAAGCATGGGAAATATTTTACTATTTTGTAAATGATATTTAAAATATTATTATGTAGAGGGAAAGAGAGGGTGAGGCTGGATTATTGTAAGTTAAATATCACTTGTTTGGGAAAAATTAGTCAGAAATAACAACTGAATGGTGGGGAAAAAAACAAAAGAACCTGTCTGTCATTCAGAATGCTTTCTGTTGTTTCTGTTCAGAGCTGGAATTAATTCCTGGAAGTTCATTTTATGTCACAGGATTGCAGGGGCAGAGTTTTTGGTGCTTGATAGAATTACAAAATCCCAGCTCCATATTTATGAATGTTAGTTGTCACCCTCCCCAGTATGTTTTCCTTATAAACAGGCATGCTTGTGTGTGTGTGTGTGGAGGGGAACACAAATATTTATGTAGATTTTGTAGTTCATGCTAAGGACAGATAAATATATGGGCAATGTACTGTTTATGGTACATATACAAATGTTTAAGATGAAAAATATACAGAGGAGGATTGCTCTAACACAGTTTCCTGCTACTTTATCTTCTGACATTTGACAGGTTACAAATCCCAGTGCTTGTAAAATATTTATATTGAGTGGGGAGAAAATAACGCATTGATAAATGAATGTGTTCTCTCCTCCTGCAAGGCTGCATTGTAGTTGGACCAAATACTTGGTATTATTTAGTGACTGCTCAGCTGTGTCTTGATGGTACTTTACATACATGCACAATATAAACTTTATGCACAATAGTGCATGATGAACACAAGTTATTTAGCGGAGGCTATTTCAGAGTTAATGGAAACAGAACTTGCGATCATGTTAAAGCTATTGCATTATTTCTGCCACAGTGGTCTTGCATACTCATTTCATCTGTGATGGAGAAATTCATTGGTAAAAGTCATGATATATTCCTATTAAAATTTAAAAGCTATTTATGTCTACAATCAGTCCAGGGACAGAAACCACTAGGTGTACTGGACCATATGCTGAGAACTGCGGGGTAATGTTTGGTTCATTAAGAGAATGGCCTTGCCAATTTTCTCAGCCAATACCTTCTCCACTGCTAATATTTACCAGTAGAGTAGGAAATGATTGTTTTATAAATTATGGCTATTCATTTTGTTTTGTATATTTACAGTAACAGAATGATTATGTTCCAGCAATACAAAAGCCTCTACTTTATGAACATTAGCAATGATGTGCCAGATGTTTGCATTATCCAAAATTCATGGCATTATTCTCTCTCCTTCTCCCTTCCCGTTTTAATCACAGGCGGAAGAATCCTGTAAATGTAATGGCTGGAAAAACCCTAACCCACCTCCCACTCCACCCAGGGCAGACTTGCAACAGGCCGTTGTGTGTCTTACTGAACCGTGTCGTAGCTGTAATCATGCACTCGGTAGGTTCTGTAGCTTTTCTTCTTCTTCAGTTTCAGTCCATTTATCTGAAATCAGAGCCTGACTTTAATCAAAAGGTTGGGGGAAAGGAGATGTAAATTACAGAATAATTTGTCCTTTGAATTTTAATTTAATTTAATTTAATGTAATACGTTTAATAAAGACAGATTCAGGTGGGTAGCTGTGTTCGTCTGAAGCAATAGAACAAAGTCTGAGTTCAATGGCATCTCCAGTTGAAAGGATCAGGTTGGAGGTGATGAAAGACCTTAGCCTGAGGCCCTGGACAGCCACTCCCAGTCTGAGTAGACAATACAGACTGTGCTGCCCTGCCTCAGCCGGGTGGTTGTGCCGAGTTAGACAGGCAACCCAGAAACCAGAATCCAGTCTGGGAGGCTGGGAGCCAAAGGAGACAGTTCACACAGTAGCCAGGGTGAATTGGGGAGTCAGCTGAGCTGGGGTCAAGAGCCCGAGAAAATCAGAAACCATACCAGGATCAGAAGCTGAGGTGGTAGTCATGAGGGTCTGGAATTGGGGAGTGTAGTCATCAGGAATCAGGCCAAGGTCAGGAAACTGGGAGTCAGTCAGGCAGAGCTTCTCCACAGAGAACTGGAACATAGAGTTATCTGGAGAGATGGGCAGGTAAACGCATGTGTTACACCCACAGAGGACCTTGTCTCAAGGCACTCCTGAAATACACAGAGCAGGGTGGAGCAGCCCTGGGGTGAATCTTTGTCAGAGTAAGAAGTTGCAGCTGGGCCCCATCTACCTTGACAGCAAGTTGCCAAATGTGCCAATCTTCTGATAGCTGTCAAGGTAGATCGGCGCTGCCAACACTGTCATTCAGGGCTCACAGGAGTCTTGGCCTGGGGCCATTGGTGCTGCTTCTCTGGTAAGTCTTGTCCTAGGGTTTTACATAATACGGATGGGCCTCAACCTGGCTGGTAACAGGTTGCACGTCCTCCACAACTGGGTCTCCTGGTGTCTGTGGGAGATCCCCACAGTGTCCCTGGCACCAGAACCAGGGACACGGGCATGACACTGACCTTGATGGCCCAAAAGTCTAATTCTGTATAAGACTGCCTCATATATTCATGTTCTTCAATATTTGGGTCTCACGTTGTAAAGGGCTTTAAACAGAAAAAGATTGGCAGCCAGTGCAGCTGTTTCAAAATGGGCAACATGTGCTCCCGTATTCTGGATTTGATGTAATTTCCAGCTTGTCCTCAGGTGCAGCCTCACGGAGAGTGCATTGCAGCAATCCAACTGTGAGTTTACAGAATTAGCATAGCCAGATTAGCTACATCTATGAAATGAGAGAGTTGGCAGTAAAAATGTATATTCAGATCTATCCAAGTTGAAAATATATTGCATATATTGCATTGTGCAGGATCAGCCCAAGGTTTGGGCTGGCTTTTTTAAAAAAAGGTATGTTTCTTCTTGAGGACCTGAAAAAATCCCAGATTTCATACCAGTATTGGGATCCAGGATTTCTGAGGAATCCTGAATTTTTTTTTCAGGCCCAACAGACCCAAACCAAAAAACACTGGTCAGTCAAAAATTGCACACTGCTAGTTAGCAATTCACATGCAGCTGATAGAAAGAGCTCCTGGCAAACATGGCATCTGGCTTTTCAAACAACAAGCAAGGACCATGGGCACCATCAAACCTGCTCTTATAAAGCCAACATCACTCCATCTAGGACAAGTGGATTCAGTTCGTCTAGAATATCTAGATTATTGGAACTTATTAATTTTAATGGCATCCTTGAGAGAGCAGGATGCTCTCTACTTAGGTCTACTTAGGATTCTTTTTAAAATAATTGCACTGTGAGTCAGCAAACTCAGGAAAGCTGGCAAGCCCATTGATTTTGGATGCATAAAAGGCTGAAGTTACAAACATATATATACAAAGGATAGAATAAACTATATCTTCTATTGCACTTCACTTAAATAGTTCCTTAAAAAAACCAAAATGGGCCTTTAGGCCATAGATATCGTACACTGTGCACTACACAGTGTGCTACTAAGAGTATTCAGCATTGTATTTTATGTGTGCTGCACAGTGTAATTTGCCTATTTTGCTTTGGATGAACTATTTAAGTACACTGTAATATTATAGATATATCATTTTAAGCTTTTAAAATATATGGTTGAAGTTTCTACCTTTGTAGTATCCTGTACCATTTTTGCCCCTTCTTTTATGTTGCAGAAGCCCAGTGATACCAACTCTTTTACACAGGGTGTAACACAAAATTTGAAAAGGAAATATGGAATTTTAAACTCACCAGCTCTGTGTTTGTTGCGTTTTTTTTCTTTTTGCATTTTGAGCCCTTGTTACATTGGTCATGATAATCAGCGCAAGTCATTGGGGTCAGAGGTTCTACCCAACAATTAGTTCCTGATAGTTGCTTATTTGTTAGCAGATGAATCAGCTGAACTGAAAAGGGCAGCTTAGTGGCACCCTCAAAAATCCAGCTGGCAAGCTAGAACTATACTCATAAGAATTATACTTACAGTATGCACAAGCTGAACAAACGAGGTAAAAATAATTGTCACCATATCTGAAACGCAAACTAGGCATCAGATTAGGACCTAGTTTATTATTAGCTAGACTAGATATTGGTTGCTAAATACCTGGGAAAGTCTTCCTGTTATTTTTGTGGAAGAGAAAAATGTAGGTTCAGTGTAGGTTTCTACACTGTAGCAGATGGGCTTATTAGTACCTGCACACGTCCGCTGATATAATGGGTTTAAATATATTTAGTTAGATCTACAGGGAGAAAAGGACATTGAATCACAGGCAGAGAGTAACTGTTTGATTTTCCCCCTCCCCTACTTCACTGTTGGTAACAGCTGATGACAAAAGTGCCTTCACAGTTCAAACCACACTGCCATTAAAATGACAGTGTAGCTAATTTCCCCATTAGCCTCCTGCTGTTAGATAGTTATAAGTGCCAGTTATTAAGCTTTTATGACACTGATGATGCCTTTTCTTTAAGTTTTTGTGGACATAATCTAGGCTTACTATAAAGAGGGTTTTTTGCTTTTCTTTTTGCATAATGAACTTTGGACAAGTTATTAGTGTAGGGGCTCCTGTGCTTCTTTAACCACAAGGACAAATTGGCGACATGTCCAGCAAATTAAGTTACTTCTGAGATTACAGACTCTTCTGCAAATATTGGAATTGTAAATGCATTAGAGAAGGCAATCTGTTAAGTCTCAAATTGACTTTTCCATTTAATAAAGGTTCTGGAGTAGGGTTGCTAGACCCTGGTGGATCAGATGGCCAGCAGGGGTACTTACAAGGAGACAGAGGAGAACCCACCTATTTCTGTTGACATGGTGGCATCACTTCGAGAGCACACATCTGACAATGTCCAGGTAATGCTCTGGTATTTGGACAAAAACCTCTATCATAGATGCCATTATTACCATAGAGTTTTTGCCCAAATACCGGAGATTCACCCCACAGACACAGCATGATGATGTCACTTCCTGTGTGTGTCAGAAATGATATCACCAAGTTGCCTGGTCCTTCCATTCTCTTCTGATAAGTCACTCCCCCACCAATCCCCTGCAGGCTGCCAGAAGGGACCTAGCAATAATATTCTAGGAGTCTAGAATGTATAGTTCTTAATAGAAGTAGCCTGTTACCCAAGTACCTCAGCTACCAGCATCTGTGCACAGATGGAGAAATATCTCACATTCTGTTCTTTGCACAGTGGATTCACAGCCTTCTGGTACATCCAGTAAAACAGGGGTAGTCAACCTGTGGTCCTCCAGATGTCCATGGACTACAATTCCCATGAGCCTCTGCCAGCGTTTGCTGGCAGGGGGGCTCATGGGAATTGTAGTCCATGAACATCTGGAGGACCACAGGTTGACTACCCCTGCAGTAAAAGACTACTTGCTGTGCTTTTAACAAAGGCGCATGTTAAAAGCACACTGCATAAGAAGCAATGAGACATGCAAAAGTATTATAGTAGACCAAGGAAAAAGAATGTCCCACCGAGCTGTGGCCGACTCATAGTGACCCCAGTGATGGGGTGGTGAACGCAAGAGTGGAACAGAGTTGGTTTGCCATTGGTTTCCTCTGCATAGCAACCCTGGACTTCCATGGTGATCTCCCATTTGAATACTGACTGTGGCCAACCTTACTTAGTTCCAACCGTCTGACAAGCTTGGGCTAATCCAGGCTGCTAGATCAAGGAACAGACATCAATATTCCTGTAGCTAAGCTATATTCTATAGTTTACTTAGCATAATGGTTCATTCAGTCTCTGCTGTTCAATCAAAAAGTTCCCTGACCTGGCTTACCCTGGCCAGTCCAGTCTTGTTAGGTCTCAGAACCTAAGCTGGGTGAGCCCTGGTGAATGGTTGGATGGGAAACCTCCAAGGAATACTAGGGTCATGGTGCAGAGACAGGCAATGTCAAACCAACTCTGAAGTCCCTTGCCTCAAAAGCCCTACAGCAGGGGTAGTCAGCAAATGCTGGCAGGGGCTCATGGGAATTGTAGTCCATGGACATCTGGAGGACCACAGGTTGACTACCACTGCCCTACAGCAGTGGTCCCCAACCCCCAGGCCGCTGCCCGGTGCCAGGCCGCGAAGGCCTCGGCGCTGGGCCGCGGCTCCCTCTTCCCGCCCCCCCACAGCGAGAAGCTCATCAGGCTGCGAGCAAATTGGCCGCTAAAGCGGCTGATCAGTTTGCGGCCCGGCAAGCCTCTTGCTTTGGGAGGGGGCGGGAAAAGAAGCTTGCCGGGCCGCAAGCTAATCATCCACTTTGGCGGCCGATTTCCTTGCGGTCTGGAGGGGCGGGGAGAGGGAGCCGCGGCCGCCGACATGCTGGCGGCGCAAATGCGCACGCGTAGACTTGCCGCGCATGCACGTTTGCGTCCGGGGGAGCAAACACGCACGCACGGCAAGTCCGCGCATGCACGTTTGCGCCGCGGGGCCCCGGGTCACCCTCTCCCCGCACCCCAGCGCAGCGGTCCGCAGCTTGACAAAGGTTGCGGACCACTGCCCTACAGGATTGCCACAAGGCAGCTGTGACTTGAGGGCAAAAAGGACAGAAAAAGAAGGAAGATTTGGAATGTCTACAATAAGGTCTGATAATCATCGTTTGAAATATATAGGGGAGAATGAATAGCTTCCATTTCAAAAATATGGATGCACTGGAGGTTTTCATATGTAAGACACGTTACCCACACTTTGTTAGAGATTAAGTAAAATACCTTCACAGGCCAGATCCAGCCTCTGGGCTATTACCAGCCATTCCAAGGTGGGAAACCTCTATGGGCTCAATTCTTTTGCTGACAGCTTTGGATTTTGTTTATTTGTTCCTAGCTGCTCATGTTTCCCATTTGGAAAATGTCTCTGAAGAAGAAATGAACAGGCTATTGGGAATTGTGCTGGATGTGGAGTATCTCTTCACCTGTGTCCATAAAGAAGAAGACGCTGACACTAAACAAGTCTATTTCTACTTGTTCAAGGCAAGTTGCTGTTTTTGTTTTCCAGAACAATTCTGTACTTTTGTCCTGTATACAAATTCTTAGAAGTTGGTTGACTTTTGAAAAAAGGTGACTGCAAGGTTTCAGTATTGTCAACTTCCATCTCTCCAGTCTTTCTAAGTACTGTAATTCTGGGCTAGACCTCTCCATCAGAGGATACACAATGCCTTCACTCTGGAGGTAATCTCAGTAGATTCTGAGAACCGATGTAATTCTAAATAGAGTTATATCATTCTTAGTCTATTGAGGTCAACGGGCTTAGAACGGTATAACTCTAATTGGGATTGAATGTCAGTTTTACCATCTACATTCTTTGGTAACTTTATTAGAATTAATAGTTTTTTCTTTCCTCTATTCCTTGCAAATCATGATGACTCCTCTCCACAAAGAGATGGGGAAAGCAGCAATTAGCAACTTCCACTTCTGCTCTCAAAGTCATGAACTTAGCTCATTAGCTTATCCATACCAGGTCCATAAATCCCAGATAGTTTTTCAGGTCCTAAGAGTGGTGTGCTATTTGGTTTTGCGTGTGTGTATTTAGCAATCTAAATCATTGGCTGTGCAAGACTATAGATTTTATCATTTTAAAATGTCCATTTTTTAAAACTGATGGCCATTAAACTTTTTATTTAAAAAACTTTCCCAACAGCTTTTGAGGAAGTGCATTTTACAGATGGGGAAACCTGTTGTCGAAGGATCTTTGGAAAGTCCCCCGTTTGAGAAGCCTAGTATTGAACAGGTAAAATATCTGCATGAGCAGTTAGCACTACTGTGATTTTGCTTTTCACTTGGCATCTTAAAAAAGGAAAGAAAGAAAAGCTAGGAGTTTTAAAAAGGCATCAAGAGCTCTGTTATATTAGGAACATAATTTCTATATGTGACAATGAAGATGACTACTAACGGTTCACATGAGGATAGTTTTCTTCTTTCTCATGCAAGTAGGCATTGTGAATCTGTTGCATGCATTTCAGAATTCAGCTCGCACTTTCATCAAATGTGTAATTACTCTCTCTAGCTGAAGTAGTATTATTTTTAATGTATTCTTTTGTACATGTCTGCAGAGAGCCCTTTGTTCTTTAGTTCAGTGCCCCTGGGAATTGGATGGAAAAAGCATCTTCTAAATTGGAAAATCCACCATTAGCAATACAAAAGATGAAGTTTAAAAGGAATCCAATAGATGATAGCAATTTGTATCACTACAAGACCCCTAGGTAGGTCGCTGATATCTTTAGAAAACAAGGTCCTGATTCAGAAAGGTAACCATTGTTGGTTAGGTATTTGGTTATCTATATCTATCATATGCTGGACAAATAAGAGTAGCCTTCTTGCTTGGGGATGGGCTGATGTTCAAGGCTTGTGGGGTTACACATTAAGTACCTATTTGCAACTGGGTAGATGCCTCATATCTTCCAGTCGGAAACTATACCTGCAGTTTATAAACCAGCAGCGGCTTTTTATTTGTACTGAAATTAATGCAACAGAAGGCAGATTGGATTCATATGCAAACGTGAGGCTATAGACATGGAGCAATTACTGTGTTTCATCTGCAGTAGCCAGTAGTGGAAACCTTATTCCCTGCCTTTGTGTTAAAATTAGGTGCCTTGGCTTATATGTGGGTCGGCTTATATGCGAATATATATGCTATCTTGATTGCATGTCTTTAATTTCTGTCTCTTCTTTTAAGGGAGTAAATAATTTTGTCCAATACAAATTTAGTCACCTACCATCAAAAGAAAGACAAACAATAGATGAATTGGCTAAAATGTTTCTAAATCGTATCAACTATTGGCATTTGGAGACTCCTTCTCAACGAAGGCAGAGGTCACCTAATGATGACATTGCTGGCTATAAAGTTAATTATACAAGGTAAGAATGTTTTGTTTTATGGTTCCCATTGCATCTTATGGAAATATTTTCTGTAAGTACAGGTGCCATGTGATGACTACTTTCAATGCTCCGGTTTGATTCAGATATGACAGCAAGCCATGGTTTATCACTACACTAATGAGTCTGAAGACCCTTGGGTTTGCATGCTCCTTCCTCCTTCATCCATTATGTGCAGGCAGCTGATACATGATTTCTTCTTCCATGGAAAACCATAGTTTGCTGTTTTGTTGTAAGCAGAAAGTGATGGACTTCACTTTTCCTGCAAACCAGGATTGTGGATTGAACTTCATTTCTCATTTGAATTTGTAATGGCAGACTGTGCCATGAAAGCAGAAATTATGCATTAATTGGCAATGTTCAAGGATGGAGGGTATGTGAGCTTTGCTGGGCTTAACTGAGTTTCTGCAGTCTACAAAATACATATTCTGCAGTCTACAAAATACAAATACTCTTAACTATGTATGGATGAAATAGCCAAAGCCATACCTCAGGTGCAATATACCTCCAGCTACTATAGTCCAGGAGTGATTTAGAGAACAGGGCTAGAATATTGCCGCAATTTCATTTTTATCACCCTCATATGTGATTAAGATTTCTTCTGTTACTTGGGTCATTAAATTAATGGGAGATCTGTTCTGACAGGGTTTATTTTTTAACAAACCCTTTAACTGGGCTGATTATGAAAACAGTTTAAATTGTTTAGATTTCCTGAACTGCTGTCCTATAGGATAAGATGTGGTAAAGCATATTTTGTGCTGTGGCGCCAATAATAGTTGTAAATATGGTAGATAATATCATTTCATGCCAATTTTGTTCTATGCATATTGGCTACGAATGTTTCTATGCCCAATTCAAAGTTCTGGCATTGATCTTCAAAGCCGTATATGGCTTGGGACCAACATAACTGAAGGACCATTTTCTCCCATATAGACACACTACTCATCCATTCTGGAGACCCTGCTTTGGGGACCCCCACTGTCTCACTAGACCAGCCTTTTCAACTTTTTTATCACTGAGAAACCCCTAAAACCTTCTTCAGGCTTTGAGAAGCCCCAGAAGTAGTGCGATCGTACAGGGTATGGTTGGGAAGCTTAGCTGTGTATATACCTACCTAGGGCTCCTTCTCTTCCTGCCCTCCAGGCCCATAATTTGCCATTTGGGGACGGAGGGGCAGGTTGACATGACCATATGTGGTCAAATCACCCAATAAATATTTAACAGATTTTAAAATTATATAAAAAATTAATTAACACCTACCCACTCAGGAAACCCAGAGTCGTCAAGAAATCCCAGGATTTTACAAAACCCTGGCTGAGAAAGCCTGTATTAGACAGATGGCCACCTGAGAAAGGACCTTCTTGGTTGTAGTGCAGAAACTTTGGAATTCCCTGCCCAGTGAGATTTGGCTGTCTCTTGATTATTGTTTTCCACTAACAGGTGAAAATGTTTAGTTTGGCGTTCCCTCAGTAATTCTTGCCTATTTGTATGCTTTCGTGTGTCTATGTGCTTATATGTTCTATTAAACCACCATGTTTAAATACTTTATTTTATTTAAACTGTATGGACATGCATTTTAATGAGGACTCTCTGTGTTCTAAAGAGACCATCTTCTATTTCATTTGGGGTAATTAGCTTAAGGAGAAAGAGTGAGAGGTTGGAACTTAGATCTCCACCAATGTATACTAGGATTTTTTTTTTTGCTCAAATAAACCAGGCTGATGTTCAACCAGAAAGGCTTTTTATTAAAAGAAAAATAAAAGGGCAAGACACCCACATAAGCACACTTGAAACATGTAAGCTAGTTAAGAGAAAGGCATGGAAATAGTTGAGGGGAAAAGAGCTATAATTACCAGATCTTGTAGTGGTCCACAGAAGCATTTAACAGAGAGAAAAGAAGAAACCTAAAAAGTGAGGGTGCATGCTGCTGGTACTAGGAACACACACTACATTGTCAGTTAGCTGATCTTGATGTAGGACAAAATGCTTCCTGGGGCAAGCTGATATATTCACCTGAAAAACAAAAGTTTGATGGGCTTTCCTAAGGTGAACAGTGATCTGGGAGAGGCTTAGTGACCCTGGACGGGTAAACTAAAAGGCTTGGTGAATAGAATTAAGTGTTGATTAACTGGTCGCTTGATTAAGGTGAGTGTAACCAGAGGAAGCAAGATGGGACATTGATGAGATTAGTCCAAGTGAGTCATTAGGTTCTTGAGAGACCCATTGTCCTAAATTATGCATATCTCCAGGGGATGAAGGAGGCTGTCAGCTAACCAGCTGCTCTTACACCTCCAGATTACATGTCCAGACTTGTCTCTGGCTGGCATCCATTTTCTGTCATTTTGGGCCAGGCAATGTATTACACTTATATTTGAGATGATATATTAGGAAGGGTGTTTATGGTAATGCTAGCTATAAACTGTCCTTCAGCAAGAGGAGGGGTCTTACTGCTAGCGTCTGAATTTGGGTGGAAATGTGGCATAGAAATATAATAAATATAGAGACAAATAATTAATTAATTGACTATCAAATAAGATATTTTTCAAGTTTTGTTTGAGTTTTTTGTGTATTATTTTTGTGTCCTCAATTCCTGGCAGGTGGCTGTGCTACTGCAATGTTCCCCAGTTTTGTGATAGTCTACCTCGATATGAAACCACACAAGTTTTTGGGAGAACACTGCTGCGCTCCGTCTTTACAGTCATGAGACGACAACTTCTCGAACACGCTAGGCAGGAAAAAGATAAGCTTCCTCCTGAGAAACGAACACTAATCCTCACACATTTTCCAAAGTAAGAAATTTTTATTTGTAAACTATTTGATTAGGCTCTCAATCTTTAATAATATGATGTGCCAGTTAAGCCTATGCTTAAAAAGAACATAAATTCTCAGTTTTTACCATAGCAGATAATCATTTAATGCCTTTTTTCTTGCTACTTAGTTAATCTGCAAGTGACTGCAGTGCACTGTTTTATGTATTTAATTACCCTGTTATTTTAGTTACTTCACTTATACCCAGCCTTCCTCCCCATTGGAGGCCCCAACCTGTTTACATTCATTCTCTTCTTCTCCCTTTTGTTCTCACAACAACCCTAGAAGGTTGGTTAGGCTGAGAGCATGTAATGGGCCCAAGGTCACCCAGTGAGCTTCCATGGCAAATATGAACATTGGCCTCTCAGTTTCTAGTCTGACATTCTAACCACTACAGAACACTAGCTCCGTACGTTAAGTAGCCAAGTCCCAAGTAACCTGCGCCTGAAGACTGACAATGGCATCCAAAGCATAACATTGATTTCCAGAAGACTTAGAAGGGCACAGCTCAGCTTAGGAAAGCACTGTGTGGCCCACAAGCCACACACCAGCTGTTGGCTGTGTTTAGGATCATAACAAGAACAGTATCAGTTTAGAGCAAAACATTCTCAGCTTGTGTCTCCTGGGGGTAAGAAAGCTACAAGACCTGGTTGGTCTTGGATGCTGTTTTACTGCCTGTGTTTGTCTGACCGTTTACGCACTGGGGGTTTCATGCTGGGCTGCAGGCTGGAGTTTTAGTCGTGGCAGGTTGCCCCACCTCTTCCTGCACCCACATGGGGAGCATTTGGCCTGGTGTGCCTCATCCGCCCTTGATTTGTGCTCCTGCATGGGAGCTGTGGCAGTGAAGTTCGCAATGCGTAAATGGTCTCTGTGTGGTATCCAGGTTACGTTTGAATTTTCTAGGGCTGGGGAGTCAGGGGATAACTGTACTAAACAATGGTGGTCTGCTTACGCATTAATAGACTGTCCTTGTTACTCTATGTCATAAATTGATGTGTTATAATTACATTGGTGTTAGCTACATAGTTCATGCCTCTTTTCAAATAAGCCTGCTTCATGTCAGAGAGCAAGCTTAGTGTAGTGGTTAAGAGCGGCAGCCTCAAATCTGGAGAACTGGGTTTGATTCCCCACTCCTCCACATGGAGCCAGCAGGGACCTTGGACCAGACATAGCTTTCTCAGAACTCTCTCAGCCTCATCTACCTCACAGGGTGTTAGTTCTGGGGAGAGGATGCATAGGTTATTGTAAGCTGCTTTGACACTCCTTTGGGTACTAAAAAACAGGGCTTCTCTATCTTCTCCTCCTCTTAATTTTCTCTTTTTGCCATTTTATGCTGTAACTTTGTAAAGGCTTTCATTTTTGACACCGGGTTGACATCAGCATAGTATAGTGAATTAAATTGCCTCACCCTGCTTCAATGTGATGGAGCCATGGGGATTTCAGTTTACATAATAATTGCACTGCAGTAGAAGTAATTTATTCATGATGGTTTACATATCAAATATGTTAGTGGAACAGTAGAAAAAAAGACATGTCATTACTTAGATCCTCCCTCCCCCACATGATAATGGTTTAGCAAAGAACAAATTTCTCCACAGCAAGATGCAGTACTTAAACAGGGACTACTTCATCATCATGACAGATAAGGGTGAAATGGTTTCTCTGATGAGGCCAATTAGTTGTCTGCTTTGTGGCAAACTTCAGTATGTTCTTTTCCAGGCACAGGTCTTTAGAGGAAAAAGAGATAAAGTGTATCTTTTATAAGCTGATGGCTTGTATCACTATAATTACTGGTTGTGGAATGTGGGCTAGACGAGAAAAACGTGGAAATAATCCCACTGTGGTTAAGAATTTTTATTAATTTCCACAGACTTCCCTGGAAGACAGAAGCATGTGCTTGGCTATCTCCCACTGGAAGAGCAGTTCTTGATTTTGTCTGCATCAGTATTTAATTGTGTTTGTATATAGTGCCATCAGATCACAGCTGACTTATGGCAACCCCGTCAAGGGGCTTTCAAGGCAAGAGATTAAGTTTGTCCTTGCCTTCTTCTGCAGGGTCTTCCTTGGTGGTCTCCTTTCCAAGTGCTGACCCTGCTGAGCTCCCAAGATCTGACAAGATCAGGCTACCAGGGGTGGCCCAACTGTGGCTCTCCAGATGTCTAGTGACTACAACTCCCATGAGCCCCTGCCAGCACACATGTGTGCTGGCAGGGGCTCATGGGAGTTGTAGTCCGTGGACATCTGGAGAGCCACAGTTTGCCCACCCCTGGGCCATACCATACTGCCTTCCTTTCCCAGTAATTAGTCAGCATGCTTAATTAAGTTATTGAGGAACTTGGTCAACAATGACCTTTGCTGGAATGATCCGATCCTGGCAACCCTATTGTATTGCTAAAATGAACTTTAAATTAGGCATGGCCAGATAAGGATGAAGCAGGCTACTGAGATATTCTGGTTACTAAGGAGACCAGAGAATGCTAGAGAGTGACTGACAGGTGAGAGGGAATGACAGTTGGAAAAGTGGCAGTTGGGCAACTGGGGTACAGGCAAGATGATATGAACGCTGTGAAGGGACTGAGTAGCTCGTGAGCAGTCCAGGCCACTCTGGACAGTGGACTGTGCAGCCAAGAGCTGCAACTCTGGGAACGTAGACATTTACACGTTTCTCCCCGCACTTCTTAGAGCCGTTGATTGTTGGTATATTATTACTAGTTTAAAATAAGCTATTGGATAGAGATCCATTGTATTTGAAAATTGACTAATTGAAGAAAGTTGTTTTCCATTGAAAATGGACATTACCAGGATGCTGTTCTGATAGACGTCCTGAGAAATAAAGGAATAAGAAAAGAAAGAACATATAAGGAGAGATTATTTTTGTTTTTGATAGTATTAAGTTTATTGTATTGCCTTTTGATAGGTTTCATTGGCATATGAGCAAAATTTGAAATAATATAGTAGTAGACTGGCAGCATAATCCTAAACAGAATTATTACATCCTTATAAATTCATCGAAATCCATGGGTTAAGAAGGATATAGTTCTTAAGAAAGCACAATAAGGGAGCTATCCTAATCAGGTCTACTTGGAATACTACTCAGGTTTGTTCAGTGGACTTAATCCCATAAACATGTTTTAAGGTTTCACTGAAAGGTTGCCATCCTAAGGACACTTTCATGGGAAAATCCCCATTGAACGTAGGACTGTTTAGGAATATCAGCGTGCCAGAACAACCAACTGGAAATGCAAGTGCATTAAGACTGAGAAACTGTTTGTGGGGTGGTAGATTTTTTGATGGGAGTCTATGGAAACGTTCTGGGAGTGGAAGACACTCTAAAGTCATTGGGGTCTTACAACTTATGGTGACAGGGCTTCAACAATCAACTGCAAGGGCACTAAAAAAAGAATATTTGTGTTGTTCTGTTTTCTGTGGGAGAAGGTTGTGCATGTAGTGGTTCTCTGCCTTTGTGTATCACCAAGGGGCTGTGATTTTCATCACTGTGGTAGGGTCTCAGATAGGGGAGACCAAGTTATGTTTTTTCCATAAAATGCAGACAACAGATGGTGTTCTTTTTATTGTTGTCAAAAATGAGAAGCTATAACCATTCCCATGCAGAAAACAAGTCTTGGCTAATTTAGGGTTTGTCCCTAAATGCCAAAACAATCTGCTTGTGAAAATAATACCATTAGATCCCTTGGGTGGGCAGGAACTTCCCTATCATAGATTACATAGTTTTCAGGAAGTTTTACTTCCAAGATGGCTCTTGCAATTACATCTGTACTTCTGTCAGACTTCACTGTCCCTTTTTAGTCTTCCAATAGTAGGAGGCCTGAACTTCTAGTTCTTATTCCTAACTAATGTGCTGTACTCATAATCAGTGGTAACAAGTAGTGAAATGAGTGGATCATTTCTCCCTTTCATTATATGCTTTGGAATTAAATGCAGTTTCTTAATTGCGTTCATGATTCTTTTACTATTAAACTGGGAATGTTATCCTAGATTAACGGGTAAAATGGTTAAAGTATGTGTGGCAAGAACTTATTCTGGTTTTGTTTTACTTTGCTGGTTAAAGTTGAGTTCATAAAAGTTCAAAACTATGGGAGGAAAGAAAAAGTTGTCACAATGAAATAGTTTCGGCTGCTATGAATACTAGAAGGCAGAGCTGATCCTGATTTTTTCTAATAATCAAATGACCTCCACTGAACAGTATATACCAATGAGAAGTATTCACATGCGAGTGACATGACAGGGTACAGGTAGCCACATTGCTCTAAAGCAAAATCCAAACATGAGGATACTTTTCATTAAGACTGTCCTAAATAACACAGTGTGCAAGCATTCAGGTTCTCCCAAACTTCTCATTCATCCACAGATGATTTTCGGAAAGAAGCGTCTTGGAAGCTCTGCTGTCACATTTAGCTGGAGATGGTATTTTTGTTGGCTTATATCCTTAGAGAACTGTGGTTGGACAAAAGCGGTAGTTTATAAGAGACTTGACAACATTGATCTCCAGATGTTTGTGTGTCTAGTGTTACAGAGCAGACTGACATTGCTATCTTCGATTGCTCATTACTTTGAGGATACTTAAATCATGGCAGATAATCTTTCTAGATCGTACATGATTCTAAGCTGCTTAAAGTGTTTTTATACAACACAGATACCTCAAAATTATTGTGATGACAACAAAACTTGAGATATTTCTGATCAAGAGTGCTAGCCTACCATTTTATAATCACTCTAAAATGAACAACAGTGCCAAAGGGGATTATGTAGCAGCCGTGTATTTTTCTCAGTTGTTTAAAGTTTGATAGTTTATCATTAAAATGTATGATCTGTCCATTTTGCTAGGTGACTTAAATTATTGAATTCATGTGTGTTAACCTTGCTTCACCTTATGTGCTAAGGTTCCTGTCCATGTTGGAGGAAGAGGTGTATAGTCAAAGTTCTCCCATCTGGGATCCAGATTTCATGGCATCCTCTTCTCGAACTGTCCAGCTAGGCATCCAGACAGGTAACTGCCGTTTGCTTTGGGGCAGGGAGTCCCCATGCCCATAAATTAAGTACCTTTGCTTAATAGAATGTCCTTTATACATACAATTTCATTTATATTCTTTATGGCTTTGTTAGTACTTTGTGCAGCTAAAATGGTGCATTTAGTGCATTGGTAATTGGACAGTAATGCACAGAAAGTCTGTGTTGCCATATTCATATGCAGTATAGAATGGTGTGTAGACTGGAGATCTATTGTCTTAAACATGGTTTCTTTTTATTAATTGTAGTTATTAGCCGTCCCCCGGTGGTAAGGTCCTTTTCATACAGCGCAAGTCCCACATCTCTCGAGCAGCCCAGTAGTGGGAGTTTGAGCCCTGCATGCAAAGCTGTTTCTGGCCAGGACCCAAACCTGGGTATGTAAAGAGCAACCAACTTCATCTTTTGATTATTTTAGCCCCAGTGAGTATGATCCATAGGGAGTTGTTCCTGTGTAAGCCCTCTTGGAAGAGAATGAGAGTTGAGCAAGAGAAGAGCTGTGATTGGCGTCTTTCCTATTGCTTGATTCTTTTATGGCAAGATCGGTACTTGGCAACTTGCCCACAATGCAGAATGGGTTTATCATTGGGTGTGTGTGTGTGTTGTAAAGATACCTCCCATAGTCAATTCTTTTATCAGGTTCAGCTAGTGCTTTTTAAGGTAATAATACAGAAGCCCAGATGGCCTTCCAATGCCAACAGAAAATACTTTTTAACATTAACCTCTCACCCTAGTTCTAAATAATGTGTTAATGCTTTGAATTCCATCACCATGGTTATTATTTTGTATTAATCTGCAATCTATGTTCAGCAGTTTTCATAGTGGAAGGGTGCCTTGCATAGGATTTAAATAATAACAATACACTACACTTTGTTGCAACAACAGCCATCCCTTCACTCTGTTAAATTTATTTAGGTGGCTTGATGTGAGTCAGTCACTTATTCCTGGAGCCCATTTAATCACCAGTGGCTCAGTCATATGCAATACAATCCTAAAAACTCTTTTCTTCTGGGAGTAAGACCTATTGAATAGATCTGAATAGGATTCTGGGTAGACCTGCTGAGGATGGCACGGTGGGTGCATATGATTATTACATGTAGAGCGGGTTTCATTCAGCAGTAATTGGAATGTAATCACTTCCCCAGTGTTCTTCAAAATGACCCAGCTACATCCTGTTATCAGTCGTGATATGTGATAAAACCCTTCTGCCTAAAAGACCATACGTCTGATCATTCTTGACACAGACCCAAGGTCACCTAAAGGAATATGGAGCTTAGAATGACATTGTGTCCCCTGAATTTTTCTTAAGGCATTGTGTGTCCACCCAGCACTTCCCTTAAGGGTGCTCAAACATGTGTACCTGGATATGTTCAAGGGTAGCTGCAGCGCTGCTGTACTTTTGCTATTACAAGCTGAGCTTCCCTCCCCCCTCCTCCCGTTTCATGCCGTATTCCACCTCCCTCCCCCCTCCAGGCAGTTAATGAAGCAAGTCAAAATACAGTTATTTTTAGTTTATCCTGGACCTAAAGTGCCAAGCTGTCTCCCTGCAGCTTTCCTACCATATGCGCAAAATGTTCTACAGCGGAAGTTCAGCTGCCAGATTTGTTGATGCATTAGCCAGAAGGCACATCTATCTTTTCTGTTCTTAATGGTCTTGTTTTTGTCATTGTAAGCATGGAGTGAATAGACAATGCTGACTCAGAGTGGAATTTTCAGCCTGATTTCAACTCAAAACGATAGAAACACTAATAAGGAAGTAGCTCACTTTACTACTGTGAGAAGGGCTTGGTGCACAGTGTCCTTGGAGGTTCTGCCCAGGCCCAGTGGAAATGAAGATTTTTTTTTTTTCACAGCAGCACACCAAGATAGTATGTGGCTTGTTCATGAAGGTGTGAGGCTGTGCAAACCTTTTCTGGCACCTGAAAGAAACGAACGAAGGAAATAAAAAAGAAGACTCAAGAAATGTCATTCCTAAAATGAATATTTGCACAGTAAAATTTTAAAAGTAGAAGGGCTACCAACAGAATGCTCCAGAGTCTCGTTTAGTATCACGTCCATGCATACAATTCTTTCAGTTACTCCAATTATTTAATACCCCTTTAAAATAAAATCGAACGGAGAAATAAGGCCACTGTCTGTTGGTTCTAGCCAGGTCCTTCAAAGTGAAAGAGTCATACACAACTTGACTTTTAAATGAATAGTAAACTTGTGTGTTCACAGGCCATTGTGATCTGGCAAGAAGGCAGTTGATTGGGGATGAGGTAAAAGGGGGCCCTTGGCAGCTGGAGGTGCCATAACTTGCCTAGCAGCTTTGGACTTCATTTCTCTGACAGTACAGAGGGATTAAGGGGCTTCTTGATGGACACTTGAACACAAGAAGCTCTCTTATACTGAATCCATCAGATGGGCAGCAGCGCTCCAGGGTTTCTGCCATAGACTACATGTAACCTACTACTTGATCCTTTTAACTAGAGGTGCCAATGATTGAACTTGGGACAGATGTTGTGTCATGGAGTCCCAGCCCCTCTCATAGGGCCTTGGGAGCAAGATGTAATGCCAGTCATCAACTTTAAAAGAATGTAAAATGATGGTCTACACATCATAGACTAAGCTAGCTGGTACCGACTGGCAGAAAGGTTTTAAGAGAGTTTGTATGGAAAGCTGGTTATCACGTATTTGTTGATGATGTGTGAAAAAAATTCTGTTCAAGCAATTAAATGACACAAACCATTCTGCCTTATAAATGTATTTTTCATAATGGTTTAAGCAGTTTTTAGCTTTTTTGTATCTGACAAAGGGAGGTTTGACTCTCAATATACCCCTCCAAATCTTGGCTGCTGAGGTGCTACTGGTCTTGAATCTAACTTCTTCAGAATTCTGTTAGTGCTGGTTTGTTATCTACTTGAAAAATGCATATTGGTCAGAGGCTGAAACTCACCTTTCCTGAGAAATTCTGATTTATCTCACTAATGTGATTCCAGTGAGACAGTGTTACGTGCATCCACAAATATGAGGAACATATAAAGGGCTTGGAGAAAAATACTTTTGATCCTGAGATATCTCTGCATCCATTGTGAAACTCCTCCTCCAGGACAGTTGTGTCATAAGGAACAGCCTCTTAGATGTGGCCTACTCGGGAACTGAAGCCCTAGTTTTGCACTGCAGGACAGCCATTTTCAGAGCTGTGAATCAGCTTGTTCAATGCTATCCAGTAGCCTTGAACTGCTGCCTTATAACAGAATAAATATTTGGGTCGTTAGGACTTCTTTGATCATTGAATAGTACTTTTGTGTCTTATGACTTAATTACACAGGAGAGAAAAGAAAAATCAATGAGCCTTATTCTGGGGAGGATGCTAAGAAGCCAAGAGTTGTGGGAGATATTCCTATTGAACTAATCAATGAAGTGATGTCAACCATTACAGATCCAGCAGCAATGCTTGGGCCAGAGGTAAGAATTGTAGCCTTGGCAGAATAATTCATGTCAGCATATTGACCTTTTTAGTTACAGATGGTGGATACATTTGCTTTTACACCTGGCTCCTTTTTTTAAAATTTCTGGTGAAATTAAATGTTTGGTCAGTCTCTCTGTTAAATATAAATAATTCAATATGTTGCTTTTAATACAGCCCACTAAATGAGTTTTGATTAATTTTTCACCGTGTCTGATCTTACTATGCTGGAGGCAGCTGGCGCATTACATCACACTGAATAAAACATTATGCGATTGTAATGCAAAGTAATTAAACCTCAAGAAATGAGACCTAAACACATAAAGTTATTTCTTCTTGTAGCATATACAACATGTGACACAGCGTGGCAATTTTGGAATGTTGCACAATCAATTTCTAGTATTTATTTTTTGATGGCAGTTTAACTTGCCTTTTTCCAAAAGGCTGGGGATAATGTTAATTGAAAGCCCTATAAAGTAGGTGTATCACAAAAGGTTCCATCTCACCGCCCTGTTGAAAGACCACTTTGACAAACAGGTCTTAGCAATCCTTTGTATCAAAAATCCTTTAAAATCAATAACATGGGGACCTTCCTGACATCTCTGGGAAGACCATCCCACCACAGAAAGACTATGATCAGAAAAAATAAATTTGTAACAGTCTGACTCTGACAAGGTATGTGGAACATATACTTGCTCCAGGGCTCCTTGGTCCTAGCCCCTTCCTTTTCACTGACACACACAAACACACACAAACACACACACACAGGTGTGCACACAAATACACACACTCTCTTTCCTCCACCCTGGCCTCTCCCCCTTCCCTCTTGGTTTCCCAACTCCCTCCCTGGTCCCTCTCCCCTCCCCCTCTCAGACACACACTCCTTCCCCTCCCCTCTTACCTGCTTCCCTGACCTCCTCCCTGGTCCCTCCCCCCTCCCTTTCTCAGACGCACAAACTACTACCCCCACCATTCCCTCTTACCTCTCTTAGACACATATAAACACACACATTTACACACAAACTCCTCCCCACTCCCCCCTGCTTTCTCCCCCATTACCTCGCTTCCCTGACCTCCTCCCAAGTCCCTCTCCCTCCCTCAGACACACACCCAGACTCCCTCCCATCTCCTCTCCTCTTTACCTCTTGTGGCAGCACTGCTCCAGCCTCCTTGGGCAGTGGTGGTCCTGGCAGGCCTCCTCCCGCATTGTGCCCCTCAGCTGTCCCCGACCACTTATGGGACAGGACTATGGATGTTACATCTATAGTCATTTCCATCCCAGGGGCTGCACCAGAAGATGTGTTCCACATCAAAAAGCTCCAGCCTGAGCAGATGCTATTATACATTTCATAGGCTGTTGTTGCCCTCTGAAAATAAACTCTATTTTGATTATAGAGGGAGGAAATGCTTCTGAAGATATGTAGACAAAAGGTCTGAGCAACTTTCTTACTGCATCCTCATAATCAGGGGGGAAAGGCCATTACTAGACCACTTCTATCATCCACATTTAGGAATACCAGCCTCCAGGTGGGACCTGGGAATACCCTGGAAGTATAGCTCATCTCCAGACAAGAGATCAGTTCCCTTGGAGAAAATGGCTGCTTTAGAAAGTAGACTTCATAGCACTATTCTTCACTAAGGTTCCTCCCCACCCCAAACCCCACCCACTCCCAGCTCCACCCCAAATGTCTCCAGAGATTTCCAACCCAGAGCTGGCAACTCTATTCATATTTACATTTACCAGTTGCTGGATGTTTAAGCTCCATGCTGATGGAATGGGAAGAGAGGAATTTGTGTGCTTTGCACTTTGACCACAGGGGGCACCAATTGCCAGCTATAATTCTTTAGCCAAGATTCCAAATAAGCACAATTCTTCATTACACTGCAGGTTCTTCCTCCCACATTTTGATCCATTTCTTTGTGCATACTGTGAAAAGTGACATTCTGTGAATTGATAGTTCCTGGACAGCTAGCAGCCAAATTTTGCTCTGGAAAGCAGACAATGTAAATCAAACAGTTCAACTGCAATTGATTATGATGTCTGCATAATATTCCTTGAGGTTATGTATGCAACAATATAGCATATCTGTTTATTGACTTAGGCTCATTTTCATTTCTAAATGAAGATCAAATGATATTGGAATATTTTGATTTAGCTCTATGTATGAATACCATATTTGGGCTTTTAAAAACGAGTGCCTATTTATTTGGACCTTCAAACAGCAGCAATTAACAGTGGGATCTCTTAGAGTGACCAGCCAGGAACTTATTTAAGTTTGGTTTCTGACCTGCTACATTTAATAATAATAAAAACAAAATTGTATTTTTAGCCCGCTTTTCCCTGAGGGCTCGGTGTGGGCAAGAACATTTTTAAAAAATAATAAAATAATACATTAAAACACAGTAGATCCCTTTAACTGTTCTAACTGCTTCCATTCTTGCAGCGGGAAGATTGATATACAGAAGGTTTCAGATTCAGATGTAAATTTAGCTGGTATTTTGAACAAGGAATCTAGGGTTACAGCACTGTTTTAGAATTTAGAATACAAAGTTCCATTTACAAATTTGGTGATAAAGAGCAAGATCCTGAGTCCTTCCCTGAAGCAATTCCTTAGAACTTGGGCAATTGCTGGAAATTGTAGAGTCTCAAAAATATCTATGGCTTTTTCAATGCTATATATCTAAATGATTTTTTTTAAATGTTATTAATTTGATTTATATACTGCCCTTCACTGCAGTGGCATAGAGTGATATCTTAACTTTTTAACCAATTTGACTAGAAGTTCCTAGAGTGGCTTATAATTTGCACAGGCATATAGTCTTGTTCACACTTAGAAGTCCATTTCATCTTGCATGCATGTATCAGATGATGAAGTCACAAAAATCTTAGCAAATGCACTAATATTTTTTTTTCTCTTTTGCACTGAAGCAGACTAATTTTCTGTCAGCCCATTCGGCTCGGGACGAAGCTGCCAGGCTAGAAGAGCGTAGGGGAGTGATTGAATTTCATGTTGTTGGAAATTCCCTAAACCAAAAGCCAAACAAAAAAATTATGATGTGGCTAGTTGGCTTACAGAACGTATTCTCGCATCAGCTACCCAGAATGCCAAAAGAGTATATTACTCGTTTAGTCTTTGATCCGTGAGTACCTTTCTTTCCCTCTTTGCATCATTCATTGGGGTTAGAGACACCAAAATAAATAAATAAAAATCACCAAGTTTTTAACGTGGCAAAGTATAGTTTAGGTCTCGGCATTCATTTAATTATTAGATTAATTGTTAGAAAATAAACTGAGAACACTTAATTGTAGTAACCTGCTACTGCCAACTTCAATAAATAGTTCAGATTAGGTTACAGAGAAATAGATAGATTTTCAGAGATGCCGGCCCAGATATACCTAGTACCAACACATTTATTACCGTGTTTACAAAATATATATCATATGTTTCTGCCATCACAAAGGCCACCAAGGTGGATAACAATTTTAAACATACATGAAACAATATTTTAAAACCATTAAGATCAACCACCCACCCAAAACCTATTAAGACTTCGCAATGAGCCCGTGAAAGGGCATTCTAAATTATTGTTTTCCAGTTTGAAGTAATGACTTTGGTCCAAGGATTCCATTTTGCATTTCAAAGCACCTGAACTTGCTTATTATTTTGGAATCAAATGGCTTCACCAAATCTGAGTGCCCATGAACTCCGCTGCTGTTAGCCTAAACATCCGATAACACTATCAGATTAATTAATGGACTCTCACATTTAATGACACAGATGACAGCAAAGCTTTTTGCTTTGTTCTTCAAAGTCAGTAGCTTAAAGGGCTGCATGGTTCAAAAATTTTCCAAGTTGAAGTGGAATTGAAACCATGCCTTGTTCAGTTATGAGAATTTTTCTATTGATTTCTTTTGGAAGCTCCTTGTGTGTTGTATGCATGTTTTTGATTGTGACAAATACAAATGGATAAACGGTATTATCTGTAACAAGTTGGGAATTGAAACAATGTAAATCATTCCACATCTTTAAGAATAGAATAATTCTTCAGAGTAACCCAGCTAGTCATCTGTTATTATACTATGTAGATTTCTGATACTTGGGAGATAAAAAATTCCAAAAAATTGTTCAATGCCTTCCTGAGCACTGACTTCAGTGACTTAGAAAGCGGTAACTCTGCTTAGGTTGGCACTGCTTATAGGTTAAAAATGACCCAATCTCTTTGGTCATGCTTTTATTTAAAACTGTCATCATTGGTGCCCTTTTAACTTCTCATGTGCATTCTTCCTAAAATGGTATTCGTTGTCAGTGGAAAAGATACTGTAATAAAACTCTTTCCTAGCATCTACTTTCTATGTGGAACACACACACACACACACATATATATATAATTGTGAAATAAAACTGATGTTAATGTGTACAATTGCAGGAAGCACAAGACCCTTGCTTTAATAAAAGATGGCCGTGTGATTGGTGGTATCTGTTTTCGGATGTTCCCATCTCAAGGATTTACAGAAATAGTTTTCTGTGCTGTGACTTCGAATGAACAAGTGAAGGTAAAGATGATGTCAGTGGCTACAGCGAAAGCATAACTGTGAACTCTTTTGAAAGATATGAAACTAAATGATTTTCATGAAAACTAGTGTAGTTCTCTATGTGAACACAATGGGATGTCCTGTCTCTCTTTCCCAGTGGAGCCCCTAATGCTTCTGAGGGGACCTTCACAACAGAATTAACATGGCATGAAGTAAAGCATTTAAGGATTATTTTAATGCTCAGTTTCTAAAATGCAAGCTTCAAAGTTTTAAAACTTTTGCATTTCTATACAGGGTTATGGAACCCATCTAATGAATCATCTGAAAGAATATCACATTAAGCATAATATTCTCAACTTTCTTACATATGCTGATGAATATGCAATTGGTTACTTCAAGAAACAAGTAAGTAGTCCTAAGAGGTTTTCATTGGTGTGAAGGAATATTAATTGTTAGTAACCATAGGGCAAACATCATTAAATTTTGAGCACTGAGCTACTTTGACTTTTTGTATGTATGTATGCGTATGTATGGTGATTTTCTGCATCATTAGTCCTGTCCTGTGCTGGTTAGCATGTTACTATGTTTCGTATCCATACTGCAAGAAGAGTTTCTTTTCTTTTGGCTAACTCCATTGATGGCATTCTCTTCCATTGATAAGCATTCTCTTAAGGAAAAGGGGCAGTCTCATGGGTGTTTTCTATATGGGGACAAGCTTGTCTAGTTTCCCTGTTACTGCTACAGCTGCTAATGCAGCACATTGGCAAAAAGGCTTCCACACAAGTTTTCCTGGACATTTTTTAAAAATCAGATTGGTACCTTTTCCCTTATACCTCTACAAGGAAAAAGGACTAGAAACCTAATTTAAGAGAAAAGGAAAACTGAGAATTCAGAGAACCTGATATCCAGATCGCGATAAAGGTATTCAATCTCCATTTTTTAAAATAATTAAAGGCTCAAGGAATAGGGAAAGTGGCTGCTATGTGAGTGGGACTAGAAAAATCCAGACTTTTTCATGCATATGGCGGCCATTCAGACTTCATTGTAATCTTTAAAAAAGGTTTGGAAAAGAGCAGAGAAAAGCATGGGAATCCCCAGAAAATGAACAAATGCACCATTATGCTGTGGAAGCATGATTATGCTGTGGCATGATATAGCTCAGTCTTGACAAAACTGAGGCTAAGAAGAGTTGGTATTTGGATGGGAGACCACCAAGGAGGACTTTTCAAGGGAAGGCAATGGCAAACCATCTCTACTTCTCCAAAAAAAACCTTTGTTGGGGTTACCATAATTCAGTTGTGACTTGATGGCACATATGTACATAACAGCCTCAAGACTAGGGGCACATAACCTGTGTCGAAACACCCATTAATAGAAATAGAAGAAGACTCTTAGTTTGTTTTGCATGTAACTGTAGGTCGTATTTTCCTAGGAAAGATAAGAACAGTAGGAATAGGCACATCTTCAATAGTATATTATTTTTTGAACGGGACATCTAAAACCTTTGTTAGAATAAATTCAGAGTCAGTATTATAAATATAATAAATATTAGAAATATCTATATTTCTAATATAGTATAATAAATATTAGAAATATTTTTCTAATGGCCTAAGATCTGGGAGACGCTGGTTTGAAAATCTGCTGTGCTGTGGAATCTCAGTGGGTTGGCCTACTTACACGCACTCAGCCTAACCTACTTCCCAGAGTTGTTGTAGAAATAAAATGGAGAGGGAAACAATGTAAGCCACACTGAAAACCCAATGTGGAATAAATGAACAAAGTAAATAAATAACACGTATGGGGGGGGGGGATCAATATTTTTTGTAAATTTGCTTTAAAAAAATTAACTAGCAATCGCCCCTGGGATCACATTTAACTTATTGTACTCATTAGTCATTCTCCTTTAGTCATTCTCCTTCCAAAATTTCTTATTTATTTTGACTCAGGTTTGGAACTAGATTCTGTGCTTAATTTGGAAATATGGCCTACTCTACTGTAACATGTACAGAATTGTTGCTTTAAAGAACCTGGAAGATCATGTATCCAAGAAAAATCAGTGTTACTTCAGAAGTCATTTAAAAACAAAAGTATATTTTAAAAGTTTCCCTTATTTTTGTTAGGGTTTTTCAAAAGATATTAAAGTACCCAAAGCAAAATATGTTGGCTATATCAAGGATTATGAAGGAGCAACATTAATGGGATGTGAATTAAATCCAAAGATTCCGTATACTGAATTTTCAGTTATCATTAAAAAGCAGAAAGAGGTAAGTTTTCTATTGATTGACTGTTACAGACCAACCAAACCTATGCTAGTATCCATGGGTATTTCTCAAGTTTAGTAGAATGAATTGTTCTGGTAGATTTTATTCTGTTTTTTCCTCTGAACACAGAAGCTTTGAAGTATTGTATAGAATTATTATTTTTAAGAATCTGGAAAGTTTACATAATTTCTTTTGAAGTGTTACTTTGTCAGTATATCAAAGATGACTTTGCTTTCCCTATTACATTCCACCCACAAATGTTCCACAGTTCTTAAAGCACCCTTTTCTAATTTTTCGTTTATTGTTACAAGTAGAAATTCTGACACTCCATACTTATAATTTTGCCATGTAGAATTTCCCATACAAAACCAACAAAGGTTGCTTTACTAGTAGGATCAGAATAGGTACAAAAATTGCAGTGAAACAACCTTTTAGCTCTATCTCCTGATGAATGGCCGGCTAGAATCCCCCCTGGAAACATTTGCCAGTGGTTTGGAAGCAGTGTCTGAATGGCTCAGAAAGAGTCACCTGAAACTCAACCCCTCCAAGATGGTGGTTGGGTAGAAGGGTACAGGATCAGGAAGCGCAAGTCCCCTGCCTGGATGGGGTGCAGCTTACGGCTGTACCTGTGGCCGGGAAGTTGTGGGTGATCTTTGATGTTCTCCTTTCTATGGAGGATCAGATCATGAAAGTAGCCCAAGTGGTGTTTTCCCATCTTCGCCAGGCTCAACTACTAGCACCCACCATTCCTCGGACCACCTGGCCACGGTGATCCATGCAACAATCACTTCCAGACTAGACTTCTGTAACTCACTCTACGTGGGCCTTCCCTTGTCTCTGACCCAGAAATTACATCTGGTGCAAAATGCAGTTGCTGGTTCCTCACAAGGTCATCTTGGAGGGCCCATGTCTAGCCTATGCCGAGGCAGCTGCATTGGTTGCCGATCAGCTCCCAGATCAGGTTCAAGATGTTGGTACTTACTTTTAAGGCCATCCATGGCCTGGGCCTCACTTACCTGAGGGACTGCATGTCTCCTTATGCTGCTCAGAGGGCTCTTTGCTCTGCGGGCAGAAATCTGCTGTTTGTCCCCAGGCACTTGGAAGTGTGCCTGGCCTCAACCAGGGCCAGGGCCTTTTTGATCCTTGCCCCAAACTGGTGGAATGAGCTCCCGGAAAAGCTGACTGCTCTGATGGTGCTTTCAATGTTCCGCAGGGCCTACAAGACAACTGCAAGACAGCTCTTCCACCAGGCATTTTGTTGAAGCCTGGTCTAGGAAGAACTACTCCCTCCCCATGCAGACTGGTAAAAGCCTGCTGGGACACATCTTGAAGCTGCCCTTTGGAGAATTGGCAACCATTTGATATGAGGGTGTGGGTGTAGTGAGCTATCCTGTTGTGATTTTACTGCCATCTGAGGTTTTGTATGGGCATGTTTTACTGTTTTATGGGAATTTAGATTAGATAGATTTTATGTAAACTGCCACAAGCCGGTCGACTCCGGGAGTGGTGATCTAAAAATCTGAATATAAATTAATTAATTAAAATAGAAATTAGATAAAGCATTGTATTGTAATTTTGATTCAGAAAAGTAATATTTAAATTAAAATCCAGAGATTTGTACAGTTTTAGAGACAAAAATCCCTAACTGATACATGTACATGAAAGGTCTTAAAGATGCCACTGTACTCAAACTTTGTTTTGCTGTTTCAGACTAATACCCACCTGAACCTGATGCACTAACACAGTGTTCTCAAACTTTTTTTGGTTGCCATCCCCTTGACTCCCATCCCACAAAAACTATGGGTCAAGACAAAAGGGGAAAGAGAGAGAAAAGCAAGCAATGGAAAATCTCATGGCCAGGAGTAAGCAGAAGGCTTTTCCAGCCTCCCAGAGATGGAGACTTTGGGGAAATGGGTGCCAACCCTGGGTTAAGAAATTCCTGGAGATCTGGGGAGGAGTCTAGGGAGAAAAGAGTTTGAGGGGGGGAAGGAGATCAGTAGGAATATGATCCCATCCAGCTCACCTTCAGAAGCTATACATTTCTTCAGGAAGCTAAGCAAGGTTGACCTTAGTCAGCCCTGGAATGGGAGATCACCAAGGAAGTCCAGGGTTGCTACTACCCAAAGGCAAGCAATGGCAAGCCAACTCGGAATGTCTCTCACTAGGAAAATGCAGGTGCAAAAGAGTCAGACTGCTGCCCCCTACTGCCCCAACATTCCTCACTGCTCCCTAGATCCTTCCATCATCCTGGGCGGGGGGGGGGGTACCACCCACTTTGGGAACCCCACTGTGATTGCTTGCCATACACGTTATTTCACTGTAGCAATTAAAGTCTTCTTTCTATGTCACTCTTTATTTTTTACAGATCATTAAAAAATTGATTGAAAGGAAGCAAGCTCAGATTCGGAAAGTTTATCCTGGTCTTTCTTGCTTCAAAGATGGAGTACGACAGATCCCCATAGAAAGCATTCCTGGAATTAGTATGTACCGCTTTGACAATTATCAAAGGGGCCAGATTGAAAATAAGGGTCTTACTGTTATGGAGTGTATTTATTAGTTGCTGCAGTTTTGACAGAAGGCTGAATTTTCTCCTATTAACATGTGCTTCAACATGTATAATTTTAGTACTTTTCAAAGCCACTGCACAAAGCAGTGAGCAGTAAGGGTCAATCTGGATGTTTGAGATTGGTCAACTGGGCTAGAAAGGGCAATGGGGAGTAATGAAGTGGCAGTATCCGTTGTTGGAAATAATATAGACCACCACCACCCCACCTGCTTTAGCTATAAACAAGTCCACCCTTCTGCATTCGCATTCAGTTTGTCAGAAAGGGAAATTAGAATATTGGCTTTCTTGAGAGGTCTCCTTGTGCTTAAAATTGAAATATAGAACAGTGCTAAACAAGTCTCCATAAGAAATAACATTCAGTTACATTCATGATGACTCAATTCTTAATAAGGAGTAGGCTTGGGGTTGCAGTTTTGCATGGTTGATCATGCAATGGGTTGTTTCATATCTAAACCAGTCTGAGGCCCAAAGAACCAAATAAGTTGTTGTTTTGATCCCAGTTTGAATAAACACAGAACAAAAGGATTGGTAAATTAATGGGGACATATTGAGGAATGCAGTGTCCTGCAAAGCAAAATGGAATTCTTAGTATAGCTGTTGTTTGTGATTAGTTTGAAAAGTAGGAATATGCTGTAGTTTTTGTTGTACAGTTGAGTTTTGCTTCTTCTCAAATGCTTTCATTTTGTTTATTGTATAGGAGAGACCGGATGGAAACCAAGTATCAAAGAGAAAGGGTAAGAGCTGTTTGTACAAAAGAACAAGCTTTTCTCGCTGTAACTGTTGAACTATTTGTTGTCCTCATCCATTGTGTAGGATTAAGTAACCATAGCAATAATTTTTGGAAATGTTTTAGGAGACAACCAAAAGTGAACAAAACATACATGTTAATTTTCTTGTCAAAATTTTCTTTCAAGTAAAGAACCCAAAGATCCAGATCAGCTGTACAGCACTCTAAAAAACATTCTGCAACAGGTAAAGGTGAGTATTCATATTCATTTGGACCATATGAATCTTGATAAATATACTAAATTATCTCCACTGAGGAAGAGCAGAGAATGTTAAAAGATACCAATGATCAATAATCTTAAAACATAAATGTGACTGTTTATGAAATCGTATCATACGCTGGTCTAGTACAGACTAGAATGGCCAACGATGGGCCAAGAGGGGTTGGGAAGAGGAGGGCATGTACACAGCTATGCTTCCCAACCATATTCTGTGATCGTACCACTTCTGTGGGTTCTTGAAGCCCGAAGAAAGTTTCAGGAGTTTCTCAATGGTAATAAAGTTGGTCTGGTAGTTCAGTATCTTCTACTAAGTTGATCAGTGGTATCCTCCCGGTCATAGAATGTAACAGTTGGAAGGAATCTTGGGATCTTACGTCTCCTTTCCCCAGCTTAATTCCCTTATCCAGGCACAAGTTTAGCTTCAGCAAGATTGTTCATAACATATCCTCAGACCTTCTCTCCAGATCTTTCAGGTAGAGAAAGTCTGATCTCAACAACCTCTAAGATTTTTGAACTAGGAATATCAGAGATTGAAGCTGGGACTGTCTCAGTCGAAAACATGTGCCCTATAATGGAGTCGCTTGCATAATGCTCTGTAAATACATGGAACTATTTCTAATATGGAACATCTATTTATACGAGAAACTTTTTTCCCCCTTTTACAAAAGAGCCATCAAAGCGCTTGGCCTTTCATGGAACCTGTGAAGAGGACAGAAGCTCCCGGATATTATGAAGTTATAAGGTTCCCCATGGGTAATACCCCTACATCAATATGTTTTAGAAGGTTAAAGTTAGGAGAGACAGGGTGTGGAATGTTTTCGTATAGCTTGATCTCATCAGAGCTTCAAAGCTGAGCAGGGTCAATGCTTGCGTGGGAGACCACTGCTTCTGTGTACAGAAGATCTCGTAGAACAGCATCGCAAAAGACATTTTGAACTGCGGTGCAAGGGAGGAGGTGAGAAGGGAACTCCTTCCACCTATAGAAATGCTCTGGTGGAGACAAAACAGCATATAGATATATGTGCAATGGTAGCATTAATTTTAATACCAACTACACAAAATATGTTAAAGTATCTACAGCTTTTTGGAAAAAACACGAGGGGCTATGTTAAAGAGTCAGTATTATTCTATGAATAAGACTGGTGTGTGTTGGTCAGTCTTTATTACAGCCCACAGGCCATTCAGAAGTGGAGTAACTGGTGTGTGTGTTCTTACACAGATCTGAAAACTATGAGTGAACGACTGAAAACCCGGTACTACGTATCAAAGAAATTATTCATGGCAGATTTGCAGCGAGTGTTTACTAACTGCAGAGAGTACAACCCTCCTGAAAGTGAATACTACAAGTGTGCCAATATACTAGAGAAATTTTTCTACACAAAAATTAAAGAAGCTGGGTTAATTGACAAGTGATCTTGTCTATCTCAAACACAATCAATATGCCTACTTAAGAGCAGAATTTCCAGTTCATCTTTCAATAGAATTGGAATGTGTGTTAAAAGAAATTTGTTTTGTTAACTAGCACTTTTAAAAATGTAATATAGAGAGTTTATTTTATTAAAGTACTTTTTAAATGTACACCTGCATGCCCTTTTGCAGTGAATTCAATAATACATTTTTATTAGATGTATTGCACAAAACTGTTTGGAGATTTGGAAAGGGACAATTTTCCAAGCAGTGAATGTTGAAGCTTAATGTAATGCAGTATCAAATTGTAAAAAGCTTTTTATTTTTTACAGCAGAGATGCTAACAAAGGGGAAATGAATTTTATATATATTTTAATGAAACACTCAACTACTAGAAGGTGCTATGAGAATATTAGAAAGAACTGCTCTAAACTATAATGAGGAAAATCCCCTAATAGGTACAATTTTTTTCTTATTAATTTCATTCTTTGTATTTGCAACCACTATGTCAAAGAAAAAGCTGACTAGTTAAGTTGTGTCATACTGACTTTGGTTATATAGGTCATAAATTCCAAAAAGACTTCAAAACCTGTGGTAGCCATAAAAAGCCATATATACTCTACTATACTGTTTTGTAGGGCCAACTATAGCATATTTCAAATGAAAAACCTTTTCTAGTACTGTGTCCCAAGCTGGCAATTATTTGCCTGTATTAGGAATTTTATATACATGGAAACGCCACTCTGATCATACATTCCCACAGTAGGTGCTGCAGTGGGTGGGTGGAAGGGGCAATTCCAAAGATTTTCACACACATCAGCCAGCAGCTAGATGCCATGAGTAAGTTGAGCAACATTCACATTAACCTAAGTAGTGCAATGTGATTTTTAGTATTCCTATGCAGAGCGTATGCCTTCCTAGTCTCTGACAATTCCATTATGCAAGTGGTTTTCCCTTCACACTGTAGTAGTGGGACAAAACGTTCCTGTCACAACTATATCTGCACCCTACCCCCACTTTCCAACAGAAAGCCAATTGTAAGGGCTAGGAACTCTGGTTGTGAGACGCAGTACAGGGCTGTAGTCAGAAGGGAAACTGGCAAATGTACTCACTCCCCCCCCCCCCAACCTCTTGGACATATAGCAAGAGCCTATTGTAAGGTAGGGAGGATTTCTGTTAATTACCCTTTCACCACAGCCCATGCTGGTGGACAGTTGCAATGCAGGGGAAAGATACTAAAATCCCTTTGAAAACTTTATTTGTAGTTCTGTAAAGTCTCAGCTATCCTTAAATGAAGAGCCCTATCTGATACTTATAAAGATTTTATGCAATGTCATAAAAAGTTGAACATAGTCCTGCTAAGTTAACTTCCTTGCCATCATGTATTGTTCTAAACTGGATTTTCCACCCACATTTTATAACAATCCTATTAGCATATTATCAATTATTGCAGCTATATTTTCACTACTCCTTACATTATACATAGGAGATACACTTCCACTCATGCCAGTGGGGTGCAAAGGAAATATTCGCTACTATGTTCTGTTTCATAAGTGGGCAGTGGTTATCTTAAAAACACTGGGAATAGAGGGCAGTGAAGAATGTGTCATGCTAAAGGTGGACTGCTTCTCCTCTGTTTATAAAATGCTGTTGGTGGACTAGAGCTTCATCCTGTTTGTTCTTAGACATGCTGATAGTTCACTAGAAAAGTGGCAAACTGCATTTCAGTAGAATTCTCCATTTTTACAAAATGTCTATGGGAGTATCTATCCTACAAATAGATGACCCTTTCTAGAAGGAAATGGTACAACGTTAGTAAAAATGGTGACATAGAAATGCCTTAGCGCTTTATATAAAATCAGATTTATTTGGCTTTGTATTTAAGGTACAATAATGCAACTGTGTATTAGAGTATTTAAGTAGTACTTTTCAAGTATTTTGTAAACTGGGCCAAAAGAATCACCTCTTAAGCTTGATATCCTGTGAAAGTGTTCCTTTCAAAGATTCTTATTGTCTTGAAATTAGAGTCTCTTCTATATTCAGAACATTGGTTTCTAATTTAAAGATTATTTTCATAGATATTGTGCAATAAAGCTCTATAGTATGATGTGTTTTAAAAATGCTTTAACTGAAACTACATTTGTAAATTTATTTATTGTACTGGTATAAATTGATTTTAAATTATATGTATGAAACTAATCTTGTGTGCTTTTTGGTACTTTACAGTTTTTTGAAAGACAAGGTTTATCTTGCTTGTAATGAAATTGCCATATTACCTTTGGATGTGTTATTTCTTTCCATGACAGTTGCAAGTCACAGACTTTTACTTAAACACCCATTCAGATGTAATTCTAATTGTCTCGAGTTTAAGCAGAGTCTCCACAGGGAAGAAAAATGATTAATTATACTGAAGAAAAAATGATTAATTATATATTGCATAGGAGGGAGGCCACCTTTGATATTAAGGTAGCCAGTGATTGGTAGGCCTTACCTAGGAAGGGGCAGTGCATTAAGGCTGTGGGTCCAAAGCCCTCAAGGACTTCAAACATTAAAACCAGCCCTTTGAATTTAGCCTAGAATTAGTCAGGGAGCTTTTTCAAATTTGAAGTTACAGGTTGGTGCTAGCTGGCAAGCAAAAGGCAGGTCCCAGCATTTTGGATTACCTTTGAGTACATTATAACAGTCCAGTATATTAGTATAGGTCGTATCAATTTGGATGCTTTTTTTAGACCCTGCCTGCTTTGTCAGCAAATTCCAGAAAGGACAGAAAGTTGGAATCCAGATTGCAAAACATCAATGAAAGACACTAAATACCTCTGAAATTGCTCTACTGTCAGCTCAGGTACCTTGTCCAAATACAGCCAGTGAGAGAAGTGTATATGATAGAACAAAAATTGGGTTCAGTGGCAGCTTTATCTGTAGTGTGCATGCACAAGGAAGCTAATACTTTGAATAAAACTTGTTTGGTCTTAAAGCTGTCACTGAACTCAAAACTCTGTTCTGCTGCTTCAGACCAACACAGCTACCCACCTGAAACTATGACAGTTTATTCTGATCTAAGGTAGATTTTTAAAAAATAGAAAGCACAAAAAAACTTTTTTCTTAAGAAACTTGAACTCCCAAAAAAGAGCAGGGATAATGTTATCCAACCCTTACTTTGATTTTTTTTTTACAGGCATTGACCTGAGAAGCAACCTGCATAAACTCTCTGGCATGAGGAACTGCACTTAACTCATTCACAGTGAGGTACTCTGAGACAAGCTCAGAAGAACAAAATCCAAGACAATAGCTTTTAGTCAAAGCTCACTCAGAAGCTAATCAGGCATATAAGAACCAACTCTTCTTCTAGTT
The DNA here is from genome assembly GCF_049243985.1 of Paroedura picta. Classification (NCBI taxonomy): domain Eukaryota; kingdom Metazoa; phylum Chordata; class Lepidosauria; order Squamata; family Gekkonidae; genus Paroedura; species Paroedura picta. The sequence continues at coordinate 33,361,630 of NC_135379.1, forward strand.
ATCTCAGAGCACTTTGTGGAGGTCCGTCAGCTGCGAGTGCAGAGGCAGGAAAGTTCCACTGTATTATGTGGAAACTGGATCCAAACTGCAGTTCCATAACACTGGTTATTTTGGTGTGGGCTCTGACTGGGAAGTAAGCCACATTCACACAGAATAGGTTATATAAACTAACTCCACATCACTAAAAAACCATACCATGCTGAAATGAAGGCTCATAATCATACAGAAGATGTCCTTATGGAACAACTGAAAATAAATCCACATCTTATATGTTATTTAATATTTATTATTACAAATTGTATTATCAGTAAATGACGTTGAGAAACCTCTACAAAGAAATTACTCAGTACACTGCTAGACTGATTTGCATTTCACACTGAACACATTCATGAGGCTAACGAATCACATGAAAAACCACTTTATGCTTCTGTAGAATGGGGATTCTACCCAAGCAGAAGCACTAAAACACAGAGTTCATACTCCTTTGGTACATGTGAACTACAACAGCTTGTCTGGAAAAAACCACTTCAAAGTAAGTTCAGTTACAGAGCTGCCCATTTCTTCTCTGTCTTTGATAGTAAATCCAAGCCAAAGATTTCCTTCCAGCTAGCTAATCTTATTTACCTGTCCAGTGTATAGGGAGTGATGCAATGGCAGCCAAAGGAGAAGTCTTGTAGTGTCCTCATTCTGATTTTATTCCTCACAATCCTCTTCCGAATTAGTGCTTCCTGGGACTTGTAATTCCCAGAATGCCAACATTAATTATAAAATGTGATAGGCAATATAATTTCCATAATAGAAAGGAAAGGAAAGAGACTGAAGGACAGAATTTCCTTTTCTCTGCCAACTGAGAAAGAACTAGTTTCCTATTATGCATATTTCAATTACATGCCTACTAATTTTTAATATATAATATTGAAGTCCCTGTGTGTTAGGGAAGTGCTACTAAAGTATCAAATTGAACTCATATGTTAAACAGGTAAATGTACAAATATACAGTTCAGATTTCACAGCAACAAAACTTGACTAAAATACCCCTTTTTATACTGTAAGAACACTTGTACTACTAAATCACGTTCCACATTTTGCATCGATGAAGATTCTCAAAGGCAACCAACAAATGCCTCATTGTATCTGGACAGCGATTTCTTTTTAACTGACTTGTATTTGGAAGTCTTTTTCTCCTTGAAAATGGGAGAATTCAGAAAATTGGTATCCGTGAAAGGGTCTCCCCGTCGAAGCTTCCTAAACAAACAAATTATGATATAAATTCAGTTTTGAAAATGTTCAATATTATTCTTAGATTTGTTAGTACAATTAAATGTACAGGCTTAAATTCAACACCTTTGCTCCACGTGCACTTCTTTCCAGGCACTACAGAGATAGCTCGCTGCTTCTCCTGCTAGGCACACATTGGGGCTCTCTGGGTAATACACTGGAAGTCCAGAAGTGTCACAGGCAAAGAGTTCCACAGTGGCCCAAACAAGCAAGCATTGTACAAAGATCCCTTAAAATCTAATCATCTTTAAAGGAAAACATGTTTACACTAACACTGCAACTTTTTTGTAATGAACTGAATTGAAAATGAAGGCACTAACTTGTTAATAGGTGGTTCCTTATAGCAGACACTAGTGGTACATCTGCGTCTGTGAAGAGAGGAATCTTTTTCACCAGTAGTGATGGGAGGATGAGAATCTCTCATTTTGGTAGAAGAGGATGTAAGGTTGGTAATATCTCCAAGATGACAGAATTTTTGAAGATTCTCAGAGTATTTACCTGTTCAAAGAATTACCAGTATTAGTTTGCCTCTCTTCCACTTTAGTTGAAGGTGTGAAGTTGTTGGGCAGCTTTTTTTGGCAATCACATGTCTCAGTGTTGCAACTCTGGACTTACCTGGTGGTCTCTCATCCACATACTAACAAAGGCCAACCCTGCTTAGCTTCTGAGATCTGATGAGATCAGGCTAGGCTGGGTTCAATCAGAGTGATTTAGCAATCAATGAGCGTAAAGATCACAGATCTTTCCTAAGTTTACTTCCTTTCAACAGCTGGTGCTTGGGACTATGGAACCCACGGGAACTTTAAAAAATCATGCAATTTGTGAGGTGCTAAGGAATATGTTCAGCCTTCTTTTCTGACAATGAACCTCCCTTGAGATGAGATGCAGAAACAATTCCATCCCTTCTCCCCAGCTGAGCCCCCCACCAACTCATGTGGTTAATTCAATGAATTCCAGGGCCTAAGGAATCACACTTTACAGGATCAAGAGGACTGTTGTGGAGAGAGGAAAAGAACATGGGAAAGACTGAAGGACAGAACTGTCACTGCCTTGCATGGATGATTTACTAGAGCTAGCTCATTACCATTTTAACCTAAACTTGGACCACCAACCTAAAACTTTACTTCAAACAATATTAAGACAATTTTTTGTATGTTAATCCAGCAGAAAATAAACATAATCAGTTTGAAAATGCTAAGATGCCACACCATTCTTTAAACAAAAATTTAATCTGCTCCAACTAACTGAAGGGTCTCAATGCTTACAGGAAAAGAATCTTCTCCCCAAGAAAGGACAACACTGTCAGTGATACCAACAATCTTTCTAACATGTCTTCAAATATGAACAGAACATGTATAAGCAGAACACTGAAGCATAAACAGTACTACTTGTAATTTTAACCCAGTTCAGGCTCTAGTAACAAGACTAAGATTTATGTTCAAATAAAATTGCAGGAAATTTGGATATATAATTAATAAATTATTTTTATTTCATAGAAAATCAAAGATTTCATTGAAAAAATGCTCTCCCCAGTGTCTTAAATCTGGCAATGTTCCCACAAGCAACTACATCCTCAACTGCTCCCCCAAACAAAAAGTCATCTGATGTTGCTGTTGACAACCAAACTACCAGGATCTAGAAGCTTAAACCTATCTTGTGCACGCTTATGTGAATTTGCTTTAAAAATGTATAGATTTGGGATTTAAGCTTTAAAAACTGTATGAATACACACAAATTACACAGTATTACTCTTTTAAAAATACCTTTACAATTTATTATAGCACTAGATTTTAAGCCCATTGTACGTGTAAATACAACAGGCGCTAGAAAGGGTGGATTAGACAGTATTCTTGGTGGTAGTGTGTTTGTGGAAGTGGGATTGTAGGAGTTTGGGCAGAATGTATGGGAGAGGCTAAGGAAAGATATAGTAAGGGCAGGCTTTGACAAATTAGAAATATATTTGTATGAAGGTAACAATTTCCTTCTGTTTAAAAGCCGTCCACGGACTAAGGAATAAGACTGTCAAAGCAGTAAGGTTACCTGTCTGAAAGTTGGTATTTTCAGAAGGACTCATCTTGTGCTCTTTTTCTTTGTTCACTACAGTGAAAATGAAACATGGAATCTTTTCAGCAATTTTCATTACAGCATTAGGTCCACTGTTTCTGTCAGGATGACAGACTTGAAATCAAAACTTTACTTGTAGAAAAGTTGAAAGTTTATTCAAAGCAGTTCTCCCAGGACTCACGTAGCCAAATTTGGATAATACAAGCCAAGCACAGAGGCCAACCTGACAAGATAACATTCAGTATCTTGGAGTACAGTATCTATTTCTACAAGCGATACAGAAAGCTAGGAGACATTTCAAGATGGTTAAACATAGGGTACCCATACATCATTAAAATCATGACAGAAACTTTGGTTTTCTGACAGTTTCTCCCATTACATGCATATTCATCTTCATGGTTTCTGTGTGTATAACATTAATAAATACTGGGAAGACGGCAAAACAATGCCAATTCTTACATTATTAAGAACAGGACAATAAAGATTTCAAGGAGACATATCTAAACTATATCTACACTACTATGTCTGGAAGCAAAATGCAAGCATATATTCAGTTTTGAAAAAATGTGATGGTTCAATGATATCTACAGGGAAGTTTTCTGCAGATATCTGTTTTAATTACATAGAAAAGAAGAAACCAGTAGCATCTTAAAGACTAAACAAATTTGTGGCAGGGCTTGAGCTTTTCAGAGCCACTGGTCACTTCTTCAGATACACTTTAATTACATACACACTTAATTCTAAAAGCCTAATAATGAATGAGAGAGGAACTTACCAATATCCTAGTCTACTTACCTATAGACATTTTTCCTTCAGTAGTTCTTCCATGTTCTAACACAGGATTTTTGGATCCCTGTCTTGTGCATACTGGGGCTGCATCACTTCCATGTCTTAATGTTTTCTCTGATTTTGATTTATTTTTGTAAGGCACATAGAGACTGTCATCAGAGGTACCATCTGTTGACAAATCACTACATATTTCTTCTGCATCACTTTTATCGTCTGTGATAGTCTCATTTTCTTTGTTTTGTCGGAAAGGTGTAATATGGACGCTCTCCTCAAAAATAAAGTTATAAGCATCACTGCAACCCACAGATGAATCCGCTTTTAATTTGGAACGGGAACGTTTACTCTGACTTTTCTTTTTTGAACTAGTCCTTGAATGTTTTTTCACTTCTTCCAGTTTCCTTTTTTGACCTTTCTCCTTCTGTATTTGAGAATCACCAATACTATTAAAATCAATTTCCTTTAGATCAGTTGTTGATATACTGGAGTCTGCCAGTCCATGTGAACATACCAAACTTTGATCTCTGTTTGTATCATATATATTCTCTGCACAAGGATGCACTTCTTGGATCTGTTCATTATTAATCTCTATATCCCTCTCAGTTCTAGTATTGTCTTGTTCACAAGATACTTCAATCTGGTGAGTGATTTCTAAATTGTTACCATCAGAAACAAATAACTCACTTTGGTCTTGTTTCTTCAAATAGCGTCGCCGGGTACATATGCTTTTAGGTAAGGAATTATGAACTTGCTTATTCTCTTCATTTGATGAAGTATTTCTGCTGTCATATGGTTCACAATCCTCATGAGAACTCTGTTGCCAACCTGATAATTTAAGATCATGTGTATCAATTCCCACTGGTATTGGCCTAAGAAAACTAATTTGTTAACCACTTTAGTAGTTCAAATTAAACAAATGCACAGTGGATGTCCAAGATTATTTTTACAACAACTAATTAAACCTAAGAATACTATAATAGCATGCACTATTTTCAGAGAGAACACACGTAGTTAAAAAGGCTTGACAGAATAGTGAACGTATTAGAACAGTAATAATGAATACAACTGTGTTACAGCAAACAAAGGGCACAATCCACTCATGAAAAGAATTTCTAAAGTATTAAGTGGAACCCCACTTTCCTGATTTTGGTGAACAGTAGCTGCATTTCACCACATGCATAGGAAGAATGTTACATACAATCATCCCAATATATATTGTATAGAAATGTCCTATATCCCAGGATTCATGTCAAAATTGTAACTGGATCGGCACTCTTTTCATGCTTAAGGTACAAAAATGGAAAAGCTACAGGAGAGTCAGTTACACAGGCACAGGATAATTCAGGGTCATAAATACAAAGATGAATCTGGCCTGGGAAGAAAAGATTGATCAGCTCATATCTCAGCCAGAGTCACGCCAAAAAAAAAAAATTAAATGACCCAAGTGTAGAGAACATTAATTTCCTTTAAACAGGAAAAGAAAGGTGACCCAGAAGGGAGTAGGCAAGGATAGGTTGTTATTCCTGAACACAAGGAAGAAACAGTTTCTTAGCAACTAATTTTGCCTTAAGGCATAAAGAACAAAGTAATTCTTGTTTACACCTGAACTCCTCTTTGGCACATAGCAGTTTATGAGAAGAGAAACATACATAAATATCGGAGTTCCTACGAAGGAATATGGAAAAAAAAGTTACACGAGATTTAAAATTAGTTTGTTAAGTAACACAAAATCATAGTAATGCTGCAGTCTGCAAATTAGAAGCCCAAAGCCTTGTGGTATCAAACAAAGTTCTTTGTATCCCAGAGTCTTCAGCATTTACATTTTTAGAAAATTAAACACAGGACTACTTACCTTTATTTGTCTGCAACATTGGGCCTGTGGGAATATTTTCCATGTCTTGCAAGGAGTCAGATAAAAAATCCAAATAATTTTTGTCTGCATTATCTTCAAGTTCACTTGTGAACATTTTGCCTGGCTTATTTACAGTGACTGTAAAGTCAGGTTTTAGAATTGCCCTAAGAGGAATAGGTGAAATTTACTGAGATATTTCAAGAAAGAATATCATCATTAAAGCAAGTTCCCTCCATTCACATTATTTTTTTCACTAATTTTCAAAATAATATTTTCTAAATTAATTTTGAACCAATAACCCAACTCCTCTTTTTCCACAGTGATATATCACTGTTTGGATTGAAGGAATATACATTTTTAAAAAACCAATCAATCAACAGGATATATGCCTGAAGAAGCATGGGTTGCACAGCAATGACAATTAACTCCTTGGATAACAAAAAGTTAATGTTAAGACATATTGGCCTAAAGCAGTGGTTCTCAACCTTCCTATTGCCGCAACCCTTTAATACAGTTCTTCATGTCGTGGTGACGTCCAACCATAAAATTATGCAAGTGTTCTTTCACAGAAATTAAACAGAAACTGACCAATGGCATTAAGATCCATTGTTCATGATTGTATATAAATTGATTTTTTTCCAGGGTTTCTCAGTTCAGTTCTGCCTCTTGTCCCACTGAGCTGCACCACCACCTGGAGTGGCTGGCAGGAAACTGCGCTGCACTGGAGGCACTGCTGGAGCGGCTGGCAGCCAAGTGCGGGTGCCTACAGGAGGAGCAGCAACAGTGGCAACGCTCCCCCCCCCGCCAAGCTGCTTGCCCTGCCGTGATTCCTGTGAAAGGGTCGTTCGACCTCCAAAGAGGTCCCGACCCCCAGGTTGAGAACCACTGGTCTAAAGAGTTGGGATCACCAGTTATACTAGTGCATTCAGTTCTCATGAACCAATCAATGTATTTTATGCATTACAAATATGTTTCCTGGATATATTTACACATATTATTGCATATTTATTTATACATTCATTGATTTTATATACCACCCCTCACTATGATGTTTTGGGGCAGTGTGCTTTGAATGGAAAATGTTATTCAGTGAATTTTCTAAAACCTGTCAAAATTACACATGGTCCATTCAATACACATGTGAGTCTAAAGAAACAGTCCTAAATTTTCCTTTTTAGTGCTCTGCTTTCTAGTTGGCTCCATCAAAATTATTATTCAGTGGTGAATTATTACATTCTTACATACATTGTAGCTTGGTTTCTTCCATGTCTGGAATCATGCTCTTCTAGTGCTGGGACAGATGGAGCTGGGCTCTATAAAAACATTCAATTTATTATAATACATAAGAGTATAGCAAAGGCAGCAGCTAGTTCTCCATGTAACTAAAATAATCATATATTGCATGAAAAGAACAACTACAATATTGGAGGTTATTCTGCATGTCTCTCCAACCAGGTCCTTCATGCTATTTTTCTTCAACATTTTTATCATTTTAGAACCTTTGTATTTTAGCATATACTGCTAGATTAGGTATCTCTCACAATCTGACCAGTAATAGATATACCCTACTTTTACATTTCACTGATCTGCATGAAGGTAAAACCTGGGGTTTTAAGGTAAATGTAATACTCAGAAGGCAATACTTGCAGAAAAATAGCCTGGCAAAGAATATACACTGGTCTATTCTCATTTTAAAACAGTAACAGTTCTTCCAACCAAAGAACAGTGAAATATATCATTTCATTTTTCCATATTTTAAAACATCCAACATGTCAATGCATAGTACTAGGTGTTACAACAACTTTTAAAAACATACTATATAATACTAAGAACTTAACAATAAAGTATGTGAACTTTTACACTTCTGATTCTCAGTACTGAGGAGAATGCCATAAACATGGAATTTTCCACTGTTACAGAGAATTTTTAAAAATATCTATAGTGGAATTTCTAGTAGGTGAATAAGATTGCACATACACTGACATAGGAACTGCATGCAAGTGTTTGGACATCCTTCATGATCGGCCATTCATTGGATGGGACAGCAAGTATAGCCTGCCTGATTGGTGGTGATGAGTCCTAAATCCTCCCAGTACTCTTTTACCATTTTATTTATTCGTTCAGATAAGCTTTTGTGTGCATTCACACAAAAGCTTATACCTCGAATAAAACTTTAGTCTTAAGGGTGCCACTAGACTCAAACTTTGTTTCACTGAAGCTAGATAAGCAGGTAGCATGCTTCATACCCTCTAAGACACAAATATTAATTAGCTTGAACAGGCTAATTTCTCCACTAATTTCATTTGACCTTATCTAATTAGGGGGTCGTGTTAGTTATGAAAATAAACATAATAAAGATGGGAAGAGAGAAGTTGGTAGTATTTGGCAAAACATTATTGAGAAAGATCAAGAAAAGCCTGGGGACTTCCAGGATTGGGTTGTGTATTTTTCAAACATAGCTCTGATTTCTCTATATATTTATAGATTGAACTCATAAATAAACTCTAAAATCCACAAATTCAAGATTTCAAAAAGACTAACTTACATCTTCTGTGGTATATAAATCCTTTGCTGGTTCAAGGAGATTAGTTGCCTCAAGGAGGTTTTGAACAGCTTTAGAAATAACCTTCTTCACCATCAATAATCTAGTCTAATTGAAAATAAAAATTAAATACTTCAATTGTTAGTGTGAAAAAGAAGAGGGGACCTTACACCACTAACATTCTTCTAGTCAACAAGCTTGTTTAGACGTAAACCTAAAAGGGGACAAATCTCTATTTTTATCTACTGTCCTTGAAAGGTTAAAGCACTAGATTTCTTAACAGCCTAATCTCTGCGCACTCTTGCACAGTCCTTACTTTAAGTCCTATGTTTTAGCGTTCTAGATTTTTTAACAAAATGTATTTAAAATACAAACATTCATACCTACAGATCAAAAAGGAGACATCAAATATCACCCAAAATATACGGAAAATATCCATCAAAGCCATTTATAAAACATGCACCTAATAACCCCTCCAACAAAATGAGGGCAGGATGCTGTTTCTGTTGGCTGCAGAGGAAAGGACACGCAGTAATGGGTTTAAACTACAAGTACAACGATATAGGCTAGATATCAGGAAAAAATTTTTCACAGAGTAGTTCAGCAGTGGAATAGGCTGCCTAAGGAGGTGGTGAGCTCCCCCTCACTGGCAATCTTCAAGCAAAGGTTGGATACACACTTTTCTTGGATGCTTTAGGATGCTTTGGGCTGATCCTGCATTGAGCAGGGTGTTGGACTAGATGGTCTGGAATGGCCCCTTCCAACTCTATGATTCTATGATTAAGAAAATATGGATGTGTAGACATCTACCATGTGACATTTTTAAAAGTACCTCATGTTCTTTTTCTTGTTGCAACTCAACCTTTCTTTGCAAGACAAGCATCTGAAACTTTAGTGACTGATATTCCCTCTTTAAGTACAAAATGATATCTTGTGCTTCTCTCATTTTGCTTTTTTCCTCTTCTAAAGCCAGAGCCAATGCTCTATTGTTTGCTTGGAAGTTTTTCAGCTGCACAGAAGTGTCATCTGAAATAAATTGGAAATGATTTAATTTTATCATTCTTATTTCTGGAAAAACATAAGCAGAATATTTTAAAACTGATCTACAATTTTACCCTTGGAAGACAGGACTGAGGTTGATTTTCCCAAAACATATGATCTGCCCAGCTTGGCCAATCTCTGATTTCTCTTCTCTTTCATGCGTTCTTTTATGTCTTCCAGAGTTTCCTTAAAAGATTTTTTCAAGCACTTTTCTTTAGCCATGTTATGCCTTAAATACAAGAATGGAATGATGTTTTAGGATTTTTATGGAAGTATTCTTGATCTCATCTCTACAAAATTCTCACATGTAAAATCTTACTGAATTTGAAAATATCTGATGCTATTGTTTGAATAATTACCAAAACTAAGAACTGGACCCAAAGGATCTATTATACCAATGACAGAAATTTCCTCCAGTACAAGGAGGTTCCAACAGGCTGAACACATGTTTTTTCATCAGAAGGCTACTTATCTGTTCCACTTAATATTTCTGGTAAGGCCTTGGGGAAGGAGCATATATCATGGCTAAGTGCCACTCAGCACTTAACACCCATGGCGGCTGTCCCACCCCTGAGTGTTGTCTCCTGCAACCAGCTTGCCTTTCTGTCCAGCAGCCTTCCATCCCCCACTCCTGACCACCCCTTCCTCCTTCCACTTCCCTCTGAGGCTTGGAGACTGCAGATCCCTGCTGTGTGAGAGCTGCCCCTGCCAGTGAGTTCCCTTCCTCTGGGTTTCCAGCCTTTCCAGGTCCTGTGGGGAGGGAGAAGCCATCTGCAGAGTTCTTCCACCCCACTACCCGTCACTCTAACGCCCCGTTGTATTCCTGAATGCAACAAGCTTGGCCCCTAGTACTAAACACATTTGAAATGACATCACTATAAAAGGGTTGAAGTTATCCATTCTTTCTTTCTTACTTGAATTATACAACTGTTTGACACTCTGGGAAACTTGGCTCATTTGAGGAAGAGGTAGTGTATTTTTTTTCTTTCTGTGTCTCAATACTAACAAGCAATACTCGTGTACTTAAAATCAGAATCTGAAGAAGTAAATTCAAATCTGTTATCTTAGACACTACTTCAGACCAACATGGCTACCCACTTGAATCTGGTAATAATGTAGTCACTTATTAGCTGAAGGCCAAAATATACAATAAAGTCTTGTTAGATACCATGGCCAAAACTTTTCCCAAGAAGCTACAGTAGCAACTCTCTGAAACATTTTTCTTGGATGTTAACTAATGTTAGCAAAGGTCTGCTTAATCCAGCCGTTGTCAACTTTTTTCACCATTGAGTATCCCCTGAAACATCTTCAGGCTTTGAGTAACCCCAGAAGTGGTGCAACCCTGCCCTGCAGTACATGGCTGGGAAGCTTAGCTTCATGTACCTTCACCACAGGCCCCTACCCTTCCCATCTATTCCAGACCTATCATTAGCCATTCTGGGGAGGGGGGAAAGAGGATCAATATTTATTTATTTATTTAGATTTATATACCGCCCTCCCCGAAGGCTCAGGGCGGTTTACATTAAAACTAGTCAATGATACATGAAATATGACCATATATTGTCATAACACCCAATAAGTGTTTAACAAATTAAAAAATATATTAACAATGAATTAACTCCTACCCATTCAGGAAACCCAGGGCCATAAAGAAACCCTAAGAGTTCACAAAACCCTGGCATTTAATTCAGCATCTTATATCACAGCAGCTAGTGAGTTGTCCTTGGAGAGCCATTGCTAAAAGCCTTTGTGCCCCCCCCTGCCACCCGTGGGGAATGGGGTTGCCAATCCCAACTGGGAAACTCCTGGAGATTTGAGGATGGAGCCTGGGTAAAGAAGAGGGATATCATGTCACGGGGGGGGGGGGGGGTCATTCCTCAAAGCATTTGTTTTCTCCTGGGGGCAACTGATCTCTGCAGTCTGGAGATGAGTTGTTATCATCAACTCCCACCAAGAGGCTGGCATCCCTCAAAATGCATCTAATCCAATTGGTTATCAAATTACAATGACACACAGTAAACGGAATCAGAAATATAAACAAACAGGAAGGACCGGCCAAACATTGGTCATTTCGCTTAAGACTATCAGGCGACCTTTAAGCCGTGTCCCCCCCCCCCGGGGTGTGTGTTTATGTGTGATGATGATGTCCCCATTAAATCTGCGGACGACACGGCTCAAGACCGTTTGCTCAGCAACCGGGCACTCGCAAGAGAGTCTGCTCAGCGCTCGACAAACAACATGGCGGAACAGCCTCCCTTTAACCCCAGAGCGGCAGCTGGCCCCTGCAAGGACCGATACCTGTCACGAGAGCCAGCCCACTGGAAATAAAACATTCTGCGAGCTCTCGAGCCCAATCTCAATGGGGCGGATCCCAGTAAAAAAAAATACGGGCCAATGTGGCTGTCTATACCCCCCGCCCGCCGGCCTTTCGCAGCCTCCCGCCCACAAGCCACCGGCAGCCCCGCAGCCCTCGCCGGTTATTACTGTTACGAAATATTCAACCGAACCCGACCGCGCGTTCTGGCCGCTCCTCGCTCGTTCTCTGCGCGTGACCTGAGGCTCAACCGCCACTCCGTGCGCATCGCCCGAGCCCCCCTCCCCCCAGTCGCCGTTAGCCTTCGGTGATTTTCTTCCCTCCTCCGCTTTTCGCGTGTTCGAAATTGTCCGCTGCGCAACCTGATTGGCTATCCCTCCCAACGGGCAGGGAAGACGATGACGTCACGTACTTCGCACTCCGTTTCGCCTTCCTCGGCTAGTTCTTCGATTGGCGGCCGCTTTGACGTCCCGTTCGCGCAACTATCCCGCCTCGGCTCGCCGGACGGAGACGAGCTTGAAAGTGGACGTCAGGCGTGGCGACCGCATTTTCCGCCCTGCTCCGTTATCGAGTCTCGCGAGACTTCTGTGTTCCTGGGAGCGCTTGAGGCAATACACGGCCTGGGATCCCTCTTGAGGGGGGGAAAGATGCGTTTTGAGCTGCTCGTCGGAAAGAAGAGCGAACTCGAGAGTTGTTTTACTGCCGGCAGGTGCCGGTGGGGAGCCGTGTGAGTTCAGTGGCAAGGGTGCTTGCACGTGAACGCTTATGCCTTGAATAAAACTTGGTTGGCTTTAAGGGTTCCTCTGGACTCCCAACTTTCTTTTACTGCGGTCACTCTAAAGGCAGCTGATGGAATTGCCAGCCCGCCAAATTAAATGGTGCTTTCCTGTGCTAAAAATAAAAAATATGGAGCAAAATATTTTTTCCCCTCTGCTACTTAAAATGAATTGCAATTCCCGTTTTTGAAGAGAAAAAAACACATACTGGAGACACTTTGAGTAAGCTTAGTCATTTTCTCCTGATGCTACTCTTTTGGGGGAGAAGTCGGAGGAAAGGTTTCTGCATATACACAGGACCAAGAGCCCAAACTCGTGTGTATTAAAGTGGTGAATCAAATGAACAATATACCTGGGAAACTAAATTTATTTATCTGACACCAGAAGCTAAAAGCCTACCATACTTTGACATTTCTGAAGTACTCTAAATGTAACTGATACAATCTGATGTGAAATTCTAATGAGGAACTGGGATGCTTGAAATCATCAATAAGATGTATAATTTTTTTTACTTTATTGCCACATTGTCCACTGCAATTATATTTTAATTAAATTTGTCAAATAGCTAGACACTTGAGCAATTGCATTGTGTAGCAGTACAAAGTCAGAAGTCAAAATGTTACCTGTGTGAATCAGGAAAGTTATTTCTAAAGACAATTGCTTGGAAGTAGATGTTACAGGAATGTTCAAATATATGTTAGAAGAATGAATGTGGCCTGCCACGATTATAACAGTTTCCATACTATCCTGTTCTAGGAGTCTTGGGGTCAGCACATAAATATGCATGGGAGAACAGATTTTCCTCTTGACACACAACAGAGTAGTTCTCTACTATTCTGCCAGCAGAAGTCACTGTTGTCACATGGCATATAAAACGACAGAGAAATGGAGGAAAGCTGCATGGCAAGAAAGGAAAGGATGAATACATTTCAGTAATACTATTACAAATCTTTATTTTTCTAACCCATCCTCCAGTGAATCTCAGGGCAGATAACATCAGTTGGTAAAACAGTCATAAATAACATTAAAAACACCTCAGAACAGTTAAAAACATTGTAAAGTTACCTATATATCCGCCATTTAACTTGTTAATTCTGGAGAGTTTTCATTCTTTGGGTGGTATCTTTTTTTTTAATGTTTTCTCTCAATGTTTGAGCAGTTCTATCAGGAAGGCCAGCCAGGTTGATGTTATGCTATATTAAATATTATCAATGTTAAGGCAGTATGTTGCTCTGGTCTTCATGACTGTCTTGTTGTTAACTTTAAGACCAACAAAGATTTATTCACAGTGCAAGCTTTCGAGTGCAAGCACTCTTCCTCAGACTATGAACTGACCATCATGACAGTGGGAATATCATGATAGTCAGTACATTGAACAAGAGTGCTTGCACTCAAAGGCTCACACCTTTAATAAAATCTTTGTTGGTCTTAAAGGTGCCACTGGACTCTGATTTTGTTTTGTTGTGCTGCTTCAGACCAGCACAGCTTCCCACTTGAATCTGTCTTGTTTCATTGAGAATGCCGAATGTCCTATTCTATGTGTGAAAAAAATGTTTCAGTGAATCAGTAGGAATCTTTGTGTAGATTCTTTGGGTGTAGGAATATTTGGGGGAATCAATACCCACCCCCTCCCCCCGCCGCAAAATCATTCCAGGGTACAAGGCAACACATTTTTGTCATTCTTCCAGTCTTTATATTCTTCCAGTCTTCATTGTGACAGAACATGAGATGTCTTTGCTAGTAATTCTTGTTCATAATGTCTTTTGTCTCTGAAAAGGCCAGGGCCCTTATCATCATTATCCCTAATAAAATATGCAGGGTATTTCCCACAATGTGCTGGTCCTTGTTGAGAGGGCTATCTGCCCTGAAGCCCACTCAAGAATGCTGCCACCCCACCGAGACGACACCTGCCACCTCACTGCTGCTGCAGCCTCAGAAGGCTACCTGCCTTCTGCGGCCTCCTCAAGGAACAGCCATCCCCCCACGGCCACAGGAAGAGTGTTGCATGCCACCACTCACCCTCTGATTTGAGTTTGTGGGAAAAGTCCTCCTCTACTGAGGATTGCTTGAATGCTCTTCTGTCCCTCCACATGCACCATGCATCTGCCAAGCCTCCACTATGGCCTGTTGCCCGCCAGTCTCCCCACCCTTCACGCCACCAGAGCCGTGCCAACAAATGCTGGCACATCTCCAGAGATACCCTGCCCCTGACTATCACCACCATGTGGCGAGACCTGCTGCAATTGGGGGGAGGGGAGGGCAGGTGTGCTTCCGTTGCGTCCCACTACTGCTCACAAGCCAAGACAGAGAAGACACCAGCATTTGCAGACCACCACAGTGAGCACTGTCCTGAAGCCTGGTTTAAAACCGAGCTCGCTACCGCCAGCCCTCCCCCTTTGGGCCGTTGGGAAAAGGGACTGGGGGACATCCATATCACTGTCATGGGGGGAACCTTCTGGCTTGTAGCCTGCACATGTGTCCAAGGCATGTAGGTATTCTAATCACATACAGTACAGATGCCTTGCCATTATTTTAGAACAGCAGTTCTCAACCCTCCTGTTGCTGCGACCCCCACTGCCACTGCGACGGTGGCGGTGACCCAAAGGGGATCATAGGGTTGCACACACGCTGGTGATCATGGAAGGCTGAGGCGGCCAGCACTACCCCTCCTGTCTGCTGGCTGCCTCGGTCTTCCATGATCACCAGTGCATGTGCAACCCTACTACCCCGTTTGGGTTGCTGCCGTCACTAGCGGTTCTCAACCCTTTTTTGGGTCGCTGAGTCCACTGCCTCGACGACGCCCCTGGGGTCGCTATTTTAGAAACTGGTGGATGAAATGTGTGCATCATTTTTAGTTTAACATTGAAGCATGCCTCCACTATTAATCCAAAAAAAAATTGTGACATGGATATCAATAATATGGGGAAATGTACTACAACATTTCATAGCAAGTCTGAGGGGAGGGGGGGCATGCTGTCTATCAATCTAGTGTTAAAAATCAGAATAGCAATCTTACCTCCATCAATAGTGCAGGTATGAACAAAACAGAGAAATGTTAAAGCACTTTGAGAAAAGATAGACGACAATACCAAAATAAGGGCAGTACATAAACTGAAATAACTGTCTGCAATCTTTTTAATGCCAGAATTTACACTTCAAGTGAGAGCGAAGTGTAAAAATGATCATCTTGAGGACAAAAAAATCAGTCTTTGAAACAGAATCTTTTTAAAAAGCCCACACAATAAAGCTACAGACAAAGGCAATGAATACAGAGAGTCTGGCCTATTCAAATTCCTTGTTAGAGTCACAGCCTTGGTTTAGACAGAAAAGGAAAACAGCACTACTGAAGTTCTATTGCTGCAGTTAGCATCAAAAAGGCCTGGGTCACAGCTGACTGCTTTTGAAAGGTCTGCTCTTGGTGAACACAGCGCAGTCCTGAGAAATTGACAGGGACAGTCATTTGATTTGAGCACCTTCTAATAACTAGGGCCTTCCAAGATAAAAAAAAAATGTAGCTGGAAGGGGGAAGATCACACGAGGGGAAAAGAGATGACAGAGAAGAATTAACGCATTTCCTGAAGTCTGTCTAACCCAGCCATGTGGCTCAGTGTCAAGATCTTGGTGGATATCTTTTCTCACCTCTGTGCCCCAGACTCAGGATGTAGCTGGGTAAAGCAGTGCATCCATGACCAGCAATATTATCACTGCAAAATAGACGTTTAGTGTTTCTAGTATGGGTATTATGTGGAGAGACAACCAGTTTATAGCAGTAGTTATGTGACCTGATCCTATAGACCTCTGGGATTTTCTGTTGAGCGGGAGAGTGGGAGGGGGAAGAACAATAATTTGCTATTATGTTATGCCTCAAGTCAGTTGCAATGCCATATCGAAACAGGTGTGCTCTCTCCCCCACTTTGCTTGCACAAGAGGCTTCTATAATGCTGCTGACACATGTCATTTTATGTGCTGATTAGCTATGCTTCTCTTTAGAATTAGATTGCTAACCTGGAATACAAACAAGCAGAGTAAAGATTGAAAGCCATTTATATAATGTTGGCCTTGGTGCCTAAAGCAAAAAGTCAGAAGTATGCCTCTTCCTCTGGATTTGAAATAGCCTCTCTTTTTTTTATAACACAGATGCAGGAAGGAAAATTTCCCCTCTGGAACGTATGGTTCAAAGCAACTTCTTCATATTGCCGTATGGTCAGGTTGGCTCTGACCTTGTGCTTTGACTAAAGCGTGACCTCTGTTATAGTTGTAGGAGTTATATTGCCTACAGAGACAACAGTTTGTGGTTTCCTGGTTTTGCCGCTAATCTACCTGTGTAGACTTTAAGATGAGTCTTTGGCTACTCACAACCTAGATAACAATCATTGTTAGGAAATGTGGACTCCAAAAGAGATCAGTGCCCTAATAACACTGCATTGTTGAGAAAGGTTTTTAAAAAGTGTGCCTTTCTGCCAGTCTTGTCCTTTCTTTGTCGTAACATTTAGAGAAGAACTGTCAGCAGTTATATGTTCTAAGCAGCTTGGCAACTAGTAAAGAGAGATGGCAAGCAATAACTGATCTCCAGCTGATGTCAAATTAGTTTATGGCAAGGTTTTTGATTGACAGAGCAGCTGAACACTGGCAGTATTTTTTTCCTCTCTAGTCTCTCTTTTTATCACTGCAGTCTTATAAAGTTCTATTGTTCCTATTATTTTAGCTTCTTTGTAACATGTATTATTATTATGAATGTCTGGAATTTCTGTCTCTCAAAACATCAAGATAAGTTAGGTCATCAGAGTGAAATTAGTCACCAAGAAATACTCTTGTTCATTAGATGAAGTATGTTTATAGTTATGGCAGATCACTTGAATGCCTGTCAGTCGAGTTCTATATTTGAGTGAAGGTTTAATTCTTCTCCTCCTGGTTCTTTAACACATCAGCACTTTGAGGCCTGCTTTTAAAGTGATGTCCATCATACACCCCTTAAAGGCTGGAATCGCCCTTGAAAATGGCCCTGACACCTCCCCACTGCCTGTTATTGACAGAAACCAAGACATGAAACCTGACAATACTGTTGTGGTTGTCTTGCAATAACTACTGAGGGCATTTGTTTCTTAAAGCTACTGGCACTGCTATCATTTTGGAGAGTTTTTTTTCCAAAAAAACACACTATTTTTTATTTTTATTATTCTTTTATTTTAGATTTCGGGAGTGGGGGCAGTTTGGAAACCTGTCTTTTCTCAGGTTTGATGAAATATTTATTTTGCTTTTCTGGGGTCCCAGTCTCTGAATTTAAGTATCATATATTACAGTTACTGATATAGACATAGAGTCCTGTTACCTGTGAAATGATATAATTCTAAAGTAACAATCCTGTAAAGCTTCTGTAATCTGAATTGCCTTTTGGTGGTGATTTTTAGATCCATGGGTTCATAGACCAGGACACTGGGAGTTCATTTCAGCTCTTTATTGTGACCCCAGCATGATGGTACAAGAAGGCAAACTGAAACGAAACTGAACAACCCACCAAAAATCCCAACATATATACACATATACAACAAAATATCTTCCTGCCAGCATGTGCTAGTGATCAGTTTCACTTTAAACTGATTGGTTCCAGCCATCGGGATCTAGCCGAGCACTGGCTAATTGCCGTGCATGCTTTCAATTCTGACTTGGACCTCAAGCTTGGTCCTCGGAGGGTTTACAGAGACCCCAGTGATCTTTCATTTCTCCCAAAATAATTTAAAATATTAGCTATTTCTGTTAAATGATTTGAGGGAAATGTTTTTCATATGCAGCAATGGAAAATACCATTTGGATGTTAAATATGGAAGTAAAGGTTATGGAAAATTATTTTACTCCATGTGAAATTAGACACATTTTTCATGGGTTCTCTGTAGGAGAAAAATGATATTTGGGAGGCTGAGATCCCTTTTTAGTCTGCTCTCAAATACCAAAGAGCATTTACAAGAAATGCTCACTTGGTGGAGCTAGATTATTCTCTAAACAGAATGTCCTTTTCAGTATATTACCTGAAAGATCAATTGCGGGGCTGACAGGATGGTGAAACCATTTTCACTGTAGACTTGTGAGATATACTTCAGAAGTATGTATGGAAAATACTTAACAAGTGACTTAAACAAATATGAAGGCATAATTAGAATTTATACAGTTTCTTTATTACTTTCCTACACAAGCATTGACTCTGTCTTTTTTAAAGGTAAAGGTAAAGGTTTCCCCTGTGCAAGCACCGAGTCATGTCTGACCCTTGGGGTGACGCCCTCTAGCGTTTTCATGGCAGACTGAATACGGGGTGGTTTGCCAGTGCCTTCCCCAGTCATTACCATTTACCCCCCAGCAAGCTGGGTACTCATTTTACCGACCTCGGAAGGATGGAAGGCTGAGTCAACCTTGAGCCGGCTGCTGGGATTGAACTCCCAGCCTCATGGGCAAAGCTTTCAGACGGCTGCCTTACCACTCTGCGCCACAAGAGGCTCTTCTGTCTTTTTTACTGATAGACAAACTACACTTTTGCACTAGTATGAATGTTAATGAATGTTAATGTCCCTGTCTGGAACACTATCTTATTCTATGATAGTTTATGGCAGCAGTGTGGTCACCAAACTCCAGGTGGGGCCTAGAGATCTCCAGGAATTACAACTGTCAGAGGCATTAAAACATCAGGAGATAAAATGAAAACACAGCACATTCTAATGTTATTAGGATAACAAGAGGTAAGAATAAAAATTAACAGGAATATAAAAAGCAGCAGATATGCAAGATGAATTTAAAATGAATCAAAATCATCATGATGGTGGGGAAGAACCATTTATCCCTAAGTCTAAGACAGGGGTGGGCAAACTGTGCCACTCCAGATGTTCATGGACTACAATTCTAAGAGAACAAATATGTCTTTACTTAGCACTGGAAAAACAATATCCAGCACCATGTATCATAGGCAAGGGCATTCCAAGGCTGAGGTACAGACTGGGCCAATGGCAAGACTAATAGGTCCATCAATCACACCAGCCAGCACAGGCATCCACAAGAAGAAGAGGAAAAAAACCAACCAAGGGCTGAGGGATGTGGCCCTACTCTGAAAGGATGGGGCTGCCCAAGGACTGAATTTCACAGCAAATTCCTTTGCTGTTTCTCTGACATCTCCAGCCTTCAGGTGTTTGGGGTTTTATTTTATTTTTTTTTGGGGGGGGGGGAGCAGGGTAAGGTGATCCTGAATTTTCTACTTTTCTACTGAGTATGCTATGCTTATGATTGCAGCCAACAAACTTTACTTGAAACTTTACTTGCAGCCAGGGAAAGAGTGTTCTTTATTCCTGGGGCTGAATTCTGAAGGGAAGTTAAGCCAATACCATCCTTCTGCTTCTTTTCTAACAACCCAACAAAACCTGCTTTTAAGAAACTTGGTTAATTACATGTTCCTAATCAGCATCCTGTGCTTACAGAATACTTCTTCCTTAATTAGTGTATGGCTTACCTTACTTTGTTGCAATTTTATTTATCTTCACTGCAGGATGAGAACAAAGATAGAAATTCTAACCTCTGTCATCATGCATTGTATGTGAACTGTCTCTAACATAAGAACCATGCCTGATTTATAGTATCAAGTGTCTTTTACCTCAGTTCATCTCTTGCCCTCCTTTTCTATACTTGCAATTTCTGAACCCTCTCAGAATCAGTCCCATGCAGCAATCTGATCTGTATATAGATCACTGCATCCAAATCCTGCCTTTTGAAAAAGGGCTGCAAATTCCAGGATGCCTGTTTGTATGTTGTACAATCCAGATCCTCATTCAGGCTCCATCTGAGGGTGTTTGTCCAAAAACCCAATAGAGAATTAGAAACCAAGAACTAGTTAACTTGAGTTATTTGATTGAGAGGAAGCTGGAAACTCAGCCAAACTTGAAATTAAACATACAAGTTTGTTGAAATTATTACTTTTGAGAAGAATATTCTATTAAGATTGTACAATATGAGTGAGATTTAGTTCTTACAAAAAGAATCACATAACTTCCACTGATGATATGGACAAGATTTCCTAATTAATTTTACAACCACAAAAATACATGAATATTCAAACTCAGTTTTCTTTTCATGCTGCACTGTTAATATAAGTGTGCATATTAATACACCAATGTCTTATTAGTTTTGTTTCACCTCCTCCTTTCTGTGTTTCATGTCACCTAAACAATTGTTGCCATCTGGATGGCAATCAGCTTTGAGTCTTGATAGCTCGAGGGCTTTCAAAGTGAATAGTTTTCATTTATTCTACCCCTGCAAGAAGTCACATTGCTATTGGAATATTAATGCTTGTTTGCTCCAGCTCTTTTATTTGGCTCAAGTTGAATAAAAAAAACAGATCTTTGATTTAATAATAGTACTCTAAGAGGAGTACCTTCAGGCCTTCATTTCACATGACACTTTAACTTACTTACAAACATGGGAATCAAGTTCTTTGCCTCCCTTCTTCTTTTTTGTTGCCCTCCAAAGGTTTTTACCAGATACAACTGTCATTGGTTGACGCATACCTTGTTGCCCAGGCAAAAAGGCAGTTAATCAGTCAGCAAATCCCTGTTCTCTGCATATTTGGTCGGCTGCAGATGTAGCTCAATTATACCTGGCACTTGAGTGGTTCACAAGAGGACATTCAAATGCATGTAGATTAATCAAACAAATCCATTTTGCAAAATTTAAAAGTATTAGGGAGAAAGCTCACTGAACAAATTCAGGAATTAAGCTAGTTCTTGTTTCTGACAGCTGCCCATGAGCTTGGAGTGGGATGTATGTATAGAGCCTAAGTGTGTACAGATATGTTCAGGCTGAAGTGAATGTGTGGCCTCTGAAAAGTTTATTTGGGAGCATAAAAGTTGAGTTGAACGTCTCAACTGAGCAAGCCAAGCTGTAATGCTTTTACAACTTGGATGCTTTTTTTCTCTATTCTTTTAGAAATGGATACCTAAATTGATTTAAGTTTGTCTATATGAGAGCTTCTCCCATTTGTGGTTCATACTTTAGCATACAACTGTTACTGTGAGAGGCCTCCAGGAGAGAAAAAAGAAACTTGTCTGAAGGTTTCTTATGTATCCTCACATATTTTCTGGGCATACATACACGAAGCCTAACTTCTTTGCATCTGCTGTGCAGCCCAGAGGCCCCGGGCAGGCTGTATGCAGCTGTTCTGGATTGCTTTGACATTTCCAAAAGATAAAACTAGCACAGCCACAACCAAACAAAATCCCTTCCAAACAGAAGCAAGCTTAGTAGCATTTACCCATAATAACATTTAAACTAGTAGCTTCAGATCAGGTTCTTGTTGAAGAATGGATAGCATTTCATAATTCTCAGAGTCCTTCTATTTGAATTACATTAACCTGTGGATGCCATCTGTGGATAATTGATAGCCATCTATGGATGTCTAAAACAAAAAGTAAGCAGCATAAGCTCATCTTCCTCATTATTATTTTATTGGCCATGCTGTCCAAGGATGAATTCAGACACATACACACACACTCTCTCTCTCAGAGCATGCAACTGCTGCAATTATACTATTGTTTAGCTCCATGGGTGTACAGAATAATTTTAGCAGAAGCATTTCTGTCATGGAGAGTTCACCATCTAAGTCTGAGACTGTGAAGACAATGTTAGGGGAGAGAGAAGGGTGGCAAAACACTGGAGAGACAGGAAGAAAAGGCTAGAAAGGTTATAAATGTGGACAGAAACTGCCACATGTCCATAGGTTTCATTTTAATTAAGGATGAGGACAAAATACTAAGCTTAAAAACTTCATAGAAGCATTAGGTAGTAACTTGCATGAATGAATTTCAGTCACAGATAAAATTCAGTGGTTTATTTAGTTTACGGCGTATTTGTCATTCAAGGAACTCAAAATGGCATATATTGTCCATCGTTCCCCATGAACAATCCTGTCAGTTGGTTTAGCCAGGGTCCCCCAAAGTGGCACCCATGGCCTCCATGACACCCACCAGTACTTCCTTTGCTGCTTTCAGATGATAGATGGGTTATTGTAAGCCCAGGTTTCTTACAGGCAGCTTTCATTCATATAAAAGGCTTTCCACTGGAGGATGAGGAGGATAGCAGATACAGATCACTTTTAATGGCACAAAAGAAAACTCAAATACATACAGATAAACACAGCTCAAATGAATGTTCAAACAAATATATACAAAAGTACCAAAGCACAATTTATGATTTTATTGTATTGGCAACTTTGGACATTAGAGCATAATTCTTCTCACTAAGTATGGCATCGATCATTTGTAGTTCATTGCTACAATTCGATCTTAACTATATAATCCTGAATAAAACTACATTGGCTAGAGAAAGCAGGACAAGCTAGAATAATGTGAGGAAGGGTGTCAGGACCATCGCAACCATGCAATCAAAGTCTTTCCGCTTTTGGAATTTGATGATACCTGGTACGGGTCAAGCTCAAAAGAAAGATGTTCAACCTGTTGGACCAATGTCTGGTGTAGAAAGAAGGAGAGAAGAAGACCCTGCAAGGGGCAGCAAGAATACTGTTAGGTAATGTGTTAGATATGATAGTGAGATATGATAGTGTTAGATATGATAGTTAGGTCAGGACTTTCTCTCGTCTATCCTCGTCATTCCTTGTCTATCTTCAGATTGCTACTCTTAGGGGCAATTTCCTACTTCTTCTCAGAAGCCACAGTTCCAGTCTATCTATCTCTCTTAGTTAGGCATGTAGTCAGCTCCTATCTCTATCTCTCCTCTGCACTATCAAGTATAGTAATTCTTTAATAAAACTTTAAGGTAAAGGTTTTCCCTGTGCAAGCACTGAGTCATGTCTGACCCTTGGGGTGACGCCCTCCAGCGTTTTCATGGCAGACTCAATACAGGGTGGCCTTGCCAGTGCCTTCCCCAGTCATTACCGTTTACCCCCCAGCAGCAAGCTGGGTACTCATTTACCAACCTCGGAAGGATGGAAGGCTGAGTCAACCTTGAGCAGGCTCCTGGGTTCGAACTCCCAACCTCATGGACATCGCTTCAGACAGCATTTCTGCTGCTTACCACTATGCGCCACGAGAGGCTCATAAAGCTTTACCTATTCTTAAATCAGGGTGTGCAACCTTACTGTCTTATTTACTCTGCTAACACAATCTTGCCAAAAGTCATGCCTTCCTTGCCTGAAAAGATTCCAAAGAGTGAAGGTAAAAAAGCAGAATTTTAAAGATAGAGCAGTGCTTCTCAAGATTCCATTTCTTGAGAAAGTTCTTCTTTCTCTATCCCTTTCCCACTTAAATGTGGATTCTCATGTTTTTGTCATCATATGAGTCCAGTTAACAAGTTTCCTATATTTATCACCATAGAAAACAAGAGCTGTTAGAAAAATAGGATTGTGCTAAACTCAGTTACAGTAGAGTAGAATATGAGATAAGCATGCCTCTACCAATATATGGCATGGGATTGTATGGTCTCCTACAATGCCAGGTAACGTCCTATAGGTAACCTGTGCTTCCTGTAACTGCTCCTTTGAGTGGCAGGAGATTAAAAAAACAAAACAAATTGGTGTTCTGTGTGGCATGATGTCATTTCCAGATTTTCCTGGAAGTGACATCATGTCAAATATAATGATGGCACCCCCATCTCCCATTGGATGTCAGCCATTGACTGGCAACCCTAATCTGGCATCAGATTGTTAATCATGGTCTCTCAGGGATCAGTCAAGGTGCCCTTAATTATATAAGGCAGAGGTAGTCAACCTGTGGTCCTCCAGATGTTCATGGACTACAATTCCCATGAGCCCCTGGCCGCATTTGCTGGTAGGGGCTCATGGGAATTGTAGTCCATGAACATCTGGAGGACCACAGGTTGACTACCCCTGATATAAGGAACTGATTGTGTTACAATGCTCTGACATATTATGAGATCCCTGTGTATCTAATAGTTTCATATTTAAGGTTACAATTACTCTTTTTGAACAAGACAGGCAGAGAAATGAATTGTCTTCCATAAGAAAGCAAACGTTTAACAAATTATCTTTAAAAATGCTTAGTTTTGCTATGAAGATCCTGTTCTCAGTTTCTGATTTGTGTCTGGTAATAGTCAGCAGATTTTTCCTTAAGAAAAATACAGATTACCATTTGCAGAATTATCCTTATTATACATAGATATAATCATAGTATTGACTGATTACAAAGGCACTTGAAAGTTGTTACACAGATGGAACTTTAACTGCATCAGACAGTGTATAAAGAGCCCTGAGGAGGGTGAGAATAAATGTTTACAGCCACGGTTAGCAATGCGAATGTGAAATACAAACTCAGAGCAGTAGACATTGTGACGATTGATGTCCTTGCTTCCCATAACACTTTTTAACAATTACTACCCAGTTAATAGTTCTTGAGATTTTACCAGTCAAATAACTGCTTGTTATCTCTAAAAGCCGGAAGATGGAGATTTAACTGCCAAGTTCATTAGCTTTCATATTGGTGCTTTCCAGATTAGATTTAGAGGCATTGACTATCAAGTCTCAGGAGGTCATGAGTAAATGAGAATACTTTCAACTCAAACACCGTTACAATTAATTTACTCCTGAAAATCTGTAAGCCAGCTCTAAAGGCCAATAAAGTGTTTCAAGCAGCCATAAGAACATTAGTTAGTCTTAATGAGAACAATATTGACTACTAATGCACTGAGGAATACGTTAAGACTTTGATTTTGTAGCAATCATTTATTTGCAAGGATATTGAAAATGGGACAGATAATGTAAAGGGCCTAAGCCTTAACAACCATACTCAATTTGTTTCAGGACCTCAGAGTCAAGCTCCACAGTAGATTCGCACCATCAGTCAGAAGATAAGCTTCCCATCTAATGTTGTAGACTCTCTGGTCTAAAATTGTTCCAGTCAGGGTAATTTGGCTTAGCCTGATGGGCAATTATCAAGATTGCAACTCATATGCCTCAGCAGGGCCTAGGCCTTTATGTCCTTCTCTTCCTACCAGATTCTAGCAGATAATGTACAGAGATGTGGGTGAAAAATGGTACCTCATGACTGCCATCATTGTTAGCTAGATGCCAGGTATAGATATGCACCAGAACTAGGCAGTAGAATCCTGAAGAAGCAAGCTGGAATATACCTTTTAAAAACTTTCCTCTAAAATTTCTTTGCAAATAGCTAGCCCAACATGTTCACTGGTGTGATAGTTTTCTGTTTGGTGAGAGTCTTTTATATTCAGTATCATCATTAAAACAAAATGGCAATCTCTGTGCAATCTGGATGGTTCTTACCTTTTCCCTCACCTTTTAAACCATTCCTTTTAGCTAGTATATTTATAGATCTCCTTTCAACTAAAACCCTGGAAATTGTAATATTAAAATGAGCTAAGAAAGACTTCCTGCTCCATAGGGTCTTTGGTATATTATCACTTTTAAAAGTTAGTACAAGCCTGGTAGCTGATGTATAGTTGGGTAAATAAAGAATTGAAATCAAATCAATAAACGATTGATTGTTCTTAGTTAATGCTGCCTGTTATCAAACTGTTATATATGTTCAAACCAGTATGCTTATTTACAACGTACTGTTTCATGAAAGTTCCATGTAAGCTGCCCTGAGTCACAAGGGAGGGCGGTAGATAAATATAAATAAATAAATATCCCTGGATGAGTCACCAGCTAAGGCTGTACTGGCTTACTATGAGATCATTAGTTCTATTGTGGATTTAGTAAAAATAACACACACTGATAATAATTTTAAAGAAACCTATTTTGGGTTCGCTTCTGAATGTTGGGTCCATAAATAGCCTGCAGTGACTTTAGCAACATCATTGCTGAGTGACGCAGAGCAATTCAACATTTTTATTTCTATACTGCAATCATCAGTCTCATCAATTTGTGATCCAAGAAAAATGAATTCTTGAACACATTTGATCTGTTCACCATCAATTGTTATTGTGACATGGTTTTTTTGCTGCGGTCATTATTTTTTCTTTTTAATGTTTAAGAAGAAGCTTACTTCATTGACCTTTGTAATCAGCTGTTCTAGGCCTTTCTTAATTTCTGACAGGAGGGTATTGTCATCAGCAGATCAAAGATTATTTATATTCCTCCCTCCAATCTTAATTCCAATGTTTGATTCTTTGAGTTCAATCTCCCTCATAATGATCTCAGCATATGAGTTAAACAGGAAAAGGGAAAGAATACAACCTTGGTGCACTCCTTTCTCTGTTTTGACCCAGTCAGTGTCACCAAATGGTGTACACACAGTGGCTTCCTGGTTTGCATAGAGTGACTGCATCAGTTGCATCAAATGCACTAGCACCCCCAAATTTTGCAGGGCATCTCACAATTTGTTGTGACCCACACAATCATAAGCTTTCTTGTATTCAATAAAGCAGATGTAGACTTCCTCTGATATTCCTGTGACTTTTCCAAAATCCAGATTTGCTATGTGATCGAAAGCCAGCATGAACATCTGATAATCCTCTTTCAGTGGCTCAACCCACCACATAATACAAATAATTCTTGCATAATACAAATAATTCTCTTTCAGGCATCAGTGGCTCAGCAGCCCACTAGGCCACAATTCTGACCAGGTCTAGAGATCACCCTCATCCAGAGTCTTTGCAAGTAGCCTCACACCTACTAAGTGGTTTCCTACATTTGATGAGAGGGGACCACCCCAGGACTCCATCGGTTTCACACCTGCTTTCCTTGCTTCCCCCTGTGGGGTTCTTGGGTGGGTTCCAACCCACACTAGGCCATGGTCTAGCCTCCCCTGACAGCTTCCAGGTACCCATCATACCCACCCCAGAGCTGGAAGTTGGGTGGTCAATGATGCCCCAGCCGAGAACGTCCACCATGGCCCAGCCAGGTTACAGCCAGGCCCCTCAGGGATCCACAGTTCCACCGATGTTTGCACCCCTGGGGGGTGGCTAGCAACTCTAGCTGCTGGTCTGTCACTTTTGCATTTGCTGCATCTCTTAAGTGTCTAGTGTCATGATGTTTTCCTGCTTTCTGCCATCCAGTGATGTGGTATCGTAATCTAGAGATATTGTGATTTGAGGGCACAAATGTGGATTCTGATAAACCCGACAGTTTACATTTCTCAGAAAAAAAAAAAATATATATATATATATATATATAGTGCTACCATCTTGATTGTTCTAAATCAATGAGCCCAGCAATGAATGGATTAAAGGGATGAAGACTAAGAACACTAGGAATTGAACTGGTTATGAGCAAACAGTCTTTTTACAGTATTTAAAAGAGGAAATCTGCACTTGTGAAGCATACAATTGTTCTGCTGAACTTGCATAATACAAATAATTAATCAACAATACTTAATGTTTATACTCCATTAAGGGTAACAAAAGCAGTCTTTTGTTTCATGAAGACTTTGACATATCATTTGGTGAAAGGGTAACATACCTCTCCATAGAGCACTTTGGATTTCCTTTTCTAACTCTATGCTGAATTTCAACTGAATAAATTAGTAAATTTATCATTTTTCCTCTAATGGTGTCATGTGGACAGTTTGATGAAATAGCTCATTATGGTCAATGAAGTGAAATATGAGTTCCATCAGCACATTTTCATTAAACAGGGCTACTGGAATTAGTTTGCTGTTATCAAGGACCGTGGGATACAAAAATAAAATTAAGCAAGCTATTAGCAGATAAATTTGACGAATGTCCCAACAGACTTAAGAGCGTTGTCCACCAAACTCTGTTGCTATACAAGTCTCTGTTGAATGAATGAGAGCTGAACTGAAGCAGTGCCTGTTGGACCATGCCTTCAGGAAACAACTGTCACTGTGAAACACAGAAGGTTTATTATGTAATATAAATTGAGGAACATTCCTATTAATAGTTTATAATGAAAGAATTACATTTAGTTCCGATTCCTAAAACACACGAGTGTTCTTAAATGCTGCATTCCTCTTGCACTGTAACTTTAGCCTCAGAAGTTTACATCGGGAATTGTTGATACTTTAACATCAGAAAGTAAGACATCAAAACGTTCCCTAGAGTTTGAATTTTTTTAAAAAATCAGATTTTAGTTCAGGCTTTCTCAACCAGGGTTTCATGAAACCCTGGGGTTTCTTAGTGGTTCTGGAAGGGTTTCTCAAATGGGTGGGAGTTAATTCATGTTTAATGTATTTTTAAAATTTGTTATATATGTCAATCTGCCTCCCCTCCCAAAATGGCCAATGATGGGCCTGGAGGGAATATGAAGGGGAGAGCATGTACAAAGCTATGCTCCCCAAACATATTCTGCATGATCGTGCCACTTTCAGGGGTTTCTCAACAGTAAACAAGTTGAGAAAGGCTATTTTAGTTTATAAATGTAGAACTGTACATGTCTCAGGACCCTCACTCATAACACTGTTCTGTAGCCATAGATACATTCTGCATTAAGGGTTAAATTAATAATGAGCAAGGTATATACTGCTCATTATATTCCTACTTTGAAATTTGTGCTTAGCTTTGACACTCATTAGCAATGCATCCCTAAAAATATTTTTTTCTGGGGGTAAGCATCACTGAATTACCCTTAGTAGGATCCTAATCAAACCTGCTTATGGTTGCTCTTTAAATTCCTTTGGGTCAGTCACATCATGTTCTTAGTCTATTTTAAAGGTTTGTGAGGTAAAGTGGGATAACATTGTTGAGCACTATGCCAAGTTCTTTTGTATTATTTTTAAGTGAGTGAATATAAATGCTGGTGTAAAGTGGGGAAACAATGTACTGATAAAACATGAAATCATGGAAGGTAGTAGGTTGGAGCCTATTTTTCATTCCTTTTGCACAAGGGGAATTTCCGCTCAGTCGGGATTTCCCCCTAGTGCTCTTGGGGTGTATTTCCCCAAAGGTTCACATAATCCAAGGAACAGCATTCTGGGAAGCACAGCAGGCTGCAGCAGGGACAAAAAAAAGTTTTATTGAGTCAACTCAGTTTAGTTTACAGTTAAGGGTCCAACCTAATGGAATTAGTACATGTTAAATGGAAATACTTGATCTATAAGTAAGTATAGAGGGACTTTCTACATTTTATATGTGTATTCCTCATTTTGCATTTAATTATTTAACCAGCATTATACAGATCAAAGAATCAAATGAAACTGTGATTTTATCCCCTTGGGAAAGTTGAACCATTTAAAATTAATGAACGCTTTTCACAACTAG
This sequence comes from Paroedura picta, assembly GCF_049243985.1. Lineage (NCBI taxonomy): Eukaryota > Metazoa > Chordata > Lepidosauria > Squamata > Gekkonidae > Paroedura > Paroedura picta. The sequence goes on from NC_135379.1 coordinate 33,391,458, forward strand.
GCGATAATGGGTTTTGTCGAATAGTCTGTGTTCATGTATAAAACGGTTGTGAGATAATTAGACAAATGAGAGATCATGTAGCAGTTATTAGGAAAAAGACTAACCCAGAAAAAGGCCCAAGCAGGAAAAAAGTATGTAATACCCAACAGCAATCATATATTTTCTGGGAAAGCAATAAAACCCCCACAGTTTGGGTTTGTGGAAAGAAGGAACAGAACCAAGACATGCTGGGACTGTGGTATTTCACATGACTGAAGAAGGTCAGAAATGACGAATAAATTCAGAGAGCTAAACTCTGAATCCTCAGCAGAAAGATTTTCAGCATAATGTTATCCCAACCACCCCCCTTCAGGCAAGATCGTCAAACTGGGGGGATGTGGCCAAGTACCCTTTCTTTTGGGCACAAGTTCTGTGTTCTTTTAAAATTATCCCCTAAACTATGGCAAAGCCTATATGTATGTGTATGTGTGTTGTGTGTGTGTGTGTGTGTGGGGGGGAACGGGTCAAAACACTGATTGTCAATCATAGGAAAATGTATCAGACCACCCACCCACGTCTGCAAAGCATTAGGATGGCCAGCCCTCCAGCATGGAATCCCATGTTGAGACCTAAAGTAACAGCATTGTTTCTCAGTAGCAATACATGAAAGTTTTGTTTCCCTGGATGTGGAGTTGTTGCAGATTTCATCTAATGATCCCCCTCCCCCAAACAGCCAACAGTGAATCCATGAACAGATCTGATGGTGGTGGAAAACCACCGGAGAAAACTAGATAGAAAAGCAGATGCCAAATTATAGGACATCTCCAAGGAATTAAAGAGGTTTTGGGAGAAACGTGTCAATCTTTAAAAATCATTGCCTTGGAAAGGTTGGGATTTGTCTGGCACATTGTTGTTCATTAGAGTTGATTGTGGCAGGATTTGGGAACTCTTGCTTTAGCTGTACATGGTCTTATTGATGTTATTTCTGTGTTGCAGGAAGACAGCTTTTTGTTGTTTGTTCCTATGTATATTTATGGGGTTGCAGGGAATAAAGGAACTTTTAAGCCACTTTGAAATGTACTTTTGTTAATGGTGTTACATTAACAGGGCTGCAAAACTTAAACATTATATAGCACAGCACTTGGAAACATTGTAGTCAGACAGTGCAATGCGAGTCATTGAGGCGATAATCGTGCGGAAAACATGAAGAAGCAAGCTTGCCAGATGCAAGAAGCAAGCTTGCTATAGCTGGAAACAAGCCGTTTAACAATACATAGGAAAGCTTCTTTCCCCACCTTGAGCCCTGTTTTCTAGGTTGCAGATATTGGTTCAATGAAAGTCACCTCTGGGTCATGTTGTGAAGAAGCACTAACTTGGGGTCTATCTTGGGACACACCTGTGCATTGATTAGCCTGCAGTAACTTACCCAATTTTTAAAGTGCTTTAATGTCTGCCAACATGTTTATATTCTGTGGCATGATCTTCTTGAATACTTATTTCTTGTATTTGCCCTCTTCAAGCACATCTTCATGAGATTGCTCTTCCAGAGCCACCCAACATTCATTCTGGTGACCAACCATGTGCTGCTCTGCCTCACTCTGGCCAATTATGCATGAGATGGGTGCACTGGGCCAGCGCTTGCATTTCAGCAGGGCAAATCCCTGAAGACTCATGATATCACCATAAGCCCGCCCCCCTCCCAGCCCTGGCCCACGTCAGGGCCTCTGATGCCCCGGAGGAGGCTGATTTTTTCCCCCAGCATTCCTTTCCTTAATGAGGGCACCATCAGACAAGCCGGGCCTGAGCGTATGGTGTCCCTGAAGGGTCACAAAATGCCCCATTTGGCTTCACAGCATCGCAGAGCCAAACAAGGTCAATCCCTTAATGGTGGGATAGCATTGCTACGCCACCCACCCTTGTGTTGGGATACCCCCACCCCTCACCACTGCCACCACCACTGTGTGGCACGAGGGAACCTACCTGCCCTGGAGTTGTGCATGCGCACGGAAAACCCTGGGGTGGGCCATGTGCACCAGTGGATTTTGTCCCCTGTGTATACTCAGGATGTGGCACTGTGCCCCACCGTGCTGAAGTACCGGTGATCCAGTACCGGTGACCCAGCACTGCTGTCACCATGAATAATAGGCCTCTGTTATAGCATTCTCTCCACTACATCATTCAGCAGTACAACACTGCGTCATTTATTCTTTGCATTGGCCTTGTGTTCTTTGGGTTGGCCAACTATTTGGCAAGTGACAACTTGTTAACAGGTCTCTTCTTGTCACCGACCACTGGGTTGTTCAGTAGAAATTATTTTTATTAGCTCACGGCCCCTCCCCCAACGGACAGAAGATCTTGGCTGATTTTTGTTGCCTGCCTGAAATTCCTGCCTTTAACCCTGATGGGCTGGGTTGAGAATACATGATAACCCACCTGCCCTCATGGTACTGTGCCTCATGAACCCATCCTCAATGGCATATGGAAGTTCACTTGCAAACGCCACATGGCCAACATGGTTGGTTGAGGCATGCTTACCATCAGTGCTGGTTGTTTCCTTCTCTAAGTAAAGCTTCCTTTTTAGATGCTCTTCTATAAATAACCACTGCTAGCTATAGCTGTGATGCTGGATCACATTTCCCTGATTGGATTCTGTAAGAATGAGCAATGCTGGTCGCTAAGGGTACTTGCTGGTCAATAATGTATCACTACAATTTGCCACCAGAATAACAAATGGAGCTATAACCATGTTGTGTGATTCAATGAATTAATTTATGTGTTTGAATACAGAATGTTACACATACCCCTTTCCCAGCAATTTACTAGCCACAAGTGAAACTACTTTTGGCAAATGCTGTGTATCAGAAACAAAAATGCCAGTTCGATTTTATTTTGAAAGCTGTCCGTGGTAGGCTTTGAAGACTTGGAGATACGTCATAAAACTAAGATTTAATGGACCTGTTCTCCACAATTGTATTCTCTGGATTTTTATTGGTACACTGGGGTTCTTGAGTGCCAATTTTAATTAGAGCTTTTGTAATGGAATCTGGTTTACCAGGACCCAGACGGAAAAGACATTCGCTGCAGTTTGATCCTCGCACTTTAGCTTTAACATGGGAAGTATTTCAGCCGGAGGTAAAGCAACCTTCTGTTCAATTTCTGTGCACCATTCCATCTGCCCCTTTATCTTTTATGCTGCGTCTGTGGTGCTGAACGATCAAGAAATGTCACAGGACTTTGCATTGCTGACAGCGTTATTATTAGATTATTCCTGTTCCATTATAAAACTGTCTTCATAGCAAATTTAAAGCTTTCTAAATCCATAATCTGAAATAAAGTGGAGGCAGCCTTATCTGCAGGGCGTTCTTCCTGTGCAGACCCCTAGCGGGAGAGAACAAGAGCTCTGAGAGAGAAGTGGTCTAGTGCCTGCACTTTATTTTGCCAAGGGAAGTAACTTTGGCTTAATCAGATCAGGCAGAAGATATTAGCAAGCGCTGATAGCCAAATCTTGCTGAGCAGATCACAGCTGAAATTCAGTGCTGGGGTAATTAACCATACTGTATTCCTGGCTTCTATTCCATGTTGAATTTTTTTAAAAATTTGGAAGCCTGATTACAACTACCTGAAATCCATGGAACCTTTATCTACTTCACCCATGCTTATCTGCTTCACCCATGCTTCAAAACTTATCTGGTGGTCTATAGTGAGTGATAAGTTACTTCCAGTCTGGAGGGGACCCCTGAGGCTGGCCATAGCAGCAAGCCATGCTGTTACATCTCAACAGAGCTGATTCATCCCCTGAGCAGAAAAATGCAAAAAGAAAAAAATGGGGGAGGGGGGATTGCTGCAGCAGCAGTTATATCTCCCTCCTGGAATAAGAAGGTTGGAAAGAGACAAAAATTGTCATGTGGGAGAGCAGCCCTGCTATGCTCCATTGGCCAAAGAGCTGCAGAGAGTCTGTGGGCGCCATCTTCTGGCAGGGGTTGTGAGGGTGTGGGAAAACCACCCTGACTGCCAACCACATGTCAATAGATAGATTGGATGTGCTGAGGCTGGAACAAGTAGATCATTGCTATAAATATAAGCAAAGTAAAGGTAAAGGTACCCCTGTGCAAGCACTGAGTCATGTCTGACCCTTGGGGTGACGCCCTCTAGCATTTTCTTGGCAGACTCAATACGGGGTGGTTTGCCAGTGCCTTCCCCAGTCATTACCATTTACTCCTCAGCAAGCTGGGTACTCATTTTACTGACCTTGGAAGGATGGAAGGCTGAGTCAACCTTGAGCCGGCTGCTGGGATTGAACTCCCAGCCTTATGGGCAGAGCTTCAGACTGCATGTCTGCTGCCTTATCACTCTGCGCCACAAGAGGCTCTATATAAATATAAGCAAAGCAAATGCCAAAACATAAGAGGAGCATTTCTTTCAATGTAGTACAGAGAAAGGTTTGGGCAGATTCAGAAAAAAATATACCTGTGCATATAAAGCAAGAGTGAAATCCACCCCCAACGCTGGGGGTGAGATGAATCGGGGAAGCATCTTTCAAACTCACTGACACTGACCCCCTCACAAGTTTATTTATTTGCTCCAGAAAGTCCTGATTCAGGAGCAGTGCCTGATACTTAAAGATATGAGAGGCACTGACATAACCTTTCCATAAAGGCACCATTGCTTTAACCTCTATTTAAGAGAACTCCTTCTGTTAGACGGATCTTCCTGCAGGCACATCGCAAGTGTGACAAGTGACTTTGGCCTGGTGCCACTCATGTCAATTCATATTAGGGAACTTGGGCGACGGACATGAGTGATATGAAATGTCAACAAAATGCTGGATGGAATGTCACATTTCTGTTCAAGTGCAGCTACCGAAGTTGTAGTTTAAGGACAGTGTGGAGGATTCCCCCCCCCCCCACACACACACACTTCAAGGTGACCAGGAGAGATTTTTCTCAAGTTGAAAGCTAATAAGAGTTTTCCTGTAGATTATGTTGAAGGAAGGTGGGAATTTTCACAGGTTTGGGGGATTTAATGTGAATCACTGAAAATGAGGACTGTCTTGAAGATCTGTGAGCTTGGATAGATTCTGGCGGGTAACCGTGTTGGTTTGAAGCAGCAGGACAAAGTTTGAGTCCAGTGGCACCTTTAAGATCAATCTTGAATAAAACTAGGTTGGTCTTAAAGGTGCCACTGGATTCAAACTTCATTCTGTGAGCCTGGATGTCCATGTGCCTTAACAAGGTCTTCATGTGCCAAGTGCATAGTACATGTAATCTCATTCTGAGTGATGTGTATAATATGGAATTGTCTTAAAATCCTGTCACCTTTGAATGGAATTCTCTTTTAGACCTACAATTTATGGTGTCAACAAAAATTCATTCATTCATTCGATTTTTATATTGCTGCTTCCACCTAGCTGGCTCGCAGTGGTTCACAATAAAAATATATATGAAGACGTGATAGTGAAATCAATCCTAAAATCAAAAGTAGACCAAGTTTGCTATGTTTTTAAGTTCTCATGATTTCTTAGCCTTTAAAATAAAGAATTTTCTGTGGAATCAGTGATGTTTGCCCCCAAGTAAAGTTAACAGTTATGGCTGTCCCCACCTTCTTGTAAACCTGCCAACTTCACTGATGGGCAAAACAGAAGGGCAATTTTGCCCTTTTTCCCTTCAGTAGAACGAGACTATTTGATTATTAGTCCAGAAGGGTCTCTTGATCTTTGGAATCAACTTTCCCAGTGGTGTAATGGACTGTTTGAGATGAGGGATGGGGGAAGCTCCCTGACCATCAGCAGCTTCTGCTGTTGGATCATGGGATCCAATCAGAGTGGATTGGCCATTAAGGCCGCCAGGAGAAGTCCCAATGGGCCAATGACCTGAAGGCTGCCCCCCCATCCCATTGCTGGGACCACCCTTATCCCATCTGTCTTAATATTTGGCTTACACAAGGAAGCCCTGAGTGAGGCAGGCTTGAGCTGCTGCCAGGAGCTGGTGGCCCCAGCACTACTCAAAGTAGTAAGTGCCAGTGCTTGCAGTCCTGCATGAAGCTTGAAGGAGCCCAGCACTGCATTGAGTGAGTGGGAGTGGCTGCCACTGGCTTTCTCCTTGCATGAGCCAGTAATAGAAACAGAGTTGAATTCCTCCCCCCTCCCCGCATTTCTGCCTATTGACATTGCCAATCCGAGCATCAATTGTGACCAATTCCGGTTTGAAGGGAAATGTCGAAAGATCTACTTCTGGATCTGCTGCATAATGCATCATTTGCCCTCAGATCTAGGAAAGAGCCAATCCTGGCTCACCTGTGACCTTCACTGTGTAACCTCAGGCAAGTCTCTCAGCCTATGGAACGCCACAGAATTGCAGTAAGGACAAGCCAAAGAAAGCAATTTATAGACTAGGAAGTGCCATAGGAATTATGAGGATGATTATTAATAATAACAACAGGAAAAAGGATTCTTGAACTGGAGGAGAAGATTGATGTGTCGGTGGGCACCCCTAGTAAAGATGAAAATAGCTTCTTCTTTCCCGCTCCAATAATATCCCCCTTTATAAGCCCTTCGGCAGGCCAGGATTTGTCGAAACTCTCCGGCTGCTCGTGCAGGATTTATACATTGCTGACAAGAAGTATGAAAATAATGTACATATTTCTCCTCTTTTATTACTTCCTAAATGTAATCCTAGCTATAACACGATGCTTGTAGCCATCAGGATATAAAGCGGGATGTGAGTGACACGTTCCCACTCGGGGAAGATTGATGGCAGATTTTCAGTTGTGTGACCCCAGCACTCGCCTCACATATTTTATTTAGGTTGTTACACTTGTGCAGCGGGAGCCGGTGAAATACTGAAGCAGTGCGCTCTGCTGTATTTTGCTTTCAAGCTCCCTCCTCTGAAATAGCAGGGGAAAGAGAATGAAAAGGCAAAGCAGGAATAATGACAACTGGATAGGCCCAAAAGAACACCAGGTTACATTGAGGGGCTTATGCTATTTGAGACTATACACTCCCCTGGTCACCAAGGAAGTCACAGCATTACGAATTATATAAACTGGGGGAACATAAAGAATAATAGGGGAGTGAGGCGGAGAGAAGGAACACTTGGAGACTTCCATTAATGATGTTCAATTGCTGAGCCTTTGATATATGAACAGCTTCCTGGTCCCCTAATCCCGGACCTCAGCAGTTTGGTACGTTTGTCTAGTACTGCTGACTGTTGAGCCTAGGGGCTAATGAGCGTTGCTCATCTAGCACTGAACCTGAGCACAAGGAAGAGTGTATCTTTTACCCCTCTGCCCTATGCTGTTTATGAGGTAGAAATACAGAGATGCCAGCTGGCAACTGGAGAGAGGCTTATCAGTATGGTGAAAGGGCTTGTGAGGAGGGGGGGAGATGACGACAGAGAGGCAGGAGTAGCTTTGGGCAGCCTTTCTCAACTTGTTTACTGTTGAGGATCCCCTGAAACATTCTTCAGGCTGTGAGAAACCCCAGAAGTAGTGCAATTGTGCAGAATATGGTTGGGTCATCCAGGGTCATCAAGAAGTCCCAGGTACAGAAACCCTGGTAGAGAAAGCATGGCTATGCAACACAATATTATTTCTGACTGAACACAAAGCAGCTGATGTAGCTGCCAAACCTGAGCAATAGAAGGGGTGGAGGAATTTTAGCTCTCTGGGACACACAGGATAACCTAGACAAAAGAACTAGAGAGTAGGAGACCCACCTAAAGGCATGTGGGGAGCCAGTGTGATGTAAGAGGAAGAAGAGTTGGTTCTTATATGCCACTTTTCTCTACCTGAAGGAGTCTCAAAGCAGCTTACAGTTGACTTCCCTTTCCTCTCCCCACAACAGACACCCTGTGAGGTTGGGGAGGCTGAGAGAACCCTGATATTACTGCTTGGTCAGAACAGCTTTATCAATGTTGTGGTGAGCCCAAGGTCACCCAGATGGCTGCACGTGGGGGTGGCGGGCAATCAAACCCAGCTTGCCAGATTAGAAATCTGCACTCCAAACCACTACACCAAGCTGGTTGAGTGTTATCTGGAAGACCCAAGTTTGAATCCACACTTATGCCATAGAAGCCACTGGGTAATTTAGGGCCAGTCTCACTCTTGTCAGCCCAGCCTACTCCACAGGGTTGTTATAAGAATAAAATGGAGGACATGATAAAATGGAAATTCCTTTATGGATATCCTGCCAGAATTGTCTTGCCTGTTTGCAGATCACCACATATGAAACATCCCTCTTACTTCCCAACATTTCCAACATTTATCTGATAAGCTTTTGTTTATTTTTGATAATTTATGTGGAGTCATGTACCAACAAGAATGCAATTTATAATAGTTTGCCTTAATATAATAGCTATTTGTAAATTTCAGATCTTACTCCACGTTTTTTGCCAGGTTTCCAATGGGATCTTATATCCAAGATTCCTTGCCCAAGCAATTATAAAATCTTTGACCACCTCATGCAATAATAAACTCATTTCCACTTCTAACATTATGAATATTCCACCTTTGTTGAATTTTAATAAATGTGTTTTCAGTTTTTCCTTAACACATAGTACAATTTCCTTTTTCATTGCTGCCACAAAATCTAAGCCCAAGTTCTTAACTAAATATTTTTTTACAGATTCTTTTATGTGTGTTTCCTGTAAACAAATTATTTGGAAATTTCCCTTTTTCAAAAAGTTGAACACCCTTTTCATTTTTAAAGATAATTTAAACCATTCACATTCCGTGTTATATATTCATATCTTTATTACATAAAATAAGTTAAATTAACTCAACTACCAGCAGACCAATATTTTAATTTAGCTCTTTTAAATATTGTTTTATGAACTCTCATGCTTTCTGTTTGTCTTTAATCTTTACCTCCTTACCCTTAAATTGAAACAAAATAAGGTATTTTCAATCTAAGATATATCCTATTTTTTCAACACTTCAGTTATGAAACTGTACTCCTCAATTTCAAAATCTTTGGTAGCATTTCCTTCAACAAAATAATTTTCTTCCCATCCATTTGAAACCTTTTTTTCATAGTGTACATGAAGTACATCATCCCTTATAGATTTCTTAACTAAACTTATAAGTTTTCTTTCTTTGGCATATTTTGAATTTACTCCAAAGATCTCAGCAACTTCCAACTTCATTTCTTCCTCATTTCCCCCCAACATCTCGCACAGAATGTTAACTACGCTTGTATATGTATCATCTCCTTCCAGCTCTTGCAGGGCATGCAGTCTTAAAAGTCTTTGTTTTTGTCTCACTTCTATCTAGATTCTTTCATGATACTCTCTCTCCTTCTCATTCTCCAGACTTTCCATCCTATCTTCTAGACTGTCCAGATTTTCATTCACAATTTTAAAGTCTTCCACTAGTTGAGATATGCCGTCTTCCAGCCTTGGGATCTTTGATATCTCCTGTTTAATATTGCTTAAATCTTCACCAATTTTATTTACCTTTCTGTTCATGTCATTCAAAGTCTCAGTCATTTGTATTATTTTGGTCATTATCTCCTGCATATTCACTTTATCTGGGATGGAGACAGCAAACTGCGTTTGTACTCCTTTTTCTTTCTAGGTGTCATTATTCCTTTTTAATAAGTAATCACACCATTCCAGAATTAATAAGATAACAACCAGAATCTTCTGTAACATCTGTGATTTTATACATCTGTTTTCCCTTCCCCCTTTCAGCTTCTCCTTCAGCATCTTGATCAGGAGTGGAGGATTTCAATCCTTAGTCTGGGGGGTTGGGGCAGGAAGAGTCTAGCTCACAGGAGTTAGTTTCTTCAACAATGCAGCCTCCATTTTGCATTTCAATTACTTAATCACCTAGTTTAAGGAAATGAAAGGTCACTCCAGCCTCAGTCCCCTCAGGGTCTTAGTTGTTGATAGGGAGTTCTTCTCCTGCCTAGGTGAGATGCTGCTCTCAGGTTACACTACAACTGCTTCTCCTTCACAGCTTTCACCTTTTTCAGGCACTGGAGATCCCCCAGTGTTCCTCCTTTGTACTGGAGAACTCTAATTTGCAAGTAAAAGAGTTTTTACCTACATTCTCTAATACAAAGAAGCACCATTGATTCAGGGCCAGCCAGCTGGAGCAGAAGTTCCACTGGAAGTCTCCCTCACTACTGGCTCTTGGGGATGGATCTTATTGTTCTGCCAGGAGTGCAGAGCAAGCCAAGTCTCTTGGCAACATGGGACCAAGTGACCTAAGGGAAAGCTAGGGCAAGGAAAAGACAAGTTAGCCTGATGCCAACATAAACAGAACCTCTGTTGATCTGTGATGCAGCAAGTCTAGACTGAACAGTTTCACGGACAGAAGTTGAATTTGGAGACTGTAGCCTCTATTTGTGCTTAAGGATCTTAATGAAAGCTGCAGCTTTTGATGGAAGAGACCGAGTTCAGCTTTTTGCCTGGTTTGCTAGTTCAGTATGACAGAAAATAGACTACGTGAGTCTGTTCCTAGATGCCAGGGTTTGATCTGCAGCACTTAAAGGTGATGTTTGGTGTAATGCTATTGTAGGACACAGAGGAGATAAGAGAAGTCAGATCTGTTACTCAAGAAAACCTATGTGATCTTCTTATCTAACTATGGGAGCTATGGTGTTCATTCAACCCATGGGAGATAGCATAGTGGACACAGTGGCAGAGTAGTATGCTGGGAGTCCCAGATTCAAATCCCCACTTCCACCATGGAAGCTAGCTGGGTGACTTTGGGCCCATCACAAACTCTCAGCCTGGCCTATCTCACAGGGTGGTTGTGAGAAAATGGAGAAGGGGAGAAATTTGAGTCCCAATTGGAGAGGACAGCAGGATATAAATTAATGCATAAAAATGCATGTTGAGTTCCAGCTCTTCTGTTGTATGCTGAAGCAACCACGCTTATGCCAATATAAAAGGCAGCCCCAGTTAGCTTTTGCCGCTCTTTCAAGAGCACTTGAAAAGCAGCTATTCCAAAATCTGATTCAGTCAGCATGTATAAAACTGATTCAGTGAGAGAATCATCAGGGATTTCGTTTTAAAAACTTGTTTTATCTTATCAGAGCAATAGCCAACATGGCCTAACACTGTCTGACTATAATATTTTGTATCCCACCTTTCTTCCTTCATGGAATGCACAGTGGCCTACGTGGCACTTTCTCCGTGTGCTGTAAGTGAAAGCAGGATTCCAGAGTATTGTAGGAAGGCATTTCTCAATCAGTCCCAACTGCCAAATCCTTTAACCAGATGTGGCAGGCATTACGATTGGAACCTTGCCAGTGCAAAGGATGAGCCGAACCCCCAGCCAGACGGCATCCCCACAGTGCTGAGTATTGGAGAGTAGCACTTATTGACAATGGGATCATCCTGTGCAGACAAGTTGTTACAGTTGCAAATGTTTGCTGTAGCCCAGCTGTAGCATCATACCCAACAATGTTTCACACTGGAAAATCCAGCTGCAAAAGCACACTGAAAGCGCATTTTCCTATGTGTGTGGAAAGTGAGACTGGGATTCACTGGTAAAGGTAAAGGTAAAGGTATCCCCTGTGCAAGCACCGAGTCATGTCTGACCCTTGGGGTGACGCCCTCCAGCGTTTTCATGGCAGACTCAATACGGGGTGGTTTGCCAGTGCCTTCCCCAGTCATTACCGTTTACCCCCCAGCAAGCTGGGTACTCATTTTACCGACCTCGGAAGGATGGAAGGCTGAGTCAACCTTGAGCCGGCTGCTGGGATTGAACCCCCAGCCTCATGGGCAAAGCTTTCAGACGGCTGCCTTGCCACTCTGCGCCACAAGAGGCTCATTACTGGATTCACTGGAGACTGCTTCAAAATTTAGGTTTTATTTCCTTTGTTATGTGTAGAATGGAAATGATTAACCATATATGGGTTTTGTATAGATGTTGTAAGGTGGGAGAATTAGCTCTAACTGGGAAATTTCCAGGTCAAAGGAATTCTTTCTCTTAAGAAGATTGATTAGATTTATAGCCTGCCAGCTCCAGAATGACTCTTTGAGTTTCTATATCATGTTAGACTGAACTGATAATAACTTTGCATTTACACTAAAGACTTTTCTCACAGCTTTAGTCATGATCTAAGGAGGGGGGGGATACAAGAACATTTGACTTGCATCATAGATTACAGGAGAGATTGTTGAAGGGGAGGGGTCTCAGCCCAGAAATAAATTATTTTTCTGGAATGTGTTTTGGCATACAGGGTAATGAAGTAATTTCTTACATGTTCTTTTAATTTTTGCTCTGGGTATCTGTAAATGCCAAGAAGACAAAGGGATTGCATTCAGGAAAAGGGACAATAGATAAAGCACTGAAATGGAGCAATCATGAAATGGTAGAGCAAATAAAACTCTTCCATCTGCTTAAGAAATGCGATCAGTGCCAATGGGTCAGAATTAGTTGGACAAGAGGTATATGGAACCAGTTCTGCCGCAGAGATATAATTACACTGCAGTCTGCTGAATATTTGCCCGGTTCTTGAGGTGGAGATGCATCACGCTAATGTGTTCGCATTAGTCTAACAGCATCACTTTACCTAGGAAGCGGAAGCACTGCAATGAATGAAAAGCACATTTAAATTCTGCGTAGAAGGGCTGGATGCCTGCTAATGGATTATGAGGCATATTCCCTCTCCCCTTCCCAAGAATAACTTTGATGATCTTGTATTTTCCACCACTCCAGTGCAGTCCCTTACAGGCTCGCCTTGCCAAAGGAATCCTGGAGGAGATGTCTTCTACCTGTCATTTGGGGGTGACCCTTGAGGACGGGGGATGTGTAGCGGAGAGGGAGCTCAGCAGGGATAAATGCTCTAGACTAATGTCAAAAGCTGACATTTCTTCCAGAGAGGCTGATTTTTGTCATCTGGTGATGAGTCATAATTCCAGGAGAACTCCAGGGCCTGCCTTGAAGTTGATAACTTCTTCTGCTTTGGCTTCAATCCTCAAATCACTTTCCTGGGGAAAAGCCCCACTTCATCAGATGGGGCTTCCTTCCGGGTAGTCTTGCTTAGTATTGCTCCTTTTAACACTTCAGGATGGTTCAAGTAGACGTGATGAGAAGTTGTACATCCCTTGGCAACAAATTGTGTCCAGAGCTTTGGGGATTCTTTGTCTTTATGCTATTGGTCTCTCCCGCCTCCTTTCAAGCAGTGTGGATCTTGAGACTTAGTGGGAAAGGCAGATTTTACATGAAGCAATGAAAAAAAAATACATCTGCGATGCAGGACCATCTCTTCCTCTCTGAAGCTGCACAGCAGTTTGGCTCTTCTAAACGATATTTGTTCTGCACCACTTCCTGTAGGCAGGTGTGAACCTAGTGGCATGTTCATACTCTTTTCCAGGTGCCGCTCCTACACGCTTGGGGAGTGGGAAGAGAGCTCTCCATCTTCTAACATTCAGATGAGGCTTCAAACTGGAGCTTTCAAAAAAGGGCATTGGACTTTTTTGGAATTTTTATAGGGACACAGCTTTTGCAGGCATTGTATTTTGTTGTGTCACAGTGTACTGAGATTTTATCGACTTGGCAGAAGTATGATCTTAATTTATTACCCAGTATATTAGGAAGGAGGCATGCCCATTCGATATTTTTAAAAGATTTAAATGTGTGTGTGTGTATTTTGCCATACTCAGGAGCTTCTTTTACAGCTCTAAAAGAGGGCTGTATAACCAAAGCCTTTACATCAGATTATGTGCATCCAGAATATTTCCAATATATATAGCGGTAGTAGAAATAGGCAGCAAAATCCTGCCTTTTATGTTCCTTCCAAAGGGAAGATTGTATGACTTTATTTCTATTAAAGATTTATATGCCATGGCCGATGTACAGTGCATAATCCTTGGGAACACGGCTATATCAGACACTGAGGAAAGAAACTCCCAAACCTCTCCTCAAATGCATCAAGCCATTCAAGTGATTCCTTTGATGCATTGGGGGGAGAGAGAGGGGGAGGCTGCTTCTTTGATTCTTTGACTACTGTCCTGACCAGATTAAGCAGGTTTCATTTCTTAGCAAATGCTCTCACCTCGCGTAAAACTATATTACCCTTTAGAGGCTTTGAAGCGGAGTTTGTCTTCATGTCCAGATAGTTTTAGAGATTTTCTAATCTTAGTGGCTCTCATCAGCAAAGTTCAGTCGGAGTGCCGTTTTTCATCGTCAGGCTTGGCTGCGGCTCATGCATAACAACAGTGACAATTTACATTTATATAGCACTTTCCATCCCTTAGGATCTCTGTTAGCTTTTCATGGCATGCCTTGAAACAACTTAACCTCTAAGTGCAGGAAAGGCACACCTCATTTTGTAAGGCAGGAAAAAATGGTCTTTATCTTTAGAGGACAGAGACTAGGAAAATGCATCTATGCAGAAGGTGGCTTTTGTTAAATGCACAAGGCTGTTTTAAAAAGTGGAATCCCTACGCCTCCTGAAGATAGTCCTCCAGGTGAGCTCAGTTGTCAACAAAGTAGCTGAACTATGATCAGATCAATTTAAAGGGTTTATCCTCATGATGGACACAGGTCAATTGCTAGAGTCCAGGCTCTTCAAACCCACTGAGACTGCCTGTAAAGACTTTCAACTGTTACACGATCTATGGCTGGAAAGAAGCAGGCCTCAGCCTCAATCAAATTTGAACTTTTCTGAGGTTATCGGTCATCTGTCTCTCCCCTTGCTTCATGGTCCTTACAGACCCATCACTAATTAAATCTTAGATCAGTCCTTTGCACCTGCTTTTTATCAGTCACAAGGATTCTCATGTCAGTTCCTGAAATGCACACATCTCCCCTCGTGCTGCCCTGTCCCTTGGAATTCTAGCAGGCTCTGGGATTTCATGACTTGTTTACTTTTTCTGACTCTGTCTTGAATGGGCACCAAAACCTAAATCAGCCTGTGGGTACACCCTAACTGATGGCAATGGCATTTGTTACAGCCAATTCTTGTCCAGCCCTGTAGGAAACAGGGTGGGATTATGCTTGTTCTAAAGCTCTTATCAATATGCTTTCCTATTACATTCCATGAAATTGCTGGATGGTCTTTAGATAAGAACGAATGTGGTAAGCAGTGTTGAGAGATGGGATTCCAGTTTAAAGACTATGCTGATCATATACAGAATTGCTTAAAGTATTAACAATAATAACAATGTATAGTAATTTCCCAATAACATAATTTGTTCCTTACGACAGCTAAGATGATAAATTCCTCTGATAAAGCCTATTACTTTTATTCTTCAACGGAGTAACAGCAGAACGAGAACATGCTGAATGTTTAAGTGGCTCCTTGTTCTGAATACCTTGGTTCCCCCCCCCACAAAAAATGTATATAGCTTCTCGTTATCTGAAGAGATATCCATACTGCTGAATTATTTCACCTATTCTTTTTACAAACACAAATATGTATTGCTTTCTATGTGTTTGTCCTTGCCTTCAGAATTGTTTCACCAATGTGACCCACTGGAAGGAAGAACAACGAATAGTATCCCTCTGTTTGCTCATCCTCCAGAGTAATGGGTGCTGAGGTTCTTTGTGGTGCACTCTTAGCTGAATAGAGCAAGACTAGAACTGTACTGTGGCAGAAAGGACCGTTGAGTCACAGGCAGCTTATGGTGGCCCTGTAGGGTTTTTAAGGTGAGAAATGATCAACGATAGCCTGCCTCTGCATTAGCTACCCTGGATCGGGCTAGCCAGGTCCAGGTTGACACAAAACTACTAATAAACAAACCTGGACCCCATTGCCCAGCTCTCCTCTTCCCACGCAAGATCAGGAGCCCCTTTGCTCCTAATTCCAGCACTTCATGAGAGTTAAAGAAATTCTGCTTGGATGGCCAAATGGACTTCAAGAAGCCAAAGTAGTACCGGTGCTGCGTGTATCCAAAGAGATGACTCTTTCTCTTCATTCAGCATGTTAAATATTAAAACAAGGACCAATACCTCGGGGTCCTGGCTTCTTCACAGCTCCTGTAAGTTTTCCTGCTTGACTGGCACCTCATGGTTCACAGGCCACTTCAGGATTGTCCTTCATACTATGTACTTCATGTCTCACCAGTGACTGGGTGACTACATGTGTCAGGGCTAGTGTTTTAGAGCCACAACCACATTCAAGACAATACATGTGAGCCTTCACTTTGCCACACAACTCTCTGTCATTTTGGTTGCATAAGATCAGTTATCTTTACAAAACCGCATGGGGGACATCCACAGTTGTATCTCAGGGCTGACAAAGAGGAATTGAAGCTGAGGGATAAGTGACTTGCAGAATGGCAGAGGGAAGACCACAGGACTTCCTAGCTCATAAGTCACTGATGGACTTGCCCGATATCCCTCAGCATCCATCTTGTTTTGGCCTAGGGTAGGGAAGGGGTGTGGCTTTAAGACAGCAGGTCCGATAGGGGAGGTCTATAAATGTGCTGAATAAATATAAAGAAGTTTGTAAAGTTTTATGTTTGTTTCCATACGCTGGCTGAATGAAAAAATCTCTCCCCCCCAACCTTTTAAAAAACCTTAAGACTAATCAGGCTCTGATGCAGGAAACCAATTCTGATGCCACTGTGAGCTCAGACCAAGATAAAACCTTAATTGTTTGCCTTACATCTCTGCTGCAGCTTTGATAATTTACGTACTCCAGTAAGAGAGGCCCAAAGAGGTAGTCCAGACAAAATGTCTCCCTGTCAAGGGCAAGTTCCATAGCACAGCTTCCTTTTGTATGAGAGTTAAATCAGTTCAGGAGACCCTCTCCTGACACAGCTGCAGCAGCGTCCAGTCAGTGCGTGTCCAGATTCTTGTGATCTGAGCCTTCTATGCTAACAGGTGCATATATAACAATGAATCCTGTATGATTGGTTTCAGTAGGACCTGGAGATTTTAAAGTTACAATTTACAATCAAAGCTATTCTAATGGTCTGCTTGCAGCCTACCCCAGCCAACTGCTGTGCCTGAGGAAGAGGGCCTTTGAAGCTTGACTCCCCTTTCTCATTTTCATCAAATGACAAGCCTGTCCCCTGGAGCCTTGCTCAGCAGCAAGGACTGTCACATCTAGGGACTATTCTGATTAAGTTGACTTTTGCTTTCCTGCTGACATCAGATTTCTTAAGAACTCTAGCGGTGCCCTCCTCAACAGAGTTAACGCCTTCTGATCCCATTGAAGCCGATGGGTTTAGAAGAGCGTAACTCTGCTTAGGTCTACACTATAAATGTTATATTCAGGGAAAGATGTCCAAGAACAAGGGGTTGGGGAAGCCGAGTGAATCAAGTGCCTGGCTGGCAGATCAGAAAAGCCTTCCTTAACCGCAAAATGAAATCTATGTGCTCTATGAGGTCACGGGACCCTCAATTACTTCTGTTGTCTCCTTGTACTTTCAATAATTAATTCTACCAACAGGCACAGCAGTAACCACATCTCGCCAGTAGGTGGCTGCAATCCCACAAGAACGGAATTGCTTGCGCCTGCCAGAGCTTCGGCAGAGCCTACAGGGAGCCTCCAGAGCAACAATCAGGCTGCAGCTGCCGAGTGAGTGGGTCAAAAAGCCTCATGCTTGCTCAGCTGTATTGCCGTCCGGAAGCCCCGCTTTGCCACCTTGCATTCCCACTCATTTGGTCTTAAGCGTTCGTGTTCATTAACGCACAAGGGCAGTAGCTATTTTATAAAAAACCCTTTGTTGTAAAGTGCCTGTGCCTGTCTCAGCTTCTGAGTCTTGCAATTTTGCAGTGCCAATGTCATGACATGATCTCCCCCCCCTCCTCCCCGCCCGTGGCCTGATCGCATTTTGCCGTCCCTGCTCTCTCTTGCGTGCATACCCCCCCTTGGGCAACATCTGCGTTTCAATGATTAATTCAACTCTTTTTCAGACTCGTTAATGCAGATTGCACTTCTCACATTGTCTTTGGGCAGCCTCGGCTGGTGATTCAATGTACTTTGCAATTCATAAAAGGACAGTTGGGTACTGAGTGTTCGGTTGAGTTAAATGGGCTTGAATTTTGTCAATTGAAAAAAACAAGAACAACAAAAAACCAAGGTATGAGCGGGGAGTACAGCCTGTTTGGCATCAAGAAATTGCAGGCCTTGTTTATTTTAGGTTTTCAAAGGGGGGGGGGAGAATATTAAACCAGCACCCTCCCAAACATTTTCATTACCTATGTAATACATTTGCCTTTTTGCCTTTCATCTAAGGAGCTCTTGATGCTGAGAAGGGCCAAGCAGAAAAACTGTGTAGTCCACTGGTAAACCATGGATGTGTCCAGGTCTGACTGCCTGAGAAAGATGTCAAATTGTTCTTTAGAGTGCTGGTGGAAAGTGCTATTATGTCACAGCCCACTTATGACCACCTCATAGGGCTTTCACGGCAGGAGAAGTTCAAAGTTGGTTTGCCATTGCCTTCCTCTGTGGGCATTGCCTGGAGCTACTCATGAGAAGGATTTGAGCATTACACTGCCTTTTGTTCCTGACAGGTCCAAGTTTCCTGAGTTCCAGTGGTTCTGGGAACAAATACAACGCCCCCAGATCTAACGCAGATGATGGGGAAAGCTTTGGGCTTTATTCTTCTATGTCCCAAGCGCAGTTCTTCAGAACATACCCCCCCACACACATATACACATCTAAGAAGGCCCAGGAAAAGCCACCTAAGTCAAAATCATTATCCATCCCTTCCCCTCCCTGATCCAAGGACTTGGTTCTTTGCAAGCCAGCTCTTGAACCTCATAGGGTTTTCAAGGCAGGAAAAGTTCAAAGTTGGTTTGCCATTGCCTTTCTCCGCATAGCAATCCCTCAGACTTCCTTCATGGTCTCCCATCAACCAGTGCTGACCCTTCTTAGCTTCTAACATTGGTTGAGATCGGGCTGGTCCAGGCTATCCAGGTCAGGACACCTTTTAGAGCAGTGGTTCCCAACCTGCGGCCCGCGGCCCGGCGCCGGGCCGCGAAGGCCATGGTGCCGGGCCGCGGCTCCCTCTCCCCGCCCCCCCCACCGCAGTAAAAAACTTCCCAGGCCGCAAACTTGCGGTCCGGGAAGCTTCTTACTGCGGGAGGGCGGGGAGAGCGAATCAGGGCCGGGCCGCGCCCGTGCAGGCCGCGCCCGCGGGGCCCACGGGTGCGGCCCGATCCGCGGGCGTGGCTTCCGGGCGTGGCCCGATCCGCGGACATGGCTTCCAGGCGTGGCCCGATCCGCGGGCGTGACTCGCGGGCACGGCCCGATCTGCGGGTGCGGCCCGCGGGCGCGGCCAGAAGCGTGGGCGTGGCCCGATGCCCTGCCGGTCCCCAGCCTAATAAAGGTTGGGGACCACTGTTTTAGAGTAGTCAGTTGCCTATCTTGGAGAGAATCATATTGATATTTTCTTCCCAAGTTGATTTCAGTTTTTGGTGGGAGATATTATGTGACGATAAAACTCCCAGCTAGGTTCAAAGACTGTGGTTCAAAGACCTGCTTTTAAATATATTCAACATGAAATTTAAAAGCAGTATACCTTAAGACCATTTTTGTCCGACTTTAGTATATTTCACACTTGCTATAACAATGTTAGAATTGGAGGTCACTTCAGTGGAGGAGATTTTTTGAGGCTCAGAATGCTCCTGCCCCCCATGCTGTTTCCCACTTCTTCCAGTATGATATTGAGGGATGGCGCATCCTCCCCTCAGGTCTCCCTCTGTCTCTCTCTGAAGAAAGGGTTTGTTAGTCCATGTTCCATTTCAATAGCACAATACTGCTCACAAAACTACCTTCACTTACTGCCTCCATAGACAAGTGTGGGGAAAATGACATTAAAAGTGTTCTTCAAGAATTGCGGGTTCTGTGGGTCAAAATTCTACCCCACAGAAGCCCACAACAAATGCCTTGGCATCTTGTGAGACTCAGACTCAGAAAACTTCTATTAGCGTAAAAACATTTTGTGTTGCTCCATCTGCCACCACTCCAAAAACCAGACACTGCCAAGTTTACCACCTCTAAGTGGCACTACGGGCATTTCCTGGAGCTACTCATGAGAAGGATATGAGCATTACACTGCCTTGTGTTCCTGACAGATCCAAGTTTCCTGAGGTCCAGTGGTTCTGGGAACAAATCCAACTCCCCTGGATCTAATGCAAAAGACGGGGAAAGCTTTGAGCTCCATCCTTCTATCTCCCAAGTGCAGCTCCTCAGGACCCCCCGCTACCTAAGAAGGCACAGGAAAAGCCACCTAAGTCAAAGTCATCATCCATCCCTTTCCCTCCCTGTTCCAAGGACTTGGTTCTTTACAAGCCAGCTCTTAACCCATCAAGGAAGCACCTTCTGTTCAGAGAACACCCTCTTTAACAATGGAGCAGTCCTTTGAACTTCAGAACAATTGCTTCTTAAAGTCCAAATTCAATTTAAATCAGGACATCACCTTGCTGGTATTACACCCACAACCACAGGTTAAAAAACAAAAAACAAAACATGAGCCCTGTATTCCTTATATGCAGAACACTCCTATATAGCCAGGACAGACACCATTCAGAAAGGATGACCACTTTCCATATCCTTCATTGGCCATTATTTGGTCCAAAAGCTGCTGTCACAATCCATTTCCATGGACAGTAACTGTAACAAGCTGGCCCAAGCTGCCTGTCTGCTGCAGCTGCATCCTCACTCTACTTAAGACTAATCCATCTCAGTTGCCTTTCACTGTGGTCTTTTATCAAATCCATCTGGAAGGCTACAATGTGATCATCTTCTTGCACTTCCATGAGGCATCACCCCATGGACATAGATGCCATGAGGGATGTAGTGGTAGGAAGAGTGGTCCTGCAATCCCTGTTCAACTAAGATGGGCTGGCCAAACTGTAGCTTGTATATTTCATTGGTCAGACCGCACCTGAAGTACTGTGTGCAGTTCTGAAGGCCTCATTTCAAAAAGGGTGTGGGCAAAATTGAGAGAGTTCAGAAGAGAGTGACGAGGATGAACTGGGGTCTGAATATTAGTGGTGGTGGGGAAATTCTCAGAGTAGTTCACCAGTGGAATTGACTGCCTAAGGAGGTGGTGAGCTTCCCCTCACTAGCAGTCTTCAAACAGTGGCTGGTTAGATACTTTATTATGGATGTTTTGGGCTGATCCTGCATTGAGCAGGGGTTTCGACTAGATGGCTCCTTCCGACTCTAGGATTCTATAATTGTAGTCCATGGACATCTGGAGAGCCACCATTTGGCTACCTGGAGAGCTACCATTTGGTTCACACCCACCTTTCTAAAACAGGTAAATCAGCTCACTAATATTAGTTTCTGCTGTTGAATCTGACAATCCTTCCTGCATGTGAGAAGCTCAGTAGATTGAATGGGCCAGCCACCTTATTCATTGCACTGCACCTCTAATTTCTAGCATACTGTGTGCCAGAAATCAGGTTGAAACACTGTTTGCATTGCCATTAGCCTAGAACTTTCAACATTATGCAATTGAGAATATAACAACCACCTTCCATACTAGACCACAGCCCCCACCCCAAAACCTTTAACTCAAAGGAAACTGTCATCCTGCTTCCATTCATTCCTAATTTCTGCACCAGATCAATTTTATAGAGATTCAGAATGAACTTGAGAAGCCAATATAAAACATCTCTTAAAAATGTATGCTTCCCCTTTGTCAAATTGATTTTAGAATTCTGTTTGTAGTTAACTCTCCAGAGGTGCTATTACAAACTTCTGAAATCCCATAAATGGCGGTTGATAAAATGAAATGCCTATTTCTGTGATGTAGGAATAGAGAAATGATTAAGAGATTTGATCTGGGAGTGAAATCTTCCTCATCTTTTAGACCACGTGTACTTCTCAGGAATATCTTGTATCTGATTGTTATGAGATTTAAAAATAAAACCACAGAAAAAACACACAGCTGTTTTTACAATCTAATGTTAAACTATATTAATATCTTTCAACCATGCTGTGAATTTTGCTATCTCTACTGAAACTCTGTGCTCACTACTGAAACCTGAAATGACAGTCCTATTTAGTATGTCTAAATTATTCAGTTGTTCTATATTTGAATGTCCAGTTGCAATGTCTGGCTGTGAAAGTTGGACCATAAGGAAGGCCGAGCGTCAAAGAATTGAAGCTTTTGAACTCTGGTGCTGGAGAAGACTCTTGTGAGTCCCTTGGACTGCAAGGCGAACAAACTGGTCAGTCCTAGCGGAGATCAGCCCTGACTGCTCTTTAGAAGGCCAGATCCTGAAGATGGAACTCAAATACTTTGACCACGTTATAAGAAGGAAGGACTCCTGGGAGCGATTGAGGGCAAAAGAAGAAGGGGACGACAGAGAATGAGGTGACTGGATGGAGTAACTGAAGCAGCCGGTCCAAGCTTAAATAGACTCTGGGGAATGGTAGAGGACAGGAAGGCCTGGAGGATCATTGTCCATGGGCTCACGATGCGTCGGACATGACTTCGCAACTAAGAACAATACTTGAATGACTCCCCATTTCAAATCCGTCCTAATAATTAGAAGAATAGATGGCCAGAAATTTGTAGACAATTGGAAAGAAAAGAAAAATCTAGTTGGGAGAATGATTGTTCCCTTCACCATTGTTTTTTCGGAGTGAGTGACTGCATTGATAGTGGACACTGTTTGCCCAGCACATTTCCATGGACTGAATGCCATCTAGGGAAGAAAAATCTTCATGGTGCAAATACAATAATACAGCATTTCACCTGGAAACCCTTCAGTCTTAGATGTCTATGGTGACTCAATCTGGTTGCCCAGTGATGAAGGAAAGCCCTGTGGAAACACATCAATGTATTCTCTTATCTTGTTGATTCATACGTTCCTGGTCTGGAGTTTAGCACTGAAAACAGGTTCTGGGCCTGAACCCAAGGTCAATGGAACTAAAGAGCAGTAAGAAATGAATGCATACAGTTCACAGCAGTATTATTTTAAGTAGACTGTTTTGTAATTTGCAACAAAATGCTTCTTGCCATGTCGTTATTGTATTGCTAGGCAATTGTGAAACTTCTCTGAGAATTGATGACTTTTTTCATACAGAGGATTTCTTATTAGTCATATCTTACAATCTATCCCATTTACATGCCTTTCAAAATATGTTTTCTGCAGTCTTTACATGTCTTAAAATAAATAAAAGCATTTTAAAGGGTGTTCACTGTGAAACCTGTAGACCAAAACTGGGGATGTTCCCTAGGGGATGAAACCATCAAACCAAACTACTTTTCTTTCAAGCTGTTTTTGAGTTGTAAAAGTCTTTTTCTTCTCAATTGCCATCCAGAATATACATAATGGCGTTTACTAGCAGGATTTCTTTTATGGGCACATAAAGGTTTACAAATGTAAGTGGAAGACATCGAGACGCATGTTTACCTAACAATTTTTGTAAAACGTTTTAGCTGATTTTGCAACTGACACGCAGTCCTGCATCTCAGATCCAATAGAATATGGCGAAATATTTCATCCAATCATATTCCGACTACTGGACCTTGTGATTGTTTCTATGTGTTTGTTTGTGGCATTATTACGGTATGTGGATTTTTTGATCCATACTCTGGAGCCAAGTTCAGGATTATGTATAAGATTTTGACAAACTGCTTTCCTGTTCTTTATCTACAGAAAAAAAAAATGCCCCCTTCATTTTTTCTACCTGAAGCTAGCCATTCATGAGCTAAGATGTTTGCCAAGCCACACTGATTCAAGAGTTACTACTGAGCAATTGAAGTCACTGAATTTATCTCCTTTCTGATTGAGCATAATGTTTGCATTTGGGAGACATTTGAGTCAAGGACAGATACATGTTCTACCATGGATATTTTCGTGGAAAGAGGAAGTAGAATAATTTAAATAAAATTATTATTTTTATTGTTATTATTTGTTATTTCTATTTATTTATTTGTTTATTCAATGTATATACTAGCTTTTATAGTCAGCTGACGCTAACACACTTCCGACTACTCAGCAAGATGTCTAGATCAATTTCTGAGTGATCCTACTTTGAACTTTGCTTGCATCTTTTTTTTTTTTGTAAAATGGAATATATCCATAGAATTATAACAAGTACAATAATTCTTAGCATGTGGATGGCATTCTTCTTCAGTGATGTAATTTCCTCATTTAAGTAAAAGCAGAAGCATAGCAAATGGATAATGGAAAGCCATATTCCAAACCCAGAGGTTGGTTCTGGGATATGTTACATTGTCCTTGTGTGATCTTAGTTGGAAGGTTATTTCTTAGAACACAAGTATTTCTTAGAATACAAATTCATTTTAAATCTCTCTATCTGTTTCCCATTAATACCAAGGATGAATAAGCAGGGATATGTCTTTCAGTAAGAGGTTAATCAGACAATGCGGTGCAAGATCTGTAAATAGTTCTCCAGCACAGTTTCTTGCTTGGTAAATAATCATGGAAGAGGGGCCAATCCAGACTATAGCTGTGATGTTTACTTCTTTTCATGGTTGTTCTAATCTCAGATTATTCCACAAAGGTGGTGTTATGCTGGGGAACACAGCCATATGCATTGCTGGGGCTCTCTATGACCCTGAAGACTACACTTAACTAATTAAAGGATTTAACCTGTCCAATATTGTGTCTTTCAATCTGCCATCTGTGGCTCTCATGCTTTTCAATAAAGGTGAGTTTAGTTCTTTGATAATTTATTGCAAGTTGTTTCTCTTGGCAGCAGTAAAGGCCTAATGTGAATGAGATACAATTACTGTATCTTATGCATATAATAAGGCAGAGATGGCTCTTTTTGCTAGTTTAGGAGGATGGAAACTTGTGTTTGATAAAGCCCACATCATGGGATTAATATAGAAGTTGAAAACTATAAGTGCCAGAATGCACCCCTGTTTTACTCTTTTCATTAGTGGGCCAGACAGGTGGCCCTGAGGGCTAAGGAAATTATTTTCATGTAAAATGCAAATGTGTATGCATAATCTTTTAACAATTCAAGTTTAGTCCATAATCTGTATCTGGAGATACTATCAAAGGCTGCTTTAAAATCAACAAAAGCAGTATATAGCACCCCTTGTGGACTAGAGCTGTATTTCTTGATTAAATGATAACCTATCAAGCATTGATCTATGGTTGAATGACACTTTGAGATGCAACTGACATCTGTTCTGCTGTCCATGTCAGCCAGGAGTGTGCTGTGAATTAATATTTGCTGCAGGGAATGAGAGAAGTGTTTTTGTTTATGTTGCCAATAAACTAGACTTCAATGTGAGGATGATGATGATGATGATGATGATGATGATGATGATGATGATGATGATGATGATCATTCAGTCAAGTCCAACTTTTGGTGATCCTATGGCACAACTGCCGCCACAATTTCTGATCTTTCACTGATTCTTTTGGTTGGGGCCAGTGTCCATTTTGATCATATCTAACCACTGTGCTCTTTGTCAGCCTGATTTCCTTTTCGCACATACCAATCCTAGCATAATTGCTTTCTTCACTGAGTTGGATCACATGACATGGCCAAAGTATGTGAACTGGAGTTTCATGATTTTGCCTACCAATGATATATCAGAGTTTATGTGCTGTAAATTCTGCCATATGAGAAATAATAACTCTAGACTTCCAGAAAGCTTTTTACAAAGTTCCTCCTCAAAGGCTCCTAATTAACAGGAAACTCTCTGTGAGTAGAAATGGCCAGTTTTCACAGTGGAAGATGTCCTACAGCAAGGCTCAGTATTAGGTCCGATGGGTTTTTAACTTGTTCAGTAATGATGTAGAGTTGGGAATAAGCAGTGTAGTGGCTAAGGCTGCAGGTGACATTAAGTTGTTCAGGGCAGTGAGAACCAGGGAGGACTGTGAGGAGCTCCAGAAGGATATCTTGAGGCTGGGTGAGTGAGCATCAATATGGCAAATAAGGTTCAGTGTGGGCAAGTAATACACAAGGAAGCTAAAAAGTCTAACTGTTGGTCTACTATACCTGTATTTTTTGTCCATTTTAATAGGGTTTTAATGGGGTTTTTAATTTGACATTTGTAACCCGCCACAAGCCTGCTTGGGAGTGACGGGTAATACATTAAATAATAATATAAATATAAACTATAAATATAAATAATATACAACTAAAAATCCTAACTATAAATATATGTTGATGGGGTCCAAACTGGTGATAATTGACTAGGAGAGAGATCTTGGAGTCAGGTAGATAATTCACTGAAGATGCTGACTCTGTGTGTGACTGCAATAAAAAAAATGCAAATGCTATGCTGGGGATTATTAGGAAATGGACTGAAAATAAATTTGCCTGCATCATAATGCTTCCTTTGGAGCACTGTATACTGTTCTGGTCACCTCATCTCAAAAAAGATATAGCACTGGGGAAGATTCAGAAAAGGGCAAGAAAAATGATTAAGGGGATGGAACTCCTTCCTTATGAAGAATGGTGGAAGCAATTAAGGGCTCTTTAGTTTGAAGTAACAATGATTGATGGGTAACATGATAGAGGTTTATGAAATTATGCATGGGATAGAGAAGGCAGAGAAAGAAGTTATTGTCTCCCTTCCTCACAATACTTGTGTCTCCTCAATGAAATAGGCTCAGAACAGATAAAAGAAATACTTCTTTACCCAAAGAGCAACTAACACATAGAATTCACTGCCATTGGAAGTGCTGAGGGCTACAAGCATAGGACTGGATACATATAGAGATGTCCATCCGTGGCTATTAGCCACAATGTATGGATGGAATACTATGTCTGGGGCAGTGATGCTTGGAGCATAACAGTGGAAGGGGCTTCTGGAGTCCTGGCCCATTGGTGGGACTCCTGATAGTGCCTGAGTTTTGGTAACTGTGTGACACAAAGTGTTGGACTGGATGGGCATTTGGTCTGATCCAACATGGTCTCTCTTATGTTTTTATCCCTGAATATTCACCACAGGTTGGCATTGTCTCCAGTGTAAAGAAGACAAAAAAGTGTACTTGGGTTTATAACTACATGGTACAATTACCCTTCACATTTGTGGACCATGCATTTTGCAGACACAGTAATGTCATTCAGGCATTACAGAAAGGATACCGTGAAAACCAAGGAATCTGTTTTTTTTAATGAATTATGAAATAGTGCCTGTGAAGTCACAAGGTTAAGAGGAACACACAGGCTTGCTCTTAGTAGACAAATAGGCTTGCAGTTCCTCCCAAGGCGCCAAGTGTTCATAATTTGGGCTTGAGCTCTACCTTCTGGTCCTTAGCATTAGCGAATGCATCATTTGCTTTTATTTTCCTCAGAAGGCCAAAGTACATTTTCACCGTGCCTTCTTGCTACTGGAAAATGATGGTCATTTTGCATAATGAAAATCAGCTGTTTTTAAAGCTGCACCAGGAGAGAAGTCCAGATGTAGGCTATCAACAGCATCCTCAAAACCACATGGAGGCTGTGACAGTAAAATGGAGCCGGGGATATGAATCTTATGACATGGAAAGGAACCACAGTGCTAGAAAATACCTGTCTGAGCCTGGTTTGGTACAAACTTGTAAATCACCTTCATCCCCCAACCCCCAGCTATTTCATGAGACATGAAAGGGATAAAAAACCCTTTGTGTTATTTCTGAAATGACGCCAATGAACCATTCCAGGGTAATAGAGCTGCACTCATATTAAGCCTTAACTAGATTTACCAGATGCCTACTGCAGTGGGCAACATCCTGTCTCCACAACACTCTTCCATTCCTGTCCCTCTCACAGCAGGTGAAAAGGGGGGATTATACTGCAGCATCACCTCTAGTTCCCCCATCTATAACCCTCTAGGGATTCCTAGGGGTACTTCTGGAGCAGGATTTCAGGGGGGATTGTGGGCTACAGTGGGAGATGGGAGACAAGGAAATCCTGCTCTGCAGACAGAGTGGATCTGTGGTTTTGGGAGTGACCATGGCTCAGTGGTAGAGTATCTGTTTGGCCCATTATGCACGGGAGGATAGCGCACATTCGGGGTGGAATGGCAGCGACTAAAAATCACCGATAACGCATGGTGCCGGCTGCAACCGGCTGCAGATTTGGTGCATGCCGCGGGAAAAGCCGCATTAGTGAAATGCAGAAGAAAGCGCAGCTTCCGGGTGACCGGGGCGCAACCAGAAGTGGCGCCGGGATCGCCGCATGCATAATCGGTTACTCTGGCTTTTGCCGCCATTGTGTCCCGTCCCGTGCATAAGCGGTTTGCTTTGCTTCTTCCCCCTCCGCGTTTTCCATGTGACCCGAAATCGCCGTTTCAGCGGCCGTGCATAACGGGCCTTTGGCATGCCAAAGGTCCCAGGTATCCCCAGCATCTCCAGCATCCAGTTATCCCTGGCATCTCCAGCAAGGATAGGATCATAGGGGATGTGAAAGGCCCAAGACCCTGCTGCCAGTCTGAGTAGACAATATTGACTCTGAGTGACCAAGGGAGCTTCAATATAAGGGAGCTTCATGTTTGAGACAGGAGTCCCTTCTGGATGCAGTAATACTTGGTGGGTCCAAGCTTATACATACATTACTTTTGAGTTCTGTTAAAGAAGGAAAGTGAAATATCAAAGTAATTAATAAATAGCAAAGTTTTGGTTAGATTATTAATCAGCCTCTTTGTTTATTAGAATGCTAGTAATGCAATGCTAAGCAGAGTTACACCTCCTAAGTACCCTGAAGTCAATGGGCTTAGAAGGGTGTAACTACTTAGGACTTTATGGGATGATGAACAGTATTTATCATATGATTGGGCATACTGGGGCCCAAGATAAAGCAAACAAGCTGAAATTATCCTATAGACGGATACTCTTGCTGAAACAGAACTTTGGAAGAGAGAAAGATAAAGCTGGTGAGGGCGAAAGGGTGGTGATGAGGGATGGTAGAAGCTAACATTCAAGTGAAACTTTGTACAATTGTGCAAGGAAGAGAAACGTAAAGAAGACTGATTACTTGGTTTTGGACAGGAGATGCAACTCAGATAAATAATTTCCATTCCTAAAGGTCATCTTTAATGAGGAAATTCTCCTAGCAAAATTGCTATGATTCACATTTAACCAAACCCAAAGCACGGTGATCTTTTCACATCAGTGCTGCCATGCATTAAAAAAAATGCTTTCGAAATTTTATTTATTTGTTTGTTTATTAGTTTATACCCAACCCCTGTTGGCATGTTCTCCTGATTAAAAAATATTTAGCGTCTGTGTACTTACCGCAGCCGCCATTGATGACACAGGTGGCGTCAGGAAGCCCAATGAGCCACATGGGCCCATGCCACTGTCGGCATGCGTGGGAGGCAGGGGCACACACATGCCTTTAAAGGCACCATGTGCACCTGCCTCGCCCTTCTTCCATGCTGGGCAGTCAAACAGCTTCCCACACTCTGTTTATGGTTTTGTTACATGTTCTTTTTGTGTTTCTCTGTTGCAGTCAGTTTAGGCTCGGTAAGAGCCTGTTGGCAGGGAGCCCAGTCTGCGTCTGGGACTCCCTGGAGGTTGGGGGTCTCCTTAACAAGACCAGCCGAGATCAAGCATGGCTTACCTGGCTGGGTGGCCAGGGGCTCATAGCTAAGTGACCCACGGGGCACCAAAGTGAGATGGATGCCTAGTGGGCCTCGATAGGGTACTTTCCCAGTGAGGGATTATGGATGTGGAGGACCTGCTCTCCCCGCTGGGATGGAGTGGGTCCCAAGGCATCCTGGACCCTCAGGTTAAGCAGCTGGATGGCTGAGGGGTCAGGACACTTATCATGCAAGGCCAACCCTTCTGAAGGTGACATAATAATAAATGGCTGTGGCCATATTTTATGCTGAAAAGCAAATTGGGTCTTCATTGGCAGAAATGCCACCCTGCTAATCAATGCAAAAATAATAGGAAACTGGCCGTGCAACCTAAAGCACTAATGTAAATGGACTCAGAGGGGTATAACCCTGTTTAAATTGGGTCTGCAGCAGTGCAGTCTTGATTTCCATGGGTTTAGACTGAAGTAACGATGCAAATAATTTCTCTGTGAACCAGAAATAAATAGAGGGAAGTTATATCACTATGTCTGTTAATGAATTGACAAGGAAATATTTGTGATGGGCTCATAAAACGTTTTCAACTTCGAGGGCTTTTTTTGAAGCTTGCTACTTAGTGCTGCTGTTTTGATCTGATTTGGGCATTTTATCTTCTGTATTATGGGTGACAGATTGTTTTTTTAAATATTTTTATTGTAACTTTGATGACAGAAAGTCTTCATGAATTGCGGAGAGGCATGTATGTGTTAAAACAGCAAACAATATTAGCTCATGGCAGAAGCAGGCAATAGTTTAAAGACAGATTTTAAAACACCTCTCAAATGTATTTACAAAACATTGTAAAACAAAGGGAAGGGGCATTTCTAGTGTGCTTTCCCACAACAAACTCATAGTAAAAGATTAGGGCAATAAACCCAGTCGGTAAGGGTTCTCTGGGAAGAATTCTCTCTTTAGCTTTGTGCAAGAAAAGTTCAGAAGTTTGGGGGAAGGTATTCAATCCCGAGTGCTAAAATGGAATCTCATTAATTAACTAAGTTGTAATTAATTTGATCTAATCGCAGTGAATGATTTCAATAGGCGGATGCTGGGAGTACACCAAGAGAATAGCCCCGTAGAAATCCCCGAGCTGGCAGTGAGGTCATTGTCTCAATCAATACGAACTCTGCTCAAACAGATATCTAATCTGAAAGAAGAAGGTCATCTGCCAAGTCCTTTAAAAGATCAGCTATTGATTGCTTGAGAGTCAGCCTCAGATTTGTGTTATTGAAGCACCTACATTTTAGCTAATTCACTCACGCCTGGATCTGGGATAAGATTTTATAATTAAAAAAAAAAGAAGAAGAATGCAATTCTTAAATAAATAGAAGGAAGCAACTCGGCCTATGTAATACGTAATATCTAAACTTTAGAGACAGCAGTAATGTTTGGTGGGAAGGTTGAGCTTATTGGATTGTGACACTAGAGCAGGGGTAGTCAAACTGCAGCCCTCCAGATGTCCATGGACTACAATTCCCATGAGCCCCTGCCAGCAAATGCTGGCAGGGGCTCATGGGACTTGTAGTCCACGGACATTTGGAGAACCGCAGTTTGACTACCCCTGCACTAGAGTCTCAGAAGGTGTCCTATTCTCCAACCAAACACTGAGATGAATCCCCTTCTAAACAACAATTTGAACTGTTAAATAAGAAAACGAGTCTACCTGGAACTGAACAGGGAGGTACGATTTGTGTATACATATGACACTGAATTTTTTTTAAAGCCTCAGTGTGAAAAATGGTTAATTCTGTTAACTTAAAAGAATCACTGTATTTATTAAAGTGGCAAAAAGCAGTATAAATGTTGGGGTCTTTGTATTCTCAGGAATGCCTCTGATATGGCCAGCAGGACAGCATTAGTAGCCAGATCCCTCCTCACATTGAGGAGTTGTTTATAGGCGGGATATAGAGAAACACCTCCAATTTCAGTAACAGTAACTCAATGGTCCTTGGACCTAGGCCTCCTACTGACAGAGAGATCCTCATTGCTAGACAGGCATCACCCTTACAGTGGTCTCGTTTGCCTCAAACCACTGTGCTCTGAGCTGCCATTCCTGTAATGGGCTTTGGCCACATGATCCTGGGCAGCAAGACACAATGTGAACCTGGGTTATCACTCACTGCTCCTGGCAACCCATTTCTCCCCCCTTCCCCCGTGCTCTTGAGGCCTAGGCCTCCCTCATGGTCAAGCTGGCCCTGATGCAGAAAAATATGACATGGTAAACTAACTAAAATTGGAAGATGTCCTTCAAAGGGAAGTTCAGTGACACAGTGGAGGAGTATAAATTTGGCACACAGAAGTCCCAGTTTTGGTCACTGGCATCTCCATCTAAAAGGAGCTCAATAAGTAGATTTGACAAACAATTTTCTCTGAAACTTTAGAGAGCCAATAGCTGTCAAAGTAGATTCCAGTGAGGTAGATGAACCAGATGCCTAATTGGATATAGTGCAGTTTCAAAGGCTAGCCGGATAATGATAAATATGTTCCAGAAAATATAGAATGTTGAGTCAATAAAGGAGGAAAAGGAGAACTAGCTTGTTCAGTCACCTGAGAGAGGGAAACTGAAGCAGGGAAGGAATGGATTTCTTCATTGTCTACTTCCCCCTCCATTCCTCATGTGTGTGGCACTAGTTTATTTTGTAATGGTCAGTTGTGAGAGAAGGAAATAATGGATTTGGGGTGGGGTGGGGGGAACTACATAGATCCAGAACTTAGAACTATATTGTTCTCCTCCTGGTGGGAGTTGCTCCTCCACCCTTGTGACCCCCCCCCCCCCGACTGGCAAGAGATCCTATCTGCAGTTCTTTCCCACTCCAAAGTTCTCCCTCCTGCTCAGCGTTCCAGGGCTCATTGTTCCAGCCTGCGTGCATCCACTCGCCTTGCAGTAGCCCAGCATCTTGATGATCTGGCAGTGGCTCAACTGATTAGTGGGCTACAACTGGGCTGGGGATGGTGTAGGGACAAACAGCCTGGAAAGAAATATTAAAAAGAAAAACAAGGCCTCCCCTACTTACCAGAAATTCTGACAATTGAGTTCCTGACCGAATGGCTACCCAGAAGTGATAAGGGTAGCTCTAGTAATATACAGAAACTCTATTCTTGGCACTTTTGAATATCTCTAGAAATTGTCAGGAACTGTGGACAGAACATCTGGTACATAGTCAAGGCCTTATTTTTATTTCCAATTTTTAACCTGAGATTCTCTCCTCCCCACTGCTGGTTGCCAGGGATTATGGTTCAGTCCCTGGCAACTTGGATGAGGCAGGCTGCAGCTGATACCTTTTGATATCAGGCCCTTTTGTCACCCCGCCCCAGAGGGTGGGCAGGAAAGTAAGCACTGAACAGAATAGTTGGCTGTATGGATTCCTGCCATGCTCACCTGCCTATTGCCTCGCCACCACCAATCTTTGCCATGCTGCAGCATAGAAATGAAATGAGAGCTTTTTAGAGAGTGTTTAGAGACCAAGAGAGGTGCTGCTTAAAGGGTATGTGCACTAAGCTATCTCTCTGGCCTGCCTGTGGAAGCTGCAAAACCCTTGAACTTCCTAGGCCTGGAATGTTCCAGCTGAGTCAAAAGAATGGCATCACATTCTCTATGCACCTTTAAACCATTTCTGTGGCTTTGTTATTTGCAAGTCAGTATACCCCAGTTTGTACATGCTTTAGCTGCGACACAGCATTTCTACTTTCACCACCATGCCTTCACCTGATGAGACCTACTGGCAACAGAGAGCTACTCTAAATACTAAAAAGCTCTGTCATGCACACGTGTTGCCTTTTGCTTGATACAAAAGTCAGGAACCATGGGCATCATTAAAGGAGGACTTAGATGTCTTTACAGTGTTCCACATGAAATATTACTGTCATATCCTTAGAATGTGTCGGTTTGATTTGCTTGCAAACCCAAAAATGATAAATCAGACAATTGCACCATTTGTCAGGATGATGCCTGTCTGGGGACACAGTGCTTTTCAGAAACACATTCATCATGAGTGTTTTCACTTGCTGCACATGTTGTCTTATTACTGTCAGAACAGCCTTCCCAAATGTACCCTCCTAGACTAGACCTGGGTATATTTGGCTTCACAAGTCATTGTGCTTTTACCTCAGGCTGGCAGGATAAATTCACAGAACTGAATCCTTTGGAGGGAACAACAGCTCTGTAAAGAAAATAATAAATTGTACTTCTCATTAATGCTGCATGGTGATAGGAAGCATGGGAATGACATTTGTCCTCACCAGAAGGAGGAACGTTGGTGAAGAAATACAGGCCGCTAAAAGCTTTTCTAAATCTCCTTGATGTAGACAGCCATCTGCCTATTTGAATGGAATCATGTTGGTTGTTACTTTCCATGGGATGGGCTTTATAATGCAATGGAGTCTAGGAATTGTTAGAATGTATAGATCCCCAATAAAAAGGGCCCCCATTTCTGCTGCATTCAATAGGAAAGGGAGTAGTTGATACAGTAAAGGGGAGACAATTGCTCCTTTTCACAACGTTGAAGCACTGGAAAGTTTGCCAAATTGCAAACAAGCTTGTGTCCTGGCTTGTGCACTATAATAAATAATCAACATTTTTACATTATTTTATTATACAGCTCAACTTCTGACTTCCTCCCTGTAAAGGTTGTGTTCCTTTTTTGGTTTTGGGAAACAAGCAGTCCAGAGATTCCCTCATGAGCAAGCATCTTCCTTCAGGTGCTGCTGTCTCATTTCACTTCCCTCATAGTGCTCTGCTCTCTATTCCAGCAGTAAGTACCAATGGCTACCTTGCATCTATGGATGGAACAAAAGTGGTATGCTCAAGTGCTAGGAGTTGGGAGCAGGATAAATGTCCCCCCCCCACCACCCCCAAGGCACTTGTTTGGATTATCACTGTTTTGTGTTGAAGAATTTCCTTTTGTCCATCATTTCCCTCTGAATCAGCAAAAGACAGTACAGTAAAATGACTAGGAAAGAGTTAATGGGAACATGATTAGGAGCCAAGGAAAACTCCACCCCCTGAATTTCTTCTTTCATTCCTACAAGCTGGGTTGCAATAAATTTGTGTTGTGTAATTCCTGTGAGTACATAGATATATTGTCTTACCCTCCCCATGAGATCACAAAAGGAAGAGGGAGGACTTAGCTTAATTCAAAAGTATCTTTCTAGAACTTCTGATGAAAAGGGGCAAAAATTTGTTTGCTGCCATGAAAGTAGGGTAAATAGGAAAGAAGACAACACACAATTGGGATCTATTTGATATTGTTGCTCACATCTACACATTCTGGAAAAAAAGTAGAACAGCTTTCCAAATGTTTCAAAAGGAACTCAGTAAAAAGAAGACTGTATGAATACTAGCCCATACTTGTGTTAATAATACTAATACTACTGCTATGGTCTCTTTCACATCTCATGAAGCATTACAGCTGAGGTTATCCTGGAGCAGATGGACTGCTTCAGTCATGTTGTGGCCCAGATGGCAGTAATTGCATTTAAACTATATTTTACAATAGCATTTCATTGCATTTGACTTCATAAAGATGTTTATACAACTACAACAGAATAGATGTGTTCTAAGACAGTGGTCCCCAACCTTTTTATCACCGGGGACCGATCAATGCTTGATAATTTTACTGAAGCCCGGGGGGAGAGGTAGTCTTTTGCCGAGGGACGTCACCACCACTGCCTGAGCCCCTGCTCCATTTGTTTCCCCACCGGCAGCCCTGACTTCCCGCTGGGGGGCACTGCCAGCAGCAGCTGCACAGTGCCACGCTGAGGGGGAGCCCCAGCCATGGCAGCTGCTGGAGAGCATTAAAGGTGAGCTGGCAGCAGAGTGGCAGGGCAGCCCCCGAGGCAGCAGCCAGGGAGGAGGACGAGCCGTGACCTGGTACCGACTGATCCATGGACTGGTACTGGTCCCCGAACCAGGGGTTGGGGACCACTGTTCTAAGATGTATTCATAATATTGTATAATTTGTCAGTCTGAGCACAATCAGTGGGTATAAACTAATTAATTTAGAACATCTGAGTTGTGGCAAACTCAGGAAGACTCAGACTCAAATGTGTGGTGTAAAACACCTGCTCAAGAACCACAGGTTTTTGTTTTGGGGCGGGGAATTCAGAAGAGCACTTACTGAAGGAAAGACTTTTAAACAGTCAAAAGAATTTAAAAGAAAAATGTTGAAGGATGCATTGTTTGCTATGATCCTAAGCATGTTTGCCAGTAAATCCAGTGGCACTTACTGCAAAGTTAGTCTGGGTAGGGTTGTTGGTCTTAAAGCTGCCACTGGACTCAAAATTTGGCCTACTCTGCTGCTTCACACCAACACCAACACAGCTACAGAACAGGTAATGCTCCTATAAGTGTGCACAGAATTATGCTGGATGTAGGTTGTACTTCGTGTTTTGCAAAGCAAGAGACAAAAATGACTTTTCTTTTTAGTCAGGAACTACAGAAATCACTTGGTAGTCATTCTATTAACTTTTAACTATGGAGATAAACTGTAAATGTTACATGAGCTGTAAAGTCAATTGAAGGCCAAACTGGATAGTTTTGCTTTGTGTTGTATTATTTTGTGCATAGTGGCTTGCTGGTCCATTTGTCAGATACTTTTCTTTAGCTGTATAGTAGAAAAGTGTTTAGGGTGTGTGTGTGCATGGGGGGATAATTTCCATCAATTCTCCCTTCCTTCTGTATTCTGTATTCTGTATTTTCTAAAAATGCATAACTCTGGCTTGCATATTGGGTTATTTGGCAACAGTTCAATAACTTCTATATTTTCGTCTTAGAAAATGGTCAGGTTCCTAACTAGTGGTGAGCACCAACAATCACTCGATATCAGGAAAGTAGAAGGATAAGCCTGGCATGTAAGCATGGCACTTCTGGACAGACACACATATAATGGACTGCTGCCCACTTTGCTCTACTGCCCTCAGACCAACACATTTGCCAACACATAAAGCTACTGCTGCAAAAAAGGACCTGGAAAACCAGTGTGGTGAAGGGGGTTCAATACCCTCTTAGGATTGAAGAAATTTCAACATAGATCTCCATGCAGCTGCAAAGCTCACTGTGATTCTAAGCTAGCCCCAGGTCGTTTCCACAGCAACCTAAAATTTTGCGGCAGCTGCGCGGAATTTCCTTGATTTAACACAAATATAGGGCTCCTTAGGTGAAGATCTGGAGGAAAGGTTTCCATCACGTATCTTTTTTGATTTCCAACCCCCCCACATATTCCCTTCCCTCCCAGGGAGAGAATTTGCGGTAATCCGATGTGTGTGGTTGCTGAGGAGTAAATGGTAATGACTGGGGAAGGCACTGGCAAACTAACCCGTATTGAGTCTGCCATGAAAACACTGGAGGGCATCACCCCAAGGGTCAGACCTGACCCGGTGCTTGCACAGGGGATACCGTTACCTTTTATCTTTAATGTGTGTGGTCAGCATTCGAAGTGGCTTCTCTCTTCTTTCCGCACCCTCAGCATGCTTTCGTGGACCTGTGAGTCTGCCTACCTGCTTCTCTGCCTCCTGTTTCATTCCCTCTGGACCCTACCGCCACTTATTATATTTCTGGTCGCATTAAGATGCATGATGGTTGTGAGAAGCTAATGCGCTCACAAAATAAAAAACCTTATCTCCATTGAGCAACTAAAATCACCTTTGAATGACCACCTAATATGTAGGAAGCCCTCTAATCTTAGTAAGCCCTCTAATCCCCCTCGAACCATGGCATTAGATGTGGGGCTTCCGAGGTACGATTTCTTGTGTTTTTCTTTCATTCTTTCTGATTGTGTTAAGATGCATGATCATAATTATGAATATGAGGCCCCCAGGGCTTCCCTGAAAGTATTTGTGGAATTTGTTGTTGTTTTTGTTTCAGCCTGCCTTTTCTCCACCCTTCTTTTTGCAAGGCAAGCCAGAAATGCCCTCATTTTCCAACCCCCACCTTTCGTCTTCTTCCTGAGCAGGCTCCCCCCCCCCCCAATCATCATTTCAGCTTTAAAGTACAAATGTAGAGTGCAGTGGTACCTTAAAGATTGACAAAGTTTTATTCAAGGTACGACCTTTCATGTGCACGCACACTTCCTCAGATACAAAGATATCACAAATGCATTAAATCAAATGGGTGTTATTGCGCGTGTGCAAAGATTAAAAGAGGAGAAAAGGAAGGGGCGGGGCTGTCTGCCTTCAAAAAAATCAAAACAAAACAATTATCACTAAGAAAATCTGCTTCAGGTCATGATATAATTTCTTTCACATCCATTTTTCTTTTAAACTCCTCTCAATCGTGCTCCTGCGCTACCAGAATGAAAAGTCCCTCTTGCTGCCATTTCCTCCTGGAACCTTCCACAAACTGTCCTTCCCCGGCAGGAGATCTGCTGGAGATCATAGGCTTTAGAGACCCTGAACCTGAGCTTCTTGGCTTGGATGGGAAAGGGCAATATGCGTGCACATGAAGAAGAAGAAGAAGAATTGGTTCTTATATGCCGCTTTTCTCTATCCGAAGGAGGCTCAAAGCGGGTTACAGTTGCCTTCCTTTTCCTCTCCAATGAGGTGGGTGAGGCTGAGAGAGCGCTGATATCACTGCTCGGTCAGAACAGTTTTATCAGTGCTGTGGCGAGCCCAAGGTCACCCAGGTGGCTGCATGTGGGGGAGCAGGGAATCGAACCCGGCATGCCAGATTAGAAGTTGGCACTCCTAACTACTACACCAAACTGGCACTCAGCCACACATCAGCCCTGCGAGAGGTGGGTGCAAGAGCCAGGTGCCCTCTAGGCTTCCTGCACTAGTTCCCAGTCTTAGGGCCTTTTCGCACGGGGATCTTTGTTGCAAATTGTTTGCGGAATGAAAAATCGCCATTTAAAATAGTGGAATTCGTCGTTTTGCACACCTGGCTTTGTAGTGGAATCAGTTGCGTTTTTTAGCGTTTCCCACAGGCTTCCGGTCTCGGCAGAAATCGCTAGAAAGGAAGCGCTATTGCCAAGCTCGTCCCGCCCCTGGCCGTCAAGCAGCCAATGCGCAGCCGTTAGCATGCTCCCAAACAGCCCCTTTCCCTTTAAGAAAGGTTTTAAAAAAAAAAAACAGACCCATAGCAACGAATCTGTGTAGATTCTTTGCTACGGAGAGACCCATCCAGCTGCCTAATGTGAGCTGTCGTTTGATTGTATGATCGTTTGCACGCTGGCTCGAGTGATAAAAAAAAATTCCCCCCCCCCTTCTCACGGGCTCGATTTTCAGCTGAATTTATGTGTAAAAAATAAAGGGACTTTATTCCAGCAAACGGGCTTTTAAGTGGTTTGTGCTTAGTGACTAAAGGTGAAGGAATGAAGCCAGGGAAGCCTCTAAACAGAAAGAGGCTCGCCGGTGCGTTTATCCCCGCTCGCTCCGAGAAAAAAAAATGGCGATCGCTTCGCCGGAAGTTTGGAGAAGAGAGCCAGGGGGAGGGGCTTTGAAGAACCAGCAACAATGGTAACGCACAGGTCTTTAGCGCTAGTGTTGCAGATTGGTTGCAGGAGTGTATCGCTATCCGGAGGGTGAATCCACTTTTCTGGATTTCCCTGAAAGCGCTAAAACGAAGCGCTTATTGCTGATCGGTTTCAGGAGTGTTGCAGATTGTCTACGACGTCGTGGGTAATGCCAAATTAGTAGCGTTTTCAATTAGCAACCATTGTGCTATTTTTAAGCCGTGGGAAATGGCCCTTAAAAAAAAGATTCCTGTTTCCATCTATGCAGCAGCTGGCAGGACCCTGCTGGTTTGTCCCAGAGGATTTTCTTATCCCTTCCTTTTGGCTCTCTCCCCACCCCCATCATTTCAGCTTTAAAGTACAAATTTAGAGTCCAGTGGCATCTTAAAGATCAACAAGATTTTATTCACACTTTCTCAGATACAAAGAAATCACAAATTAATTAAACCAAAAGTGCCTTATTGTGTGAGGGCAAAGAAAGAAAAAAGGAAAAAAGGAAGGGGGCAGGGTTGCCTGCTCCACGCCTCCAACACCCCCCCCCCCCCGGAAGCGCATAGCTCCAAAGTTAATGTGAACAGCATGAAAAAAAGCAAATCTTCAGCATTGCCATTTGGAGATGACGTGTGCAGGTGGCCAGGCACAAAAGTGAAGTCAATCTCCAGAGACCAATACGAAGGAGACCCGGAGAACACGGACAATTGTGGAAATGGCCCTACTCTCATTTTACCTTTCGGGATTGTTGAGAGAATAAAATCATGGGCAGGGCAACTTTGTATACCCATTTAGGCTCCTGAAAAGGAAGGTGAGAGACAAGTGAAAACTAACATTGCATTTCTTCCAAGTGATTATGACAAATACCACTTATCACCTGGTATTACTTCATCAACTGACATTACTCCTAGACAGAATTACTCAGTCTGTCTACTGATTTCAGTGGGGTTCAGGGGAAGTAACTGCATAGAATTGTACTAGATTTCCCAATTCCCAGCTTAATGTAAACACGATTTGGTTCCAGAAATTGGTTCCTGTGTTGATTGCAAACTCTGAGTCTGCTGGAATTAATATATAGATTGTCAATCAAAACCTATTGTACACTGGATAACTACATGAACTTTCCCCAGTTTAATATAGCCTGTTCAGTTCTTAGGCTTAAGATGTATGCAAAATAATGGATCTTGGAAGGATTCCAGTTAGCTTTCACTTCCTGTGCCTGAATTGTTGAATATGACATTACTATAATCAAATCCAGCTGGCCTATTGGAAAATCACAATGAAGGGTTTTTTTTTCAGGGTGGGGATGGAATTCTAAGAGAGATGAAAACATATTTGGGGTGTGTGTGTATATATAACAGGATCTCTTAACATTGTGAAACTCCCTGTCAATGAATAAATTTGATTTCTTTCTTCCTAATTTGCAGTGTACCCTGATTTAATGTATTAAAAAAAATTAAACCCAAGTTTCTGTATAAATTCTCCAGAAGAGAATGAAACACTAAACTGGTTAGGCCAATGAGACTGACATGTGATTCTGTTTTATTTTCAAGCAAGCACCAAAAATCTTATTGTTTTATGATACCATCAGAAAGGCCTCTAAGGTATTATTCTGTTGTAAATAGCATTTTCCTGTAATCTACTATCATCTATTTTACTGCTCCTGTACTCTATAGTAGTGAGTAGCTGAGAGGGTTTTTTCATTGTCTTTGGGGCTTTTTCATAGTATGGGGTGGGCTGTTCCTATGTTTCCTAAACTCAAGGGATCTGAGAGCAGACAGCAAGATACAACTGTTCAGACTGAAGATGTGTTAGCATTGGGAAATGGGCAGTTTGCTGACTGAATGCAACTTGATGACAGTAACATCATTTAGCAGCTGAAGGAGAAAGGAACAAACATTTCCTCTTCTGAATTGTTTTTATATGAGCTGTTGAATCACTGAGTGTTGTTGTCGGCCATTCAGTCGTGTCCAACTCTTGGCGATCCCATGGCACAATTGTCGCCATGATCCCCGATCCCGCACCCCCTCCCTCAGCCATGCAATTTTCTGGCTGGTGTCTATTTTGATCATTATAGTAAGGATGAATCATTCCTCCACTTATGATACATGGATTTCTTCTAGCCAGCAGTTTGCCTTGATTGAAAATGAAAAGGGGCTCCTGGAACATCAGCTGACTTGTTGCGTTGATAACTGAATTACCTCCCAAAGTGAACATAGTCATGAAAACCTTTTATTTGTTCCGCATGGGCGGAAAAGGCTGGGAGGGTGGTCCTATGGAAGTGAGGCTAAGCGCCACTTCCACATGATGTCACTGCTAGGGCAGACCTCTCCCAGGCTGAGTGTGCATTAGGCTGCTGTTGCTCCACTTTAAGGGAACAAAGATATTTTCTGCATCCCGTTATGTGATTTGGGGGCCAATGAAGCCTAGCCTGGTGGAGGCCCATGTAGATTCAGAAGCGCCAGGTCTTCCACGCAATCTCACCTTCCTGCAAACTGCCACCCCCTGTGCAGCAGAACCATTCCACCCCAGCTGCATCCATAGAGATGCACAAATTCAGGGCTTACTGCTAAAATGTGTTCCCCGTGGGGACACAGAAGGCAGCGAAACATGTAGCTCTGCCACTACACACTGCCAGAGGCCTAGAGTGGCACCATTGGTGCAGAATCACCCCTAGTCAATCAATCCTATGTTTGCCATTCTCCAGGTGAGACCTGGAGATATCTCAGAATTACCACTCATTGATGGAGGTAATTTTCCTTGAATAATATGGTTGCTTTGGAAGGTAGAGTCTATGGGTTCCATGGTGCCCACCAAGTGTATTTAGGAGGGTCCTGGTGGGGCTTTTGCATATCAAATAGCCAGTGGAAAAGTCATTGGCTGTGTAGATGTCATGTACCTTTAAGCCAAGGTACTTGCCTTCAGCTGAGGGGGCCTGCTTTCTACAGGGGGGGGGGTTCTCCCAGCCTTCCTTCCCCACTCCCTTGTTCTTTCTACTCTCTGAAGTAACTCCTGTTATCTTTTAAGGTTGGTATTATTTAATGTTGTAAGGAATGCAAATGACCATGCCTGGCATTTAGTGTTTGGGTGCTAAGACATTTGAAGAATAGTTTCACTTTGTAGTTTAGATAAAACTGCCTTTCTGTGGGAATGCCTTTTGGTGCACAAATCCCTGAAAGGGACAGTGGGGCTGAGGGTATATCTGTTCCTGAAATTCTCTATGAGGTGTCTTCAGCAATATTTTTCTGCAATGAAAGTTCCCATAGTTGCTCTCCAAGACTCCCAATAAAGCTACTTTTTACTCTTCACTGCAAAGAGTCCTGAGTTAGCTTCATGGGAGTGTATCCCAGAGTCATTAGGGAAGATTTTTTTAAAGAAAAATTGCTTTGGCAGCAACTGACACTAGAGCACAAATATTATTACTGTGTAGCTGAAGGTAAGCAGTAACAGCCATTTTATGACTGACTCCACTTCCTGCAGAAACTTTTTTATTGCACCAAGATTGTGGCTGAGCACATCAGGCTGTGTCAGAATTTCCAAAGGTGTCCACAGGCTCAAAAAGGTTCAGTGTACCATACTCAACAACATTGTACCCCATGGAGGTCCCAGGGGCCACCCTCTCCAGGGCCCACCCCCAGATCTCCAGGAATTTCCCCACAAGGAGATGGCAAGCCTAGCCAAGCCTTAATTTTTTTTGGAGCTGACTTTTTAATTATACTGAATAGTCCTTTAAAGTTTATTTTATGGGAATGTTTAAAAGAGAGGAGAAATTGAATTTGAGATATACAACCCATTGGTTTCATGAAGCTGCCAAGGAATTTTAAGGTTTTTTTTTCAAACTTAGCTTTAAAAAAAAGATTTTTTATCCCTAAATAGCCAGAAACATCTGTATGGCTTATGGCTATTTAAGGCTGTATCTACTCAAGTCAGTCTAATGCTTCTGAACGAGATGTTTTGGGGCTCATGTCCCTTGGGAGATGTTTTGAGCTTATATTCAGAGCTAATATCAAAGGCCTGACATGTTCACCTGACACATTCCCATCTCTCATAGGTCAAACTTGAGATTTGCTGGCTAAAATTGGAAACCCAACAGCTCAAAATGGGTTTAAAGGATTCACTTTCCCCCAGACCTCTTTGTTCTTTTCCTTGCTGGAGTTGTTACAAGACTGCAGGTGTCTTTAGCGGGATTCAGTGAAACCATGAACTAGCAACAAATGATTAAATCTTTCATTACAATCACAGCTAAGTAAAAGAAACATTAGTGCTGCCCTTTTTTGGAATGTTTCTGTCTCGGGAAATTGCACATGTCCTCAAGAGTACTGCAGTTACAGAAGGGCTATTTACAGTAACACAGTCCAGATTCTTAAAATCACAAGAATTGGATTGAAAGGATTGCCAAGAGGCAGTCAAAATGTATAGCAACAGAATTTGAAAAAAAAATATTACAAGGTCCACAGCCACATTCTGTGAGTATAGTATAATAAAAAAGAATAATAAGTTTAATAAATCCCACTATAAATCACTTCAAACATAATATCATCTGGAACATATTTTAGTAAGTATAACATACAGCATTACAAAATTCAGGTAACTACAAATTACACACAGCAGGTTACATAGTATGATGTAAATAAAAATGATATCATCCTGTAGGTACAAATATCAGCTAACCTTATAGGCCTTGTTGTGATAGAGTTTCAAGATATTCCCCTTTATTGATTTGGTGTGTTAATTAAGACCATGTGTTCTTGTAGCCAATTCAGCCAGTTCAACATGTCTCAGAGATAGCTGACTCACAGATACACATGCAGGCTCTGCCAGGGCTGGAATCCAATATGGCAGCCATTTGTTTTGGGGATGACAGTGAATTATACCTAAATGACTCACACTAGCTCTGTAGACTTTCTTGGTTTTTCTTGCCCTCAAGTGATGGATTCCGCTCAGGCCGATTCCTCACACTGGTGGTAATGCTGGGCCACCAGTGGTGCATTGCTGTAGAGTCAACCAGAGCATTTTTTTGCCCATTCTGGCCCACCATTGGACAAGGGCCTGCTGTGGGATGGGCTTCCCCTTCCAACCCACCCACTAACATATGCCTGTCCACCTGTGCATCCTTCCTCTGCATGACCTTTCTCCAATTGCATTGGGCAGTGAGTACACTTAGGAGTGCCACTGTAGCCATCACCATGAATTGTCTTTACACCCAAAGTATTAAAAGCAGAGCACTCACAAGTGAATGGGCAGGGAAGGGGCAAAGGGACTCATTGACAGTAGGACCCACCTGAAGCTCGGGGCTCTGGCAGGTATTGTCAGGTGCCTTTGTCCCCCCCTTCTCTGTTTTCTCCTTCTCAGGGCGGGCTCCACT
Source organism: Paroedura picta (assembly GCF_049243985.1). Taxonomy (NCBI): domain Eukaryota; kingdom Metazoa; phylum Chordata; class Lepidosauria; order Squamata; family Gekkonidae; genus Paroedura; species Paroedura picta. Next base: position 33,435,659 of record NC_135379.1, read on the forward strand.
TGTCCCTTGTAGAGGTGTCAAAAACATTGTCGCTCTGATCACCGCCTTCCTTTCCCCCCTCTCCGGGCCATGGGATCTGGCATTCCTCTTGAAATGTAAAAGCAGGAGCTTTGCTGGCTCCAACAGTCTCACACCCCGCTGACTTCAAAAACTCTCCGGAAAGGGTCTCTTATGGCTCTCCTGTTGAAAGCAGGGGGGGGGGGGGGGAGGAGGTCTATTCCCGTGCGTATAAAAACCTGGGTCCGATTTAAGAGCGATGTCGTGGTCAATTTTCCTGTGCCTGTGTTGCCTTGGCTGAGTGAATTGTGTGTGAGTCCCTGCTTCCAATAAACCAAATTTCTGGTGAAGTGCTGAGTGTCAGTAGTCACTGGACTTGTATATCCAGTAGGGGACCACGACTGCATCTAACTGCTGGGGTCCGTGACAGGTATCGCATTTCAGAGGATGCTGATGCAGATCTTGATATCAGGTACCATGACAGAATTTTTACTAACATTCCTATAAAGCTGCCTCACATTGAGCGATACCATCAATCTATTTAGCTCAATGTTCTCTACTCTAACAGGCAGTGTCTCTCTAGAATCACCACTAGAGAAAGTTTTGTCCTTAAACCTGCTGAGATTCTTAAGTGGGATACTGAACTGGATGTGCCAGGAATGAACCTAAAGCACTTGCACATAACAGAGTATGTGTCCAGCTCTCTTTTCTTTTCTGATAAAATGTATTTAACATATAAGCCATTCAAAACAACTCTGTCTTTATACCCTAGTGTGGCCTTTCTCAACCTTTCTTGACTGTTGAGAAACCTGTGAGACATTCCCCAGGCTTTGAAAACCCCCAGAAGTGGCACAATCACGCAGCATATTGTTAGGAAGCATAGAGGTGTGCACACACACACGGGGGCCTCTCCTCCCCACCCTCTCCAGGCCCATCATTGGCCATTGGGTATTTTTACATATCAACCAATAAATGTTTAACACATTTTTTAAAAAAATTAAAAACATTCACTCACACTTGTTTAGGAAACCCTTCCAGGGCCATCAAGAAACCCCAGGGTTTAATGAAACCCTGGTGGAGGAAGCTTGCCCTGTAACAGGATCTTTGTTTCCAAAGGCCAGACATACAGGATTAGGGATGTGTGCCTCGGCTTGGCTTAGCTGCCTTGGCGATCACTGAAGCCCGAAGTGGCATGTAGGAGGCCGGCCGTGGCACTGGTCTCCTATGTGTCACCTCGGCTTCAGTGATCGCCAGGGTGGCCGAGCCGAGGCACACATCCCTATACAGGATACAGGATGAAATTATGCATACAGGATGAAATTATGCATTTTCTATTCCGTTATATACTTATTTTGTGTCCCCATAAAGCCAAAGAAAATATGCTACATGTTTTGTAGTTTTGGTTGTGTGTTTTTTTTGCTTTTTCCTCAAACAGAGTTAGAAACACCAGGCAGACCGTTTGCAAACCCTGATCACATCTCCTATCATTTAAAAGCCATTGTTCTCCCTTGAAAGCATGAGAGGTCTGGCAGCAAGTGGGCACATGGTATCATTTTGCACAATAATGGGGGAAAGGAGGAAAAAGAGGGAATTATCTGTAATTTGTTTCTCCAGCCAGACAAGTCAAGCTAAGTTATGATGAGTATGATGTGCCGCAGTTGATCACCTACCATTTTACAGCAGATGTGATTGTTTTCATGGAGTCTATAATGTTTTTAACAGTGCTGTTGTGCTGATCATAGTTCTTGTCTCAGCTGAACAATATTGCTACAAACTCAGTTCTGATGGGGGGGGGGACTCAAACTGCTTGCAAGTGACAAGATGACAGAGGGACAGTTACAAAGAGAATTCTGTTCCTTCTCTCTGTATGAAACAAAGCAAGGGAGAGAAGCCAGAGAATGCACTTGCTGGTCAGAACCTCTATGAATTATTCAAATTTTGTCTTCAGCTTATCCTTTAAAAAAGAGAGAGAACAATTGTGAGACGTTTCAAATAGATGGCAGGCTACTATTTAGGATGAGCTGTTTGCGATTCTGAATCGGTTAGGTGAAGGATGGAGGGGGGAAACAACTTTAAAAAGGGATAGCAAGAGGGGGAGATTTTCATTCAGCACAATTTCCTTAGAACCATCACTGTTAGTGGGTTTTCTAAGTGCTTGCGAAAGGAGTCAATAAATTTCACAGCAGAAGGGAAAGGCAGGAGAAGAGCTGGAGGAATAGCAAGTACATTATGCTTTATGCCAAATCTGATCATTTTACACTGCTGCCTGAATAATAAAGGCATGTTTACACTGTGGTTGTAAAGAAGCACATGTGCAGCGATTGCTGTTTGTGTGAACATCTGGGTATCAGGTCAGAGAATGGCATAGTCATGTGGAATCTGGGACCACCATAATCCAAGTCCACTCCTCATTCCATAGTGATAGGACCCCATTTTTCTTGGAAGAATATCCCCCAGCAGAGATTCCCCTCTCTGTAAGCTAACTGCATTGATGGGGCCATCAGAAGTAGTACAGGAAGTAACCATGCTTCTTTCCATCACTCTGGATCCAAGACCAGTTGAAAGCCCCCCTTCTTCTTGCATCTTCTATTTAGATCATAGGGGGAGCAAGAGCATTTAGGTACTTCTCCATAGTCCCTGGCTCTAGAGCCACATAGGGACCCCACCCTCTGCCATGAGAGAAGAACTGAGTTTTTGTACTCCACTTTTTACTACCTGAAGGAATGGCAAAGCAGCTTACAATTGCCTATCTTCCTTTCTCTATAGCAGACACTCTGTGAGGCAGGGGAAGCTGAGAGAGCTTTGAGAACTGTGACTGACCCAAGGTAACCCAGCATTTACAAGACTAGGCCTGTAGAGTAACAGGGGAAGTTGTTATGGATGGCTGAACGCTGCCATCTAGACTGGCATGCTGTCTTCGACAACCAGTGGCATTCCTTAATAGTTTAGGATTGTGCAAAGCCAGACAATGTTAAAGTCTGCTGGGCCAGACTCCATCTTTTCTCCAGCCACAGATTCAGCATGATAGCCCAGTTATAATTCTTAGCTAAGTGAAATCATGTGACGATGACCAACCAATAAGGATGTGTTCTTCCTAGAACCCTCTAGAACAGGGGTAGTCAACCTGTGGTCCTCCAGATGTCCATGGACTACAATTCACATGAGCCCCTGCCAGAGTTTGCTGGCAGGGGCTCATGGGAATTGTAGTCCATGAACATCTGGAGGACCACTGGTTGAGTATCCCTGCTCTAGAAGATTACTCCACCCCTCCTGATTCTCCCCCTACCCCCTATCCTGTGGCCCTCAGGTTCTCATGTTGAGCCACTTATCCCATTCCTTACTTATGGCCTTCAATATGATAAGGACTATGTAGGCAGAGAGGATGAATTAGCAATACCGCCAGAGGAAATGAAATTGTTATTATGTACATTAATCCTAGGGCCACAGTCTTGCACATTGTATTCTGCCCCTTGTAAATAAAGCCCAGAAGCATATTTTTCTCCTGATTCTTGCCAGTATGTTTCTCATAGAAAGTGCTTGTGTGTTTTTAAACACGTTTTGATGCACTTTTAACTTTCTAATGTTATTGTTTTTGATTTAGCTTGTTCCCTTTTCTGTATCCTAATTGTAATAGCCTCTGCCCCCACACAATAAATGCTACCTTGCCTTGCTACAGAATACTTACAATGTCATCCTAAGCAGAGTTACAGCCTTCTGAGCCCAATGACTTCAGTGGGTTTGGAAGGGGGTGACTCTATTTAGGATTTCACCCCAAATGTACTTAAACATGGCCGAGACTCAATGCAGCCACCTATTGATGCAGTGGAGGGCCAGCTGGAGGCAGACATGACTGCCTCAGTGCCCCATTGTGAGCATGCAGCATCCTTGCAGTGCACATGGCATCAAGGAGCAGGGCAGGACAGGACAGGACCCACAGCACCTATAAAGCTTCCCTCCCACCCATCCTATGATGATATGTAAACAGCTTTGTTACAGAATTTTGGGGTGGATGTGTCATGGTAATAATTCATCACAGTTGTGGATTTGCATGGGATGGAGCCTGTTGGCAGGGAGTCCAGTGTGCGATCAGACTCCCTGGGGTTCGGGGCCTCCATAAGAGATGGCATGTAAATGAGCATGGCTGACCCGGCAGGGAGGCTACAGGCTCATTTTGTCAGGCAGCCCTGATGGCTGTCAAGCGAGGTTTGCACCCAGTCACTTCCCTTAGTGGCGGACTCCAGTAGGCAAGGGGACCTTCTATCTCAGCAGGAAATGGTGCAGATCCCCAAGGAACCTCTGGACCCTGTGGGGTGTTGGTGCAGTTCACTGACTGCTAGGTTAGGCTTTCTCTCCCATGCTGCACCAACTCTCCCATGGGGAAGTAATAAAGCTGTGGCCTTGTTTAAACCCATCATTGGTGTGTCTTGTCTTATTCCAGCCCGTAATGCCCTCCTGTAAGTCAATACTATATATACTTGGAATAAGAAAGCTAAATTGAACTCTTTCCTTTGTTTTAGCTGACAGGATAGAAGATAAAGACATAGTGGAGTTGTCTGAAATAAATGGAAGATAGCCAGCACTTTCTTCCCTCAAAAAAAAGGAGACTTTGAGGCGTACATCACTTCACCTGTATGACTGGTAGGTGAAAAATGACCACTGTCTAACTGCAGTGCTGGGTGATGTGTAATTTTGTTCTTGGGGGGGGGGGGGGGAGCAGGAGAGTAGAAATGTTTTCTTGAAAACCAATGCCCAAGCAGAAGAAACATTGCATTTACGAAATTCGGTGCTATTGTGATCATGTGAGTGGTAGCTAAAGTGTTGGACTAAAATCTGGGAATCACAAGTTCAACCTCCACTCTGCCATGGAGCTTTGGGCCAGTCACACACTCTCAGCCTAACCCACCTCACAGGATAACACAGAGAGTGATGTTAGCCACTTCAGCCACCCACTGAAGACAAAGGCCAGATCTAAATAAATAAAACACAATAAGGTAAAGGTAAAGGTATCCCCTGTGCAAGCACCGAGTCATGTCTGACCCTTGGGGTGACGCCCTCTAGCGTTTTCATGGCAGACTCAATACGGGGTGGTTTGCCAGTGCCTTCCCCAGTCATGACCGTTTACCCCCCAGCAAGCTGGGTACTCATTTTACCGACCTCGGAAGGATGGAAGGCTGAGTCAACCTTGAGCCGGCTGCTGGGATCGAACTCCCAGCCTCATGGGCAGAGCTTTCAGACTGCATATCGCTGCCTTACCACTCTGCGCCACAAGAGGCTCATTAAAACACAATACAGTAAACTATTTTGGCTCCAGTTCAAATAGCCTCTCAGGCAGTTACTGGTGGGGCTCCTACTGATGTATGCAAAATGGCTGCCTTCTTCCCAAAGAGGTGATCAGCTGTGCCAGCGCAGATTGGAGCTGGCACAGCATAGGGGATGGGATCTGTCTTTGAAAGGAAACCGATTTTAATCTTTTGACTGTGGAAGAACCCCTGAAATATTTTTCAGGCTTTCAGGAACACCAGATGTGGTGACATGCCCCTTCAGAGAAGTGGGTGCGGATGTAAGATGTGGGAGTCAATTAATAGATTGACCATTTACTGTTTCCATTGTGGAGAAAGAGAGCAACAGGGGAAGAGGGCTCCAGTGATGTCAGCAGCCCTCTGAATTTTTGGGGAAGGTGGTGTAACCCCTGGGGAGCTCTCATATAGCCCCAGGGCTCCCTGGAATCCTGATTGGGAAACCCGGTTGTAAGGTGTCTGATTCTAAGCACATTGCAGCCATCTGGTCACTAAGTGTCTTTAGGTAAACCATTCTCTCTCAGCTTCAGTTGTGCATCTGTAATGTGGAATAGTTATTAATTTAGAAAATATAGAAGAAAAGCTGTTTTTTGTACCCTGCGTTTTACTGCTCAAATGCGTTTCAAAGTGGCTTACAATCGCCTACTCTTCCTCTCCCCACAACAGACACCCTGTGAGGTAGGTGAAGCTGAGAGAGAGCTCGCTTTGAAAGAACTGTGACTGGCCCTAGGTCATCCAAAATGGAGAAGGAGTGGAGACTCAAACCTTGTTCTCCAGATTAGAGGCCAATGTTCTTAATCACTACAACAAGTTGGGTGTCCAAGCTATAGATGCTGTGTTTCCAGAGATATATATCGAGCCGCAAGGGAGTGGCGGGCTATAAATATAAATATAAATATAAATATAAATATAAATATAAATATAAATATAAATATAAATATAAATATAAATATAAATATAAATATAAATATAAATATAAATATAAATATAAATATAAATATAATAATAAATAATGAAGTGACCCCTTTACTGAAGGGCTATTGCCCATGTGATATCCTGTACCTGTAATACTGGTGATGTTATATGATGTTATAGTAAGACTACAATTGCAACCACTGAAGAAGCAATAGAAAGCAGGATTGAATACCTGGGACCCCATTCTGGTTGCAAAATTATTTAGGATTTAATAAATCTCAAGAAGACACAACCTTTTGCCTATTGGTTTCGTTTGCTTTGGGTGTATTTCTACAAGAAACCAATGATGTTTCTTCAATTAGACTGAGTCCCTGAGTGTGCTCAAATTTAAAAGATTAGGTTGTTTTCTTTTTTATGCTAAGGAAGTTTAGAGTTCAGGATAATACTAGTAAATGTTTTCAGCAAAGTGAAGGTATCCGTTGATTCCAGTGTTCCAAACTAACCCTGGGAAGGGTGCCCCATTGTTACTTGTGCAGCACAAATAACAGCACATGTTGCGCTCTGCTAGGGCCTCGCTGACTCAGGTGCAACGGGCCCCACAATTCCTTAAACCATGCCTGCCTGAGTCAAAGAAGAAAGGAGAGGACTGGGGAAGTCACACACCCTCCCACACAGACCCCCCTCCCTCCTATTAGGGGCTTTTAGAAAAGGAGAGCAGGAAGTAGTGATGGTGGTGTAGTATTATTACATCTGCTACATGAGTGCATGTAGTTGGTTTCCAGGAATGGCACCATGTGCTCCCTAAACACATCCCTTCCATTGACATATATGTATAGATAGCCTAGCAAGACACCACCCCAAAGGCATACTGAGTTAGACCACTGGCCAATTTAAGTCAGAATTTTCTCCTGATGAATTCTCATAGGCAAAGACAGATGTTTTTCAGCACTCCGAAATACCAAAGATTGAACTGGACACCTTGTATATATAAAACATATGCTCTATCACTGAATCATCCTCTGCCTTTTGGCAATTGCAATTGGTGTTCAATACGAATCTCAGGGACTCATCTGTTTTATGAGCCAAAATTCTTCCTTAGCTCACAAAGAACTCCTCACTTGCTCAGTTGCCTGGAGGTTGGCTACTTTACATGTTCTGGGGTGATGACCCAGAGGGTGGGATAGCCTATGCCTTCTCTTGGGGCACAGTGGTGGCTTTAGAAGGAAAATAGGAATGAAGTTCCCTCATCTTTAATTTCAGCATTAATTTTATCTGGAAGGCAAGGAGATTGTACCGTAACTATGTCATCCTGAGCAGAATTGGATCCTTCTATTGCCCATTGACTTCGATGGACTTAGAAGAATGTAAGTCTTCTTAGAATGTTCCTGTAAGAGGCTTGTTTCATTAGTTCAGGTTATTTGCCAATACTGTCTTTTTCTAAGAGATTAAGAAATATTGTGCCTATTCATAAAATAAAATTCTCAAAAACCTTATTTCTCAGTGTTGTTCTGAAAGCTGTGGAGGGGCTATAGATACAAATCCGAACAAACGCAACACCTGGCCTGTATCCCCCTTTGCCTGATCCTTAAAGGAAGGGGGGACAGCTAAAAGTCATCTGGTTGCTAATGTAGTGTAAGTCTTTGGATTGCAGAGTAAATGATCAGCAATTGGATCAAGCCTCTTGATCTTCTCTCAGTTCATGTGGAAAATTGGATGAAAAGCAAAATGTCACTTAATACCAGATGCTGCATCTGAATTAAATTTTCCTAGATAGAATTTAATAAAAATGCTGTATATTTTTAAAGTGTATATTCCACAGAAGACAAATGAATTGGGGGTTGTAGATTTGAATAGTGTCCATATTAGGCCAGGGATTCCCAATCCAGGCTTCATGGAACCTGTAGGGGCTCCCTGGCCATTCCCCTAAATGTTGCCTTAATGGACATTAACTCTGACTATGGGGCGCCTCAATTTTTTTTTCAGGATTCCTCCATGGTCCAAAGGTTGAAAACGGCTATTTTTGGTTAATGTTGTGAACACAATTGTGGTATTCTGCATGTTGGGTTTTAGTCCTTACTTTGCAAATTCTTAAATTAGCCTGCAACAGATTCTATTTCCAGATTCCATGGAGACATTTTGTACATTGTTTTGTGGAAACATGCTTCATATTTGCTTGTAGTGTTTTTTCCACCTTCTGTGTTTCTGATTAAATTATTTGTGGTGAAATAGTGTCAGAAAGATTCTGCTGATGGTTTCCTTCAGTTATCGTAAAACATTAGGAGTTTTCAGTAGGTTTACCTGTGCTGAATTGGTCTTGTCATTAGTCCACAATGTTGCAATTTTTCAAAATATGTTTCATTGCAACTCAATCTTCTCCTGAATTGGCATGTGAAAATCTCGGAAAATTCAACTTAATGACACCCAGAGAACTAGCTGGAATTTCCATCACGAGATTCCTGTGATTCACTGACAGGAATGGCCATTTTGTAGAGTGTGTCATAGATCTTTCCTTAGAGCACAAACTTTTTAGAAGAAAGAAACAATTTATGGAATGGTCCTAGCTAACGACATGGAAGCATTAATTGAGCAGAATAAATGTGCACACAGGTGGATGGATGCTTATTGGGCCCTTTGTCACTGGACTCCCAAGGTTATAAATATAAGTGTTTTACAAGTTCTTCCAAGGGCCAGCAGAGACTGACCTAATGTACACCCACTGGTAAAGTATTCCAGAAAGGACAGATTTCTGAAAGAGTATATGAGTTTGTACCCTTAGCACAGTGGTCCATTCAGTTCTGGTATGATGCTCTTTTCTTTTCCATTGAAAACAAAAATGGGTCAGCATTTTGGAAATGCACAAAACAAGCTATATTTGATTTGAACAGGAGTAGCAGACTGTTTTTAAAAGACTAGGGCAAACACTTGCTACAAGGAAGCAAACATTCTCCACCACCCAAACTGTGTCATTTGGCAGCTTGTTCTACGAATGGATCCACCTCCCCCTCAGCCCATCTGTCATTTCATCACTTGTCTGGTGTCCTGCTTAAATCCCAGGTGTGATGGCAAAACGTAGTGGGTGAAGGTGTCTGTAACGTACACTAAATCCAGCACATTCTTGCAGAGGTGAGAATAACATTTCCTCTCAACTGTGAAGTCACAAATCGGGACCTGAAGGCATGAATGTAGATCTGAGTAACAAAGTTTATCACAGCTTCTCAGTTCTTGGTCTCATAGCAAGCAGGAAATCCCTTTGGTTGCCAGATGTATACCAGAGGCTGGACCCCACTTGATAGGAGCCAACTCTGTGGGCAATTTATGTCTGGATGCATAATTAACAGAAAACACACAGTAGATTATTTTTGTCTATCCTGAATCTCCTTCCTTAGATACCCTGGAGTTCTAATACTTCGGGAGAGGGAGAAAATGTTCTCTTTGTCAATTTTGTCTCTTTGTCATGTCTCCCTTAATTGTCTCTTTTCTAAACTGGGAAGTCCCAGACTCTTCAGCCTTACTTCATCATCTTGATTGCCCTCCTGTATACTTTTTCCAGCTCTTTTACTCGACTGTCGTTGTGTCTGCGCACTGACACCCAGCACAATTATTTAAGACTAGTGAATAAGCCCGCTGCAGTCTTAATGCAGCGGGCGCTAGCGGGGCTTCAAAGTGAGCGGGGCCGGTGCGGCTGTGGGGCGGGGCGGAGCGGTGGCATGTGGCTTGTGCGGGCCCCGGGAGTCGGCAGGGCCAATGCGGGCGCAGCTCGTCTCATCGGCCCCGGGTGCAGCGTGGGCGACGTGGGGGCGTGCAGAGGGTTGTGGCAATGCGGGCGCGGCGAGGAGGCGAGGCCGCGGCATAGCGGCGAGTCTGCGACCTACCGTGGGGGAGCCGATGCGGGCGTGGTACAGCTCGGCGGGGCTGGACGCGGCTCGTCGCCCCCCCTGTGGTGCGGGTGAGTTGGGCCCATGTGGAGCATAGTTGGCAGGCAGCGGCGAGGAGGTGAGGCCACAACGTGGCGGTGAGGCGTTGCAGAGGCAAGTCAAGCAATGGCAGCGGGGGGGCCGGCGGCCGCGGGCGAGGAGGAAGGGGGCACTTCGCGCCTCCCGATTAGTCAGTTCAGCGCCAAGGGACCAATTGCGAGCCACGCTGCGCAATCGAAGGGCCCAATCAGATTGTCAGTCCGGGGGAAGGGGCCTATGGGCACCCTTCCTCATCACGGACAGGGTCCACCTTTGGTGCCCTTAACGAATTATTTAATCTGCTCCGCTTGGAGTGGTTAAAGATAGTTCGATCTCTCACTGCCCTCAACGAAGGGCACCAAAACAATAGCCAGTTAGGCATTAGCCTGGAGGCGCAGACAGAGGGTAGCTATAGGAGTATCTAGCTGCCATCAGCTCACACGTGGAGTTCCACAGTGAGCTGTCCTCTCTCCTATCCTATTTAAGATCTTCATGCACCCTCTTGCTCAGCTGATATGGATGTTTGGGCTGGGATGTCACCAATACACAGATCACACCCAGCACTTCCTTCTGATGAATGATGCCCTGCTTCTTCCCCTGAATTCTTAGCCAGATGCCTGGAAGCAGTGATGAGGTGGCTCAAGCAGAGTCATCTAAAGCTCGACCCTTCAAAGATGGAGGTCCTGTGGCTGGGTAGGGAGGGTCCAAGCAAGGAAGTGGGCCTTCCCAACCTGGTTGGAGTGCAACTATCTGTAGCTTACTCCCTGAGTAACCTGAGAGTGATTCTTGATGCCTCCTTTCTATGGAGGCACAGGTCATGAGAGTAGCACAGCAGGTCTTCTACCATCTGTGCCAGGACAAGCTACTAGAGCAGTCACCACTAGACTAGACTACTGTAGCTCGCTCTAAGCTGGCCTTCCCTTAACCTTGATCTGGAAATTGCAACTGGTCCAGAATGCCGCAGCCAGGATCCTGACAAACACACCGTGAGGGTCCTACATCTGGCCTGTCCTTCAACAACTTCACTGGTAACCAGTTTAATTCTGGATCAGGCTCAAGACCATACACGGTCTAGGCCCAGTGTATCTGAGAGATCACCTCTCTGTCTGTACCCTCCAAAGAGCATTACATTCTGCCACAACCAACTGACTGAGGATCCCTGGCCCCAAAGAAATACGTCGGGACTCAACCGGGGCCAGAGCCTTTTCTGTCCTGGCCCCCACTTGGTAGAATGTGCTCCCTGAAGAAATCAGGGCCCTTCCTGAACTCCCACAATTCCACAGGGCTTATAAAAGGGAGCGCCTCCACCAGGCATTCAGCTGATGCTGACAGATTTAACACCATTCAGCTAATCCCCCAGACATCGCAGGCATCCTTCCACATCCTGAACCCAACTGACCCCCTCCGGGCTCTGTTTGAAAAGTTGTCATATTATTGTTCAATACTGGTTTTTATTGTTATTGTTACTGTTATGTTATGATTATTGTTATGGTTATGGTTACAATGTATAATCCTGTGTTTTATGTAAATTGCCCTGAGCCTTGTGGGAGGGCAAGTGAGCTTCAGTGTTTCCTAACGTCATGATTAAGCTATGAAACACATTCAGGAATGCATTCTTTCAGGAATGCCTACATATTTGTGGAAAGTTGTTTTTTTCAATATATATTTCAATATATATATAGGCGCTTTGCCTGGGATGAGGGGTATATGCGTGTGGGGAGATGGGGTTACTTCCCTTTTGACTTTTCCAGGCACTTTTCTCTTCATGTCCTGTCTGCATTCTTTTTCAATCATTTTGTTTGAGTGACCTTTCCAAATCAAAGCCAAACTGTCAAACTTTCCCTATGCTCTTAGTTAAAAGTCATACATTTCCTTTCATGCCCCTATACTTTGGTCAAGATTTTTCAAAAAGGGTTAGTGAACCTTTGCAGAGTTGGGGGTTAATTACAGTTGGATTCACATGGTGAAGAGTGCTCAGATGGTAATGCCTGCTAGTCTCCACGGGCCCGAGACAACTGAAAAACCTATAAAGTTGTGACTTGGAGATGAAAAGCCTTGGTGCGCCTCATAAAACTCAAAGCTCTTTTGATTGATTTTACACTTACAGCATGAAATAGATGTGTTCCTTCCAAATTCCTGTGTTTAATTGTTCATTTATTCAAACATGCTCTTAAACTATAATATAGAACTGGATAGAATATTCTGAATTAAAAATATGTATTAAAAAAACCTTATTTTAACATTTAATTGTGGTTAGAATCAAGTGACTTCCTATGCCCACATCTTGTAAATAATTTATTATGTCTAAATGCATATTAGCATTTCCTCAAGAGTCACATAGGAATTAAAAAAACTGGTGTTCATATGAACAAATAAAAAGATATTTGGAGAAACTACATTTGAAAAGCCTTAGCTCTTTGCAATATCACCAGTGTACAGTCTGCCAGATATTGGTCTTGATTAATTAAAAATGCAGGATAGTTTTCTTAGGTTGTCCTAGAAGTCAAATCACAAGGATCCAATTAACTAAAAAGAAACAGGCTTGTTATTTCATGATTGTGATCCTAGGGGGCTGAATAGGGATGGGCACAAACTGAAAAATTCTGGTTTGGTTCAGGGCAGTCCCAAACTGAACCCTGAACTGAACCAAACAAAATGCCCCAAACCGAACTGGTCAGTTTAGACCTTAATCTTAGCCATTTCCTCTGTTTCTTTTATGCCCAACTTCCCCGCTTGGAATGAACAATTTAAATGGCTTGCAGCCATCTGAACCTAACAGCTAGCAGGCAGACCACTCCACTTAGCTGTTAGGTTTAAATGGCCTGTTAGGTTTAAATGGCCTGAACAGCAGGCTATTTAAAAGTCCAGGAAACATTTGAGGAAGTCACCTTCCCCAATAACCGAATGAGGTGCTACCAAGTTCAGGCAAGTTCTGGCTGAAATTTAGCTCATGAAGTGGTTCATGCCCATCCCTAAAACTGAGGGCTGCAACGTGTTTCATTCACATTTGCCCTCACCTGGAATTCAAAATTATTCTCAAGTAGATCACAATTCAACAGCATATACTATTTATTAACAACAATATGGAACACACTGTACAATATCCTAACCCGAAATAACAAAAGAAGAATTAGTTCTTACATGCTGCTTTTCTCTTACAATTGCCTTCCCTTTCCTCTCCCCACAAAAGACGCCCTGTGAGGTGGGTGAGGCTGAGAATGCCCTGATATTACTGCCTGGTCAGAACAGCTTTATCAGCGTTGTGGCGAGCCCAAGGTTACCCAGCTGGTTGCATGTGGGGGAGCATGAAATCAAACTTGGCTCACCAGATTAGAAACTGATGTTCCTAACCACTACACCAAGAGAAATGATGATAGAATGTTTGATCAATAAGTAGCTCTGTGCCTGCCTTTGAGACCCCAATGGGATGCCCATGGTTTCCATGGAGCTTGTCCAAGACCTTTCCTAGTACCTGCAGAGTGTTTTTAGAAAGGGCCAGTGGGCCTTTTGCCACTGGAGATTTGATGGGATGTACAGAATCTTAAAAATGTTGTTTTGGCAGCAGCTGTCACCACAGCACAAGGATTTTCATTGGGTGACTGAAGATAAGCTACAGCAGGTATTTTTTGGCTGACTGTGCCTCCTGTAGCAGCCATTTTGTGGCAGCACCCACCATGCTGCGTCACAATTCCAAAGGTGTCCACAGGCTCAAAAGGTTTGGGGACTGTTCTAGACCCTCAAATATACCCCAACAATACCCCACAGATTCTTTAAAAATTACTATATTATATATGTCCAGACTGACATTTAAGATCCTCTTCCCAAGCCTTGCTCTCTGTGAACTAACTTGCAGAGGCTGAAGGTTGGTGGCAGCCAGAGACAAGGCTTCTTCAGTGGTGGCATCTCACCTTAGAAAGGTGTATGTGTATGAATGTGTTCTTGGTGACCAAAATTAAGACAATTCATACGATGGTATTCCCCGCTACTGCATATGGGTGTGAAATCTGGACAATGAAGAAAATTGAGAGGAAGAAAGTTAGTTCCTTTGAAACGTAGTGTTGGAAGAGAGTTTTATGGATGGCATGGGCCATCAAAAACAGATATAAGGGAGTTCTAGATCAAATAATACCTGACCTGGATAGTCCAGGCTATCTCAGTCTTGTCAGATCTCAGAAGCTGAGAAGGGTCAGCCCTTCTCCAAGGACTACTAAGGGTTGCAGGCAATAGCAAACCACCTCTGAATGTCTCTTGTCTTTGGAAACCCCAGGGGGCCACCATAATCCAGTTGCAATAGAAGAGCGAAGGCTGAGGCCTGGATCAGGTGCAGGAATGATAAGTAGCCCCTAGCGATGGATGAATCTAGGGATCCCCTGAAATGACAGCTCCTCTCCAGACTACAGAGACCAGTTCCTCTAGAAGGAAATGGATACTTTGGAGGGTGGGCTCTAGGGAATTGACATTCAGGGATGCCAGCCTCCAGGAGGGACTGGGGATCCTGCGGAATGACAGCTCCTCTCCAGACAACCGAGATCAATTCTCCTGGAGAAAATGGATGGGGGTGGGGTGGGGTGGACAACACTGTAGCAATGCACCTAGGCTTCCAAAGAAAGAAAAGAGAGAGAGGGAGGGAAGGAGGGGGAAGTGGGGGGAAGGAAGTACGCTCTCTGTGTGAATGAGAGAGCGAGGGTGCAGCAGCCCTTTGTCTGAGAACCAGTCTGAATGCTGAGGGTTGGACCTGCATGTCAGGACCCCACTGGCAGACCAGAAAAAACAAGGGTTTCACCACCTGGAGGCCAGGCTGAGGACCAAGAATATTCTGAATTAAAAATACGCCCATCCCTAAAACTGAGGCCTCAAGAGTGACCTCATTCCCATCAGAATAGCTGCACACATGCTCCAGCCCCAAAGCTCCTCATCGCCTGGCTGGTTTGCGGATGGGGCTGGTGGGAGAGAAGGCTGGCAATGTCTTCTTGCTTCAGCACAACACTTTTCCCTCACCCTTTTGTTCACTGAAGCTGGCCTATCTCCCTCTGTGATGCTGTCCAGGCAGAAGGGGGAGGGAATACACACAAGCAACTACAATGGTCAGGCCTGCAGGCCACCCTCTGATGCCTCCTCAGCTGATGCCAACCTGCTCCAACACTAGCTCTGCTCTGTCCTCCTCAGCCCCAGAGAGGTAAAGGGGCCAAATCGAAATACTTCAAAGTGCATGCCAATGCCTCCGACGCTACTTACTGACTGGATGGAGCTCTCTGAAACCTGAAATTTGATAATTGATTTTAATATTCTATTCTTGGTTAAATGAATGATAATTGATGTTAGTTTTTATGGGTTTATTGAAATTTGTTGGAAACTGCACCAAGTCGTGTTTTGGGATTCAGGAGATGAGTTTTTGCTCTTATGATTAACTCAGGAAGTTTGATCTCTCAGTTTAATCTCTTTGAGGTGTTAAGACATTGTCTTAAGAATCAAAGAAGTCCTGAAGGGATTTTTGTCTTTTGTTATAAACAGACCATTATTATATGGCTGGATTCTGAAATTATCTTAGCAAGTCAAGGATGTTTGATATTAGGATGAACTTTCTTGCAAAAATGGTTCCTCATTTTGCATTTTAATTAATTTCCACTGACCATTGATTTCTTTGTGAGACTCATAATCCATGCTGCTTCTTCCCTTGACTTTTTGATATCTCTTCACTGGGCTTTAGCTGCCCCTTTTACAATTTTCTGGGGTGGCTTCAGGCCCTATGCACCACCACCAAGGCTTACTCTCCCCACTCCTTCCAGAAGCAAGAGCAGCCAAAACTCCTTCACTCCTCATTATCCAGGAATCTCTAAAGTCAGCATGGGAAATTATGGACACTCAATAAGATTTTCCAGATTTTTATGAGCTACAAGCAGCTCCTGCTCCTTCTCTTGCTAAAGAGCATCACCTCACCATGCCTTATGACAGAGTCGGTGGGGCATGATGGTCTATTCGGCCATTATTTATCAAGGTATTGAATTTTCCGTATTTTGGATTTTTTTGTGCAACTGAAAAAACAGGACATCATTATTGACTTTTAAAAAACTCTCTAGATTCTTTGTTAAAAATACTCTGATACTTTCCCCCTCGCCTCAACATCTACATATTCTGAACATGTTCTCTTTTCAATTAAATGGTTGTCTAAAATCACTAAGGGACTGATGGTAAACTGCCACATTTCAGGGGCTAATCAAAGGAAGACCATTTGAAATTGGTCCTGTCACTGACTGGATGCAGTCAACCTTCTTTCCCAGGACACTTCTATCCGTTTGGTCCAGATTAATATGATAGCACATCAAAGTCACTAATACAGATCTAATTGCAGGTTTTCTCACTGATGTTGAATAATCCATAATTCTCCACTGTTGCTCTGTCAGTTTCCACAGTAAGCAGCAAAAGCAGTTTCCACAGTAAGCAGCAAACTATGTCTTGGGAGAATAATCCTTCTTGAAGAGGCTGTAGGCAAATCGTTTTTGGATGTCAAATAGAATCTTAAATGTCTCCCAGGGTCAGGCCTCATTCATCTCTCTTTACATGCTCTGCACAGAGCAATGTGATTCAAAAGAAAAGAAAAGAAAGAATGGTAGGAAAATGTGCCTAGTTTTCAATACTAAGGAGTGCCTGTCAAGTGTGAAAAGTAAGGTAAGTCAAGGCTTCCAGGTCTGGCTGATGGTACAGCATCTTTCCAGTGAAATCCCTATATCATTGCTAGGTCAGAACAGCTTTATCAGTGCTGTGGTGAACCCAAGGTCACCCAGCTGGCTGCATGTGGGGGAGTGCAGAATCGAACCCGGCTCGCCAGATTAGAAGTCCGTTCTCCCAACCACTACACCAAACTGGCTCTCTACGCTTTTAAGGCCACTGAAGTCCAGTGGGCTTAGGTGGGTCTAACTCTGTTTAGGATTGCTCTGGTATTCCCATCTCTTTAAGAACTTGCCACAATTTGTTGTGCTACACACAATCAAAGGCTTTAGCATAGTCAATGAAGCTTTTCTGGAACTCCCTAGCTTTCTCCATGATCCAGCATATGTTGGCAATTTGATCTCTAGTTCCTCTGCCTCTTTGGAATCCTGCCTGTACTTCTGGAAGTTCTCAGTCCACATATTGCTGGAGCCTAGCTTGTAGGATTTTGAGCATAACCTTGAGCATGAGAAATGAGTGCAATGGTGCGATAGTTTGAACATTCTTTGGTGTTGTCCTTCTTTGGGATTGGAATGTAAATTGACCTTTTCCAATCCTGTGGCCACTGTTGAGTTTTCCAAATTTGCTGGCATATTGAGTATAGCACTTTTACTGCATTGTCTTTTAAGGTTCTTAAATCTGAGCTCCAATTCTTCACACAGATGAATACCTAATCTTCATAAGGGGAGAATACAGCACTCTTTCTGCTTTTCCCTGCCTCCCTCCCCCCAAGTCAAGGGGCCACAGTGCTGGGGCAGTGCCCCCCCCCCAACACACTCCCATCCTACCCGTCAGGTGCAGGTTGCATGTGGAAGGGCCAACAACAGTTGTTGGGATTGCCACAGGCCTAGCTCCAGCTCCTGCCTTGCTGTGACCAGAGCTGGTGGTGGAGGGAGACCCTTCCTGCCTGCTTTTAAAGCTGCTTAACTACTAGTTGCAAATATTTTATATATAGAACATACACACAGTACATACAATTATGAATGGAGTTCAATCTCGGGTCTAATTGTTAATTCTTTTAAAAATAAGTGCTTCATGAATTATACAATTCATGTTTATTTGGGTAAGAATGTTGGGAGGTGAGGAGGTAGAGATTGCTGAAAATCAAAACCAGGGCCCATTCTGCACACATTGGATAGTGTACTTTCACTGTGCTTTTGCAGCTGGATTTTCCTGTGTGGAATAGGAACATCTATTTCTAAAGTACATTGAAAGCACATTATCGAACAAGTGCAGAATGGGCCCAGTTCCTCAAGGCTCAGCCAGGCTAACATCCTATAATATCTCATTTGTAAAAGGAAAACTATTGTCCGGTACAGCTCATGGAATGGGCAATGAGGAGCTCTAGTGTGTACCTAATGTTCTGGTGATGTCAGGGTTGCGGGAAATAGCTAATGATCCATTTTGACTTGGGTGGCAGCCAGTACTGACTCTCTCTCTCTCTCTCTCACACACACACACACACACACACACACACACACACACAGAGAGAGAGAGAGAGAGAGAGAGAGAGAGAGAGAGAGAGAGAGAGAGAGAGAGAGAGCTGTATATAAGATTTCTTGAGGTCTCTGATATCTAGTCCCTTTAGTGAATGGTGGTAATATTCTCTGAAGCATCAGGAATGTGCTTAAGTCAGTAAGACCTGATGGGTAAGTTGGACTGGGGCTAACATAGTAGCATTCCCACCACTATAGGGCACCAATTATCACTGTTGTTATGACAGTCCTCTATAATTAAGGATGGTGCCCCCATAGAAAAACTGCTTTCACTCAGTCTCACTGCATATAACAAAGGCACATAGAAACAGGGACTCAGATGATGACTGTAGTAATTAGGCAGGTTCATAGAGAAGTAGGTCATCATTTGTCATTGCTGGTGTAGTGCTTTAAAGGTCATCAGTACTTTGAATTAAAACTGGCTGCCAATTTGCTCCTGACATCAATACTTTCAGCACAAGTGAAATATGTGTCCTATAACTCATACCAGACTGTAGTCTTGCTGCAGCATTTTGAACTAGTGGAAGCGCCCAACATGTCTTCAGAGTCAGCTCCGTACTTTGACATAGACTAATAGCTTTGGGATGTGTGAGTTTCTCACTAATCTTTATCAGCTTAGAATTTACTTCTTAAAGAACTTTAGCAAAGCCTAGTCTGCCCTCTCTTGCCTTTAAATATGGGCCAGAAAAAGTAGCATTGCTCTCTCTGACGATATAAGACTCACAAAATTGGCTGGTTCATTGATCCCACTCTACCAGAGTCTCAAAGTGGCTTACTACCAGGAGTCTCAAAGTGGCTTACAATCTCTTTCCCTTTCTTCTCCCCACAACAGACACCTTGTGAAATAGGTGAGGCTGAGGGAACAGCTTTTTCAGTGCTGTGGCGAGCCGAAGATCACCCAGCTGGTGGTCTGTGGATCAGGATTGGGGAATCAAACCTGGGTCACCAGATTAGAAGCCACCGCTCTTGACCACTACACCGAGCTCGCTCGAATATAACAATTGATAAAATAATCCAACCCCCCTCCTCCCAGCTGCCTTCATTCACCATCAGAGTTGTTTATTTGTTGGTGGAGATGGAAGAAAAAAGGAGAGAAGGGGGGGGGGAGGAAGGAAAGGCCTGTCTGATTATGGCTGCCATGTCCTCAATGATAGGCCTGGTGGAAGAGTGCCATTTTGCAGGCCCTGTGGAACTCTGACAGCTCTATCAGGGTCAAGATCTCAACTGGCAACTCATTTCACCAGGCTGGAGACAGGACCAAAAAGGCCCTGGCTCTGGTCAAGGCCAGGCAGACATCTCTAGGGGCAGGGATCACCAGTATGCTGATGTTTGCTGAGTGTAGTGCCCTCCAGGGGACATAGCGGGAGAGGCGGGTCAGTGTATTCATATTTATTTTTGTGACATATCCAGATTTGTACAGAAGCAGCCAATACAGATATTCCTTAAATACAAATTAACACTATAGTAGATAGTGGTAGCTAAATTGCAACAGAGGTGTTGTTGCAGCTGTCTCTTAGCTTCCCTGGATTGCTTTTCCCCATCATGAAATGAGCCTTAGGATCTCCTAGGCTGGGTTAATTGAAAGCAGATGTTTCAATATACTTTGAAACATGGCAAGCTAAATGCAATTCCAAGAAAAATCCCAAACTTGCACGTATGCTTTTCAAATGGAGCCCAAAAGAGTTTCTTAAGGCCAAATCTGACTGCACAAATTCATCTCTTCCTATGTTGTACTGAACTGGCATTAATTAAACAATACCATCTCTCCTTATCTGCAATGTTTAAAGTGTGCAGAGAGGGGGTCTATACTGACTTGATTTCCCTCCCTCCAAGAGATAAGACACTTTTTTGTAATTTTATTGAAAAGTTTACACATCAACAAATGGAAAAAAAACAATAGTAATGGTGGTTTCAATAACTGATCATAACAGGTTCTATAACATTTCCTGTAATATTTCCATATAACAGTACCTGTACTAAAGGGGACAACATTAACGTGCTAACTCTGATTCCAGAGGTAGATCGATTTGGGATAAAGGGGGGGGGGCATTAATTGAACATGAAATCAGTGGAGAAGAGCTGACGTAGTTATTGTCCCAGAAAACCTCTTAAGACTTTGTTCAGAAAACCTTGAGATGGGATTGTGAAGCAGCCAAATTTAGCTTTTTTGAATTTAGAATAGAGTTTAGCTAGAATTAGATGAATTAACAAGATGTCTAAGTGCCAAAAGTACATGTTGTGTTGGGAGAGCTATAATTGATCTGCCAACTTAAAAAACAAACACCTAAATGCCGCTGTAGTGATGGATGCTGATATCATCAAGGAAAAGATGCATAGGCTGAGGGTGTTTAACAGTGCAGTTCTAAGCAGAGTTATACCACTGAAATAATAGATTTAGAAGAGTGTCACATTGTTTAGGACTGTATTGTCCCCCCCTCCCTAATTTTCATAGTCTATATTGCCAGATCTATAGGTTTTGCAAAGAATAAAAAAGGCACATGTACTTAACCTTACATGCAGTTCAAGCAAATTAGCCTCAATGCACAGATTTCTGTGCATATAAATGTAACATATATAATTTTACAGCAATGTGTTTTTCTCCCCTCCTTTGTTCCAGGCAGTGATATATGAGGATGGTTTAAAACAGAAGTTTGGGAGAGTTATCTGCATTGTGAAAACTCATTATTTCTTTACGATGGTGGATGTTGAGGTTTATAGGTGTGTCAAATGGAACAAGATTCTGTCTGGAAAAGGAAATACAATATTGGGGGGGGGGGAAAGGAAATGGCAGAATTAACTGTGCAAGTAAAGAGATGGTGAGATCTACACACATATGAAGGCCATGGTGTCCATGCTGAATGCTTAAAATCTCACAGTAAATTTATATATTAGCAGCTGCTAAAAGAAAAAATCACCTTCTTAGCATGATCCATGTAAATGCTGGTCCCAAAGTATAACCTTTACATTCAAAATGGGTAGCTAGTATCAGAACTTGCTGCTGTTTGCATGCCAACGAACAGGGCATAGATGCTGAGACTGTCTCCTGATTTGACCTCCTAGCACTTGTACTGAGAGGTTCCCCTTTGTTCCACCTGTCAAATTTAGCTGAGTTGCTTGTTCAGTTATATGATCTACTGAAGCTACTTTACTAGTTATGGTCTAATCCATTAGGAGTTGTAAGAACGCTTGTAGATGAGTAAAAACATTACTTTGTCTTCAGATGTCATTTTGTCTGTCAGTGAATAAAAGACAGGGGATATTTTGAATGCCTTCTCATAATTTGTAAGCAGTTGGGCTGCTATAAAAATAATTATTTTATCCTAATGATCATTATATCATTTGTACTCTTTTTTATCATTATATTGTTTGTGCTCATTTTAGTATTTGTGAAGGGTGACAGCAGCAGCAGTTCTGAATACTGAAACATTTGCTCTACCTGACAATTTTTTATAGTATCTTATAGTATAATGGTCTTTAATTTTCTGTTTCGACTACTCTTCAGAATATTGTTCCACATTGTTCTGTCCTGAATATTGTTAAACCTCAAACCTGCCTCCATCTTTCTTCTCAAATCTTCAATGGTTATTATCCTCTTCAAGGTTCCCCCCTGCATGCATATTTTGGTGTCCTTTAATAATTGTCTCCTTTCAACTGCAATCAATGGTACTGAACCAAGGTGGAACCACTTGAAGTTCACATTGCACCACCTGTGGAATGCAGCATGTTCAGTTGATCCATTATTTCCTAGGACTGACCGGTTTGTTCGCCTTGCAGTCCAAGGGACTTGCAAGAGTCTTCTCCAGCACCAGAGTTCAAAAGCCTCAATTCTTTGACGCTTGGCCTTCCTTATGGTCCAACTTTCACAGCCATACATTGCAACTGGGAAGACCATAACCTTGACTAGATGCACTTTTGTTGGCAGGGTGATGTCTCTGCTTTTTAGGATGCTGTCTAGATTTGCCAGAGCTTTCCTCACCAGGAGCAAGTGTCTTTCTTTTTTAATCTCTTCTGCTTCTGTTAGATCCCTACCATTTTGGTCCTTTATCATACCCATATTTGCATGAAACATTCTCTTCATATCTCCAATTTTCTTGAAGTTGGTCCTCTGGTCCTCCCTATTCTATTGTTTTCTTCTATTGGTTTGCACTGTTTAAGAAGGCATTCTTATCTCTTCTAGCTATTCTCTGGAATTCTGCATTCAATAGGGTGTATCTTTCTCTTTCTCTAGTTCACTGATTCCTAAAATGTTGATGTTCAGTCTTGTCATCTCTTGTTTGACCACATCCAGCTTGTCTTGATTCATGGATCTGACGTTCCAGGTTCCTATGGAATAAGTCTTTACAGCATTGGACTGTCTTTTCACCTCTAGTTCCATCCATAACTGAGCATCATTTTGGCTTTGGCCCAGTTGCTTCATTCATTCTGGTGCTACTCGTACTAGCCGTCTGCTCATCCCAGTAGCATATTGGGCACCTTACGACCTGAGGGGCTCATGTTCCGGCATCATATCGTTTTGCCTTTTGGTACTATCCATCGAGTTATCATGGCAAAGATACTGGAGTGGTTTGCCATTTCCTTCTCCAGTGGATCACTTTTTGTCAAAGCTCTCTGCTATGACCTGTCCGTCTTGGGTGGTCCTGCACGGCATAGCTCATAGAGCTATGCAAACCCCTTCGCCACAACTAGGCAGCGATCCTTGAAGGGTAGGGATATGCATACTGGATCCAAGAACACACACAGACAGAGTGGTGTGTGGCTTAGATAGAAAATTTGCATCCTTGGGCTAGGGTTGGGTGCTTTAGGCATTTGATGATATGTTCTGGTTTGAGACAAAACCATGGTGGTTTCTCAAAATAGGAACAATAACTGTGATTTTGCTGGATGGATCCTTAAGGATTCGCCCAGAAAAAGAAACAAATATTTTGATTTCATTATTGGAATGAAATTAAAAGCATCAGTGGTTACTTCACAACCCCCAGATTGTATGATGGGTTACTGACTAGGTGGAGCAGGCTGTTAGTGATTACCTAATTAAGTTTTGGAGGCAAGAGAAGAAGGAAAGATTTCCAGGTTGATAGGATTAGTAACACCTTTAGAAGTTCTATTGACCTGCAAAAATGTGTTATTTTTGAATGGGGAGAAAAATTCAGTGTTTAGTCTGCCACCGCAGTCCACAATGATCTAAACTAAGGAATCCAGGCACCTCCTAGAAGCATGGTATATCAGGCTGATGTGTACAGTTCCATTTCTGTTTGGGAGCAGACAGTGCAATTCAGTCAGTTTGGACTGACAGAAATTGGTACATTTTGGCTAGGGGAGGCAATTGCAGGGTAATGCAATGCAACATGAAGGCAATGTTGGAGACAGGTGTCTGTGAGCAAACTTCCCTTCAGGGTGAGGATTGGTTTGGCCACTAACAGACTCAAAAGCTTGTTTTTAGAATGCCTGTGCCTGCTTTGCGATTGAGAGTTTTTGTTATACAGAAAATGTATAGAAAATGTGTCCACTCTCTTATCAGCCAGAAATTCAGGAGGGCGGTTCCTTTGTTTGAGAGGGGATCCACTGCTGCAAACTTCATCCCAACTTAGTGATCAAAGGAAGTTATATTTAGCAATATCATCTTATTGAAAATGATGGGAATCAGTGAGTAGCTTTGATCCCAGTATTGTATTCAATAAAAGAACCTCACGTAGCACATCCTTAAAGTTTTGACATTCCACTTCTGTTAGTTTTTAAATCAAAATGGAAATGCATTAAAGCTTTTTAAGCTACTCCACACAAATAATGTTTGACTATGTGCCATAACAGTATTTATTATCAAGGTCAATGGCATGCATATGCTACCCCAAAATATCCAGAGTTGCAAAGAAGGAATGCAGCTCAGTGTTTTTCCTGATCTACAACATCTTGTGTGTGCAAGGAAGCATGTGATAATTCACAGTGGGAGAAGAAATAAAAATCCTCCCTCAGGTTTATCAGCTTTTTCTTCCTTCTCTTGCACATCATATATCTTTTTTGCCTTATCCATTACCTGTCTCCATAAAAATTCTTCTCTGCTCTTTTCTGGGCATGTATCCTGTTCTATTATCAGTGGAATAAAATTCTTGCTTAGGTTATACTGTTAACTTGCTGGAGGGATGCCGTTTTGAACCGCCAGTCAGCAGGGCGCCAGGACACAATCCAAGAGACACCAGTTGCTCAAGGGACAGGAAGATGAACATGCAGCTGAAAAACCTGGGCTAATTCTGCACTTGATTTGTTTATTCCATTGTGAATCCTGCTGAATTCAGATCGATTTGAACTCCAGTCTTCCTCTATCCCCCCCTCCTCATTGAAACAGAAAGTGTTCAGCACTCGATTGTGGAAGCTCAGAAGGGAGGGAGCCAAGTGCAGCAGGACTCTTTTCTTTCCTTTTGAAAGGGGGGGGGGAGGTTGGGAGACAGCAGAGGAGGGGGGGGAACCAAGAGGTAAATGTCTGGTGAGATAAGCTAGGGCTTCTAGAGCACAGTCACTTTAAGGGAAGCCTTGTAACTGGGAAGACTTTGCACTGACACCATGGCCAATCATGGAAAACTTCCTTGTTACAGCATTTGAGGCACGAGGCAGAGTTATTTCGCAAAGAACACAGATCTGCACATTTACTCATGGTGGTTTTTGAAATATTGAGGCTTATATCCACTCCAGAATATTGCGGGGGGAAGGTAGGGTCACCTCAAATTAATCATGTTTGTTGCAGAGGGAAAATTTAAAGTGCCCCAAATCAAAATGCCAATCAAATTCAGTGTAGATGGGAGGGATTCATTCGAACTGGAACTGGATAAAGAGCCCCGTGCAGACTACACCCTGTACTCAAACACAAGTTATTTTCTTCTTGTAGGCAATACAATCATTTTGTTGCAATAAAGACTTTTCCCATGCTCATAAAGGTAATCACCCCAAAATCTTGAAAAATTACAATAAATGCTAACAAACAGCCCCAACTGTTCTTTAGAACAGGGGTAGTCAACCTGTCGCCTCCAGATGTCCATGGACCACAATTCCCATGAGCCCCTGCCAGCAAATGCTGGCAGGGGCTCATGGGACTTGTAGTCCATGGAAATCTGGAGGGGCACAGGTTGACTACCCCTGCTTCAGAAGGCCAGATACTGAAGATGAAACTCAAATACTTTGGCCACCTCATGAGAAGGAAGAACTCCCTGGAGAAGTGCCTAATGCTGGGAGTGATTGAGGGTGAAAGAAGAAGGGGACGACAAAGAATGAGGTGGCTGGATGGAGTTACTGAAGCAATTGGTGCAAGCTTAAATGGATTCCAAGGAATGGTAGACGTCAGGAAGGCCTGGAAGAGCGTTGTCCATGGGGTCATTATGGGTCAGACATGACTTCGCAACTAAAAACAACAACACACTTCTGGGCTACACCTTTTTTTCCCCAGAGTGGTAATTTCTTCCATGGACTTTTTTATGTTATGATAGCTATATCACTTCACTCTTATAGAATAATAATACTAAGAGTTGGTTCTTATATGCCACTTTTTTCTACTCGAAGGAGTCTCAAAGCGGTTTATAATCGCCTTTCATTTCCTCTCCCCACAACAGACACCCTGTGAGGTGGGCGAGGCTGAGAGAGCCCTGATATCACTGCTTGGTCAGAACAGCTTCATCAGTGCCATGGCGAGCCCATGGTCTCCCAGCTGGCTGCATGTGGAGAAATATAAAATTGAAGTCCGTTCTGCTAACCACTACACCAAGCTGGCTCTCATTCAACTCAGCTTTCTTTAAGTTCTTGTATGTGTATTTAATGGTTTCTTGTGTGTAAGTTTATTAGTTGCCTTTAAATTGTTCTTCCTAATTAAAAAAAACACTTTCATTTATCCAGGTCTGGTTCATTTTGAGAGTTTCTAAGGAAATATTCCTGGTAGACTTTGGTGGAGATCCCACTGTTACCCTTCTCACTAGTCAAATACCCCAACTCAATCTTTAATTTGGGAAACAAGTCCTTTCACAACATTGTCAAACAAGTGTCTGTCCATAGGGCAGGAGGAATGATGTGAGGGAAAGGATGCTCTTCCTTACCGTACCGTGCTATATTCCATATCTTTCAGAAAACTCAACCAGTTTCTGGCATCAAAACCTCACTGGAAGAAAAAGAAATGCTGGCACTCAAAATCTTATCTTGAGAGTTGCAGCAAAACCTTGCCTTTGCTAGGGATGGGCACATAGCATGCTCTGTTTACGAGCTATGAACTGTCATGAATTTTGATTTGTGAGGTTCGTGAGATGATAAGAACATCCCCCAACATACTAGAAATACCAAACTCAGAGGGGATCTCTGGCTGACTCTCCCCTGCCTTCCTAGTTTAATGATGAGCAGATTTAGGGGGTACAAGTTATTCCCCTCCCCAAACAAGGTGTTCCTAAGAAAGTGCTTTCTGGGGATATGACAGAGACAGCTCTAGGAGGTTCAGTAGTGTATAGAATAGACCCTGTCCAAGCGAGAAAAATCAAACTGGCAGGAGACCTAACCTGATTCTCCTCTATATGCCCTCCACGTTTTGAGCAGATTGAATTAGGGGGTTTGAATTATGGCCCCCAAAGAAAATGCTCCCCCCCCCAGGAAAATGCTTTTGGGAAACATGCCAGGCACAGGTTCAAAAGTGTATAGGTTCAAAAGTGTATAGGTTTAAATGGCTGTGAACCACTAAGCATTTCTATTTTGCTCTTCACATTTCAAGGTCTGGGGAAGTGAAATGGACTAGTTAAACCTTTCCTGGGCAAGCCCCCCCTCTCCCAGCAACAGGAAGTCAAACAAAAAGGGGATCCGAACTGGCCGGTTTGGTTTGGGGAAATTACAGCTTAGTTCAGTTCAAAGGTCACCCTGAACACCAAACTGAACCAGGATTTTTAAGTTTGCGCCCATCCCTAATTATCATCTTAAGATCTATCAACATTTAATTTCATAGCAATGTATCAGAAATCAAAAGTATATTAATTCCATCTACAGGTCCTCAAAATAGTACTGTATTGTGATGATGCAAAATACTGTGATTGTATTATAACAATACAATACAATCACAAAAATAATGTGATTACAACAATACTATCTTGCGATTGTTCACTTCAGGTCAAGGGTGGGTAATTTGGGTACATACTGCATTGTTTGGATGGGTAGCCATTTCTCAGATTTTACAACCAAAGGTGACTTCCATTGGTCACTGTCATAGGCAGAGGAAGTGTCATCTAAAGTTGATCAGACAGTTATTTGAATGAGACCTCGCCATCCTAGGGGTGTTCATTGATGTTGTAAGCCCCTTTAACAGGCAGATTTGATGGCAAAATAATCACAGGGTTGTTTCCATGTGCAGTTCAGTATCATTAAGGTGTGTGTGTGTATGGGGGGGGGTATGGTTTACTCTGTTCTCATTGTCTGGATTAGCTACCCAGTATCCTTAATGCTTGTGTTATGGTATTGCATTGAGTAAGAATAATTTAATGTACATTTGTGGTTGGCTGATCCAAAGATTTGGAGTCAGTCAAATCCAAGGATACTTTGAGGTCACAGCATGTTGTCAAAGAAAAACAGCTCAACTGGCATGAGAGGAGTGGCATGTGGTTTCCCTTCTCTTTCTTCTCTTGATTAGCAGAAAATCTCTTCTAAAACTATAGGTTCTATTTATTTAACATGCACTAGCTATTTCTCCTATATAGCATTAATCATTCAGCATTAACATTATATGGAAGAAATACCGATTGCATTAATGAGATGGACTCCTCCCTCTCTGAAATTTATTATTATTATGTACTCCATTAGTATCAGAGTATTCAATAAAATACTGAGAGAGAATAATGGAGACAGATCGACATAATGATCAAAATAGCAATATCACAAGCCAGTTTTTAAGCTTTGGTACTACGTACATTTTTATTAGGACATAAACTGACCTAAATGCCATTATACCACTGAATCTATATTTGATTTCACTAGGAATGTTTTCAAACTGAAGTGACCAAAATTGTGAATGCATGTTCTTTCAATTTTGTAGTGTGGAAAGATAAGAATATATTAAAATAACAGCTATTACTAATGAAAGCATTCTTAAACTAGATGTAGACTGTAAAAATATTGCTCCTTTGATTGATTGCAGTCCTGACCTAGAGGAGAAGCTTCATTGGTGCAGAGGATCCATATGAGTTGTATGCCCTTTGAGATGAAGAAAAAGCACCATTATGGAAAAAAGTAGTGAAAGAAGGGGCATGGCTTGGGGACTATACCTGAGAACCCATGGCAAACTCAGGGGGGCATTCCGCACAATGACCAATGTTGCTAAATGTTTGCAGTATGTAGAAACACTATATTTAATAGTGGAATTTCGTCATTCTGCACACCTTCAATTCTAGTGGAATATTGAAGTCCCAGTAGTGGTCTATTCATTCCCCACAGGTTTCTGGTCTCGCTGGAATTGCAACAAAGGAAGCAATATTTTTCCATGCTTCTTCCTGCCCCTGGCCATCAATCAAACAGAATAGCCAATGAACTGTTGTGTTCATTCTTCCGAAAAGCCCCTTTCCCTTTAAAAACTGTTTTTTAAAACCCAAACACACCATGAATGTTTGTTCAATCATTGTCTCAGAAAGACCTTTTTTTGCTGGCGTAAGAGCTGGCACTTAATTGTTTCCACGCTCTTCAAGTAACCCCCCCCCCCCGGGCGCAACTTGTGCCTGAAATTACAGGCAGTGTCGAACAGGGGGCTGTATTGTGCTCGGAAACTTTAAAGACAATTGCAGAAAGGTGCTTTGTTTTACTGTTAAGCACTTCTGTGGAGGGACTATCTGCAGAAGCCTCGCTTATTCGTTGCTTTCCCTGGTGTAAGGGGGAAAAACGGCGATCTCGTCTCTGGAAGCTTGGGGGCGAGAGCAAGGGAGGGACATTCTTTCTACCGCTATTTTGAGAATGCACATGTCTTTCACTGATGTGTTGCGGCTTGTGCTCAGAAGTGTAACGGTTTTTTCAGGGGGAATCCACTTTTCTGGATTTCCCCCTAAGAGCTATAAAATTCCAATTGTTGCTGGAGTTTGGCGGGAGTTTTGTTTACGACATCATGTGGAACATTGAATTAATAGCGTTTACAAAAGGTAAGACTTTGGCTACATTTAAGTCGTGCGGAATGGCCCAGATTGTTCTTAACCTCAATTCTCATTTTATCTCAGTGTTCTACATGTACATCTCCAACAAATGTTAACATACTTTTGTACTTCTGAGTAAAAGCAAACATTTTCTCTTGGAAAGCCAACTGTTTTTTTTTTTAAGATCTGGTCATTTTCTTCTATCAGTAGAGTTACACAGCTGTGAACTAACTTAACCTTCCATCATTGCAGGTGTCTTAAGGTTTTGCTGAGGTTTTCCATACGGGGGGGGGGGGTAATTAAAAAAATATTTTTTAAAGAATGGAGTAATAATTGGTATTACTTAACCAACAGGAAACATTTATCTACATTATTCAACTGTGATGAAAAAAAAGGAATATTATGGTCTTATTTCCTAGCTACATATGCTTTGTAACTCTGATCTCTCTCTATGGTGGGGGAGTTCAGATAGGGAAGGACTGCTTTCCCTAAGTCCAAGGCACAGAGCACATTCCAGGGCACAATAAGTTCAAATTCTCTTCCAAGCCTTCAGAACCTGTTAGAGTTGTTTTTGGCTTTGATTATTCTAAGACCTTTTAGAAGAAGAGGAAGAAGAGTTGGTTCTTATATGCCGCTTTTCCGTACCCGAAGGAGGCTCAAAGCGGCTTACAGTCGCCTTCCCATTCCTCTCCCCACAACAGACACCCTGTGAGGTGGGTGAGGCTGAGAGAGCCCTGATATCACTGCTCGGTCAGAACAGTTTTATCAGTGCCGTGGCGAGCCCAAGGTCACCCAGCTGGTTGCATGTGGGGGAGCACAGAATCGAACCTGGCATGCCAGATTAGAAGTCCGCGCTCCTAACCACTACACCAAACTGGCTCTCCAACTGTAGTTTTAGTCCAACTGTACAGCTGAAGGTTTGAGATGGGTAGCCAACAGAGCAAAATTCAAGTCCAATAGCACCTCAAGAAGCCAACAACATTTTCAAGAGTACAGCTTTCATGAGTCCATGTTCAATTTGAGGAAACTTCTTGAGGAGAAAAATATCAATTGTTAGTTCATTCATTGCTGTTAAAAAAGAAGAATCTAACCTCTTTATTTTTTACAGCTAGTGTTGGTTGTCAATATCTGGAAAAAAAAATTGGTTACAATGGGATAAACCCCTTCCCAGCCAACGTTATCTGAAATCTGTTTGGTTTGTCAAACTTTTTTGTGCTGGGTATACTGCTCAATTAGTTGGGCTCCATTGACTTGGAATCAACATCCAAATAACATGTATTTGGTAGGAAGAATGTGTTTGATAGGTATTAAGACTATTTATTTGTATTTGGCCATTTCAATGAACAGCTCATGAATTCTGTAAAATAGGCTAAACTGTGACATTCAGGCATCACCCTCAGGAACAGAATAGTGGGGAAGCAATATTGCCACCCCTCTCTTAAGAAAACTTAAATGCTATAAAGTCTTGTGATTGTGATTGAGTACAGGCCAGGGAGTTACCCAAGCCTTGGTAGAGAGTTGACCATATGCCTCCTACACCTCAGGCCAACACCCTGTCATGTCTCAGAGTCAGTCTCCTAAACTAAAAATGTCTGATAATCCTTGCCATCTATATAACCTATGAAACTGTGCAGATGTTGCTTTTCTCCTCTCAGGGGACACCTTAGTACACCAACAGGGTGGGCGGAACACACTTTGGGTAACCGATCTTTAGATACTGCTGAGTTTCAGAGGCAAAGTGACTTCTTTATGCTGACATTTCGTTTTCTCTTTCAAAAGGACACATTGACAATTATAATAAGTTTGGATCCTGTGTACACAAATAGATGTCTGCTTTCATAATCATGAACAAATTGCAGACACTCTGACTTTGTGGATAGTCTGATGTCATGAACACTTGACATGAAATGCTTGCCAGAGCCCCGTTTTAGTTGTGAACTGTATCTGTGTCGTTGCTCTAAGAGTGCAGTTCAAATATTTAAATGCAAAACAGCAAAAGAGAATAAAGTAGAGCAAACAAGAATTTCAATGAGCTCCCTATTTAACCTCCATTTGCTTCTTATTATTTGTGCATCTGCCATAGCCAACCTGATGCCTGCATCTCCCTTGCTGAATTTAATCTAATTAAAATGTTATATAGTTTTTAGAATTTTTGTATCTCGTGTAGGGTCATTTTAGGGCATCACAGCACACTTGTGGAAAATCAGAGGGAATGCCATGAAGGAATTTCAAAAGAAAGATTTCAAAAGAAAGATTTTCAAAATAAATCATGTATATTTAAGGTGGCTTCTCACACTGGCCCCTCATAGGTTATCAATCAGGGGGTTTGGAGAAGGGATGCCTTCAGGTCTGGGGCTTCACAAATTTGAAGACTGATGTTTGCTAGAAAATGCTACAGGTGGATTAAAGCCACTCTATACTTGGAGCCTCTTGTGGCGCAGGGTGGTAAGGCAGCCGGCATGCTGTCTGAAGCTCTGACCATGAGGCTGGGAGTTCGATCCCAGCAGTCAGCTCAAGGTTGACTCAGCCTTCCATCCTTCCGAGGTCTGTAAAATGAGTACCCAGCTGCTTGCTGGGGGGTAAAATGGTAATGACTGGGGAGGGCACTGGCAAACCACCCCGTATTGAGTCTGCCAGGAAAACACTAGAGGGTGTCACTCCAAGGATCAGACAGGACTCGGTGCTTGCACAGGGGATACCTTTACCTTTATACTTGGAGCCAAGTGGGATTGCCCATAAAGTTGGCATGTATCAGGCAGCCTAGTCAGTAGGGCTGGCAGTGGGCTTTTAATAAGGCTCAAACCACCTGTAATTAATTAATTCTGGCTGAACTCATTGGTTTGTGTGTGGCATCTTTTTTGGGGGGGGGATAAGAGAAGCAGAGAAAAGGTGAACGAAGCCAAGTTAATATTATGCAATGGCTGAAGAAATAAGTACGATGTTGCTGGAGATTTGGCCTGATTCTGAGTTCTGGTTCTAGCCACCAAATTAACTCCTGTATAATGGGGGTTTTGAGATGGAAAAGTTGACACAGGGACTGAATTCTGCAGGGGTTTTACAGTCTTAATAGGAATGAATGGGGAGGGGCATGATGGCTGAAGTCAGAATAAACAAACCAGATTAATTCATTTCTGTGAATATGTATAGGCCTCCTTTTAAGAGCATGAAAGGAGGTTATGTATAAAATGGAAGGCTTTGACTTGCAGGTCTATAGTTACAGTCGGAATAATGCGGACACTGGTATGGCATTACAAACAGGCCACAGCTTTATTAAAACATAACAGAACCTGCGGTGTTGGCAGGACAAGGAGAGGACTCCCTCCTTTTTGTGGTCACCGACCACACACCCCCTACCCATCAACTCCAGCCGTCTGCATTTCCTCATGCAGCCCTGAGCCTGGCCGATGGGCAATCTTCTGAGGGAGATGATCCCCTCAGGGTGCCGAAGGAGGCGTAAACCTTCTTTGGCCCACCCTGAGTCATCTGGCCCTGCGAGCCGTGCTAGCCTTCCCCAGCCGGGTTAGGCTTAACTCACAGTTTCAGCCACCTCAGTGAAGGTCCCTCTCCCGTACAGGTGCCCCTGATCTGATTCCACCTCAAATTGGGTCCTCTCCTTGCGCCTCCCCACCAGCTGTGACAGAAATTAGAAACAAACCATAAATTAGACCTTTTTAACCCATATCACGAAAAAAGAGGGAGGGGGGGTGGGACACGCTGACTCGGCTCCGGGCGAAAAGGGGCGGGCAGTGAGCACGAGGCCGCTTAAATAGCCCCGCGCTCAACGGCCCACCCCAGCCCGGCACACGTGCGTGCGTGCGCACGCCACCTCCGCCGTTGCCGCTCTTTTCCTCCCCCACCCGACCGCCGTGTCAACAGCGGCTTGGGTGATGTTCTCAGCCGCCTTTTTCTGGAAGTTTTGCTGCTGCAGCTACCACTGTCTACTGTTCAGCTTGAAAACGGATGGGAAATGGATCTCTGCCTGCAGTTGAGTGCCTGTGCATAAAACACATCTTTGTATTCCCTGTGTATTATTCTGTGCCGACAAATGACAGTCAGTAGACTACCAAGCATCAGTTCTTTTCTAGGCCAAAATGTTTGCAGGCAGAAACCTACCAAGAGAAGTTAAGCTAACCAATAGATACAGCCAACTCTGGCATCTTAGTAAAGTTGCATCTGGCATAGTTTGAGAGGAAATTCAGGGTCTGCAGAAAAGCTGGGAAACGTGTTTTGAATCAGTATTGGACAATATTTTAATTGGTAGGAAAGCCTCTCTCTCTCTCTCTTTCTCTCTCTCTCTCTCTCTCTCTCCCCCCCCCCCCCCCGCCATTTGCCAGGAAACTTGTAAGGTTTTCTGCAGATGTCTCAAACTCTGATGACTCCTTCAAGCTTGAATCATAATTGTTGCAAACTACGGTGACAAACTGCTTTAAGAGGGTAGCTGTATTAGATGCATGATCAGCATATCATTGAGACTGTGTTAAAAGGACATGAAAGGTCCCTGCAAAAGATGACTTAATTCATCATATTTTCAACTAGTCAGTGACAATGGCCCCCTTCTCCAATCATAAGTTCTCTCTGCTACTGTTTACAGTAGCTATTTGCTTGCTTTTTGTGTTTTCCTATTGCCAACAGATGTTACTTGCTTTTGCTCTTTTATAGATTTGAAGCATAGTTTGATGGGCATGCCTGTCTATTCCTATTCCTATGCCTTTTATATATTACTTTTGCTATACATAAGCTGTTTCTCCACAAACTATTTCAGCGTGGCTGGAATAAAATTTCAGTAAGACTACCATTTTAGCCCATCAGTCATTAGAACTTTGCCGATCCAACCACAGCTCAGAGAGATTGTGACATGTGTGATCCTCTTGATACATGCATGGTGCCATTTTTCCAGATTGAATCAGTACACATAATTGGAAAGTAAGATTTTCCAGAGTACACTTCTATGCATATTAAAGACGGAAAATATTCGTGTTGCCCTATTTGCACAAACTGGTGACTATGCATATTGGAAGACTTGTGGAAGACTACGCATATTGGAATACAAAGTTGGAGGGCCAGTATGGGAATTAATGAACTGGGATATTGGATCCTGATCAGGAAGTGAACACTTCACTGGATGTGGGGTGCTGATATAAGACTTCTAATTGAACCATTCATATTTTATCCTAGCCATGCATTGCTAGTCATAGGGTGGAGGAAATGGCTTCCACAAAGGTAGCATTGTTATGGTAAAGGTAAAGGTAAAGGTATCCCCTGTGCAAGCACCGAGTCATGTCTGACCCTTGGGGTGACGCCCTCCAGCGTTTTCATGGCAGACTCAATATGGGGTGGTTTGCCAGTGCCTTCCCCAGTCATTACCGTTTACCCCCCAGCAAGCTGGGTACTCATTTTACCGACCTCGGAAGGATGGAAGGCTGAGTCAACCTTGAGCCGGCTGCTGGGATTGAACTCCCAGCCTCATGGGCAAAGCTTTCAGACGGCTGCCTTACCACTCTGCGCCACACTCTGCGCCACAAGAGGAAGAAATGATATATTTTCATGCAGACTCCCTTAGACCAAGGGTTCCCTGGAAGAAACATTGATAACCTGCCACCATCACTGAGAATGTTTGGACTGAACATTTAGACTGATACACGGAGAAAGCACTCTTCCAGCACAGTCCTAGAGCAACGACAGGGTAGAAACCCTAGAAAATACCTTATAACCAACTATGTAGGGTAAATATTCAGATAAACATTCCAGAGATGTAAATTGTACTAAGTAAAGCCAAACAAATGATTTTATAATTAAAAGTTGATTATAAAAGCAAATTAAAAATGGGAAAGAGAGGCTAGATTCCAAAGCTGGTGAAAAACCAGTAGAAACAAAATTCAGAGAAAGCAACAAAAGAACAGAGATATTCAAGTGAAAAGCAATATTCTTGAACTAAGCTAAACATATATTACCTGTGCTGTAGCAGGTTCCTCAGAGCACGTGCAGAGTTCCTTGGGTGGACTCAGTTTCCACTGAGGACTGAAAACTGAAGACAAGAGAAACTCCCAAAAGTCCAGATGTTTATGGTAAATTGAACTGGACCTAAGCCAGCCTAGTGAATTCCATCTCTGATGTCAGAGCATACTGTTACCATATCTTTAAACCACCCGTGGCGCCACGGGCGCCACGGACTAAACAAATCGTTAAGGGCTCTTGAGGTGGGATTTGTCCGTGATGAGGAAGGGTCCAGATTGGACCCTTCCTCAGGACAGACGGAGGGACCAATCGGCAAGCGCGAAGCGCCTGCCGATTGGTCCCTCCGATTCCCAACCCCAGCAACTGCGAGCCGCCGGCAGCCGTGCTGCCCGGCGGCCTGACGCGGTGAGAAGCACTTCGTGCCTCTCGCTGCGTCAGGCCACTGCCCGAGGGAGCCCCTGGCAGTCGCGTGGAGCACGGCTGCCGAGGGCTCCCTCGTGTAGCGGCCTGACGCAGTGAGAGGCGCTTTGCGCCTCTCGCTGCATCAGGCCGCTGCCAAACAAAGACCCCGGCAGTCGCGCGGAGCGCGGCTGCTGGGCCCTCCCTGCCTCCCCCGCTGCCACTCACAACGGAGAGCCGTCGCCGTGGGACACAAGAAATTGTAAGTATCTAGAGCTCGCTGTATCCCTTATACAGCGGGCTATATTTTTAGTAACCATATAAAACCATATAAGAACCATATAAATGGTAGAACCATATAAAATATAGTCCCATCTCCACCAAGCACCTGGAAATGGCTCTGAACTTCCATGACAAAGAGGTGGTCTGGGCCAAACAGGATTGTCTAAAAGTCTGCCAGAATGGTTTAATGTGGAATGAAAATAAATGGGCCATTCTAATGGAATTGGCAGGATTCCAAGATGGCAGGCATTCTAGGAGGTGCTCTTGCCTGAGCAAGGTGTTAGGGTTTCTGTCCTAAGCATAAGGTTTAAAGAGTCTCTTTTGCTGAAGCTTGACCTGTAGTTACACCACAAAGGGACAGTGCAGGTTTTAATGCTTCATCATCTTCCCCTAACCTTTCACCATTTCCTAAGTGAAGCTAATTGTTATGCACTAATAAAATGGAGGAGTGATGGCAAACAGCACCCCTAATGGCCAAAGGACCCATTTGTCACAAATCATTCAACACCTAACCAGTAGTTCATGGTTTTTAGCATGACTTTTCCGAAGAAGTTGAGGGCATCATGAAAACTTATCATGTTTTTCGTGTCCGGAGACACACTTTATTTATCCACTGCAAGCAGTAATTTGCCTTGGTTGTGGAAATAGTCACCCAAAGCCTTGGGTGACAATGCAATGCAAATATCACCATGGAAACACTTTTAGGTGGTAGCATATACCTGTGATTTAAGCCTGCAGTACAAAACCTAAATAGCCCTATCTATGTTTGACTACGAAAGGGTGCATTCTTGCTATTTCAAGAGGATAAAGAATTCTCTGATAAAAATATGATTTTGTTTGAGAATCACGAAGTGGGCGACTGTTATAAAATTGCTACAGTGGGGGGGGGGGAAGCATTCTTCCCTAAAGAGTGCATAAATAAAAATGAGTTGTTAGGTATGTTTTATCAGTGCAGCTTCATGAAATAGTTTTTCTGCCTCTCCTTTTGTTATCATTACATCTCTTTCCTTAGGAATGGATGCAACCTGGACGTCAAATTGGGAGCACAGAAAGGAAGCAGCAAACAAACAGTGCAGTCACAGTACCAAATGGGAGATAGGAAGTGTTATATTTGAGGGTTCATGGAAGCATGGCCAGGACTACTGGGCAAACAAATAGCTCTTTATTGCAATCTCAGCATGAGTACAAGTTGTAATGGGCAACAACAGGACTGTGACCCCTCCAGATAACCCAGACATATATACACATAGCACACAATGGATCTTCCTGCCAGTGCATGTGATTGATTAGATCAGATTAGATTGATTTAAACCAACTGGATCCTGCAGATGGGATCCTTGCTGCATATTGATCAATTACGTGTCTGCTTGAATCCTGCCTTGGACCTCAAGGTCAGTCTTCAGCAGATCTGCATATACAGCTGGAAGCTCAGTGAAAGAGCATCTGCTTGGCATGCAAAAGGTCCATGGTTCAGTGTCTGGCATCCCCTCCAGTTACACATGCACGCATGATGCTGCCTTGTACTAAATCCGACCATTGATCCATCAAGGCCTGTATTTTCTGTTCAGATGACCAGAGGCTCCCCAGGATCTTGGGCAGAAGCCTTTCACATCTCCTACTGCCTGGTTCTTTTGAAAACCGGAGATGCCAGGGAGTGAACGGGGAACCTTCTGTATGCAAAGCAGAGACTCTTCTTCTGACCTACAGCCCCTTCCAGTTAAAGAGAACAGGTAGTAGACAACATGAAAGACTTCTGCTTGAGATACTGGGCAGGTCAGAGTAGGAAATGCAATATTAGTCTGACTCAATATAAGATAGCAACTTGTGTTCATGGTTATGCTAAAAAGTTTATTGAAATCACTTTTGCTAAACTAGTCTCTTGGGCTGGATCATGGTTTACTAATCACAGGTCTAAGTCATTCACAAATTGGACAAATTGGAGGTAGCATCCTTTTTGAACGGCATTTCTATGCTTTAATGGCATTTTAACTGTGCATGTTTATATTTTGTGAGCCATGTTGCGCATGGTGGACATGTGGAATATGTATATTTCAAAGAAATAAACAAATGTTGAGTCAGATCGTTGGTGCTTGGTGGCAACTCTTTAGAATATGTCAACCAGGAGAGCTTTCACACAGGATTTTTCACTTTACAGCCACCTGATCCCTGCAAGATATTTCTGTTTCTGTATGATGATACTCTGTGTTCACATTCGAATCATTAACAGACTGTTCTTTCTACCAAAGAAATCTATTTTAATTGTGTACCACCCCCCCCCCCCCATGTTTCCCCAGCAGGATGTTATTGGCATGAGCCGTTTCTTGTGTCTAAAGGGGAAATTACAACTTGTGTCTGTATCAGACAAAACACTCCTTTCCTTCCTCTGCATGGGAAAGTTCTGCTCCCCCCCCATGACATTCTTGACACCATGGTTGAGGGGGGGGGGGTGGATAAGATCACAGTAATACTGTTGTAATACTGTTTCAGCAATACAGTGCCACCGCTTAGACCTTCTACGACACTCTGAAGATGCCTGGAAAATCTCTGGGTATATTTTCACCCAGTCCCCCATTATTTGTCCTGGTTTGGTTTTGTTTCAGAGAGGATGGATTCTACAGAGAAGTGCAATTACACAATAAAGAGCCAGTTTGGTGTAGTGGTTAGGAGTGTGAAATTCTAATCTGGCATGGCATTTTTGATTCTGCACTCCTCACATGGGTGACCTTGGGCTTGCCATGGCACTGATAAAACTCTTCTGACCGAGCAGTAATTTAAAGGCTCTCTCAGCCTCACCTTCCTCACAGGCTGTCTGTTGTGGGGAGAGGAAAGGGAAGGCAAATGTAAGCCGTTTTGAGACTCCTTCAGGTAGAGAAAAACAGCATATAAGAACCAACTCTTCTTCTTCTTCTTCTTCTTCTTCTTCTTCTTCTTCTTCTTCTTCTTCTTCTTCTTCTTCTTCTTCTTCTTCTTCTAGAATTTGTTGAGTCGCTTAAGTGAAAAAAAAGTCCTTTCTATTAAGTGTAGCCAAGAACCACCAGATCCTATAAATCTGTACCTCTGGCGAACGGGGTGTCTCAATGAAACAGAACATCTGCTGCCCCAGCATACACCAGGACCTGTGATGTGGCACAAACATCACCAGTTAAAGTGGTCACAAGCTGAGACGTGGAAGGTAGCAAATTGATCCAATGGATAGTTGGAGGATGCTATGGGTCTGCCAGTAAATGACACGGTGCTGTGCCAATGAATCTGGTGTGTGTGTCTTGTCTCCTTGGACTGCAAAAGGCATTTGAGCAAGCAATCCAGTGCAGTTCTTGGATGCTTTCACCTTTGGATCCATGCCAGGAAGCTTTATTTACGGCAGAGCATGAGCTGAGCTTGGATTTGTCAGCATCACTGAATCCAATCAGTTCCAGATGCTGCCTGATTAGGTGTTCTTCCTGCATATGATTTCATCATCTTTCATTGAGTCTCCACAATAGGCCAGTTGAGCCAGCAAATGCTCCATCTTCACAAGGACTTCACAAAAATTACACCGCAAATCCCAGACTTCTATGTCCAGGTGCAGATGAGATCTACACATTTACATAGGGCTCTCAGTGGTCGAATTGAGCCTAAGCAGCTCATCTCAAAAGCATCTCAGGATTTTAATTTTTTTGTTTTGTTTCAGCACAGTTTTGTTTGTACTCCCTAAAGGCCATTGCTCAGGAAAACTTTGGGGCTCTGAGATTAGAGGAGATTCTGGATGAAATATGCAGCTTAATGGGGAGCCACAGTTCTCACTGAGGCAAAGTGTAGATACAGTTCCTTTCAATTTTGTATGCCTCACCTCCCATTGTTAAAGGCGGAG
Organism: Paroedura picta; assembly: GCF_049243985.1. Taxonomy (NCBI): domain Eukaryota; kingdom Metazoa; phylum Chordata; class Lepidosauria; order Squamata; family Gekkonidae; genus Paroedura; species Paroedura picta. The sequence continues at coordinate 33,475,628 of NC_135379.1, forward strand.
TGGCATACATATTTTGATATCTAATCTATAGATTGGAAAATATTGCATTAGAGCAGTGGTTCTCAGCTTTCCTAATGCCATGACCCTTTAATACAGTTCCTCATGTTGTGGTGACACCCAACCATAAAGTATGCAAGTGTTCCTTCACAGAAATTAAACCCAAACTGACCAATGGTGTGAAGATCCATTGTTCATGATTGTATATAAATTATTTTCCCCCCAGTGTTTCTCAGTTCACTTCTGCCTCTTGTCCCACCATGCCGATCTCACTCTTTTCTGTTGCTCCAGACAGACGAACACTCTATTGCGATCTATCCTGGAAGGCTGTTGTGTGGATGGCACCCCCCCGGCCAAGCTGCTTGCCCTACCGCGACCCCTGTGAAAAGGTCCCAACCCCTAGATTAAGAACTACTGCATTAGAGAATGCTATATTCATTATATTCCTGGGAATAGTGACTATGTCCAGTCCTCCTCCCTTCCCTCAATTTGTATTTATGTGTCATGGCTTAAATCCTGCTAGCTTTTTCATTTAATCTGATTTCTCTCCATCCTAAAGTCTATCTTCCATCTCACATGATTTTTGTATCTCACATTATTTTTGTATCAGGTTCTATGATTCTCAACATAGCCTTTTTGAATGATCAAAGATTATGTCTCTCCTTTCCCCCCCATCAACAGAAGATTTGGTTGTTTCAGTGTTATGGGCAGCATTATTATTATTCAGCAGTGGAATAGGCTGCCTAAGGAGGTGGTGAGCTCCCCCTCACTGGTAGTCTTCAAGCAAAGGTTGGATACACACTTTTCTTGGATGCTTTAGGATGCTTAGGGCTGATCCTGTGTTGAGCAGGGGGTTGGACTAGATGGCCTGTGTGGCCCCTTCCAACTCTATGATTCTACGATTATCTTTCATAGATTTCACATTCTTTGTGATTAGTAATATGACAATTATTTAAAACTTGAATAGGCCTCCCTATTGTTATTTAACAGTTCTAACCATCTCTTGTTCTTAATATTATGTTTTTTCTCTTCATTTTTACTGCTTACTATAAAACACATCCAGCAATATCTTCATAACAGGGGAGGAAAAAAACCTTTAAAAAAGCTTATCAGTAAATGATATTATTGCTATGAAAAGCATGCAGAGTAAGTGCAATTTCTGCTTGCTATACATTAAAATCTTGCTAGGGCAAAGGAAATTGAAACTGTCTTTATAATGGATCATAAATCTTAGAAATGATGTGAATTCATGGATTAGAAAGCACTTGGTGATTTATCCCCAGTCTTAGAAGAAAGAATGTTCTCATTGAAAATGAAATTACAGCATTTTCATATTCAGTGTTCATTTGGAGAATAATATTCGTCATAGAAATAACATGGCGAAGATTTTTCTCCTCTTTTGGAAACATCTCTGGCACCGGCATTGTATTTCTAATAAAACAATTTCCATGTACCAAAAGGTAAAGTATATAATCCAGCACTAGCACCATGTCAAGGCACAGTGTTCAATAAAAAAAGATGAAAATAGGATTCAGGCAACAAATAAAGAGCAATATAGCAACCATTCAATCAAAGAATCAGAAGGTAATACAAATGTAATGTAATCCTCATAACTGGACACAGGCAATGATAGTTGGGAAGGCTAATATGTCAGAGAGACTGTATCCACTTGTAGCAGATGGAGGGGAGCTGACATTTGCAGAGTGGCTTAAGAGCTTGGTGGTGCTCATGGAGCTAGCTTACAGTTTGAAAATCTGGTTGGTGTGATGACCAAGGTTGATTATGCACAACAGGAAAACTCACAAAAATTCTGCAAAAAAGACGTTTGCTTTTTTAAAATTCTGCATGTGGCAGTGGTTATGCCATGGAAAACCCATTGGAGTATTTTTGATTATCCATGACACTCACCCCTCATGGCATTCTCTGCATCGTTTCTTCACAGTTTTGTAAACTTGTTTTCCTATGATTTTCCCCTTTAAGCTGGTTCCAAGAATGCTGTTTATGCCCCCCCCCGAGCTTTCTTACACCAATGGCAGAATGGAAAGCCCAAGAACTACGATTCCCATGAGGCTCTGCCAGCAGCGTGTATCCGTCAGTTGACATTGCTGTTGATCACAGCCTACCAATGAACTTCTAGTACAATGGTTAAAATACCCTCCCACTTGAGGAACGTTCTCTCAAATGCATAATCCTTTACTTCAGTTTACTATTTTCTATCAGCTGCAGGCTATTTTCTATTAGCTGCATGGCAGCCAACCTGGATATACTAGCCCATGCTTTGGTAGCCTCACAACTGGATTAATTTAACATCCTGGTCACTGGGTTGCCCCTAAAGACAACCTGGAAACTGCAACTGATTCAAAATGTAACAAACCAATAATTGTCTGTGGCTAGCTGACAGGAACACATTTCACTTAGTCATGGTGTTGGTTGTGGCCTTTAAAGTATCTATGGCATAGGAATCATGACTTTAAAGGACTGTCCATTTCTTTATGGGCTCATGAACCAAATCAGATCCTCAGGTCGCTATCCTCTGGCTGTTCCACTTAAGAAAGTCAATCTAATAGGTAGTAGAATTTACCCTACACTAAGGAATAGGATTCCTAAGAAGGTGAATAGGACACTGAGGTAAGCTCTTAACACTCTTGCATTTCTGTATTTTTGCATGCTGTTTCATAGTTCTATAGTTTTAAATGCTATGTCTTCTATGGTTTTATTCTACTTTATTGTTTATAAACCTGTCTCATATTTTGTAAAGACCTATCTAAACAATAAAACAAATCCTGCTGCTGCTTCTACTCCTACTAGCAGCACAGAGGCTCCTGGATTCATTTTAATGTCCCAATCCACCCCACCTACAATCTTGAAACAGAAGGGATCAATGGAGCTCCGCAGAAGCAGTCCATTGTGTGGGCCCTCTTGCTTCCCATTTCTGCTTCTCTCGTTGCCTCTGTACTACCAGTGCCATCACATCTACACAACTGAACTTCATTTGTTGGGAACTCAACTCCACTTTTTACTATCATTATTCATTATTAAAAATGTGATGCAAGACCATGAGGTTGGCAATTTCCATTTTTATGTGCAGGTAATTGAGTCTGAAAGGCACAAAACCGCCCATGGATAAGTTCATTTTGGCACTCTTGCCATCTCAGAGACTGTATCTTCTTGACAGACTTCTGACCCTGTTGTTGTCACTTCTGGCTGCTCTGCATCAGTGAAGTTTCCAAGGGATTGAAGTCAGTCAGAAATAGCTTTTACTTGACCTTAAAAGACATCATTCAGAAAAGCAGTCTATTTTCAGCTGAAGAAAATGCAATTTGGCTATCTGAATAAAGTTTTTAAAAATGAAAATGGGAAGTTATCGAGTCATGAATATATTCCCATGTATTGCTGGAAAAGGCTTTCAGAGGAGAGAATGTAGCATTATTAAAGATTATTGAACTGTATGGATGCCAGGGGAAATCCATTTCATTAGAGGTGAAAAGACAAAACCTGGATTTAGCTGAATAGATTGGGGAAAAAGCTATGCCAGTATTAAGAAATATTCTTCCAAATGCAAAGAAAATATTATTAAAGTGACATGAATATTATTATACCAGCATTCTTTCCAGCACCCAAAGCACTTTGTCTTACTGAAATATGAAGCAGGTGATTTGCATATGTTATAAATGCCTTGAAGCTGATGTTCTTCATTGAAAAGTTCACAGTTTTGTTTCAAAATGAACCGAAATGTGACAATTTTATGTGGATAATCTTTGCCTTCTCTGTGTCCTCTTTGATGTCATGGAAATGATGGCTCCAGGAGCCTGCGAGAAAAAAGGGAGACAGTTAACTTACTCAGTCTGCCGAAATACCTAAACTCTGGAAGTTTTACCCAGTTGGACCTTTGAAATATAAGGAAGTGGCTACATTCATGAGGGTAGTATTATGAATTTCTCCTGAAGAAGTGCAGTTCTTTTTCTTTTGTTATTTTTCTTTGATTGCTTAATGCCCATGAAACTGTAGATCAGAACAGTTATCAAAGCAGAGCAAGTAGCTTTATCCTATCACATCACCTTCCCCAGCAGTTATACTTGGGACAGTTCCAACACAAAATCGTAGGGCCAAACTACATGAGTTGTTTTTTAATGAAGAAGGACAAGTGTTGAGTGTTTTGTACCTCAGTTTTCATTACCAGAAGGAGTATCAATGAGACAGATCTGGGAGCATTTCTGCACATCTTTAAAAATGATGTTATGCCAGCGGAGTGGCATAACGCTAAATAAAATTGCACCTCCTGGCCCTTCCTCACCATTTTTGCTGTCTTGCTCTTCTCTGCCACCATTTTGCACTTCTCCCCCTTCTCACTCCCCCTGGAAGTGGCAGAAGAGAGCAATGTGATTTATGCACTACTCTTTTCTGTATGTGAATCAAGCCAGGCAGCCAATCCCCTCTTCACATGCTTTAAAGGGGCTGCGATGCCCACTATTTTTTAAAATGGTATTTCTCCATTGAAACACCTATGCATCTAATCATAGATGCATAGTGCTTCTTTATTGCCACTGCTTATGGAATCACGAGTCTTGCTTCTTTTTAAATTATATCTTGTTCCTGATTGCAGGGGAAGCTTGGAGAGGCATGCTTTGTGCTACAACTTGGGGGAATTTGTTTTGTTTTTGCCTTTGCCTGCACGAATGAATGCCTATTCATTGCTCCAGGCAGTTCACTTAAAAAAATCCCCCAAAACTCCCATCCCCTGGAGAAGGGGGAGGGAGGCGGGTGCGAGGGCGAGACATTGGAGGTGGAGATAGCGTTTCTTCACCTCCATACATTTTTTTTGCTGGTGGCCTGCTGGTTTCTGTCTGGTAGGTAGTTCTACATATGTTGGTGAATCCGCTTTTTGGGATTTTCTCTCCAATTTTCAACAACTAATTTTCAAAGTATCTCTTACCTCCAAATTAATGAAGCATGTCTATTTTTCATGAGGTTGCAGAATTTTCCACATTGAGTCCCACTAAACAGATCACTATTGTAGCTGACGGTGAGGGCACTTTAGTGGTGACAAACATTCCAAGCTATAAATTGTTGCATTTAAGGTGGGTGAGTTAAGACCGGATCTCTGTGTCTTGGAGTATAAATATTGGTTGAATTGTCTTGGCTCCTCAGTCACCTATTTGTGTTTCTATTGACTTTTGAAGGAATCAAATACATTATTTTACAAACTCCAAAAGCCTTCAAGACACAATAATGAATGGATCATTGACCACACCACAGTCAATACACTATTACAATTTCCCTTAATACAGCACTTTTGGGGAATTTTCATTTGTTTGAATGATTATACTTATAAAACAACTAGCAAAGGGTCTAAGTATAATGGGTTGAATTCAGGAATAAAAAGTAAAAAACAAAAAAAACAAAAATCAATGTTTTACAGATATCCATCATGGCTTAGTATTTCGGGAGACCCAGGTTGAAATTCCTATTCCGTCATGGTAGTTTGCTGGGTGACCTTGGTCCAGTTACTCTTCTTTTCAGCCTAACCTGCTTCATAAGTGTGTTAATTGCATGTATAAAGGGAAGGGAGAACACTGCTACACACTGATTTGGGTTCTCATTGAGGAGAAAAACAGGATATTAATATTTAGGCCACCACAGTAGTTGTTATATTTCTCTTTTCATTGGTAGATGTTACAGAAATCACCCCCCTCCCCCGCCTTTCCCATTCTATCACAGTCCTCTGAAAGCCCATGAAAGGACTGGAGAATTCACATGACCCTTTCCCACTGGAAACGGCAGTACTATAAATATCTTCAAAGCAAGTTGTCACTTGTTCTGTATCACAGGAGTCAACAAAAGATATAAGCAATACTTACAGGGCTTGTTTGTAAGAACTTTAGGCTGCCTTGGGATTGTTTATTTGCTTGTTTCATTAACAGAAATGTTAATCCCCCATTTATAGTGGACTCTATACAAAGTATACTTGGATCCAAAGTTGCCCTTTCATGAGCTGGAGTTTCCCAATGAACAAGAAACTCCTTCAGATCTTGGAAGCACAGCTTCTCCTCATACAAGGGCATGTTTGGATGCAACCCTTTATATTAATCTCTCATTTTTATGATGTGTTTCCAATGGCCAATCAACACTGTGTATTTATTAGATTTTCTTTTATTCTTCTAGTCAAAATACTGGAACTTCTTTATAATCAAGGTGCTTAAGTTTGCAGCTTGATTACAGAGAATCTTTCATTATGGCAACCACAGATAAATTGTTTGCAGATAATGAGGAATAAAAATGCAATCCTAAGCATAATTATGCCTTTCCAAGTCCATTGTAGTCAATGAATTTAGAAGGGTGTAACGCTGCTTAGGAAGGCATGGTTAGTTTCCTATTTCAGCCGTTTTCTGTAAAAACATATTGGGCAAGAAATGCATAGAATGTGGGAAGACCTCGTGTTTTTTCTTGTTTTCAGGTTATGAATGATCCCCCCCTAAAAAAGAGTTTGTATTTGAGCTAAGAGGAGTTTAGATAACTAATGAACCAAGTAATGAAGTGGGTTATTCAGAAAGCCTGACCTCAAATAAGTGACAAAGGATATTAATCATAAGAGGAAAGAAGAGCTGTTGCAGCATGAGATGATTTTTTAAAAATGTCACATTTGTATACTACAGGCAAAAAACAAAATGCCCCTGTCTAGGAGGCAGAAACAGATCCTACAATGAACAGCACAAGTCCTACCAGAGTGCACATCTCTCTGGAGACCAACCGCAAGGAGAAAAATGAAGGTTGGATGCTGACATAGTGGCTAAATGTCCTAGGAGATGGCAGATAGGAAAGACAGCTATATGTGCTGGCAGTGGTCGAAATTCCCAAGATACATACAATGCTGATGGTGAATGACATTGACATCCATATGAATGGTGCAGGTGTATTGGTGATCTTAGCTATGGAGCCACAGGGACAGTTGTTGTGGGCCCCACATATGGGCAAGCAATCAAAGATATTTGCAAGCTTAGTGTTTACTAATCAGGTGATTAAATTTACTGTAATCTGTAGCATCTGACTGATATCATTCAAAGGGAAAGGGACTACTAGCTGTTAAGGGGAAGTTAGGAAGATCTTGCCAGCAGCAAGTTAGCAGCAGCTGAATTCCATCTGGGCTACGTTTTGTCTTCCCTTACTTGCAGGTGGAGTCAAGGTCCATGGAAAGATACTTCATTTGCAGCCTGGGACTTGTTTTTGGTAGCCTTGTCAAATTGAACCAGCCTGACTTGTTTCTTTTGTTTGTTTGTTTTTTGTTGTTCTACTGCATTGAGTCATCCCATTTTATTACCACAGTAACCTCCTGAGGTAGGTCTGCATAATAATTACTTGAAAACTTCACGCGTTATTTAACTGAATGCCATGAAAAGCTTAGAACTGTTCATTTCCACTCACTAAATCTTTATTAAAGGAGCTGGACACTCGCTTTCCTTTCCAGCTGACAAAGTGACTGTGAAGAGACCCAAAGCAGCTCACAAAAATCTAGCAAGATCTGTATCCATTATAGCTTGCTTGTCTTAGACATTAAAGGGAAAGCTATTTGGAACCAGTTTAAAAATTGTCCCATTTAAAGGGCAAAAGTAGCATATTAAAGCTACAAATATGTCTTGCCTCAAATTCCCTAGTTTATAAACACTTGATTTGGTATTCTTAACATACTTTATTACAAGATCCATTGTTCAATGTAAACCTTTGTTGAGAATCAAACAGAATGACCCATTAATTTCAGTGGGCACATTTTGCCTGAAATGACTTATTTGGCCCGAGGGAAATTCTGAACTGTCTCTCAAATGGCATAATAATTTGTCCAGACTATTGGCCACCAACGCAACCAAGATTATCCTGCAGCAATCAGGAGGAATCAGTAAATCACCAGCACTACAGGCCGAGTCAAATGGACATAAAGGCAAGCTAGTAGTGCTATGGGACTCTGGGTGATGGCAGGTGGAAGAACAAGCCAAAAATGTGCCTAATTCTGGTTACGAATTTATGTGCCAGTTCATTTTTATAAGTCAAGTGAATATGTTTTCTGGTTATGAGGGCGTATGAGATGGCAGTGAAAGTGGCTAAACGTGACTTCTTTGCCGTGGAAATTGCATCCGCTAGCTCTCGCCCAGCTCAACTATTTAGGGTTGTTAGATCTCTTACCGCCCTGGAAGATGGGCGCCAAAATAGTAGGAATTTGACCATCAGCTGTGAGGCATTTGCGAGCCATTTCGCGGATAAAGTCTTGTCGCTCCGCCACTCCCTTCCAGCTACAGTTAATACAGTTAATGAACTAGAGGCCCGTTGGCCGCCTTTGGAGGTAACGTTTGATGGCTTCAGGCGGCTCTCTTTATCCGAAGTGGACGGGTTGCTGTGGAGGATGAGGGCAACCACCTGCCTCCTTGATCCCTGTCCGTCTTGGCTCCTTAAGGGGAGGGATGGACGGATAGGTGAGCAGCTCAGGGATATTGTTAACTGCTCTCTCCAGTTGGGGGAGTTTCCTGAGGTGCTGAAGGAGGCGATGGTGTGCCCTCTCCTCAAGAAGCCATCCCTGGACCCACATGACCCTGCAAGCTACCGCCCAGTAGCGCATCTAGCGTTCCTGGGTAAGGTGGTGGAAAGGGCTGCGGCGGACCAGCTCCTAGCATTCCTGGAAGATACTTCGGCACTCGATCCATACCAGTCTGGCTTCCGCCCTGGTCATGGGGTGGAGACTGTGTTGGTCTCCTTGTTGGATGACCTCCGTCGCCAGCTTGACCGAGGTGGCTCTGCTGTGCTAGTTCTTTTAGATCACGAGCTGCTAGCGAGCCGCCTTGCCGGTACGGGGATAAGGGGTACAGCGTTACGCTGGATACGCTCCTTCCTCCAAAACCGGACACAGAGGGTAGCCGTGGGAGAGGAAGTATCGGGCCCTTACCGGCTCCCTTGTGGGGTCCCACAGGGCTCGGTGCTCTCTCCTACATTATTTAACATCTTTATGCACCCTCTGGCTCAACTGGTACGGAGCTATGGGCTGGGTTGCCACCAGTACGCTGATGACACCCAGCTCTTTCTCCTCATGGATGGCCACCCGGACTCCCCCCCAGATCCATTTGCCAGATGTTTGGAAGCCGTAGCTGGATGGCTCGAGCAGAGTCGCCTGAAACTCAACCCCTCCAAGATGGAGGTTCTGTGGTTGGGCCGTAGGGGGGCAGATCAGGAAGCGCGCTTACCCTTTCTGGCCGGGACGCAACTTAATATCGCATCTCAGGCCAGGAATTTAGGGGTGACCATCGATGCCTCACTAACACTTGAGGCACAGGTTAAACAGGTAGCTAGCCGGGCATTTTTCCATCTTCGCCAGGCTCGGCTACTAGTGCCCTATCTGTCCTCCGAACACCTGGCCACAGTGATCCATGCGACGGTCACCTCTAGACTAGATTTCTGTAACTCGCTCTACACTGGCCTGCCTCTGGGCTTGATCCGGAAACTGCAACTCGTCCAAAATGCGGCTGCTAGAGTCCTCACAGCTACACCATAGAGGGCTCACATCCAGCCAGTTCTGAGGCAGCTGCATTGGTTACCGGTCGCCTTCCGGATCAGGTTCAAGGTTTTGGTTTTGACCTTCAAGGCCATCCGTGGACTAGGCCCAGCATATATGAGGGACCGCCTTTTGCCCTATATCCCCCGCAGGGCTTTACGCTCTGCGGGGGCTAACTTACTGGTCGTTCCCGGCCCCAAGGAAGCCCACCTGGCCTCGACTAGGGCCAGGGCCTTTTCGGTCCTGGCCCCAACCTGGTGGAATGAGCTCCCGGAAGAGCTGAGGGCCCTGCGGGAATTACCAGCATTCCGCAGGGCCTGTAAGACGGAGCTCTTCCGCCAGGCTTATAACTGAGGCCGGGCGGAAAGAAGATCAGCCCCCCCCTCACAAACTGGCGGTAGAGAGCGTCACCCCCCGCCGTAGATGAGGATGCGGAGAGCAAATGAGTAGGCTACGCCATCGCTGTTACAATTATTGTAAATCATTGGTTTTTATTGTCATTTTATGGTTTTAGGGGACGGGTTTATGTAAGCCGCCTCGAGCCTTCGGGGGGAGGCGGGGTATAAATATAAATATAATAATAATAATAATATAATAATAATAATAATAAAAATAATAATTATAAACTAATAACTCCACTTACTAGGAGAATAACTGGATCTAAGTGCTATTATTCAAAGAGTATCACAGCAGTAGTTACAAATATATTGAGTTCTGATGCTATAATTAATCAATTTTTAAAAGCTTAAAACGTAACCCAAAGACATATTAGTACATCTTAAATCTTTAAAGTCAATGAATGGCTCATAATTGTTTAACCTGTAACAAAAGGTTACATGTGAGAATGGAAAACAGTTGGTGAAGAATACCAAACCAAGTGTTTGAAAACAAGGAATGTGGTAAATAGATTTTTGAGTCTCATCACTGATGCCTTTATTTTGCGCTGAGCCTGTATGCCCTGCTGGAAGTCTACATTAGAGCAGTGTTCACCACCACAAAATGTCAAGACCCATAACAAAATGGCTGCCATGGAGGGCAATCACAAAATGTTGGGAGGTTCTAATCGAGTCAAGCTGCTGTGGTGGAAACAGCTATTTCATGATGGATGGTCCCTGCAGACACAAAGGCAATCTTCTGGAGTCTTCTGAGTGTTCCAATGAGGAGGAGGAGGGGGAGGAGGTGGTATAGTGAAGGAGGAAAAGCAGCAGCACATGGCTGCCATATAGAGGATGGAGCAGAGTTGTTCTCTCTTGCTCTGGAGGGACGAACCAGATCCAGTGGAATGAAATTAATTCAAAAGAAATTCCATCTATACATCCGGAAGAAGTTCCTGACAGTTAGACCAGTTTCTCAGTGGAACAGGCTTCCTTGGGATGTGGTGGGTTCTCCATCTTTGGAAATTTTTAAACAGAGGCTGTATAACCATCTGATGGAGAGGCTGATTCTGCGAAGGCTCAAGCGGGTGGCAGGTTACAGTGAATGAGCGATAGGGTTGTGAGTGCAGGGGGTTGGACTAGATCAGGGGTAGTCAACCTGTGGCCCTCCAGATGTTCATGGACTACAATTCCTATGAACCCCTGCCAATGTTTGCTGGCAGGGACTCGTGGGAATTGTAGTCCATGAACATCTGGAGGGCCACAGGTTGACTACCCCTGGACTAGATGACCCATGAGGTCCCTTCCAACTCTATTATTCTATGATTCTGTGATTCTTTGGAAACACACTGGTGAGTGGTGCCACACTGGGGACCATCGCTTTTTGTTCATGATGACAACAGTTTTAATACAAAATTCCAGTTCATCACAACTGATGGGAGACATGTACGGGATATCCTGCCAATATGTTACTTTTAGTGCCTTTAATCATGGTAGGATTTTTTTTTACTACACATTGTTCAACTGAATATATCATCCTTTCAGCTGGGTGTTCTTTCCTAGTGGGCCTCTGACTGAATTTATTCTCAGAAGAACACACACATAAAGGTTTAGTGAACAGTACATCTGCCATATATGCCCTTGATGAAAAATCCCTTGTGTCAGTGCAATCCATCTCTCTACTTCATCTGTAAGTTACCTTCCTCTGAAGTACTTATTTCTCACAGGCATAGGAAATTGCTCAAGCAACGTTGTTCTGGTGCAGTAATACAAAACAAAGCTCTGGACAGCACTTTACAAGGCTATCGGTGGTTTCACTGGTCTCTTCCACATCCTGTACCCAAAGCAGGACAGCTAGTAGGTGCTGGAATGGCACATTTGTGTGTATGATTTCTGCTTTACTAGTTATGGGCTTTTGTGCTACAAGGAGGAAACACATTGCTGTACCACATGCATTAATAGTTAGTTGCCTGTGTACAGTTATACTGGCTCTACCAAAACTCTGCTGTAGAGTTTTGTTTTTAAGGATACCTTCCTAACACATGGCAACTATATACTTCCTTAATCACTGTTTACAGTAACTGAGAATCCAGCTAGTGAGCTCATTTCTCCATCTACATCATCACCAGCTCCGTACATTGGGGCTGCCTTCTGTGCTATGTGAATTCCTTCATCAACCTTTCCCCACCTAGTGTGTGGGACTTGCAGGCAGGAGAAGAGAGACTGATGTGGCAGAGCAGTCAGTGGGAGATACAACAGCTGTCATCCTGCTGTGGAGCTTTGGAAGAGACATGCATCATTTGTTGAAAAAGGTTCCCTATTGTTTTCCAGCTTGGCTTTCCTATCAGTTAAGGTGGGAATCGTAATGACTTGCCTCACATGAATAGCTGTGAGAGAAAACACACACAACAATTAATCCTAGAATGACAGCCATGTTTGTTATACCCTAAACAGTAAAGGGTTTTGTGGTACCTTAAAGACCAGCAAATGCAAGGGGACAGAAGATTCCAGATGTCTTTTGGAGTGATGCCGGAGGTATTACAGTGCACGTAAATGTGCACACGCACTCACTCACTGACTCACAAAAAGCCATAGCTAGGGCAAGTCCAGAGATTAACTGCTTAACTGACCCCCCCCAATGCAATTTTTTGGGGGACAAAGTAGCTGGTACCTCTGTTTTCAAGCACAGTTGTGATTTGATGGCTTTAATGTGACCACTAAGACCTTTCATTGAGATGGGGAGAATTTCTAGTTGTTTAAAATGGAGATGTGTGATACAGTTACTCACCACCAGGGCATGTGTCTCAATTGCTACCATTTTTTCTGGCTCAGGGTGAATTTTCAAAGATAGCTTGCCTAGTTGTACTTCAATAATCTTGCAACAAATCCCCCTTTATCTACCATAATTCTCAGCAAGGTAGGGTGCTCTGGGAAGGTCAACTTAAGGAAGTCATTATTTATTTGTGGGAGATATTCATTCTAAAGTGCCTCTTGTGGCGCAGAGTGGTAAGGCAGCAGACATGCAGTCTGAAAGCTGCTCTTACACAGCGCACGCAACATAAAGAGACAGATGGGACCCACAACACCTATAAAGGTGCCATGTACATGGGTCCTGGCCTCTTTGCCTAGCATACCATGGAGCAGCTTCCTTCCCTCCCACCCTATATGATGTTTAAACAGCCTCCAGGCAGTATCTGTGGTAGATGTTTCATGGATAATATTTCATCACAGCTATGGGTTTTGCATGGTATGGAGTCTGCTGGAAGGGAGTCTGGTGGGTGATCAGATTCCCTGGGGTTCAGGGCCTCAATATGAGACAGCATGTAAACAAGCATAGCTTATCTTGCTGGGAGGCCAGGGGGTGGTTGCCAGGTGGCTGGGGGGGCAGGCAAAGCAGGTGGGTGCCTGGTGGCTCCCCTCCCCCCCACAGGTCACCTCTGTAGGGCAGACTTCAGCAGGCAAGGGGATCTGTTCTCCCAGCTGGGAATGGTGCAGATCCCCGGGGTGCCTCAGGAAGCTAAGGAGAATCCTGCTAATATTGAAAGACAGGGGTGGAGGGGGGATGACTGTGAGGTGCAGCAGCTGGAGACTTCCTTATTGTCTCACAAGTTATCCTGTTCCCAGGTGAGGAACTGACAAACCCCTGAGCTACTTCTTTTAACAAGTCACCTAGAATGCTGATTACAGCTATCACAATGAACTGCAGGACAAATGGCTATGAGGGGAAGAGTTAATCAGCTGTCTTTGTTAAAAAAATTTGTAAGTATGGGAGGCCTTGGGAGCTAATGCAGTTTCCCCTGATTTGCAGCTACTGTCATTCTTTCTATATTTGATTGATATGTCTGCCTGTGCAGATTTGCTGTCTGACACTGATGCTAATAAACAGTTTAAAGACACCAAATGATTCCAGAAGGTACTGGGGAAACAGCAGAAGTTTTGAAAGGAGGGTTTCTTGCGTACCTTTGCTTTTTTTTTTTAGTGCCCTAGCAAAGGTGGCACAGTTTTGACTGTCTCTTTTTTATTTGTGTCTCACAAGGATGTACAGGCAGGCCTGGACTTAAAGTGGTGTTCAGGAACCCAAAGAAAGCCACTAATTAAGCAAATAAGTGTTCCCCGATTAGAGGAATTTAATGACAACATCTGGAAGTCAATTAGGTGATTATGTGTCTTTGGGTAGGTCTGGACAGAAGGGCAAAAGGCCAATTCCATCCTGGCATCGCTTTTGTGGGAGTTATACTATGGAGCCTGCCCTTTCTGTCTTATTCATTTATAGACATGGTAAAAGAACAGATTGAATCAATAGCATTTTCCAGTGCTGAAGGAGGTGGCGGCAGTCGCTGGGTCTATAATTCAGCACTAGGGCTCCTGATAGTAAGGGATTATTGCACAAGGTCTACAGTTCAGACTTCCACTTGAAATAGTTTGAGGACAGTGGCTCAACGAACAAATGAGGCACAACATTTTGCCTCACTTTTATTGAACGCTTTCAGTCTGTATGCATACCTTGCCAGGTTAGTTCTGTGGTTCTCGTGGCCTTTTCTCTAGTGTGGAATACGTTTTAAGACTGTCTTGGGCTTACATTGATCTACTTCATTATATTCTTTGACATTTCTCCCACAGAGGCCATGAACATCTTTCCATTTAGCCAGGCAAGCATTCACAGAACAACGTACTCCCCTGGTGCTATATAAGCTTATTACTAGATGCTGCTTATTACGGCTATAGTACGTTGGGGGGAGGGGGGACACAGATAGGTAAGGAAGCTCAGTCACTTTTTGAACCATTCCCCTTTTCTGAACAGATCCTTACTTCCTGCCCAATTCCTTCAGCCTCTGATTCCTTGGCTTATCCTCCCCATTCAGAAAGCTGTTCTGTGTTTTACTGGGGTTCCAAGGTATCAAAATATGGAGAAGTTCCAGGCCAGGTTTTATTTATGGTTCAGTTAATGCGAAGGACTTTGGTAGACCTCATTGACTTGCAGGGAGGGAGTTCCGGGCTAAGGAATATGCTTGCACATGTGGTTGGAATTGAATAAGGCCACCGCTTTATTGTAACATTTAATGGGATGTTGGCAAGGCAGCAGCTCAGTCAATCTGTTCCTGTTCCCAGCTGGAAGACAGATCCCCTGAGCTGCTGCAGATCCTATCTCAGGAGGTGTCCACCTGGGACATCCGGGGAGGTGCAAACCCCCTATGAATCCTTCCCAGGCCACCTGGCCCTGTGACCCATGCACCTCCCCCAGCCAAGTTCAGCACCCATCCACAGGTCAGCCACCTCCTTAAGGAGGCCCCCTTGCTTCTCTCATTTGCCACACAGGGCAATTCCCCTCCAAAACTGGCTCCACGCCCTGCCAACATGCAAGCTGTGACTTAAAATGCACACACAGACCACCACTACAAACCTGAAAAATACCTGCCCTGGCCTATTAACATAACCAACCCCTTAACTACTAGGAAGGGAAGGTGGGTAGCTCCTTGTGAGATGCCTGGCAAAAAAGGCCAGGCCAAGCATGAGGCTCCACAAGGTGCCTGCTGTTTCCTCCCACCCACCAACCAATCAGGAAGTTCTGGGCTGCACATGGCAGCCATGTGTGCCCCTCACTCTCCCACATGTGCCCCCTTCCCCTCCAACCATGTCAATGGTGGCCCTGGCTGATTCTGGGCCGCTAATTCTCCTTTCGTTGTTTCATACTGCTTGTTCTTAATACCACTGCTTAACTCAAAGGACTCTCATTCTGGAGTGACAGCATTTTACAATCTTCTAGTCTTCTGAAGATGAAGCTCAAATACTTTGGCCACCTCACAAGAAGGAAGGTCTCCCTAGATAAGAGCCTCATGCTGGGAGTGATTGAGGGCAAAAGAAGAAGGGGAGGACAGTGAATGAAGTGGCTGGATGGAGTCACTGAAGCAGTTGGTGTGAACTTAAATGGACTCCGGGGAATGGTAGAGGACAGGAAGGCCCAGAGGATCATTGTCCATGGGGTTACAATGGGTTGGACATGACTTCGCACCTAACAACAACAACAACTGTCTTCAAACATATCAGCCTCTGACATTTTTGTGGCCTTCCCCCCACAGCTTTGAGACATATGGGAAGAAATGTGCTTTCCTGGTTTGACTTCCAAGGTGTAATTGTGAAACTGCTCTTTTTTTCACAGATGGATGGTCAAGTCCTTTCTGCTTCACCTTTATATAAATATAATTTATGCTAAACAGCCAATTACTGCTAGTTTGTTGGGTTTAGGTTTTATTCCTTCTTATTGTCTACTTCTTTTTGGTATCGTACTTCTTTTTGGTATCATGGCGTTAAAATATTATCAATAATTTGTATAAGTATTTGGTATGTTTAACTCCATCAATTATAAATGTACTAGTTATCTGATTTCATGGGCAATCAAAGGGATTCCATAAGGCAGCAAGGCATGTAATTAAACTGCACAATTGCCTATAAGCATTTCTAGATATTGAAGCTGGTATAACCAATTAGGCAGTGAATTATTTCAGCAGAGCAAATGAAAATGCATGATTTGATTTGATGATGTACAACTAAAAAAATCAACTTCCAGGACAGAAAATTGTCTTCTGTTTGTAAGATACTTAAGAGGCTGATGCACATTACAATTGGCCTGTACAGAGGTTTCTGTTGGGGAATGTGACTTTGCATTGCAGCAATCTCATAATATTTTAATTGATGAAATGTAATTCTTAGCCCTGTAAATATGTGGATGGGTCAATCACTGTTGGTATTTGCTATGTAAATCAGTATACTCATAACAGTAACAAGATAATATACACGGAGGTCTTGAAAGCTTGGCAGGACTATTTAAATGTGGATTGTTAATAATATGCTCAAATATTCTTTCCATCACTAAAATGGCAAATTATATGATTGACAATACAATGTACAACAGATTAGAAACCAAGAATCTAAACCAGCAGGTAGCCGTAGACAAAACAAAAGTAAAAGCATAAAAAACACTCAAAAATCAAAATTTAAAATGACAAAAGCTTCAATTTAAAACAGCAATGTACAAGAACACCCCACAGATTAAAACTCTGTGTTATAGGGGAAAGCACCGTAATTGTCCACTGGTATGGAATCATTTTCAAAAGTTTCAAAAAGGTACAAAAGGGGAGGCCAGACATAACCTGAGGCAGGGTGCTCCGCAGTCTGATGAAGGCCACAAACATAAAAAAACAATATGCAGGTTGCAACATAAAATAAAAAAGTCCAGGATAGTAACATTGAGGAATTAAACCATTCAACTGAGTCAAGCAGTAGCATAGGAACCAGCAAACTGATTCAAGACTGCCCCCAAATACTTTGAGAAATAAAAGCATCCTAGTCAGCTATCTGAAGGGGCCAAACAAACATATTGTGAGAAATCATTTGCTCTTTGTGTGCAATCAGGGAGAAAACTATTTAGAGACACCCAGGGGAATGACAAAAATAATATTCCTGAATTTTCAGAGCCTGAATAAATGTTCTCCAAAAATCCTGAACTGGTGGCAACATTTCCAGAATAATCAGGATAATGAAAACAGTGCTCTGCCCAAAATCCAGATCCAAAATTATTATGAAATGTTTGAAGTATACACCCCTAGGTCCCATCACTGAAGAATGTAGTTTCCATAGTAGCAAAGTTAAATCTTAGTTTTTGAAATCCCTCCAGGCAGATTAGTCATCTGAAGTCAAATTTCCATATTTGTGGTTTGAAGACTTAGTTGTCATTTATTATCCTGGCATTCCAGTACGATCTTTCTGTGTCTGATGTTATTGCGTTTTATTGTACTTGCACACATATTTTTTATTTTATTTATTTACTTATTTATTTAATATGGGATTTATTTATTATGGGATTTATATTCAGTCCTGTCTTTGGAAACTTTTAAAAAGTTCTGGTAAACACTCTTCAGAAGAAGAATGTTGAGGTTAGATTATCAAAAGAAAGAGTGAATTAATATGGTCAAAGACCAGCACAAAAATACATACAGCACCAGAAAGATTTACATACAACAAATTATACAGATGATATAAAAATGACAAACATAATTCCTTAAAACAATTCAGGATGATGGTAGGCTCTGCCAGGTGCGCAGAATCTTGCCACTGTATCTATCATACATGCTCATGGTCTGAAAGAAAGGGGTTTTGGGGAGGACAATTGTACCCCAGATTTCTATTAAAAGAGTGATCGTCAGAAGAATAAATACATATTAAAAACAGTGGAATGTTTTTATTGTCTCTCAGTGTCCAAATGAGGATGGGCAGAAAAAGCATTACATAAATACTTTAAAATCAATCAACATCTAGCTGCTTTCTGATCTAGTGTGAAAGAGAAGAAACGGTCTTTGTTGTGCAGCATTATCATGAAGAGAACTATAGTGAAGGTAATTCAATCACACAAGAAAGCAAATCATTATTAGGGTGAACAGCAGGATTTTTCACATGTGCTTCTGAGACTGCACAAAGATAATATCAAAAGGAAGCTCAAAGAATGGATAGATGTGGGACTCTCTAGCCCAGCAGTGACTTGAATTGTAGAATATACTACAGCCAGCAGCTGTTTCCTCACTGCCACCACTTCCTTCTGTTCTTCCTGTTGGAAGCTGGTTGCTTATCATGGAAGTTGTTTGCATTGCCTTGCAGGGGGTTATTGCTGCATCTCAATAAAGATACTGGCTCCTCATTTTGGCAATAAACTGGCCACAGCCTTTATCTAAACTATTGAGTGTGGCCCTAAACATGGGATGGGATCATGCCCTCTTGTGGTCAGCTGACCGCAAGCTAACCCCGTCAAAAGGCCTCAGATCCTCCAGAGTCCAGCTGACTCATGGGAGGTGGCCACCCATTACAATCCAATGGGTGACCGCCTCTGTAGGTTGCTAACCTCCACCTGGAAACGTGAGCTCCCCGCGAGCTACGGATCCACGCAGTCCCTTATGGGGCCCCCCAATCTCCATGGAGGCCAGCCAGTACACAGGCAATGCCTCTTCAAACAGATCCATCCCTTGTACCAAAAACTGCAGGCTGCGACAGTTAACATATAACAACATATAACAACAATGCATCTTGCAATAGTAAAGTTTCCTAACCATTCAGTTAACATATACCAACATAACATCGCAACTTGCAATAACAATCTTTCTTAACAATACATAAAAAGGGTGGGCGGGTGGGATATTGCTGCTCTGGCTCTGAGGAGGGAAAGAGTGCACACTCCTTAAAAGGAAACATCCACACAGCCTGCCGTCCCACCTCCCTCCTGCTGTTGCTATGCCGCTACACCACGCGCCTCCTTGGAGGCTGCTGGGGCGGCAAGGCTGATGCACTGCCAGCGTCTTCTGGGTGCTTTTGCCCCCGCAGCGGCAATTAGCACCCTTGCTGATTCTCAGGTTCGCTTGTTGGAAGAGTCTAAATAAGCAGAAAAGGTTGCGCAAACGTTGCTTAAGAACAAAATAGATTTATTGTAGTAAAACACATACTTTAGAGCAGGGGTAGTCAAACTGCGGCCCTCCAGATGTCCATGGACTACAATTCCCAGGAGCCCGTGCAAGCACTTGCTGGCAGGGGCTCCTGGGAATTGTAGTCCATGGACATCTGGAGGGCCGCAGTTTGACTACCCCTGCTTTACAGGAAACAGAAGATACAGAAGACTCTCTGTCCATATTAGCTGGGAGAGGGGAAGAGAAGTACGATAACTGTTCTTATAAAAAAAACCAAGGAAACCTCAGTAAGCCAATCAGATACAAGACGGGAACAATTTGCAATAAGCCAAGGTCCCTAATTTTGCTAAGCTATCCCCTTTACTGCCCCACAGGATTTTCTAGTCATCTTTCTGCATTTATGCACATTAGAGCTTGTAGACTGAGAAGAGTTTATCCGCTAAAAAGCTCGCTAATGCCTCACAGCTATGAATCAATTTACTAACATTTTGGCGCCCCTCCTTGAGGCCAGTAAGAGGCTGAACTGCCTTAAACCATTGTGCTGGGCAAGAGCTTGCGGACACAATTTCTGTGGCAAAGAAATCATGTTTGGCCCCTTTCACAGCTATCTCATACACCCTCATAAGCGTGCAATGGGATGTTCTTGTCACTTCGCCGTGCGTTTTCTTCCACACTCGCTCAGGGGCCTGGCATCAACAACAAGTTGCGAGATGATGAGTGCAGCATATGAAGAGGATTATAGTTAGACCAGTGGTTCTCAACCTTCCTAATGCCGTGACCTTTTAATACAGTTCCTCATGTTGTGGTGACCCCCAACCATAAAATGACGCAAGTGTTCTTTCACACCAATTAAACCAAAACTGACCAATAGCATGAAGATCCATTGTTCATGATTGTATATAAATTGTTCCCCCCCCCCCAGGGTTTCTCAGTTGAGTTCTGCCTCTTGTCCCACCATGCCAATCTCGCTCTTTTCTGCTGCTCCAGACAAACGAACGCTCAATCTCGATGTACCCCGCAAGGCTGTTGTATGGATGGCACCCCCCCCCAGCCAAGCTGTTTGCCCTGCTACATCCCTTGTGAAAGGGTCATTCAACCCCCAAACGGGTCCTGACCCCCAGGTTGAGAACCACTGAGTTAGAGAGTTGGACCCTCAAATACGATGGTTGGTTGTTGTTGTAAAGATAAAAGGGGAGGCAATACTGTGGATAATATATAAAGGGAAAGAGCCTGGAGTAGAGGGAAGGATTAATAGAAATTGTGAAATCCATCTAGCAATCAGAAGGTTTCAGTGGTTGGTTTGAGGAATGTGCTTCCTGTAGATACACATATACTGATGCAGATAATGGAACAAGATTATTAAGGTTTGTCTTTGCTGATGGATAATAATTGCAATATTACTGTGTCCTGGTGGGTACTGCTTTAGGCAAAGAATGGCTGCATCTCCATTTTATCTCTAGAAATGGGTTGGGAGCAGTGGTATGCTAGAATTGCCTTGTAGCCATTTTTTGAGAGCTTGTTAAATTTGCAGGAATGTGTGAGCTGGCTGTCACACCAGTTCCCTCTACCCCTCAAGCACTGGCTAGCTGATCAGTGGCATCTCCTATTGCAGCCAGGGCTCTGGCAACAAAGGGGCTTGCAGTGGAGGCACCGACTCCCCTATCTGCCAGTTCTACTTTGCCCAGCCAGAGAGCATTCAGCTGGTTTCTCCCCTACCATGATGGCTTCCACCTCCCCTTCTTGGGTGCTTATAGTACCAATGCCCAAGCCATCCCTTCTCCATATGATCCTATCTTCCAGTTTGCAAAGTTCAGGGCAGGATGATTTTATGTGAGTTGGAGAGGAGATGTATGTGGGTGGGGGAGATCCCATTCCCATCTTTGTTTGCGTTTGATTGTCTCTGTGGATTCATTTGGAAAAGGAAAGCAACACACACACACACACACCAAAGCTGATGTGCCTTTCATTCCACTCTCTACCACCACTCTCAAATAAATATGGGGGAGAGAGGTTAAAGGAAACAAAGCCCCCAGCCCCCAGAAAGAGAGGAACACCTAGACACAGACACAGTCCATCCCATAATTTGCTAGTTAAAGGTTTGGTGCTCCATTAGTTTGTTGCAAAGAGCCAAGACAAAAAAACAAACAAACAAAACAAAACAAGGCTTTTGCTTTAGTTGAATAGGGGGAGGGGGGGGGACTGAAAAGAAAGTAAAATATCTTCCACCTGTTTTCATGGTTTTCATGGTCTGGGATCTCCAGTCCCTTGCAAAGGAAGATTCACAAAAGCCAGAGTGGAAAACGTTTTTTCTGTGTTGCCCAATTTTAAAAGAATTGTGATTTATTTGGGTCTCTTTCAATTTTTTGTCAAATATTTGAGTGGCAGCATTTACCCTCCCCCCCCCCACATCTCACTTTTTAAAAACCTCCTTCCATTGAGAATTTCCAGAGCAGTCATATTAGCCAAACACAAAAAGACAAAACAACCCAGCAAACCTGATCCAACCATCAGCGATTCTTTGCCAAAGTGAGAAAAGGAATGAATACTCAGTATGTGTGTGTTTGTGTGTGTGTGTGTAAAAAAACAAGCTAAGATTCCCCCTTCCTCCATCTCTCCCACCCCTCTTTATTTTTCGTACACCAGAGAGGTTTTTTTGAAAGGAGTGTGCAAATTGTTTTTAAAAACTTGGAGGTGGAGGGGAAGATCAAGAGAGGAGGCAAAATTTGGAGTGGGGAGAAGGAAATGGATGCAGATAGAAACCAAATTTACTCTGGAACACTGGCAAAGATATCTCTCCCTTCCTTTTTCCAATTTCTTCCCTTGCATGTTTTAGAAGAGGAGCAGGAGGACATGAAAGGCTAGAAACAGAAGAGCATTGGCTGGGGCAGACCTTCTTCCTTCTTCTCTCCCACACTGTGCAGGCAAGGGAAGAGGGTAAGTGGTGGCTTCTCCCATGGCACAGGAGGGGTGACAAAGTCATTCACCACCTCTGGTGCCAAAAGTCCTTTGGCCGGCATTGCACACGTCCTCCCTCTCTCTCTCTCCCCTCACACAAACACAATTATAATGGCGGGCACTTTGTTAATTAGTTAATCTTGAATGGCCCAAGATTAAAAACTTAGAGTCACTGGAGAGATTATTCAGTTCTGCCAAGGCAGATGAAAGGCAGCCATTGAAACTGAAGTGTATACCAGAGTATATACATGTCTTTTTTCTCCCCCAGAGAGCTGATTGTTAAGCACAGCGTATACTGGCTGGAGGGAGAAAAACTAGTTTCCCCAAAGTGGCAAGGTTATTCTAGTCAGTAGGTCCTCCTTTAAATAAATAAACACACTTATTTCCATTTTATATTTAGTTTGGTGTGTTTGGAAGGGGGAGCGACAAAAACCTGTTGTCCAAATATTGAAAGCTGTGTTTGGGGAGGTGTTAACAGAGATCTATGGACCAGAAGATGAACATTCAGTTTATTTTGATATCCTGAGGCCTGCTTTAGGCAAAATGAAACAGAGGAGCTGGGGATATTTCTGTCTTGGGGCATTTTTGTCGGTTTCTGTGTGTCTGTAAGAGGGGAGGGATATAATATGGTTCCCCACATTTGGAAAGTGGTGTGATTCAACTGTCCTGGTACCATACTTCAACCAAACAAATTCAGGCCAGGGAATCTGAGAAGCCAGTATTTATTTTGGACTCCAAAGTTCATGTGCAGATTTGTGCTGACTATCCAGTATGTGAATGATATAATTGTTACAGCATTGGTTTCAGACTGGGGACACCAGATTTCAAATCCCAACATAGCCATGATCCTCTCTAAGTAACTTTGTATCAGTCACACAGCTTTAGCTTCATCTACTTCATAGGTCAGTTGTGAGGAAAAGAGGGAGGGAAGAATTATTTCTTTTCATATACAAATGAAATATATGTATAGTGATATCACCCTTATTGGTGATAGCTAAATCCACAGATCAGGACCACATTCACACTAAAGAGTTCCTGACAACTTTCCTCTCATCTGAAAGTCCTCTTTCCTTAATTGACATTCAGACTTATAAATGGAAAAATATATTTTAAAATCATGATTCATTGTTGATGGCAGTTGGCTGTTAATAAAAAAATAATTTCATATTGAAATACTTTCATATAGATTTCTAAGTATGGGGTAGGCCAGGTTCATCCCTATGCTCACCTCTCCCAGAGGAAACTGAGGTGAGTACACACTGCTCTGGGTAACTATAATTCTGTGGCTGGACAGATACTTACCATAAATGCTTTAGGATGATCCTGCTTTGAGCAGGGGGTTGAACAAGATTGTTGTTAGTTGTGAAGTCGTGTCCAACCCATCACAACCCCATGGACAATGATCCTCCAGGCCTTCCTGTCCTCTACCATTCCCCAGAGTTCATTTAAGTTTGCACCGACTGCTTCAGGGACTCTATCCAGTCACCTCATTCTCTGTTGTCCCCTTCTTTTTTTGCCCTCAGTCGCTTTAGGCTCTTCTCCAGGGAGTCCTTCCTTCTCATGAGGTGTCCAAAGTATTTGAGTTTCATCTTCAGGATCTGGTCTTCTAAGGAGCAGTCAGGGCTGATCTCCTCTAGGACAGATGGCCCTTTCCAACTCTATGATTCTGTGAATTCAGATACAACTCTATGATTCTGTGAATTCAGATACATCACTGCAAATCTTTGAATAAAGGGGAGAATTCTGAACATGCTCACCAGAGATTACTCTAGCCATTACATTTGGAGAGGGATTCTATTATGTGTGGTTCAGTTAGCTCTGATTAGGTGAGGAGTCTTGGAATCATGGTGAACCTTGTGCTGTTATTGGAATAGCATAATAGGCTAGTTTCTAAAAAATCCTTTTCCTTCTTGCCTAAAATGGGCTCCCTGGTATACCCAGGAGCTCCAGGAGAGGAAGGAAGTGAAACCAGAGCAGATGTGGAGGAAGACTCATGACGAGGCGGCAAGGACACCTCATCAAATGCTTACGAAGGCATATGAGAATGTAGGGAAAGCAGCAAAATGGGACTTCTATACCTCTGAAATTGCATCCATGGGCTCTCACCTAGCACAATTGTTTAGGGTGATTAGTTCTCTTACCGCCCTCGATGAAGGACATCAAAATTTTAGACATTTGGAATTGAGCAGTGAAGTTTTTGTGAGCCATTTTGTGGACAAAGTTCTGACGCTATGCCAGGACCTACCTGCCACGATTTATACAGTTTGTGAACTGGAAGCCTGGCACTTCCTTGTGGAATGCTACAGGGGGGAATACTCTCTCCCACACTCTTTAACATCTATATGCACCCTCTGGCCCAGTTGGTCCAGGGCTTTGGGCTGGGTTGTTACCAGCATGCAGATGACACCCAGCTCTGCCTGTTGCTGGATTTCCCCCCCCCCCCAGATACATTTGTCAGATGTTTGGAAGCAGTGACTGGATTGCTCAAGCAGAGCCATCTGAAACTTAGCCCCTCCAAGAAGGAGATCCTGTGGCAGGGTGGGAAGGGGCAGGAACAGGCAGCATATCTCCCATGCCTGGACAGGTTGCAATTAACACCTGCACTTTCAGCCAGGAATTTGGGGGTGGTCTTTGATGCCTCCCTTCCCATGGAGGTGTAGATCACTAATGTAGCCCAGAGAAGGTTTTTCCATTTTTACCAGGTGCAGCGACTAGCGCCCTACCTGTCCTCGGAACACTTGGCCACAGTGATCCATGCAACAATTAGACTACTGTAACTCACTCTACATGGGGATTAATTGAGGGTTTTTCATGGAAATTGTGTGTTTTATCATTTATCCTTTTGTAAGCCACCTCGGACCGACTTTGTTGGGAGGGGTGAGGTATACATTAAATTACAAACAAAGAAACAAATAAAATGAATCCTCCCAATCAGGTCTGCATGTGATGTTGAGATCCCTCCCAGGCTCATGCAGGCCCTGCAGATAGCTTTTGCTTCTGAGCTGCTTAAACAACCTGGCAGCAGAAGTTCTCCCAGTAAAGTTTGTGTATGGTGGGGAGATCTCTCCTCTCCCCACACAAACCCTGCAAACAGCTTCTGCTGCTGTGTGGTTCTGCAGACAGTACTGCAAAACTGAAGGAAACCATTTTTTTTCATACCCCTAGATGGAACTTCTGCATTGCCCTGTACAACAAATACTTTGCCAGGTGCCAATTAATTTCAGCATATTGAATATTAACCTGTAAAATGCTTCTGCAAAATCGCCTCTCCCCGATGTGTTACTCCCTGATCAAACGACTGCCTGTTTTCACCCTCACTCAGTTGCCCTTCTAGCACTCGCAGGATAAGTAGGACCTGAAGTAATTTCCATTCCAAAAGAATGAGATGAATACTTTGTGAACAAAGGTGATCATTTTCCAGCTGAACAAATTCAGGTGTGAGGCGTTAATAGGACTCTCTTATGTGTGGCGCAAACGGTTGACAAGATGGCTAAAATAGACTCATTAGTAATGGATCATCATCCCACTTACTCATGCTAGCTCTTCCCTGTGAGTGCATTTCCAGAGTGCTCATTTATGCCTTCCTTGATTGCACGCTTTGTTTTCACCGAGATAGAATTTTCTTCGGCTGGAGTTCTTAAAATAGTGTCATTGAGAATACGCTCCAGACCGTGTGAATCTGTGGCCGAGGCTAGATGTGATGGCAGCAGGCCCATTTGCTGAAACTCAAATCTACCCCATGAAGTGATGAAATGTGCATGAAACGATTTTAAGAGCAAAAGGAAGGCTGGTCGAAAAAAGCTGAGTGCTTCTCCCTCCAGTCCTCATAAGGCTTCAAATGTCTCTCAAATGCCCTTCTTTTCAAGCAGGGATCCAGTTTTGGAATTCAGCCAGAAAAATGCCTGAGATAAGGCCATATCAAGTCTTCCAAGACTTCAGGGAAATGAATGGATTAATCAGGATTGCCTTTTTAACCAATGACAATTTATTGCAAAGGATCGATGTACATTTTAGTGTCTGTGAAATTTCATATTATACGCAAACAAGCAGCAAGGACTTGCGAGGGGGATTTCATTTCCCCTCCCCTACTGTTTCCTCCTGGAAAAGACAATAGTGGTAGGGAATGCTGAAGGCAGAAGGAAAAGAGGTAGATCAAACATGAGATGGAAAGACTCAATTAGGGAAGAAGTTCCTGACAAGGTGGTTCCTCAGTGGAACAGACTTCCTCAGGAGGTGGTGGGTTCTCCCTCTTTGGAAGTTTTAAAGCAGAGGCTAAATAGACATCTGACAGAAATGCTAATTCTGGGAACTTAGGCAGATTGTAAGTGGGTGGATAGAAGGGATTGTGTAGGTGCTTGGCTCTTGTGGCCATTTCCTGCATTCTGCAGGGGGTTGGACTAAATGACCTTGGAGGTCCCTTCCAACTCTCTGGTTCTATTATTCTAATGAAGCCTTGGCCCTCAGTTTGCAAGACCTGAGCGATGCTGTTAATGATAGGATATTTCGGAGGTCTTTCCTTCATAAGGTCACCATAAGTCAGAAGTGATTTGATAGCACAGCACACACTATTTTCTCTTTTTCTTCTCTGTAAGATACCATAACCTCTCACCTTTTTCTGATTCCTTCTCTTCTTTTCATCCAACAAACTACCTTTACCTCTTATGTTCTTATATTGTGCAACTATGGCCCAGTTGCACAATATAAGAACATAAGAGGACATAAGAGAAGTCATGTTGGATCAGGCCAGTGACCCATCCACTTCAACATTCTGTACCTTATGGCTAATAGCCACTGATGAATCTCTGCATAGCCAGTTTGGTGTAGTGGTTAGGAGTGTGGACTTCTAATCTGTCATGCCGGGTTTGATTCTGCACTCCCCCACATGCAGCCAGCTGGGTGACCTTGGGCTCGCCACGGCACTGATAAAACTGTTCTGATCGGGCAGTGATATCAGGGCTCTCTCTCAGCCTCACCCATCTCACAGGGTGTCTGTTGTGGGGAGAGGAAAGGGAAGGCGACTGTAAGCCACTTTGAGCCTCCTTCGGGTAGGGAAAAGCAGCATATAAGAACCAATTCTTCTTCCTCTTCTTCTAGCATTGCTGCTGAACCAGGGCCAGTTATTTGCTTGACGGGGAATCTTATGCATAATGCTGTTTAGGAATTGGTTCCAGGCTGCCCTGTAATTTTTGATTCCTCTTTTTTCTCCTCAGCTTGGGATTTTCTGTAGCTGGAATGGTTGATGTTTTCTTTCAGTGATTTTAGCTGTGATTGCTGATTGAGTATTGGCTTGTTTGAATTTTAATAACTGCTTGGATCAATTTTGTTATTTAAATAGCTGGGAAAAAGGAAAGCATTCTAAGCAAAGAAGCAAGCCTGCATTGGTGTCATATGGAGCCTCTTTTGTAGCCATGGTTCCAAGAGAGGTTGGAACTGGTGTGGCCTGACATTGCAGTTGGAACTGGGGCTCACCTTTGACTTGTGCTTCTCCTTGTCCTGGCTATCAGAAACCCTTTGAGTGGCATAGAAGGACAGGGGCTTCTAGTCCCAGCATGAGGGATGCTACTGTGTAGAGTCTGTTCCCAGGTACTAGGATCAACAAGTTGCTGTGTCTGGGGTCGTCTCTTCCTTTTAGTAAAACTTTCCATGATTTTGATCTTCCCTTAGAAATATGCCACATCTCTATTTGTAGTGCTTTCCCATAGAAGATACTTTGCCACTTTGTGAAATATCTTTGGAAAATCTCCAGAACCTAAGGTATTTTTTCAGGCTGCCACCTATGGCTCTAGAGCCAAAGTTACTCATTACTGAGCAAAATATGGCTCTTTCAAACAGAAAATACAATATTGAGTAAAGGTATATTGGAGGGGTAGGTGGCATGCTATATTAACCAGAATACAGAAGGAATAACAGACAAAGATTTTTACGGGACAAAAGGGCTTCTCTAAGGCAACAGAAATGAGAGAGGTGATCAGTTGCCAGTACCCAAGTGTGAGCAATTGTAGATTTATACAAGTGCACTGAAACAACTGTGCAAGATACTCCTGTGTATATTTATTGCTTATCATTAGATCTCATGTGTGCCATTTTGTAGTGAAGGACTCACAAAAGCTGGCATTTGAGCTGCAGAAACTTTTTGGATTTTAAAATCATGTCAGTTATCAGGACATTTAAGTACATTTTTGTTATGCTAATGAGCTTTCTCGTAACATTAGAACTTCAGGGCAGCCAATAAAATGAATGTGCAGTAGATCCAGGATGGACTTCTTTACACTATGATTAAATTTTAGAATTTGCTGCAAGAGGGTGTAATGACAGCCGCAGATATTTAAAAGGGGAGCAGATTCATGGAGGTCTAGCAGTGGCCACTAGCCATGTTGAATGAAAGAAACTTCCATGTTCAAATGCAGTAAAATCTGAACCCCAGTGCCAGAAGACAACATCAGAGGAAGGCATCTGTGCCCTGTTTTTGAAGCTTCAGAGAAATTGGTTGGCCATGGTGTGAGACAGGATGCTGGACTCGATGAACGATATGAACCACTGGTCTGATTCCAGCAAGGGTCTTCTCGTGTTCCTGTGGTTTGTCAGTGTCTTGCTCTGAATTTTGATGTAGTTTGGTTCTTAAACTGTAAAAAGTCGCAGCCGCCTGAGGTAGGATGTCAGGGTTAATTTTTCCCCCTAGCAGAACTGGTTGTCACATTCAAAGAAATGCAGTAATGGTGTATCGAAGGGAGAATGTAGCCCCCAGGACATTTAATGGTCCCGATTCAGTGCTCTCAGGAAATAAGCAACAAGTAATCCTTGGGATTAAGTCAGTTACAGTAGGGAGCAGCAATCAGAATTCTTGAGCCAACTTGTTCCTGGATTACGATGCATGAGTTTTTATTATCTGAAAGGAGCAGACTCTTGCTCTTTTTCACATAGTGTTTGATGTGTCCCATCTTTAGAAATATGCATGTAATATGCTGGGTATAGAGACCTGCAGAGGATTTGCCTTTTAAAGGATTTAATTTGTATTCATTCCTTACAATTATTCTGCTGTAAACTCCCCATGCAAGCCACTGTTCCTGATTGCATTCACCTTAATGGTTCACTGAGCAGGATGATAGGAAATCAGGCATCGAGGTAGTCATTCCAGGTACAACTGCTGTCTTTCACTTAATCAAGATTCAGCCTTTCTCTGGCTCCCTAGTTTAAAAGAGGACACTAAAAATATTTGTAGATATAAGACTGCTGAACCAGCAAATCTAGCTGTCTTTAAAGGGGTGGGGGTGGGTGGGATAGCCCTGATCATATCCCATAAAACAACGTGACCTACTATCTGGTTATCGGACCGTGTTATATCATGTTGGATCGACCGCTGCCACTCTTGAGATTGCTGTGACCTCTAGAAGATCACGTTTCTCTGTTGCAGTTTCTTTTATTGAGTGTCAAAGATGTTGCTAGTGCTTTTAAAAGGAGCAGGGTCTCATTTCATTCTCCATCATCTATGAGGGGCGATCAAATTATTCTGTTATCGGGCATACATGTACTAAGAGTGACTTTGCTGAAAGTTTGCTTTCTGGTTTCTGTGAATGGGTCTAACGTAATTGCTTTGCCTAAAGTGACACAGGATGGAAGTTAGAGACTTTGACAAAAGAATGCGAATGCTTTTGAATGACCGACTGAATCCTGAATTGTCACTCACCCACAGGGGAGGCTGATGAGTGTGTGAGAAGCAGCAGTTACTCAATTCAAATTCAGATTCAGAAACCTTGAATGGCATATCTAAGATCATGATTTTCTCTAAGGCCTGGAAACGCAGCTGATGGAAAGTGGACGGAAATCCCGTGGAACAAGTTAAACATTTCAGATATTTGGGAGTTTGTTTTCATTACCAACTTAATTGGTCCCTGCATCGGAAAGTGGTACTTACAGTGGCAAAGAACCAGTTAAGTGTGTTCTCACGTTTTCACCTTCATGGTGGGAACCTGTTTGGGCCAGCAGCGATCCAGATTTTCCAGTCGAAGGTTGTTAACCAACTCTTGTACGGGATGCCAGTTTGGATTGAGGCTTTGAATGCTGAATTGGATCGTATAGCTGCAGTTTTTTTCAGTCGTATTTTGGGTCTTCCAAACATGATCAGTCTTCCCACCCTTTGTAACAAACTAGGTCTCAGCTTGTTGTCATTTAGAGCATAGTTCTCCACTATCAAATTTTGGATAAAATTGCATTATCGTTCCAGCCCCAATGGTCTCTTATATGATCTGCTAAGTGATCCCTTTGTTTCAAAATGGTACCTGCAGATCCAACATAAAATTCACACTCTGAATATCAACTTGGAGTCTTTGGTAAGTTACTCAATTCATATCTGCAGGGAGAGGACTGGACCCTGACCTATTTACACAGAGTATACAGGCTGCTTCTGGCATGCGTAATCTGTAGGTCAGTTAAAAGCAAGCTGTTGGTTCACCTGAATTCCTATGCTTATGGCATTGTATTTGGATGATAGCATATGGGAAGGAGTTTCAGCCTTTCCCTGACTGGAAATGGCCCTCTCCCAGGGAACATGTGGTTTAACCACATGGTTTAAATAGCATCCCATGCTACTATTTCAGGTCCAAGAAAATGGCTCCTGGGAGGAGATGTTGAAGCCTCTTCTCCATGAGGACTCATGGAGAACACAATATTGTTTTGTTTGGCCCTCAGGTTGCTCTGTAAATAGACCATGTGTCTTCTTTTATTATTTATTAAACTTCTCTGTCATTTGAACACCAATAACTGGATCTCAGGACCCATACCATCATTCATTCAGTCATGCTAAAGGTAAGAGGATTGCTGTAGACTCAGAGTAGACCTTTTCATCCTAGCATGTGCAAGATTGCAAGGCGGCAAATGTGAAGTGGGGGATTAGGCACTGCCTTTAAGCAGTGCCATGTTAAAGAGGACTGAAGTGATACTTCTTCAGCAAGGGACAGGCTTTAAGACTCAAAAGGTAGCTGTGGAAATAGCCAGGAAAAGTAAGCAACGAGAGTAAGGAAATGTGGATCTTTCCAAACTGCCTTGTGAGCAGGGAAGTGGCTTGCGAGCAGCATTTACACTGCCTTGGAAATTAAAGCACCCTTCCTATCTTTAAAGGAAACTGATGCAATCCCAGAGGGAAATATCTTCCTCTGTTGCACACATTTACTGTGTTTAAAGAAAATTACTTTAGATTAGGCATGAAATGTTATTTTTATTTTTGCTGTTGCTACTGTCTATAAAGCTTTTAAGCACAGGGAGGTAGATGTGAAACATTAATAATATGGCTCCAATTTTGCAAGGAATTACATATGAAGGCAAGTAGATGGAACAGCCCTGAAAGTCCCTGAAGCATAAACAGCTTGTGGGTGAGAGGATGACTGAATGAGGAAGAAAACACATTACTCTCTAGAAATTTTTTAAATGAATGTTATGAATATCAATGTGGGCTATTCAATATTGTCTTCTGGTGTTTTTATTCCTCTAGTTTTTTTTTTAACTGCTGGTTTTTATGCTGCTGATTTTATTGGATTGTATTTGCCTTGAACAAGAATATGGGGAGGTGACCTATGAGTTTTCTGATAAATTAGGAGTACTAGACAGATGCAATTATTTCAAGAACTCAAGGAGCTGATGTTTTACTACAATTTGTAGGTTGGCCACCCTAGTGCTGACAGGTTTGCTCATGCGTCTCATCCGAGGAGCTGTCACAGTTGCTAATGTGCCAAACTATGTTTAAGGAATCTCTAGAATTCCACTTCAGCCACAATGGAAGGAAGGAAGGAAGGAAGGAAGGAAGGAAGGAAGAAGGAAGGAAATTATAGGAATCTGTTACATGAATCCCCAACTTCTTCAAATGCTCATGCTTGAAACCATGAATTACTAATTGGGTTTGTTTCCACAGTGTGTAACTACATTAGTGAATAAACAGGCAGAAATTAAGGAAGATTATAGAAGCACACAAATCCCAGTGTATTAAATTGTCTGTTTAATATAAAATTACTTTCCTTTCATGTCAAGAATTTCTATCAGTTATGCAAATATTTTTGTTGATTTACAAAGCTTGACAATAGTTGTCTCGTGGCGGTTTACAAGGAATAAAATCAATAAAATCACAATATTAACCCATAAAACCCTGTTAACAAGCAATTACAATAAAATGGCGGCATAATCTCTAATTCTACCGATCCCAGCTCTGCTGTTCTAGCCTTAGGACCTATGCAGGTGGTTGTAGATGATATAAACCCCGGAGGTTCCAATCGTAAAGCATATAGTAGGGTGGGACCCACAGTTAGTACCTCAGGTCACCCCACTGGCTTCAGTGAATTCTTTCCCCCTTTCTTTTCCATCTCAGCCTGTGCTTGCTGATCCTATTGCAAAATCCTATTCTGCAGTTGGGTGCAACTGGGTGAGATGACATATAATGGCATCTCACAGGTCAGTAAAGAAGCCAGAATTTGTTTGTCACATCACATTCTAACTCAGATTTGCTTATGATTTCTTGTGGGAGACCTGTTGATCCTGTCCCTTATGCATTAGAGGCCTTAATTTCATTTTCTGCAGCGCTGTCAATGGCTTTTTCATACAGTAATGAAATTTAAACAGGAAGCAGCTGAATACATTACAGCAAACATGCTGTGGGCTACAATAGATCAAGATTCAACCAAGAAATCAAATGATAGGTGGAAAGTATGCCCTAAACTTCAGCAATTATACCTTCTATAAGGAACTAGTCTGAACAGAGGAAGAGAGACTTTGGGGCTTAAGTCACAGAGAACTATGAAGATCCAACTCGCTAGACAGTAACCGCTTTAGATGCAGCAGAGTTCTATTTCAATCGCCAGCTCCTACAATGGCAAGAATCTTGAGCAGTGCTGAGACAATCCTTTGACTTTGGCCTGTGGAGATGCTGGTGGTCAAATGAGATGGTACAGTGCTGTGCAGCGGTCTAAGCTCCCGGGCAAGTTGTGGGCCCTGCGGGAACTTTCAGAACTATGGAGCTCTTCTGCCAGGTCTGCGGATGAGGCTGGGGGCATTGAGGAACATCGTTGCTACAGTCAGCGTTATCTTAACCCCCCTTCCTCCCCCTCCTAGAGGTAAGGGGGGTGGAGGGTCGTATTTTGCCATGTTGCCTGTTCTTGTTTGTATGGTTTTTTTGTGTCCAATTTAATGGGTTTTTAAATGGGATTTTTACTGGACGTTTTGTAACCCGCCATAAGCCGGCTTCAGGAGTGGTGGGCAATAAATTTAATAGCAATAGCAATAGCAATAGCAATAGCAATAGCAATAGCAATAGCAATAGCAATAGCAATAGCAATAGCAATAGCAATAGCAATAGTAATAGTAATAGAACGGTCTACTTAGACTTATTCCATGGAGCTTACTCCTGGAAAAAGTGTTCTTAAGAATCGACTGCAAGTGACTTGCCATGCCACCCTAAGAACACTTCCTTGGGATCGATCTCCATCAAACAAACTTCAGTGAAATTCTCAGTAGTAGATTCTCTTTGTTTGTGTCAGCTCCTTAAACATATTACACATCTTTATGCCAATAAAGGTATTGTGCATGAGCAATGGAAAGATATTACACATAATGAGCTTTTGGCATGATCTTCTATAACTATTTTGCTTTGCTGTTCTTATCCAAGCCAGTCTGACATGGGAATTCAGCAAGCTGAGCTATTATACCCTGTGGTATCAATTTATCTGTTTTAACTTGGTCTATCACATTCCTTTGCCCCCATTTCCCATTAAGATTGCATGTTGCAGAGATTCATACCCCAGATAAGACATTATGAACTTTGGTAGCATAATTTCTGACTAGTTTCTTTTGGACAGCATCACTGTCTCCTTGAAAAAGCCTCTTTTATTTTCATGGGTTTCTAACTTCCTCTGCAGTTTGTCTTGGGTAATTAATTCTACAGAGAGGGGGTTTGCCTTTGAGGAAGCACTCTTTAGAACACTACTGACACAACCTGCACAGATAGTCTCTGCTGATATGGGTATCAGATCCCTGATCACCATTGTTCTGGCATGCTTTCTTACAGGATGATATTGTCCCTATCTGTCAGTGCTGCTTAAAGCATCCTTTCCATATTGGTTCTGGCATTGCAATCAAGTACTGGTGACTTGATTGTACTGAACTGGAAAGGTGAAGAATTATCAACTAAAACCTACACATTCAAATTCCAACAGCAACGGCATTATAAAAATATACATTTACTAAAGAAATCTTTCATGATTCAAGTAATATGTATGACTGGAGAAAGAAAAATGATGTTTATAAATAGATAATGCACAGTCTTTGCTTGCTTTTGTATGGGTTGCTACAGAAGAGAAATATTTCCTTAGGGCTTTATTAGCTAGCTTTTAAAGTGGGGCTGCACCTCTAATGAATTATCCTCTAATTCCCAAAGGATTCCCAAGTGACCAATCTGGAGTTCCATTTGGTGTTTCAGTCCAAATCTTTTAATCTATTCACCCAGGAGGTATATGGATTTTTAAGCTATTAAAAGACCAAATTATGCTCAAGGGATTTCTGTGTTCTATGGTAAAATTTAATGGCCTCTAAAAATCCACATGGGCTTTGTAAAACAGAGTTTCTGCACACACATGACAGTCTTGAGTGCTGCTAGCCATGCCTTCTGGTTGGTAAAGAACACAGCCTTAAAATATATTCTTGTAGACTATTAAAAAACACACCATAAAAACAAACATCCAGATGCACTCATATTTTCTGGACCAGAGAGTCTTAAATAGGACCAGGGATGATCAGTTGTCCTGAGTGCACTTTCAAGTGACTTCTGAGGCCTCAGTAAAAATAAGGAAATGTCAAAATAAAGATAAACTTGTTGATGTTTTCACCACATGCTGAAGTGCTGGTCCATTGCATACCTGCAAGATCAGCATTTCAGGTAAGAACATAAAAAGCTCCATGCTGGGTCAGATCAAAGGTCCATCTAGACCAGCATTCAATTCACACAGTGGCCAACCAGCTACCTTTAGGAAACCTACCAACGGGATGACCACAACAGCCTTATTCTGCCTGAGCTCCCCAGAAACTGATTTAAAGTGGTGTTACTACCTCTTCTACTGAAGGGAGAACCTATCCACCATGAAAGCTGATTAATATGTTGATTTCCTTTAAAGCCTTCCAAATGCAACCATGACCACATCCTGTGGTAGCAAGTTCCACAAATTAACCATCTTGCAGCCTCAGTGGATGACCCCACGTTCTAGTACTACAGGAGAGAGAGGAGAGTTTCTTCCTGTCCACCATCTCCATGCCATGCATGATTTCATAAACCTCTACCATGTCTCCCTGTACTTATTTACTTTTTTTGGGGTAGGCTAAACAGCCCTAGGCATTTTAACCAGTCTTCACAGGGCAGCTGTTAGAGTCCCCTGATCATTTTGGTTGCTCTTTTCTGCACCTTTTCAAGGTCTACACTATCCTTTTTAGAGTGACCAGAATTGTACACAACATTCGAGATATGGCCTTGCTACAAATTTGTATGAGGATAGTATCCTAGCAGTAGTTTTATTCTCTATTCCTTTTCTAATTATGGCCACCATGGAGTTTGTGTTTTTCACAGCAGCATCAGAGTAGGTCAACATTGTCTCCACCCAGGGTCCCTTTTGTACTCTGTGTTACCAGCTTGGATCCCATGTGAAATTGGGATTCTTTGCGTCAATACTCATAACTTTAAACTGGCTCACATTGAATCTCATTGGGCATTTTAAGGCCCATTCCCCCAGTCTGAAGAGATCTTTTTGGAGCTCTTTGTAACCTAATTTTGCCGTAATCACCCAAAATGATTTGGTGTCATCTGCAAACTTAGCCACTTCACTTCTCA
Organism: Paroedura picta; assembly: GCF_049243985.1. NCBI lineage: Eukaryota > Metazoa > Chordata > Lepidosauria > Squamata > Gekkonidae > Paroedura > Paroedura picta. Next base: position 33,511,781 of record NC_135379.1, read on the forward strand.
CCACTAAGTCCAAGTCATTTATGCACACGTTGAAGAGCACCATCTGATAGGATCCTGGCTAAGAATGGCTGGCTGATGTTTTCCCAACACAATAAACAATTGATTTCAGATTTCTGCCTGACTCTAAACCGCTTCTCCTGAGCCATCCAGAAAGGGGGGAGGGGGGCTATGAAAATAAAGTTGTTGCTGTTGTTATTATTAATCACACAGAACAGATGGGCTCACATCTTGATCTCTGTTCTCTAGACAGATGTGCCTTCACCCACTCACCAAGAATGCTGAGAATCATGGTGGGTCCCCAGACAACATTTTCTCAGGGAGGGCGGTATATAAATACAAAAATAAATAAATAAATACCACTCAGAACTAAGCCATGATCTTATGAAAGCATTTTACATGACTTGCCCAGCTCTTCAGAGAGATCAGCACTCCCCACTTTTTACCTTTCTAGTCTCCTTTGGCAACCCTGCCATAGACTATGAGTGCTAAGTCGAAGCATCTTTTCCTGTTAGTTTAAAATCTGTAGAGAATATGATGGCTTGAACAGAATGCTATTTCTACAGCAGTGCCATGCAGAATAGAATGACGCTTGCATTCTATGCATCTTGTTTATATGAAATCCTTTTTCTCAATAGGATCAGTTGGGTTTTATTTCTTGTATGCTATACTGCTGCTTTATTTTTATGAAGAATAATTCAGGATCTCCTACAGGCTCAACAAAAACACTGTTAAAATACTATTTCAGTTGATGAAGCGCAGAAAGGATGCCAGCTGCAGATATGGTTTCAATTCTGTGTTGTCCTTCTCTGCTGGGAACAAGTCCAATCAATACTCTACTGAAAATAGTGCTGGCATTTGTTGAGCTATTCACATGAGAGCTCCCGTGGATGCTAACATGCCTCTCTGACTGAACTGGAGTTAGTGAAACTAATTGCAAAACTATTCATTGCTTTTGGGATAAGGGCAGGTCTTAGGTTGGGTGACCAGCCAAAGATAAAGCAGAACACCCAGTAGGCCCTTAAATAGGTTTGCCATTCTGCTTTCTTCCAATTAACTGAGGTATCATAGTGTGATGAAAGGAACCACGACATTTCCAAATAGCTCTGTCCTATCAACTATTCAGGCTACTTTACGGTGCTTCAAATTAAATGTGTACTTCCCCTTACTTTAAGAATGCAATATGTCAGTAGAGATCTTTCTGATTTCCCATGTATGTTCTCCGAAATATTGTTGCTACTGTAAGGCTTCCCAACAGCATAGAATCATAGAATCATAGAATCATAGAGTTGGAAGGGGCCATACAGGCCATCTAGTCCAACCCCCTGCTCAACGCAGGATTAGCCCTAAGCATCCTAAAGCATCCAAGAAAAGTGTGTATCCAACCTTTGCTTGAAGACTGCCAGTGAGGGGGCACTCACCACCTCCTTAGGCAGCCTATTCCACTGCTGAACTACTCTGACTGAGAAAAACTTTTTCCTGATATCTAGCCTATATCGTTGTACTTGAAGTTTAAACCCATTACTGCGTGTCCTTTCCTCTGCAGCCAGCAGAAACAGCATCCTGCCCTCCTCCAAGTGACAACCTTTCAAATACTTAAAGAGGGTTATCATGTCCCCTCTCAACCTCCTTTTCTCCAGGCTGAACATTCCCAAGTCCCTCAACCTATCTTCATAGGGCTTGGTCCCTTGGCCCCAGATCATCTTCGTCACTCTCCTCTGTACCCTTTCAATTTTATCGATGTCCTTCTTGAAGTGAGGCCTCCAGAACTGCACACAGTACTCCAGGTGTGGTCTGACCAGTGCCGTATACAATGGGACTATGACATCTTGTGATTTTGATGTGATGCCTCTGTTGATACAGCCCAAAATGGCATTTGCCTTTTTTACCGCTGCATCACACTGCCTGCTCATGTTTAGTTTACAATCCACAAGTACCCCAAGGTCTCGTTCACACACAGTGCTACCTAGAAGCGTATCCCCCATCCAGTAGGCATGCTTTTCATTTTTCTGACCCAGATGCAGAACTTTACACTTATCTTTATTAAATTGCATCTTGTTCTCATTTGCCCATTTTTCCATTGTGTTCAGATCTCGTTGAACTCTGTCTCTATCTTCCGGAGTATTTGCCAGTCCTCCCAATTTGGTGTCATCTGCAAACTTGATGAGTAGTCCCTCCACCCCCTCATCTAGATCATTAATAAATATGTTAAAAAGTACCGGGCCGAGCACCGAACCCTGAGGTACCCCGCTACTCACCTCTCTCCAGTCTGATGAAACACCATTGACAACAACTCTTTGAGTGCGGTTCTCTAACCAATTCCCTATCCACCTAACGATCTGAAAATCCAGATTGCAGTCCTTCAACTTATCCATCAGAACATCATGGGGAACCTTGTCAAAAGCTTTACTAAAATCCAAGTAAATGACATCAACCAAATTTCCCCGATCCAGCAAACCTGTTACTTGGTCAAAAAAGGAAACTAGGTTGGTCTGGCAGGACCTGTTGGAGACAAATCCATGCTGACTTCCTTGGATCACCAAATTGTCCTCCAGATGTTTGCAGATCGCTCCCTTTAATATCTGCTCCATTATCTTCCCCGCAACAGAGGTCAGACTCACTGGTCTGTAGTTTCCCGGGTCATCCTTCCTCCCTTTTTTGAAGATCGGAATAACGTTTGCTCTTTTCCAGTCCTCCGGGACATCTCCAGTCCTTAAAGAGGTTCCGAAGATGATGGACAAGGGCTGTGCAAGTTCTCTGGAAAGTTCTTTGAGTACTCTCGGGTGCATTTCATCTGGACCAGGGGATTTGAACTCATCCAGTGCAGCTAAATGCCTCTCGACCACCTCTCTATCCATGTTAACCTGCCACCCAGACACTATCCTTTGGCTACAGCCATCTCTAGATGTGCCTAAACACTTAGACCTGTGGGAAAAAACAGATGTAAAATAGGCACTAAGCCTTTCTGCTTTCTCTGCATCTTTCGTTAGAGTTTGTCCATCCGCACCCAACAGCGGGCCTATTGCCTCCTTTACTTTACGTTTGCTCCTCACGTAACTGAAAAATCTTTTCTTGTTACAATGGGCTTCCTTGGCCAATCTTAGCTCACTCTCAGCTTTGGCCTTTCTGATGATTGATCTACAGTGCCTAGTAACCTGTAGGTACTCTTCTTTAGAGCTCTGTCCTTCCCTCCATTTCCTGAACATTTTCCTTTTCTTTCTTAGTTCCTCTTGAAGTTCTCTGTTCATCCAAATAGGCTTCTTAGAGCTCCTGCAGTGTTTTCGTCTTTCTGGAATAGTCATTGATTGAGCATGCAATAGCTCTTGTTTGAGTAGCGCCCACCCTTCACATGCTCCCTTCCATCCTTCCTTCCCTCCTGCAGGACTGTCAAGAGCCACCACAGGTCCCTCGAAGGTTCCCTATGGAATCCACTCAAGCCACCAAACCCAACCAAAACACCATATGAAAGTAAATCACAACTTGCTCAGCTTCATGGACACCTAGGTTGACCATAGGCCCCAGAATTCTGTCCCCATAGTCCCTTTATTTTGTATTGGTAATAGCTATGCCATGCAATGCGGAATGGTATTGTATAGCTCGATCTCATTGGTGTTTGGAAGCAAAGCAAAGTCACTACATGAATGAAAGACCACAAAGAAAGACTTTGCAGAGGAAGTCAATGGCAACAACTCTGCTTTATCACTTGAATGGAGATTTCTGTGGGGTTACCATAAGGCAGTATTGTACACACATAATACTATACATACAGTCTTCAATTCTAGTCACAAACACCACAAGAGGCATTCATAGGCATATGAATGGAAGGAACTGAGAACTGCTGTAAATTGTTAAGTATGGTTGGACCCCGCTCAATAGACTGGCATACTGTCCCCAATAACGAGTGGCAATGCTCAACAGCCTAGGCTTACGCAAAGCCAGACACTATGTTCATAGTCTGCCAATACCCAGCTGGGCAGACTCTATCTTCTCTCCAGTTTGCTCTAAGCCACAGATTCAACATGACAGCTGCAGCCTGAGACATGTCCTGCCTTCCTCCGCCTCCATTGTATTGCTGATCAAGTGGATGGCAGAGTCAAGTTTGCCTAGAGGCTTCTAGGCAAGTTCCTTTGTCTCTCACCCCTGACTCAACCTAAGCCAATCTGCCAGGGGAAATTGTTCCCCAACCACAACAGCTAGACCTATTGAGACATCATGGTTCCCTTCCTTTGAGCTGATCAATACTCATCTCCAGACCCAGCCAGGCCATTTTCTAACTTCTCCCCCATGGAAAATTCTATCATATGCTCAGCTTGCCCCTATCATACCCCCATCATGAGCCAAGCATTACCCCCTCCTCTCAAAAAGATATAAAAACTGTGGCTTTGCCAAGCCAAAATGTGCTTCTGATCCGGGACCCATTCAGACCACCCTTCATGCTGCTGGCTGGCTGTGTTGTACCTCTGCCTCTCCACTCTCCAGGGTTGGTAAATATACCTACAGCAACCCTTTCCCCTCTTTGATTTCCTATCCGATTGACTGTTAGTGTGCCAGATATACGTTTGTCTATTTCCTTTTATTATTTTCTTACAAATAAAGACTGCTTGTTATTTTACTATAACTGTTATCTGCCATGAGTTCTAAAGGGTTCAGTTACCTTGTAAACATTGGCAAATGATCCATTTGCTATTTAACCAACCTCTCACAAGCCATTCTCCACTATATAAATATACATGTGTCTTGGACACATGTGCGTTTTTGGTAACAAAGCTTCTTGTTCACAGAACTCTACAAGATTCAGAAATTTATGGCTGAGTGCAGCCCTTGTGAATTCACATCAAAGGTAATATTTACACCAGAGATTTCTCATTCTCAGTAATCATTAATATACTGTGATAGATTTCCAATGGGAATCTACATTAAGACTTTATCCAGCTCAGCTCTTGACTGTCCTTGAATCTTCTCATATATTAACCAACTGGAGCTACTTTTCTCTTCCTATTAGAGGGTCTTTGTTATCAAGTCTGACCCCAAAATCTCAATTAACCCTTAGAATCTGAAGTCTCATAGCCAAGTTATATTACTGGATACAAGAGAGCCAGCTTTGTGTAGTGGTTAGGAGTAGCTTCTTCTCAACTGGTGAGCTAGTTTTGATTCCCTACTTCTCCACATGCAAGCAGCTGGGTGACCTTGGGCTTGCCACAGCACTGATAAAGCTGTTCTGACTGAGTAGTAATCCCAGTGCTCTCTCAGCCTCACCCACCTCACAGGGTGTCTGTTGTGGGGAGGGAAGAGGGAAGGTAATTGAAGGTATTTTCAGACTCCTGATAGAGAAAAGCAGCATATAAAAACCAACTTCTTCTTCAGATCTTTTTGTTAAAAAATAAGAAAGGAATCAAGTGTTTAGTGTATTTGGTTGAACTAAATTGCTAGTTATACTTTGGAAACAAATTGAATATTTCCCCTGATCTGGATGGCCCAAGTTAGCCCACTCTTATCACCTCTTGGAAGCTAAATATGGCTGCCCTTAGTTATTTTCAGGATGCGAGACCATTAAAGAAAGCCAAGGTCACTATTTAGAGGCATGCAATGGTGGGCCAGTTTTGAATGCCTCTTGCCTTGAAAACTCTTGACAGGATTTTTCACCATCACCTATGAAGCATTCTCCATGAAGAAAATGTGTGTATAGAGATATGTAGAGATATGCGGTGATTAACATGAGATTTGGAGGAAAGCTTCTTAAGAAACTGAACCATGGGGAAACAGTTAATAGGACCTGTAACACTGTTTGATTGATATTATATTTTGCAAGTGATAGTTGCTCTGACACAGGAAAGCCAACATAAGATAATTATTTGGGGTTGAAGGGACTTACTAGAAGTACATCACTTTTGTTTCCTTGGCAACTGGTGTTCATTCAACCCTCAAATTCCCATTAATTTTAGTAGTCCTGAAGTGTAATGCATTTTCAAAAGCCTGTCATATTTCTCATCAGTACAATTCCCCACATAGTCTCAACATTTTTGGCAGTTCTAATACGGTTTATGACACTTATGTTCTAAATCCATATATCAAGATCTTTAAAAAGATGGCTCTAGTTTTTCACATGTGATGGGATGATGGCTTTTGATTGTACAGTAAATGTTTTTTGTTTTAGCTGGGATTTTCTAAAGAGATTAAGGATTATTAAAACATTTCAGATATGTGTGGCAAAAATGTGTGAGTATTCTAAACTAGCAATCCTTGTAAAAATTAGTTTATGAACTCAAAGGAGAAAGATGCATTTTGTAAGGCGCAAGAGACATATTCAGATAACACTTAAGCAAGATTCTATGCATGTTACTTGGGAGAGCCAGCATGGTATAGTGGTTAAGAGCAGTAGCCTCCAAACTAGATTTGATTCCCCAGTCCCCCATGTGCAGCCAGGTGGGTGACCTTGAGACAGCCACAGCTCTCCCAGCCTCACCTACCCCACAGAGATTCTGTTGTGGGAAGAAGGGCTGGTGATTGTAATTGGCTTTTGGAGTCCTTCAGGCACTAAAATCCATCTCTCTCTCTTGTAAGAAAGTGTCACTGAGCTTGATAGAGTTTCTTCCCAAATAAGAGGAATTTTAGCAAGTCTACTGAGAAACCTACCCAAGCAATCTCAGCAGAGCTTACTCCCAGGAAAGTGACGACAGAATTTCACTATATGTGTACCCAGGATCACAGCATCAACACCTATTATTTATTTATTTATTTATTTGTTTGTTTGTTTATTTATTTATTTTCCTTCTATACTGCCAGCTGTCAGAATCCTGGGAATTCTGTCATATTGACTGTGATTGATTATTAGAGCTGTCTGATATTGCCAGAGGGAGGCAGGTGCTTAGGGCTTCCCAGTTCCTGCTTCATCAGTTCCTGTAACTTCGGTTCTGCCTATGATTTTGTCGGATGTCTATGTTTCTGAATAAAGAGACTTTCTGAAATTGAAGTTTTACTTGTCTGAAGTAAAACTGACACTCTGACACCAGCACAGCTGGCTTGCGGCGGTTGACAATAAATCACATTCATAAAACATACCATAAAACATCCCCTATCATCACAATCCCATCAAACCTTAACAATAAAAATGCCAGATTGATATGGGTCCAGGACCATAGCTTCTTCCAAAAATCCAGGAGCTGGTCTACAGCAGCCCTTTCAACTACCTTGCCCAGGAACACAAGATGCAATACCTGGTGGTAGCTGGCTAAAGTCCATGGATCCAGTGATGGTTTCTTCCATCCAAGGCCTCCAACAAGATGCCGGAGGGCATCGGGTCCCAAAGTCTGAACATAAAACAAAATGAAATGTCTTTGCATTCGTATTTAAAATACTTTTAGGAATGTTTCTACATCTGTATCATAAATAAAGTGTGACAAGGGTGGAGGGCAGAGTTCTGATCAACTCATCGCCTATCTGATTGGCTGTACATCCAACAAATGGCCAACCAGGTAGGCTGTCCCACCCCTGGCCATATCCCCCTCCAACTTCTTCCACCAGGAAGAAGTGCCAGCCTGCTCTACTGGACTGTCTGCTTGTCAGTCAAGCCAAGCAGCCCCTTTCTCCATGTTTTAAAGATCCGGTGATGCTTGCTATTTTTTTTAAATTAATATTTCTCCATTTAAACACCTATGCATAGATGCATAGGGCTTTTTGAATGCCACCGCTTATGGAATTACTAGTCTTTAGGTACTTTTAAATATTAATCTTGTTCCCATTTTTTTTTGTGGGGGGGACTTTAAAGAGGCATGCTTTGTGTCACAACTTTGGAAAAAAATACTTTTATTTCTGATATTGCCTGCGTGCTTGTCTGCCTATTCATTGCTCCAGGCTATTCTCCATTTTTAAAAAGCACTTCCCATCCCCGGTGGAAGGGAGAGGGAGGCAGGTGCATTGGAGATGGAGGTAGTGCTTCTTCACCTCCATACATTTCTTTGGCTGCTGGTCTGCTGGTTGTCCACTGGGAGACAGCACTTTTTATGTTGGTGAATTCACTTTTTGGAATTCACCAACTCACACTTTAAAATGACGGATATAGCAAGCAATTTGCTGGCCAGATGCAGGAGGTTGGCAATGTCATGCGGAGAGGCCGTAATATAACAACTATGTTAGGTAAGCAATTCACTATATTTATTGTTTGCAGAAAAGCCAGCCTTTTCCTCTATTAAAGTTAAAATAATTACAGGGCATCAGTTTTCATTGGGAAGTCGGCATGAGGAATGGGGAAGATATTAATCCACTTTGCTGAGTACCATGATCATAGTTCATATCATGCCTCCCTGCAGCTGCTTTAAATATATCCAAACAAAGCTTCCAGGATCACGCCCAGGTTCATGACGGGGTGAGCTGTTGAGAGCTGCACACCATCCAAGGTTGGCAGGCATACTTCCTCACATTGACCCTTCCTATCCAGCCACAGGACCTCCATCTTTGAAGGATTGAGCTTCAGATGACTCTGTTTGAGCCATCTCGTCACTGCTTTCAGGCAGCTGTCTAATGCTTCTGGGGGAGAGACAGGATGGCCATCCATCAGGAGGAAGAGCTGGGTGTCATCTGCATACTGATGACAAAACAGCCCAAACTTCCATATCAGTTGGGCAAGAGGGAGCATAAAGATGGTGTTTAGGCATATAGTGGCAGCCCATAGTGGATAAAGCCCTTTTGTGCCTACTCCAAACATGATTGCCTAGCTCCTAATTCTTGGGAAGAACATGGGAAGAGAGCTGTAAGCCACACTGAGAACCTGAAACAACTTGGAAGCTCTCTTGATCCTTATGCTTGACATCTACTTGAGCTCCCAGAATTAAATCTTTAACTAATCCCCTTTTGAGTTAGTATGTCCGCATGTTATTGACCAGGGGGATCCAGAAGCTAGATATAGCCCAGGCTACCTACTTATTTGGGTTTTCCCCATTATTTTAATTTAAATGTGGAATGGCATTTGCCTTCTATATCTTCTTTTGTATTCAAGCAAATAGTTTCTTTGGATATTGCCTAGATAAAGTTGCTGTTTTCCATAGCACCAAACTTGCTGGCATTAAAATTAAGGTTCTGGAGTGAGTCATGCCCCCCACCCCTCCAAACACACAAACTAAACCATGTCTTGCAGTTAAATACAGTGTCAAGGACTCTGAAAGTTGAGGAAACATTTCCCAAGGCTTCCCTGATGTTGACTCTGATGAAATGTGGAATGACTTTCCTTTGGTGGGGGTGATAGGAGTGCTAGGGGTTGCTTCACAGTGTGACGCTTTCCTCAGTGTGCGACTTTAATGCACCCACAATCTCTTTTTGCAGGAGGCTGACGCATTCCTGGAGATACGGCTCAGCCATTAGACTGCCTTACCAGATGTGCTATGTTTAACTGTCATCCCATCAGCACATCAGGCACTGATAGAAGCACACGTCTCCTTGTCACTAAGACAACAGTTGCGTTTGGGAACAGCTTGAACAGAAACCATTTCTGTGACATTTGCAAATATTGCATATTATTAAATACTGAATTACAGAGAACTCATTTCCTGTTGAGGGAGGTTCAGCCAAAAGAATCAGCTATCAATATGTTTGATCCCCTAGAACAGGGGTAGTCAAACTGCGGCCCTCCAGATATCCATGGACTACAATTCCCATGAGCCCCTGCTGGTTGACTACCCCTGCCCTTGAAGATGCTTCTGCAAACTCTGTGTGTATGTACACATGCACCAAGGAATGTTAAACCTGTGCTATGCGTTGCGTTTAGATATTAATGTATTTCTCAGATGTTACTACATTTCACATGCCAATGGAAAGCTCCCCCCCCTCCACACACACATCTTTAAATAGCTGTATGGATTAAATCTAGCTCATTTGTAAACTGCTGCCAATTGGATGTGGTCTCACATTTTCAGTAATATGACATCATTCTGTTATGTACAAAAAGGACCTCAGGGAAGGAAATGTTGAAATGGTTTAATGCTTCAGATTTGAGTCCATCCTTCTGCAAACCATTCGTAAAAGATTAAACTAGAAAGGAATTCTCACTTGCTTGTTCCATTTTCCCCCTATCTAGTCTCTGGATTAAAGGTTTTATTTTGTTTATATATCCTTAGGGAAATATCTGATTCCCTCCCTTCTAATCTCTTTCTCTTTCATTCTTCATGATGTTGGGTCTAGTTCCAAGGTTATATTTTGTCCAAGCCTATTGAAAGTGGGGGGGGGGGAATATTTATTTATTTTGCTCAGAAATTCTGAGGAATATTGGATTCCAAAAAATTGCCCTCAGTGTACATAAGGGCTGAGCATTTTAGAGGAGGAAGATATCCTTCCGTTTATTTTGTGCATAGCGTAACTGCATTTTTGGCTTAAGCCTTAAGTACTCAGCATAGAACATAACATTCTGAAAAAGGCCCAACGACACTGTTAATATTATATCCCTAGAGCAATGTTTAAAATATCACCAAACCACTGAATAATCATAAAACTAATATGTGTCCTGAATCAAGATCAAGTTTCTTGATACTAATCTAAAAATAAAAAGAGGCGCAATTCAAATACTGGCCAGAAACCAAGATGGGAGTTATTGATTTCAGTGGGTCTAAAAGTGCTGAATATTCTTGATGGAAATATAACTTTCTGGTTTCCTATTCTCTGTTCTCAAACATCCTCCCCTCAAAAAAAATACTGCAGCAATGCACCATAAAGAAGTTTGTCAACACATCCCAAAGAATGTCTTACAGCCTGGCAAAAATGGGCTTTGTTGTTGGTTGATGTTCAATAAAGCCTGTTAACATGTATGATGGATTTTATTGGGCCTGGTTTTTTAGCACTCTTGACAGTGTGAAGACCATTACTGTTTTTTCCAAAGTATTTCCTATGAGTGGTTTTGTACAATTCCCTTTTCTTGGTAGGTTTACCTCCAATGGGAGATGCCTCTTCTGATGGAAGAAGTTTGGTGTAAAGAAGTCCTTTAATGCAATGCAGCTTTATTTATTTACTTGTTATAGTTGCTGTACAAAAATGGCACCAAAAATCACTTTAATCCAATATGCTCAACTCTTTCAAGCGAGGGCAGTCTGGTTATGAGTATGTGAGTCCCCATCAAGCTAGGTATGTTCTTCAGATGATAAGCAAAAGAGTCAGCTTGGTGTAATGGTTAAGAGCAGCAGTCTCTAATCTGGAAACCTGGGTTTGATTCCCCACACCAACACATGCATCCAGCTGGGTGACCTTGAGCCAGTCAAAGTTCTCTCTCAGCCCCACCTTCTGTGCAGAGAGGGAAGAAAGGCAATGGTAAGCCGCTTTGAGACTCCTTCAGCTAGTAAAAACTGGGGTACAAAAAAACAGCTCTTCTTCTCCCCCTTCCCCAGATGTTTAATATAGCCAGTTAAGCCTTTTTTTCTACAGTGCCACAAAACTCAGCTCAAATCCCAAAGCAAAATATCATGACAAGTGGCTACCAATGGCAACTGCAGCAACCTAGCAGACTAACAGAGTAAAGGAAAAAGATAGGTGCATCAAATTACCATACAGCATGTTAATATCTGAGCTGCCGCAGCAGATTTCATTACTTTGTAAGGAACAGACTTGTGATAGTGGGACAAGTAAACAAATCAGATTAAAAACATCCATTATATCTCTTGCATGGCTTACCAGATCAGGTACAGTAGGCAAAAATTTTCAGGCAATGGTATCCCACAGTCTATTAATTAGACTCCTTATTTTTAAGAGTCCAGGGCAGCATCCAGGGAAAAGATGAAGGATCCATTGTATGGACTGGAGAAGGTCTTGGGCTTTTCATTCCCCACCCTCTGCTTTGCTTTTCTGCCTTCCAGAAATTCCCTTTATCAATGAGGCAGAAATACATCCAACCATTCCCTGGGGAGATTCTTGAGACACACACAAAGGTTCTTCATCTTCTGAGCCACGGAGTGCAATTCATCCAGGTTCTTACCAGTCCTTGTTAGGGAATAAGATATCAAATAAGCAAGGTGTGCAGTGAGACCTAGATTAGGGACCACATAACTGAAGGATTTCATTAAATTATATGAGAAGATGGACCAGAGAAAGAGGAAGTAATAAAAAGAGTGAAAGAGCCAACCAGTTCTAGCAATCCATTCTGGATCAGGGCCGTTGCATCGCCTTCTGAATGCTGATGAACATTTTCTGCTGCGAGCTGGAATGATTTCCTTTTCTTAACAAGAAGAAATAAGCCTCACACATAAGGGGAAATCATTCAGCCATTACAATACTGTAAGCATAGCAAGCTACCATGTATTAACTTCATGATGTGAGGCTCCTCCTGCTCCATGGCATTTGCTGGGATTCCACCCTCCTGTCCCCTCCCTGAGGTAAGTTTCCCAGGCCTCTTCACCTTGTTCCTCCTCATCACCATTGTATTAGGCCCTTAGGACATCACCTGGCCTGGCCAACAACCTCTTCCCTTGCCTGTTCACAAAGTCTCTCTTTTAAAGGTGGTTTTCCTGTTCTGCCCTATGCAGCCCTCCAATCCTGCCCCAGTTCTTGGGTAGAGCACAGCCTTCCCAGCCTAGTGGCACCCAGCTGCATGTCTCCACCTGTCTTCCCCACACTGCATAGATCAAAATCAAGAGTGTGCCCCAAATGGCTCAACTGCCCTGGGACTCCCCACCCCTAGCCAGGAGCTGATGGCAGTCTGCTTCCACCCTCCTGGAATATGCTGGGCGTTGTGTCTGCATTAAGCCTGAGGGTTCAGTGAACACAGACTCCGATTCTTCAGAACAGCTCTTTTTATTTAGCAACTCCAGCAACAAACTACAAATACTGAACAGAGAAAAACAGTCGAACTCATGGACTTTTATACCTTTCAGGCAGCCCGCTGCTTCCTCTGATTGGCCCTAAGCAGAGCAATCCGATAGGCTCTAAGCAGGTTTCTTTGATTGGTTAGTTCCTTGGCTGACAGAAGCCCTCATTTGTATCAGTGGCCAAATGCCCACAGACAATAACACCCAGCATATTCCAGGAGGGTGGGAACAGACTGTCCCCAGCTCTTGGATATGGGGTGGGGAGTTCCAGGGCAGTTGAGTCATTTGGGGCTCACTCTTGATTTTGGCCTTTTAAATGGATCCCAGTCACTCCTTTCCTTTCCCACAGCTTCTGCAGTACTTGGGAGGGGGGCTCTGAATGGCCCAGCCAAGGCATTTCTGTGCTCAGTACCAGGAGCTCAGCTGAGCTGGGACCAGATGTCGGCACCAATCACATGAAAAAGAGTCCAAGATTTTTAAAAATGAGAATAAATACAAAGGTGGGAAAATATCAAGGCTTGTGCTATACATTACTTCAGACTGTGCTGGCCCAAAGGAGCCTAAATATAGGATGCATTTGTTCAATTATCACCCAATTCAGTTTTAAATACTTTAGTCCTATTGCTCATCAGAATTCCTAAGCAATGTTGCTGGCTGGAGCCTTGCTGGTAGGAGAATGCTGGCCAAGCTTGGAAGATTTTGTGGCTTGCCCTTCTTCCAGATTCACATATGGATTGCATTCTGAGTCTGGTTTTGCCACTGGCGCTTGGTTTTGCTCGGAAATAGCATCACGCGGCATAAATAACAAAACACAGCTGAACATACTGAAGCTTTAATCGAGCCAGTTAGTAAAGTTGGTTAAGAAAGTGAAATGTTTGTATGTAATATTATTTTCATTGGCCCCACAAAATATCATTTTCAATGAAATAATTGAGATGCATGGCATTCTCCACGCAGTGTGCTTTCCATAAATCTTTCAGCTGGTACACTTTACAGGAACAAATGTTGCAGAAAACAAATGTTAACATCATCTTCAAAGGACAGAGCTGGGTGGCTAGGACATGGACCATCTGTGTTCAATGCTCAGTCCTGCCAACATGTTTCTTTTTTTTTGTTCTGTTTTTGGTGGCCTTGGCCAACAGTGCAAACCAAGGCAGACTTATACCCTTCTGAGTGCACTGAAGGCAATGGTCTTAGAAAGGAATAACCCTGTTTAGGACTCCACTGTCAATCACTTAAAGCGAATCTACAAACGTTAGGGTCCCATCCAGAAATGCAGAATTCCATATGACAGTGCTCCTATTTATAAAGCTTCAGGGGTTGAAATTCATTCCCAGTTGCATATTTTTGGCAGAATGCATACATTCCCATGAGTATGCACAAGGGAGGCACTCTCGTGTCTCCATCCTTTGTCTTCCTCTTGAATCTGTTTTAGCCCACCCAGCAATACTTGCAGCATTTCCCCATTTTTCCCTCTTTCCCTCACAGATCCTTTCTGGTTTTCCTTCATCCCCCCCCCCCCCACTCAGTCACGCACCCAGTTTTTTTCTGTTTGCCCCAGTCTCACTTTTGCCTTCTTATCTTTTCTGCTTCTCTCTGCAACTTTGTCTTCCCCTCTTCTCGCTTTTACTTTTTCCCATCTATCTTCCTCCCCCTCCCCAACATTGACACTACGTGAGGCTTGGGTTTGCTCTCTCTTTCCCTTTTAACATTTCATGCTTTCCTATAAACTTGAAGCTTTCCTGAACCTGTAGGAAAATATTCCCTGTCTGGCCCTGGCTTCGTTGTGGGCTTTCTTGGATTCTAGCTCACTGCTGAGTAAGATATAAGGATGTTCTAAGACAAAACCTGTGGCTGAGAGCTGAAACTCTGCTTGGGGTTATGCTGTCAGTTTTCTGTTATTGAAATAAAAAAGCACTTGGGTCATGAAGGAATTCTGCAATAAAACCATGGAAGTTTTTTTCCCTCTCTGTCAAATAATGGAACCCACCAGGGATCATTGAAGTAAAATATACCCCAAGAGGTTTTTATCCCTCTAGAGAGCCAAAAAAGCTTTGTTAATCTTTGTTAGAGTTTGAGTTATTAAAAATGCAAAAAAAAGTGGGGGGAGTTTAAATAATGCCCTACCTTACATTAAAATGTTTTCTAAAGTGTTATCTAAGGCTGTGACTTCTATAATCTTGACTTCTATCACCCAATTCAGGGTTTTTTTATAATGATCTTGAGCTACAATGAAATTTGGTTTGGGTTTGTGAGTATGCCACAATTACAAATGTACAAGGGCCCACCAAGGAGAGGGCTGAACCAGCAGTCAGCCCCAAGTAAACACTCCCTCCCCTCTTTGCACAACAATCAACCACCTAATGCAATCAGCTGCAGTTGCTTCCCACCCAGGTAATTAAATAGACAAAAACAACACTTACTCAAACATCCCCCACTCTCCTGCAAGTTATATACTCTCATATCCTTCCACACTGTATGAACAGAAAGAACCAGCACTCACTACACTAGCAGCTCACCACCTGGCTCCTTGACATTTCACCCTATTCAATGGGACTTACTCCCAGGAAAGGGTTTGATGGACTGTAGTCTAATAGTTCAATCCTAACCAGAGTTGAATGGATTGAGAAGGATGTAAATTCACTTTAAGTTGTACTGTGATACTGTAGCTTCAGAAAGTACTACCAGAAGCAATTTAAACCATCTGATTGAAAGTCTAGCTACTGAGGCAGGAGAAGGATTGAGAAGAAATCAGACAATATCTGTGAAGTTGAGATTTGGCACTGGAAATGCAGAAGGACAAGGGATAATACTAAACAGTTGCAGCTGCAATTAATGCTATTAAATAACAGGGGCTATCAATGAATAGGGTGCTAATGATGCCACCACTACTATGGAAGCTCAGAGCACAATGAAATGGGGAAAGAGGTCAAATCAATGGAATTAATCATAGATTGTTTCCCTCAGGGAATTTTGGAATGTAGCTATCTCCCCACCCCCCACAAATCTCTATAGATGGATGACTTTCAAAAATAGTCATCATTGAAAAGCAAATTAATCAGGGTTAATAAAAATGTAGGTTAATGCAATTGCCTCTCTTTAACTTTTGAAGACCTAGATTTTAAAGTAGGCTGCAAGGAAAAAGAATTCGGGTCAGTTCAGGCTAGCCCCTAGTGAAGATCATTTTGCTTCACAATGCCACTTTCATTTAATTTGAAAATGCCTTGTTGGCGAAGGCCTCGCTTTAGAAGAGCAACGATGAAAGTGGATAGAGTTTGAAGTGCTTTTAGGATGTTATTTGTAGTGAGCACCTGCTTTTGAACTTGAGCTGCATTTGAAAATGAATTGATAATGTTGTGTCAGCAAAATATATGGGATGGAAGGTTGTTTAGAAAAAAGTTCAGGGATCATTATAACTGCTGCCACCAGAATCAGGTACCAGTAATAGGTATGGAGAGCCTCTTGTGGCGCAGAGTGGTAAGGCAGCAGATATGCAGTCTGAAAGCTCTGCCCATGAGGCTGGGAGTTCGATCCCAGCAGCCAGCTCCAGGTTGACTCAGCCTTCCATCCTTCCGAGGTGGGTAAAATGAGTACCCAGCTTGCTGGGGGGCGGTAATGACTGGGGAAGGCACTGGCAAACCACCCCATATTGAGTCTGCCATGAAAACGCTAGAGGGCGTCACCCCAAGGGTCAGACATGACTCGGTGCTTGCACAGGGGATACCTTTACCTTTACCTTTAATAGATACAGAGCTGTATCTGTCTTAAGCAATAGCCAGCATGTTGTTGTGGTTAAGAGTGGTGTCCTCTAATCTGGGGGACCAGTTTGGATTCCCCACTCCTCCAAATGCAGCCAGTTGGATGACCTTGGGTTAGTCACACTTCTCAGAGCTTTCTCAGCCTCAACTAAGGTTAACTGTTCTGGGGAGAGGAAGGGAAGGTGATTAAGGGGCTTTCCGCACCGGGATCCTTGTAGCAAATTGTTTGCTGAATGAAAAATCGCCATTTAAAATAGTGGAATTCGTCGTTATGCATACCTGCCTTTGTAGTGGAATCCAGTTGCGTTTCCATCATTTCCCACAGGCTAGAAAGGAAGCGCTATTGCCGAACTTGTCCCGCCCCTGGCCGTCAGGCAGCCAATGGGCAGCCGTTAGCATGCTGCCAAACAACCCCTTTCCCTTTAAGGAAGGTTTAAAAAAAAAAAAAAAAACCACACCGTTGCAACGAATATGCGTTGATTCGTTGCAACGGAGAGACCCATCCAGCTGGCAGGTGTGTTTGAGCTGCTGTTTCATCATTGCCACGCTCCCCCCGAGTGAAAAAAAAAATCCCCCCCCCCCCTCACGGGCGTGATTTTCGGCCGAAAACAGTGTGAAAAATAAAGGGAAAATACATCAGCAAACGGGCTTCTCTGTTGTTTGTGCTTAGTGACTAAACAGCTCTGGGGAGGGACTGCAGCTGGGGAAGCCTCTAAACAGAGGCTCGCTGGTGGGTTGAACTCCGCTCGCTCGGAGAAAAAAAAATGGTGATCGCTTCGCCGGAAGATCAGAGGAGAGAGCCAGGGGGAGGGACTTTGTAGAAACCACAACAATGGTAACGCACAGAACTTTCCCGCTAGTGTTGCAGATTGGTTTCAGGAGTGTAGCGCTTTCCGGAGGGTGAATCCACTTTTGGGGATTTCCCTGAAAGCACTACAAGGAAGCGCTTTTTGCGGATCGGTTTCAGGTGTGTGGCAGATTGTCAACGACGTTGTGCATAACGGCAAATCAGTAGCGTTTTCAATTGGCAACCATTGTGCGATTTTGAAGGCGTGCAGAAAGCCCCTATGACTCCTTCAGGTAGTGAAAAATAGAACATGAAAACCAATGCTGCTTTTATTCAAGTGAAGCAGTTACAGCAGCTCTCCTGGTTGGTTCCTTATGAATGCACCATGTGTGAAGGGACACAGCTCATGTTCCTCTGCAAGCTATGAACTGCATAGGAAACCTGAAATCCTGAGCAACCCCAGCAACACCCATCCTCAAGGTGCAGTACCAAGTCAGTGGTACACCTGGGGGCACCCAACTATTGCTCAGGGACATGGCTCAATTGCATGCCTATCTGGTGAAGTGCAAGGCGAGAGGGGGGAAAGGCCCAGAAACAACACTATCCAGAGTTCCAAGTAAAGTAATCTATATCCCCCTCAAAGCCCACCAGGGAAGGTTGCCTATGTGAGGATGGCAGCCAAAAGAATGCCAAGCTGCCAGACCTCCCAGGGTCCACCTGCAAATTTTTTGATGTGGTAGCAAACAAAAGGATGAGGTGAGAGCTGTGCTTGACCAGACCCACTGTGGACAAGAAATGCCAAGAAAGAAAGAAAGAAAGAAAGAAAGAAAGAAAGAAAGAAAGAAAGAAAGAAAGAAAGAAAGAAAGAAAGAAAGAAAGAAAGAAAGAAAGAAAGAAAGAAAGAAAGAAAGAAAGAAAGAAAGACATTTGAGTACAAAAGGGAGGTTTAAGATCAGAAATATAATACATCATGATTAAAACTCATCATTGAAACACCATTAGCTAAATACCGTTAATCTATTATTCAGTTAAATCAAACAGGAAATTTACTGTCTTACATATAAGCCATGTAATTTAAAGGCAGGTGCACAAAATTTAGCAGTGCATAGAGTTGTTTGATGTTTTCTTGACATGAAGAAGTTTCTTAACTTTATCCTTTGAAGGGAGACTTTGATATTGGTCTAAAATTGGCTGGGTTAACTTGCTTCTTATAGCATTATAGATGGAACAGTGTAGCAAAATGTGTTTACTTGTTTCTAACTGGCCTCAAGTACAGAGACAAAATCTCTGTGAAAAGGGGATTTTTCTGTAGTGGCCTTCCAGGACAGCTGTGGGCAGCGCTGAGTGAAGGCCCTTCTCTGGATCTAATCTTATCTGGAAGCAGGCAGTCTGGGACCTGATCAAGATCCCTTTGCCAACTAATATCCTTAGACCTTTGTTTAAGAATGGACTTAGCTTGATCAGGATACAGGCTGAGTAACTGTTTGGATAACCCCAGCCTCACAGCTTTTTACCAAGGTGGCTGAAAACTGTCACTTATAAGTATTTGGCGCGAGCTTCTCCTAGGGGTCAAGACAGAAGTTTCTGTAGGGATTCAGGGGAATGCAGGAAGATACAAACTATTTCTGCAATGGACTAAAGAATAGGTAAAGGTGGGCAAAGAATGAGTTATAGAAGTCTAGGCTGGAGATGACCATCACATTGGATCACTATAGCAAAGTGATCCTGGAACAAATAGGACACTAGTAGCATCACCTGGAGAAGATGGTAAAATCATCCATAATCATGCCCTTCATCATCCATAATCATGCCCAAGATCCTGGCAGCATGTGAGATCTTTAATTGCATGCCATCCAGACTGGGTAAACATGCTTCCTGATCTGGCCCTTTCCTACCAAATCACAGGACCTCTGTCTTGTCAGCTGGCTTTGCCTGAGCTGACATCTGGTGAATGACTCTCAGGGGGAGTTGGGGTAGCCATCCATCAACAGGTAGAGCTGGGTGTCATCAGCATGTTGATGACATCCCAGCCCAAAGCTCCACACCAGCTGAGCCATAGGGCAGGAAAGGATGTAAAACAAAGTGGGGAAGAGGACCGTGCCCTGTGGGACCCTGTGGGACCTCTACCCTCTGTGTTTGGTTCTGGAGAAAGGAGCACAGCCACTGAAGGGCTGTCCCCTGGTGAGGTGGTGGGCCAAAAACTCATGGCCAGCAATACTGAAAGCTGCCAACAGATTGAGCATCACAAGCGGAGCTGACCTGCCTCAATCCAGCTGGTGATGGAGATAATCCATCAGGGTGACCAACACCATCTCCACCCCATGGCCAAATTGGAAACCTGACTGGAATGGATCAAGAGCCAAAGCTCCCTCCAAGTTTGCTAGGAGCTGATCCGCTGTAGCTCTTTCAACCACCTTCCCCAGAAATGCCAGATGTGAAATGGGATGGTAGCTGGCCAGGATACAGGCCAGGATACAGTAATCAAGCGATTACTTCTTCAGCAACGGGTATGCCATGACCCTTTTTAACCTTCTTGGAACTCCCCAGAAGAAAGGGAGTGATTCTCTCTCTCTCTCTCTCTCTCTCTCTCTCTCTCTCTCTCTCTCTCTCTCTCTCTCTCTCTCTCTCTCTCTCTCTCTCATCAGATATATGAAAACCAACAGTATATTTATCCACAGCAAGTAGCCAGAATTATTCTACAACAAGTCAAAAAAGTTTGAGGACTTGGGGTTCTATATTTCTAGAAGCATAACAGCATATTTACAGGGTCCTAATATCAGTGATTCCTGGGGCATTTGTCCTCATTACTATTTTCTATTTAAATATAATTTCCCATATGCTCTGCATCTGCCCTCTGCTGACTCCAGCCTGGAGAATAACCATATGGAGACCTGGAAATCTCCTTCATAGAAGTGCCAGGAGACATCTTTACGCTCCTTCCAAATGGCAAAAAGGACCATTTGTCAGTTCTTTTTTCACCTCCCTCTGAAATATTTAAATGTAGTGTATGATGTTGTGTAAAACACACATAAAATACCTTCTTTTGTGCCAAACTCCAAAGATGTTTCCTATCAATTGAATCCCGTTGAACAGTGAATTTTTCTTGAAGCCTTGGGATGCCTTCTGGTTATAAATTTCCTCCTTAACCTCTTTCTGAGCTAACAGCTCACACATTTCTTACAGTGCACTTCTCTCCCTGTGCTGAAGCTGTTTAGTTTTTACAATTGCTTGGGGCCATTTTGTTTTAGCCATGAAATGCCAATTCACATTACCAAGTAGTAATTACTAAATCATAAATGTATCACTCTCAGCTTTTGCTATTGAGGGCTCTGAATTCATGTAACAGGAAGCTGCCATCTTGCTCCTTCTTACTCACGTTAGCCTGCCTTTTGTGGCTTCATTTCCCCCACCTAGTCCGGGTCTGTGTCTGACAGACAGGCAATTCCACTCTTCTTTCCAGGTGCTCTAGCCTGAGTAGCTGCAGTGATCCAAGGCTGGAATGGTTTGTTACATTCAGCATATGGCCATGACCAAAAATAGAAGCAGTGTAGATTTGCTCATCGGCATGTTCGTGACCATCAACTGGGATCTACAAGAGAGGCACTGCACTGGGTGCTGCACCTTGAGAAGGTAGGTGAGTGGCTGCCCTTGTGTCAAACTGGAATCTCTTGCACTGCAGACTGATATGGTGACCCTTTGAAACAATCTGTGTTGGCACCTTGAACTGGAAGAAGAGATTGCTTCCAGGGTCACGCCTAGGGTCGTAAATACAAAAAGCCATTGAAAGGGCAGGGGCAGCCATCAGGACCAATTCTGCACTGGAGGCTTCGCAACAGGCTGCAGGTTGGAGTTTGAGCCAAGGCAGCTTGCCCCATGTCTTTCTGCTCCTGCACGGGCAGACACTTCAGGATAAGCTGTTTCACCCAAAGAACAGCAGGAATAGGTGAAATTATTACAAAGCAAAACCAGAATCTCCTGCTTCCCAATGTAATGTTATCCCTTCTCTGTCCTTCAGCTTCATCCCGCTTTGTTAATTCATCAGTGGTTGGGATTGGTCCATGTACACTTTGATGGAATACTTTACAGTTCTGCAGCAATCTTCATCTATGGTCACTAATGCACTATAGAAGGGGTAGGCAAATGCTGGCAGGGGCTCATGGGAATTGTAGTCCATGAACCTGGAGGACCACAGGTTGACAACCCCTGCAATATAGTACACCGATCTCCTGGAATACTGGAGATTCTTGCCTACTTTGAAATAACTCCCTTCTGTTGCTTGTAGCTCTGAATATATATCTCTCCATCACTGAATGTACTTCTTGTATCTGATACCGGTGCTGGCTGACAAAAGCATATTGTAAAAAAGATTATGTAGACTTTAAGGTACCATGAGACTCTTTATCATTTAGGATTAGCTTTGTTCCCTTTCAGATTTCTGCAGGTTTTTCCTTGATATCCTTGATGTTCCTTATCCACCAGATAAACCAGCATAATTGGTTATATACAGCAAAAATTAAAGTATTATTCATTTTTTAAATGCCATTTCAATTCCATTGCCATTTACACTTAGGGATGTTGGGGCCATGCAATAAGCACAAGCAGGCGGGGCCATAAGTCAAGAAAAATGCATTTCAAAGAAACTCTCATCCAGTTTTAGGCTCCTTTTGAAATTTCCTCCTCTAGTGCCTAATGGGAGTAAATTCAGCAATAGCATTAATCAGAAAGACAGCTGGGAAAAGAGCAGTGAGAGAAATCAATTTTTGAACCTGAGATGACAACATAAATGTTCACATTCTTCCTTCAGTGTCTTTGATTAGGAGAAAATAGTTTGAAACGTAGAAGAACATTACAAACTCAATTTCATCCATTTCAAAAAGATCACAGTCGAGGTGGCACAAAGTGAGGCAAAGAGCTTCTAATTATGTCAGATTACAGCCTCCAGAATGTTGAACATGACCTCATTTTGTCTGAAGTTCTTTTTTCTGACTCCGGCTGGGAGTCCAGGAGTAAAGCTGCATTTCAATCACATTTGAACCTTGGATTACTAGGGAAGATGGGAATGGAGGGAAACACATGGCAGTTATTATTGCAAGGTAAGCCATTTATGTAGGTGCCTCACCACATGATTGGGGCAATCTTCTCCACCTCAGCACAAAATATTCTTTTCTGACGGTTGAGCTTACATAGAGAAAATCACACAGACTCCACGCTAAGCTGTTTCACACAAGTGTATTACAACACAAAAGCATTTGTTGAGAATAGTGAGGTAAAGTGACTTCCAGGTAGCTGGTCCTTGGTCCAAGAATGACAGTCACCAAAGAGGTGGATGTTGACAGACAGATCTGGTGAGTAATATTTAGAATTATCTGTAAAACAGCAAGGCTTAACTCTTAGGAGCTAGCGTAGCATAACTCAGAAGGCTGAACTTGGGGGCAAAAGTTAGACACCCTAAGGCAGTGGTTCTCAACCTGGGGGTTGGTACCCCTTTGGGGGATCAAATGGCCCTTTCACAGGGGTGAACAGCTTGGTGGGGGGGGCACCACCACTGTTGCTGCTCCTCCTGCAGGCATCTGTCTGGAGCAGTGGGAAAGTGTGAAATCAGCATGGTGGGACAAGTGCCAGAACTGAAATGAAATAAACTAATACTTTTATTTATAGAATGTCACACTGCCTAACTGCCCCACTACATCTAACCAATAATAGGATCACATTAAAGTCCTATACCTTAATTTCAAAACACACACTTTCTCCATATTCTGAATGGAAGGCACTAGACGAAGTACATAGATGAAATGCAGGTTTATTAATTTCAATTACAAGTGCCCAAATAATTGAAACCCCCTCCACACACAAGAATACATGTTCCCTAATAAGGCTGGAACTGAGAGTGTTTGAACCATCTCATCCTGACTTCAAGCTCATAATAACTACAGACTACAATCTTGCATATCTGGTCTGCACCAAGTATATGCAGAATAATCAATCCCATTCCTTTTAGGAGCACCAACTTCTAATCTGGTGAGCTGGGTTTGATTCCCCACTCACCAAAGGACTTGAAGAGGAAAGCATGTTCAGCTCAGCATCCTTCCTCACACATGCAGTTAGTCTGGACGCCTGAGTTGAGTGTGTAGTGTGCAGGGTTAAGAGTGCAGACTACTAATCTGGCAAGCCGGGTTTGATTCCCTACTCCTCCTCCACAGGCAGCCAGCTGGGTGACCTTGGGCTCACCACAGCACTGATAAAGCTGTTCTGACTGAGCAGTAATATCAGGGCTCTCTCAGCCTCACCTCCCTCACGGGGTGTCTGTTGTGGGGAGACGAAAGGGAAGGCTGTAAGCCGCTTTGAGCCTCCTTCGGGTCGGGAAAAGCGGCATATACGAACCAACTCTTCTTCTCCTGTTCTTCTCCTGTTATTCTCCTGTTCTCCTTCTCCTTCTTCTTCTTCTATTGAACGAGGATGTACAGCACAGATATATTAACCGCTACAACTAGGTTTGCCAACAGAGGCTTAATATATGGGAAAGGGCTGAAGCTTTTAATTAAATAACAGCATGAGATAAATAACATCCTATTTAACTTATATTTAAAGGACAGGACATGCCTCATGGTGCGTATTAGTCTAATAAATAACAACCATGTAACCTGTCCAAATCCTGCCTCACCAACCCCTCTGTATAAGGCCCGTTTATATAACCCAACCTGTCCACATCAGATGTGAGAAGAGCTAAAGAAGGCTTGATGATGTCACCAAGCTGAACTATGAGAATAAAACTGACGTGCTGGCTTTTCAATAAAGGTACGTTTAACCAATTTGCTTGAAGTCTTCTTAATGTGTTAGTATATGAAAGAAATATAGCCAAAATGGGTTCTGGATATTTCACAAGCCTGTTTTCAAAAATAATATCTTTCCTCAGTGGCAGAATCCTATGGTACAAATAATCAACAGTAAATTACAAAATATAAATGCAAATATAGCCATATAATATACAAATGAATATGAAGGAATGCCCACCTCTTTCCGTATTGTACTTATTTTGCATCAGAAAATCTCCCTTTCTCTATACAAAGACAATATAAAATATGTAAAAGTAAAGGTAATGGTATCCCCTGTGCAAACACTGAGTCATGTCTGACCCTTGGGGTGACGCCCTCTAGCGTTTTCATGGCAGACTCAATACGGGGTGGTTTGCCAGTGCCTTCCCCAGTCATTACTGTTTACCCCCCAGCAAGCTGGGTACTCATTTTACTGACCTCGGAAGGATGGAAGGCTGAGTCAACCCTGAGTTGGCTGCTGGGATCGAACTCCCAGCCTAATGGGCAGAGCTTTCAGACTGCATGTCTGCTGCTTTACCACTCTGTGCCACAAGGGGCTCTTATAAAATATGTAGAGAGTGAATAATATCTCATACAATTATCATCAATGACTTAATAAATTATAACCAAAACATTACCCCATAGTATAAATAGGCCATTGGCTCAAAGTTTCATGGAGGAATCTCTAAGGGCTCACAAGGAGCAATGCCCCAATGGTCAGAATCAGGTTCATCTATTTTCAGCTTTGCCGCTAAACGGCAGGTGCATCTGGCATGGCAGCTTAAAGCCACAGTCTCACAAGTAACACAAAAGGTCCCAGGAGTTGTTGAGACCTCTTGGACATAATGTTTCAGAAGCAAAGATATAAAAGCTCTCTCTCTGTAACAAGATTTTATTGTTATCAATTTTTTGATGGGCATCAGTATATATGTGCTTTGTGACAAAAAAGCGTGATTCCTCTGGGGTACGTGATTTAGATTCAAAATGGTTGATTAGCAGAGCTTCACATACCCTGTGTCTATGATGGGAGAAATGCCCAGGGATGCTGACCTTTAAGGGGCTGGAACAAATTCTCACATACAGATGTTGGCAAGGACATACAATCCCAGATATTACTTGCATTTCAGCAATTTCCCTTTCCATTCCGTTCTTGAAGTTCCTTTGTAATAAAGGTAAAGGTAAAGGTATCCCCTGTGCAAGCACTGAGTCATGTCTGACCCTTGGGGTGACGCCCTCTAGCGTTTTCATGGCAGACTCAATACGGGGTGGTTTGCCAGTGCCTTCCCCAGTCATTACCGTTTACCCCCCAGCAAGCTGGGTACTCATTTTACCGACCTCGGAAGGATGGAAGGCTGAGTCAACCTTGAGCCAGCTGCTGGGATTGAACTCCCAGCCTCATGGGCAAAGCTTTCAGACGGCTGCCTTACCACTCTGCGCCACAAGAGGCTCTTTTGTAATAAAACGTCTTAAATGAGTCTTAAAGAAGATTGCTTGCGTATCGGTGGGTGGAAGCCTCCAGTTTCTGGCCTGCACATCCTCACCCACAAACACCCACCCACCCCATTTTGAATCTGTTGGATATCATCCTTGAGAATAACATTTTTGAATAAAATCATGAATTATACTTACAAACGCATGGGGTAGCCATGGGCAATGCCATTGACCCTGCCATAGAGAATTCTTGGCTATGCAATCTGCAGACCAACCCAGTTTACAAATACCTGTTTTGTACACACGTTTTTAGAGGATTAAAAAAAATCCATTCTGACAAAAACAGCATTGATGATGTTGAGGACTGGTTAAACATGCAATACCCTTCTATTAAATCCACCCTTAAGAAGGATGCCATTAAGATTTAACATAAATATTTATATATGTGAAGGGCAAGAATGTATAAATGGTACTTTTTTTGCAAAAACACATATGACCAGTGAAGCTGGATCTGTGCTTGACAAAAGTCACAATTTATGTGTTCACATGTCATTCATAAATTATACTGTTGGCATTCAATTTTGTACTCAGGATGGAATAAGTTCCTGAGCATGAAGCAATCCTGTGTCGGAAATCTTCACACTGGCATTTGAAATATATCACCATTTTATGATTACAGGGTGTTTGTGCCAAACAATAGTTGTTCTTTTGTACTGTGTATCCCTCTCATCCTATTTCTTTATTCCTTTTATGGAAAGAATACTGTGAAGGGATTTGCCACAGTAATTCATCCCACCCTTATGTCTAGTTATGGGAATTGTAACAATGCTTTCATTCACGCTGGCAGAGAAAATGTTCTTCTAAGTTCTAAGTTCCTGTTTGGAAGGGAAATGATTGACAGCTCTCCTTTGTGTATACTTCGTCTACCTCATAGCTGCAGCCAGCACTAGCTAGGCAGTGAGGCTTCCTGCCGTAAATGCATCGTATCAAATTATTTTGACTCTCTAAGAACTTTTTTTTACTAAGCTTTTCTTGCCTGTTAAAATACCAGTGGGAATTTTTTCAGTTAAAAAAGCAACCCAATTTAAACTTAGCTGATGGCAATGCCACTTTGTACGGTGCATTATTCCAAAGTTCTTCAGCCTCCTGAAGAATAATGTAGAGGCTGAGAAACATGTTGCCATTCAAAAGTAATGTCAGTCCAGGGAAATATTTTACCATTTTTGATTGTTGGCATTATTCAATAGGTTTATGCCTGTACTTATCAGAATGGATTGCTTGGGGGCTATAAAGGAATTTATTTGTTTGCACTTAATGTAAATTGAGGATACAACCCACCATCCCTTGCTTTGGAAGGAGAATTAATGAAATCAAATAAAACCATTCCACAGTGCCAATGGGATAATTGCACAGCACTAGCTTTATATGTAACACGGAAATTGTATCTGAGTTTGCTGCATCAAATATCTAAGCTGTGATTGTTTTACATCTATAATTACAGCAATTTAGGATCTTTCCCACCTTTGCTACGGGACAGCTATGCCTAAGTCTTGCCATCATTATTATATTTAAAAGAACAGACTGAAGCCCCCACAGACATGTAACTGCATAATTCAGCAAAAGTAATTTTGAAATCATAGGAATATCTCCACCAAGACCAAACCTGATCAGATCAGGACCAGTCATTGTAGCAGTCTTATTTACAAATCTGAAATAATGCACTCCTCATGCACAGTTTTGGGTGGTTGTTCTTTAAAATGCTTTTCATTTTCCTCTTTGAAGACAGCTGGAATACTCACCTGCTCATAGTTTTGAAGCAAAACACAGAAGATGCTGCCATTTTGACACCAGGACACCAGCAATCTTCATGGAGATGGAGCAGAGTTCCGAGAACCGCTATGTTGGAGACTGCCTTTAGAGACAGAACTCCACTCCATTTTGGATTATGATGCACAAGAAATAGCCAGCAAGAGGTGAGGGCAGGGCAGAGTAGTTAGAACAGGAGAGCACAGTGAATGGCAGTGGCACAATAGCACGTGCTTTCACATTTCTTGGTGTTCAATATTGTCCATTGGTTGTGCAGAATTTTTTTAAATGTTGCTTTGGGGGCAGCTGTCACCACACCACAAATATGCAGTGGATAACAAAGGAAGAGGAGGATAAACAATAGGAAGCAAGCCATCCTCACCCAAAAGCAATCACTCTTACATTAGAGAAGGGTTTAGGGATGCCATTTAGCAGCATCAAACAACCTGAGAAAGTAGCTAAAGGGAAATAATTACCTTACATTATGATGGGGGTAAAAACGAAGAGGATTTCTTGAATTTTTCTTTTTAATGTATAGGTGGGAGGATTAATTATGAGCCATAATTCTGTTTGCTTTGGATTCCATGGGAAGAAAAAATATTGTCAGATCTTTCAGAATAGAATTTGAGAGCTTAACTCGGAAGCTGCATTTAAATCCACACAATCCAACATGGAGAAAAACAAATGGGAAAAGAAGTTAGGAGCCTTGGTTCAATACTCCAGAGGGCAATTCTTATCCCAGCCTCCATTGCTGCTCCCCCATTCTCTCATGAGAAAGAACAGAAAGTTTGTCCTAAAACTAGTTATAGGATACATTTTCTTCTCCTTCTCCTCTTTCTTCTCTGTTTTTTGGCAAAGTCTCCTGTGACTGCAGTGATTTCTCTCTTACACAAAGAAAACTGCAGCGAGGGCTCTGTCTCATACCAGGGCAAGTCTAAGAATCTTTTAACTATGCTAGGATTTGAATCCAGGGCTGATTCTGCATTTACTTTTTTTTCCATTGTCAATCCTGCTGAATTTATTTATTTATTTATCTTTACATTTCTATCCCTCTGCTCCCACAAGGGCTTGCGGCGGATCACAATAAAACCCCAATACATAAAATCCCAATGCTTAAAACCCCCAATTAAACTTATCAAAAACCAATAGTTAATCTACATAGAACAATCCAAGCATGACGATAAAAACGGGGGGAAAACAATCCCCTTTCTACCAACACTAACCTCGGGATAGATGGGGGCTGATGACCTCAGTCTGCCTAGTGGCCCCGCTAGATTTTAATAAGTGGGGTAAGGCAGGGGGGGCCCAGATGTACTCTTGCATCGTAGACCTGGTGGAAGAGCTCCGTCTTACAGATCGATTTGAACCCAGAATTCAGATCGATTTGAACCCAGGTCTTTCTTCTTCCTCCTGCCCCCCAAATTGAAACAAAGCCTTCTGCACTTGATTGGGGAATCTCAGAGCAGGGAGGGGGAGTGGTGGTCACAAAGCTGAACTACCTTTCCTGAACTGATGTGGGGGGAAGGTATTGGGTGCAGCTGGCACTAGTGCTTTATTTCTTCTCTTTTGACTCCCAAGCCAACAGCAGCCTCTCAGAAAATGAGGCAAATCTCTGGTGAGAGAATTCTGGGCTTCTGGAGCTCAGTCACTTTAAAATGGGGAGGGAAGCCTTGCAACCGGGAACCAGGAAGTCTTTGAACTGATGCCCTGGCCAATCAGGGAAGACTGCTTTGCTATATCAGTATTGCAGGCATGGAGCAGTAAGTTAACTGGTGGCAGTTTTTCAAATATCGAGGCTTATATCCACTCCTGGATATTGCAGGGGAAAGGTAGGGTCACCGTGGATCAATCATGCATGTTGCAGAAGGAAAATTTAAAGCACCCCCAATCAAAATGGAAATCGAATTCAGTGTAGATGGGGGGATTTATTCAGGCTGGGAGCAGACTAGACCCAGCATTCTCTCCCTCCCTTCTTCCCTGCAGTTCAACTCAGCATGTCTTCCTGTTTCCTGAAGCTTGTGGCTCTTCTAAAGCAACATTATCCAAAAAGTTTGCAATCTAAATTAATTTTTTAAAAATGAATCGCCTGTACCTGAGGCATATCGCTTTCTTGGCTCCACCCTCGGTACACTGCCAATAAAATTGCTTACATCGCCCGTGACTTAGAGGTCATAGTTGGTCTAGTATCTCAGTCTGGGCCTGCCTGGATGACTGTCAATTGGTGAGACCTGATGAAGTATACAGGCTGTTTAGAAGTGTGTGGGCCATTACATTCTTAGGCAGTGAGCACTCTTAGGTATTCCCCTTGAAGGAGCAAGTTCATAGTTTGGGGATGCTGCTGGATCCTTAGTATATGGTTGCAGGCACAGGACTTTTCTGTGTCATATAACACTTTGTCAACTTGGGCTGATATGCTGAAGAGCATCATCTGGCTACGTTAATCCATGTTTTGATCATATTTAGGTTAGATTAATGTAACATATATTTCTCTTAGATCCTTCCTTTATGGAGATATAAAGAAAAAGGTATATTCCCACAAGGAATGGGATAGAGACTTACTTAAAAAATGAAATCTAGAAAATCAGAGAACCTGATAATCCTATTGTTAACCTATGCCAGCATGATATATACATATTTTGGTGTATTGTGATGCTACCACTGACACCACCAGTAATGGCAGGACCCTTCCTAAAAAATTCTCATTATTAAAGGCATGTGTGGAAGAAAATAAACTAACACTGCTATGCAGGGGGAGTGCAAACAGACAGAAGAATCATGGCCAAACTAATCCGAATGCTTGTGCCAAGAAAATTAGGAGTAAATTGAGCATGAAGAAAGCCCCCGGGACAAGATTTCAATTCAGATTTTGGTTTGAGGCCTGGCCTAGGGGCTGGTTCTTTTAGAAGGACTTGCTTCCTTATGCCTCTGCCTGATTTATTTATATAGAACCAAATGGAGGCAATATTATGGTACAGATGAAGTGCATATTACTGTATCCTATTTATTTTCCAGAAATCCTTTTCCAGGTTAACTGCGGAGTACTTTTATATAAGAGCAATACAGAGCAAACAGCAGCAGATTTGGGGCCTCAGGCAGAGCCTCTTGTGGGGCAGAGTGGTAAGTGGCAGAAATGCTGTCTGAAGCTGTCTGCCCATGAGGCTGGGAGTTCAATCCCAGCAGCCATCTCAAGGTTGACTCACCTTCCATCCTTCCGAGGTTGGTAAGATGAGTACCCAGTTTGCTGGGGAGGGGGCGGGGGTAAAACGGTAATGACAGGGGAAGGTACTAGCAAACCACCCCGTATTGAGTCTGCCATGAAAACGGTAGAGGGCATCACCCCAAGAGTCAGACATGACCTGGTGCTTGCACAGGGGATACCTTTACCTTTACCTTAATGGCAAGTCCTAAGCTTTCCCAATATCTGAGAGAATTATACTTTGCTAATACAACCTAAAATGACAATGGGCTTTTGTTTCTCCTTTTCTTTTACTGAGTAAGATTGTGGCTTAATAGTATAGCATGTGCTTTGCGTCCAAAGCGGCCCAGGCTCAATTCCCAGCATCTCCTATTATAAGGATC
The DNA here is from genome assembly GCF_049243985.1 of Paroedura picta. Classification (NCBI taxonomy): domain Eukaryota; kingdom Metazoa; phylum Chordata; class Lepidosauria; order Squamata; family Gekkonidae; genus Paroedura; species Paroedura picta. Next base: position 33,542,727 of record NC_135379.1, read on the forward strand.
TGGTTGCCATGATGCAAAAGACCCCACCTGAAATCTTGTAGTGCCTCTGACATACAGAGGAGACAAGACTGACCTCAATAAACCAATGATTGGATTCCATATACATGTGTCAGTATCATCAGGTTAGTGAATTGTAATGTGTGAATCCTTCCTGGAAATGCTGTTGCTTCCTAGTCAGTTATAGTTCCCAATTTTCCCTGATACCATTAGTCTTCTGTGGTAAGTCCTATTTAAATATCTGTGTCTTAAGTAGTGACCTTAATGTTTACACAAGAGTGCAGGGTCAAGTGTCGAAGTCAGCCTTGTTTTATATAGTTGCTTAAAGGAAGATTGATCGTATGGTAAACCACTGGAATTTATACAAGACTGGATAAAGTAAAGATCAACACTTGCCTCTTGCGACTTTTACCAATGAATGTGATTACAGCAGAGACTGGCACCAATTACATCTTATTTGCTTCTATACATTTAAGACACTGCTTCTTGAGAGGAAACAATGCAATCCTGTTTACTGTATCCTAGTTTATCCTATGAAATAAAATAGTTGATATGTATGATGTGGAACGTTAACTAGCGCTGCTAAGAGCAAAAAAGATACAGAAGATCCATAAGAACATTTCCTTGCACTTAAATTGTTCCTTAAAAACATCCACTAGTTCCTTAAAAACATCCACTAATTTGAGTGTGGAACGGTGCTTACCTTATGTCCTCCCCTAGTATTTTCCTGTTCTATATTTCTCTGTCCTGATACACACATAAGCACTGATATTAGCCCTTGTCCTCAAGGAAGGCTTAACTTTCCCTATCAGATGAAAAGCTTTTCCCATGGTTGTTTTGAAATGAAGATGGAAATGACTGGAGAACTGATTACCAGTCTCTTGTGTGGTGGGTCTCTGTGCAAGAAGGGATGTTGGAGAGAGTCTGGTCTGTGTATCACACTCCCCAGCATTGGGGCCTCCATAAGAGGCAGTACATATATGAGTGGGGTTAACCTGGCTGAGGAGGCAAGGGGCTCATTTGCCAGGCAGCTTAGGGTCAGTCAAATGAGGTTGCCACCCCTTGGCCCCCCACACAGGCCACTTCCCCTAGTGGGTGATTCCAGTTGGGCCCATTATGCACAGCCGCCGAAACGGCGATTTCGGGTCACATGGAAAACGCAGAGGGGGAAGACGTGACGCACACCGGTTATGCACGGGGTGGGGCGCGGCGGCAGCAAAACCCAGAGTAACCGATTATGCATGCGGCGATCCGGGCGCCGCTTCTGGTTGCGCCCTGGTCACCCGGAAGCTGCGCTTTCTTCCGCGTTTCACTGACGCGGCTTTTTCGGCGGCATGCACCAAAGCTGCGGCCGGTTGCAGTCGGCTCCGTGCGTTATCGGTGATTTTAGTTGCCGCCATTCCACCCCGAATGTGCGTTATTTCCCCCGTGCATAATGGGTCTTGGCAAGGGGATCCTCATTCCTGACTGGTAACTGGTGTGGTTTCCCCAGAGTGCCTCTGGAGTCTGGGGTCTGCAGTCAATTCCTAAATTAAGATGGAGAAAGAGAATAATACCAAAAGCAAGTATACATTAAAGTTGCTTTTTGTCTTTCATTTGTACTGACATTGCAGAAGGAAGCATTTAAGCTTATATGGAACAGGAAACAGGCTAATAGATGTTAATAGAAATACAAACAATGTTAATATTACAATTGAATAGCAGGATAGTAACTGCATGTATTTGGGTTTTGGTCTGAATGACCGTGAATAAATATTGATTGATTGATAGTAAAGAGGAGCCATAAAATATTTTGTTTTTAAAGGGTTATTGTTTCATGCTTGAGTACAGTGATAATGGGTCAACCATGGGGTGATCTATGCTCAGATTATTTTATTCCACTGTATACTGTATGAGGCAGAAAGAGATGAACTGATAATGCCTTTCCTATCATGCTTTAAACCCGTGGAGGATGCAGAGAGATGCCTGCTAAGATTCTTATTTGAGGACAAAGTCAGTCTCAAATAATGTTATGAAATTCTGCTTTTTAGCATCTAGAAAACAGAAAGCTTTACTCAGACATAATGAGTCATTTTAATGTTGCTGTAGTTTTATATTTTCCCACTGATGTTGTCCTATTTATCTTATGTAATGATCTGATGCATTTTGTTTGCTAGGTTTTGACCATATTAATAAATCTGATCTGTTGCTCAGATTTTTGAAAAAGTTATAAACAGATGCAGTGTTATAAATAGATTCAATGGTGCTCTCATTTCATCAATGCTAGGGGAGGAACATGACTCCCTGCCTTGCAGCTTTCCCCCCAATATAGATTGCCATCTCAGTGCTGATATTTGCTCTGTGGAAGGAAACACACACAGTTACCTGACTGCCTGACTCACTGACTGATGAGAAGAAAGGCTCAATGACAAATGATAGTAAGCTAGGGTAGCACAGTGGGTAGTGTTCTGACATCACTTGGAATCTATTATGATAAGACGAACAGGATAACACACAATCAATTCAGAAGCTTTTGCCTATGAAAGCTTTGGCTCAGCATTGGGTGTCTAAGAAAGTCAACAGAGCTGGGGATCCAGCGGTAGGGATGGCCACAAACCAGGAAAATGAGGTTCAGTTCATGGTTTATGACATACTGAGTTTGCGAACCACAAACTATCACAAATATTTTGCTCTGAAATAAACCAGTTCAGTTAATGAGGTTTATTATGCATTAGAACAGCCTCTGATATGCTAGAGACACCAGAATCACAGGGGATCTCCAGGACTGATTCCAGGGTGGAAAAGGCTGAGCTGATGTCTATAGGGTAGTGGGGCTAATGCATTTATAGGGCCCATGTTACAGTGCCACAAATAAGGTTCCCCTAGGAAAATGCTGTCTGGGGAAATTAAAGATGCAGTTTCAGGAGGTTCAGGAATGTATAGAATGGACCCTGTGCCAGCTAGAGGCATCAAACTTGCAAAAGAGCTCCGCCTGATACTCCTCTACATGTCCTCCTAATGTGCAGATTTTATTTAAGGGGTCTGTGTTATGGATCCCCAAAGAAAATGATCCAAAAAAGTGCTTTGGGCCAAAATGTCAGTGACAAGTTCAAAAGCGCAAGCTAGTGGTGTTTCCAAGGCATGAGACATCCAGCACCTTCCCATTTTGCTTTAAAGTTTTGTGTGTGTTTTTTTTTTAGGTTTGGTAAACATTTTGTTTGAGCAGAGACAATCTGTCTGGAATTGTATCTGTTCATGAACCACTACAAACTACCACAAACTGCTTGAAAGTTCATGGTAAGTTCATGTTGGTTGACCGGCCAAAATTCGTAATGAACCATGAGCCAATTCATGCCCAACCCTATCTAAGGAGCATAACATAGTCCCATTGTTTTCTTCCTAGGGTGTCTAATAACTAAATCACAAAATGTTTTGTGCTCCAACCTTATAGCAAGATTGTAATTAAAGTACGCATTCTTTGCTGTTAAGGAAATCTCCTCCCCATATTTCCATGAAATGTTTTAATATCTGAAGAAATGACTTTCTTCATGTCATTCCACTAAATCTTTTAATGAATTGCAGTTGTATTATAATTCAATTATTTTAAAATCCGACGGCCTTTGGTAAACAACTCTGTAGCAGCAGTGGAGAAATGACACAGCCAGTTAGTTTGTAAATGTTTCCTCATGAAGCACTTCATTTAGACCACAAGACGCCATCTCAAACCGCAAACAGTTTCTGGAAGCAAATGCAAGTGAGTAGCGTAAGAACTCTCCCCCAAAATGATCGCTGGTCTTCTTGTTTTCACTATGTTGACTGCCATGCCAGTGTCTAACTATTGTTTTCTGTATGGAGAGTAGACCAGAAAGCTTTGGGAGAAATATTGATCATAACAATATGTATTTCCAAAATTTAAGAAGGCCAAGGTCGTAAGGCTTCAGCTGCAAATGATAATTGTAATTTGAAAGGAAACTAATTTTGCCTAACATATATGATCAAAAGGGATCAAAAGGGATGAGTTTTATTCAACTCATACTGATTCCAAGATAGAACTTGTCATGAGCGCCTGAAGCTGCCTTACACTAAGTTTGGCTCAGTATCTTTCCTGTGACTTGCTCTCATATGAAGTGGTTACAGTGTTGTGCTTATCCTAATTGTCCTCTCTCTGTCTAACCTAGGCCTATTCTGCACACAACAGATAATGCATTTTCAATGCACTTTAGAAGTGGATTTTCCTGTTCTGCACAGGAAAATCCAGCTGCCAAAGCACATTGAAAGTGCATTATGCTATGTGTGCAGACTAGGCCCTAGTGAACTCCAATAGAGTGCCTTGGTACCCCCTGGTGTGCTTCCTAGTGTGCAGTGGCAGTTTGGCTTTTCTTCCTCTCACTGGAGCAAGAAGTGCTTCCAAAGACCCCAGGATCTTTTGCAGACCTTTGGAACTGCAAGGAGTGCCCATCCAGAAATATAGTTGCCACCATTGGGCTCCTCTGTAGTTGGTCTCCTGATGCACGGTTTTTATCAAAAGGTCTGTCAAGCTGGGGGAAGTGGGAATTTTCGCCGTCAAGGGGTGGGTTTTATATAGGAGATTTTATGATTGTTTTACAGGGATTTCAATGTTGGGGTGATTACTGTTACCCACCATGAGCCACTGCGTGGGAGTAGCAGGATATAAATGGAAATATAAAGAAATAAATCACAGACGTGGCCTTGGATTGGGACCTCCAAACATTTTGTAATTGCCTACCACTGCAGCCAAGTCTCCACTAGCTTAGCAGGTCTGGAGAGCTGTGGCCCAACCTAACTCACAGAGCCATGCGAATAAAAGGGAAGGTAGAACAATGTACACCATGCTGCTCTCCTTGGGGTTCTAGAGACTGAACATGGGATCTTTAGCATGCAAATCATATTATCTTCCACTGTGCCTCATCCCTTCCCATACTGGATCTGTGTTGAATGATGGGAAAGGGAATTGCTATGGGAAGAGGTGAGATGGAATGAACATTCCTGTTTTCAGATCTGCAAACCTAGCAGCAAGTCAATGTCATGATGGCACCCGGTCTTTTTGCAGCAGCATTTCGTCTTCATGCTAAATGGGAGTGTCAACCCATTTATCTGAGATCAGAAGATTCCTTCTCACTTTAATTTCAAAGCTTAAAAAAAGATTAATGGGAAATGTCACCGTGATGCATAACATGGTACGAATCCAATAATTTCATTTTAATCAGTTACACATTATTGGTAACACTGAATCATAATTTTACTTCTTTGTTCAAGGGCACTCTGACCTTAAGCAGCCTGAGAAAGTGAATCGACATTTCAGCCTGCTAGTCTCATAATTTTCAGGTTCTATAACGCTCTACTTTTTACAAAAAAATATTAACGATGTTCCTCTAAACCAGGGGTAGTCAAACTGCGGCCCTCCAGATGTCCATGGACTACAATTCCCAGAAGCCCCTGCCAGCGAATGCTGGCAGGGGCTTCTGGGAATTGTAGTCCATGGACATCTGGAGGGCCGCAGTTTGACTACCCCTGCTCTAAACAGATAAGCTTATGCAGCCGAAGCAAGCAAAATAAATAAACCCCCCTCCAGTATGGATTCACACCAGTCCGTCATACTGCAGGAGTCTTGGAGGAAGCAGAGGCGACTGCAGTTTACCAAAGGTGGGTTCTTTGGCTTTATGCTCACAATCCAATCCAATATTTCAAGGAAAGCAATTTTATTTTTGACAGCTTAATGTGAAGTTTTAATTTGTTCTGGATAATGTGAAAAATGATGAATCATGTTTACAAAGAGATAATTTACACAGCACAATTAATTCTGTGCAACACCATATTTGTGTTCATAGATTAAAAATATTACAACTTCTTAAGGTTTCAGTAGCATCACAGAAGACACATGCGTACAGACATCTTATTGGAATTCTTCACAGCTGTTATTTATAGATCAATTATTTAAAAAAATATATGAAAGAAATCCAAACAATCCCTCTGTTTTCAAAATTGGTGCTCCGAAATGTTTGGTATGAAGGTTAAACAGATTGAAAAATGGTATATTTCCCATTTAGAATTCCTTGGCTGCTGATTGTCCATCCCTCAGTCTGTTCACATGTCACTTAAGTTCAATTCAGTTATAACAGAGAAATCAGAACTTTTTTGATGGCAGAAACCTGGGGCCTTTTCGCACGGGGATCTTTGTTGCAAATTGTTTGCGGAATGAAAAATCGCCATTTAAAATAGTGGAATTCGTCGTTATGCATACCTGCCTTTGTAGTGGAATCAGTTGCGTATTTTAGCGTTTCCCACAGGCTTCCGGTCTCGGCAGAAATCGCTAGAAAGGAAGCGCTATTGCCAAGCTCGTCCCGCCCCTGGCCGTCAAGCAGCCAATGGGCAGCCGTTAGCATGCTCCCAAACAGCCCCTTTCCCTTTAAGAAAGGTTTTTTTTAAAAAAAAACAGACCCATAGCAACGAATCTAGGTAGATTCGTTGCAACGGAGAGACCCATCCAGCTGCCTAATGTGAGCTGTCGTTTGATCGTATGATCGTTGGCACGCTGCCTCGAGTGATAAAAAAAAAAATCCCCCCCCCCCCTCTCACGGGCCCGATTTTTGGCTGAATTAATGTGTGAAAAATAAAGGGACTTTATTTCAGCAAACGGGCTTTTATGTGGTTTGTGCTTAGTAACTAAAGGTAAAGGACTGAAGCCAGGGAAGCCTCTAAACAGAAAGAGGCTCGCTGGTGCGTTTATCCCCACTCGCTCGGAGAAAAAAAAATGGCGATCGCTTCGCCGGAAGTTTGGAGGACAGGCTCAGGAGGAGGGACTTTGAAGAACCCGCAACAATGGTAACGCACAGGTCTTTAGCGCTAGTGTTGCAGATTGGTTACAGGAGTGTATCGCTATCCGGAGGGTGAATCCACTTTTCTGGATTCCCCTAAAAGCGCTACAACGAAGCGCTTTTTGCGGGTCGGTTTCAGGAGTGTTGCAGATTGTCTACGACGTCGTGCGTTATGCCAAATTAGTAGCGTTTTCAATTAGCAACCATTGTGCTATTTTGAAGCCGTGCGAAATGGCCCCTGGTTAACGCTTGGGCTTATAAGCTCCACTTTTCTTTCCTTAGTAACTGGAATTCGTCTGAAGAAGCAAGCAGTGACCCTGCCACAAACTGTGTTAGTCTTTAAGGAATACTTCAGCAGCAGCATCCCAATGCCTATGCTTCTCAGCAACTGGCTGTGTAAATTGGAGATCAGCTGTAATTCTGGCAGATCTGTAAGCCCCACCTGGAACTGGGCAATTTAACTAATTGAGACCTTGCTAGTCAGCCCTTAGGTAACTGAACCCTTAGTTCTGACTGCTGGGCCTCCACCAAAAGATCATCTCTGTGACATGTTTACACACAGAGATTACAATCTTATCATGCCAGGAAGTGCATGAGACCAGCAATTAACTGCAAGTTCTGGTTGGCAATGATGATCGAGTTGGGCCCTAGAGTGAGCAATCCAGAGAAATACCAGAATAATTTGAGAGAGCCTTTTATTTGTTTGTTTGTTTATACTTTAATTTATACCCCACCACTCTCGACAATGTCATCTTGTGGCGGCTAACAACATAATAAAAAATACACAATATAAACCATAAAACCCCCATTAAAACATTTAAACATTTGGCACTAGGGTTGCAGACAGGCCTGGAAAAAAATACCGTGATCCTTTAACAGAGGCGTAAAAAATGCTTTTCATGGCATAGAAGTAAATAGTATCATCATCTAGTAAATAACACTGGTTCTACCTCTGTTAGAGGGGTAAAACATGTTTCCCCTCTAAGCACATGGAAATCATCTTGCTTTTCTATTTTCTAAGGCATCTTCTCTTCTGGAAGAAGATTCTAACATCTGGTAAGGTTTTTCAGATGCTTTCCAAGTTCATATTACTCCTAGACTTATTGCCTGTTCCTCAGACCTCTGCTGGAGCTGTTCCCCTGAGGTCTTCTTCCAGTTCTGGAAGCCTGTAGACATCCTGAATTCTCCAACACCAATTGTGCATCAGTCTCTCATCTCACAGTTTTCACAGTCTGTGACATATTTCACAACCAGGGCTTCACTGAGATGAAAAGAGAAATTGCAAGACCTCCCTGTGCAGGGCTATCTAATGACTTTCAGCCAGATTGTTAAGAGATGGCATATTGGCACAACTGAAGTTGGAATACAACAGCCACAGTTCAACTGACTACACTTCTTTTGATTCTCACCAAATGCAATTTTTGCTGACATGATTGCCCTTTGTCCTAAAGTTTTCTTGGCAGGCAGATACTACTAATGTGAAACACTTCAGAACCCAGCAGATAAAATAATAGGGCAGATCATTCCAGCAAGCTTTATATCGACTGTTGAACAAGTGAGAGTTTTAAGATTCCGTCCACTTCTTAACCTTTTCAAGCTGCCAGCATTTCTTACAGGGATCCTCCTGCTCAAAAGAACCAGTCTGGACAATGCTGCCTTCCTGCCAGCTTCACACTTCATAATTAACTTTGACTAGACTCATTTTAGTATGAGAATATCCATTTTATTTCTGCCACTGCTGTGTTCATTTTAAAACTCCTCAATCTTCCAGGCAATAACCTTTTAATCTACATGCTACAATAATTTTCTTAAGAGTTTCGAGGTTTTCCATTCTTCTGTCTTCATATGGGATGAATGGCAGTATGCCCTGATGGAAAAAAGCCTAAATTCAGGTGGGTTTGAAGCAACAGAATAAAGTTTGAGTCCATTGGCATCTTTGAGACCTGCAAAGCTTAATTCTATTTATAAGATTTTGCGTGTGTATCAGCTTCTTAAGCAATTCCTTAATGAATGTGAAGTAAAAGGCGAAAGATTTATGTGATCTGAAGTCAAATCAGGATTATTATTCTCCTTTTGATGATGTTACTATATTTGAATTTTGTACTGCTTAAGCATGCCTATAACCATTGTTAATATACTCTACAACCAAAGAACCTCTGCATAATAGAGCCCCATTACTTCTAGAAAATCAACCCTACAGAACTTCCATCAAATGCCCAGATCTTTATCAAATCTCTGGGAAACTGAAATTCCATAACTAAGACATGGTTATCCAAAGCCCCTCCCCACTCTATCACATGAACACTTGCGTTGGTAATATTTTCAAGAGAGTGCTAGTGATCAGTTGTAAAGATTTCTAAAGAAGAGCACACAAGGGAACATTTAAAATGACCAGACAGTGGGCACCACCTGGATGGTGAGAGCAGGGGCAATGAGTCCAGAAACATCAGTATGCTCAGGTGTCTGAGTCTGCCAAGGCATCATCGCTGGGCCACCAGGTCACCCTGGCTCTGGTGACTTGATTTATAATCATGCTCAATGGCACACAAGCCCACAGGGATCTGAAGGCAAGAGGTGAATCCTCCTTGCATGCATAGCAATGTGGTGAAAAGGGGTGGGTGGATGCTGGCCCAAATGCCCAATGGCCAACCCCAGTCTGTGGTTTCTGGGTTGTGAATTTTGCCCACCAGTTATGGTATTGTGACACAGGATCATTTCATGACCTGGGAGATTTCCTGAGAGAGGGACGCCTCCTTTTGGTTTGCAGTTGAACGATTCCAGAGACAGTTGGCATGTTTGCAAAGGGTGGGTGGCCTCTCCCTCCCAGTCATATCAGTATGGCTCCTTTGCAGCAAAGGTCTGAGTCTTGCCAAGGAATACCTGCCACATTCCCAAGTTCGATGTCCCTCATGTTGGCATTACACAGTTTGGGTTGTGCTATTGGGGGGCAATGTCATGGCCACAGGTGTGGCAGCAGGTGTGGCATCCCCATGCATGGGGACCCCTACCTCAGTGGTGGTGGCATGGACTGTCACATTGTATATTGAGAGTTGGTGGGAGTGCAAGGGGGGAATGCCCTCCACGCTCTGTGGTGGGTTTGGTAGTGTGGGGTAGATCCATTTGGGCCAGCATGCTGGCCTTTCCATTTGAATTGGACCTCCATAAAGGGCTGAGGGAAAGCACAGTTAGGTGACCCTCATCTCATGGAGGGGGTGGGGGGGGGCTTTGGGGGCTGATGCACATTTCTGGGTGGCTGAGGAACCTGGAGGCCCACGTCTTTTGGGGTCCCAGCCAGTTGCTACCACCGTAGGTTGCAGCAGACCATTTGGGGGCTCAGGGATCAAGGCGAGCTCACTGGGGGATCCCTGGGGCAGTGGCCTGCTGATGGTATGGGCTGCCCTACAGTCATGGACCATGAGAGGGCTAGATCCTTTCCTATGTTGTGCCACGCTCTGTACCAAATAAAAGCTGTGGCCAAGTTAATGCCAAAAAGAGATGGGGTAGCCAGTGTCCTTCTTGGGTATAGGTAATGTCTCCCTGCAAGACTATTTAACACAATAAGCTGTGTCGTGTTCCAATGTCTTTCACATTTTATTGCAACTGAGCATTAAAAACTGAATTTGGTAGTCTTCTGAGTTTAAAGCAGCCAGGTGATGTCCTAAAAATCCCAGTCTGGCCATGAGTTGAGGAGATCTGGGACAAGTTTGGGTTTTATGTATATAACAACAACAACAACAACAACAACAACAACAACAACAACAACAACAACAACAATAATATTGTAAATGTTAATTTTGGAAACATTACTATTTCAAGTCCTGTTCTTAAACTTCAGTAACAATCTATTTGTAGTTTATAACTTTTGTTGGGAAATCTGATCTGTAAAAAAATTTCTGAAACTTCTTAAAGTAGCACATGGCTCTGGATATGGAAGAGGTTATGCTTGGAACACTTTAATCTGTGGGATTCTTGCTGTTTTATGTAAACAGTTTAAAATCATATAGGTGAGGAGAACCTATGGATCAGGGCTAGAGCACAGATTTTCCATGCAGAAGGTCCTAGATCTGACTCCAGTCTTTCCAAGATCTCAGGGAGCTGACATTTGGAAATTCTTTCTTTGTCTGAGAACCACAGCCAATAGACAACATTAAGCTGGGTAGATCAATTGTCTATGCCAGTATAAGGCAGTTTCATCCACTCAAAGTTGGAGTTCTTTTAATTACATTAAAACTTCTGAGTGTTTTGAACAAAGAGGCTTGAAAACAACTTCAAATACTGCAAGCCATCAAAAATATCTCCACAGATCATTATTTTAAACTGGTTTCTTTTTTCAAGTACTGAGCAGGAACTTATGTTGATCAATTAAGTGGGCTGTGAAGAAACAAAACATAATGGAAACCATTTTCACAGGAATCTTCTACATAAACTCAGCCATTTCTCCGCTCATTGATTTCCTATATGAACCACACCTAAATGTATTTTCCTTGCTTTATGTAGAACAGAGTCTTATTGTTGTTTTTGAGGGGTCTATGAGGACTTGTAGATGCAGGTACATCCCATATTCTTGGCTGCTGTACATTTCTATCTTACATGTTTCCCATAAGGACTTATGAAAAGGGGATAATGTTTTACATGTGGTGGATGAGTAAATGAGCAAGACAATTCTGGCAGGATATTCTTAAAGAAATCTCAAAAATCATTAAGGACACTATAGCATCATGCACATAAGTCTATATTTTAGAACTTTTGGACAAGGAAAAACATATGGATAAATATTTAGAGACTTGACAATGGCTGTGAGTATTATGTGAGCAAAAACTGGAAACTAAAGGAGGTACCCATTATAATTGACTGGCAAATGATCTTGCCCAGATGGCAGAACTGACTACATGGAAGATAAACCAATATTGGACTTTAAGACAAAGAGGAACTTTGGATACAGTATGACCGATTCCACACAAGGAATTTCCCCCTGCACAGCCTTTCACTGCTTGCGGGTTTTAGTGCTGTTTCCTCATGACGTCTGGAGCAATTCGTAGCTCTCCAGCAGGTGGTGTGGGTTTTCATCCAGTTTGCTCCACGACGAGGGAAATCACAAAACCCTGCTTTCTTGTCATACTGCAAATGGGGATTCAAACAGGGGCAAGCCTACCTGAAAGGAGAAATGTATAACAGTCTCAGCAGCATAGTGCCAGTCCTCACACCTGCCTTCCTCTCCCTATTTCCGGATCAATTTTTTTTTAATGGTGCAGTCCACATAGCTACGGGAACGCAAAGTGATGTACCCTCAGTTCAAATAAAATGTTCTCTTCAGTGTGCATAGTAATATTGGGATCAGGCAGCAACCCAATATAAAACACATTCCTGTTGTGTTTTCTGGTGGTGGGGTATGAATGGGGAAGGGGTGAGCCTGTGATGAAGCAGTCCTTAGCTTAGTGTCCATGCTCTGTGCTTTAAATATTTGTTGTGAACACACAGCCATCAGGTTTCAATTACCATGGACAGCCTATCACAAATCTATCTGATCATAAAGACAGACCATTATTGAAAGAATCCTCAAAAGAGATCTAAATAAATGTTTTATTGTTGTGGCATGATCCTGTAGCAACATAGAAGTGTAAGATTTTTTTCAAAAAACTGTTTTACTGTTGTGACGTGTCCCTGCAGCAATGCAGAAATGTTGGGGCTTTAATTATTAATTTTGGGACCTGGAGAGGTGGGTTGGAAGTTTGAGTTCCCCAAAACAGTGCTGTGATTGGTGACTTCTGTTGATTGACAACCCAAGGAGCTGGGAGGAAAACTTCAAGTTGTCCATACTTCTTGCTTCTCCACCGCATTGTCAGGAGGCAAAAAGCCATGACAAGACAGCGAGATAACATGGGAGGAGTCTTCCATTAGGAAGCCTGCAAATGTGCAGTTTACCATGGCACATTTGCAATCAGGAGGCAGTGTATGTTTTACGCCTCCATGAGGAATCGGTATATTAGGAAAAAGTATAATTGTAGAGTGATGAGGTTGTGCAGGGAGGCCCTGATTCGGACCGTTTCGGATCCAAATCGGCCCGATTCGGCCCGATTCGGATCCGAATCAGCCAATTCAGACTGATTCAAAGCTGTCTGAATCGATTCGGGGCCAATGCAAGTCAATGGAGACCATTGATTTGCATTGGAAAGCCTCCTGAATCGTTTCGGATTATTTGGGGCCAATGCAATTCAATGATTCCATTGACTTGCATTGGAAGTCCTTCCCCCGCCTTCCCCGGGGGCTGGGGGGGAGGGGGTGTAAGTTGCACCCCTGAAACTTCTTGGGGAGCTCAGGGAGGGTCTTCCATGAATCCCCTGAAAGTTTCAAGAAGATTGGACCAAGGGGTCCAATCCTAGGGGCTCCCAAAGAGGGTTACAATGGAGTGTCAGGTTCTTTAGTTTGAACATGTTTCCCCATAGACTTCTATGGGGAATGTTCCTTGGGAGCCCCCAGGATGGGACCCCCTGGTGCAATCTTCCTGAAACTTGCAGGGGACTCAGGGAAGACCCCCCTCCTGAGCTCCCCTGCAAGTTTCAAGAAGATTGGACCAAGGGGTCCCATCCTAGGGGCTCCCAAATCCGTGGGGGAAAAATGATTTCAGAAGGAAATTGCCAATTTACCTGCTGAAATCATTTTTTTTCTCATGCTTTTGGGAACCCCTAGGATGGGATCCCTTGGTCCAATCTTCTTGAAACTTGCAGGGGAGCTCAGGGGGGGGGGTCTTCCCTGAGTCCCCTGCAAGTTTCAGGAAGATTGCACCAGGGGGTCCCATCCTAGGGGCTCCCAAGGAACATTCCCCATAGAAGGCGATTGTAAGTTGCTTTGAGATTCCTTTGGACAGTGAAAAGTGAGGTATAACACACAACTCTTCTTCTTCAATCGACCCACCTCTATCCACAGTTTCCAATGAAAGTTTGTGACATTCACAAGATCCCTTCAGAATTCTAAGTAGAAACATCTGGACTCCTCCATGTCTGAATGTTTGTTTTAAATTCCATTTTGTAAAAAGTTTTAGTGTTTTCCTGCAAATTTGGGGTTCTCCCTGGCTCTGTAGAAAATCCCCTCTATCTATACACAACCCTGTTATGCAGATTTTATGATCCATACCCTGAGGCTATGTTCAAGAATTAGGTATAGCGATTTGTATTATTACAGGTACTCCATTTGATTTCTTAAAATTACAAAGGCTATGGAAGTTGTTTATATGAAAGAGAAGTGGCAAATAGTAAAAACCAACCCTATTGCTATTTGGCTTATATACCTCGTTTAACAAATGGAACAGCATTACTGCCCAGTGCACCTATTTGCCAGCTCCAAACCCTTTTTTAGCGGCTTCTTTGTCCAGAATGAATAGAAAGAGGCCAACAAGAAATAATAGAGCTTAGCTTTGTTTTCACAGTAAACAGTCATTTCTTCTCCTGAAGCAATTGTAATAGTTTTTGAATTGAGCTTAGAGTCTAATTATGCCTTTGGTCATTCTCATGCACGAGGCTTAAAACTGTTTCTTGCTTCTGTCATTTGAAATGTTTGCCATAACTCTCCATCTGGCTGCACTGGTCAGAATTCTCATTCATATCAGAAAGCTTCTATTCTATTTTTTCTTTTACATTAACAATAGAACTATACCCATATTACACTGAGGGAGCAATCCTAAAAGGCATACTCATAAGTAAGTACCAAGTTATTCAATGGGATTACCCCTATGTAAGAGTCTTTAGGATTGCTGCCTGAATACTGCATAATGATCAAACAGCAAGAGAGATGTTCAGACTGGATAACTAAAATTTCAGTCTCTGAACAACTTCATACATTTGGATTCTCCACAAGGCAACACCACTCTAGATGCATAGCCAGCTTGGTGTAATGATTAGGAGTGTGGACGTTTAAGCTGAGGAGCCAGGTTTGATTCCCTGCTCCCCCACAAGCAACCAGCGGGGTGACCTTGGGCTCACCACAGCACTGATAAAGCTGTTCTGACTGAGCAGGGCTCTCTCAGCCCCATCTACCTCACAGGGTGTCTGTTGCGAAGAGAGGAAAGGGAAGGCAACTGTAAGCTGTTTTGAGACTCCTTTGGTTAGAGATAAGCTGCATATAAGAACCAACTCTTCTTCTAAATTCATGGAAGTACAAACTATTCACAGTTTTTGAATGCCCTCCCCCCCATTTCATTACCTTCTGGGTTTAACCCAACACCAATAATTCATTTCACATGTGAGTACTATTATGTTTACCCGGTTCATTAAATTATATGCACTCAGCCTGCTGCCCTGTTCAAAGATCTTTGGACTGGGATAGCAAGCAATAATGGCATTAGATGAGGATTAAAATAATACTAGCATTATGTATCAATGAAGTATCAAGAGTTCTGATATCCAACACAGATTAGCAGAGATACTTGGTCAGAATTCATCCAGGCAGCTTCAGATCTTAACCAGAGAATAAGGAAGATAGCTCCTCAGGTCTACCTTTCTTTAACTTCTTATGAAACCACATGCCATATTATTTAGCAGACACACTTGAAATGAGCTTCACAGTAAACTTGAATGGCTCTTTCTTGTGCAGCTAAACATAGCCTTTGCCTGCTACTGAACCTATTGACTGAAACTGTATACTGATCAATACATTTATACTAAGCTGAAATTGCTGCACAGTTAAAACATTTCAGATAGTGTTGGGAAGCAAGAAGCTCTATGCAAACTTTTGCAGTACCTACTATCTAATCATGTTTAATTTAACACAGTCCACTATGTGGCTTTCCAATGACTATCCAGACTTACTGCACCTGAGCATTAAAGCAGCCAGGCCATGAACTGAGCAGATCTGGGACTGTATTCTGTCAATAAATGATCAAGTTATAATAAACTGCTGATGTACATTTTACATGTACATGTACACCGAGATGTACATTTTAACCTGTTATGATACCACTGCATAGGGATTGCCACTATTGTATTACACCATTTGGTTTCTTAACAAATGGAATCCCGGTCAATAGATATGATCATTCCAAGTAAAACAATCTAGCCTTGAATTACATGGAATCCAGTGTACACAGAGTTCAAAGAACTGGAATCATAATATGGTATTGCAATTTGAATTTACAGGTGGCATAGGATTACAAGATTTGCAGTGCATTTAGCAATGCTTGATGTGCAGGTAATAATGGGATACAACATTTCTATGATGTGAAAAGTTTTACCTGATGGTTTCTATACATCAAATTGCTGTTAAAGGCACAAGATGAGTCCAGGTTTTATTCTGGTAAACCAGCATTGTAAAAATAGAACAGATGATGCCTAAAATAGCGGGAATACCCTCCCCCAATTCTACAACTTCAAATCCCAGATTTATACATGCACCAAACCAGGTGAGATATAAGACATCATCAATAGCAAAGGATCAGATCATGTGGGCCTGTGAGGAAGAATTACTAGTCCAGAATCTCAGTGTCTGTAAGTATATATACACTTTACTCATTTGCCATCATTCCCTTCCATTGGGAAGGGAATAGTTAAGATTTATTGATTGTTATTGATTGCATTTATAAGTTTCTTTTTCATGGGACTCAGATCTGCTCAGCCATCAAATGCCAGGCATTATTTCATCGTCTAGCCTGAAACCCGGCATTTGAATTGAAAAAGAGTGATGGGAATAGAAATTGTGGGACTTAATCCCTGTTGCCTTCTGCACAACCTGAGCCTTTCAGAGGGCACATTGAGGGCTTGCTGTGTGGCTGGAGAGATGCCAGCTTTATTTAACTCTATGTAGTTTTCCTGATTGCAGCCCCCACTCGTCTTGCAGTTATTAGCCCTGTATATGGAAAAGGCAGGCAAGGAGAGGCTGTCCTCCTTTCCCAGGTAAGTAACAATCAAAGGGCATCAGTCTTGATCAGTGAAATGACATGCAGGAAATGACATAAAGGAAGTCCCCAGCTGGACTTCACACAGCTGCAGTTTCCATTTTACAACTACTGGCAAAGGTTGTTCTTATCCCTCCCTCCCTCCATTGTGTCTCCTTTAGTTCTGAAATGTCTTTAACTACTGATGATAGGATTTGATCCGACTGATCTGAGTTTATTTGACAGGTATTTATTTCAAGCTGTTATGTGCTTGATGTTGCTCTTTTATTATTACGAGTTTCTATTCTAACTGTACTGCTGATCTGACGTTCCTAGACAAACGGAGTTTCATTAAGAAAGAATGATAGGTGCAAATTGAGAAATCAAGCCAATAAATCAAGTCTTACATCACTTTCAGAGGGTTTTTCAGAGTTTGCCGTATCTTCCTCTACAGATTATATTTGAGTAAAGAAAGAGATCCCCCCCTCAAAATATTTTCTCTGGAATTTTTTGGAGGGGGGGGAATCATACACAGAAAACTCTTTACAAGCATATATCTTTATTTAAAAACAGTGGACCTTAAAGCAAAGGCAAAGGAAGTGTCAATAGCATTAAAAAAAAAACCGAGTCAAGGGGAATTAACCACAGCAAACAAACAGCACAACCTGTAGAATTTCCTCCAAATATTTCTTCATCCCTAGTATGATTAAGGAGAGATTTCTGAACACACCGATGCTTTATGAGGTGAATTTCAGCACATCATAGTCTTTTTTCTTTTCTCCATAACAATAGACTGAATTGGTCTTTTGTTATATCTCCTGTGGTGTTAGGGGTACTGACAAGTCACTTCCCATGTCTATCAAAATAAATAAGGATTATCCAGACAAATGTATATGGGGTCACACCTCATCTCAGGATCCTAGAGCTGAACGGGAAGGAAAGACCCAGCTGCAGACTCAGCCTTGCTGTAAAGGTAATGTGGTTTAGCTCTGTTTCAGGCAGCTGCTAGAAGTTAAGCCTCCCCAAATGGGATTCTAGCTTCTATTCTACATGGGAAGCAGCGGCTCAGCTGTTTGGGGATTCTGAAGCCATGGCCAGTGCCAAAAACCAGCAGCAAGGTCAGGGCATTGGTTGTGGCCTGAGTCATGGCAGGGGGCTGCTTCCCAACCGCAGTCCCCCCCTTGCTCTCCTGGCCTCATAGAATGCCTCTTAAGGTTAATTAAGGGCATCGTGCCTGAAGGCACTGGTGGCACTAAGCAAAACATTTAAAAGGTGATTTCATTGCCATTATTAGAAGACAGGATGAGCCACTTCAAAAATTAGCTGCATGACTATAACGGCACTTGTGGCATTTGATAAGTATCATGTCACGACCCTTATGTAGGAATTAGGCAAAGAGGAGACAGACATGAATCATTCTTGAAAGCTCTTGGCAATCTGCGGATCAGCAAAAGTCTTCGGCTTATGATCAGATTCCAGTTGTGCTCTAAATAACATACAACAAGAGACCCGTCTTGTATGTATTCCTGTGCTAGGAATGCTAGGTCTCCCTGAACACTTTCCTTCCCATGACTGATTATGCACAGGCCAGAGCCTGCATGCTAGCAGGGCTAATCCCCACCTATGCCCAATGTCAGCACCATCCAGCCCCCTCCCGGCTGTGGCCCACACTAGAGCTTTTGATGGCCTACAGTAAGGGAGGCCATCTTCCATGTTCCCTGTCTTGCAATCACGGCCAGCAGAGACCCAGCTGGGGCAGGCCTGTGCATAAGGGAAGAGCTGGGCCTTTGAGTAAAATGACCAGAGTTGGAGGGACGTGGAGCCCCCTCTCTTCCCTCCCTCCCTCCATCTATTGGCTCACCATCTCCTCCGGAGTGCGGCGGCAGCAGCAGCACGGCGGCTCCCCCTTCCTCCCCGGGACACTGTCGCCTCCCGAGAGCAGCAGTGCTGCTGGCGGACGCCGTGGGACATTCTGTCAATGGGACACGGGACCTTTGGCAAAAAGTCAGGACCGTCCTGCTGTTTTCATGACACATGGTCATTATACCTTCGAGGCCCAGTTCCTCCCCCACACCTACAGTGTCCCTGCAAGGATAGAAAACACCTTGTTTGGCTCCATGGTGCTGCGTTCCTACACCTGCAGGATGGCGGGATAGCAGCATGCCACTGTCCCACCATCGTGCTGTGGGACCCCCATGCCCCCCTGCTGCTGCCATTGTGAGGTGCAGCAGAACTTTCTCACCCCAGAGTTATGTGTGTGCACACACAACTCCAGGATGGACTGTGTGTGCAAGGGGATTTTGTCCCCTGCATGTACATGGGAAGCACCCGGCTGTGTGCTTTCAGTCCATGTGTTTTATTCAGGAATGTTCTGTATAGCTGCAATCAATGCATTACAGTGCATCCCTAAAAGTACTTCCTTGGGAGTAAGCCCCATTGGATAAACCTGAATAGGATTGGAAGCTGACCTGCTTAGGTTTGCCCTGTAAGTTGCCATCCTAAGAATACTTAGGTAAGACCCACTGAGAGATAAGACCCACTGAATAGACCTCTGAGCAGTCCTGGGTAGAGCTGCTTAGGACACATAAGGGCATATAACTGTACGCTATGTGACTGGGAACTAGGGATGTGCACCAGCATAATTCAGATTTGGAAGTATTCAGACTCTTCCAGTGCCTGTACCAACCACAAAGATCTGAGTAGATGGGCACTGCAATAATCACATTGGTAGACATTCAGACAGTACAAGTGTCACCTGGGGATGGCACAGTAAAGCAGGAAATAGTTGGTATTAGGGGACAGGAAGATGCCCTGTATTGGCAGGCAGACTGGAGAAGCAGCAAGCTGTTGGCAAAAAGGCAGCCCATTATTTCAAGCGGCAGTGGGCATGGCATAGCACAACAGAATGTGAGGGCAGAAGCTTAGATTTTCCTTCAGTCCCAGAGATGCCTCTGTGCTGCCGTGTGACGCTTGTTCACAATTCCATTACTGAGCAAGTTGTCAAGGAGCCAGACTTTTCTTGGGGGGGGGGACTCCTAAAAATGTAAGGCACCTTTTGACAAGTTTCCTCAGCTCCCTGTCTCTTCCAGTGCTCGTGCCAGCCACAAATAATGGATTGCCCTGTTCATCCTTTTCTTAATCTCTCAGTAGATGCTGGTGCCCTCCTCAAGCAATAACTTCCTCTAGCATGCCTGTGTTTCATATGGCTGTTGCACATTTACACATTTCTCTGACATCAGCCCTGGATTAAGCAAAATGTACATTTGCTTAGGGCATCAAGGAAAGGGGAGCACCACAGAGGGCTTGTTGTTGTTGTTGCTTATAATATTGATATTTAGTGATATTTAATAGAGTTGTAGGGTCTGGCCCAGGGGATCGTATCAGTTAACAATGAAAAGGTTGAGGGGCAGCATTGTTGGGCTGTACTTAGGGCATAAATTGACCTTAATCTCACCCATCCCAAAATATATCTACCCCTCCAGTTCCCAGGACAAGAAAAATGACTGTTTCTCCTTGTTAAACTGCATTGGGTCCACAGGATGGCCCCGGGGCTGCTGTAATATTTATTTATTTATAAATATATAAATAAACTAGCAAGAAAGCCCACTGCAACCAGGAATGCAATGGGCGCTAGGACCCAGGGGACACCAGGGGGTGCAGATCTCTCTCCCCCTTTCGCTGCGTGTGTCTTGTGCAGGAGGCATAGCAGGTAATCAGGACTGGTTTGTAGGAGGGAAGCAATACTGGTTTTCAGTTTGGGGCAGCTCTCTGTCTCTGTCTCTCTCTCTCTCCATCGCAGCAGGGGCGACTATCTGTGTGTGTGTCTCTCTCTCCGTGGCAGCAGGAGCCATAGCAGGGAATTAGGGCTCATTCTTAGGAGGGAAGCAGGGCTGGTCGGCACCTTGGGGCAGCTCTCTGTGTGTGTCTCTCTGCCTTCCTCGCAGCAGGAGCGATAGGAGGGAATGAGAACTTGTGTGTCTGGCAGGACTCTGTGTGTCTCTGGCGCATCTGAGAGGAACGTAGCTAGCAAGAAATGGAGGGCGGGAGCTGTAGGGGCAGGGCGTTGCTGGCTGCACCCTGATTGGCTCTATTCTAACTCGGACAGCCCCCCAGGCTGTTTCACAAATATACAGAGGAACCATGGATATGTATTTATAAATAAATAAATAAACCCAGAGGTGTTGTGACATTTAGTTACAAATGCAGACTGATATCAGTTACAGTCTCCACATTCACCACGTTCTGCTTTTCTTTGGCAGAACTGAAAAACAGGTCCCTTCTTTCCTCATGGTTTTTGATGCCGGGCAGCCTAGCCTACTTTTGTATAGGAATCAGTGGGATCCCACATGTCCAGAATTATTCCGAATACCTGGAACGATAACAGTTGGATTCCAAATATGGCATTATTTGGTAATTAGCTAATATTTGGCAATTATTTGAAAATTAGCTAATATTGCCAAATCCAGATGGCATATGTTATTGCCAAATCCAGAAGGATAGTTAGAATGGGATGTGTTTTTGCCATAGCATCTTATTCCCAGTGGGGTTTTGATTGCATTTGTATTGGTAGTTTTTATGTCTGTTTTTATGAGGTTTTAATGGGGGGTTTATTCTGATGTTGTAACTCACTTCGAGCCTTCGGGGGGAGGCGAGTAATAAATTTAAATAATAAATAATATTCCTACTGATGATCCTGCTTTTCAGTGCGGAGAGAGAGCTGTTCATGCACCCATGCATATGTACATGGATGTATGTTGGAATGAACATATACCAGAGCTTGTCACCGGGATCCACTTGGGATGCCTATACCTCCCCAAAGCCACAATCCTGTTCCCATATTTCAGGCTCTCAGCTGCAAGCTAGTTGGAGAGTTCAAGCCCACTTCTAACAAATGCCTTAGTCCATTTGTTGATCGTTTGTAGAATAGATGATTGTCTTTCACTTTGCCTCCTTCGTGACAATTGAGATCCCCTGAAAATATTTATGCCATCATCCCAGACTTCATATACGCTTAGCAGAATGCTTTCATAGGTAAAAAGCTTCCAGATCTCTACAGAAATGGGTTATTTTTCTTTCCTGCTCCCACTTTAGCAGGGATTTTTTATTTTATTTTAGGCAACCAATGTCAGAATTTAAAGAGTGAATACATTCCATCGGTGAAAGAAGTGTGCTTTACTCCTTTCAAGTATTTTGAATGGCTGGGAAGTCTCGTTTTTCCCCCCATAGCTTTCTACCGCTGTTCAAATGGACAGCGAAATGGATAGGAGTTTTGTAGCAGCTGTGCTTAGTGAATTGTACCTCAAGTAATCATCCTATATTACAGAGTAATAAAAGACCCAAGAGGAGAGCCATTTATCTTGCAAAGAAAGGGAGAAGATTCCTTCCCTCCCTTCCTCTCTCCCTCCCTCCCTCTCTCTTTTTGGGAAACCAGGCTTCAGGTAAAGCCTTGATCCTTTGATATAGAACGAAAAATAATGCCATGGAAATAAGAAGCTAATCTCCAAATAATTACTTTGTTTATTCTTTATTTGGATACAACCCACTCTGCAGTTTCTCAGTTTCTTCCTCTCACAGATGTCTAGTGTTATCTTAGAGCTTCTTGTGAAATGACTGATCCGCAGAAGACTCCAAATATAGACATTCTTCCAAGTTCAAGGCACATGCAATCACCCCTCCTCCCATGGCTCTTCTATTCTTTGTTTGTTATTATTAGTTCCTCCTGTGCAATAAAGAAAACCTCACACACTGTTCAAAAAGTGAAATCCAGTTACCGTACTTAAAGCACAGCAGTTGGGTGGGACCCTTTGCCTGGAGATTTACTCTGTACAGGGTGGAATGAGGTGTTTAATCCAACCGTATCTGTCTGCCGCAATAGTTCACAGTAATTTATTTATTTTATTCATTTGATTAATATACTGCCCCTTGCTGTGACGTCTCTGAATAGTGTACATTTTTAGATACTGTTATCAAAATCAAAAGATTACATAAAATAAATGAATTACACAAGAGCAACGAAGCACCAAGGGTTGTGTGTGTGTGCGTGCTGAAGTTTATTTTGAATTCCTTTGTTTAATTCATGTTTTACCTTTTTTCTCACCTTGGAACTTGACATCTACAACAGAACAAAAATGCAGCTTCCGAGCCATCCAAATCTTTTGAAATGATGGATTCCCTTGCAGGAACTGACCAGATTTAGGGCTGAAATTCCATTCACACACCTATGGAGCTACTGTTAGTAGCACATTAAAATGCCCTGCACTGCCAGACCTATATGACATTCTACCACCGCTTAATCATCAGTCATAACTGGTTTGCCAAACCAAACTGGAAACATTTTAATCTATGCTTCTCTATTCATAACCCATACTCAAATCTTTCGAGAAACTACTAGTTTCCCATTGGTGGTAGACACTGACACTTCCCCCTAAGGAACTGTGCACTCCATTTTATTGCTTCTTGGTCCATAGCAGTCAACATACTCCTGTGGATTTGTATCGCCTATAGGGATCCACTGCCTTCTAGAAAAAATAAGACAGGTGTCTTGATTGGATGATCAAACACAAACTTAGAAATAAGGTTGTATGTTTTTTGGGGGGGAGTCGTTTCACAGAATACTATAAGAGTTAGTTGCTCTAAATCAGCTTTAGCTATGCTGTAATAAAGATATTACTAGCTGCATCCCCTTTATGGATGGGGATGTACTGAATGTACATCCCACTGAGAGCAAGGAACCAAGGATAGAGAGCATCCATATTCAATCTAGGCATGTGTACATTTGGACATATTGTCTTTATTCCATGGTTCCTGAAAAGCAGAGAGTGGGTAGAAGTCTGCCTTCATGCACTAATGTCCTGAGATGGATTAGGGTGAATGTATATCATGGAATTATCCCTCCCCCCTCCCCCGGTCATACTTTTTCTTTGCTTGGTTTCCCTTTGGGCTTTCTTTTAAAGCAGCACCCTGCATTCATTGTACACAGGAGTTATGTTGATGCATCTCCACCATAGACTTCGGAGGCAAGAAAAGTAGTCTGATTCAAGAAATATGTTCACTATAATCCTTAGTGGCACAAAGAGAGGGCTAATTAAGAAAATAAGGGTTTTTAACTTTGTTCCAATATTTATTTTGTTTTAAAAAATCAGGAAGGGGATGAGGAGGGAAAATAGCACGATCTTCTTAATTAAACTTGCATTAAGTCAATTTATGACTTTTTGCAACAAGAAGTGGATGCTACTGTACATTTCTGGAACTTATGAATGTTAATACTGGAAATAGCTGTTAATCAAAAGGAGGCTTCAGCAGCAAAGGCTTTTCCAGCTCTTGTAATTATCACACCTTCCCCCTTGAGACAAAATGAAACAAGCAATTATGTTTGAACTTGGTTTCCAGGGAGATGCCACTTTGGTCTCAGGTGATGTTGATAGTAACAACAAGAGATATCACATTTTTTTTCCTTTTAAAAAGGCATCTTTATGGTAGGTAGGCTTATATCTATATTCAGACATGGAACAGAGTTTGACTTCTCAGTGGATACAACTTAAGCCCAGTCTTGATCATTTTTCCCCCTATAGATTTTAGCTGCTGAGGAAATTAAAGCAGTGTAGACTTACTGGAGCCCACCCATTGATGCAATGGTGGACGGGCTCAAGGGAGACACATGCCTGGGGCAGCTGGGTCGGTAGGGGCAGCATGAGTCACACCACTCGCATTTGGGATGTGGAGGCTGCCTCATGGTGCCCTGATAAAGGTTGCTACATGCATGAGCCCAGCCCCCTTCCCCTGTGGCAGCTGAGCCAAGCAGCTTCCCACCCACCCTGTTATATATTGGTTATGTAGAGATGTTTCAGATAAAGTCATGTGGCCCTGGGTGTCATTCTTTCTTGTATGTATCTGTCACAGCTGGGGGTGATGGTTTAGGCATGGGATGGAGCCCGTTTCGGGGGGAGTTTGGTCGGGAGCACTGAACTTCCCATGGTAATGGGCCTCCATAAGAGGTGGCTGGCTGCAAGCAGGGCCTACCCAGCAGTGCAAGGCAAATGGGCTCACAGGGCCAGGTGGCCTGGGGTGGGTCCAGGGGAGATCTGCACCTCTTTTTGGCACCCCAGATGGGTACACCTCCCTTGGATGTGACCCAGCAGCAAGGGGACCTCACATTCCCAGGAATGGAACCAGGTAGCTCCCAGGGTGCCGCTATGGTCAGGATTCTTGTGGTCGGACTTTTTTAAAGCTAGCTAAAATGTATGCATGTCGTAATTAGTCCAGCATCCCCTCCTGCAAGTCAAAAGATGTATGCATAAACAAGCTTCTAGAACATCCTTTCTATAGATGAATCTGCACCTATTCAAAGATGGAGATTCTAAAAATATTTATTAATGAATGATGCGTTCTTCAGTGGAATAAGATACAACTATAGCCAAAGTAGTTTGATTTGTGTCAAGGCATCCTTCCTAAGCATGCTCAGACATGGCTCTTGATGCTGGGATGTGAGGAATTATGGACACCTATCCTTCTGAGCCCTGCTCATTGAAGTGTTGAGGCCACTGAGAACTATACATCCATCCACAGCTGCCTGCTTTGGGTTGGGAAAGTCCTGGAGATTTGGGGATTGAGCTTGGGGAGGGCAGAGTCTGGGAGGGGAGAGACCTTATGGGGTATAATAATTCCTTG
Organism: Paroedura picta; assembly: GCF_049243985.1. Taxonomy (NCBI): domain Eukaryota; kingdom Metazoa; phylum Chordata; class Lepidosauria; order Squamata; family Gekkonidae; genus Paroedura; species Paroedura picta. The sequence continues at coordinate 33,568,068 of NC_135379.1, forward strand.
TAGTCCAAAGCAGCCATTTTCTCCAGGGGAACTGATCTCTGTAGTGTGGAGTTAATCGCCTTTGGAAGATCTGCAGCCTTGATCTGGAGGTTCACTTACTGAAGAAAAAATACCAAGCTGACTATGGCATGAAAGGAGAATTATCCTTTTAACTGTGTCAAAATGAGCCCCAAGGCCAATTGCTCGCTTTCGATTCCTTCATCAGGGACAGTTTTTTTCTTTACATTCAAAACCAACATTTTGTACAGGTTGAGTCTACAAATATCAAATTCACATTAGTGTAATATCTCAAGGAATGACTCAAGGAAAACGTGGTTACCACCAACAATCTGAATGTAATTACGAAACCATTCAGATACCATGTCCCTGATGAAGGAATCGAAAGCAAGGAATCAGACTTGGGGCTCATTTTGACACAATTAAAAGGCTAATTCTCCTTACATGCCATTGTCAGCTTGATATTTTTTCTTCGGTCTGTGGTTCGATGACTGGCAGGTCTTCTTCTTTTCTTTCTTCTTCTTTTTTTGATCTGGAGGTTGGCAACCCTACTTCCATATAGCAGTGGAAGGTAAAGGACACACCACGCTTTGCACCTCATTGCACCTCATTGCCTGCCTATAATTAAGTGCTGAGAAATGCCGAATGCCACTTTTATTGGTAAAAGCTCCACCCTGTGTTATATATATAAACAGTACAGATACAGTCAGTAAACATGTCTATTCTCATCATTTTCAGTGTTTAGTATATCAAACGGTAAGGGCAGAGGAGGGAATAGTTATGAGTGGTTGCCACGCAGTCACAAAACTTGTGCATCTCTCCGTCTTGTATACTTTGATCCCTGTTTCTGCTACACAAACCAGGATGCCATTTGAGACAAAGCAGCTTTGAGCTGTTTTCCTTTCTCACCTTCCTGACCCTGATTTGCATAGGTGAAGCGGGAGGGGGCGGGAGGCAAGAAAAAAAATGAACACTGGAGTGATGTCAGGATCTCACCCTCTAGTTAATAAGATGCTGCACACAGATATCATGTCATGATGACTCTCTGGACTTTATTAGCCGGCACTGAATTAGCCTTTTTACACTGAAGCATTTGGTCGTGCTATTTTATTGGCTGCTACTGTCCCCACATAAACTACTGACTAAGGAATGATGTACTAGGTTTGGACAGGCTGACAATTCTCATAGACTTGTGAAAGAGATGGCTGAAGCACTCGAGCAAATCTGAAGCTCATCAAAGGGCAGAGGAGGCAGTTGGGAATCTTAGCTGAGGGGAAAGAATGAAAGTTTAAGGTAGCATGGGGCAGCTAGATGAATTTTAAAAATATCCTGCTTTATCCTTTGAATGGCCATTTCAAAGGGAGGATTATCAAAGCAGTAGTGTAGCCTTTATTATGGCTTGTAGCAGAACGGCCCTCTTGATCCACAAGTACGGTTGGGGCATTTAGGCCCTCACAACTATCCTGCCTCTCCTTGCAGTGACCTGTTATTCTTTCAAATTAAGCAAAGAAGATAGGTAAACATACTGTCCCTCAGCTCTATACATGCCCCAACTGGTCTTATTTTAAGGCCTACCCTTTAACTTAGAAACTTCCCATTCCTGAAATGCCCATCTAGCCCCTCATACCTGCTAAGGCACTGTGTCCCTTCTAAGTGCCGGATTCTAGCCAAAGTGGGAGCAGGCCATTTCAATGTCTTTGGTCAGGAGGGCTATTTGCATTTACAAAGCTTTGATGGATGGTACTTGCCAGAGCTATTGACAAGACAAGCAATGCTTTTAGAGCAATTAACTTCCCCATTCCTGCCAGTCTTCAGTTAACTGAGAAAATATTTTTAAACCAAGTGTGTAGGTGTTTGTTTGTTTTTTTGCAAAGCCTAAACCTCAAATTAAAGTGCTCATCTCCATAGGTTTCATCTACCCCTGTGCCTTTCTTTTGATAGTGAGTTAATGGCGCGGCTTTGACTTACCAAGGCTGCATGTTGACGCGGTGTGGGAACAGCTGTGAAGCAGGTGTGACTGCACACCTGCAGGCACATGCATGGGCCTGATGGTGGCACACTGCAGCAGCTTGTGGTGGGTGGGGCCTGAGTGCACCTATTTAAAGTGCTGCATGCTCAGGCTCTGCCTCTTTGCCCTGGCCCTTCAGCGGACAGCTTCCCTCCCTCCCACCCTGCTTTCTGTTGGTTGGGTTGCACATTGAAATTTATTGTCATGGATGTGGGGGGGGGGTTGCCATGAGAAAGAGCCTGTTGGCAGGGGCCCTGTCTGCATACAGGAGCCCCTGGGGGTTTGGTGGGACCTTCCAAGAAGTGGCAATCAATGGTGAAGCTGATCCAGCTGGGTAGGCTTAAACAGACCTGTTGGCCGGGGGACCTGGAGGTAGCCAACTGAGGTTGGCACCCTTTGGCTCCTCTACAGAAAGGTCTCCTCCCTGGTAGAGCAAGGTTCTGTAGGGCAGGGAGATCTGAGTTCCCAGCTGGGAATGGGTAGGAGCTCCAGGCTTAAGGTGACTAGATTTTAACATTGGTAAAGCGGGACACCATTGACCGGGGGGGGGGGTTCTTGATTAAAAATTTGGTCTATATGGAGCAACAAAAAGTTTCATAGAATGCAAAAATAGTATTATAATATAAATTTTAAAATTATAACAATTTGCCAGGTACCCCCAGATGTCCCTCCAAAAGTGGGACAATCTGGTCACCTTATCCAGGGTGCATCTCAGAGACTGGAGTTTAGGGAACCAGTTGGCAGATTGGCTGGTCAGGCTCTCTTCTCATTGGTGCTAACCTTGTTATGTGTTAATTAAAGCCGTGGCCATATATTATTCTTAGATAGCCTTGGTCCCCTGTGAGTTTTGTTTTGGAGTACATTTTGGGCTGCACTGGGAAGTGGGGAAGCCCTCTATCCTCAGAATCTTATGGAGAGTTGAAGCCATTTACTTCCATCAACAGAGTTAGAACATCTTTGTGTTTATATGTGTGCATGTGTGCAACCAAGAAAACTGACAACCCTCCTCCATAATTTTCTAGTTTTTCTTTTTAAAAAACAGAAAATGTGCTTTCCTTGAGTCAGGCAGCCATTCTCAAGGCCCCCTGTAAAAAATGAATTATTTCTAAGCCACAGAAACAGGTGCATAGTAGGGATGGGTAGAAGATAAACTACAGAAAGTACACAATTACTCCTCTGACTGTTTTATTTTACCCTTGATGATCAGTCGGCTTCATTAATTGCAGGATTTAGGATTTCATGTACAGTATTTAAATATCATGTCTTCAAACCATTTTCTGAAATTGCATCAAGGTTTGACATTCTGCATGCTAAGAGATGCAACTGCAATTTCCTGGCACCTGCATGAGTAGTCAAGCAGGGGAGCACATTGATCAGATGTCCAGGGTCCATGAGTTTGAGTGATCTTTTAGCAAATATTCTTGGCATTTCCTTTGCTACTAACATATTACATTGTCTGTAATAGTCTTCTGAAAACTTGTGATTATGGAAGCATTTTCAAATATCTAGTAAAGATATATTTGAAAAAGCTATATGGTATCCAAATGGTCTGGGGTCAGCCAAAAACTACATCTGAAAAACTATTTGCCAAGATTTCATCACACTTTAAGAACATTAAAAACAGCTCTGGATTGTACTTAGGCTTTTTTTTTTTTTTTAAACCCAGGCTTCTTTTGGCTTCCCCTTGGAGCACACTCTGACATGACCAAGAATGAGTTTGGCTTAGAGATAAGGATGAGTTGTGGAGGCAGAGATGAAATTCCCAAGTCATCTGACTTTCACCATAGACCATAATAGCTTGGGGCCAGTTCTGCTAGTTTCCCTCCTCCAATTTCCTCTATTTTCACAGATGTACCAAGTTGGAAGGGGGGGGAGTAAACTGCAGACAAGATTAAAGCTGGCAAGTGTCTAACCTGGTTCCTAGGAAGTGGCATTTTTTTAGTTCTTCTTGTCTCTTCAGTTGGGAGGAACAACAAACAAATAAAAACTCATACTATTCCCAAAGCACTAATGAGTAATAAAGATTTATTTATTTATTTTATTTGTTGGATTTATTTCCTGCCACTATTGGCAAACTGTCTCACGGTGGGGTACATAAATAGAGATAAAACCCTACATAAATTAGGTTTCAAAATTAAAATCATTCTCAACTCTCTGATATAAAATCGATCCCAGCAGTGAAAAGTAATGCCAGCCCCCTCCCAGTGCCTCAGGGGAAAGTCCCAAGGGGTGCCATCAATTCCAGCCACATAGATGTCTAGCCTAACCTGGAGAGGCCCCTCTGATCTTCTGTGCCTTGGCCTCAACCAAGATATGGAGCATCTTCAGAAGCCTTGATTATAGGGTGAGAACTGGATAGTTAGGTGAGCGCTCGGCTTTTGAGAGTCCTTATTTGTTCCAGTGATGGAGTCACTGAAGCAGTTGGTGCAAACTTAAATGGACTCCGTGGAATGGTAGAGGACAGGAAGGACTGCAGGATCATTGTCCATGGGGTCGCGATGGGTCGGACACAACTTCGCACCCAACAACAGCAACAATTTGTTCCAGGACGGCTAGAATAGTGGGCTAGTTCATGGGCCACTTCAGGTTACCTCGGGAGGATGGAACCTCATCAGAGAAGGAAGAGGACCTGCCCCTGAGCCATGGCTTCTCAGATACTTGCTTTATGGTGGAGGCCTTTGTGCCTCCCTGAATGGAGCCCTCATAAGCATTGACACCATCTCCTGACCCAAACCAGGAATCCCTAGCAGACCTGCCATAATATCCTCCGGGATTCAAAGAGCAGAGAAGGTGAAGAGCTAGGGCTGAGGCCTGGATCAGGTGCAGGAGTGATGAGTAGCCCCTAGTGATGGATGTCAGTCCCAGTAGAGCCTAGGGATCCCCTGGAATTATAGCCCAACTCTAGACTGAAGAGATCAGTTCCGCTGGAGAAAATGACTCCAGTTCTCCTGGAGAAAATGGAGGGTGGGCTCCATAACATTATACTGAGGTCCCTCCATATCTCAAATCCCAGCTACTCCCAGCTCTACTCTCAAAGTTTCCCAAACCACAGCTGGCAACCCTACTCCAACCCTCCCTTATGCTAAACAAGCACCAGAAGAAACTAATAAATGACTGCAGTTTCTTGGTGCTGCTATTCCTTGTATGTAAAGATGCTAACTGAGCTTGGGAGATGAGCCTATTGTTGGCTACCCCTGCAAGGAAACTCTCTCTCTATGTCTACGGTGAAGCTGAACCCAGCAGGGCTTGGTCTCCAATTAGTTGTGAAAGGCCAATGCATGAGACCTTGCAGAGCTATTGCTTCTCTGAGTAAGTAATACTGATCTGAAGAGCAAACGTTTGAGTGATCAACAGTTGTTCCTTTCTCCTCCACACTAAGGGTTCAAATAAGGTACTGCACTTAAAAACACCTTATAGTCAATTAGCCCCACCTTGCTCAATATTGTCTATTCTGAAAGGCACACTCCTCCAAACATCAGGCAGAAGCCTTTCACAGGCCTGTTATCCAAGTTCTTTTAACTAGAAATAGCAGGGATTGAACCTACTCTGCTACTTGCCACTGAGTTCCTGGCCTGAGGTATAGATTCCAGCCTCTCTTGTTCAGCCCCTCATACAAAGCCCCCTTTGACAGAGAGCAGCAAGGGACCTTGTCAAGCATCACTGCAGCGCATGTGTGTCCCGTGCGCCTACCCTCTTTTACTCTTCCTAATGAGCAAGTCACAGGACTCAACCGTTCTTCCTGTGTCATTGCTGTCTGACCACTTTACAGAAGAGAGATGTACCAGTACACTTATAGTGAGCTGCCAGTAACAGACTGGGGGGAAGGAAGTTGTCCCAGATTGGACACTGAGGATGCATTCTTCGGAAAACAGTTGCAAGCATTGCTCTTCCCGTATTATTGACACATTCTTCAGGTATAGCTGTGGACACCTGTGGCTTAAAAGCAGCATTGCCATAAACAGTCCTGCAGCGGAAGCCAACATCTGAAACCACTGTGCACATTGAACTGGTAAGGGGTTCTGTGAGACTACAACGTGTCTGAGTAATTTTGAAGAAGTCATGTTAGAAAGTGAAATGTTGGTTTTCTGAAACACAGGGGCACAATATCCTGTCCATTCCGTATGCAGGAATCTCCCGAGTCTTTTTATAACCAATTCTGTGTGTTTTTCATAGAAAGTAACTGCTTGCTAGACTGCAGCACTTACAGGGGGAAGGGTCAGAACCCTCTGTTATTTAAAAGTAGAGAACTGTGGGTGGTAAGGCATCAGTGCAAACATGTGCAAGTTAGAAGAAGAAGAGTTGGTTCTTATATGCTGCTTTTCTCTACTAGAAGGAGTCTCAAAGTAGCTTCCAATCACCTTCCCTTTCCTCCCCCAACAACAGACACCCTGTGGGGTGGGTGAGGCTGAGAGAGCCCTGATATCACTGCTCGGTCAGAACAGTTTTATCAGTGCCATGGCGAGCCCAAGGTCACCCAGCTGGCTGCATGTGGGGGAGCACAGATTCAAACCCGGCTTGCCAGATTAGAAGTCCACACTCCTAACCACTACACCAAGTTAATCTTGTCTGGTGAATGAATGCTATGAGGCTGATTCAGCATCTTCACTTAAGCTCAGTACCCTCCTTCTCTGCCTACCATTTTATTGTATGCATCCACAGCATGAGAAAAAAGTAGCCTCCTCATATGTTCCGCCTAGCTAACAATGGACAGTTTAATTTTTATATACTTATAAGATTTGATGCCCAAAGGATAAGTTGGCATTTGAAGTTTTCCTTCCTTCTCACTGCACCCTGTGTCAGTTAAAATATGCATACCATCCCTTTTTAATAATAATAATCTGTATGCAATGCCCTTAAGAGAAACAATTCCTGGTTTGGGAGCTGATGATTGTCCATATGCTGACAAGGTACACCTCTAATATTCTGTATCCAAATCACCAGAGTCCTTGCTCAGGTTAAATGCTAAGATTGCACAAGCTGAAATTGTACTTGACAAGGTGGATAATGTTGGTTGGGAAATCAGAGGGCTTCAAGGACCTTGTAATTCCTATGTTTGATAAGGTGCAGTGGACCTTCACTGACTTGGTTAAGAGCCTAGGGGTTCGATTGCTGGAGAAGCAAGTTGATAGAACTGCACCTTCCATCTTCATTTAGCTGAGAAGAGAACATACCTTGTGACAGCTGATTTGTCCAGAGTAGTTTCAAAGCTAGACTGCTATAGTGCACTCTGTACTGGTCTGCCCTTCAAGATAACTTGGAAACCTCAGTAGGTACAGAATGCTACATCTTGGTTATTCTCAGGCACTTAGTGGAGTATGCATATACTTAGTGGAGTATGCAAGCCACGGGATGGTTTGCCATGAATGGTGGGATAAAAATCCAATAAATAATAATAATAATAATACTAAGGCTATTCTGCAGTCACTCTACGGACAATGGTCAGTTACCAGATCTAGTTCATGGCCTTTGATCAGGTCTCTTGTTGTGCTCTAAGACAACAGATTCTGTCTTCAGAACAAAGCCTCCAGAAGGTGATGCTCTACAAAAGGGTAAAAACAACGGCATCTGTACCCAGGTTTTCGTTGTTGTGACCCTAAGCTTGTGGAATGGTCTACCCAAGAAGTTCAGGACAGCTCATGCACCCGAATTGTTCCATGGAATGCGTGAAACAGAAATATTCAAGAGGACATTTTTAGAACGGAAAGGAGGACAAGAGTATAAAGGAATGGCTCAGGATAGTGCTATAACAGGATTATAATCTACTGCACTGTTTATTATTTGTATTATTTTGATTTTGCTGCCTTGTCTTCTAGTCTTTTAATCTTGTTCCTGCATTGTTCTTGGTATGTCATATCTTAGTATTTTGTCGTCATCCCCCCATTGTATTCTAATGTCACAATCCTAGTCCTTTTGTACTGCTTACGGGGTATCTGATCTGGTTTGATAGTTCTGTTTTTTATCTTTTGTTATTTACCTTCTCAATGGAAAAAGCAGCCAATAAACTAATTAACACAGTATTAAAACTATAATGTTCATAGAAGTGGTCTCATTCATATGTGAGGGAAGGTATAATTTCCTCATCAGCTCACGTTAAAATGAGGGCCTGAGACACTTGTTTTGTAATCTATGAGCAGAAGTATATCCATCTGATTAAAGCTATATCAGTTCTACAGTATTACTACCACTGATGCCAATTTCGTAGACCTCCTTCTCCTTGTTCAATTGATCTCCCATATAGCTGAACAGCAAGGTAGCATAGAATCATAGAGTTGGAAGGGGCCATACAGGCCATCTAGTCCAAACCCCTGCTCAACGCAGGATCACCCCAAAGCATCCTAAAGCATCCAAGAAAAGTGTGTATCCAACCTTTTCTTGAAGACTGCCAGTGAGGGGGGGCTCACCACCTCCTTAAGCAGCCTATTCCACTGCTGAACTACTCTGACTGTGAAAAATTTTTTCCTGATATCTAGCCTATATTGTTGTAGTTTAAACCCATTACTGCGTGTCCTTTCCTCTGCAGCCAACGGAAACAGCATCCTGCCCTCCTCCAAGTGACAACCTTTCAAATACTTAAAGAGGGCTATCATGTCCCCTCTCAACCTCCTTTTCTCCAGGCTGAAATAGCAATAGGCAGCAACTGTCCCATTTTTTCAGCCAAATGTTTTTAAAAATCTTTTATCCCATTTATCCAGCTGTTTTGGGGCTTTCTCCTTTAAATTTTAAAGAGACTGCAGAAAACAGCCAAAACAGTTGAGTGGTGGGGAGTAGGCTGCTCCCTGACCATCAGCTGATTTTTGGGCTTTCTGCAAACCTGCTTCAAGGGACTGTGGTCCCTTTCATTGGAGTTTGCAGAGCCACAACCCAGTTTGTTTCGTGAACAAACCTCCTGATTTGTCTCATGGTTCAATTTGTGATTGGCCTGGGCCATGAACCAGTTTGTGCCTATCCCTAATCTGAAGAAGGGAAGTGGCTCAGCATGCCTTAGAGCTTACCCTACAATGCTCAGCTGTGATTCCATCCCCAACCTACTGGTTGTGAATCCTACCTCAAGTAGTCAAGGCCCAAACCTCTCCTGCTTGTAAGGGTTTTTAGGCTCCCATAAAAGAAGCACTATTGACATGAATAATTCATCACATCTTTATATTCTATGAAAGACTAATTAATGCTGTACATTTCTCTGATCTGCTCAGTATGTATGTTATTCTTACAATCCGTTTTTTCTTTTTGTTGTAATTCCTTTTATGGCTTTTATTTATCATTCCAGCAGACACCATTCAGGCATTGTAAATTCCAATTCCAATGAATCAAATTACAGCATCATTAAATTGTGTCATTCATCTTCAATACTACAAGCACTTCTGGTGAAAGAGCCTCTAATTTAACATGCTTCTCTTTCTTTCTTTCTTTCTGGAATAATGTGTAGTAATTCAGACAGACCAGCTACAGATAATAAATTTAAAGTTAATGAAATTGTGGTATCAGTGAGCCTGATAACCCAGTATTAAATATTAAGATCACATAAGTGTACCAAGAGGAAAGACATTGGCTTGGTTCAGATGTCTAAATATTTATCAGCATGACACATCCTAATTATCCTTAGAGACATATCATCTTAAGTTGTATTCCAGTGTCTCCATTGGTTCTACCATGGTTTCATGATAAGTTTGCCATTACTATCATCAATGTCTGTTCTATGAGGATCTACTTATTTTCCTGGAAGTCTTAGATAATGCAAGGATTTCCTATAGTGTTGAAAATATTATATGCAAGGCATTCTAAGGGCTAAGCCACAGGAGATCCTGGGGTGGGGGTGGGGGGCCTGTGAATAGATCTATATTGTTGTCATGGTGGGCCTGTCCATGATGATGAAGATGTTGTTACAAGTTTTCCAGCTATTAACCATGTAAGGGGGGAAAAGAAGCCAAATCCCCACATTTTCAAAAACATCTGTTGATGGAGATATAATAAAGAATTAAGATCTGAAGACCTTAAGTCTGAATAACAACACAGCATACACAACAAGGGGAGAAATCATATTAACAAGAAGAGAATAACATGATTTTTTGAATGAGTTTCCCCCTCGCTCCAGAGGAGAGGCACAAAGCAAGTCATAGATTAGTCTCATTCTTTATTTAAAAAGAATAGAAAAAACAAGATTGTGTTGAACTCCTAGAGTTACAGGTAGTAGTGATGGCGCTCTAGATAGACCCAAGAGACGGTCTCAAAATATGTAAAATTGGTATCTGTAGTAAGCTTTTGAATTTAAAAAAACCTCTTATCAGCCATTTGAGTATATAAAATGCCAAATTAAATGCCTTTTATATTAATTAAAAAACACTTCAGCATTACTGCATTAAGAGAAGTTGAGGCCGCCTAACAAAATTCATTGTTAGAATAAGTTATTGAATTCACAGGACATTAGATGCTTATATCTCACCCTTGCCTCAAAAAGAAAGTTAAGCATTTCTTGGAATTATACTGTAGTGCCAATAAATGTGTATGGATTGAGGCTGGTAGTTGCATGATTAGATTATCTCTGTTAAGAGGCAAAGTTTCATGTTTGCCCTCCAAAACCCAAGGACAAGCTTATTCAATTAAATGAAGTGTAGCCCAGACAATGCAGGTTTTTAGACCTAAGCCTTTGCTTGCTTATATTCATTATTTATTTGTTTAGAAATATTTAGGGCAATTCCATACTCAATAAATATAGTGAAATGCTTACCTTATGAAAATGCCATATTTTTGGCATGTTGCATGACGTTGCCAACCAGCAAACCACAAGCATTTTAAAGCGCTAGTTGGAGGCGTGATAATTTTTAGTGCTACGCCATTTCACTGGCATAATGCTATTTTTTTCAATGTATGGAAATGCCCTTAGACTGTCTTGCCAGAGAACCAAACCCATAATAATCACACCTTTAAAATGTGCAGAGCCACTACAATCTGCCAATTTCCAAATATTATTTTATGATTATTTTTCTTGCACCTTCCCGCCAATGGGCAAGGGTTTCTCATGGGAAAACTGCTTTCAGGAGGCAAATGACAACCTGGGTCATGTTTCTATAACACTGCAAATATGCTCATACCAAAATGGGGAATGAGTCTGCATGTTTGCATGAGGAGCAGAAAACAAATCTTTGTTTTTGAAGAGGTAGCTTTGTGTAGAATGTTCAGTAGAAAAAGGATGTGATTTAAATGTTTTTAAAGAATTATGGAGTTTTACTGCAGGATTTGGTACAATATTATGAAGGGGAAATTTAACTTAAGCAACTTCTAAATTAACTCACAGGCAAACAGCACCTAACAATGAGAAACCCATCAAAAGTATTCCAGTTTGGAACAAGAGTTATTTCTAAGCTAGAGGTGTAATGGACAGAAGGGAAGTAGAATCTGTTGGGACAGATGTGTCCCATCATCCAAGGGTGAGGCACCAAGTAGTGGACATTAGAAAAATGCAGGCAGTCTATGTAGTGCTATATGGGTTGGAAAATAAAGGAAGATAAGATTTAGAAAGGAAACGAAGATACTTTTCCTGATACGCAGAGAAATGAGGATGGAAGAAGGAAGAATCTGATGTGTTGGTAGAATACGCTTTAGTCCAAGTAGTGCAAAAGATATCCAAGATCAGATTTCTGGCTCTAAAGTCAGACTAGTTAACAATTTGGGGGCTATAAGGTAACTCAAAAGACTGCAAGAGTGGATAACTTAGAAATTGATGGAATTACAAGAAGAGAACTAAAGAACAGGACATATACTAACTGAATTAGTAGGGAAAAGCAGTAAAACAGGGAATGGAAGATAGAAAGAACTTCAAATATGGGCATGGTTTTAAAGTATGGGGAAAGTAGATGAGAGTATGAGGAAAGGTTGGGGGAGCTTGGTCTGTTTAGCCTGGAGAGGAGATGACTGAGAGGGAATCTGATAGCCATCTTCAAGTATTTAAAAGGGTGCCATATTCGGTGCCTTCTAACCCCAGAAGGACGGACCAGATCCAATGAGATGAACTTAATTCAAAAGAAATTCTGTCTAAACAACCGGAAGAAGTTCCTGACAGAGCGTTTTCTCAGTGGAACAGACTTCCAGGGGTGGGGATGGGGTCTCCATCTTTGGAAATTTTTAAACAGAGGCTGGATAGCCATCTGACAGAGAGGCTGATTCTGTGAAGGCTCGGGGGTGGCAGGTTACAGTGGATGAGTGATAGGGTTGTGAGTGTCCTGCATAGTACAGAGGGTGGGACTACATGACCCAGGATGTCCCTTCCAACTCTATTATTATACCAGAACTAGCAAGAAAGCCCATTGCAGTCAGGAATGCAATGGGCGCTAGGACCCAGGGGATACCAGGAGGTGCAGGAGTTGTAGGGGCAGGGCCAATCAGGGTGCAGCCAGCCATGCCATATTCCAACTTGGACAGCTGGACATGTTCCACCCCCAGGCTATTTCACAAATATATAGAGGAACCATGGATAAGGATGACAAATATGCCATTGTTTATCAGTTAACGACTTGAAGATTGCAGCCAAAGTGATTGTCTGAGACCATAAATCTCTTGTTCCATGCCCCATTCAGTACAGTTGTTCAAGAGGATACTACAATGCAAACAAAAATTTCCTTGCGAGAAAACAACACTACTGTTCCTCTTCTCAAATCTTCCCCTCTGTTGTTTCTGTTGAAGATGGAATACTTTCCTGTCTTTTCCTAGTCCCCACCACCACTATATATCAAGTTAGACAGCAAGACTGCTCTGTTCACACAGGGAGCCTCAAATCCCTAATGTGGTATCTTGAGCACAGATAAGACCTCATGCAAATTCTATTAAAATCCAATCATGGAAAATAAACTGCAAACATCTGCTGTTCATTGTAGAGCTGTCTAAGTATTTCCTCTTGGTTGCTGCAAAATTTGCTTATGTTGGTTGAATAAGTGCCAGACCAACATTTCAGAGTTGATATGTAAGGTAACATAGTAAACAGCAGCCATAAGAAGATGTAGAGGAAGGTATCACAGGGATATTTATTTATTGGCTTTGTAATTCAGTGGAGGGGGGGCGGTGCTGATTAGTGATCTTTACTCAAATCCCAGTAGAATAGAACATTTTCTGTCTGTAAATTAAATCAAAAAGTAAGAATCATCTTTTATGTGTCAGAATGTATGATGATACACGATTGTTTAGGGCAGGCTTTTCCAACCAGGGTTTCATGAAAGCCTGGGGGTTTGGATGGCACCCTTTGAGACAGGTGTGGCTGAGATAGCCCTGATTTTACTGCTTGGTCAGAACAGCTCTATCAGGGCTGTGGTAAGCCCAAGGTCACCTAGCTGGCTGCATGTGGAGGAGGAGCGGGGAATCAAACCGCGCATGCCAGGTTAGAAGCTACCACTCTTAACCACTACACCATGCTGGCTCTATGGTCCCTTCCAATTCTACTATTCCTTGAGGTCTGTATGCTCAAAAACTTGGACTAGAAGTAATGGTAGGACAAACAAAACATTTGTGTTCCTCAGTAGAAGCAAAGCCTCTTGCTAATGTTAACACAACCTGTTTGTCTCCTTCCTCTAATGCTTTAGGAAAGGGTTGAGTGGGAATCTGTTGTAGTACATTTCAGGCTGGCACATCAGATTGTCAGGTTGCAAAACCATATTTTGTTGAATTTTAAAGGTAGTCAAAGTCTTTGGAATTTCTCTCTTCTCTTTGTAGTAAATTTCTAAGCAAATCTCAGTTATTCATTGACAGATTATCTCTGATTGCTATTTTATCCATCAGCTGCTTTACAGGCTTCTCTGGTGACTTCATTGTATTTATCCTCTAGTATTTGCATTCTGATCAATCTGAGCTGCTTTCTTTTCCTTTGATCCCAAGAAGTGCTCCACTCTTTTGACAGTGTACATAGCTCTTTTCTATACTCGTTTTGAATAGGTACAATCACATTTCTACAAGATGACTAAGCAAAACAACATAAAAGTATACTATGGAATTTTGTTAAAATAGACTGACCCAGTTTCTTTCACAATAGGGCTTTGGTAGCATCCACTAGTCCAAGGGTAGTCAATCTGTGGTCCTCCAGATGTCCATGGACTACAATTCCCATGAGCCCCTGCCAGCGAATGCTGGCAGGGGCTCATGGGAATTGTAGTCCATGGACATCTGGAGTACCACAGGTTGACTAGTCAACATAGGCCAGTACCATCTCATCTGGTCACACATCCTAACTACACTTCATTGGAACGATGGCTTTTTGATATGAAGAGGAGTTACTTCCAAGGAAACAGGGACAGGATTGAACTGTTGGTTTCCTTTTCCTTTTACAAGCAATAGCGTGCTTCAGTCATAGTCATTTGTCATGAAAGTCTATCCCAAGGTCCTCTGCCATTTCCAGAGAATTAGCCTCCAGCAAAACTAAGACAGAAGCAAAGATTCAATGGATTTGAGGTCCCAGTTGCATGATTTCTTACTTCATACTACTTCATTTCATCAGGGTTACTTTTCTCCAGTCCGTCAGGTTGAGTCCATCATTTATCTTCGACCATATTGTGATTTTTGAATTTATTTTCGGTGTTTTACAGTTTGGTGCAGCTTGTGTTTGCTTAGTAGTGGCCTGTTAGAGAAATGTACTAGTATATCAAGAGATACACCAGAGTTTCCTTGTGAGAAACAGCATACAGGAGTGGTCAACCTTAGGACTGTGTTGCCTGATTAATTGATGTACAGTTTCTTTACATTCCATGTTAACTGCCCTGAGGTTCAGGGGAAGGCAGCAATCAAATTAAACACACAAACAAGCAAATAGAAAATACCAGGAAAGAAAAACTACAAGGTAATCCTTGGGAGATTTCAAGGGTTCTCTTTTCAGCCATAGTAATTGTCTTTATGAAGACCTCCTTATCTTTCCTTTAAGTCACTCCTTACTAATTATTCAATATGAATATAATTCATATTCTCCAATTTAAGTACTAATTTCCCATGACATTCTCAGTAAAAATGTTCCACACAGTTCTCTGTGACCAAGACTTAATTCTCACTCTGTTGGTAAACCTGTATCACTTCAGACTACAGATGAGGGCTCATATGATTTACTTCTACATGAAAAAGTGCCTCAAGGTAGAAAGAAGCATGAGACTTATTGCTAGCCTTCTCCTTGACATGCTAATTTTCTTTATAAGGGAATTTCTGGAGCATTTCAATGACCTGCAATATAAAATGGAACAACTCAGTCATGTAACAGGTTTACCACCTTGGTCAAATTAGGTCTACATCATTTCCCCTTTCCAAGAAATACATTTCAGGAATATTGATTACCTTACAGTATTCAAACCCTCCTCAGATATACCCATTTCTAATGTATGAACAGGGACATCATCTCCTGGGAAAACTAACCGATGAAGGTCAGCTAGGGATGCTCAAACACATGCTTCCATCTCATTCACTAGCTGTGGATAGAGACCTGGCTTTTGACAAATGATATGATAGTTCTTCAGATGGTTTATGTTTAGACAGGATCAGCCAACCATTACTAAATGCTGTGTTCCTACCCTTCTTTGTTTTGGTAGTCCTTAGCGATGGTAATGACTGCTAGCCAGTTTGAAATTATCAGCATCTTTGTGCATGTTCGGTTTTGAGGAAACCCAGTATTCACAGGTTTAGTAGGCGTTCATGGCTACTTAGCATGGACCAAAGAGACTTTGGCATCCGATTGTCACCTTCAAATGGAAAGTTCACCAGTCAAATGCGTTTGTGGCAGAATTCACAGCATTCCGAATGTTAACACACTTTGCTTGGGGTGATGGAGTTAGTGAAGCACAAGAGGGTCAATGTGATTAAATGAGACAGATTTAGGACATTTCATAATTTCTCCCCTTGCATCCCATTCAGTTTTCCTTAAACTAGGAAATACATGGTAGACTGCGACTACCCCAGCTGGTTTTAAGAGTTCTCTTTGAAATGTCCTTTTTGAAAAAAAAGTCTACTATGTATTAATATTATGTAGGTATTAAGGCTGAGTGAGCATAACCAAAATGTTTTTTCAAGGGGAAAACAAAGCACAGTATGCAATTAAATAGTAAGCTGGAAATATAAATAAAATCACGGTTTAATATTATTGTTTATTTAGTTAAAATTCCCTGCCTCTCAGGACTTTTCAAGGGGCTTCCATTATAGAGCACAAAAAATACAACATCAGAATAAAATAAACACACTCATGTCTTAACAAATGTTTATACTCTGTTTTGTTTCTTCGTGGGTCAAAGTCACAATTCCTGATTTTAATAACATATACAATTAAACTCTCAAGTAATCTCATCCTCTCCAAAGCCCTGCAGAGGGGGAAAGGGCCTGTAGTGTCTCCGGGACCGGATTAAGACCAACTGATGTCTTAAGCACAGCCCAACAATGCTGCCCCTCAACCCTTATTTTAATGAGTTTAGTAATGTAGAATAAAGAGCCTCTTGTGGCGCAGAGTGGTAAGGCAGCAGTCTGAAAGCTTGGCCCATGAGGCTGGGAGTTCAATCCCAGCAGCTGGCTCAAGGTTGACTCAGCCTTCCATCCTTCTGAGGTCAGTAAAATGAGTACCCAGCTTGCTGGGGGGTAAACGGTAATGATTGGGGAAGGCACTGGCAAACCGCCCCGTATTGAGTCTGCCATGAAAATGCTAGAGGGTGTCATCCCAAGGGTCAGACATGACCCAGTGCTTGCACAGGGGATACCTTTACCTTTAATGCAGAATGGAGAATTTGCATTAAATAAATAAAACATGCTTTACTGGCAGTTGAAAAAAGAAAATATCAATTGTGTGCAGCATGTGAGGTAGTCATTAATACGTTAGTGAAAATACTACTTCCCTTATTGCAATCCTCATTTTTCCAGTTTCCACAGCACTCCACTATACAAGATACTGACTGTACAAGATACTCACCAGAAATAAACAATTTGAGATACCTCACAGGGGTCTGGGTGACAGAGATCAAGACTAATCTAATATCACCTAATATATTAATTTTATGAATCCCTTGGATGTGCATAGGTTCAGGTACTAGTCCTGATGTTCCTTCTTGGTGTTAGTGATTCTACTATCATTTCTCATAAATAGGTGTAACAGAAGGAATGACTGGAAACTGCAAATCAAATCAAACTGGAATTTTTAGGTTCATGCCCATCCTTGTATGAAACTTAGGAAATATGACAGTGATGAAGTTAGCTGACCAAATGACTAATCTAATCAAGATAACAAAAATATTTATGATTTACAGCATAGCAACTCTACCCCTGAAAATGCGCATTTATGGTGGTTACAGTGCACTCCTAATTAGAGTTTATAGCCTTCTAAGCACATTAACTTCACTTAGTGTAACTGCTAAGAATTTCACTGCTAGTCTATTATTTTAGTGAATTAGGCCTTGGATATAATACATAGATTCCAGGCCTCATTGTCTACCAAAGTGTCACAGCATGCTGGAGTGGTACATAGCCGCCTGCTAAAAACATCAGGGGATGTTTTCCAAAACAAAGTTTTCCAAAGAAAATATCTCTATTGCAGTTGTCTCAGATTTGGTCATGGGGAGAGATAAGAGAAGATGGAATCAATTCCAGAAGACGTCGTTGATGGAAAACTATGATTCATGAATGACTCATGATTTTTTTAACAAAGTGTTCACTTGAATAATTACTAGGGACAGCATGATTGCCCAAAAGGATGTGCTTAACATATCATTTAACCGATATTAAGCTGGAAATGTTATGGTAGCCATTAGCATCAGTGAAATGAAAGAGAATAAGTGCTATTAAGGATCGTATGAGATTGTTCCATTCTTCGCAGCTAGTCTAATGTCACAGAAGGATGAATTTGAAATTAAGGCAGAAAACAAGGAACATATTACAAACTGAGCTTTGTTGTACATTTCCCATACGATATTAAGAAGCTGCTTTGTTCCTGTATCTGTTAAAGAGGATATGTGAGGCCATTTCTTTGGTCCAGGTGTCTGAGGTCTTCCCAGATCATTTAGTTAAGGTATATGAAATTACTCTATCTGATTACACAGGACCACACTAAACATGACTTAGTGCAAGGGACAGAGTATTTTGCAATAAAGTTGTGAATAAAAGAGATGTGGGAAATAAGGGGGAATCTATTCTACTTCAGAGCGGGAAGTCATCCAAGGAAGCAATCCTCTGCTCACACAGGAAGGGCTATTCAAATTCAAATCAATTGGGTGGCCTTATATGGGTGACTAAGGAAAGCCTTCCAGTTTTTGGATAGCTCTCTGCTCAGACAAAAAGCTTGTGACTTAAAATCATAGAATATTAGAGCTGGAAGGGACCTTATGGGTCATCTAGTCCAACCCCCTGCACTATGCAGAGGTTTGGAAATGAGTGGCTTGCTCCACTCATTTCCAAAACAACACTAGAAAATCATACCTTCACTCTAATAAGAATGGAAGGAAAACCTACTGCCCTGAAGAGCAAGAAGAATGGCTCTGAGACCCCGCCTGAGGCTCCCAGGCTGCAGAGACAGATGTGGACAGACTTCTTCAACTATCCAGGACCTTGGTCCAAGGCTTTCAGGCTGGGGACACAGTTTGTGGCTGGTGCAGAGCAGCATCTGGCTGCACTGTCAAGCAAGATCCTCAAGGGACCATAAGTAGGCTCTTCCAGCCTATGTCTTATCAGACATAGGAAAATCTGTGCACCAAGAACCTTCTGTGGGGCTGGTGTACCCCTCCAAGAAGATCTGCCCACAGCTCTTTTAAGGTCCTGAGTGGCCGAGAATGCTTCTGAACAGGAGGACTAGTTTCCTGGGGGAGAATGGGAGAAACACAAACCGCAAAACCTCAGCCCAAACAAGGGGACAGCAAGACCACAACAAAAAACAAGAAAGGAAAGCAGGTGGGGAAGTCAGGTGGCTCAAGCGGCAGCATAATGGTGACATCCACTTCTCCTTTGCCACCAAGCCCTCCCTCCAAGATGGTGACCCCCATAACCTGTGTAATAGTGGCATATATGGTAAGTTCTCCCACCAACATTCCAGTGCCCATAGTCACCAACATGGCAGTATGCATAGCTACCAACATAGCAGCACCCATGGCCACTGCTTTCATGCCTCCTGTGGGGCCTGTGTTGCTGACCCATGGAACATTCTTCTCCATGGAAGAACAAAGAGGGGCCTTTTCAGTGGTGGCAGCAGCACCCACAAGGCAGTCTTCCCTCATGACCAGTGTCTTCTGTCCCAATGCAGCAGCTGCCACAAGGGATTTCCTGCCCCCATGCCACACTTCTATGCACCCTTCCGGGAACACAGCTCCACTCCGCTGCCATTTCTAGGTTTCCCTCAGGTCCCAGGATGAATGGGCCGGCAATGCCAAGTCAGCACCCCCATTACTAAGGGTGGAGCTGGAGGCCCTATGGACATGTTTAGATTTAGAAATCTAAATAAATAACTAAATAAATGTTGAGCAATTGCCTCAGGGCTGGGGTAGCCACAGCCAGAACTTTATGTGGGCCCAGGGCTCTGGACTACCAAACCAGGGACCAGGACCGGTCTCTAGTCCTGTGTGTGAGCCACCTGTGCCATCCCAAGCCAGGCAGGCAAGGGAAATGGTGAAGACCAGTTCCAAGGCCCCTCTAAGAGCCTTGGAAGCTAAGCAGCATTCAAGGAAGAGGGGAACCCCTCCACTGCCACCCAAAATTGGTAAAGCAGGGGTGAGGCCCATCAATTTGTCTGCTGCCTTGCTCCATTTCCCCAACCTGGTAGTGAATGTGGAAAAGGGGCATGGATCTCGGGAAGATGAGGATCTCAATGGAGCGTTGGTAGCCGGATACTCAGGGGAGCGATCAATGTGACCTTGAAAATCAGATGCCAAAAAAGCCTGTCTTCCAGTAAGCACGACACTGTTTTCTTTCTTGGAAACTATCCATGGTTCTGAAGGCACTAAAACAGCCACTGTTTGAACCACTCCAGACGAGGAGTTCAGGTTTCTCATGGCGGTGACTTCAGCATGCCAGGTGTCAGAGATCATGGTGTTGTTGGCCAGAAAAAAGCTAGGTTTTTTTCCACAAGGACTCTGTGATTCTTTACACAGATCTATCATTCATTCCCAAGGTAAACTCGGCTTTGCACAGAAGCCAGAGTCTTGTTTTGCCATCTTTAAGCACTCAACCAAAGGGTAGATAGAGAAAGAATGGCACACCCTAGATGTCCACAGGGCTCTGCAGATCTGTCTGAAGAAGAATACCCCAGCAGACACACAGAAAAGACAAAAACAGGAAATTGAAGAGGAAGTCCACAGTCACAGGTTGACAGCTGTATGACAAGGACAAATAATGAAAACAAAGATCTGGAGGATCTGCCAAAATGTTGACCTCAGATGGTCCTCATCATCAGAACTGACATGTTCATGGAGGAGCTTGTTAAAAAAAAACGCAGGAGGGCCAGTCCTTGATCACCCAGATAAGGCTCCCCAATTCATTTGAATTTGAATAGCCTGAGCGAGCATAGGTAAGACCTAACCATCCCTGGATGACTTTGTCCCACTGAAGAGAAGAAACCTTCAGGTAATACCAATGTTTCATTTTGTAGGAGCGAATATGGTCAATTCCTGTGTTAATACACCTGAGAAAACAGACTCTTGTCCCTTGTTGTTCCTCTCACCAGCCACAAGGTGAAAATGTTTCAGATAATTGTTGCTATATAATGATAAGCAGCTGTTTCTAGAGTTTCACCTACCTATTTCAACTAAGAGTTATGGATTCAGCTGTGGTGTGATGCGGCTGCTTCAGCTGGAAATGGAAATATATAAAGGGACTGGCAGCCCTCTGAAAAGCTGTCAGGCCTGATCAGTTGTGCAGGCAAAGAGCTGTTCAATGTACCACTTGCTTTGTGTCAGTCATCTGAGCTATTTTATCCACATAACTTTGCCCTTCATATTATTACTTCCAAAGGTACTGATGTGGGTCAGGTTTATGGTTTCTACTTTGAGTTAGCGACCTAGAAATGTACACAAACCCCAAACTGAGCAACAGTTGTTCTATAAATGCTAATTAAAAGCTTTCAAAAACAATTATTTCTTCCTTATTACTTTACTAGGCCAAAAGCCCTCTGCAGCTGTAAATGCAGAGGGTGCTAGCAGGATTATCAAAACCAAGGGCCATTTCGCACGGCTTCAAAATAGCACAATGGTTGCTAATTGGAAATGCTACTAATTTGCCATAACCCACGACGTCGTAGACAATCTGCAACAATCCTGAAACCAACCCGCAAAAAGCGCTTCGTTGTAGCGCTTTCAGGGGAATCCAGAAAAGTGGATTCACCCTCCGGATAGCGATACACTCCTGCAACCAATCTGCAACAGTAGCGCTAAAGACCTGTGCGTTACCATTGTTGCTGGTTCTTCAAAGTCCCTCCCCCTGGCTCTCTCCTCCAAACTTCCGGTGAAGCGATCGCCATTTTTTTTTCTCCGAACGAGCGGGGATAAACGCACCAGCAAGCCTCTTTCTGTTTAGAGGCTTCCCTGGCTTCAGTCCTTCACCTTTAGTCACTAAGCACAAACCACTTAAAAGCCCGTTTGCTGAAATAAAGTCCCTTTATTTTTTACACATAAATTCAGCTGAAAATCGGGCCTGTGAGAGGGGGGGGGATTTTTTTTTATCACTCGAGGCATCGTGCCAACGATCATACAATCAAACGACAGCTCACATTAGGCAGCTGGATGGGTCTCTCCGTAGCAACGAATCTACCTAGATTCGTTGCTATGGGTCTGTTTTTTTTTTAAAAAAAACCTTTCTTAAAGGGAAAGGGGCTGTTTGGGAGCATGCTAACGGCTGCCCATTGGCTGCTTGACGGCCAGGGGCGGGACGAGCTTGGCAATAGCGCTTCCTTTCTAGCGATTTCTGCCGAGACCGGAAGCCTGTGGGAAACACTAAAAAACGCAACTGATTCCACTACAAAGGCAGGTATGCATAACGACGAATTCCACTATTTTAAATGGCGATTTTTCATTCCGCAAACAATTTGCAACAAAGATCCCCGTGCGAAAAGGCCCCAAGAATCTCACTTGTTACAACTCTGGCAAAACAAGGTCTCTTAGATTTGCTAATTCCCCTATTGTAACTTGAGGAGAGAGATCTGCTTTACATAACACTTCCATCAACCTCTCTAAGGATGGCTCTTCTTGCCTTCTCAGCCCCATGAAGGGTGAGGCTTTTTAGGATTTTTCAGTGCTTGGAGAGGTATGGTTGCTCAGAGACAGCATTGCTGTAGCTGGGATAACTGTTCAGCCCAATAAGACTTGGAGCTGTTAGACCCTGCCTGGAGCTGCAGCAGGGCTGATCTCCTTAGGGAATTCAGAAGCTGTGGTGCAGCCTTGACCCTGGGGGACTTTGTACCAACCTATTCATCATCCTGGTAATGTATGGATAGTACAGGGTGGGGCTTCCCTTTCTAACAGCTCTGCATGGGAGGGGCCATGATTCAGTAGCAGACCATCAAGATCCCATGTTCTATCCCCAGCATCCCAAGTTTAAAACAACAACAACAACATTTGCTTTAAGTATTATAAAAAGACCTCTTTCGGAGATCCCATAGAGACACGGTCAGACAGAGGGGGCAGTACTGATCTTGGTAGGCCAATAGACTCAAGAGCAAGGAAGATTCATGCATTCAATTGTCTATTGTGTAAACACTGAAATATTGAAGGGATCTCCAGGGTCATCTAGTCCAACTTTCTGCACATTGCAGGAACTCACAACTACCTGCCAACCCACAGTGAACCCAATTACATGCCCAAGTGATCCTCCCACCAGAAATCTCTGAATCCAGCCTGGCCTGGAGGAAACTCACCTACCATCCCATAGTGGTGATCAGAAATTCCCTGAGTATGCAAGGAAGGACCACAAAAGACAAACACTGGCACATCCCTTCCTGCTCACCGACTCACAATCTGCCTAAATTCATAAAATCAGCATTTCTGTCAGATGACTATCTAGCCTCTGCTTAAAAATATCCAAAGAAGGAAAACCCACCTCCTCCCAAGGAAGCCTGTTCCACCGAAGAACCACTCTAACTGAATTCTAACATGCTGTGAATATTACTGTCTTCAGTATTGGGGCAAAAGACTAGCATAACATCACAGTACAAATGTGCAGTATGCCTGATATAGTATAATCATTAGAGTTTTGGATTCAGACTTGGAAAATTCAGTTTGGAATCATAAACCCCATTGAGAGACCCATTTTTTCAGTTTACTATTAATTATCCTAAATGATCTCATAGTGTTAAGGTGAAGTAGAATGATACTTCACCATGGGATCACTGCAGGATATATTTTTATGATAAGAAAGGAGGACTCAGAAGCACTGTAGTCTTGTTGTGGATTAGTTTCAAATAAGCAAGCAAACATCTTTGAGCTGTTTGAGACAAATGTCCTATCTGAATGGCTTGAACAGTAATCACTGTTTTATAAGTGGTGGATTTTTATTATGGTCAATAAAACACTTATAATGACATTTCAGGTTTTCAGGTGACTGAAACTCTTGAACTGAATGAGTACAGGAGGGATGATAAAAATCACTATTTTCTTCCATTTTCAACCCTGGCTGTTTATTTTTGTTACTGACTTGGAACCACCTTATATGGGCATCTCTGGATCTGAAGAAACTAGTAGAACATTCTACCCAGAAACTGGTAATAAACAAACAAAACTCAAGAGCAGGAGAGCTGATAGATGTGCCATGAATACAATTAATTAAGCAGAATATTAAATAGCAACAAATCCCACTTTCCAAAAACACTTAGTGAGTGCCGAAATAGGTATCAACATGCCCAAGGGCAATAGGTATCAACATGCCCTTCAGGACCGTAGTCTAGATTGTATTTTTCAGACAGATCATACTGGTTTCAGCTCTTAGGTCATTTCCTCTTTTCTGCTCTATGCTATTTCCATGTTTCCCTCAATCATTCTGTCCTGCTCAGGGTTGCCTTGATCCCCCTTGTGGAAATTGCTTTTGATTAATTATTTTTAGCCTAAATTATACAAGCAGCATATATAACCATATATTTATATATATAATTAATGTATATAATTTATATAAGGGACAGCCTACCTGGTGTTGCTTGCAGACAGCTTTTATTCAGGGAATGTACACGGCAATTACTTAATCAGGAGGCTGAATCATGAGTGTGGATCTATAGCAGGCCGCGCAAAATACTGCCCAGTCATCAATGATGAGCAGCCAAATGTATGAAAGGATTTAGTTGTGTTTCATCACGTGACATCAAAGCTCGCTCTTTGGCAGCTCATCTGCAGATATAGATCTTCGGTAGTCATTGTTTGATGCTGCGGTCTTCAAACGATAGATACAAAGGTGCATACACAGTCACTTCCCTTTACACTGTGCCCTTCCAGGGGCTAGCTATATCTGTTCTTAGATGTCAAACATAATTGGCATCTGTACCTGCAGCTTTGGGCCAATGCATCTTGCTTCCTCACTCAGCAGACTTCTTGTGGAGGTATAGCTATAAATCTGGGAGATCAGGGTGGAAATCCAGGGAAGGAGAGAGGCTGTGGCAAGAGAAGCTGAGAAGAAGAGAGGCCACAGCTTCAACACCACATCTTCAGGTGGAAGGACCAAGTAGCAGGTGATGTGAAAGATTTCCATCTGAGGAACATGGACAGCTGCTACCAGTCAGAGTAGACATTACTGACCTTGATGTTCTGACTCAGTGTAGGACATTTTCACATTATGATATGGAGTTACAAAAGATGATGCATTTAAGAATGAGTTAATGATGGGAGGGGAGGTCATCTGCCTTCTGGTGGCCTAAGAAATTGTGTTATTATTTAAGATGGCAGCTGGAGTTGTTGCAGTTAGGGTTTCAAGGCCCAAATTGTATTATATGCTTAAAAAAATACTTCACTTTCTTCACAAGGACCTAAGGACTGATCCTTGGGGTACCTGGAGTCATTGTGTGTCTCCATGATGATGGAGGAGCCCAAAGTAGATTGGGGCTCTTCCCTCAAAGCTTAGCTGACCAATAATGGCTTCTTCCCTCAAAGCTTACCTGACGAATAATGGCTCAAGTAAGGTACTTTAACTTCAAGAAGGTAATAATACAAGGACCCATATTGGGCCTGTCTATTCCTCTACTGGCTTAAAGCAGTTCTGAGGGAGCTGGGTTAATCAGGAAAATATCGTGACAGGGTAAATCCTTCTTTCCCAGTGCCAAAAATCAATTCCACAAAAGCCCCCTAAGTAACTTTGTGGGGCAAAATATAACGTCTGGATTTCCAACAACAGAACTCCAGAATCCGATCTACTTTTTCATTTGTGTAGCAATCCTAAACACACTTATTAAGAAATAAATTGGACACACTGGAACTTGCATCCGAATATACAGATTTATGAACATGCTCTATGGATAATTTACTTGCCTTGTCAATGGCAATGACATAGAAGCATTCTAAAGCACCAAAAAATGATATAGGATTTTTGTGTGTGTAAGGAAGCCTCTGTGAGATGAGATGACTGAAATGCCAAACTTTTAAGCGGAATATTGCTGTTTTGTGAGGGGGGCATTATTTATTATATAAGTTAAATGTAGCATGTGATTTCTGTGCCTAAATATATGTAAAAGGCAGATTGGCCTTTTAATACAGATGCTTCGAAGAGGGTACAGTCAAAACATGCAAATAAAGCTCAAGAACAAGTAAAGCAGCTATGATGATGAGTGATCATTCCAGGCTGCTAAGTAATTAAGGAGATCACAGGAGATTGCTAAAACTAATGCATTACCAACTGGCGAATTAATATTATATGCTGAAACACACCACATGGGAAGAGTTGGCTATGCTAATATTGTATTAAAGCAACTGCCAATGGCAAATATTTCACTGGAGAGAATTCAACACAAAGCTTCCACTCCAGGCAAAACGGCTTAATGCATGACATACAGCTACTGAACAAAAATCACTAAAGAAGATGAAAGCAATAACTGCGTATCTTTTTTTATCCTTACGATTATTGGCAAGTGATTGCACTTCCCTTGAAAACTGAGGATCACTGCTGTAGAACCATATCCAGAGAGGTTCAGAGAAAGGCTGGGATATAAGTATTTCAGATGAATGAATGAATAAATAAATAAAGGTAATATGAAATAGGAACGGTCCCCAGAGTGCATTTCTGCAGATGGAAGGGATTTCTGTTTCCAGAGTGTCACTTTCTCACTCTCTGATATCAGAGCCTCAAATGTCTCACCGTAAAATACAGGTCCTTTGGGATATGGGACCTTTAGAAGCACCTTGGGGTTAGATTTGGGACTGAAATGGGTGAGGAGGTGAGAAAGTCATGTTCTGTTTGTGGGATTCTTTCTGCCTGCAGATAAAGTAAACTTCATCTAGAGTAGTCTTCAAATGTTGATGGAGATTTCTGTAAAATTATGATTCCAGACAACATGTAATTCTAAGAGATCTAGGTCATTGCTCAAGTATACCCTAAATCCAAATCCTGTATACCCTTCAGACAATTGCAAAAGCTCTTCATTCTGAGGGTGCTCTGAATTTCATGTGAAATTTCATGTGCAACCTGCAAACCAGAACATGAGCTGCATGGGCAGGTGTTTGAGCATCCTTGATTTAATCTCTGTTATTTCCACTCATAAACCTACCAAAACTTAGAACAAAATACCAACTTGGTGGCAAACCACCCTCTCATCAGTTAGCATACAACAGTGGGGAAGCAACGTACTTTAAATCTTTTAAGATGTCCACAGGAGATATTTCAAGGATGCAAAAAAGATGTGGAAATATGCAGTTGACCAAAATTTTCCCACAGTCATTCTGGAGAAAAGGAAGTGCTGAAATGGATGTATTAACAGAAGCTATCTTATGACCATATCAAGATATTTACAAGAAAAACACTGTTACAATATCACCCCTCCCTCTACCCCCCCCCCCAGAGTCCCCATTTTCTTGAAGTTTCGTTTTGCCGCATGCTCCAGAGAAGATTTCCACTATTCTTTAAATTCTTCTGTTGGTTTTCTGTTGCCTATAGATGTCAATTTTACCTTTTTTAATAGCTCAGCAATTTTAGTTAATACTTCACCACATATGAAAAGCAAAACAACAAAACAGTATAAACTTTAGCCCAGTGTTTTGTTTTGTTTTTTGTCCTTTTTCCATATATCCATATAAAAATAAAACATTATTTTAAAAAAAAGATATTTAGAAGAAGTGTAAATATCTTTTTCTTCTTCATATCATATCAAGATATTTACAAGAAGTAAATTGGGGTCAGGTCAAATGGGTGCTTGAATCTCCTTAGCATGCGTCACCTTGCTTTTAATTAATGCTAAGAGTTTTGCATAAACAGTTATTTCTTTCCCATTATGACATAGTTTTGTGGGGGAAATGCTCAGTCAGACTTTCACTGCATTATTGCTGTAAACTCACGATCTGAAAGTTACAACTCGATTAATGTAAAGGAACTGGTGGTCTCCAATCTAAAAAAACCCAGCACTGTAATTTGAATAAGCAACAGCACTGGATGAAAATGAATAGTGTGTACATGGTTTGGGTAAGAATTGTTTTTAAAGAAGTATTGGATTTTGATTGTCTTCAAATATAAGAATAATTTAGAGAGGAATAGGCATACAGCAGAGTGGGTTCAGGATAAATTAATATTGTTTGAACAAGGTTAATTTTTGATACCAAATGCCATAATATTGCAGAAAATTATGGGGTAGTCATTGAGTATGAAAATGTTTGGCTTCTGTGTTTTCAATTGTTGTTGCACAACCATTGCAATAAACGTCACCCTTGACAAAGGCAAGAAATGGCAAAATGCACTGTTAATTCATTAGAGAGGTAGCTTAGTTGCTCTGTCCTTTGGATCCAGTTGGATATTTTCTTTTTCAATAATTCTTTTTTTTAAGTTTTGGGGTTCATTTAAGGAAATATAATTCACTGGGTCATTGAATATCAAACAGTATATCTACATTTAAATATACAAGTTTCTTTGTAGCCACTAATATATGAATGAGCTTCTGGACTTTTACATGGCAACACTGTCACTCCTCTTCAGTTTTTGAGATTTTTGATGCCTGTCAGCAAGGCTGCATTGACAGTCATCATGCCTTCCTGACAGAACAGAGAGCTCCACTTGACAATTACATCTGTTGTCTTGGAACCTTGGGCAAAGGAACAAACAGGTATCTGGGAATGCTTCATTGCTGCCTGTGTTGTATCCTGCTGACTGGGTTATTCTTGTAAGATGGGAGGGAAGGTATGGTGGTGGGAGATTTTTTTCAGGAAGGGTGATGAGTTATAGAAATACTCAGAACCCTTCTAATCACTATTCCATCCTAAGGAATGATGGCATGTAGGTCCTGTTTATTCCCTTCTCTTTGACCTTGATGCCCTAGAATGCCGTCAATAAGACATAAAACCACAATTCTCCAGGAGACTATGTTGAAGGGTGCTTTGACCTGGCATGCTTGACTGAGGTCTGGGTGGGTAAGGATGAGGTAGTTCCCCTCTCCCTGCTAACTTGCTGAGGATAGTCAATCCTGGCCTTTAATGTGTTCTTGAGTCTGCAGTTAGAATTTGTTTTTTAATTTATGTGTAAATTTGTATTCTACCCTTCCCTGACAGCTCAGAGCAGATCACGTCACTTCTAAAATATAGCATTAAATATGCAAATAAGTCACACATATAAATTTAAATTTAAGTTTTAAGATCACATAAAATCCATCTCCTTCTCCCAAGAAAATGAAATAAGTCTTTGAATGATTGATTGGGTGGATTTTGGGCAGGGAGGCCAGTATGTTCTTGATGTTATATCCAGGACTCAACCATAGGCTTGGCAGAACAGCTGTTTCTTGCAGGCACTGCAGAATTGTTTGAGGTTCCACAGGGCTCTGATCCTGTTAGGCAGTGCTGGGGCTAACTAGTTTTATCTCTTTGGAGTCAGGAATCCTGAGCAAGCTCTGATCACTTGATGTCAATGCTCTTTCCAGGGGGGGAGATAGTGGAAGAGGTTGTCCCATAGATATGGGGGTCCCAGACCATAGATATGGGGGTCCCAGACCAGGGTCCCAGCTTTGAATGCAAGAACCAGTACTTTCAACCTGATTCAGTCTTCTATTTATTTTATTTATTTATTTATTATATATTTAAATACCACCCTCCCTGAAGGCTCAGGGTGGTTTACATAAAACAGAACAGAAACAATACAGATAACTTAGATTAACAGTAATGGATGAAGTGAAACAACAAGCAACATGGGACAGTAGAAAAATTTGGGAAACATTAAATTAATTCATACCGATAGCCCAGTGGGTTGCGCGAAAATATGGTGGGTGCCATAGGAGGAGGCATATATTAACAGACAGGATGGTGAAAGGTCTCACTTACTCTGTAAGGCATGCCTGCTTCTGAGGCATGCCTGCTTCTGAGGTGGGCAGAAAAGAATCTGAGCAACCTCAGGCCAAACTTCTGCAGGGCTTTGCAAACCAATAAGTAGCAAACCCCAGGAGGCCATCTTGGGGCGCAGAGTATTGCAATAAGTGACTCAAGACTAAAAGCGAACAATGACTCACACCCCAGGTACAGCTTGGGTACAGCTAACCACTCTAGATCAGTGGTCCCCAACCTTTTTATCACCGGGGACCACTCAACGCTTGACAATTTTACTGAGGCCCGGTAGGGGGGGGTAGTTTACTCCTCTACTCTCAACCACTGCCCTAATGCTCTCTGATCGCTATGGTAATGTTTAAACATCCCTTCAAAATAAGATACAGACACACCACAACAATGAACATAAGGAACATTTTATTTTCATGGAAATTTTAACTCATGACTTTGACAAATCAATGGGAACCCTGAGCTTGTTTCTCTGCAACGAGATAGTCCCATCTGGGAGTGATGGGAAACAATGACACCCGAAGTGTGTTGTAAAGGGCCGGGGGGATGAAGTAAAGGGCTGGGGGGGGAGAGAAGGCGTCCTTCATGGCCCACCTCCAATTAATCGACGGACTACATGTGGTCTGCGGCCCACAGGTTGGGGATCGCTACTCTAGATGACTTCGGCCTCACTGAAGGAGAACAAAACTTTGGGCTCACCTGAGTTTCTTCTGTTCAATGGGGCAAAGTCAACCACATCCCACCCATGACATAAGGTCGTCTCTTCTAGGCACATGAGTCTGAAAGACCAAGCAGATCAAGCTCCTATGCCACTGGAAATATTACCTGACACAAGGAATTAATGCAGCAGGGCTTGGGAAGAACTGGAAGGTCAGGCTCTGATCACCAGTTAGGTAGCTACAAAAATTTGCATTACAATTGCCCTACCTGAATGAGCAGAGGCATGACCTAACCACCCTGGATGACTTTGCCTCACTGAGGAGCCTGATGAGTGGGACCAGCAACACGTTGCAAGAACCGTAGTGTCTCCATGGCTGACACAAGATCCCAGCCAAGTCCTGAAGATGGTGCATCTGCATGGACATTGAAGTCCCCCAAAACCAGGTGACTCCAATGTTTCATTTTGTCAAACAGTCCATATTAAATTTCTTTTAAAGCAATATTAGGTCTTGAACTATGAAATACAGCCACTTAAGACAGATGTTAATGTGCACTCAGTGAATACATCCAAAAACAAAGAAGGTGAAAAGGCTTTTTAGCTGTTTCAATCTCTTCCTTTTTTAACTTTTCTAATGATGCTTAAGGATATAAAAATGGGCAGCATAGCTAGCATTTCTGTTCTGTTTAGTGTGCTCAAATGTGTCATTTTCTGCGAAGATTAAAAGTTTGCATAAGCAGTTGTCTGGTAACCTTAAGAAGAAAATCTGAATATAAACCCTTCTGGTTTAACTCCAAAGCTCTCTTGGGAAAAAGCTGAAACACTTAATTGAATCCAGCTCTCTTGGGAAAGAACCCTAATAAACCAGAGAACAGCTTGTCAGCAAGTACTCAGACTGACTGCAATCCTCAAGCCTTGGTAAAATTACAATAAAGAGATTCACTTACAACACCAATTACCCTACATCTCCCACCCACCCCCTTTGTCAGTTACCAAAATGCAAAGCAAAAAGTTGTCGCACTTCACTGCCTTTCTACTTTCCAGGGGGAAAAAACCCCAAGCAAAACTGTTTCTGCCATCAGTGCACATCTTACATCTATGAACTATTGCTGATCAAGAAGTGAAAATCTGCCAGTTCTGGAAATTCTAATTGTTCTTCCAGGTCAGCTTACTATTTCACATGTTTTAAAGAGTCAACCAAAGATTTTTCACGCATGCATATAAAATGGAAAGCATCAGGAAGATACTGGGGGAAACCTGTAATGGTACCTCTAGAACATTTCTGGCTATCAAATAGTAGCCCCGTGGATGGGGTTCAATATATATTGATGCTGTGATAGGATGGAGAAAGGGGGGAGAACTTTTGCTATGCATACTCTGTTCTCCCAGCCTCAAATTGCCCTCCCTCCACATTCCATGACCTGTTGGTCATGCTGAATGCTTTTCCCAGTAGTGCAAGTACCAGCTCCAGGTCATTGCAAAGACGGTCCAAATTAGGAGATGCTGAACAAAAAACACACCATTCATAGCTCTTCTAACATCTCATCTGGTTTAACCCTCTGTCTAAGCCTTTGCAGTCATTCATATCATAAAGCTACACTCATTTATTATATCAATTATTAGATGATTAATTGATTTTTTTTATTCAAATGAGTAGCCGTGTTGGTCTGAAGTAGCACAATAAAATCAGAGTCCAGCAGCACCTTTAAGACCAACAAAGATTTACTCAAGGCGTGAGCTTTCGAGTGCAAGCACCCTTCATCAGACTAAGAGTCTAAGGCTTAGTCTGACGAAGAGTGCTTGTACTCAAAAGATCACACCTTGAGTAAATCTTTGTTGGTCTTAAAAGTGCTCCTGGACTCTGATTTTATTGATTTTTTTGAGTTGTTGCTCACCCAAAGGATCTCGTAGCAACCTACTACATCAAAACAAATACGGTAAAAACAACATAAAAACAAAAAACAAATAAAATATTAATATTAAAATATTAAACTATTATGTGTGTGTGACCATAGTGCGGAAGGCAGTCATGAGAGATTGAGTGGAGTATCTAACCCACAGACACATTATATTCACAGTATATTCCTGACTATAATAAAACATTCACTTTTGTTTGTGTTTCTATTTGCCTTGAAGCGATCCTTTTACTGTTGAGGGGAATGCGATTCAAATGCATCCTCAGCAAACTTTGGATGACTTTTTGATGCAGCTCCCATCATCTGGATACCATTCAAATGAGTCTTCAGGGAAAATTAATTGTAATTAGTAGCAATTGGAAAACATACTTTACTTTAGATTTGCAAAGCATGCCTTGCGGGAACCCTGCTGTGTTTTATTCCAGAGTTAATCCTTTTTCCAGAACATTGTTTTTCTTTGGTCCATTTTGACCTTTTTGTAGGTGACCCTAGGATTATTTTCTTGTACAGCAGCAAACCCCCCCCCCTCCCGCAAGTAATAGCATCATGTTCAATGTTCCTTTGCAGAGGACCATCCCTTGAGTAACCTTGGTCAAATCAACAGCTGAAAGCAGAAATGTGCACAGGGTTCAGTATGCATGAGTGTGAATTTAGGTAGAAACATTGTGTAACCTTGAAAAATTAAATTAACATAATTTATATGCAATGGCATTGCTGCTAAAAAAAGGTTATTGAAGTGGAAAACAGAAAAGAATTCAGCATTTTTTCTTCTTGGTCACATCTCTCCTTTGTGTGTATACTGTTTCATAGATGCCTACGAGATGTGAAATAGATAACATCAACTTGTGTTATTAAATTCTGTATAGCAGAAAACTAGCTTTTGGCTTCCAGTTTTGAGCATCTTTTCCAGGATACATCACTCCATGTATTAATAGATTTTCCAAACACAAAGTGTTAAATACCTTTACTGTTTGATTAAAAAAAAATAGTTCCAATTGAAATCTGTCGTATCAATATTCTTTGCAAGACTCTGTAAATAAAGATGAAAGATGAATATATGTGGGTGGAAAGGAGCAGGACTGTGTAATACAGGGGTAGTCACAGTGCAGCCCTCCAGATGTCCATGGGCTATAATTCCCATAAGCCCCTGCCATCTAACGCTGGACATCTGGAAGGCCGCAATTTGATCTATTACCTCTGGTGTAATAGATCCTAACCTATGAACCCTCCAGCAGAGAGACCCCTACATGCATACAGTTTTACAGGCTATAGCCTAATATTTGACTTAAAGTCTTTGAAAAGCTCTTTACAAGTGGCATCAGGCTTATATACTCTTCTAACAGCAGTTGCTCACATCCCTTGCAGTCTTCTCAAACCAAGCAAGATGTCATTAGGCATCCTCCTTACTAATATTTTTAAGCCACCCAAGAACAATATTGGAAACAAAAACAAATATTGGCTATGATAAAATGTCCTGCTGGAGTTTATTCTGCTGAGCAGTTGAAGGAAGTTTGAATCATCAAGGGCATAATAATGATACATAATAAGAGCCCCATTTGAATATCCCGAAGGTGATCAAGACTGCAAATTAACTCTTTGTAGTGTCATCTTTACTAGTGACCTTGCCTCTACCACTTCTAGGAGTAACTGAGCCTGGAAAGAAGCCCAGAAAGGGAGGAGGGGGTTGCTTAAAGGAACAAGTCTAATTTGCAGGACATAAAGGGGTGTGTGTGTGTGCAACACCCCCCCATCAGACTAAACCCTAATGCTGAAATCCCATTGAAATTAATTCTTGTAGATAGCCAGCAGAATTGGATGTCACATTGCAATTGAGGTGTAAAATAAATTATAAAGATCTTACTTCTGAGATAGCAAGATTTTTTTTTAAATCTTAAATCCCAGCAACCTTAACATTCTTGCTGATGTCCTGTTCCATACCAACAACATGTAGGGAACAAATGAGGGTTTTGTTGTTACTGGGCAAAAAACATTGAGGGATAAAAGAAACATTTTTATTGCTGCCTGAGAAGCTTTTGAAAACGACACATTCGGTGACGAGTTGTTCTGAAAGTATTAATGATTAAACCTATGAAAAGATGCTCTAAAATCTGATGCCAATAAGTGAGCCTGTATACTTTTCCTATCCAAAGTTCATTAAACCAGTGCTATTTTAAACTTTTGGAGCTGTACTGCCAGGAAATATTGACTTTTGTCCTGGAAACCATTCATAAGTACTTACAAAACCTTCCAGTTTAAATAGCAAACAATAATGCTATCTTTACAACTTCCTAAATAAATAAATATTTCTATACTCTTCTTTCCTGGTAATCTCAAGGTAGTAGACAACAAAGTCTAAAACAGTAGTCATAAGTCATTAGTAAAATGATAAAAACTGTCCCCTTAAGAGAATTGTTCCTATGAGGTTTGTACCAAGCTTGGATGATGACTTTTAGGCAAGGATGTTATTCTTCTGGCTTCCACCATAGGCCAGGTGGAACAACTCCATTTTACAGGTTTCCAGAATTATTTGAGATCCCTGAGCACTCTGATCTCTTCAGATAGATGTTCCATCAGGCTGGGGTCAGGACTGAAAAGGTCCTGGTCCTGGTCAGGTATATCTCCTTGGGGCTGGGACCCTGAGCAGATTTTGGCTGCTAAATCTTAATGCTATTTGGAGGTTATAGAGGGAAAAGTGATCCTGAAAACACAGAGGTCCTAGACTGTTAAGGGCTTGGAACATGAGAATCCTGAACTTGAACCTGATTCAGTCTTCAATCTGGAGCAGGTGCAGTTGGGAAAGCACAAGTGTAATATTTGCTCTCCATGGGGTCCTTGTAATGACATGGGCTGCTGTGTTCTGGACCAGGTAGAGTTTCCAGAGCATCTTCAGGGGCAACCCTATGTAGAACAAGTTACAGAAATCTAATCTGGAGGCATGGTCCCTTTGCATGGATCACTGTGCCTTGGTCATATGTCAATAAGTAGGGTACAAGCTGTCATGCTGCCTAGGTTGGTTTAAGACTGCTTTAATGGGATTTTACTGTGGGGATTGTTGTTACCTGCCATAAGCCACTGTGTGGGAGTGATGGGCTACAAAATGAAAAAATAAATAAAAATTAAAAAAATGCCTGGCATAGGTGGTAAAATGCCCTTGGACTCCATGGATAGGGAGACATCCAGGATCATGCCCAGGCTCTTGATCGTGGCCAAAGGTATTAAATAGACCCCATCAAGGGTTGTTAGTTGCGCCAAACTACCTTCAGCATGTTGGCCCAGACACAAGACCTTCATCTTAGCTGTATTTAGCTTCAGCTAATTCCACTTGAGATAGTCCACCATGGCATCCAATCACCTGGCCAAATAATTCAGGAGTACCAGTGGATGGCTGTCCATAAACATAAATAGATGGGTGTCATCAGGAGGGTGTCATCATCTCGTAGTTTTTGCCGAGGAGCACCAGGTGTGGTGCGCTGGGCTGCGGCGGCTCCTCTGCATTTTTTTGTTCTTCTGCGGCTTTCCCGGCGGCTCCATTGTGTTCTGGGGCCATGAGGGCAGGGAGCCGCCAGCAGCAGCGCTGTGCGCGGCTGCCGGGTCTCCCAGGGCGCCGGCTTGAAGCGGCGACAGGCTCCTCCAGGGGTTTTTTTTTTCTGCTGCCTCTCGTGGGCGCGCCGGCTTGGAGCTGCGAAAGGCTCCTACAGGGTTAATTTTTTTCTGCTGCTTGGAGTTGCGAAAGGCTCCTACAGGGTTTTTTTTTTTCTGCTAGCTCTCGTGGGAGCGCCGGCTTGGAGCTGCGAAAGGCTCCTACAGGGTTAATTTTTTTCTGCTGCTTGGAGCTGGGAAAGGCTCCTAAAGGTTTTTTTTTTCTGCTGCTTGGAGCTGTGAAAGGCTCCTACAGGGTTTGTTTTTTTTTCTGCTGCCTCTCGTGGGCTTGGAGCTCCTACAGGGTTTTTTTTTCCTGCTGCTTGGAGCTGGGAAAGGCTCCTTCAGGGTTTTGTTTTCTGCTGCTTGGATCTGCGAAAGGCTCCTACAGGGTTTTTTTTCCTGCTGCTTGGATCTGCGAAAGGCTCCTACAGGGTTTTTTTTTCTGCTGCTTGGAGCTGTGAAAGGCTCCTACAGGGTTAATTTTTTTCTGCTGCCTCTCGTGGGCGTTCTGGCTTGGAGCTCCTACAGGGTTTTTTTTTTTCTGCTGCTTGGAGCTGGGAAAGGCTCCTTCAGGGTTTTGTTTTCTGCTGCTTGGATCTGCGAAAGGCTCCTACAGGGTTTTTTTTCCTGCTGCTTGGATCTGCGAAAGGCTCCTACAGGGTTTTTTTTTCTGCTGCTTGGAGCTGTGAAAGGCTCCTACAGGGTTAATTTTTTTCTGCTGCCTCTCGTGGGCGTGCTGGCTTGGAGCTCCTACAGGGTTTTTTTTTCTGCTGCTTGGAGCTGGGAAAGGCTCCTTCAGGGTTTTGTTTTCTGCTGCTTGGATCTGCGAAAGGCTCCTACAGGGTTTTTTTCCTGCTGCTTGGAGCTGGGAAAGGCTCCTACAGGGTTTTTTTTTTCTGCTGCTTGGAGCTGGGAAAGGCTCCTACAGGGTTTTTTTTTCTGCTGCTTGGAGCTGGGAAAGGCTCCTACAGGGGTTTTTTTTTCTGCTGCTTGGAGCTGGGAAAGGCTCCTTCAGGGTTTTGTTTTCTGCTGCTTGGATCTGCGAAAGGCTCCTACAGGGTTTTTTTTTTCTGCTGCTTGGAGCTGGGAAAGGCTCCTACAGGGTTTTTTTTTTCTGCTGCTTGGAGCTGGGAAAGGCTCCTACAGGGTTTTTTTTTTCTGCTGCGTGGAGCTGGGAAAGGCTCCTACAGGGGTTTTTTTTTCTGCTGCTTGGAGCTGGGAAAGGCTCCTTCAGGGTTTTGTTTTCTGCTGCTTGGATCTGCGAAAGGCTCCTACAGGGTTTTTTTTTCTGCTGCTTGGAGCTGGGAAAGGCTCCTACAGGGGTTTTTTTTCTGCTGCGTGGAGCTGGGAAAGGCTCCTACAGGGGTTTTTTTTTCTGCTGCGTGGAGCTGGGAAAGGCTCCTACAGGGTTTTTTTTTTCTGCTGCGTGGAGCTGGGAAAGGCTCCTACAGGGTTTTTTTTTTCTGCTGCGTGGAGCTGGGAAAGGCTCCTACAGGGTTTTTTTTTTCTGCTGCGTGGAGCTGGGAAAGGCTCCTACAGGGTTTTTTTTTCTGCTGCTTGGAGCTGCGAAAGGCTCCTACAGGGTTAATTTTTTTCTGCTGCCTCTCGTCGCGCTAGCGGCGAAAGGCTCCTCCGGGGGTGTTTCTTTTTTCTCTGCAGCTTCTCGGCGGCTGGAGTCTTGTGTTGTGTTTGCGGCGGGGGCTTCCTTGGGGCCGGCCTGACGCGGTGAGAGACGCTTCGCGCCTCTCAGGCCGGGAGCAACTGCGAGCCGCGCTGAGCGCTGCTCGCAGTTGCTGGGGCTGGGAATCGGAGGGACCAATCGGCAGGCGCTTCGCGCCTGCCGTTTGGTCCCTCCGGTTGTCTGTCATGAGGAAGGGTCCAATCCGGACCCTTCCTCATCCCGGACACATCCCGCCCCAGAACCCCTTACTGTTTTATTTAGTCCGTGGCGCCCGCGGCGCCACGGGCGGTGTACAGATGGGTGTCATCAGGAGGTGCATGTAGATGTTAAATAAGATCAAGGAGAGGCAGAAGCAAGAGATAATATAACAACACAGATCGCCACAACATCCTGGAAAATTTGCCATCATCCACAAATCATGATGTTGCATGCCTGTGAGAATCTTTCATTAGCCATGCATGGAAGGTCACCAAGCATCACAATGAAGACTAAACAACTTCATAATGACCTCTGATCAGAAACTTGCTGCAAACTTCATAACTACTGGGAGATACGGCTATCATCTGTTGTGTATCTAGTGATGTTAGACCACTGCACAATTTCCTAATGAGAGACGTTCCAGCCATGGATGACTATTCAGCACTGGTATGTATGGTCAACCCCTGGGAGTTTCAGTTGTCCCTTTCAGTGGGTGGTTATTTCTATTTGAACCTGTAATATTCTCAAAAGCAAGCATTAATCCCTATACTTTTTCAAGTGGGGTGTTGGCTAATTTACAAGTGAGCACCCATTTCTGATTAGGTTCTGACCCCCCCCCTCCCCACCATATCTCTGTGCTGTTCTGGTTCAGGGCTTCTTAGACATGATTCTGTTCCCACCCGAAGGCCAGAATTGTTCTGTTTTGCAATGGGCAGTTCTTATTCAATCATTCTCCTGTATGACGTGGAATTTTTTATCAATCTCACCTGGGAAAAATCAACTGCTGTATTCATGTTTCCTGGCTGTTTGAATGTAAGTTGGACAGGGCCAAAATCTAGACAGTTTATCAGAATTTTTTTTTTAATAGATAGATTGTGAACTGTACCTTAAATCAGTTTTCACTTTGCTTTGACATTTTTCCTACTCCGAACAAAACTCTCCAGAAACAAAGAATGGTCTTCTGTAGAACCTAGTAAATAAACAAAGTATGACAGGTCTGGTTTAAGCTTTGTCAAAATGTGGCTAGGAAACAGAATGAGCTTCAGTGTTAAATCAATATGGCGTTTGCCTAGCTAGTAATCATAAGTCAAAGGGAAACATTAGGTATCCCTTTCAGGGCCGGACAGGATGAATTCTGTGCACTAGCCAATTTTGCCTCAGATAAAAAACTCAGCATTCAAGTCATACAAAGCACTATGACACAAGCTTCAAGGAACAACCTGCCCCCGCATCAGTCTCTTTGACACATCTAGATTTATTGTAATTCTTCTGATTAGAACTAGCACAAGCAACCAATGGAAGTTATAAGCTCAACCAACAATGTAGAACTTGTTAAATCTCTTTTATTAAAAATAATTGTTGATTATTTTTTGGCTAATATGAAATGAAAAGAAGATGCTTCCAAAAGATTGATATCATTTTATGAATTATATATTATTAATTATTAATTAACTATCTGGAACATTATATCTGGGACATTATAGGTATAAACTCTTATTGATTATTTTTGCACATTTGATATTGACTAAAGTATGTGATCTGTAGTTGATTGGTGCTTTTGCTTTATGTTTTGTTTTACTTATTAAAATTGTAAAGATAGCCCTCCCTTGAGGCAAGATTTTCCCTCCATCTTTCTTTCCCTTCTGTGACTGAGCTACCCTTCTTACCTGTTTTCTTGTTTCCTGGAAAAAATTTGGCTGTCCCATTTTGTCACAGTATGATATTTTGCCTGAGGGAAGGATCAGGAGCCATATTTAACTTAAACAATTTAAATGGCACTAAAGTATTTTGAAAATCAAAAATAACAAAATATTTTATTTAACACAGGGGAAAGGTCGCGTAAAATCAAAGGTTCAAATTTCTTAAATAAAACCAGTACATGCACAGACTTATTGTGTTAGGCTGAGAATTTCTAAAATTTAAATCTTTATATTCAGCCTTTCCACAAAAGTTCAGGTGGCAAAAATCAGGAAGATGATCCCTGGGTTGTGTCTAACAGTGAAATTCTAAATTTCAACTCTTTTAATAGCCATGTACTGTGAGATCTCATTTTCCAGGGACCCTCTCTACTTTGTCACACCAGGGTAGAAAGCTGGGAAGAGGGAAAAGAAGCCACCTGGAATACAATGCAAGGTCCAGTAGATTCTGTGACAAAGCAGCCATTATAAATACCTAAAAATATTTAAGTCCGTCAAAAAATAAAAAATTAAATAGCTTTTATTAAGACCAATCAAAGTTATTCAACATGTTCTTCAAGCTTTTGAGTTCTCTGACTTCTTTGCTTGGCTGGGTGTTAAAAAAAACAAAACAAAAGAGGAGACCACATTAGTAGCTCTGCGTAGTAAATTCAGTGACATCACTATGGACTTTGGAATTCTTCCCAGGTTCTTCAAGCTGACGTCTATCATATGAAGAGGCATGATGCAAGAAGGCATCAGCATGCAAAGTATGAATCACATGCATAGGAACTGTGGAGAGTAATCCTAAACAGGTCTACTTAGAAGTAAGGCCAATCATTAAGTAGGAATAGTAAAGAGGGATTGCACCATTAGAACTCAGTCCCTGCTTCCCTGTGCTGTCCACAGAGCCCTCCTCCTTTCCAGCAGTAATAACGGAAACCTTTCCTCCTAATTTCAGCTCCACTTTGGAGCAAAAAGATTATTCTCAAATTCATTCCATCCACAAAAGTTCACTGCAATCGTTTGAAAGCTGAAAGGCAAGACTGCATTTCCTGATAGCTTTGTGTAAGTCCTTTTGGCGAGACACATGCATTTCTAATGTTATTAAGAATCACAAAGGGCAGAATCTTGTTTTGTGATTCCAAAAACCACTCTGCTTTCGGCTGGAAACCTGGATACATATTTGGAGATAACAAGCCTTACACAATAACATGAGAAATAAAAGGTTCCGAACACAATATTGGGTGTTTTTTTTTTTTTATGTGGCTCTATCTGGCATACAGTGAAGGAACAGCAATGAAACAGAGCGGATCCCAATTGTGTCTCAAAACACCTTTTCATGTCTCCCCAGTACTTTCAGCATGTTAAAGCAATATTATAGCAACATCATTTCCTCTAACAATTCCTGTCTGATACATTTCCAAAAGGCAGCTGTCTGAAATGAAAAATGGACTATAGCAAGTCGAGCAGGAGTAAGAAGACACAGTTTTTCCAACAGTAAATCCAGGTTTGTACAACCTATAATTAATTCATGGTCCCAGTGAAGGGTCTCTTTATAAGGCAGAGAAGTCACTGCCACAAACCTCCCTAGTAATTCTAGGAACATTCCATATCCTATTGAGTGGCAAACTCCTCCAAGGGGTTTGGGTGTTACCCTTATTTTCATGGCACCACCTTCCCCACCCCATTTTGATTTTCTCCA
The DNA here is from genome assembly GCF_049243985.1 of Paroedura picta. Lineage (NCBI taxonomy): Eukaryota > Metazoa > Chordata > Lepidosauria > Squamata > Gekkonidae > Paroedura > Paroedura picta. The sequence goes on from NC_135379.1 coordinate 33,608,947, forward strand.
TACTCATTGTAATTGTATAGATTCCAGCCAGCCAACTCTTTAACATTCCACTTATAACAGGAAAATGCACGAAGACAAAAGGTTGTTTTATATGTGAAGTTTAGGTCTTCTTTTGCCCTCCTTGGGTCTCCTTTTCCCCTCCTTTCTGTTGCTTGTATGGGTATGGGATCATTTAACGTGTTGGCAAAGTATTCTGAGAGGAGAGAGAATGATGTGAGCGGCTGTTGTGGAGAAATAAATGGAGTAAATAAGTGAATGTTGGAGAGGGAGTGACAGGGAGATAGCATTTCAGCTACATGACTGGAGACAGTAGAAGTCTATATGGCCTTTATTTTCTGAGAAGATGGATACAGCCTAAGTATAATATTCTGGGGGACACATGAGGAAGTGACATGTTATTGTGGGGGGAGAAGACCTGACTAGCTTTCCATATACTGCCCCCTGCAGGAGCTTCTTTTCTTTACAGCACACCAGATATTGCACATTCTACCATAAGGGAGAGTGGGGAGCAGATGAGAGGCATTAGTCTCATGGCACCTTAACGATTAACAACATTCTTTAAGGAGCCAGCAAACTTTTATTCTTGGTACAACACAGCTGTTACTCCTCCACAGCTTGTACACCCAACATACTTTTTAGTCAGTTTGACTTAAGCCACCCTTGATGCCTTGTGAGAGAAAGTAGCCAATGGTTTGGATCCAATGGGACCTATGGGGTTCAGGACTGCTGTATGAGGTGGGGACTAAAAGAATACAGTTGTGAGCTCATCCTGTGCCAATGGAAGAAACAGGTTACATATTTAGTTTGGGATGATCTGGATGGTATAAGAAGTGGACACTTTGTCTGGGGCATCTGTGGTGGCTCCTTGGAGATAATTCTCCTATATGAGGCTTTGGAAGAGACAGAACACCTGTGCCAGCTTCAGCTCCTGCAGCTGGTAATGGCAACTTCAATCATGTAGCTCTTGGGGCTCCATTCTCGTGTCTTGCTTAAGAAGAATGCTTTCCCTAGAAGCCCATGCACACATTGCCAGCCTGACTCAATGCTAACAACCTGTCCCAGGAATAACAATTATATTTCTGACTTAGTCTACTTTTGCTGCAACCTATAAACCTGGGTCCTATTACAAACAAAACACATTAGCCATTTCATCCTTTACATTTTGCTTTCATTTTAAAGGTTAGTTTTTGAGATTTCTTTCATAGAACAATTACTTAACTACATCTCCGTGGGATGACTTAGCCATGAGGCAGTATCTGTGATCAGCAAAAGTGAAATCTGTTTCAGCCATCAAGTTAAGCAGGATTAAGATGAAGCCAGAGGGAATCTGGTTCTAATTTTGTGGATGTTCAGGAGCAGTAACCATGCTTTCCCTTCCTCCAGTGTGCTGGAAGAGACAGATAAAGAAAGAGTCTTCTATAAACTTGGCCAGCTCCTGCAAGACATAAAACAAAACACATTGAATACTCATTATTTGTAGCAGTTTCACAGTCTATTTTAAAGATGCTAATTGTTTTCCAGTTTGCTTTATTCACATCCAAGCCATGCCGACTTTAAACTGATAGATTTGGTAGACGCGGTTCTGGTAATCAGAGTCCGCTTCTGTGGGGATATGTGTAGTGTTCCAGATCACTGAAATGAAAAGGGTAGCACTTGTTGCTGCAGAGGTTTATAGAACATTTTGATTTCCCCATATCTTCTAAGGGGCTTTAATTGTTGCTATGGGACTGTATGTGTAGCAAGTAACAGTTGATCAGCTCTTCAGGGATTCTGGAAAACTTGCAGGGTAATCCCAAGTGGAGTTTCAACCTTCCAAATCCATTGATTTCAGTGAACTCAAAAGGATGTTATGCTGTTTAGGACTGCACTAAAAATACAGTTCTATCTCATCATCCAACTGTTGACTGTAAATGTCAATGCTGATGACAGAGACAGTCTGCTTGGGTGGCTTCAGAGTTCTCCGCATTCCTAAGAGACATTTTCTGGGAGCTAGCCCCATTGAATAGACTCCAAGTATGATTCTGAATAGACCTGCTTAGGATTGTTCTCATAGCCCCTTAGCCTGCTACCAGCTGCCATAGTATTCTGCTTTTTTAAAAAATACCTAAAATGCCATCTGAAATCACTTGATGTGATTTAATTAAAAACTGAAGCTGGGGGGGGGGAGTGGACAGGATGGAAACATCAATACATTCCACAGTCATCGATAATAATTTCAGGATGGGCAGGGTCCTGAGTAAAGTTGAGGATGGACAACAGAATGTCTTGAAATGTAGGTGATAATGAGATGTACATACATGAATATGAACAAATGAATGGTTGGGATGTCACAGCCCACGTGTGCCACTCCATAGTTACAATGCAGGAACCTAGTGGTTGAGACCCAGCAGATTCATGCAACAGACATCACTCTTGGGCTTCAGGTTGAAGCTTAAAGTAAAAGTCTTTATTTGGAGAATCAGGACATGAATCAGCACATTGTGTAAGCTCTTAGACAGGAATCTTGATGCCGGGAAGGGGGCTTGGATGGAATATATACCTTGGCTTATGGCAGGGAGGACATACAGATTGTGTTTTGGCAGGAAAAGGGATTCACACGGGAAAAGGCAATATGGCTCTCTGACCTTAAAGATGCCAAAACAACCCATCCTGTCATCTGTTGTTTGGGCTGCGCTGCCGGCGAGGCTAACCTTGGGTGAGGAGATAGGGGAAAGACTGCAGGATGAGCCTTTGAAATGCAAGGAGGAGATGGGAGGTGGAGTGCCAAGAGGTCCCAGGGCTGTGCCACAACTCAGCAGGAGATCCGGGAGCATAAAGAAATAAAGCAGCCTCAAAGAAGACGGAATTCACCAGTCAGGAACTAGGGGTTCATGACAGTGGATGAACTATTTGTTTTGTGTTTAAACCGCAAGTTTAAACCAACATAATTACAAGTGATTAGCAGAAAGTTCCAAAAAATATTTTGTGGCTCATGCAAAATCCCATGGTGACTGAAATATCCCAAACATTAACAAAGCCAACACTGCCATTTTTATTAACAGCATATGATGGTTGCTGATGCCCTTTTCTATAGGGAACTGTGCACAAACTGAATCTAAGTGAAATAAAATAGTGATCTCATGGGAAGAACTGCAGCATATTATTTAGCTTGGGGCTGCCTCCTGTGCACTTCAGTATTACAGCCAGAGAGGAAACTATATGCTGAAGAGGAGCAAAATATAGGATTTTTTTAAATTAAAAAAAAACATGTATGGTGTGCTGCTAACAAATCTAATTTGGCGCTGCAACAATGTGAAAACCCGACTTCTCTAGACGATTAGCAGCTCCTTGGTATGACAGTAAAAGCTGAAGGGAGAACCATTAGAATTCCATCAGTCACCCGAGTATTAAAAACCAAAATGCATTTATTGCCAGCTTAAATGGACTCTTCTGTTTGATAATAAGGGATCAACTTGATTCCAGAGACAGGAGCCTCAGCGGAAAGAGTATTTGGGGCTTGTAATGCAAAAGGAAGTAATTGCTTTTCGATTAGAGATAAAGGGACGGCTTGTGCTGTCTTTGGTTGCCTCCGTTCTATCTTGAAGAGTGTGTGCTAGAAAAGAAATTTGGCCTGCTTCTTAGTGTTAAAAATGGAATTCTTTTAAGAGGACTTGAAAGGAATTTTGCAGCTACTGTAAATGTGCAGGCTGGCTACTCTTAGGAATTGAGCCTTGACTGTTTCATATGTAATCTGTTTATTCTTCTTAGGAATGGCTAGATCTCACAAGAAATTTATTGCTAATAAAATTAGGTATAAACAAGCAAATGAAATGTGCTGGGGAGGGGGTTGGCCAAGTGGCTAGATGTGGCCAACCTGGGTAACTGCGTCAATATTCAACATCATATCCAAAGATCAGGGAATTGTGGGTACTAACACTGGAGTAACAAAGAAATCCTGTCAAACCACTTATTTCTCCTTTCCCCTGCTCCCATCAAATTTCTATATATTCAACATTCCCAGTTCTAGTTTACACATAAATAACAGAGCTCAGCCTTCATCTAAGACTAAATGTCTAGCATAGGTTATACTTAAATTTGGGGGTCTTTTTTGCAGGGCAGCGTATTTTCTTCAACTTTCTTTTGTTCCTTTATGCCTTGCTCTCTTGTTTCCTTATAGCAATGTGGTGTTTATGTGGAAATACAGTTCGCAGCTTACTTCAGGGGTAGTCAAACTGTGGCCCTCCAGATGTCCATGGACCACAATTCCCAGAAGCCCCTGCCAGCATTTGCTCACTTCTTTGCTCACTGGCACCAGGGTAGTTCTCTTTCCCAACCCAAAATGCACATAATGGTCTTTACTGCTTGCTTTGACCCATCACAGCTTGGTAAGGAAGTTAGGCGTGAGCAGTGCAGCATCATGGGACTGCAAATAATTTCACATATATCATTTTAGTCCAGAAGAGAGACAAGAATTCATAGTCTCAATATCATGCAGATGTTCAGCTATGCTATATCCAAGGCGAAGGCTTAGAGCCATTTGACACAGTGACTTGTGGTCTATATCCAACCACATTTTGAGGAGTCTTCTTAAGAAAATCTTGGCAATTTCTGCTAATTAATCTTCCTCCTTTTTTTGCTACACACCACTTTGTGTATCTGCTCATATTTCACTTGGTAAGAATGTTTGCGTAAACGTTTCCCAGTTGGAATAAAATATAAACAGATGTTGACTGACAGGAGAAGAGAAGAGACAGAACCATCAAACTAGTCACATACACAAGTAGTTGATCCCTCAACCCAGATTTGAGTAAAATGTGTGAAGTGATAGATTCTACATGGTATCTAAGAAGGTCTTCCAAATGTCTGAGTATGAGGCATAATTATCGTCCATCATTCCTGTCTTTCACTCTGTCATTTTTTTTCTTCTACTACCTCCCCCTTTAATCCATATGGCTTCAAAATCTAATCAGTTGTATTCTTCTATATCCACTGAAATCTATGGGATTACACTTGAAGTCTTATAAGAATAAAACCATGGATTGGATACAGCCGTTTATGCTGCTGGCGGATAAAGAAGGACAGGTCCTAACTGACAACCCAGCAAAACCATGCAGAGAGGCACAGGACCTCCATGAACAAAAGCCAAGTGAAATGGAGACTTTGTGAAAGATCAAGTGGAAAAGTTGAATAGATCAAATAATATGTGAAATAAGCATATGTATAACAAATTGTTTATCCCATTTGTATGGAATTAAAGATTTCTTTCTATAGACATTTTTGTTTGTGTGATTGTATGTGTGTGTGTGTCCATCACACCTATGAAGTTCCAATGAGAGGAATCCTGTCTCTCAAATTTCCAGAGTTTACTATCTTGAGTCTGTTTTCCTCACAATACATTTTGGTGTCATCAACAGCAAAACTCTCGCATACATATTATAAAGGCAGCAGTAAACTATTATTCCTTTAATTGGGCTTTTTAAAGCCACATCTTGTCTTCGGGTGTAATAGGCACATGTTGAAACAAATCCAACAACCAGGAACAAATGTAAAAGAATGGGCTTTCTTCTTCAACATGAATATTGACAGAATAATTAAAATTCAATTAATTCAGGATGCAGGTCTCAAAGACAATGCAATGTACATAAGCCCCCAAAAGTACTTTATTGGACCTGACTGAAATTTACTTAAATCTGTTTAGTTAAGGCATTGCCATGAAATGCCAAAGTGGAAAAAAACAGATGCATTTCCAATTATTGGCCCGGGCTATGGAGCAAAACAATAGCCAAAATTACCGCATGTTTTCCTAGGAACAAAAGTCCTTGCTGAAACAAGGTGGAGCTGTACTTTTAGGAACTGTGTTAGATTAGAGGCTCTTTGGTCCCTTTCGAATCAGCATGCTTGTTCCCAAACATCCTAGAAAAGCAACGAAGACTCGCTTCATGGAGCATACATGCAATATGAATGCAAACATTGAAGCACGATCTCTGAGATAAATCTCTAACAAATTCATAGTAACTTGAGAGCCGCTGTGGAGATTACAGGGCATACCAGCAAGTAGATGGATGACTGCCTCCAGTGAGATATTTCAAAGGAAATGGAATGTGGGGGGCTATGCAGGCATCAGATGCTTGTACCTTGTGCCATGTGTGCTTGCGTTCCTGTACTTCATTTCCTTTCTTCCTCATTTTCAAAAAAAAAAATCCTTTTCTATTTTGCATGCTTTGGAAGGGGCTGTGGATCAATGGTAGAGCATATGCTCTGTAAAGAGAAGGTCATTACATATCAGGCGGGCAGGTTTGGGCCAAAAGACAACTCGGACACAGTCAATGGGATACACAAGGACACAGCTTTATTATATACAGGAGGGAAGTCTTTCCTTCCCCCTTACAGCATTTGGAATCACACTAATTGACTGAGTAGGTTTTAAATGTTAGTCCTTTCATGAATGTGTGACTGAGAGTTATGTCAGAAACTTTACCCGGACTCATGTAGAGTATATCACCTATTGTGGGCTTAAAGGGCTCATGTTAAGTACATCTGAGGCCCAATGAAACCTTGTGAAAAGAAGATTAATGTTTAAATGTATTGTAGCACGTGGCGACTGACCCATTGAGGACACAACTCCAATTTGGCAAATAAAATGGCTGCAGCCATTTATCAACACAACCCCCAACAGAGGGTTGGCCTGATGTCGGTATGGGAGCCTGACTCCCTAGCCGTCCGGCTGCATAATGACAGAATCGTGGCAGTCCAGGTCCCTGCCTTGCTCCCAGCTGGGAGGGCGGGTCACCATCCACCATGGTATCATTTAGGGAGGTGACTTGATGGAGGTCAATGGGCATCTACCTCCATTGATATCCCCAGCTGCCTGGCCACAGGCCCCTGGCCTCTCAGCCGGGTAGGCTGCGCCTACTCCCAGCCTGGTAGGCTGGACTCATTCTGGAGACTCCCATCCTCAGGGAGTCCTGTAGGCAGATGGGACTCCCTGCCAACAGACTCCCTACCAGGCATAACCCGTAGCTGCAACACAACTCAAGGCAAAACACAACAGTAATGAGTGGGAGGGAGGGTAGCTGTTCGGGCAGCAGACAATGCGGAGAGTGCAGCAAGCATGCGCTCGGCCTTTAAATAGGACGGTGCCCCACCCCCACTGTGCTATAGCCTGGCTGCGGCAGCATGCTCATGCCTCTGGCATAGCGCCTCCATGGGTGCCAACTGCGGCATCAATGGCAGCCGCACTTACTCGTGGCCGCTAATTAAGAGATTGTACAATATTGTTAACAATATCCCTTGTTTTCTATAATGTGAATGTAGTTTTACATATTGCCTCAACCACTTCTTATGATCAGGAAAGCCAGAGCTCTGGTCATTTCACCGTTCTTTCTTTACTCCTTCTCGAGACTGAGTGGTTATATTGTCCTATAGGCGCGTTTTCCATCCTGCGCAGATGATCTCACTACAAGAGCAAATATAAGATTTATCAGGAAGACCACCAAATGAATTCATGAAAGGGACTAGGTGGGCTGCTAATTCTTGGCTCAAACTTGACCGTACACAAGTCCTTTCCTAGGCTGCATCCTAGTCCAGTCAAACAAGCCAGGATCCTTGACTCTACAAATGTCTATTTAGTAGAGAAAGAATTATACTTCAACACACAAGAGGGTGGCAAGGAACAAAACAGTAAAGCCATGATGTATTCGGCATTACAATATAGCTCTGTATGCCTGGATTCTGTGCTTACCTGTCATCCCTGGGTGCCATTTTTCAGTATGCAATCTGCCATTGTACTGCAATTCCTGCCTGCCTCTCAAAATGCTATGGCTAAATGAAGTGCCTATCTTTCCAACAGAACTACAAGAACTCTTCTAAACCTTACCGCATGCTTCAGTGCATGTGTTTCCTCCTTCCCATTGTTGTTTTTACAAAATACCAGATACAAAAGCTGCAGTCGAAGAAGAAGAAGAGTTGATTCTTATATGCCTCTTTTCTTATCCTGAAGGAGTCTCAAAGTGGCTTACAATCCCCTTTCCTTTCCTCTCCCCACAACAGACAACCTGTAGGGTAGGTGAGGCTGAGAGAGCCCTGATATTCTTGCTCGATCAGAGCAATTTTCTCAGTGCTGTGGCGACCCCAAGGTCACCCAGCTGGGGGAGTGGAGATTCAAACCCGGCTCGCCAGATTAGAAATCGGCACTCCTAACCACTATACCAAGCTGGGAGTCAAGACATTTTAACCCTCTCCTTTCTGTTGGCTTTCTCTTTAAAATCAACCCAAAGATCTATGCATAAATACCATGTGGATTGCCCTCCCAAACCCACACAAACCTTACAACCTGACCATGCAATACACATTGCAAATGAACCAAATCAATAGCATAAAGGCAGAATAACCATACAGCTCACAACAGCACAAATGAATATTTTTTAAAATAGGACAATTTGCTAATACCTCATGAGGGTCACCAGTACTTGGTGGAAAGGCATTGCATGCTGTTCAGTTGCCATTTGTCTAGCATGACGCAAGCAGCAGAATGGGCAACAAGCCAGGAAAATGGCTGTGTCCATGCATCCATAAACTGCTGGATGCTGCCCTGTCATTGCATTTTGATATTCTTGCATGGTCAAGTTAATCCAATAGTGAATTATTGCTGTCGAAAAACTAAAGTGCAATAACCCACAATGTGTGGCCTATCAGTACATCCTAAGAACACTTTTCTGGGAGTAAGCCCCATTGAATAGACATCATAAGGTTTCTGAATAGACCAGCACAGTTTTCCTTTCTTGAAGCACCATCCTAAATTGAGTTACACCATTCTAAGTCGAATAGCTTAGGAGAATGTAATTCTGCTTAAGATGGAATTGTGAGTCTTCCTCAGGCATTATCCTTCAGTCGTAGCACTGAAGTCAAGTATGCAGATTGCCTGCTCCGCTCCCATCAGGACTGCTTCATTTGTCAGAATTAGTCTCCTGGATGTTGTGACCGTACGTAATGAAGTGCCCATATTTACCTCCCCTAAATTCAATGAACATATTACTATCACCCATCAGTGGTGACAGAGACATATACATTGTACCACAGTGGCCTTATGATGAGGCATGGAATATGAAGAAGGCAGTAGTGAAAGAAGATTCTTGACAAGACTAACACCTGAGATGATTAATGCTCAGGGAATCCTGTAGGCACAAAGGAAGCCTTTGTGTTATCACAGGTTTGTGCACTGAACCGTTAGGAAGTTTATATAATGGGATTGCAACTGGCAGACACTGAAACACAACAGATGAAGCCTTTGCTTCATGCCAGAACACCCTGGTTTTGACTGTGCCACTGTGATCCATTTGCTACTTACTTTGCATAAAAAAATTGTCCAGGTCTGCTCTGGGTTAGACGACGTACCTTTTGGACCTGAAAGGTATATGGATACCATTCAGCTTGTGGAATTTGAGAATGCAGACAAGAGCCTTGGAGAGATGAGAACTACCACCTATGTTCTTGAGCTTTGCCCTTCCTGGCTGACAAAAACTGCCAGAGAGGGCTGGCCCAGTAGGTAAGGGAAGTAGCAAGAGCTTCCTTGAGGGCATGGATTGTACCTTGTCAAAGAAGCAGTGATCAGACCTGCTTTGTAAGAAACCCTGCTGGAGAACTTTTGACCAGTCTTCCATCCCAGTCAAAGTGCTAGAGTAGGCTGTTGCTTCTCATGGAAAAGGATGGTTTTCTGAAGCCATTTCAATCTGGCTTTAGACTGGGATTTGGAACAGAAACTGCTTTGGTCACCTAGGTTCATGACCTGTATCAACAACTATATGTCAATAAAGGTCTTATGATTCTGTATCAACTAGACAAGGTGGAGTGTGACCCTGCTAGTTCTCCTGGGCCTCTCAGCAGGATTCAGTACTATCAGCCATAGTATCCTTACTGATCCACCTCTCAACACTGGGAATGTATTCAAGTGGTTTGAGTCATGTCTGGAAATCACTCTCAAAAGGTTGTACTGGAAGATTTCTGCTCTGCCCATCGCTGCTGGGGCACTGAGTTCCACAGGGTTTGATCTTACCCTGTAAGTTATTCAATATTTGGGTGAAGATGCTAGAAGAGGACATCAGGAAGTTTGGGCTGCAGTATCACAAATATGCAGATTTAGGACCTTATTTGGTTAAGTGTGCTAGAAGTCCTAAACTGTGATTTAAACTTTTTTGTTGTTATGTTTCATGTCTTTTGTTTCTTAGTAGAGTTCTTTATTCAACTACACTTTTCGCTATGTACATAGACATAGATTCCGAAGGGGGGAGGGAAGCCACATTCAAGTCTAAAGTAGAGATTTTCCCCAACAGTAAATATCTAAAATGAATGAGGTATGTCTCATACCTGGAGACTCTGCAGTGGTCTTACTGTACAGGCTATAATGTATTCAAACTGTGCTGAGGCACATAGCAGGGTCTTAAAGCATGTGGGATTTTTTCTCCAAAGAGATATATATTTTCCCCTTGAAGAATATGTGCTTGGCAAAGTATTTTATGGCATTTTTAAAAGTTGCAGGGGTGTTGCTTCTTATCATTTTTAGTTACCACATTTCTGTACTGCTCTTCCTTAGAGGAAACTAGAATGGCATTTTATCCTTGCAAACAGGAGTCTGGTGGTGCTTTAACGATAAGCAGATTTATTGAAGTATAAGTTTTTATGGACCCATGCCCACTTCATCTAAAGATGCCTCTTTTTTTTTTTTTTTTTGCAAAAGGATAAGACTGACATTTTGTTTTGGATGCAACAGAGTGGCATGCCTACATCACTACATGTTTAATCTTTGCAACCATTTTATAAAATTGATTCAGAAGATAATATAAAGAGAGTGTTGATCCCAGGCAGACTTTTTGACCAGTAGAAGGCACATCCATCAGCAGAACAGAAAGTTCCTCCTTTTCTTCTCCCACTGCAGTCCATTTATCTTCCTGAAATGCTGTTTCAGAGGAACAGGGAATCTTCAGGAATGCCATTGGGGCAAACAGGGAATCTGAAAGGGGAAAAGCAGAAATTATATTGCCCTCCTTCTGTCTGGATAGATTCCAATCCCAGGTCGATTCAGTCCCTACCATCTACACTGAATGCAATTCCCATTTTGATTTTGGGCGATTTAAATTTTTCACCTGCATCAAGCATGATTGATCCGGAGTGACTCTGCCTTTCCTGGAGTGGATTTAACCCTCAATATTCCTGGAGTGGATATAACTTTCCTGGAGTGGATATAACCCTCAATAACCCTCAATATTTTAAAATTGGCATGAGTAAGCATACAGCTGTCTGCTTTCCCCAAAATAACTTGCTGCTGAGCTTCTAATGCTGTAGAAATGCCCTGGTTGGCCAGGGCATCAGTTCAAAGGCTTCCTAATTCCCAGGATGCAAGGCTTCCCTTAAAGGGGAAGCCCTAACTTCTCTCCCCAGAAGACCCAGAAACTCTAACTTCTCTCGGCAGAGACTTTCTTCTTGGGTTTATTCCCTCTCCTCTGCTATCTCCAATCCTCTCCCCACCCCCACCCACCCACCCACCCCGTTCAAGAAAAGAAAGAGGATCCTGCTGCGCTTGGCTCCCCCTCCCCTTCTGAGCTTACCTAACCACATGCAGAATACTTTTCTGTTGCGGGCGGGGGGGGGGGGTAGAGGAAGACCCGAGTTCAAATCAATCTGAATTCAGCAGGATCCACAACGGAATAAACGAAGTAAGTGCAGAATCAGCCTAAGCTCTACAGGAAAGCAGGGATTTGGTCCTCAATTTCATACATGGCAAACCAGCAGTATTACACAACATGCTGTCCTGATGCATGGGCAGCCCTTCTAATTTTTTAATACCAAGCAACATTGCAATTCTAAGTAGAGTGTCTCCAGTCTAAGCCCACTGATTTTAATCAACTTGGAATAGAGTAACTTTGCAAAGGATGGCCCTGAAAGTAAATAAAGACTTCTCCCATTCCTGAGGCCTAATCCACTTGGGTGTTTTTTAAATTGAAAATATCAGGAACAGCCAAACATTATACTCAATGTAATGAAAATTAAATGGCAAACAAAATATTGTAGCAAAGTAATTAGGATAAAATGTTAGTTAAATGTATAATTTCATGGGTCAGAGCTATTTCTAAATTATTCTTTAGAATGAACGACTTTGCCTTTTGCCTGTTAAGCAGACAAGCTAGGTCCATTAATCATGTACAACTGTAGTGTCAGGGTGTTGTTTTCCAGTAATGGGTAATTCATCGAACTATGCACAGGTTAAAAAAGGAACTGCTTAGACAAACCAACACCCAAAATTGAACTAATGGATCTAAAGCAGCAAAGAATTTTTAATGAGTAATAAGCTTAGAGCACTAGGAAGATGTTGTGTAAGGAAAGCACGGCTAAATATGAGAAGTGTTAGAAATAACACAGTATTAATTTTTTTTTTTTAATCTCACCACTGTTACACAGTTTGAAGTCAATCTGGCTTCCATAAGCAGTTTCCTGTTGACCCCGAACAGGCATTAGGGGAGTGACACTGGACCCTTACTAGTTCCCAAGGCCTGTGCTTCCATGTCTAGCGGTGGTGTGGCACAGCAGTGCAAGGGGATGGGCAAGCATTTGTATAGAAAGCAAGGGAGGGATGCCTTCAGCGGCTGGAGAAAGCCATTTCGTGCTGCTCTGTCTGCAGACTTTGCCCCCCCTCAAAAAAAGTGGAGAGGGAGGGGGAATTTGGAAAGATGATGGGAGGGGAAGACTGATAGCTTAATGATTCCAGTCAATGGAGCTGATCCAGGAAATAAACGGGGGGGGGGGGTATTTTATGTGTGTGTGTGTGATGGTCTGGTTACCTGCAGAGATGTATGTGTGTGTGCTGATAGGGAAGGGTAAGGCAATGGGGGGGGGGGAGGGAAGCGAGAGCACTGTGCTGCTGCAGGGTTGAAGGGGCGGTGGCTGCCTGTCTGTTTCAACACTCCGAGGGGAAGAAGCAGAAGGGGGGTGACATCAGAGCCCTGCAAGAGGGGAGAAGGGGAAGAACTCTTGATTTGCTTAGAACATTTCTATTATGAATCCCCCCTCCCACCACCTTTAGCATCATAAGAGATAGGAATGGTTTTATTTTCTGTGCCCCCCACACCCTTTTTTGGAGAGAGATGGGAAAGCCTGCAATAGATTTACATTTGTATGTATGTGGAGGGAAAACAGATGTGAAGGGGGGGGAGAAGGAAATGTGGTGGAAACTCAGAAGAAATATGTGAACAAAGTGATTTCTGGGTCAGAGGAGGAGTCTCCCAAGTTCTGCTCTGTGTCTCTGGGTGAAGAGGGGGAAAATCAGTGCAGAGTTCTGTAAAGCCTGGGAGAGCAGGGAGGGAGGGAGAGAGATGGCCAAATAGCTCTTGGCAGATGACATTTATATCAGTTACTAGCTTCAAAGCCCACTCCTAAGAATGGGCCTTGAACGGGCCCCCTCCCCCGGCCCCCGGCCAGGCAGCTTTAGGAGGCTTTGGGCTGCAGCTCGCAGCCGGATTAAGTGGGGTGGATGGGGTCTGGCCTACTCATTAGCAGGCCCAGGATAGAGCTCCTTAGCAGGCAGTCAGCAGGCTGGGAGGCCCTCATTAGCAGGCCCTGCTTAGCAGGCCAAGAGGCCCTCGTTAGCAGGCCCTCCACCACAGCCCTTTGCCCAGGGCCCTCTCCCCTTACCTGCTGCTGGCTCCAGGCACTGAGGCACATCTGAGAGGAATGTGGCTAGCATCCAGGGGTGGAGGGTGGGAGCTGCAAGGGCAGGGCCAATCAGCAAAGCTGGCTGCGCCCTGATTGGCCGTATTCCAACTTGGACAACCGGACACATCCCACCCCCCAGGCTGTTTCACAAATATATAGAGGAACCATGGATAAGGATAGGTATGTGGCTCTGTGGGAGGGGTAGGAGAAGGGAGAGCCTTACATATATACCCTGCCACCACTCATTTGTTGCCACCTCTTTCTGACTGTGCAAGAAAGTTGATTATTCTCTTCCTTCTTCTTCTCTCCTCCCCCAACCATGTCACTAAGCCCCGCTGGCCCCTGCATCACCAAGCCCTGCTCCTTGTCCTGTGCCTTTGAGCCCCAGTCACCCCCTGCCCTGGGTGCCAAATAGATTAGGTACCACACTGTTGAGGTCTTGTCAATAAAAGCCTTGGGACAGAAGGATTAGAGTTGCATGCTCTCAAGTTATTTTTAAAAACTGTTCTATGAAGTTTTCTATTGCTAATTTGTTTTTGTTTTTTCTTAATCGGGGATTGGGCTCTATTTCTTTGGAAACGAAAATCTTCTCTGTTGCCAATCCACCCACACCTTGTGTCTTTCTGTATCTGTGTAGTAAACTCTGTTTCTTCTCTTAAAATGGGGTTTGGCCAATTTCCCAACAGCATTTGTAACTGCATTACCAGCCATGCAAATAATTACCTTAACTCAATATTGGATCCGTCACCACAACAAATTGCAGATCAGTGACCTCAGAGTTAGATGTTTCATGTTGTCTTTGGCTGAGATGTTATGGTTTTCATGATCCAAAATGAAAACAGAAATTCAAGATAAATCCTGACAGTCAGTGTTTCTGATGTCTTACATTTCAGTGCTAAGGAGACTCAAAAGGAATGACATTCTGAATTCATGCTGTTTGATCTTCTATACTATTACCATTTCATGCCTTTTTGTAGCACCTCAGAGATGGAAAACAAAGAAACACATAAAATCATGGTTTAATGCTATGGAGTATAATCCTAATTCCAAGGGGATTTCTGCACCCGTTAAAAAATAGTGAAATGCTTACCTTTTATTGTCATTATATTCTGGCCTCTCCATATGATGCTGCCAACATGCAGCGTCTGGGCAGTAAACGGCCGGCTACATCCTCCATTTTAAAGCGCTATTTGGTGAATCTCAATGTGTAAATTGCCTTACATTATATGTGCCTTGGTGATTCTTCCTCCCACAAACATGCTGTTGGTTTCTGGATGAAATCCAAATGATAAACTGAAAAGGAAATTGAACTGTAGAGCTTGTTTATCACCTTTCAAAAATACAAAGGCAAATGAACAGAGATTCTTTGGGACTCACTGTAGAGCTACTGTATCACATACTTTGATTGGGGTATATATTCAACACCATTAACATAATTTTCCTGATACATGAACCAACTGCTATCTTGAATCAGGAGAGGAAGTTCACACATTTCTAGTTTTAGTGTTATGATTTATATGACAATGTGTGGACTCACTTGAGTCCTTAGTAGTCTAATTTGCTTAACATAAACTACCTTAAAAAGTAATGACAAGGTGGAGGGAAGGCTTCAAAATAAATTCTTGCCTTTCTGAGGGTTAGGTCTGACTGTCACTTCTGTTTCCATTTCCATGTTTTAATAGGTTTGTCTGTAGCTCACAAATGAGAGTGTTTATGTTTCTGTTCTCACCCCATTTCCCTCCTTACTTAGTCCTGCATGTCCATGAAGATCCAAGGATTTTAAGAATAATTGGTGGTTACAAGGGCTCTTTTACCTCTTTTGCTTGCTGGTAGGATCCAATCCAATATTTAAAAAAGAAAACACAGAAATTAAAAAATGGCTTCAAAATTAGATTTGTTGTTGGGGGGGAAGTTGTGTCCAAGCCATCACAACCCCATGGACAATGATCCTCCAGGCCTTCCTGTCCTCTACCATCCCCCGATGGTGACTCCATCCAGCCACCTCATTCTCTGTCGCCCCCTTCTTCTTTTGCCCTCGATCGCTCCCAGCATTAGGCTCTTCTCCAGGGAGTCCTTCCTTCTCATGAGGTGGCCAAAGTATTTGAGTTTCATCTTCAGGATCTGGCCTTCTAAGGAGCAGTCAGGGCTGATCTCCTCTAGGACTGACCGGTTTGTTCGCCTTGCAGTCCAAGGGACTCACAGGAGTCTTCTCCAGCAGCAGAGTTTAAAAGCCTCAATTCTTTGATGCTCGGCCTTCCTTGTGGTCCAACTTTCACAGCCATACATTGCAATTGGGAAGACCATAACCTCAACTAGAAACACTTTTGTTGGCATGGTGATGTCTCTGCTTTTTAAGATGCCGTCCAGATTTGCCATATTAGATTAACAAAATTAGATACCTATATTTAAAAAGCCCAGGCTACGCTGAGCTTGTCAGATTTTGGAAGCCAAGCAAGGTTGGCCCTGGTTAGTATTTGGATTGGAGACCCCCAAGGAAGGCCAGGGTTGCAATTACAGAGGGAGGCTACAGCAAACCACTCCTGAATGACTCTTGCCTTGAAAACCCTTTGAGCCACCAAAAGTCACCTGTGACTTAATGATTTACTTATTTTTAGCTCAGACTTGGAAGAACAGGATTCAGTGTTCTCTTGCTAGGTTGATTAGATCCAAAACAAGGGGATTACTCCACCAGTGTCAACATCTTTGAAAGTCATTTATTTATTTTAATAATTTATACTTTATTTTTTTATTTTTTATTTTAAAATGCTTATATCCAACATCGTCAGCTTTTATCCTCCAAGTTTGCATTCAAATTTAAAAACATGTACAGTCCATTAGAAAGGGCTTTCACAACATCGACAACCATTGGTTCACTTGCCCTGGCCTCCTCTTTCAAATGTGGCATTGGGCAGCACTGGAAAGGTGCCGATCAATGGCCCATGCTCCTACTAAATAGGCATTTGCTGCATGCTACTAACCCACCCACCTTCCCTTGGCATGTTGCAGGATATGCTGGTTGCTTGCACAACTACTAAGAAGGAATTTTTTGGATTCCCTCAGATTAGCTATTGATTAGCCTTTTTCTCACCTGCTCCACAATATCAACAAAGAGGATCTCTGTATTAAAATTTAATAAGCTTGGATTTTAACTGGTTTTAATATAACTACATGGCAGGAATAGGGTGGATTGCTCAGGATGGGTAGGAACACCTGGTAGAGATCAGGGAAAGGAGTGTGTGGGGGGTGGATCCTGTTAACTCTTAGCATATTGTTTGTGCATTCAAGGATCAGTAATTCTGGTATAATCCACTGGCTGAGTTTTGAACCAGGGTACCTCTGTCTAAGAAAAGACTGCCATTGGAAAACATGCCAAGCACAGCTC
This sequence comes from Paroedura picta, assembly GCF_049243985.1. Classification (NCBI taxonomy): domain Eukaryota; kingdom Metazoa; phylum Chordata; class Lepidosauria; order Squamata; family Gekkonidae; genus Paroedura; species Paroedura picta. The sequence continues at coordinate 33,626,009 of NC_135379.1, forward strand.
ACCCTTAAAATATATCAGCATATTTTAATAAATTATTATGTAGATCAGACATTTAAATAAATGAGTTGCTTTCTCGTGGCCTTAATTTGGGGGTGGTCTGGGGAATAAACATTTATCAAGTATCATTAAGAGCACTAGTAGGACCAATTGTAATAATTAGAGGCCAGCATAAAATCAAGGCAATAAGCCAAATTACTCAGACACTTTGCAAATCAGAGTAATAGCAGCAGTTTTAAATGGTAGCAGCATGTGTCAACCTATCACTCAATAACTGGCAAACAGAGATATGATGTGGTGAACAAAGAAAAGGAGGTGTAATAGAAAACTATAAAAGCAAACCAAAGAGAAATGAAAAGGAAATTTCTCTTTTGGGAGAAAAAAAGACAGTAAGAGGAATCAATGGCTATATCTAACAAAGTGACTTTTGGAAAAAAATCACGCTCTCCATAACAACTCTGCTTTCAGACTGCTTTGAGTCCTGTACAGATTAACCACAAATATACAAGACTTTGGTTGCATGAATGTGGCAGAACCCAATCCAGACTTCTTGAGTCTGAAAGTTCAGTATATTTCTTTCAGCAGCAGCCCACAATGTCCAAGACTCAGTTCAGTTCCATTGATACACGATTGTGTTTTCACTCCAACAAACCATAGTTGGCTTTATTCCAATAATTTACATTGGGATTTCAGCTGGAGTAAATGTATTATGATCGGAAAAGGTATAGAAAAGAATGAAATTCAAAAACAAGTCTTTATTTACAACAAAGAATCTGATCAGTTTTATTCCACAGCCTAGTGATTTTCACTTGCTTAAAATGTAGTTTAAATTGCCCTCCTACTAACTCTCCATATTTCATAAAGGGAAACCCAATTACTATGTTATTCAGTGTCCTATATATTAAAGGTGGGTTCCAAATATAACTCATAGAGTACTATGTTGGCTTTGTGATCAGGTCTCAGGTCCCAATCAGCCTTTTCCCAAATACCTGTGCTAATTATGGGTATTTTAGCTACAGATAAGGGTTACTGTTGAGTCACTTTGCATTCAAACCAAAGCCTAGAGAGTTTCACTAACTCAATTAATTATGATTGATTGATTTGAAAGGGAGGATGAATAGTATGCACAGAATTTATTTTTTACCCTCATCCAAATGCTATTCAAGGATAAGTGGAAAGGCTAACTTTTATAAGCCTATCCGGTGCTAATAGCTGCTTATCTCACTCACCTTCTCCAGTTAATGACGCACTGTTGGCACCAGCTTTTGTGACTAGCTTTTCATTTCTTTAGTTTTTGCTCCTTGTTTTGGCAAGGACATTTTGATCATAAAAAATTGCCAGAACAAGAGCTCCACTTCAATAAATTTGCACCCAATTGACCTGCAATGGCTTTTGAGCTGTAGATGTTCAATGGCTGTTCGGAGAAACCACTTATCAGTTTTCTCTGTGGTGTCTTTTCTGTATATTATTAGAGCACATAATTAAGTTCTCACAGCAGGCAAGCTTCTATTGGCATGGCCCCTTTAGGATGATATTATGAAGACTGGAGAACAAAGATCATTGCTGATTTGCTCAGGAGCTGGATGCGCAGTTAAATCATTCACCAAGCCATTTGACTGTTGCACAGACCTTTTCTTAGTGGGCAGTCCAGTCCAAAAGTCAGATACATTGTAGTGAGCATCACTCACCCAAGATCAGTTTCACCAAACCGGCTGACAAACACTTGCAGTGCAGCCCTCATATGTCCTGACAATGACTCCAACCATTTCAGGTGTATTCATGCATGGTCAAAACGAAGATGTGCCCTAGATGTGTCAGGATAAAAGCAGCCTGCTTTCCAAAATAAGCCAAAGTTTTCACTGAAATTTGGGCTGCTTAAATACCCACAGATTCAGTTCACAATTGGTTCGCCAGCTGTAACAGGGAGCCAGTTTTTAACCAAACAGTTTGGTTGTTTGTGAACAGTTCATCTACTCATTGGGGTAGTTTCTACATACTCAGACATGACAGTGCGATTTGTCTTGCCATTTCCCCATTCCACACAGACTGCCCATCATCCAATCATATAAATAAACATTCTCTCACCCCCATAAGTGTGGCTGCCTTTTCAGCACACAGCCACCACTGCTGCTGCAGGGGATGTTGGTGTGAAGTGGAGGTGGCATTGTGGATCTGCCTGGGCCCTGTGTAAATGAGATGTCCAGTTGCCTGGGAGCCAGTGTGAAATGGGCTGGGGCTCGGCCATCTGAACCAGCTTTAAAGAACAAGCAGCAAGGAGATCAGCCTCTTGCTCCCTTCCATCACTCCACATGGCCACTTTCTCACTCTCCTGTTCCTTATTGCAGACACTTTAACACGGGTCATCTCATCATGTTGTTTTGTTGTTATTCCATTGCATGGTTATTCGTCACAGCTAGCAGTTATGATGGTGGGCAGATCCTTTTAGGGCATTGCTCCATCGGGGTTGGGGGCCCCTCTAAGAGGTTGGATGCATGCTAGGCAGGGGCATCTCCCCTGCTGGGAAAGCAACAGGTATCTGCAGAAGCACCAATAGAGGCTGATGTCCATGGGGCTTCCTGCGTGTACACCCACTCATTGCCCAGCAGGCCTAATGTCAGAGGGAACTTGACCCTTCCATTGGCCTCCCAGATGGCTATAGGGAGGAGGGCTGGATCTGCCCCGGTCTTCACCAATGCTCATTTTTATAACAATAAATTTGTGGCCCAATTTTACTCTAAAGATTTGTGTCTGTATCCTGTCTATGCCTGGATCCTGTCCCCCTGCTATGCAATTCTGTGTCTTCATACTGGCTTTGTTCCAGTGAAAGAATGAGGGTCAGGGAGACACAGAGGTGAGATGAACATAACAATTGAATGTCATCTGCTTCTTAATGATGTTCTTTTCTGTTATTAAAGTTCCATAGTAATTGACAGGGATTCTTAGTGGACAAGACATATACTGGTAATTGAGAAGGCATTTATTGATCATTGAGAATGAGAGAAATTTTCCCAGGAACTATGAAGAACCTCAGGCTATGTTTTATGATAGGACTAGATGCAGTTGTTTCAAGAACATATTTTACTGTGCCTTCTCTAGCAAGTTCCGAGTGTTTGTCCCTTTCTCCTTGGTGTAATAAAATGTTATAAATATACACAATCCATTGGACAGAGTTAAAGAGCCTACGCAAAGTTGTCATCCCATGTAAGTGAATTTCATATCATATACACCTCTCACATGATTATTTTTTATCTTGAGAAGGCACACAATTTGTGCCATTTTATAATTTATTTGCCTTCCTTATCCTAAGGCTATGGGAATGGTATATCATGAATTTGAGGGGGAGAGCATCTGATACATTTTAAGTAAGAGCATTATGCAGGAGCAAGAGTATTGCAGTGACCTTAGACTTAGTCAGATTCAAATGACAAATGACACCGTTCACAGGAAAGTTCCTGTACCGTCAGCTGCATCAGAGCTGTTCAGGAAAACTTTCAGGCGGATTGTTCCACTAGATTATAATGACAGAAGCAAAAGCTTTGATCAAAACAGTGAGTTTTTGAAGGACTCTTAAAATTAGGCTAACTGAAGCTGTAGCTCTTCTTCAGGCAAGTAACAAAGCAGGTACAAATCAGAAGTTGTTCTTACTAGTTGAGTGCAGGGTCTACAGGACTGCGTTTGATCCCAACAACCTCCACTATTGAGCAACCTCTTCTATTGGCTAGAATGACAAAACCAACTAAAGCTGCTCAACTATGAATGGCAGTTCATGGAATTAGGCAACCCTAAACAGAATAACAGAATAAACAGAATAATAATAGATGGGGAAGAAATGGAGATAGTGACAGATTTTATTTTCCTGGGCTCCAAGATCACTGCAGATGGGGACTGTAGCAAAGAAATTAAAAGACGCTTGCTCCTGGGGAGGAAAGCTATGGCAAATCTAGACAGCATCCTAAAAAGCAGAGACATCACCCTGCCAACAAAAGTGCATCTAGTCAAGGCTGTGGTCTTCCCAGTTGCAATGTACGGCTGTGAAAGTTGGACCACAAGGAAGGCCGAGCGTCAAAGAATTGAGGCTTTTGAACTCTGGTGCTGAGGAAGACTCTTGCGACTCCCTTGTACTGCAAAGTGAACAAACCGGTCAGTCCTAGAGGAGATCAGCCATGACTGTTCCTTAGAAGGCCAGATCCTGAAGATGAAACTCAATGCTTTGTCCACTTCATGAGAAGGAAGGACTCCCTAGAGAAGAGCCTAATGCTGGGAGCAATTGAAAGCAAAAGAAGAAGGGGACGACAGAGAATGAGGTGGCTGGATGGAGTCACTGAAGCAGTCTGTGCAAACTTAAATGGACTCCAGGGAATGGTAGAGGATAGGAAGGCCTGGAGGATCATTGTCCATGGGGTCGCAATAGGTCGGACACGACTTCGCACCTAACAACAACAAACAGAATAACATCTGTCTAAGGCAACATTTTTCAACCTTTTGACAACGAAGGGGTACCTGAAATAATCTTTCAGGCTTTGAGGAGCCCCAGAAGTGGTCAGTTGACCGCACCTCCCAACCACACCCCCAGAAGAAACCACAAGAGAACAAACTCACACCCTGGAGGAGAAGCAATGGAAGCAACTGGTTCCCTGGCTTGTGGCTGAGTCCATTAAGGTGGGAGGGAAAATATCATGGACTTCCTCCAGAGCTCCTGCAAACTCCTGGTGGTCTGTGGACCCCTGTGTGAGAATCCTTGGTCCAAGCCAAATTGAGCAGACTTAACAAAAATTGTAACTCTGTTTAGAAGGTGCTGTAGTTCAATGAAAGAAACTCTGATTTGAATGCAGAAGATTCAAAGTTCAATCCCAGGCATCTCCAGTTAAGGGCCAGGCAACAGTTAATTTGAAAGACCCCTCTACCTGTGACCCTGAAAAGCCACTGCCTTTCTAGATAGACAGTACTTGACCCAGATGGACCAATGGTATGATTTAATATTAGCCAGATTCATGTGTAGGATTATAATGCAGTACTTGGAGCATAGTTTTGTAAGGGTAGGTAAAGCCAAAGCAGTCTTCCAAATTTTTCAGAGAAATAAATTAAGCTAAAGTAAAACAAATGCCTAGTTTAGTTTTGTGAATGGGGAAGTAGAAGCTAAGGGGGCTAGCTGAACCATACTATGATCCCCTAGTTTTCTGCATTCACGAGCACCACCTTTCCACTTTAGCACATTGCAATCTATGATATTGAATTAACCATTTCAATTTACATATATTTAAGTTGTTCTATGTAAAAAATATGCTGAGCGATAAGGATATATATTCTCAGTGAGAGGTTCAAGCCTATCCTAGGAAATTTCATTTTCATGCAAGGTATTTGAACAGACCAGGGAGTCTGTTTGAAGGCCCCCAGGGTAGAAGAAGGTCTGAGAACTCTTGATTTCACAATTATTGACTTGAATGCAATGCAGTAATATTGATAACTGGTTCTGGAAGTATCCTTGTCTCGAAATAGGACACTTGGGCACAGGCAGGAATTCACTGTTTGGGCAGCTGACTCTGACTCAAAGTTTACTCTGACACAAAAGCGTGTCTGTGTGTACACGTATGACAACACAACTACTAACCCAAATGCATCAGCACGAAACAAGACTTGCAACCTTTGCTTCTCCTTGGCCATTTATGTACTGGAGGTTTCATGCCGGGCTGCAGGCTGAAGTTTTAGTCATGGCAGGTTGCCCCATCTCTTCCTGCACCCACATGGGGGAGCATTTGGCCCAGTGCACCTCATCCGCCCCCAATTTGTGCTCTTGCACAGGAGCTGGGGCAGTGAAGTTCCCAGTGTGTAAACTGTCCTTCTGTATTTTCCACTGCACTCTGTTATGAATATATATTGAAGTGGATAAGTTTGCATCTCCCCAGTTCATGTTCAGAATTGACCCAGGTGTATACTGGGAACATTTGCATCAACAGGATCCATTTGGAAACAGTTACCTTACACGCAGGGAAATGGCAAGTACAAAACTTCCTAAACTGCTGCATTGTTTCTACAAGTGCTTTGCTGTGGCAGAGCTAAAAGGAGAAATAGGAGAGGAAATAACCCCCGTGGGTGTAACAAAATTTGAGTCCAATAGCACCTTTAAGACCAACAAAGATTTATTCAAGGCATGAGCTTTCGTGTGCATGCACATGAAAGCTCACACCTTGAATAAGTCTTTGTTGGTCTTAAAGGTGCTCTTGGACTCAAATTTTGTTGTGCTACTTCAGACCAACATGGTGACCCTCTTGAATCTATCCCTGTAGGTGTAATTTTCATTAACTTCTAGTATGCCTTGTCAATCTGTCTGCATCTACTTCTTCCTCCCACTCTCCATGTGGTGATCACAATCACTGTATGATTCTTATCACCTTTTTCATTTGATTTGGTGGTCTCTTGTCCCCAGTCTACTCTCCAGAATAATTCTTCTAGATACGGATTTTTGCCTATTACAGCTGTACTTTCAGAGAGTTCTTATTGAATAAAAAAAGCATGTACCGAAGAATACAGCTGTTGCTGTGGTTGTTAAGAATAACAACACACTTTGAAATGTGCTTATTTTGGAATGCGCTGCTGGAAGAGAATTTTATTGATCATCAAAAAAAAAAGCCACCCCCCCAAAAAATGAGTGGGTTGTAGGTCAAAGCAAGCCTGAACGCTCTCTGGAAGTTACAACCAGCTTGGTGTAGTGGTTAGGAGTGTAGACTTCTATTCTGGCAAGCTGGGTTTGATTATGCACTCCCCCACATGCAACCAGTTGGGTGACCTTGGGCTCACCACAGCACTGATAAAGCTGTTCTGACCGAGCAGTAATATCAGGGCACTCTCAGACTCACCTCCCTTAAAGGGTGTCTGTTGTGGGGAGAGTAAAGGGAAGGCAAATGTAAGCCACTTTGAGACTCCTTCGGGTAGAGAAAAGAGGCATATAAAAACCAACTCTTCTTCTAAATTGTGGCTCTCTAACTTTAGTCACATTATGAGAAAGAGTCACCAGGAAAGAAAATAAGGCTAGGAAATGCTGAAGGCTGCAGGCAACAAGGAAGACCCAACATGGATCGACTTCAAGCCATACCTCTCAGTCTGTCCCATTCCTCATTATCTGAGCAAGCTGTTAATGATAGGACAACTTGTAGGTCATTAATTCCTTGGTCCACTATCAGTCCAAAGAGACTTGACAGCACTTAGCTGTCTCATGTATTTATACACATCTCATGTATTTATTTAATATTTATTTCATTTATTTTAAATATATGTGTCAACCCCCTTTCTCCCATGTCAGTCACAACAACAACAACAGGGTTACATGTCTACATTTGTATAGTAATCATCAGACTATTTATTCATCATGTCTCACACATGAGTGAAAGAATCAACGCAATCTAAAACAATGATCAGTTTGTTAATGAGGAATCACACTGTGTCTTCTAAGAAAATGCAGGGAGCTAATCTATTGGGTGCACGCGCCCATCAAAATTCACAATACCCTTCTACTCCCAACTTCTCCCAAGCACATACCTTGGCAACAGCCATGGTGCTAAGATATGAATATACTATCAGTCACAATGTCTCTATGGGAAAGTTTTCTACTGTTTGAAATAATCACCTCAGACTCCACTGAGCACTGAGAGTATTATTTTTTTATGCTCATCATGAAGGGTTTCTGATCACAGGAAATACAGCCATGGGGGAAGAATGTGATTTATAATTCTAGCATAACTTTCGGCTTCTGACAAGGTGCTGTGTCTTTCGGATCTGTTATTTGGTGTCCTGGTAAGTCAGATAAGAGAATGTGTTCCCTGGTTGCCCTGTAAGCCAAGGAAAACTCTCAGCCTGTTTTCAATATGATAAGGAGAGAGATGACAAAGGAAGTCCTTTGCTTTAGAGACTACACTAAAGGAAACAGTTGCACAAGAGTGGGACGGTTTCTGAATTCCATCCCCTTCCCCATTATTTCAATATAATCAAGTTTCCCAAAGCATGGACAGGATAAGGTTCCTAGAAGATTTCCATTGCTGAATAGCTAGAAAGCATAATCCAACTGCTTAGACAGGATTTGAAATGGCCAGCTTAGAACAAGCAGTCATCAGCTGTTTCTTACTCATAACATTCCCTACTCTTTAGCATTAAGCCTCCTGCTTCAGTAGGATATTGAACTGGGATGGACAACCTTGTGGACCTAAGTGGCAACTTCCCTGCATTGTATATCAAGATGCTGGTGTGCTGATGAAGGGAAAGACAACAGTGGTTCATGGCCAGAGACAGAGGGTGGGGCAAGGTGAGACACAAAGACACTGCCATCCACATAAGCGTTTGCCATGGAAATAAAATCAGCCCAGTGTGTTCAAAAACATTGTCAAGCAGGCTGCTTTGCAGCATGCATGCAGTGGCTTAGAATAAAGGCAGATGATATAGTAATCTGACTGAAGGTCTGGGCTATCTATGCCTGGATGGGAGATATCCCAAGAACCTTTTGAGTTACATGGCAAAAAAATCATGCAGGGAATAAATGGAACATATGGGTGATCAGTTGTCAGGTGCAATCAGAGCTTGCAATCCTTTGGACCAGGAACAATTTCTTGCTGCCTTCTCTGTGGATCAGCTGGTTGGAATGGAAGGTAAGGTAGTTACAGCAAAGCTAGTCACACAATAACTAATCATATTCCAGACAGATGATCCTGGCGTGCCAATGGCAGATATGCTGCCTGTAGAACTAAACTATCAAATTTCTGTCTATTGTGCAGGGTATACTGTTAGGCCTGCTAGTTTGTTGTTCTTTAACCTTATCTACAATTCACACTTCCTTGCCTTCCTGCTTCACTTTGCCTTGTTTCTATAAAGTAGCGATCCCCAACCTGTGGGCTGCGGACCACATGTGGTCCTTCGACTAATCGGAGGTAGGCCCTGAAGGATGCCTTCTCCCCCCCCCCCCGGCCCTTTACTTCATCCCCCCAGCCCTTTACAACACACTTCATTGTTGTGGCATGTCTGTATCTTATTTTGAAGGGATGTTTAAACATTACCATAGCGATCAGAGAGCTCTAGGGCAGTGGTTGAAAGTAGCGGAGTAAACTACCCCCCCCCCCACCGGGCCTCAGTAAAAGGCATTGAGTGGTCCCAGGTGAGTGGTCCCCGGCGTTGAGTGGTCCCCGGTGATAAAAAGGTTGGGGACCACTGCTATAAAGGAAGTGATTGGGGCTGGGGTTAAAGGAAGAAAATAAATAACAACCTTTGTTTCATTTTCTGGGGTTTTGTCTCAAACTGAGACCTTTTCTTTTATTTGCCTAATCTTCATTGCAGGGCTGTTGCAAGAATTAAATGAGGAAGGGGGAGCCTTCTACATTTCCAGTGCTGGGATATGCAAAATCTATACTGTGCATGATTCAACACCTTATGAAGAATATCCTACAGGGGGCATTGGAGGAGATGTGTAGTTAACATATTTAGATGGAAACTTCCCGGTATTTTTCAAATAATCTCCTTCTATGCCCTGATTGTGCTTCTTCAGGCCCACTTCCTCCCTGTTTGCCTTCAGATGAAGAAGAAGAGTTAGTCAGTTAGACTGCTGGGTCTCTGTCTCTCTCCTAGCTCTTTACAAAGTTACTTCAGTCGCCAAGAAAGCTGTTTATTTCTTTAAGCAGCTGGTGCTGCAAAATTTTGCATATTTAAACTCTATCAGCATCCAGGAGCTATTTGGAGGAAAGCGGGATGAAGCTCTATCAGACAGACAGACATGCCAATTATGTCCCCATCTTGGCTTTGGGTAATTGTGTTTTGCTGTAAGACATCCATAAATCAGCTAAAAAGACTTGAACTGTTTGTATGAACTGACCTTTCAGCTCCAATAACATCTCTGCCTCTTAAGAGCAAAATGAAAATGACTGTCAGTCACATAAGGAAAAAAAGAAAGTGCCTTTACTTTACAAATCTGCTTTATCAGATGCATTTCCCCTGGAAATTAAGAAAAAATAATTTGTTGCTAATGGAATTTCCTTGCATCATTGTTGTATTGTTGATTCAGACATGGGCAGATACTTTGAAATGCCCACAACATGTCTAATTACAACAGCTGTCCCATTCTGTTCAACATCTGCTTCACACCAATGAGCCTATCAACGTCTCTCACGCATCTGCCAGCTGTTTCTAATAGACAAAGGTAGTTACTGCCCTATAAATGACAATCATTCATGGTTTCTCATAACTGTAGAGCTGCATTGAAGGAACAACCTTAGTCTCGGGATGCTCAGCTGAATATTCTGCACATGAGGTTCTTTCTGTAAAAGGTTATTCATTGCAGATGACAGACACTCAGAGAATATAAAAGCCAGCGCTGCATATGGAAGTCAGTCGCACTGACTTAGGGCAGTAATGAGGAAGACGAAAGGAAATTGCTGATCTATAAAATGAACACAAAATTGCAAGGACTCATTAAGATTGCCACACGACTGGGAATTAGTATGACAATTTGTTCCGAGGTCCCAAACATCCTTTTATTCTTCCCCAGCAATAAGCAAATATGAGTAAGGATGAGCCACAATATTGTGGAGGTTCAAAAGGTGGATACGCATATGCAAACACGACTTCCAGCAGTATCTTGTTTCCATTTAGACAGCGTTCAACCAGCCAGGGAGTCTTCTTAAGGAACATTCAAAAGTGACTTGAATTTCCTGTTTGGGAGATGTTGAATTATCTAACGGAACCTTGTAAAAGATTTAAAATCTGAGCACAGGACTGATGCTGGTAGCTAGTATGGTGCTCCTGGATCCATTGGAAATGGCCAGAGATTCCTCACCTGTTGGACAGTGGCAACCAGGAGAAACAGCAACTGCTGCCACTCATAAGCATCCCAACACAGAGGCCCTTGCTGGTTCCCCTCACTAATGCTGTTCTGTTGTCCTTCTTTCATTTGCCCAAGTAAACCACAGTATCTGTACAAATGGGAAATGATATAAGTACATCTGATCTAGTGTGTATTTATTTAGTTCCAGCCAAATAAAAACAACTCGGATTACCTCAGGAAGAGTGCTACCAAGACTGCTTTCCAGTTTACATTATCAGCATATTTGTATCTGGTGCATATTTTTTTCTTTTCCTCCTGTCTTGGTGAAATCTCAGTTCACTAGCACAATCCTGATTGACTCTCATTGGCTTGGAACAAAACCAGCTCTGAAATATCAATTATAATGGAAAAGGTACAGCAGTATATACAAATGCTATTCATAGATTCTGCCCAGGCCCATATAGACCCACACTTCCAGAACTCCGACAGACTCAAATTAGACTTTACAGCTTTTAATGTGTTCCTCAGTCACATGCTTTTTATAGAGAAGAGAGACAATTATCTCCTCTGCTTTTCTTATAGCCTGCTTTTCATCACCTGAAGGAGTCCCACTTGCCCGTTCCCCTCCTCTCCCCACACCTCTCCTATGAGGTAGGTGGGGCTGAGAGAGCTCTAAGAGAATTGCTCTGCAAGAACAGCCCTAACTGTAACTAGTCCAAGATTACCTAGCTGGCTACTTGGGGAGGAGTGGGAAATCAAACTTGATTTTCCAGATAAGAGTCCACTGCTCTTAACCACTACACCAGGCTGGCTCTTTCATAGAGTCACAGAGGCCCTATTCTGCCAGGGACCATGGCATGGTAGAAGGAAGGGCTGCTAGATATGGCTTGTTAAAAATCATAGCACTGAATTTTAGTCATGATCCAGGTAGTTATAGTGTGTAGCCTGAATAGATTCTTATAGATCATACATTTGTTTGTTTGTTTGTTTGTTTGTTTGTTTGTTTGTTCCTTCCTTCCTTCCTTCCTTCCTTCCTTCCTTCCTTCCTTCCTTCCTTCCTTCCTTCCTTCCTTCCTTCCTTCCTTCCTTCCTTCATGTCCTGCCACTCCCCGAATCCAAAATCCAAAATATTCTCACCACTAGAATACACACGAGGAAGCATAAAGTCACTGGTTAGTCACCATTTCTTTACTATCCATTCTCACCCAGCTCAGAAGAGATCTATTCGTTTCATCCTTGTGCACCACAGCTCCGCTCAGCAGACAACTGATTAATTAGGCAGCTTACTGTCACAATTCATATCCATCAATCATAAATACTGTGGGCTTAAAAAAAAAAAACTACCATTGAGTGTTTTTCTAAATAGTCCTTAGCAATATTAATGGCTGCCAATACGTTTGAACAAGTGGAGGGGTACGAGGGCTTACAGTTCCCTCCCACCCACCCCCCAGCCCACAATTTCTTCTTTCCATTCCCTGGTAGCCTTTTCCCGTGTTCTTCTTTCCTTCCCACCCTCCAGCCAACCTACCAGTTTTCCTTCATTCCCTCTATCCGGCAGTCTCTCCTCAGGAAAAGTCTGGCCAGTTTGCTTGTTGGCTACCAGCACCAGGCCGAGTTACCTGGAGGCTGATGAACCCAGCCCAAGCTGGCCAGGGCCCTTCAGGCCAGGTCTAGTTTTGCAGTGACTGCCCTGCCAGGCCACTTGCATGGTGGCAGGCACTGCTGCTGGGGCCTGTTGTGTGGGTACTGAGTTTGTGGTGGTCACTTCTGGGCTTTCCTCCATCCGGGGACATTGGTTATTTTGGCCTCCAGGTTATAGAAGCCAAGGCACTGTTTTTAAAGCTACAGACACTTTTATATGTTTTTGTTTGTATTATTAGTTTTAATCCCCCCTCCCCCCCTTTTTTTTAAAGATTTCAGATATATCTGCAATCCTGGTACTTCCTTCAGGTTTATAGAGAAGTCCCCCTTGCATCTATCCCACCTTCTGTGGCAAGTTAAGTGGCATTTTTGCATGTACACAGTTTTATTTTTAAAAGATGCAAACCAAACAGATTTGGGTGTCGAGCTAGGTCACCCCGAATTGGAAGGGGTCTTGATTTGGAACCTGAAAGATTCGTGTCTAAAGTCACTGTGTACTTTGTGCTCAGTGAACACAAAATACAGATCGCCTCTGTCAAAATTGTCCTCAGATCCCCTTCATCATATTGGCAGCCTTCTTCCATACTATTAGCTTTCCATTGTAACACATTAGCAAAATGTGTTGATGTTCTCTGTAGTGAAACAAAAGTCAAGTGATTGATATGAGCTACTTCTATGTTGCTATAGTAAAGAAAACAGAATAATAGGCTATTCAAAGGAACAAAACACCCAAACTGAAAACTATATATTATATTTTTGCACGTAGTTGATATCCCTTTTTTTCTGAAAATAAACCCTATTGAACAGACTAGAGTTGGATTCTGTGTAGTCAGACTTAGGATCACTCTCTCAGTCGGACTATTTGAATATCAAACTCAGCGTGGAGTACTGGTTAAGAGTGGGGACTTCTAATCTGGAGAACCAGGTATGATTCCTCACTCCTCCACATGCAGCCAACCAGGTGGCCTTGGGTTAGTCACAGTCCTGAGAGTGTTGTTCTCACAGGGCAGTTTTGTCAGAACTCTCTCAGTCCCACCTTCCTCACAGGGTGTCTTTTGAGGGGAGAGGAAGGGAAGGCTTTAAGAGTCCTTTGGGTTGTGAAAAGTGGGGTATAAAAACCAACTCTTCCTTTTTTATCTACTCTTACTGGTAGCAGATATCCAGGGTCTCAAGTAGAGTTCTTTCTTATCACTTCATACTCAATTCTTTACCCAGCTGACTCACTCAAAATGCCTGGATTATAGCATGGGCTTCAGAGGGATCTGGAGGTGACTTTTTTGCTCCTAACTTAATGGACAGCAAAGTGAGGGGAGGGAGCCTCAGGCCACCATGCCGGCTGGCCCCACGTCATCTATGGGTAGACCTAGTGAAGTGGGAAGTTTTGGCAGGCTGTATTCAAGGGGGGATGTAGAACCTGTCGAGCTCTATTTAAACTGTGATGTCTGGTGGCTTCGGCCATGTGGCTTATTAGATCCTCACCCTCCCTCTCCTTTTTCTTGGTATCTGTGTATGAATACTTTAACCGTCTCAGTAGGCAGTTTTGCACTTCTGAGTGGGTCCTATTGGGAGAAATAGGCATGTGTGTTCATTCCCCCCCCTCCTTTGGACTTCCTTATGGGACACTGTTGGTTGAGCCACTATGCACAATGCCCAGTTTGTAGGCTGTCCCTAGGCTCATTCCAGGTGTCAAATGGTACCGCACGGTGGCAAATGCTCTTGTGATACCACTAATATTTGTCACTCCCAGGTTTTCCTCAGGAAGTGGGCTGTGAGCCATTTTATTGAGCAGCAGGTGGATCAATCAATTTTCCAGGATCTGCAGCCATGCTTTGGTAATGCTCCTTGGTCTGCAATCGATGAATGATGTAGCCAGTTTTAGTCCAAAATATTTTTGTTGCCTGTTTTGTATCTCTCCATAAGATCTCTCCTCAGTAAGCCCTGGGCCTGCAATAGCTAGAGACGCCAGGGACTGAGCATGGGACCTTCCATCTGCAAAACAAATGTTCTACCAATGAGGCACAGTCCCTCTTTAAGCAAAGTCATATTTGAGATTCAAGAAATCTCCCTTTCTCAAAGAGTATAAAGACACAAAAGATGTAGTGGAGGACTGGTGTAGGAGGGCAACCAGAAGATACATGCAAGTACTTTGTTATGAGGCACGAGCATTTAAAAAATATATTGATATTAATTTTTTCCCAAAAAGATTTTTGATCATTGCCATTATATTAATTGTTACACATAGTCATTCGATTACATTTATTTTGTATCTACCGGTTTCAGTTTGAAAAGGAACATTTTTCAGTTTGTACCCTTTTGGTGTTCCAGCTAAATTTCAGAGATTGTACCCATCAACCAAAGTCCCCTCCCCTGCCAAATTTGAGACAGAAGAGTTTTTGTTTTAAAAGCAGTGAAAATCAAAGCACCTTTCTCACCGTACCATTCTTGGTTCTCCATCCAATTTGGATGAAACCGTCAGGGATGATACCCTACCCGCTAAGGCAGGGGTAGTCAACCTGTGGTCCTCCAGATGTCCATGGACTACAATTCCCATGAGCCCCTGCCAGCATTTGCTGGCAGGGCTCATGGGAATTGTAGTCCATGGACATCTGGAGGACCACAGGTTGACTACCCCTGCGCTAAGGGATCCCCCCTGCCAATTTTCTGATAAATAAAGGATGCAGTTGCACAAGCCATTAAATAAAGGTTTTGAAAATGACTGTTGTATCCATTTCAAAACTGCTTAACCGATTACTATTAAGAGTGGGAACCATATTTTTAATTTCCAAGGGCATTTTCTGTGGTCAGCAATTGCATTTGAGATCCTAAAGTGCTCAGACAGCCAGACAACAGGCAAGGAGGCTGGGACATTCCTCATCTCTTGCTCACAGTATGAGCTAAACTAAATCACGCACATGAGTGTGACCGTTTAGGAACATTACTTATTCGTCTTGTGAATTTACAGCACAATAACACACACTCTTGGGGTTTATTTGTGTCTTCTTCAGTGAGTAGTAAAGTGAAAAACCCAGTGTTTGTGTGCAATACAATTATTCACAGGCAAGACAGGTTCAGTCTAGCCACCTGGAAACCACTAAGGAACAGAAATAGACTAACTAGATAGCAAAGTATTATAAATAGACTGAACTGATACAGTCTTAAAGAGAACTTCAGGCACCATTGGAATGGAGTATGTGTGTGTTATTGAAGAGCCATTCTGCTTATACGGAGTCAAGGATATCTCTCTATGCAGCTGAGCCAACAGTGACTGATGGAAACATTATGGAAAGAAAGACATATTAAATGGCTGATGTTGCAAGATCTACTGAATTTTGATGGCTGGAAATTCTCAATATCATTTTCAAGATATTCTAGAGTCCCATGCCTCTGTTCTTTGGAGCTCAGGCACCAGGGATAGGCATGAAATGAAGAACAGTTGGTTTTATACGCTACTTTTCACTGCCCAAAGGAGTTTCAAAGCAGCTTACAATTGCTTTCCCTTCCTCTCTCCACAACAGACACTCTGTGAGGTAGGTGAGTGACAGGACTACTGGGTCAGAACAGCACTATCAGTGCTATGATGAGCCCAAGGTCACCCAGCTGGCTGTATGTGGAGGAGCAGGGAATCAAACTGGCTCGCCAGAGTAGAAGCCAGCACTCCTAACCACTACAACACAAAGTTAATTTTGTTCTTCTCATGAAAGGAACTTTTCCAGTTTCTTTTGTTCTGTGGTTCAAAAATGAGCTAAATCCCTAGAACTCAGCAGTTCAGCATCCCTGATAGTTATAGGGGTTAATGCTTTTGGTCTGTGACCTTATCAGTGCCTGAGTGCCTAATTTCAAAGGGCATATTCCCTGACCTGCTTATGAAAGCTGTTTGTACAGAAAGATCTGTCAAAAACCAGGCCTTTCAAAACTTTTTAACACCCTTTTAAGACTTGTCCTGACCCATATTAATCATAAGCTAACATTTTCAGCACTGAAGAATAATGTAAGCTAAAATTTCAGGGTAGCGCTATTGGCTTTTGCTTCCATTATTACACTGATTTACACCAGTAAAGGATCAAGCCCAATGATGTATAACCTTAAGTCTCTTGCCTACAAAGTTTAATGGCTATAGCCTAACCTTTTCTTTCTCCTGCATATCACAATTATATGGTGCTTGACTTTCAAGTCCTTCATCAAGCACATTCTGTGCCCACATAATGTCAGTTTGTAGGTGATACAATAAGAATATTGGGAGGGTGAGGTGAAAAGATATTTTTGGCCAAGAAATGCGTTTGGCAGCAAAAGATCTTTTGATCCTTGAAAATACAAATATCACCTCTTAATGCAGGACATATGAAGCCGTCCTATACTGACAGAAATAACGGGTTCATCAAGGTCAATATTGTCAACTGTCACCGGCTGCTGCTCTTCAGGATCTTAGACAGAGATCTTTCCCATCGACCGCTATCTGATTCTTATGCCAGCATTTAAACTGGAGGTCCTGGGGGCTGACCCTTAGATCCTTTGCAAGGCAGGCAGACGCTGTCCCACTAACCCCTCCACCAAATAATGATAGTAATGGCTCAAAATACCTGGTCCCGCATAACCGTCTATACCATTCCCTCAGCCCAAGGAGACAGAGAGCCAGTTTGGGGTAGTGGTTAGGAGTGTGGACTTCTAATCTGCTGAGCTGGGTTCGATTCTGCTCTCCCCCACATGCAGCCAGTGGGGTGACCTTGGGCTCACCCCAGCACTGATAAAGCTGTTCTGACTGAGTAGGAATATTTGGGCTCTCTCAGCCTCACCTCCCTCACAGGGTGCCTTTTGAGGGGAGAGGAAAGGGAAGGGGATTGTAAGCTGCTTTGAGACTCCTTCGGGTAGAGAAAAGCGGCATATAAAAACCAATTCTTCTTCTTCTTCTTCTTCTTCTTCATCCTCCTCCTCATAGTAGCCTTGCCAGTTCCAAAAAGCAAAGCCTTCTCTCAAATGTGCCCTCTTTTGTAACAGGAAGGAAAGTGCACAGGACAGGCAGGCAAGCTAACTAACCAAACTGCCTTTCAGAGCTGGCTTGGGACGTTGGTTCCCTTCACCATGCAGCCAATGTTCCATGTCAAAAGTGATTACCTGAGAATGAGTGGCTGGGGACCTGTCTTACTCATCAGCATTCAATGCCTCTGACATAACTTGAGTGGGGTGGAATCCCAATGAACACACAAAAAAAGGGAGAGAAGATAAAAGGAGCTCAGTGAGGCAGAAAACAAGGACGCTAGTGGCAAATTGATTAGGAACAAAAATTGCACCTATTTGAAAAGTTTACATTAGAGCAGAGCCACATGTCCTCCCCATTCAAGTCATCTTTCCCTTTGAAGTGAACCCTGCCACACTGAATCAACTAGAGACTTTATGGGGCACATACCTACATACAAGACTGGCAGGTACAGAAGTCGGCATAATTGCTGCTGGTGGACAGAAGTGCCTTCCCAATCTCCATTCTATTAAAGAAAACAGGGTTGCAGATGAAAGAAGCCAATTCTCCTAGTTATGCCCTGCTGGGGCCAGAACAGTCAGAGGGGTTTTACATTCAACTCAGAGATCAAGGGAAAAATACGAGTGATAAGAGAAAATTGGCAGTGGCTGGAGGTCAGTTCTGACATTACAAAATACAATAATAAACAAAGGTGTTTCTGAGACATTTAAAGATTTATGTTGAAAATGCTTATGTTGAAAATGTGAAACGATGTTTGGTAGTCATCCACCCTCTTTCTAAAGTCCTAGGTGAAAGAGAGGATGAGTTGTTTCTCCTGGCATAAAGGGGGAACTTTATTTCTGCATTCTAAGAAAAGAGCCCCTCAAGATCCAAAGGAGCAGTCCAAGCAGTAAAAGCTGGTGTCCTCTGTATATGAATTCTTTACCTTCATATGCAGCCAAGGGAAATGTCGTTAGAATCTTAGAATCATAGAGATGGATGGGACCTCCAGGGTCATCTAGCCCAACCCCCTGCACCATTGCAGGAACTCACAACTATTTAATGCCCCAGTGATCCCGCCACTAAAAATCTCCAGAACCCAGCCTGACCTGTAGGAAATTCACCTACCATCCCACATAGCTTCCTGACAATCTGAAGCAAACTGATTCCTGCAACAAAAACTATTAGAAACACCAGGGCCTCCAGCCATACCATCCAAGGCTCAGTCATGATGTACATTGTCATGTTCTAGCAATGACATTCAGACTATCTATTGGCCAAGGTAGACTGCCTCTGCCAAGGAATATAAATCAGACATTAATGAGGGGAACACTTGGAGGAAAGCAGTTTCACTTCTCTGGGCATTCAAAGTTTCTACATTTTAACAAAAACTCTTTCAAAGTTCAATCATTTGCTGAGCTGGAATTCATCTGCAGATTTGGCACAACCAGATTTGGCTTCATTGGTATGGGACACAGCTAGCTCATTTGAAGTTAGCTGTTTTGACTGAAGAGGACTAATACTATTACCCTTCCAGGAATTTGTCAAAGCAAGTAGAATACTGTTTTGGTGTTAAGGATTATATGAATTTTTTCAGCTTTTTCTAAATTGCTCCTTCCTTCCTTCCTTCCTTCCTTCCTCCCTTCCTCCCTTCCTCCCTCCCTCCCTTCCTTCCTTCCTTCCTTCCTTCCTTCCTTCCTTCCTTCCTTCCTTCCTTCCTTCCTTCCCTGCCTGCCTGCCTGCCTGCCTGCCTGCCTGTTTTCTTTTCTTTATCTGTCTTCCTCCATCTATCTGTCCATCTATCTGTCCATCTATCTTCTAACCCGCCACTCCCACAGCGGCTCATGGCAGGGAACAAAGACATTTTCCCCAATAAAAAACCCATTAAAACCTCAACATTTCAGTTAAAACCAGCATACCCAGGCAGCGATAAAACCCACCCACCTACTCCACACACAGTATCTGGCCTTGAGGGTTTAGGGAGTAACCTGATGTCCCAGTTTGGTCTGAGGAGGAGCCATGATCCTACTTGCTCTGGCCTCAACCAAAGACCTGTTAGAAGAGCTCCATTTTACAGGCCCTGCAAAACTGTGACAGATCTGTCCGAGTCCTCAGTATTCTCAGGAGCTCATTCCACCAGGTTGGGGTCAAGACTGAAAAGGCCCTGGCCCTGGTCAAAGCCAGGCGAACTTCCCTCAAGCTGGGTATCTCCAGTAGATTACCACCTACACAGCAAAGTGCCCTATGGGAGGGCATAAGGAGGCAAGCGGTCCCTCTGATATGTGGGCCCCAAACTGTGAATGGCCCTAAAGGTTAATACCAAAACCTTGAACTTGATCTAGGACACAACTGGTAACCAATGCAGCTGCCTCAGCCCTGGCTGGATATGAGCCCTCCAAGATGTGCCCATGAGGACCCTAGCAGCTGCATTCTGCATCAGCTGCTATTTCTGGGTCAAGGACAAGGGTAGGCCCATGTAGAGCGAGTTACAGGAGTCTAATCTAGAGGGCTATTTGTCAATATATCCATTCATGTCACTACTCTAAAAAAATAATAGTGTGAGAAATTTTCCTAAGTACTTGTAGATTGCTGCCCATATCCGTTTTCTGATGTCAGTCATAAGTATTATTTGCAAGGAGGAAACCATATAAAATCCATACTGTTAGCAACAGCTGCTTCTCCTTTTCTTCATACCCCATTTTACAGTCAGTGTTGCCTAATCACCAGGAAAGTAATGGCTTGGCCTTTAATCTAGCAATTTGATCTGCAGACAACATAACGAGAGAGCATGTATGACATGGAGATAAACCATGTTGATGTCTCTGAATGAAGTAGTTCCCATCAAAACCATTTCCCCCAGTGAACCATTCCACCCAGCCTATAACTGGAATGCTTCCCAAATCAACAAGGGTCCACAATTCTGTCAGCATCTCTATAGCATCATATCCCCATGGCTCATATAATGAGATATACAGTTCTCATTCTGATGAAAGATACAGATTTATCAGTTCTACTGCTGGTCTGGCTTACAAAAGCCAATTCCTTGAGCAGTTTATGTTGCTGGAAACGCCTGAGCATTTGTCAGTTTGATTGTACACCTCTGCTTAGTAAATATGAAGTCTGTCTGTTAAGGGAAGTCTACAGAAATTGATGGAACTCTGCAGAAATTATTATTTGCTTCATTATCTGACAAGAATTATTTTTGCTGGCCAAGATCCAAGCTTCACTGGCCAAGCCTTTCATTTATGCTTTTGTGGCCAAGTGCTCTTCTTTCCTACCTCAGGGCTTTCCTATTTTCCCTTTTCTAAAGTTGCCACATGAAGAAAAGTTTAGGCTGTAATCCTACAAAGGCTTACTTGTAGACTAAGCTGCACTGAATAAAGTTGAGCTAACTTATAAGAAAGCATGCAGAAGAGCTATTTTGGAAGGGATATGAAAATAAAGAATGGTTTACTTGTTTAAGATTGCCCTATTAGTCCACATCAATCTATACTGATTTCAAGAAAAGTCATCAATCTCCAGTGTCACCAATTTCCTTATGTTGTTCAAAATGGCTTAGATACTCTTTCATCTGTCAGTTTCAGAAGGTTTCATGCACAAAGCAAAGGTCGTAAGAGCCAGATAATAAGTGATTCACATGGTTTTTGTTATCTCAAAATGAGTTAAATGATATTGTAATCCAAGTAAATTATTTTATTCAGGGGGCTAAGCCCATTGCATTCAGGAATATGATGGGTGCTAGATTGGGGGTGGGGGGGAGAACTCTGTGGATGGCTTCTTCGTCCATCCCCCCCCCCGGGACCTGGAAAGGCTGCAGGCTGGAGGCCCCCAGGAAGGAAGCTCACCAGCAGAGGCAGGTCTCACGTAGCAGTGATCTGGAGCCTCCAAGCCTTAAAGAGAAGGATGAGGGGGTGGTCAGGGATTGGGGATGGAAGGCGACTGGCTGGCCACTATACAGACAGGCAAGCCGGTTGGAGGAGGAGACACTCAGGGCAGGATAGCCACCCTGAGTGGGTGTTAAGCACTGAGTGGCAAGCCATGAGACCAGCTCCTCCTCCAAGGCCTTACCAGAAATATTAAGTGGAAACGATAAAGCTTAATTATCAACACACACACATATATATATATCTTGTATTTTGTTCAGCTCCAGTGGCCATGGGGCCTAGCCTGGCACAGGCACTTATAGTCACATGCTGACAGGGACAAAAAAGTCAGACATTATTCATTTCCTTGTTGTCCTTACTTTTATCTGATCTTAAAGTGAGTAACCAGCTTGCTGCTGGGGGGTAAACGGGAATGACTGGGGAAGGCATTGGCAAACCACCCTGTATTGAGTCTGCCATGAAAACGCTAGAGGGCATCACCCCAGAGGTCAGACATGACCTGGTGCTTGCACAGGGGATACCTTTACCTTTAAAATGTGATTGACTCTGATGATACAGATACTTAAAGTTCTATAGAATGATGACTGTTTATATTGTTTTATGCTATCTGAGGATGATTGTGGGATTGTTCTATGTTATTTATTACAGCTTTTACATTCCCTTTTAATTAATTGGTTTTGTGTTGTGGCTTAATCTCCTGATATTTTGACCCTTTTTTGGGGGGGGAGTTTCTGGTGTTTTTGAATGTGTTGGTTTGATGGTTAACCACCTTGCTATACATTTTATCTGAAAAATGAAATATAAAAGTTTAAAAATAAATAAAAGACAAACATGTCCTAAAGTATCTTAGCTTTCTATATCCTTTCATTTGAATGTTAGGAAATGAGGCAACCACCTGACCGTCCTTTATTGGCTCCAGCTAGCTATTCTGTTTAGTCTCACTCTGCTCTGCTGCTTATTATGGCCACCATCTCAAATGGACTTTGCACAGGCAGATACTGCGAGTTCCTTGGTGATCATATGGGGCCTTCTTCTTTCCTTGCCACCATTAGAAAAACTGCTTGGATCTAAACCTGTGTGTGTGGCTGTTGGAGCAAAATGATATTTTTCAGTGGCTTACGGATTCCCTAGAAGGGTTGGTTGGTTGGTTGGTTTTAAATGTTGGTCCCTGTAAAATAAGATTTGTTTTCTTATGACATTTTAAAATGCAGAGAATATGCTTCTGTTATGGTGGAAATTTTTTTAAAAATGCTGAAGCTGAGAGCAATCAACAATAAAGCATTTACAAATTATTAAACTGAATACAGCTTTCATTAATCCCCAGTGCAGTGCATATTGATGTGCTTATGAATCATAGCTGCAAGCATACTGTAAACAATATCATTTTAGCAAGAGGCACTTAGAATAAATCTTTGACAATCCAGGAATAAAGATTCCATTTGACACTGCTTCAAATCTCCAACCAACTATTTTCCCAAGATTACTGTTTTCTAGCAATCCCAAGAGATATTACAAGGCTGCTTTCAGAAGAATGTGCTTCCATTCACAATGTTACTCTGCACCATTGTCATCTAGGAGTGGGGAAGAATACATGGGAACTGTGTTATATGGAGGGGTGGGGTCTAAGACAAGTTTAGTTCTAATTCTGCCACACTAATGACAAGCTCACCTCCCCATTGCAAGGTAATGTGATAGGAAAAAAAGCCTGGAATGCTGAAAATAAAGTCATAATATAAATGAATTATTATGGCATCACAGGCTGGCTAGGAATGGTCCCCAGATGATTTGCAGCACATGCACATTTAAACATTAAAGCACCTTTGCTGTCCCTTGGGAAGCCACGTATATCCTAATTTAAAATAATGGCCCTCAAAAGTTTTGAAGACAGGTGTGCTACCAACCAACATGGAGAGAGGGTGCTCTAAATAATGGACCATGATCTGGCCTCTTTCTGATACAGGAACAACTCTCCTGAAACATTACAATAATGATAACAATAATTACAATAATAATGATTTCTGTTGGAATATACAGAATCTAATATGCATAAATGCAGACAGGTAATTGGAAAAGCTTGCAAGGGTAATAAAGGGGACAGCTAGCTAGAACAGCATAAGTTAGGAACTTACACCTATTTCCCTTCTTGTTTCTGTTTGGCTTATTGAAGTTTTCCTGGTTCTTATGAGAACAATCAGTTCTCTCTCCCAGTTATGATGAACAGACAAGCTTCTGTCTCTTCACTTTCCTATAAAGTATGTTCTTTTCTTCAATGAATCTATTTTGCTCTTAAGTGGCATGTGCTTAGAGTTTCTGCACCTTTAGATTCTGCCAACATTTTCGACCTCTTACTATGGAACAGAAAGGACAATTCTGCACAGGAAGTATAAGAATGATTGAACAAAAGTGCACATTTTATCAAGAAACATTCAGAGACCATACACAATAGGAGTAACTTGTAATAACATGATTTCCCAAGTGTTACTAAACAAATTAACCCCTAGACCAGTCTTTCTCAACTTTTTTACCATTGAGAAAGCCATGAAACATCATTCAGGCTTCAAAAAACCCCAGAAGTAGTGTGTATAGCTGTATACCAGGGGTAGTTACTGCAGCCCTCCAGATGTCCATGGACTACAATTCCCATGAGCCCCTGCCAGTGTTCACTGGCAGGGGCTAATGGGAATTGTAGTCCATGAACATCTGGAGGGACGCAGTTTGACTACCCCTGCTGTATACCCACCCAGGGCTCCTCTCCTTCCCACCCCTTCCATGCCCATCGTTGGTCATTTTGGGAGGAGAAAGTGGGTTGACCTGACCTTACACAGTCATATTAATCAATAACTGTTTAACCAATTCAAGAAATACATCAAATAATTAATTAACTCACACCCATTTGGGAAAGCCTTCAAGGGCCATCAAGAGACCCCAGGGTTTCATGAAACCCTGATTGAGAAAGCCTGCCCTAGACATTGTGGGGGTGTTTCATTTATGCTCAGATATAGCATGAGAGAATGAAATGACCTCTAAGAAGGAAAATGGATGGAAACAATGCCTTGGTGCTTTTAAAATTATACGTTTCTTAATGGTAAGCCAGTTTAATCTATTTGGTTAATTATGGAGAATGCACTTCCAGTTAGAACTGGCTTTCCTCCAGCTCTTGTGACATTGAACACACCATTTGTGCTGTGAACATCATATTCTTCCAGCCTGATGAAAAGCCGGGGGAAGGGAGGGGGGAATCAAAGGCTATTGCCCTGATTTACAGTGAGCACTTCATTGACTTGCAACTGTGCTTTAAAGTGCTGTACAACCCATTTGCTAGGAAGAAATTTGGGCAAACCCACAAAAAGTGTTTTTAAAGTCCTTAACAATCAAAAAGACTCGCATTGTCAGAAATAAATTTATTCCATAAATGATTACAATAAAAATTGCTAATAAGATGACTCCCATTCAAACACGCGCTGGAGCATGAATGGATGGAATTACACAAAATGCCATCTGAGAACCTGAGATAGTAGCAATTTTAAAAACACAGCAAGCATTTTAGGTCAAGAGAAGAAGAGAAAGTGATATGCATTCTGAATTGCTACCTGATTTCTTCTCACTTTTTTTTTCCTCCTTAAAACTTTGTAAAGATTTCCCACAGTGCAAATCAACTAGCACAGCTTGTACAGAAGTAGTACGCCTCTGACTACTAGGCAATTTGTTTTATGTGTCCCTGGTTCTTACAGAGTATGGAAAATCTTTGAGCAATTGCAAGAAGAGATATGAACTGAACATTTCCCAAGACTGATTTTTGTGTAGGCCCTGATATAAGTCATTTGCAGATGTTTTAAGTGTCCACAGTGGATATGTGGGCAGGGTGGGGTGGTGGGAATGTCAAGCAAGCTCCATTTCCCCTCCCAATCTTCATGTGCTCCTTAGCATATTCTCCCATCTAGGTCTTAAAAACCAATAGCCTGTTCAACCAGAAAAACATTCATTCAAAACAGTATGAATTAAATATTCACTATTCATTTAAAAACAAAAGCAGCTATATACTTGTACACATCTAGCGTTATTTTAAAAACTGGTGTTAGCTTTAAATTACAAGAGTGAGCAGACTTCTTATTCAGATGAGAATCCAGACAATTTCTTCTCCTATCCAAATAAATTACTCAGAAAAAGAAGAAATGCTCAAAAGTTTCTATGGGAAACTTATCACAAACTTTAGATTCCTTTTCTTGGCCTCTAAATCATCCATGTAGAAAAGCAAGTGGGAGGAAATTCATTCTTGCTAGGAAAAAAATCTATGATAACATGGTACCATAATACTGTAGAAACAATATGGTAACTGGTTTTGATTAAAGTATGAACAGCATAGGACATGGATGAACATACACACCACTTCCTTTCCTAACCACCTCACCATTCTTCCATCACAAGGTGATGACTAAGCAAAGTATAGGCACCGTTTTTTCCCTGAGGCCAGAAGAGAATCTAAGTCCAAATCAAATGAGCCCAGCTTATCTATGACCATCTATTCAGATATATAAGAATCTAATACAGACAGAGAAACTAGTGATTCCTTACTGTCTAGGTTAATTGCAACCCCATATTCAATAACCGTTAGCTAGGCTATAAAAGGAGAATGATGTAGGGGGAGGTGAATGATGGAGGTCACTTTGGGTCACCGTGAGGAGAAAGGCAGGGTATAAAAATGAAATGATAAATAAATAAATGTGTGGTCTTGTAAGGGTTTCAACCTTACTGCCCTGACCTGGATGGATGAAGCTAGTCTAATCTCCACAACAAAAAGGAAAAAAAATATTTTGACCCATTATGAACTCCCACACACACAAAAAGGGTCAAAATAGGGAAAATTCGCTCAAGCCTCTGTAGGATCAAATGTGTGAATATTAATATTTATTAAAATTAATAACTCAAGGCTAAAAATATAGCCTCATTAAAATCCAAGTGTACATTCATGCTAATGGCCCCACTGACCAGTTGCATTTTGGCATGGCTGCCTTTATCAGTAATCAGGCATAAATAAATAAAGCAGCTTGCATAAAATAATATGTTAATATGTAGGACACTAAGGACCTTAATCAATTCTGTGAACCAGAAGGCCAGATAAAATTCTTTGAGGCCTCTTATGTTTCTAAAGCAGGCCCTGGTCCAGATGAGCACTTGCAGTGTCCATTGAGTGTCCTATAGGAGCCAGCCTTTCTCCAAACTATGCTGAGGTGTTGGGTTCTAAATTTTAATAAGTATTAATATTCACTTTTACAATACGTTTTACCCTGCAGAGGCTCGAGCACATTTTCCTTATTTTGACCCTTTTTGAAGGGCTCATCTAATCTCATCAGAATTTGAAGGCTATGTAGGGTCATCCTGGATTAGTAATTGGATGGGGGATTACTAGAGTGGATATGTAGAGGCAGGCAATAGCAAACTACCTCTTGAAAACCCAGTGGGGTTGCAATATGTCAGCTGCAACTCGACAACACTTCACAGAATCACAGAATCATAGAGTTGGAAAGGGCCATACAGGCCATCTAGCCCATCTTCTTAGGATTCTACCCATCTTTTTAGGATTGTATGGTTGTTTTATGTATTTGCCACAAAAGGGTAGTTCTGTTATTTTAGGAGACTTGATAATAGTCCTCAGAATAAGTGCTCATAGGATTATGTCCTGAGAATCAAACATCAGAAAGCCAAGCTCCATTAAATGGGGGAAAAACAGAACTAGTTCTATTTATTTGAGAGCCAGTTATCTACACCTATTGGGAAAGACCAATGAAAGATAATCCTTTAGAACAAATTGCCTATTTCGTTTTTAAAGAAATAACTGCATGTGGTTCGGTTAATTAATTATGCACTCTACTATTATCTTAGATCACTGATATTCCAAATTGTTTTTGTTCTCTCAAGGACAAAGATAAGAACCTCTTCAAAGTGCCTCTAACTTTTTGTTAATATGAAAATTCTGAACTGTTTATTTTAAACGTTTATAAGCCCATCTTTCTCCCAGATAACTAGGACCCAAGGAATATTAGGAAATGATGTAGAACGTATATTTAAATCTGTGATAATATAGATGGTTTATAAACTGTTTTCTGCATGATTGATATAAAAACATGAGAATATATGTTTTCACCTTCATGTGGGACCTGTTATTGACTGTTATTGACTGACTGTGCACACTTAGCTATATTTGGAATCCTAAACTCCATCTTGGAGTGCATCATAGGCTGGCACCTAGAGATTATACGAACCTCTTCAATAAGCCTCAGGGCCCAGAAGCATGTTTGAATATGACTCTTGTCCTAGAAAACAATCAAAGCTCTCTCGGGTTTGTTAATTACTGTCTTTATTCTACATTTACATACTGCCCTCCCCTGGGGCTCATGGTGGTTTACATAAAAACTTGGCGGAACAGGAACAATACAGAAAAATTGGGGGGCTATAAATAATAATAGTAAACAGTAATGACTATAGAACACTAAGATGGTAGAACAATGGAACAGTAGTGAACAGAAGATCATTACAGCATACTGAGGTCCTGTGGTTGGATGGTACAAATGATTTACATGGGGGGGGGCTCAGGGTGGGGCTCAGGAAGGAATGGTTCTGGTCAACCACAATCAAATGCGGAGGAGTTCTCTTTTGCAGGCTCTACAGAATTGCTCTAGTTCCATTAGGGCCCTGATCTCCTTCGGGAGCTCATTCCACCAGGTGGGGACCAGAACGGAGAAAGTTCTGGCCCTGGTTGAGGTCAAGCAAGCTTCCTTGGAGCCAGACAGTTAGAGGTGGCATAGCATAAAGCTCTTTGAGGGGTGTAGGCAGAAAGGCGGTCCCTCAGGTACACTGGGCCCAGATCATGTATGGCCTTAAAGGTGATTACCAGAACCTTAAGTCTGATCTGGAATTTGACTGGTAGCCAGCACAGTGGTTGAAGAATGGGCCAAATGTGGGACCTCCATGGTGTTGCTATGAGCATCCTGGCCACAGCATTCTGGACCAGCTGTAGTTTCCAAATCAAGGTTAAGGGCAGGCCTGTGTAGAGCGAGATGCAGAAGTCCGGTCTAGACGTAACCATCATGTGGATCACTGTTGCTAGGTTCTGGGGCCAAATAGGGCACTAGGACTTTGCCTTGATGAAGATGGCAGAATGCCAGTTATGCTACTTACATGACCTGAACCTCCAGTTCATGGAACTGTATGGGCACTTACCTAAACATTGTCCCTAAAACGAGCAGATCACAACCCCAACTGGTGAATTCTTGAGCCTTCCTGGTTACAATTAATCTTCTTAAATAACAATTTGCCTGACATTCAGTTCAGATCCAGTTCAACCTTTGGATTATGGTAATATTTTATGAACCAAGGCCTTCCATTCCGTTTGAAACCTTCTTGGAAGTATCTCATTTCCATGAAATAGAGCCCAATGTATATTGTATTGCAGAATTAAAATCAATTGCACATTTTCCTATTTTGAGTGCATATATTATCTAAATACATAGCAATATATTAATATTTTTTGCAGTCTGTACTATACCCATTTTCCTACATGTTTATGCAGAAATTAGTTCATAGTGCTCATACTTGTTTCCTTTACATGCAAATGATTATTCCAGATCTAATAGGTCAACAGAGCATTTTGTAACACATCAAACCATGTTACATTAACTGACATATATAATTCATACAAGAAATGGAATATGGCATAATATAGTCGGGTCTCATCAGATCTTGAAAACTATGCAGGGTTGATACTTGGATGGGTGATCAGCAAGGAAGACCTTGCAGGAGAAGGCAATGGCAAACCACTCCTGTGCATAATAGGTCATTGTGGAGTTTTCAGGAGGTGTTTTTCAGAATGCCTAGGAATCCTGGATTTGTGTAACCATTCCAGAAAATCATGGTAACAACTGCAAAAAGTGATTTTTGTGTATATTTTCAGCTTAGGTATTCTAGACTTCTGGAATTAGCATCATAATTTTAGTCTCTATTATTAGCACTATTAGCAACATGAATTTAGTTTCTTTTGAAGGATCATGTCATCTATTTGAGAAATATAAACAGCTCTTCAAGAGGACCAGGTATTCAGGCTGACACAGGAAACTGTTCCATTTCTTTGACTTATTTATTCTATTTGTTCTGTTTCAATAGGGAAAGCTGTGTAAGCAGAATATGAAATGTTTGTTGCCAGTCCCTGTCTTTTGCCTGAAGTATAACTAGATGTTACAAGAGACTCAAAGCTACTGTCACTCCAGATCTCTTCCCCCTTTTGCCTTATAGCCAAACACAACATAATGTCACCACAGTGTTCATTCCCCTGCCCAACTTCCCATCATTAGCTATCAGTGCTGAAGCACAACAATATCTCATCTTTTCATCATATTCAAATAGATCTTATGCGGAAGAAAAAAGAAGAGAGAAGAAGGAATGGCAATTCAACGTTGCTTATATTATTTAGTTGAAGCACACATGCTAGATTCAACATCATTAATGTATCTGGCACAATTCCTGATATTTTCCAGTTGATGCATGCTTGCCCCCAAGCAACCTGCCCTTTTTGATTGTTCCCTCATTCTGCATTATTTGACATTTATTACTTTGATGTAGTAAAATATATTCAATGCAGCAACATACAAAAATAGAAGCTATATCAAAATATTTCACACTCAAAACAATGATCCTGAGTGTTGGAAAACAACATAAATAAGATCAATAAATAAACTTCATTGAGGTTGGAGATAAAGGTTACATTCCAGTAATGGTGGAGCTGGTCCTATCAGTTCAGCATCTTGCTGTAAAATGATAGGCCTGTTACATTATATTCATCAACTTTCGGGCAATCATCTTGAATTGCAGACGGGCCAAATAGCACAGAACCAAAGCCTCCATAGGTAGCAAGGGTCTGGAAAGACCCATGGAAAATAGAAGTGCATATATTTGTCCATTGCCCCTTCATAGGCCTAGTGGCCAATGATCCAAGCACTCCATGGAGAACTAGCTGTTGCCAAGGCTCCACAGTTCCTCTGGTAAAGCCTTTTCACTGTATGAACTACAGCCTGGTTGCTGCACCAAAAGAGGACTCTGGTTTTCAAACAGCTTATACCAGATACAAACTGCAACCAAAATGGGGAAAAAACTCCAGAAATGTCAGGTCCCTAAGTAAACCTGTCTTCTCCCAACTGTTCAGCCACTTGAAGGCACACCTATTATTGCATATTATTGTATAACAACCCAAACTCAAGGCTACCGGCAGATCCAAGTGAACAGAGTGAGCTCCCTGATGTGAGTGGCATTTGCCAGATAGTACCCCTTAAACTGTGCAGAAACTACTGTCACAATGCTAAGTCTGTTTTTATGGCCTTGTCCAATAGTTCCAGATCACTGTGATTTTGTTGTTTGTCTTTTGTATAAATAAAAGCTGCAATTAGCAAAAATATTTTCCATCTCAGCACAGCATATTAATTAGGCCTTTGTTATGATCTTTGCAATCATGTTTCTGTATTTAGCACAATTTAGAGAAGGTAGCACAAGTTGTATATAGGCAAGATAAATCTTTATATTAAATTCATTATTTTAATGATAAACTTCTTAATCTTGCTCAGTAGTAAATAAAACACGTAATTGCAAGTACAGTACTGGACAGCTTGTTCAATCTACAGTACTATCAATCCTTTGCAGCATTCTTCCATGTTAAGCCAATTGGAATCAGAGGATTGCAATGCTCAGGATATCTCTGTAAATTGCGGCTTCACTGAAACATTGATGGGAGATTAATTATATGCAACTTGCCAAAATATTAGTTATGTAAATATGTTATGATATTTATTATGCCACAATTAGCCTAATGTGTTTATTGAATTTCAATAATTTAGCATAACTATATAAAATATAATATGTAATGTACAATTGTAAAACAAAGTTATTTAGAAGTGGATATCTACAAAGTTTGAGTAACACTTTCATTGCAAATGTCATTTGGAAGCATCAAAGCAAAATGCTAAATACTGAGATTCTAACCACCCTGTAGATGCAGTCAAAGAAGTTATTTTTGGAGGTCAAATGGCTACAGCTTAGTATTGTGGTTAAGAGCAGCAGCTTCTAATCTGGCAAGCCAGGTTTGATTCCCCACTTTTCCACATGTAGCCAGCTGGGTGACCTTGGACTCCTCACAGCACTGATGGAGATGTTCTGACCAAGCAGTAATAACAGGGCTTTCTCAGCTTCACCTACCTCACAGGAAATGTATATATAAAGGAAAGATTATAGTGAGTTGCTTTGAGATTGCAGGTAGAGAAATGTGGCATATAAAAACCAACTCTTCTTCTGTATTTTTATTTATTTATTCTTTAATTTATTAGTCACCATTCCCAACCAAGGCTAGCTTGTGATGACTTTCAATTCAAGATAAAATACAGTAATTTATTCAAGACAAGATGCAAACGTCTTGGTAAATAGGATGGTTTCTCAAGAGAAGGTTGACATCACAAAGGGTACAAGACAAGGCTGCTCTCTCTCACTGCTGTTATTTAATCTGGTGCTAGAAATCCTGGTTACAAAAGTCAGATCAGATCCAGGAATTTCCGGTCTTCAAATAGATGGAGAAGAATTGAAGATTAGACATTATGCTGATGACATTGTAGTAATGATGACCAAACCTGAAATGCCATTCCTAGGTTGCTGAATTGTTTAAATGATTTTGGAATGGTATCTGGTTACAAAATAAACAAAAAAGAGGACTAAAATTGTATTACATTTATTTATTGATTGATTGATTGATTATGTTTGTATGCTGCCGCTCCCAGCAAGCTGCCTTGTGGCAGTTCACAACCTATAAAACATTCCATAAAAATTCCATATATTTCAACATTCCCAACATACAATAAAATCCCTCTAAAATCATACCCATTGCCCCTTAGATGTTATATCCTGTTGATCGCATTATTATACAATGAAACCCATCGTAAGTCTTAAAGAGCAATAAAGTGAAAAATAAAGGATTTCCAGAATAGATTTCATTTATGGTATGGGATTATTAATTGATCCCTTTGGACCTGAGCAGGAATTTTGGGGATCTGTCTTTAGCCAGGGAGAGTCATTTCCCTTGCTTCATACTGCCTGAGGGAGCCAGGGCTTAATTAAACAGCTTTTCTTAGACTTGCAGAATCTTTGCTCAAGTGGGTTGGTTGTCAAGTTAGGGCTCATCAGCAATCCCCCCAATGCATCTAAGAATGAAGGACTGTTACCAAGCTAGCCCATTATAGGCCCATGTTGTCAGGTAGGGATAGTGGCTAAGAGCGATGGCTTCTAATCTGGAGAGTCAGGTTTGATTCTCCTTTCCTCCACATACAGCTAACTGGATGACCTTGGGCTAGTCACAGTCCTGTTAGAACTGTTCTTACAGAGAAGTTCTGTCCGAGCTCTCTCAACTCTACCTACCTTACAGAGTGTCTGTTGTGGGGAGAGAAATGGAACGTGACTGTAAGCCACTTTGAGATTCTTTTGAGCAGTGAAAAGTGGGGTATAAAAACCAACTCTTCTTCTTCCTGGGAGAAAACACTTGTAATGCTAAGCATAGTCATTTTAAAATTAAAAACAAAAGGTATGAAGTTTAATTAGTTAGGTCCCAGAAAGGACAAGAAGAGAGTCTTGGTTGTTGACTCCCAGTTAAAACATTGCAAAAAAATATTAAATGTCCTTGTACCAATTATCTTTTGAACTGCCAAGAACAGGGTTTTCAACTACAATGATCAAATAAATAGTTGCAAGCCTGTGCTTCTACAGCTAGAAAGTAGTCATAACCATTATCATTCCTTTGTCCTTCAGTTCTTCAGCTGACGTGAGAATGAAAGTTAAGGACAAAGCAAAGCCACCTTTTCATTGTTGCAAGTGGAGGTGAACAAGTTTCAAAAGAGGACATGCATTACATTTTGAACTATCTCTCTGCATGGCAACCAGTCTGGAAAAACAGAGGGCTAATTTGGTTGGGCTCAGCACTGCCTCAAGATTGAGCAATTGGACAGAACATCAGGGGAAGCTTCCTAACAGTAAGATCTAATGAAGTGCAGAATGCTTATCCTCAGGGAGTGCTGCTCCTGACACATCTAAAACGGGAGGAGAGAAAGGATCAGAAAATACAGTGCAGTGCAAGAAATAGCACTTCACTACTAGAGGCTTGATCCGGGTGACCTGCTATTTTTCTCTTCTCGGTAAACCTTTGATTCCTTCAGTGGCGTTTCAATTGCAAGAAGCTGTGTGGCTTGCTAATACAAACTCATGGCCATACTCTATGGGTTTTTGGGGGGGAGCGGGATGAAGATGTAGTGACAAATAACAGCTATTCTTTTTCAAGGGACAAGCTTCTGCTGTCTGTCCTTGCCTTTTAAGGCCAACATTTCAAACAAAATTAACATTTGGCATATGCATCACTTTTTCTTAAAATAAATCAGTTGAATACCATAGTTTCATATGACGATATTGGTGGGGAGATCCACCAAGACATGGAAAATTAGTGAATGCTACTTCACTCCTTAGAAAAACAATCAGTGAGTCTTACTAGGTATGTGGAACACATACCTGGGGATCTGGGGCTCCTTGTTCCCCTTCTCCCCATCTCATACACGCACAAACTCCTTTTCCACATTCCCCCCTGCCATCCCCCTTATCTCTAGCTTGCCTGACCT
This sequence comes from Paroedura picta, assembly GCF_049243985.1. Lineage (NCBI taxonomy): Eukaryota > Metazoa > Chordata > Lepidosauria > Squamata > Gekkonidae > Paroedura > Paroedura picta. The sequence continues at coordinate 33,659,963 of NC_135379.1, forward strand.
CCTCTCTGGTCCTTCCTTCCTTCCCTCCCACCCCCACCCCACCCAGACTTCGTCTTCCCACTCACCTCTCCCCCCAGACCCTCTCTCCCCTCCCACATTGCCCCCACCCTGACTCCCTCTTCCCTCCCCCTGACTCCCTCCTGCTTCCCCCTCTCCCTGCCTTTGTGGCAGCACTGGACTGGTTGCCTACTGAGCTCTATGCGTGTCCCACAGCCTCGGGTGGCATGGCACTGCACTGGCTGGGCCATCTCCCATGCTCCACATGTGTCCCAAGGCCACAGTCAGGGCAGCACTACACTGGCTCAGCCACGTCCTGCACTCCACATGCATCCCACAGCCTTGGGCAGTCATGGCCCTGACCAGCCATCTCCATGCCACCCCACAGCTGGCCCAGCTTCTTCTGGCTTGCTCTCTGGGGCAGGACTACAGACATCATGTCTGTTCCCATTTCCATCCCAGGGAACGAGCCAGAAGATGTGTTCCACATCAAAAGAACACAGAACTGCACATTAGTTATATTATATTCCTTTTCTAAAATCTTTATTAGCTCCCTTTCTTTCTTATGGAATTTAAGGAGGCTTATAACATAAATAAAATACATAAAATAAAATGCATAAAAACATAAAACCCAAAAATTAAAATCACTAAGATTGCTGGTAAACTTAATCAAAGGCAGTCTGAAATAAAACCATCTTCAGTTGCCTCCTAAAGATCAACTGCAGTTGTAGTTAGGGTTGTCCATTCTCCCAGTTTGGTAGCTGTTGTATTTGTTGTAGTAGGTTTCCAACTTGAGGTACTGTTGTTCTGCTCTGGTTTACTGGCCTGGGAACACTGTTTGGTTCTCCTGCCAGAGCTGTTCTCACACAACAGTTCTGTCAGTGTTCTCTCAGGGTGTCTGGCATCAAGAGAGGAAGGGAAGGCAATTGTAAGCTGCTTTGAGACTCCTTTGGTTAGTGAAAAGCAGGGTACAAAAACCAGCAGCTATTCATCCTCTTGACTTTTCTGTATTTGTTGGGGGGGGGGGAGGCTGGATGGGACAGCCTGTGATGATGGAGCATTTCCCACCCTCGGCTTATATGCAAGGCTATAAGTTTGCCCAGATTTTGTGGTAAAATTAGGTGCCTTGGTTTTTGCGGGTCGGCTTATATGCGAGTATATACGGTACTTTCTAAAAGGGTCAGAATTGGCTCAAATTCATTCAGAATTTTTTTTTTAAAAAAAAACCTCTTCAAAACAAGGAAACAAGAGTTTCAAGAACCTGCTTCATGCTCTGCCAGCTCAGATTTTTAAGTCAGTAGTTACAGTAGTTACAGAAAGAATACATTGACTCATTCCACACACTTTGGATAATACACTTTAGAAGCAGATTTTCCTGTTTCGCACAGGAAAATCCAGATGCAAAGCCCTACCCAAATACATTATTCAGTGTGTGTGGAGTGAGACAGAAAGTGGAAGAATTTGTATCAATCCCTTTGTCTATGGAAAGACTTAACAGTGGCGTAAGAGTCATAGCATGATAACACTAGAAGGGGCTTTGAAAGTCAGCTCGTACAATCCGCTGTACAATGTAAGAATACGAAAGTACAGCATCCCCAACAGATGGCTCCTACTAAAAACAAGACTTTTTAGAGGTAGCAAATCACAAATTTGTTTGTTTCCACCCCTACTTTTCTTCCCAGTGGGGACTTGAGGTGGCTTATGAAGGAACACTAAAATATTATACAAATATAATTTGCGCCAGCTACTGGGCTGATCATGAATTCTCTGGATTGGCTCACACAGGGCCATGAGTCATTTGGCTGTACCCAGACTTCAAGGCCTGCAACAAAGAAGGAAACTCAAGCTCAGCCCAGTGAGATCTCAGCTGGCATTCCCAAGATAGCCCTTCCCTGCTGCAAAGGAAGTGTTTATCAGATAAATATGCTTGCTTTGCCTACTGATTCAGAACAGTGCAAATGTCTCCTTATAGCCACCCAAATCAATTTTAGAACTATACATTTAGTGAAGAACTACACTTTGGGAACAGCCCTGCATTAAGAGGGTCCACTTGCTTTCAAAACTGCAGCCAGTCTGAGTCTATGATCAGAAGGGACCAGTTCCACAGAAAACACTCCAGCTGCATTGTGTCCATCTCCTTGGCTGGTGTGCCAAGTGCATAGGATCGCAGCCCAAAGCAGCAACTGGCAGTGAAAAGTGCAAGAAACAACACAGTAAAGTTTCAGGCAGGCATTTCCCTTAGAATCCTTCAAAATCCAAGTGGCACACCAGCTGAGTGGCAGAGTGTATCGAACGCAATGGGCTTCACACCACAAGGGCGACAAAGGGTATCAATTTTCTTTTAACTGAACAGCAAAATGTATTTCTTTGCAGGAAGAAGAAAATTGTTCTGGGACTAAAATAGCAACATTTGACTTAAGTGTGCTGTTATGGCCCTGAGATAGCTATATAGAGCAGTAATCGAAATGAGGCAAGATTCTCTGGGCATCTGTGCCCATATATATGACATTTTTTTTAATTCAGTCTCTTTGCTTAAATAAATTAAAATCAGTTTTCTATGACAGAACTGAATCTGGAAATTGGAACGACCTCACCATCTATTTGTACTATAGCTCTTCTGATATATATTTTTTAATGCAATTTTTGGTATCACAAGAATTCTTATCCACGGCAACATCTTGTTTCCAATTAACATGCTGAGGGCAACAGCCGCTGAAATGCTTTCAAAGCGACCCCCCAAAGGCTCAGCTTTTGACTCTACGGGGGCGATCCATTCAAGGCACCAACAGAAACAGTTAAAGAAACAATGCAAAAGGAGTTGCAAACAAGTAATGACATAATTAAAAGACTGCCTCCTGTGAGACTTAAAAGGGCGGAGGGTAAACTAAGCCTTCGGCTGGAAGGCACCAGGCGGGGAGGAAAGAGCTGCTTGTAAGAAACTAAAGTAATATAAAAGAGGACTGTTTCTTTTCCAAGGGGACTGTAGAACCCAAGGAGCTCATAGAAGCAAACCACAGTCAAGCATCCCTCATAAGAATTCACATTTGTTAGCTGTAGGAGACTGTTGTGTAGAAGGCCCACGTCTCAGAATAAGAAAGCCAGTGTGAATAACAAATAAAAACAATGGGCCTTCATCCACAGAAACTTTTCACATAAATATTATTTTTAAACTGAGAAAATAAAGATATTATTATTATTTCTAAAATTTCTATACTGCCCTCCCAGAATGGCTCAGGGAGGGAAACATGATGTGGTTAAGAATTAATCATGAATGAAAACCAACACAATAACTATAAATATCAAACATTAACAATATAAAATATGATAAAAATATAATTAATAATATAGCAGCATTTAAGAAATAGCAGCACTACCCATAAATCTCCAGGCTAGGTGCCTCTCTGTGGGAGTGCTTTGTAGGGGAGGGCCATAGATGTTGTTGTTGTTGTTGTTGTTATTTTCGATTTATTCCCTGCCACTCCCTGGCCGGCTCGTGGCGGGTTACAGCATCCTATAAAATCCCCATTAAAACGCTCATTAAAAACATAAAAATCCAACATGGCGGGAAACCCATTCTCAACCCCCACTACTAGCGGGATGGAGAAGGAGGTCTAGCCATGGGGAGGGGGCGTTGATCTACTTCGCCAGCCCCAGCCTCAACCATAGACCTGGCGGAAGAGCTCCATCTTACAGGCCCAGCAGAACGCTGAAAGATCCTGCAGGGCCTGCAGCTCACCTGGGAGCTCATTCCACCAGGTAGGAGCCAGGACCAAAAAGGCCCTGGCCCTGGTTGAGGCTAGGCACGCTTCCCTGGGGCCAGGAACAACCAGCAAATTTTCACCCGCAGAGCATAAGGCCCTGTGGGGGGGCATAGGGTGATAGGTGGTCCCTCAGGTATGTGGGTCCCAACCTTAAAGGTTAAAACCAAAACCTTGAACCGGATCTGGATGTTGTATGTCATTGGTCCCAATTAAAGAGCTTTGTCTCGCAGGCCCTGCAGAGATGTGTCAGCTCCGACAGAGCCTGGATGTCCTCCAGAAGCTCATTCCACCAAGTAGGGGCCAGGACTTAAAACATCCTGACCCTGGTTGAGGCCAAACGTATTTGCTTGGAGCTAGGGATCACTCATATGAGCCCCTTGTGGCGCAGAGTGGTAAGGCAGCAGACATGGGAGTTCAATCCCAGCAGCCAGCTCAAGGTTGACTCAGCCTTCCATCCTTCCGAGGTCGGAGTACCCAGCTTGCTGGGGGGTAAACAGTAATGACTGGGGAAGGCACTGGCAAACCACCCCGTATTGAGTCTGCCATGAAAACACTAGAGGGCATTACCCCAAAGGTCAGAGATGACCCGATGCTTGCACATTAGATACCTTACCTTTAGGGATCACTAGCTGGTTGGAATTTGCAAAATGAAGTACTCTTTGGGAGACATAAGCAGAGAAGTGGTCCCTTCAGAAATGGAGGGATGTGGTTAAGTGACACATAAATTACAGTGCCTTTTAGAAATCCCTTGAACTGCCTGAAAGACATTCTTCTGTGAAAGGATCCTATGTGGAAATTGAGCTATGGTTAGAATATCAGACGATGATTGTTGTTGTTGTCACCCATTCAGTCATGTCTGACTCTTGGCAATCCCATGGCACCGCCGCTGCCACAATTCCTTATTCTGCACCACCACCCTCAGTTGTGCAATGTTCTGGACAGTGTCTATCCCGTTCGCATCCAACCACTGCACCTTTTGTCAGCCTAGTTTCCTTTTTCCACTGACCAATCCTAGCATAATTGCTTTGTCCATTGAGTTGGATCGCATGATACGGCCAAAGTAAGGGAGATCGAGTTTCATGATTTTGCCTACCAGTGATATATTAGACTTTATGTGCTATAGTATTTCCTTGTTTGTGCCTTTTGCTGTCAATGGAACCTGCAGCAGCCTTCTTGAACACCAGAGTTCAAATGAATTGATTCTTCTCTTGTCTGATATTTTCATTGTCCAACTTTCACAGCCATAAGCGGCTATTAGAAATATGATAGATCTAACTAATCTATATTTGGTAGTCAGGCTTGTGCCCTTGCTATGTCATAGACTATGACTATATGGGTTCATATCCCTGTTCAACCATCCCTATCATTGATACGGCCAAAGTATCTCGCCATTTGTCAACCCAACCTATTTTACAGGGCCGTTGAGAGAAAGCCAATAAGTGGATTAAACAAATGTAAGAGATAGAAGGCAGGATGCTACCAAGGGAGTAAGACCAGTTATATTAATATTGCTTAGCAAAGTGGCATCCCACCATGTTCAGGGTGCTAATTCAATTAGTTCATGCCCCTGGCCCCATAGTGATTGTATCACTGTTTGGGATCTAGTCATGGAAGAGTGACTCTCACACAGCAGGAAAGCCATATGTGGATAATACGATCTGAAGGGGGAAAGGATATTGGATTCCCATTCTTAGTGTGATACTTTGACAGAAGACAGTGGCTGAATGGGAAAATTCATAACCTCTAATCTGATCTGTGTCCCAATAGCTAACCGTTTCATTCGATATTATATTTTCATTGCTTCTTGACATGCTAGGTATATTCTTTAAACATCAGAAAATGCAATGCTCAAAGTGCTATGAAATGGTAAGTACACAGAACAGAAAATACTCCCAGTCAGTGAAGACCAGGTGAAGGGATTGGGAGAGTCCTTTTACTCCTTCTATTATGGGGGTAGAAACCACTGGCAAACAAGATGGCTGAGGGTACCATATTAAGAGGCTCATAGAATTGGAACCCTTGACCCAATTTTCTTGAACTTGGGGGAATTCTTTAGAACAGAGGGAAGAGTATGGTTTGTGCAAATTTGGTGCCATTATCTTTAAAACAGCTGTAAAAGACACCTGAATTTTTCCCATTGAAAATAATGGTCCAGAAGATCTGGAATCTGAAAAAAACAAAGATTTGTAAGCATAACTGGTGGTATCCTACCCAAAAACCAGCAATAATGGTAAAGTCATTCCCCCACTACCACCCCAATCCAAACAAACAAATTTTTCTCGGTGAATTCCTCTAATTTGAGATGGACAGTTTTCAGCCAGTTCATTTATTTCTTTCCTAATGTAGGCATTTTTTATCCTTTGGTTCTTTTCTTCCCAACGGGGATCCACAATAGCTTATGAAAGTGCTATGATACATTTTGAATAAATAGATCATTGATAGAGAAAGAAACCAAGTTTTAAAAGCACCCTGCTGACATCATGGGCTGGTCTCAAACCCATTGTGCAGACTCACTCAGGCCAAAGAATGAAAGCCATGGGTTAAGAGCCATGGACCGATACCTGGTTGGTGCTTGGTAAAAGGCTTATAACCTTGCCCTTGCCAAAGGTTGTATTAATGCAAAGCAGAGGAGAAACAAGCTTATCTCAGACCTTGTACAGCTACTGAAAGCAAGGTGTTCCCCCATTTTCTTATCTGCTAACAGATGGTCAGGTGATCAGCCAAAGCATATTCCTTGTACTGCAACCATGGTACTCATACAGTGCATTACCATGAAACTCCTGTTTAAGGGGTGCTCTGCATAAGTATATCAGAGTTAGAAATGAGGACTTCTAACACTGTTGGATGTAAGCAAATTCTATAAGTAGTGACAAAGCACTGACAAAGAGGATTGCACAAAACAGAAGTATATTATCTGCCAAGGTTGAAATGTTAGGGGAAGAGTTATACCCAAGAATTACACCTAGCCCTCTTGCCTGCTATGGGCTTAATCCTTGATTTTGCCTTGTTAAGAATGAGGATTTCAGTGGGTCACCAGTCTTACTACAGGAAAAAATACATTGTTTTAGTAATCAAATGGGTGAGAAATACTGCTCAAAAGAATGGTTGTATCAAGAATCCATGGCAATAGCAAATCAATAAAGTAATTTTCATATAACTGCTCCATGCATGTGGAAGCTTTGTTTTTGTGTCAAAGTCCTTGCATATATTAGGAGCCAGAAGGCAAGCTTTCATTATTTTGCCATTTTGATGCTGTTTTCAATATTGGTGGAATACATGAATTAATATCGCAAAAGGGTTCCAGGCCAGAAATGCACGCAGAGGTGGTTTGAGCTGTTGGTAGCATTTTTTAAAACCAGTGGGCAGGATTAATTTTGGAATAATCTTTCCGGTACGATGATTCTTTTGATGGAATTAGCAAACATCCTGGATCAATATTTTAACCTTTAGAAACACTTCTGGTTAATAATGAAGGGCACCACACCGCATTGGTTTTTGCAAGGGTTACTGTAACCGTACAAATGTACTAAAAAAGCAACCACCAAAAGCTTTTAAAGCCACGCTTTTCTTGCATTCAGTCTTTGGAATCTAGACTGGTGGGCATTCATCATGGGAGAAGGCCAAAAGCATGGGACGGGAGAAGCAACCCAGTAAACATCGATTTGTTCCCTTGTACTCAAATCCAGTCGTGGCACAAAGAAGTAACAATGTTATTCCATAGCTGGATGGGTTTGATGCCATTGTGTTTTGATTCATTAACAGGAACATTGAAAAGTATTGATGCTTCTGCAGAGTCAGCTCCTGAGGATGAAGTCCAAAGCCAGGAACAATATCTCTCCTTGGCAGCCTGCCTGATAATTCAACAAAATCAGAGTCCAGTAGCACCTTTAAGACCAACAAAGCACTCGAAAGCTCATGCCTTGAATAAATATTTTTTTGGTCTTAAAGGTGCTACTGGACTCTGATTTTGTTGTGCTACTCCAGGCCAAGATGGCTACTCATTTGAATTTTACCTGATAATTCTTTAGGGGACTCAGTTAGCCTGTGGGGCGAGCCATGGCCAGGAGAAAAGGGACACTGAACTCAGTGGCTCAGTTTTCAGCCTTTTGGCTCATTTCAGAGTCAGTTTGGGAACTGTCCCAAAACTGAACCAGATTTTTAGGTTCATGCCCATCCCTAGTCCGTATCCATAGACATCTCTGAGTACTATTGAAACATTTGCAATTTGTGGCTGAGGAAGATACCTTATTTTTATACCATCTCCAGTCTATGCAATTGGTTGGGGGTGTTTATGAAGGTGAGGGGAGTAGGGCTGGTTTTTAACAGTGTTTCATTATTGTATTTTTATTACTGTCGTTGACGATGATTATTGTGTGATTGCGGTTTTATTATTGCAAACCACCCCCGGGCCTGCTGTGTGGAGGGGCAATAGAGAAACTAAATTAGGCTGACTCACCAGTTTCAAAGACAGAAGGACCAAATAACTGGAAGGGAGGAGAAAAGGTATGAGGAGGAAACTGTCCCCTACCTGAGCCCTTTAGGGGTTCCCCTGAGGTTTGGAATACCTAGCTCAAAAGAGGTCGAGTCAACCTTTCACTTTGTATGTATTGCTTTGAACAAATAAGATAGGCAGAGCAAATTTGAAAAACAATATTTCCATAAAAACACTTTCCATAAAAGTATTTCAGATCAATAGCTATGATCTTGTCCAGACCTAGATCATCCTACCGGTTCTATTAAACATAACTCTTTGCATACTTGCGTTAACAGTATTAAAATAGTGAACTACAGATCTCTCAAATTATGATGGTTAGATAGATGAACCACCTATAAATGGAATTAAGAACAATGAACTATTTACAACCTTGTAAGAATGAGACAACAGAGAATAAGGTGGCTAAATGGAGTCACTGAAGCAGTTGGTGCAAACGTAAATGGACTTTGAGGAATGGTAGAGGACAGGAAGGCCTGGAGGATCATTGTCCATGGGGTCACGATGGGTCGAACACGACTTCGCACTTAACAACAACAAGAATGGGGCACAAGGACATTCTTGCGGCACAATGCTAAGAGTATGAGATTATGAAGGTGGGAATCTCAGTACAAATCCCCAGGTTCCTGTACAGGCTTCAAGTTACGGTTTTCTCAGGACCCTATTTCTGTCTCCTGCATCTTCACAACAGTACAAAGCCATCTTGTCCCTTGGCCCCCTAAGATGTTTTATTCCATCCACACAGACTTTAAAAGGCTACTGGAAATCACATCCTAAGGCAGGGAAGATGGCATCTGCGTCCTGATCTTTGCTCTGCCTCCCCGGTATTAATATCAACACATTCATCAGCACCATGGAAAAGGAGGCTCATGTTCTTCATGCCGTTATTGAAACAGACACATAGCCACTACAGGCCTTTAGGGCAGGGCAGAGATGGCGCCCAGAAAGGAAATTAAAGCAGTTGTTGAAAAAAGTGTGTTTCTAAAGAGGGGGGAGCTTTGTCTCAAGTTTTAGGTTTCTGAAAGTGACATAATGGCATGTTTCACATTAGTACTGCCATCCTTAGCAGACTTGTACTCTTCTGAGCCTGCTGGCTTTTATAAGACTCCCACCCTAAATTATTTTTCTCCCTGAAAGATAGTAAATTGAGACAAAGTACAGCTTCTTACCCAATTCTATGAAATGGATAATAGGGATACCAAGGTCTAGAGTTTTGGAGAGTGTTTTATATTACTGCTATGTTCCTATATATAGCTTAAATGAATCTATAAAAAAAATGTCTTGCCTCCTTCCCCTGAATACTCAACTTATTCCTAGGCTGGATGATAAACTGCTGTGATAGACAAGTGTAAAATATGGCACAAGCTTCCTGTTTGCTGGGGAAAGCCCTACCCTTGGAGCACAGTACAGGACTGTCAGTCTCCTGGCATGACAGTCTCCAGAATTCCCTATAATTACCTCTCATATCCAGACTACAGAGATCAATTCCCCTGGAGACAATAGATGCTTTGGAAATTTTACTGTGTGATATTGTATCCCATTGAGGTCCCCATACTCCCCAGACCCCTTTCCCAAAACTTCAGGACTTCATCAGGACTTGCACAGAAGCACAGAAGCATGCAGACAGCTCACACAAGTGGATACTACAATGAATGCAGGACTTTGGAATGGAAGGACTCAAAGCCAGTGCATCTTTTTGAGGACCATCAAGGATGTATAAAGTTTGAACAAATGGAAAGAATTAATTCATGACCAGAAGGAAGGGCTTATTGAGCTGGAGTATCGCCCCACTGAGGACATGACTGCAGATGTATTTACTAAGCTGCTTCTGTGTGAAAAATTTGAAATTCTACTGAAGAAGATGAACCTCAAGGTCTATGCACACTAGGACTTGAGAAGGGGGCTTGGAAAATTAAACAGTAGTGATAAAGGATCTATGACAAAATAGAAAGGCGCATGCAAGTATTTGGCCTTTAGAACATGGCGTTCTTTTCCCCATCCAGCTTGGTCAATGGAATTGAGAAGATGGGGATTTTTCTCTTTATATATATTGTCAGGGCCCATCAAAGGGAAACCCAGGAGCTCCACTTTGCCTGGGTTTGAAACTCAAGGGGAGGGTTCAAGAAAACTGGGCATATGATGACATTCACAACTTGCACAGAAAATGGTTTCAAAAACATATTCAAATTATCACTCTCAATCTCTGATACTTTGTTTTGTTTTCATGTTTTGGCTTCTCTGGACCTCCAAGATGGACAGTAATGTTTATTAAAGGAAGTTTTAATTTTTATGGACTAGGAATGCAGTAATAGGGAGTGGGACAACTTGTCTAAGGAGAACTTTTGTCCCCACCCACACCTCCACCCTTCTCTGGCACAACCTATGGGGTAAACAACAAGGAGCCGGCTTTGTGTAGTGGTTAGGAGTACAGACTTCTAATCTGGTGAGCCGGGTTTGATTCTGCACTCCACACATGCAACGAGCTGCGTAAACTTGGGCTCGCCACAGCACTGATAAAGCTGTTCTGACCAAGCATTAATATCAGGGCTCTCTCAGCCTCACCCACCCCACAGGGGGTCTGTTGTGGGGAGAGGAAGGGAAGGCGAATTCTTCTTCTTCTTCCTACCAGTTAATACAAGGAACTGATCTAGGCCTCAATACATAATGTACCGGGCACATTTTCCCTCAAAGAAGCATTCCTAGTAGAAAGCTTTTAAAGTGACTGCAGCCTTGCCTGAGGGGGGGGGGGACTAGCTCAACTGTTAAAAGCTTATTCCCATGATACAGAAAATTAGCGCCCAGGTTTTCAAAGATGTCTGGAGCACTGTTCACCCAGGGCAGCAGCACAGCCTTCTTCTGTTATGTGCAGTTTAGCATTACTCACTGATTCTCAGTGATAGGAGGTTAGCAGCTGAATCTTTTTCACTTTGTCCTCCTATATCCATCAATACAGTGCGTGGATGAGCTGAAAATGCTGACAATCTCTCCGGCAGTAGCTTACTGTTTCCAAGGAGGCAGAGTGTTCACACAAACAATTTCCACATGGGAAAGTTTTGCCATTTCCTGCTGGCTTCCATGCACATGGGAATGAGAGGTTCCCCTCACTTCTGACATCAACATTCTATAGGCGAAAGGAAACAGATGAAAGTTCAGATATTGACGGATCCAAATCACAACTGAATATTATCCATTTATGAGTATAGGCATCCTCTCTCATATAAACCGGAAACGAATGACAGTAATATCTGCAAACGTTTAGTTTACTGGCAATCGTACATCTGCCTTGACAGAGAAAGCGATGGGCGAATGAATTAAATTGATGTATGACTGACAGGATATTTGCTGATGAGTAAGAGTCACGCAGAGATCTTACTGTCAAAGAGGATTGTGCTGATAGGTCTGCCTTTCTAAAGGGTGTTTAAATCAGTCACGTTGGTAGGCCATTATTCTGAGGTGGGTTTCTTGTTTGATTCTCCATACAGGTTGCAGGCTTAGACTGTACATCCCCTTCAAAGGAACTGTGCCAATCTGAGCACTGACCGATGCAATAGTGACAAGGGATCTCTGATGAAATAGAAAGATGCATGCAAGGATTTGGCCTGTAGAACATGGATAAAGTGAAAATACAGCGTGACGTGTGCTGACGGGAATTGTACAAGTGTCCTTGTTACTGAACATCCCCAGACACATTGTTCCTTGAGCATCATGTGGTAGGGTTTCATCTTTCTAGGCATGTTTTGTATATGCAGGATGGGATAAATGACAGGGACAGCAATACCAGCCAAGTTTGAATCCAAGGTGTGATGGGAAAACCTATTTCCTCTCCCAAAAACAGATTGTCAGATTATAGGAGTTAAATCCTGCTGCCCTTATGAATTAACATCATTGCATTTTATTTCTTTCACGAGTTGTGAAACCCACTTTAAAAGCAGGCCAGGAGATGGTAGGAGGTCACCTCCATGCCAGTTGTGGGGACAGGAGGCAGGAAGGCAGCAGCAGGACCCCCACTCCAGATATCACCAGTTTGGGGGATGGGAGGTTGGGAGCTGGCAGCAACCCTCCCACCCAACCCTCACCAGGTCTCATGGTGGGAGGCTGGGAGTGGGGGGTAGCAACCCTCCAACCAGCCAGCTATCACTGCACACTGCTGAGAGGCGATGACAGGCCCTACTCGGAGGTCTGATAATGAGCGGTGGCAGATCACAGCACACCTCGAGCTGACAGCAGGCAGAAGGGCAGTCAGTGGCTTTTGGCATACCTGGCCTAGCCCAGAAGCGGGGAAGAAAGGGAGGCACCCAACCATCACAGATGCTCACAGTAATCCTTGACCCCCGGGAGGCTTGGAGGTGGCACTTGGCCTCACAAGCAGCTCTGGAGGTGGGTGGTAAAGGCTTGCAGTGCTTCTGGGGCTACAGGGAGGCGACTTGCAGCCCTTCTGCAGGGTTGCAGCACCATGTGCCCCACATGGAGGCAGGGAGAAGAGTGGGCAACCTTCATAATTGGAGGTTCGTGGTGCTCTGCACCCCATGTGGGGGTGGGATCTGGTGGCAGGCCCCCACAGCAGTTCTGTCAGTGGGTGCCTGCCTGGCAACCACATTCCTGCAGAGCAGGGACTTTGAGGGAGCAAGGTGAAGGAAACAAGCAATGCATGGTTGCCACACTGTGAGGAGGGCTTATTTGGAGGCAGAGCGAGCATGCAAGCACCTCATTGCCCTTTGGCCTTGTGGGCCTCCTACCGGAGAGCAGGGTGGGCAAGGCATTGAGGCAAGGAAAGTGCTGTGGGAGGCTGGAGGCTGGTGACAGCCACCCATCTCTGTCCACTCTCACCTCTTTTGCATGGAGCAGGCACCCCAGCAGCTCTGGTGGCATGTGGCCTCTGTGGAAGTTTGAGGCACCCCATGTGGAGTAAGGAAGCATGTGTAGAAGGGTGGATGGCCACCCCAGAGGCTCACCATACTCCTCACTCCATGTGAAGATGAGGAGGCTCCAACGTGGAGGCTCGTGGTGTTCCTCAACTGATAGCGAGGCTGATCAGAAGGAAGGGCTCTCGCCTTGGAGGTCAGTGGTGTTTCTCAAGCATCACAAAGGCAGAATGGGGAGGACAGCCAGAAGGGAGAGTGCTTATGGCAGAGGCCACCAGGACTTGTGGTCCCTGTGGACGTAATGAAGAGTCTCTGATTGTCTCCCGGTGGGGGAGGGCTTCCTCCCAGTGAGGGCCAATCAGAAGCACCCCAGTGATCCTGTCAACGTGCCAGCTCCTGTGAGTGGCCCTTGGGTTGGGTTGGTCAAAGGGTTGGTACATCATCAGGATGTATGGTTACGATGTTATTAAGTTCCATTTTTGTTCCCCAACTTTTGTCTTTGATGTGAATGAGAAAATTATTTATTCTTATATATGTGCCCCGTATCTATATCCTCAGCCCCCAAGCTCTGTGCGGAGGCAAGGAATTAAGTTGCCTGTGCTTTCTATGGCTGAGATGTGTTAGAGAGATCCCCTGGGTGAAGGACCCAGGCCCTGAGCATGGATGAAGGGAGGAAAGCTAAAAGCAGAATTAATGTGTTTCTCATTACCATAATCGGAATGAACCACAAACAGACCACTACATATAAGATAGAAAAATAGTTTTTTTAAAAAACGAAAACAACCCAGAAAACGATTCTGTGTGCATTCATACATATAACATGAGGGGCCTATTCTAATGAACACATCAGTCCATCATAGCTTCAGCTGCCAGTCAGACCACGCTTCTGGAGATGACAGCTGAGGATGAGCGGCTTGCCCGCAAGCAAAGAGGTCAGCTTTCCCAGAGCACTGTGAAGCACCGGAAATATGACAGCAGGCACTGACCTGAGCTTAGGGGTCTGACCTTATGGCAGGCAGAAGGCATAGTGTTCACTAAGGTCTACATATGCAAATGACTATCCAGATTTACACCAGTCCTGCAGCAAGTTTCAGTTGACAATGACTGGGTACAGAGAGTGGTCACTTGTTAAATTTTTAAAGCACTTGGGATTATTTGTCAACTTTTCTGCAGCTTGAAGAATCTCATAGTGACTCCTAATATTTAGCCAGGTTTCCCCAGCAACTAGGCTCTGAGACCTAGGTTCTCATGAGAATGGATCCTTTCCCTAGTATAACCTTCTAGAGCAGAGATTCCCAAGCATGGGTCCAGGGACCCCCCACAGGGGTCCGTGGGAGCTCAGGAGCGGGTCCACAGCCTCTCTCCTCCTACCTTCATGGACTTGATCACAAGCTAGGGAACCAGTCCCTTCCATTGCTTCCCTGCTCTGTCCAAGCATGAATGAGTTTTCTTATGGTTTCTAGGGTTGAGAGGGAGTAAAACCTGCACACCTACACAAACTGCCTCCAGTCTATTTCCCCCTCCAGTCCCTCTTGAGCCTGCCTGTCACTGCGGGTGGTGATGTCATTTCTGGTGACATGCCACTTCTGGGGGCTTGGCAGGGAGGCATGGCCAGCTGATATAACTTCTGGGGCTTCTCAAAACCTAACAGATTATTTCAGGGCTCCTTCAAGACCAAAAGTTTGGAAAATGCTGTTCTAGAGGTACAAACCTAATACCTAAAGGATTCATAATATTAATCCAGTTTCTTCCAAAGCCAGTCTCCTAAGAAAGGATCTTTCTCAGTCCCAGCCTTTGAAGGCTGAAATCATATCTGAGCAGAACTGGCAGTTTAATGGGTTGTTCTCTCTACTGCTTCCTTTTATCCGGCTCCTTAACATTCCATGGATTCGGACTGGCTACCAGCTTCTCTGTGTAGACCAGGGGTAGTCAAACTGCGGCCCTCCAGATGTCCATGGCCTACAATTCCCATGAGCCCCTTCCAGCATTTGCTGGCAGGGGCTCATGGGAATTGTAGTCCATGGACATCTGGAGGGCCGCAGTTTGACTACCCCTGGTGTAGACCCTCAGTGGTCATACAGGAGACTATAGTTCATAGAAAAGAAGAGAACCTTTTCCCATCCTCCGCATTACCTGCCTAATATTTTATATGTTTGTAGTGCACAGAGAGGACATCCTTACAATAATGTCGAATAATTAACGTCGCTGCATACCAATAAAACTAAAAAAAACCATGACTTGCAAATTTGTAAGTAAGCAATAATCAGAAAATGAATTGCCTTGAATAGAGGTTGCTTCCTTTTAATTAAAATAGTCATCAACAAGCTTACACAAAAACCTCTCATCGCTTTAGAGCATTAATGGTCACGTGGCTCATTGTGCATGGAAATAATAAGCTCAGCTTTTACTATACTGATTAATGATGCATATTAATCAGGAAACTTGGTGAAGGGGACACAGTCTGAATGCTTAGTTAGAAACTAGCAATTCGAAACAAAGGCCACCCAAAATTGGATCAGTGCCATGGAGAGATATCTGATTTTTCACCTATCTGGTAGCCCCTCTTCTTAGTGGACAAGTAGTAGCCAGCTCTGCAAATACCACCGCAATAAATACCACCCTCCCATGTATTAATTCACTTATTTAAAATGCTAGTCTGTATACTTTCAGAGCTCCAATCTCTGGAAAGGAGGTGATTTCATGGACAACACAGCGGTATTTGAGCTTTCTGCAATGGAATATCCCTGGCATTGTTTCTGTTATAGCAGAAGAGTGTCATGGCGCACTGGCTATCTTTTTAAAAATAGTATTATAGAGACTAGCTTTTCCAGGAAAACAGTAGAATTTCTCAGGATTCATTGCCAAGAGGAAGTCATATTTAGAGCAACCTTGTATGATGATGATTGATGATTGTACACAATGAACATTTTTGGCCTGCCTTAAAGTGACATAGATCTGTTCTGTACTTCTTGATCCTCAGTTGAACTGACATAAAAGAAAAATGAAAACCTTAAATGCACCGTAGTTGTCTAAGTGCTTTACATGACTTCCCTACTCTGAGACGTGAACATCGAAATAATATTCAGAAGGAAGGAAGTTATTATTTCTCTCCTAGCAGACGAGGTTGCAGAATGACCAGTGAAAAGTCAGTGAAAGGTCAGCTTTTTCCACCTTCCTTCCTTTAAAAAAGAAATTATCCCACCATCTGCCTATCAGGTTTAACTTACTCAGGTCCAGAAGAGTGCCAAAATGCTCCATAAACATATCATTGGATAGGTTTTTGTTGTTGTCCTGCAACATAGTCATTAGCAACACATTTTGCCTGTAAGAACAAGGCAATCCTGGCAGTGAATGATGGTTCTATTTGTCAACTGTAAAACAGCTGGATTTGAATCTAAAGAAGGGAGATTCGGCCCTCGAAAGCTCATGCCCCAGAAATGTGGCTTCTAAGGTGCTACTGGTCTTGAATCTAGCTGGAGGTGAAGAATAATTACTGCAGTGCAATTGGCACACAGTATCCATTGCTGGGTGGGCTAGCCTCAGTTCAGATATCTGACAAAACCATGATATAATTAAGCTATGGTTTAAAACAGGGGTAAGCTATGGTTTAAAACAGGACCTGTGGTCCTCCAGATGTTCATGGGCTACAACTCCCATGAGCCCCTGCCAGCATTTGCTCATGGGAATTGTAGTCCATGGACATCTGGAGGACCACAGGTTGACTACCCCTGGTTTAAAAGATCATTCTGTGGGCCAATCAGCTAACTATAGGATTATGAGGGAATATCAAACCAGGACGTGAATCCATGGTTTGAAGTTGGTATATTTACCCCTGGAAAATTAAGCTTTCCCATGACATTTTAATGTCAACATCCTGTTGAACATGAAACACCATGGTTTGTTCAGAATCAGAAGACCCTTATTGTCATGCAGAAAAGAAAAGAGGGGGAAAAGCATCATAAGGCATTAATTGTTCCACAATTATGAGACCTCATAGCCAGCTGCAGAAACTTGGCAACCGATTCAGTTACTAGAGAGCTTTTGTTTCCTAGTAAGAAAGTGATCTTAGCCTCATCATCAAATCTGTATCATTTAGAAAGAAGCGGGTTGATGAGCTGCACACGAATAATGGCATAGAGTGGACAAAAGAAAAACACACCGAAGATGATTTCAACACAGCCGGAATTACAGGGACATACTCTTTCAAAATAGGGCATTTTAGAAAAACTCACTAGGAGAACAGCAGAGGGGACAGCATTAAATGTTGCTAACATGATCACGGCTTGTTTGTCCTTGCTAAAATGCAGTCCAGGATACCAGTCAGATTTGGATGGGAATCGCACGTCAAATAGAAAAGGTGATGAAACCAGCCTTTGGAGGGATAAACCAGCATTCAACTCCAGCTTGATACACATTTGTTTCTCCCTGTTTAGGTCTAGGCATTGTGGTTGACATAGCAACCATAGCATCTTAGATAGTTGCAGTGGGAAATCCAGATGTCTCATGGGAGAAGCCATCTTGTCCTCCCCCTATAGTTGGTAAAGGAATTCCATTGACTATGGTGACTGCAGAACCTCATCCTTAATGTGTTCCTCAATAGTGTATCCCAGGTCCTGCATAGCTTTGCACAGGGAAAGAAGAAGAAGAAGAAGAAGAAGAAGAAGAAGAAGAAGAAGAAGAAGAAGAAGAAGAAGAAGAAGAAGAAGAGTTGGTTCTTATATGCCGCATTTCCCTACCCGAAAGAGGCTCAAAGCGGCTTACAGTCTCCTTCCCATTCCTCTCCCCAAAACAGACACCCTATGGGGTGGGTGAGGCTGAGAGAGCGCTGATATCACTATTTGGTCAGAACAGTTTTATCAGTGTTGTGGTGAGCCCAAGGTCACCCAGCTGGTTACATGTGGGGGAGCGCAGAATCGAACCTGGCATGCCAGGTTAGAAGTTCGCACTCCTAACCACTACACCAAACTGGCTCTCCAAGAAGGGTTGGAGAAGCCACAATGATGGCCATTAAGCTTCAAGGTTTCAAAGTACCCAAGTTGCTGCTGAGACATGGTGGTGGTCCTCCTCACCCCTCATGATTGGGTATGTGGTGCTTAGTGCTCATCCGGTTGCTGATTGGGGCAGCTACCTCACAAGCTCTCGTATTAGTGAGTGTTCACTCTCCCATTGTAATATCCTTGCTAGCTCTTTCTGTACCATTCTCCTCCAGAAATTCCCACATCTCTGTAGACAAGTAACTGGATTCTAGAATGGCCTCTGCATGGAATCTGATGGATAATTCCCTGGGAGTAAGTTACACTAAATAAAATGAGGCTTACTGCTGAATCAATATGTACAGGATAGCACTGTTTATCACCCAGTCATGGCTTAGCAACAAACTAATGTTCAGTTGTGACCTATAATGCATGGCAGTGGTTGCACTGGACCATCACTGGTTTCTTTTCTGAGAAACATGGTCCGTCTGCATATGCACATGCAGCTGGGTCAGAAAGGGTCTGCCATGCTTTGTTGCTGTGGGGGACAGGGATACTTTCACAATGCAATGCGTCACAATGAAATCCCATCTTTGTGGAAGTGACAAATACATCCCATTTGTCTCTGCAGGGCTACAAAGCCCCATGGAGCTGAATGGGATGTTTTCTGTCCCTGCTGGGACACCATAGGCAAGGGAGGAGCTGGGCCTGGAAGGCCCAACTCTTCCCTGTGCGTATGATCCTGGCCCAGCCTGGCCGCTGATGGTGCCCATGGCAAAAAAGGGTGGGAGGAAATTATCTGTGTGTCCCTTAGCGCAGGGCGCTTGAGGCCCAAATCTGAGCCAGGCCTGGGAGGGGGCTAGGCCAGTGGCGATATTATGCATAAGCAGGGATTAGCCCCACTGCTATGCAGGCCAGCCTTTTAAATATGTACAAAACAATTGCAGCTGAAAAATTGTGGCAGGGAAGAGACTGATGATATAATTGTACAAGGTCTGGCGAACCCATGTAACAATAAACCAGACCATTTTGCTACTAAGCGGTGAACTGCTCTTGCAACCTCACCTGCATACTGTATGTGCATACTGCATATTGTAGCAGCAACAGAGAAAGCTATTTGGGAAATAGTCCAACAGCTGCTTCTACTCCAGATTGGGCCAGCCCCTGGAGCACCCACCTCCTTGAGCCGCTCGCTCAGCCTCTCCACCAGAAGGTTTTTGGCCAGTTTTGGCCTCTATGGCTTTCAGGTTCCTGTGTCTGCCAGCCCGGGACCGGGACCCCTTCCTTGGCCGCTTGCCTCGGCAAGGCCTGACCCACCAAGACGCCTTTGCACCCCAAGCCATTCCTTCCCGGAATGCCACCCTGGCAAGAACAAGGCTTTCCCCTTGTTGTTCGCCCCCAAGCTGCAGCATTGACAGGCCTTTCTCACCCCAGCGGCTCCTCTCTGAAATGTTGTCCAATAGGACGGGCTTTCTCTTGCCCTTTGCCTGGCCACCAACCTTTGCCTCTCTGCCTCCTACCTCCCCTCGCAGCTGTGACTCAAAATGGCCGCCCGCTGGTCCCGCACTCTGCTGCTGCTGCTCCTGGACCCGCTCTCCACCTTCCCTCTGGCTGCTGCCAGCCCACCCCCACAACGGCGGCTTCAAGAGCATGAGTACGCCCTTAGAGAAGCAGGGGCCCACCGCCGTCGTGGGATGCTGGAGCTGTGGTACCATTTCATGATTGTGCACCCAGGTGCCAGCAGCCATCAGGCCCGGCGGGGCCGCTGAGGATTCTCCCTCTGCGCCTCAGAGCAAACCACCCATGCTTCCACTCACCGTTAACTCCTGCGGTCCTGAGGATGGAGGCCAGTAAGCTCTAAGCTCCCCGGAGTGGGAGCAGCCCCATGCTCCGGAGGAGCATCTGCAACATGGCCATGACAGCCAGAGGCATCCAGAGCCACCAGCAATCTGTCCGCCCCCACCAGCTCCTCGTGGCACCTTCTCTGGAGGGCTGTTCTTCTGGCAAGCCATAACGGAGAGCGAGGACATCGGGTTCCTCAGCCTTCCCAGCCATTCCAGCCACCAAGCTCCACTGCGGAGTTCGGCTGCCAGCCCCAGCCTTCTAGGGCCAGGGGCCTGATCTCTAAGCCTGCTGCCCAAGGATGCAGATTTCCACCGGGGTCCCTTCTCTGGTCATGGTCCAGCTGCACTAGCACACAGTCCGCCGCTGTGCCCCTCGCCATTGACCAGCCAGCAACAGTTCCCATAGGGCACACCCGGTAGCAGGGCCCTGCGGGAAGCCCTTTCCAAGGCCCATTTTTAAAATGGGCTTTCCTACTAGTATGTATGTATGTATGTATGTATGTATGTACATATATTAGCACAGCAAATGTATACTGCATATATTATGCAACAATTCACAGTTTAAAAAATTTGATTAACACAGAGCAACAATTGATATACGATATCAATGTGGACAAATGTATCATGTGTTTAGTGAATCTATCTCGGTATCTCATCTCAACTTGATGTTCATTTCTATAGCAATGTGCTACTCTTTGAAAAGACATATTGATTTGCTTTACTAAACAGCTACATCTGCTTGGAATGTCTGGCACCCATTTGCAGACATAACAGGAACTGCAAACTGAAAGCACTTCCATAAAGGAGCCGAGTTAACTAAATTTTAAACTCACGGGTGGATTAAGAATTGCATAGATCATGATATAGTATATATTTGGCTCTTATTATTCCTTCCTTATTATTTTCATGGGGGGGGGGGCAGCCGCAACATAAAAGCGTCTCAAAGAGAGTTCCACGTAACTTAATAGGAATTCATTTTCCTTCTGCTTATGAAAATATCCTTGCTACCCTTAGCGTAGTTTCAAATGGTTCTCATTTTTTTTTATTTCAAAGGTTTTCATTTCATTTTCAAAGGTTTTCATGACTAAGGCTGTAATCCTAAAAACTATTACTGATTTCCTGCTTCCTTCACCTCCAAGCCTACAGATTAAAGGATGGAACTGCAAGTAATTTAATCTTGGGTACCAACCTTACTGGTCAAAATCATCATGCTCTGGGAATGAATTCCATAGTACTGCCTGCTCTGAAGCCTCAAGTTCTGCTACATTTATTTTGCTTTTTGATATGAAGACATCCTTAGGCACATGCATGAACCTGTGCAATGGATGTGGACTATGAAAGGGGTGGGACAAACAAATGGTTAACAGTTGTGGCAGGAGAAGTGGCTAGAGCAGGGGTAGTCAAGCTGTGGTCCTCCAGATGTTCATGGACTACAATTCCCATGAGACCCTGCCAGCATTTGCTGGCAGGGGCTCATGGGAATTGTAGTCCATGAACATCTGGAGGACCACAGCTTGACTACCCCTGGGCTAGAAGACAGGTGACAAAATGAGGACTGGGGGAGAGAAACGGCTGTGCCACAGTCTATGGGGGCAGCAGCTGCAGCGAGAGATCTGATGAGAGGACAGCTGGACCTTCAATCAGCCTTCTCAGGAGCCAAAATGAGAGCCAGGGAAGGGACAAGGGAGAGAAACAAGTCAGGGAGAGTGGGTGAGGAGCGTAGCAGCTTGCAGGAATCTGGTGCAGTACACAGGACAGCAGAAGATGCAGTGACTAGGCCCCAGGATACCTGCCCTTGGGCACAGATCACCAGCTCATCCTGATGAAAAGGTCCAGGAGGATCTGATTCTCCTCAGTGGCACTAAAAAAAACCAGTATGTCCACATATCTATGTGGAAATGCCAAATGTGAGGCTCGAGGGGTGTCCTAAGGAGGAGGAGAGGCTGAGAAGAAAGGCGAGGCAGGCAGTGGGGGGCTGCAGGGGGCTTCCTCTACTGCACAAGGTATCTACTGCACAAGGTATACTTATGGGAGTATCCTTGTACAGGAAGAAGGCTGTGCCATTGGTGGAACAGAAATTTTGGATCCAATCCTGTGAATCTTTTTAGAAAGATGCATCGTATTCCCTCAGCTTGGGCAATCCATTGCTATAAAAGGCCCCTTTGCCCAGTTTGCTGCTCACTTCTTTGGTGACTGGCCCCCTCTATACCACAAGATATTTTCTGTTTCCTACACCATGAGACATTGGACTTAGTGGCAGAATACTCACAAGCTTCCCATTTTAATTTTGAAGAACTCAATCTGTGCACTTTAGCAGAGTGCGGGGAGAGGAGAGAAGGCCTCCTAGAAAGTCTTTAGAAGTCCTTGGGAAACAGGACAGTTGAATGCAAATTGGACATTAAATCCAAACGTAATTAATAATGGATATGGAATGGGTACATCAGATTGCACAAGGCAATGATCAAATGATTTGTTAAAGAAGCCCTTACTTGAACTGACGCTTGATACCCATCTGAGAGACTAACGAAGTTTTTAATGTAACTAAATGAACAAAACGGCAAAATCGCTTTCTTATTAATATGTTAGCCTTGTAAGGAATATTTCTGTATTAGAGGCATCTGACAAGATAGCAGAGGCAAGTTAATTAGATTTCAAGTGAACTGCTAACCATGCTAATTTATATTTTATAAGAAAGGTAATTAAAATCCAATATTCTTTAGCTGTGGGACAGTATCTTTTTATATTCTATACAAACTTTGCCTTACCAGTAAATTAAACAAAGTGAGAATAATGAATCAGTATAAAAGCACAGCTCGCCATTATTGCCAATATAGTAAAATTATAACGCGAAATAGTTTATCTTTTATATATTTATTACAGCTCATCAAAAACTCCTTAAGCAATCATTGGCTGCAATAAGTGATTTTATATTCAAATTTGAATGCTGGTTGGCAAAATAAATATCTATTCTAAGCACAGCTTTTTCACCCTCATTTCATTTTCATGGGGAAATTGCATGAAGCCAATAGGTATAGCATACCAATTGTTCCAAAAGGCTGAATTAAACCAGATACGTTAGCCTATTACACTTTTCCAGACCCTAAATTCACACTAAATGCATATACAGATCCATTTCACACTCTGTGTAATAACATATAGCCCTTGTGGGGGGTATTTTGTCAGGTCATGTAGATTCTTAGGATTCTTAGGAGCAAGACAGAAAAATTTATTTTGGATCTAATTACCAGTAATGAGCAACCACCATGAAAATCAGGGAAGGGTCTCTGCAGGGAAGGGATACTCAGATACTATTCAATGATTTAAATAGCCCCACTGAACCTGTTTCTTGTTGGAGCCAGAGTCATAGAATCACAGAGTTTGAAGGCACCCCCCTGCACAATGCAGGAACTCACAACTACCTGCCTGTCCACAGTGACCCCAATTTCATGACCAAGTGATCCCTTCACCAAAAATCTCCAGAATCCAGCCTGGGCTGGAGGAAAGTAATCTACTATTCCACAGCAGCAATGAGCAATTCCTTGAGTATGCAAGGAAGAGCCACAAGAGACATACACTGGTACATCCCTTACTGCCCACCCACTCACAATCTAAGTTCATAAAATTAGCATTTCTGTCAGGTAACTATCTAGCCTCTGCTTAAAAACTTCCAAAGAGGAGAACCCAGCACCTACAGTTGAAGCCTGTTCTACTGAGGAACCACTCTGTCAGGATCTTCTTCTGGATGTTTAGTCAAAAAACCTTTTGAATTAATTTCATCCCATTGGTTCTGGTCCTACCCTCTGGGGCAACAGAAAACAACTCTGCTCATCTTCTATAGGACAGCCCTTCAAGTATTTGAAGATGATTATCATATCACCTCTTAGTCGTCTTCTCTCCAGGCTAAACAGACCAAGCTCCCTCATCCTTTCCTCATACGACTTGATCTCCAGACCCTTCATTGTCTTTGTAGCCCTCATCTGGACTTGCTCCAGGTTCTCTACATCTTTCTTTAGTTGTCTTGGCCAAAACTGAACACAGTACTCCAAGTTAGGTCTTACCAAGGCAGAATAAAGTGATAACATCACTGCAAAGTTTTAATTCTGACTGGGACAGACTACTGGAAAATAAGCTGATTTGCCTAATTGTTACTCCTGATGTGTTAAACATGTTAGGGAGTCCGGACTTCTATTGCCTGATCAAAAGATGTTTGAAAAAGCTAGATTATAGCAGTACTGCTAAAAGATCTCATAGAGTTTGTTCATCTGTTCCTGTTGGAATATGCCCCCAATTGAAGACCCCAGAGTATTTTTAGACTTTGTACTGAAATACAAAGGACTTTTATGCTTGGCTGTCTGAATGCCTTCCCTTCCGCAGTTATGACAGGAAGTTATTTTGGTATATCATTTTTGATAGATTATGTGCCTGTGGATTAGAGAAAATTGATATTATTGATCATATTCTTTTTGAATGTCCTTGACTTTCAGATTTTAGTAATGAGTTGGTATTTCCTTTGACTGGAAAGAATATAGTTTTTTGTGGATTGGATTGTTTTGTGGTCAATAAGTGACAAAGAACAACAAATGACTTGGCAGGTCACAAAATATTTGATAGTAGTGATAGTGATAGCTTCTTAAACCTCTAATTCCATTACTATTTTAGTTGTTTTCCCTGTTTATGACACCAGTTGAATGAACAGTAGCTCAAATAGTAGTGGTAGCTTCAGACTCCAGAAGGCAAGGTGTTGGCTAGTACATTCCACCTCCATGTCATCTTGCAGGCAACTTCTTTCGTGGCCTATGAGATGGTGGTGAAGTCAGTAAAACACAACTTTTGCTCGACTTCCATCGCATCCACACACTCATGCCCAGCACAATTGTTTAGGATAGTTCAATCTCTCACAGCCCTGGATGAAGGGCACCAAAACATAAGTCGATCAGATATTAGCTGTGAGGCATTTGTGAACCACTTCACAGACAAAATCTCGACACTCCGCTGTGACTTCCCTCCAACCTTAGACACAGAAAGTGAACTAGGGGCTCCTTGGTCATCTTTGGAGAGAACACTAAGTAACTTCAGATGACTCATGCTGACTGAAATGGACAGGATGCTACCTTCAGCACAAACAACCACATGCCCACTAGCCCAGTGGTCTGCAACCTTTTCCAGGCTGCGGACCGCCGGTGGTGGGGAGGGCGATTGCCCGGCCGCGCATGCCATGCATGTGCGGCACTCCCGTGCATGCGTGCATGCACAGCCGGGTCACGCATGCGCATTTGCGCCATGTGCGTCCACAGATGTGCATGCGCGGCACTCCCGTACATGCGCATATGCATGGGGACCACCGCACTAGACCCCTGCCTATCGTGGTTACTAAAAACAACTGATGCAAGAATATGACCCTCCCTCTCTGGGAAATAATCAACCTCTCCCTCTCAACAGGAGAATTTCTGGATGGGATAAAAGAGGCAGTGGTATGCCCATCTGAAAAAAAAAAAAACATCTCTGGACCTGCAAGAGCCCAATAACTACCAACCACTCTTGCACTTAGTATTTCTAGGGGAAATGATAGAAAGGGCTGCCATAGACCAACTAGCATTCCTGGAAGAAGCCCCTAGACCCATCCCAGTCAGACTTCTGACCTAGCCATGGGGGAGAAAGAGTATTAATCGCCCTGACGGATGATTCCCCCTGCCAGCTAGGCCGAGGTGGATCAGCGCTGCTTGTACTATTAGATCTCTCAGCAATGTTTGACACAGTTGATCATGAGCTTGCCACTTTATCAACACTGAGATATGGGGACAGCCTTCAAATGGCTGATCTCCTTTCTCTGGGGTCACAGACAAAGGGTAGCAATAGTATAGAGGATATCAAGCCACCACCTGCTCATATGCAGAGAACCACAGGGAGCAGTCCTCTCTCCAATCCTGTTTAACATCTTCATGCTCCATCTTGCTTCATGCAAACCTCTTTGGCTGGAATGTCATCAATATGCAGAAGACACCAACCTCTTCTTCCTGAAGCCTTAGCCAGATGTCTGGAAGTAGTGATGAGATGGCACAAGTAGAGTTATCTGAAGCTCAGGGGAGGGTGGTATCGCAATATAATAAATAAATAAATAAATAAACTAATTAATTAATTGATTAATAGTCTGCAGTGGGTAGCCAGGTATTCTTCTTAGGATCCTTCTGAAGGCAGTTCAGAAAGTCACAATTACCTACTGGCTGCTCCCAGCTTCTTGCAAAAGGTGAATGATACTACATTGAGCAGGGGATTGGACTAGATGGCCTGTATGGCTTCTTCCAACTCTATGATCATATGATTCTAAATTGGGAGCCATCTTCGTCACTGAATCAGCTTCACTCCCCTCCCCCCACCTCCTACTAAGATGTTATGGTATACAACTGATTAGCTGCTAAGACAATTACCATGTCTTTTCCATAGTCAGAAAAAAAGAGGCGGAGTCCACAGTTATAGCACAAGTATCTGTTTAGTTACTTCCCCTAGAGTTATTTACTAGGAATGGCCATGAACTGGCTCATTAACTAATGTTCATGACAAATTTTGGTAGACTCATAGTTTGAGAATTGAAGTTCATGGCAAGTCAATCAGTTCAAATGTTTGATGAACTTTCCAGCAATTCATGGTGGTTTGTGAATGGATACATTCCTATACAAATTGTTTCTGCTCAAACAAAATGCTTATCAAAGCAGCAAAGCAACTGAGATGGGGTGGTAGAATTCTGCAGCCTTGGAAACACCAGAGGGAGTCCAGAAGGGGTCAGCGGCCTTTCCCCTCCTGTCTTAATGGATTTGGCCACAAGCTAGAGAAATGGTCACTTTCATTGCTCCCCCTCCCCTCTCCTCATCATGAGTGAGTACTCATAGTTTTTGTGCCTAGGAGGGGGCAGAGCCTGTATGCCTACTCTCATAATATACTGCCTCCTTTCTCTCCCCCTTCAGTCCTTCTCAAGCCTACCTGGTAATGCAGCTGGTAATGTCACTTCTGGAGAATGTGGCAGGGAGGTGTGGCCAGCTGACATCACTTCCAGGGCTCCTTGAAACTTCAAAAAAATATTTCAGAAGCTCCTCTCTGGTCAAAAGGTTGAAAAGGGCTGTTTAAGCTGACACTATAGTTTCTGGAGAGACCCATTTAAGTATATCTTCTCCAATGTGTTATCCTGACCATCTGCTGGCTTTCTGGGGTGGCCTCATCTCAAATGTGTTGCCCTGACTGATCCAGAAACAGGTGCAGCCAGCCTTGGTGAATGAAGTGATACACATGAGATAATTTTTTAAACAAATGGCAAGACAAATGGTTGACAATACCAGATGCAATCTCTGCCACTCAAACCTAAGGTGTTATTACTAGAAAAGGCAACAGTGTGAAAGCACCCCCTATAGAAATACTCTGGCAAGCCATTTATAAATGCTGGAAGTCACACAGAAGTCAGTCTTGTGTTGATGTCTTGAGTATCAGGAAAAGCAAGAGGGAGGCAGCTGCTTTTGTGTCATCATGTGGACATCTAATTGCATTACATGTTCTATTGCTCGAAACTGATTTTGCAAGAATTTTGTGTATGCTAAAGTGATATTTGTGGCTAGAGGCTTGTGACATTGCACTGCTAAAAACATGAGTGAGACAAACTCAGGATTTGTCACACACAACTTTGAAGTTGAATAAAGCAGTACTTATTTCTTCATACCGAATAAAAGAATGTCTGAACAAATTCTCCTCCAAGACATGCTGCTTCCCACCATCCCCCTCTTTAGTTTCTAATTTGCTGGGGGAAAGTCATTCCATGGTTTATTTCGGGGCATTTTTCTCAGCCATTTAAAGCTTCCAAGGCAGGAAAGGAAATCAAAGCACAAAATCCAGGATAAAGTTAATCATGCAATCTGTTTGCCATTTTTCCCAATTACAGCTTTTCCTCACCATGAAATTGGCTTCTGAAGGTCCTATATAGGCCTCGTTGGAAATGATTTTGCAATGTGTAAAAGGGGGGGGGCAAATAGATTGCAGATGCTCTATGTGTACTATATATGTTTAAAATGTATTGTTTTCAAATACTCGCATCTGTTTGCATGATTCATGTGGGTTCCTTTTTGGTAAACTGTTCATCAGACATTTTGGGTGAAATGCAAATCTGAGCAAAGTCTGCATACATTTCATCAGATTCTCTTTGCTCTCTGTACTCAGTGTCACACAGATCTAATTAGAAACTGCAGGTTTCATGAGCAAATCCTTAAGCAGATGAAGAATTATGGTACAAATTGTAGCTCAAGGGCTGCATATCTAGTGTTGCTAACTTTCAAAATATTTATAGCACCTGGGTGTCTTAGGAGGTGCATAGAGAGAGCCTGCTTGAGTCCTGGGATGGGGTCTGAAGAGATGTGATTGTAAGTGCTTACTCCTGCCACCATGCACAATTGACCACGAATTATATCAGGCTCCTAAAGATCAGAACAAAACACAAATTTTGCCATAAAGCAAATGCATGGAAAATCCCATGAAAGGGCAATTTTTTAAAGGACACAGGTAAAGGTCAAGATATACACATATATAATCAAGGAATTAAGCATCTAGAAGACATTTACAGATTTTCAGATGAGAAACACTATAGCCCAGATTTACATGGCAATGAGTGAATCTATGGTCCATAATTCAAAGCACAAGCAGATTGTTTTTAGAATTTACAATGAGACTTCGAGCAGAATTAATAACTTTCATAGCCCGCTTAGAGCTCAGTGGATATAGAAGTGTGCAACTTTGTTTAAAATTACACTGTTAGCGAAGTGGGTCACTTAACTCATGGATGTTTTACTAGTAGACTTAATCATGATATAGGAAACAGAAAGCACTTTCATGTTCTCATCATGAGTCAGGTGCTCTAAGAAATTTATTATCAACAGCCTAGCAATGCACAGTCTGATAGGGACAGTGATATACTAGACTTGCATATTCTTTTCATTATTAATTACAATAATTACAAAATAGGATGTTTCATAATGATAGTGATTAATATGAAAATGAAACAAACATGGATTATACTAAGTCATGAGTGACCATCCCTAGACCACCTCCTGTTTAAGGAGCGGTGCAACTATTGAACCAACCCAGGCAAATTAGAGGTGCTTCTCTAATGTGCATGTTTCAAAAGTATTTGAAGAATATCCAATAGGGGGTATCAGAGGAGATGCGTACTTAGCTTAGTTAGATTATGAACTTCCTGATACTTTCCAAATAGGTCCTCCCAGGTCCTCAACAAAAAATAGAGTCCAATAGCACCTTTAAGAGCCAGTTTGGTGTAGTGGTTAGGAGTGCGGACTTCTAATCTGGCGAGCCAGGTTCGATTCTGCACTCCCCCACATGCAACCAGCTGGGTGACCTTGGGCTCTCCACGGCACTGATAAAGCTGTTCTGACCAAGCAGTAATATCAGGGCTCTCTCAGCCTCACCTACCTCACAGGGTGTCTGTTGTGGGGACAGGAAAGGGAAGGCGACTGTAAGCCGCTTTGAGACTCCTTCAGGTAGAGAAAAGTGTCATATAAGAACCAACTCTTCTTCTTCTTCTTCTTCTTCTTCTTCTTCTTCAACCAACAAAGATTCAATCAAGGTGTGAGCTTTCGAGTGCATGCACTCAGAAGCTCGCACCTTGAATAAATTCTCTGTATTGTTTAAATTGGGTACTATTCCCTATATGTATAGATGGTCTGCTCCCATAATGATTCTTGGTTAATGGAAGCAAAACTAACTTCCCTGTCCATCTCTCAGCATAGGTTATTTCCCAGGGCAACGAAGGACATCTGCATTTCAAAACTTACACAGGAAACCAGACTGAGATGGTTATTGGTAATACTATCAAGATTAATAAGTCCTGTGATACTTAGCTTTTAGGGATGCCACAGTCAGATCTGAAGTTGAATTGATGAAGGGAGGATTTCATAAGTAATAGTTTCATCACAGCCTCTTGGCAGCTGCCTGAGTACCTGCCCACCCACAGAGATGCATTTATAGCCTTCCTCAACCACTTGTTCAGTCCCTCATGGCAGCTTTAACCAGCTGGGCAGGACAAGGAGGCTCAAGCATGTAAGAGGTTTACTTTATCTCTCTAAGAACCTCTCCACATCCTCAAATTGAACAAGTTAAAAGGAATGTGATACATCCTTCCAAACACATGGAAGCCATCTCTACCTGTAAATGATGCAGCATCCAATTTAGAACAAATATGTGTGATTTTGTCTTTGAAGTGTCTAGTAAACTGGTCACAGTGGGCTACCGCCTACTTCTCTGATTTCTGTTGAAGGCCGATCTATAGCTTGTTCCAAACCATTAAAAAAAAGAGCGACGTGTCATTTCTACTGGGCTTGAATGCCAATTTGACAACATATTTCTACCAGGAATCTCAAACAATCAAAGAGTTTGCTTTCAGTGGAGCCGTTGGCATTGGTTTGAATTGCATAGTAAATAGCTGGCCCTTTTATCACCCTACATCACATTTGTTTCTCCCATCCACTGAGTTTGAGCCAACAGAAAAAAAAAATTTACACAAGAGGTGTTTTCCTCAGTATTCCCAATTGTTCTGAGATGGGTTGAGGGGCCTTGCCTACCTGACATCCAAAGTCCAATATATTTATTCAAGTATCCAAAGCTGGATTGTGGTTACTTAGCATGTTCTCACTCTCCCACTTCTCTCCCGGTGTGGAAGCAGCACATAGACTTTAAAGGTAGTTCTGTTAAATGATTCATGACCTTCCCGTAATGACTGTGGATCATATATAATCTCAGGAATCCTGAACATCAACAGCAGGAACCGGCAGCAGCTACCTGGCAAGGTTCTATGCTAAAGGCTCCCAACTGTGCAGGCTTGAAACCATTTACAATACTGATTGCTTTAAATTGTGAACAAAACATCAATTTGAGACGATGGGGTGCCCAACTAGTGGGAGAATGGAATAGAGGAAGGAGCAAGTTTAATGTTTAACATGTTATTTGTAAAGACCGAAGCATTGTGAAGACCTACTCAGAAAATCTCTTCAGGATAGTTTTGTTTAGAATCAGTAAAGGTAACTAACTGTATTTGGGAGTCCTTCTCAAATGAACCTAAGCCCATATTTCACCTGAGCACTGTTTAAAATATCCTGATTGACTGTTCAGCACCATTCAAAATCCTGGTATTTAGCTTTAAGGCCTAGTGTGCTTGAAGGACTGCCTTTTCTCATATTGTCTAGTCAAGTGGTTCTCAGTTTTTCTAATGCCACGGCCCTTTAATACAGTTCTTCATGTTATGGTGAGCCCCAACCATAAAATTATGCAAGTGCTCTTTCACAGAAATTAAACAGAAACTGACCAATGGCATGAAGATACATTGTTCATGATTGTATATAAACTGGATTTTTTCTGGGGTTTCTAATTTCAGTTCTGCCTCTTGTCCCACCATGATGATCTCGCTCTTTTTTGTCTGCAGGAGGAGTGGCAACAGTGGGGCCCCGGCCAAGCTGCTTGCCCTTCCGCAACCCCTATGAAAGGGTCATTCGACCCCCAGGTTGAGAACCACTGGTCTAGTCCATTTTGTCAACCATGGCTCTATAAATGATTATAAATGATTTGGATGAGGTATTAGAGGGTATACTTATTAAATTTGCAGATGATACTAAACTGGGAGGGGTAGCAAACACAAATGAAGACAGCAACAGAATACAGCATGATCTTGATAGGCTCGAGAAGTGGGCTAAACTGAATAAAATGAAGATAAATAGGGACAAATGTAAAGTTCTGCATTTAGGTAGGAAAAACCAAATATACCAATATAAGATGGGGGAGACTTGTCTTGGCAGTAGCATCTGCGAAAAGGATCTAGGAGTCTTAGTAGACCATACATTGAACATGAGTCAGCAGTGTGACTCAGTGGCTAAAAAGGCAAATGGGATTTTGGGCTGTATCAAACGGAGTATCATGTCCAGATCACGGGAGGTGATGGTACCACTTTACTCTGCTCTGGTTTGGCCTCACTTGGAGTACTGTGTTCAGCTTTGGTCATCCCAATTGAAGAGGGATGTTGACAAACTAGAACGTGTCCAGAGGAGGGCAACAAAGAAGGTGAGGGGTTTGGAGACCAACACGTATCAAGAAAGGTTGTGGGAGCTTGGTCTGTTTAGCCTAGAGAGGAGACGACTGAGAGGGGATCTGATAACCATCTTCAAGTATTTAAAAGGGTGCAATTTAGTGGATGGAGCAGAATTGTTCTCTCTTGCTCCGGAGAGACAGACCAGAAGAAATGGGATGAAATTAATTCAAAAGAAATTCCATGTAAACATCTGGAAGAAGTTCTTGACAGTTAGAGCAGTTTCTCAGTGGAACAGGCTTCCTTGAGAGATGGTGGGTTCTCATCTTTGGAAATTTTTAAACAGAGGCTAGATAGCCATCTGACAGAGAGGCTGATTCTGTGTAGGCAAAGGGGTGGCAGGTTATAGTAGATGAGCGATTGGGATGTGAGTGTCCTGCATAGTGCAGGGGGTTGGACTAGATGACCCATGAGGTCCCTTCCAACTCTATTATTCTATGATTCTATGATTCTTTGTGGTCCAAGCTGTAGAGCAAGCTTTCTCAACCAGTGTTTCATGAAACCCTGGAGTTTGTTAATGACCCTGTTATGGTTTACAAAATGGGTGGGAGTTTTTAATATATTTTTTTAAATTTTTTAAACATTTATTCAGGTGATACAACCCCCCCCCCCCCGAAATGGCCAATGGTGGGCCAGGAGGGTGTGGGAAGAGAGGTGGCTCTGGGTGGCCTCGTACACAGCTATGCCTCCCAACCATATTCTGCAACCAGATACTGACTATCTCAAAGTCTGAAGAATGTTTCAGGGGGTTCTCAACAGGAATAATGTTGAGGAAGGCTGAGGTAGCACCAGCAACAGAGATTTTTCATTGGTGGCTTTTGGAATGTGCTCTCCCTTGAGGCTCTCTTGGAACCTTTTTCCTTTCCTTTAGGCACCAAGCCATAACATTTCTCTTTGCTCAGGTTTTTATTGGGTGGTTTTATCTTTTTTAGATATTTTACAGTCTGCTTGTAGCCTGAGAACTGTTTTATCAACATCAATGCTTTTCTGCCTTGGATAACTTTTAGTGATGATTTTTGTTGTCATTTTTAAATTATTGGCATGGATTGCTTTGTTATAGAATCATAGAATCATAGAGTTGGAAGGAGCCATACAGGCCATCTAGACCAACCCCCTGCTCAACGCAGGATCAGCCCTAAGCATCCTAAAGCATCCAAGAAAAGTGTGCATCCAACCTTTGCTTGAAGACTGCCAGTGAGGGGGAGCTCACCACCTCCTTAGGCAGCCTATTCCACTGCTGAACTACTCTGACTGTGAAAATTTTTTTCCTGATATCTAGCCTATATCGTTGTACTTGTACTTTACTTTATGTTTTTATTGTTATGGTTTGTTGTTATCATCTTTGTGGTATCATCTTTGTGGTATGTATTTTGTTTATTGTTGCAAATCGTATGTGAAGGGCTGTTTACTTATTTTCTAGACAAATATTTAGCTATCTCATGGGAACCTTTAATTTGATTCAAGCCAACCCACCCTCTTTTGAATGTAATATTTAATTTCAGTGCTACTTTATCTCTCTTATACTCAGAAATATGATGTTTTGATTTTGCCCTTGTTCAACTTTAACCTTCCAAAACTGCTAAAACAATATTTGTGACAATAGAAAAATACCCAAGAATTGGAACTATTAGATCACCATACTGAACAGTTCCATTGTAAGGAAACAAGCGTAATACGATGGAGTTCCTTTTCTCACGATTTAGCACAGGAGGTGAATCACATTGCAAAATGTTTTGCTTTGAGCCCTTGAACAGAGAAAGCACTGCAGCAATTCAGCTGCAAAACCTCATAAAGTTATATGTATAGCTAAATCTTCAATCTTGTAAAGTTAAAGCCACAGTTAAATGTCACTGCTTTTAGAAAGACCAAACATTAATTAAGGTAAATTTGTAACATCTGAGCTGCTTTGATTGCCCAGGCATAAGTGTTGCAGAGGTTGCA
This sequence comes from Paroedura picta, assembly GCF_049243985.1. Lineage (NCBI taxonomy): Eukaryota > Metazoa > Chordata > Lepidosauria > Squamata > Gekkonidae > Paroedura > Paroedura picta. Next base: position 33,693,954 of record NC_135379.1, read on the forward strand.
AGGAGTAGTTTGTTTAGGAATGAATAGTTAGAAAGTGGTAGTTTCCTTTACAGCTTTCAAATAGCTGTTTGGTTTTTATCATGGATTTAGAAATACACTCTGGCCTTGGTACCGTTTAGAAAGACTCTGCTGGACCTGCAGGATGCTGCAATTCCAGATTCCTTGTGCCTGCTCTAACCAACATGCTACCCAAAGGAAGCTTTCTTTTTTCACATTACTTGTTTTCATTAGCAAGGTCATCAGGTGCACTTGGTGTGTTCAGTGGTTGCTGTGCAGTTCAGGAATGCACACTGAGAATTTCAGGATGATTTGGTGCAAACTTTTTTTCTTTGTCCTTTTGAGCATTTCCATTATGCTCAAGTGAAATGTATCTGCTGGCCATTGATTCCAAAGCCTCTGACAAAATGGAAACTATTTAGCTATCTGTGTGACTGGCTTCCAAGTGGCCAGCTGACCAAACACCCCCCCCCCCATCAGCAGGCTGCTTGTTGGGGATTGGGTGATACCCCAGGTCAAGCTCCCTTGAACCATCAGGCCTACTGGGCCTACAGGAGGGTGGTATTGGTGAAGGCCCTATGAGTCAGCCTCTATTAGAGCATCCACCATCACCCACACAGCAAGGCAGCTCCTTCCCATTTGGAGAAACATCCAGCCTCTCACAGAGGCCCCCGATAATAGCCAAGCCCAGCACATAGGCATGGACTCCACACCAAAGAATTCACTCCCCTCCAAACCGCCAGCTGTAACAAAGTAAAAAGACAAAGACAACAAAATATCACAAGCCCAAAAGCAACACAGAGACAGAAAGTGAACCCCAAAAGATTAAACCTGTAGTGAGGGAGGATGGGAAAATGAGCAGCGATAAGGGAGGTGCAAAGGAGGGAGAACACGTGGGTGCCCTGGGATTGCCCTGCCTCTCACGTCCACCATGCACCTTCCACATGGCAGGCAAGTGCACATGGAAGCCACGTGGGCTGGGGCAGGAACCGGTTGATCCGGCTGCACCACCACATTTGCGGCTGGATCCAGCCACAGTAGTAATGGACGGTCCGCTGTTGAGTCAGTGGCTGCATTTATTGGAAATTATCCCTTCCTATCCCTTTCATAGGAGCCTCTTGTGGCGCAGAGTGGTAAGCAGCAGAAATGCTGTCTGAAGAACTTCCCATGAGGTTGAGAGTTCGATCCCAGCAGCCGACTCAAGATTGACTCAGCCTTCCATCCTTCCGAGGTTGGTAAAATGAGTACCCAGCTTGCTGGGGGGTAAACGGTAATGACTGGGGAAGGGAATGGCAAACCACCCTGTATTGAGTCTGCCAAGAAAACGCTAGAGGGCGTCACCCCAAGGGTCAGACATGACTCGGTGCTTGCACAGGGGATACCTTTACCTTTACCTTATCCCTTTCATTAGCAGAAAATTTAATTTGAATTCAACCTGGATTCTTGAGGCTATCATGAGCTAAATGGAAACAATCCATTGTACTTCAAGTTTAGTCCTTACCTTACCTTCATTCATAGATATGTTTCAAATGTGCAAGTAAATATTATGTCTTTGTTTATGACTCCTCTCTCCACATTGCCCAGGTGTAACACATAGATCATTACTGGCTCAACTATGCTTCCCTTTTTGTAACTGGCAAGCTTTGTATGCTAAGTAAAAGCAAAATAAGGTCCCTGGAAGAAAGGTGGACACACAAACATTTTGAATGCATAATTTAATTTTTTTTTTATCCCAACTCTCTGGTTGTGAGATATTTCTGTGACCCAAACTTCTCCTTATTTATACCACACAAAGGAATGGGGGATAGCACCCCCCCCCAACACACACACACACACACACACACACACACACTTTCTGGTTGAAACAGATTTGACTTGTAGGGTTTCATACTAGGTTATAAGTAGCTAGGGAAAGGGACTAGGTGATTACCTGGATATGTACAATGGTGGAACGGGATCCAGGCCCTGCAGGACTTTCTTCCATTCTGCAAGGCCTGTAAACAGCTGTTACACAAGGCCTTTGGCTGGTGCCAAAATTCTGTTTCTAGACCCACTCCAGTTGTCCCCTCAAGCTGTCTGGTTGATGACATACTGCTTCTTTTTAATTAATTAATTATATTTATTTGTCACATTCTATGCCACCCCTCTCCAAAGACTTGAGGACTCACAACATTGTTAAATACAGTATGTTTAAAATAACATACTATTAAAATATTTAAAATATTTATTAAATTATTAAAATTTATTAAACCCCCAGAAACAGCTATCCTCTATCGGGGGTGGGGGGTAGCACTGTACTAGTATAAGTGTCTGGTGTTATTTCCTGTATGAATTTGGTGTAGGGAGACCAGTTTTGCTGTTGATCTATGGACCTCAACTATAGGCCTGGTGGAACAGCTCTGGCTTACAGGCACTGTGGAACTGGTTTGGTCCTGCAAGGCCCCAGTTCCTTCCAAAAGATAATTCCACCAGGCCAGTGCCGGGGCAGAGAAGCCCTGGCTCTGACTCAGACCAGTTTCACTTCTCTAGGGCCAGGGATCTTGAGCAAATTTTGTGAGCTTGAGTATAAACTTCTTTGAGGAGCATAAGGAAGGAGGTAGTCACACCGGTGATGTTTTAATGGTGCTATAATTGTAATGTTTTAATTGGAATCGTAATGTTTCCATTTGGCAATTATGAACTGCCCCAGAACCCGCTCGAAAAAGTGGGAAGGGTGGCATAGAAACCTAATTTTGGTGTAATGGTTTGGTGTAATAGTTAAGAGTGCAGACTTCTAATCTGGCATGCCAGGTTCGATTCTGCGCTCGCTCACATGCAACCAGCTGGGTGACCTTGGGCTCGCCACAGCACTGATAAAAATGTTCTGACCGAGCAGTAATATCAGTGTTCTCTCAGCCTCACCACCCCACAGGGTGTCTGTTGTGGGGAGAGGAATGGGAAGGCGACGGTAAGCTGCTTTGAGTCTCCTTCGGGTAGGGAAAAGCGGCATATAAGAACCAACTCTTCTTCTAATAATAATAATAATAAATAAATAAATAAATAAATAATATAAATGGTATACACCAGGGGTAGTCGTCCTGTGGTCCTCCAGATGTCCATGGACTACAATTCCCATGAGCCCCTGCCAGCAGATGCTGGAAGGGGCTCATGGGAATTGTAGTCCATGGACATCTGGAGGACCACAGGTTGACTACCCCTGGTATACACGGCATATAGCTTATAAATAGCTCAGTTACATTCTCCACTGTTACATAATCTTTTGATACAGTAAAAAAAATGACAGGGAACGTAATTACAGTCATCAAAGAGTGTTAGCTTTATGCAAACGAACATATTATTTGTAGTTCTGCATAATACAGACAGAATAGAAAACCCAGCCTGAGTCTACTCATAGAGCTGCATCAATACTTTAAGACAATGTTTTATACATTGTAAACTTTATTAGGAACCTAAGATTCCACAGCAGGTGAGATGCATTTATCATAAAGTCCAGGCCACAGAGATACTGCTTTAGTGGCATGCTCAGTTACATTTGACACATGGAAACCAAGCCAATGTGCTAGATTAATGGTTCCACTGGGTCTCTTTCTACCTTTCAGCAGAAATTCTGGGATGAGCCACAACTGAATTCCATCACTCATGATTTACGTGCATCTGGAGAAGCCAGCATTTACGGACATAAAAGTCAAAATGATGTGAACGCCAATCATTCTGAGCACTTCTGAGAACAAATAAAGGTCCTTTTGTCCCCATAAATCAATGTTTTTACCATTTGTAAAAACAAATTGAAAATAATCTTTTTGAATGCAAATTATATGCTAGAAATTTCCAGGCGTTCTCTGTAGCCTTTGCTACAGCCTCTAGAAAAAAATTGAAACAACCCAGCTTCAGCAACTGCAGGAAGCAATATATGATCAGATTAACAGGGAACCCAACAAACATGAAATCACTGGTGTATATACAAGTACTATAGCATGAAGGTAAATCAGATTGAATTATTCTTGTGTATAGTAAATTGCTTTGCTAAGGAAGGACTTTTTGTGCTACAAAAGTAGATTAGATTTTGCAGGTAGAATTCTTATAAGTGCCATATTAAAAGATATTTTCTCCAAAACGGCAATGGCAATCATTCAACGTATCTTGAAGTATACCTTAGCTAGGTATCCTATGCAAATAATCAAAGTTGTTAACTCAAAGATCGCTCTAAATGGGTTCCAACCACTGGGAAACTTTAGAAACGTACAAGCAAGCAAAAGGAGAGCAACCTGGCAAGATGCTGAAACAATTACACAGCTGGCTCATCATATACTGAATCAAGGTAGGTTTTAGCATGAAACAACCCTTTCAAAAACTGAAAAATGGTGCATGTTGCACAGACTCTAAATGCTGCCCCCCAAACTCTAACCATCACCATCCAAACCTGCATAATGTTGGGGTGCAGAACTGTGGATTAGTACAGAACTAGTAAAACTTGAGACATCGTATATGCATTCTGTCTGACCTGGATAGCTCAGGCTAGCCTGATCTTTTTAGATCTCAGAAGCTAAGCATAGTCGACCCTGGAGAATCTGATTGCCACTCCTCATGTCAACTAGCACTGCTACAGGAAATAGGTGTCAGCTCTTATGGTTCATGTGCCAGCCCTGATCTTGGCCGATGGCACAAACCCCTGTGGAAGTGGCTCATGACTCCATACAAACGGCCACGCACAGAGGATCAGAGGCATTTTAACATTAGGCTTTTCCATCCATGGAATGTGGTGAGGCCTGCCTTTGGGAGACTAAAGGCACAGGGGAGGTGAGGTGCCTTCTCTCCTGCCTTCATGTCTTCTTGGGCAATGTCGCCCCGGTGGTGATTGCCTGCATGATCCTGCACAACATCTGCAAGGAGAGGAGGCATGTGATACCTGTGGGCACAGAGGAGTGACACACAATGGTTGTGGATGAGGAGGGGCCCACCACACACCAGAGGAAAAAGGGGATTTACAGGGAGGGACTGAGGGATAGAGATGGACAGATAGCAAAGAACCACAGAGAATTATATGTTTCAATGAATATGACTTTTTCTCTTTCTTTAATGGAATCCTTGTTAAACAATGAAAGACAATTATATAACGAATCCTTTTTGGACATAATCAGGGAAAGCAAATGGAACTCAGAGATGTTTTGTTTCATGCTTAATTCTTGTTGGAACTTTTTGCAGCTGCCTCATATTGGTAAATTCTAGAATGTCTTCCAGAAGTTGTCCCCGAAATCCATAATCCAGACATTACATACTTTACCACCCAAGCAAGGAGGCCACCCTTGTAAGCTGCAGGTGTGTTGCAAAATGGCCCCAGTAGCTATGAACAGGTCCTCCATTGACGCCCAAACCAATAAGCTGATTCTAGCTGTTTCAGCCTTTCAGCATTCAGATTTTTCTTGCTCTTTGTTTGGACTAATTAAGCATTGATTGAGAAAGCAATTAAGACTAGACTTATTTAGACTGAAATTTAAATGCCTGACTACATTGAATCAGGCCTTCTTTTTCCTAAACACCTATTTTAGAAGCATGGTCCATTTATTTTTGATGAGACAGACTCTTTGAAGTTATTAACACGTCTATGGGGGGAAATGACTCTTCTATACATAAGCTAAACTGATGTTGTTACCCTTTGGCAGTGCTGCAAACATCAGCGCTGGCAATCCCCGAAAATATTTTTTTAATGGAGTAAGTACTATTGTGTATGTAAATAAGGGTATTTTCAAATGTCTCAAAACCATTGGCAAAGATTTTTGTATCAGTGATTCTCCATAGCATAGATGTAATGGATGGGCTACGATTCTAAACCATTTATAATTCTGAACACTGCCTGAGGGAATGTGGGACTTGAGTGCATCTTCAACCAGATCACCTTCTTTCCACTAGCAGTCATCCCTGTGACTGAAAATAATCCTTGTATCCTTTTCCTTAGATGGTGCTCCTAGCAAAGGTTGCTCTCCATGTCAGACTGAATAGATACATCTAGCAGAATATGGTGCCTGGTCTAAGACTATATGACTAAAAATAAAAAAAAATAAAGTGCCTGTGTGGTGTGGTGTTTAAGAGGGACAGAATCTGTCTGGAGAGCTGGGTTTGATTACCAGCTCCTCCGTGCATGGGGTCTGCTGGGTGGCCTTGGACCAGAACAGTTCTCTCAGGGCTCTCTTGATCTCGCCTGCGTCACAGGGAATATGGCGGCAATAATGAAGTGCTAGTTTTCTATTTGTGAAGTGTTTCTAATGTAACTTTTAATTAGCAGTTAAGGTATTCAAACATCATCTCTTGCCCACCATCAGCCTGTCCTTCTCCCACTCATTCTGCTATATGACTAGGACCACTAAGCCTCATATTATAGCATACTACGGGCAAAGCCTGTTGTACCCAGGAATACAATGGTCGCTAGCACACATGCCTGCCCTCTGGCTTTCCTGGATGCTGACCTTCCCCCCCCCCCCAACCCGTTCCCTGCTGGATTTTGATTAAACAGTAGGAGACTGTAATCTCAAGAGCCCATATTAATCCCCCACTCCTCTTCTATCTGCCGACAGATGAATTGCCCACCTCTAAGTGGGGGCTTGGAGATGTTCAGGAATAACACTGATCTCCAGGCACCAGTTCTTCAGCAGTGGACAACTAGGAGGGAGGGAGGGAGGGAGGGAGGGAGGGAGGGAGGGAGGGAGGGAGGGAGAACAGAGGCCACGCTCAGTCCCATGCAGCTGGTGGGCAGCCTTTACTCCTTCTCCAACCCACCTCACCCAGACTCTGAGGCCAAACGTCCAAACTTCAAGGAACATTCGTAACCCAGGGGTCACCAGCCTCCACGTGCAGCCTGGAGACCTCCTGGAAATGGAATTCATCTGCAGACTATAGAAATCAGCTTCCAAGGGGGAAATGACTGTTTTGGAGGGGGAATTTTGCTATGACAGTTCATCCACAAATGACAGAGATCAATTCCCCTGGAGAAAAGGGCTGCTTGGGAGGAGGGACTACAGTCTTGTTGCCCACAGAGGTCCAGGGATGCCAGCCTCCAGGGCTGGCATCCCCCCACCTCACTTCTACACCAGGGCAACTCACCAGGGCAGTATGTCTTCCCCGTCCCCCCTTCTAGGGCCAACCTACTAAGTGGGGCTGGCTGTTCTGTTGCTGCTGCTGCTGCTTCTCATCTCCTTCCCTCCACACCTGAGCCACTCAGTGGGGCAGGCTCCATTTCCACCCAGCACATTCTGAGGGCTTCAGGAAGTTGGGAGTAGAAAGATGACTCCTTATCAGCCCTTCCTGGCCAATGCCTCCCTTCCAATAGGGGGTCAGCTACAGCAGAGGGCTATTACTGGCTGAGGGCCAATCAGGTAGCAAGTGACCCATCATTTCTGAAACTATATGGTTTATTGATACTTCATAATCATTTCAAGACACATTAATTGGGGGGGGGGTGTAATAAGAACGACCGTATTTGTCAACAGGCAAGCAGGTCAATTTGTAAAACCATTTACTTTCATTAAACATTGTGTTTTCTTTGTAGCACACATATATCTTCTCATAACGTGGCATGTGCATGAGCCTGTTTTGTGTGTGCATGATATCGTAATCGACTTGGGCCACTCTTTCCATTCCTGTGCATCTATGCCTTGGATATGTCTGTTGCCTTCTGTCTTACCTGTCGTTACATGGTCATGTTAGGGCACGGGCTTACGTGTGTCTGAGAGGACATCTATCTATTTAAATGCGGTGATACACCCTGTAATTCCTAATGTCTCTGGGCAAGCATTTTGCCAGCGGGTGTATGGCTGTTGGTCAGGCAGTGGATCACTTCATTTATTGATTGATATTCCACAATCCCATATCATATTATGTTCTCTTCCATCACGGAAGTGAAGCAGCATCTCCTATGCAGGCACTGAGCACAACTATAGTGGCTGACTAGCGTTTGGAAAGGTTGCTGTATCTTTGTCCCATATCTCAGCGAATACCCCTCCATCCATTTTAAAGTATGAGCTCTCTGGAAAGGAGTCCAATTATTATTATTCAAGCCTAAGACATTATCTATGTACTCTCTTTTTGTGTATTTTGGACACTTTCTTCCCTTATTAAAATAAATACATCTCTCTGTCTGGAAAAAAATAGGACAAGTAGAGAACAAAATATCAGTGGGAAATAGTGTTTTAAGAGTTAGATGGATAGCTTCAGCGGAGCTGTGTGGCACACGTGATGCCTTTGCACACATATGGAATATATAAGTGGAAAAGAAGCATCTATGTGCTAGTAGATCCAAATCACAATTTTCAAGTTCTTACCTATGGATTAGTCCTGTTAAGAGTATATGAGGATACTCACTAGTAAGCAATTTGGAGAACCAGAATTATAATGTTTCTTTATAGACATAAATTCAGTGTTGGATGTGAATCCTATGGTGAGCAAGCTGGAAAGAAGAACTGGGGTAAATTAAAAAAGGTAGACATGCTGTGCTGGATATCTTTCTTTCTATTTGCAAATTGCAGATGTTTTAAGCAAGACATTGTCTTGCAGCTGTTCTCTGTTATTCCCACAATCTTTGAAATGGCTTTGTAGGCAAAAGGATTGGCTGTGTTTTCCAACAGCTCATGTGGCCTTCATTAAGCAATGCAGTCAGGAAATATGGCAAATACATTTGTGTCACAATAATCCGCTGCAGAACTTTCTATAGGAAATCTGCTGCTAGTCTTGATAGAGATGGCCATCGCAGGAAGGCTGTACCATCTGACAACGTGAACGCCTAAATGCATTCATGCACCAGAGACTGCAATTTATCTGCCAAGTTAATGTTTTGGATTGTTCTTCTAATGGGGGGGGGGGCTTACTAGTACAAACCCATTTGCTGAATTGTGCTGCAGGTGGAGTGAAGACTGTCCAACCACGGTAATTAGGACCTGGAACTCTTGCTCCAAAGTTGAGCCCTGATAGTATCACTAAAACAAATGACAACATACCTTGCACACCATTTTAGTGGAAGTGAAGTCTAACAGCACCATTCCAAGCAGAGTTATACTTTCTAAAGCTATTGAAGAAGAAGTGTTGGTTGTTAAACCCTACTTTTCACTACCCGAAGGAGTCTCAAAGCACTTAACAGTCACCTTCCCTTCCTCTCTCCACAACATACACCCTGTGAGGTAGGTGGGGCTGAGAGAGCTCTGACAGGACTGGGACCAGCCCAAGGTCACCCCATCCTGTATGAGGAGTGAGGAATCAAACCCAGGTTGCCGGATTAGAAGCTGCTGCTCTTAACCACTACACCAAGCTGAATTCAGCTTAGGGTGTCATTGTAAGGAGGTGGTGAACTTTTCCTTCTAATGGCCTGCATTTTACAACTCCATTGTGGTGGAAGAGTTACAGTGGCCACCCTCCCCATCTGCAGTTCTATTGAGATTGAATTCTACTTGTAGCATAATTTTTCCATTGTGTACAGCACAACTAGCTAATGGATGGGAAGGAGCTGCCTTTTAAAATTTTGGGATGTCAGGAAGGAAAAAAAATGTTTAATTCCAAGAAGGACTAGCTATCGCACTGCATGTTGTCCAGCAGAAGCCCTACTGATCAGGCGTTGAACGTGCTGTAAAGTGTGCAACTCAAAACGGCAGCTGAAACAAAATGAATGAAATGATTTAAGTACAAAAGAGGAGTCAGAATTGCTTTTAAAAATCAATTTTTCCCTCCTTCTACAAAACAGTTTTTTCCCCTTTACTGCTTCATTCCATTTCTATCAAATTTATCATTATTAAAACCAGGTAGGCAAACATGAAGCTTTGCTAATGAAACAATTCTACATACATTGGATCTGTTCAGCATTTCTGGTGTTAGGAGAAGTTGACCCTCTTTCTGTACTGTGTCTGATTACAAGTTGACCTTTAAATATAATGAAATGTAAGTTTAATGTAATATAAAGGTGACTGCCCTAGAATAGCTGAGGAAATGAGATAAGTATTCGAGGAGAGCTTCAGGCATGGCTAGTGAAGCACCATTCTCATATGGGTGGCATCTCCTTTTCTGTAGTCTAGTGGAAACTGGGGCTATTGAATTACATTGCACTGAAGCAATGGGCCCAATTCTTGAGGGATGAATTGATATATTTTTGGATGGTCCTCATTGTGGTGTCAATCCTATGGTCCATGCTCTTATTTCTGTCAGTAGAAATGGGACCATTTGTTTTCTCAAATTTTCCCTTCCCACTGCATATACCCACAATATATACAGTGCAGCTCCTGAGGATTCTATAGGTAACATTTTGGGAGGCTTGGAAGCTACAGTTGGAGACAAGACGCCAGAGAATTCACATCTATGAGCAGAACACTCGCAGATAGTTGAATCCTGTTCAATGAGAGATCCAATCATTAGGTATTATTAGACGGCTGCAGTTTGTTTTGACAACTGTCTGGTGTGAATGCCGAGAACATCATAAAACTGCTAGACAGTGTATCATAAACTGATGGAAAAGAGACAGTAGCTATGCTATTCAAATGAAGCCACGATATTCTGTGGTGCAAACATATGAGGAGGGAGGTTAGCCTTTAGGCAGGAAGGGGAAAGTCCTTGTTCCACAAGATCAAGATAGACAACTCTGCAGAATTTTCAATACATGCAAAAAATGGTGGTGCTTTTCTCTCCCCCTTCTCTTTTTATTTTGTTTTTAACACTCAGGCCGATGAAGATATCTAGGGAATAAAAAGGTTTATACATTATTTGTTTTGATTGTTCCTAATAAGAGGCATTGCATGGCTTTCATTTCAGAGTTTTGTTTAGTTTAAACCAGCATGACTGCATGTAGGGACTTTCTTTTCGCTGAAAGCCAGTGCAATATAGTTTTTCAAGTGTCAGATCAGGAGTGGGTTCATATCCTCACTCATACATGAAGCTCAAGGGGGACCATGTGCCAATCATTCCCTCTCAGCCTGTCTTTTGTCATGAAGATATTAAACGCAGGAGCAGGAAACTATATACAAGGCCTTTATCTCCTTGGAGAGGGAACAGAGTTAGGTGTCAGGTACGTAGGTACTTGAAATCTGAAGTCAATGCTTCTTTACTGAGATAGTGACTTTATGTGCGACAAAGTTACTTTGTGTTATACTAGAACTACCCCTACTTCAACAAGATGCTAACAAATGATTAAACTAGGATGTACTAATTGATCTACATTGTTAAACTATTCTCTTAATGTTTAAGTATGGGTTAAGGTAGGGGTAGTCAACCTGTGGTCCTCCAGATGTTCATGGACCACAATTCCCATGATCCCCTGCCAGAAAATGCAGGGGATCATGGGAATCGTAGTCCATGAACATCTGGAGGACCACAGGTTGACTACCCCTGGGTTAAGGCCAAGCATTTGTTACCAGCATTCTGGGCAACTCCACTCTGCTTCCCAGCTTGGCCAACGTTACTGCCTGAGAGGGGAAGAGAGAGCCTGCCAGGAAGAATCTCCTTTGAGACTTTCAACTAATTGGACAACAGCCCAGCTTATCAGTGATGCCCCCAGGCCACATTTGAAATAGATACCCTGGCTCAATGGCATCTCTGGCTCGATTAGAGCCATGAATGAATTTCATGCCATGTATATACAGCCTAAAGGTAAAGGTAAAGGTATCCCCTGTGCAAGCACTGAGTCATGTCTGACCCTTGGGGTGACGCCCTCTAGCGTTTTCTTGGCAGACTCAATATGGGGTGGTTTGCCAGTGCCTTCCCCAGTCATTACCGTTTGCCCCCCAGCAAGCTGGGTACTCATTTTACCGACTTTGGAAGGATGGAAGGCTGAGTCAACCTTGCTGGGATTGAACTCCCAGCCTCATGGGCGGAGCTTTCAGACTGCATGTCTGCTGTCTTACCACTCTGCACCACAAGAGGCTCTAATACAGGCTACAAAGTGGTATATGGCCACCTATGGACGATGTTAACACCTGTCATATAACACCTGTTTTCTCTCCAGATTATTAATGGTACTTGTTAATGTTTTCTTAATTTTAAACTGTGCTCTGCAGGTATGAATTTGATGGTCGGTCCTGGCCCACGGGAGGTGCATCTGACATTCAACCAGGGCCGGGGCCTTTTTGGTCCTGGCCCCAACCTGATGGAATGAAGTTCCAGAAGAGCTGAGGGCCTTATTGCAGCTGTCACAGTTCTGCAGGGCCTGCAAGATGGAGCCAGGCTTCTGGTCGAGACTAGAGCCATAAGATCCTGGGCCCTTCCCCCACCCTTTCCTTCCCCTTGGCAGGGGCCATGGAGATTACAAAGATTGCTGCCTACATATAAGCTGTGAGCTGCTGGGGACTTCGGGGAGGGTGGGATTTTGAGTTCATTTTGCCTGCTGCTGTGCTGGGGATTATATCTGTAACAGGGAATGCTGTTTTATATATGCATGTTGGAGTTTTATCTGTAACCCACCATGAGCAGCATTGCTCAGAGCAGCAGGATATAAATCCAAAAATAAATGAAAAATATAATAAATAAAATTCTAAGTAATTAACCATTGCATCTGACTGTCTCTGCAAATAGATCTGGCCACCAAATGCTTTCCTCTGAAAGCTGCAGTTCATTATGGTGGTGTATTGTTTTCAGGGCTATTATCACAGCCCTGTCATCAGCAATACCTCCATCAGGTTTTAATAGAAGTTAGAGAGCTCTAGACTAAACCTGTGATTCTCTTGAGAATTTCTGCACACATTCTGATTGCAAACACACTCTGATAGCACTGCAAAATGCCAATATTGCCATTCTATTATTTCTTTTTTCCCCTATTGCTTTTACCGAGTAATTCAGAGAATGGAGCCAGTATAATGGAATGTTTGCTTGCATGAAAAGGAATATCTCTCAATGGTTGGAACTGATCATGTTGGAATGGCAAAAGCTGGCCAATTCTGAAATAACCTACTGAATGCTATCTGTTGTAGGATTAAGAGGAAGTGCAATGCATATGTTCATCTTAACTTTGATAATTAGAGATTTTCATCTAGCAATATGTAATACGGAATGGAATATCCATTTTTATTCAACTGTTATTGTTTTAAGCACATTGAAAGCACATCATTTGATGTGTGCTGAATGAACGGGTTGGAATATTCCACTTTTGTTGATCAGGATTTGCAGGGTGTGTGCATTCGTGTGTGTGTGTGTGATTCAAGTGGGAGGCCTGAAGTAGCGAAGCAAATATTGTGTCCAATAGTGTCTTTAAGACCAACAATAGTGTCTTTAAGACCAACAATAGTGTCTTTAAGACCAACAAAGGTGCTATTGGACTCAATTTTTGTTGTCATTAGATGTTCAGTTTCAAGCCCAAGTAAGATGAAGTATGGGTAAATAAGCCATCATTCCTTATTTTCAGCTGGACACATATCAGTATTGGGTTGAATCCAACCAGCTGGCATTGAAGGAGCATGAGTCTGGAGACGGCTTTATTTCCAGTATTTTGTCCCCCTATTCTACAACCAGAGCAAACCAGGGGAAGGGGGAGGAGAAAGTCTCCTACAGTCTTTGAAATGATATCTAATCAATCAGCAATTGACTACCACATTACATCCATGGTGGAGGAATGGAGAAGAGGGTGGAAGATAAACTGAAAATAATATGGAAATCTACCCTTGCAATACTAGGCTTTCAGAATGCGTTTCTCAGGTTCAGCATATAATATCCACTCAGAGAAAAGGTGGTGTCACCATGGAGTTAACCATGGATATTGCAGGTGGAAAATTTAAAGCAATCAAAATCAAAATGGAAATCATTAAAGGTGCAGATTGCTTTTAAAAATCTGGCTTTATAGAAGATAAAAGCCCAGTGCAGATAAGACCCTGGCCATTTCACGGTTTACTCCTCATAGCACAAACAACCACAGCATCCAAACCCATAGAGGTATCACTATTTTCCTCCACAATAAGAGTATTCTGTTTACTACTTCCTCTATCCAAGACCAACTTGTCAGCCCCTTCCCCCCATCCTGTGACTGCCAGTTTGGTGTAGTGGTGTACTGGTAAGGAATGCAGACTTCTAATCTGATGAGCTAGGTTTGATTTCATGCTCCCCCACATACAACCAGCTGGGTGACCTTGGGCTCGCCACAGCACTGATAAAGCTGTTCTGACCGAGCAGTAATATCAGGGCTCTCTCAGCCTCACCTCCCTCACAGGGTGTCTGTTGAGGGGAGAGAAAAGGGAAGGTGAATGTAAGCCACTTTGAGACTTCTTCAGGTATAGAAAAGTATATAAGAATTAATTATTTTCTTTCTGCTATATTCATTAAATACTCAAAATGTGTGTAGGAAGAAGTAGCAATATTAGCTGCTTTAGTTATTCAAGCACTTTTCATATACTATAGCTTTGTTGTTTAGACTAATCTATATCACAATATGTTTCCAAGCTAATCCCATGTATTCCTTTTTCAGCAAAGCAAAGGCTTCCTCTTTAATGTTTTTAAATAAGTTAATAGCATCAAAAACCTGATTACTGCTGTGCTGACACCACAGGCTGTATCTATCTAACTTTCTGTAATGACATGCTCTTGTCAAATACTAGACTTAGGAGCTCTTTAAAATGCACATTTTGGATGATTTCACTGGCGAATTTACTAATACTAATAATGACTTTGAGCGCACCAGGCAGGGAATTTTGATGTTACCAAGTGACTCCCTCAAAATATCCCAATAGAGATACCACCCTGGGAAGTGCAGGGAACCTTTGATGCTCTCTGATCAAAAGATTGGTCTGAAGCAGGCATGAGTCAAAACCTTATGACTCATCCCCTGCGCTTAAGTCATAATTACTCAGTAATGGAGGAATGGCACTCTACAAATGCTCAGAAATATCCTCCACAATTATTTGGTACATACCAGGGATTTGTCAGTGAGGGTACCATCCTAGAGTTTCACCCTTCAAAGGCCACTGAGGCTTAGAAATAATTATTAGACTGGGGAGGGGGTTCTGGACAGACCTTTATATGAAAGATAACTAAGAAGACTAAAATTAAATACACTAAAGGAGAGTGATGTGTTACCTTTTCCAGTGGGCATCATGAAGCAATTATGAAG
The DNA here is from genome assembly GCF_049243985.1 of Paroedura picta. Taxonomy (NCBI): domain Eukaryota; kingdom Metazoa; phylum Chordata; class Lepidosauria; order Squamata; family Gekkonidae; genus Paroedura; species Paroedura picta. Next base: position 33,709,006 of record NC_135379.1, read on the forward strand.
GCAGTGGCAACTACAAACATCATGTATGTTGCACTGTCACAAGAACATGTGAAAAGTCCTGCTGGATCAGACCAGTGATCCATGTAGTCCAGAATTCTGTCTCACACAGTGGCCCATCAGTTCCTCTGGAGGTCCAACAAAAGGGCACAGAGGCCAAGGCCTTCCACTGATGGGCCTCCTGCACCAGTATTAAGAGTGGGGATGTGCACTTCGGTCAGCCTCGGATGAACAACCTCCGAGGCAGGACCGCCTCAGAAACCAATTGCTCCAAGGCGGGCTGAGGTGGGCAATCCCTATGTTTAACATATCTGAGGTGGGTTCTCTGAAGTGTATTTCAGAAACACCTCAGCCACTTCAGACCCACCTCAGACGTCTTTGAGGAGCGCTTCAGAAGCGGCCATTTAAAGTTTAAAGGGAAAGGCTTACCTTGGCTTCTTTTACACTTCACCTTTCCTGCCATTTGTCCAGGGTTCCCAAGCTCTGGAACAAAGGGAGGGTTGAGTGAAGGATACAGACCAATGCCTGGGCTCCCTGTAGGAGGCCAGCTAATCATTCCAAAACCTTTTGCATTTGCAAATGTATTGCAAGACTAAGATTCTGGAGCTTGCTCTGCTTGCTTGCTGTAAGGGAGGACACGGTAGGTGGGGGGGGGAGGCTGGGGGGAAGTTAGCCTATAGGGAGGCATGTTTTTTTGGGGGATATTTCCTAGCCTATCATAGAGGGTTTTTCCTTTTTGAAAATCTTCTGTGCTTGGCCAGGAGGGTATATAAGGCTAGGGGGTCTTCTTACTTGCTTCTGTTGCTGGCTGCAGCCTCCTGGCCTATGCTGCTCTTGTAGAGTAGACTCTTACAGTCTGACTCCCAGAGAGTGTGCTGGGCTTTGCTGTGTGGCTGGCTGGCTGGCTGGACTGCTGCTGCTGCACTGAACAGTGGCTTCTCCCAAAACTGAGGCAGTCCGAGGCGGCTTCCTCCAAAGCTGAGGCAGTCCGGATTTTTCTATTAGCACACATGCCTAATTCAGAAGTTTATTGCCTCTGAACATAATATGGAAGTTCCTGTTAAGTCACTCTGGCTAGTAGCCACTGGTAGACGTATCCTCCATTAATCTAATTACCTTCTAAAGCTGTCTTTGCCTGTGGCCATCATTACATCCCTAAAGTGAATTCCCCATTTTAATCACTCACTGAATAAAGTAAACCCACTTAGTGCATGTCCATTTAGCATCTGCACATTTCATGGTACTGTAATCATGGCCTTGTACTTCTGCTGCTCTATCCTGATTAGGTATACTATACATTTTGCTGCAGACATGTTCAGTGGGTTGAGCTTTCTATTTTCAAATTAAAGGTGGTGATCAGATGGGAGATGATTACCTGTTCTGCTCTGTTCACATTCCTCAGTGACCAATGGCTGCAAAAGATTTCCCCAAAACTGTGAATGAACAAAGAAGCTTTTGACTGAAAATAGCCAGCAGCATCACTAAGAACCACTTATATGAACAACAAAGTGTAGGTTTTTATTGAAACACAGCATTATTGATTACTGGTTAATGGAATTTATGAGTCAATTAATTGCTTGGCAGAATAGTTGTGCACCAATGATGACAGAAGGGGAGTAGAACTTAATCAGACCAGATGAGCATGCCTATGCAGATGAGCATGCCTATGCATTAAAAGGCAATTTAACCGTACTACATAGTTAATAATAGGAACAGATGAAACTGATCATCAAAAACACAGCACACAATGGTGGGAGCTGAAATATTTCTTAAAATCCACCTTGGGATTTGCTGCTACCTAAAGGTTTAGCAGACATTATCAACTGGCAGCTCATTTCCATATTCAGCCCCTGAGACATCTTTATTTTTCTTTGAAAGTGAACATTAATGGAGCCTTTTAAAAATTACATTTTGAATCCTGTTGACAAATGTCAGTGTAAGAATTTTAAATGTCAGTTTGCAAAATGCAATATTTCATACCTTTTAGTAACGTTCCCAATATGCTATCAGCACCCATAATTCACAATATTTAAAGTACGTTTTCATTAAAACAGGAATTTAAAATCAATGTTTAAAAGCAAATTAAAGGTAGGAAACTAATTTTTCCATAATTAGTTCAGATAAGCTAACAATTGATTTCCCAAGTTGTTTATATACTTTTAATTTAATCCATACAGCAGATATTCTCCTAAAATATTTTAACAAGCATGGTGCCATATATTTACATCTTCAGATTGGGGCTACTGGGATACAAGGGCTTTTCTCCAAATTTGAGGGAACCCCAGGCTTGCAGAATCTGAAAACTGAAAGAAGGTGAAATCTTCCAAATAGCCATGGTCACAAACTATATATTTGCAATTTAGATTGTTGAATGACAAACTGAACCATGAATCCTTAAGAACCTAGCAGACCAGCTCCTGGCATACTTGGAATAAGCTTTGGTTCTTGACGCATACCAGTCGGGCTTCGGTCCTGGCCATGGGGGAGAGACAGTGTTGGTCACTTGGGAGATAATGTTCCAAAGTCTGGATATTATTAAGCCTACAAAAGACCATGTACACAAAACATGAACACAAAAGAAAACATGCTTATGTGATTATTATCATCAAAATTTTACATCTAGAAGAGTTGGTTCTTTATATCCCACTTTTCATTACCCAAAGGAGTCTCTTAAGTGACTTATGGTTGCCTTGCCTTCCTCTCCCCACAACAGACTCCCTGTGAGGTAGGTGGGGCTGAGAGAGCTCTGGCAGGACTGCTCTGTAAGAACAGCACTATCAGGATTGTGAGGAGCCCAAGGTCACCCAACTGGCTGCATGTGGAGCGGCAGGGAATCAAACCCAGCTTGCCAGGTTAGAAGCCGCCACTCTTAACTACAGCTTGCTGGCTCTGTAAACAAACTACAATGCTGACCGTGGTTCCTACCTGCTTGCACACTTTCCAATGTGTATACAACTGTCAGTCACACAATTCTAGTTGTTAAGCCACAGATTATGTAAAAACTTGGTACACTCTGTATGGAAAGCACTCCTGGCACTTCAGAATGTTAAGCATTCATAAGCTTTGTCTCATGGGACTTCTTTAAAAGGAGTCGTCAAAGCTACCACTCCTGTTTGGGCCAGTAAAAAGTACTTGCTTGTTTTCTTCTTTGTTTTCAATAATTAACTTGGCATAACAGATTGCTTTGTTGACTTTCCATGAATCCCCTGGGAGCACCATAAGATCTATTGGTATAAGAAGTCTATAATAAGCTGTGTTTTCTGTTGGTGATGGTGGTGGTGGTGGAAAGGACAGTCAGCTGGCTGCCAGGGTCATTACTTTGAATCAAGTGAAGAAGAGTATTTCACTCAAAAGACAGGCCTTTCAGAGCACCGCCTGTGCTTATGTACTTTACAGTAATGCTTTAGTTGGTAGTTGACTTCATACTCTTTCTCACAGGGGTGATATATCAGCTTTTACTTCTATTCCCAGGCCTTACCTCTCCTTCCACATTGCTCACCAGGAAGATTTGCTAAGTCAAGGCTATTGGGAGCGCTCATCTGTCTTGTTGTGCTGCCTCTTCCAAATGGGAATATTTATTTTGCTATGCAGGCAATTGGGTTTATCTCTTCCATGGTTCCTCTCTATAGTAGTTGTTGTTTTTTTGCTGTATGGGGTCCAAACAGCAGACACAAATACTCCCTAGCTCAAAAGTGCAAGTGCTAAAAGACATAGGGCACGCACATTACACACACCCAACAATGCCCAGTAGGCTGGAGAGCTCATATTTGCATAGACAATTCTTCCACCCCTACCCTTCCACCAGAGACATGTAGGGATAGAACTTTCCCTTCCACTGAAATGGAAGATCCTTCTAAACTGATACAGAAATGCTGAAATCCTTTGCCAAACTAAGCAATAATGAATGTCAAATGAAACAGACCTTCTGTACTGTTACGAACTTATGAGGTTAAGGACAGGGACCATTTGGCAGATAGCAGGTGAGTATTGCAAGGCTGTATGTGGAATCAGCCTTGAATAGTAATATCTTGTGACAAAATGATTGTGATGCTAAGCCTGTGTAAATTTAGAAATGCCTGCCTGTTACCCCACATGTCTGCTTTTGTACATTCAGTGCAGCTGCATCAGAATGCCAAAAGACCTGAGTATTTAATTTGAAAGCCTCTAAAATAGCCACATGTAAGATAAGGTGACAGTTTACAAATAACAAGCAAACCAGACTAGCAGTCTGCAATGAAAGAGAAAAAAATGAAACCAATGCCCTGATGTCTAAGATGCTGGGCTAAATCTGGTCACAAGTATCTGCTTCACAGATATGTCTCAAGTTCAGCCCCCCCCCCCCCCGGCATCCTCGGTTAAAAGTGAGCAGGTAGTTGATGATGAGGGATGTGAAATGATGTAGTATAGTATTTTCTCATCAGATCATGAGAGCTAAACATCCATACATGTATGGGAGACCACCCAAGAAGACTTTGAAGAGGAAGGCAATGGCAAATCTCTCCTACTTGTCTTGAAAGCCTTTTAATGGGATCACCATAGGTTCATTGTGACTTGACAGCACATATATACATAGCTGGTATTGTAAAAGACCTCTGCCAAGGACCCTAGAAAGCACTTGCTAATTAAACAATACTGACCTTGATAGAACAATGTTCTGAACAGGGCAGCCCATTTGTTTCTGTGTTTCTTGCATCCTGAAGAAGATCAGATGTCTACTGCAGCAGATCATAAGAGCTGCAAGCTGAAGTATAATTAGAGATTTTTCTTGAAACTGCACTATGGTTTTGAAGTTCCAGATCATGTATGTATATGCTTGCACCAGTAGAATGCTAATCTATTGCTTCTAATGCTTTAGAATTCAATCTCTCCATAGTTGGTGGGTTGTAAAAAGTTTCTCCTGAAGGCATTTCATGTTGTTGGTTTATAATTTCCATATAGAAATTCAGCTGAGGTACAGAAATCCTTTAGGCTCTTAATGAGTTTCCAGAATTATCTGGAACTGCTATAATTCTCCAGGGTCACAGAACTGGAATAGTTATTGACCTCAACCATGCTATAAAAAAAATCAGATATAATTATTTCCCCAGCTGCTTGCACACAGCTTCTCCTGGTGAGATTTAGATTTTTCTGACCTTGGTCCAGACATTATCTCCTTCTTTGCATAAATTTCAGGGGAAAGCTGCACACCTAGGGAGTGGCATCACCCCAATTTGTTTTGATTGGCACATGCCTATGGAAACTTCCGAATGAACAGCCTAAAATTAATGTTAACATACTGCACAAAGCGGTGGAATTAACCTTGATTTTCATTCACAGAATAAAATAAATCCTCTTAGTTCAAGCTTTTTTAATGGACAGAAAGTCTAGTGTGGAATTACATATTTCAATATCAACTGTTACAGCAGCTTCTACAAGACGGCCACATATTCTGGGAGGGGATGGGGAAAAAATGACTGAAATGTGGGTTGGTTCACTGCTGAACCCAGTAAAACAGGCTGGAACTAGCCCAATGTAGATTATCTGACTCATCACATGGGGAGGAAGAATAACAATGAATGCACTCATAGAATCATAGAGTTGGAAGGGGCCATACAGGCCACCTAGTCCAACCCCCGGCTCAATGCAGGATCAGCCCTAAGCATCCTAAAGCATCCAAGAAAAGTGTGTATCCAACCTTTGCTTGAAGACTGCCAGTGAGGGGGAGCTCACCACCTCCTTAGGCAGCCTATTCCACTGCTGAACTACTCTGACTGTGAAATTTTTTTCCTGATATCTAGCCTATAATGTTGTCCTTGTAGTTTAAACCCATTACCGTGTGTCCTCTCCTCTGCAGCCAACGGAAACAGCATCCTGCCCTCCTCCAAGTGACAACCTTTCAAATACTTATCATGCCCCATCTCAACCTCCTTTTCTCCAGGCTGAACATTCCCTGGAAAAAACATTCCCACTCCTTGCATCTATGCACTTGCTGAGTCATAGAACTGAAATCATGCAAAGGAAGTGCCCGTGCCTATGCTCCCTACCCATGATCTGCAAGAAGGAGGGGACATACACACAAGAACTTCCTTTCCCCATTTGTACTCGGCAGGTGACTCAGATTTTGCATGAGGGGGACAGTGCACTTGTGTCTGCTGTCCCTTCCTCTACAAAGTCAATGCAAGAATAGGTCCTCTGCACACAACAAGTGGGGAAAGGAAGTGCTTGTGTGTATATCCATTTTTTCCATCCACGTTTCTTTTAAAATAAATAGCTGAGAAGGGGTTTTCTTTAATGTGGAACACATCTACTGCCACACTCCCTGTAACGGAAATGATAATGGACATGATGTCCATTGTCCTGACTCAGGGAGGATGCCAGTAGGTGGTGGCTGTGCTGCTGCTGCATCCACCAGACTGACTCTGGAGAGTGGGGACGGCTTCTCAAGACAGGTGGTGGAGGTGGCAGTGGCTGCCAAGGCTCCTTACTGAGCCCTGCTGTGTCACTGATGCCACCCATCTCCCACAGCCACTCCACCCACAGGAGGGCAGGGATGGCCTTGCAAGATGGGTGGCGGAGGTGGCTGTGGCTGCCAGGTCTCTACACTGAGCCCCACTGTGCCACCAAAGCCGCCTATCTCCCATGGCTGCTGTAGCACTCAGGAGGGGATGGCCTTGGAAAATGAGTGGCAGTGGCTGTGCGGTGTGGTGCTCAACACCAGGCCCTTGCCAGCCATGCCCCTTATGTGGAATGTGTTCCACATAAGGGGCAAACATCCTTGTCACTAGATTTTTATTTATTTTTTATATTGTTTTTCAATCCTCAGACCTGGCAAAACCCCTTTATCTTCATCTGAACCAGCAAATATCTTCTAGATTCTGTCCTGGTATGTGCCAGAAATTTCATCAGGGCAAGAGAAAGTAGAAAGACTACTTTAGAACTCTTTATAAAAGTAAAGTAGGAGGCTGAGTTCCTCTGAGGACTACAGGAAGAGGAGAAGAAGAAGAAGAAGAAGAAGAAGAAGAAGAAGAAGAAGAAGAAGAAGAGTTGGTTCATATATGCCACTTTTCCCTACCCGAAGGAGGCTCAAAGCGGCTTACAGTCGCCTTCCCATTCCTCTCCCCACAACAGACACCCTGTGAGGTGGGTGAGGCTGAGAGAGCCCTGATATCACTGCCCGGTCAGAACAGTTTTATCAGTGCCGTGGCGAGCCCAAGGTCACCCAGCTGGTTGCATGTGGGGGAGCGCAGAATCGAACCCAGCATGCCAGATTAGAATTGGAACTATGAATGGAAAGCCTTGGTTTAAATTTATAGTTAGCCATGAAACAACTTCACCAGCTGTGGGATAGTCACTTTCTGTCAGTCTAGTCTACCTTTAAAGGCTAATCTGAGAATAAAAATGCAGAAGATACCCATGTAAACTGAGCTCCTTGAAGGAAGGGAATGAAAGTAGCCTTTTCCAGACATTCAGTTTTGGAACACCAACGTGGGTGAAACGACTTTGTGAACAGAACAACACATATGTTCCCATGTACCTACAACTTTAGTAAATTTTAAATTTTAATACAGCAAGTGCCAGCCGTAGGGAAACTTTAGTATGTATGCTTGCATGCCATCAACCCTCCAACCCCAAAAAGAGTTTAAAGATTCTTATCAGAAGCAAGCTTTTGAATCAGTCTGAAATTCTGTCAGTCACTAACATTCCAAAGCAGATAAAAATACAAATGTCATTTATTCTGCAAACAGAAATTATCTCCCCCATTATCCTGTTCACAAAGCCAGCCCACTGGAGGTCAAACAGAAAAACTTCAGGCGGGAACATTGCAAGCTGCCAGGTAAATGGCATCTGATAAAAATGAACGCAGTGAAAGAAAGTGAAATGAGATTTCTGCCATCAACGCAATGAAATTGCAGCGTAGCACAGAATGGTTAATGAACTTTAGACCTCAGACTTAGCTTATTGCTTTTAGGAAAGAAAAGATGATATAAATTATATTAATCGGCTCCTATTTTCAAATGTTAAATTCCTTCTCTTGAAGCAGCTATGGAGCAAAGATGAAAGCGGCACAGTTCAAGCTTATTAATGGGAATATGAATAATCTTCTGTGTTCTTTAGCATGTCAGCTGCTTTTGCCCCTTATAAAAGTCCAAGCTCTGTCTATGTAACTGATTCTTTAATATAGTTAAGAGCTAGGATTATAGGCATTTAATGTGGCAAACACAGAACTCAAAATGTTATGGAGAAAGTCAATTAGCAAATGCTGGCAGGGGCTCATGAGAATTGTAGTCCATGAACATCTGGAGGACCACAGGTTGACTATCCCTGTTATAGGTCATTGGTGCTTCAGAACTGGAGGGAAAATGGAATAATGTTCAGAGAGTTTTCAGGAGCATCTGCAGTGAAACCCTTTCACAAATTCATATTTCAGATTGATAGTTCCTGTTCTGTGCAAATCGATGAGCCTGCTGTGGGGAGAAGGATCTGAAGGAAATACCTGCCATCCAATAGCTAGCTGATTCCACGTTAGAAGAAGAAGAGTTGGTTCTTATATGCTGCTTTTCTCTACCCCAAAGAGTCTCAAAGCAGTTTACAATCCCTTCCCTTTCCTCTCCCCACAACAGACACCCTGTGAGGTGGGTGAGGCTGAGAGAGCCCTGGTATTACTGTTCGGTCAGAACAGCTTTGTCATGGCTGTGGCAAGCCCAAAGTCACCCAGCTGGCTGCATGTGGGGGAGCACGGAATCAAACCCGGCTCACCAGATTAGAAGTCTGCACTACTAACCGTTATGCCAAGCTGGTTAGTGCCAGGTTGTCATGAGGTTGAATGTTCAGAATGCAGTGGAACGGCATCCTCATTCACCTGCATCTGCAACTGATTGTGAATAGTCCCACTGTGCGATGAAAGTTTCCTGAGCAGGAGAGAGTTCATTTTTCAAGAATGAAAATAGTCACGCTCCCGCATGATCACTCAGGACTAGACTGCTGTCAGTAGATTATTTTTAGAAGTTTAAAATTTGACTTAGCAAGTAGGATACACACTACATTCTCCAATGGCAGAACAGAACTTTTCTGCATCCCTCCTCCCACTGCCAACTGATGGTGTCCATTGAGCGCTTTTCCAGAAGGATAGGAGATTCCAAGGAGTGGCATGAAAGCGTTTCTGTAGCAGGAATGGAGAATTGGACATTGCCATTGTAGTCTGGATCTAATCCAGTTATTGAAGTAACTGGCCCATTGGATCACACCCTTGGTATCCACAAATCAGTGAACCTACCTTGATTTGAAATAGCCTGGATCCTGCAGAATTTCAGCCTCTATTGAAATAATGTTGTGAGACCAGCCGAAGGTTTAAGGTGCATTGTTTCCCCTCTACTAATGACCTTGGTTTTGTTATGACTGCATCTGCAGCATTTAACTTGGTTCACTTCTGTCCAAACACTTCACTTTGAAGCACCTGATCTGGTAATATTGAGCAATGCTGAATTTTTTAGGGGTGTCTGGACCTTAAGGGGGGCTGGAGGTATCTGGGGCTTGGGGAGGGCACCATCACAGCATATGTGTAACCTGAGAATCCGAGTCAATGTCAAGCCAAAGACTCATCCAATCCAAATGCAATAGAAATAATGTTGCAATCCCAACAAATATAAAACTAGAGGCCCGAGTCAATGTACAGCCTGTCAAAAGCAATGTCAAACCCAAGAATCTGCTGCAGAAAGCAAATCTGACCTGAAGCAACTTGCACAAAGAATACAAAGTTGCAAGACCAACAAGAACAATGTGAAAAGACAGAATCAAAGCCAGACTGACATGGCAAGGTGATACCAAAGCCCTGGAAAGGCTGATGTACTGGGAAATAAAGAAAGCACTGAGACCCTTTAAAAACTGGCTCCTAAATGTCAAGTTATTCCTGAATACTTTTGGGACCCATTTTCAGTATTCCAAAAAAATCCCGGAATATCAGCCAGAGACCGAAATATATTCAGTGTGCGCGTGCGTGCATGTGTGTAAAATTCTTTCTTCGCTCAAAGAATAACTGGCTTGTAGAATTCATTGCCACTGGATGTCGTGATGGCCAGTAGTTTATGTGTGTTTAAAGGGATTTAAACAAGATCCTGGAAGACAGGTCCATCAATGGCCATTAGTTACAATGACTAAATGAAAACCCATGTTCAGATGCAGTAAGACCTCTGCATACCTGGGCTAGGAGGCAACAGGGAGAGCTTTTGCCCTCTGGCCCACACTTGTAGACCTTCTAGATCAGGGGTAGTCAAACTGCGGCCCTCCAGAAGTCCATGGACTACAATTCCCAGAAGCCCCTGCCAGCGAATGCTGGCAGTGGCTCCTGGGAATTGTAGTCCATGGACATCTGGAGGGCCGCAGTTTGACTACCCCTGTTCTAGATCATTGTGTTGGCCACTGTGGGAACAAGGTGCTAGCCTAGATGAACTATTGGTCTGATCCAGCACAGCTGCGTGTATTTCATATTCAGATGACTAATTTCCTCTTTCTGCAGACTTAACTGGTTCCAGCACAGCTTGGGTAAGTGTATTTTTCCCATGTAAAACAAACTCTCTAAACAGCTCCATATTTTCATCCTCCTGTAAAGTAGCACAAATTAATTCAGACGGGTCCCAAACTATTCAGCACATGCATAAATGATTATATACAAAGCTAGGATAATGATGTCAGCAACACGGTATGCATTTTGTATCACTGGAGACAAACTAGTCTGTAAAAATAGATTTTTCTATAGTCCAGGGTAATTATCTTTTGGAAAATAAATATACATAGCTTTTCAGAGACAACAGTGCAAGTCTGCACATTTCAGCGAAAGGGTTCAGTGCATGGTTTGTATGGAATTCTCTGGAACCCACTGCACTTCCAAACATCTCTTAAAAGCAATAAACTTCTCCAGGTGGTCATTGGTTTGGCCTTCATGCAAACACTCAACTTTCTGGCATAAGCAAGTCTTTATTTTAAAAAAATATGTTATTCAATTTTTCAGAAATATTTGTGCCATAGAATTACTAAAACCAGACACCTATTTATTGTATTGCATACCCGTTCTGAGCCCCATGAGTGCTATAATACACCGAGCTCCTATGTATGTGGACTTCCAAGTTCCCCTCAAGCATTTATGTGCACAGAAATAAAAGCATGGAGGCAACTGTCAGCAGGATGAAGTCTATAACAAAGCACACAAATCAGGATTGGGCCAGTGCATTCAGTTCACCTGAACCGAAAAAAACGTATTGGTATTTTTCCCCCCAGTATTTCTAAGCTGAATATAGATTCTCTAGTCAGTTTCAGCTAGTGGAGCAGCTGACCCAAATAAAAGCTGATCCCCCCCCCCCCGGCTTTTATTCAGGCATATTCAGCAGCTATACTGCTGAAATTTAAACTCAACAGCTTGAATAGCAGCCCTTCCATTCACCTTCCCCCTCTTCCAAAGGGTTTGCAGCCAAACAAGCTATACACTGAGGGTGGTCCACTGGTCAGCTGACACGCTTGAATGGGTGGTAGCCACTTAAAGCCTCCCTTTTCCTTCCCCCACTTGCAAAGGGAAGAAAGCGAAAGAGACTGCTGAAATGGCTTGCAGCCATTTAAGCCTTACAGCATGCACACTTCATTCTGGAAATCTCTTTGGAAGGGGGTAAGTGAGACGGAACTCGGAATAGCTTGACCATTCTGCCAGTCAGCTCTCCAGGGGGAGCAGTGTATAAATCACAAAAATAAATAAATAAATAAATAAGTTTAAACGGCTGGAATTCATTGAATCCCTCCCTTTCACTCTTCCCTTTCCAGAGGGGGGGAAACAAAAGGGACCGCTGGAATGGGCGCAAGCCAGTGGGTGCTGCAGGGGTCCTCAGTTCAAACTGGGCCCAAGCTGATCCTGGGGAGACACTTCTCTTCCCAGGATCAGTTATTTGTCAGGCTCTGCAGGGGTCGCGGTTGAAACCGGGCCCCACCACAGCCCAGGTCAATCCTGTGGATCTCCATGGGATCAGCTGTTGGACAGGCTCTGCTGGAGGACACAATTCCAACCAGGGGCCCCGTCAAGTTCATCCGGCAGAGTGTTCCTTCCACAGGATCAGCTGTTTGGTAGGAGTTTAAAGGATCCTCAGTCCCTTTAAATGCCAAGGAGCTGGAAAAAAATGGCTTTCCTGAATTTGGGGTAATACAGACATTTTTCGGGTCAAAAACCAAACCCAAACCAAAAAATTACCCTGTGTGTGTATGTGCGTGTGCTCGCGTACATGCCTAATCAGGACACAAGCTTAGGTGCATGATTAATCTGGAATCAAATATAAATATTCATATCATGATATGTGCCATGTTGGTACAAATCATGTTTCTAATTCAAAATGGACAATCCCACAGTGTGAGAAAAGATAGCCCTAATGATAATCTGTGATATCAGTAAAAGATATTGAACCATTATGAGTCAGCAAGCAGCCATCATTATGAGGGTCTTATAGCATTCCACACTGTAAATTATAGGAGCAGCGGGAGGGGAGAGCTACTTTTAATGTGTATTGTCCATCCCACTATATAAAGAGTTTTATCTTCTAATAGAGTCTCAAATTCTACCCATTGGAGATTTAATGGCTGGAAGGAGGAAATATTGAATGTGGGGTGTGAGAGTGCTAAATTCTGCATGTGGATTTTGGCTCCCGGTGTGAGTTTACAATCTGGAAGACCTGAGCTGTCAAGAAACAGAGGAATCAAATGTTGGCCAGTATCCTAACCCATCAATAGATCAGAAGCAACTTTGGGACCTAATCTTCAGCTCAAAGATGTCAGGACTTTCTGCAAATCCTTCAGGAAGTGGAATTAAAATAAGTCATCTTTAGAGATATTGTAAATCAGCAAGTTTACACAACTTGGGGATTTGTCCTAAAGAATATAATGGTGAAATTGGCTCATAAAAAGTGCAGTTGGAAATTGCCAACAGGATGTTGACAACAGACAGTTCATAACGAAGTACTTTAGAATACTTTCGAATAATGTACAGAATTCTATTGGCCTCGAGCCCAGATGATGCAGAGAACACCAATTAAAAACACACATGCACCAAACTTTCTATGGGCAAAGTTTCGCCCTTCTCTCTCTCTCTTTTTTGTAAAGGAAGTGTTCCAAAGTTTATCGCTCTTTCTGTGCATTTTGTTTATGTTTCAGGGAAGTTATGGGTAATGATACTGTTGTCGACACTTCTGGAAAGTAGATTGTTCTAAATGCCTCCAGGAGACAGCTCAGTATGATAAATCTCGTCCCATGCCATTAAGCTTCCAAGGTAATACGGATAGCATTTTCACACGAGACGTTTAAGAGGTGCTTTGGAAATGGGAAAGTATCAAAATCCTCATTTCTTGGTAGGTGCTGTGCCACTGCACAGCTGTGGCCAATTAGGTAGACATTTGCAAAACTGTGGGGGGGGGGGCCACAAAAATATTTTCCCCTTCAGTAACACTTTAATATCTATAACAATAAAACCCAGGAATGGGCTGTATTGTGAAAGAGACCATAAGGACATGTGACCTCTGGACACCAGGTCTACAGCACAGAAAATTTAAAGCTTAAAGGGTGTTTAAAGTGCTGTATTGGTACAATGGTCCTAATTGTGGGGTGGGGGCTCCTTCTCTCCCTCCCTCTTCCCATGCTGCTCCTCCTATTGCTACCTTCCCAAACACTCCCCAAACTTCTGAACAACAAAACTGATTTTCTAGAATTTTAGGAATGCTTTGGTTTATTTGGGGATTTACCAAAACCGACAGTGACAGGCAAGCTTTTCATTTTGGGGATATGCACAGCAGTACTTCAAACTAGCTCTTACATTGCTGTACCTTAAAGAGCTCTAGGTAGGGACTGGTTCATGTTTTGATGATCACATTCTAACCAGTTAGTTTTTGTGACATCTGAACTGAGCTTGTGAAGCTGACGTTTTACAGAAGATACACAGACAGCTCTTCAATGTCCCAAAGAATGATCTAGAAACCAGCAAAAAGTATGGCATAGTAGTTAAGAGCAGTGGTCCCCAACCTTTTTATCACCGGGGACTGGTCAACGCTTGACAATTTTACTGAGGCCCGGTGGGGAGGTAGTCTTTTGCTGAGGGATGTTGCCACTGCCACCTGAGCGCCTGCTGCACTTGCTTTCCTGCCAGCACTGAGGGGGACCCCCAGCCATAGCGGCCACTGCACAGCACCAAAGGTGAGCCGGAGGCAGAGTGGCAGGGCAGCCCCCAAGGCAGCAGCCAGGGAGGAGGATGAGGAGGAGCCACGGCCCGGTACCGACTGATCTATGGACCAGGACCGGTCCCTGGACCGGGGGTTGGGGACCACTGGTTAAGAGCAATGGACTTTAATTTAGAGAACCAGGTTTGATTCCCCACTTCACAAGTTTTCTCAGAATTTTCTCAGCCTGACCGACCTCACAAGATGCCTATTGTGGGGAGGGAAAGAGCATGTGATTTGAGACACTATGGATAGAGAAAAATGCTTCTCTTCTGATAAGCAGTTATGCAAGTCTGTTTTTGATTATGATACATGAACACAGGAAGTAGCTTGGCGCTGACTCAATCTATCAAGGTCAGTATTGTGTACTCAGACTGGCATGAGCTCTGCAGGATCTCACATCACCCTCTACAGAATCCTGTCACCAGGAGATGCCTGGGACCTTCTTCATTCCAAGCAGATGCTCTGTCACTGAGCAATGGCCCCTCTCCATTTCTTTATTTATTCTGTTTCAGTGAAGAGAACATCCTTGTGATGGGGCAGGTTTTAAATCTAAATATAAATGAACAAACATTTCCAGTCTTGTAACTGGAACTCAGTTGACTTGCAGGAGGGCATTTTGGGATGGAGTAAGACGTGACACACCAATGTTGGATATAAACAAGGCTACAGCTTTATTTCCTCCCCATGGGAGGGTTGGGGCAACATGGGAGAGGGAGCCTGACCTAGCAGTCAGCAGACTGCACCAACACCCCACGGAGACCAGAGGTGCCCTGGGGATCTGCACCTTTCCCCGCTGGGACAGCAGATCCCATACATACTGGAATCTCTTGCTAAGGGAAGTGACCTACGTTGGGGAGCAAACCTCAGTTGGCTGCCCCCTGGCCACCTGGCAAACAACCCCTGACCTCCCAGCTGGGTAAGCCACACTAGTTCTATCTATCTATCTATCTATCTATCTATCTATCTATCTATCTATCTATCTATCTATCTATCTATCTATCTATCTATCGCCCTCCCTGAAGGCTCAGGGCGGTTTACATCAAACAACAAAAAGGAGAAAATATCCTGACCCAAGTCAAGGACCCACCCCCAAAAAGGGTTAAGGAAAATGTGCTCAAGCCTCTGTAGGCTAAAACGTGTTGGAAAATTAAATATTTTTTTTTTTTAAGTTAAAAACCCAAGGCTTAAAACATAGCCTCATTAAAATCCAAGTGTACATTCATACTAATGGCCCCACTGACCAGTTGCATTTTGGCATGGCTGCCTTTATCAATGGTTAGGCATAAATAAATAAAGCATCATGTGCATAAAATAATATGTTAGCTATGTAATAGGACACTAAGAACCTTAATCAATTCTGTGGGCCAGAAGGCCAGACAAAATTCTTTGAGGCCTCTTATGTTTCTAAAGCAGGCCCTGGTCCAGATGAGCACTTGCAGTGTCCATTGAGTGTCCTGTAGGAGCCAGCCTTTCTCCGAAGTATGCTAAGGTGTATTCTGAGTCTGGCTCCTATGGACCAGGGCCTGCTTTAGAAACATAAGAGGCCTCAAAGAATTTTATCTAGTCTTCTGGTCCATAGAATTGATTAAGAAGCTTATCATGGTTTTGATTCCCCTGCTGATTCTCACTTCCCCAACACAGGTACCCACAGAAAGTTCTAATGAAATTTTCTCTTCAGAGTTTTCATAATCTTGTCAGGAAACAGTATAGGATCCTTAAAGCCCTTGATCAGGCATAAAGGTTTTTATATTTTGTTGTGAACTATGGCTACTTGACGGTGATGAAAGGTCAAATCAGCAACAGGATGCACAAATAATGGTGGGATTGTGCTTGTAAGGTGACTGTTAATTTTTCTTGGCACATTACTCACTCCCCTCACAAATTCTAGACCAGAATTTATAGAGTAAGACTGGTGGAGGTGGGGGACAACCTTAATCCTAATGTACACAAAAGGAATAATTAAAATATAATTTTTATTGGAAGTATAGATAGGCTATAAATAGTGACCTTGGCATGCTTTTGTTCATGACATCAGTATTTCTTTCAGGAAAATGTTTTTAGATGTATGTATAGGAGTAGAAAATGCACACCGGACTTCTCAAAATAAATACTGAACTCAGAAAAGTCACAGTGCCTTTGTTATATTTTCATTGGAAAGATGGACCGTTGTTGTATTTGAAACAGCCATCATTTACATGGTCGGGGCTTCCATGGAGAAAAAAGACAGGATGAAATCCACTCAATTATATTTCCCAAACAACCCTGTGAGGTAGAGGAGCATGACAGGCAGAGTGGTGGTCCCAAGGTCACCCAGCAAAGCTCCATAACAAAATAAGAATCTGAACAATCTGGGTCTCTCAGGCCCCAATCCAACATTCAAACCACCACTCCACACTCCACGTGGGCTCTCAGACCTGAGAAGTGTAATGTTCTTAGTTTTTTCAACACCAATCTCTATAGTTCCCCAGACGCCTCATATTGTCTCTGTTTTGAGATAGCAGTGGCCACACCAAGTCGCCATCAGTGTGGTGCTGTGGAGCATAAAGCTCCGCAGTGACCACTTCTTGGAAATTTTCTAGTCATTACTAATGTGTTGATCCTTAAGTCTGTATTCAAACATCCAGAAAACTGATTAAAAATAAATAAGCATTTTTCAAACTATATTATGTAGATTTTTGTTGAAGGACAGAAATCCTATACTTTGTCCTTTGGTAGAAGGATCATAAACCAGTGTGTTAGAAACATTTGTTATTTGCCTATATCTTTGCATCCAGGCATTTATGAATCATAATTAGCCTTGCCTTGCAGCATCAAATTTAGCTTTCTAATTATTTAATGATTTTCCTGGCTCTCCTTTTTTACATTGTTTATAAAATTATATGGTCATTGATCCTAATTCATGTCTCCACAAAAATTACATAGATTTCCTAAATGAGCAGCCACCGTTAATCTTTTTTTTTTTTTTAGTCTGGTGGTACCTTTAAGACCAACAAAGTTTTATTTGAGGTAGCAGCTTTCATGTGCACACACACTTTATCAGGTACAGAACAGATAATGTATCTGAGGAAATGTGCATGCATACAAAAGCTTATACCTTGAATAAAACTTAGTTGGTCTTAAAAGTGCCATTGGATAAAAACGTGTTCTGGTGCTTCAGACCAATATGGCTACCCACCTGAATCTGTTAATCTTTTTATTATTTTATATTCCTTAATACTGAATTTAAGTCAACCAGATCATGAAATCAATCTGACCATTAAGTCTGACAGTTACGAGAGCCAGCGAGGTGTAGAGTTGAAGAGCGGCAGACGCCAATCTGGAGAACCAGGTTGGATTCCCTGCTCCTCCTCCACATGCAGCCAGCTACTTGACGTGGGGCCAATCACAAATCTCTTAGAGCTATTCTTGCAGAACAGTTCTCTCAAAGGGCTCTCAGCCCCACCGACCTCACAGGATGTCTGGTGTGGGAAGAGAAAGAGAAAGGTGTGTGTAAGTCCCTTTGGGACTCCTTCAGGTAGCAAAAAGTGCTTTTGCAAGATTGGGTATTCCACTAGAACAGGGGTAATCAAACTGTGGCCCTCCAGATGTCCATGGACTACAATTCCCAGAAGCCCCTGCCAGCATTTGCTGGCAGGGGCTTCTGGGAATTGTAGTCCATGGACATCTGGAGGGCCGCAGTTTGACTACCCCTGCACTAGAATATTTTCAGCTGTAACTCTTCTCAGAGCTGCACCTTTTGACTCAAGGGGTTCTCGCTGCAGTCAGAGAAGAGAAAACATTCCTATTCCAGAAGCAACGTTTTCACTCATAGAGCAGACATAGGAAGGTGTGGATGCGCTTTATTCCTTTTCCAGGATCCCCACATTTAGGATTGGAGGGGAAAGCCCGGCACCATCACCAACAACAACCGCCTTACCCAGTAGTACTCTGGTGGTTTTAGTATTTTCCGACCACTCTTGCTCCAGTACCGGATAGTTAGGCTCCCCTAAAACATATGGTCCAATTAAGATAAGCCAGCAGGTATGTAGTGGTTAAGAGCCAGTGGACTTTAATCTGGAGAACAAGTTTGATTCCTCATTTCTTGGCACAAAGCCTGCTGGATGACCTTGGCCAATCACAGCTCTCGCAGCTCCACCTACCTCACAAGGGTCCATTTTGCACAGTGGTGGCCACACCAAGCCACCACCAGTGTGGTGCTGTGGAGCGTAAAGCTCTAGAGTTTACTGATCTGCTCTGGTGCTGAAATGTGTCCCCCTGGGAAACAAAGCCCATGCAGAATCGGCCAAGTTGTACTTTGTGGGGAGGGAAAGAGAAAGCACTCTGAGACTCCTTGGAGTAGTGAAAAGTGGGATATAAAAAGCTCTTTTTCTTGTTTTTAAAACGAACACTATTTTCTCTATGCTGAATTCAGTTTTATATTAAAAACTCAAAAGACTTCATCCCGTTATGCTGAACAGAAGGGAAAGCTTCATTTTGCAACTAATGTTTTCTTGGCAGACTCAGTACAGGATGGTTTGCCATTCCCTCCCCCAGTCATTATCATTTTACCCCCCCCCCCCCAGCAAGCTGGGTACTCATTTTACCAACCTCGGAAGGATGGAAGGCTGAGTCCACCTTGAGCCAGCTACTGGGATCGAACTCCCAGCCTCATGGTCAGAGCTTCAGACAGCATGTTGGCTGCCTTACCACCCTAGACATATTTTATCTATTTTAATGTGAATATTTAAAGTAGAATCTTGCATTTTGTTTCTGCATTGTCACTGAATTTTTATACTCCTAAACCTCTTTTCTTGACTGGTCATTCTATGTGTCTTAAAATTCTTGTACTACTGCACTGGGAAACTTGAACCATTGATTTCAATAATGTTTGTTTGTCGTTATGTTGCATCCTTAGAAATGTTAACTTCTCCCTGTTTTTTCGAAGAAGAGAAAACAAACAGACACACAAATAAAAGCTGCCGTCTACTCCAAGGTTCTTTCCTGCTCCAGGCACTTTTCTTTCAAAGTAAACAGATATAAAATGGGCCCGCTTTGGTGGGCAGAATATAAATTGCATCTTGATTGCCATCTGAATCCTTTCTTCACTGGCAGCAACAATAATATTCTAGACAGAGTTTAGTTTTATCAGCCCTGTAGAATTCCATCAGCTCTGCAGAATGCCATACTGACTGTGGGTATTTGTAATTTAATAAGAACAATGTTGTTGTCATGGTATGAAACAAAAAGGCTTAGAACTAAAGTCAGCCGGTCCAGAAGCTTCTGACCCATGACACACTCAATGCAAACATCTCAAAAGTTATATTTAGGTTGTCCTACCACCACCCTTTCCTGCCACTGCTGCTGCTTGCCTGGTGGTCATTGAAAGGAGGCTCAGCTTATCCAGTAGGCCAGTCTGCCTGAAAGCTGGAGGGACTCAGAGCCAGCCCTCCCACACACACACACACACCTCTGCAAGGTCACCCATGGCCAGTATCACTGGGCTGAGGCACATGAACACCAAATAGAATTTTCTCCTGTAGCCTGGCCCAGGTAGGATCAGAAGGAGTAGCAACACAGTAAATGGCATCCCAAGTACCACTGCACCACACTGATAGATCCAGGTGAGGCCTCCCATCACTATCAACAGCAGAGGTAGCCTAGAGTGGGCAGGGGATGTGATGCCTCAGTTACTATTTAAACCCAGCACAACAGCCTCAGTTTGCCTTCATCGGTTTGGGTTTCGTGCACATTGGGAGTGACTTCAGAAGACAACCACATGTTCCAATCCAGTGAAAACATAAAGCAGGTATTAAGTCTGCAGGTTCAGTGAGCACAGACTCCAAGTCTTCAGAACAGCTCTTTTTATTTAGCAACTCCAGCAACAGACTACAACTACTGAACAGAGAAAAACAGGCAAACTCATGCATTTTTTACCTTTCAGGCAGCCAGCTGCTGCCTCTGATTGGTTCTACACAGAGCGATCCAATTGGTCCTAGCAGAGCAATCCGATTGATCCTAAGCAGATCAATCAGATTGGCTCTAAGCAAAGTGATCAGGTTCCTTTGATTGGTTAGTTCCTTAGCTGGCAGAAGCCCTCATTTGCATCAGTGGCCAAATGCCCACAGACATAACAGCAGGCTTCCTTTGTTGAGGTTTTTTTAAGATTACAAGCACATCGACTTTGTTCTTGATTGTAGTTTAAAGCAGGGGGTAGTCAACCTGTGGTCCTCCAGCTGTCCATGGACTAGAAAAAGAAGAGTTGGTTCTTATATACCACTTTTCCCTACCTGAAGGAGGCTCAAAGCAGCTTACAGTCACCTTCCCATTCCTCTCCAGTAGGTCAGTCTGCCATGAGCCCCTGCGTTTGCTGGCACAGGCTCATGGGAATTGTAGTCCATGGAACATCTGGAGGACCACAGGTTGACTACCTCTGGTTTAAAGGACTCTTCAGCTGTTTGGTGGACCACATTCTTGTGCTTATCAGCTAGTCAGTGGGAGCTGGCTTGCCTTTTAAATTTAGCAAAGACTCTGTCTCTTCCCAAAGATCCCAACCACATGACCTGCCAAAAGGGATCAGGCCATGTGGGACCTTAATCAGTTTTGCGGGGCCTGTGAGACAGAGCTGTTCCACCAGGCTCTGCTTCCCACCTATGACAGCTGTTTCACTCTTATGGCAAACTTTCTCCTTCCACTATAACTAATTTCCAGTGCTGCTCTGAGGCAGACAGTAAATCTCCTGTACACCTTCGCCAACATTGCTCTTGCAGACCTGGGGATCCTGGAGGAGTTTGGGCAGCTGGTGGACCTTGAACGGTCAGCTCCAGATGGAGGATGAAACCAAGACCAATTCTGCATGGGGAATTTACCCTCAGGACAGCCTCTCATTGCTCTCAGGGTTTAGTGCTGCTACAACAGTACCCCAGAGCTCTCAAGTGGCTGGTGCAAATTTTAGTCAAATTTGCTCTGCGGTGAGGGAAATCATCAAAACTCAATTTGCCACTTCTTGCCGCACAGCAAGATAGGGAGCAAGCCTGTGTGGCAGCATTTTGCCCACTCTCTCACCTGTTCTCCCCTCTATTTCCTGATTGTGATTTTTTTTAATGATGTGGTCCATGTTGGCTGTGGGACCACAAATCTACGTTCCCCATGTAAAAATGTAAAAATAAAATGTTCCTCTCACTGGGTATGGTCATTTTTGATTGGGCAGCCAAAACACATTCCAATTAGCATTTTCTGGCAGTGAGGTATGATGAATAGGGAATGAGGGGGGCCTGATGAAGGGAATGATGAAGCTGCCCTCTCCCAATCAGCTCTTTGTTTTTAAACCTTACTGTGAACACACAATCACTCATTGGGGTAAAGTTACCATGGCCAGCCTATCAGAAATCTACCCAAACATCAATAGAGACCATTACATGAAGAATCCTAAAAAGAGGAGGGAATATTTCATTGTTGTGACATTTCTCCACAGCAATGCAGAAGTGCACTTTAAAAAAAATATATATAATTTTGAGGCTCAGGAGGGGAAGGAAGTTTGAGTCCTTGGTACAACCAATGTGCAGGGATTGGTGGCTTGTGGTGATGGACAAGCCAAGGAGCAGGGGGAGATATTCATGTTGTTTTCCCTTACCACCTCATAGGGAAGTGAAAGTTCATGATGAGGCAGCAGGAAAACATGGGATGGGTCTCTTGTCAGGAATCTTGCAGATACACAACTTCCAACAGTGCATTTTCAAGCAGGAAATGATGTGAGTTTTATGCCTCCATGTGGAATCGGTCTAAGCAGAGCAAACTTCCAAATGGAAACCCAACAGAGCAGAACTCCATATGTATGTCATCTAATATGGTCCCTCTTCTTTGCGATGAGGAATCCATGCAAGTTCACTGTGGAAGGATCAGGATTCCAGCTGAAGTCTCTCAGCTCTTTTGCTCTCTCCTCCTTTCAGCATCAGTGATGCTTCTTATTTTGGCAAAGTAGTGTAAGTTGGTTTGATATGAAGAGTCCCCACTGTACCCATAAATGTTATGATAGCAAAAAAAAGTTTGAAGAACAGAGGCAAAGCTTAGTTTCAAACAATTCAAACATATATTTCTTCATTAGGCAGAAACAAGGGGGAGGAGGAGCCCTGAATCTGAAAGTCAGCCTGATAAGAAGATTAATTTCAATTATGATTTAGTTGGAAGTGACAACTGCATTGATAAATTGTTTTCTTCTTTTTCTTTCACATTTTCTTCCAGTTTAGAATTTTCCTAGGACTTAAGGAAGGCATCATTATGTTATTTAAAAAGTTATAGTCACCACAACTGGAAGATATTTAAAAGGTAAAGGTATCCCCTGTGCAAGCACCAGGTCATGTCTGACCCTTGGGGTGATGCTCTCTAGCGTTTTCATGGCAGACTCAATACGGGGTGGTTTGCCAGTGCCTTCCCCAGTCATTACCGTTTACCCCCCAGCAAGCTGGGTACTCATTTTACTGACCTCGGAAGGATAGAAGGCTGAGTCAACCTTGAGCCAGCTGCTGGGATTGAACTCCCAGCCTCATGGGCAGAGCTTTCAGACTGCATGTCTGCTGCCTTACCACTCTGCGCCACAAGAGGCTCTTTGGAAGATATTAGATGTCTTCAAAAACCAAGGTTATCTGGACCCAGTAAACATCATGTTAGAGTAAAATTAAAACTTGCTTTTTCTGCTATCAAATATGTTAATTTATTTATTCAATTTCCATACTACCCCTCCTTACAGGTGGGCTCAGGGTGGTTAACAATAATAACAACACACCCTTCACCCTCTTAAATACACTCTGCCAGGCTAACCAGACTGGGGATGTTCTAAATAGGGGGGAGGAACCACAAAGAAGGAGGGAGGTCTGTATAGTTTCCACACAGCCATGGCCTTAACCATGTTTCAAGTATTTTACATGCAGAAGGGCATGGTGAGAACGGCATTCCTTGCCAATGCCTGCCTTTGAAGTGCTTGTGGTAGAGGGCTTGTTGCATCCAATAAATATTATGTTTCTAGTGCCCACAGCTTAAATGGGCAATAATACGAAACTAGAAACTGACAGATAGCCTGGAGGAGCAGACGTTCCACTTTTAATGTTTTGTTGTTCGATTTGGTATCATCAGAAGGGCTTGGTTAGGGGAATTAATGCATGGAGGAGAGGGCACTCGGGACACGAGCAATTAAGAATGAGAGAGATTCATTATTAGATATTAGAAAAGTGATAATGAGGTGCAAGAGATAAGGCCCAAAAAAAAAAAAAGTAAGAAAGCAAACTGAAAATGGGGATGGACAAATGACACAGAAGGCATGTGGGGAAAGACTTGCTACATTAAAGGCAAGGAGATATTCACATTAGAAAGCTTTCCTGCAGAGCACTGTGGAATATTGATCATTCTGTAGGTAATATATGGTATGTCAACTATCCAACCGGAGAAAAAAACATATATCCATTTATTCATCAGTGTTGTGCAGGATTTCCACTTTAGTTGCCTATGTAGACTGTCCTAGCCTCAACAGCTTCAGCCAGAAAGTAAACCTTGAAAGCAGCAAACAAATGGCATTTAAAAACACACACACATACACACACAACAGAGCAGCATTTTTTCATCTTGGCAATTTAATCAGTCTCTCCCTTGGCCTTATTTTTCTTCCCCCACCCCCTCACGTTTTTGGATGCTTGACTTGGGTTGTCTAGCAACCACAAACGAGTTTTATCATCTCTGTCCCAGAAAAGGATGCTTACGGGTTGAAACATGAGGATCAGAATGAAGTGGGGATCCTTGGGTGAAAAGGCGGAATTGAAATGTTTTAAATTAATGTTTCAAAAGCATCGCTCCAGAAGAATAAGATAGAAATGACAGTGTTTACCCTGGTTTCTCTTTGGATTTAGTGTTTACTAAGCAAGACCGATGAGAAGGAGGGAAATGGGAAAAGAGGAGGCAAAAGAACATTGGCCTGTTCAGGTAGAATCAACAATTGCATTTCAGGCCCTTAAAATTCTATGAATCTGTTATCAGCACTGGCTTGGTGTAAGGTTAAAGCACATGTAAGCATGAAATTGGCTTTTATACTGTTATGTTTGTAAATATCAGCAATGAAGTAGAGTTCAGAGAACACCAGGCCATTTTTTTAAAAAATGGCTGGATGTGTTATAATAAAGAATAAAATACCACTTTAAAAAAGGACAGCTATAATTGGATTGAATTTCCCCATTAAATTCAGTCAGGAAAATACTGTGTGTGAACTCTTCAGTTCTCAAAACTCTTGCACCGTACCTATTGGTCACCACCAGCTTTATAATGTTTATTAAACACTGAGATGAGACAAAGGTATCTATCTGAAAGAAGAAATATACTATAGATAATATTTTATTTTTATTTGTATATTTATATACCACCCTTCCCAAAGTGGCTCACATGAAAAAAAAAACGATACAGATAACTTAGTTTGATAATAGTGTGGATTGGTTTTAATGATTTTAACTATGGGTTATACTGCAATTTTTATCTTGTAAACCTCCGTGAGCCTAAGGAAACGGCGGTGTAAAAGTTTAATAAGTAAATAAAGTGATAATGGCAAACAACATAGTCGAACAATAGGCTAGTATGGAGAACATTAAATTAACGCATACTGATAGCCCGGTGAGCTGGGTGGAACTGCACTGGGTGCCGTAGGATGGAGGCTCAGCGGGAGGGAGGAAGTGGTGGTTCAGGTCAACCTCAATCAAATGCCTGGTGGAGGAGATCCCTTTTGCAGGCCCTGCGTAACTATTTCGCTGTCTTCTGGGAGCTCATTCCACCAGGTGGGAGCCAGGATGGAGAAGGCTCTACCCCGGGTTGAGGTCAAACAAGCTTCCCTGGGGCTAGGGATCACCAGAAAGACAGACGTGCTAGAGCATAAGGTTCTTTTTTTTTGGGGGGGGGGGTGTAAGCAGAGAGGCGATCCCTCAGATACAGCGGGCCCAGACTGCATATGGCCTTAAGGGTGATAACCAGAACCTATAAGTCTGATCTGTAATGAAACATTCTTTAGGCTTCAAGAAACCTGAGAAATGGCGCAATTGTGCAGAATATGGTTGGCATTCATAGCTGTATGAACACCCACCTGGGACTCATCTCATTCCCACCCCCTCCTGGACTTTGTTCTTGTTGTTAGGTGCGAAGTCATGTCCAACCCATCGCGACCCCATGGACAATGATCCTCCAGGCCTTCCTGTCCTCTACCATTCCCCGGAGTCCATTTAAGTTTGCACCTACAGCTCCAGTGACTCCATCCAGCCACCTCATTCTCTGTCATCCCCTTCTTCTTTTGCCCTCGATCGCTCCCAGCATTAGGCTCTTCTCCAGGGAGTCCTTCCTTCTCATGAGGTGCCCAAAGTATTTGAGTTTCATCTTCAGGATATGGCCTTCTAAGGAGCAGTCACTCCTTTTGCACTCTCCTCCTTCACCCGCATCAACAGGCTCTTTAGTTCCTCTTCACTTTCTGCCATTAGAGTGGTATGATCTGCATATCTGAGGTTGTTGATATTTCTCCCTGCAATCTTGATCCCAATTTGTGACTCTTCTAATCCCGCCTTTCTCATGATGTGCTCCGCATAAAAGTTAAATAAGCAAGGCGACAGTATACAGCTTTGCCGAACTCGGTTCTCACTGTTGCTTCTTGACCTGCATACAGGTTTCTCAAGAGACAAATAAGATGCTCTGGTATTCCCATCTCTTTAAGAACTTGCCACAATTTGTTGTGCTCCACACAATCAAAGGCTTTAGCATAGTCAATGAAGCAGAAGTAGACGTTCTTCTGGAACTCCCTAGCTTTCTCCATGATCCAGCGTATGTTGGCAATTTGATTTCTAGTTCCTCTGCCTCTTTGAAATCCTGCCTGTACTTCTGGAAGTTCTTGGTCCACATATTGCTGGAGCCTAGCTTGTAGGATTTTGAGCATAACTTTGCTAGCACGAGAAATGAGTGCAATGGTGCTGTAGTTTGAACATTCTTTGGCATTGCCCTTCTTTGGGATTGGAATGTAAATTGATCTTTTCCAATCCTGTGGCCATTGTTGAGTTTTCCAAATTTGCTGGCATGTTGAGTGTAGCATTTTTACTGCATCGTCTTTTAAGATTTTTCATTGGCTAATTCAGGAGGGTGTATGTGGGTTGACATGACCATATATGGTCATATCACCTGAAATGTTTAATAAATTTTAAAAATATATTAAAATTAGTTAATTAACGGTTTCATGAAAACCTGGAGCCTGTCCTAGCCAATCACATATGAACCGCCTCAGTGGTCAAGGGCAGAAAGCAAAGATAAGTCACTTGAAGCAATAACAAATTGTTAAGTTACTCTCGACAATTAAAAAAAGAAAAGAACTAAGTGCCTGGTTTATTTTCCTTTTGAATATTGGGCAAGCAGCACAAAATACATTCATTTATTAAAATATTTTCAACCCAACTTTGCTCAAGGCAGCTTACAAATCATAATTAAAAGCATCACAATTTGAAACCAATAAAATGAAAACCCCATTGGCTTTCCCTCTCATGAAAAGAAGTGCTTCTAACAGTGCATAGAGAATAAAATCCTGTGGATGAATACTGCAGTGCTCTCTCCTGCCATTCCTTGCCCAGATTTTATGTCAAGGCTTGTAGAATGAAGACTTTCACAGACAGAGTAGTTCAGCAGTGGAATCAGCTACCTAAGAAGATCATGAGCTCCTCCTCACTGGCAGTCTTTAAGCAGCAACTGGACAAATAATAATCAGGAAAGCTTTAGGCTGATCCTGCACTGAGCAGGGGGTTGGACTTGATGGCCTGTATGGCCCCTTTAAACTCTATGATTCTATTTCATTCTTTACATTGTGACTTTCCCATTGGCCCATTGGTATCAAAGTGTTCATCACCAATATTTATCTCATCTAATAACCCTGGAAAACTAAGGAGAGATTCATAGCAAAGAAAGTTTCCTTTAAGCCTTTTTGGTCAGTCCATGGTATTGCCTTCTCCCCTTCCTCATCTTCAGCACTACCTTAACCAAGGTGAGGAAGCCCTGTTCCCGACCAGTGTGGCACCCAAGGCCAAGGTGGCTGCATTCAGATACGTTGACAATTGTGGGTTAAACAGAGATTCTTGTCATGGAGCCTGAGCACAGCTTATTTGCTCTGTGTTCACCTGTTCTCTAATTCCTCCCACCACCTTCTCTCTCACACACAGCTTGATTGAAACAATTCTAGATTGATCAAACTATAATTTCATGTGATGTCTGAACATCAGCGCCAGAGTGATTTGAAGATTGTGTACTCCACAGAAAGAGGCATTCTCAGCTAAGAAACACTGGTTTGCCCAGACAGCTGCATTGAAATAGCATGGCAAATTGGAGCTTGATCAACTGGAAAATTTTTAATCTGCTTATGTACTTAAGAAGAGGAGAGAGGTGGGAAGAATGGGGTCAAGCATGCAAACATGGCAAGCAAGCTGTGATTGCGCTTGACATTAACAAACCATTGTTAGCTCAGTTTGTCCTGGCAACTCAATGCAGCCGATATCTGGAGCAAACAGTTGACATGACTCATATAGCAAGAAAACCAATAAGGCATGACTCATATATAAAGAAAACCAATGATTGGTACAAACTCTTTGGAAAGGGACATTTAAGTACAATCATGTTTGGAGGCAAGAGCTGTATAACGCTCCTTAATTTCATCCCTTTTTGATAATTAAGACAGGCAACCAACTGCTGGAACAAAGGTCCTTGGGGACTGCAGGGCACCTTTCCTTGTACCTGCCAAAAGTTTTAGAAAGTGGGTGGAGCCAGATGGGGCTTTTGTTCCACAAGACTTCTGATTGACTATTAGAGATCGGATTGACCATGGAAGAAAGGACAGATGGATGGATGGACAGATGGATTCATCAGCATAATTCTTCTGGATGTGGTTCAGTCTCTTTTATCTCCAACATCAGATCCTGGGTACCACTCAGAGTCAAATACAGAATTGCTGCCCCACAGGCCCAACTATTCTAGGGCATAATCATTCATCATATTTAGAAATGTCCACTGTGATTTGATTGGAGCAGACATTTGCCCAATGAATGTGAGGATGATTGGTCACAACATGTCTTAACAGTACAAGAGTTATTGGTATAGAAGTGGGATCTCTTTACCATATCCCCAAGGGTCTTCTTCATCAACTTCTGTGCTCGGCTTCAAAGGAATGAAGCCACCCCTGAGACCAAGGAGCTCATTGTCACAACTCCGCAGGGATTACCCCAAGCCAGAGGGCAGAGTCGAACAAGTGTCATTTAATACAAAACACTGGAAATCTCACCACTCGCCTATCCCCAGTGCTTTGTCACTGGGGTTGTGAAGCTTTATTGCTGGGAAGCAGTCCTGATTTTAGAACAATTGACTTGTCTTTATTGCTCTGCCTTCCCCCAGAAGGCAATATTGTGACATATTGTTTTATACTTTTAAACACTGTCTCAGTCTTATTTCAGTGCGTACAGTGGAATGAACTAAGTTGTTCTATACATTTTCATGTTCTTGGCGTTTAGCCAAAACCGGTCTCTCCAATGCCTATACTAGATCACATCTTGGCTTAGGACATTTCAGAAAAAGCCAAATGGTGCATGTTGTTGAAAAGTTCAACACCATTATCTATCCCATGGCATTACACTATAGTTGCGAGCTTCTGGGTAAATTTCAGAAGGAGGGTTTCATTAGGGATGAGTGAATTCCCTTTGCTCCATCTACTGTTCCCCAATCTGATATTTTTATTTCACATTAAAGAATCATTTTATAGCGATAGTTAAAAGCATCAGATTAGATAATCTGCCAGTATAAAACTAGGAAACTGTAATGAAAACCAGGGTGAGTTTGTCTAATGATTCCTGAATTGCAGAAATGTGAAACCAGAGGCCTCCAAATATTAAGAAACACTTGGATTCACTTTTATGATGACTCATGAAACTCAGGGTCAGAGTCTTCTTCCACGCTTGTTCTCTTTCAAAACTCTGCCATCTTCCCCACTAATTCAAATACTTTAATGCTTCATGAGCTGACGTATCAATTCTACATGCAGGTTCTACTTAAAGAAACAATTCAGATGTTCCATTCATGATCCTCCTTCCCAAGTATTCATCATAGACCCTCATCCATAGACACCATTCTTACTTTTAAGACCTTAGATAAAAAAAGTTGCCCCTCTCCCACAACATTGAACAAGTTGGTTAGATCTTGAAAAGAGAACAGATAGATAGGAAAGAGTGTTGTAATTTCAGCAAAAAATGTTTCAAAGCAGTTATATCTGAAGAAAGATCTCAGACAGCTTGAGGCTCCTGGAAAACAATCATATTTCACATACTTATGTCCCAGTGGCAGAGCTCTTCAATGTCCCAAAGAACCAGGTCAATTGGAAATAGCAACCCACTTCTAAGCCCTGCTTCATTGCGCTGAATCAGGACTTTCTAATTATGGAGGGAAACCACGGAGAGTCAAGTCCCAGTCAATAACCCTTTTGGAAAAAGTCTGGATATGGCTCATTATTTACTTTTAGGAGTTTGTCTATAAAACCTGAACGCCAACTCGACATCTTTAGTATAGATATTTATGTTAGAAGTAAACAATGAATGCAGACAATCTGCCGTCCTCTCAGACAGGGATCATAAAATATTATTTAGTATTGCTTTGATATTTAAGAGAAACACTGAGCGCACAATTTATCCCCTTAAGATTTTGGGGGGCATTCAGCAGTTCCTTAGTTATAGATAAAGGCATTTACAGCTGTTTTGCTGAAGAACAAAAAATGACCTTCCTTATCCAACAAGGCTAATCGAAGGGAAGATGTCCCATAGG
The DNA here is from genome assembly GCF_049243985.1 of Paroedura picta. NCBI lineage: Eukaryota > Metazoa > Chordata > Lepidosauria > Squamata > Gekkonidae > Paroedura > Paroedura picta. The sequence continues at coordinate 33,739,044 of NC_135379.1, forward strand.
ATGCACGCGCTACTAACACCTTCCACTTAGTGCTCTACCAAGAATGAACTTGACTATCAGCTACCGACTCAGCTTCTTTTCCCCCCAATTCTTTTACAAATTCAAGTGTGAGCCATACTAGTGACAATGTGTACAATACAGCCAAACAAAGCAGCCTATTGTGTCTTCTTTAGTGTGTGTGCGTGTGCCTGCGCGTGCGAGTTGGGGTTTTTTTTGCTTTACGGAGCACTTAGTTTAATTTAAAGCAATGATTGGATCCATTGCTGTGCTGCCAGTAAATAATTGTGAGGAGAGATGGTAAATTGGCACGTGACCAGCTGACAGTGGCAAACGTTCAGTTTCAACTAGACAAATTTTCCTCTGGAATGGTTTGGAAAGCTCTTGGGGTCATTGGTTTGCAGAGATTAGCAGCAGCCGCAAGTTGGCCTGAGATTACAAAAACCCGGTCGGGATTTCAAAAACAAACTGTGACTCACGGGCTATAGTTCACTCGCTGGGACGCAAGTTGCGCAGGTGCCTCATGACTCACCCGTTCGGCTCTGTCAGTCGCTTCCGTGCCTCAGCCAGATCCAACCAGCCGGGAGTCTGAAGATGACTCAGAAGCTGGTGATGAATCCCTCAAAAGTTTGACAGCTGCAGACCCTCCCCAGGATTTACAGCCAGTATCGTCCAAAAGCATGGACACTCTCTACAATTTACTGAGCTGTTGCTAAGCACCAGCTCTCCCCTAGAATTGCAACCTAACTCTGGGGAGGAAGAGGACATTGCCCTACCTATTTGGTTAGAGTGTCAGAGGGAGAAGAGAGCAAAACAGAAGCAGAGGAAAACCCAGCCATAAGTGATCACAGCTGGAGAAGCTGTCAGCTCCTTCAAGAACAAGCAACACCTGGTTGGGGGGGGGGGGACTGCTGCAGCTCCAGAAATACCAGGCAGTTGCTACCAGTCCCCAACTAGCAACAATATTTGTACCAGTTCCCTGCAATGACTATTAAGATTAGCCTTGCTTCTTGCCCCCCTGTGCTTTAACTTTCATTCTGGACTTGACTATGCCTCTTGGATTCGCCTTGTATCTTGACTCTGTGTGAAACAACCTTCGTTCTGGACCTGAGCATGCCACTAAGATTCTGCCTAGAATCTTGACTCCTTGTGCAGTGACCTCTGTTCTGAACCTGATGGCGTTTTGTCAACTCACCTGGGATCCTGACACCTTTTGGGCCTCAACTTTGGACCTGACGTGACCTCAGCCTTGCATTGCTTCTTAACCTTGGTGCCTGGATCTCTTGTGTAGGCTGGGACTATCTCTTGAAACCCGGATACCAGGGGCCTTCCAGTGACTCACTGGCATATCATGTGACATGACAGCAGGCCTGTTCTAGATGACAGAGGAAGCAGGAACATCACAAGTGTTAATCTGGCCCTTGACCATCTTATTCTTCTGCTGCTGATAAGAATAGAGGATATGAAAATATTAGTCTAACAGTACACCCTTTAAATCCATTGAAGGAAACTCCCTATGACAGGATTTGGAGGCATTTGGGGCTGCTACAGGAGGGGAAGGCAAAAAAAAGATCACATTGTGTGGACAGAAATCTTTGCACCCATACAAACATTAGTCTGTATCCATATAGTTAGGAAGGCAATATGGGTGATAGAAATGCTGGGGGAATCCATAGACAATTATCCCAAACCCCATTTTCTGTCTTATTCTGATGATTTACTTTCTGATAAAAGATTTATCAGCAGCTCAGTATGCAAACTTGGTCATACTCACTGGGTGTTGATTAATGAGGATACAGACTTGAATGTGCATCTAATGGCACAGTCCTAAGTAATGACACCTTTCGAAGCCCATGGATTTAGAAGAATGCCCAGGATTACACTGAGACTGAGAATGTGTGCCCCACTGAAAACAGCGGACAAGGTCAGAAAAAGAATGTGCATACCACTGAAAGTAAAGGGCAGCCTCCATATATGGCTATGCATTCTAATGCACATTCCTGTGCATGTTTTACTCATCCTCTCAGTTCTTGAGCACAAGGTTAATTTGTGCTATCCAAGACAACAGGTAGAAAAGCAGAAAACACCAACAGAAATAAAGAACAAGAGTTGGAGTTTTTGCACCCCACTTTTTACTACCCAAAGGAGTCTCCAAGCAGCTTACAATTGCCTGTTCTTCCTCTCCCCACCACAGGCACCTTGTGAGACAAGTCAGGCTGACTGAATTCTAAGAGCACTGTGGTTGACCCAAGGTTATCCAGCTGGCTGCATGTGGAGGAGGAGTGGAGAATCATATCCAGTTCTCCAGATTAGAGGCTGCCATTCTTAACCATTACACCAAGCTGGCTCTCAAAGGGGGAAGGTTTCACATATCCAGCACTGTTATTCTTGGTAAGTTTTTTTCTAAAACGGAAAGGTCTTTTGAATAATTTACTAGGAGTATATTTAGGGCTGAATCTATAACTCTGCTCTATCAGACAGCAGAACAGGATACAGAGATCAACATCCCCACTGCTCAGGTTTTCTGAGGTTTAGCAAAATAGACGTATAACCTGGATCCAGTGATGACTTGCCACGGCTACCTAAAATACTGCTGTGAATGGAGAAACTTCTGCAACATCCCCCAACAAGGAGAAGCAGCCCATGGAGCATTGTTCTCCAGTTAGAACCTACTGCAGCTCTTCAAATCATGTCCAAACAAAGTATTGAAGATCTGTAATCACATTTTTCATCTTTTAAAACATTGATACATATTATCTACAGAGTGGCAGAACAATCTGGACAGGGGCACCTTGTTCTCAATATAAATCAATCCCCTGGAAGTCCACATGTGCTGGTATGGACAATGTGGGCAAAGGGTTACACACTGACCCCAGCAGAAGGTCAACTGAGAAAAAGATTCAGGGTAAAAGTTGAACATGCACTTCCCAATCCAAATGTTCCCCTAAGAAATTTATAAAGAGATGGGAGAGCAAATCCTGGATCTTGGCTGCTTTGAACCTGAGTTATAACAGTGCTGGCCCATGTTGCAACATAAAAATAGTGATGCTGTTTCCTCCATCCAGGTGACTGCATGGGTGGGAGGCTGCCCCTCTCCTAAGCTGTTGAATTACGGGCCTTTCAGAGTAAATACCAGAGTCTCATAGCTGCTTTGAGCTCCTGTCACAGATGAACAAATGCCAGATTCCTCTAGCTTCAGCCTCACAAATCTCTGTTGACCTACCATGCACATTTTTTAGAAAGCGTAACATGATGGAAAGTACCCCTGATAAAAGCACAGCTTCCAAGTGGATTGACATCTCATATTTCTTCCTCCTCCCCCCCTCCCCCCATAGAGAAATATTAGATTTTAGAAGATTTTTCTGTTACTGGAAAGTAAAAAAGTTGCATTCTGCTGCCTCCAGGACTTGCAGTACAATCCTAAACAGTGTTACACCTGCCCTAATTCCATTGCAGCCAATGGGTTTATAAGGATGTTGCTCTGCTTAGGACTATACTATATGTATCCAGTTGTGCAGTGGTCTGTTTTGGGTCCACTTAAGAGCTACAGCCCTGATGAGCACATTAATATTACTATGGGACGGGACTGTTTCACTTTTTGCTGATGAATTAGTGGCCACTAAAATGAGCAGCTGTAATTGTTAAAACCAAGAACACTGTAGGGAGCTACTGGGCATGATTCATACTCAGTCCTGCCAATTCACTCCTATCCTAAACTGAACTGTTCCTATCACTCTCTTGCAATGTGCTTTTTTAATTTGAGATGGCCAACAGTAATGAATAGTTCCACCTGCTAAACTGCATAATGTAGTTTGTGGCCAACATCCATTCTCTAAATGAAAGCTATATGCTTAACAAGTACTGACACAGCTGTAAGTCCAGATAGTTAATATTAAAAATGATAGATTAGCCTAATAAAGCAAATTATTGCTATACAGCTGGGAAACAAGCATGCATAAGGTTGCTGCCTTTTACTCATGACTGGTTATCATTCCACACTTCCACGATAAGAATTTCGAATGTGGATTAGAAACTTCATTGCCCATAAATCTGCACAAATGGGTTTTAAATCCTTTCATTTTCTATTCTTCAGTCATACAAATATTCCAGTTTACCAAGGAACAAGTGACCATAACTTTGTGTTTAAAGATTTTTTTAAAGTTTAAAGATACATTCATCTTATTTGCTTTGGGTAATTTCTGAAGGATTCCACTGATGTCATCTAGTATGTATGTATGTACCTATGTACCCTCAAGTCACAAGTGACTTACAGTAACTTGGTGTAGAGGTTAGGACTTCTAATCTGGCGAGCCGGGATTGATTCCACACTTTCTACATGCAGCCAGTTGGGTGACCTTGGGCTCACCACAACACTGAGAAAGCTGTTGTGACAAGCAGTAATATCAGGGCTCTCTCAGCCTCACAGGCTGTCTGTTGTGGGAAGAGGAAAGGGAAGGCAATTGTAAGCTGCTTTGAGAAAAGTGGTATATAAGAACCAACTCTTCTTCTAACTTCAGCAAGAGGCTTTCAAGGCAAGTGAAAAACAGAAGTGGCTTGCCATTGTCTTCTTCTGATAATCTTCCCTTGGTGGACTCCCATCCAAGGTCCTACCCTGCTTAACTTCTGAGATGAAACTATGCCATGCCACCTTTCCCCCTTTCATCTAATAAAAGGGTAATAATGATTCAAAGCTGAGTTTTCTCTCTAATACTGGTCAGCCTCACTACTAAGTAACTATTTAAGTTTAAGTCTCCTAAAACAACATGCATTTCTACCATTATGGTAGCTTAGGTCAAGAGCAAGTGACTTGTCCAAGACCAGCCAGCAGATTTCCATGGCAGAGTGGGGATTCAGATTGGGTCTTCCAGATCCTAAACTGACAGGAATTAAGAGAGCTTGCTCAAGTTCCAGTCCTTACTTTTGCAAATTTCCTAATCAAAATAAAATAAAAGAGAAGTGGGTGTAGTGAGAGCTTGTAGTTAGACTGCACTCTTGTTCTTGGTTTTTCTACTTCTTCTTTCCAGTCGGATCAATTCTGATGAAGCCTGCATTGGCTCTTCCCAAACTTCACAGCCTCTCTGAGAAGACTGCCAGCTACAACTGACTAGCATTGCCAGACAAATTAACACCTTTTTGTCAACTGAGATTGTATTGTATTCTTTAGCAGGAAACCGCCCTCAAATCATGAAGTCATGAACTTCCTCTCTCCACTGTACTGGTCAGTCACCTCCTGATGTCACAACAAATCATATGGCTTTCCTGGAGCTGTTGGCTGAGTCAATTTTCAAATAAATGTACACTTTGAGGACCTGCTAGATATTCCATCTTCACCAAGTGATATAGATGCAGTAAAACAGAGCATTTGAAAACAGTAGAAAAATTCAAAATGATTGAGAAACCTTCCCAGGATCATCCTCATTTCCCACGAAAAACATGATCAGAGAAATTCCCTTGACAGGATGGGACAGAAAAATAAATTGAATGCAGGGGCTGCTCATCAAGAAAGAAGAAGGAAAAGGGGGAATCCTGCCTGTGAGGGAGGGATGAAAGCAAGATTACCATAGCAACCTAGAATTTTCTCACAACTTGAATCCAGTGAACATTTGCGATAATTCTGTTTCGTGTCAGCATCCTACCAATATTTGAAAACTGACAACATTTATTTCTTCTGTTACCCACTTTGAGCTATATTTTTTGAAGGCAGAGAGACAATATTTTCATCTTTGTCTGCTGGACAACATCCATTCAGCTTTCGTTCTGATTCTCATGCCCATCTTAAAATACGCTATCCATTATCGAACATATTGTTTGGGGGCCTGCATGGCTATTCCACTAATAGTGGCTCTTTTCTTCAGTGCGGTGGAAGAGCCTGTTGTTTCAGTGGCCTCTCCGTATATTGGAGGAAAGATCTATCAATAATGGATCTGTGGGACCCAACCCATTATCTCCTAAGTGTTAAGTACGATGCTTCTACCGGTCCTGTTCGCAATCTTGTGTTACATTAAGGCGGGTTTGGAAAAAATATTAATGGCCTAGTATTCGCAAGGTCTTACATTTTTTGTTAGAATGGCTATCCATCTGAAACAATCTGCTCTTGTTTCCTCCATGGTAAGACATTAATCATTTTCAGGGGTTGACTGACCATACATGTGTGTGGTAGGATTATGGTAGCCATTTCAATGAATGATCAACATGCATTCAATGGATTGTATTATATTACAAAGCCTACACAAGGGTAAATGCACATACATAACACATTAATACTTTACTGAGTTTTCAAGATATTGCTATATGTTTATTCAAAACCACTTTGAATGGTTAGCATATCCTCTTAAAACATATGCCGTTCCGATAACTAAGCTGATAATTAATCATTACATTAACTGAGAACTCCAGGATTTTAAGCATCTTCCCTCATAATGTGTATCAATTCCGAACCTATATTACTGTACACGTCCCCTCCCTTAGAACCAAATTCCACTAGAAGCTGGAAGATGACAATTTCTCAAGATAACAAATTGATAACTTTACTTCTGAAACAATCATTACTTGTATTTTCCATATAAAATTTTAAACCAAGTCAATTCTCATTATTTACTTTCTATGTAACCTTTCCCAATTGTGCCATATTAAATGTTTTTCGGCATTTACTCTGCATTTCTAATCAACTCTTGGTAATAAGAAACAGCCCTCTGGCCATGTTTAACAACTATTTCTGAATGCATAACTCTAGACTTATAGTTGATCTTGCTAATATGCAATTAGCTGAAGTTCAATGCTTGACTTCTTTAAAAGGCAGAATATGAATCCCATTATATTTGCTCTCCCTCCCCTTTAAATACAGCATGCTGGTCTAACACCAGAAATATCTGTGAATGACATTTGACCAAGTGGCTATAAAAGGCTTTCTTCTGCTGTTGCTATCACAGCACAGTTTTTTATAAAGGTTCAGTGTCTTTTTAAATATATAAGCAAAGTGACTTAACCGGGTGGGTCGGCGAAGGTGAGCAGGCAGCGGTAGGGAATGGCAAATGGCAACAGGGAGAAGCAGCAGGACATAAGCAGCAAGCGGCCAAGGTGACAGGCAGTGGAGAGGTTGCATGGTCGCCCCATCTGCCTTAAAACCCACCACTCCGTGCTGGCCATGCCCCCACAATACACGGTTCACATGCACTGCAGCACACAAACTGTGTGCTCAGAGCTGGGGTCCTGCCATGCTCTTGTTGCTGCCACGCAATGGCTGCCATGTGCTGAGGGCTGTGGCAGCACCTGCCTTCTAAATACTGAAAGTAAGGGAGCCAAGAGCATCTCACTGGAGAAGCTGGTCTATAATTGTGGGGCTACCATGGAAAATGCCGTGGTAGGGAGGTTCCATATCAGTGGTGGAGAAGTTCCATATCAGTGAAAAGTAATTTGGCTCCAAACCAATAAGAGCAAGAGACAATGCAATCTGAAGCAGAAGCATTTGCTGGCAGGGGCTCATGGGAATTGCAGTCCATGAACATCTGGAGGACCACAGGTTGACTACCCCTGCCCTAGAGCATAGATGTTGAGTCAGCTGCTCCTTTCATTCATGGTAATTTTGGTTGGTGCTATTAAGGCAACCATGATCCAGAACTTAATCTTCGATGAGGCAGTTGATCATGAACCACAATCATGATGTGGCTGGACAGAGCTGCAAGGCCATTGTTGGGGTGTCACTCCAACTGCTTGAGTGTAGGGAGATGAGTTTTCACAAAGAACATGAGCTTACCTTGTTTGCAATGCCCATCTTCTCTGGAGCCCAGCACCTCATCTGATTGCACTGATATTTTGCTCACCATTTAAAATGAGCAGCATTTGGAGTTGTTTTGTGTTTGTGCCTTGCCAGGAGTCAACATGCTGGCAGACCTTCTGTCAGTGCACACTGTTGGATTTGCCTTTGCCCTTCAGTCACAATGGGCAGATCAGGCATAATTAGAAATCAGCTGCATTAGGAATGTATGTACTGTTTTGTCTCTACAGTCAATGGTTTTAATCAGTTGGTGGTTTAATCGTGTTTAGGCCGAGAATTCACAGGATATAACTACAGCTCCCAGATTGCTGTGCAAAAATATTGTGTGGTCAAATTTAGAACGCTGAATTGATACAAAACCCATTGGCTAAAATCCTTTTATGCCATCTGCACGAGTCTTGTAGGACAGGGATCCTCAACCTGTGGTCCTCCAGATGTTCATGGACTACAATTCCCATGAGCCCCTGCCAGCATTTGCCTCTCCGTATATTGGACCACAGGTTGAGGATCCCTGTTGTAGGAGACAGCACAGGTTTCCACAGAGTCTAGGACAATGCTGTACCCTTGTTCTCTGTTTGCATATGAGTTATTTGGTCAAGACGTATTTCATCCTGGTAGCCATTTCCAATCCTTTGATTAATATGGCTCTAGCCTTTTAAATCTTGATGAACACCAAGAGAATACATCTAGAAAAATGTAGAGAGAACTGGATTTGTTGCCTCTGTCATTTTAATTCCTTTTCTTTCTTTCCTCTTTTTCTCAGACACAGAGAGAGGGAGAGAATAAGTAATACATTGACTTTGGCTTCTGAGGGAGGTGGGAGGAGAAAGGATATATGGAAAAGTAATGGTGTGGACAGCCTCACTCCATTACTTTCAATGTGGTTTTCCTGTTGTATCCATTATATCACCCTCACTTTAAAAAAGGGGGGGAAACCCAACCCTACAGTGAGCTGTTTTTCTCAGCCTTCTCTGGAGATGAGGGAACATTATAAACTGCATTTCAATGCTCTGAACCAAATAGGAGGTGTTCAGCTTGTCAGCATTCATGCTGAGCTTGAAACATGATCACATCCACGAATCTAAATTACGCTGTAGTTTCAAAACACTTTCTCCCCCCCCCCTGTGCTCTAGCACATGTGGAGTGTGTAATGACTTGTACAGACATGGTATGTAAGTTTCCTCTCTACATTATTTCTAAAAAGCCTTAATGGGGTCTATAGTCACTGTCTCTGCAAGTGTCACATGCGTTTTATTTTCCTTCTAAAATCTTGAGAGACTGGTCAAAAACACAAATAAGAAAAATATGGTCCTTGCAAGATTCTGAGAATGCTACTCAGGTCAGAACTAGATTACTATCTACCATGCTGGGTTGCCTGATTTTAGCCACATTAGGATTCTAAGATTGCTCCTACCATCCCAGCCAAAAAAAAAAAAGACTGTGATTTCTTATAGGACTTTTTTCTCCCAAGACTAGTCAAAGTATTTTGAGTTTCAGGGGTTTTTTTCCAGGTACCCATAGCTGATACAATTAATACAAAATAGCAAACCCCTTTGTTGCTCTGCCTCTGCTCCATATCTCTTTTTCTTTTGTGTAGTCTAATCACCAATTTTAATCAGAAGAGGGAACAGTGGGAGAAGGGAGCTTGGATGTCATTGCTAGGACTGGTCTTGGATCAACTTTGTATAAGTGATGTAATGTGCTCCTGGGCTCAGGAATAATTTGCATGCTTTCCCCTGGGAACAGGGGAGGCCCACCTTTTCACCATTGTGACATTTTCATGCATGTTTCAGGGTGGGACTTTGGGGGTTATATTGGTCAGTGCATTGCCTATGAATTTAATTTCAGTAAAAATGATTAAGCTCTTCGTATCACTACCCCACTAAACTTTTTTTGTTGCTATGCCAAGTACATTCATTGAGAATGTCAATGGGGATCTGACAGCCCCTTCTTAGTAATTGCCTTGTCTTTCCCATTAAAGTTCTGTGCCACCTTATTTAACTCTGTATTTCTGCCCTTATTTCCCATCCAATGTTCAATTTTTGTACTGATTATTATATTACATAATGTATTCTTCATTGTTACCAACAAGACTAATTAATGTCATCCTTGAGGGGAAAATATTGGCTAGTCAATGAAGACGTCACCCAGAAGCATTACTTAAAGCCAGTCATGTCCTACTCTGCCCACAGTTTCTGAGGGAACTTCAGCTGAATTCTGTGCTTGGGGCTGTGTACATAAACTCTTCTCCAAGTCATGTTTCCTGACTGCACATCTATATCTCAACCTCAGGAATTCTGCATCTAATGATACTCGGCATTCACTGGGTCTGATAACCAGTTGTAGCTAGGGAGACAGTTTACCAACAGGCTCCTCAGCTGCTCATGCCTGCCTCTTAGGCATGGACAGGCCTTGCACAGATGCAGCAAAATATGTGTGTCTGTGGTGGGAAGAGATTCAGAAGTCAGCTTTTATCTGATTAGAAAGGTTAAAGGAAAAAAAATAGTGACCATCATAGAACTGCAAACTTGTTTGCGTTGTGCAGAGGCAAATGACATGTTCAGTTCGCAACCATGGATATAGGATCCCTAGCCTCTGGGCACATATTCTCCTTGTAGATACATCCTCTGAGACAGATTTCATAGGAGCACCTGTAAGGGTCTGAAGTGAATCAAGAGAGGTGTACTGTTAGCCAGTCACTTCCTTAACATCAATCATTTAATTGTTATTGACAGTTTATTAGATATTCATAAGGGAGAATACTATTTCAGACTTGTTCCATTCATTCATTTAACTGAAGTTAAATTTCCCTTTTTCTTGTCATGAAAACATTAAGGACCTGATAACTATCCAAAATTGGAAGGGTTCTTAATACTGATCTAAAGGACTAAAAAAGCCATTAAGAGGCAAACAGAAATAGATGGAAATTGTTCCATATTTTTTAGATAAAGAATTGTATATTTCTTCCAAATGCATTTTTATTTTAAGCCATTCTTTTGAATTCAGATAGGTGGATCATAGCTAGAGGATAATCTCTAATCAGTTAAGTTCTTGGGTCATTTTCTTCTTGAGGAGCAAAAAAACCAGAATAAATGAGTCACCTCATTTAAACATCAGAAAGAAGGATTAGACACACCAAAACTTTGAAATATATTAAGGTACTTCCCACTAAAGAAATCTTCACATCTGCAAAAATACAAGTAGAAGCAATGGATAGAACTGGAGAATTCAGTATTTTCTACTATCCTATAGATAAGGCTGTCGCTTAAATATGATAGTACTGAGAAAGTTGGAGAAAGCAATTAGGTCCCGTATGTCTCCAGAAGTTTCAATAGTATTGTATATTAACACTTTAAAAGGCAAGCATCTCATGAACTTAAAATGAAAATAAACTTCAGAAGCAATAGATGTTGCAGTTATCGGATACCTGGCCATCATAGCTAAGAAATATATTTAAATCAAAATTACTAAAATAAGAACTGAGCAGTATATATCTACACAGATACATGAATTATAACTATAAGTACACAAACCAAAAAAGGAAAAGAAATGCAACACTTTTTTTACAGCTGGTTTCGTTCCTGAAGTTCAGGGCGCTGACTACTGCTATGCACAACTAATCCTGAATATTTCTGGGATTTGGGGGACACATTTCCCAGTTTACCAGAAACCATCCAGAATCACAAATATATTTGTAAAATACAATAGGGTATTTTTGAATATATATTTGGAACAGATATATCCAAATGCACAACCCTAGCCCTGTGAAAACTGCAATAATAATTGCATGTAATCCCAAGCCCATGTATTATCTTTCACAGAGCAATTTTAATAGAACCCTTTGAACCTTTTAATGATCTGACAAGAAAATTAATTGGCATAAGACACTAAATAAGGGGAAGGGGTTCAACATTCTTATTATCAAATTAAAATATATCTAATTTCCTTAAGAGTTTAGAGCACTATCAGGTCATTGTGAAAACTTACTTTTAGAAGAAATTTAACAGAAATGCATAAGATTGAATTCTCTCAAGTTTCAGATCAACTCCCCTTAGTTTGGCTATTGGTATGAAGAAGAGTAATATCAAATTCTGAGTACTAAAGTGCTTTTCTCAAACATGTCTTCATTTGTTTTTTCACCACAGCTGACACATTTATAATGTCCTGCATTATTTTTTTTTTCATCCTGTTGAAAACTCAGCTTTATTTTGGGGATGTGAGCTCTAGGAAGAGAGCTTTACAACTGAATGATCCAAGTACAAAAATGGTTTCAGTTTGATACTGTCTGTTTGGACCTTTACAGTCTGCATAAAGAAAGTCGAGGATAAAAAGAGTTATTAAAAGACTGTTGTGACTTTATACTGCATTCTGCTATCAAGCTGTACCTTTCAGGGGATGTGAATCATTCTTTGTGAATATCACTTTGTAAAATGTTTAAAGAACCACATGTCAGGGACATATGGTCAGTTGTGTAACAAGTGATGCTTCACACATGGGGCTGAAACAGGTCTTTCCCCCTAAAGGATCTTCATTTACAAAATTATATCTAAATGGAGCAGTGAGGGAAGCCTACCTAAGTGAAGTCAGTTTCAGGACACTACAAACTCCTGATTTACTAAAGGAGAACTTTCTGTTTCGATTGAGACACAAGAGAATTCATGACACATTGCAACATTTCAAAAGTACAGAGTACTTAAGCAGAATAATTGACCATACATGACATTGACATGGCACACTGGACACATAGGTAGGAATGGGACACATGCTGGACTCCAAGCAAGCTTATTCATAGGAGAAGTTCCTTGTTAGACCCACCTTACAATGCTGAAATTTTCTTTGATATTTGAGAAATGACCTTCCAACAAATTCCATCATATTACTATGGCAGAGATCCTGTTTCGTATTAGCCAAGTTACGTGAGAGGGCACAAATTGTCCTCTTCCCGGTTAGCCCATTGGGAATTGTACGGGTATCAATGAGAATGACAGAACTGGCAAAAAATTGTGAGGGCCACCAATTGAAATGTAAGGACCCTTTCTATACGAATAAGACCTTCCCTGCATTTTCTTGGAAGACCTTTTGGTGGAGCTCACCATTCCCTCCATAGAGAAAGACATATTCTGGTTTCCATTGTTGACTCTATGAATTGAGAAGCATACCATCATAAGTTGTTTTTCTTTTAAGAAAATTCTCCTGTGCTTGCTTCTCTCTTGAGAATCATCTCCTCCAAAATCATGACAGAACTTTTCCCAATCTACAATTCCCTGTTGTGATCCAAGTTCTCAGTTGAGTTTTCATTTTTAATAACTTTTAATAATTCCCCCTTTTTAACAACTCCCCCTCTGCATGTGGCAGATACTAGAAAAATACTGACTGTACACCCATACACACATGGAGGTACATGACATTAGGTATGTATTTTAAAACTTCCTCAGATATATATTTAAACACTATTTCTGGGCAAACAGCTGGTAATTCCAAAGGAATGAACCAGAAAAAAAAATTACAGCTGGTATTATAAGTGAAAACGGTAGATTTTCCCCTTCTGAGGGTATTTTATACCCTCCTCAGTCCTTGTCCTTCCAGTTTTGAACATTTCTCAGACCAGATATAAAGAAATTAACCCAAGATAGTTAAATCTCATTGATAAACTAGGCTACCCTTTCATTCCAATGATTCTATTTTTGTCATTTCTTAAAGCTTTTTCTCCTTCATTAACATTGTGTGACTGGTTGAATGATCTTCTTGCAGAGCTGGCTACATAACATGTGGAGCTAATGAATTCCAAGAGCTGTCAGTATTGCCTCCCAAAGTAAAGCTGGAAGACTAGCTTGGAGAGCATAAAAGTAAGGCAACACTAACAATTTCATTATGGTCTTCAGGTGAACAAAAGAGCAGCTGGAGAAAGAGAGGGGCATGGCTGGACACAGTCCAATTAATTGATTAAGTATTTTCTCCAGCAAACAAATGGAATATGAATTATGAGTCTATATTCTGTGCTTGGAACCAATATCAAGGGAAAGGCTTGGCCTCTCTATGCTGTTTGTTGGCTCACCAGAGCAACTGGATGGCCATTGTGTGAAACCAGTTAGTGGACTAAATTGACCACTTGTCTGATGCAGGAAGGCTATTCTAGTGTTCAAATGGCAGAGTTGCCAGGCCTTGACAGTACTGCAAAGAGAATGGGTAGACCTGGCAACATCATATTGTCCTGGCATTATTTCTAGTCCAGAAATGGAACAATGTCCCTGCATCACAATGTTATTGTAGGAATCCAACTATGGGTTGACCATAGAGATCCAGGAATTTCCACTTCCAGCTTATCATTTAGAAATGATTTTAAAGCAATATGCAGCACCATTTCCCCCTGCCTGTTCATTTGAACCTTATTATTAGCTGAGATGAGATAGGGGATGAGTATTAGTTGGCAACATCAAGTCATGCTGTGCAGTCTGTAACATATATTCATGTTCCTTGCCACTTACTGGCCAAGTTATAAGTTCTTTTTGTTTAAAGGCAATTCTGGCATGCTTCTAGGGATGGTAGAGGTTGAAGAGTAGGCTTCCAGGATGAATGACTAGGTGAGGCCTTGTGCTTAGTGGCACAAATAAAACAAAGCAATGCACTGGCTTTGCTGGTGTGGCCTTCCAGTGGTGCAAAGAGTCTGTTGCATGTAGTTCAACTAATGGATGTAGAACATGGGAGGACCTTTTAAGGAAGCTTGCCCTCCCTTTTCTTCAGTGTCCAGCTGAATGTGAGAATCTATCCTCTTTTCCTGATCATAGCAGAGTCATCTATTTTCATTCCTGGATCATTGGAATTTCTTCTTCTTCCATTATCTGAGTTGGTCATTAGGAAGGTAGGAATTTTCAGCTACTTTGCACTTACCCCAAGGAATATCAGGCAAGGAGCTATGTAAGGAGTCCTTGTATTTCAGTATTGCTGAACTAGGCTATTTTCATTCACAACAGTACAATTTCATTCTTTAAAAAAAACACTCCAAGCTTGGGGAAAGCAGATCACCAGCAGAAACATCATTAAGAAAGATAGTCAGCTTTTGTAAATTCAAGTTAAGACAATCTGTAAAATTATACAATATTCTGTAATGTATGGAGTCTTTAGTGTGTTCTTTATGGATCCTTGAGTATTGTGCTGTTCTCAACCAAGAAAAAAAATACTCTTCTAAAGACCAGAGGGTCCTAGGTTAAGAAGGACTTGTTTGCCTTGCTGCTGTCAGTTTTCTGATAACTGAACTATTTGCTCAGTCTTTCCATGGCCTACAGACTTTCCATGGGGTGACTGCCATGAAAGCAATTTGCTATTGATTTGAGGCCAAAAACTATAAACAAACTATGATAGTTTTGTCAAACATTTTAAGTTATATCCTTAAAAAATCATAATTTCTGATTTCACCTATTGCCAGAATGTTTTCCTCCTGCAGCTCACCCTGTTGCATTATGCATTTATGTAAAATACATTCACCCTGAAGGAATCCTTTGAAATTTTCATCTTTATTCCAAAGAGGGAAATTATGGTCTAGATTCTACTTATGCAATCCTGAAATAGGCTTCCCAGTTACTATATAATTTAGTTCTTTAATTTGAATATAAAGTTAAATGTTGTTATCTTCCTTTGCTTGAAGTTTGATTGATGGGTATAAAATCATTTTGTAACCATTGTCTTTGATTAATTCTTTTGCAATTCCATTCTGTCTTTCCATAATTGATTTTTGAGTTCTTTGGCTATGATTACTTCAGTGGGAGTTGCTGTTCTTTCCAAGATGCTGCAAACCACGCTAAAATCTCATTAGAAGGTTCAGTTAGAAAACAGTTCTCTTTTGTATATATTATTATTTTAAACATTAAACCAATTATATCAGTCGTGAAAGTATATCTTTGTATGATTCCCATGAAGGCTGATCACCTATTCATTTCATGATGTTGTTGCAAGACGTGTGTTTGGATTAATAGCTTCAGCTTGGTGCTTGATTTTCTGGGCTAAATCCTTGTAAGCAGAGCATAGATGGAGGTCACCAATGGCTGCATCAGCATATTGCTCTGTATCATGATAATCATGCAGTAGCATGAACTAGTGTTCTTGTGCCACTGTGACTGGTGATATGGAGCTTTCAGGGGAAGATCTGATGCTCCCTCAGTCTCCTCAGCCTTGCCATGTTCTAGGAATCCTGGCCCACATTGGCCCAGCTGCCATGTTTCAACTGGAAATCATGCTTGGACTGGTAGCCATAGAAATACCCCCAGCAAGGAACTGTATCCTGTAGGACCCTATTCCCAGATAAAGAACTGTTTTGTCTCTTTGTCTAGTCACCATATCCTTCCAGATCCTGATGGAGCTACATATTGCTATATCTTGGCTGTGGTTTTACAGCAGAACCACAAGGATTTTTCTGAGGATTCTAATAAGATACCGTTATAATGTTCATCAAGATTTGAAGTAGAAGCATTTCACAGAGAAGCAGTTTTGGGCACAGAATCTTATCCTGGATGACCCATTATCAGCATGCCCCAGCGCTTCCCATGTACTCACAGGGGAAGGAATCCCCTTGAGTATGCCGGCTCCCCTGCCGTAGCGCGCACATGCTCACAAAATGCCATGTCTGGAAAGCCTGGAGGTGGCAGCAGTGTGTGTGTGGGGGGGTAATGGGGACCCCACTGCACAATGGCAGGGAGTGGCATGCCGCTCTCCCACCAAGGTGGGGGTGGGGGACTCCCCAGCCAGCTCCACGGCTCTGCGGAGCTGACAGGGGCATGCAGTGTCCCTACAGGGACACCGTAGGTTGGGGGAAGGGCTAGGCCAAAAAGCCTGGCTCTGCTGATTATGCCTGGCAGTGGCCTGACCCTGCTCCTGCTGGTGCCCACAGCATCCCAGCAAACATGGAAAATTCTGCATTCCCTTGTTGTGGGTCTCCTGGGGCACTGCACTAGGCCAAGGCTAGGATGGCGGCAGCATCATGCACAATCGGGGCTGCCCTGCTGTTGCCATCCCGGATTTCCTGCCCTGTGCATAATCAGTCAATGTGATTTTTTAAAAAGGAACTGGTGTTTATGGTTTCAGAGATAAAAAGAAACTTGAACTTAGAGCAGTGTCTACATTGCTAATGGCATGGTTTGGCAGATCCAGTGAAATATCTGTAGCAAGTGTCTAGACTAAAAATGTGTATTCATTTTTGAATGAATGAAAAAGCAAAGTCCATAAAGCCCCATTTGCCTGCCCCTAGGGATGGGATGTAGTAACACTGTCCTAGTAAGGCTGATCAGTACAAACCTGTTTAATAGAAATACTGGCAAACTGTTCCTAACATTCCTGTCCAGCATGTATCATTTCCTCTCCCTTGTTGCTTCATCCCTCATGCAACTGGAAAAGGAGCAACATCATTAAGAACTCAGAAAATATACAAACAATTACTTTTCCTCATTATTTCTGAATGCCAGTGATGTTCTTGTTTATATTAAATTATATCGTGGAATGTGACTTGTTCAGGTTGGATTTGATTAAATTATATCGAGGATGTAATCAGTCCATCAACATCTTTTTCAATGACAATAATGAACATTGCTGAGTCTGAGTTCTAAGCTGTAGCTAAGGACATTTTGCATGTTTCAGACAGTTTACAGAGTAATAATACATGAAAAAGAAGATCCCAGGTGCCCAGCCAATATTTGTTTTAGATTCTAATCTCATGTGTTTCTACTGTACAGTTGTTTAGCCATGCACATTGCTGAGTCTCTGATCAGAAGGATGATGCAGCACATCATAGCCAAACATTTTATGACTGCTGCTGTTCAGTTTAGATGTTGGCCCTGGTAGGCAGCATTTCTTCTATATTATGTTTTATTTACCGAGCTCTTGTAATAGAGAAGGAGAAGGACATAGAGAGAGAGAACACACATTATTAATAATGAAAGACTGCAACTGTAAGTCTGTGAGAATGCTTAGACAACCCGTAGAGAAGACTAAAGAAAGTTGAGGACCCCTATGCAACTACAGCCCAAAGTTACCTACATGACTGCACACACACATATGTTAAGACCAGGTGATATGTATTCTCAAGCACAAAGAGGAATTAAGCTATTCAAGCCATATATCGCCACTGTTCATGATGCTGTGCATTGGCCATTGCTGACCCATGATTATTTCACCTGGAGTCTAAGGCATACAGAATGAAGAGTACAACAAAAACAGAGTCCAATGGCACCTTTAAGACCAACAAAGATTTATTCAAGGCATGAGCTTTTGAGTGCAAGCACTCTGAAGAGTAGCTCTGTACAGTTGCCAGGAAAAGTCCAAAGCATTAACTATGTTGGCCTACAACAAAAAAAAAACAACTTGACTGGGGCAAGACAAAGATACAGGTGAAAGCATCGGCTTTCGATCATAAGACTGCAGATTGCTGGGATGCCACAAGCTAATCCTTTGTGTACAGCATGAGTCCACCTTTCATTGAACCAATGGCAAAGAAATGAGCGGCACAGACCTCCTCCCTAGGCAAGCATTCCTGCTCCTGCACATCTTATCCATTTCTGTGTGGATATGCAAAGATTTCCAGTGAAACCAGTCTGCAGGTTTTTCAATCCATGGGTTGGAGAGATTTCAGATTTCTCAGGCCTACTGCCTTTGGGGAATTGAATGCATCATTCTTCGTGAATTTGTTTTCTATTGCCTCATAGTCAATTCTTGCTGTAAAATGTTTCCTGTAAAATTTCAGAGTTAATTGTGCACTGACAAACCAGCACTATGCATTCAACAGATATTATTTAAAAGGTCCTAGAAAAAGCATAGATCTGTGCATAATTGTATACAATAAAAGCAAATCTTGCGTACTTGGTTAGAGATTATATGCAGTTCTGCTTACTATATATTAAAAAGAGTGTTGCAGAGCTGGAAAAAATACAGAAAAGGGCAGCCAAGTGAAATTAAGGGACTGGAGTGACTTTCCTATGAGCAAAGGCTAAAGGACATTGGACACAGAAAAAGATAACTGGGGTGGGGGAATCATAATAGACGTTTATATGATTATACATGAGGTAGAGAAAGTGGACAGTGAGGCATTTTTCTCTCTTGCCCACTTGGGGATGCCCCGTGAAGTTGATGGACAATGTTTTCAGGATAGACAAAAGGAAATACTTTTTAAAAAATTCAGTGAGTAATTAAATTGTGGGATTCCCTGCTGGTGGTTGTTGTGATAGTCACAGGCATGGATGGTTGTAAGCGGGGATTAGAAAGATTCACAGTATTCTGTATTCAGAGAAGCAAAGCTCTGAATTTTGGTCCTAGGTAGCAACATCAGGGAAAGGCCTTGGCCTCTCAGCACTGTGTTGCCCCTCCAGGTAACTGATTGGCTACTTATGGAACAGGCTGCTGGGCTAGATGGCTAACTGGTTCAATCCAGCAGGCCTCGTATTTGAGTCCAGTCTTGTTGTTCTCTAAGATGCTATTAGACATGAATCTGTTATCTTGATGATCGACATGGATACCCTCTGAAATTATATTCTCATGATTTTTTTTATATATATAAGGTGCTGGTAAAACCAGCTTTTATTGAAGTTTACATAGAACAGAGAAAAGAGAAAATAAGAAAAAAACCACATAATTTCTTGAATTTCATGAATTTCTTATAGCAGCAAAGCAGAATACTTACAACACTGAAAAATAATAAAAATGAAATATGGAACCTTAAACTGACCATGCAATCCTAAACAATATTATACCCTTCTAAGCCCATAGCGGTCAATGAACTTGGAGGAGTGGGCCTCTGTTTAGGATTGCACCGTGAGTTCTTTCTGCAATGGCCCCAAGTTCGTTCTCACTTTAACAAACACAAAGAGGTGCTATAATGTGATTGATATCACAACAGCAGCATCTCACTAACTGCCAAGATAAATGGTATCGTTCTTCTTGGCAGCTAGTGTTTCCGTTTCCTTGGCAACGTACAATCACTTCCTTAACCGTCAAGATGCCAGCAAACACGCACAAGAAAAGTTGTTTGCTACATCAAAGGATGTGAGTATTCTAATGACAACATAATACATTTTAATGTGAAAATTTAATGCTACATTAGCGACAGACTAACTGCCGTCTCTCTGCTTTCTTTTTTGTTCTTCAGAATTTATGTTGATGGCACCTTGGTTTGCTCAACTCCTTAGGCTTTAGAGCGCAGCTCAAGTACTGGACTCTCGGAAAGATTCTTTGGTGCAATTTGAGCATCAATGGGCTATTTCAGTCAGTTCATAATATTTATGTATGTAAAGTGCTGCCAAATTGCAGCCAACTTATAGCAATTCCATAGCAATTCCACACATAGAAGTGGTTTTCTATACCATAGCCAACCTGGACTTCCTTGGTGGTCTCTCATTCAAGTACCCTGCTTACCCTCAGCAATCAGATGAAATGGCACCCAGGTCAAGACCCCATAAGATTAGCTTCCCTAAAATAAGAATTGAGTTTTTAACAGTTTCCTTAAATAATGCAATCAATGTGTAGAGATGGTAATACAAATAATTAGTTGCCTCCTATCCATCTATTTCAAGGAGGTGGTTGCTTGATTACGTGAATTAGTCCTTTGTTACAAAAGGAGGATGGGAAGGACAGGTAAATCCAAAATAGAGCATGACGTGTTCTAACTAGGCAGCTCTTCACCATGCTGCCACGTTTTAGTATACTAATTGGAGAAACATAGGAAGTGACAAGGTCAGTGTTCACCAAACTATAAACATCCACCTTCATTAGTTACAGCTTGATTGAGATGATTAATTTGCCAGCCTACATGCAAACGATAATATTTTGCCACACTTGGGTTTAGCTTTATTTTTAGATACTTTCAGTTGTGTAACTGGTAGGGCTGACCTCGCTGCCATAGGAAAGGAAATATATCTGGCCATTACTTATCCATGATAGCTCATTTATTAGATGGCTCTAACTTTAAAAAATTAATGTCAATTTTCCAATTAGGTAGCAATGAAAAGCAAGTTTAAAATCCCTATGACTTATGGATATCAAGAGAAGAAAAAGGACTAGAGGATGACTTAGAATGTTTACTTATATAGACTGAAAAGCAGACAGAGTCATTGTGACTAGTGTAGGAATGCAGAAGAGCCCAATTTCAATCCCCAACAGTTCAAAGTAATAGGTCATGTATAATATGAAAAACCTCTGTCTGAGACTCTGGAGAGCTACTGCCAGTCAGCATAGACAATAGCAACCTTGGGAGACCAATAATCTGATTCAATATAAGACATGTTCATATGTGTTCACAATACATGAATTATATATATAGCATTGACTGTAGTCACAGATTGAGCTCCTAGTTTTCACTAGCCAAAAGATACTGATACCATCAGTTTTTCAATAACTGATAAAAGAAAACTTAATTTTGTTTATAACTCAGAAGTAAAACAAAGAAACAGATGGTGGGCAACTGTTTCAATTGTCTACTCACTGCAATATATAATGTCAGCTGAAAGGCATGTTTTGGTGCACCCATCTAAAATGGCAGAGGGGAGGGCCTGTGTAGAGATTTCAACAGATTATCAAAACAAACTGGAGAAAATTGAACAAATACAATTCTCATTTATTTTAATTGTTTTAATCTAAGGTCTATAACTTCCGAGTTAAGATGGCTCAAATAACAATCAACTTTTGACTGGTTCCCCAGCTGTACCCTTTCCCGGATAGGAATGAAAACAGAATGCAATCCAGATAATAGCTCCTTTAAGGAACAGCCAAATGACTCATGACTTCATTCTAGACAGCACGCCTTCTAGATTCAGCTACAGTAGGATGCTGTATATGGTCCAGCCTTTGAAGTGTTGGGAAGCTTTATCTTGTTCTGACACATGGGGCAGATAATGCCAGGTTTAAGACAGCTTCAGTGACTTCCAGTTAGTGTCTGGACCTAATTCAGAGTGCTAGCTAATGCACTAAAAAAACTTGGCTAGGATATATTAAGGACCACCTTTCCCCATATGAACATTTCTGAACTTTAAGACCTGTGGGGCATTTCCCTATGTCTTTCAGCTATCTGAGGTATGATTTCTTGGGGTGGTGACTTCTCAGCATTGGCAGTAGAATGTGACATTCTGTCTTCTGTGAGGTTCACTTTGTTTTATGTTTATTAGCATTCAGATGCTGGGCTAATGCGGCATTCTTTCACGGGGCCTTTGAAAGTATTTAGGGTATTTTGAAGGTATTTAGTTTTGCCGAATGGCCCTATTGCATTCTGTTGCTCTGTGAGCAATGACTTCTGTGTTGTCCTCATTAGGGAACCCCCCCCCCAAAAAAAAACCCCACAACGGTATGGAATCTTAGGTATTTGTAAACTGTTCAGGGGATGTTTAATCAAAAGCTAAGATAGAAATATTTCAATAAATAAAGACATGTGGTGACCCCAAACAGGTCAAGAAGACTTCTAATATAATTGTTCTCTCTGTCAGAATACCCACATTGCAGCTTTTCTGAAGTGAGGACTACGGTATATTTACAAACACTGCAATATTGATTGGGTAGGAAATTCTGTCTAAGCTGGGCTTGATGTTGATTAAAGAAGCCAAGAATAAAAATTGCTTTGGCCTCAGATGCAAGGAAAACAGAAGGTTTCTTTTTTTAGCCAAAACATTTTGAATCCTACTGTGGTCTCCCAAAGCTTTTTTGTTCTATAAACTGTTGTGAAACACAGTTTTCATGAAAGCTGCTACTCCGATTCATATGGCAATAGACTGTGAAAACCATCAAATGCTACAACGGTGTACTTGGAGCCTTTCTTCTCATACCATGATTTGTGAAACAGCCCAAGCGCAAGAACATCATGAGTAGAGATGTTACATCAGGTGACTTTAACAAGGCTCTCATATGGTACAACCCTCAGAGCTATACCCTTCTAAACCTACTGAAGTCAATGGCCTTAGAAAGGTGTAACTCTGTTTAGGATGGCACAATTAGTCTCTCAGTTAGATAACTTCATGCTCAGGCAGAACATTGTGCCATCTGAAATGAGCTTTAAAGAGTGGACAGATGGAAAGAAGAATGAGTCTCCAGGTTAAGATGAAGAGGAGCAAGAGCATATCCAGTTCTTTTAACCCTTGCAGGTTGACTGCTTCTCTGCACAGGTTCATATGGAAAGAGGCTATGGTTCAGGTTCAGAAAACCTTTATTGGAATAAAAGGAAAGAGGCTATGAACTAGAAAGGACCGACAGAACCTTCTCCTGTGTGATGGAAATGTAAGGCTTGTACAAGTTCACAGATACTACAACACAGGATAATTTAAAGAATGCTGTGATGCCCTCAAAAGATATAAGGGAGCTGTGCAAACAGTTGAAAGACTGTGAAGGGTTATTTATTCACCAAAAGAGATTGCCTTGATTGACAGGCTGTTCCAAACAATCTGATTGGTTAGCATCAGCTGAGCAGAAAAAGACATGAGAGCTGTATACTAAGGAGAAGATCAGTGAGATTTTTGCCTAGACTGAGTTGAGTACTATGGTTGAAGACAGAAATGACACAAATTCTGGCCTCCTTGCTCAAAACATAGCCAAGCTTTCTCCGTACTTGACACCTACACCCCTCTACTGGGAAACTAAGGTGGTTTTAAATTAATCTGATTATAGATTATATTGACTGATTGAGATAATGTTTGCGAGTTTTAAAATTAGAATGATTCTTATAGCTGGAATGTTTATAAATTTCATACTATTTTAGTTATCAATGATTCTTTTATGTACTTTCTTAATGCCAGATGTTTTTATGCATTTTGTAATTTGACTACTGGTCTAGTACCGTAATAATAAAGACTTGAACTACTCTGGGATTATATTGACTGGAGAGGATCTGATTTAAGCCTTAGCTGAGTACTATTTAACATAGAGAACTGGGGGAAAGTTGGCAAGGGAGGTAGAAGGAGACTCCCATTCAGGGGGATAGATATTCTAGAGAGAGAAGAAAATTCCCTACAACAGTCAAACAGGGATTTAGCTCTGCAGAGTACAAAGATCCCTGTCTTGTGCCTTTTGAGACTTTAAAAGTCAAAAACTGCCTTTAGAAACCTTACAAGTCAGTTAAAGACTCAGGACAAGTAAGTCATGTTTCAAGAAATGGGTTTTGGCACTAGAAAGAGGATACCGGCCTTCTGGAAGCCAAAAGAGTTTAATTTATTCAAAGGAAGTATACTGAAATGTTTGGAAAAAACGCCTAAACAAACATCTCTCAATATAAAAAATCAAATCACTGTGAAGAGCTTAAGAACAAAAGCCTATACTTGTGGTGGTTTTTCCTCAAAATGTCAACCCCTGATTACACCTGACTTTTATTCTCTATTTTAAATAAAGTATTTTGTTATTTTTCTTGAATTTAAAAACATCTCAAGTACCATTTCAGTGGCTTAAATTAATGTGGGCTCCTGATTCTTCC
This sequence comes from Paroedura picta, assembly GCF_049243985.1. NCBI lineage: Eukaryota > Metazoa > Chordata > Lepidosauria > Squamata > Gekkonidae > Paroedura > Paroedura picta. The sequence goes on from NC_135379.1 coordinate 33,763,235, forward strand.
CTCAGGTTTTTAGGCTGAGCCACCAGCCAATATATCATACTGTGACAGTGTGGGCCAGTCAAGAAGGAAAGACATTACTAGGGCAGTTTAGTCACAGAAAGAAATAGAAAAAACAGAGTGGAAAATCTTGCCTCTAAAGAAGGGAAGTGGGCAGTCCCATCATAGAGGCTCCTAAAACTTACAAAAATATATGTCAAATAACCCATCTCAGTTGGTTATGTCACCTGAGTATAAGGTGACCAGATTGTCCCACTTTTGGAGGGACATCTGGGGGTACCTGGCAAATTGTACTTATGTTGAAATTAAGATATATATATTACAATACTATTTTTGCATTCTATGCATTCTTTGAAACTTTTTGTTGCTCTATATAGATCAAAATTTTAATCAAGACCCCCCCCCCCCCCCCCCGGTCAATGGTGTCCTGCTTTACCAATGTTAAAATTTGGTCACCTTACCTAAGTAATCCAGCTTGAATCCTTGCCTTTTTCAAATCTCTTGGGCTCAGGCAGCTGATTTCTGGTAGTCAGTTGCATAGGGTCCTCTGTAATACAGTACAGTTTGAGAACTGAGGAAAAAATAGTAGTGGTCCACTAGATTATCAAGCAAACACAAGTGTGAATATTAAGTGATGTCTGAAGTTATTGGCTAGTGATAGAGGAGCTCTGCATGTATAAATCCACTAATATAATGAATACAACCACACCACATACATTCCTCTATACAGATAAGCACAAAATGTGAATTAATGTAAGTCATTTCTTTCCATGGGAGTTTGTCACCAGAGATTTCAGCCAGATTGCAGTCAATGTTTTTTTTCTCAGATGGAATCAACTTTCTTTTTTAAAAAAATGGTTTTCTTGAGCATTAATTAACAAGGGTCATATTTCCAAAAGTGGAAATATAAAATCAGTGGTGCTGAAAATCCACAATGAAGAGCCAGACTGATAAAAAAATACTTAAATGTTGTAATACATTTAGATTTTATTTACAACACATTCTTTGTATTTTGTGTCAAATATTGGTCTGAAAATCGGCAACGTTTCTGCAGTGAAGGAGTTTGCAATCAAGTCTTTGTTAACATAGAAACACTTACCATGGTTGTTCCTCTGTTTCAAAAAACAGCAGTTTCTTTTGGCAAATTATCTGCAAATATATTTGCTTACTCCAATGAGGTTCATTTGGCAATCTAAGCAATTTCATTATATGAGGTCAATTAGCAATTAGTTACAGAATGGCAATATACTAAGTAATGCGTCAATAAGATGTAACAGGAGTGAATGAGGATGATGATACAGGAAGTGGACTCTAAAAAGTTGAATTAGCACCCCTAATTATCCACAAATTAGGGAGTGAGCAACAATGTAGCAAATGAAGTTCAGTGGCACTGTCATGTGATGCACATTGGGACAAAAAAATTGAACTTCAAGTACAGGTTAATGGGCTCTGAACTTGTTCAGACTGAGAGGGGAAAAGATCTTGGGATTGTAGTGGATAGTTCAATTAAAGTGTCAACACAGTGGGCTGTAAATAAAACGAACAATACGGTGATGCCTCTGTATAGATCTATGGCAGGCTTTCTCAACCACGGAATTTGAGACTTATTTTCTTATATATTCTTTTTAATTTGCTAAACGTTTATTGGGTGATATGACCATATATGATCAAGTCAATCTGCCCCCCTCCTCCCGAAATGGCCAATGATGGAGGGGGTGGGAAGCGGACGGGCCCTGGTGGGCATGCATGCAGCTATGCTTCCCAACTATAATGTGCATGATTGTGCCACTTCTGGGGGTTCACGAAGCCTGAGGAATGTTTCAGAGGTTTCCCAATGCTGAAAGTTGGTAAAGGATGATCTATAGTGTGGCCTCATTTAAAATACTGTGTACAGTTCTGTTCATTAAATTTCCCATTGTTGAGTCACATAGGGGGGCAACTGAGATGATTAGGGGGTTGGAGCACCTTCCCTTTGAGGAAAGACTAAAGAGTTTGGGGTTTCTCAGCTGAGAAAAGGGACAACTTAAGGAGGACATGGGGTAGAGAGAGTTGACAAAGATATTTTTTTTCTCCCTCTCTCAAAATACTAGAACTCAAGGTCATTCAATGAAGCTGATAGGCACTGTAAGGATGGTGTCCTGGTCAGTTTGAGGTGTGGACAGACCATAAACACCCGCAGAGTCTCTGCTAGCCAAGAAAACTAATCCCCAAACAAATCTGATGTGGAATTTTTCTCCCAATTCACATTTACACTCAACCATTAGCCTGGGAAGCAGAACTTGGCAGATGCCTTGTCCTGCCTCACCAAAATGAGAGCCTGGCTGAGTCTGTAGTAGACTTAATGTTTTTGCCTTCCCACTTGGAACTGATAGCCATGATTTGCAGCCAAGCCACAAAGGGGTGGTGTCCCCCTCCCCCTTGACTTCCATCTGTTGGTTACAAAAGGACTTCAAAAATGAAGTGAAGTTCCACGCACTCCATGGGTGGGGGGGGGGATTGAAGCAACAGGAGGGTTGTTCTTTAAAGGGACTAAACTCTAAATTCCCTCAACATCCTGACTGCAGTTTTTGAGACTGTATCACAACTCTAAGGCAATGGGATAATTTAGTTTCATAAAAACCCTTCACCTAGTTCAGAGGGGTACTGGTGGCCCTCTTTGTGCAAGAATGTGGAGAAATATTTGCAGGGGTGCCGCAACTGTCTCATGGCCAAACACAGAGGGGGTAAGCCATGAGGACTGTTGCAAGCACTGGAGACCACAGTGGCTCGTTGGCGGGACATCTTCATGGACACTGCTCTACCTCCTAGCCAAGGAAAGATGGTGCTAGGAGTTCTCGTCAACTTGTTCTCTAAGCAAGCTCACTTTGTGCCCTTCCCCACTCTGCCCATGGCCCCGAAGCTTGCTTCTCTTTTCATTCCACACATGTATACATTGCACAGTTTGTCCTGCAAAGCCATGTCCGATCCCAGATCCCAATTTTGCTGCCAAATTCTGGCGGGAGTTGTTCAAATTTCTAGGGGTTGAGCAAACATCAGTTCTGATTATCACCCACAGATGAATGGTCAAACTGAGTGGTGCCACAGCTTTGGGCACCTTGCTATCTGTCTGGTCTGTTCCCTTTTGAAGATCTTCCACATTTCTTGTGTTCTAATGGGAGGGGGTACAGGTGAAGCAGTTATATGCTTGTTCTATTATATCCCAGTTCTGATAAGGTACCGGTTGACTTTCTTGCTTTAGAATAAACTCATCTTTTTCACCAAGTCAAAGACTGTGTTTTCTGGGCAACTGAAGAAACTTGACATGGTACTGACTTACTGGTGGCTGCCTTTGTGTCCTGGACCTGGAGAGAGGTGAACCAAGGACGTCTTCAGGCTAGCTCTGTGCTAGCTGTATGTTCTTCAGCTTGAGGGGGCAGCCTCCAAGTGGCTTACGACAATTTTTTTTGCTGGCTGGGTGGGTCAGAGCTTGGAGGAGCCAAAGTGGACAGTATTGCTCCACCTTTTCTTTATTTAAGGTAACAGTGGCTGAGATCCCTCTAGTTGGTCTCAGCTTTGTTTCCCCTCCTACACCCCTTGAGTTTTGCTTGTAACAGTTGCATTTTGGATTTTGATGTTTTGGTGCCTTACTTGCCACAAATTGGTAAGTGAGGGGAGATATCAGGCAGCAGATGGGTTGCCCAAAGTTGGATCCATTCCCATGCTGCGCCATTGCTCCTGCTATGCATTCAATAAAGCTGTGGTTCTCTCCAAGCTGACTGGTGTCCAGTACTTCCTTCCTCATATTTGACCCCCTCACCTAGCCTCTGGCTTTGCCAGTAGGTTTCAAAAACCAAAAGGACTATATAGACACATGCAGGAAGACAGGGTTTAGTGTTGCAATTCCTGCAGGGAAACACAAACACCCTTATTTTCCAGATCAAGTAGAGTCCCTAGTTTATATTGTTTCAGTATGGCCCTGAAACAACGCTTTACTCTTTCGCTATAATAGCTAATAACACTGCATTATTTGCTATCAAGAAGATGGGCCAACTATTTTTCTCTTTATATTGTCAAGAGGGAACTAACTTTCATCCTCACACTTCTTTTTTTGTGGATGAATAGCTAATGCCTGTTAAATCTTGGGAAAGAGTAGCAACATCCAAGTAGGGATCTCAGCAGGCGGGTGTGTCCTGTACCAGGGCACACAGGTGCAAAAAGGTAGAGCTGTCAACATTCCCTCTAGTGCCTAATTATTATTATTCAAGATAAAATAACTCAGACCTCTCATGGTCTTAATGACACAAGTACTGCTCTTCCCCACCCCTGGTCTTCTTCAGTCTTTTGTGAACCAAGTTCCTTCTGATGAGAAAGTCTGTATGTGAACATGCTAAAATTAAGAAGAAACAATAGAGGATGAAGGCACATGTTGACCTTTTAAAAACATGATTCACACTACACTCTAAGCAACAAAATGCTAAGTTATACTCAATGCCACAGAACAGGATGATACCCAAAGAAGCATGCATAGAGCGATGATTAAAACACACACACACACACCTCTGCATCTAGATGAGTTATTACTGCTTACTCCCATGTGGGGTGCCACAGGGAGCGGTGCTCTCCCCCACGTTATTTAACATCTATATGCGTCCCCTGGCTCAGCTGGTACGGAGTTATGGGCTTGGGTGTCACCAGTACGCTGATGATACCCAGCTCTATCTCTTGATGGATGGCCGGCCAGATCTCCCCCCAGAAAAATTCGCCAGTTGTTTGGAAGCAGTGGCTGGATGGATCAGGAAGAGCCGCCTGAGACTCAACCCCTCTAAGACGGAGGTCCTTTGGCTAGGCCGAAGGGAGCAGGAACAGGAAGCGCGTCTTCCCTGCCTGGACGGGGTACAATTGTCATCTGTGCCCCAAGCCAGGAATTTGGGAGTGATTCTGGATGCCTCACTTTCCATGGAAGCCCAGGTCACTAAGGTAGCCCGGACGGCGTTTCTCCATCTACGCCAAGCTCGGCTACTAGCGCCCTACCTGCCCCCGGAACACCTGGCCACTGTGATCCATGCAACGGTTACTTCTAGATTAGACTTCTGTAACTCGCTCTACGCGGGCCTACCCTTGTCTCTAACCCGGAAGTTACAGCTGGTACAGAATGCAGCTGCACGGGTCCTCACTAAATCATCTTGGAGGTCCCATGTTCAGCCTCTGCTGAAGCAGCTGCACTGGTTGCCAGTTTGTTTCCGGATCAGGTTCAAGGTTTTGGTACTAACCTTTAAGACTATACGCGGCTTGGGTCCTGCATACTTGAGGGACCGCCTATCTCCTTATGCCCCCCGCAGGGCACTTCGCTCTGCGGGTAAGAATCTGCTGATGATCCCAGGACCCCGGGAGGCACGCCTGGCCTCGACAAGGGCCAGGGCCTTTTCGGTCCTGGCCCCTACCTGGTGGAATGAGCTCCCTGAAGAGCTGCGGGCCCTGTCGGAGCTCTCTGAGTTCCGCAGAGCCTGCAAAACGGAGCTCTTCCGCCAGGCGTTTGTCTAAGGCCGGGTGATGGCCCGGGGCTAAGATCGGACCCCTCTCCCCGGAGGGGGGAGGCCAGTACTAAACTGACCTGGTTCCCCAGAGTGTTCCATCCTATGCCCAATTATCCTCCGTTCCCTTCTGCTCATCCAGTGGGCCTGTACGGGAATAGTTTTAATCGCCATCATTGTGACTTAGTCATTGTTTTAATGGGGTTTTAATGGGGAATTTTAATGGTTAATATATTGTATTTGTATTAAAATGTTGTGAACCGCCGCGAGCCGGTTTCCGAGAGCGGCGGTCATACAAATCAAATAAATAATAATAATAATAATAATAATAATAATAATAATAATATTTTGGAATGTTTCTGTTGAATATGCTGAGACCAAGTATTATCTTGTATCTGAGTTTGTGTCAAACTCCTTTTCTGTGTCCAGTGAGGAAACAACCACCCTCTTCTTGTAAGAACATCATAGTCTGACGAAGGGTACTTGAACTTGAAGGCTGACACCTTGAATAAATCTTTGTTGGTCTTAACAAAGTGGACTCCGATTATATTGTACCTCTTCTTTGGTCAGCTCTATATGTTTGATCAAAACAAGAGTTTCCTGAGTGGGTAGAATGGGTTTGTGGTCATCAACTCTAAAGGGTGCACTTTAAGGGCATTGCACTGTTTAATGTCAAACTGACAAGTTCTGCTTTCTGCCGTGTCTGTAGAATGGAGCTCTTCCACCAGGTCTATGGTTGAGGCCAGTGCTGGCAGAAGATCAAATGGGGCTCCCCCCTGCAAGATATGCTCTCACGCTGGTTGATCTATTGGCATGGCTGGTTGTCACACCCCTCCCCTAGTCACCGTCGCTGTTAGTGGGGGATGGTAAGATGGTTTATTATTGTTCCCACCATATGGTTTTGTATTTTTGTAATTTTATGGTGCTTTAATGGGGGTTTTAAATTGGGGATTGTACTATTGTACTGAATTTTGTACGTAACCCGTCACAAGCTGTTGTGTCCGAGAGCGGTGGGCAATAAATCGAACAATAATAATAATTGGACAATAAATAGGTACTTGGCCTAAACAAAACAGCAAATGTAGTCTGGTCTAAAATTATATGACCTACATATGTTGCTAAATTTGCACCACTGCATTATTCTTTCATCTAATCCATACTACTTTGTACTGCTGCAGCACTCTGTAGCATGGTCTCCATGTCGATAACTAATACTGAGTCCCCAGTAAAAGCCACCAGCATGCAGAATTCATGAGCCAGGCCTTCCGTAATTATGACAATTTTATAAAATAACAAACACTTTGTTCTTTCTATCTGCCTGCTGGGATTTGAGCCAAGAGGCTTGAAGCCATCAAGTCTTTTACCCGTAGAGTTGATGGCTGGAAAATTAATTGTCTAAAAAAGGGAAGCTTGAGCTCTCTCAGCCACCCTGAAGGCCGCGAGTGCTTGAGCTTTAAGGAAACTATGGAATATTTAAGATCTTGCCCTAACAAGGGGAGGCAGAAACAGTGCACATTGTGTTTGACAAATGTTGCCACCCAATTGTAGTTGTAATGTTTGGAGCTTTGTGTCTTGAAATGTCATTCAATAGTGGGGGTACAAGGTTCGTAACTACTACAGATGTACACTCATGAATTGGAAAAAAAAAAAGAACTAACCTGAATGAAACAGCAACCCCTCCAAATAATTTTATTCTTCTGGGCAATGAAAAATGTGGGGAAAGCAATAAGTGCATCAGTGCCATTCATTTGTTGTTAGGGATGCTTGAGAGAGGCTGAAGGATTTAAGCAGGGATGTTGATTGAACAGCGGACCACCAAGGAAGACTCACCTTCCCTTCTTGTTGGCTATGAAAGCCTTTCGTTGTGGGTCACCATAAGTCAGTTGTGATTTGAGTTTCCTAGATAGGGTGGCATATAAATCTAATAAATAATAATATGTAGGGCTGCTTGAACACTCACTAGTTTGATTCTCATCCTGCTGGTCCATATAGTCCAATTGGGGTTTTGTGCATGTGTATTCTCACAAAGCCAGACAGTTTCTATTTCTCCTGTCCTTGTTGTGCCATTGGTGTGCTTTGGAGGCAATTGTTTAAACAGACAGGTAAGCCAGCCACAATTTTTAAAAATGGTGAGAATATTTGGATCCTGCCTTTCTCCTTTGCCTATAAATTTTAAAACCTTTGTCTAAGTGACAAAAGTTACTAGATGCTGATTTGTTGGGAATGGTCATGTTTTTGTGCATGTGCAAGCTTTGGGGGAGTGAAATAATGCAATTCTACTTAGGAGGCATTTGTGCTGAATTGAAATGACCCAGAAGGTAGCTGTGTTCATCTGCAGTAGAACAGGAAAACATCAGTGTAGGGGCACCTTAGAGTAGCACCTTAGAAATCAACAAGATTTTCAGGTGATGAGCTTTTCAGAGACTCCCTTGTCTCAAGTGCTACTGGACTTATATCTAGTTGAAAAGACTCAGTAATTGGTTCACATCTGACTCTCATGACTGAACATGGCAGTCTTGATGGCTGAACATATTTGGCATGAATTATGTAGCATCCCTTTTTATTACTTACCTCTTAGGCTCATCCTGTCCTCTTCTTCTCCCCCCCCCCCCAAATCACCATCCCCAGTGCTCCTGTTGCCACATTTCTATGGAAAGCTCTCTTGAATCTATCAGTAGGTTTGACCTTCCATTATTGGGTATACCCATGTCTGCTTGGTTCCACATAAGGCTTGGCTACAACAGAAGGGCCATCTACTTCCAGATACTTCCAGATATCCCTACCATTGTCTTGCTCCCATATGACATTAGGTACTAACAAAAACAAGCAAGTAGCCATTATAATTCACTGAAGGATCTTTATCTGAGTTAAGGAAAGAAACCCATAGATCTGCATTACAGCTGGCACAATGTGCATGCATGTTGGACCAAATCCACAGGACTGCACATTCAGCCGGGTGAGTGTGTGTCTGCAATCTTGAACTGTAGGCACACCAATTTTCCCTTGTGAATGTTAGCAAATGTAGCTTCACAAGAAACAGGATGATATTTCTAGTCTAATTGTCAAGGGGAATGTCTCCTTGCCAGGGAATTGTCGCTCAATCACAACTTTTTGACTTGGAAGCAAGGACATAGAAATCAATGACACTGACTTCCCTGCAGCATTATCTTGCAGAGAATTTTGAGGGCATCTCTCAAGGCTTGTTTGTGCAGTCTAAGGATTGTATTAAAATCTCAAGTTTCTATTTTAAGGGGGGGAATCTAGTCCTAGCAAGAAACATCAAATGGAAAAGGATCAGACATCAGATTAAATAAAAGATACTACAAATGGCTTATCCTTGCCTGGCAAATAAAGGGTGTGAAAAGATTTTAACAAGCAGCAATATTGCCTATTTCTGGTTTGGTTTTTGCATCTCTAAGTCTTGCCTGTTTTTATGAGTACATAATACTACTAATTATCAAAAGTGTAAAGCATTAGAAATAATTTACAGATTAAGATAGCCATTTCCCAACTAATTGCCTTTCTTACCCTTAATAGCTCTGCCTTGGTCTTTTCCACTTCATTTTTAATCTTTGCCAGATGTTGCAACTGATGAATTGACCTTCGTGGGCCTAGTCTATAGCAGCAATTAAGGCAGGCTCTATTCATCTCTTCACGGTGGTGAATCATCCGGACTGAAGTCAGAGAAAGTTGCGTGTTTAACTTCAAGAGGACATAGATGGGAAAGCAAAAAGGAAACTGCTGAGCAGAAGAAATCCTGTTTCTGTAATCTAAGCATCCCATCTGCATCTGGCAGAAAGAGGCTTGAACGAGGTTGTTAGCACTATGAGGAGCAAAGATGCTGGCAATTGTTGCTAGAGATACCACAAAGGCAGCTGCCAACATGCAGGTCCTGTATGAAAACCCAGTGACAAAGAAGGGATGTGCACTATTGGCTTTCATCACTACCTTCTGTAGGGGGATTAAAGAAATAGGAGAACAGCCTTTCCTCTCTGCCTCTCCCAAGGGTAAGGTGACCAGATTTTAACATTGGTAAAGCGGGACACCATTGACCAGGGAGGTTCTTGATTAAAAATTTGGTCTATGCAACAAAAAGTTGCATAGAATGCAAAAATAGTTATTGTATTATATATTTTTAAATTTCAACATAAGTACAATTTGCCAGGTACCCCCAGATGTCCCTCCAAAAGTGGGACAATCTGGTCACCTTACCCAAGGGACAATTGCTTCAGCAGCACTGCTAATTGCGGGGCATTGTAATGTGCAGTGTTGAAAGGGAGATGGGCCCCTGCCAAGGCAGGATGGAGGATGGCAGCTAGGCCACCTGCCTTAGAGCCCAGCATGGCTTTACCATCAGTTGTAAGGCATGTGCCCCCAGTTCCTTTAAAGGCTCCACCCCAGCCACCAAGGCAGAGTGGGAGGCAGCATTTTAAGGCAACAGGGCTGCCTGACCCTAATCCCTTTAAAGGCTCTGCCCCACCTGCCAAGTCAGGACAGGGAGGGAGCTTTTGAAGGCAGTGGGGTTGCCTGCCTTAGAGCTGATAGTGATAGCCCGGCTAGTCTGTCACTATCACCTGCAAGGCCAGCAGCTGGTAAGTGGCCCCTTTCCTTCTCCCTCTCAGTGTGTTGAACATTCTAAAATCTCCTGGTGGGCGGGGCTCATTCTGGAGCCTTTAGAATGTTCAAAATATTGTTGGAAGTATGGTTATGATTTTATATGGTACTAGTAGTAGAGCCCGCTGAAACCAAAATTCAGCGGGCGCTAGGGGCCTGGGGGACTTTTTTCCTCCCCCCCATCTGGAAAAAAGCTATCCAGGCCCCATTTTTCTTTCCCCCCCCCCTGATCTTGGACTGGAGCCACGCACCCCGGGAGCCTTGGGGCTGCAATGACAGAGGCAGACACCTGTTTTTGGAGTTGATTGGCGAGGAGCTGCTGCCTTTCCATGGAGCAGGCAGGCAGGAAGGAGAGCTGCTGCAGCTGAAGTGTCGGCTCCTCGTGCGGGGGGGGGGATTTTGCGGAGGGGAGGAGGAGGAGGAAGCGGAGGAGGGGAAAGTTAAAGTGTCGGGCGGCGGGGCTCACAGCTGGAGGCGCCCCTCTTGTCGCTCATCGCCTATTGACACGCCCACCCACCATCTCCAATACTGGTGAAGGCTCAGCTCTTTTCTACCGTTGGCTGCTGTCTGAGTTCCTTTTTTTTTTTTAAGTGTGTGTGTGTGTGTGTGTGGGTCAATTTGCATATTTGCCGGGCCAATGGCAAGCCCTAGAGGGCAAAAGCAACGCGGCCTCGTCCTGGAGAGTCAGCGTGCACTGAGAAGACCGAAGGGTTAATTTGCTAGCTAGAGGACTGGAGCCAAGGACCCCGGGAGCCTGGCGGCTGCAACGAAGAAAAAGCGCCTGGAGAAAAAGCTCTCCAGGCCCCGGAAAGGCGATCCAGGGCCGGGAGAGTTTTTTCCTCCCCCCCCCCCCCATCTTGGACTGGAGCCACGCACCCCGGGAGGTTGGGGGCTGCAATGAAAGAGGCAGACCCAGCGGGGCACATTATAACCTGTTTGTGGAGTTGATTGGCGAGGAGCTGCTGCCTTTCCATGGAGCAGGCAGGCAGGAAGGAGAGCTGCTGCAGCTGAAGTGTCGGCTCCTCGTGCGGGGGGGATTTTGCGGAGGGGAGGAGGAGGAGGAAGCGGAGGAGGGGAAAGTTAAAGTGTCGGGCGGCGGGGCTCACAGCTGGAGGCGCCCCTCTTGTCGTTCATCGCCTATTGACACGCCCACCCACCATCTCCAATACCGGTGAAGGCTCAGCTCTTTTCTACCGTTGGCTGCTGTCTGAGTTCCCAATTTTTTTTAAAGTGTGTGTGTGTGTGTGTGTGGGTCAATTTGCATATTTGCCGGGCCAATGGCAAGCCCTAGAGGGCAAAAGCAACGCGGCCTCGTCCTGGAGAGTCAGCGTGCACTGAGAAGACTGAAGGGTTAATTTGCTAGCTAGAGGACTGGAGCCGAGCACCCCGGGAGCCTGTCGGCTGCAACGAAGAAAAAGCGCCTGGAGAAAAAGCTCTCCCGGCCCCGGGGAAGGGGATCCGCGGCTCTGCGAGCCACGGATCGCCTTCCCCGGGACCGGGAGAGTTTTTTCCTTCCCCCCCCCCCCCCCGATCTTGGACTGGAGCCACGCACCCCGGGAGCCTGGGGGCTGCAATGACAGAGGCAGACACCTGTTTGTGGAGTTGATTGGCGAGGAGCTGCTGCCTTTCCATGAAGCAGGCAGGCAGGAAGGAGAGCTGCTGCAGCTGAAGTGTCGGCTCCTCGTGCGGGGGGGATTTTGCGGAGGGGAGGAGGAGGAGGAAGCGGAGGAGGGGAAAGTTAAAGTGTCGGGCGGCGGGGCTCACAGCTGGAGGCGCCCCTCTTGTCGCTCATCGCCTATTGACACGCCCACCCACCATCTCCAATACCGGTGAAGGCTCAGCTCTTTTCTACCGTTGGCTGCTGTCTGAGTTCCCAATTTTTTTTAAAGTGTGTGTGTGTGTGTGTGTGGGTCAATTTGCATATTTGCCGGGCCAATGGCAAGCCCTAGAGGGCAAAAGCAACGCGGCCTCGTCCTGGAGAGTCAGCGTGCACTGAGAAGACTGAAGGGTTAATTTGCTAGCTAGAGGACTGGAGCCGAGCACCCCGGGAGCCTGTCGGCTGCAACGAAGAAAAAGCGCCTGGAGAAAAAGCTCTCCCGGCCCCGGGGAAGGGGATCCGCGGCTCTGCGAGCCACGGATCGCCTTCCCCGGGACCGGGAGAGTTTTTTCCTTCCCCCCCCCCCCCCCGATCTTGGACTGGAGCCACGCACCCCGGGAGCCTGGGGGCTGCAATGACAGAGGCAGACACCTGTTTGTGGAGTTGATTGGCGAGGAGCTGCTGCCTTTCCATGAAGCAGGCAGGCAGGAAGGAGAGCTGCTGCAGCTGAAGTGTCGGCTCCTCGTGCGGGGGGGATTTTGCGGAGGGGAGGAGGAGGAGGAAGCGGAGGAGGGGAAAGTTAAAGTGTCGGGCGGCGGGGCTCACAGCTGGAGGCGCCCCTCTTGTCGCTCATCGCCTATTGACACGCCCACCCACCATCTCCAATACTGGTGAAGGCTCAGCTCTTTTCTACCGTTGGCTGCTGTCTGAGTTCCTTTTTTTTTTTTAAGTGTGTGTGTGTGTGTGTGTGTGTGGGTCAATTTGCATATTTGCCGGGCCAATGGCAAGCCCTAGAGGGCAAAAGCAGCGCGGCCTCGTCCTGGAGAGTCAGCGTGCACTGAGAAGACCGAAGGGTTAATTTGCTAGCTAGAGGACTGGAGCCAAGCACCCCGGGAGCCTGGCGGCTGCAACGAAGAAAAAGCGCCTGGAGAAAAAGCTCTCCAGGCCCCGGAAAGGCGATCCAGGGCCGGGAGAGTTTTTTCCTTCCCCCCCCCCCCCCCGATCTTGGACTGGAGCCACGCACCCCGGGAGGTTGGGGGCTGCAATGAAAGAGGCAGACCCAGCGGGGCACATTATAACCTGTTTGTGGAGTTGATTGGCGAGGAGCTGCTGCCTTTCCATGGAGCAGGCAGGCAGGAAGGAGAGCTGCTGCAGCTGAAGTGTCGGCTCCTCGTGCGGGGGGGGGATTTTGCGGAGGGGAGGAGGAGGAGGAAGCGGAGGAGGGGAAAGTTAAAGTGTCGGGCGGCGGGGCTCACAGCTGGAGGCGCCCCTCTTGTCGTTCATCGCCTATTGACACGCCCACCCACCATCTCCAATACCGGTGAAGGCTCAGCTCTTTTCTACCGTTGGCTGCTGTCTGAGTTCCCAATTTTTTTTAAAGTGTGTGTGTGTGTGTGTGTGGGTCAATTTGCATATTTGCCGGGCCAATGGCAAGCCCTAGAGGGCAAAAGCAACGCGGCCTCGTCCTGGAGAGTCAGCGTGCACTGAGAAGACTGAAGGGTTAATTTGCTAGCTAGAGGACTGGAGCCAAGCACCCCGGGAGCCTGTCGGCTGCAACGAAGAAAAAGCGCCTGGAGAAAAAGCTCTCCCGGCCCCGGGGAAGGCGATCCGCGGCTCTGCGAGCCACGGATCGCCTTCCCCGGGACCGGGAGAGTTTTTTCCTCCCCCCCCCCCCCCCCGATCTTGGACTGGAGCCACGCACCCCGGGAGCCTGGGGGCTGCAATGACAGAGGCAGACACCTGTTTGTGGAGTTGATTGGCGAGGAGCTGCTGCCTTTCCATGAAGCAGGCAGGCAGGAAGGAGAGCTGCTGCAGCTGAAGCGTCGGCTCCTCGTGCGGGGGGATTTTGCGGAGGGGTGGAGGAGGAGGAAGCGGAGGAGGGGAAAGTTAAAGTCTCGGGCGGCGGGGCTCACGGCGGCGGCTCTCTTGGGCGGCGGCTCTCTGAGATGGCCGCCTGACGCGGCGAGAGGCGCTTCGCGCCTCTCGCCTCGTCAGGCCGCCGGGCAGGGAGCCCCCGGCAGCCGCGCTCTGCGCGACTGCCGGAGGCTCCCTCGGGCAGCGGCCTGACGCAGTGAGAGGCGCTGCGCGCCTCTCACTGCGTCAGGCCGGGAGCAACTGCGAGCCGCGCTGCGCGCGGTTCGCAGTTGCTGGGGCTGGGAATCGGAGAGACCAATCGGCAGGCGCTGCGCGCCTGCCGATTGGTCCCTCCGATTGTCTGTCCGGAGGAAGGGTCCAACCCGGACCCTTCCTCATCCCGGACACATCCCGCCCCAGAAGCCCTTATCGCTTTATTTAGTCCGTGGCGCCGCCCGCGGCGCCACGGGCGGTGTTCAGATGATTCTGCAAGTATGGCAGGGGGGACGTAACATTCTCAGAATGTTAACTGCAGCAGACTGGCTATATCTTAACATTCCAGGTGGGTAGCCATGTTGGCCTGAAGCAGCAGAACAAAGTTTGACTCCAGTGGCAACTTTAAGATCAACAACATTTTATTGAAGATAAAAGCTTTCATGTGCTTGCACACAAAAGCTTGGATCTTGAATAAAACTTTGCCTTAAGAGTACCACGGATTCAAATGTTGTTGTAGGCTACCATGTCTTTGAATAGATGAAAAGTTGGATGTATATTCACTACCTGACCATCTTCAGCTCTCCTTGGCCTTTTCCTCAGATCCATTTAGTGGGATTTGTAGAGGCATTGTTAGGCTAGGACAGCCAGTGCAGTATAGAAGTACAGTTTGAGCACTGAACATAAAAAATGGGGAGTCCACCAGTGTAGTGGAGTGTGCTAGCACATCAGACTAGGATTTAGGAGACCCACTGTGCAATCCTCACTCTGCCACAGTCTACACACTTTGTGCCAGTCTACACACTTTCAGCCTAGTCTCCATTTAGTCTTCACACAAATCCTGTAGGATAGGAGAAGAGAATGATGCAAGCTGCTTTGCATCGCCACTGGGGAGGAAGGCAGGAGTGAAGTCAAAGATCAAAAAAATACCCAGCAAGCAAAATGCATAAAATTGATCACTGAGGTTGCTGCTCAATGACAAAGCATCTGTTTTGCAGGTTTAGTGTCCAGTGTCTTAATTGGTAGCCTGGATAAGATTTCTGCCAGCTACAGCAGTGGGCTAGATGCACCACTGATTTGACTTGGTATAAAGCAAGCTCTTTGCACTGAAGCTTATTGAGTGACATGACTGATTTCCATAAATTTGCTATTGGGAAGTATTGTAAAGTATTTTATTTTAGACAAAATGATATAAAGAAGCATACATGTCTTTAGCATACTGTCACAACTACTTATCGGAGTGACTGTTTTGACAGTAACAAACCCGTTCTTCCAAAATCAGATTGCATGTATGTTAATGGTCAGTGTGTATGTGGGTTTTTTTGGGGGGGGGGGCAAATTATAGACTGTTTTAAGGGGAATACCTACATGTGGCTGTTTACATGCAGATTCAGTATCAGTTTCTCAGCAGGGATCTTTCTTGACTCCAGAGACCCTCAGCGAAGAAGAAGAGACAATGCAGAGTTAAATAATATGAATGTTATTATATGTATGGTTTTATGTATAGTTTCAGTTATATGTAAACCGCTCTGAGCCTTCGGGGAGGGCGGTATAAAAATACGAATACAATATGAATAAATAAAATACGAATAAATAAAACAGAACAATGGCCTGACTCAAGAGAGGTTACTTATGTCCACGTGTTTAAGGATAGCAGTACTGAAGCATGGTCACACAACTCTGATTGTGAGGATCCACAGCAATTCTGATTCATGTATTGCAACCACATGGGCAGCTTTGGCACACAATGTTGCCTCAGTGCTGAGCCACGAGGGTTCAGCCAAAGACTGAGAATGACTATGAACTCTATATCAAGGGCTTCCCGTGAGGAGCACCCTCTAAGGAGGATATCTGCCTTTCCCCCAGGTTACAACACACCTTCTTCATTGAGAGAACATATTTGCAGCAGTATGCAATGCACATAAAATCCACCACACGTTCTTGACATTTAGGCTTTATCCTTTATTCGATAGATAGTGAGTAAGAGACATAAAAAGAATTGTTTGTTGCTTACAGCTGAAGTTTAGGAGAGACTTATGTGAAGAAAAGATTGTTTGTGTACAGCACTATGATGGAAAAAAGAAGAAAGGGAAAGCAAAAGAGACTGGTTCAGACAAATTATGAGAGTATGGATCAACTGAGGAGAAGAGTAGGATTCCTTACTTTTAGCAAAGCTTTGATTATCTCTTGCCATTTGTACTGTGCCTCCATACATGCCATAGGCCAACATATTATAAGGATCAATGTATTCATTTGCATGGCATTTTGGCCAGAATGGTAGCATGTGCATGGTAGACCATGCGTACACCTCTCTGCTTTGTTAGTGTGTCTCCAGTATTTTATTTTGCATTATTATTTTTATAATAGGATAAAAATCCATATCAGGGCTTCCTCCCTTTGGAGCCCTTCCAATGCTCTATGGCTTGGTTCACAACAGTTTCCTTCTGTGGACACAAGCAAAGGTTCTATAGGGCAATAAACATTCATGGAACTTGGCTTGGAAAATCATTGCCATGTGTGCACATGCCAGAGTGCTGAGGACATCAACCTTATTGCAGCTACATTGTAAAAAAGCTAAAACAGAGAACGAGAGCACATTGTACAGTTGTCATGGGGATGCAGCTGCAAACAGCTTTACATATAGCAAATCCTTCCTGTATTGGCCATAGATCTCAGACATACTGACCTCGCAGACCATGGTAGATATCTCAACAGACCCACTCCATATTCCCAGTGGTTTCTGGGAGAGAAACTCACAATACGTCTCTGACTCATGTAGGAAGTACATGTGCATGCTAATCTCAGGACAGGAATAATTTGCTATGCGGATGCACCTGTGAGCAGTATCCCAGGGAAAGTCACAATATGTTCAAGTTCTAAGACTATGCCTCAAGTCTGTACCTAGAAACCAATATCAGTTATTGCTTCAAAACAGGGGTGGCCAAACTGGCTCTCCAGATGCTGGCAGGGCCTCATGCTAATTGTAGCCCATGGACATCTGGAGAGCCACAGTATGGCCACCCCAGCTTTAAAGCATAGTATGGCTAGAGAAGGTGATGTGATCAGGCTTTTTGTCCTTTTATTACCAATAGTACTCTCCCCTACAAGGTTCTGGTTCTTCAGGAATATATTCATCTACTCATAAGCAGTTAATAAATATTCAGAATGCTCAAGTCTGAATTTGAGTTTTAACTTTACAGTCCTGATAACAATTATTGAGAAATCTGTCAAATGAAACAGCCTCAAAACCACCAAATATTTTGACTGACATCCTATATATGGTTTAAGATTATAAAAGCCAAAACAAACCACCTCCCCACCCCAAAAACCCAAAACCCAAAGTGCTTTAACTTCAAGGCACAAATATTTGCAAGTAAAATGACTGAAATATTGTAAAACAATTCATAAAGAGCTATTTCTTTAAAAAATTAACACTTAACAACAAATAAGCCTCTTTGGATTTGGGGCCCATCTCTTATATATAAATTTCAAGTGGACAGCTTCTGTTTTAAAAATAGGAAGTACCAATTACTAACTCTTGGCTTTAAGAATCTCTCATTTCAATAATTCCAAAGCGCTACTGACATTTGACGGTAACAAAACGATGGCCTATACTTTGCATCGCTATTATTTTATAGCCATCGTGTCCGTTCTAAACCCATTTAACTTGAAATGTGTTTTACTCTGCCTTTGTGTGGGTAGCTAAATTCAACTTGCAGACCCTGGAGCTGCAAATCAGTATGGCTGAATGTGGCTGACCATACCATCTCATATTATGATCATACACTTGTCAGTTCTTGATGGGAAAAGTCAACGGCAAATATGCAGAGCTTCAAGATGTGTGCAATTTCTTTCTCTTTCCCTGCCATTTGTTGCCAACCATTATAGGGCCCACACATAAGTCTGAATAGATACATATAATTATTGTATGCAATTCTCTCTTTATAAATTAATTTTAGTTATAGCATATATATATATAATATTTCTATAGATCTCCAATATTTCATTTTTTTTAAAGCCTCACAGTGAACCTAAGCCCTTAAGAAATTATTTCTTAAAGGCCAGTTGTGGGGTTTAGGGCCCAAGGGTGCTCCCACACAAAGACCGTGTGGCTCTCTTATAATATGTATCTTCATATCTATTTAAATTAGAGCATCTCAGTAGCAATTTACACCGTTCCTTCACACGGCATCCCCTATAACAAAATATTCCAACTTCTGGCTGGTAATGCTTCCACAGGGGTGGCATAATAGCAAAAATACTTCATATGTATATTTCTTGGCTCTGAACAAATATTTTCACTACTTGCTGAGAAATATAGTATTTGCCATTTTACATACAGTAGCTTTGTAAGACATAATCACTCTACAAGACTCTATATTTGCTTGTCACTTATTTCATCTTCCCAGGAAATCCCAGTTAGGTGAGGGTATAAAACTCACAGAGAATGTTTAGCACAGGGGTAGTCAAACTGCGGTCCTCCAGATATATATGGACTACAGTTCCCATAACCCCCTGCCAGCATTTTCTGGCAGTGGCTCATGGGAACTGTAGTTCCCATGGACATCTGGAGGGCCGCAGTTTTACCACCCCTAGCTTAGCACCTCACCAAACAGCAATATCCCAAATTCCATGAGGAATTTTGTCATGACGAAGTGGCAAAAACACTCAGCAGCTGGAAAGATGACAAGGCAGACAAACATCAGCAGCCATCATGGAGTGGCAACCATGGGGAAAGGGCAGATGAGCACAGTTAGAAAGGCAAAGTTATAGAAACCTGCACAGACCAATGCTCTAATTTACCCCAAGCCATCAAAGTCACTGCTGGTCAGTTAGCAGCGATGTTAGCCGCACCACACCATAATGCCCACTGCTAAGAGTTTAAGATGTCTCTTCCCTAGCACTTCTGCACCAATGGTTGCTTCCTTCCTAGCCTATTGACTTTCTGGCTGCAGCTAATAAAACCAACGTTAAGTCTCCAGTATATAATCACTTTGTTATCTGCATGTGGTGTATCATTGTAGTAATAGAGACTCTGGCATATCCTGGACACAATTCCGATAAACACAGAAGAAAACATTTTTGAATAATGGGAACTTTTTGCTTCTTTTCTGAACAGCAGCCACCTCCTTCCCCCATACTCCCTTTGCAAAACACTTTGAAAATTGGGGCAGATTAACAAGCAGATTGTTGTGAGCCGAGTGTGGCAGGGGAATGGGGCGGGGCCACTGCTTGGAAAGAAACAAAAACGTCTTCCTGCTCAAACTCTGGATTCCGGCTGCAAGGCGGCTCCTTCGACCCTGGTGTTGATTGCCATGCAGTCATTGGAATTGGTATGCTAACTAGGCCAGCCATCGATGTGGCAACTGATTGAAGGGAGGTGATGCGCTTTTACCATCTCAGCTCACAAACCTAGTGGCACAAATAGAGACACAATACTAGGGCTTAACAAGACATCTATTGCATCTACTTTTACTCTGATAAATACCCAGGAAATGCTGACTTGGCAGGAGCCTTGTTAAGAGTACGACTATTCACAGTGTTTCTGTTTTTTGTTTAGTTTTGCTTTTATTCTATAGAATTAAGTATTTTATGTACACTGGAACCAGTTAATGCCCTTTAGACAATTCTGTAAAGTTGTTTTATAAGCAGGAAAGACATCGCAGGGGAAATACGTGCTAAAAAGCACAGTCAAAATGACCTCATACCTTTTTAAATATAGATATAGCTATGAATCAACATGTGTAGAATTGCTTTTTAAATGGTCGAGATTCAAGAGAAATGCTTCCATCTGGAGAAAATACTGCCTCTTCCCCCTTTTTAGAATTTGTTCAGTTCTTTATCAAAAGCCCTAACTCTTAGTTTATATATATATATATATATATATATACACATATATATATACATTTTACATTAACTATAAATAAACACTGCATAGTTCGTTGTTCTTGTTTTGCTTTTGCTCTGAAAAATTATTGCAGTACAGTTCATCCCTTTGTGGAGTTCAATAAGGAGCAAAGAGCACGGGTGTGTGAGTGGTCCGTATGGGCCCCGGGGCCGGTCGGAGAAGTGCTGGAGGAAGGGCTGAAGTCTGAAAGAGGGTAGCTGGTGGGGCTGTTCGAAGACTGAAAGGGGAATTTACAGCCACAGCAGCAGCAGCTGCTGCAGCAGCTGCCAGAGGATTTGGTAGGATGCGCGGAGTCATTGGCTTTGTAGGTTCCTTAGAAAATACTAATTTTACCTGGGGGAAGAAGAAAAAAGAAGAGCTATTATTGGTCCATCAGGTCCACATTTAAGCCAGCTTTATATTAGGGTTGACAACTCTGAGTCAGAAAATTCCTGGAGAATTGGAGAGGGAGCTTGGAGAGGAGGAGGTCCCAACATTATAGAATCCACCCTCCAATGTAGCCATTTTTTATATCTATATTCTGTAGATCAATTGCAATTTCAGGAGATCTCCAGGCCTCATCTGCAGTCTGGTAACCCTAGCTGTGCATGGAAGAGGTAACTGGAGGCATCTGCTTAAAATTAAAAGCTGACCACTTTTTTAAGGTGCTGGACAAAATGTATTGTGGATAAAGGGCTGTGTTGATTCTTTTTTAAACCTCCAAAATGTTGTGTTCCACACAATTCAAGTTTTTTTTTTTAAGTACATAGCATTCCTCTTATCAGACCTACCAAGTAGTGGCTCAGTGCCTGAGCAGACAGCTATTATAAACATCTGTTATGGTATAATCCTAAACAGAGTTGCATCCTCCTAAGCCCATTGACTTCCCTCAGGATTATACTGAGAATCACCACCTTACTGGTTACACTGGAATTGCACCCTTTCACCAAGAAGCTGAATTTTCGCTTTATAACATGAGATAAGTTTGGGAGGTATGTTGTTTATATTCTTTATTATTATTATATGGTCCTTGACCAATACGATTGCAATCATGATACAACCACAGCAGCAGAAGGAATAATACCTGATGATCCTAGAATGTCCAGTCGCCTTTCAGTATCTATTGCTTTCTGCTTGACGACTGATTTTGCCTGTTCTATCCTGAGATCTAAAAGAGCTTGAAGGGAGAGGCCATGTTTTCAAACAGCATTTAAAACAGCCTTTTGCCAACTAGATTTAACTTGATCTTGCAGTACTAGAGTAAATAAACCTTGAGGGTTTATACTATCCATCAGACATTTACAAATTGATAAAATGCAAATTATGGGCTTGACCCTTAACATGATGGTTTCCAGTCTGATCCAGGACTTTGATACACATTTGGGGACTTGTAAGATAACTCTCAGGAACTTGAACTGGACTCTCAAATAGAATGAAGAGGGTGGTGGTCCCCAAAATGAACCATAAACAGTTGGGTCAGCAAATCGGCCTTAAACTGCCTAAGGGAAGAGGGCACAATGTGCCCCTCTTGTGATCTATAAGTTTGTGAGGTACAAACTGAAGATACAATGGGAAAGTGCCATTATGGCTGTTGACTTGGATCCTGGCCTCACAGGCTCTATACACATTAGTGATGTCAACACGGACATTTGGGACAGTGGACTTGGGAGGGCTTAGCCCATTTAGTGAAATTTGTAGCTGACCAACAGTCATATTCCTCAGGGACTTCCACTGTATTGACTCTCTGACTTTTCCTGCATTCTCTATACAATTTTCTTAGCAAAGTGGCTACCAGATTGTGAATTGGATTCCTAGAATGACCTATGCCAGGAAAGTCACATATCCAGAATTAATCTCCAACCCAGATTCTGTGCACGTGAATACAAATTGTCACATTTTCATTCTGTTTTTCAATAATATAACATAAAATATCTAGTCTTCTGTGTTATAGTACGCATAATCCAATCCTATGCATGTTGACTAAGAAGTAAGTCCAACTGAATGCAACGGGACTTACTGTCAACTTTGCATGATACTCAAGGCATAATCTAACATTCAGAAAACTATTTCCTTACCCCAAGAGGATGTGTTCCCTTCTGTAGTTTGTTGTAGGGACTGTATTTGGGTTTCGGGGGCTTCCCAGCAGCTCTGTCTTTGTGCCTTCTACTGCTTATGTGCTGTTTGAAAGGCAAGTATAGCTTATTATTATGGCTATTATTATAGAAATTAATAGCTTCACCACTGAACAAGTCTGGTTCCCCTAAAAAATGTCCTTGTCCAATATACTAATACAGTACTTCTAATCCAAAATAGCATATTTATTTCCGTTTCAAGAGCCCCACAGCAATCTTATATGTGTGAAAAAATGTTTCCTCTCTCCCCCAGGATATACACATCATAAACATTGTGCTGGCTTTTCCACAAATGTGGGCATAAGTTGCAGTTTTATTACTGACACAACACAGTTTTAGCTTTGTAAAAAGCTTCAGTGGGAGACCATCTGGGAACCACATATAGCTGTTTTGAGTACTTTGGAAGAAGAGATGGACAGAAGTATAATAAGCAACTAAAGATAGGTCTTCCTGTGTCTTTTAAGCCTGAATAGGATGGCCAGGTGCAAATAATTGTGTAGAGGAGAAAGTTTTGGTACAGGTAGCTTTTCTACTGTAAAAAATCCAGCTGTAAAAGACTCAAGACCTCCATGTCCTTCCTTTGCACCTTATTTCCTCCATTCATTTGGACTGCTATGTCCTATCATATTCACTTATGCAAGGTTCGGGACTGGGCTGTTAACCATCTTGATCTCTTTGCTATTGGGTTTTATCTGCAAGATTTCCCCTTCCCCTCTCGAGTGAAACAGTGACTGTCTGGCAGAAGCTTTAAATGGGCCTTTAAATTGGAAACAGCCTCCATATGGCGATTGGCTGCAGCAACTGCAGTCTGCAAACACAAACCCACAATCTTGACAGTTTATCAGAGGTATTTTATGCTTGGTAGGCTGACACATGTGACCAGCCACACGTGGCCTTTTTGTATTGCTCCCGAAAGTAGACACCTCTGTGGAGCAACCATTTTTTGCCGTCTGGGTAACACCCTGGTGGGCACTGAAAGAACTGCTGCACAAGCATGGCACGTAATGGTAAGCATTCCAGTAGGATATTTTCAAGTATCCGAACCACTTCATATCTGTTAGCTTTTAAATTTATTTCACTTGTAAGCTGCCTCAAGAAATCTCCTAAATAAATATAAGCATACATATCTTAACCATCATTGGACTGTTGCCTTGTGAGTACAGCCTATGCTATTATTGCCTTGCAGGGGAACATTGACCGCCTAATGAGGACACTGACAACCATAATTTGGCATAAAATATTTGGCCACTGCCTTTATTCAACATTGAGCGTGGCAAGCATGGGAAGAGAAATTTCAGGTGCCCTGAGGGGGAAATGAGGCCGAGCAATGTCAGGCCATCCGTTTAACTGACGCCTAACTCAGCCACACCCTCTGTTGCCATGCCAACACACACACTGCCCAGAGAATGCCAATGCTAGGATTTCTCACCCACCAGCCAGATTGCTGTCAATTTTCCTTCCCCGCAGCGGCAATGGCCCCCTTAGATGAGTCTTGGGGGCTTTTTATTATTAAAGATAAACTTTGTCTTCAAAAGTGGAGGAGAGAGTTTTTCTTAATGATGTTTCAAGTAGACTTGTAGAATAAATAGAAGAAATTGTGGCTTGCTACTATGTGACCTTCAGAGTCATTTACACTGAAGGGCAGGCATAGCATAGTGGCGAGGGTCCCAGACAACGGTTGGGATGAGCAACCCAGGTACCTGAAGCTTCCTAGGTAAGCTCAGGCCAGCCATTCTCTGCCAGCTCAATCTAATTCACTTGGTTCTGGTAAGGATAAAATGGCTACAAGGGGAACAATGCAGCTCACCACCCTGATCACCTTTGAGGAAATCGTAGTTTGCCCAATGAATTTACCAGAAAGAAAAAGGAAAGAAAAAACACTGTGTGAATAAGTCTGAAGCCCAAAGTCATATACTTGCTTGGCTGTATTGTCTGAATTGTGTTGTAGCAAAATGGTGGTTCTGGTATCTGAACTGTGGGCTTTCCTAGCCTTTGCAGGTACACACCATTAGAAAGCAGTTTTCCAGGGATACACGTAAAGCCATATAGTGGCCATTCACTCATTAGAGACTTTTGAGAGTTCCTTGAGAAGCCTGTTTTTTACCATGTATAAAATTTAGCACATTGAGTTTCTGCCACACTTTAATTTCCTCGAGCAAGATTTGTGAAAGCTTTGATATTTCAGAACCCATGTTGTTGTTCTTTCGGAAAAGAACAAACTGCTGTCTCGCCCATTTTCCTGTAAGACAGGTCTCTGTGTAGCCTCCATAGCTGTAAAAACTCTTGATAAGTTCATAGTTCCATCAGAAACCCCCTCTGGATTTGTTCATCTGAGAAGAATGACTGTCACTAAACAACTTTCATTCAGTTTGGAGGTGATGCTTCCCAAGTACAGAGAAGAATTGATTTTTAAAAAACAACTCACATTCCTAAGAAAATTATCTCTTCTGAAAAAAGGACATATTTCTCAACGCCTCTATAATTTTGGGTACACAGTACAGAAGAGCAAATAAAATGACAGACTTTATGAAATACATTGCCAGAACATGTCAGTCAAGAAAAATGTTCTAAGTCCAACAACAGATATGAAGAAAATATACCTAGTGGGCTGGAAAAGCATCTAGAAAACAACGAAAAGTGTTATAAATGCAAGAACTGTACAGAAGATTCATCACAGAATCACAGGGCCAGTCTGCACATCACCAAAGGAACCTAACTCAAGTTAATTCAAAGCACATGGGGGCCCCACCATTGACATACATCCAGGTTATGCTTCATATGGCTGTAATAGTGGGGAAATGTTTCCCAGGTCACTGCTGCAGCATTGGCAGAAACTGTGGATTAAGAGCTCACAAATTAACAGTTCATATGAGTGCCACAGGTTCTCACAAGCAATGATCTGACACAACCTGGTCATCCACTTGACAGTGGCTCCCACATACTCCTAAAGCAAGAGTACTGACATGATAGGTGAGGTCTAGCACATATTAATGATCCTTGAATGTTCAGAAAGTGTGAGCAGCTCAAGACCCTTGGTCTCCATTGGTAGTACCTGTTTAAGTTGTGTCTCAGAATTTACATGTACATCACAAATTTCACAGTGAAATGTTTTGTTCTGAAGTCCCGTGTTTCCTTTATTAATGGGTCCTTTGCCTTTGACACCTGCTCGGGGAAAGGCTTTGATGGTTCCACTTCCATTTCGTGCTTCCAACATAGTTTTGTGCTTCGTGCCTGAAGATGATAGACATTGGAAAGAAAAGCCATTTTTAGCAAGGTATATAATGTTCCTTCTTCTCTCTTGTTACACCTTCGGTTTTGTCCCAAGTAGGTCTCAAGCTCCATGATAGTAATAAAATAAGACTTATGTTCTATTACCACACATTTAATTATTACATGATGCTAATTTATGCTCTGAAGGAAAGTGCCATCAGTATGTAGTGACATGTATGTAAGTGAGGCCTGAGGTGGATGCCTTGTTTTTAGGAACTCCTGCAGCTGCTAATGAAATATCTGCTGCCACCAAAAGAGAAAACCATGACAGATGTTTAAGGTGTGGGTTGGAGTCCTTTTGATACCTTTCAGATCATGTTCATAACAGCCTGTGAAATGTGGGTGCCATTACTGAAACAATGGACAATCTCAAAGAATCTTTGGACAGGAAACCTTTCTCCTTCAATGCTCTTTTGAACTGAAGGGAAGGTACATGTTCTGAATATGTATATATAAGAACATTTCTATAAGCCCTTCAGAGAAGAAATGCATCCAAAGACCTCAACAAAGGCATCAAACATTTAAAGGCATCAAGAGACACCTGCTGGATCAGAAGAATGGTCTAGTCCATCATCCTGTTTTATAAGCCACACAATTGGTAATTCTGGAGAGCCAACAACAGGGCCTAGAAGCCAAGGTTGTTCCCTGATGCTGCCCCCCTAGGAATGGTATTCAGTTTATATGGTTTCATTCCTTGAATAGAAAGAAGAAGCAGAACATAGGTACTGGAGGATGATGAGATGGGATGGAGACTTTGTCATATCATTTATTTTAGTCTGTTTATTTAAAGATGTACTATTCCACAGATATTGTGAGATATACAAACAAAGCACACATATATTTCACATATATTAATGGAGGACAGATAAACAAAGCAGGATCTCCCTGCCAGAATGTCATGATTTTCCAGCCAGTTCCAAACTTGAAACTATGTTCCCTTTCTAGGTCTGTTGGCCCAGGGCCCCCACTCAAACTGAGGAAATTAACTTCATAATATCTGCCCAGCATTTCAGATATTTAAATGGAAAAAGTGACCTGTTACAGTGATTACCTTGCAGGCTGGAATTTTCCAGGCCATACAGAGGAATCGGACAACAATACTTTGGGGGCATAATTTCTGGCCACAGCTTTAGTGTTGTGCAGATGAGCGTTGACAAATACCAAGGGATGGATCCGGCTTCAGAGTGGCCAGCTGACCCAATGAATCCCCCCACACCAGCAGGCCACCTTTTGGAGACTGAACAACACCCCAGTTCAAGCTTCCCTGAACCACCAGGCCTGCTGGGCCCACAGGAGGGTGGTACTGGTGGAGGTCCTACAGGCGTTAGCCTCTATTATGGTGCCCACCATCACCCACAAAGCGAGGCATCAACAAGATGACAGGTGCCAAAACACAACATCAAGACAAAAGGCAATCCCCAAAATATTATGCCATATAAGGAGGGGATGTGGGAAAACGAGCCACAAGCAGGGAGGCATGAAAGAGAGACAGCACATGAGTGGGATTGCCCCTCCTGCCCACCACATGCCTTCCATGAAGCAGGTAAGTGTGTGCAGCTGCCATGCAGCAGTGATCGGTGGTCTGCTGCCAAGTCAGCACCCACACTTAGAATGTTAATGTTCAAGCCACACTTGAATTAAGTTTATGAAAATACAGAATCTGCTTTTATAACAACTTACAAAGTACATGGTCTGGCTCACCTACTTGTAAGGAGGACTATAACTTATAATGTTTTGGAATTTAATTTCCCAATGAAGAAGAAAAAGCATGTTCAAAAGGCTATACTTTGGTTTTGTTAGCAACTATACTCCTAATACATTTTTCTGCTTAACAGTTATGGACCTGTATGCATCAGGGAATGACGGAAATTATGTCCAAGCCCATGTACCATTTTAGGCCTCCAGCACAAAAATACCCTCTGGTTCCTGGTACTGTATGTATGTATGTATGTATGTGTGTGTGTGTGTGTGTGTGTGTGTGTGTGTACGTACTAGAATCAAAGTCTGTTGTAGCTGATATGAGCACTAGAATGGTGGTGGGGGGAAATAGACAAGAGAAGAGAGGGAGGTAAAAAGGAAGAGAGTGATGAAGATAGAGAAAGAGAAACAGGATAGGGAAGAAGAAATAAAGAGACAGGAAAGAAAAGATAGAGGGAAAAGAGTGTTAGCCAGAAATATAGGTGGAAGGGAAGAAATTAAGGAAGAGAGAGATATAAAGGACAGAAAAATATAGAGTAGGAGAGCGAAAAGAAGACACAGAGAGAATTACAGAGAAAGAATGAGAATGTGTGAGAGAGAAATTAAGGGAGGGAGAGAAGTAGATGTAGAGAAGGGGGAAGGGAAGCCACCCCCCCCCCGCGCCTCCTGTTTGCCCAGGAAGCCATCAAGCCACCTCTGCAAGGTGGCAAGACGGTTTCCTTGGCCAAGGGGGACTGAAAGCCCCCCTCCCCCCCGTGCCTCCCGGTATTGCAGTGGACCACATTCTTTAAAAAATCAGGCCAACACTACCTCGGTTCCCATGTGGGAGCACAAATCTGAGGCAGACAAGGTGCAACAGGCCAAATGCTCCCTTGTGCAGGAACAGGAAGAGGTGGAGCAACCTGGCCTGGTACAACCAGCAGGCTACAGCCCAAAGTGATGCCATCCGTATGGTAAACGTCTAGGTGATCTTTTGAATCTCTACTAACTGCCTTTAAAATATGACGCTAATAACTCCTCCTTGTCTGGGATGTGTCACTTCAGGAATGCTTTTAACTTTGGACATTAAATTTAAAAAATCAACTATACAGACAATTTTTTCAGACATGGGAGAATCAAAAACCAATTTGTTACTTATGGTAACTATCAAGCTCTGTGAGTCCACCTCTACCGGCTCATGCTTCACTTTTCATGTCCAACAATGTAAATAAATGTTCCGTTTGCCTTTGGGAATAAATGGAGGGTTGCAGAGCACTGCCACAGTAAAGCAATATTTAGAAGCATTATAATGGAACTTTAGGGAAACTGATCACTTGCAAAAAGTAAAATTCCTCCTTTTCTCTTTCATGAAGGACTTTTTGCATGTCATTTTTATTCTTTAATAGCTAATGAATTCCATGTAATTGCTGGTTTTCTGCCACCTCTTTTTTCCCCCTGGCTTCAAGCAATCTAATCTATTCAGGGCAAGATAATTGCAGGCCTCTTGAGTCAGGAAAGAAATTGCTATATCTCACCACTGTTGTGAGCCTCCAACTGTGAGGCAGAGTTGACAGCAACCTTGCATAGTGAACAGTAAAGGAGTCGCTTGGCCTTTTCTTCCTCTGTCTCTCCTGCAGAACACGTGTTGCTGGTCGCGGCTGTTGTGGGGAGCTTTTCAACTTTAGAGGTGATTTCAGTCATCGTGATGTTGCTTTTCCTAATTTCGATGGTTGAGGGTGTTGATATTGCTGGTGTCCCTGTTGTACTGTTTGCTTTATGGATTAAAAAAAAGAGAGAGACAGAAAAAAATGAGTATTTTTTCTCTATACGAGTAGAATTTGAAGAATGCAATGAGAATGTTGTATTGGGTGAATAGAACCAATCTAGGGAGAAGAGCTCATGGCCAAATCAATTTTATTTTGACTCAATGAAAAAAACTTATAGCTGATACTACACACTCAAGATCGTACTCTTGCATTCTGTGGTTAGAAATCTGCAGAGAAGAAAACCCCTACCCCATTGAGGTATGTAGAGTAGTTAACTTGAGTAGTTAACTGGCAGTCTTGCAGAGCACTCGAGGACGGGAACAGTGTTTCCACGCATAGCCGAAAACAAATGCTGATATATGATGACTATTTTGCTGGACCACTGTGAAAGGACAGATAGTGTATCCAATCTCAGCAGCGCAGAGGGAAATAGATTTTAAAATGCACTTTAGGAGGATGAGAGCTTTGTGTATTCTGATGATATTTTGTAATTAAGTTGTCCAAATAAACTAAAACGGGAAATACAGCCTCCCTATATTATACCTGATGACACTGAAATTGTTCTCTGAATTAGCTCCCAAATCTCATATAGCCATTGGACAACAAATCAGAAACAAGACTGGAATATGGTAGCAAGGAAACACAAAGCCTATGTCTCAGGCACAGTAACATGCCTTCGTGGAACGGAATGACCCTAATAGGTATTATGTTCTGGAAAGTGCATGCAGAAAGGTTTCCCCCTAAAAATGAGTTTAGTTGTAAAAGTTAAGAGTGAACCAGGACATGAACTAAATTTCCCCACGAAAACGCCCCGGGTTGTGCCCATCCCTAACCTTACACCAACTGGGTGTACTGGGTAAGGAAGGCGGCCTCTAGTTTGAAGAACAAGATTGATTCCCCCGTCCTCCACATGCAGCTAGCTGGGCAACCTTGGGCTTGTCATAGTCCCGTTAGAGATGTTCTTGCAGAGCAGTTCTGTCAGAACTCTCAGTCTCACCTATCTCACAGGGTGTCTGCTGTGGGAGGATGGGAGGATGATTGTAAGCTGCTTTGAAACTCCTTCAGGTAGTACAAAAAACAACAGTTCTTCCTAAACACAATATGGCATAGACTGTTGTCCAGCTGGGTTCAGGGATTCAGCTGGCAGCTATTTCAGGCTGACAGTGGTTGGGCACAGATGCCCTGTGTCAGCCTAAAGGGGAGGGAAGAGAACCAAATGGAGGGAAGGGAACCAGTGTAGTGAAATCCCAGGCAGGCCTCCTTGCAGTTCAGCTTAAAGTGAGCTGCAAAAGATTCTAGCTCCACCCTGAGTGGTGGTGAGCTATCAGCTCCCAATCCTAGGATGCCCCCCCCTATAGACCCCAATCTGATCCTGTGGAGAGCTGGCATGCCGCAGGTACAGCTGTTTAGCGGGGTCTGCTGCATGCGGCAGGCAGCCCAGCAGACTCTGACAAGCAGCTCATCCTGAGGAAAGTGCGCTCTTCACAGGATTGGTTGTTTTTTGGGGCTCTATGGGGAGAAAAAGAAGCCATCTAGGTACCCAGTCTAAGAGGGTGTCAGCTTCTGCTCCTGGAAACCATTTTGCCATGTTGTTTTGCTTCCCTCTGCTTCAAAGTGCGGAGAAGTGAAATGAGCCAGCACAAACTGGACTGGTTCATTTTGCAGGGTTGGGGTATTTGGGCTCAAACTGAACTTTTCCCAGACCATGCCCATCCTTAGTTAGAAAGACACTGACATATGGCAAATTTCCACAGTGTGGCCTACTAAGCTGAACAAGCCCATGTATTTTTGTTTGTCATTTGCTTGACCATCTGTTGCAGTCACAGCACAAACTGGAGGGTTTAGACATGACTAGTGATTTGCAGGCAGAAGAAGAAGAAGAAGAAGAGTTGGTTTTATATGCCGCTTTTTTCTACCAGAAGGAGTCTCAAAGTGGCTTACAGCGCCTTCCCTTTCCTCTCCCCACAATAGACACCCTGTGAGGAAGGTGAGGCTGAGAGGTGTGGCTGAGATATTACTGCTCTGTCAGAACAGCTTTATCAGTGCTGTGGCAAGCCCAAGATCACCCAGCTGGCTACATGTGAGGGAGCGGGGAAATCAAACCCAGCGCACCAGATTAGAAGTCCGTACTTCAAGCTGGCTCACAGTCAACACTGTGAACCAACCTGAGACTGATTGCGGGGAGGAGGAGTATACAAACCCAACAAATAAATAAATAGAACTGGGGTAAAGAAGTCGGCTATCTATTGAAAATATACAAGCAAAAATAACCTAAAATAAAAGATGAATGAAACATCAAAAATGCATCCCAACAATGTTTTTTGTTTGTTTTTGTCAAGGAAAAGAGTGCCAAGCCAGACATGGGGATGAGGCAATGAACCTGCTTCCTTGCTCCATGCCTTGCTTCAGGCACTTCTGGTCTTTCCTTGCTCACTTGTGCTATCAAAGTCAGGAAGTGAGAAATCATTCCAGATGGGTAGCCATGTTACTGTGTTGCAGCAAAATAAAGCAGAGGCTAAGTAGCTAACACAAATCACTCCAGCATGAGCTTTTTGTGAGTCAGAAGCCACTTCACCAGATGCATCAGTACAAGTGAGAAAAGCCTAAAGCCTGAAACTTCTGACTAAGGGGAGATAAAGCATAGGAGGGAGAATGCTCAGTAATTTCTACTGCCTGTGTGCTATTAAAATAAGATACCTTATCCTTTCTTATCTCTGACCATGTGGTTATATGAGCCTACCTTTTCTGTGCCAGATTTACAGCAATTAGCTTGAAAGAAGCCTTCAGAAATACACTTTAGAAACAGGATGAGCTGTTTGGTGGTGTCTGCTAGGCTGTCTGGCATACACCGCAGATCTTACCAAACAGCTGATTGTCAAGGCAACAGACTAGGGTTGTGCACCTACCTAAAAAGTCGGACTACCTTGGTTTAGGAGGAAGCCGTCTGGGCCGCTTCGGTTTTGGAGGAAGCAGGCTGCCTTGGGTTCGGAGGAAGCCACCTTGGTTGCCTCGGAGATCTCTGAAGCCTCAGAGATCTTCGATGTGGTGCTTCGGAGCCCATTAAAGTAAAGGGCCAAGGAGCCAAGGCAAGCAGAGCGGGGGCAGTGGCAGCGGTGGCAGCAGCAGTTCTTGCCTGGCTGTCAGGGGTCGGCGTGGACAGGACTTGAGCACCTCTGCAGGTGCATTGCCAGACCCAGGATCTCCATTGGGCAGATTGTCAAGCAGAGCCCAGCCGCCAGGCGAGCCATGCGGTGGGTGAGGGAGCAGAGAGAACGGGCAGGTGTGGTGTCATTGTCCTTATATTAACTGCTCTTGAAAATGTCCCACTACACTAGCCCTTCAACCATCCCTATGCCTCTTCCCATGCTTGCCTGTAAGCACACCATCAGGCAAAGCAGGAAGAGCAAATTATCTCCCCCTATTAATATCTGCCTTTGTGTGGCACTAGGTTTGAATTCTAGTTTTTGCAAATGGCTTCATGATGGATCTTCTGAACTATTTCTTTTGCAGCATCTAATAGACTCTTTGCATCTGTCGAATTAACTCCATAATGAAAAGGATCTCAGTTACTTATGCTTTTTAAATTAGCTTGAATGGGGCCTTTGGAAATACACTGAAGAAACCTTTCTACCATCAGCAGAACAACCGATTATATTCCTCCACTGCATCTGTAACGTCTAGGACCGTATTCATCTTCTTTCTCTGTTCTACTGCTGCTCTCCTTTTGGAATTTTTAGTCCTACAGTTTCAACATGATTAAAGTGTAAGCCATCTCTCCATGCAGGGAGACAATCAGCTCTAACAACCCTAGAGGTGAAACCAAAATTGCCTCTATAGGCAGGAGATATAATCATGCGGTATAATTACAGTCGTCAATCATGCTCTCTGGAGAAAGGTGTGAAGTGTGGTAAAAGGAGAAGAGAGAGAATAGACTGTTTATTCCTTTCTTTAAAACTTCTCCTGTCCTTATCAATCCTTAGTGTTCCTTGATTAATTCTTTGGCTTAACGTGACTTGACACTTCAAAATCACCTGTCACGGGCATCAAAAAAGGTCATTAAAACCACTTCCTAGTCAAAATAACAATGGCCTAGTTGAAATCTGGGAAACTTTCAGCTTATATGGTGCATGAAAAGAGGCAAAACTTTCTTATCAGCACCCATCAAATTAATGGACTGTGGAAATGCATTAAGAGTGATAGGACTCTAAACAAAAATATGATCAGAGCAGACCCAATTTTTTCTTCATGGGTTCATTCTATAAATTTGCTGTAGGTTCAATGCATAGTCTCTACAAATTAGCCAACCCAAAACAACAACAACAACAGAAACCCTAGAGTCATTATTTGTTTCTTTATATAGGGCTGCATAATTTATGGTATGCATTCTGGTCCTCATAACAGTTGAAGGATTTGTAACTATGGAGTTTCTCCATAGTTCTTTATGGTAACAACTTTATTGTGACTTTCCTTGAAGGGGTCCACAGCAATGACTGTGTATCTTGACACCTCAATGAGAAGGCTGAGAGATAACAACAAACCCAAGGCCATCCAATGAATTTTAGACCTAAACTGCATTGTGTTTATGTCCACTATGCCCATTTTCATTAATAGTTAGCATAAACAATGAGTCCCAGAGTCTGTTTTCTTCTTTCTAATCTATCCAAGCAAATATCTTGGATGACTTTATGAAATCAAAACAAAAGAACCCAGCATTTATTTAATTTGATAGACCTAATTTTTTTGAAGTGCAGGAGACAGCTTTGAGAGAATGCATAACCAAAGGGTCTGATCCAGCCAAAGTTCATTGAGACCAAGGCTCACAGAAATTAACAGAACAATTTAGTTGTGACTAACAAACCACACTGGTTTCAATGCACATATTTTTACATATATCTTTGCTTTCTTCTATTGTGGAAACTCAAGGCAGTGTTCCTTAGTTTTCAGGCAATTTCCCATTCAGACGTATACCTGCTTATATTTAGCAAGGTTGCTATTCCCATGTGCCTTCTAACTATAAGCTGCTAGATTCCTATGTACACTTACTTGATGCATGGTTACTTGAAAATAAGCCCAAATGATCTCAATGGGGTAAAAATTAATTAACAATGCTGTACAGTGTAATTAACTTTAGTGAATCAGGGATATGATCTTTGTATTAGAAGATATGGCATTCCAACATGCTTGCTGATCTCAGGTTCCATTGTATAATACATTTCCTATAAAAATAAACTCCATTTAATTCCATTGTTTTTCATTTTCTGACGCTTACTACTAAGGTCACAATCTCTCAAGATATACTCCAACCATAAGGCTCACTGAAAAAAACGTATTTCATTGATTTAGAATGTTCTCAAGAATTATATTATGTTCTACTTGTAGAAACAACATGCCTAATACCATTCTAGAACATGTGCATTTGTCACTGTTATCTGTATACATTCACACATACTACAGCTAACTATTAAAATTTAGTGATAAATTGATTAACTGAAGTATATAATGCCATAAGCTCAACATGAGGAAAATTTTTGAAAGCACTGAAGAAAGTATAAAACATCATATTTATTTAAATTTTTCTTTAATTATTTTAAAACAAAGAGAAACAAATAGTTCAAAAGGAAAAAGAACTTTAAAAACCCCTATATGTTTGGCATTCAGCTTCATCAGGCAGAATCTACTCTTAGATACTTAAGATACTTTTTCAATTCCTTCCCATACAACACTTGAAATGCATAGGGGTTATTTAACCATTAAAGCGTCTTTTCCTTCTGCAACACTTGTTTCTTTCTCTTTGTTTTGCCTTGGTACAGCCCCTGTTTCTTTTCCTTTCTTTAAAACACTTTTATGCAACCTTTCCACCCAATTTAGGGACCTAATGGTGGCAAACAGTCCAAAACATTTACAAATGTTTAAAATACACATATATAAAACCATCAAACAAAATACAAAAATGGGAAACAAGGTCAGTGAGAAACTGCCAGACAAAACAGAAAAGGCTTCTCCCATGGATAGAAGGCAATGATAAAGGGGGGACTCATGAAACTTCCTGGGAGACAATGCCATAATTTTGATGGCATGACCAAAAAAACACAGTCTCAGGTTGCTACCTGAACCAGGGTACCTGAACATCGCCTTAATGTAGGTTCATACAAGTAGGTAGGTTCATATAAGTGTACAGTGCATGGCCCCCTTCCACCCAATATCCCCTAATCCCCAGTAATTTTAGGAAAAGATTTTGGCCATTTCACCAACAAGCAAACTGGTATTCCCATTGCAAGATACTATATTAAAAGCCACAAGGGTTTCCAAGGGTTTCCATCAATTTCATTTTGATGAAATTGACTGCTGAAATAGAAGGAAAACTGGCCCTCCCAGAAGAACTCGAAATACCCCCCTCCCCAAGATTTTGCTGAATGGGGTGGATAGAATGAATGTCAAGCTTTTAATGAACTTACTGGTTTGAAAACAAATTTATTGTTTTAACTCATGTTGTCACCCACTCTGAACTACCAGGAAAGGGAGATAAAGATTATGAACAGAAGATAAGATTTGCCAGTTGGTCAATGTATTCATTTTAGCCCTTGACGAAATACTGCAATGACACAGCGCCCTGGATAGAAATCAGAAAAGCATTCGGTGAGCACATGATATAAATTGGTTTTGGTGATGCGGGCAAGCTGCATTGTGCTATTTTCACACTAATGGCCTGCAGTAATTATTCATTATTGCAACTGTCGCAGCTCTGTTTTGGCACTGCCACAAATGCTAATAATGTGCAAAACGGGACGTCAGCATCCAGTCACAAAGAATGCTTCAGTGTTCATAGCAATTCCCTTTTTGATCTTCATCTTAATATAAACAAGCATTTAGGCAGTCTATTAAAAAGAAGACCTAGAATACAGGGGGGGGAAATAAACCCCACAGTTTATTTTCCCAATAAAACAAAATACATATATAAATAGCATCTGTGGATTCTCTGTAATGTGCAGATCACATCATGAAGTGGGAATCCAACAGTGAATTATTTAAGGACTTAGGTTTAATTTGGTAAGCCAAATAAACTTTTAATTAATTCTCTCTTGGCATGCTTCCTTAGTGGTTTTTGACACCGAATTCAACATGTGCTCTTTTTGAACTCTGTCAATATTGAGAAAAGGTGGCATTCAGATTTCACACTCATCTCTTTAAATTCATAAGAAGCATATGTTACAAAGAATCTGTTTAACATTTACAAGTAGATCAAGTGCCTTGCCTCAAATACATTTGCTGTGGTTCGGAGAACTGAAAATCTTATGCCATTTTATGCTGAACACATAATGATCATCAGTAAACCTTATAAAACCCAAACTGACAAATCATCCACTACCTGATTGGCCCTCATCCAGGAATAGCCCACCTAGGAAGTTTAGACCAAATCAGGGGGCAGCCAGGAAGGGCTTAACAGGGAACCAGGGGGACTGATCTCTGTAGGCTGGAAATGACCTGCAATTCCAGCAAATCCCCAAGTCCCAACCTCTCCCATCCTGCAACCCCTCTGCCTTCCCCCCTTCCAAACAAGTTCCCCCCTTCCAAACAAGTCCTTTCATCTCAAGGAGCTTGGAGATGAGTTGTCATTGTAGAGTCCCCCCTCCAAAACAGCCATTTCCCCCTGGGGAGCTATCTCTACAGTCCAATTCCAGGAGATTTCCAGGCTGCAGTTGGAGGATGGTGACCCCTTCATCAGGAATGTTCCTTGTGGTCTGGAGGCGGAGCCTCAAGAGTCCAAGGGTGGGCAGGAACTTTTGCCATGTAGCCAGGCCTCAGGAAGACCACAGTGCAGGTGTGCATCCTAGCACACTTCATATTCCTGGGTACAATGGGCTTTGCCTCTAGTCTGGAATAAGGGAGAAAGCAGAAGCAACCCACATTCTGCTTACATGAACAGAGCACAAACAGAGCAAAGATGGGAGAAATTCCTGCTAATTCTTACTGCCACTCTATCTCAAACTGTTCTTGAGGATACTCTAACCACCAGGAATAGCTGGAGTTGAAAATATGACCATATGCTAAATGAAAGGAAAGTTTTATATCTGGGTTTAGAAACAATGGGCTAAACCCAAATATTCTCTTCAGCAAACCATTTTGATGTATTTATTTCAATATCTCCCCCCCCACACACACACACTTTTCTCTTAGTACCAAAGAAGGTTCAGCTGCTAGTGGAATAGGAACTTTTGCTCCAACCTAGAACACAGACGTCAGTATAATCATGGTGATAGCTGGACCATGGGATTGCCAGGAACCAGACTCGACTGAATGGCTGACATCACCATCACCATTACCATGCATGGACTGACCTGGATAGCATAGGCTAGCCTGATCTCAGAAGCTCAGCAGGGTCAGCCCCGGCTAGTAAATGGGTGAGAGATCACCAAATAATACCAGGGCTATGATGCAAAGGCAGGCAATGGCAAACTTCCTCTAATGTCTTTTGCCTTCAAACCCCCACTGGGTTGCCATGAATCAGCTGTGACTTGACAGTCACCTTATTACTATGCATCAACTGGGAGGAAAAAGCCCCTCGTCTTTATAGAGAAAAATGCAGAAAATAAAGAACCAGTAATGTAATTAAGGAGTAGCAATAAACTAAGATATTCAGTCACAGGTTACAATATTAAGAAGCCAATGTTATTTCAGGAAGTGTCAGGGTAACTGTAGATAGGCAAAATTAACAGGCCTTATTTATTTAGATTTATATTGGGCTCCATCCTAGGAAACAATATATCTATAAGTACTATAGCACAACACATGTGGGGTTCTCTAATTAAAAATCAATCTCTGAAATGATGTACAGTTTCCAGTTCTAAACAGTCACTTTAGTCTTCATGAACCTTGAGATACGGAAGATTTACATGAAATGTAACAAGCCTCTGACCACTTTCACAGGATACTTGTCCCTTAATTTTGTATGTGTATCGTTGCACTCCCATTGGTTCATTTTATTTATTGCAGATGATGAAGTAAATTTTGTAAAAAAGAGTCTTCCTACCATATCCGGCTGTTCAGTTTTCCACCAAATGCCTAAAAATGGCATTTGTCAACACTGGAAACAGCTCGTCCAACACCAAGTCCTAAGAGTGTATAGAAAGAAACATAGTAGCAATTCTATAGCCTGTCCCATTACTGTTTTTGAATCGGATCCAAATAGTTTACAGCAGTGTAGATTGGGTGCAACTATAAGAGTGTTATTTTAAAACACAGTGCTAAAAATAGTTCACATTGTTTTGAAAGGAAAAGTATTTAAAGGAACCTTCCTTCCATGCCAGTTCTGTGAATCCGTGGATGGGTGAGTAAACAGGCTAGCTCCCACTTGTAAGAATGAGATATAAGGCAGAAGGTGAAGGGGTCGAAGGGAAACACACATGTCATGCACAGCTCAGCCAATTGCCTTAAGTAAGGCTGGTGCCTTTTCTGCCAGATGCATTCATCTCTAGCCACAGCAGCCTACTATCTAGACAGTGCAGAATCAGGCAGCTGCCATTTTGGTAGGGATGTCACTTCTCAGGTGGGACCTGGGGTCCCCTGGTATTACAGGTCACCTCCAGACTACAGTGGTCAGGAGAGATTACCCTTGGAGTACAAGGCTGCTTTGCAGGGTGGACTTTATATCACTTTACTTTGCTGAAGTCCCTCCTTCCTCAAATCCCACCTACTCAAGGCTCCACCCCCAAAGTCTCTAGGTGTTTCTCAACTCAGAGCTGGCAGCCTTACATTTGGGGTTGAGCAGGAATTTTTTTAGTTCATGCTGTAAAATCGGTTTGAGAAATTGGACAGTTGTGCTTTGCATGACTACTGCAATAGAGGAAGCCATTCTAATTTGGCCTGAACATTTAATTGGCTGGCAAGGCCCTAATGAGCTAGAATAACTAATATGTAGTCTGGGTCAGGTGCCAAAACATAGGAAATTGTGGAGAGCGCCTGAAGAATCAAAGTAAAGAGAAAATTTTCTGAAGTCAATCTTTCATTGCTTACCAGCCTAGGGGGACTAGAACAAGGAATGTCTGAGACTCCAGCCTCATTGAAATAGTGAAGAATAATGATGCTCTGTGATCCTTCTCAGCCCCCCTTAAGTATTTTGGTACATAAGAAGTTATGTATTGCATGTACTACTGTGTAGAGGCTTTGAGCCTGAAGAGTATCTCCAATAATCTCCTCTAATCTTATTTTATTTAAAATCATAATATCCCACTTAATCCCTCAAACACAAGGCAACCAGCAAAAGATCTTGGACAACATATAAAAAATAGGACACAGTGAAAAACACTACACCACACCATACAAACCAACCCACAGCCAAATCTGCCCAAACAATCCATCCTCCACCAAAAGCCTTGTGAAATAAGACTGTTTTACACACCATCCTATATGCAGATTGAAGATAGCTGCCACACTGACCATGGTAATGGGTTCCAGAGGAACAGACCTATGACAGAAAAAATCCTTTGATGTAACTGTTCCCACATGGGCAATTCTAGGACAGCTGGATTGAAGAGCTTAGCTGACATACAGGAATATCTCATGAGATGTGATACATTTTAAAACTTCAGGTAGAACCACCAACTTCAGGTTGAAAAGATTTCTGTGGAGGATACAGCCTGGAAAGGGCAGTGTTAGGGAAGGGAGGATTTCAGTGGGGTATAATGTAAGCTGCCCATCCGTCCCAACTTCCGCGGTACACTCACACCTCTGAAGAAATTGCCCCAGGTCCTGCCCAGATCTTCAAAAATCTTGCTTGCCAATTCGTTCCTGGGGCAGAAGCCATGGCCGCTCCAAATCATGCCACCCCAGGGCTGATTTAAGACCAGAGATTCTCTCCCATCCCTTTTAAGAGAGTCCCTCCAGCTGGCAGAGGGCGCCACTTCAGGCAGACAAGAAAACACTCACTGCGCATGTACATTGTAACAGACTGCAGTACCCAGCGTACGTAGCCGGCACACAGCACGGGGTTTCCGTGCAGGGCAGGCCGGGAGATGCAGTACATGGACGGTGAGGGGCAGAGCCCAGCAAGTATGCTTTCTGATGGCGATGTTACCACGGCTGGGGGCTAACTGCCGGCGACAAAGACAATGCCTCAGTGGGGCGGCAAGTTGCCCCCATCCAAGCGGCTGAAGCTGGCGTCCGCCGCGGCTTGCAGCCAGTGGCTAGTCTCGCTGCGACTTTGCGCAACTCTGCCCGGCCCTGGCTGCCCCGCCTTTGCAAGTGCCCGGAAACAAGGCCAGGGAGCGGGCCCATGGTGGGGGGAAGGCAGGAGCTGAGGGGAAAGGGCTCTTGCCAGGGAGGAGGGGGCTCTTGCTGGGGGGGGGCGAGCTGGGCCCGGGCCACCACCTCCGCCTACATGACCTTCAGGCCGGGCTGGCCCTCTTCACTGTCATGGAAAACTGAAGTAGGAACAAGGTTTAAAATAAAACTTTAAAAGCTACCAGGTTAGTAGTATTCAGCTATCAAATTGCAGCTCCTTCAGTTATAACCAAAAGGTGCCATGTATTGTACAAGGGCATAGAGTGTATTGTACAAGGGCATGGAGTATTTAATTTCTAATGAGAACTGAGACGGCTAAAGTGAGTTTGGAGGAAGACTCACAATGAGAAGATCTTATAGAATGCAGACGAAGGCCTATGAGATGTTGGTGAAGTCAGTAAAATGCATTTTTTACTCTGCTACCATCGCGTCTGCAGACTCACACCCAGGTCAACTATTTAGGATAGGTCAGTTTCTCACTGCCCTGGTAGAAGGGCAACAAAAGTGTAGCCAATTGGAGATCAGCTGTGAGGCATTTGAAAGTCATTATGCAGACAAAATCTCGACAATCCGCCATGAACTCCCTTCAAGCTTAGACACAGAAAGTGAACTAGAGGCCCCTTGGCCATCTTTGGAGAAAACATGCTCACTGAAGTGAACAAGATGCTAACAGCAGAGAGGCCAACCACATGCCCACTAGACCCCTGCCCATTGTGGCTCCAAAAAACATCTGATATAAGGGGCCCCCTCTGGGAGATAATCAATCTATCTCTCACAATGGGAGAGTTCCTGGAGGGACTGAAAGAGGCAGTGGTATGCCCACTACTGGAAAAAAAATCTTTAGAACCACAAAAGCCCGATAACTACCGACCCATCTTGCACTTTCTGAGGAAGATGGTAGAAAGGGCTGTTGCAAATCAATTAAAGGCATTCCTGGAAGAAGCTTCGGTCCTAGACCCATCTTGGTCAGGTTTCCGGCCTGGCCATGGGGTAGAGACAGTGCTAGTCACCCTGATGGATGACCAGTTGGACCATGGCAGGTTGGCGCTGCTGAAATTACTAGACCTTTCAGCAGCGTTTGACACCATGAGCTCTTAGCTCGTTTCCTTGCCAGTGCTGTAATATGAGGGACAGCCCTTTAATGGCTGATCTCTTTCCTCTGGGGTCATGGACAGAGGGTTGAAATAGGAGAGAGAACATCAAACCACTGACAGCTTACTTGTGGAGTCCCACAGGGAGTGGTCCTCCTATTTTATTCAACATCTTCATGCGCCCTCTTGCACAACTGGTACAGAGGTTTGGGCTGGGTTGTGCAGATGACACCCAGCTCTTCCTCCTGATGGATGGCCATCCTGACTTGCCCCCAGAAACATTAGCCAGCTGCTTGGGAGCAGTGACAAGATGGCTCAAGCAGAGTCATCTGAAGCTCAATCCTTCAGAGATGGAAGTCCTGTGACTCTCAGTGGCTCACTCCGCCAGGATCCTGGGCATGATCCTGGATGCTTCCATCATAATGGAAGCCCTGGACACAAAATAGTGTGGCTGGCATTCTACCACCTCCGCCAAGCCAAACTACTAGTGCCCTACCTGGGCCCCAAACACCTAGCCACAGTGATCCATGCGATGGTCACCTCTAGACTGGACTTCTGTA
The DNA here is from genome assembly GCF_049243985.1 of Paroedura picta. Classification (NCBI taxonomy): domain Eukaryota; kingdom Metazoa; phylum Chordata; class Lepidosauria; order Squamata; family Gekkonidae; genus Paroedura; species Paroedura picta. Next base: position 33,804,899 of record NC_135379.1, read on the forward strand.
ACACGCTCTATGCAGACCTGCCCTTAGCCTTGATTCAGAAACTACAGCTGGTCCAAAATGCAGTAACTAGGGTCCTCACAGCAACACCATGGAGGTCCTACATTTGGCCCATTCTCCATCAACTACAGTGGTTGCCAGTTTGGTTAAGAGTGGTGGCCTCTAATCTGGAGAACTGGATTTAAGTCCCCATTCCTCTTCTACAAATGGCCAGCTGGGTAACCTTGGGCCAGTTACAGTTTTCAGAGGTCTTTCAGCCCCACCTACCTCACAGGGGGTCTGTTGTGGGGAAAGGAAGGAAAGGTGACTGTAAGCCACTTTGAGACTCCATTAGGTAGTAAAAGGGGAGGGGGAGTTAAAAAAACAGTTCTTCTTCTTGTATGACCTCAAAGATAGATTCAAGAGGATAGCGGTGTTGGTCTGAAGTACCACAACAAAATTAGAAACCTCAAAGTCAATTAAGACCGCATGAACCCAGCATTCACATTTCATAGTCTGAGATGTGACCCTTGCCTCCTTTGTCTGAGCCCATGGAGGTAGGGAGATATATTTGATTGATGTGTTGCAAATGTAAAAATCAGGCTATAGAATTAAGCACTCAATAATGAAAAAAGGAAGAGAAAAAGGACAGTAACCTCATGCAACACCAATTCAGGGGCTGGGTGTTCTCCTTTTGACTGTGTCCTGAAGTGACTTGTTTTTGTTAATTAATGGTACACAGCTTTGTAATGAAATCTGTATTCTGTTTCAACTGTCAGTCCCTCCAGTTCAATGCACAGTTCATCAATCCTGAAAGAAATTAACTGCATAAATGGGATTCCTGCTAAAGTTAATTGAACAAAGCTGGCAGGAACAACAGTTGGAGGTTGAAGTGTAGGTGGAGAAAGAGCAGGGTAGGAAAATGGGAAGCAATTTCTGAACTGGGGGATCTTTCTGAGAAATGTTGTTTAAAGAAAGATGACTGCAAATGAGGGAAGAGAGGGGAGAAGAAGTAATTTATTCTGAGTCTATTTTAAGTAAACTTGGTTTTGACTAAATTTGGAAGCTGTCTTTTCAAGCCTATAATATAGATTTTTCCTTCCTCAGTGAGGCAGAAATAGAAACAATTTTGAGAAATTGTGAATGAAAGGTTTTCTGCTCAAGGATCTTTTGGGGAATGAGGTGGTGGCTCAAGCTGCCATTCTGGGCATTTAATTAATAAACTTATGCAGAGATGTTTAAAAATCCATTTCTGAAATTAGGACAAAGGACAGGGATTTGAACTTCAAAAGTAGATCTCATTATCAAGACCAGAGAGGATCACAGTGATTTTAACTGCTCCATAAAAGTCACCGAATTTCTGTTAGACTTTGACTTCAAGGTACTGGGTTTAAATTCCATAGCTGCATTGTTGTTTTGGAGGCTGCAGAGCCACAAATTAATAATGTAAAATGGGACTTTGAAGAAAACAGCCAGAAACACCATGGTGTTGATGCCATGTAGATCTTGTGTGGCCCTCTTTTATCAAAGGAATCCTTAAAGGGGTCATCCAGCATGTGTTGTCATGTATTCAAATGAATGCCTAAGAGAAGAACGCTTAAAATGACAGCATGCAAATTTGGTTTCAGGTCCTGTGGGGAATCCCTTTGTCACAGCATTCTCTTTACAAAGACAAACTCCTTTTCTGCACACCCCAAAAATAAAACAAAAAAGTAAAATCAAACTGCATGCCAGTGGCTAAAATGGAGGGGACAAGGGAGGCAAGATGGATTTGATTCAACTTGCATCACCTTCTATTTAGGCCAGAAGATAATCCATTCACCTTCCTTAGGTGGGTAACTAATTCATTTTTTCAAAATGATGCAAGCTTCTAAGACTGATCTTTCAGCAACTTACATCTCTGAAGTTCATTTATGTCTCAGAAGATATAATCACGAGAACTTACAGCTATGAACAGGAAAACTGAACAACAGAAGCCCTGGATCTTAGCATTCCAAATTGCCATATCTGATGCTAAATTGAGTAACTGGTGATAAATTGATGACCGTTGAAAAGTCTTGAATGATTGAGTCTATTTTCAGGAAAGGTATTGTATAAACACTTTCAGAGTAAAAGATCCTGCATTGTTGCTGGAGATATGTATACAGAGTTGTGACTCGGCTGCCAACTTGGCTATTCACTGCGTGCTCAAAGAAACTGTAATGTTTGATTGTAAACCATAAGAAGAGGTGTCTCTGGGGCACATTAGAGGAAACAATCATCGCTGAAACAAAGCTGCCAACCACTGCCTCACTTAAATGTTCTGCAGTGGTAAGGCAGTAGTAATGGCTTCTACCATTTATTCACTGCTCTTCAGCTTCACCTTTTAAATACTTGACATTAGAATGCATTGCCAAAGTCTGGCCCTCACTTTCACCCGACATTATAGAAAAGTTATAATGATTAAATGATGCAGGTTTTTTCCCCCCTGCAGAGTGACCCACCAAGCTTAATACACCGATATATTTGCTGTTGTCAAAACCAGCAGAGTGACAGACCCAGGACATCATGCAAGACGAAGCTTACCTGAGCACTCTACAAATAGTCTCAAAGCAAGAGATCGTAAATGTTGCACCGAGGAGGTCACCTCTATAACCATCACCCCCAAAGAGCTCATCAACACAACAGCCTGAATCAGTCTCAGATGGTGTTGAATTCTGCCCCTGAATGGTGCTGCATCTGCTGCACCATCTTTCGCTCATCTGCATTGCCTTCCAAGCTGAACTGTCAAGCCAGCCTAGCTAAAACTAGAACTTTGTCTCCCCCCCAAAAAAAAACCCCGGGGGGGGGACCTTCATCCCAAGCCAACATCTGGTGTTCACTGATTATAACCAGAAAATCAAGCCTGTGCTGGAGTACACCTGTGAAATTTTGTACTCAACGATCCTGCATAACTATTCATTTACATTTCAATACATCTTTACCTCATACCACATACCACAATCAAGATATAATTCTAAATTAACTAAAATGCCCAAAGACATGCCATTATATTCAAACAACAGTTTTTCTAATGCCATTATATGGTTGTATTCTTATAATACCAGGATTTTTAAATGCGTAATTATGAGGTTCATTTTCCAAGTTTGTTTAAATTAGAAACAGCCACAGATTCTAATATGCTGGAGACACCAAAGAAAACCATCCCATTAGGAAAATTTCTTCCAGGAGGATCTCCTGCTGCCACTGAACCATGTCCATCTACCACAGCAATAGTTCTCAAACCAGAATCCACAGGTCACCAGTGGTTCACAAATGGTACACCACGGAGTTCCCATAGAAGCAAAGCTGAATTCGAACCTAGCTGTCAGGTTGAAGTTGGAGGTGAATGGTTCACTGTGCCAGTTTCTCAGAGCACACAAAAGCAAGATGTGTGGGTGGCAGCAACCACAACAGCTAGCTTCACAAAGCTCCCAACACCATTAGCAGCTGCAGCTGTTCCTTTAAACTTTGGCTTTGTTCTAGGCCTGCTGCTCGAGAAGCAAACAGAGAGTCATGACCAGATTAATTTCCTCCAAGAGAAAAGCACTATCAAAACAACAGCATCTGCCGGAGGGGGTCCCCAGGCATCGAATAAGGCTTGCAGAAACTGCAGCTGCTGAACTGAAGAATGTGTAGATGTGTGTCTGCACAGGGCAAAGCCAGGATACATTCTTGTGTATTTTCAGATTTAATAAAAATTTATTATTATTTGCATACCCAGCTGGGCAACTCTCTTTCTCTCTCTCTCTCGCCAATCAAACATCTTGAGTAGGCATACTCTAGTACCCACCAGTTTGACTCATGTTCTTCTCCCAAGCAGGGAGCCAGCTGGTTGGCCAGCTGTTCTCACATATCTTAACAAATTCAGGTTTGTCCATTTACATGACCACAATGTTGGACACAAAGGCTTTCTCACTGCAGTCACTGCCCCTCCCCCCCTTTGCAAGCCATTGTTAAGAATTCTAATGTTCAAGATGAAGTGAAGTTGGGGAGGGAAGTTGGAAAGTTCTGAGATGAAATTTACTTTTTCATATCTCAGTGTCTGTGCATGAACCTAGGCAATACATTGAGATTATTTCCTGAATGGATGCCACTGACCGTATAGGCACAATGAGTTAACTTAATGCATTCCACTGTGTGTCATTTGTGTACAGCAGGGGTAGTCAACCTGTGGTCCTCCAGATGTTCATGGACTCCAATTCCCATGAGCCCCCTGCCAGCAAACACTGGGGAATTGTAGTCCATGAACATCTGGAGGACCACAGGTTGACTACCCCTGCTGTACAGGATCCATTTCACTATCCAGGCTCAAAAATAGGATGAATGGTAAGTGATTCCAGGCTTTATAAGTTTGTCAATGTATCAAGCCAAAACCACCATGACCATGGCTACAGTGCATGAGACTCTACTGTGCCTATCATCCAAAAGATATTTCAATAGATGACTCTGCATGGTGGAAAAAGCTTTCTAGAGACCGGATTCGCATGAGGAAGGGCACAACTAGTAGTTTCCTCTCATTAGTACATAAGGGGCAATAGAAGAAAATTGTGGGCAATTGTTTCTATGCCTCGATTCCAAGGGGATTCTGGAAAATCTGCCCTGAAGTACTGTTAAGGGGAAGGCATTCAAGTGAACAGGTAGGGCAGCTCATATACTAAAACTGGAAAGATACAGAGAAGATTAGAATGACTTCTGTGCAAGGATGACCTTTGCAAAGACATTGAGCAGGCTCCACTTTTGGGTGGTGTTACTTTTGGGGGGAACCTACCGGGTATATGTTTGTTGGAAAAAGCATTTTATTTGCTGAGGATGTATTTCTCCCTCAACTTAATGGGAGGTTTTAGGAAAGAGATTCCAAGAAAGAGCTGACACAGTTGGGATAAATGTCCCTGGGGCTTAACCGGTAAATATCACTCTCAAAGTGCCCCCATCGATCATTGTGATCTGTCTTTATGATCTGTTGTCCATGATGGTAAGCATTTTTATTGCAGACCTTAGTTGCAGGCAATTGCCTGACAATAGCTTTCTGCAGTATCTTATTCCTGTCACCATCCTTGATTTTGTGTAACCTGGCAGCAGAGAAGGACACTACTTCTCATCACTGGCCTAACAGACCATTTCTATCCTTAATCCTGTGACAATGGATCAGAAGAATAAATCAACCCTTTATTAGAATATACTTCAATGATTTCATATGAAGTTTCAAGAACAAAGGTTAGTACTTATATGTGGAACCTTTTCAAACAGTGTAGTTCAGAATACAAACACACACATATTATAGCCCTTACCTAAATAGTCCAGGCTAGCCTGATCTTGTCAGGGACTGGAAGCTAAGAAGGGTTGGCCCTGGCCAGTATCCAAAGAATACTAGGGTCATGATATAGAAGCAAGAAATGGCATACCACCTCTGGAATCTCTTGCCTTGAAAACCCTACATGGTGACCAAAAGTCAACCCTTGATGGCACTTTCCACCACCGGTTTAGAATACAATTTCCAGGAGTAAATATTTTAGTTCAGACACTGCCAATAGACCAAATACATTTGCCAGAATTAGATGTAACCTGGAAAAAATGAGCTGGAACCCAAAGCTATATATTATGAAAACATAATTCTATTTCTGTTACCTTTCCAACAATTTATTGCGGACAAAAGATTTTAGAATATTTCTAATTAAAAAGAAATAGTCTTTAGTGACCACATGCAGTTCTTATTTATGTACTGTTTTACGTTTAGCTGCCTTTGTTTTGCTTCTATTAGAGTTCATCTGCTTTTAATATATTACATGCAGTTAGAGCCAATTCAATTAGTATAATGTTGAAAAGCTGTGACTATTACATAAATTTCCATAGCACCTTACAGATTTTGGGAGTAAGTCCTCATAAGAAAATTTTGCTTAGGAATTTTATGTTAAGATCACATGAGAAAATAAGGTACAGTTGATTTTCACCAACATCAGTTATACTTGTTATCCTGATATCTAATAACAACTTCATTTTAAAATAAGTTCGGTATTCTTTCAGTGTAATTTTTCATTGTCTTCTGGTCCTTTCCCATCTCTATTTATCTGCCCTTGTTATTTTTATTCCAACACCACTCTCCTGCACAAAACCTTCTGACCCTCTATTCTGATCCATAACTATATCTCCTTTCTTTCAAAAAGTTCTTTAGACTGTAAGTTTCAAGTCAAAAGCTGATGGATCATGGATACTAGGACCCACAACTCATGAAGCATGAGGTCAATGAAAACCAGCTATGTGTCTGAGAGAGCTTTACTGAGAGGGTGGAAGTTGTTGAAACAGGTTGTTTCATTTTGAATATTGTATATGTTGGGATAAGATATTTAACTTTTGGTATTAATTTAAACAAAAAAGGTAAAAGACACTTAATGCAATGCTTAACCCATTGCATAGGAGAGACTTGTGAGAACCTCCCTGAAGCAAAGAACTCAAAGACTGCACTTTTTTAAAGCAAAGAAGTTGGTTTGCATCAGATGACCAGCGAAAGACTTCTGAATGGGATGTTGAGGAAGATGACTCTTATTTGAGCCTTACCGAGAAAGAGTTTTGGTATTCAGCCTTGACTAACAGAAGTTTAACACAGCCTGGAAAACTAGGGAAAATTGGCAAGGACACGCGGGTAGTTAGATGGAGACTCCCATTTGGACTCACTACCCAGTCAAACAGGAAGTTAGCTATGAAGAGTTCAGAGATCCCTGATACGGTGTGGTTATAAAAGCCCAGTTACTACATTCTTGCACCTGGCCTTGAAAAGATAGTTGCAGGAATGTGGAAATCTTGAACATCTGAGCATCAGAATAGGCCTCACATTAACCCTTGAGGGGATATTAGGTTGCTTAGCCTCACATTGATTCTAATATTATTTTGGTCATTCTTTTCTTATATATTCTGCATGTTAATAAAATGTACAGGTTTGCCACAATAAGCCTGCCAACCACTTCTTGCACTTCGCCCATATAAATATTTGTGATATTATAATTACTCTCATTTATCTTGAACTGAAACATTTAGTGCCATTTTAATATAACACCAGAAGACCATCTAAGCAACTTCCTCTCCACTTGAGTGTTTTGAAATTTTAGAGATGCACAGTGCAGTCCATAAGATGTCCCTGCTATAAATACTAGAATTGTTTCTCTTCTGTCATCATAAATATTGCCTTATAATTGCTGACAGAGCTTTTAAATACATCTCCTTAAATAAAGAGGCTCAGATGAACTTCAAGCCTTAGGCGGGGGGTGGGGTGGGGTGGTAATATGTAGCTTGATTTCCTGTTTCTTTTAAATATACATGGCACTGCATATCAATGTCTTTCCAGTTTTACAGTATTTTGCTTTGACAGCCTTGTGATAATTTGCAGAGATATCAGAACCAATTCGAATCATTTGGCATGTGAATTTCACAGCTGGCAACATAATGTTTGATGTTTAATTACAGTTTTCCTGACTAGTGAAAGATCCTGTCTGGAGACTCAATTTTTTTTTTTTTTGGCCATGTTATACATCAATAATTATGAATTGACTGGGAAGCATCCATGTTTGGCTTCCCTTCTCTTACAGTGGCTCAGAGGACATAGAATCTGTTTCAAGTGTCCGAATTAAAAATGACAAATAATGTGAAGCATGATAACTACCTATAAGCATCCAGTATGAACAAGATCTTTGCAGATGGATAGTGCAATTTGTAATTTTTCTACTTAGAAAGCTTTTCTAAATTACCTGAATATGAAAGCTGCAATCAATGCCAAGAACAATCATTAGGATAACATTCTCAGCTTTTCTCTACAGGACTCCAGTGGGAAATGTTTGAACTACTCTACGGCAGCTAATTGTTTCAAATCCAGAAGGCTTGGTTCAGACATAATGGCAAGTCATGGTTTGCTGCAGTATGAACAAGGCTACTTATAAGATCTCTGGCATCTTTCCATCATACACAGCAAAATAAGATGCTAATTTCAGGATTCCAGTCCGGGCACTACTTGCAAATATGCTTTGTAGGGCAAGCACAAAGTATAGTTTGGATGTACCAGCAAATGGCATTTTGATGTAATTCTAGATCCAACTTTGAGGTAATCCCAGATCAAAATTATTTTTGCTGTATGGATGGATTCAGGCATTATGTGTGTACTTAGTAGGAAAGCCCGTTGTGAACTGTAATGCAACAGGCGCTAGCTCATGGTTTGATGTGGGTTTTGTGCCTCACTTGGAAGCTGCCAACCCTAAGAGGAGGTCTCTCTAAGTACAACAGTCCTGATCCAAATCAGGTTCAAGCACACCTAGGAAGTGTGGAATTCCAGAACATGAACCTACATCTATCTGGCAACCTTACCTGCACTCTGCATTTTCTTCACCTGAAATAGGCCAAGGGTACTATATAGCTGATTGAGTGGCTGTGGAGGCATTATACCCTTTTGAGGCCCCACTTTCATGGAATATTTCCAATCCAGGGGTAGCCAATTTCCAGGTGCACAGATGAAACAGGAGGCAAAATAACCCCTGCAACAGTATCCAGTTTCATCTGCAGAATAACCTTGCGTAGTTCAAATGTTCAGAGAGTGGTGGAGAAGAGACACGCATGGCTTGGCTAAGTCTTTCCTCCAGCAGTGAGGCCAGCCACAGCAGTATTTTAAGTGAGATGGGACTTTTCTGTAGCCTCCCTGTCAGCCAGTATTAGGCAGAAGGAGAAAGCTTTCCCACCTCAAAAGGAAAGGACACACATGCCCTCAGACACCCCTGTGTTACTGTTGGAAACTCATCCCTCGCCTCAGTCAGGGGCTGTTAGAGGCTTCCTTTAGAGCAGGCCTGAAGGGAATGGGGTGTGTGTGGAATCCTAAGCAAGAGCAACAATTGGCCCCGAGTGGGGGAGATTCCACCAATAGGAGTCTTCGGAACCTTCAGCATTTAGTCAGGGTGTATGGTCACGACTGTATGTATATAGATGCCTGAATACTTTTCAAGGCTTGTTCATGTGGTAACAATATATCATGGTTTGTGTAATGACAGAACAAAGACTAATATTCATATGCTTAGGGGCATAATTCTGGCAAAAATAACTAGATGAAGAGCTTTGCTCACTGTTACAGAAATAAAAAAAATATTCAATAGTATCATTTAAGCCCTTTTTAGTTATTAGTCCTTGGGCTGGAACCTAGCATCTTCTCCATTAGTATGAACGAGGGTCACTTCTAACCACCAAAGACGCTACACTTAGATTTAATAGGCAGGAACTGTAGCAAAGACAGAAACAGTGCCTCTCACTGCTTGTCTGCTTCATTTGGTGCCTTGCAACAGTAATCCTTCCATTACTGCTGTTTTATTGTTGCCAGTTCCAGGTTGGGAAATAACTGGAGATTCAGAGGGTGGACCTCATGATGGTAGGGGTTGGGGATGGACAGAGTCCACCATCCAAAATCACAATTTCCTTCAGGTAAATTATTGTCAGACACCCATAGATCAGCTGTAATCCTTGGATATCTCCAGCCATCACAAGGAGGATGGCACCTCTACTATGGTTGGGAAGGAACCATCAGAAAGAAATACACTTCCCTCTGGAAACAACCACATGTATTCACTTATAGCTGAGTTATTTGCCTTCTGTTTAAACTAGCTTGGGGACAAATACCTGAAAGACCTAGTATAAATGTTGAAATACATAATACTAAACTTTGATCAAAATCCACTTAGTTGCTTATATAAAAAGATCTCACTCACATTTATACCTGTACTAGCTTTTTTCTGATATATCACAAAGGAAAAGCAGGAACTGGCTTTTAGTTAAAATAAATAATAAGAAATAGGTTAGTCCACCAGCAATTGTTCTTTCTAGTACTACTGCATTTGTATAAGTTTAGGTTACTATAACAAACTTTCGGAAACATACTTAAACGTTAAGAATATGTAAACAAAGTACTACTGTTTTCAGATGTCTGCTATGTTCTGCCCAAATCTGGGAGGATCTTTATATGATATTTTCTCCCTATTAAAAAAATGATGGTTTTCCTCAACAAAAGATAAATACCACAATCTCTGCAACTGCATCTGACTTTACAACTGAATTCTAAATCAAACTCAATGGGTCCTGCAGTTGGGTATCTCTATCCTTCACCACACACCTTTAAACAGAGCAAGATTGACAAGGAAAGGTGGTAGCTGAGGAAAAGTTGTGAAGCCCATGCATACTATATTATGCTACTGTTGCAGAATATTAGTGACTGAAAAAATGAACACAGAGGAAAGTTAATAATCACCTGCTAACCTTCTGTCAAAATATTTCATTTGCTTTGGACCTCAAATATATATCCCACCATTGTTTTCCCAATGGGACTTGCTCCAAAATGTGCACAGGTGCTTACAGGCTTAAAATGCAGATACTAAAAAGTCTGATTTCGGTTCCATTAAAAAAAATAATTTGAGTAATGTGTGGAGAGGATTCAACCATCCTCTATGGAGTAGTCATGCAAGTTAATATGCTCTTATGTTCCTTTCACTTAAGACTCCTTAGGCTAGAGGAAGGCTCAAAACTGTGCTCGATGAAGTAGCAGGACAGGACTAGAATCTACCCCTTAAATAATAAAAGGCTACATAAGTGAAACACTGACATTCTGTAGTTCCAAGACCAAATTGGAATGATGCAGTTAAATTTAAGCATTTCTAATCCCCAGTACGGGATTAGAGGGATTAGAGGAGTCACAAATTGGGATCAAGATTGCAGGGAGAAATATCAACAACCTCAGATACGCAGATGATACCACTCTAATGGCAGAAAGTGAAGAGGAACTAAAGAGCCTGTTGATGCGGGTGAAGGAGGAGAGTGCAAAAGTTGGCTTGAAACTCAACATCAAGAAAACAAAGATCATGGCATCCGGCCCTCTCAATTCCTGGCAAATAGATGGGGAAGAAATGGAGATAGTGACAGATTTTATTTTCCTGGGCTCCAAGATCACTGCAGATGGGGACTGCAGCAAAGAAATTAAAAGACGCTTGCTCCTGGGGAGGAAAGCTATGGCAAATCTAGACAGCATCCTAAAAAGCAGAGACATCACCCTGCAAACAAAAGTGCGTTTAGTCAAGGCTATGGTATTCCCAGTTGCAATGTATGGCTGTGAAAGTTGGACCATAAGGAAGGCCGAGCGTCAAAGAATTGAGGCTTTTGAACTCTGGTGCTGGAGAAGACTCTTGTGAGTCCCTTGGACTGCAAGGCGAACAAACCGGTCAGTCCTAGAGGAGATCAACCCTGACTGCTCTTTAGAAGGCCAGATCCTAAAGATGAAACTCAAATACTTTGGCCACCTCATGAGAAGGAAGGACTCCCTGGAGAAGAGCCTAATGCTGGGAGCGATCGAGGGCAAAAGAAGAAGGGGACGACAGAGAATGAGGTGGCTGGATGGAGTCACTGAAGCAGTAGGTGCAAACTTAAATGGACTCCGGGAAATGGTAGAGGACAGGAAGGCCTGGAGGATCATTGTCCATGGGGTCGCGATGGGTCGGACACGACTTCGCACATAACAACAACAACAAATCCCCAGTACATTCAATGGGAAAGTCAAACATACGCTTGAATCTCCAACTGCTGAAATAAATGCAACTTAGAAGTTTTCAGCTAGGATTGGATTGTATCCTTCGGTTTTTTAATATCTAGGGCATTTCCGCACATTGGTCTAAATAGCAAAATGCCCGCTGAATGCAATATGTTATCGCTTCTCAGTGGCCCTCCTCATCTTATAGCTGTCTCGCCTTTTTCAGCCGACTTTTCACGCATTTTACCCTCCTCATTTGCAGCTAGAAATGGCAGAAGAGAGAGTAAGGCGCCTTAAACTTGTTACGCTTCGGCCTGCGAATCTCTTTAGGCAACCAATCCCTTCCTGCATATCACAATTTGTAGTGACAAAAAATAAAATGCCGTGTGAGCCACCCTGAAACGGTCATTTAGCAAGGGTATAGGGATGATCAACCATGAACCTTGCTTCTGTTGCATGATGTGCCTGTTTTAGAACAGCAAAGCACTCACATTTTGGGGAGTGTGCCAAAAACATGGTGTTTTAGAGATGCTGTGATAACTTCAAGTTGTTCATTATTTTGTAACGAATGAAAATTTGGAAGCATGCTTTGTGTCACATCACTGAATAATATATGTTTCTGAGTATCACTAGCCTCTCCTACACGTGTATCCGCATATGCGTTGCTCTGTGCACGTTGCCATTTTTACAAAGAAAAAAATCCCCATCCCTGGGAAGAGGGGAGGTGAGTTCGAGGGTGGGACATTGCAGAGCTGAATAACACGTGTTTCACCCATCATACGTTCGTTTTCCAGGTTGACTGCTGGTTGTCTGCTGGTGGATCATGATTTTTAGGTTGGTAAATCCACTTTTTGTGATTCCCGAAGTTGCGCTTTAACATGGAGGATGTCACAAGCCAGCTGCTGCCCAGACACTGGATGTAGGCGACATCATGTGGAGGGGCCAGAATATGTTGCCTACATTCGGCAAACATTACACTGCATTTATCGCGTGCGGAATTCCCCCTAAATTTCCAAGAAATTTTGATGTCTAAGGGCAAGCATAGTCCACTAAAAACCACACATGTATGTGGCATTTCTGCACAAGCTAGCCAGTGCTTTGGAATGCTCCTCCTCCATCTGACAGCTCAGTATCATGCAGTGTGTCACTTTATAACTCAAGTTTTTTTTTTAATCTAGAAAGGCTTAGGTAAACAGGTCAGCAGCTACTACTAAATCACCTGTCAAATTTACACAGCTTTCACTCTATTTAATCTGGATGTCAATAATGTTTTCAACTGTAATTTTACAGACAATGTACATGTGATGCATATTGTGAACCACCCTGAGCCTGTGTACCAGGCAGGGGGTATAGTAGTAGAACCAGTAAGTAAGTAAATTGGTTTGGTTTGAGGGGAGGTGTGCGTCATTTCCCCATAAAGCACTTTCCTGGGGAGCATCTTTTTTGGGGGTCGTAATAGACCTTGAAAATCCAAACTTGGAGGGCAGGTAAAAGAGAGTCATCCAGAAATCTCCTGGAAGTTTGGTATCTTTAGTCTGTACGGGATCAGTTCTATACACTCCTGAATCTGAAAATGATAGTCATTTTGACAGGCACAGATTCAAGTTAAGAAGAGTATAAAATAAATCCTATGCAAGCTAGAGACACCAAACTTACAGGGAAAGTAGAGGAATATCTAGGGGAGGTCCCTTGCATGTTTGGTGTCTCTAGCTTGCACAGGATTTCTTCTATACATTCCTGAACCTGTGCCTGTCAAAATGTACACTGTGGTCATTTTGACAGGTCCAGGAGTTCAGGTGTGAATAGAACTAATTGTGTGCACACTAGAGATATTACAGTCACAGGGGACCACCCCTTGATGCTCCTTGACATGCTGTCCAAGTTGCTGCCTTGAAATTTTGTAAATATCTGTTTGGAAATGTATTTGCTCATGAACTGGCAAGAACAGTTTGTAACATCATGGAAAATTCATGCTGGTTGATCTGCCATGAACTTGATTGTGCAAACCGTGAACTAGTTAAAATTCATCATGAACTTTAGTTCATGAACCAGTTTGTCCCCATTCCTACTATCCACTGTTAAAATAAAATATGGTGTATTGTGTGTGTTGAAATATCTGTATCCTCAGAAAAGGCTAACCAATTCTAATTAAAATCTGGAATGCTGAAGAAACTTCATTATTTTTTAAATACTTCAAAGATTTTATTACATGAATGGAATTAACAGAATTAATGAAAAATGGCTTACAAACCCCTTTCCTTTCAGAATGCTCTACTTCCAGCAGCCATTAATCTTCATTGTGTGTATGTGTGTGTGTGTGGGGGGGAGTAGTACTTTAATAAACTTTTATAATTAATAGCAATATTAGGAGCACATGCTGGTTTCAACCATGAACTGGTTAACAATTAACACAATACATTTTTGGGCCATGTGTGAATCCTATCACAACACAATGCCAATAAAAAAAGGCAACCAGAGAGTACAAAATAAAGTTAAACTGAATTTATGGCTTCAGTCTGACTTATAATTTAGGAAGACTTCATAAATCAAGAGTTTCTTGTTTCTTGTTTAGTATGTTTTCTTGAGAGCCATTAAATATATATAATTTATGTACCAGATTGCTTTTGAATAATACATGTTCAATTGATCAGACTAGGAACAGGGGTGTACAGGAGTGATAGTCTCATGAATCACATCCATAATTACACAATAAACTAGTATAAAATTCAACACTATATCAAGAAGAGCAGGGCTTTCTCTGTTGTGGCCCTGGTTCTTCAGAGCCCATGTGCCAGTCACTGACATTTATTGAAAATTTTTTGAATTAAGAACATGAAGTAAAGCTGTATGTATACAATATTATTAAATAATTAGCCATAAAAAGAGAAAATAAGAACATAAGAAGAGTCTTGCCAGATCATATCATCCAGCTTCATGCGGTCAAGGCCTTTGTCTGATGTTGCCTGCATTAGTATCCACGGTTAACTACCTGTCAATGTGGAAGTTCCCTTACGTAATTATGGCTAGTAGCCACAAATGGATCCATCCTCCATGAATCTGTCTTGCCCCCTGCTGAAACCATCTATGCTACTGCTCATTTTTCAATCACATGTTGACACAGCGTCTCCAAATAGTGTCGAAGAGTGGGACACATTAAACAGCCTGTCATGGTGTGCTGGCTTTTGTGGAGTTGCTTTAAAGTGACATCAACATGGTTGCTTGGTCTTGCCAACAGGACTTTATAACACAGATCATACTCTTCACTGCACTCATAAAAGGTGGGCACATTATTCCTTTAAGTTTCCCAGTTGCTACTGTCATGGTTGGCTAAAGTATGACAAAGAGTAGCGACATTTTGAACAGGTGTCCCTGGCAGCAAACTGATGCGCATTTATGTACAGCACAAGCTTTGTGTTTGAAGCAGAAGACAGAAAGTAGAAACACCCTTTAATGAGGCCACATTAATTCACACATCATTTAAAGAGCATGAAACAGTAACTAGTAAACTAAGATAATGGATTACAGGCTTTTATCAAACAAATTGTGGATGTTAAGTGGTGAGTGTTTTAAGTCGTAAGTGGGAAAGATACTCTCGTCTTCCCATTTTGCCCTTAATGGATCCCAGATGTCAGCTCTGCCCTTCAACTTTCTAATGAGTCACAGCTGTGAGCTTCTCTTTTGAAAACTAAAGTACAAGGCAGTTCCCACAGTGGGGCTTGCTCTCCATAAGTTCATCAAAAATAGAGATAAACATTATCACATGCGCCGCAATGAAACCTAACATGGAGAAAAATGTCAATACCATCATATAATTTGACTTTTGAAAAGTGCAACTCAAATGATCATAACAAATCATCAGTCTCAATAATTTACACTTGACTCAAGCATAATTTTCAGAAGGGATCCGAACCTGGATTCAAAGATGGCAAGTGATCGACCAGGGCAGCTTTGGACATGTAGTTGTATAAATGATGTCACATTTATTTTCAACAGTGTGGCAACTTAAGGCAACCACAGAAAACAAACAAACAACCCAACAAGAGTATTTGTGAAACTAACTTCCAACTATGGAATCCATTTACTAGCACAGAGAAATCATATTGAAAATGCCCAAATGCACATTCATTACAGATGCAGCCTACCAGTAAACTGAAAATGTAGCAGATAGGTCAAGATGCAATCCCTGGCTTCAGTTTGGGCCTTTCAGAAATTAGCCCAGTCCCTTTAAGAACAAAAAAGGAAACAAAGGAGGGAGAATATAAATGTTGCTCCTTTCCCCCTCCAATACAAACAGAAATGGAGTAGCACCTCCCAACTGTTTTAATTACACTTCATGAAGTGTATACTGCCCTGAGCTGCAAGGGAGGGCAGGAAATAAATATAATATAGTAACATTAAAAATAATAAAAGTTTTAGCACAATAAATAATACAATTCAGCCTGGACCTTTCCACTTCTGGAAAAAATGGTGCACTAGATGTACTCTGTATTTGCTGTATGGTTCGGGAATGCTGCTAAAACTGGTTCCCCCCTGTCCCATGGGAAAGAATTTGTGGTAGTTCAAAAGATTCATGTTGGCTTCCTCCATTGTTTCCCACATTCCAGATCTGACCAATGCAATGTTCTCCACCTGCCTTTCCCCTGCTCCCCTTCCTACGGTATTTTTTAAATTTTGATCATGATTGCGTTACAATGGAATTCTGCAGCAGTACAAGCACTATACACACCCTGCCTTTCCTGTCTCCCCCTCTAGTATGACTGAACATGCAATGGGGCACTCTGGAGGGAGGGTGGTGAGCTTTCCTGTATCTCTGTGCTATGGTTCACAACAGCCTCCTGCTGCTGTTTATGAGAACAGGAAAGGAAAAAAACCAACAACAACACCCAGTCTTTCATGTTACAATGTGGCAGTGATAAACAAGTTTATTTTTTTTAATTCAGTATATTGGGGGGGAGAAGGAGGAGGCAAATGAGGGCATAGAATTTTTGAATAATGAGGGCCACTTGAAAGAAAGGTGCAAACAGGTGCTATTGTTTTCAAGCTCCCTATGAATTGGTGTTGTTCCCAAGAAGGCTTGGAGGGGGGAGTGAGATGCACAGCAGATGGAACAGAAAAGAGCTTAGGAATTTTTACCACGGGAGGAAGGGAGGGGGAATGAGGATGCCAATGGAAACAAGATTGCATTAGGACATGATTGCATTATTGCCATGCTTAGATTTTTAAAAAAGGAAGGGAGGCAGTGGGAGATGGGACTAGCCACTCTCCCAACAGAAGTGCAAAATGTGCAAAATGGAAGCTGTGAATGGACTCCTACATGGTGCCAAATTTGGGGTCTGCATCCAGAATTCAATGTGGTGAGAATGCACCAGAATATAACAACAGTGGAAATGGTCCAAGTTATACAATATAGCTGTGGACTCATAGGGAAATCTGAAATCAGCAAAACATATAGTTCCATCACAGATCTTTTTATTAATAAATTCATATCGGCCTCAGCAAATTTGCATTGCTGCCTTAGAAATTTTGTTGTTGGCGGGAATGATTTAATTTGCTAAGAGGAGAAAGGAAGAAAGTGGAAAAATAGAAAACGTATGTCTACAAGAGAAATGAAGAAAATG
Organism: Paroedura picta; assembly: GCF_049243985.1. NCBI lineage: Eukaryota > Metazoa > Chordata > Lepidosauria > Squamata > Gekkonidae > Paroedura > Paroedura picta. The sequence continues at coordinate 33,822,047 of NC_135379.1, forward strand.
GCTGACTTTCCACCTTTCACTGGACTGACACTTCTGGGCTGAGGCTTGTAGGCAGGATATCTCCCTAGACCAGGTCTTCTCATTCCAGAATTTGACATTCCTCTACTTCAGGTTGCTAAAGTGCAGCGGCCCTTACTACCTATAATACCTTGAAGGGCACCCTAAATTGTCAATCTAAGTACATTCTTTCCCCCAGGTTTGGTTTTGCATAAAATAGCTGAAAGACATTAATCACTCTTGACAGTCATTCCTTAGAAACTTGCCCATCTTCTTGGTGTCTTTCTGACAAACTCAAAATATATGTACTCTAAAACAGAAACAGCCATACACTGTAACAAGTGCAATGCAGCTTGCTGAAGAAATATCTGCAAATGTGTACACTATCCTCCTTCATACCTCCCACTTCTCTTTTGTTTCTGTGGCTCCATTCCTCCATCCTACGTGCTCTTTCTCTGTTTGCTCTGCCAGTTGTCATCACAGGCAAACAATCTTTCATTTCTGCTCTGAATAAACTACTGGCTTCCATGGCACCAGGGCAAGGACACAACAAATACTTCGGTACCTGCAGATGGACTCTTCAGTTTTCAAGCCCCTTGATCTGGGTGCCCTGCCTAATAGCCCTGCCGAGGCAAAGGTGAAAAGGGGCTTGAAAGGGAGCAAGCAAAGATTGCTTTATTCTTTGGATTCAGGTGGGTAGGTGTGTTGGTCTGAAGCAGCAGAACAAAATTTGAGTCCCGTGGCACCTTGAAGACCAGCAAAGTTTCATTCACGGGATACATTTTTGTGTGCATAAAATTTTGTAGGTCTTAAAGGTGCCACTAGACTCAAACTTTGTAATATTGTTTTATTTCCTTCTCCCAAAAAAAGCTCTCCTTCTCCTTAGTTCACAGGCAGCCTTTGTGGCTAGTGCCAAACCCCTCCCTTACCCAAACACAAAATATGCTTTGTCTCTCCTGGGACCGAGATTCCCTCTCTCAACCAGTTCTTGCAGGGTATACAATGGTTTCCACATTCAGAGTAACACAACATTACTTGTAACTTAGCTTGTGTGTGTGTAGCACTGCAATCCTATGGAGAGGGTTTTGAATGGAGTAACTTCAAATTGGACTGAACTGTAATTCACTTGAATTGGTAGACGAAAAGCAGTAATTTAATTTTTTTTAAACAAGTGGTCAGCTGTGGAACCTGAATTGCATTAGCTGGAAAACTTCTACTTGCATCTGAAAAGGAAGAATCAGCACAGGTACACAGATGATCTCCTTGAAAACAGGGTTACCAGGAACCATTTTCAAGCACCTGGGCTTTATAGACAGGCTTTTCACTCCATTTCCTATTGTTTAGAAAGGCAGCAAAGTGACTGTGGAAGTGAACCTTGTGAAATTTATAAGAGAATGCTCTTAATCACAGATTCAAGTGGGTAGCCATGTTGGCTGGAAGTAGCACAACAAAAACAGAGTCCAATAACACCTTTAAGACCAACAAAGATTTATTCAAGGCATGAGCTTACAGGTGCTACTGGACTCTGTTTTTGCTGCTCTTAATCATATTCTAGAGAGCCAGTTTGGCGTAGTGGTTAGGAGTGCGGACTACTAATCTGGCAAGCTGGGTTTGATTCTGCACTCCCCCACATGCAACCAGCTGGGTGACCTTGGGCTCGCCGCAGCACTGATAAAGCTGTTCTGACCAAGCAGTAATCTCAGGGCTCTCTCGGCCTCACCCACCTGTTGTGGGGAGAGGAAAGGGAAGGTGACTGTAAGTCGCTTTGAGACTCCTTCAGGTAGAGAAAAGTGGCATATAAGAACCAACTCTTCCTCCTCCTCCTCCTCCTCCTCCATGAGTTAAGTTGCTCAGTGAAATGTAACAAAAAGGAAGTGGCTTCCCTCATCTGGGCTCACTAATGATTTAATTTATATTTGAGAGGGGTGGGGTGGGGTGGGGTGGGGTGGGGTGGGGTGGGGGACGCAGCTTGCAAAGACACCAGGCACAACAAAATGTTCTTTGGTTTAAACTTAGCCGCAATAACATCAGCCAAGCTGATGGATTGAATTGTTACATCTGAAGGATGAAAATCTTGGTATTTAAGCATCTATTGTGGCATGTTTTAGTGATGCTTATTTTCATACGTCCATTCCAACAGCCTTTTTTGAGCACTGTCTTGTTTAAACAACCAGTTAATAAATACCAGTGCCCCTGATGACCACTGGAACCGCTTCATGAGTTTCATAAACATGAGTTTTGGTCTGGCACTGCAGAAGACTCATTTGGTCAAATCCCACTCCATGTGACTAAGTAAGTTCTCTCTGTCTGTGGCATCATCAGAACGATGAGAAACTGCCTTGAACTGTTACATGACAGGATTGCCATGAGGCAATATGCATCTAAGAATGTATGCCATAGAAATAAAAATAAGAGACCATTTATGACAAGATTTTCACTTTAATTTGCCATCTGGACACTGCTTTCTAATGGTTTTATGGGTGGATGGCTACAGGTTTTAATTTGTATTTTTAACTAATAAAAATAAATAACTCTGAAGTTTAGAATCCCCTGGTTTGGTTTATTTTGATTAAGTACGCAAATTAAGGTACACAAATTAAAATCTGATACTACTGCCAGCAGTAAGTCAGAGCTAGACATCTGGCGGGCAGACTCAGTGCTGTGAGTTTTGGGGAAAAGAAGTCACTGTGGAACAACTGGGTGACAACGCCAGGGCCATAGTGTCAGGATTGTAGAATCTCTGTCATAAATTAGCCTGAGTTCCTCCATGTCAGTTATATTGTTTAATGGGACCTGGCGCCTGCTAGCCCCGGCCTTGTAGTTTGTAAGCAATAAAATAGAATAGTGATGTTATTCTAACCTTATCTTGTTGTGGGCTCACAGGGTTGTTTGTACCTCTCTCAAGGATGGGAGTTTGGAATCCTGTTTTTGTTTCACATATGTCTTTCTTCACTAACCCCCCTCCTTGGGAACTGTCAAGTTTTGGGCGGGAGAAATGTATTGATAAGCTGAGGCAAATCTGGCTTCGAGTCAGATTTGACTTTCAGTCCAATGCGTATAGTGCTAATCAATAAAACTATTTTCTTTTGAATAAGTTTTGTTGTGAGTTTCCTGTGCGTCTGACATCCCTCCGCATTAAAACTAACTTCACTCCCCCATCTAGCCGGCATCCACCGGGCGAGGACAATCAGGAAATGCTCGATGGAAAGCCCGGAGAAGGCGGGGTGCCTTTACATTCCCTGCCTCCACCCACTCTTTGTCCCCCGAGGGGAAATCTTTCCACTCGATCAGATATTGAAGGCGACCCTTGTGCAAACGAGAGTCTAAAATTTGGTTGACTTCATAGTGGGTGTCTTTGTCGATGTAAATTGGCACAGGCTGGTCTGGAGGAGGGTGCCACTCGTCTGGGACCGGAGCTCTTCGCAGCAGGCTGGAATGAAAAACCGGATGCACATTCCTATAAGTCTTTGGTAAAGCTAGCTCAACAGTCACAGGATTAATCAGTTTTACCACCTTAAATGGCCCCACATATTTAGGGCCAAGTTTCTTAGATTTCTGCTGGCACCTCAGGTTCTTAGTAGACAAATAGGCCAGGTCTCCCACTTTCCAATCAGGTGCAGGTACTCTTTTCTTATCTGCTTGAGCTTTATAGGCCTGTTTCGCCTCTCTGAGGCTAGCAACAATTTTTGGCCAACCTGTACTGATGGTTGATGCCCATTTATCTATGTCAGGAGTTTCAGTGGAGCTGAGTTCCCAGGTGGGGGCTGTTGCCAAATCAGTCCCATACACTACTTTAAAGGGTGATACCCCTGTTGAGGCATGAACCCCATTGTTGTAGGCAAATTCAGCCAGCGGTAATAAGGAGACCCAATTGTCCTGCTGGTGATTGATAAAACAACGCAAATACTGTTCCAGGATTTGGTTTACTCTTTCGGTCTGGCCATTTGATTCAGGGTGATAACCCGAAGTGAGGGCTTGCTCCACCCCCAATAGTCTCAAGAGTTCCCTCCAAAACTTGGAAACGAACTGGGGGCCCCGATCCGTCAGGACACGTGTCGGGATCCCGTGCAGACGTACCACGTGTTCAATAAAAAGAGAAGCCAATTTTGGTGCTGAAGGCACTCCCGTGCAGGGAATGAAGTGAGCCTGTTTAGAAAAAGCATCCACTACCACCCATATAACGGTGTTCCCGTGGCTGGGAGGGAGGTCCGTAATAAAGTCCATAGTGACATCTGTCCATGGACGAGAGGGGGTGGGCTGTGGTTGCAATAGCCCCTTTTTCTTGCCCCCAACCGGTTTTGAGGCAATACAAATAGGGCACCCCTGCACGTATTTCTCCACATCTTTGCGCAGGGACGGCCACCAATACTGTCTCCTGACTAGGTGCAGAGTTTTCACGAAACCAAAGTGTCCAGCAGTCTTTGCGTCGTGGCAAAGTTTCAAAACTTTTCCCCTGGTCGCAACAGGAACAAAGAGTCTCTCGCCCTTAAAAAAGAGCCCTCTCTTCTCCGACAGATCAGGGCGGAGGGAGCCAAACTCCGGATCTTGTGACATCTCCTTCTGGACCCAGCCCCCTGGGATGGGCGGAACAGTCTTTACGTGGCTGCGCGTCACGGCGGCCATCCCTAGTTGGGCGGGGGTAAAAACGGTGTCCACCAATGGGTCTCGTTTGCTGTTGTACTGGGGCAGGCGTGACAATGCATCTGCCAAAAAGTTCATTTTACCCGGCAGATGCTTAAGGGAGAAGTTGAAACGGGCGAAAAACTCCGCCCATCTCATTTGCTTGGCGGACAGCGATCGGGGCTGCTTGAGTGCCTGAAGGTTTTTATGATCCGTCCAGACGACAAATGGGATCGCGGACCCCTCTAGCCAATGCCTCCAGGTGGAAAGGGCCAATTTTACTGCAGCCGCTTCTTTTTCCCAAATAGCCCAATTTCGCTCTGCTCCCGAGAATTTCTTGGACAGATAGGCCAGCGGGTGTAACTTCCCGTCCTCCCCCTCTTGGAGGATCACGGCCCCCATTGCTACGTCCGAGGAGTCTACTTGTACAGTAAATTGCTTAGAAGGGTCAGCATGGGCCAGTACTGGTTCGGACGTAAACAACAACTTTAGTTTGTCAAATGCGTCTTGACAGGGGGGAGTCCACAGAAGGGGCGTCCCTGGGCGGCTCGCCGCTTTTCCCCCTTGTTTGGTTTTCAACAAGTCAGTGAGGGGCAACGCCACTTTAGCAAAATTGGGGATGAAAGTCCTGTAAAAATTAGCGAATCCTAAGAAACTTTGCAGTTGCCTCCTGGTGCGGGGAGGTTCCCAAGCCAGCAAGTCGCGCACCTTGCCAGGGTCCATCTCAATCCCAGCCTGGGAGACACGGAACCCCAAAAACTCCACCGCATCGCGGTGGAACTCACATTTAGACAGTTTAGCAAACAACTGGTGCTTCCGCAAGCGGTTGAGCACTTCGCGGACCAGATCAGCATGACTCTCAACATTCTCAGAGTACACAAGAATATCATCAATATAAACCAACACCCCCTGGTACAATAAATCATGCATAATTTCATTAATCATATTCATGAACACGCCCGGAGCGCCGGCGAGGCCGAACGGCATTACGGTGTACTCAAACTGCCCCAGGGGGGTATTAAAGGCCGTTAAATATTCGTGCCCCTTCTTGATCCGAACTCGGTAATAGGCTTCCCTCAAATCCAATTTCGTAAAAATCCGTGCCTTCCCCAAATGTCCCAACAAGTCTTTAATCAGGGGGAGCGGGTAGGCATTGCAGGTAGAGACCGCGTTCAACCCACGGTAGTCAGTACACAAACGTAGCGAACCATCTTTTTTTTTTACAAAAAGGACCGGGGCCGCCAATGAGGACGTGGCCGGTCTAATAAAACCCCTCGCCAGGTTCTTATCCAGAAAACCCCTAAGCTCCGCCATTTCCCGGGGGCTCATGGAATAAAGTTTGGCTTTGGGGAGTGGTTCCCCTTTCTTCAATTCGATGGCACAGTCAGTTTTACGGTGGGGAGGGAGTTGGTTGCACTCGACCTCCGCGAACACATCCGCAAAGTCCCGATACTCAGGAGGGAGCGCTGCCCCCCCCGATCCCAAAGCGGCCACAACCCCCTGGCTTGGGGGATCCCGCGGTCGGGCGTGCTGCTTGCAGGCGGGAGAGGTAAAGTCCACAGTCCCTTCTTTCCACTTCACTAGGGGGTCATGCTCCTTCAACCAATCCAACCCCAACACACAAGGGAAGGCAGAATGAGGGGCTACCAAAGGCTGGATTTGCTCCCAATGTTTTTTTATGTCCAAGTCCATTGGGCGCGTTTTCGCTGTGGCCTCCCCTCCGGGAGCACATTTCCCGTCTAATTGGGTGATTGGCAAGGGTTCCCTCAGCGGCACCTTTCCCACCCCCAAAGTCTCGGCCAGTGCTGGGCTCACTAGGGATTGGGTGCACCCCGAGTCCACGATACACCGGACTCCCACTGTTTTCCCCGACTTGGGGTTGGAGAGCTTGGCAGGCAGGAGTAGCAAGGGGGAATCACTCACCACGCGTTTGCCCCTGTTGGCGGCCTGCTGGCGGGGCGCCTTTACAGCAGACCGTCCTCGTTTCCCGACTGCTCCTCGGCTTGATCCTCGTCCTCCAGCCCGCTTCCCTCCTCCGAGTCGTCCACTGCTGGCACGGTAGCCACTGGCACCAGGAGAGACTTGGCACTTTTCTTTGGAGTGGTTTTCTTGGCAGGCTGGGCTTTCGGTGGGGCGCTGCTCACGGCCTTCGGAGTCGCTGCTGCTTTTGTCGGGCAGTGTGCGAGAAAGTGCCCCGCTTGGCCGCAACCCAAGCACAGCCCCTTTTCCATGCGCCGGGTGCGCTCAGACGGCTCCAACTTGGCTCGGGGCTTGGCTTTCGCCGGGGTGGAAGTTTTCGCCACGGTTTTGCCTGCCAGGACCTGCACCATCGAAGCTCGCTCCAATCGATTTTCCATCTCCCCAGCCAATTGGACCCACCCTTCGACTGTAAGCGGGTCTTCCAGGAGGAGGCATTTGTCTGCCAGAGTAGGATTGAGGCCCCCCACAAACGACAGCACGCGTTGGGGTTCCGTCCAGTCCGGCACCGAGGAAGCCAGCTCCTTAAACTCCCTGGCGTACTCGACCACTGACAACTTCCCTTGCCGGTGAGCCCTGAGTTTTTTCTCCGCGGTCTCTCGCTCGAACGGTTCCACGTACATCTGGCGCAGGGCTCTCATAAAATGGTTGTAGTCACGGATGGCTTGGGGGTGATAGCGGTACAAGTCCACGAACCACTTGGCTGCTTTGCCTTCGAGGGCTTGACCCACGAAACGCACTTTCTCAGCGTCGTCCTGGAAAGTGAACCCCATTTCCATCATGTAGGCCTGGAGGTGCACCAGGAACGTAGGAAAATCGGAGGGGTCTCCGGAAAACTTAGCCTTGAATTTATAGGTGCTCCGCATTTCCACACCCCGGAGGTGGGCCGGTAGGCGCCCCGGGCCCCAATCCGCCGGTGCCGGGGCCGGTACTGGGGGTCTTGCACCACGGCCAATGCCTCGTCCTCTCCCCGCCGCCGCTCTTGCTCGTTCCGCTGCCCGCGCCGCCTCTGCTGCTCGCGCTGCCGCTCGCGCCGCTTCGCGCGCCGCTGCTGCCGCCGCCGCCTCGGCTCCCGCAACGTCCGCCGCCGCCGCTGCTGCTGCCGCCGCCGCTGCATCCTCGCCTCCGTCCGCGCCGTCCCCTCCGGCCCCATCGCCGCCCGCGCCGCCTTCGTCTTCTCGCTCCTCGTCCTCGCCTTCTTGCTCTCGCTGCGCTCTCGCTCGAGCCTCTGCCTCCGCCTCGATTTCCAGCTGCGCCCTGGCCCTGGCCAACGCCTCAGCATCCGCTGCCGCTTGCGTGTCCGCCATGCCGTGTTCCCGCAGTGCAAGCCCACCACTCACTCTTCGCAGGCTGGTATCGTGCGCACCACCACCGAGCACCTCCTTCAGCAGGCGTTGCGTTCGGCGCTTCTCCTCCGGATCCAACCGACCCGAAAGATCCTGCAGCCAGTTAGTCACCCTGTCCAGCTTGTACTGCAAGTCCTGTGTCTCACCCACAGGCTCCAGCGCGTAGCTAGGCAGTCCCAGGTGCTCCGGCCACTTCTCATCCCCAGTAGGGCGGTCGTATCTAGACAATCGCCTGCGTTGGGTGACGTGTCGTTCCAAAAATTCCTCGGGCCCCGGGGTTGTCCCCGAGATTGCCCGCATCATGCCCGAGCTGTGCGGGCCGGCACTCGCGCCGTCGCCCTGGGAGAGGTCCCAATCCAGGCCCTCTCCCTGCTCAGAAAAAGTATGTCCCTCGCCCTGCATTTTGCAGGTGAAAGGAGTTGTGAGATTTGACTTGATGTCAGACGCACAGGAAACTCACAACAAAACTTATTCAAAAGAAAATAGTTTTATTGATTAGCACTATACGCATTGGACTGAAAGTCAAATCTGACTCGAAGCCAGATTTGCCTCAGCTTATCAATACATTTCTCCCGCCCAAAACTTGACAGTTCCCAAGGAGGGGGGTTAGTGAAGAAAGACATATGTGAAACAAAAACAGGATTCCAAACTCCCATCCTTGAGAGAGGTACAAACAACCCTGTGAGCCCACAACAAGATAAGGTTAGAATAACATCACTATTCTATTTTATTGCTTACAAACTACAAGGCCGGGGCTAGCAGGCGCCAGGTCCCATTAAACAATATAACTGACATGGAGGAACTCAGGCTAATTTATGACAGAGATTCTACAATCCTGACACATAGGATGATGCAAACAATGGAATGAGGCAGCACAGCATGCATGCTTGAGCACCCTAACCCATCAGTGCGGCTCAATTTATGATCACGCATTGCATTCAGTGGGCTCTTGGACCTAAATCCCAACAAGGTGAATGTATCTGTCACCAAAGTGCAATCTCTTGGGCATGCACATAAATGTCTTCTTTTTATAATGCCTACGTGCACATTTTAAAAACTCAGCTAAGTCCAGACAGCTTAAGCATTAATGACAGCAGAACTGTCTAAAAGCACAGCTGCTGACTTCAACAGTGGCTGAATTTGCAGGGCAGGGGAAGTGGTGTGGGAAGGAACAGCATGTTCCCATCGAGCTGTTTGTGTGGCGGGAACTGACTCTCACAAGGCGTGTGATTCTTGTGCATGGGGATTCTGGTCACAAGGCTTGATCTGGCAGCTGGACTGGGTGAAGGTGGTAAAATGCCAGCTGCACTATCTTTGTGACCTGGGCTTCCATTGTAAGGGAAGCATACAGGATCACGCCCAGGTTCCTGGCGGAGTGAGTCACTGAGAGCTGCACACCATCCAGGGTGGGCAAATGCACTTACTCACATCGACCCTTCCTACTTAGCCACAGGACCTCTGTCTTTGAAGGACTGAGATTCAGATTACTCTGCTTGAGCCATTTCATCACTGCTTCCAGGCATCTGGTTAAAGATTCTGGGGGATAATTAGGGCAGTCATCCATCAGGAGGAAAAGCTGGGTGTCATCTATGTATTAGTGGCAACCCTGCCCAAGTCTCCACACTAGCTGAGCCAGAAAGCGCATGAAATGTTAAATAAGATAGGAGAGAGGACTGCTCCCTGTGGGATTCCACATGTGAGCTTATGACGGTTAGATACTCTTTGTCTTGTTGCTACCCTCTGTCCACAATCCCTGAGGAAGGAAATCAGCCATTTGAGGGCTGTTCCCTGTATCCCAGTGTCAATATGGCAGTGAGCTAGGAGCTCGTCATCGACTGTGTCAAACGCCACTGACAAATCTAGTAGGGCAAGCAGCACTGACCCACCTCAGACTAACTGGTAGTGGAGGTCATCTGTTAGGGTGACTAGTGCTGTCTCTATCCCATGACCATGGCTGTAAACCCAACTGACATGCATCAAGGGCTGAAGGTTCCTCTAGGAATGCTGATATTTGGACCATGGCAGCTCTTTCAACCAACTTCCCCAGAAATGCTAGATGCGAGATAGGGCAGTAGTAGTCAGGCTCCTATGGATCCAAGGATGGCTTTTTGAGCAACAGGCTAATGGGCAAGGGGTTGGCTTTGTTGATGCTAGCACCCTGTCCACTTCTGAATTGACTCCTGAATGTTCTCTCCAAAGCCAGCTAAGGGGCCTCTAGTTTGATTTCTGTGCCCAAAGTTTGAGGGAGGTCATGGCGAAGGGTTGCGGTTAATAGTCTAGGGCAGGGGTAGTCAACCTGTGGTCCTCCAGATGTTCATGGACTACAATTCCCTGCTGGCAGAGGCTCATGGGAATTGTAGTCCATGAACATCTGGAGGACCACAGGTTGACTACCCCTGGTCTAGGGAACTGTAATGTTCAGGCGGTGGTGGCCTCTAGCAGGGCAGGCAGGGCATCTTGAGGTCCCTTAACAAGGGCCAGGACATTTTTTTCCCTACCTAGTAGAATGAGCTCCTGGAGCATTCAGGGCCCTGTCAGAGTTGGCACAATTCTGCAGGGCCTGTAGGATAAAGCTCCTCCACCAAGCTTTTAGTTGGGGCCAAAGTGAACATCTAGTTATACACCTATTTAAGGCCCCACCCATCTAGCCATGCATCGATCCATCCTAACTCATCCTGAATTTTTGGGTAGAATTCAACACACACAATAGACATTCTATGAATATATTGTTGCTGCTTTAATGTGTCACTATCCATTTAAATTAATTTTAAGTGTAATTTTTATCTAGTGTAGTTTGTATTTTATATTTTGTTGTACACGACCCAGAGCCAACTCACTGGGAGAGCAATCTAAAAATCTGATAAACTAAACTAAACTAAAATTATTTTGAAAATTCAGCATGATCATTGCCATAATACTGAAAATACAGGAACACTTCCCAGATCAATGGAAATAAAAGGAAGTGTGGAATCTGCTTGTAGAAACATGATTTTGATTTTACAAGCTTACATGTTCACCAACAAATCCTAAACAAACTGACAAATCCCCCCCCCCCCAAACACACACAAGGGGAGTAAGGCCTGATTAATTTGGCTTTCACAGTCACATGCCCATAATGAAGTTGCCACTTGAAAATTAAGGCATAGTGATGGGTTCCTTCAGAAAGGAGTCATCACTTTTTTTGATAGCCATTCTGAGGTGTCACAGAACCCATTATGCATTCAAGAAAACGGTGGCTTCTTTGAACAAGCCTTCAGTTGGCATTGCCCACAAACCACATATAAACACTGAGAATTCCGAGAACCAATTTGCATTTTAACACAAGCTTCTGCATCCCAATCATGGTCCAGCCATCATCATTCTACCCATAAAACCTACAAGTAACAAAACAACAACAGGGGCAGTTTCATTTCTAATCATAAACAAGGGACAAGGACAACAACCGACAAAAGGGCAACTTTAATCGTGGGATTAGATTAAAAAGAATGAAAACAGACAGGCATTACCAGCTGTTACAATATTTAATATATAAATATATGTGTGTGTGTGAGTCTCATTTAGACATGCATTATTAAACTCTGTGGAAATAAAATATATCTAGGTGAATACTAATGACAAATATTGCAAAATCATGGGAGCAAATTCAAGCTCATTTCAAAGGCAGCAAAGCCTTTACAATCCCCTCCCCCAGACCTTGTGGACAACCAAAAAAAGAAACTCAGAAGACAAAAGGACAAAACCAGAACCTCGTTACTACACACCGCTATACTGCACCTTTTAAACAAAACATCTTGGATTCGACGATTAAATTCTCCAGAATGGGTAAACAAAGAATAAACTTGAATGTGCATCACAATACACAGTTTCTGAAAGGAGTTAATATTTCACATATTGTGATGTCTTTAATGATGAAAAGAAATTATACAGCCTGCCATGATCTAACAGTGCACATATGCAGGAACTACAATCGCTACACAGAATTTTCTATTCATAACACTTTCCCATTCACTTCAGTCAAGGAGATATCCTATCATGTGTGTGCCATGTGGATGAACTCCATCTGCTGAGGAGAACAGGAAGACTTTCACCAGGGTGGGGCCTATCTTTCACCAGGGTGGGGTCTATTCTACCGCTCTACTGACAAAATTTGAAGGCCTCTTTCCAGCCCACAAAGCCTCCTTCCAATTTTAGTCTTTTCTGTTGGAGGATGGTTAGATCTATGCTGTTATGTGTTGATCTATATGTTCAGAAGAAGTATGTGTTATAAGCTGCAATCTTAAGAATTTTCTTGGGAGTAAGCCTCCCTGAATAAAATACTATTTCTGATCACACAGTCTTTTGGGATAACACCACTTTTAGAAAGCAGGCATAAAATTGTTTGTTCTAACATTTCCCTACATATAACCTTTGCACATAAAACATTGAACACTTCATGGGATAAACCAGTGTAGAAATCGTCTCCTTGACAAGCTATATGTTCAAGGGCAGCATGCTCTGGAAGAGACACAGTGATCCTCATGTCATTCTTTCCTTTGGCATTCTAATAATGATCGATTGTGTCCCAGTTAATTTAGCTGAGGTACTTCTGCAATAGGACAACAAAATTACATCTCCATGTTAACGTACTCATGAAACTATGTTATGGCCCAGCTCTAACCAGGGTAGGTCCTCACAAAAGTCAGCAGTCACTATAATTATGGCAATAACAAAACCACAAAGGGCTTCTAACTAAATAGTGGCAATACACTTGTGACCCATTTACATTTAAAAACAAAACCATTTTCTGGTTTAAGGTGGTGAATAGAATAATCCAACAACTTTAACAATGTTTTTTCAACCTATGAGACTCTAAAGCTCAACCATGTTTGCCTTGGCTTCCTGCAGAGCTTTAAGAAACTCAATGGACGGAGGTTTAGAGAAATGTGATGCCACAGAACCCCTGCTGTGCTAGCTGTAACATTTGGGAGAAAGGAACAGTGAAGAACTAATGTCTTCAATCTCTTAGTGGAGCCTGGAGTTTTCTGGAATTGCAACCAATCACCCTGTTTTCATGGGAAAACAACAGCATCACTTCCCTGCTGAGCTACCTCCCCAAATTCTCCTCCTTATGCTTCAGCTCCAAATCTAAAGGAATTCCCTAACCCAGAATTGGCAATGCTACAGAGAAGGTAGGTCTTATATAAGGTCAAGCCCAAATTTGAAAGATATGGAAATGGAAGTGTTCACTGAACTGAAGTGCAGAGGAATTCTCTCTTTAAATCAGCAAAATCTTTCTTAGACTACTGCCTTGGGACAATGGATAAAGTTGTATTTTCCTCTCAAAGCATGCAGAGGAAACAAGAAAAAACTTGTTCCTCTTTTTGCCTGCTGTTGGGATAACTCTTCCTTGTTTTCTTCCATTTTTATATGAACACACATTTATGTTGGCTTCCTTAGAGGTATTAGTGAAAACCGCTGCTGATTGTTTCTTTAAACATTCTTAGCCACAAGATAGAAAAAAAAAAGAATAATACATAGCAGCAGAGGGATTGGGATGCTAGAATAGCAAGACAGGAATTCAAAACTTCAATTTGCCGCAGCTACTAAAAAATTATTGCTCCATAAAGACTGCAGGGAGAAAACTTTGCCCTTGGCTTGGTTGGGATCCCTTTGTGTTTTTATGCCAAGCATAATAAAATAGATTAACATGTTGCACATGTGTGCAGATTCAAAAGGGAAACAGATGACTTCAGCTGACCTAGGAAACTTATTCTACAAAGCAGCAGGGAAGAGAACTACGCTATTCAATGCTTAGCAGACTATACTGATAGTCCTTTAGCCATCACTTCCCACTGTGAAAAAGGGCAGGGTTTGTTCCTATCAGGAAACAGCCACAAGTATCGGTAAGAATGTCAGATTTTTCTACATGCATTTATGATGTAAGCAGGAAAATAAATGAAGACTAGAGTAACAAATACAATGGTCATTTACAAGTCTGATAGACAGAATGCACCAAGTTCCAGAAAGAGGTTTGCAAGTTCCATGTTACTAAAGGACTATAAAGACTTTATTCACTTTTTACGAATCCACTGGTTCACCTTGTTCATTAATGTTCAGTTCTTCAGAATTCCAGGGAGACAAAGGTCTTTTCGAAGACTTAACTTTCAAGATTCTGGATGTGAAGCATTAGCCGCATATAAACACTTGTGAATATATATCATCCATTGAGTGATATGTTGGTATAAAAACAAGCAGAACAGCTACCATATGAACCAATTCTGGTTGGCGGGCTAGTCATAATTTCTTAGCCTAACATATCTAATAGCCATAAATAATAATCAACAAATTTATTTCCAGGTAGATTATGACATTAGAGGTTTCTAGCAAAGTATACTGTGCTTCTGGTACTAGTTGAAAAATGGGGTGGGGACACCTCCAGTTTTAAAATAGCTGTGAACGCATGGTAATGGCTATCACTACGTATTATAAAATAAATGCATAAAGATTCTGAAAGCGAATGGAGTGGTGGCACATAAATACGAGACTAGTCAAAAACTGCATGTATGGTCAAGGACACAAAGGTAAATTAAAGGTAAAGGTATCCCCTGTGCAAGCACCGAGTCACGTCTGACCCTTGGGGTGCCACCCTCCAGCGTTTTCATGGCAGACTCAATACAGGGTGGCCTTGCTAGTGCCTTGCCCAGTCATTACCGTTTTACCCCCCAGCAAGCTGGGTACTCATTTTACCGACCTCGGAAGAATGGAAGGCTAAATCAACCTTGAGCCGATTGCTGGGATCAAATTCCCAGCCTCATGGACAGACAGCTTCAGACAGCATTTCTGCCGCTTACCACTCTGTGCCACAAGAGGCTCCACGGGTCACTTCTCACATGGATTGTTAGTTCAGTGCCTCAAATAGTTGGAACTTCATGGGAGCACCCTTCAAAAATACATTTAATGATGTCATTCTGGTGAAAACCCAGATGTGATGTCACAAACACCATAGGATATTCATTGGAAATGACACTGACCTATTCTTCATGGGGAATTAGGCCCCGGCTAGCACATATCTGGGCTAATCCCTGCTTCCACATGACATCAACACTGGGCCCAGGCCTGTTCAGGGCCATGGCTGCTCCATGGCAAGGGAATGCAGATATTTCCACATTCCCTTTTCTGCCCTGGGTGCCAACGGGGCCTGTGCAGAAAAGGTAACTATGATGCATGTGATTCTCTTCTCCCTGCTTTCCCCACTACTACCCAAGAGAAAAGCAGCAGGAGGTAGCATCAAAAGTATAAAAGTATTATATAATATATATTATAAAAGTATATATAATATTATATATAATATTATAAAAGTATATAAAAGTATTAAAGTGTTATATAAATAAATAAATAAAATAAGAATGCCTGCAATAATTTCTACTGACAAAATGAATAGAGAAAAGCAGTATCTAAGAACCAACTCTTCTTCTTCTTCCTCTTCTTCAATATCTGCCAGGCGATTTTGCTTATTGGTTTCACTTCACCACTGCTTTGAAGGGGCAGTGAAACTAAGGGACTTAATGTATAACAGAAAAACCAAAGAGTTAAATAGTTTCCAGACAGCCATTTAAGCCTAACAACTGACCAGTGGACCCCACACTGCTCAGCTGTCAGGTTTAAATGGCTGGCCTTGTACTGGCCACAAGTTCAGGCTGTATTTCACTGTATGCCCATTCCTAGTTGCAAGTCAGAACCTAAATGTGATACACACAATGAAAGCCTAATCTTAGTTCAGGCAATGATTGATTATGCACGAGGCTAGAAATCTGGAATGGCGGCAGCAGGGTAGCCCCGATTATGCACCCTGCTGCTGCTATCCCAGCCCTGGGCCGGTGCAGCGCCCGGAAGACCCGGGACAAGGGAACGCAGAATCTTCTGTGTTCCCTGGGATGCCGCGGGTGCCAGCGGGGGCTGGGTAGGGCCAGCCCTCTGCATAAGCAGAAGGGCCATGCCCTCAACCTACAGTGTCCCTGGAGGGACACTGTACACCCCTGTTGGGTCTGCAGAGCTGCGGAGCCGACCAGGGAATCCCCCCACTCCCACCTTGATGGGAGAGTGGCATGCCGCTCCCCGCCATTGTGTGGTGGGGCCCCCATTCCCCCCACTCCCTCCCACTCACCTCCTCACTGTTGCTGCCTCCAGGCAGCAAGTCGGGCTTTCCAGCCCCGGCATTGTGTGCGTGTGCGTGCGCCGGCACTACGCTGGGGCAGCCCGCATACTACGGAGGATTCCAGAGTATGCTGCTGTGCGTAATGGGTCAATGTGGACTATCATAGTATGCAGATAAAATTTATTTTAATAATATTCAATAGGATTCCCAGCCAACAAACCTGCACAATTAGTTCCTGACTGGTAGAAGATACCATGTATGGATGTGAATTTGGTCCCCTACCATGAACTTAGCAATACATTGCTCAGTCATATCAGTAAAATATCTTCAACTCCATAACTGATGTTCATTTTTTTAGCTTGGCAACTTTAAATGAATCATTAAAGAAGAGAAAGTCAAATTAAATATGTAAATTCATTTAGCTTGATTCCTAAATGCTGCACTTTCCTCTTAACTTCTTGTTACCCAGCCTGAAATTTCTGTGATACCTAATGCACAGATGTGTGAACAAGAATTTCAGACCTATGCAAAATAATTGCATAGTTGATTACTTAAGTGCACATGCTGTGAACACATTTTGTGAATAAGCCTTCTAATTTAAAGCCAGGTATCTAACAAAACTACTTCAAAACTCCTATCAGAATTCTCCAGCTCCTGTATGAATATTAAGTGGCCCAATTTTTTTTTATTAACTTCACGGAAACAAATTAATTTACAGTGAAAGACCACTATTCTTTAGCAGTTAATATTGCCTTTATGTCTCTATCATTTTCTTCACTTAGACTGTCTCCTGTATTAATATTCATTAGAAAAACTCCCTTTTAATATTACTTGATTTGACAGGAATGCATTAGCTATAACAAATGCTTAATAAGGCACTCACATAATATTAATACAGGCAGAATCTACAATTGCAGTTACTTAAATACAAAGTTTGGACTGTTCTGTTTGTTTTTATCCTTCCAAAATTTTATTTTTTTTAAATGTGGGAATCCCACACAAAAAATTCATAAATAAATAAATGGATGCATTTCTGATAATACTGTAGAAGACCAATGATGGATATTTCTCATGTTTCCATGGTACTGTGATAAAGGAAATTGTGCACTTTTTGTAACAGCTGGCCAGGTACCTGAGCTGAGCTGCAGCGTCCTAATCAGGCTGACAAATAAGCAAAGCCAGGGGAGTTTCCAGAAAGTTTAGTCCTTCCAAATCCATAGGGCAGGAGTCCAGGGATCAGTCAGAACACAGGTCCAGTTCAGAAGGTCAAAATTTCAAGGCAAGGGTGTGTTAGTTGTGTTTGCTTCCAACTTCCCCACTGTCTCTCAAGCCACTGTGTGGTAGCCAGCCACCTGTGTGGTCTCAGTCCTGTGACAACACGGAATCACTTTCAGCTGGTACCTGTCTCTGAGCCCTGAGCTGCACTTGAAAATCCACAAAAGTAATTTGGGGGGGGGGATTGAGAGGCATGCTTTGTGTGCCAACTGGTGGGTAGTATTTTTTTTCTTTGCCTGGCTTAAGCAACCCATATTCATTGCTCCAGGCAGCTTGCTACAAAAAAAAAAGCCCCATTCCAGGGCGGAGGGAAAGGGAGGCAGGCACTGGAGATGGCCACTTTGGTTATGCACAGCTATTTTGCTAGTGGTTGCTGGTTGCTCTTCTCCCGCTCGCACAACATTGTTGGGGAAATCCAATTTTGTGGATTCCCCTACTAGCAATTTAAAATGCCAAAAATATGGAGTATGCAGAGGGTAAGTATCTCACTATATTTACTAGGTGTGGAATGACCAAAGGTTAGGAGAGTGGAGTTTCCAATTCCTGTGTCTTACAGTGCAGTGAGTAAGCTTTGTTTTATTGTATCCATATTGATATGTACTTTTGATGTTGGTTGTTATTATCACAAAGAGGAGGCTTTAAAAGAGTACATAATAAAGTTTGAACAGAATTAGCAACTAGATAGAATCAAATGGCCCTGGGAAAATCCAACTGCTTTTACTGTGAGATTCATCCCTAGTACTTCCTAGTATGGTAAGTTGGGAAGGACAGTACACCACACTGGTTATTGTTCTTCTCATAACTTGAGGTGGTATTATGGTCGACTGCAAAACTGTTGCTTTGAGTGTGATATTCTTCTATATTTTTTATCTGATATTTTTATCTCCGATTCCCATTCCTGATATTTATATTTCAGATGCCCTTTGGGTGCGCAGGTACAGTGAAATAAATAGTTCAGTACATAAATACTGGACTATATACTGAATTTCACATCCGTGGCTCTGTCCAATAACTGTTTGGACTATGCCACTGTGTATACTCAGAAAGAAATGGTGGGTGAATCACAGCAAGCCAAAGACCATGGATGTGAAAGGAAACCCATCTTCCAAGACCCAAGGTCACTTTAGCAGGGAAGAAAAGGCCAAAATGCCAGAATCCTACTCCCACCTATTAGAATCCAGTGACAAATAAAAGAGCCTAGATACACTTCATGTTTGGTTATGGTCATTTCCAAACTGCTTTTATATTGTTTTAGGTTGCTAATGGATTTTAAATGTCATTTCAGATAGATTCATTTATTAACCAGCTGTTAGCAGAATTTAACTGCTCACACAAACTCACTTGTGTCAGGTTAGCAAAACATGTTTGAGAAACTTTTGAAACTGCTTTCTTCCATTTTCTACCCCTTTGTTGCACTTCTGAATTGCTGAAGTGCACTGCTTTAAATGTCCATGTTGTTGTTATGTGCGAAGTCGTGTCCGACCCATCGCGACCCCATGGACAATGATCCTCTAGGCCTTCCTGTCCTCTACCATTCCCTGGAGTCCATTTAAGTTTGCACCTACTGCTTCAGTGACTCCATCCAGCCACCTCATTCTCTGTCGTCCCTTTCTTCTTTTGCCCTCGATCGCTCCCAGCATTAGGCTCTTCTCCAGGGAGTCCTTCCTTCTCATGAGGTGGCCAAAGTATTTGAGTTTTATCTTCAGGATCTGGCCTTCTAAAGAGCAGTCAGGGCTGATCTCCTCTAGGACTGACCGGTTTGTTCGCCTTGCAGGCCAAGGGACTCGCAAGAGTCTTCTCCAGCACCAGAGTTCAAAAGCCTCAATTCTTTGACGCTCGGCCTTCCTTATGGTCCAACTTTCGCAGCCATACATTGCAACTGGGAATATCATAGCCTTGACTATACGCACTTTTGTTGGCAGGGTGATGTCTCTGCTTTTTAGGATGCTGTCTAGATTTGCCATAGCTTTCCTCCCCAGGAGCAAGCGTCTTTTAATTTCTTTGCTGCAGTCCCCATCTGCCGTGACTTGGAGCCCAGGAAAATAAAATCTGTCACTATCTCCATTTCTTCCCCATCTATTTGCCATGAATTGAGAGGGCCGGATGCCATGATCTTTGTTTTCTTGATGTTGAGTTTCAAGCCAACTTTTGCACTCTCCTCCTTCACCCACATCAACAGGCTCTTTAGTTCCTCTTCACTTTCTGCCATTAGAGTGGTATCATCTGCATATCTGAGGTTGTTGATATTTCTCCCTGCAATCTTGATCCCAATTTGTGACTCCTCTAATCCCACATTTCTCATGATGTGCTCTGCATACAAGTTAAATAGGCAAGGCGACAGTATACAGCCTTGCCGAACTCCTTTCTCAATTCTGAACCAGTTAGTGATTCCATGTTCAGTTCTCACTGTTGCTTCTTGACCTGTATATAAATTTCTCAAGAGACAAACAAGATGCTCTGGTATTCCCATCTCTTTAAGAACTTGCCACAATTTGTTGTGCTCCACACAATCAAAGGCTTTAGCATAGTCAATGAAGCAGAAATAGACGTTCTTCTGGTACTCCCTAGCTTTCTCCATGATCCAGCGTATGTTGGCAATTTGATCTCTAGTTCCTCTGCCTCTTCGGAATCCTGCCTGTACTTCTGGAAGTTCTCGGTCCACATATTGCTGGAGCCTAGCTTGTAGGATTTTGAGCATAACTTTGCTAGCATGAGAAATTAGTGCAATGGTGTGGTAGTTTGAACATTCTTTGGCATTGCCCTTCTTTGGGATTGGAATGTAAACTGACCTTTTCCAATCATGTCCATGGTCCTTCCTAAAATTCCGCTTCCCCCTGACCCTTTTTTTGCATTTTACAATCTTCTGTGGATGTCATGAAGTAAAGATATCTCAGAGATGCCACTATATCACTGAAGTGCTATATTGTTTTAGGAGTATAGCACATGACGGGGAAAAATAGCATGGTTTGAAATGACCATAGAGCTTCAGAGATGGCTCATTAATGGAAGGAAATCCACTGTATGAAACCCCCATTCCAGTATCACTTTACTTATAATTGGGCCATCACCAAATAACATTTGGTTTAGAATAATGTGAAATTCTGTCTAAGAAAGATGCTGTGATTCCTGAATTATTCTTGGTCTAAAGCCCCTTTGAGATCAGGATTGTTTGGATTTGAGCTACTGGTTTCATGATCAAAGGTAAGGTAAAGGTATCCCCTGTGCAAGCACCGAGTCATGTCTGACCCTTGGGGTGACGCCCTCCAGCGTTTTCATGGCAGACTCAATACGGGGTGGTTTGCCAGTGCCGTCCCCAGTCATTACCGTTTACCCCCCAGCAAGCTGGATACTCATTTTACCGACCTCAGAAGGATGGAAGGCTGAGTCAACCTTGAGCCGGCTTACCCATAGGTTGCCAGATTTTCTTGTTATGGACAACATAATGTTAGAAAAACATGTTAAAATGCATTGTTCTCAACTCTAAGTACTTGAACTAATCTTAGATCTGAAATCTCCAATGCAATACATTTTGCCCTATATATTCACCTCAAAATGTCATCATTGTTTAAAAGTGACCTGAGGATTTAGGGCTTTTCTTGTAACTGGATAAATAGAAACAAAAATAGCTAGTTGAGACACATAAAATGTGTACTGCAAAGCACAATGCAGTCCGGTGCCCAACTTTTCCTACACAGAATATGAAGACACTAAGTAAAAATAAGCTAAATGTAAAACTGGAAATGTCAGCAATACATACAATACAGCAACATTTTAGTTCTTTGAATACAGCCATCTTGAATGGATTTATTGTTTGCATTGTGAGAAGAAGTAAAGGCACTAAATTTAGATTATACCTGAACTGTGCAAGGTGAACTAGAATTAGATCATTTCATTAAAATGTGTTAAACTGCCGTCTCCGAAAAATACAAAACATGGAGAACAGGGAGGGCTTGCAAGGAAATAATTATAAATATATTTATGTATAAATACAGATAACCTTTAATGGGATAAAAACTCAAAATGCATATCAGTACACACAACTCAAGTGAGTACACAAAGCAAATACATACAATAACACCAATGCACAAATTTAACAAGGAAAGAGTATTAAATCTTAACATTGAACAGAGTACACTGGCAACTCTGGACACTAGAATGTGATCCTTCTCACTAAGTATGGCTTTGACGATTTGTAATTCATTCATGCAGTTCAAGTTTAACTTAGCTCTGTTAAACTGCCATTTGCAGCAAATTTTATTTGACAACTGTTGCCTTAGTGTAATTTCCTTATTAGAAATAATATATGGAGGTCAATTTAGAGGGCAGCTAGTTTTTTCCACAGATTTTCTTTTGGGATGGAATTAAAGGCCATTCTTAAGTCAATAAAGGTCACATATAGTTTATCACCTCTAGGCTTTGTATATTTTGCACTTAAAAAAAAGCAGTATGGTGTAATAATCTGATGTGGTATTTCCTTTTTTGAATCCAATCTGCTCGGGTCCAAGGATGTTTTTATTAGAAATCCAATATGTTAATTTTAAAGATAGAAATTTTGCATAGAGTTTTCCAGTAATTGAAAGCAGGCTTATGGGGCGATAGTTTGCTGGAAGATTGGCCTTGCCTTTGTTATATAGTAGCAATATGATAGCATTTATCCATGAATCTAGCATCTGGCCTGAGTGATTAATCTGTGTTAATAAACCTGCTAATAAATGAGCTCACCATAGATATAACACAAACTTTTGGGGGGGTAAAACCAACTTTAAAATACAGTAACAAATTATAAATTTAATCTCCCATAGGGGGATTTTTAATAGCTAGGTGGGAGCTGGCAGCATATAGGTATGTTAACATTCCTCAGATGGGTGCCTCAGTTCCTGGATAATGCTGGATTTATCTAAGCCAAGGAAGGCTTTTAGAACAGCATTATATAAATGCTAAGGAATCTGAGGAGGAGAGATGTTGATAAACCTGGCCCATACTGACCATTATGCCCATAAATTGCATTCCCTTCTGGATTCACACAATCTAGCAACTCTGATCCATGTTATTGTAACATCGATAGACTTCTGCACTGCAGTCTACATGAAACAACTGATAAAAAATGAGGTGGCCCTTTCCTATGCAAACTGCCTTGAGTCCTGCTGACAAAAGCAAACTACAAATGAATTAATTAAATACATAAATAAGTAAATTCCTGCATTAGATAGAGTACATTTGCTGCTGCTGTGTTTCTGAGCTCAAGTTCTGCTTTTAACCTTTAATGATCCCATGACCAGGAATACATCTGCTGACCTCTTCCTTTGTACATCTGATCTTCCCAGCAGACTATACTTACCACCAGTTCTTTGAGGGAAATCTACAGTTCATGCAAAGGTGTTCTGTGTGGCAGCTTTTCTTGTTTGGAAGGGCTACCCTGTGAGGTGAGTGCTGAAGCATCTTTTTTTCTCCTATTCCATTTTCTGGTTGATTTTATGAATGTTTAAGCTCTCTGAAGATTTTCTAATGCTTGCTTTTAATTTTTAAATGGTTTTATGGCATATTGCATGGCATCGCTGCTGGAAGTCATTAAATAATAATGAAAAACAATGTACAAATGTCAGCATCTAACAACGTTTATTTCTATCCAGCTTTGTCCTGCTGGCACCCATTTTAAGTGTGTCTAGACTTCTGCCAAATAAGCAAAGGATGTAAAGTAGCCGATTCTGCATTGTTCCTGTCAGTCATCCAACCATGACACCTTGATCTCTTTACCTCATCTTTCTGCCTATTCATCCATATCAGTTCTTGGAAAATGTGCTAATTCCTGGCCTGGCTTTAATACCATTTGTAGAGTTCTGAATTAAGTAGCTGAATTGCTCAGTCTGTTCATCCTTGAGAAGGGAGCTTTTGTGCTCGAAGCAAAACCAAGGCAAGGCTCAGATTTGCCAGTCCCAGTGACTTCTTTTGCCTTAGGGCTAGTTCACATGGTAATGTTCAGCTTCTTTTCTCCATGTGAACCAATGTCAGCTACCCAATCACCTGGAAATATGTACTGTGCTCTATAAAAAAGCATGGCAAAATCAAAGAAATCACTGCTGCAGAGATAGATAGATAGATACAAATGTTCTCCCAACAGTTGCTGGCATGTGAGGTGAAGGGTAATTATACAGGGGGGAAAATAGGCTGCAAAACTGATTCTGAAAAACTGGCGAAACATCAAGGTAAAATTCTAGGTAAAGTATTTAAAGTATGGAATGGGTTTTATGCTATAATGCACATAATTATTTTCCAAGGTAAGAAAAGAAGCAACTGCCTTGTCTCATTCTTTCCCCACCACCCCTAAAGAATGACCATCTTCCACAGATTCTCCAGTTATAATTCTAAGCTTTTATGTGCCAATATATTTGATGGTTTCAGCAAGATCTGTCTTGGAATTGCACAGTCCTCCTCTTTGTCTAGCTCCCATTTAGTTCAGGAGGGTTGTACAGAGTCACAATTGCAACTGGTCCAGATATAGCCTTTATCTTTTGTCCTAAAGATACATTCAGGTGGTTTGCTCTGTTGGTCTGAAGCAGCAGAACAAAATTTGAGTCCAGTGGCACCAGTTCTAAATTTTTTCATATTCCCCCTATGCTGGTAGCATTTCATAAAACATTTTCATTACTGAAATACTATAAAGTGAAATTGATATTTAATTACTTCAATCCATAAGATCAAAATGATATGTAAGAGGGAGTTACATTAAATAATTTTTTTCCAAAATGTTCTACTTATGCTTTCTGCTCTACATCTATAGACCAAAATATGTAGACCAAATTTATTGTCCCCCAGCATTAAACCTTATAAAACTGAAACTGACAAGTCACCCAGTACCTGAATGGTCCTCATCCAGGAATAGCCTGCCCGGGTATTTTAGACCCCATCAGGTGGCAGGTCTCAGCTGGAAATGACTTAATAAGGAATCAGCTCTCCACTTCCAACTTCCTGCCGGTTTCAGAAGTTTACTGAGTGGAAGAGGAGCCAGCCTCAGAACATGCCCTGCTGTCAGTAAGTATTGATATTTGCTCTTCTCTGCAGAACTGTAGTATTTTGTCAAAAGAAATTAATACCACCAATTAATACCACCAAAAGAAATTAATACCACTGCTAAAAATTAGGATTTTAGAAGCTAAGAATATTCTAATCAATTTTCTTACTGTTTGAAATTAGTCAGAATACCAGATTAAAGAGGAGCCTGGGTGAAAGAAACAAGAAGAAGGAGAAAAAATAAAGGTATATTAATGATGGATAATAAATATCATCAGATACATATAAATACAAAAATATACGCTTACAATTATAAAGATCCTTTTGACCATTTAAATATTTGTATTTTTAAATATTGCTACTAACTATGGTATTCTTCAGATTAGTAATGAAAGAAACAAATTTCTTTTTTGACTGTGAAAACTTTCCTGAAAGTTCAGTTTTTAAATGCAGGGATGCAGGGTGGTCTTTCTAAAGATCTTTCTACAAGTTCTCCTGTTTCTGATTCTTGGTTTTATATATGTGTTAGGTTCACAGAACCAGTAGATTATTTTGACATGTATTTGAAGGAAACCATCAAAGACAGCATTGGAATATCCCTTTACTTTCATGCATCTAAAATGGTTCATAAAAACTGGTAGACAGTTAAAGCTATTTATCAGTAAATATTTAATTAGTAACTGTTGGTTGATGCGAACTATACAATGGTAGCCAATTTGAGTGATTAGGGTGGTGGGGGGTTGGCTAAAGTGATAATCGACTGGTAGATGTCTCAAATGGATTGACTCCTGCTGTGTTGAATTTTTCTTGCAGCTATTAAACCAGCAGAGTAGAAAATAGACACATTTGGATCACAAATTGGAAACGCTGATTGTTACCAAGGATTAAAACTGTACAACAGATGTCTCAGGGCTCCCATGACAAGGTGAATGAGCTAAAAAGCTCATTCTGGGGGAGGGTGGCTTTTTGCATGCATAAAAGAAACAACCTGGAAGACATGGAAAGAAAATAAAATAACATAAAACTATAGTTCTAATGGAAGAGAAGTCTGAGGTAATTGTAAGAGTGTTGTGATTTTTAGACCTCCTATATAAAATATCTCAGATGAATGACACCTGAAGCTTAATGATTTTTTTTTTAAGTGCTAGAATACTAATGGATAGAAGAAAGGGCAGATAAAAATGTAAATACAGTCTCTGGAGAACAAAAAAAATTATACTGCTTCATGCTAGTCTTAGTCCAAAAAGACTTCCAAGGAGAGATATTATCAAAGAAGACATAGAGGGGGAAAAATAATTTTGATGCAGTCAAATAAAATGCTTTTAATTCTCCATTCACTTCTGTCACATATGTATATCCCCTATATTTATATATCATGAAAGATGGAATTTAAAGCACTGTAGTAACCGTAACAATGCGTTGTATTTGTTTATTATCTATTAAAAACCATTCACATATTTCTAATTAGAGTAGATCAAGGTGCTCAAGTAATGTGATATATGGATGACATTCCCACAGAAAACATCTTCCATGTTCCCTTCTACAGAGAGGATAAGTGTTCTACCACTGAAATAAAAGTTAAAAATGTATACTGATGCGTCGTCTGGAATGTTGGGTAAGAGACAATCTTTACAGTATGAAATATCTAACTTGATTCAAATCCATATTCTTAATAGCGGTGGGGTTAATATTAATACAATGAAATTTGTGTCAGGATGAGGACATGCCTAATAGGAGATATGTCATGAAAGTTCAGTCTTCATCATAGCACATGGCTAAGGGTCACACAATGCAATACCTTGAGCCATGAGTCTCCCTACAGCCAGTTTTTTCCTGAAACATGGCACAAGGCCTCTGCCTTCCCTCCTGAGCCATTTTCCTGAGCCATAACTGTCCAGGGGGCATTTTTCTGCTCTACTGGAGGATAAATGTATGCTTCTCAGCCTTTTGGATAAGATCAAGTGTGTGTACTGCATATTACATGTGCAGCTCTGCAACAAGGCCAATCACATCCTTCCCCTAATTGTCTGTAATCAGGAAAATGGCATGAGAGGGAAGGCAGAGGCACCTCCTTTCCCCATGCTGCATATGAACCAGACTGGAAAATGCTTTGTGAAGTTAAATTTCCAGCATCTGTTCATCTGGATGCAGGGAAAGCAAGTGGTATGGAGTAGGGGTTGAACTTTTCACTTTTGTTATGCTATGAAATGCTAAAGTTCCTAAAGTGCCCATTCAATGTGCCCATTCAATGGTTAAACATTGTGACAATGCAAACCTCTGTAATATTTTGTCTCTGTAACTTAGCTTCTGGAGCTATGTCTTAATCAGAAGGTCCTGTGAGGAGGATGTACTCAGCCATCTCTTGAAATGCTGCTAAATAGTCCCAATGTTGATGTACCGGGCTGGCCTATTTCCAAGGCCACTAAACTTGTTGATACGAAACCCTTAAAGTCGGCAGAGGGCTGGGAGGAACGGGAAATTGCCTTTTCGGGTCTTTCCAATGACTTTGCAAAATGGCAAAGGGTGGTCCGGGGGTTGGTCTGGGGTGATGTGCAAAGGGTGGAGACCTTAGGTTATTGGTTTGACCTGTAAGGGCATCACCTTCTCCCGTCTCCAATGAGAAGTTATATAATTTTATGTTACTCTATTGTTCTACACACAGGCTCTTTCGGAAACAACCTCCCTGTGTAATTTTGTTCATCTGCAGTTGAATAAAATCATAAAAGGTTTTCCAGTATAGTGGCCATATTTGGGTACTGCACTATTTGGGTACTGCACACTAGGCAAACAATCCCAGACCAGGCCCTGGGCCATCAGTGGGATCCTCTGACCCAGTTCACGGCCAAATGAATCATGTAGTTTGGTCCCAAGAATATAAATATGTAAAGAATCCAGTAAGTTTTTTTTAATTTTAAGAAAATTAGTATGCAATTCAGCTTTATATTGATTTCTTTAGTGCTGCTTTACCGCCCCCTGAAAAACTGATTGAAAATGTTGGAACAATGACTATTTCATTCTTTCAAAAAGAGAATTATCGTCCTGCCTATTGAAGACTTATGCCCTTCAATCTTTCTAACAAGTATATTGGTTTGTTTCCTTTCCATTGTATTTCAGAAGTACATTATTTTGAACAAGCATCTGCTGTAATCAATGCTCTCCATTATGTGTACTAATTCACGATTGATTGAATAAAATGGTAAAAAACATTAAACAGATGAATTACCTATCTAAAATTGAGGGGGGAAATTCAAAACATAAACGTGTCAAAAATATTTGAAAGAAATGAGGAAGCTACTTTCCTTGGAGGCCCAATCTTCTCTTCTCTGGAAATGCTATGTAGAACATGGATAAGAAGGAAAAAGATTCTCTTTTAGTAGTCAGGGGGAAAGGCAGGATTTTATTTCCTTTCTACCCTTCATTATAACTTTAAGACTAATAAATTTATAGCAGAATGGATGTACGTGGGCTGAATTACTTAGTACAGAGCTCAGGGTAGTATCTTTCTCAGGGTATCCTTATAACAACTATATGTGGTAGGTTTCACTCAGAAAATATTATATATCAGCAAAATTCACAGCAGCATGGGGATCTGAACGTAGGTTTGACAAATATAGTTCAGCAACTAAATTTGAAGCCAAGGCAAGACTAACAGTGCAATCTTAATCAGAATTAATTACAATTAGGATTGTAGCATAATTCAATTCTGGGTCTAAATTCTGTGCACAAAACTAAACCTGATCTGTTGTGTACAGAAAAAAAACACCTCCAACAGCCCCAAATTCTACTTTAAATGCTGATATTGGGGACAGGAGATCTCCAGAACCAATGGAGTTTGAAGCTATCCAGGAAAGGAGAACTTCTCCTTCTTGCACAAGCTGACCTCTTTGATAGGATCTATTGCAAAAAGGTATGTAAATTAGTTTGTGTAATCACTGTGGATATATGTGACAAATAGATAATGTAGGCAAATGGAGCATTGTAGAAGGCAGTCTGTGAAAGCTTCATCTGACCAATTCTGCATGGGCGGAAAAGGCCAGGCTGGTACCCGAATAGCAGCATGGTTAAACCTCGCAGCCACATGGCAATGGTGCCGGCCAATCCCCATCCTGGGTTTGGTGCACTTTAGGCCCTCC
The DNA here is from genome assembly GCF_049243985.1 of Paroedura picta. Taxonomy (NCBI): domain Eukaryota; kingdom Metazoa; phylum Chordata; class Lepidosauria; order Squamata; family Gekkonidae; genus Paroedura; species Paroedura picta. Next base: position 33,850,537 of record NC_135379.1, read on the forward strand.
GTTGCCACATGTAAAGGAAGCACGGATGTTTCCGCACTCCCTGGTCTGCCATGGGGGCCAACGGGGCCTCTCCAGCTGCAAGCCTGTGTGGATGGGGAAGAGTCAAGCTCTTCCCCCTTCTACGGTGTCCCAGATGGGACAAAAAATGCCCACTCAGCTCTGCGGCCCTTAGCAATGCCGTGGGACCAAATGGGGCATTAAAAAAAATTGCACGAAGGTGGGATTGTGTTGTAATGCAATCTCACCTATGTGTAAATAACCCGCCCCCCTCCACCTTCCCCCACCCAGTGGAACCTTTCTGCCCTGGCTGCATTGTGGGGACACAGTAATCTGGGGTGGATGGTGTGCGCATGGAAATAGGTCCCCCATGGGGACACAGGAAGCAGTGGAACATGCTGCTCTGCCACAACGCACTGGTGGCGGCCTGCAATAGCAGCACCGCTGGTGTGGAGTCAGTATCTATATCTCTTTATTGGGCAGTCATGTTATCTTTGTCTGACTCTGGATTACCTTGGTGGAGAAAAGAGACACAGAGACAGGATAAAAAGGTAGCCTGGGCAAGCTTGGTTCACTGATTCCTCTTTGTTTCCCTTGCTGTGTCCCACAGTTTTAGCATTATGTCATCCTGTGTTCACTGTTTCATTCCATTCTGCAGGAGTATGCACTAGCAGTGATCCCATGACCAGCTCCACAGTAGAGGTATAGCAATGGAATGTGGCTTTGACAAACGTGCAGCATTAGAATCAAACAGATTATTGAACAAGAAGAAATTAAGATGCCAAACAGCATCAACTTCAAATATCTTGGAATTCTTGCTAAGAAAAATATAACCAAAGAGTATTATCAAAGAGTTAAAAAGATGCTGCAAACAAAATTAAATGGGGGCAACATGGTAAAGGCAATTAACACTTAGGGGGTCCCAATTCAGAGATACACAGCTGGCATTATTGATCGGAAAGAAGCAGTATTAGAAGATTGGAAAATGTGCACAGTAATAACGATTCACTACCTAAAGATGATAACTAAAACACCTCAAAGTGGCTTTAAAATGGGCACTTGAAGGAATAAATGGACAGACCCATTCTATCTGCACATAGCCAGGCACTCAGAATGAAAAGTAAGAGAGCCAAGATTCAGAAGATAACAGTAAATGTTGTCTTTGCAAGACAAAGGATGAAACAGATGGCCATATGGTCAGTTCCTGCAATATAAAGATAGAATAGTAAGAATGTCACGAAAGAGTTGCAGCTACGTTGCACTGGAAACTTTGTAAGAAATACGGTTTACCATCAGCCAAAAATTAATGGGAGGACAAACCATACAGGATCATAGAAAATGATGAAACAAATATTTTTGAGACTTCTGACTGCAAACAGATAAACACCGCAGATAGCACAGTTGTAGAAAAAATGAGAAAGATGATCTGTACCAACTCCAGAAGAAAGTGTTGATTGAAAGCATGCAAAGATACATATGTAATTCTCAAGACTTTATCTAGATCTCAAATTGCAAATCACTATCTACAAGTCAAGTATCTGTGACAGAGGACCCTCCACGCCACCACTGAAGGAACATTTTATTGCCCACTTAAATAAGGACCAGTGAAGTAATAACATCAATCAATTATTATAGTTCCATTATTAGATTTATGTTCAATGTTTAGTTGTGGATGAAATGTTTGAATACTGTCACTTGTCAACATGTCCAAAGCTTCCACAGCGTGCGAAGAAATTTCAAGCTGGAATATCTTGCAGCCAGAAGTTAGCAATGTTCTTTCATTTTTAAAGACTAGTTCTGCGCTGAGAATTCAAGAAATGCTAACTTTACTGTTCAAAAGCTTCCATACTTCAGCTGTGATAATTTTGCCTCACACTGAAAAGACTGAAAATAACTCAGCATTTACATAAAGGGATATCTTATAAATAGTGGTGTAAATACTGACTATAATATTCATAAGAGCAACAAATGGCTGCTGGATGTCAGTATTAGAATTGACCAGCATATCCTTCCCCTCCATCTCGGTCCATTTATTTCCGGTTCTTTTCTTCCCTTGCTCCTTCTCAATCAAGTGCTTTGTGGCAACAGCTGTTGCAATAGTCTATGTCACCTGAATGCCTTTCAGGGACTGGGCCTGCCAAATTGGTACTGTGAGCCATTTCACTCTGTTCACCATCTGTTCACCATAACTGGCCAGTTGCATAGTAGGTAGGAAAGTGTTGAGTGGAAATATGGAAATGACATAAGGAGAATGTGTGTGTATGTAACGTTCATATTGTTTGGCATCGACAGACACCTTCTTTTCTTTCAGTCCAAATCTTACATTTATTTTAAAGTGCTATCCCTGTTTTTGTATAATGTCACAGTTCTCTTGGCTGTTCTGCAGTCTCATCTATCGTTTCTGCTTCATCTATTGCTGTATTTCATCCTTTTGCCATCACTAGCTTCAGGCATAACAACAGACATATCAACACTTCCCTTGTCAGGAGACAATTTGTCATAGCACAGTTGTTTGAGCAGGAATGTATTTCCAGATCATACTTATAGACAGTAGATGGGGAGGGAGAAAGAATAAGGCATTTTCTGGGCATTTAAAAGATATTTTTTACTGCTCTCCAAAGATACATTTTCCTCTTTGTTAAATAGCTATTACATATATTACAGTTTGATACAATTCTAAAAATGCAACATATAAAACTCAGAAAAAATATTGGAACTAGTGATCCCTTGGATAAGTGTGGCTTTTCCACTAGCCTGTTTAATTATTCCTTCTGGCAGAGAAGAAGTCTAGATTTATGACATACATAACTAGGCAGGCATATAAAATGACATTAAAAGTTTCTTAAAAGTATTGCATGTTTTTTTTTGTGTGTGTAGATGCAAAATTGGTATAATTAGCAGGTAAAAACAATGAATTATTTTGCCCCCATAGTTCCAAGATTTGATTTATGATCAATGTCTAGTTGGGGATGACATGTTTGAATGCTGCCATTTGTTAAACCACTCCAAGCTTCCACAGTGTGTGAAGGAATTTCGAGCTGGAATATCTTGCAGCCAGAAGTTAGAAAATCCTTGAGAATCAAACAGATGTATTATTTTGCCAGTAAGGCTAGGATATTGCACTTGGGTGAAGAGGAATAATTTGCACAATTTTTTTTCAGATGAAGAGTAGGATTAATCAGCTTCAGGGTATTCAGAAGCACTGTGGGTGGGGCTGCCCATTGCAGATAAGGTGGGCAGTCTGTTAGCTTGACAGTAGACCCAAAGTAGGTGATAAACTACATGGCTTCAGAGTTGTTACCAATAACAAAAAACACAGCACACAAGTGTACTGACCATGTAAGCTGGTTGAATCAGGAAGGTTCTACTTAGTCTGAAGAAGGCCCATTTGTTCCCAGTCAGGACTTGATTGAGACCTGATCCTGCAAACCAATGTATGTGCATCATGCAGTGGTCTTGGCTTTGTAGCTGGAAAATGGGCCATCAGCTTGGCACTTTCTTATCACTGAGATAAGCCAGCTCATGGGCTCTTCTGCTTTCACTAGCCGATGAGAGAATCTGGGGGAATTGGTGGTTTAGGATCTGATGCTAGGAGGAAAAGGGTTTGTTCCCCTGGAAATTGATATAATGGCAGCACTGTTGGAGCTCAGTCTTCAGAGAAAGGTCCTTTGATGGAGGCCTCATAATCAAGGGGCTTGGGATATGATAGGGGTCCTGGTCATCCTTAGATAATAGAAAAGAGCATGAGTCCAACAGCATCTTAAAGACTAACAAAATGTGTGGCAGGGAAGACACTATTCACTTCTTAGATGTAGCTAGCATGCAAGTCCATCTATCCTTATAAATGGAGAATAAAGTGATTTCAGATGCTGAATGACAATAACAGGTAATTAGGTGTGATATGCAGAGTGGTGGTAGGCATGGAGAAACCAGCACTGCTAAGGAGAAAACCTAGATCCTGATTCAGTCCAGGAAGATACCTTGCCTTGAGCTTCATTGTCAGTTGCAACTAAGCATTCTGTCTTTCTAATCTCCCTTTGAAATTCCTTTGTAAGAGAACTGCTACTCTTAAATCAGCAACTAAATGTTCTGGAAGTTTAAAATGTTTTAATCCAAACATGGCCATCTACTTAGAGTGATCCAAAAGCCTGGGGATTTTTTCTTTACAAAGTCCAATGTGACAGAGATGTAGGATAGCAAGTTCTTTACCTTTAAATAAATAGAATTCAAAAGTGCTTAGTTTGGATGGAACTGTGCCCTGTAAGTGAGGTGTGATTACACAAAGTGCTTTAAGTTAATTTCATCAGACTCCTGGACATGGTAAATAAATGGGACTGACTTGCTACAAGAACTCTGGGTGCTACCTTCTGAATGTGCTCTCCAAGGCTCTGTTGAATTATTTTTGGGCTATCACAGCATGCAAACATTTCACTAAAGCATGGACAGGCAGGTGGGTGGGGGATATGTAGCCTTAAACAATAGGATTGACTTCAGAGTAAGCAAAACAGGACTAAAAACTAAGAGCTACAATTTGAAATATTTTAAGTGCCACTCTAAGAGATGTTAATTTCCTGGCTGTCCCTCTGTTATTGCTGTCCAAGATGGAATAGGGCCAATTGGCTCCCGCCCTCCTCCCCTGAACTCTAGCCTCTTTGCTCTCAGATGCGCCTCAGTGCTTGGAGACAGAAGCAGGTAAGGAGAGAGGGCCCTGGACAAAGGATCACATCAGAGGGCCTGCTAATGAGGGTCTCTTGGCCTGCTAAGCAGGGCCAAGCAGGGCGAACGCTGGCAGGGGGCTCCTGGGAATTGTAGTCCATGGACATCTGGAGGGCCGCAGTTTGACTACCCCTGCTATAGCATAGAAACATGAACTGAACAACTCAGTGTAGAGTGTGTTGTGTATTAAAGTCTATTGCAATCCGAAGGATTCTATATAAGGAAGTTCTTTATAGTAAATCTAAACAATGATCATCACCTGCTCTCTGGGTGTCAAGTAAAGGAAGGGTTCACTCCGCAGACCTGTTTCCTGTGTAACTGGAGATGGCAGTGATAGAAGCAAAATCTATAATTGTGTATCCAATGTATTTGCTGTGCCATTAAGTTACAGCTTTTACAAAAACAAAACCAACCCTCCCACACACACATTTTGTAAAGAGAGTTACCAAAAATGAATATAGAATTATTTTTCCCATGTCATAATAATGAAAAGCCTGGAGTCTTTGCACAGCTTGTGCACCATTTTAGAATTAAAAACAACTGTTTTGAAAGCTTTAAAATCAACCGGAACCTCTGAAAAGTTTCATTGTTCTAATGACATAAAAATACTGCACCATTCTGTTCATCAAAAGGACTTAACAAAGCCACCATCATAATTGTTCACTGGCATGCTTTTAAATCTGCATTCCTTACATCACTGACATTGGCACCTTTCCCAGAGATAAATCTACCATTCATCTTTGGCACAAGGTAATTTATTTAATGCGCAGAAATTAGCATTGCTGATTGTCTAGTATGAGACACTATTAAAAAAAATAAATTATAAAGCTGTGACCACACACCCAACACAAAACATTCAGACTTTTGTTTTTTATCCTGTTACAATAATTACTAGACGAGTCAGTATATTAACGTCTTTAGCACAAGATTGACTTTCAAACTATGCTTGCCTGCCACCAAAGTCAGCCACTGAATCCATGAGTACCTAAGATACTATGAAATCTGTTAGGGACTGTTATAAGCACAAGTCGGACAGCGAAAAACCCATATGCAGATATTCTCATAAGTAGTCATGGGTAAGATGTTCCAGAGCCATCAGTGCTTGAAGATAAAAGTCCAACCTATCTAGTCGTTTTATACATTGTCCATCCGAGAGTAGCCCCTTTCTGATCTCATCTGTTGGGTCAAAGATCCCATGTGTTTCAGAATCCCAGTATGCTAGCATGCTTACAAATGAGCTCAATGGCTTTGTTGATGCATGGCTGATATTTGGTTGCACTGAGTGCTGGGGCCAGTGCTTTCAAGTCTTAATCATTTCTGATCTTTTCCTCTTATATGTTCCCGGACCAAACCCAAGAACAGCTGCAGGAACAATGCAGTACAGGCATGTTGCAAAGGAAGCCTTCCATGACTTTCCAGGATACCAATACCAGAAATTTAGAGCTCTAGACTGTAAGAAGCAATTTACATATCCCTTAGACATCCTATTTGAATTCTTTCAGTCAAACTTAGCATCTGATAAGGAAGTATTAAGAAGTCAACAAAAGCAAGTTGAACAGTGGGTTTTGCCAGGAGATAAATCACATTCAGAGAGACATTGCATTTTGATGTTTTAGAAATCATCCGCCAAGGCTCTGCCACAATTCAACAAAAAGAAATTAAGGCAAAATGATTTCCCAGTGGTTCAGTTATTTGAGAGATACACATTTGAAGGTGGTGTATCTATCACATTACCACTATCATTAAAATATCTAAGCAACAAGTTTCTTAAAGATGGGGGTGATCAAATTTGTGTAGAAATAGTGCCATATAAATTACTTTGGATACAGAAAATTCAGACAACATTCTTAACATTTACATATTACGAAGGTGATGACACAATACAAAGATTCCAAATCAATAATTCTTACATGTCCAAGTCAATGTGACCATGACTTGGTCACCTCTGCACAAGGAATTTATTATCTTTCACTAATCACTTTAATTTAGTTATTTATTCCCATGACAGCTCCATGTAGTATATTAGATGGAGTATTTTTTGGCCAAGGCAACCCATTTAAGGATTTAATCCCAGATCTGATTCTGTATCTCCCATGTGGAAAATCAATACTAACCAGCATTGCAGTCAAACTGAGTTGAAGCTGAGCTAACCAATAGCTTATCAACATCCTCAACACTGAGAATACTTGAAAAGTCAAAGACTTAAATTGTAGAGCTGAAATGGGACAGAAAGGGCATCTGTTTCTATGTATTGCCCAAATGCTGGGATTTTTCACATATCAACCTGTGTACAATTCAAACCACACAGTAGTTGTTGGCTGCTGCAGAGTCAATGGTTCTAGATGATTCTCTTGCACTGCCTACAATTTCTTGTAAGCTATCTATAGCACAAAGCTAACTTAGGTGAACTGATGTACCCCATTCGTTCTTGTTACTTTGGGTTCTTATTTCTGTATTTTACATTCCTAAGACAACTGCACAAGTTTGCAGCACATGCAATTGAACACAGCTGGGCATTTCTGCACACTCTATTTTGAAGAATCTTTCACCACACTGGGTGGTGTTGAACAAATCACTAGCTCTATGCTTCAAAATAAGCCAGTATAAGAGTGACAATAGTAAAGCACTGTATATTAAAAATGGCACATACATGATATACTAATAGAAGAAGAAAGGACCACCTATGGGTGGCAAGACTTCACATTCAGAGTTGTCAGATAACAATGCTCCTCTCTGATGGTTTAATAAATAGGAAAGCCATAGACCCTATCACACTCCAAAGCTATCTTCTTTGTAAGGGAACACTGTTAGTCTCTTTCCTTGAAAACTCTAGGAAAGCCATTCTCAACTTTTTTTTTCACTACTGAGAACCTTGAAACATTCTTTATGCTTCAAGAAATCCCAGAAGTGGCACAATCATACAGAACACAGTTGGGAAGCATAGCTGTGTACGTGCTAGGGTTGGGTGCTTTGGATGTCAAAGTGACCAACCCTAGTACACGCCCACCTGGGACCCCTCCCCTTTCTACTCCCTCTAGGCCCATCATTGGCCATTTTGAGATGGGTGGGTGGGTCAACATGGCCATATATTGTCATATCACCTGATAAATGCTTAACAAATTAAAATAAATAAATAAATAAATTAACTCCCATCCATTCAGGAAACCCTACCAGGGTCATCAAAAAACCCTAGGGTTTCACAAAACCCTGGCTAAGAACGCTTGCTCTATGGGGAAGCTGTAAGTTGATTGTGATTTGATGTGACTTGTGATGAAGATATTTGTATCAGATGACCACTGACTCTCAGCAGAAACAAAAAACACCTCCACACTTCTTTCAGTTCTGCCTCTCATGGTTTTACATGGAATAAACACACACTGCAGAAAGCGACAAGATCAATTCTTTTATGGAAGGCGCTGCAATTGCCTGCCTTTGAAGTTTCCTGGACAATGGTCCACGTTTTAAGCCACAGGCTACTAAAATCTCATTACCTCCAATGGCTGCCTACAACGTGTTTGATTATGAGGAGAAGGAGGGCATAGTTAGTCCTCTTTTCACAATGTTAAATATTATCCCCCCTTAATCTAAAGCATGATGCAAGCAGTACAAATGTCACACTTACCTCTTTAAGAGTGTGGTGGTAGGGGAATATGTAGCTATTATAGAACATGAAACCATGCAACACCCATTTGAAATAATAGCCTAGTGCGTAAAATTTTACAATAATAAATTTCTGATGAACAATGCTATTAACAGAGGCTTCCAGCCTTTCAATTAGTGCTATTTGCTGTGTTTCTGTAATAAACGGTGTCATAAGACAGCTGCATGGATATGCACTGTGTACAGACAAGAAGGCTCAGGGCCAGTTTCCACTTGAGTGTTTGCTTGCCATAAATATTACTCATCTTATGTGAATGCATTCATGCCTGAAATGACAACAAACATCTTTTGTGCACAAGAGAAATCAGTTCCTCAACCGGTTATGATTACCTTATTCTCACAAAGTGTACTGCAAAGAAGAAAGAAATCAATATTACATAGAATGATGGATCAAGCATGAATCAATGTGGCAAGCACATAACCAAACGGACATGGCGGTAAACGAGGTAAATAAAATAATAAAAGAAATAAAAGCACAACAGAGATTATCGCTTAACCTGTTTTGTCAGAGCTGGTATTGATGGTATTGGTAGTGATGGAAGTGAAGGCAGTCTTTGCGGTGTCCTTGGTAGTTACAGATTTCTGCTTATTTTTCATGGCTTCCAGTGCTTTGAGCTTCTTGGCATGTTTAGTGCCTTTGTAGTGGGCCGCAGCCTGGCTCTACAAAGGAGAACAAAATGAACCATGCAATCAGGCTCATTTCTAAACTGGCATTCTCTGTATTAGTACAAATACAGACCACCTTTCAATAACGGGTACCATGTTGCATACCAAGGCAGTGACCAAACTGCAGAACTGTTTTAAAAATATATATACTTTGGACACGGTAAAATATCTTTATCCCTACACCACCAATATTATTGATAGGGCTTTCTAAATTTTTAATTTAACAAATATATTCCCTTCTGTCATTTTGGCAATTCGGGATTTTGCTCCTCAGGAGAAGAAACAATGAGACATTTTGTTTGAAGTCCTTACGTGGGTATAAATGAAGGGAGAATTTATTTTTAATTTCAGGCTCAGGAATGTGGGGAAGATGCCATAAATAAGAGGTAAATAGTGTCTCTTTGTAAAACATAACCTGTGTAAGGCCATTGTTATAGCCACTGTTCATGGATAAAGCTTCAGATATTTATAGACACAGGTGGAGTTTGAGTAAAACCAGGATAATTTATAGGCCTCAAATATATCAGCATGTCAATACTAGAAATAAGTCAATGCACCCAACCACTTCAGATACAGAGACTGAAAAGCTTGTCACACATGGACTTATTTTCCTCACAGATAGCTTATGCCTTTAATAGTGTACAAAAAGTCTAGAGCTAATACCGTGGAACTCTCAGATTTCATACTTGTCAACTGCCTAAGACTCTTGATTAATTGTCTAGGTACTCCCTCTGGTATAAGCTATTCTGCAGCATATTTGGAAAGCCTATAAGTCAAAAAAACATGTCAAGGCTAGTTTCTGCCATTCTTTCACTTTACAGGATTGCCTAAACAGATGAAGGGTTGGGACTATGCACAGTGCAGCCGATGTGAGTCTCAATGGCTGGAATTACTAGTTTCAGAGAAAAGATTTTCTTTGCATCACGAAGGATGTAAAATACATTCATTTTCTCTACAGGAATAAATGAATGGCTGCTATTAATGTCCCAAAAAGAAAATGCAGTATTGGGGACAGTGTTATGGTGAGAACAAAACTTGCTTCCAGTCCTTGACATCACTGGCAGGCTTTCCGTAGAGTATATGTACATTTGTAATGTGTGTCTATATATTGCAGTCTTTGCAGTATATAAATTTGGTTTTCACACATGCTCTGGTCATGATAATCTCCTGCATTTTGCTGATTTGAAGCATACAACACAGCGATATAAAGGCTCACAATGAGTTTCACATGTGATGAGTTGACCTTTTCCCCATGGATATAGTTGACTCTTTGTTTGCAGAGGTAGCATCAACTATATTCACAGAGAATTTCTGAGATTAAAGAGGAAATTGTAATCCCATCACAGAGACTTTTGGACAATAACACTCCCGTTAGTATGGGACCATGGACCATTGCTACTATTGTTTACCAGCAGATATAACGCAATATGTAGTCAATTTGAAAGTTAAAAACTAAGAAAGAATCTTCCTGCACTCCACCAATTTTTAAGTAGTAAAAAACAAAGGGGTATGTGTGTATGTGATCATTTCTATTTAAAATATCTCAATTTATATTGCTTCAGAATGGGAGAGAGGGAATTCACTTGTATGAATAGCCAGAAGTATAATCTTTTTTTCTCCCCTGAAAATTTTAGGTATTGTGGTTGGTACCCTTATTGAAAGAACACTGGACAGTGAAGATATTAATCAGAAACAACTTGAACAGAAATAGCACAATCATGCATCTTTACAATTTTTCAAACAACATGTAACATTAAGAGACATACTATAAAGCCAAATGTGAACAGTTAAAAAGGTGTTAATTACTATTAAATTGAAAGACCAGTGTTAGGTTAGGATGACAATAAAATGGCAGCACCTTGTACACATTTATGTCATCATTGCCAAGTGTTTGCTTCTGTGGTCCACCATTTTTTTTAGAAGTTCCTCTTTACTAAAACAACATTTGAATACTGTAAGTCAAAACATTTTACTACAAAACTATGTTTCATCATCCTGCTGCCTGTGTAACTTATAGTCATTTTAATCTCTTCTCTCAAGTTCATCATGTATATCTTCTCAGGCCTGTGGGCACCTTTTGAATTCTGATATAGAGTTGTGAGGGCAACCACAGAATGGCTGCCATGGGGACTGGAGCCAAGTACAAAATGTCAGGGAGTGATAACTTTAATAGAAATTTTTCAACATTTCAGGCAAGGCCTTCACTTAACAGGGTGTCATTAAAAATAATTTCTTGCATGCACACAGGCTATCTTCAGTCATGCAAAAAAGATCCTTGCACTGTGGTGACAACTACTCCTGAGATAACTTTCAAAAACTACAGTTCTCCAGTAGCATAAGCCCCACATGACTTTTCCCACTATTTATTTATTTATTTGATTTGTATGACCACTGCCCTCAGAGAACCGGCTCGTGGCCGTTTACAATATTACATATACAAATCAATACATTAAAACATTAAAATTCCCCATTAAAACCCTCATAAACAATAACTCACTACAATGATGGCAATACAATGCAAACAACTGTTTCCCATACATGCTCACTGAATGGTCCAAAAAACAGGCAGATCAATAATTAGGCATAGGAGAGATCGATCTGAGACCGGGCCAGTCTAGTACTGGCCTCTGTCCCTAAGGGAGAGGGGGGGCCGATCTTAGCCCCTGGGTCACCACCCAGCCTCAGACAAACTTTCTAAAAACACTTGACAGGTACAAAGTTGGTAGATATCATGATGCCTATGGCTTCGTGTTGGAGAAACCTATTTTAGAAAAATCATAGTATTTTATTCAGATGAAAATACACCTTCAATGGGAAGTACACACAAATAGCAACATAAAGAAAAACTTATAAGTCCCTCTTTGGTTCTTTAAGGATTACATAAAATGGTTGCTACAGTGAGCTGCAAACTTTCCATAGAATACTGACACATTTCCCTCTGTCTACTTATAAGACTTTTCAGTGGGTTTTTTAAATTTCAGAATGTAAATCTTCATTTTCTATTGGGATATTGAAACCATTTAAGCTTGTTTCAATATAACAGAGGTTGGCAGTTTAATAGTACTTCTATGTGGGAAAGACAGATGGCTTGCCAAAGGTTTAACCACTTCTAAATTAGCCTATACTAGAGCTCCATTCCTGAAAACTTAAGAGGCAAACTTCCAAAAATTCCAAAAATCTGTCATTGTCTTTTCCAATAAAGGAAATTACTCAGACATAGGGAGAACAGTGGAAATATATTTCTAAACATTTACACACATATAATACTATATAGCAATTATACTTTGCTAAATATTTTATAGAGTTACCTCCCCCCTTATACAACACCCTGCACTCCCCATGAAGCATAAGAACTGAAATTAAACAGAATGAAAAATGTCATTATATCAGAATGTCATGCAGAAAAGGTGAAAAAAGACCTACAACTTGAATCAGAGTGGAGCAGTGATGCAGAACTGTGAAAAGACACTAAATAACTGATTGCACCATATTTTGTGGGTAGGAATTATATATACTGTGACTTTGCTCAACATATTAGACGTAGGAAAATTGAGGGGAGGGGAAGTCCTAGATAAAAAATTGCTTTTTCTCATCTGCTAGAGATTTGGGGGCAACACAAAAGTCTTCTTTTGAGTAGAAAAAAATAATAGTATTTCTGTCTATTGGTTAATATGTTTGAGAACTATTACCCACGTGCACTTAATATTCTTTTTTAATTTAAATATATTGGCTGATCACAGATATAATAAGTAGGGAAGTATGCTTTCTGCTTTTCTGTCTCTACACTCTGGAGCATCTATGTGCTATCATGACTAAATAATAACAAATCCTTAACACTATGTTGCTCCTTTATATATCTGGGTAACAGCCTCCTGGGAGGAGACTGTCCAGGGCCCTGTCCATCCAGGTCCACCCTGACTGGCCCTTCCCTTCCAGTTCCCACCCTCCTTCTTTGCCTGCTAGAAGCCTTGTGGCTGCGGCCTCCATTGTCACCCATGAGGAGAGAGACAGTGACAGGGTTTTGCGGCCCGCAGGTATGCTCCTGCTGGGAAGAAGCTGGGGGTGGGGAAGTTTGGAGCCTCCCTGTGGTCCGCAAAGCCCTGTCACCGCTGGTGGTGGGGGGGCTTTCCACTAACTTTAGCCCGAGAAACGCTCTCGCTGGGACAAAAGGAACCTTCTGTGGCAGCACTGCCGGTGTGGGAGGGGGTCCCAAAGGGAGCTACGCCCACCCTCTCACGCCCTCCTGCCTGCCGCCCCTTTCAAAGCCCATTTTTAAAATGGGCTTTGATACTAGTATATCTATAAGATTAACCAGCCTTTTCTGTCATTGCTGCATTTTGCAGATTTAACAAAAATCACTGATACTCTGCTAGTCAGGTGCCAGCTAATGGTTTGGTGTGGGTTTAGTGCCTCACTTGAAAGCTGGCAATCCTAAGAGGCGGTTTCTCCGTGCACAGTAGTCTTGACCCTACTCAGGTTTATGCACACCTAGGTAGTGTGGAATTCCAGAACATGAACCTACACCAATCTGGTAACCTTACCTCCTCTCTGCAATGTTTTCTTGACCTGAAATAGGTCAAGGGATGCTATGTGACTGGTTAGGTGGCTGCAGAGGCATTACACACTTTTGTGGCCCTACTTCCAAACCTCAAGGATTATTTCCAGAACAGGGACAGCCAACTTCCAAGTGGGCCTTTGAGATCTCCTGGAATTACAGCTTATCTCTAGATCAGTGTCCCGGGCAGAAACTACTGCTTTGGAGGATGGTCAGTGTCATTGTGAAGAAGAAACATTTAAGGCCTCCCACAAAGGTTGTTGTGGAGATGAAACACTTGAGGCCTACTGCAAAGAGTTGTTGTGTAGATGAAACAGGAGGCAAAAGAAATTCCGTGACAGCATCCAGTTAAATCTGCACAACAACCTTGCACAGTAGGCCTCAAATGTTCAGAGAGTTGCAGAGAAGGGACATGCATGGCTTGGCTGCATCTGCCCTCCAGCAGCAATGCTGGCCACAGCACTATTTTGAGAGGGAGCTTTCCTGTGGCCTCCCTGTCAGTCAACCTTAGGCAGAAGTGGACTCAAAAGGAATGCATGCCCATGTCCACAGACCTCCCCGTGTTGTTCTTGGAAATGCCTCCATCCCCTCAGTTGCTGTTAGTCTTTCTTTGCAGCAGGCCTGAAGGGAGGAAGGGGGTGAGGAATCCTGAGCAAGAGCAACAATTGGCCCTGGGGGAGGGGAGATTCCACCAATCTTTCAAACATGTTGTCAGAAGTATGAATCCCTATGTATACAGATCTTTCACTTTATAATGGCATGTGCAAAGGCAACAGAGGAAATGAAAGATGTGCAGATAAGTCTCAACATTCCGTCTTCAGCATTTCCCCCACTAGCTACCTTTTCTATTTGCAATAAATGCCTTGCCAAAGAAACTTACTCATGTTCAATTCAGGAGGTACTGCCCCCAGCCTGTTTGCCACCTATCCCTCAGACTATTAAGTTAAACTACATTTGGCTTGACATTTTATTTTCATTTTAGAAAAAAATATGCTTGGAAAGTAACCAAGTTCTGTTATCCTCAAAATTGCACATATAATCATCCCATTTTAGACTGCTATGTGCTATGTTTCTTCTTTCACTCACATTTCTCATAAAGCTTCGAGATTGCTATCCTAAGCAACCTGGCAGGGTCAGCTTTTTTCATCAACAGCTACTGTGGATTTGTTAAACCTTTCCCAATGATAGCTTTCGCTGTGATAGAAGTGGTACACACAGTGCCTATTTCAGCAGGAGGAAGGCTTATCTATAGGGACTTTATTAAAATGAAGCAAATTACAAGCCATTGTGAATTGCCAGTCCAATGAAAATCGCTATACTCTCTGTTTGAAGACAGCCACATGATTCCAGTATATAAATCTCATGTGGACATCCAAACATTCCACAAATCTCTTCATTTGTACAGGTAACTTTTTTGAAAAATTATACATTCTAAAATGAAGTCATGGTTTGCAAAATGAGATGTGTATACATCTCTACAGATGTATTTACAGAACTTACCTAAATTGATAAAAATATGCCTAGGAGCAAATATCATGTTGCTGAGAAAGGGGAATTTTGAGATTGTGTGAAGCTTTGTACTGAAATTATGAAGTACAGTCTATTTTAAAACACCCTTTTATATTCCTTCAACAAAAGTTATCATCTGTCTGTCTGTCTGTCTGCCTGCCTGCCTGCCTACCTACCTACTTACCTACCTACATGTTTCTCTGCTTCCTCCTGCTTAAGGGTTGCCTACAAGTCATATCACTACAATATTAAAAACAAGCCATGAAAAACAAGTCACTGGACATAATCAGCATAAGAACTATCCATAAAACAGAGGCCGATCATTAAAAAGCTGATAAAACATTCATTAAAAGCCTGGGTAAAATGATGTGTTTTGGCCTGCCACCTAAAAGAATATAAACTAAGCATCAGGCAAGCCTCCAGATGGAAGGCATGACAAAAGATGAGATGCTGCCATAGAAAATTCCTGTCTCTTGTCACCACCTCTGAAGGCAAGGGCATGGACAGCACATCTTAACTGGCAGGCTGGATCGTATAGGGGGAAATGGTCCTTCAGGTACCCTGCCCCCAAGGCATTAAATGTAAGAACAAGCACTTTGAATTGAGTATGGACATTGAGGGGTAACCAGTGAAGATCTTTCAGGACAAGGCTGATATGATCTTCTAAAAGTGATTCACTGTTTATAATATATCTGTTTAGGTATATCAAGTTTTAGCTAGCACTACTAATTCAATAGTTACCATATATACTTGCATATAAGCCGACCCACATATAAGCCGAGACGTGTAATTTCACCACAAAATGCTGGACAACCCTATTGACTCACATATAAGCCGAGGCTGGTGTTTGGATAGTAGCTTTCCCTTCCCTTTTGGGCAGGATCTTTTCCCCCCCCCTTTTTCCACCCTCCTCCTCCCTCTTTCCCTCTGACCCCTCTTGCCTTTTTATATCCAATCCTTCATCTTATCCCATTTCCTTCTTCTTAGCCAGGTGTTCTGTTCCCTCCACTTTCCATTCCTTCCTCTAGGGCGTTTCCTCCTTCTGCTCTCTGTTCTCCCTCTGAGACAGAGGCTTCAGAGCTTATTGCAGTAGCAGCATGTACTAGCCTCCTACTAGCCTTATTAAGGCAGTGAGGGGGGAAGCAGAGACTGCTCTCCCTCCCCTCCCACTGTCCCTCCCGGGCTTGCTGGGTCTCTTCCTGCCTCTGCTTCTTCAGTTAAGTATATTTGTCTCTCACCCCCGCCCTCATGTCTAGTCTGGCAGCTTTTTAAAAAAACACATATAAGCCGAGGGAGACTTTTTCAGCTTTAAAAAAGGGCTGAAAAACTCAGCTTATATGCGAGTAAATACTATTGTGGGAGTTGTTTCACAGTTTTCAAGCTAGTAGAGGAGGGAAACAAAAAAAAAGAGCAGTGCAACACTCCTGACTCCAGTTCAAAAGAGTATCATAACTCCTGAGTTATTAAGCCCAATGTGTTACTGCTCAGTTTTAAAGTGGAAATCTCTTCAATAGCTCCAGCTGGAGCAATGAAGAAATGCACTTACCTGTCCCTAGCCTTTCCTTTCAGATCAGCTGAAATGGTCTTATTGACTGAATACTAATCTGAGTTGGTGAGGCTTCGTCTTGTGAACAGAATAAGTAAAGGAAACTTGAGTGGGTGAAAACAGTGTTGCTAATGCGAACCAGAGTGTTTTTTACCTGGAACCTGTTGCTAGGGAAACCATTTCTTTTGTCTGTAAACAATCAAAACAGCTGCTCCATTGAACTACGAATTAAAAAGCTATGATTCGGTCAGAACAAAAAATAAAAATAGTGGTAAGAGGCAGTTAAAAACAATATCAAAAATAATGGAGGAACACTGAAAAAGTAATTGGGTCAACTCATTTGCCTTCTTTTTGATTTATTATGTGTGGAAAAGAAAGAAAATGTTGAGTAGAGGAGAAAGTGATCTGATAACTTTCCCTCATTCAGGGCCACTTCAAAGCAAACATTTGAAATCTAGAGTCTTGATGCTTGTGGCATGTTTTGCATGTGGCAAGTACACATATTACATAGTTGATCATCTTGAGCAATAAAGTAGTCTCTGGCTGTCAAGAACTTAAGGCACAATAAATTGGCCAGACTTTCAGTGCTACAAAACTTTCTATTGCTCTTTTTTCAACACATCTCCCCCCCCCCCCCAAAAAAGTTACCTTTCTTGGAGTCTATGTTGGTATAATTTGAATATGCAGAGAGAGCAGGCTTTTTTTATTCAGAAGAGAAACAACTGCGTATAGAAAGAGGAGAGAAGATACCTAACTAGCTAGCTAGCTGTTGTCTGCAGTCATTCTTTAGTTGTTCAACTGCTGTTCTGGAGGCAAGCAGGGAGGAAGTGCAAGAAGCAGGAAGGCTCCCATTGAGCCAATCAGGATACTGATGTAGATAATTTGAAAATCATCAGGAAATTCCTATCCTATCTATGCTAAATCTTCTCCAACGTCCCCTGCAGGAAATCTTTTATAATCTGTTCAATCATGTACTCTGCAGATTTTGCATATATTCAAACAGTCTAAATATCGAGAGCTGTTTAGCTGTGAGGGCAAAGCCCATGAAAAATATCTTTAAATGATATGTTAAATCACAACATAATGAAAAGGTACTAATGATTAGAGGGTAGACAATATTTAATCTGGTTAGAGGTAAGGTAATGATGTAATCATATCGACGAATGTAATCCTGTTTTGTAATATAAATTATATAACATGTCTGTACTTCCTTCTTTTTTTATAATCTCTTTCTGAACTGTTCTATTCTGTATTCAAAAATTAAAAAATATTAAAATAAAAAAGGAAGATAGTTATTCAATTCAAATCCAATTTTTCAATGGTGTTCTCACCATTGCCTTTTAGAAAGATGCAGTCGTTTATCTGTCCATTTACCAGTATTAATCATTTGAACCAGCCACTGGGAAAGCCATTCTTTTAAGAATTTCAGCAACCAAGATGAATATTCATCTATTAAGGCCATTCTGTCCTGGGACTCTCCAAGACAGGGACTGTTTCTCCTCAGTTTCTAGAGTGATTCCTGTATCTGCATTTATGTCTTCTGCTATAAAACTACCCCCTCCTCCCACCCTAGTATGGCTCTTCTTATAGATTAAAAACTCAAGAAGAAGAAGAAGAAGAAGAAGAAGAAGAAGAAGAAGAAGAAGAAGAAGAAGAAGAAGAAGAAGAAGAAGAAGAAGAAGAAGAAGCCGCCAGTGACCGAATATTGGAGGTCATATCCTGTATCATATGCTACAACACTTTGGCGGAAAGATCATTTATTTTTTAAAATATTTAAACCCTGCATCTTAAAAAACTGTTTCCAGGGCATTTAAACAAAATACACAAGAATAAAGTCAACTGTAATACAAACCGAGACGACAATAGAGAAAAAACTCTTTAAGACAGCACTAGGACAAATTAAAGAGCCTCTTGTGGCGCAGAATGGTAAGGCAGCAGACATGCAGTCTGAAAGCTCTGCCCATGAGGCTGGGAGTTCAATCCCAGCAGCCGACTCAAGGTTGACTCAGCCTTCGATCCTTCCGAGGTCGGTAAAATGAGTACCCAGCTTGCTGGGGGGTAAACGGTAATGACTGGGGAAGGCACTGGCAAACCACCCCGTATTGAGTCTGCCATGAAAACGCTAGCGGGCGTCACCCCAAGGGTCAGACATGACTCGGTGCTTGCACAGGGGACACCTTTACCTTTAGGACAAATTAAATGGTAAAGAAGCAGCATCACAGGAACCTAATGACTGAACCAAATGAACAAAAACATTCAACAAAAATCCTGGGGGACACAGGAACATATTCATCCATAGCCTGAACCTCAAACTGCTTGGTGCCAGGTAAACTGATACAGAGAGAGAATTCCAAAATCAAGGCATCATGACAGAACAAACCCTGTTTCTGATTTGTACTCACTTTACTTGAGTACCTGTGTATGTGTCGTTGGACCTCAGAACCTCTTCTCCTAACCTTAGTCCTTCTCCCTTTTCTTTTTCTCTTATTTCCCATTGTCTATAATTTGAAGACATTTGAGAAATTACAGTGGAATTAGATACACATTCTTTTCACACTTCTGCTTGTCAGAGCATTTTGTAATGCCCATAAATGAGAAATATAAATCCAATTTATTAGGTTTGGCTGATATAATAAACAACCTCTCATTGCTCACTTGCTCTATAATTTCCCAATAAATCCCCCAAATTACAAAAGTTTAGTTTGAAAATCTGCAATACAAAGTATGTAGTTCAATAAATGTTACATCTGAGGTAATAGGTTCACTGTTGGTGATGGAGAAAATCTGACAGAGGACAGAGGAGAAGCAGAGATGCTCAGTACCTATTTTGCCTCTGCTTTTCCCCTGAAGAATATAGACACATCTAGGGATGGTAATAGGCAAAGTATAGTGTCTAGGTCGCTGGCTAACATGGACAGAGAGGTTGTTGAGAGGTACCTGGCTGCACTGAACCAGTTTAGATTTCCTGGGCTAAATGGTGCACACTTCAGAGTGCTCAAAGAACTTTCTGAAGAGCTTGTGGAACCTCTGTCCATCATCTTCAAGACCTCTTGGAGGACTGGAGATGTGCTAGGGGACAGGAGGAGAGTAAATGTTATCCCAATCTTCAAAAAAGGGGAAGAGAGATGACCAAGTAAAGTACAGGCCAGTAAGTCTGCTTTTGTCGCAAGGAAGATGATGGAGCAGATATTAAAGGGGGGTTATCTGAGAACATCTGAAGGACAATTTGTTGATCTGGAGAAGTCAGCATGGATTTGTCTCCAATGGGTCCTGCCAGACCAACCTGTTTTCCTTCTTTGACCTAGTGTTGAGCTTACAAGGGTCTTCACAAAAACACCTGCTAGGGTCCTCACAAAAACACCTTGGAGGACTCATATCTAACTGGTGCTGAGGCAGCTGTATTGGTTGTCAGTTCTGGCATAGATCAAGTTAAGGGTTTTGGTTTTGACCTTTAAGACCATTCACGGCTTGGACCTTGCATATCCGAGGGACTGCCTGCTTATGCCTCCAGCAGAGCACTTCACTCTGTGCGTGTGAATCTCTTGAAGGCTCCTGGCCCTAAGGAAGTACAGCTGGCCTTGAACTGGTTGAATGAGCCCCAACCAGGTAGAATGAGCGCCCAGGAGAGCTGAGGGCCCTGATGGAGCTGTCACAGTTCCACAGGGCCTGTAAAACGGAGCTCTTCTGCCAGGTCTTTGGTTGAGGCCAGTGCTGTTGCTATCATGGCCCCTCCTCGGATTCAGTTGTACATCTCTACCCTCAGCTTGAGGGGAGTCTGCTTGGGGGAGGGATTTTTAGGCTGTCAATCTTGTGGGGCTACAGGGGGCTTAGAACCCAAGATATAATAAACTTTATGTGGGGATTTTACGGGTTTTTTAATGTTGTAAGCTACTGCGAGTCTTTGGAAAGTGGCAATAGATGATAGATAGATAGATAGATAGATAGATAGATAGATAGATAGATAGATAGATAGATAGATAGATAGATAGATAGATAGATAGATAGATAGATAGATAGATAGATAGATAGATTTCAGTAAGGCTTTTGTGCAAATTCTGGAGGCCTCATTTAAAAAAAGATGTGGGCAAAATTCAGAGGGTACAGGGGAGAGTGATGAGGATGATCCGAGACCTGAGGACCAAGTCCTATGAGAAAAGGCTGAGGTGCTTGGGAATGTTCAGCCAGAAGAGGAGGCTGAGAGGGGACATGATTACTCTCTTTAAGTATTTGAAAGGCTGTCACTTGAAGGAGGGCAGTTCCTGTTGGCAGCAGAGGATAGAATCTGCAGTAATGGATTTAAACTATGCGTAGAACACTACCAGCTAGATATTATGGGAGGTAGGATGTTACAGAGTGGAGTAGGCTACCTAAGTCAGTGAGGCAATCTTCAAGCAGCAGCTAGACAGATTTCAATGGATGCTTTAGGCTGATCTTGCTTAGAGCAGGGAATTGGACTAGATGACCCCTTCCAACTCTATGATTCTATGACCTGAAGACATAAGAATAAAATTACACTCCAACTGTACCATGATTCAGACTCATTTTGAGGGATTCAAAAGGTCTGGTTCTCTTTGGCATAGTTCAGAGGAATCACAAGAAATGATTGGCACTATATGAATGAATGAGCCTGAAAAATGCCCAGGAGCAATATACACCCTTCACCTTTTCTCTTGTCCTCAAATGCTGTAGATAGTTATGCTTTGGTCATGCATGCAGTGGTTGGGACCTGAAGGGAAGTGTAGGTTCATGGAGGATCTCATTTTAGAATGTTCAAACTTCCCAAGTGGTTCTGTCCATTAGTACTGAGTTTTCTGTAGCCTAATTTTTTCTGCTTCTGTGAACCATCCCTTAATGATTTCTTGCTATTTGGCAAGCCATAATCTGTTGTTATGATTCACAGGGGAAGTACAAACCATAGTGTGCTGCTGAAAAGGGCAACTATGGCTTGCTGAAACACCAGAATTAATTAGTTCTCTGTGTATGAGAGAGCATGTGAGCTGGAGGCACTTTCCATTTTATCTGAATTATGCAACATTTTTTAACCTTTTAAAGATACACAGCTAATTGGAATCAACAAAGAATGTAAAATATGTCAAATCATAAAGAAAATGAATATGGGGAAGAAATTATTGAACAAAATTGGATGCATTTGTGAACTGAAAATTGTGTAGCAATTTTATGCAAATATTTTTAGCTAAGTATCCTCAAAAGGGAAAATTTGGGATAGTGATCTCCCATGGATATCATTGAATTTAGCGGGGATACCCTTACAAATAAGGACAACTGGAGAATAAGAGAAAAACCCTGTACTCCTCAAAAGGAACATAACTGTATAGGACTGCATGGCTACTGCTATGAGATGCCCACCAAGAAGAGCATGAGGACTTCTAACATCTCAATAATAACTCAACTACTCTGACCTCTTACTCCTCCCACGCAATAACAGCAACTGTCCATGTCTTCCATCTACATCCAAATGCTTGGAGTCAGCATAAAACTGTTGTAGGCTGAGACCACTAGATCCCCATGTGATACTGAAAGTCATAAACCTTTGGGTTGAGGTGATATTCTTAGACTTTAATGTGATTGTTTTGAAAAATCCTGCAGAGGAAAAAAATTCTGTGAATATGAGTCACTGAAGAAGTCCTTAGAAAACAAGTTATCCACCTAGGGACTCATTTTGACTATCATACATTGTTAGAATAAAGAGATGTGCCATTGTCAGTTTGACTTCTCTCCTTCTGGTCATCCTGATGGGTCGTTCTTTGGGTCTTTCTTTGCTAAAACTGCATCGCATGCATCTTCAGAGTAATTCCAACTTTTAAAGACCATGCCTAGCAATCTTCCATTGCAAAATTGTCACTGTGCCAATAGCTATGGGTGGAAATGATAAGATGAGTGACATTTGATAATAGCAAAAATATATACTGTACAGAATCTGTTAATCGTCTTCATTATGATGTATGCTAATTTACTGATCACCGTCTGCATATATGTAAGGACAGATAATTCCCATGTCACTGTATCTGAGGAAATGTTCATACACACAAACATTTATACCTTGACTAAAACATTGTTGGTCTTTAAGGTGCTACTGGACTGAGAGTTTGTTCCATGTCCAGCTAATATGCGATGCTGGGTTTATGGAATAGAAGAGAATGCAAGGAAACCAACATCAGCCTCTCATGAATCAGCTAGGTGGCTGACTTACTGTTTACAGATTATCCCAAATTATCTTTAAACCTTTACTCACAAACAATAAAACTCTAACCACACTATATAGAGCCTGGCTTCCAGCCTTCCCCCCTCCCCCACCACATCCCTTGCCTCCTCTTGACCTCGGCCTCATTCCTCACCTTGTCATGATTTGCCAAATTCAACTGTCTATCTCGATTATGTTCACCTCAGCATGCTTGCAACTGATTAGTTACCCCCTTATTTTCCGTTATGCCCAAGCAGAGTGACTCTAAGATGCTGTACAGGAAGGTTTTCTTCTATACTGTAAAGATGAGGTAGTAATTCTAATGACATTAATCACTTGATCTACATCTGATATGTCATCAGACTATATTAACATTTGTTGTACAATTGCTTTCATAAATCTAGCCTGCTGCCTTTTAATATATTCTTTTGATTTCTTATTCTTCTAGGAAAACTCATGATTTTATTCCTCTGTTAGAAACAAAACAAGTAAATTTATGAGTTTTCAGCTTACATATGATTTGTTCTTGAGTTCATTAGTTTTTAAGATTAGTTCCAGCCCCCCAGGTATATTCAAGACAGTACAACATGGCATAGAGTTTAGGATATTATTCCCTATATGTCTTTAAAAGAGAAGTCTGTACTCTTTGATCCTCCCCTCAGACCTAACTAAATTTGGAGCGTAGTTCCACCAGACCCACACCATCACTCCCATTGCAATTGCTCATGTGGAATGATTCCTATGATATGGAAGGCTTAGAAATTATACGTGTGCTGTGGGAAACAAGCACATGAGAATGACAACTACACTAAAATAGGAACATCTGAATCTGGCTTTTAATGAAGATTGCCAGCATTAGCTTGGGAAATTCCTCAAGATTTTAGGGACAGAGTCTGGGGAAGGACAATTCTCAGGATACAATGCCACCCTCCACCCTCCAATGTCCACCCTCCAATGCTGCCCTTTTCTTCTGGGGAAACTGATCTCTGGGTGATCTCCAGCCTCAATTTGGCGATTGGCAACCCTACCTTTGAAACTACAAAGCTGTCTGGACTGTGTATGAAGGCATTCCATGCTCACTAAGCTTGAGGTTGGGTTTTAAATAGTGTAATAACCCAACTATATAAAACACATATTCTTCAAGAGGTTTTGACACATTTAAAGGGTATAATGGCATTCCTTGCAAGTTAAAGCGGTATTACATGAAAGCTGCTTTAAATAAACACAGCATTTTACAGTACTCAGTAAAACATACCGAGACTGTGCATTTAAGAGTCATGATTTCTGAGCCAATATGCCTGCTTGTTAAGCTCAAGATCTTTAGCTGAGCCTTGCCCATTGGTTTCCATTAACCTGTGTGGCATTTAGCAGATCTACATGAGATGCAGAAAGTCATTTCACAGGACTGAGAAGGCTCCTCAGGTTCACCTGCAAAAATCCCAGTGTTTTGCCAAGCATCATAAATGTTTATTGGAACTCCAGATGCTTTTGTTCTTATTCCAAAATCATTTTGACACAATTTTTCCATCGAGGACCACAGACTTCAGATCCCCCCCCCCCACGCATGGTCCTTTAGTTCTTAACTCCATCAATTTCCTTGTATTCTCTTCAGAAATCGCACCAAACTCAGGGTTAAAGCTACATGTGTTCTGCAAGTAATGAAACTCTATCATAGTCCCAATATGAAGCAGATATTTTCCCTTCCAGCTCACAGACTTAAGATGTATTATCACCTTCAGGCTTCTTATACATGGTGGAACTAATGGGCACCTTCAGGCATATAACCAGAAAGGGGAAAGACTTGAAGCAAGCAAGTTTAGCCAGCGGCTTTCTAGTGTGAATTTGCCAATAGGGCAAGAAGCTCTCTACTGGGGATGGATTAAAATTGACAACTGTTCAGTTTATTCAGCTGAAAAAGAACATTCCTTTTAGTCAGTCTAATATATTTTTATAATTTCTAAAGGTTTCATGAGTACAGAAGTGGATTTGGAGGAAATTTGAGGGGTTGGAAAACTTTGAGGGATTTAATTGTTTGTTTCTCAAAACTGCTTTGGAGAATTACTGCGCTGCAATTGGTGGTGATTTTTTTCCATCTATGCTTCCATAAACCAAATTGGTCTCATTTTAGGTCCCAGAAAAATACAAAATATTTTACAAGGGGATTCTTAGTTTAAAGATATACGCAGTGACTCGAGACTCATGACACCTTTACTGGCATAACATCCGAATCAGAGGAAAAATATAACTAAATACCAAAAGATAAGAGTTCTCTGTCTACTGGTTTCAATGAACTTAGAAGGGCTTAACTCTGCATAGGATCACAATGGTGGTGCAGTTCCAGACCTGCATGGACAAAGGCCATGTAGGGTAGGGCTTATAATGAGGATGGAAATTGGGCAAGATTGAGCTGGCTGGATCCAACAGTTTCATTATACATAAATTGAATTTTTGTATTAGAAACACACACATGCACATACCATCCTGCCTATTCTATGAAACATTGTCTTTTGCCTACACACATATAAGTACATGTAGGTGAGGACTGTTCAAGTGTCTGGTTAATTCTACATCTGGTATTCACTAGAGTGGAAAAATGGGAAGTTTATTTGACTCTTCTTTGTTGTTGTTGTAATTTTAGTGTTTTAAAATATTTTATTTATTTATTTAGATTTTAATACCGCCCTTCCATACGGCTCTGGACAGTTTACATAAAACGTAATAGAACAGTTACATAGAACATATAGCAATATAACAGATAACAATCATGACATAACATGCCAACTAAAATAGTATTTTAACTGAACAATAACACTGACAATCCCTGGGTACGTTCGATTTTTCCGTCAGGGAGGGAGACACCTGTAGATGTCTGAGTTAGTTGGTCTCAAGCAACTGCCGGGTGGAGGAGCTCCCTTTTTGCAGGCCCTGCAGAATCGTGGAAGTACGAGCAGGGCCCTGATCTCTTTAGGGAGCTCATCCCACCAGGTGGGGGCCAGGACTGAGAAGGCTCTGGCCCTTGTTGAGGTCTGATGTGCTTCTCTGTGGCCAGGGATCTGCAACCAGTTGGAGGTGATGGAGTATTTGGGGGTATAGGCAGGGAGGCAGTCTCTCAGATACACTGGGCCCAGACCGTGTATGGCCTTAAAAGTTTTAGTTGTTTTGAATAATTCCCATATTCTGAACTCTAAGGAATATAACAGAAATCCAGAACAGTGAGCAGGAGAAGTACAACTGCCCAATATGTAAAAAGTAACACTGCACAGATTATAGGCATCCTATAAATATGGTACATCAGTGAATCCTATCTCTATACTACAGTCAAATTAACATAAGGGCTAAATTGGCTCCAACCCAAGAAGGATTTTTTTTCTTAAGTCACTGCCACCATTTGACTAAGTAAGCAATCCTAAGCAGGTCCATTTTAGTATTATTGGGACTTACATAAATATGTACTCAGGGTTGCACTATTAGATTCTAAGAATCTGCAATAGGAATTTTTAAATCTTCATTACTATGCTTCAGCCTATAGAATGAGTTACATTTGAATCTGTATAGTTGAGTAACATCTGGCATAGCTATATCCACTGCCAAGTTTTAAAATTTAAACCTAAAAGTTTAAAAGAAAATTGTGCAGTCTTGACTACAAGGCGGTCTTTACCAATGTTGACCTGATATTATAGCATGGCTCTATTGTATATGGTGCTGATACAAACTATACAAACAAGCCGCCCAAGTCCAATGACCAAGTGCCACTTTATCACTTGGAAAACACATTTTTGCACATGCTGAATTCACTGTGGTGAAACTAAAGGCTAGCCTTCTACAGGCAATTTATGTTTCAATACGCAGCACATTAAAATAAAGTCATTCTCTGTTAGTCTGGCCATTCAACAAAAAGCTGGCAGGCAGGCAAGATTATAACCAATTAGCTCTATCTATAACAGTTCTTCCTGGTTGCAAAGTAAGGAGTTTTCTTTATAATGCTAGTAACATAATTAGTCAAACCTCTTGTAGGCAAGAGAGGTCCTGCCTACAAATGACTTGTAAGTTTCCAAGGGAACATTCACTAGTTATATACATACTTGAAACAATGCTTACAGACTTCTCTATTATCTTTTGAAATGTTTCTTATACCTGACCACATGTGAAGCTACTGTATAATGAGCCAGAGTAATGGTCCATCAAGGTCAGTATCATCTACACAGACTGGCAGCTGCTCTCTAGGGTCTCAGGCTGATGGGGTCTTTCACATCTTTTAGCTGGAGATGCTGAATATTGAACTAGGGGCATTCTCTATGCAGTCAGTCAGTAACCTTTTATTGGCATAAAATATGTATAAGACATATAAAAATAGGGTTTAAAATTTCAACAAAATAATAAAATAGGGTTACATCGCTTCTCGGCTTTTTGGCTAAGATCAAGTGTGCATTCTCTATGCAAAGCAAAGGCTCTTCCACTGAGCCACATGTGTAGGAAAGTGTACAACACATAAGGTCCTGTAATTTTCTGGGAACCACATCCAGCCCAATACTATACCTATCTAACCAGAATTAACCCATCTCACAAGGCTAAATGGAGCTTACTACCAGCCAAGAATAAACAGAATTACAGCCTTATGCTAAAAACAACACAGTCTTAAGAGTTCCTTTTTTATATGACACAATTTGGCTAAAGGGAAGCTAAATGATGCATGCGAAAGCTTTGTAATTCTAAGTAACATCCAATCATCTGATTCAAGGAAGACAAAGTTATTATTGTCTATCTTTCATGATTCTTGTCATCCCAATACACTGAAACTTATTGCTGCTGCTTTGTGCCTGTTTGTCATTATAACAGACTTTATTATAGGCATTTATCATCACCACATACAAATTTGATACAAGCATTACAGTACATGACAAATTGACAAATAATGACAGATACATTATAGAAACCTATTAGACTAGAATTATATTAGACAACAGATATGGGTATTCAGAAGCAGCAGACTTTTGCCATTCATAGAGTGATAAGGAGGGATAAGTCTTTGGGAAAGTAATACAGATTGATGTAGAATTTTAATACTGCAACGTGCTCCCACTGATTATTAAACTAGAAACAAAAACAACATGGTATGCAAAGGATTTCTGTTGAAGAGATGAAAATCCGGATGAGCAACAAGTATTGAAGTAATTAAAACATGAAGAGCAACCGTGTTTTTTATGATCATTCAATTTGTAAATAAAAGTCATCATCAATTTAGGTGAAAACAAATCTCTAGAGTTAGTACTTTGTCTTTAAAAAAAAACTACTGAGTACACGTCAGAGGCCCACTGAAAATAGCACTTCGGAGGTTTTGTATAGTAACACTAAAGAAGGCAGAAGAATACATATTGAATTACCATAGTCAAATGGAAAATTAAGATCTTCTTTTGCTCTCATTACTTAAAGTATTTTATCACATGCCACTAGTATACCAGGAATATCTGCTGGTTTTGATTTATTTTTTTAAGCATGCAGGATAATTCTGTAGGTCAGAAACAGGACTGTCCTGGTCTGTCAGATGAACATGCCAAGAAGGGAGTTCAGACACAATAGCCTTGGAGAGAGGTAAAGAACAAAGGAATGAAAGAAAAACAAGGCCTTTTCTAGATTAGATTCAAGTGGGTAGCCATGTTGTTCTGAAGTAGCACAACAGTCCAATAGCACCTTTTAGACCAACAAGATGTGAGCTTTCAAGGAAGCTGAGGAAGAGTGCATGCACTTGAAGCTCTTAAAGTGCTATTGGACTCTATTTTTGTGTAGATTAGAAACTAGTATGAATAGATAATATGTATTATATGCCAATAAATGTCTTCTGATTCTCATTCTGTATTAGGGCCCAGATGCAAGAAGCATTTATTATTATTATTATTATTATTATTATTATTATTATTATTATTATTATTATTATTATTATTATTATTATTATTATTATATTTATTTCCCGCCACTCCCTTGTGGCTCATGGCGAGTAACAGCATCCCAAAATCCCCATTAATACTCCATTAAAACAATAATAACATTACCAATATTACCGGCATGGCAAGAACGGCAGCTCAACTCCCCCCCTCCCACTACTAGCGGGTGGAGAGGAGGTCCTGATGATGTTTTGCTTCGGGTCCAAATCCCGCATTATAAATTGGCAAGAATATCTAACTCCAAAAGTGAAGGAATAGTTCAAAGCTAGAATGTAATTGGAGTTCAGTGGATGATCATATGGACAAGAAACCTGTAATGCCCATTTCTGCTATTCTTTGTTATGATAAGTCACAAAAGGTAAACTCACATATTGTGATTATATCTGAAGAATGCATTTGAATACAGATAACTTTGTATGGTGTTGGAAGTTAAAAGATAATTAGCCAAGAATGTGAGCTCTCTGATTCAGATAACAAGTAAATCCATAATGAATAAAGTTTACAGGCAAGGGTATATAGGATAACAGTATAAGTACCTTATTTGTTACCAACAGTCTCCATAAATGGGAGATTTATTCTTAAAATAGCCAATAAAAGCTTGGCTATCTCAAAAATAGCTGATGGGGCTTTCTCACTCAACATCATTTTAACCCATTGCTTCTCATCTAAACAATCATATTTTGGTTTCTTCATATAATTGCCTAAGGAATGTTGATACTTCAAAAACTTAGGACATTGTATCCATGCAAACAAGTTCTTTTGTTAAATGGAATTTGAAAAATCTGCTCCTAGACAAGTTCAAAGGAAAAATATTAAACTGTTCTAAAAGAAAGGCTCTTTTAAGAAAGTAGTAATCTAGTACATGTAAATAAGTTGGCATTGATTTATATGATAAAGGGATATCCCAATAACTAGATGAGAATACTTTATAGATTGATGAGCCTACTGATTGAACATCATGGTCTTCTTGCCTTTGTGTTATCAGCTTTAAGACTGTCTGTTCTTCATAATTAATTAAAAATGAAATATCTAATCCTAAAAAATAAAGTTTATGGAGAATTATCTTATTAACTCTCTTTGATTATTCATATAATCGAAGTCAGCTTTAAGCCCCTTTTACTGGCATTAGAAGTGCTACCAGTAGAAGAAAAGCTTTACAGCATCCAAACTTGCCATTTGTTGCAGTGACAGCAGGAATTTGGGCATTATTTCAGAGTATCTATTACCAATTGTAGCATGCTATAACGTGGCAAATAAACTAGGCCATAGCTTCTTTAAAGAAATTAAATCATGGTAAATCAAGTTCTTCCTATAGCTACTCAGCTTCTTAAACTAAGGTGACCAGGCGTCCGGAATCTGACGGGACATTCACGCTTTTAATCCAAATGTCCCGCATCCCGCCACGGTCCTCAGAAGACCCACTCCCCCAAAGGTGCCTGGCTTCAATATGATGTTTCAGCGCCCTTTGGACCCGCCTCCATCTGCCGTCATGCTGCGCCTTCTCTATATCCAAGAAGACTCCAAACGGCAGTGCTAGTCCAGTACTTGTTTATTCATTTTCTTTCCATAGAAGTCACAGTCTACCAGCTTCTACTCCCGTCTCTAACACCAACCACCATGTGCATGCCGGCCCCAGCTTATATCCCCCTGTGACTTTCTGACTTTCCCTGGATGTTGGCTTCTTCCTCCCTCCCCTTTCCTGGAAAGTATAGCTTCTTCCTTCCTTTCCACAGGTTTCCTTCACTTTCATCTCTCTCCCATGCCCGTAGAAGCGGAGTTGAGGGGGTTGGTGTTGACTAACCCCCCCTTGAGACCCCCTTGATTGGTCCCTGGGGCAAGCCATCTTGTTCAGGCTGGGACTGGCATCTTCCAGGGCTCACTGTCTTAGCTGGAGGGACAATTCAGGTGAGCCGTTGGCACGCAAGCCATTTTCCCTGCCACGGGTCCTCTTTCTTCCTCCTCCCACGGTGTGCTGTCGCCTCCCTCGCCTGCTAATGCCCCTTCCAGGTCCGGGATAGGAACCGTTGGCGAGTCAATGGTGCACGAGCCATTTTCCCTGCCACAGGTCCTCTTTCTTCCTCCTCCCACGGTGCGCTGTCACCTCCCCCGCCTGCTAATGCCCCTTTCAGGTCTGAGCCGCCGGCCAGTCACCCAGGTCTGGAGAAGGAGGGAGGGAGGGGACACAGCTGGGCCCGGGCCTCCGCCTCCACCTACGTGACCTTCAGGCCAGGCTGGCCCTCTTCCGGATGTCCCGCTATACTGTTTTTATAATCTAGTCACTTTATCTTAAACTTAACATAAGTGATCAAATTTCACCTTAACTAAATCAATGAAAATCACTGCCTTGGCTCTTTTAAACTGTTTTGACCAAGCAGTGATATCAGGGCTCTCTCAGCCTCACCCACTTCACAGGGTGTCTGTTGTGGGGAGAGAAAAGGGAAGGCGACTGTAAGCCGCTCTCCTTTGGGTAGAGAAAAGCGGCATATAAGAACCGACTCTTCTGCTTCATCTTTAAAAAACAGGATTTGCTCTATCCTTTGAGACAAAAGTACTATTTTTTCATTAGTGCTTTTCTAAAAAAAGCACAAATTAAAAGATACTTCAGTATTCAAATTCATCAAAGAGAGAGTAATCTAAATTCAAAAGACTACAATCAAAGGTAGAATTGAGAACTTGCAAGGGAAACCATAGGTAGATGCAAGTACTTTAGACAAAAACTGCAAAGGCAACTGAGTTCTCAATGAGCGACACTTTTCAGTGGCCTCCAGGTATAAAATTATGCAAGCTGATGAACTGATCAACAGTACAGAACTTCTACCCAGCTGTAATCAAGAATGATTGATGGCTGGGAGGAAAAAAAAGTTGATTATCATGACAAGATCACTGATGCAGAGAAAATAAGCTAAGCAGGAGAAAAGATAAATCCAATTCTCTGAATATCCCTGAAAGCTTCTTTATAAGCATACAAGGAGGCATTTATGCCTATAACAAAGTGCTCCAGTACAAATGAAATATATTTATGCAGCAGTGGATTTTTCCTCTAAGTGCACACTTACACCTATAGAAACCAGGCCGAACAAGACTTGTAAATCTATTCACACAAAAGTAATTTCTAAGATCTATCTGCTGTTCAAGAGTGTAGATTACTATGACTGAATATACCTACATATTTGCTCTTACATGGAAATTATATTGATAACAGCTCCTGGGATATCCTTTGAAATATTTTATTTTATTTCATCTAGAAAAGAGTCAGGTCTCTGATGGCTACTTGAAACCTTTTAAAAATTCATTTTTAATTGTGATCAAAATAGAACCTTAATAAGGCCCCCAAGAGATGATCTGGGTATCCCTGGGTATTTGGGTATCCCTGGGGATGCCCCACCATTTAGAACAGGGGTAGTCAAACTGCGGCCTTCCAGATGTCCGTGGACTACAATTCCCAGGAGCGACTCCTGGGAATTGTAGTCCACGGACATCTGGAGGGCTGCAGTTTGACTACCCCTGATTTAGAACCACACAATCCCCACCAAGGAACTCTTAAACTGTACCCTGGGGCCTGATTCTGTTTGGGATCGCCCTGATGTGGGGAGAGGACGTATTCCTGCCATCTCCTATGGTATTTATCTGCACGGAATAGTGCTGAGGACGTATGAGTAAAATAATGCATCCTAGCTTCATTATGGATCAGAAAAACAGTACACAGGAAGACAGGAACCCCCAACCCCCACCTCAACACTGATCCTGAACTCTATGAAGTCACTGCTTCAAAACAGTTGGGCATCCCCAGGGAAACAGTATCATTTAGTTCAGCCCTTAAGAGCAACCTACACTTAAAAGTATTGTTTCAAAAGGTGATTGAAATAATAGAAACCGCAAAACAAACACAATTTTCAAAGCACACAATTATTACTATAAAAAGTTTATGGTGGCAGTTCTGATATAACCCATTAGTGCTATAATTTTTTAAAATTAAAATTGGATTACATAAATTCAATGTACATAGCCAAGTTGGAATGTATGCTTGGCCACATAAGGATTTTGCATATTGCAGACACTTCTATGTATCAGAGTTGTTTCCACCATTAACTACTAACAGAAATGACTTGGTGTTAACAGCTTGACAACATAGCACGTGAAACAGTGAATATGTTACAGCTTCTTCACATGTATCAGGGATTGACACCTACAGTATTTGCTGGCATATAAGACTACTTTCCCCCCCTGGAAAACATGCCTCCAAGTGGGGGGGTCGTCCTATATGCCTGATGCGCTTCAGTTGGGATAGACATAGCTGCCCACAGTGGCCCATAGTACTGTAATGTAATGTAGCAAACTCTATATTTTGAGTGGAAATGTTGGGGGGTCATCTTATACTCCCAGTCATCTTATATATGCCGGCATACACGGTACTTAAGATGATGGATCATATTAAAGCTGTTGCACTGTGTTAAAGGCTCCTGACAGTGGGCAGGGAGAGCTGTCCTCTCTCAGTGTTTCAGATCATCTAGGTTTACACCTCTCACTCACCTACCTTCTTGCTCATCCCACTACATGAACAAGGGTAGCCTTGTTGATCTGAAGCAGTAGAACAAGTTTGAGTCCAGTGGTGCCTTTAAGATCAACAAGGATTTATTCTGGGCATGAGTATTCTTGTGCATACACACTTCTTAAAGATGCCACTGGACTCCAACTCACTACATGGTAACTATGCAGATATATTTTTTAACATTTCAATACATTTATGCTGAAAATATTGCTCATGGTGAAAAGTATAACAGAAACTATTAATCACACACTGTCTTCAAATCTAAAATATACTAGTGGGGGTGGAATTCCTTCTTGAAGAAATGTACCTAACTTTGCTGTAAATATTGCCATTTCCAACAGTAAGGATGCATTAAGTTTAAGGAAATCAAAAGTTTAACGCCTTAGCCATTATGAAGGCATATGTTGGATTATGGATCTTGACTAAGCAGGAAAATGAGATATATATCTTCAAACATTTAGCAGCCATGTTACTAATAATGACTTTTTAATGCATGTTTTTCATAGGATTCAACCAACTTTTCTACTGATGAAAAAGAAGCAGGGGTCCTCTCTGGCCACGAAATAAAAGGGGGGAAAAAGCTATCTGGAGAATTATGAATGTACAAAAGCCATGTGGAAGGGGAGGGGGCAGTTGCAGGAAGAAGAGTGAATAAATAAACTGGTTAGAACCAATCCTTTCTCTTTCAGAGTGTTGAGGAATACATTCCTCTCCTTCACACTTTACATCTGTAGCAAACTGACAATATGAACTATCTTTGAGACTTGTCAAGTCAGGGTTGACCTATCCATTAGGCCCATCTAGTTGATCACCCAGAGCAGGCTTTTTCAATCAGAGTTTTTTGGCAGTCCTAGATGAGTTTCCTGAATGGATAGAAGTTAATTAATGTTATATTGTTTTAAAATTTGCTAAACATTTATCATGACCAACTAAAATTTTTTACCAACTAAAAATAAATGGCCTGGATGAGGTGGGAAGAGGACCCCAAGTAGGCATGGGCACAGCTATGCTTCCCAGCCATATTCTGCATGACTGTTTCACTTCTAGGGTTTCTTAAAGCCTGAAAAATGTTTTGGGGGGTTCTCAATGGTAAAACAATTGAGTAAGGCTGATCTAGGGTGTCAGGGCACCCAAAACAGACCTGTTGCCGCCCTGTCTGCCCCAGAGATTGATTGATTGAATGATTGATTTCCCGCCACTCCATACAACGGCTCGTGGCGGGTCACAAGGTCCTCATTAATGGGATTTGCTACAGCAAACAACTGTCCCAGGAGACACCCCTCCATGGGCAACCCACAGCAAGCCTTCTCCTTCCTGTCCTCTCTACTGAGGGGATGGGCAGATCTGGGAGCAAACCCTTTCAATGGGCTTTTCCTATTGCATTATCTATCCATTGGCACCACATTAAGCCACAGCCCTGCCACAGTGAGGGTAGCTCGAGTGGGATGCCTTTCCCATGGTACAAGGGGAAGGAGGCTAGTGTCAATGGCTTTTCCACAGTGAAAGGGAAGTGGCAGTTTATTTGCCTAAGAAATCTTTGGGCCAGTTCACCTTCAATTCTATATTGCGTTCTGGAATTTTATTTGGCTAAATTGATTTACAGTGCAGATGTGCAATCCAGGACTGGACTATTCATGGTAAAGCTGCAGTTCAGAATTAGGATATTTAACTCCCATCAATGCCAATTGGATATAGCAGCCTGCATACAAGATTGCTCATTAACTCTGAAGAATAATAATGTTGATTATACAGCAATGACAAAAATGTTAAGAGATAAAATAAACTATTCTAAAATAAGAAGTTCCTACTGCATCCCATTACAGCCATCTCATAGATTTTGACTGTGATTTCTGCTAGTACTACAGCCTTTTAAAATTGTGTCTTAGGAAACATAAGGTAATGTTTCAAACTGTGGAGCATATGCCCATAAAAAAGAAGCCATTACACATCCAACTGTGCAACAATTCATTGGTTGTTTACAAAGCAGTCATATATGCTACATAAAAGCAAGGCATCCTGTGCTATTTGGTTAGACTTCCTTAGGGCACTAGTCTCAAGATGTCTGGATGTTCTGTAGGGTTTCTAAATTATGTAGATGTGAATGCCAGAGGTACCATCTCCACATCTATTCCTTTCTATTTCATTACATCTTTCTGTTTCATTACATTTTCGAGTTGACAACATAAACCAGATTTTTTGGGGAAAGGTTGGAAATAAAAAAACATTTTGAGCATGAGTCACATTTACTTTCCAGAGAAGAATAGACTTATTAGATATATTATACTCGAGCAGTTACATGCCAGGAAAGGTTTTCTGTTGGTGGTGTTATGCAGACTTAAAGGAAACATTACTTATTTTTAAATATTGCAAAAAAAAACCCAACAACAAAAAAACCTAAGATATTCTCACAGGACGAGAAGTCACACAAAGAAGCAAGGATGTAGCATATGTTTTCCACCTCTGTATCACTTCCCAAACTTAACATGCAAGACTGTTCTCATGTTATACCGCCTGTAGTCACAACAGTTAAAACCAAACAGAGACTTAGTGGAGATCCTGAATGCATGTGGCAAGGCTGAGAAATAATATTCTGTATGAAGAATGGACTTCATGCTACATCAGGATCTGAACCAGAGATTGGATTGATGAGGTTAGTGACAGGGCCCACAAAATGAAACACACAGGAAACTGTGGTTATAATTATAATATGCTTCACTTGCAAAGCTCTTGCTTCATTTTTGCAGACTCACAATAACACTGCAAGAGTTATTGGTTGTACCCATTTTATTTGCAGGGAATGCAGGTTGACTACCCAGGAATGTCATTCGAAGTGTGAACCATTTAGGATTTCTAGCATATTGAATCGTCTTGGAGTATTAAAATAATTATCCAAACTAAAATAATTATCCAAGTCATCCCATTTAAATCTATGTCTCACCACCAGTATTTTTGACCAGTCTAATACAAAAAAATCTAAGACGAAAGAGGTTGTATTAACTGTGTGCAACTTTGCATTTAACAGCTGGTAACTGTGCTGTATCATCAACCACCTTTAAAACTCTTTTAAGTTACAAAATCTGTTCATCATGAAGTATGAGAGAAATAAAAGCCTGAAGTAACTCTGGGCATCATGGGACAGCTTTTAATGCTCTTTAGATCCTGGCTTAAATCAGTTATAGAATACCCCACTGGGCTGGCATTTTTTTTTCTTTTAAAAAAGTCATCTAAAGCGATATTAGGAAACTACTTTTGGTAACTGCTGCACATGCGCGCTTGTGTCTGCCGGGGGTGCAAATGTGCATGTGCGGCAGCTCTGTGCATGCGCGTTTGCGTCCACCGGTATACTGACGGCCCGGTACCAAGGCCTTTGTGGCCCGGCACTGGGCCACAGACCGGGGGTTGGGGACCACTGGGGGAGAGAATGACAAATATAAAAAAGTAATAGTAATAATAATATGTGGGACTCAAAGGATTTGTTTTCCATGGTGAAAACATATGATCCATGACCATCCCAATGAATATGCATCCCTAATTACAACTGTCAGTTAATTTATTCTGGAATACCTGGTGGGATCTGTAAAGAAAAAAAATCGTAAATATTATCCTCCTTAAACTACTAGCAACTTAATTGTGGATCCATGTAGTAGTCTTCCCTTAACAACTGCAATTGTACAAGTGGCTTCCCAAAGACAGATCTGAATTGTTGGACCAACTTCCATTCAATAGTCTTGCGAATTGGTCTAATGGTGCTTAGTGTGTATATGTCCATTCAAAGCAACTCTGATATGGGTTTTCAAAATCTCAAGCAGTATGGTCCTACCTAGAAAGACACTGAGGAGCTGAATCATTGTTGCATCTCTTGACAGCATGTTTCCCTGAGACATCTGTGACTATTTTCTTAGTAGGCATATTTTCTTTGCATTCCTAGTTCTTTATGGAATAATATAGAAGATATAGACTTGGATTGTAATGGATGATAGGTATCATATATTCTAAATTTGCACCAGAGATGGGCTAGACCCCCCCAAACAGAACAAACCCTCTGTGCCTTGCTGCCTCTTATGATCAAAAACATACAAGTTTGATTTTAGTTCCTTCATAGATTTGACCCTCATATTCTCTGGACCGTCCAGTCTAACAGTTAACATTTGCCTCTCAAACCCTGCTCTCTGTCCAAATCTGCAGTAGTAAGTCAGGTAGTGAATAGAGAGCTTTTCCCAGGGGAGACAAAGCTTGCCAGCCCACTGACAGGAGAGGGGAATGCCCTGCCCCATTGCTTGGAGTTGTGGGGGAGAAAAATGGCAGTTAGGTCAAGGAATGACATCACTTCTGGGAAAACCTGGAAGTGATGACAGTCATCTCTAGGAATCACTGGAAAATTTACAGTTTTGCCATAAAGTTCCAGTTGATTCATAGAGCAGCATGATATCACTTCATATTTCCTCAGAGGTGACACCATGCTATTGTTGCTGACCACCCTCCATGCTCCCCTGAATCTCCCATTAGTTGCCAGGCCATGCTGGCACTTGCCTTTAGAGTGCTCTATCTCTTGAGGCTGCTTGCCAGGCATCTGTTTTTAATTGATAATTTATATTGTTGATTTTATGATACTGTTTTAACTGCCTTGGGTACTTCTCTCTGGAGAGGCACCATATGAAATTCACTAAATAAATAAGTATATACTCCAAAAGGGTCATTTGACTAAAGTATCTTTTTGAACATAACCAAGTTTTACAGAACTTTGCACAGCTTGTATATTTATCTTCTATAAATCCATAAACAGTGTGAGAGTTAGGATAAAATGGAGGAGGAGGAGAGTGTTGTAAATGTACTGTGAAATACACAAAATGTAATTTTCTCTTGAAGATGAGACTTTTATGTTTAAAGTTTGAACCGTAGTTCTATACTAGCATGGAAAAAATTATTAATTATGGCTTACTCCATTTCTTTATAGGAGAAGAAAGAAATGCTGAGCACACAGCTGTTGCAAAGATTCACAGACAACCTCTACAGAAAGAATTTAAATAATTTTTCAAGACAGTGCTGCCTTTTCTGATTTTCACTGGAAACTTGATTTCATGACCCTATGAATGGGAGAATGCTTGTCCACATTGAACAGAAATGAAATATACAGAACTGCTTTACAATAAACATTTTCATAATATGATCATTCCATAAATAAATGTATTTCTGCCCATTCCAGATATAGAAATTGTATCTCTAGGATAAAAAAAAACAAAACAAGCTCTTGTTTCTATAAAGGTTTGCTTTTCGTCAAAAGGGACACTCATAATACCTGAATATGTCAGTGGATTTACTTCATTCTAAATTCTCAACATGTTACAAATCTATGAATAATTTATTCTAAAATTTTTTGATTAGTTAAAAAACAGCCACAAAATGTAAAAGATCGGTAAACCCACCATGAACAAAAAAGATTAAATAAAAATGTCCTTTCATGTTCCTCAAACATGTGACCACAGCATGTCAACTTCCCTCATGTAAGTCCAACAATACATCAAAGGCGTTGAGAAACTCTAACTAGTCCACTTCTTGGACAAACATTTCATTCATTCATTCATTCATTCATTCATTCATTCATTCATTAAGGGCCATTTCGCACGGCTTCAAAATAGCACAATGGTTGCTAATTGAAAACGCTACTAATTTGCCATAACCCACGACGTCGTAGACAATCTGCAACAATCCTGAAACCAATCAGCAAAAAGCGCTTCGTTGTGGCGCTTTCAGGGGAATCCAGAAAAGTGGATTCACCCTCCGGATAGCGATACACTCCTGCAACCAATCTGCAACAGTAGCGCTAAAGACCTGTGCGTTACCATTGTTGCTGGTTCTTCAAAGTCCCTCCCCCTGGCTCTCTCCTCCAAACTTCCGGCGAAGCGATCGCCATTTTTTTTTCTCCGAGCGAGCGGGGATAAACGCACCGGCGAGCCTCTTTCTGTTTAAAGGCTTCCCTGGCTTCAGTCCTTCACCTTTAGTCACTAAGCACAAACCACTTAAAAGCCCGTTTGCTGAAATAAAGTCCCTTTATTTTTTACACATAAATTCAGCCGAAAACCGGGCCCGTGAGAAGGGGGGGGGGAATTTTTTTTTATCACTCGAGGCAGCGTGCAAACAATCATACAATCAAACGACAGCTCACATTAGGCAGCTGGATGGGTCTCTCCGTAGCAACGAATCTACATAGATTCGTTGCTATGGGTCTGTTTTTTTTTTTTAAAAACCTTTCTTAAAGGGAAAGGGGCTGTTTGGGAGCATGCTAACGGCTGCCCATTGGCTGCTTGACGGCCAGGGGCGGGACGAGCTTGGCAATAGCGCTTCCT
The DNA here is from genome assembly GCF_049243985.1 of Paroedura picta. Classification (NCBI taxonomy): domain Eukaryota; kingdom Metazoa; phylum Chordata; class Lepidosauria; order Squamata; family Gekkonidae; genus Paroedura; species Paroedura picta. The sequence continues at coordinate 33,890,220 of NC_135379.1, forward strand.
TTCTAGCGATTTCTGCCGAGACCGGAAGCCTGTGGGAAACGCTAAAAAACGCAACTGATTCCACTACAAAGGCAGGTATGCATAACGACGAATTCCACTATTTTAAATGGCGATTTTTCATTCCGCAAACAATTTGCAACAAAGATCCCCGTGCGAAAAGGCCCTAAGTATTTGTTTTGTAACCTGCCACTCCCACATAGTGGCTTGTGGTGGGTCACAATCATATTACAAATCCCATAAAAACAACAAATCATAATCCCCTTTAAACCAGATTTAATTCCCTACCCAGGCAGCGACCAAACTTCCTCCTCCTAGCTCATAGGCTCATTGAACACCTCAAGAGGGCCGCAAAGCAGCCTGATGTTCCAGTCAACTCAGGGAGGGTCATAGATCTTTCTCGCCCTGGCTTCAAACAAAGATCTGGTGGAAGAGTTTCCATTTTACAGACCCCGAGGTCATTTTTGATCCACATTTCAGGAATCAAAGTTGATTACAATGAGAGTTTAAAATACTTCACATGACAATTTAAAATCAAGCAGTCAAAAAACTTGAAACACAACCTTGCTGCCCCCAACATAATTCTGCCCCAGTTAATGTTGCACCTACATTCCTCAGTGTAGGTGCTTCCACTAAAAAAAAACCCTTACATGAGCCAAGACTGATTGGACATTCCTGCATGAGAGAGTAACTGTAGTTCCATGAAAAGAACTGCCATATGTAACATACTGGGAGGGATGGCCCTTCAAGTATGTGAATCTTATGATATGAAAGGCTTTAAATGTAAGAAGCAGCAGTTTCAACAGTACCAGCAAACTAACAGGCAGCCTTTGCAATGATTTTAAAAGAGGCATGATGTTAGTGCTGTGCTGCATATCTATAACAAACAATCTGCTGTATTCTGCATCAAGTTCCTGGATTATCTTTACAGGCAACCTCATATAAATCACATTACAATACACTAATTTCACCAAGGCTGGTCCTAGATATAGCATGATATGTTTAAAAAGGCTGATGTCTGAGGAGCTGATATTTGTACACCAATTCACATTTTACTTTAGGGATAGTAAATAGGGATGGGTGCAAATTGGAACATTCCAGTTCAGGGTGTTCCCAAAATGAACTTTCAAATCAAACCAAATTCACCAAAATGAACTGGCTAGTTCAGGCCACTTCATTTTGTTTCTCCCTGCTTAGAAGCATGGGAAAATGAAACAGATGGCTGAAATGGCTAGGAGCCACTGTTGTAGTCCATGTTGTAGTCCATTATTCTAGCCTAGAAAGCTGAAGGGGAAGGGAATTTGTATGAACTTCTTCTATACACTTGAATTAGTTATATATAGTAACTTCAGTTAACTAGATTTTTATCAGTCTATAGTTACTGAAGACAAAACTAGCAGACAAGAACACCCTCAGGGACAAATTAATGATACTAGTCCTTTGGTGAAGTTGCAGTTCAAACATCTGAGACTAGTACATGTGTTAAGAGCAAGTAAGCTCTACAGCTTGCTGTCACGATGCATCTTCTATCATGTACATTTATGCAGAACTTAAATTATAGAAAAGAAATCCAAAATAAATATGAAAGGCCAAACAACAGTTATCAATTAAAAAAAAAGTCATAAATATGATTATATTTTATGTGCAGGATCAGGTAGACTCTGCAGACAACAAGAAAACATTATTGCAATACATAAATTCATTAAGAGTATATAAAATTATCTACTTACATCTGAGTTAAATCTTAACTGACAAATGTTGCATGATATTATTTGCTTTCTTCTGTGAGGAAGAGGAACCCCAAACGTATGATTTATTACTGCTTTTTGAATTGGGTCCATCTGCAACAAAAAGAAGAGGAATAAAAGCTTTTCTGTTCTCTTGGAGGTCTGCCAATTTCGCTTACAGTGTTAAGTGGAATTTATAGATTGTCAAAGCCATTTTTCACATTAGCAGAAAAGTTCTTCCACAACTAAATTTTATTTTTTAAAGTGAAAAATCCAGGGGCAAAGGAATTAGCAGCTTTGAAAAATCACCGTACATTTCTTAACAACAAAAAAATGGTAGGTAGTAAGAACCTGACAAAATCATTATTGAATATTCTGACATGTACGAACTCTCACTTTTTTTTAATGTTCACCATGGAATTAGTGAATACTCCATTGAGTCCGAAATATCTTCCTTTTTGATGCCATATCAAAGCAACTCCCTGCAATGCTGTCATGGCCCTGACAAAACTCATCCCTGGCTCTTAGCACTGTGTATCAAGCAAAAAGAATCAGGATGAAGAATGGTGGAGGAACAGACATTAAGCTTTATGCTCAAGAGAAAATCGGATAATTATGCAAGACTTAAGAAAATAGGATAATCAGGGCAAGGGCTTTACATGCTGTTCATGTCAGACCTTGCTTACTTTATCATATTTCTGAAGAAATGTGTTTGAGAATTTAAAGCAACATTAAACTCTTAGGAAAATGGGATTATCTCTCCAATAACACATTGCTAGAAAGCCTGCTTATCATCTTCCTTGCTAGAAGATGTTCTGCCATAGAAACTGACAGTCTGGAGCCAGAAATGTTATGGTAGTGGACATAAACACATGCTACCAGGTGGTCATCATTCCAAACCCCAGCCCCACTGGGCAAGGTCTGCCCATGTCATGGGATAGGACCTGGTAATGACACATTGAATAGCAGACTTATAAGTAGTACTTTCATATACCAATACGTATGTATCATGTTGTATCCATATGTGATCATGACTCAGAACCATGTAGCTTTGAAAAGGTGGGATAGAACTTAGATGTTAGGTCCTATATGCGAGAAGTAGTAGAGCTGTTAGTGCTAGATTATTCTGTCACCTTTCCAGTTTTCACATGCAGTGGTTATCACAAGCACTAAGTTATGGTAGTGGGCGTAAGCACATGGTGACATATGGCTTCTTAAAAGCAGCCTCTACCTATCCATTACCTATCCAGGAATAAGTGATTTTCTTACAATTGTACCAGGAGTCTTTGTTGATTTAGTTAGTATACTTATGGTCACCTTTCAAAGTTTCTGGGTAGTAGGTTTTGAATACATTAATTGCTACAGAGGGAGATTCCTAAATTAGACCTTCCTGCAAATCATTTACCTCCTAATGCTAGGTTGGGTGATACGTGGGTATAGGGAGGGCAAAACAGCAAAGGGGCTATTCTTGGTTCAAATTTATTTAGATTCTCCCCAAGAGAATTTTTTTTCTATAATAAAAAAGGTGAGGAATAATATATAATTACCCCTATCAACCGTTTGGCCTTCTGCCGTGAAGTACATTGTTTATGCATAGCTGTACTTAAAGGCATTCATTTAAAAATAAGATTTTGTTCTTGTGCTTTTGTGTGCTATGTGCCCTTCCTGAATTTCAGCTACTAATGACATATGATATATATTGCAGGAAGGAGAACATGTGTATAGGTAGGTAATACAGAATTGAAGATGATCTGGATAAAAGTATCTTCTCTGGCTTACTCAAAACTTCTGTTAAATTTAATGCATGAGTTCCATTAAAACTTTCCAGTATAAATTAGCGATGTCAATAAAGGCTGTCCCTGTTTTGAAATACAAACATCAATTACTGTTGTTGCTTGTATTCAGTACAAGACATCCCTGCAAGTTCTTTTCCAGATCAGATTTTAATATGAGCTAACCAAGAACTCAGATACACATCACTCACCCATCTGCTTTGGCAGCAGAAGCAGAAGTTTCCTTTTATTACTTTCCCCTTTATCCCAGTACTTTGGGTCACACTATTTTGTCAGAGTGCTTTATGTTTTTTCCCCAAGGACACCAGTGGTCTGTGAAAAACATATTTGTGAGCAGTCATGAACCTTTCCACAACAGTTCTCCATGTACCAGAGGGGGCATGAATGTGTAAAAGAGACCACCATTAACCCTGCCAAGTGGAGGTCAGAATAAAGGGATTTGAGGGAAGAAGAAGAAGAAAAAAAAAGAAGTTGGTTCTTATATGCCGCTTTTCTCTACCTGAAGGAGTCTCCAAGCGGCTTACAGTCGCCTTCCCTTTCCTCTGCCCACAACAGACCCCTGTGAGGTGGGTGAGGCTGAGAGAGCCCTGATATCACTGCTCAGTCAGAACAGCTTTATCAGTGCTCTGGCCAGCTCAAGATCACCCAGCTGGCTGCATGTGGGGGATCACGGAAACAAACCCTGCTCACCAGGGCAGAGTCTGCACTTACTTTGTTTATTCCATTGTCAATCCTGTTGAATTCAGATCGCTTTTAACTCAGGTCTACCTCTCCCCCCCCCATTGAAACAGAAAAGTATTCTGCACGTGGTTAGGGTAGCTCAGAAGGGGGGGGGAGCCAAGCCTCTTTCTTTTCTTGAAGGGGGGGAAGAGGAGCCAAGCAGGCAGCCTCTTTCTTTTTTTCGAGGGGGGGGGGGAGAGGATCGAAAAAGGCAGAGAAGGGACCTACAGAAGTTGAGAGAAATTAGGGGCTTCTCCTTTAAGGCAAGCTGGTCACATGAGCAGGTGTGGCCTATCAGAGGTCCTCTACCACGGAGCTTGCTTTCCCAATCCGGATTTGAAAAATATTGAGAGTTAAAAGCACTCTAAGATATCGCACAATAAAGGTAGGGTCACTCCGGATCAATCCTTCTTGCTGCAGAAGGAAAATTTAAATTGCTCCAAATCAAAACAGAAATTGCATTCTGTGTAGACGGCAGGGACTGAATCGATCTAGGATTGGAATAGAAGCTCCATGCAGTTTACAACCAGATTAGAAGTCTGTACTCCTAACCACTACACCAAACTGACTCTGGTTCATTATGAATGAGCATTCTCAAGTGAAACAATATGTTTTTTAAAGTTTTCAGGTGTTGCTTGTCATTGCTACCACCATTTCAAACACATCCCAAGGGAGTTTACTTGTCAATATTTATAATATTTTAAAACTGCAATAGTGTCTACCTATTTAACACAGAGCCTCTTGTGGCGCAGAGTGGTAAGGCAGCAGAAATGCTGTCTGAAGCTGTCTGCCCATGAGGCTGGGAGTTCAATCCCAGCAGCCGGCTCAAGGTTGACTCAGCCTTCCATCCTTCTGAGGTAGGTAGAATGAGTACCCAGCTTGCTGGGGGGTAAACGGTAATGACTGGGGAAGGCACTGGCAAACCACCCCGTATTGAGTCTGCCATGAAAACGCTGGAGGGCGTCACCCCAAGGGTCAGACATGACTCGGTGCTTGCACAGGGGATACCTTTACCTTTATTTAACACAACTTGATGTCAAGTACAAAATATCTTTTCTGTGCAAAGAAAGAATCTTAGGATAAAACAACTACTATATTCCATCTGAACTGCAAGAGATGACATCCTGTATCCCACCAGGACAATCCACTGAATTCACCAGAGTGCTTTCCCATTCATTCTTAAACAACATTGCACTATTCTGAGCCTCTTAACTTCTAAGCACTTAGAAGTGTGCAACTCCACTTCAGAATGCACTGCTTTGTCTATTTTATGTCCTTGATCCCCCAAACTCTGCAGTTTTCAATTCCCAAAGTAGGTGTCATATGCCATGTAAATGACTGATGCTGTGAGTTGTTGTTAACAAATTGTTGACTATATGGATCATGATGGATGTACAACACAGGCAGCTCCTGCTTACACTGACTAAGAGCTGTCTCACAATACCTGTTCCCCAGACATATTCATCTAAGACAACCAAATCAAATATACCAGTATTGAGAAACAACCTCCCCAAATGACTTTTTTTCTATAGAGTTTGAATTCTTATAGATTCTACTGACTAAAAATGTGGCCCCAAAACAGGGGTAGTCAACCTGTGGTCCTCCAGATGTCCATGGACTACAATTCCCATGAGGCTCATGATCCATGAACATCTGGAGGACCACAGGTTGACTACCCCTGCCCTAAAATACAAAGTGTCATGCCCTCACCAGGTGTGCTACCAGAGTCAGCACCAGGGGAGGCTGGTTCAGAGGTGCCACTCGACCTGCTCCTGGAGCTTGGCTTTGACTACACTCCTGAATTCGGTCTGTGTTTTGACTTTTGCCCTCTGGTTTCCGACCCTGGCTCAGCTTGACTTTGCTCACTGCCCTGCTTGCTGTGAACTCTGATTACCTTGGCTTCTGACCTCCTGGACTGGACTCTGGCAAGCTCTCTGCCCCAGCACAACCACCCAGCCATGCTGGTGCAGCCTGAATTTTGCTCGAGCGTAATTTAAAAACTGTGACCAAGGATGCCATTTGCTGGTTAAAATGCAGAAATATTTTCTCTGCTGATTGCTCTTAGAAGAAATCAGAATTACCTCCCCAAAAACTCTATACAACCCAGATTCTCATGACTCCAGAAGAGACAGACCAGTGAATGTCAGAGTGCTAGCATTATACTGGTTCTAGTATTTTCCTTAAAGTTTTCTTTGGGACTGATGGTCTATGGGACTGCATGCCAGCCTATAAAGTTCTAAATAAATATTAGATAAGTGGCCCAAATGTTTGTTGTAGGAAATGGAGGTTGGCATGGGGATAATACAAGAAAGATCTGTGGAGTCTGAGAAACTCAAATCGGAAAGAAGAAAATGAAGGCCTGTTTGGATCACAGGTAAAGAAGAACAGGAATGGACTAAAATAGCAAGATAGTTGGGACTGATAAAAGAGTTATATCAATTGGGAAATGATTTTATCTCTTACCAATATTTTCCAAATAACCTGCATATAAAAATAAAATTATTATAGTCTATTTGCCTTCTAGATTTAAACTTCCAAGAATTGTACAAGTAAATCTTACATATTTATCTTATTGAAAACCCTTACTTCGGCAGACCCCCATTGAGTCAGGGTACCTTTCAATTCACAGCTATTATTAGCCAACACAAAAGTACTTCTTACTTTTCTGCCTGTTCACAGAGACCTGTGTTAGTAATTTGAGGATTACAGGAAGGGGAAAAAACACACAATTCCTGTAACTGTTTGGCTTCCTAGAGGCAATTCTACCACAAGGAATTGCTCAGTGGCTATTTCTCAAGCCTGCTTCAAGCAGAATCTGACTATGTTCTGTTTTTTAATACCTGCCCCATTTCCCAGACCCATTGTACAATTCATTATTAAATGATGGTTATATACTAATTCTGGAAACATGTGAGAATAGATTAATCACACCCTATTCTAACATGGAGAATGAATTGCAAACAGAACCTCCATTCCCTAAAGGTTACTGATATCCTGTAACTCTGCTAAAAGTTATGAACAATATTGTTACCTAGGGATAGATAAAGAAAGCAACCAAAATAGTCCATTGTAATTTGGAGTCATTTTGCATTAACTCAAATATACACTGAATGAAGATGGGTGCTAATTGCAATGGTACTGTCTCCAAAGTAGGCATAGAAAGATGTACAGCTGCAATACAGGAGAGGAAAAACAGCTCCTTTATCCAGGTGAGTTTCCAAGAAAAGAAAAATTTTACTTCAGCTCTTCCCCAAATTTGGCTTCCCTGAACAACTTTTCATCCCCATACATTGTGGAATGTAACAAAATACGTTTCACAAAATCTTTTCATCTCATCTTAACTATTGGCTATATAAATAAAAGTGCTGATCCCTCCTGGGTGGGGCACCTGTCTGGACTCCAGGCCTGATTGGCCCAGCCCCACTACTGCCCACCCCCAACAGCCCCAGTTAGGAGTGCTCTGGCGAACTCACCGCCATTGTGCTCGTGGCCACCCATGGACAGCTCACTGGGGGGCTGATGAGTGCGGGGAAGAAGGGCTGGCTGCACTCCCCCTTGGGCCAGAAAGCCCTCCTGTGGCCTCAAAGAGGGCTTTTCGGCCTACCAGAGAGTCTATGTCTTTTTCTCTTTCTTCCCCTCTCTTAATTTCTACATCTTTCAATTTCTCTCTCTTCCCCCCCTCTTACTCTCTATATTTGTCTCTGTTCTTCTTTCTTACTATTTCTCTTTCTTACTTTTTTTCCTTCTACCTAGATTTCTTCCTATCACTGTCTTTTCCCTCTCTCTTTTCATATCTCATCTTTTTCTATCCTCTCTCTCTCTCTCTCTCTCTCTCTCTCTCTCTCTCTCTCTCTCTCTTTCTACCTCTCTCTCTTTGCTGTTTTCCCCCTCCCCCCATGCTAGCGCCTATTGTATCAGCTACAACGGGCTTTAATTCTAGTACAAACATAATTGGATATATGCAAAAGCTGGAAAAACAGAAACAATTGCAGGATAGTAGTGGAAATAAGCTAATTAACCTTTGCCTTCACCCAAATCTCTCTCTGTGTCCTGGCATATGCCCGTCAAGGCTTGTGCAAGCCAATTTTTTACCTTCTTTTTTTCTCCTTTAACTAAATCTCAACTGCTCCCAGCATCCCAACAGCAATGAACATGTCCAGTTTTCTACAGGCTGGCTGTGGGGGAAATTATCTTGTTCTATTAAAGAGAGCACAACTAATGTTTTGCTTTATTCTGAGGGGATCATCAAAGTTTTTTTCTGGAATAGTGTGAAATCAACATGGACAGGGCAGAGAACTAGTAAAACATAGGGACCTATCCTTGGTCCTCTTTCTTTGCACAGATGTCTGTGCTTGAATGAGCTGCCTAACCCAGGAAACTGGAGGGCCACTGTAAAACTCCAATGTTAATAACTGAAGATGCATCCCCCCCAAAAGAACATGGTCAGTGCAGGGGACTAGTGTAGATACAAGCACATCTAACTCAAAAGGAAGCTATGCCCGGAGAAACCAACTGCAAAACATAACGATATAAGAGAAGCTATGTTGGATCACGCCAGTAGCCCCTCCAGGCCAACACTCTGAGTCACACAGTGGAGAAAACCCGGGGGCTATCAGAAGGTCCACCAGTAGGGCTAGAACTCCAGAAGCCCTTCCGCTGTTGTCCCTGAGCACCAAGAAAACAGAACATCACTGTCCCAGGTACAGTGCTCCATGTATATGTTGTGGGCAATAGCCACTGATGGACCTCTGCTCCATATGTTTATCCAGTCCTTTCTTGAAGCTGTCTATGTTTGTAGCCACCACCACCACTTCCTGCAGCAATGAATTCCATGTATTAATTAATTACTCTTTGTAGATATTTGTATGGTTAATATATGGTTCTTAATGGAATTCATCCTGCTGAACCATGTAGATTGGTTTGGTTGAAGGGATATGTAGTCATAAAGAAAGTTGCTCTTAATAGAGCCATACCTGTCAAATAAAGCTGATTTTCTCCTATCTACTTATATAAACACTTAATTAACATTTGAAATAAACAAGGGATCCAGCTGGGGGAACTTACTCATCAAAATAACTTTAAAAAAATTAAAAAGGAAAGAAATATGATTTGCTTTTATGTAGAATTAAAAACATTATGCTAAGTACTGAAAGTATTTAAAATGCATGTTCTAGATATGTAGTCATGCATGGTTCATCCTTTAATATTAAATTAATCCAGTTTTGTCACAGTAATTGTGGTGAATAATTAGCCAGTGATTTGGATGCAACATAAAAAGTTCAAGCACTTTTAGTGAACCGTTGCCTTTGGTATTATTGATGAAAGACTACATGATGCTGTGATATGTTCTTTTTCACAAATCTGAAAGTGAAACACAGTTCACTTCAAGGACAAGAGCAATCTAAAGAAAGAAATTCAGTCACTTTATTGTTATGCTGATATTGTGAAACTTTAACTCTGTATGATTTTGGAGATACAGGAACAAGACCTGAACATCTACCATATAGCAAAAAAGAAAGAGAGCAAATGCAAATGTATCAAGAAGAAACATCTAAAAGAAGGTGGGAGGGGGGATGAAAAAGAAGAAGAGAAAGCTGATCCATCAATCAGTTTCACATCAAATCTACCAAGAAAACAGAGTTGTATAGGATGACAGGAAATCACTCAGCAAATCTTATTCATCAAGTACTCTTTGACTATGTAACCCAGCAGCTCTTCAATATTTCAGTTTCACTTTCTAGTACTATAAAATTAGTGTTTTATCTGTAGTCATTCAAAGAATTACAATCTGGACACATATGCATGGAATGCCATATGAAATGTTCCATTAAAAGCAAAGGTAGCCATTTCTGGAAGTAATATCCCCTCCCTTGGAATTGGGATGAAATTCTCAGGGACTTCTCCCTACACCCAAGTGACTCTCTGTTCAAAATTTCAGATGGATATGAAAATTAACATTTTCACTGCATTAACAGGCAACTGAGCTTCCCCCCTCTTTTGCTGGGATCACGGAGTCCCACATTTTTGGTGTTTTACAAAAATAATCACCCTTGGAAGGGAACAACTAAGAGTACCAAAAGAAGTGACGTTGGTTACCTGGGATGTGACATCGTTATATACTAACATACCCATAGATCAGGCTAGGAACTTGATACGAACACTTTTGGAAGCCAGGACGGTGCAACAACCACCGACACACCTTTTACTTGATTTGTTAGACATACTACTGGAAAACACTGAAAACCAGCTTTATCTTCAGATACATTGAGTATCTATGGGTCCTGCAGTAGCCCCTGGCATCGGACCTATTCATGTTTAATTTGGCTTTGCAATCAACAAGTTAACCCGTTTTGGGAGCATGTTTTATTTTGTGTTAGTTTTCTTGATGATATGTTAATGATTTTTTGTAAGGAAGATTTACTCATGGATTTTTTGGATTGGGCAGACTTGCAATATCCCACTATTCAATTTGTGGGAAATATTTTAAAAATACAGCTGACCTTTTTGGACACTTGAATAACCAGTCAGGTGTCAGGTGTCCATTTCATCATACCAAAAACCTACCGATAGGAATATACTTTTGCATTTTGCTAGTTTCCATCCACTGCACCTAAAAATAACCTTCCATATGGTCAGTTCCTGAGACAAAGACGAAACAATGCCAAACAGAGAACCTGCAGAAGAGCCTGTGATGACTTAGAAAACACTTTGTTTAATCAGGGATACCCAGAGGCTACAATTAAAAAAGCAAGAACAAGGGCTCAGAGCCTGGATAGGCAGGAGCTATCTTTAAACAGCCCGTGGCGCCACGGGCGCCACGGACTATATAATTCGTTAAGCCCCCTAGAGGTGGGCTTTGTCTGGGGGTTGTCTGGGGGTTCCCTCCCTGCCGGTCTGCCGCTGCGGGAGGCGCGAAGCGCCTCGCGCAGCGTCAGATCGCTGCCCGAGGGAATCCCCAGCAGTCGCGCGAAGCGCGGCTGCTGGGGATTCCCTCCCTGCCGGTCTGCCGCTGCGGGAGGCGCGAAGCGCCTCGCGCAGCGTCAGATCGCCGCCCTAGGGAATCCCCAGCAGTCGCGCGAAGCGCGCCTGCTGGGGGTTCCCTCCCTGCCGGTCTCCCCTTTCAAAACCCCTTTTTATAAAGGGGCTTTGAAACTAGTTACAATATAAAAGGAAAGAAAGTGTTAACACAGGTGACGTGCTCATTCAAATATTCTTATTTTGCTGATTCAATTAAAAGAATCCTGCATAAGCACTGGCATTTGGTACAGCATTTTTAAGACTGTCAGAATGGTTTACATGTGGCCTGGAAGAGAAGCCACAACTTAGGGGAATTGACAAGCCAGAATCAAGCATCAGATGAGATCTCTTTAAGATCTTTGCTGGCAGGTAATTACAGATGCAGCTCTTGCTGTTTGTGCTAACCTGTTACCAATTAGGGATTTCACACATCCTACTAATGGCTTTAAAGTAAATAGTTGTATCAATTGTTTATCCAGAAACTGTGTGTATTGTATCGTATGTCCATGTGATAAATATTATATTGGAATCAGCTGTAGACCGATTAGAACCAGATTACAGGAGCACCAGTCCAGAGTGAGACATTCAATCCTTGAGGCTCCTATTGTTGACCACTGCATGGAATTACAACACACGGCAAATAAAATGCGCTTTTTTGGCATTGAACATAAGTCACCACAAAATTGATGTACAGAGAGGATTGCTTCAACATGAATCTTTCTACATCTGCTCCATGTATTCCTTGCAGCTGCAGTGTTTAAATACATCGCTAGAACTGTCATGTTTCTTGTAGTATTTTAAGGATCATTATCCCAATGGAAAATGGCTATTATGTTGTACACCTGGGATATTCCTGTAGGTATAATTTGAGTCCAAAACTAGGAAGAGTTGGGAACGTGTCACTCCAGACTGGTATCTCCACACTATTGTGGGCCTGTGGCCAAGTCTATACTATTAACATTTGGAGGTATAGTATTATGATTTCATTAAGTTTATATTGTGGATTTCTGTAATAGAAACTAATTAATACATATATTATATTATATTCATTGGTTAAAATCAAGTGGTATCTTTAAACATTGATGTAAATGATGAAGAATTAGAGGTAGGGTGATGTAGCTTATTTTAGTTTTTGCGACATGTTTAGCAAAATTGTAATAATAACTCTTATCTGTATTCAGGACTATTACTGAAGAAGGTATTTTCACTGAAAACGGATATTATCTAGATGCCGTTCTGGCAGAAGTCCTGCTGATTAAAAGACAAAGAAAAGCACAGTGAAAGAATACTCTTTCTGGCTTCTAAAAAAACATTATTTTTTTCATGGGTCTATTGGACCGGAAATATTTTGGAATTTCCAAAAATCGTTAATCTAAATACCATACTAATATTAGGATCCGTGATTTTTCAGAAATACTGAAAAAAAAATTCAGCTCCAATAGCTCCCAACTGAGAATACTGATTTTTTTTACACACCCCTACCTGATTCCTATTCAAGATCCAGCTCACGCTTTTTCAACCAGGGTTTTGCAAAACTCTGGGGTTTCTTGACAGCCCTGGAAGGGTTTCGGAAATGGGTGGGAGTTAATTAGTTAAACATTTATTAGGTGAGATTACCATATATGGTCATGTCAACCTCATGTCTGGGAAGTATGCAAAAACTCCCATTCAGCCCAAAGAAGAGGGAGAGATCTCCTAGTGAGAAGAGAATGTTCCTACCCAGTCAATCAGGGAGTTGGTTTTGAAGAGTGAAGAGATCCCTAGTCTGTTGTAGTTTGAAACTGCCTTTAGAAACCTTAAGAATTCAAGACAAGTGCTGGTGTTTAAAGATAAGGGGATTGAGTACTGAAAAGAGTGTGCCAGCCTTCTGGAACACAAAAGAGTTACAGAATACTCAAAGAAAGTATATTGGAATATTTGGGGAAAACACTGAAACAAAAGTTTTTCAACATAAATATTTAAATCACTATGAAAGGCTTAAGAAACTCTCATTAACCTGAAACATTAGAACTAAAGCCTTTGTATATACTGGCTTTATCAGAGAAATTTCAACCCCTGATTTCATCTGATCTTTCCCCTCTGTTAAATAAAATATTTTGTTATTTTTGAATTTCAAAACACCTCAAGTCGTATTTATGCTGTTTAAGTGCCTGAGGAGAGCAGGTGAGGGAGCTCAACCAGGACGTATTACTGTAGAGTCTGTCGTCTAATCATGACTTTGTTGTTGTTATTCCAGGAGAACTCCAGGCTTTACCTTGAATTTGGTGGCTCTAATCATGCAGAACAGAATCAGCAAGTTTTGGTCTGGGCAAAACAATACATCACCATGTACAGCCTCCTATTCTGTATCCATTTGGCAGACTAGCTTAACAAATAGCTCCATGGAACAAATCTGCAAAGTACTTGTGCAACAAGGCCCTTCGTTCTGCGGGTGCAAACCTACTGGTGGTTCCAGGCCCTCGGGATGTTCACCTGGCCTCATCCCGGGCCAGGGCTTTTTCGGCCCTGGCCCCAACCTGGTGGAATGAGCTCCCAGAAGAGCTAAGGGCCCGGTCGGAGTTAACAGCTTACCGCAGGGCCTGCAAGACAGAGCTCTTCTGCCAGGCATATGGTTGAGGACAGGGCAGGTGTCCCCGACATTAGATCAGGGATCCCTGGGTTCATCTGAATGATCTGATTGCCTCACTCCCATATTAGCAACCTGATGTCCCTTGGCTAACATGGGGTGGTTTGGGGGGGGTTAGTCGGGTTAGTTAGTGCTCACCTGTTGCCTAATGTTGATAGTGTGGATTGGTTTTAATGGTTTTAACTATGGTTTTATTGTAATTTTTATCTTGTAAACCGCCATGAGCCTAAGGAATGGCAGTATAAAAGTTTAATAATAACAATAACAACAACAACAACAACAATAAAAGAGATAACTGGGTAGGAAAGTAACGCTCATGGGCAACCAAAAACATTAATTTCGACACACAGGATCACCAGGAATGACTTTTAGTGAGACCGTCTGCTTAGCTTCCAGCCACTGAGTTTCTTTTTGCAACACAAGCTTTTCTGTTAGGCACTGGTTGCTGAAAGCAGTTTGTTCATATACCTCCCGGTCAAAAACATTTAACCATAATAGGGGGGGGGGGGAAAAGAGAGAAGAGTTCAACAGAGTGTACATTACAATACCTTTAATTCAGCACCTCTTTCCCAACTTCTCATTCACTCCCTAAATAACCATTTTTAAAAGCTAGAATAATATAAGGTCACTTGTTTGAGCTTTCTCAGTGGAAGCAGAAAGTAATTCAAAGGTCTCTTGTTCACCTTTTAAATGTATTTTGACAGTTTGCCAAGTGGGTTGCCCTTCACCTGAGTGCTGTATCTCTTTTGCCTTTTCTTGTAGTAAAAACAATGTGCCATAGTGCCAAAGCAAAGATTTCAAATAGTCCCTATCGTGGAACTACTTTGCTTATAAGACACCTAAATATAAAACTATATCTACCTACTAGCTACAGTGGTATCATACTCAGCATGGAATTTGCAGTGCTAAGTGCTATTTAATACCAAAACTGATAGGCTTGAGCAAAGGTTAATCAACAATTTGGGAGGATGATTCCTAATAACAAATAATTGACTGATTCTTTCATTGATACTCCATAGGTCAATTTAAAAAACATTATTAACTAAGATGTGATGTCAATCTAAAAATTGCATTTCTAGGTTACTAACTGAAAAGTCAAGACTTAAGGAAACCCATCTGGAGCACAGACAGAAACTGGAATTTTTCTACGACTTGATATATGATAGCATACTTATTAGGGCCAGGATTCCAAGAGGAATGAAACAAATTATTACAGACTTAACACACACACTTTAAGAACAACTCTTCAGGCTCCAAGACAAATGGCTTTTGAAAGTAAAAGGATGATGTGTGTCAGGCGGCTTATTAAGAAAAGTCAAAAACTGTGCTGAGTTATTTAAACTTCCTTGCAGAACCAGACTTAAATTCCTTGCAGAAGCCTAAGCTGCTCTTTGAACGCTGGTCCACAGGGGCAAGCCAGATGACTGAGGAGAACAGTTTAGTAATTGCACAAGATATTGCACCCTGTTGACTTGCAGGATAGCGTTCAGGCCAAAAGAAGATGTGACTCCTCAAATTATTTGGCGTTAAGTATATTTGTTGTTGTTGTTATGTGCGAAGTCGTGTCCGACCCATCGCGACCCCATGGACAATGATCCTCCAGGCCTTCCTGTCCTCTACCATTCCCCGGAGTCCATTTAAGTTTGAACCTACTGCTTCAGTGACTCCATCCATCCACCTCATTCTCTGTCGTCCCCTTCTTCTTTTGCCCTCGATCTCTCCCAGCATTAGGCTCTTCTCCAGGGAGTCCTTCCTTCTCATGAGGTGGCCAAAATATTTGAGTTTCATCTTCAGGATCTGGCCTTCTAAAGAGCAGTCAGGGCTGATCTCCTCTAGGACTGACTGGTTTGTTCGTCTTGCAGTCCAAGGGACTCGCAAGAGTCTTCTCCAGCACCAGAGTTCAAAAGCCTCAATTCTTTGACGCTCGGCCTTCCTTATGGTCCAACTTTCGCAGCCATACATTGCAACTGGGAAGACCATAGCCTTGACTAAACGCACTTTTGTTGGCAGGGTGATGTCTCTGCTTTTTAGGATGCTGTCTAGATTTGCCATAGCTTTCCTCCCCAGGAGCAAGCGTCTTTTAATTTCTTTGCTGCAGTCCCCATCTGCAGTGATCTTGGAGCCCAGGAAAATAAAATCTGTCACTATCTCCATTTCTTCCCCTTCTATTTGCCAGGAATTGAGAGGGCCGGATGCCATGATCTTTGTTTTCTTGATGTTGAGTTTCAAGCCAACTTTGGCACTCTCCTCCTTCACCCGCATCAACAGGCTCTTTAGTTCCTCTTCACTTTCTGTCATTAGAGTGGTATCATCTGCATATCTGAGGTTGTTGATATTTCTCCCTGCAATCTTGATCCCAATTTGTGACTCCTCTAATCCCGCATTTCTCATGATGTGCTCTGCATACAAGTTAAATAGGCAAGGCGACAGTATACAGCCTTGCCGAACTCCTTTCTCAATTTTGAACCAGTCAGTGATTCCATGTTCAGTTCTCACTGTTGCTTCTTGACCTGCATATAAATTTCTCAAGAGACAAATAAGATGCTCTGGTATTCCCATCTCTTTAAGAACTTGCCACAATTTGTTGTGCTCCACACAATCAAAGGCTTTAGCATAGTCAATGAAGCAGAAGTAGACGTTCTTCTGGTACTCCCTAGCTTTCTCCATGATCCAGCGTATGTTGGCAATTTGATCTCTAGTTCCTCTGCCTCTTCGAAATCCTGCCTGTACTTCTGGAAGTTCTCGGTCCACATATTGCTGGAGCCTAGCTTGTAGGATTTTGAGCATAACTTTGCTAGCATGAGAAATTAGTGCGATGGTGCGGTAGTTTGAACATTCTTTGGCATTGCCCTTCTTTGGGATTGGAATGTAAACTGACCTTTTCCAATCCTGTGGCCATTGTTGAGTTTTCCAAATTTGCTGGCATATTGAGTGTAGCACTTTTACTGCATCGTCCTTTAAGATTTTGAATAGTTCAACTGGAATGCTGTCACTACCACTAGCTTTATTGTTGCTCAGACTTCCTAAGGCCCATTTGACTTCACATTCCAGGATGTCTGGCTCCAGGTCAGTAACTACCCCATTGTGGTCATCAGGGATGTTAAGCTCGCTCTTGTATAGTTCTTCTGTATAATTTTGCCACCTTTGTTTGATCTCTTCTGCTTCTGTGAGGTCCCTACCATTTTGGTCCCTTATCATACCCATCTTTGCATGAAACGTTCTCTTCATATCTCCAATTTTCTTGAAAAGATCTCTGGTCCTCCCCATTCTATTGTTTTCTTCTATTTGTTTGCACTGTTCATTTAAGAAGGCATTCTTATCTCTTCTAGCTTTTCTCTGGAATTCTGCATTCAATTGGGTGTATCTTTCTCTTTCTCCCTTGCCTTTCACTTCCCTTCTCTCCTTAGCTATTTGTAAAGCTTCCTCAGACAGCCATTTTGATTTCTTGCATTTCTTTTTCTTTGGGATGGTTTTAGCTGCTACCTCTTGTACAATGTTGCGAACCTCCGTCCATAGTTCTTCAGGCACTCTGTCTATCAGATCTAATTCCTTAAATCTATTTGTCACCTCCACTGTGTATTCGTCAGGGATATGATTTAGTTCATACCTGAGTGGCCTAGTGCTTTTCCCTACTTTCTTCAATTTAAGCCTAAATTTTGCAACAAGAAGCTCATGATCTGAACCACAATCAGCTCCTGGTCTTGTTTTTATTGACTGGATAGAACTTTTCCATCTTTGGCTGCAGAGCACATAGTCAATCTGATTTCTGTGTTGACCGTCTGGTGATGTCCATGTGTAGAGTCGTCTCTTGGGTTGCTGGAAAAGAGTGTTTGCTATGACCATTGTATTCTCTTGACAAAATTCTACCAGCCTGTGCCCTGCTTCATTTTGTACTCCAAGGCCAAACTTGCCTGTTATCCCGGTTATCTTTTGGCTTCCTACTTTAGCATTCCAATCCCCCATGATGATAAGCACATCATTTTTGGGCGTTGCTTCTAGAAGGTGTTGTAGGGCTTCATAGAACTGATCAACTTCATCCTCTTCAGCAGCAGTGGTTGGGGCGTAGACCTGGATCACTGTGATGTTGAATGGTTTGCCTTGGATTCGAACTGAGATCATTCTGTCATTTTGGGGATTGTATCCCAAGACTGCTTTTCCTACTCTCTTATTGATTATGAATGCTACTCCATTTCTTCTGCGAGATTCTTGTCCACAGTAGTATACCTGATGGTCATCTGAATTAAATTCACCCATTCCTGTCCATTTTAGTTCACTGATTCCTAAAATGTCGATGTTCAGTCTTCTCATTTCTTGTTTAACCAAGTCCAGC
Organism: Paroedura picta; assembly: GCF_049243985.1. NCBI lineage: Eukaryota > Metazoa > Chordata > Lepidosauria > Squamata > Gekkonidae > Paroedura > Paroedura picta. The sequence continues at coordinate 33,908,430 of NC_135379.1, forward strand.
TTGCCTTGATTCATGGATCTGACGTTCCAGGTTCCTATGGAATAAAAATCTTTACAGCATCGGACTGTCTTTTCGCCACCAGTTACTTCCACAACTGAGCGTCCTTTCGGCTTTGGCCCAGCCGCTTCATTCATTCTGGCGCTACTCGTACTAGCCGTCTGCTCATCCCCAGTAGCATATTGGACACCTTCCGACCTGAGGGGCTCATCTTCCAGCGTCATATCGTTATGCCTATTGGAACTGTCCATAGAGTTTTCATGGCAAAGATACTGGAGTGGTTTGCCATTGCCTTCTCCAGTGGATCACCTTTTGTCAGAGCTCTCAGCTATGACCTGTCCGTCTTGGTTGGCCCTGCACGGCATAGCTCATAGCTTCACTGAACTACGCAAGCCCCCTTGCCACAACAAGGCAGCGATCCTTGAAGGGGGTTTAAGTATATAGGGCATAGCTTAATTTATAGGAACAACCTCCCTCTGGAGGGTTGGCCTGGCACAGGAGGGTTGGCCTGGAAGGTTGGCTTGGCCTTACCTGCAGCCATCTGGCTGCTCAATTCCAGTTCCCTGAGGCCCCCTGAGACCCGCAGCAATCCCATATGGGGGAGCGGGTCCCTTGCTTACTGGGAATCCTTCCCCTGGGGAAGCGGCCTTTTACAGGGAGGCCAATGAAGCACCCACCTCATTTGGCTCCCTCTCACCCGCCCGGCCAACTAGCCCTTGGCGTCCCAGCCAGGTCAGTCACACTCACTGTTTGCCAACATCTTATTGAGGTTCCCCAATCCACCAGGGAGTCCAGTATGCAAACCGGACTCCCTGCCAACAAGCTCTTCCCCATGCCCTAAACTGTAGCTGTGACAGAAAACAAACTTTGCTTCAGAGAACTTGCAACGCAAACCAGTAAACACAAAACAACTTTTATAATACAGGGAGGGAGAGCTGTCCCTGGTGGCTACTTGGACAGAGAGGTGGGCTGTTAGCACATGGCAGCTTTTATAGCCGCCTGAGCCTCACCTCCCCCAAAGCACACTGTCACTTTCGGTCCGCTCTCCGCATCGTCAATGGACATCTCAGGTGAGTTGTGGATGCTTTTTATGCAAATATTCACATGCCTGCAGATAGACGGCCCAAAGTACAGTCACTGGAACCCAAGTGGACCGGAATTAAAAAGGATAAAACACATGATACACAAAGAAAGGACACCACAGCTGTATGAGCTATTGCATTAACACTCCATGAGCAGCATGAACATACTGTTAATAGTAGTCAATTACTATGCAAATATCCTGTAATTGTGCTTGTTAAAAGCTGAGCATAGTCTGATGACATTTAAAAAGAAGAAATGAAAAATGACTAGTACATGATGCAGGTTAATTGTTATGAAAGAATATCAGAATTCTCTCGTCCTTTACAGTCCTTATAATGGTGCAAGCAGAAAAGAGCAAATTTAAATCTTTAAAACTAGCATGTAAAAAGTCTTGGATTTATATAATTATGCTTTTGCTGTCTAAGATTAATCAGGCAAGTTAATGATGCAAAAAATTACATTTATAATTCGGTCTGCATACATCTGTACTGCAAGCTAAAATCTAAGTGCTATTAAGGTAAATGGAATTAATGGGCTGTCCCCAACAATCTTCATATCTATCACTTACTAATTAATATTGTTCTGTAAAGGATAATTTGAGATGAGAAAAACATACAAAAGCAACAAGACTAAACTTGCATCAGACATGGCTGGACCTGCAGATTAGAAGAAATGGTTTTCTGGGCTTCTACTTCATGAGAAATTGCCAAGTAGCACTGAAATCAGCAAAAAAAAAAAAAAAGTAAGTAATTCATTATGGCAGCCAAGTTATTATCTCCCTCAAGAATGAACTTTTGTGAGAAATGTCAACTTCAGCTAATAACTGAAGGACCAAGTAAGAGAAGCTATAAAATGTGATAGTTAAATTACAACAGAAAAAATGGATCCTTTTAGACAATTCAACACATTTATTATCAAATTCCTTGTATAAATTAAAAACGTTCATACCAATGAATTTATCAGAGAGAATGGGTTGTGGATGAATGGTAGAATATCTGATTTGCATACAGAAGGCCTTATGTACACGTTCTGCCTTGTCAGGCCGCACCTAATTGGCTGGGTAGGGTGCCGATTTAGAAGGCAAGCCAGAGCACAGGGTCCAGTACAGGAGGTTGGGAGCCAAGGGAGACAGTTCATGCAGTAGGCAGGGTGGAGAGCAGTGGTAAGCTGAGCTGGGAGAGTGTCAAAAGGCAAACCAGAACAGAGTAGGAAGCCAGTGCCAGGGGTCAGAAACCAGGAGTGTAGTTGAAAGCAGAGGCTGGGAATCCAGAGCCAGGAACGATGTCAGGAGCCAAATCTGAGCCAGGAGTGTAGTTGGGAACTGAAGCTGAAGTCAGGAACAGGGAGACAGTTGAGCAGATCTTCACTGTAGCAAACTGGATTGTTTGGTAAGATGGGCAGGAAATGTACATGTTGCACACATAGAGGACCTCGCTCCAAGTTCTTCCTGAAATACACCAGAGCAGGGTGGAGCAGCCCTCAGCCAGAGGGTTTGCACCTAGTCCTAATCCTCATAAGAGGAAAAAGTTGAAGCTGAGCCCCATCTACCTTGATAGTGAACTGCCAGGTATGCCAATCTTCTGACAGATGTCAAGGTTGCTGATGCTCTGGTGAGTGTCCTGGACTCACAGGGGTCTTGGCCTGATGACATCATAGCTGTTAGTCTGGTCAGTCCCTGGGGCTAGAAGAAGTCTTCTCCCGGGGCTTGATGTAAACCAGTATATAGGGCTGAGTATCATCTTGGATCACCTGTGACCTCTGGGGTGCCCGCAGGTGCCAGAGACAGAAGTGCATCAGACATGAGCATGAACTCAATCATGGAATCATCAGTATAAAAAATCCCAGTGATGTTGAAAGACCTCCACTTGACAACCTGTAGAGTTGCTGCCAGTCAGAATAGACAATATCAGCCATGACTGAATTGGTTCCTAGTGTACATCCTACCTGAATGTAAAAGGAACAAAAGCCCTCAACTCAATTCAAGTCTCCCTTACCTTTACCTTAGTCTCTTATTGCTTGCGGGTTTTAATGCTTCTTCCTCATGACATCGGCAGCAACCCGTAGCTCTCCAATGAGTTTTCATCCTCTTTGCTGCAGACTAGAGGGAGGTGAGTAGCGGGCTACCTCAGGGCTTGGTGCTCGGTCCGGTACTTTTTTAGCATATTTATTAATGATCTAGATGAGGGGGGTGGAGGGACTACTCATCAAGTGTGCAGAGGACACCAAATTGGGAGGACTGGCAAATACTCCAGAAGATAGAGACAGAGTTCAACGAGATCTGAACACAATGAAAAAATGGGCAAATGAGAACAAGATGCAATTTAATAAAGGTAAGTGTAAAGTTCTGCATCTGGGTCAGAAAAATGAAAAGCATGCCTACTGGATGGGGGATACGCTTCTAGGTAGCAGTGTGTGTGAACGAGACCTTGGGGTACTTGTGGATTGTAAGCTAAATATGGGCAGACAGTGTGATGCAGCGGTAAAAAAGGCAAATGCCATTTTGGGCTGTATCAACAAGGGCATCACATCAAAATCACAAGATATCAGAGTCCCATTGTATACGGCACTGGTCAGACCACACCTGGAGTACTGTGTGCAATTCTGGAGGCCTCACTTCAAGAAGGACATAGATAAAATTGAAAGGGTACAGAGGAGAGCGATGAGGATGATCTGGGGCTAAGGGACCAAGCCCTATGAAGATAGGTTGAGGGACTTGGGAATGTTAAGCCTGGAGAAAAGGAGGTTGAGAGGGGACATGATAGCCCTCTATAAGTATTTGAAAGGTTGTCACTTGGAGGAGGGCAGGATGCTGTTTCTGTTGGCTGCAGAGGAAAGGACGTGCAGTAATGGGTTTAAACTACAAGTACAACGATATAGGCTAGATATCAGGAAAAAGTTTTCACAGTCAAGAGTAGTTCAGCAGTAGAACAGGCTGCCTAAGGAGGTGGTGAGCTCCCCCTCACTGGCAATCTTCAAGCAAAGGTTGGATACACACTTTTCTTGGATGCTTTAGGATGCTTTGGGCTGATCCTGTGTACTGTCATGTTCTCTTCAGAGAGCACAGGGATTGGGCAGCAACCAAATTGAAAACACATTCCTGTGGGGTAGTGGGGTATGAACGGGAAAAGAAGGGGACAGTATGTGGTGAAACAGACAACTCTGTATTTGCATCCATGTTCTTTATTTTAAATCTTTATTGTGAGCACACAATCATCAGGATCCAATTACTGTGGCAAGCCTATAAGAATTCTATCTGAACATAAAGTGAGACCATTATACAAAGAATCCCGAAAAGAGAGCTAAAGAAATATTTTATTGTTGTCGGTGTGATCCTGTAGAAATGTGGAAGTATATTAAAAAAAAAACACTTTTACTGTTGTGGTGTGTCCCCTTAGCGAAAAGGAATTGTTTTTTTTTAATTAATTTTGGGACTTGGGAGGAATGGAAGTTTGAGTCCCCAAAACAACTGTTGTAGGGATTGGTGGCTTGTATAGATTGACAACCCAAGGAGCGGGGGGAAACATGCTGGTTGTCCACACATCTGGCTTCTTGGCCACCTCATTAAGAGGCAAAAAGCAAAACAAGATGGTGGGTAATCATTTTAGAGTCTGCCATCAGGAAGCGTGCAAATGTGTGGTTTATTATCGCACGTTCACAGGCAGGAGTCGGCGCACATTATCCGCCTCCGTGAGAAAATGGTCGATGTGATTTTCTTTTGTTTTCTGTAAGTTTTTTGTATTTTAAAGCTGGGGTCGTCAACCTCCGGTCCATGGCCCAGTACCAGGCCGCGAAGGCCTCGGTACTGGGCCGGCAGCAGCCGTGCCTGCCTCTCGCCCACCCCGCAGCGAGAAGCTCGCCATGTCGCAAATGAAGCAGCCGTTAAAGCGGCTGCCAAAGCAGCCGCTTCACTTGCAGCCCGGCTAGCTTCTCGCTGTGAGAGGAGGGGAAGAGGCAGGCATGGCCACCGGTGCGGCTGCCAGTGCAGCCGCCGGCACACCAGCGCAGCCGCCAGCAAACCGGCGGATGCAAACATGCGTATGTGGAGCTGCCGCTCATGTGCGTTTGCACCCCTGCTGGTGCAAATGTGTATGCGTGGCAACTCTGCTCATTCACGTTAGCACCCTCTTCTGGTGCAAATGCACATGCATGGAAACTGAGCATGTGTATTTGCACGCAGCTGCCGCATGTGCGTGGCCCCCAGCCCCTGAGGCGGTCCTCAACCGCAAAAAGGTTGGGGACCGCTGTTTTAAAGGTTCTATATGGAAACAACTTTCTTAACCTTGTATTATTTATATCCCAAGAATTTTTAGCTTTGTTGAATTCACATATCAGTGAAAAGTAATTCTATCTAGGGTCGTTCTACTGAGTCAAATGTATTCATCTTTCCTCTAATATCATAACATGAGAAAAAACCACAACTTTGGGTTCTTTTCTCTTCCAATCTCAGTTCCCTCCATTGCGGAGTGATTGTTATGCACACAACACCAAATGAAATCTAAGGAAAGAATTTCAAAAGTTCTGATTTTGATATATTTCTATATTCCAATAAACCTTTTCATTCCCAAATGAGAAATTTTATGGAATAAATACAGTCTGTCAAGAACAAATTAATAAGTTAATAAGCTATCAAATAACACACAGTAGTAATTGAAGATAAATGGTATGTTATACAGAAGAAGACAAAATATGGACATAAAATCAAAGCCAACCAGGGTTTTATATAAATACATTCCGAGTTCCACGGTCACTACAAGTGTTAACTTCAAGGCAGAAGGGGAAATGTGAAATTATGCTGGTGTCTGGCTGCAAATAGGGCAATTTCACACCTGTGCAGGTCACGTTGAGCTTATGCAGCACATACAGCATAAAAGAGGCAGGCAGGACCCATGGCGCCTACAAAGGGGTCCTGGCCTCTTCGCCCAGCACAACGCAGCTTCCCTCCTTCCCACCTTATGTGATGTGTAGACAGCCTCAAGGCTGTGTCTGTGGTGAATGTTTAATATTTTGTCACAGCTGTGGGTTTCACATGGGATGGAGCCTGTTGGCAGGGTGTCTTGTGGGGGATCGGACTTCCTGGGATTCAGGGCTCCATAAGAGGCAGCACATAAGTGAGCACGGCTGACCTGGATGGGAGGCCAGGAGCTTGTTGCCAGGTGGCCTGGGGGCACCCAAATGAGGTGGGTGCCCATAAGCTCCCCCACATAGCTCATGTCCTGTAGGACTGACTTCAGTAGGCAATGGGATCTGCTCTCCTGTCTGGGAATGGTGTAGATCCCCAGTGCACTTCTGGACTCTGCAGGTTTTGGTGCAGTCCGCTGACTGCTAGGTCAGGCTCCTTTTCCCATGCTGTGCCAACCCTCGCATGGGGAGGTAATAAAGCCGTGGCCTTGTTTATACCCAACAATTGTGTGTCCTGTCTTATTCCACACCAAAATGCCCTCCTGCAAGTCAACTAGGAATAGAAAGGTTGAAAAACACAGCAGAAGATAGAGGCATGATGTATCATGAACAGTGCAGAAAATGGAATTCAGTAAAGAGAAAAAGAAGAATTTGTTTTTGTACCCTGTATTTCACTACCAAAAGGAGTCCCAAAGTGGCTTACTATTGCCACCTTTCCTCTCTCCACAACAGACACCCTGCAATTCGGTGGAGTTGAGACAGCACTGAAAAAACTGTAGCTGGCCTAAGGTCAACCAGCTGGCTTTATGTGGAGGAGTTGAGAATCAAATCCAGTGCTCCAGATTAGAGTTTACCACCCTTAACTACTACATCAAACTGGCTCTCTGGAGGAGGATAAACATACAGTAAACATTGGAGTAGACAATAATCATATTCTTTTACAGAGAAGTGTCCCCTGGAACCATTTCAGTATACTACAGCCCTATGTCCGTTGTTTAAAAAGACCTCCTGACGAATTATGTATTAATAAAAAGATCATAGCTCTAGCTGGGTTATTTGTTTCTCAACTTTCCCCCCTTCTTTCTGTATTGTTAGGTGTATTGGTTGTAGGCTGCCCCCCCCCCACACACACACACTTTTTTCGTTTTTATTCCTCAGGCTTGCCAGCTAGCATTACCTCCATCTTGTCAGGATTCACCTTCAACTTATTCACTCTTTGCCATATAACTACTGCAGTTACACAGTGGGTATGATACCTCTTCCACGTCCCTAGGCAATTTGCATAAAGAGATGTAGAGCTGAATGTCATCAGCATACTGATGAAACCTAACTCCAAAGCCATTAATATTTCCTCCTGATAGTGACAGAATAGCATAAGAGATAGGATTGAGCTTTGAGGAATTCCACAGGGCAAATCCACACTGATGAAAACTGGCCTGAATCTGCACGGAGCTTTTATTCCAATCCCAAATCGACTCAATCCCTGCCATCTACACTGAATGCAATTTCCATTTTGATTTGGGACGATTTAAATTTTCCCTCTGCAACAAGCTTGATTGATCCAGAGGAAGACCCGAGTTCAAATCGATCTGAATTCAGCAGGATCCACAACGGAATAAACAAACTAAGTGCAGAATCAGCCCTGGTGTCCGACAGCAACTCTCTTGAGTGCAATACATAAGAAACAATTTAAACTGCTCCAAAACACATCTTTTGACATCTATGTCTATCTCCAAACATCCCAACAAGATGGCAGTTGTCCACAGTATGAAAGGCTGCATTAAGAGCAGAAAAGAGTCATGGCCCTTCTCAGTGGATCCAAGCACCATCAAGCTATAGAAAGTGCTAGCCAAATGGTATACATCTCTGTTTCAAGAAGGTTCAGCCTCCAGTTTTGTAGCAGTGACGGTAGTTGTTCCAACTCTGTGTCATGTCTTTTAAGGCTAATTCTGACCCTCTTGTACAAGCTCTCTTGCAAACTTTTCCAAACTGGGTTTCTGCCTAGTTAATTGAAGCACGCAACAAGCATATGTTCTGCTCAAGTAACTGCGTGAGGTTCAAAGTATCATATCTAAACAGTCTGCAATCTTTCATGCCTTCAAGGCACCATAGTCCTGGAAATGACTCTTTAATTTCAAGCCAACATAAAACTTTAATTTATTGAAAAGTGCTGCTGCTTTTTGATGGGAAGGCAATTTCTATGCACTCACTGGAGAATTATGTCAAGGCTTAATTAAAAGCAGCAATTCACATATGAACTTCATCCATCCCTACTTAAATTTGTCCGAGTTTTGGATACAAAGAAGAGAAGAATGGCTTAAACATTGCTGTAATGTGTACAGTGGACTTATATATGCAGTGATTTCAATGGAAAAGGTGTCGTTTAGCAGTGAGATTTTACTAGTAAGGAAGCTTGGCTAGACAGCCATGCAGCCTGTTTTTCATTATCACTTCTCTGCTATCTTTAGAGGCCTCCTCCCTGGGTAGGATGTACTCTATGAATTCCTGTATTTAGGGAGTTGTTATTCTAAACAAGTGTGAGCCAAGGTAAAAGAGACTGGAAGAGTGGGAAAGGGTTAATATAAACAAATGTAAGTATATGTAATTAAGAATCATAGCCATTGAGGTTGAGAACTAGGAGCTTAAACCACAGGCATCATGGAAGAAACAAGTTGTGAGAAAGGATTATTTCTATGGCTACCTGAAAGATATGAGGTTTTTCTAGGCCCTGAACACCTATGTAAAAAATGAATGAGGGCAAAATTAAGTCTACTTCTGAGGAATGGGGTGCCATCATGGTGTCACTGCCCAAGGGAAACGCAGAAGAGTACAATTTTTATTTCCATGCCTTTTCATTTTTATTCATGTATCATCTGATTCAGTTTGCTTCCATAGTCTATTGTGCAATAGTGTAAGGTGACCAGATTTTAACATTGGTAAAGTGGGACACCATTGACTGGGGGGGGGGGAGAAGTTCTTGATTAAAAATTTGGTCTATATGGAGCAACAAAAAGTTTCCTAGAATGCATAGAAGGCAAAAATAGTATAGTATATAATATATATACTATATATATATAGTATATATATTTTATATATATAGTATATATATAAAATATATTTTTTAATTTCAATGTAAGTACAATTTGCCAGGTACCCCCAGATGTCCCTCGAAAAGTGGGACAATCTGGTCACCTTACAATAGTGCCTTCCTGTAAACCACTTAATTCATATTGGTAACACTACCAATTGTCTTCCTACTGACAGTCATATACTCATTGGAGTGATGAAAACATGTAAGATCAGAGGTGCTCCTGCTGAAAAGGACTGAATAAACAGTTCTGATGGTCAACAGAGAAGACCTCATGTACATATGAAATGGAATCTGAAAATAAGGATCTGTTATGGGAAAAGACTGTTCCTAGTTGTGGTCAATTTTATGTCAAAATGTAGGGGCACTTGAAGAAACCCATTGTGAATAGAAGGCGCACCATGTAAATATACTGGAATGGAAGTCTATTTTCTAGAGGGGGGGGAACCTTGTAAAAATGTGCTCACCACTTGGTCAACACATGTAGGACAACTGACCCATGGAAAGGTGAGCCAGGCCCCAGAAAGAGTGGGAATTCTGCAACTGGCATATTCTGATGTTCTACCAGACAATGAGTGTATGAATCTTAGAGTTTTTACAGAATAATATATATGTAAGCTATGTAGCAATGAATATTAATCTCATTTAAGATTTCTAAGCTGAGCTTTCATAATAAATGGCTATTGTTAATACATTCACTGTTTATGACTTTTGTAACAAAAGCAGTAATTAAAAAGTAAGCATTGCTAATACAACTGAAGTATTCACTGGCTAATTTCTAATCCTATAAAAAGGAAGCTAAAGAGCTTTTAAAGAAGAGACAGACATTCAAAGAACTTCTGTGTTAGCTTGTTACAACAATCATTTGAATTCATGTTTTAAAAGGTATAAGATATCTGTTTAAGAAAACATCCAAACTTGTTCTCAGGGACATCCATAAACACACAGAAGCAAGCTTTGTGAGTAGCTTAGCTAGCAGTGATGCTAATCGGATCAGACAGAAAAAGCAATCAGGCGTTTCTTTTAAAGTCAAGTGACTGCTCCTGCAATTTACTTCATATCTAAACCTATAAAACATAAACACTATATAACACTGTACACCCTAAACCTACTGATTTCAATATAAGTGTGTAACTCTTATTTAGGGCTGCACTGAAGGCCTTTCCTGAGAATAGATAACTATATTAATCTTTTCCGTGCTCTAGCATTCTAGCTCCCACACTGGAGATGCAACCTATACCATCGACAATATGTATTTAATCTATGCAAATGTTCTAAAATGTATCATGAAGATTCTGTATATCACACAAGGAATTTATCTACAGTTGGAAGATCTATACTATACGATATGTGTTCTCCAAATGTTAATGGAATTTCATTTTGGGTGGGCTTTTAAGTGTATTGGGCCCTTAGGGATAAATAATGGGTTACATACCATGAGAGGAAATGTCTGTGGAATTCATATACATTATGTTTCTCTTGATTTTAAGGTTTATATATCAATAATGCTGTTTCTCATTTAGATACGTACACATCTTTAATTCTTCACTGTTAAAGTATTTGAGCAGAGGCCTCCTGGGTGGAGCCTGTCTGGCCTCCACTTCTGGTCCGCAGGCCAATCAGCAAAGCTGTGTACGTCCTGATTGGCCTGGCTACACTCACAACTGCCCCCAACAACCCGGCGGCAGCCGCCTAATCAGTGTATGTCCCATCCCTGACTGTCTCCTCACAGTTCTTTCACCTCACAGTTCTTTCATTTCATCATTGTCTGTCACCCAGTTTGTTAGCCACCCCTGAAAGCTAACTCCCCACCTTCCTTCAACCCTGCTGTAAAGGAAGCATCTAACAGCCCCTGACTGAGGCAAGGGAGGTGTTTCCGAGAGCAACACAGAGGAGACTATGAGCATACCTGTAGTTTCCTTTGAAGGGAGGAAGTTTTCTCCTTCTGCCTAATAGTTGGCTGACAGGGAGGCCAAAGAAAAGCCCCTTCTCACTTAAAATACTATGGCTGGCCTTGCTGCTGGAGGGAAGACGCAAAAAAGTCATATATAATTCTTCTCTGTGACTCTCCATAGATTTGAGGCGTACCACAAAGGGTTGTTGTGCACATGAAACTGGATGCTGTTGCAAAGGTACTTTTGCCTCCTGTTTCATCTGCACAACAACCTGCATGAAATGCCTTACATGTTTCTTCTGCATAACAACCCTGTCCAACCTCCAAAGCATCCCTTTCTCCCTGGGGAGCTGATCTTTATAGTTCTGGAGATGAGCTGTAATTCCAGGAGCTCTCCTGGCCCCACCTGGAGGTTTGCTACCCCTGGGTTGGAAATATTCCTAGAGGTTTGGAGGAGGGCCTTAAAATTGTATAAATGCCTCAGAGTCCACCGTCCAAAGTAGCCATTTTTGCCTGCAGAGCTGATCATTATAATCTAGATATGAGCAGCTATACTAGAGATGATTGTATTGGCTTGCAGACTGAGGTTAGGGTGGAGTGGTGCAGGTGTGTCCCTCCTGGCTTATGGGCTATGGCCAGCCCTTACCAAAACTTTGTATTTTAGGGTGCAGACAGACAGACAGACCAGTATGGGTCCTGTGAATCTGGAAAGTGCAGGAAGATCTAAATAAATAATATGTACCACCTGAAACTGTCAATGGTGAACACGTAAATGGCTGGAGAGACATGGGAACTGAAGTGACTTTTCTCAAGCTTGGCCTGGTAAATAAAAACCAGTATTTGCCAAGAAGGTCCTATGAAATCAAATTAATTTCAAGTGGAGTTAGCTTTACAGGAAAGTAGATGAGACTTCGGGAGGAACTAGGTGATCCACTTTTATGAGGCAATATCTTGGCCTTGCTGACAACCACCTGGAGGCTGGCATCCCTAAACCTCAGTGGGATCAATGCTACACAGTCACCCCTCCAATGCAGCCATTTTTGCCTGGGGAGCTGACCTTTATAATCTGGAGATAAGCAGCAATTCCAGGAGATCTCCAGGCACCACCTGGAGGTTGGCTGTCCCTGGTCTGGATATATAGTTTGATAGTGGTGTCTCAAAAGTCTGTAATGCCTCCACAGCCAACTAACCAGCCACATGGCACCCCCTGACCTATTTCAGGGCAAGAAAACATTGCAGAGAGGAGGTAAGGTTGCCAGATTGGTGTAGGTTCATGTTCTGCAATTCCACACTACCCAGGCATGCATAAACCTGACTAGGGTTAAGATTGCTGTGCAGAGAGAGAACTCTTCTTAGGGTTGCCAGCTTCCAAATGAGTCACTAAACTCACACCAAACCATGAGCTAGCACCCATTGTATTACAGAATGCAACAGGCTTCACTGCTAGTTTAGGATTAATATTTTTATGACTGAAGGTGCTTAGTGCTGAGAACAGAACACAATAAATCTAAACATGTGGCAGAGGAAACAGAGCCTATTTAAGGATTTAAAATATTTATATGAGGAGTTTTGCTCCATGTCAGGCAGGCAAATGACCCTGAATATTTTCCTTACTGTCAGGTAGTTCTATCAGTGGCTATTAGGCATGGTGACTGGCAGGAACATACTTGTTCAGAGGCAATCGACTCGGCCTCTATGCCATGCCATGCAGTTGGCCCTCAAGAGGAACTGGTTGGCCATTGTGTGAGATAGAGTGCTGGACTAGGTGGACTACTGGGCTTGATCGAGCAACGCTCTTTTTATGTTCTTACTTATGTGACTTAGGCTGGTTGCTTTAGTCATTTGGTACATCTTCATTATACACACAGTACTTTTAGTAATCTAAATTAATGGATGTGTACCTGTATCTTCCTGCTCAGGGCTTTGTAATAGATGCCTGCTTGCACCTTTTTGGCTCAATAGACTTAGAAAGATACAACTCTGGGATTGCACTGTTAAAGATTAAGTCCACAATGGATAACTGGAGTTGTAAAATAATTAATATGTACAATAATGTGATAATTTATCTGTAAAGCTGATTTTTGCCTTCTCTGAATTTAACTGACTACCCCAAATTCTGAAGATTTAGGTAAAGGTAAAGGTATCCCCTGTGCAAGCACCAGGTCATGTCTGACCCTTGGGGCGACGCCCTCTAGCATTTTCATGGCAGACTCAATACGGGGTGGTTTCCCAGTACCTTCCCCAGTCATTACCGTTTACCCCCCAGCAAGCAAGCTGGGTACTCATTTTACCGACCTCGGAAGGATGGAAGGCTGAGTCAACCTTGAGCTGACTGCTGGGATTGAACTCCCAGCCTCAAGGGCAAAGCTTTCAGACTGCATGTCTGCTGCCTTACCACTCAGCGGCACAAGAGGCTCTTTCTGAAGATTTAAAACAGACCAAGACTCTGCATAATTAATTTCCTTACACACAGATAGGATAGCTGTTAAATTTGTTTGTATTTATCATGTTTGTTTTCTTGCTTTTGGTTCGGAGAACACAAAAAGAGAAGAGATCTTCAATACAGTCAGAACAACTCCACTGTCTCCAAAAGGAAGGAAAATATACATATGTAGACTTGTTATTTTGGCACAAAATCAGCACATAAAACACCTTTCCCCACTCAAAGTCCCTTGCTTTAAAAATCACTTTGAAGCATATTATAAAATATAGTAACAAATTCTTAGCAGATGACATTCTATAAAAGTTCTATATTAGACATTTGAAGACAAGTATTCTGAACCAATTCAGCCTTGCTTTTCTTGTGCATGCTTTGAATAAGGCAAAAAACCCTTTACGGTTGCACAATATTAAAAATTTAAGCTATTGGGAGTCTCTGTAGAAGGTATCTTCCCAGGCCCTAATTCATGGTCAAGTCTTCCCTATGACAGGGAAATAGTAATTTTTTTTCAACGGTTAGGTAAGTAGATCAATTTGATAAGTAATTTCTTTCTTTCATGCAATTGAAAATAATTAAAATGTAGAATTTATTACAATGGCCACTGCTATTGAAGGCTTTATAAAGGATTATTATACATGTTCATAAAAAATGGCTCTATCAATGGCTGTTAGACACAATAGCTACACATGGAACTGAATTGTTCAGAGGGAGCAGACTTACTTCTCCAATCAGTAGACTTCCAAAGTTAGCCCCTACCTCTTTTGAATCTTCTCTACCCAGAGCCAGCCCTGGTAATTTTTTGGATATAACTGAGTTGCAGAACTGTGGCCAAGAGATGTGCATATTCTTGTTCTGAAACTACACAGAAAAGGGAAGAAAGTTGGAACACAAATTCCTGAAACACTCTAATGCAGTGAATGAAAATTGACGGTTCACCTCATCAGTGAAAGATGCCTTCCTACCTTCAGGACTACTCAGGTAAACAATTTTTTACTGTATATTGAAATATAATTCATACATTCATTAAGAAAATGTAGCCCATTTTAAATGGCATTCCCAGTTTTTGCTTCAGCACTCTGAATTAGAGAATAAATACCACCGGCTCTAACACTTGACATGTCTGAGTAAACGGAATATTTGATTCTAAATAAATAATCTTTTCTGCTTTGCAATTCTGAAAGAGACATTTTCCCACAGTTTATTTATAATGATGACAAAATTACTGTCTGCCATAAAATTACCCTTGGGAGATTATCAGAAATTTCCTACTTCCCAACCTTGTAATGCTTGTTTGAGAACATTCAGAGTGGTTTAATACTAGTTCTTTTTCAGTTATCTTACGCAAATGTGAAAAGACCTTTCATTGTCCATGGCTAAGCCAAAACGATGCCACTTTTGTGTAACACAGCAGCAGCAAACTGTCATTCACAGCATACCCTGAGCATATCCAGTTGGGTGCGTTGGTCACTGGTTATCACTCTTTTGGCGGAGTTCTTTAGCCTTGATCAATTATTGGATTTCCCCCCCCCCCATCTTTTCTCCGTGATGTTTCTTGTTAAGTAACTGGCTAAGGATAATTTTTTTCTCCCTCTCTCGTTTGTTTACAACTTTGGCAGAAGAAACAGTATCGGTATTAGAAAATACCATTATTAAGGAGAGCTAGATTGGGAGGTAACTGCACACTCAAGATGCCATGCTCATGAGTGGAAATGTTTTACCAAATCAGGGCAGGAGGGATCCACTGATACCTCTGCTCATATATAGCTCCATTCACAAGAGAAAGGGACACATTTATCAAATGTGGCTTAAAACCGAGGAAAGGAAGGTGGCATGGATCTGATCTTGTCAAATCTTGGCAGCTAAGCAGGTTTAGTCCTTGGATAGGAGACCAACAAGGAAAGCAATGGCAAACTACCTCTGCTTCTCACTCACTTTGAAAGCCGCTTGCAGTTTGATAGCACTTGTATACATTTGTAGTAATAGTGGTATCATTAAACAACCAATCAGATGTAGGTGTTACAATATAATTAAGCATAGATGACAAATGTGAAAATGAAACAAGAGAGGCACAAAAGCAGAAGCTGACTGGAGTGATAAAGAACAATGACAACCTTATTTCTTTAAACGTTTCAGAAATATTTACCAGAACCTTTCCAGCACCCTGAAATCACAATTTCATACTGGAATGTTCACATTTGAATATGAAACATGGCCCTAATAGCTAATAAGAATCTATATAAGTCATCTCAAATGCCTCACCTCCAGCCCTAAGCTAATTTTGCAAGATCTATATTTTCATTATCCTCACATAGGAAGCCATTTTGCTAAAGCCACAAATGCTACAAAACTGCATTTTTACTAAAAAGAAAGCTGTGTGATTTGCAATAGCTTATTTTACAGTTGTGCAACACCCCATGAATGAACAGAACACATGTGTCTCTGGCAACTGAAATAAAATATGTTAAAACAATTATATTATATACCTTTCTATTGAACCTGATCCAAGTGTTAATCCAATTTTTGTATACCATCATCTACAACAGAATCCCCGAAATATCCAAAGGGCTTCAAAACACCAAGAAGTAACTATAAAATTCTCTAATCTACAGCTCTACATTCTAGCTTTTTTTCATTTACAATGGTTTCAAATGCAACTTTTATTGGTCACTTTTTTGAAAGATGAGTGATCAGGACAACAGACTGAATAAAATCCTGTCCGGTAAGAAAAAGGAATGACTTCAATGACCTTCTTTTATTGTTTTAGTAGAATAAATATTGATTTAGATGCTACTTCAAGTTTGTTACTCTGTAACATTTTCTTCTTTTGAGTTGATATCTACAACAGATGCAAAAGTAGTCAGCAACTCATCATCATAGTCTTTATTACAATGAAGAGAGCAGAAAATTATTCTGGTCCCAAAGTTTGCTTATGACCAGTAATCAAATTACAATGTACATAAAAGTATTCACTGGTAATTAAAATTGTATAAATTTTAAAACATTCCAATTGTAGGAATCAACAAAATTACATTTTTAAATTCACGTGCATTATTTCTAGCAATTGAGACTATCTTCACCTAAGTTGCTCTGAGTTCACTCAGCTCTTCCTTGTTTTGATTTGCCCTCCAAGCAAATTTGGCAATAACAGAAGTTATTTCAGTGTCTTTATCTGACAACATGTCTTTAATCACCTCCGAGTTGGACCTATTCTGTGGGGACAATAAAATAAGTTTACATTGGAGTAATACGTGTTCTGATGTCTCAATGCTCCCATTCTGGCAGATGCATAAACGATTACAGAAAGGTATTTTTTTGTGTACGCCTTCCCTAAAAGCAGATAGAAATATATTAGATCAGATGGGGAAGAAATGGAGGTAGTGACAGATTTTATTTTCCTGGGCTCCATGATCACTGCAGATGGGGACTGCAGCCAAGAAATTAAAAGACGCTTGCTCCTGGGGAAGAAAGCTATGGCAAATCTAGACAGCATCCTAAAAAGCAGAGACATCACCCTGCCAACAAAAGTGCGTTTAGTCAAGGCTATGGTATTCCCAGTTGCAATGTATGGCTGCGAAAGTTGGACCATAAGGAAGGCCGAGCGTCAAAGAATTGAGGCTTTTGAACTCTGGTGCTGGAGAAGACTCTTGCGAGTCCCTTGGACTGCAAGGCGAACAAACCGGTCAGTCCTAGAGGAGATCAGCCCTGACTGCTCTTTAGAAGGCCAGATCCTGAAGATGAAACTCAAATACTTTGGCCACCTCATGAGAAGGAAGGACTCCCTGGAGAAGAGCCTAATGCTGGGAGTGATCGAGGGCAAAAGAAGAAGGGGACGACAGAGAATGAGGTGGATGGATGGAGTCACTGAAGCAGTAGGTGCAAACTTAAAAGGACTCCAGGGAATGGTAGAGGACAGGAAGGCCTGGAGGATCATTGTCCATGGGGTCGCGATGGGTCGGACACGACTTCGCACATAACAACAACAAGAAGCATAAATAATCTCCTATGATTTGGGATAATCAGATTAAATAAATAATGTAATGGACTCAAATTATTAAGAGCTGAGAGCCCTGACGGAGCTATCTAGGTTCCGCAGGGCCTGCAAAACAGTGCTCTTCCACCAGGCGTTTGGTTGAGGTCAGGGGAGTGACTGGAGTTTTCCTAGTGGGTCCCGCCCCATTTATGCTACTGGGATATTAGGTTTTACAATCAGCACCCCTGGGCTTTATTTCATCTAGGACCACATATGTTGGGCCTAAGGCTGGAACAGCGGAGTCAAGATTAATAAGTTATAAGTTATTACATCTATTGTAATTGTTGTAACAGTTATTGGAGTTTTTAAGGATTTTACTGTGGTTTTAGCTAATCTGGGAGGATGTAATTCACTATTCTGGAAATGTTCAACCATATAATTTATAGATAAGTTAAACAATACAAGTGAGTTGGTGCTCAAATGCTAGCTTGTGACAGGTTGCACTTTTTAAAAGCCTTCCATGATAGGTTGTTCCACGAGATCTGATTGGTTAGCATCAGCTGAGTAGATTTCTGAACTTGATGCTGAGAATTCATTTTGATTTCAGCCCTTGCTGAGAAGAGTTCAGTGCTGACAATTTGGGAATTCATTCTTAGCTGAGAGAGTTTAACACAGAAAACTAGGGGAAGATAGCAATGAATTTGGGGAAGTAGGCAAACACTGACATTCGGGCTAAAGAAATGTGATAGATCTTCTAGTGAGAGGAGAATTTCCCCACCCAGTTAAACAGGGAACTAGTTCTAGAGTGCAGAGATCCCTTTTCTGGTGTGGTTGGAAACTGCCTTTAGAGACCTTAGGAGTCAGTTAAAAACTCCATATGACTACTGATATTTCAATAAGAAGGGGTTTGGGTACTGAAGAGTGTACCAGCCTTCTAGAAACAAAAAACAGTCTAATAATACTCAAGAAAAGTATACCAAAATGTTTAGAAAAACACTGGAACAAAAGTCCCTGAAATATTTAAATAACTGAATAGCTTAATAACCGAATAACAGAACTATAATCTGTGAATGCACTAGTTTTGCCTCATAAATTTTCAACCCCTGATTTCATGTGACCTTTCCCCTCTGTGTTAAATAAAATATTTTGTTATTTTTGAATTTCAAAATGCCTCAAATGTCATTTAAGCTGTTTAAGAGGGCTCCTGATACTTACCTCTGGTTCCTGGGCTTAGCAAGGAGTCAAAGCATTGTATTGTGACAGGGTAGGACAGCCAGAGACCTTCCGCACAGAAGAAAACACATTACTAGGATGTCTCAGTCAGGAAAGGTAAAGAAAAATGGAGACAAAATCCTGCTTCTGAGGAAGGGATGTGGACGGAGTCATTATATAGCTCTTTTAAGATGTTCACTGGAAGTAGCAGGAAGGCACTTGGAAAGAAGCAGGAACAGTGTGTGCCCCACCTATGCTATTCATTGGAAGAACTGTAAAGAGTTCTTGCATGTATAGCTTTTGCAATGTGTTTATGAATCCTCCAGGGGTTCTGACCTCACTCCCAAGCATGCATATACAACAGTATCTCTATGCATATTTAAGACAACCAAACATGCATATTGAGAAAGCAGAATTGAGGGTGCTGGTCCTGCCACATGTTTGCTACTGAATACATGGGCTGTGTTCCCTGCCAAATGTGTTTTCTAGAGAATGAGAGAGCTGGAATGATTTAGTGGTTGATGTTAGAATAGATCTAGGATAACTGGATTTTAATCTCTACTTTGCCAATGGACGTTCATTGGGTTATTTTGAGTCCATAACAATGTCTTTACCTTTCCCGGTTCACAGGGTGGTTGTTATAAAGATAAGGACGAAGATGTGATAAACATTTTGGGTCCCAGTTAGGGAGGGGGAAGGGATATAAATACAAACAACATAAAAATAAACATGGAACAGAACCTAATATGCATACAAACTGTATGTAAGAAAACTATCCCCAGAATCATGAATGTTAAAGAAGCAATATTTCTAACCATAAGGAAGGAGGGCATGCATATCTATGGAATATGAGTCCAGAGCCTACCTATAAAGTCCATATGCATAGGCTCTATCAGAAACACTGGAAGCATCACCACAAAAGTTCAGTCTGAGATAAATATAGAGACATCCTTCTCCAAAACTGCTATGCATTATAGAATTGCCATAGAGTTTCACTATAGAGTAATTGTGCAACAATCAATTTAGAGAACAATTAATCATTTATTCCTGAGATTTAAAAGTGCATAACAATGAAATAGATTTTTTTTCTGCCGTAAGTGCCTTCAGTAACAATCCACAGATGCCCATGGTTTACTGACCTGCACATCTGGAAGAAAACTACACCTTTGCTTGGTGCAAGCCACAGAAATCAAAGAACATGTGTAGTTTTAGCTATCCATACTTGTAGCCATTTTGCATTTACTGGAAAGTGGGAAAAACAGATCTCCTGTTCCAGCAGACAAGTGGTGGGTTTCTCCTTCTCTTGTTTCCACCATTTTCTTAATAATTGCAAGATTTTTTAAAAACTATGTATCATGTACCTACAAGCACTCCAGGAGAAGATCAGGGAACAAGGTGGAAGTAGCTAGTTCAATCCTAACTGGAAAGAGGTAAGAACGGAGGTTTTATTGAAGGCAATGTTGGAGTGAGACCCCTGCATGGTTCTCAATTTACCCTTTTTTAATGTTAGCCTTCTAACAGCGTTATGACCTTTGAAGCATATATTTTCTTTTGAATGCGTCCAATGTTCCATTTTGACTCCTGTTCTTAGGAAACACATGCTGTCATATGTTTAATTCCTGTTTATAATGTGGATTGCAGTGGAAACCTGTTGGGGTGGGGTGGGGGGAAGGTCTAATGTTTAAAGGGCTTTGCTGGCACGACATCTACTTAAATTGAACAAGGCTTGAACTGCTGAGGCCGTTCAAAAGCAGCAATATTAGCAACAGCCTAAATAGCATTTTCAAAGTGAGATGCCAGCACTCAGTACCTTAAAATCCTTTTGGCTTTCATCACTGTTTATAATTACTAGGCACTTCTAAATCTCTGAACATTTTATTCTGTGTCGCTTATTGGAGATTTCATATTTATTTCTTCTGGTGTTCAACAGTTTTATGAAGCCAGTTTATTCAAGACCCACTACAACTGCTTTCTTCTTTGTGCTGGGGTACATGACGGCAGCTTTTTGTCTAGAAAAAAAGGCTTTTTATTGTTCTTTCCATTTTTTCATTCTCTTTGTAAATGCAGCTCTATTTCAAAGGGAAAAACATTTTAAAGAAGAAAAACTCAGAGCTCTTATTTGTGCAATGGGGAGATAAGTAGAAAAACATGGAACGATTCCATATTTTTTGCCTCTAAAGATTATGCAAAAATGGAATTAGATTTACAGTCAACACTCCTCCAACACCAGCATTGAAGAGATGGGGGGAAAGAAGGTGGAAAAAAATGTCTTCCAAAAGTGTCATTTTGCATTTATTCCTCTGCAGAGCAACTGGTTTTACTTCCAAAAAAATTGACCTTTTAAAATTCTAAACTCTGGAAAATGCCATGGAAACAAAAAAACATTCTATAGCTGTGTAAGTAATGCTGTTATTTACTAACCGACTATTCATTAAGTGGACTGGATTTGGACATTTTCATCCAGAAAATTATTAAGTAAGGTGAGATATAGCATAAGCAGCCAGGGGCTATAATGCAAAGTCTGTGTCAAGGAGTCCAAACTTAAACCCCGTAGGTTCCCAGAACTAGTGTGCACAAGAAAACAGTCCTTGTTTTATGTATGTATGTATGTATGTATGTATGTATGTATGTATGTATGTATGTATGTATGTATGTATAATTTATTTGAATAATATATCAGAAATAGTTTCGTCTTCAGGCAACATGCAATGCTAAAATCATACAGCAAGGAAAACAAGAACATCTAGTCTAGCTTTATTATATAACACATTTGAAATCTGCGTCGGATGGAACAATTTTATAGTCCCAAAGTCAAGCCATTGCTCAAGTGTTCTCTATGTTATGGTCTATTGTGATCATAATCCAGGCCATTAGTATACCAGTCTTCCTCCAGGATCCTAGCTCTATTATACCATTTTGTTCAGCCAGCCATCAGGACATGCTCTTGCAGGAACATTCATCACTCCTGACTCGCTGCTTCCCATCCTGTAGGCT
The DNA here is from genome assembly GCF_049243985.1 of Paroedura picta. Taxonomy (NCBI): domain Eukaryota; kingdom Metazoa; phylum Chordata; class Lepidosauria; order Squamata; family Gekkonidae; genus Paroedura; species Paroedura picta. Next base: position 33,930,007 of record NC_135379.1, read on the forward strand.
GCAGGTTCTCATATACTGATTATGCATGGTGGGGCAGCATGCCCTGCCGCACCCCATGTACACATAGGGGAAAAATCCCACAGCACACATGGTCTGCACATGCACAACTGCAGGGCAGAAAAGTTCCACCATGCCTCACAGTGGCGGCAGTGGCAAGGGGGAGGGGACCAAGGGGTCCCATTGCAGGATGGTGGGATAGCGGCATGCCACTATCCCACCATCGTAGGGGTGTAGAAACACCCTCTTCAGCTCCACAGCATCACAGATCCAACTAATCATCAAATCCAACATTCAAGTGTATGCCTCTGTATGTGCTGATAAGGAAGAAATGGAATGCTTTTATGTACATATCCTGGAAGAAATTGATCACACACTTAAACAAGATGTGCTGATTATCATAGGTGACTGGAATGCAAAGTTAGGAGCCAAAGCAGAATCAAATATTGTTGGAAGATTTGGGCTAGGAACATGAAATAAAGCAGGAGAGTGATGAATAGAATGCACCACATTATTATTATCTAAAAGCAATACTTCTCCCTATTAAAATTCATTTTGTTGGCTATCAGATCCTCTTGATTAGCAGTCCTTTCCTCTGGGATGTTAGCTACCCCGCCTAATTTAGTGTCATCTGCAAATCTGATCAATGCACCCTTTATTGCCTCATCCAAATTATTAATAAAAATGATAAACAATATTGCCCCAGAAATAAGAAAGGCTTCTCTCTTTCACCATCTTTTCTGCCATACTTAACAGCAGAGTTTAACTCTTTATGCTCTGCATATATCTTTTCCATATTATGTCTGCTGTTTCCCTGTTGCCTTCTTTTGGCCAGCATTCCTGTAATTAAATTTGGTGGCATTCCTGTGGTATATCCTTGCCATTTCAGAATTGTAGCCATTCCACTAACAGTTCCTTCAATATGTAGCTGGTGTCCTGTGTCTAAACATTATTACAATTCTTATTGCTTTCTATAAAAAAATAAAGATACTTTTGCATATCTATGTAAGGATCACAAGTATTTTGTGTACTGTATCTGTGGGTTGTCAATGAGCAGCAGTTTCTTTTTGGGTGACTTTTAAAGCAGTGGGATGTGTTTCAAAGACAAGAAGTTTAGCAATGTATTCTCAGAAAATACACCTGACTTTCAAGGACCACAGCCTGGGTGCGTCCTATGGGTGATAGAACCCTTGTCTGAATTATGTCATCAGCTTTTGGGATAATGTGCTTGAATTAGATCCTGAGCATTCTTAGTAGTAACACGCCACTAAATTATTCTTCATATAAATAAATCTTCAGAATCCCCTATTGTTTGTATTCCTTGGCTATGAGATGGAACGACCTTATGTAAATGCTACCTTAGCAGTTTCCCTCACAAATGTAGTCAAATTGTTTTTGCTATAAATGTCACTGTAATTATTACAGGTTTCTCCCAATATGTTTTAAAGCTACTGTCCTTTACACTGTGCCTTGCTGAAACTCTTCCAGTTGACAAAATAGTAGGAAATACATAATGAGTTGATACAGAACACTGCAAAGGGCACTGATGAATACAGAATATATTTTCATGGCCTCTTCAATGGTTCCTGTGCAGAAGGGAAGCTGACATCAGGTAATCCAGAGCAAAAAAGAAGAAAAAGGAGATGGGGGTGGGGGAAGAACCCATGATAACAAAATGGGGGAAAGTTATTTCTGAAACAGGTATATTCATTATAAAAGAAAAAAGTGAAGAAAAATTCAAAATGCATATCTATATATCTAAATATGATCATTAACCCAGAGTGCAGATCAAAATAACTGCACAATTTGGTAACATACTGACAGTTGTGATTTTTTTCTGCTAATCCTGGAAAAATCTCCAGACTTGTTAAAAAAATCTGAAGAGAAAAAAATTGATTATTGTTTTTTTTTTAAAGATCCTCTGAGATCTCAGTCACTATTGGTAGGAGTGTTGTCTAGCAAATTTTGAGGAAAGAGCTGGGCTAACAGCAGAAGTGGTGGTGATGGAAGGGTTGTGGAAGGGAGGAGAGAAGAAGGCCATAGCTACTGGGAGGAGGAGAAGTGGTAGAGGTAAATTGCTGTCTTGCCAATTTGTGGACTATTTTATTTATTTTTAATTTTTATCCCACCATTCCCCAGAGGACTCATATTGTTCTATTTGTTACCACTGTATTGTTACCATTTATAACTACTGAGTTATCTGTACTGTTCCCTGTTCTACTAAGTTTTATGAAAATCTCCCTAAGCCTCAGGGAAGAGAGGTATACAGATATACTAAATGAAATAAATAAATGATAAATACACTATAATAATTCAATATAATATAGGATTTAAAATCTAAAATTCAGTTTTAGAAATTCAAATTATAAAATCTTTATTGCTTCCTAAACTTGTATAGAGCATTAAGATGGACTACTGACTGGGGACCTGGAGTGGTGTCTATGGGTGGACTTGAACCGGGAGGCCAGCGTCTTCTTCATGTTATCTCTCGACTCAACCTGGTGGAACAGCTCTGTCCCTGCAGGCCCTGCAGAACTGATTAAGGGCCCTGATCTCATTAGGAAGAGCATTCCATCACTTAGCACTCTTTGGGATTGGGGTAAATTCAAATGGGTAGCCGTATTAGTCTGAAGTAGCACAATAAAATCAGAGTCCAGTAGCACCTTTAAGACCAACAAAGATTTATTCAAGGCGTGAGCTTCCGAGTGCAAGCACTCTTCCTCAGAATTGGGGTGTAATGGAAGACATAGTCCCAAAGATATGAGTGCCCCAGATATGTGAAGAGCTCTATAGTTATTGTCTAGGAGATCAGGATAATGACCACTTAACCAAGCATCCAGTGCCTTGAATTTCTGTTGGTTTGTACACCAAATGTAGCAGGTGTCAGCTACATTGGCGTTTCAAGGTTGGGAGGACCACAGGTTGACTACCCCTGCTCTAAAGAATGTACCAGAATTCTGGAAACCAGAAGAATACTAAAGAATGTGCGCTGGAGTATTTAGTAAAAAAACACTTCATCTTTCAGTGGCAACAAGATCATTGTATACGGCACTGGTCAGACCACACCTGGAGTACTGTGTGCAGTTCTGGAGGCCTCACTTCAAGAAGGACGTAGTTAAAATTGAAAGGGTACAGAGGAGAGTGATGAGGATGATCTGGGGCCAAGGGACCAAGCCCTATGATTGGGGGACTTGGGAATGTTCAGCCTGGAGAAAAGGAGGTTGAGAGGGGACATGATAGCCCTCTTTAAGTATTTGAAAGATTGTCACTTGGAGGAGGGCAGGAAGCTGTTGACGTTGGCTGCAGAGGAAAGGACGCACAGTAATGGGTTTAAACTACAAGCACAACGATATAGGCTAGATATCAGGGAAAAAATTTTCACAGTCAGAGTAGTTCAGCTGTGGAATAGGCTGCCTAAGGAGGTGGTGAGCTCCCCCTCACTAGCAGTCTTCAAGCAAAGGTTGGATACACACTTTCCTTGGATGCTTTAGGATGCTTAGGGCTGATCCTGCGTTGAGCAGGGGGTTGGACTAAATGGACTGTATGTCCCCTTCCAACTCTATGATTCTATGATTCTATGATTCTATGATCATCATCACCACCATCATCACCAACATCATCATCATTAATTTCAGAAGCTGAAGAGTGAGAAGCTCGAATGCATATTGACAAGTCTTTGTACCTAAAAGTGCATCTAAAAGTACATATATGAGTCACTGCTGTAGACTATTCCTTAGTCACCTAGTGATTTTGTGTATGTGTAAACTGAGTAACTGTTGGATGACAGACTTTTGAAAAGGTGCTATGAACCTCTCCGCTACAACATATACCCACTTTACAATGTACCAAGCATCCTATGGCTCCTGAAATTCTTCTATGCAGACTCTGGTCATTTGTACTGAAAAGCCAACTATTTACACATATATTTTATCTGTAAAGCTTACATAAAATTTACATATCTACACTAGTCTCATCAACAGCTACACTGGGTTCTCCCTCTTTTCCTTTTCATTCTTTTACCCTTTCAACCTATGGTAATTAAATCATTTGTTTGAGTGATTACTTTTGACAAACTGCAGCTTTTTAAGAACAGGTTAATAACTAAAATGTGCAAATTTTAAGACTGATGCCTATGATGCATCTAGTAAAGATTTTATACTCTTCACAACATAAAATAATCATTGAACTTTTCCAGCCAGACACTATTAAAACAAAAGCAGTCAACTTCAGCTGATTAAAACCTTACTTAAAAGCTATATTAAAATTTATTTTTAAGCAATTCCACTTATCAAGGCTTGACAAAAAATGAAGAGCACTTCATTTAATTAACTCTGTGGGGATGTTTTGCATGCAAAAACAAGTACCCAAGGAAGAGTCAGGGAAGAAAGGGCTGTGCTATTATTGTATAGGATGCTACAATTTACAGGGAGCTACTTAATCTCACTTCCCATTCTGCCATCCCTCCTAACATACGTTGAAGGCAGGAAAAGATAACTAGAAGAGTCCAGCATATAAATCCCAAACATTATTTCAAAAACAAATTTCTATATAAAATAAAATTAAGGCCATCATTCTTTTCCAAGTCTAGATCCAGTAACATACAGGACATCCTCCAACCTACTTTACAACCCAAAGTATTGTCCTGAACTCTGCAGACCAGTCCAGTCAACGTTCCTCCAAAGCAGCACATTCAGGTCTTGCAGCACACTGCAAGTCTTGGTAAGTGCCAGGGACTAGAGATGGCACCTAGGCTTGTGCCAAGTAGACCAGTTGATCCAACAAGCTCCCAAGCCTGAGCCTAAATAAGCTGGTAACGAAGCAGGCCCAGCTGCCCTGCTGGCAGGTCTTGAGTTCCTGCTACACTGTGTTTCGGCCAGGATGCTGTGAAGAATTATTGCTCTCATGGCTTGTATCTGGGAAGGGGTTGTGTGCAGCCAGCTGAGCGTTTTACCTGCTTCAGTGCAGGTCTTTTGCTGCCATTCCTGCACAGTGAGAACATCCCCTGGGGAGATATGAGCCCAGGTTTACATCCTGCCTGGTGGAAACCTGTTGATTGTTTCAGGAGCTGGTGGCGAGTCTTCCTTGGAGGCAGGGGGGGGGGGCAGCTCTGGCTCTGCTGAAACATTGGCAGCAGGCACCTGTGCAGTGTTGAGCTATCTCTGATGTACCTCTTTCCCTTTATCTGAGCCTTGAGGCTCCTTCGGGTAGAGAAAAGCGGTATATAAGAACCAACTCTTCTTCTTTTAAGGACACTAGAGCTTGCCTAGGGATGGGGTGGTGGTGGGAGAGTAACATCATGCTCTTAATTAACTGAAAAAAAGAAGGATTTAAACTAGAACTTTTAAAAATCAGATGCATTCCTTGCACGAACAATGGTTGCAAATGTACATTTTCTGCTTTTCTTTCGCTCTCTGTCCCCTCAACACCCTTATATGTGCCTATCAAGCACATGAAAATTCACACAAGCATACAAGAGGAAGTTACTGGCTCAATGCTACATCCTATTACATTTTTTTAAAAGATCCTGGATTTCATAAAAATGCCTAAGAAATGAGATCAATATAGCTCTTCTAAACTAATTTTTTCTGTTGCCATTTTTTCCCACAGCTAACTCACTGTTCAGTTTAGTTTATTACGGTTGTCTAACCAATTTGAAAAGAAGTAGAATAAAATTTGTTCGTCACACTATAAAGACTGCAAATAGTTTCACGAAATTATAATCCAATAACCGCTTGTAAACAGAGGGAAAAGGAATAGGCATGAAAATAAGTGGGAATAGGACAAAACCTTTACACAGATTAAGAAAGAAAACTGTTCTAAAACAGCTAAACTAGAGTGCCTGCACTTGAAAGCTCACCCCTTGAATAAATCTTTGTTGGTCTTGAAGATGCCATTGGATTCTATTTTTGTCATTGGTCTTGGTCAGTGATAAGGTATCTCTTGTACCAAGACAAGATGGTTGTCAAATTGTCAAACTCTGTAACAAATGAAAGCTCCCTTACACAGACAGATTTTGATTCACTCAATTCTATCACATTCTCTCTGTCATAGCATAGTAGACTAATAAAGTTATAAACGTACTATGATAAACAATACTGTCCTTTCTTCCCACTATGACTTCCAATATGGTGATAATTAAATGATCCACTGATCAGTTACTCATCAGTATCTCAGGATTTCAATTTGTAATGAAGGACCAGATAATTCTTTGTTCATCATATGCAAATATGAGGCCAGTAAAGGAAAGAATCTCTGACAAGAGCGTATTTTCAGCTCACTCTTTCACATCTATAGCGAACTTCCTTTCTTCTATATACAGGAGTCTGAAAAGTTCCCTGGATTCTCCCCTTAAGTTCTACCTCTGTTTTTAAAACTCTGTTAAGCGTGTCTGTCTTATAAATGGCAGATATTACATTGTACCATAAGAACTGGGTGATTTACCAAGGCGTTGTCCCAAGAATGACCATTTTTTCTCTTAATATATCTGTTTAGATTGAGTTTATTAGCTTCACTGCCTTTTATTCTCTTTGTGCTTTTGCAACAGACTCACTAAGATAAAGTTGTTATTTATTAGGCAGTTCTGGTGCCTGCCCTGATCATTCCATGATAAAACTGATGAAACAATGGCTTGTGCCAGAGGTCCATTTGTGCCAGAGGTGAGTGTGTTCCTGAGGACCTCCAAGGCTCCAACCTGTAATCGATTCACCCCCCCCCCAAGATTGCACATATTCTCAAATACGATTAATACATCTATTATTTTTACTAGATAAACTCTCATTGAACTCATGAACTTACAACAACACTTCTCTGGAGCTTGCACAGTAATGTTCTGTTTTCAGCTTAAGCGACTGAGTTGTTAACATTTCTTTCTACATATGACTCGAGGGTATGCATGTACTACACCACTGAATACATAGTACCTACAAATGTTTTGCTAACCAGATTGCTAATTAGCATGCTGTTTTTATACGATGCTTCATAAAGCTCTACTTAATGTAACTGGATGACGGGATCATTAAAAGATACCTCGATTGCTGTGGTGTGGGAAAGCTCACGGGGCTTGCCCTGCATCCACAGTGGTTTTCCCAGCCCAACTTTCCCTCTTTTCGACACTGATGAATCAGCAAGATGGAATGTGATCAAAATCTCCTTTAAAGCAGATCTTCAAGCCCCACTGCTTGTACCTCTATTGCAAGCAGTCATTTACAGAGCATCTATGAAGCACTCAGCTCTAATTATCACAGCAAAGGATGCTTTAAAGAAAACAAAAATTATTCCTCCTGCTATGTGTTTATTTGCAATACTGTGATGTCTATTATCCTCTTTGCCCTCCAGCTGTGCAAGTTTCCACACAGAGAAAATGAGGGAAAAGAATATCCCTCTCCTGGACCATTTTGCCATGAAAAGGGGATTAGTTTGCTTTTAAATTGCAACTCAGTCCTAGAACGTCAGCCAAGGAAAATTCTGAAAAAAACCACATAGCTCTTGTAACTAGCCCCCCCCCCAAAAAAAAAACACATTTTGAAAAGGGGAATATTAGAATAGAATGAAGTATCATATTGTGGGTGAGCTTAAGAAATAATGTTCAATACATAAAGTTATAATTGGAGGGTATGCTGCTACTTAATTGGGATGGACATTAAAATACTGTATCCAGCAGGAGTAAAATTGGACCTCAGACAGCAACAAAACAAACTATGAGAAAGTCTCAGGGGGAAAAGAAATCTCATGTGAACATTGTTTCGGGCAAAGCAAAATAGGAAGAAAGAATAGTCTATAACTTGTCAAGAGTAGGAAGGAGACCACAAGTGGGTGAGAATGAAGACTATACACTAATACTAGAAAAAAAAAACCTGTTGTAGTGAATACAATAGTTGCTAGAATGGCGGGGAAGGGAGGGGAAACTAGCAAGGTGAGAGGGAGGTAGAAAGAAAGAGAGTGATTAAGGAACAGAGAGAGAGAGAGAGAGAGAGAGAGAGAAAACAGAGTGGGGAAAGAGAATGTCATCCAGGAGTATATGTAGAAGTAAGAGATAGAGATAGAAAGGACAGAAAGAAATGTAGAGACAAAGAGAGGGAGAAGACTGAGAGAGAATAACAGAGAAAGAGAGTGGAAGAGGGACAGGAGTACAGGAAGAGAGGGGAAGAAAGAGGGAGAGAAATTCAGAGAGAGATAGAGAAAAAGGAAAAGGAAAAGAGTGATAGAAAGAGAAAGGAAGGGTGAGAGAGAGATAGAAGGAGAGGAAGAGAGAGAGAGAGAAAAATACAGAGAGATGTAGGAATAGATAGAAAGGAAAAAGAGAGAGAGGAGAGAGAAAGAAAGTGGAGAAGGACAGGCCAGGGGGGAGTGCAGCCACCCCTCCCCACTTACCTGAGGGCCGAGAAGGCCTCCCATGGCCCTGGGGGAAGCACAGCTTCCCCCTGCCACCTGCACCTCGTAGTGGCCCAGGAAGGCTTCAAAGGACCTTTCTGGCCCGACGGAATGCAACCTGCACCCTCCCCACCCCCCACACTTCTAAGTGGGCTGAGAAGGTCCTTGGGGGAAGCGCAGCCTTCCCTCCTCCCCCTGCATTTACCAGTGGGCCAGGAGTGCAATGGCGGCAAGGTTGCCAGAGCGCTCCTGGCTGGGCTGGTGGGGGCAGGCCATGTCCGGAATGTGGCCCAATAGGGAGGCGTGAAAGATCAGACAGGCCCCACCTACTCTCTTCCCACTTACCCTTTACCTTTTTATTTAACAGCGCAAGCTGTTCCAAATGGGCACATACTAACTTAATAATGACAGTGCTATTATACCAGGAAGAACAAACAATTTAGATCAGCCTTTTTCAACCTTTTGACCATGGTATTTTTACACTTTAAGGAACCATGAAAGTGGTGACATGTCCCTTCAGAAAAGTTAGTATAAAAGTAAGATGTGGAAGCTAGTCAATAAATGAATCGATCTATCACCATTTCCACTGTGGAGAAAGAGACTAGTCCTGTAGATCAGCAGTAATATTAGTTACCATTTTGTGAAAGGCTGTATAACCCCTGGAAAGCTCTCATGTAACCCTAGGTTCCCCAGAAACCTGGCTGGGGAGCTCTTTTCAACACGTTGAAAAGATTAATGCCAAGATTGGTTGTTTCTTCATATCCTAAGCTTACATACTATTTATTTATATATGTGTAGAAATGCCACTGTTCTTGAAATTCTTCTATGGCTCCGCTGTTGATTAAACTTGTCAACTTGGCCATTCTACATAGTTCTCCAAGTTTGTCTAACCAGTCTGTTATCTTGGATATCTCCTGTTGTTTCCAGAGCTTTCCTGTTACCATTCTTGTTGCAGTGGTTGCATGGAAAGAGAATTCTTTAGCCTTACGAGGAGTATTTTTTGGCATTATACTTAATAACATATACATAATCAGGATACACAGGAAATGTAATGCTCATCATTTTTCTAAAACATTATGAATTTTTATCCAAAATTTCTTAATTTTCTTACAATTCCACCACATAAGTTAAAAAGAACTGACTTATAGCAATTTTCTGTTAATAATTGACATTTCATATACTTTATAGTTTTGTACCATAGTTGCTCCCATTCATCTAATGTATTATTATGCTGTAAATTCTGTATCCATTTAACTAAACAGTTTTTGATCTATTCAGTCTCTGTCTCATATTTTAATAATATATTTGTATATTTGATCCTGTAGATGTGGTTTAGCTTAGGGTAGGATGTTTTCAAAATCACTAAGATCAGCTATGGAGCCTGCCTGATCTTGAAATTCTGTCTTGAATCTTGTTGTTACTTGGAGGGGTTCAAACCAATGTATATTTTCCCCTTCCTTGTTGAGTATATCATAGTTTTTTAGTTTCCCATAGGAGTTAATAAGTCTTTATACTTTAAGCAACCCGTTCTTTTCTGTTGGGATTTATCAAAGTAGGCTTCTACAGGGGATTTCAACAAACATAAGTTAGAGCTTATTCTCAGTTTGTATTTTTTTCCAAATCTTTAATAAAATCGTCCAAAAGCTAAGATTTATTTTTTCTTAGAATTTGGTGTAGGCTTCAAAAGGCTGTGTAGACCTTTGTCTAGACTGAACTTTTCAATTACCAAATTCCTCAATGTCTGGTCCATGATCCAATCTGCAACACATAGTAGCGCCGCAGCATGAAGATATAATTTTAAGTTTGGAACACTTTGCTCACCTCTTTTCTTATCATCCTGAAGGATTTTAAATGCTATTCTTTGTTTTTTATAATAATATATAAATTTATTTATAGAGCTTTGCCAGTTGTGTAATATTTTATCTTTGATTTCCATTGGCATCACTTGGAATAAAACATTGAACTTTGGTAAAATATTAATCATGACAGTTACCATTTGGGAAAGAAAAATTCATTTTGGAACAACTTTGCAAATCATAAAATAATCATTTTTTCACATTATATTTGTATGATAATTCACAGTATAGACAGATAACTGTGGTTAAGGTATTTTCAGAATACAGTATTTATGCATTTTTTTTTAAAATAACATTATCTATTTATTTCACCTTTCTCCAGTGAGCACAGGGCAGCTTACTCTATCCTCCACTCTTGCATTTCATCCTAATCATTACTGTGAGGTAGGCTGAATAGAGAAAAAGTGACTGGCCCAAGGTCAGTCACCCTGTGAGTTTTATGGCTGTATGCAGAGATGTGAACCTGTGTCTCCCCAGCCCTGGGCCATCACACGCTATATCACAGTGACTCTTGGCCTTGGAGCTTAAAGTTGCTGGGGATAGGATGTTGGAGATATCTAAACACATCAAAGACTAATATGTAACTATATTTGTAAAAACAATCTACAACATGTCCTTCCTACCAAAACTTTCATAGTGTGTCCTTGCAAATCTCCCTTTCCTTGAGCGATAATATGCCAGCAGGTTTGACATGTCCCAAAAGATTTGTCAGGCTACAACTTGCTGAAATACACTAGACATTCTCATTCAATGTACATGGTTGACAGAAAGCTATTAACCAACTCAGGCATAGAAACTCAGTGTAGCCATGGTCAATATTGCATAGGTTTTCAGTGAGAAAAGGGTGTGATACAGCATGTCAAAAATCTGCATTAGGATGCAAAGGTCATGTTGCCAAGTATAATCTCTACAGAGTAGAGATGAAGGTGAGAAGTCTGAAAACCTGTATCAGAGGAGATCTAATTTCAAGAAGGTGAATTTGCTAAATAGCAAATCAGCAAACAGAAATAGCTTATTCTCCTCAGTGTAATTTATGTAACTGACATTAGATAAATAAGTAGGAAGGAAGAAACACAGAAACCTTTATAAACCAATGAAAACTCTACTGCTGGGCAGAAGTATACATTATAGGAGACAGTCACAGAAATAACATACTCCTTTTGAGTTCTCCCTTCTGTTTGTAATACACAGGAATGATATGTCATGAAACCATGACTGCATGTCCGCACCCCTGCCTGGAGCAGCTGCTGTTAATGAAGTGAGGTATCTTTCTTACACATTACAATCAGCATATCAGCAGTAGGGGTGTGCATTCAGGTACACAAATGCCCAAATTATATCTTAAATCTGTTTCAGGGTAGCTCTGGGATACCTGAAAAAATCTCAAAATACTCCAGAAATTGCAGGAGGAATAAACATTTATCTTATGAAATTTCAGGAGAACGCAGTTGTGGAGAGGAAACCAACACAGCAAGTACATGGTAATCAGCATCTCTCTCCCCTTTAAGACAATGCCTACTAAATGCAGACAATCATTATACCCATGGCCCAGGGTCACATTGGCCCTGGACTTTCTATGTGGCAGCAACATCTCTGCCAGAGGCTTCTCCCCACTTCTGGTGTTGGACAGGCAAGCCTATCCCCAGAACCAGAAAATGGTGGGCAGGCTGGCAGGCTTCTGGCCTCTCTAAAGACATGGCTGTCATGCCCACCATTTATTTCCCCTGCCACCAGCTCTATCAAGTTCCAAGAAATTTCCATTTTTTAAATTTCCATTTCCATCCAGTTTCCATTTTTTAAATTAGGGCTCTAAGCCAGCCTTTCTCAACCTTTCTACCATTTGAGAACCCCCTGAAACATTCTTCAGGCTTCAAGAAACCCCAGAAGTGGTGCAATCATGCAGAATATGGTTGAGCAGCAGAGCTTTATGGTCAGCCTCCTGGAGCGCCTCCCTTTCCCACTCTCTCCAGGCCCATCATTGGCCATTTTGGGAGAGGAAGGTGGGCTGACATGATCATATATGGTCATATCACCTGCTAAATGTTTAACAAATTTTAGAAATATATACATTACTTAACTCCCACCCATTTGGGAAACCCTTCCAGGGCCATCAAGAAACCCCTGGCTTTCACAAAACCCTGGTTGAGAAAGCTCACTCTAACCTGTCTCTTACTAGAGATATAAAAGAGTAATCTTTCCACAATGAAAGGATTGAGAAACTTACTTTTTAAAGAAATGAAAGGTGGGGATACAGGCCACCTGATACACATATTGGATACTATTATATCAAAATAACACTATTCAGTTGACAATTTAAAAAAATGTCTGTAGTGGTGGTGGGGATTGCTACTGCAACAGCCCTGGAGGGGCTCAGCCACCTCTGATTCTGGCAAGAGGGAGAGTGCTCCAGCAGGACGATGCCATACAATTTGTCCAGGGCTGGCTTCTTCCTTCCCTCCCTCCTGCTGCCTTGGAGGTGTGTGTGACAAAAATAGTGGCCCTGAATTTTCAGGACACCCCAAAATCCAAAAACAGTAGCAATACCTTTGAAACACTGGAATAACTAAAACAGTATCCTACCTGAAATCTGGATATAAAATTTAATGCAAAAAGATCTGAAGGACACACCACTAAGCAAGAGCCTACATAGCAGGACCGCACACGATGCACAGTCATAATGGCTCGGGAAGAGGGGTACTTACAATGTGCTCAATATGCATGTATGTGGCTCTTGAAAAAAGTGATGGTCCATTTGAATGTACCAAAGTTACACACACATGGTCAAAATGCACAATGCTTCTTGTTCACACAGCACGATGACTCTGTGTATTGTAGGCAATGCATATTCCTGATAAATGCAGTTAGTAGGCTCCTGATACATATAATTGTGATATCTGAAAGTGTGTAGGGTGGTGAACTAAAATATGTTATTGTTATGACACTGTGGGACTGAGCTTCACGGGAGATAAAGGAATAATGTAGCAAAAAAGTGCCACTTTGGCATCATGCATCTCCTGCAATGTCTCACTCATGGCTTCCCAGTATCTTAACTTACTTCAAAGCACATTTTTGCCTGTAAGTTTTTTGTGATTTTTCATCACACAATGGAAAATTAACATCTGGAGCATGCTTTTAGTATTTTTTAAATTACTGCATCACGAAACACACCTTTTTGAACATATTTATACCTCCTGCAGAGCCTCTTGTGGCGCAGAGTGGTAAGGCAGCAGACATGTAGTCTGAAAGCTCTGCCCATGAGGCTGGGACTTGACAGATGGGGTGGGAAAAGTAAATATATCAAATGTTGATCCTGTTAACATCACAAGTAAGGAAAGTATCCCTGTATGTTTGCCTTCATTTTAATTTGGCATAGTTAACACTGTACTAACAAAAATATTCATAAGGAAGATCAAATGCAGCAGTTTCCAATCTGGATGGCCAGATCTTGGAAACTAAGCAGAGTTGATCCTGGCTAGTATTTTATTGGGAGACCTCCAAGGAACACTAGGATTCTGACCCAGAGGCAGGCAATGGCAAACAACCTACAAACGTCTCTTGCCTGGTTGCTACACAATCCCAGGATCTCCTGACTATGCTGCATATATGCCAGGTAATAAAAAATACTGATGGCATGAAAAGCAAATGTTATAAAAATATGTAATAAAAATTTATACATTGTTTTACATTATTATACTACTTCCTACTTATATACTTGGTGGCCATTTGCATTATTTTCTAAGTTTTTGAAATAATAAGCTTGCATACTACGACTTAGCATGTAATTCAGCCTCTATGGACAAATAAATTATGTATTAATAAGTATAATTTTTTAAAGTTAAAAGTGAGGATCCATTAACATTGTTAAATGAATTAATATTGGTGTGGAAGATATCTTCTAGCACGCCCCCTGAAATGGGTATAACTACAGACTTGATGTCTATAGTCCCACCCAGAGAGTATGCCAAACCAGGCCAGGGCAGCTGATGGGGCAGCATGGAAGACAGCCAGCTGGGGCAGCGTGAGCCATCGTGGGGAAGAGACCGCGCCACCGCTGCACTTCCTGAGGTAGCCTGAGGAGTCATGGGGCTGTGGCTGCTTGGGACACCGCCACTCCTGCCTGAGGCCTGGGCAATGTGGAGACCTAGCAGGCCAGTGCTGTCCCTGCCCAAGGCCTGGGGAGTTGCAAGGCGGTGCAGAAACCGGATGGGCCAGCATTACCCCTGAGAGCCAGTTTGGTGTAGTGGTTAGGAGTTTGGACTTCTAATCTGGCATGCCGGGTTCGATTCTGCGCTCCCCCATATGCAGACAGCTGGGTGGCCTTGGGCTCTGCACAGCACTGATAAAACTGTTCTGAACAGGCAGTGATATCAGCTCTCTCTCAGCCTCACCCACCCCACAGGGTGTCTGTTGTGGGGAGAGGAATGGGAAAGCGACTGTAAGCCGCTTTGAGCCTCCTTCGGGTAGGGAAAAGCGGCATATAAGAACCAACTTTTCTTCTTCTTCCTTTCTGAGGCATGGATAGCCGTGGGGCAGTGCAGAGGCCTAGCAGGCCAATGCTGCCCCTGCCAGAGGACTGTGCAGTCGCAGTGCAGCATGGAAGCCAGGCAGGCCAGCGCTGCCCCCACCTGAAGCCTAGCAGTCATGGGGTGGAATGGAGGCCACCCATGCCAGCGCTGCCACGAAGGTGAGTCTGAGGAGGAGGTGGAAATCTGGCTGTTGTGAGGTGAGAAAGGGGGCAGGGACCAGGAAGGTCAGATAAGCCAGAGGTAAGTGTGGGGAGGAATGGAATGAAAGGAGTTTGTGTGTGTCTGAGAGAAGGGGAGGGACCAGGGAGGACGTCAGACAAGCAAGAGGTAAGGGGGGCAAGGGCAGGGGGGAGTTGGGGGGAAGGAGTTTGTGTATATGTATGTTTCTGCGAGAGGGGGAGGGGGGACCAAGGAGCCCTAGCAAGTATGTGTTCCACTTGTGAGAGTTGGGCTATCACTAATCACAACTTGTGAGAGTTGGGCTATCACTAATTTATTTTGTATGTAAAATCATTTAGACTGCACATGTTTAACCAAGGTAGCATAGTTTTTGTTCATTATCAGTTTGTTTAAAAAAACACCCCTTTTTTGACTATATAGTTTGTCTATCAAAATTCTAAGGTATTGCACTTTTTACCAAAGAGACGGTGAAACAAACAGATTGCAATGAGAAAGAAAGTGACCGGGTTTTTAACAGTCAATTCAACTGGCCACATAAACAGGGCACACAGAAAGCAGGTACTATGGCACAGTGGGAATAAATTGTATTAAAATACTAAACAAAATAGCATTGAGAAGGCACCACATTTTTCAAACTATCTGCTCTCTGTGCTAGGGAAACAGGTAATAAGTGACTGTACAGATGGCCGTTTTCTTGCTCAATTATGTGGCTATGTCAGTTTTCCTCAAGGGAATGCACTATCGTTCACCAAAATGGGCAAGGGTTATGAGATGCTAAACTCTGTCCCGCCACACACACCCTTCCAATGTCCTTATAGTCTAGCTCATATTCTATGAATTAAATATGACTGAGAGAAGAAATGTTGAAAGATGAGCTATATGAATACAACATTACATGGGGACATCATTTGCTGGCTCCATTATTATTTAAAAATAGCCACAACCCCGCGGCTTTAGATCTAAATGAGATACTGTAGTAAATGCACATTCAACATTAGCATTGCAAACAGCGCTGTCTCTCAGCACAGAAAGAAGTGATAGCATTTGTCTTCATTCTGTCATACCAATCAACAGCTCTGTCTGTATTCCAGTGTGCAAAAGCAACACATATATCCCAATATGTAGCAAGTACATTACCAGAGAATGTAATAGGAAAACCAGCAATCAATGTTCATGTAGAAGTCAGACAGCTAGGTATAAAACTATCTACTAGATCCAAAGATTTTTGACAATAGCAACTGTTTGGTCATTCCCCCCAACTCATTACCTAACAGGAGGGCAGTTACGGGTCGGCAAGGACACACACACAAACTCTCATTTGGCATGGAATTGGCCACAGCTTTATTAACACCCCAGCTGGAGCATTTTAATCCCTAACTCAGATTGCTTGTAAGACTAATAAAAAGGCCATCTTTAGATCAAGTATTGGTTATAATATCCAAGTGCATAAACCTGGAATGTTCGAACCCTACTCATTTTAATTACTACTCTTATGTAAACAATAAGAAAAGCCTTTTGCTTTTGCTTCCTGCTAATTTTTGTGAGATTCTCCTCTCAGTTGTTCCATGCCAGATGTGTGAGTGTCAGTGTGTGGGTGTTGAATGTTTGCCTTGCTAAACGGAAGCTAAGGAGATGGAAAGCAACCCTTTAGTAAAGTACTTACTGCATTGAAGTTGGGGAAGAGATTTACAGCAGCTGCAGTATCCAGAGGAAATTGAAGAAAAGGTTTGATATCCAGCGATGGCTGCAAAGGTGGGGCTGGAGGACGTACCAGGGCTGGAAGAGCAGGGCTCTGGCATGTACCTCCTATACGAAGAAAAAGAAGCAATGACTGAATTCACACAGAACAAATTTTGAATCTATGTTAGGGTATTTTTTAACTCTAATTCCATTGGTCAGATAACAGACAATTATAAAGCTAGGATGCTCCTCAACGGCTCCTCTTAGACCGTTTATGCACTGGAGGTTTCATGCTGGACTGCAGGCTGGAGTATTAGTTGTTGCAGGTTGCCCCACCTCTTCCTGCACTTACATGGGGGAGCATTTGGCTTGGTGCACCTCATCCGCCCCTGGTTTGTGCTCCTGCATGGGAACTGGGGCAGTGAAGTTCCCAGTGCATAAATGGTTATAGTTAAACTCATAATAGGTTGTCAAGACGCCCCCTCCTCCTGACATCAAAATCTTCAGCTGCTGTAATTTTAGTAGTGTTCAAACCATGGGTCATGCCTCCATATGCTTCCATATGAGAAATTTCAAGAATAGCCAAGAACTACTCTTTGATGCCTTCCTGTGGACTAGGGCAAGGAATATGGCCTGTGCTGAAATACAGTCAATCCAGCAGTAAGGATAACCATGAGATTCTTGAGAACCTCAGATGGGTGGACTGATGACGAAAAGCAATGAAGTACTTCCCAGTTCTTCCCCTTTTAAAAAAGTGTTGCAGAGTTTTGTTGCTTTTCTACTATACCCAAACGCAGAATAATATTGAACCAGTCGACAAGATTTATGGTCTACTAACCATAACTAACAAATCTGCCATTGGAATCCTATCAGGGGAAGACAGTGTAGTCCAAGAATAAGGTTGAGTGGAGAACCAGTGTGCGAGAAAAAGGTTAATTAATCCCTATCCACATTTCCAAATTGTCTAGAAATTTACATTTCGGGGGGGGGGAGGATTTTTTCCAGGGTTCAGTTAATTTTCATATCATGTTAGGATAAAGTCTCACATTACTTCCCTCAACATATATTCTTAAAACATATCACAGAACACAACCTAAAGTGGCCTATGATACACCACTTTGTAAACATGGAACAACATTTGGGTGATTTCTTATGTGCATGCCTAAATTCTATCACAGTAGGCTGACTGTATTACAGTAAGCTATTTCAGCCTGTTAACTTATATATACATACATGAGCATGCAATGAAAAGTTACATGAAATCTGGCATTGAGAAAATTGGGTTGGATCAAAGAAATCTCCGTCCCTATTTAAATTATTTTCATTAAGACAAATTCCAGTATCGCTGGTAAGCCTTGTTCTGCTTTATAGCAAACAACAACAAAAACTAGGGCAGTGGTTCGGCTTCTGTTTGGTATTTATTTATGCACTTGTTTGTTTGTTTATTAAGATTTATAGACTGCCCTTCTTGACCTATCTCAGGTTCAATCCCCGGCACCTTCAACTAAAAAGTGAAACCCTGGAGACCGACTGTCAATCTGATTATACGACACTGCCATCGATGGACCAAAGAGTCTGATTCAAGATCAGGTAGCATTATGTGTTCAAACTCCACCCCACCCCCACCCCACCCCAGTTATTTAATTTACTATGTATTGTTTTTTCTTAAAGTCCTGACATTTATTTTGATAGATTTCTAAAGATTTTTCTCCTCACGTTTAACAAATTAACTCCTCTGTTTATTCAAAGCTTTACAATTAACGTCAAAGGGTTGATGCTTTTTTTCTTTTTCTTTTTAAAGAATACAATGCAATATAAGGCCAGCCTCAGAAGTTCTGCCCAGAGCTGCTCTTCAGAAGAACTGACAAACCCGGGGGCTGTTGCTGAAGGTTCAGGCGATCAAGAAGTGCCTCGAAGTGCCGCGAGCGCTTGTCCTGGTAATGCTGCTCCCATGCGGATCTCTGGGAACATTATGCAAATGAAGCTTTTTCTTTGCATACAGATAAGCAGGCACCTGCTTACCATGGGCCATAATTTCACTTGTTATTTGTTCCTTGCCACAGACCACCACATATTTGACTAGCTGAAAGCTGGGAGCATTCAAATCCTATCTCTGCTTACAATGACTCCAGTATTATGGGTACACATCCAGAACATCAATTCATAGCTAATTAATAGCATTTGAATCCTAGGAAATTCTTAAAATATGCCTCTGGGCTTTAAACCTGACAGGCAGGCAACAGACTGTAAAACAACTATTGGAAGATGTCCAAGAAATATTCCACCCCCTCCCCCCCCCACAAATGCAGTGGGAATTTTTTTTAACCCATTGTAAATGTACTATTCAAAGGAGGTGTGAGGGTCAGAAACTAGATTACGTCTTACATATATTTCTGCATTCATTCCAATTCTTATAGAAATAAATTGGAGAAATAAATTGGAAATAAATTCACTCAAAGTATGTCCAAATGCAGCCAGGAAAGCTCTTAAGGAGTTAAAGGTAAAGGTATCTCCTGTGCAAGCACTGAGTCATATCTGACCCTTGGGGTGATGCCCTCGAGCGTTTTCTTGCTGACTCAATACAAGGTGGTTTGCCATTCCCTTCCCCAGTCATTACCGTTTTACCCCCCAGCAAACTGGGTACTCATTTTACCAACCTCGGAAGGATGGAAGACTGGGTCAACTTTGAGTTGGCTGCTGGGATTGAACTCCCAGCCTCATGGTCAGAGCTTCAGACAGCATGTTGGCTACCTTACCACCCTGCGCCACAAGAGGCTCTTTAACCTCTTAAGGAGAGCTGCACTTTAATATTTCTAATTAAAGGCTCATAACATATGACTGAATTAACTAGTACTGATTCTGCATGGCGGTAGCCATGCTGGGTTGTTGCCAGTGCACTGTGGCAGAGCGGAATGCTCTGCCACTTCCTGTGACCCAGCGGGGGACCGATATTGGTGGAGAACCCTCTCCACACTGGATTACTGCATTCCCATGGTCGCAGCCAAGGGTGAAAAGGGGTGGCAGCAAGGAGGTGCTCCAGAGCACAAAGATGGGATTGTGTGGCAATACAATTCCACCTTCCTGCAAAGGAAAAAAATGCCCCATTTGGCCCCGTAAAGCCACATGGGGCATTTTCTATCCCCTCTGGGCCACCATAGTTGGGGGAGAAGCTAGGCTCTTCCACCTCCACATGGGCTTTTCCAGGCCCGGCTCTTCCACATCCACACAGGTCTGGGGCTGGATATTTCCACATTCCCTTCATGTGGGGCATCAGAGGCCCTAACACACACCAGGCCTGGGAGGGGGCCAAGTTGATGCCAACATTAGTCCTGCTGCCCTATGGGTACTGGCCCCACTTTATCCACCTGTGTAGCTGTATCCAACTTATCAGCTCTCCCACATTTTCTAGAAAATCCGCTGAAGACACCAGTTATATGACAACAGCTTATTTCTATCATTTCAATTTCTCTCTCAAGTGCCTGAAAAAAAAAACTTTTTTTGTGGGTGCAATGGAAGGAGTGATACTGTAAATCAAGGACATCAATTTATAGCTTGTATTTATTTCACACTGTACATGGACTTTCTTGGAATCTCTCCTGATTTATAACAATTGTGAAAGTAGAAATTGAATCTGACCTTTAGAAGAGAACTATTATGGGAGGAGAGATGATAAAAGAATAATACAAGTAGTCAGTGCTCATCTTAGGCTACCAGAAAGTCATTTATCAGCTGCTTAAATATGGGCTAAATTGGCCTGGGGGAGTCAGGAGCATTTAAGGCCCTGCTGTGAAGAAACAAGACTGTTCCTTTGATCCAGGACTTCAGTGCAATAATTTCCCTGAACAAATTCAGTAAGTATGCTCCAAGTGAAAGTGGCAGAGGCCTGTGATAGAAGCTAGAGGCACAAACTGTGGGTTATATGAAAGGTCTTCCTGATATCGAGGATGATGCAAGGACAGAATGTAATATTTTTTAAAGGTACTATCAGGAGTCAGTCCTCATCTGACTGACCAATGAAGGACTGGAAAATTCCAGGAAGAAATGACTTAACTTTGACATATATAATGGGTACCCAGATTTAAAAATTTTCCAATCCCCCCCCCAAATTCATTCAGCCACTTTCACCGGAAGTTTTATCTTCCTATAATCCAGCAGCCTAGAACTTCACATCACAGATATGGATCCCGGGCTCTTATAGAAGCAAAGTGTTCACAGATTCAATTAGTAGCCTCTGACCTTTTTCAATATAGCACTATAATCAACATCAGTAACACAATGTAGCTTTCTCTGAAAATAAACTGCTGAACAGGAAATAATAGTGTGCCTGTAATATATTTGCCATCATATTCCCCTTGGTTTTTTGAATAGTTAGTACCATATTCAGAATTTTAGCCGAAATAGTTCTTTTGACTTTCCTATGCGACTTAACTTCCTTCCTTCCTTCCTTCCTTCCTTCCTTCCTTCCTTCCTTCCTTCCTTCCTTCCTTCCTTCCTTCCTTCCTTCCTTCCTTCTTCAAAAACGATTGAAGATTGACTGTAATTGCTCTTTGGTTGTTTATTGATGACTGAATCTACTAGATGCAATTCTAGATTTTTACTGGACAGAATCATTTTTTTTCAATATCGCAACAGTCTGTTAACAACTTGGGCAACCACACGGCATTTTCTGCTTTATGTTAGCTAGATAAGATTTAATTCTTGTGACTCTACAGATTCTATCACTGTGAATTAGCACATTTCTAAAATCTTTCTTGTCAACTGATGGATTAATCCGCAGAAAGAGAGATCATATCAGAGTGGCTCTTTGAAATATGTTTTCCAGTCCATATTTTGTAGATTCAAGTGCTTTAGACCTTCAAAGTGTAGGATTTTTAAGAACTGCTGTAATCCTTTTGAAAATTTCGCAATCACTAATCAGGCAAACCAATGTTATAGTGACATTTACATTTTCTATTCTACCCTACCCTGGAAAAAAAATCTCCTTTATACAGAGGTGCAAGGTTTCTCATGCCTGATCTAAGGAACCTCAGATTCAAAAGAAATTCACTAGCAGTCAGACCACTAGTTTTGCAGTAGTCTTAGGAAGAAGAAGAGCTGTTTTTTTGGACCCCACTTTTTACTACCTGAAACACTCTCAATGCAGCTTACGATTACCTACCTGTACTTTCCCAAAAACAGACATCCTGTGAGGTAGGTGAGGCTGAGGGAGAACTGTGATGGGCCAACATTCACCCAGCTGACCCAAGGTCTCCCAGAATGATGATATTCCTCTAACCAGGATTGCCGTTGTAATAAATACTGCAGAGGACAGGAAGGCAACTGCTCTGGAACAAATATCTGTTATTGTTCAATTAGAGGGTAAGGCTTCTTTCTTAAAAGGAGCCAGTTTGGTGTAGTGGTTAGGAGTGTGGACTTCTAATCTGGCATGCCGGGTTCGATTCTGCGCTCCCCCACGTGCAACCAGCTGGGTGACCTTGGGCTCGCCACGGCACTGATATAACTGTTCTGACCGAGCAGTGATATCAGGGCTCTCTTAGCCTCACCCACCTCACAGGGTGTCTGTTGTGGGGAGAGGAATGGGAAGGCGACTGTAAGCCGCTTTGAGCCTCCTTTGGGTAGGGAAAAGTGGCATATAAGAACCAACTCTTCTTCTTCTTCTTCTTCTTCTTCTTCTTCTTCTTCTTCTTCTTCTTCTTCTTCTTCTTCTTCTTCTTCTTCTTCTTCTTCTTCTTCTTCTTCTTCCTTTCAAATTCCCAGCAACTCAAACTTATTTTTACTGTTTTGTGGTTGTAGTTCTCTCCATAGGGTTTGCACACAATGAGAATCAGGAATTTGACCAAAGAATGTTGATTCATTGCTGCACATGTTAATAGAAGAAAATTGTTAGCATACAGACTCCAGAGAACTATACTTGAGAACAAGAGCTTGAAGAAGGTATTCCTCTCTTCTCAGATGAGGGAAAGGCTGTCAGTGTGGGAAAAACAGTTTTGGAATTTGAGAACGAAGCATGTCAGGGATTGGGTTGGTCCTGTCTTACCTTGCCCAGGTGGCTGTAGCAAGTGGAATCACAGATTAACACCCCACCCAAGTTAAGCTGCTAGGTTCCTATGGGGAATAATGTCTCAAGGATCTAATTACATAGCCACAGCCTATTGTGGGTAAGTGGATCAAACCCTCCCCCCCCCCCCAACAGGAGCAGGATTAGCATTGTTGAGAGCAATCTCCACTCTCCAGATTCCAAGACACAGGCTCTCAAGCAAAGCAGAGCTTATTCAGCAATAGACAGGTAGCAAAAGAATGGCACAACCTACACTGAATCCTGATAGGAGACCCCTCCTGAATTTTCCCACCACCTCATCATGACTTTTTGCACATTTCTCCCTCGACACAGGCTTGGCCCTGGTTTCTCCCTGATGTGAAGTGCAAATCCAGTTTTGGCAATTTCCCTCACTGCAAGGCAAATCTGGCCAAAACTCGAGCCAGCCCCTGGACAACCTCAGGTTCCTGACAATGTTATGTGGAAGAAGCACTAAAACCTGCCAGGAACCAGAGGCTGTCCAGGGGCAGATTCCTTGTGTGGAATCAGTGTTTGTGTTTTCAGTGGATGTCTCTTTGGGGTGGTTGTTCTTCCTAACAAAGAGCTGATAAACTGGTCCTCTCTTTCTGTCTCCAGCTGTAGTGAGAGATACACTGGTTTCATTTTCTCTGGCTGTTCTAGAGAAGCTAGGCAGTCCTGTAGGAGGGCCTCTTTGCATCTACTTCTCATTCACTTGTGTATTTGTAAAGTAAGTACGATAACGACAATGCTCCAGTTTTTAAAAAAAATCTACATGCAGTAGTGCCACCCCTAGAATTTCTCATCATTCAGAGAAGTAGGGAGCATATATGGCTAAGTTAGAAGGAAGGGAATGTAAATGATGTGTGCTGCTCTTTTTCCTGCTTCTGCTGTAATGTGTACAAAACCCGAGAAGTTTTCTCAAGGAGGCAGCCAAGACTCCAGACAACTTTGTCAGCTCATAGATCTCAGTAGAGGACTCCTGTTTCCCAGTGCTAAACTAGGAACTAGGAAAGGTCCTCTTTCCCTACTTGTTTGAAACACAAGGTTCACCTCTCCCAGAAGGGACCTGCTGTTGTATGTGTGCACAATGGAATATTAATATCAATAGATGCAAACCTTTGGCTTTTAAATCAGTTTTGAACCTTCAGCCTAAGCAACTATAGCTCACTTAATGTCCCCAAAGCTGGCCCTGATCCTTATTAATCCTTCCACCTCATGTGGTCCTTCCAAGAATAGCTGCAGGGTTCATGCTGTTCCCCTGAGCTCTTTTGTTTGCTACAATAAAATACTCTCACAAGATGAGCATCCTGATAGAGTTAATGAGACCAGCTATATCCTTAAAAGGCAGTGACGAGGAAAAGCAATAACAACAACAAGAACAACAACAGGTTTTTAAACATCCATCACTAAATGTCAATGCAAAGCCACCATACTGTCACCACAGTAAGGGTTATTCAATTGGTTGTTATACTGTGTCTCTCTAAATAAATAGGATGAAATGTGGGTTTAAAGGAATTTAGAATTAACTATGTTTCAAACATGAAGCATAGAATTTCCTCCCAAAGTTTCAAAATGGACCAAGACATTTGGAAATAAAACGTACAGAATTAAAAACAAAACCATTTTAAAGTGTATGTGTTTTTCAAATAAATTTCTTTGTGTTACACTAAAAAACATCTCCAACTTGCCATGGACACTGTCACTGGTGGACAGAACCTTGTATGCCACTGTATTTAAACTTCAAGAGTTAGATTGACATAGCACTGACACCCAGAACAAACCTCAGGAGCAATTTAGGCCTCCAATAAAAGTAAACCAATAAATGTTTGAGAGACCTTCTAATCAGAGAGACTGTATTATGTAGTAGTTACAATACTTGATTATGAGCAGGAATAAATTAATAATTAATAATTCAATAAATTATTGTCTACGACAAGACTGAATACAATTGCAATTTAAAATGTATATTTATATAATTGATAGTGATACTAAT
This sequence comes from Paroedura picta, assembly GCF_049243985.1. Taxonomy (NCBI): domain Eukaryota; kingdom Metazoa; phylum Chordata; class Lepidosauria; order Squamata; family Gekkonidae; genus Paroedura; species Paroedura picta. Next base: position 33,954,667 of record NC_135379.1, read on the forward strand.
GAACTGGGTGAAGAAGGTAGCAACTTTACACCACTGGTTTTTAAGAGAGCTTGCATTTATAAAGAATGTGAGAAAGGAAAAACAACACCAAATATTTCTTTTTTTACTTCAATAATTGCATCAGAGAAGCTCCAAATGAAGGCTTCTGCCATCTTTAAAGTATAACTGGAAGCCCCCCAGGATAAGTGTTCCTTAGAGCAGGTGTAGTCAACCTAAGGTCCTCCAGATGTTCATGGACTACAATTCCCATGAGCCCCTGCCAGCAAGCACTGGGAATTGTAGTCCATCTGGAGGACCACAGGTTGACTACCACTGCCTTAGAGGCACTCTAGTTGAAAGTGAAAAAGTAATCTTATCTGGTTTCTGGAATGTTTTGTTGAATCACCAACCTAAAAACACAGAAGGGAGCTCTCTGCTGGTGGAATTGATCCAGCTGGACTTGTTATATATGAACTTAAGGGCCTAAGAGTCAGTGTTTAAAAGTTTTGGAGTTCTAACTTACACATAATTAAATCAAATTTCACAGTAAATGAAATCTCTGTGGTAAAAAAGCAGACACAACAAGACACTACTTCTACAGTTTATATACTGACTCCCTCTGGCTGATAAGGTAACAGAGTATCTTCTACATTAAAAAAAATTTTTTTTTGCTTGCCTCCCTTGGTGTTAAGTTTTTGCCTTGCAGGGAGAACACCTTTCACCATAGAAGACACAAGACAACTTCTTTTTTGGCTTAAAAAAGCCCACAACTTTTAATGGTAACTGTTAAGCATTGGAAAGCATGGGAAAAAGAACCAGCCCTCTCATGGCCCACTGGCCACAAGGCAGCCAATTAATTATACCGGCCAGCATGCACGGGACCTTCCGGTACCACACCAGCTTTTTCCCGTGCCCTCAATGACTGACAGGTTATCAGGGAGGTGGCAGTATTTTGGGATCCCGCTGAGGCATGAACCTCTGCCGGGTTCCCTTGCCACCCGGAAATGCGGAACTGCCCATCCTCCATGAGTGATGGCTGCCCGGCTCCGCCTACATGCAGGCTCTTATGAAGGCCCCCTGTCAAGAGCAGGCCAGCACGCAGGCAAGGTCTACTCACCTATAGTTCTTCCCCATGCGCAAAACCTGCAAGTTGTGACAATGAAATTGTAACAGAGTTTATTTATTTATTAAAACATTATTATTCATTGTTATTAATAAATACCAACCAAATACAACTTGCAATACAGATACATATCTTAGTTTCTTAAATAACAGTATAGGAAAACAAGGGAGGGAAGGGAAGAGGGAAAGAGGCACGCGCCTCTTTCTCTCTTCCCTATAAGGGAAGAAAACAGAGGAGGCTGGGAGGAGCCAATCTGGCCCTCTCCACCCCAGCCTCCTGGCGGCCGCTCAGCTCGCCACCCCCAGAAGGCTTCTGGGACGTAGTCCCAACCTCCAGGCTCCTCTCATGGCGAGGGCTTCCCTGCCGCAGCAACAGCTCCTGGGGTAAATCCCAATCGCCATTTGGTGTTGGATTTTTTTGGTAATTTCCTTCCTTTTACAATAGAGAAGGTGCAGCTTTAGTCAATAATGACGGCCTTTGTAGGGACAGACAGAGACAGCAAACTTAATTCAGATAATGTGCTAAATCTATAATTACAATAGCATATAATATATTGCTAAGTCCTAAGAACATTTTCCTGGAAGTAAGCGCCCTGCTGAAAAAAACTGCACTTACTTCTAAGCAGGCCGTGTAGAATTGTTCCCTAAAAGAGCAGTCTACTCAGAATCCTAATTAGGCCTCTGCACTGGAAGGTTGCTCCCTTCAAAGTGTTCTCAGGATTGTACAACAAATAAAAGTCAACAAATTTCTGCTAACCTTGATGAGTTTACAGTGGAAATATCTACTTCTTTCAGTGGTCGTGCAAGGCATTTAATTAGAACCAATAGACCTTGATAGTACAATACCTCTCATTCTCTTTAAAAGCTCCTTGGAGCAACTGCTTGTGTGCGCTGGCTGATGCGCACACTAATCAACCCTTTTAAAGTAGAAGATCTGCCATCTCAGTGCAGCATGCTGTTCTCCTTCCCCATTTAATTTCAGACCAAGCAATCTCATTTGAAGATTTGTCCAACATATTCCTCAATGACTACAGCACACCAAATCAGAGCTTAATTTACTTTCTCATCAAGTGTATTAATTGAAAAACCAAGGTAGTTCACATTGGAAGAATTCAAGAATACTGCACAAACAGTTGCTATTTTTGGCACATGACTGTGAAATGGTCTCTGAAAGGAGATCAGGAGAAGAGTAATGTATTCTTTTGAGGTGACCCAGAGTAATTATTTCTATTAAAACAGCCAATTGTTCTCTAGATAGAAAGCAAAGATGTGCTTTATTTTGCTTTGTATTTTTTTGTAAAGCAGTTATCTCCAGAACTACTGTGGCTGGCATATTTCTTCAAACTCTCTTAAAGATTTTGCAGGTGAAAGAATGCATGTTTCGTGTGAGGATATGATTTTAACAAATACAAACAAACAAAATAGGTGATTTTAACAAGACATACAATTTGGGTTAATGTGTGCTCATGTCAGAAGAAAAATAATGGATTTCTAGACATTCTCAATGACTATGCCATGGAGCAGATGGACAAAGAACCTACCAAGAGAGACATGATCATGGACTTGGTCCTAAATAAAACTCAGGACCTGGAAACATGATTGAGCAAGTTACTATAATAACATTTATGTAAACAAGGAGGTACCCCAGAAGGTCAACACAACCACATTAAAATAGAGAGGGTAGCTTCTTTCAAATGAGAGGGTTTGTGAAGAAGCAGTGAAAGCAAAAGTTCAAATCTCCTTTTCCCTTATTATCTAGAGATTATTTAAAATTGCAGTAGTGAATGTATATGCAATGAATACAGCAGAACAAGATGTGAGTCCAAAGGCACCTTTAAGACCAACAAAGTTTTATTCAAGGTGTGAGCTTTCATGCGCGTATATACTTCCTCAGACAATGGAACAAAAATCATAAGAGTACAGATATAAGGAGAAAGTAAATTAGTAGTAAATTAGTAAACAGCATCACAACAAATATGCAGCATGATGATGAAAATTGGAAAGTCCCTTGCTACAATAACAAAATCTGTCCCTTGGGATCACAAAAACATAGGGGGATCTAAAAACATTAAGGTTAGTGATTAATGGCAGATGTTTTCCCAGTTGTGGAAAGAAGTAATTGAAAGAGACTTGTTGCTAGTCCCATCCATCTCCATCCAAGCATGGATGCATCCCCACAAGTGACAAGCCCTGCTGGGCTTGTTCACTTGTACACTTCAGCCTTCCAGGATCTCAAAGTAGCTGTTTTATTGCAAAGAAACTTCAAAAATAGATTGGATAGGGAGATTGCAGAGATGCAAGTTATTACAACACTCAAAACAATGGAATCCCCAGGATTCAACAGGGATATTGGTTTCTTATCTCACTACGTTGACTAACCTGATTCAACTCTTATATCTAAATCTAAATCCCTTACAATCCCCTCTTAATTTCATTTGGGACAATCGGTATTTAATGTGATGCAAATATGTATGCAATGTAATTTAGAATCTAATTATTTGGTTTTCGGACAGGAGAACAAGCACACTATGTCTGAGGCAGTGATGCTCTGTATACTTAATGCTTGGGGGGGCAATAGTGGGAAAGTTTCTGATCTTCTAGCCCCACTGAAGAACCTCCTGATGACATCTAGGTTTTGGGCACTGTGGGACACTGGGTTTGTGAAAAAATATCCCCCACCCCTTTGGGGTATATTGAACCTGAAATATAACAGTATTTCCCATTAATCCCAAATCCCATACTGGTATGGTATTAAGATTTGATAAATATTCAGGAAAAATTAATTTTGGGGGCTCCGTTATAGCCTATGGAGGTTACGATGGTGGGACTCTGGAGGTGCTATCTTTTTAGATAAAGGCACCAAATTTGTAGCATAGCTGTTGGTGACTCTCCTCAAAAAACTCCCCAAGTTTTAAAAAAGCCCAATTCTATGAGCCCCCAAAGAAGGTGCCCCCATCCTCCATTAAGAGGCAGAAAAGTAATTTAAACTCTAAAGGGCATCCTTTTAAAATTTAAATGCCTTTTCCTAGTCACAGTGGAAGTGACAATGAACTCTGAAGGCATTTAAAGGGCACACAGTTCCTTTAAATGCCTTATTCAAGCCGAGAGTTCACTCCAAAGGCATTTATAGGGGCCAAAAGTCCTAACTGACACTTTCTGGCAGTTCCAAAAAATCCCCCAAGTTTGGGGATTTTTGGGATGTCCATATTTAAAAGCCAGAAAAACAGAAAACAGTCTACCTGAATCAGGTATTTTTAGCCATGGATTAGCTGAATGCACTTCCCTATGTGACAAAGAGTGTTAGACTAGATGGGCTGTGGGTTCAGTGCAACATGGCTTCACTTATATTCATTATTTGCTCAATTTCTCTGTGGTTCAGCAAATACAGTGTTAAGGTAAACTACTGGGAAGAAATATATGATATAATAGTTATGTTTGCTTTGCACAGATCTTGGCCCTGTCTCTGCTATTTAGGCTGTGCCAAAAGGGACTGCACGATAATTGCTTCCCACTGCTTCTTACTGGAGCTTTGCTGCTTAAAGAAGTGCTATTCCCAAAGGGCTTGAAGCAAACATGCACTGGCAGGAAATCCAAGTGGCTAAAATCCAGGGTTTTGCACATTCAAATGGATGTACGAACCAAGGCATGCAAACGTCTAAAATTATAATTTAATAATTGATGCTATCAAAGTTAAAAACATCCCCCAAACCCATAGTTGTTGTACCAGAATTCATTATAATTATTGATGCATACAATGGAATGCTATGCAGAATTAATATCAATGGGTTAAGACTTGGAATACAATTACATTTCAGAAACACAAATGGATTGCTAGTATATTTCAAGGAAATATGACTATAAAAATCACACAAGAGAGACAAACTGGAGAACCAGGTTTGATTCCTTGCTCCTCCACATGAAACCTGCTGGGTGACCTTGAGCCAGTCACAGTTCTTTCAGAACTTTCTCAGCCCCCCCTACCTCACAAGATGTCTGTTGTGGGGAGATGAAGGGAAGGTGACTTTAAGCTGCTTTAAGATTCCTCAGGATAGTTTTTATAAACTACTTTTCGCTATCTTAAGGAATCTTAATGCATCTTTACTGACTATTCTTCTCCTTCTTAAAAAAGAGAAGCTCATAATTTTATGACGAATACGACCAGTGTGGAAAGTCAGACTACCACACCACATTACGATCGGATTCTAAAAATAAGAATATTAGAACAAAATAAGGCCATTGCAAGGAACTAAAGACCAGAGGTTTAACTGATATTTGTGTGTGTCCATTCATATTTCTTGTCTTCAATAAAGTCAATTTGAAGCTTGAAAAGAAAGACTACTTAACATAGATAGAACTTTCTAATCTCAACTCATAAATAAAGATTTGTTTTGCAGGAAGACATTTTCCTCGCCCAAGAAGGACACAAGCAACCACATTCTTTTGGCATTAAACTTGGCCACAGTTTTATTTGAATACAGAGTCTAGTGCAGCATGAGGAAAGGATCCTGCCCTCTTGTGGTCAGTCAACCACAAGGCCTCAGCAGGCCACTGCCCCTAGGGTACCTCCAGTGAGCCCACTTGGATCCCTGGTTTCCCCATAGCCTGCTGAGCCCAGAGGAGGTGGCAAATGGTCAGGAACCTGTTGGGCATTAGCCTCTGCTGGGTTCCCCTGCCACCTGGAAATGTGAGTCAGCCATCAAAGCCCTCTCTCCATGAGGGGGCCACTTAGCTTCACATCCCCATCGTCCCTCATGGAGGCCCATTCAAATGAGGAGGCCAGCATGCAGGCTCGGCCTCTCCCCAAACAGATCTGTCCTATGCTCCAAACCCGCCATAGAGTGTCAGGGGGCATCTCCCTATCAAATATCGAACTAATGAGGAACGCAATGGCATTCCAACCTTGAGAGTAGTCCACTTAGGTCTACTTACATCCTCCATGAATGTAATTAGAAACAGCAAGATGCAGGTCTCAGGAAAGTAAAACATTGTAAGACTGAAAGACTCTACAAATCTCTGAGATCAAATCTCATTTGAGCATACCTTCATAAAAAAATCGTTCAAGTTAAAAGTTTTACTCATTGCAGTTGTTACTGCGCAACGGCTGCACTCACAAGGCAAGAATTTGCAATTTCTGTATCGTTGCTACCACAAATGAAGAGGCACTCATACTGGCAACAAAGTTTACATACAACATTTTGTGCACACACACTCTCCTCCCTCAGCTCCGGTATCTCCTGCATACTTATTCCCCTGCTGCTTCATCATAGGACATTAAAACAAAATCACTAATTAACACGGTGCTAAAGCACAGTAATGTTACTATGATCTACTGGTTGTTCTGAACACCCATTTTATTTGTTTGTTTATAATATAACTCAGCTATTTTTGTGGTTAAAAGGCTAGACCGTTAAAAAATGAAAGATAGGAATTTAGAGTATCAAGTGAACTGTGGCAATAGATTGTGGCAAATCAGAGAAGGGCTGACAGGGAAAAAAACTGAACCAATTCAGAGAGGATTTTCAAAATGCACCGCTCCCTCCCCAGAAATACTGCAGAAGGACCCAGGAGAGAGAAAGAACTGGCTTTGTTAGGAGGTCAGGACTAGCAATGTTTGGAGAAAGGAAGGAGGGGGAGAGAAAGAAGGCTCCCCTGTGCAGCTCATTTAAAGGGCCATTGCCAGGGATCCTTCAGCTGGGGAGGGACTAACTATGAACTGCTAGACTTAACCCTGGCTTTTAAAAAAAGTAAATCTTTAAATGCCTAAGCAGTACTTAAGGTGGGAGACCTACTAAACCTTCAGCTAGGATGGTTACCCTTCAGTAAATGCTGCTGAAATAATCTCATCTTACAATTTTAAAAAACACACCCAGACAGAAACTAACTAATAAGGAAAGACTAACCATCGAACACAATGTAGGTAGTAGGGGAGCAGCTTCTGAGGGGCAAGAAAAAGGGCAGGGGGAAGAAAACCCAACGGAAATGTCATGTTTGTTATTTAACTTGGGAGCAAATCAAGGTGAAAACCACAACAGCACTAACAAAAAAAAACTAGACTAGCAAATGGAAGATCAACTGAGTGCTGAAAGGAACAAAATCCAAGCAGAAGGAAAAAGAAAACCTGAGGCTTGTGTGCAGGGAAAGTGAGGTGACATGCAGAATGAAAAAAAATACACTTAACAGGAATGCATGGTAAAAGCAAAGGAAAACACCAGTTCATAAACGGCCAATAATTCCAGTGAGTGTGTTATTAAAAGAATGATCCCCTGAACTCCCAAACAGGGCATGATCCAGCTAAGTAAGTTAGGAAGAATTAAGTAGGTATTTAAATATACCTACTTTGAACTCTGTGATGATACCCAGTTACTTGACTTTGGCTGGAGCATATCCTGTGCCTATCAATTGATTTAAATATATTTAAGCATAGGTTCATAAATTTAAACACAGAATGGATGCGGCACTTCAAAAAAAAAAGATGTTTCTGGAGCATGCTGCAATTTGCAGCCTTCCTATTATCCTTTGAGTCTCAGTCACAGATAGCATTGATTAAAGTAATATCTATCAAGAAAAAGCAAGGTGTTCTTCTTGCTGAGATGGTGGGATGAGATAGTTTCGCTTTAAACTAGTTTGTACAAAGGAAAAATAAAAAACAGCTCAAAGCTGGGAAGATTTCACAGTGAGATCAGACATTTATAAGTTATCTGTAACTTTCAGAATTGGATATGGCTTTCATTTACAAGTGATATAAACATTCATGCTGTCCGACATAAACTAGTCAACAATTTATGTAGGCTTCAAAATAGTTTTCTTTCTCTTTGCCAGGAAAATGTGTTATTGAGTATCAGTCAAGTCCAACATCACAACATTCTTTTCTGACTTTCTTACAAATTGAGGAATCTCCAGAAGTTATTAGTGATCTCTATGGAGTTTACACGTACCTATTTCAGCATGTGAGCATCAGGTCATAGCTCTTAACTATATTACAAGGCAAACATCATTTCTCTCCAAATTCTTCAACAGTTTGCTTTCTAAAGCTGACTGTGATAAGGCTATTTCTACCTGGATTGTCGGCCTCAGATTCAATAGCGTTGAGGAACTTGTTTCTCCTTCAGATCCTTATGGGGTATTCATGGATCTCCTGGGATTTTCCCAGCTTTTCTGTTTTCTGTCTCAAACCTTCTTTTGCTGAAAAGGTTTGACAAAGATTGCCACAAAGTACGGATGGCTGATGTGGTTACAAAAGTTTGAATTTTCCACCCACATGGCACCCATTTTCCTTGATAATGTCTAAGGATTTGCGTGGCAGCATCCGAATCGACTGTTCCAGGCCGATTCGGCCACTGCGGCACACAACCCTAGGTAATGTCCTTGCAGCAGTCATTCTTTTTCTCTTCCAGGAAGAAGGGAAGCATTTTTTTAAAAGATAATTTAGCATTGTTTTATTGATATAACAATATGTGTTGGGATTTTCTTAATTTCAAAAGGATAAGACTAAGCCCTTTCCATATATGTGTGAAAGAATATCTCAAAAGCAGAAAATGAGAGAGACTAATTTGTTTAAGGGGGGGATTGGGAATTCAGCATTTATTTTATCTGTTTATACTGTTATACCGATATAATGATTTAAAAAAGAAACCCAAGAGGACCAAGAGAGAGACTGCAGCTCCTCAGAGACTGAGTAAATCTGCCATGTGGAAACCGCACTGCAGAAATGGTGACCAGTCAGAACCAGAACATAAGCAACATTAATCAATGTGAGAATTTAACTGGAACAAAAAATATATTGGGAAGGAAAGTCAACTCATAGGACAATATGCACCCAAACCTCTAAGTAATAATGTCACAGAATCATAGGGTTGGAAGGGACCTCCAGAGTCATCTAGTCCAGGGGAAGTCAACCTGTGGTCCTCCAGATGTTCATGGACTACAATTCCCATAAACCCCTGCCAGAAAATACTGGCAGGGGCTCACGGGAATTGTAGTCCATGAACATCTGGAGGACCACAGGTTGACTACCTCTGATCTAGACCATCCCCTGCAGAATGCAGGAAACTCACAACTACCTGAAGAAGAAAAGTTGGTTCTTATATGCTGCTTTTCTCTACCCGAAGGAGCCTCAAAGTAGCTTACAGTTACCTTCCCTTTCCTCTCCCCACAAGAGACACCCTGTGAGGAGAGTGGGGCTGAGAAAGCCTTGATATTGCTGCTCGGTCAGAACAGTTTTATCAGTGCTGTGGTGAGCCCAAGGCCACCCAGCTGGATGCAAGTGGGGGGAGTGCAGAATCAAACCTGGTCATCTAGTCCAATCCACAGTGACTCCAATTCCATGCCCAGATGATACCACCCCCCAAAAAACCAGAATCCCTGGTCAGTGTTAGCAAGACATCCCCCAGTAGTAAAATGGTTTATTAAACATTCTTCATTAAATATTTACATTAAAATATACTGTATTAGAGTAATCACTGAGTGTTTCACTTCTAAAATTATACTTGCAGGAAACAGGGATCTCATCAACATTAATATTCTAACAATTTCTTTTCTAAAATGGTACCACTACTTCAGAACACTGAGATGTAAGAAAAGTCTACCTTGCATCATATAATTCTATTCAGAAAAAGTGCAATCCAGCCATTGCTGCCCCATCACCACACAGGTTGTCTGCTAAACAATAAATAGATGATGATTCACAATAGTACAAGCACACCAAGCCAAAATGACAAAACAGTGTCCCTTTGGAGCAAAGGAATGAGTCACTTAAATACTAGCAATTGGTTCAAATTTAGAAGAAAACCTTTTGATCAGCCAAGCTGTTGTTCCTAATGTAGTTGACACAAAACAGAGAAGGGAGGAAAACTATTAGCTTCATTCTACATGACAGCAGGACAATGCCTGGATGTACTAGCCGAAGGCATCATGAAAGAAGAAGAGGTGCATTTTGAGGACTAAATATACATAGATGATTTGGAAGTAATGGCCGTTTCTAAATGAAGAAAGGAATTAGCAACAAAAGGCAGTAAAATCAATGAAAGAACAATGTCCAATGAACAAGAAGTTGGGGTGGGACATGTCAGAATATGTTCTCAGTGTTAAGGAGGCATGTAAGAAAATGTTTTTAATCTATCTTGTCTGTAACACAGAACAGATTTCTGTAGCAAATACAGGTGTGGAGATTGAACGCAGTCTGCATATGTACACTGATTTGGGCACCCTCAACCAATCAGGAAGCCTAGGTACCAATAATATTTAAAGATACATGCATATTTATATACAGATATCATGATCTCAAATGTAATTTAGTCAGCAATCATAATGTCTAGAGCCACAATAACATGAAGGACAGACAGCCTTGGGTGGAGAATATAATATCAAAGTACATACCTCACTTCTTTAGAAAGTACTGCCAATTAAGTAATATATCAGTAATAACACTGAAAGATTGGCTTCTATAAATCACATGGTTAACCATGTAAACTTTTCCAGACTCTCACCCCTTGAATATAATTATTTGAAGGTTTCAATATTGTTCAGAAAGCAGCCTATCCACAAAAACATAATTGCTGTGAGTGTATCCACACTAAAATTTTGACATATCCAGCAGTAAGATCTGCACAAATCCCGCAATCACAATATTCCGATGAACGGAATGAAGGATTGCAAACACGGAGCCATAGCCTGCTAAACATCAATAAGAGGCCAGCGGAATTTGACTTACCACATATAGAATGGAAGAGGGCTAATAGAAAACAAACAGGCTTTGGCACAGACCTCTTGTTTAAATAGGACAAAATACCAATTATTAATGCAATTATGGTGCAGCCTATCAAACTGTTTTCCATCTGCCACAGGAACGTGACTGTCCTGCTTTCCAGGGTGATATGATGGAGCTCTTTGTATTCTCTCCAACTGCAATTGACATTAGTATTTAAGGGGATTGAACAATCAGTCTTTATGGAAACCTGGTTGCGTATTTTATATTATTACTAGTTGATAAATCTGCTTTAAAAGGATGGAGGTGGGAGATCCCCCTGACAATTCTTGTGGCAGGAAGTTGGGAGCTGGCAGCAGACCTTCCCCCATCCCACCCACTGCCCAAGCGGGACAGGGAGGCAGCAGGAGAAGGCTCACTACCCTGGGAGGTCTCACCACGCCAGCAGGGATCCAGCAGGAGCTTCCCCCATCCAGCAACCTCTCAGAGTGGGAGAGGCCAGTGAGCTGGCGGAAGCCCTGCCATACACTCTTAGCTAGCGGTATGTAAAGTACTTGGGGTGTGAGGCGGTGCCTGGCTGCAAAGCTGCCTGTAAAGCGGTCTTCGCCATGGTGCCATCTGTCCTGCTGTCCCAGGGCTCGCCGGGTGAAAAGGGAGTGTCCCTGCATGGGGAGGCCCAGTTTTAAACAGGTTGAACACAGGGGACAGCAGGGCAGATGGCACCATGGCAAAGCGTGCTGTAAAATGTAGAGATCATAGGCATTAAAAAAGTATCTGTTCAAGGTAATAGGGGTTGTGCACTAATCAAATGCCTGCTCTTGAATGTAGTTAAGCTTAAATTGCAAAAGAAAGAAAAAAACATTTATTGTGATTATTCTCAACCTACCATTAAACATAGGTCAAAGGAACAATCACAATTAGTTTTGAACATGGGGGGAAAGGGTGCTCTTTAACTTTGGAACTTTAACAGTGCTCCAGAAAAGAAAGATCTCTCAGATGTTGGCTATATGGCTGACACATAGACTTGGGCATCATCAGTAGAACTGCTCCTTTGATAAAGATAGACATCAAACAGGGAGTGTCATGATTTCTTCATTATATTCTTCTGACAGCTAAATTATACTTCAAACCACTTTGCAGCATACACAGCTTTATAGTGTTGCTATGCAGGATTTGATGCTAGGAAAAAAATCAGAATTTTGTACTCCGTACCCTGCTATTTAAGTCTGCAAAGAAAGGAAAAAGATATTCCAATTGATTATCGTTTTAGTTCCTGATATTTCACTAGTACCTGTGGCTGGCATCATCAGAGGTAGGGCATATATAAAAGGGAATGCCTCCATGCCAAATATGGAATGTGTGAAAGTTTCTGGGCATTTTATTTACTTCTTGGAAGGGGGGGGGGTAAACATACCACATTCCTGTTTGGGAGTCTCTCACAGGATGGGACTGGAACTCAGAAGGGATTTTTCTGTGACTGGTTAGGTTCCATTAGCAAGTCCATTAGGAAGTGTTTTTCATGTTTCTGGGTAGGGTCCATTGGTCTTTCTTTTATCTAATGGACTTTCTAACAAACTCTATCCAGACACAGGAAAAAAAAATTCCTAATGGACACTCACATATTGGCATCTTGCCATGTCCTACCTCTTAAGATACCAGACACAGGGTCTTAAACTACCACCACGCAGCCCAGAAAACCCACAAACAACCAGCTGACTCCAGCTGTGAAAGCCTTCAACAGTTAGTTCAGTTTTAAGGAGAGTTACTCCATTCTAAGCCCATTCATTTCAACGGGTTTAGACTAGAAAAAGAAAAGTTGTTTTTTTATATACCCTATTTTTCTCTATCATAAGGAATCTTAAAGTGGCTTACTATCATCTTCCCTTCCTCTCCCCACAACAGGTACCCTATGAGGTAGGTGGCGGTGAGAGAGCCATGATGTTACTGCTCCATGATGAGACCAAGGTCATCCAGCTGGCTACATGCAGAGGAGCAGGAAATCAAACCCGGTTCACCAGAGTAGAAGTGGCCACCCTTAACCACTACACCAAGCTGGCTCTCTAGAGTAACATCCCTTGGGCTTGCACTGTAAGTATATTAGTGTAGACATTACTAAACTCAATAGAAGCAAAGCAAACAGCAATATTTCAGGTCAAGTATCTGCAGTGTGAACTAGCGATGTGCATTTCGGCTTGTTTTGACCGCCTTGGCAATCACTAAAGCCTGAGGTGGCCAGTGCCACAGCGCGGAGAGGAGGGGCACTGCTGCTGGTTGCGGCGCCCCTCCTCTTTCTGCTGTGGTGCTGGCCTCCTATGCACCGCTTCGGGCTTCAGTGATCGCCAAGGCAGCCGAACTGAGCCGAAGCGCACAACCCTAACCCACATAAACTGAAATTACTGGAATAATCTTGACATAAATGATCGCAATAAGGTAACCCTCAAATAACAGTATTTTATACAATGGGAGAAATATGATGAAGGCCACAGCCACATAAAACCTTAGAAAGCTTGAGGTAGCAGGGAGAGGTTAAGACACCAGCATGTAAAATGCATAAAGTCCAAGAGGGCACAGAATTCAGTACACTTGAATATCATTTATCTCTGCTGAAAAATCTTCCCATTAGGGACAAACTATCTTTGATGGGATCCATGTGATGGTATATGTATATTCATACATATCCACATCTAAGAACTGTGTATTGTGAATCTGTACTGTGAATCAGTACAGAGCACACCAATTAGGGACACAAAACTGTTTACTGTCCCGGCCTCATCTTGCCGTGTCCTGTCACTTTAAATATTTCAGGGATTATATGACTAGTAGTAATGGTTTATCTGTTTATTTATATAAATAGCCTGCAAATAAGAGATAAATTAAAATACAGAGAACATTAGGTCTTTCTGAGGGCTTATTAAGAATGTAAGTTTGCATCTATAGTGAGTTAACAAACCAATACCCCTTTAAGGTCCTGATAAACCTGTAGGAGAATACCTCAATCTTCCAAGACATTCAATAGATGACCTCAAAGTAGCCGTTTTTTTACAAAGGAACTTCAAGAATAGAATGGAAAGGGAAACTGCTGAAATGCAAGTTATTACAACACTCAAAACAATGGAATCCCCAGGACTCAACAGGGACATTGGTTTCTTAACTCACTATACATGCTAATCTGCATTCTTAACAATTCCTCAGAAAGACGAAATATTCCCTGCTTTTTAAATTTATCTCTTAATTAAAACAATTAATTAGAAGAAGTAGATCATATGTAACTTTGACAAGCATCATGCAATATAGTTTGGAATACTATATATATGCTTTTCTCTGGTCTGTGAACAGGAGCAGCCAAATGCTCTACTTCAAAGAAGTTGATGCCATAAGATGCTTCCAAGTGTCAGAGGACAGGCAGGGGGCAGAAGGGCAAGATCTCTGCTAACTGCTGTCAGCAATTGATTATCTAGTCACCCATTATTCTGTTCATGGAGACATATTTATTGAACCCAAGATGTTTCTCATACAATTCATTCTCAAGTGGACACAAACTAATCCAAATTGGTGTTTTTCCCTATTTATCTCTGGTATCTGTTAACCATTTTCTTATGCTGTATGTTAATTTACCCTCACACTTCGCCCATAAGGATGAACAGATTACTTCCATTTCATCATATTGTATTTGAGGAAGTGTGCAAGCACACGAATGTTCATACCTTCAATAAATCTTTATTGGTCTGGAAGAAGGAGGAGGAGGAGGAAGTAGTGGTAGAGAAGTTGGTTCTTATATGCCGCTTTTCTCTACCTGAAAGAGTCTCAAAGTGGCTTACAGTTGCCTTCCCATTCCTCTCCCCACAACAGACACCCTGTGAGGTAGGTGAGGCTGAGAGAGTCCTGATATTACTGCTCGGTCAGAACAGTTTTATTAGCGCCGTGGTGAGCCCAAGATCACCCCGCTGGCTGCATGTGGGGGAGCGCAGAATCGAACCCAGCTCTCCAGATTAGAACTCCTAGCCACTACATCAAGCTGGCTCTCTATACCAAGGTGCCCCTGGACTCTCAATTTGTTCTGCTGCTTCAGACCTACACCAATACCCACTTGAATCCATCTGGAGCCATTTCAGGAGGCAACATTAGCAATATTCCTGTGGGGGAAATCTCTTCACGGCCTATGTGAAACTAACCAAAGGTTTGAAATGTCAGTTTCATCTTTATAGAATGGAGAATTCTCCTTACTCACTAACTAGGAAGGGAAACCATTCAGTTTCATACCTGCGCTTTGTAGCCCTTGGGACTGGATGATACACAATTAACAGCAAGAATATAAATCATGAAACATCACATCAGTGACATTGTACATATATTTGCATGCATAAATTACTCACAAATATCAATTTATTTATTTTTAATATACTGTTCTCCCACAGTAACTTGCATTCAGTTGCTCAGCTAATTTTTGGGTAATATTGGGGGGAAATGTACATGAATTGTATGGATAATCAAAGTAAATGATATGGGCAACTATATGAAAACAAACAAGATTTTCTGTTTCAGTGTGTACTGTACAGCAGCTGTCCTCAACCCCCGGGCCGGGGACCAGTACCGGGCCGTGGATCAGTCAGTACCGGGCCGTGGCTCCTCCTCGCCCTTCTCCCCGGCTCACCTTTGGTGATCTCCAGTGGCTGCCATGGCTGGGGCTCCCCCTAGGAGTGGCACTGCGCAGCTGCTGCTGGCAGCGCCCCCCAGTAGGTGGCGGGAAGTCAGGGACACCAGCGGGAAAACAAGCGGACCACGGGCTCAGGCGGTGGCGATAACATCCCTCAGCAAAAGACAACACACACGCACCCCCAGGCCTCAGTAAAATTGTCAAGTATTGACCGGTCCCCGGTGATAAAAAGGTTGGGGACCACTGCTGTACGGCACCCAAACCTAAAATGGAGTGACCTAAAAGGTTGGGATTTACCAATAGGCAAGCTGGTGACCTGCCTAGGACCTCTAAATCCTACCATCCTTCTATACTTCTTCGGTCCAGTTCCCTGCCCTATAGTAGTCCAGCACATTTCAGCCATTTTTCCTCCTTCTTTGCTGCTGCTACCTTCTTCCCCCACCTGTCCGCCATATCTTTACATCCCCTCAGGGACTACAGCACACTTTTCTCTGCTTCTGGGTGGTTTTTCTTGGACTAGCCGTGTAGAGAAATATGCTAATTGCAAAGTAAAGGCTTTTACTAGGTGGCCACATCAGTTGACTTTAAAGCCTTCTAGGACAAAATGGGATGTTGTAAGATTCCATATGAAGTTGCCCAAGAACTGTGATCATCATCTGAGTCCTGCAACATGTGTCTTTGCAGTTAGTAGGCACCAATCTTTAGCATCTTTCCTAAAAAAATCATTCTCTGTAATCTCCTTTGATGCCACAAAATCTCCAGTGCCGGATATAAACTTTGTTTGATTATGAATTTGTGAACTGTTCTTGAGATATTTTGTTTAATTTAGTGGGTGATCTTATGTGTCCTTTCAATTTGGAAACATTTTTATGACTTTTGTTTTTAGTCTGATTTCATATTACTGTTTGCTAGCACTGGCTTTTATTGTATTTGATTCCTTTATTTTATTTTATCAGTGGAAAACTGCCTTAAGAATTTTGATTGAGTATAAAGGATAGAAATGTATTAAACGTGCAAGCATTATATTAAATAGACATTTTCTATTTTTATTAACTGAAATATAGCAATATGGTTTTAGATACGTGTGTATTACATTACTATTTCTTTTTTATGACATCTGTATTTGATAATGCTAGCATTTCTACTGAGTCTTGATGAAACAGTTTATTTTCTGTGAATACAAGGATCAAGTTGCCCTTCTATACCTTTTATTTTTGAAATCCATTATGAATTTACTTTGGGGGAAGGCAGACTCTTCCAAAGTGAATAGTACTATCACTGGTTAGTATTTCACTAGGCAAGGGAAAGATCCTGCCAGTTAGCAGCAGTTATCACATGGAGTTTGTTCTCTGCACACAGATGTTCTCTCTGCACACAGATGTTGGCATGTTCAGAGGAGCAAGCCAAACAGCTCTTGTCCTTCAACTCTTAGACTGATCCTGAGCCTTGGGCTATAAAGAAGATCACCCAGCAAAGAATTTCTTATCAGGAGCCTCCCTTTCCATTCTTGTGTATTATTTACTGCCTTCCATTCTCCTGGGGAGGAAAGCAGATTACACAAACGCTAGAAAAACGTGTTTATTCATTTCAGGACAGAAGCAAGCTTTTATTGCTCCCATTTGACAGAGATTTCACAAATAAGGATATGAAATAATACATTACCATAAACAATACGTAACTTAAATTAATATGTGATCCTGCTCATTTAAAATTGGAATTATTGGAATTATTAATTTCATTCACAATTTCTAACACCAAATTAAACTGCATCCAGTCCCAGCCCAAGGAAAACTTCTATGAAATAACATAAGAGAAAAATATGACCACTTCATAAAAGAGTTGGAAACGTATGTGAATTGGTATGGAATCAGGGTTGGTTTATATCAGGGGTAGTCAAACTGGCAGGGGCTCATGGGAATTGTAGTCCATAGACATCTGGAGGGCCGCAGTTTGACTACCCTTGATTTATATGAACAATGAGGATAAAAGGCAACAGAGTCCCTTGAAGACTGTTTCAAGCAATTGGGAAGGGGTGTGTGAGGGATAAAAAACTTGTACATGTGATTTGCTTTCTGGTGGTCCTGTGATCTTGGTTCATCATCAGAGACAAGCTTGAATTTTTTCCTTGGTACTGCTGAAGAATAAAGCTGTATAAGTAAAGATATTCACAGAATTTTACATGTGTTTCCCATGGTGGCAACTCATCTGTAGTGCAAAGAAATAGAAAATACTATACATATGAAGGGAGTATGTGAAAGAATAACCTGTATTTTGCCAGGTCCTCAAGGGTACAGTGAATCTATAACTCATGCTTTTAGGATCCAGATCAGTGACAATGGGGCCATCCAGTGGTTGCAACCATGCACTTTATATGGGAGGAAGTAAATATTTATTTGCTGCATTTATAATTTCCTTTTCTCCCCAATGGGGACCCAACATGGCTTGTAATGTTATTCCCTCTATCCTCACAGAAGAGGAAGATGAGGCTGAGAGTGCGTGATTGGCCGAAGGTCACCTAGCAGAGAGGGTATTTAGAGGGTTTTTAGATCGGCACTTTGGAACATCACTGGGTGTGGGGCTAAATCTCCACCCCAGCTCTAACTCTATTAATTCAGACATCAAAAATCATTCCTGCTTCTGTTTGCACAAACCTTTCTCATCCTATATAGAACCTTATGCTGGGTCTTCTTTTACAGACATGTTGAACATGACTGACCCCTTGGAGCTGGCTTTTTATAAATAGTGACATTTTAAAATATGCTTGGCTTCTCCTAACAAATGGAATCACTTAACTCTATATGTCTAAATAGACTGTTTTGTGTGTGTGTGTGCGCGCGTACGTGTGTGCGCGCACACACTATACTGGTATAATATTGGTTATTTTTCTTCTTATGGAATTCCTTGAATGCAAGTAAACTCACATCTCAAAATTGCTAAAGAATTCGCTGCTTTTTGTTTTGGCATTTACCAATAACAGAATAGCCCATTGTTGTATACTTTCAATATAATAGTCAAATCTGAGACAAACTAAATGCTTGTGATAAATGGCTTGTCTTGACAGAAAATGACTAGATAGGCTTTCATGGGCAAATGCTGACAAACAAAAACTCATTTGCTAAACATCATACTGTAGATACAATAGACCCTGAGACATGTTCTGAAAAATGACTTGGCTGAGCAAAAAAGAAAAGCATGGAAGCCGTGATCTTCTACGCTGCGCCAAGGAAAAGAGCCCACCTCTTTACTTTGTGTACATTTATAACTGAAAATCTTGTCAAACCTCTGCTTTTAAAAAATATTGATTCGACTACAAGAACAGGGAGCAGTATTGAAAAACAGAACCATTATCTCTGCTTGTCCTCGTGAGTTACTATGTTTAAACATAAGGAAGGTCAACTTCTGAAAGAAAGAACAAATTATATGTACTCAGTTCTTATCCAAAGTGAGGATTTTCTCCTAAATATAAAAAAATTATAAATGCATACAAATTTATGAATAATGTCATTATTGATGCATTAAGAACAGAACAGAGAGGCAATGTTTTGGGTGAGGAATATATAGAGTCCTGTAAAAATATTAACCTGTTCTACATGTATTGCTGACAGGCACTACGAGGCAAATGCAACACTGCAGTTGAAGGAAATTGCCTCTAAAATCAAAGGAATTTAGGGGATAAAAATAATCAAAGTGTGGTTCAAACTCTGCTTGATCGCCAAGATCTGGATTCTCATGATATTAATTACAGTGAACAAAACGTTCGTCTTATCTGAAGGTTTCTTGTCTTCAGTGGGTCATTCAAGGATGGTTAGGTCACACCTCTGCTCACTCAGGTAGGACTATTCAGTCCTTGGGTGACCAAGGTCTGGAATTTCCAGGTTTTTCAAGCTCCTTCATCATTAGACCACCAGTTCTAAACAATCCTAATTTCCATATTTGAACCGTTGACATTGCCATGTTGTAATGACTGTTGCCACAGTCTTTACCACAAACCAGCCGGTTTGTTCCGCTGATAACTTGTGGGCATGGTGTCTTTTCTCCTTGTCTGCTGTGACATGTCCTCTCTCTCTCTCTCTCTCTCTCTCTCTCTCTCTCTCTCTCTCTCTCTCTCTCTCTCTCTCTCTTCTTCTTCTTCTTCTTCTTCTTCTTCTTCTTCTTTTTTCATTGGTCGGTTGGGAAATGGATGACTTCACCCCATTAAAGAGAAGAAACCTTCAGGTAAGACCAATGTTTTATTCTACTTCACTGGGGAAAGTAATCCAAGGATGGTTAGCCATGCCCAAGCTATGTACTCCAGGGTGGGAAGCAAATATAGTCCTGGAAACCCCCACAGTCTACCGCATGTTGGAGGACTCTCCTGCAAAGGTTGAAAACGATCAGCTGTCTGCAGATCTCTTCCACAAGGCCCTGGTGGTAAATGCAGCCAATGTTGCTGCTACCCTTGTTGAGTGTGCAGTCACCCCCAGTGAGGGTCTCAGTGCCAGGATCCCGTACTCCTTGCAAATGCAGAGCTTCAGCCAACATGCAATGATGGACTTGGAAACCGCCTTTCCCAAACTATGGAAAACAAATAACGAATCTGAAAGTCTAATGGATGTTGTCCTTTTCAGGTAAATGCACAGAGCTCTGTGGACATCTAAAGAGTGCCACTCCCTCTCCTTGTGGTCTTTGGGATTAGGGTAGAAGGAAGGCAAGATGAGCCCTTGGGTTCTGTGTAACACCGAGTTCACCTTGGGAACAAATGAAGGGTCCATGAAAAGAGTTACAAAGTGCTTTAAAGGGCACAGCACTCCTTCCATGAGGACAGTGTTGCTATCTCTGACACCTGGCATGCCAACATCATGACCACTAGGAAGGCAACCTTCTAATTCAAAAATTTGAGTTCTGCTTTCCAAAGCAGCTTGACTGGTGACTGAATCAGTGCCTTCAGGACCGTGGACAGGTTCCAGGTAGGGAAACAATGTCACACCAGAGGTGCTATTTGCATTAGTCCCTTGATGAGTTGTTAGGCATACTTGCTAGAGCTCAAAATCCTGCGGCATCTGTGTTGTAGGGTCGCACTGAGTGTAGTGAGCTGCCTTTTCAGTGTTCAGGAGCAGGCCTTTCTTCCAGGCTTCAAACAGGGACCGCACAATGTCAGCTGGATGTCCATGGGTTCTTGCTGAATTTCTCCAAGAGTCACCTTACACCAGCGATGGACTTGGTTCATCTAGGGGCCCTACCAGAATGAGCAGAGGCATGACCTAACCATCCTTGGATAACTTCCCCCACTGAGGGAGAACCATACTTTACAGTTTTTTACAAACACATTAACAGAAATACTCAATTTGATGTAAGCATACTTCAAATTGTTAAAATTCAGTTTTGAAGGTGAAATGTCAGGACACTCAAAAAGACAACATTAAAAAAATATGCACCCCCCCCCCCCCGATTGCTGCCTGCCTTCTCAAATGAGAAACTTAACCAAATTAAAAGATCTCTGATTAAGGTAACCTCTTGAAATCCAAGGATGGCCCAATAGTTGATGGAATAGATCCACCTCAGATTGACTGAGGCCTATATAGGAATCTAGATAAGTTCCAGAAATATGGTAGGAATAGATTAACTGGATACATTTATTTGGAATCAGGTACAGAAATTCACAGATAAAATCTTAAGGCTTCCCTCCGCAGATTGAGAGCATACAAAACCTGAGGGAATGGAGATGTACTAAGATTTAATAAAAGGTAGACACAAATATCCCTCTCATACACAAATATACATGTATAGGGTGTGTATTTGTTTCCAAATGAATAGCCAAATGAGCGAAAGAAACCCTTCTAGATTCATTTGGTTGATTAATAGGAAAGAATCACACACAAAAAAGGATTTTAGTCTGTGTGTCCTCCTCCCATGCAAAAAAAAAACACTTACTGTGCTGCAGGCAGAAGGCGTCATAGTTGCTGTTGTAGTAGAATCAAATGACAATCCTTACAGTGATCTTGAACACCATGTCACCAGCAAGCCGGCTAGCTGACCACTGGATAAGCAAGAAGAAAACCTTTCCATCTGCTTCCTACAGTAACTCAGATGCCATCTTTGGTGCACCCTGAGAAATTGATCCTCAGGCATGCTTAGGACTACATTTCCTGGGCTGCCCTAAGGAACAGTGTCTTGGATACAACTGAAATAGAATCTGAGGTGCTAAGGAAGGTGGGAAGCAGGAGAGAGATGATCTTGTTGTCAGTTCATTGGGTGTCTAGTTGGCTGCTGTGCCAGTTATCACCCATAACATGCCTGGCACCGCTTGGTACAAGTAGTAGCAGGAGTAAATGTATTATTGTTGTGGTTGTTGTATTTATAACCCGCCACTCATGTACCTGATGGCTCGTGGCAGTTAACAAACAGAATGACCCAGAATAAAACCCCATTAAAATCTGCATTAAAAAACCCTACAACTGGCAGAAACAAGCTCTCCCACCAATTCCTGCTCTGAACTCCCCCCACACATCACGGAGGATGACTACATGACTAATAATAATAATAATAATAATAATAATAATAATAATAATAATTTATAAACTGGCCTCCCTAAACTGGCTCATTTTAAAATTCAAACAAATAATTATAGGCTTTTTAAAATTCTCCATCAATATAAACTTTAACAAAATGATAAAAACAGTAAAACCCATAAAAGGATAAACCTGAGTGCCCCAGGTGCCTCACTTCTTGTTCTTATTCCTATGTCTTTCGGCCACCTATGTTGTTATACTGTGGAAGGGGTTATTCTGGACGGGAGAGGCCCAATGATTTTAGTTGTCTGCCCTGGCCTCAACCATTTGCCTGATACAAGAGAACCATTTTACAGGCCCTGCGGAACTCTGGTAGTTCTGTCAGAGCCCAGTTCTCCACAGGTAGCATATTCCATGAGGCTGGGGCCAGGTCAAGGCCAGGCACATTCCTTTTGTGCCAGGGACCATCAGCAGATCAGCACCTGATGGTTTTAGTGTTCTTTTGGGGGTGTACTGAGACAGGCGGTCCCTCAGATAAGCAGGGCTCAGATTGCATAAGGCCTTTAAAGTTAAAACCAATACCTTGAACTTGATCCAGAATTCTTCTGGTAACCAGTGCAGTAGTTGGAGGACAGATATAATATGGGCCCTCCTTCACAGTGTCCCAGCGAGGACCTGAGCATCCACATTTTTCACCAGTTGCAGGTTCTGGGTTAAGGCCATAGCTGGACCCATATAGACCAAGTTACAGAAATCTACCCTAGAGGTGACTGTCACATGAATCATTGTAGCTGGGTTTTCTGGGGTCAGAAAGGGCACTAGCAGCTTTGCCTGGTGCAAATGGAAGAAACAATAGTGATCCATGCCTCCATAGGGAGGCATCAACGATCACCCCCAAGTTCCTGATGGAGCGTGCAATTATTAGTTGTACCCAATCAAGGCAGGGAAGATGCACTTCTTTTCCAGCTCCTTCTTTCCCAGCCTGAGGACCTCTGTTTTTCAGGGTTTAGTTTCAGATGGTTCTCCTGGAGCCATTCCACTATCATTTCCAAGTTCCTGGCCCGGGACGTCTGAAGGTACATTCAGCCGATCCCCCATAACCAGGAAAAACAGGGTGTCATTCACATACTGCTGACATCCCAGCCCAAACCTCCAGATGAACTGTGCTAGAGCCATTTTGAGGCTGATCCCCATACTCCCACATCAATGATAAGCTAAGAGCTCATGGTCTAGGGTAGTGGGTGGAGTGAGAGGTGAGGATGTTTTCCAATTTCAAACTGATTGAGAATAAAAACAAATGTGATAATAAAAAGTGAGAATCTGTAGTAATATAAGTATACAAGCTTATATATTAGTATAAATACAAACCCAGCTTTTCAACTGAACAGGGAAAAAAATTGCACTTCCAAAATACATATGTATTACCTTTACAAAAGCCACCACCATCCCATTGCTAATTGTTGTGCTTGAAATGATGCCAGGTTATGTGAAAGTTCTGCCAGTGGTGCTTGATCTGTGCTCGTTGTCTTCCAAATATAAGTAATGGAAGTTGCCAGTGAGTTGTGAAAAAGCCCAAGTGAAATCTTGCCTCAATTTCCAACAGAATTATAAAACCCAGTCCATTCGGGGGGGTGGGGGGGACATAGTAATTTGATATCTCAGACTCTGATATTCAGAAAGCCATTTAGTAGCAGCTTCTGCTGTGCTACAACAAAGCCTATCATTTGGCAAAGCACTGAAAAAAATGGCATCTCCTGATTCAGCCAAATGACAAACACCCTGGAAGCCAGAAGTTCAAGCCCCCTGCTCTGCCAGTATGTTTGGTGGCCCACTTCCCTGCCATTGCCTTTTTCAGATGTTCATACTATGAACTAGATAATTATAAACTTTAACCACCTCATCCAGCAAAGTTAGAGGTTGACACTTCAGTGTTTTTACTCTTCAGAATCCCTGCTACTTTCCAGTTATGGGACAAAAGCCACGTAAGAGCCAATTGGGCTTCTACCCTCCAACAGAAATGGTGGCTAATCACTGACACTTCTTCAGATAGTCTGAACCTGATCCTCACGTGGACCATTTATGTACTGGGAACTTCACTGCCCCAGCTCTCATGCAGGAGCATAGATCGGGGGCGGATGAGGTGCACCAGGCCAAATACTCCCCCATGTGGGTGCAGGAAGAGGTGGGGCAACCTGCCACGACTAAAACTCTAGCCTGCAACCCAGCATGAAACCTCCAGTGCGTAAACGGTCTTGCTGTCCAGAAACCGGCTTTTTCCTTCCACATCCTGCTTCCATCATCTTCTATGATATGCATATCTTACTGCCAGTTGCTTTAGCCTCAAGCTAAAAGCTGTTGCTGAAAAAGATATGCAAGAGTGATGTGTCAAGGCAGTGTGATGTTCATGGAAGTCTGAAGAGGCTGAAGCCATGGGGATCCTCTCAGCAGAGCTCTTCTGCGCAAGCCCACTGCCGGTAAACTTCATCTTGCAGTCTCTGTATTTTCAAGAGAATATTTGCATTTCCCACAGTGTTACTATATCTGCACACGTTTCACTAATAGCAGGGCTTGCGCACAACAGGGCCATTAGCAGTGTGTGCAGATTTCACGCAGGGAAGGATGATGGTATTTTGCTTTAAAGTATTTTGCTTCAACTAAGTGACTTGGAAGTAAAGCAAATAAAAATGTTGCATGATCAACATGTAGGAGCTATAAATCCTATATCACACATACAAAAAAAAAAAACACTTGAGGGAACAGAGAGGTCGCAGTAATTCCGGCTGCTGTTCTATGCATGTTTACCTGACTGCAAATACGCATGGTTTTGCACTGTGAGATGTCGATGATATTTCCATGCCTCTGATTAAAAACCCTCATGCCAAACTCCAAACTGGCTTTTGCTTGTTTTTAACTTGAGCAAGTTGAAGGACCAGTACCAACAATCTCTGGAAGTGGCAAGTGAAAATAAACAACTTCTTGAGGAATAAAGTGCAGCTCCCTCAATTACATATATGTGTCATGCAGGTGTTAGCAGCAACATCATATGCAGAGTTAGTAGACCTACCTGAACACTATATGCATGATTCTGGGATTGCTGCATCCCATATGGGTTGCAGCTACTTCCCGTGTAGGCACTCAAGACACCAATGAATCTTGAACCGATGGCCTAGGTGATGGTCAGCCTCTGCCGTGAGGCAGCAAAGTCAACTCTGTGGAGATGAGCATTTGTAATCAAAGAAGTCCTCTTGTAACAACAGGTCCCAGCAGATCCAGTTATACAAAAGGTTACGGGTACTGCTTGCTCACTTGTGAGGTCTGAGCAACCTTTGCCAGTAACCAATCTTTGCCAGTTACACCTTTCCTATGCCTTTCTTTGTATATATGTTTGCCACCTCTCATTCCATTCTTAACTTGATGAAAGATGGGTTAGGCAGCAGTTTCTCAATCAAAGGGTCACTGCTGAGCTTTCACAGCAATAATCCTCGGGTAGAATGAATCGCATGTGCCAAAAGATTCCCAGCATTATTTAAACTGACAATACCGGGGGAACGACATAGGGATATGCATCTGCAACAGCCAAGTCACAACCACATTGATGCACATAGACCTGAAGGTTGCCTAGGAAAAAAGGCAAAAGTTGTGGCTAGGTTAAGGGCAAAAAGAGCCTCTTGTGGTGCAGAGTGGTAAGGCAGACGTCTGAAAGCTTTACCCATGAGGCTGGGAGTTCAATCCCAGCAGCCGGCTCAAGGTTGACTCAGCCTTCCATCCTTCCGAGGTCGGTAAAATGAGTACCCAGCTTGCTGGGGGGTAAACAGTAATGACTGGGGAAGGCACTGGCAAATCACCCCGTATTGAGTCTGCCAAGAAAACGCTAGAGGGCGTCACCCCAAGGGTCAGACATGACCCGGTGCTTGCACAGGGGATACCTTTACCTTTACCTTTAAGGGCAAAAAGAAGAATGTATATGTTTTGGAACTACCACAAAAATAACCACGAGGAGAAGGCAGAAAATGTGACGCTTCATATGCAACATTAGCTAGTTCATTTGATTTTGTAGAAATAGGCTGCAGTTTTAAATATTTGCTAGCTTGATAGCTGACCTGCACTCTGCTGCTCTTCTATGTAATGACTTAATGAGGCAACCAAGCAAAGGATCTTTTCATCTTCAACCCTAGTAATTTGACTTGAATACTTTAGGGCTTTGGTATTTCTAGCCAACCTCTTAGACTATATTCCTCTCTTAATGCTGCTAGTCATCTGTGAAATTCAGTTGCAACACTAATCTTTGTGGTAAATGATACGCAATAGCCCATTTCTTGAAAACCATGGCAATACAATTCTTTCAACGTTTTACGGGCATTTTGTGGCCTAATATAAAATGCAAATATTTTTATTCTCAAGGTCAAATGTCTATGCAAATATGGATTGGAATATTCCTCACATTCCTGTTGAAAGGAGTAACGCATTCTATTATATTAAAATATAAAACAGAGTGTATGAATGTAGGGCTAAGATGAAGAATTACAAAGTATATCTTAATATACCTGCTTAATCCCTTACATGTGCCCAAGGTACACTGCACCTGTACACCACACACAAAGCACTAGTATACAATGGAAATAATTTACTCACATGTAATAAGTCTTATTATTCTTAACATATACTCTTGTCCAGTTCCACAGACATGCAATGCCTGGAATTATTAGATTTAAATCATATCGCAATCATGAATTCATTGGTTTGCCTTAAGCATGGCCTTCCTACCTCTATCTCAGCATCTTAAAGTGCTATGTACAAACAAAGAATTATATTATGATTACATACTAACATTACTTCTCCTAATAGTAGTATGACATCATAGCAGAATGTTAAATAGGAATATATTCACATAGCAATAACCATACATAATGCATAACAATTTATAGCGAACCTGATATTGCATTCTGGGTAGCAGAAAGATGTTTCCTTCAGCAAAATATGCATCCTTCTCACCAATGTATGATTGAAAAAAATATTTCAGTCAAAAGCTACTGTCTCCATGAAAGCACAAAGCATGAAAACATGGA
Source organism: Paroedura picta (assembly GCF_049243985.1). Taxonomy (NCBI): domain Eukaryota; kingdom Metazoa; phylum Chordata; class Lepidosauria; order Squamata; family Gekkonidae; genus Paroedura; species Paroedura picta. The sequence continues at coordinate 33,981,679 of NC_135379.1, forward strand.
TTGACATTTGTGACTGATTATACCACCTGCAAAGACATTTTATTGGAAATCTCCATTATCAAAAGAGTGCAAGTAACTTATCTCTTTAAGAAACCCACTGCATTTCCATACCACTGCTGCAACCAGGGATATGTGTAATGAAGAAGCATGCTATGACTCAACTGGATGTGCATGCTACAGAACTCTCTAAAAAGAAGATAAAACAGAAATTTACTATATGTGTGTATACTGATCCATGAAACACTCCCTCCCATCCCTTTTTGCATTAATCTATTTCAGTACACAAGCCTGACATGCTCACAGATATTTTTGGCTTTCATGATTCTACACTTTGGCTCTCCTCAGCTCACATTCTTCTGTTGCAATCAGCATCTATTATGTATTAACTACACAGTTTTACTGTGCACGTTGATTGTAAAATACTGCACAGTGAACAGCTCAGTATAAATAGCGCTTGAAAGCATTTCATTTTTAATGTGCCGGCTTAAAGATCTGCCCTGATTCATTCTTCCACACATGAAGATAAGCAGAAGTCAGAAAAGGAGGATTTTGCTGAGTGTAATCTCCCACAATACATGATGCAGCTTCCTCAGAACAAATGGGAGCTGCTAAAGTGATCCCCATGAAATGCCAAGTGATTTATTTCCCATTTCCCATATATATTTTCTTCAAAGTGCCTCTGAGACTTAGTGGGAGGGGGACACTTCTTTGCTTGTGACTCATCTACCATGAATCTTTCTTTCATGTAACTATGTCAGGAGTAAAAAGTGTTACTCAATGAAGGAATATGAAGGCTGATAAGATCACGTTCACTGTGATGCTCACTGCAAGACAGAATTGGCCCTGGAAATAGCCAAACTGCACAGAAGAACATGACACATCTCTCTGCTGCTTCCATTACAGAGAGGCCATGTAGACCCCAGCATCAGATAGGTACTGATAAAGTGCATGGTTATTACATATCTTGCTGTAAAACACAGAGTGCTAAGAGTGAGAGTAATGGAAGCTCCTTGGACATGGTAATACTGCAGCAAAGGCAGAAGAGGAAAATGCTACCAGGATAGGTAACATTGCCTTCTAGAAGAACATCCCCACACAATGGAATAATTTATATACACTGCCTTCATTCTACAGTGGAGGTGATGGGATTTTCTGAGACAGCATGCACAATCATGTAATTGCAATATTACTGAAGCATTTATTCTGACTGACAATCACGACTGTAATATGCTGCTGGCTCATAAACCCTCTCAAATGCCTTTCGCTTCAGCTACATCCACGGAATGCAAGGGGAAAAAACGCATGTTGTATTCAACTCCACAAACTCACTTGCCACAAATGACTTGCAATGGCACTACATTTGCCCTTCTGGCTGCCTCAGGGGACCCAATGTCTTATACCAAACAATATCAACGGCGCTGACAGGACACCTCTATGCCCAACCTTTTAAAAACTGAAGAAGCCTAATGGAACTGAATGGTCTGTCAATCATAATGCTGTCTTTATGTTAGCCAGCATATAGTGGAGCAACCAGCACTTAAAGCACCACATTCAGGGCACTAGCAATCACTCCCAGACTTCCCCCCCCCTTAACCTATAGAAAAGATTCCTTTATTAAACACTCAACAACCAATGTGATAATTGCTCTAAGTAGATGCACAGGGTTCGATCAAACCATTTCTCACTGGTGAAAAAGGGATGCTGGGGTGAGTCCCTTTTGGCCACCGAAACCATAAGTCCTGCACGTACAAAAGTCATGCGGGAAGAGGACGACAATAAGGATGGTAATTTAGTGGGACTAAGTGAGAAAGCTGGCTGGATCTGACCCATCTATTGTTTTTGCTTTACACTACAAAATATATTTCATAATGTTGGCTTCATTTACACCACAGTAACATTAGGGATTATTAGCATATACGTTCTCAAACACATTTCTCTATCACCAGCATTAATCAGTTATACAAAAGCACAATGTACTTCTACAAATCCCATTAATTTCAGTTATGCTTAGAATAGTGAGCTTTAAGACCAATTGTTCCCATGCAACATAGCAATATTTAAGCAACAGCATTTCCTGCTTTGTATCCAACTCAAAATACTGAAGGCACAGGGACTAAAATAACCAATGCATCATACACAGAGGATACCAATCACAACATAGTCAATAGAAATGAACCATCAAGGGAAATTCCATTAGAAGACCACAAAATGGACAGGATATAAGAAGTACACTCCACAAATGGTGGAAGTATCATCTTAACACATGGGGGAAAAATAAACATGATTTTCCTATGAGCAAACCTTAGTGACCCAAAGGTGACAACAGAGTGGTTAGGAAGATGCGATACAGAGAAGCGTATTTCTGTGGTGCAATTACTGGAAATTTTTAGAGGGGGACAAGAGGGTGTCTTTTTCTCATTATTATGTTTTCAAGTCTTGTAACTCAGTGGGTGGCATGTTCTACTGTAACATTACCCTAATTAGAAGCATTTTAGTGGCAAGGCCTAATGAAGCAAAGAAAAGATTTGCCTAAAGGATACATTTACCTAAAGGATACTCTTGCAAAAACTTTAATGCAGATTAACATTTTTAAGATAAAAAGCCAGAAAGGAAGAGTATTCAAAAAAGCATGGCTTTATAAACTTTATATGTTCAGGGGAAAATAAGTGTAAAAATGTCTATTTTCCGGTGAATACATGAGATATATTTCTTCATTAAAAAGTAAGGGACAATATAATGCTCATCTTTTTCTTTGAGTACTGATTATCCCAGGCATGCCTGACTTGTATATTCCTAGTGGGGACAGGTGCAATTCTAGGATATAACCTTCTGAAGATGTGAATAAGACACTGTCTAAAAGAACAAGAAGGTAAGGATGGGGGTGGGGTTTGCAACTCAAAAGGAAGTCAGGTTCCTTCTTTCTCCTTTTTAAAAACTGATTTGAACAAAAAGGTCAAATAGATGAGAGCAGACTGCCAAGATGCTTAACTTCACTCTTAGTTGAGCTTGTTAAAGCAGCGTGTTTCCTATAATGTGAGGCCACGGCACTTCATCCATTAAAAATCTGAATAACGCTGCATATCATTTGTGAATGGCTGGTGGCACATTATGCTTGGGACCCTGAAGCCCTGTGGACAGCAAAGCCCTGCTAAACAAACATTTGAGCTCTTGAATCAATATTGCACTTCTATAGCAAGAAGCCCTAAGAATGCTATTTGCTATCAGACAAAGGACTTATTCCGAGTATTCCTGAAATCTGCAGCTGTACTCATACAAACATAGATCACAGGTCCCTGCCAAGATCAGGCATGTAACTATTGCAAAGCTGAGCAGAGTGCAGAGAAATCTATTCTAAACATGCTCCTGGAAGCCCATCTCAGTTTAAAAGGGACGTTTCAAGAAACGAATATAGCTCATTAAACTCCATAATGTATATTGCGCAATGAGAGATAAATTGTGACATTTCATGTATTGACTCACACCTTTCTGAAAAGTCAAACTGAGGATGCCATGTAAAAGGATCTGAAAAGAACTTGTTTGTTTTCCTTTGCATGGACACACACCCTTTTCAATGATATTCAAGGATTTTCAACTTTTTCACTTTAGCAAAACTGGCTCAGAAGCAAAGCACATGGCTTTCATCATCACTGGTCATATTTCCCTTATCATTCTATGGCACTAGCTACAACACCGAAGAAATAATGGTTAAAATGACCCCCCCCCCTTAACATTAAAAATATGCTAGTCGAAATAAAATCAAACTGACAAGAGCCTAGTGGCATATCAAAGAAATACTTCCGTGAAGTTCAGGTCAACTCTGGATTTAATATTTAATGAAAGAAAACTACTGACTACCCCAGGAGTTCCCTATTTCCTAGCGTATATCACGGAATATCACTGACTGCATTTAACTCTGGCTAAAACAAGTTTTCAAACCAAGATTTTCAAAGCATGTTATTAGATCTTTTCTCTCTTTTTTTTTTTTTGCAGCATTAACTTACAGATTTACACCGTGGGCTGCCTCCAAGCTCGCTTTCAACATTGCAGTGCTACACTGCTAAACACACACTTCCGAGCCCCAGCACGTTTCTAGGATATGCAGCCAGCTCAGCTGCAAACCTGAGGAAGGATTTCATCAAAATTAAACTCTGCACAAATATTTGACTGCTCTCAAACCTCTAACGCACCCACACACCCCACCCACACCCCCTAATGCTCCCTTGGCGTGCTGGGCTAACGGATCCAGAGAACTAGAATCTGCGGAAAGAGTATTAAAGAAAAAACAAACAAACCAACTCAGAGCTGGGTAAAGAAAGCATGATGTCTCCTTTCTCCGAACCAAATGAAAGGCTTTCAATGGAAAAGCTAAAAATAGTTACACAGAGACTTCAGAATCCTAAATAGTGCAGTGTATGTTAATGTATGTCATTACATTAAGTTTGCCTCCAACTTCCCACGCTTCACAACCCTTGCAGCGGATGACACACAGGTTCATTTGCAGGAACGCAAGGGGGATGGTGATCGTCCTCCTTATTATTAGCACCATTAGCAAACAGTTTTAAAAAGTAAGCCACAAAGCAGGCAAGCAGGGACATTATCTAAGACAATGGAATCCTCCTTTGTAACAGCGTGTGTCGCCTGGGTTGGCTTGTCAGCGTGAGGAGACCAAAATGTTCCGGCAGCTGCAAAACAATGTTTAAAACCCTCACTTCATGCAGATTTTAAAAAGGAAGAGGTGAAGGAGAAAGGCATCATCAGAGACTTACCAAAATACATTATGTTTCTCATTAATCATGCAGTCAGGATTCCGCTGCTGTGTGTTCAGCATTAGCTCCCGCGCCAAGCTGCTTGGAAAAGCAGAGCAAGCTCCTTTCATTCTACATGATGTGGAAATTTCCCAGCCTCGAAGAGAGCGAGGAGCAGTGCGAGCCTCCTTGGGATCAGGGCTTTGAAGGCAGTCTTATCCCGATACAATTCCTCTCTGATTTAGCACTGACTCTGGCTGCATGCTGCACTGCCCATTCTTACTGTAATCTGACTCCTCCTTGTGATGTCCTTGCTGTGCCTGTGACATCAGGATGAGGAGTACTACAAACACATTTCTTCCCATACGGTCTCTCTTTCACTAGGTTTTGCTGCTAACCAGGGTAGAAGTAACCCTGCCCCTTTCAGAATCTTTCAATAGCCTTCTACCACTGAGGGTATCTACCCCCCCCCCTTTTTTTCTTTCTTTCTTGGCATCAAACACAGTCAGTGACATAATGTGTTTGATTGCATGGGGAGGAGAGAAGGAGGGGAAAAAGGACAAAGCTGGTATTGTTTTTCACCCTCTATGGGGTACGATCCAACAAAGTACTGAGTGCACTGTAGTGCCAGAACCAGCTTGATGTTAATTAGGAAGGCAAAGGGTATGAATGTTCAATCTGCGAAGAAAGAGGTGCCGGGACTCAGAGCTGCACAGGAGGTAGAGCTAGAGCTTTGCTGAGTGGGGCTGTGACTGACAAAGCATTCTGCTCATGGTCAGAGGCATTCTGTTCTCCATCAAGCATGAAATGACAGTCTTTAAGTAGCAGCTGGATAGATACTTATCCCAGATACTTTGGGCTGATCCTGCACTGAGCAGGGGGTGGGACTAGATGGCCTATATGGCCCCTTCCAACTCCATGGTTCTATGAAATGCTACGAAATAAGATACGTGATATGCAAGTGTGATCCTGGAAAGGGGGTTAAGCTGTTGGGCAAAAACTAAAAACTAAGAATGTGTCATCCTAAAAGTATAACTTCAAAACAAAAAATCACAATGAGGAGCACCAACATTTTCAGTGCACCTCCCAATAATAAATTCGGGGGGGGGGGGGTACACATTTTAAGCTTGCACATTTTGCACCATTTCAGCTGTGTTCAGGTCAACAACCCATATTTTGCATCTTCTACATAAACCATGAAGAGAAAGGATATGGAGACTTTGAATTTGAACAAGAATTCAGGCAGCGTGCACAGAATTCAGGCAGCATGGATCTGCATATCTGGAGCAGAGGATTGGTTATCTTGTCTGTGTGACAAATGTGCTGTTTCTGGCCAGTTCACACATGAAGCACTGTTACAACTGGCATTTTGGGATGGAGGGCAGGTAGCCTCTGAAGAAATAGATAAAGACAGAGAAGCTCACATGCGTTCCTGTTTCTGAGATGCTCTGGATCAGATTTGACAAGACAGCATGTGAAAAACTACACCGCTGATGTCTATACAGCATTGTTTTTATCTATTTATTTATTATTTGACTTGTAGCCTTCCACTCCCATACAATGTCTTGTGGCAGGTAACAACATAACATCTCACAATAAAATCCACTAAAAATCACAATATAAATAATGCCTTCCCGATAATGAAAAATAGATATAAGTCTGCTCCCCCCAACCTGCTCAGCAGACTGCCCCCCATTGTGCCTCAGATAAGGTAACTCGATGTGCCAGCTAACTTGGGGAAGGGGCCCGACAATCTTACTTACCCTGGCCTCAAAGAAAGATCTGCCTGTGGCAGATGGAAAAATGCCTGGTGGGCTACATCAGTGACCTGAGCCTCCACTGATCACACCCAAGTTCCTGGCTGTGGGTGAGATGTTAAGCTGCACCCCAGCCAAGGTGGGCAAGTGTACTTCCTGGTCTGTCCCCTTTCAGCTCAGCCACAGAGCATCCGTCTTGGAGGGGCTGAGTTTCAGCCGACTCAGCTCCAACTATCCAGTGACAGCTTCCATATATCTGGCAAATGTATCCAGGAGGGTGTCCAAGCAACCACCCATCAGGAGATAGAGCTGGGTGTTCATCTGCATACTGGTGATAACTCAGTCCAAAGCTCCAGACCAGCTGGGACAGAGGGTGCATATAGATATTAAATAACATGGGGTAGAGGACTGTTTCCTGCACAACTCTGTAAGGGAGTTGGAGGAGGCACAACATCTCCATATCCCAGCCCCTGCAAGGCAGTGGGCCAACAACTTGAGGTGGACCATGTCAAATGTGGCCAACAGGCCAAACCATCCAGCTGGCACCGGAGATCATCTGTCAAGGTGACAAGCACTGTATCCACCCTGTGGTCAGGATAGGAAAGAAGCCTGACTGGTATGGACTGAGCACCAAATTTCCCTCCAAGTATGCCAGGAGTTGGCCCATGGTGGCCCTTTCAACCACTTTATCCAGAAATGCAAGATGCGAGTATGAGCAGTAGTTGGCCGGGTCCCATGGGTCCAGCATTGGTTTCTTCAATAAGAGCACCCCATTCAGCACCCCTGGGAACTCCCTCAAAGATAGGGAGAGCTTGATGATATCCTTCAGGGGGCCTCCTATCCTATGATGACTGAGTAACCCAGATGGACAGGGATCAAGGAGGCAAGTGGTTCTACTCACTGACTCCAGCAACTTGTACACTTCATTTACTGAGAGTTGCCTGAAGCCTTCAAATATTTTTCCCCAGGTCAGCAAAGCGGCCTCCAGTTCCCTTTCTGTCTCAAGCATGATAGGTATGTTCTAATGGAACAACAAAACTTTGCCCATGAAACGGTTCACTAATGCCTCACAATCAAGTTCCAATTGACTAAAGTTCTGACACCCTTTGTCAAGGGCAGTAAGTAACCAAAATACCCTAAACAGTTGTAGTGGGTGAGAGCTTGCAGATGTGACAGAGGTGGCATAAAAATCCCATTTGGCCCACTTCACTGCCATTTCACATGCCTTCATAAGCATGCAATAAGATGTTCTTGCTAATTTGTCGTATGTCTTCCTCCACACTCGCTCTAGCTGTCTAACTCCCTTCTTCCTCTCCCATAGCTCCACGGTGTACCATAGAGCTAGCTTGAGGCAGGCATGGAAAAGAAATCAGGGAGCAATCTTGTCAATGGCAGCCAACACCAGCGCCACCGTCGAGTCTCGGGAGGCATCAGATCCCGCAGAGCATTCAGGAATCCAATTGGATTCATAAGTCTCTGCGGGCTGGCAAAACTACACCCACTGCTCAAACAAGGAGGGGGTGGTATCCAGAACCAGGCCTTCAGGGCACAGTGATCTGACTATGGGATAAAATCAGGTGCCATTAGATCCACCTCTACCCCAACACCAAAGTTCAAATTGAGGGTGTGGCTTGCCTGATGGGGGAAAAACCCCATGGCCCCAGTGTCACGATGGCCAACACCAGGTCCGGGCCAAAGCCAGAAGATGGTGAATTGGCATGGGCATTGAAGTCCTCCAGAATTATAAGTCTGGGGCACTGCAGTGCCCTGGCCATCACTGCCTCCAGCAGGTTCAGCAGGGCATCTTGTAGAGCATTGACAGATGGTACACCACACAGATGACCACAGAGCCCCATCCTACGCAAACCACTCCACAGGGGCCCTGAAGGGGACAGTGGTTCACCCTTTGCTGAAGAAACCATAGTTAGATCCATGGGACCTTGCCAAATACCACCCAGTCTTGCATCTTGCATTTTTGGGCAAGGCAGCTGAAAGATCTGTCATGGATCTGCTCCTGGCATTCTTGGAGGAAACTTTGGTACTCAACCCATATCAGTTAGGCTTCTGTCAGGGTCGTGGGATGGGGATGTTGCTGGTCACTGTGACACGTGATCTCCGGTGCCAGCTGGATAGGGGCAATTCGGCTATCTCCAAGATGTCAGATCTGTCGGACATGTTTAACATGGTCAGCCAGTTGTTAAAATAAGTTAAAGGGAGTTAAATTCTGCTTAACTTAAAGCTCTATTTGTAGGAATTAGTCCACTGTTGCCATCTTGGAATCCTCCCAGCAAACAGTGGCCAGAATGGTTGTCCACGAGTTACTAGCCTGGCACCATGCTGAGGCCAGGATTTGTGGTACAGCTCAAAATATTACCCATTCCTTCATTTGCTCCTTTCTCCCCCAGCTTATCTTGTAAAGAAAGGAATCTGCAGCAGCCCACCAAATGACCAGCAGCCCACCAGACACAATGAGTTAGACATGTGGCTCATTCTTTCCCCTTCATGCTTCCACAAAGCCTCAATTTTTGGGGAGGGGGACCTCCATCTTTGCTTTGAGATCAGTATTTCCTCAACATTCATGCTCCTGCAGGGCCCAGAAAAAGCTGTTTTGAGCCATTTATAGATCAAAGGTTAAGAACTGGCAGAACAGAAAAAGACCAAGGCAGACTCACCATAATTCTGTCAGATCTCACTAAAGATTCAATGAAAGCTCAGAGAGGCTGACCAATCTAAGCTCTATGGCTTTTAGAGTATTAATCAGGATGTCTTGGCAAGTGTATTTTGACACAAAGACTCTTATTGCATTATCATTTCTCTTCCAATATAGACTCTGGCTGCATTACTGTTTTAGACAATAAGCCATTTTCCTCACATAACTCACAGAACTATTTCTGGTGTTCCACATTCTGCTTAGGTAACCAAGACACCTCCAACATGCACCTTCCCACCCCAAACCTGGCCTTTCTTTCCTTATTTGGAGATGTTCTCAAGGCCCAGGAACTCCCACACAGTTTAAAAGCAAGGAAAGTCTTATTTCAGATTCCATGAAGTGTCTTCTTTTTGGAACCTAGAAGAAAGCAAAATATACCCCCAAATTTCATCAGTCATTTTATTTTGTATTTTAAATGGCTTGTTAATTTTTCCGTGCTGTTTTTATGTTGCTTTTAAACTGTCACTTACTATAAGTGAATTCTGTAGCAAAATTATATTGAAGTCAATGAACTTAGAACTATGCTTACAGATTCACTGTAAATGTTATTTTTAATGGTTTTAATTTTGCAGCATGTTTTGTTTGATTTTTAAGAAGCAGTTTGTAATAAAATAATTTAAATTTAATTTATGCATTGTTTTAACTATGTCATTTTTTGCTTGCTTTATCTTGTTGTAACCTGCCCTGAGCCAACTGGGAAGGGCAGGCTATATTATTATTATTATTATTATTATTATTATTATTATTATTATTATTATTATTATTATTATTATTATTATTATTACACTGTAAACTGATCCTGATATGATGCATGAACAAGTGGATAAGAAATGAATTAATTAAATAATATGTGGATAAATTTTTTAAAACTACTTAAACCAAAGAAAAAGAAAGCTTAACATTTTATTTGTAGCTCATAGGCACTAATTGCCCACTTTTGGCATGCTAGATGCTTCGTATTTTGCAGTAAACCTTGTATACTGCAAAAACCAAAGCTAGAAACCATGTAAATCTTAGTAATCTATTCACATCCTTTTTTAATCTTCCAAACTAATGACTGACCCACATTAATAACAAAAACATTACTTGCAGGTATACACACTACAGATATTATTACTTGGTAAAATGAATGTGCCTACTAAGTGCTCAAGGATCCATCTCTATTGAAAAAAACAAAACAAAACACATGATGCACCCAAGAACAGGTCTACACTCAGATTCTTACTAGTCAGTTTTGAGAAGTCTTTCTGTAAATACATGCAACAGCATACCTGGGGACTCTGCAGAAATGTAATAATGTGCAATAAAAGATATGAGGTGACAGAATATTATCAGTCTAGATGCCTTGTGTGGTAGGTTAAAAGATCTTACACACTTGAGAGGTTTTCCAATTCTTCATAAAATAAATTTCATCTTTTGATCCCAGACAGCTATCAGGAATCAAAATGTACTGTACTGTAACAGAGACAAACAAGAGTGAGCAAGCAAGATATTTAATTTTTACTATGGCTGTTTTTTTTCCCCCTCTCTCCCTTTCTCTCAATCCAATGATCAAATACTACTAAAGTTAAAGCAAAATGAACATTAGGAAATATTAAGTTAAGATTTTGTCCAATTTTGTGCATTCTGAAAAGTAGAGTTGAAGGAACTATCCACAACCATTTCAGGGCCAAGAATAACTGAGAGTGTTTCCAACTGTGCAGAATTCTGGGCTACAAGTCAAAAAATTAAATGCCATTGCTGAGACCTGGGTCTCCCAAACATGGTACCAAGATACCATAGTGTACCACAAAGGCCCCTTAATGGTACCATGATGTGGGGTTTTTCAAAATGGTGGCTGGAGACAACCCTCTCACGTTGTGAAAGAAAAATATTTTTAATTTAAAAAAATGCTACCCTTATTTGGACAGGTTGACCCCCCCTCCCAAAGTGGCCACTGATGAGCCTGGAGGGGGTGGGAAGGGGAAGGGCTACAGCTATTTAAACTTCTACCATCTGAGGCTCCTCTCACTTCTAGGGGGCATGGTTAGGAGGCGTGGCCAGGTGACATCACATCTTGGTACTGCAAAGCTTGAAAAATATTTCAGTGGTACCATGGGCTGAAAAAAACTGGTTAAGACTATGCTTTCTTCAAATCCACTATGACTGGAATAAGGAAAATATACACACTTACTTGAAAAATGTACTTCAGCTAAACTGTTGGATGAGATTGACAAAAATTATAACTTGAAGGGATTTGCAGTACGATCCTTTCACATGATTGATTCACATCAGAATGCACACAGAAGAGCATCTATGTAGAAGTGCTCCCATAATGACCACCTTATTAGGGAACCTTTCACGTAAAAAATATCCCACCGTTTGTAAAGTCTTCAGATCATGGTAAAAGCTACCTATTTATGAAGAAGTAATTCTCACAATTCTTTTCAAGGCAGTACAGCTACACAAGAAATTTGTACCTGAGAATGGATGCATAATTCAATAGATTCTTGATTTCCTATCATGGGCCAAGTTTTCAGAAGTCTCGTCTAGAAGCTTTCTCCTCAATACGTGCTGCACATGGAGTGAGAGTTTATTGTGGGTAACACTCAAAGAAGTAAATTCCATTGCACAACCAGAAACTGTACCACATGAGCCCCTGAACATTTGAGCAAGCAAAAACTTCCATCCAATTTGCAATACTGTAACAGCAGCTTCCTTGTTATTTTTTTATTTTTACATTTATTAATTGGATTTATAGCCCGCCACTCTCGGAAACCAACTTGCGGCAGGTCACATAAAACAATCCACACAGTAAAAAAAGAATAAAATCTAATAACAAACCCCAGTTAAAACCCCATTAAAACCCCAATTATTACAAATACAACAAAAATTCGGCAGATGGCAAAAAAAAAAACATAGCCATAAAATGGACAGCTAAATGAAAAGGATGCTAACTCCATATCCCAAATTATATAAACGTATAAATAAACTGCTGTCTCTACATTTATAACTAGTCATAAGTATTCTTCATTGGAGCTTGCTGTTCACCTTTGGACTAAACTACCAAAATGTGGAAAGGTTTTTTTTTTTTTTTTTACCCTTGAATCAGAAGTGTCACTTCTGGAAATCTGCAATATTTGTCACCGTGAATACTATTTAACTGCAGCAGTACCCAAAGGAACTCTGTACAGCCGCCTGTGAATACAACTGGAGGGACTTAATTAATCTTCCTGTCACTTCCATGATACTTTTCATTAGTTTGGCTTCTATCTGATCAACCAGCCCTTTCTCTATTGGAAATGGCTTTCCAGAACCCATCTGAGAGGCATTTTCAAGAGGTAAACAAAGGCTCACCTCCTTTGCTAGTCTTTGCCATGCAGACTTTATCATTTCAGTTACACAGTTTATGCAGCAACTTTACTATATCTGCAACAAGGGGTTTCCAGCAGGAGATCTGATAAGTATTAAAACAATTAATATTAAAACATATGAAGAAATCCAATATTTCTTTAGCCTAATTCTGGGTTGTTGGATTTGTTTGTTTTTTTCCCAATCAAGGTACTGCCCCCTTCCTTTTAAAAATAAAACAGTAATTATTCTTGTACTTATTGGCTTGAGATAAGTTTCTTTAGTAAGATGCATTAAGCTAAATTTACAGCAAATGTTTTCTCCATTAAATTAAATTAGTATATAATATGTCCAATTCTCACTGCATATCATCTATCTATCTATCTATCTATCTATCTATCTATCTATCTATCTATCTATCTATCTATCTATCTATCTATCTATCTATCTATCTATCTATCTATCTATCTATCTATCTATCTATCTATCTATCTATCTATCTATCTATCTAACAATAGCATGTGGCAATCTTTTAATACTGTTTAGGTCAGATGTGACCTTCATCACTGAATGTGAGCTTCTCAGTTGTTAATGGATCTTTAGCTTCCCAAAGGTAAGGTAAGGTAAAGAAGCATTATCTCTGTGGTACAGATGACTGTCCAGCATATATAGTAGATTAAAAACAGTGGTAGGCTGTACCATTATTTAACTCTCACATGTACTTCAAAACAACTCTGCATGCGCTATATTGGAATTCAGCCCAAGAAAACCTAAAGCATTTTCTTTCGTCAGCTTTAAAATGCCTTTGCGATCTATGTGAAGTTTTTATTATTGTTAATGCATATGAGAATGTATGTGGGCATAGAGGGCATAGGAGAACTTTTTTTAACCAATGTACATTTTACATTTGCAAGAGTGATTAAGGCTCTAATTCTAAAAACAGTTTTAGAGAGTAAGCCCTTTGAACAAGATCGTTTATCTCAGAGAAAATTTGGTTAGGACTAAGCTGTAAGACAAACAACACTTGAAGGTATGAAGCTAACAACTTTCAGATATCGCAGCTAGGGATGGGCATGAACCAGAAATATTTGGTTCCGTTCAGGTGTTGGGGTGTTTCTGAACAGAGGTAGCAAAAACCTTAAATTCTAAATAGTAACTCTCTTTAACAATATTGAGGACCCAGGTATAAGCAGTAATTGTTTCCCAAATGAGCAATAACTTTGCCAAACCATCCCCAAAGGAAGGTACAGACTGGTTACTCTGTAATGAGAGTCAGAAATTAGGTGTAGAAGCCTGGGTAAGGTCCTTTGAATTCTGGAGTTGGTTCTGACTCGGCCTCAGTTTTGTAGCCAGTCTCCATTGTTCATGATTGTATATACATTGTTTTTTCCCGGGGTTTCTCAGTTCAGTTCTGCCTCTTGTCCCACCATGCTGATCTCGTTCTTTTCCACTACTCCAGACAGATGAACACTCTCTCAATCTACCCTGCAAGGCTGTTGTGTGGATGAAATGGAAGAGGAGCAATGTTGGCCACTTAAAAAAAAATTATATAATATTTATATACCGCCCTCCCCGAAGGCTCAGGGACGCCTTTGGAGAGAAGGGCAGGGTATGAACTGAGTAATGAAAACCAATGATTTGGAAGAAAAAAAAATTGAGTCCAGGGGCACCTTTAAGACCAACAAAGATTAATTCAAGGCGTGACCTTTCATGTGCAGGCACCCTCCCTCAGACAAAATTGACTAGGAGACATCAGTAAAGGGCCGTGGGCCACTTTGGGTCCCACCTGGAGAGAAGGGTGGGGGAGAAACCAAGAAAACCCATGATTTGGGGGAGGCAACAGTGGTGGTGTCCTCTCCCCTCAGCCAAGCTGTTTGCCCCGCTGCAACCCCTGTGAAAGGGTCATTCGACCCCCAAAGGGTCCCAACCCCCAGGTTGAGAACCATACTTTCTCCCTAAAGGGTTGTTGAGTCTAGGTTATTAATACCATAGTTATATTTTTGGAACAGAATCAAACAAGATGAGTCTGTTAAAGAGGAAATTTTGAAGTATGAAGTTTGTCTGAACACAATAAAAGGAATTACAGGATCTGTTTACAATTGTTAAAAAGGATTCTTACACGTGATGTCAAAAAAGAATAAGTGTTGAAGGGTATCAGAAACTTTTGCTTAAACAAGAAAACACTACACAATCTAGCTCCTTCAACACCACAGCAGGAATACTATTTCATGACATAGGATAGATGTAATGAAATTCCTTTTACAGAAATCACACTGTGTGAACAACATGTGATAAATGGGTATATCTCTATTTTGCCACATATTTTCTTCAGTGTATACATTTCAGTGTATGTTCTACATACAGAACTTTTGCAGTGGCACTGGAAAAGCTGGATTGTGTGATATTGTCTCTTTACTAAGATTTCTGATAACTTGCAGTTTTTTATCAACTGTGATCTATACCACTGTGTATAGTTCATACTATTTGTTGCTGTAAATAGGTTCCTACTATGTAGTTTCAACTTTCATTCAACATGCTATGTGAATACTTATGCACTTCTGGTTGGGTTCCAGATCTCTAAAAATCAAATCCTTTTGCACTGTCCATTGGATGACCCCCTCTGTTGACTGTATTTACTCTGTAAACTATATAAATAAAATGAATGCATAAAAATAATTCAGAATTTTGCTATCTTCATTAAAATGTACAGGCAGGAAATTCATCCTTTGTTTCTGTAATGCCAAATGGGTGGTAAGATTTACAAGTAGAAAGATACAATAATAGCTGGGGGGGGGCACCCTTCAGTTTCTAATCCTCCCAGGGAATTGCTACATATAACTTTGTCAAATAAATCTTTTTGGCAATTAGCCATACCATGACTATCAGTCCCAAGGAAAATATTTGCATTAAGAAAATTCAAGAAAACTAGTGCAGTCAGTTTAGCATTACATTTGCAAGAGACGTTAAAAAGGACACTTGTTCTGCAAAATTCTGTGTGTACACGTAACAATAGAAATATTTTAAAACTTCATATCCTATCTGTGTCAACTGAAGGAGAACAAATACCTCAAATTGAAAGTACACATTCAAATCCCAGTTACCGTACTTTAATATTTGTACCTTTGTTTTAGGTTTTGTTCCTAAAACAATCCCCTTCAAGCTAGCAGAGCTTAAGAATGCTTTCCTAGGGACACTTGTAAATGGTAACTATAGATGCTAAGAGCTCTCACATCAAGGACAATGCAGCTAGGAATGCAGAACACTTTGCTCACGAATATTTCATTTAAGCCACTTCAGTTTGTAGAACATCTAATAGCTATGAGACAGAGGTACAAACCAGGAACACGGTATCTAAAAATTGAAGAAATGAGATTCTTATTTTGGGAGGGGAGTCTTCCTACTGTACTTTAAGTATTGCTAATTTGGGGCTATTTATTTGTTATGGAACTATGGTACACTGGCTCCATAGGTTGAGCTGCCAATGACAAATAGTAATAATATTAACATTAAGTGAAAGTTTGCAGAATATCTTTCGGCGTTCTGCAGGGCCTGCAAAACAGAGCACTTCCACCGGTAGCAAATGCCATCTGCGCCCTCTATCACCCTTCCCCTCCTGGGTGTGTTCTTGGGAGGATTATTAGGTCTGGTATTACTAGGTGTTTTTGCCACAGCATCTTTATCCCCATGGGCTTTTTGAATGTAATGTATTTGCTTTTTTATGTCTGCTTTAAGGGGTTTTATTAGGGTTTTATCCAGACATTGAAACCCACCTCGAGCCTTTGGGGTTAGGCGGGCAATAAATTGAATGAATGAATGAATGAATGATCTAACTGATATTGAGACTCCAGACCACAATAAAGGAAGCAAAGCCTTATTATTATTATTATTATTATTATTATTATTATTATTATTATTATTATTATTATTATTATTATTATTATTATTATTATTATTATTTCAATTTATTTCCCGCCACTGCCGATTGGCTCGTAGCGGGTTACAATGTCTTAAAACCCCGTTAGACCCCCCATTAAAAGACTTAAAACCATCACAATATGGCGGAGCAAAAATCCACTTCCTAACCCTATTACTAAAGGGGGGGCAAAGGGGGTCAGCAATGTTCAAAAGAAGCCCAGGAAGAAGCCTGGGGAAGAAGCCTGGGGGGGGCAATCAATGTGCCACGCCAACCCCAGCCTCAACCCTGGACCTGGCGGAAGAGCTCCGTTTTACAGGCCCTGCAGAATGCTGAAAGATCCCGCAGGGCCCACAGCTCACCCAGGAGCTCGTTCTACCAGGTGGGGGCCAGGACCGAAAAGGCCCTGGCCCTGGTTGAGGCTAGGCGTGCTTCCCTAGGGCCAATGGTTAAGGAAACTTGCTAAAGGAAACGTCATGAATTAGCCAACTCTGATAATCTTTGTTGAAATCCAAGAAAGTAAACACAAAGACTTAAAATTGCTCACCATATCCTTGGTCCAAATTTCTTTGGACAGAAATTTCAATTCAGTGTACTAAGCCTCACACACAAAAAGAAATGTGAGCATGGTTTGAGGATGCTGATAGTGTGCTTTTTCCTTCAGTGAAAATCTGCTCTGGGTTGCTGAAACTGGGAACATAGGCTATTTGACCCTTTCCCACCATTTTTCTGCTCAAATCATTCACTTCCCTTCTGTGAGATACCCATCTAAACACTCAATTCCCTTTCACTAAAAACTGAAATACATAGAAAACAGTGTATTCCATTAATTATGATCAAAGATCAGTCAGCATAAAGGATCAAGCTAAACACTAATAAAATAATTTTTAAAAACCCTCTTAACTTAGTAAAGTACTAATGTTAGTAATACAAGGTCGTTAATAAAATAATTGAAGCACCTGCTTACTTATCAGTTGAGCCGAAGCACAAAATTTGGCCACCTTAAAAGCGATTTCATTATGGGAATCCACAAGGAAAGCATATATTAAAAATTTATTAGATCTGCTTAAAAACTTACATAAAATAGGGGTAAAAAATAGAGGACAAATATCTCTATAAAATGTACAGTGGTGTAACATATGTTCGACTACTTCTACAGTGTTTGGTTGGCAGAAATATAAATGGTGGGAATAAGGGGGGAAAGCTAGACCATTGAAAGGAGCCAAAGTAATTGCTCAGCTGTACTTAGAAAACTCTAAGTCATAAACGTAATTTACTGAAAAAGAATTTTGACTGTAATTCCCTACTGCTGGATAAGAATGCATCTAGGTTCCATCAATTTGAACATCCTGGTATTCCTTGGAGGTCTTCCATCCAAATGCTACACAGAGCCAACCCTGTTTAGCTGCCAGGATCAGATGAGATTTTTCGATAGCAATTGCTAATAAATAGTGGGAGGGAAGACGGTGCAGTGTTTTTTGATCTTGTAAGCTCTCGGAAGCTAAACAGGATCAGTATTTAGAACAGTGTTTCTCACGGAAATTCTTGTAAGTAGCTATCACATAACATGAAATCAAAATTTCTTAATAAGAAATTATAAGAACTAATATTCTACATAAAACCTGAGTAAATCTACATATTTCAAACATCTGTTCCATATAATATATGGAAGGCCTTGGAGGAGGAATGTGTCTTATAGCTTTAGTGCCACTCAGCACTTAACACCCACTCAGGGTAGCTGTCCCACCCCTGAGTGCCTCATCATCCAACCAGCTTACCTGCCTTTCCAGCCACCAGCCAATCGCCTTTCGTCCCCAACCCCTGATCACCCCCCTTCCTCCTTCCACTTCCCTCCAAGGGTCAGAGGCTGCAAATCCCTGCTGCATGAGAGCTGCCCCTGTTGGTGAGTTCCCTAACAGCTGCCTGCACCCTTCCCAGGTCCTGAAAGGAGGAAGAGGCGATCCACAGAGTTCTTCCACCCTACCCCCACCCCAGTCTAGTGCCCATTGTATTCCTGAATGAGACGGGCCTGGCCCTTTAAATATAAAATGGGATTGACATGTTTGTATACTTGCACTTTTGTTCTCCAACAATCTATTTCTTTCTGCATAAACTTCATTTATTTCTCAAAGAACAACTTGGGAGTGTTGCTATCAATGTCTGGTTTTAAATTGTTTTGTAAGCAATTTCCATGCAAGTCCAGATCAAAGGAACTAGTAATGTATCTTTCTTGACTCCAGGAAGTAAGGCATCTAGAGCAGTGGTCCCCAACCTTTTTCAGGCTGGGGACCAGCGGCAGCAGGGAGGGCGATTGCCCGCGCAATGTGCATGCGTGGCTAAAAACGCGCATGTCCTGCCAACAGGCTCCTTACTAGGGTTAACCTGCAGCTGCGACAAATAATTATAACTATTGTCAACGCATAAAATAACTGGGTGGGAGGGAGGGTTGCTGTTCAGGCGGCTCGATGCGGAGTGGCGGGAAAGCCCTGTGAGCAGCATTAAATAGCCGCACTCCGCCCCCTCCACGTGATGCGGGCTGCGACCGAGCGCGCTGCCCCCGGACGGCATCTTCTCTTCTTTGGCGCCCCCGCGGCGTCAAAAGCGGCCACTGTGAGTCGTGTCCGCTAATTATAAAATGAGAAGAAATTTATTCAGCCAGCATGGTGTAGTGGTTAAAAGCTGTGGCTTCTAATCTGGCAGGCCAAGTTTGATTCCCTACTTTTCCACATTCAGCCTGCTGGGCGACCTTGGGCTTGTCACAGCCCTGATAGAGCTGTTCTGACTTGTCAGAAGCTCTCTCAGCCTCACCTACCTCACAGGGTGTCTGTTGTGGGGAGACGAAGGGAAGGCGATTGTGAGTCACCTTGAGACACCTTTGGGCAGCGAAAAGCAGGGAATAAAAACTCTTTTCTTCTTCTCCATAGCTAGTACACAGGAATGAAAATGTCAGCAGGGTAGATTGTGCCCCTAATACTCTTTGAGCAAAGCTTTATTAAACATTTATACCCCACTTTTCCTTTTGTCTCAAGCTGGAGACATCTAAGAAAGAATGCTACTTGAAGGATGGTTCCACACCATTTTGTCCTTTTCAGGACTCTGGCAGAAAGTGAGAAGTCTCGTATTTTCCAGCAGTCATTAATGAATTGATTTTCATAAGACTACCTGCAAGGAGCTTCCTAACACAGCATAGTAATAAATACTCTTGCAGTCAGGTTGCATTCCCAAGCCTTATCACCACCTTAAATCAAGTTGCCAATAATATCTTCGGAGGTTTTTTTCTTTTTCTTTTGGAATTCTTCAGGCTTGAATTTAATTACTTTATGTAAACGAGAAAATGTTCACAATACACTTGGAGTGAATAGCAAATCTCTGCAATTGTTACATTCTGTTTTGTCTAAAATATTTGCATTTTGATAACTTTGGTCTTCTATATGCAACATTTATTGACCTTTTTCAGGAACCCATTTTTAGTATACTGTATTATCTTCATTTTGCATAAAAACTGAACTGGAACATCTACCTATACAGTTTTTAGAGGTAAAAAAAATACTTGGCAGAAAGTGCAGGATGGAAATGTAGAAAGTAAAAAGCATAAAACAGATTTGTCATGGTTTCTTTGATTTGCTTCATATCGGTTGCTTAATAGACCCATTATGCATGGGGGTTTTAGTGCACATTCGGGGTGGAATGGTGGCGACTAAAATCACTGATAACGCATGGTGCCGGCTGCAACCAGCTGCAGCTTCGGTGCATGCCGCCGAAAAAGCTGCGTTCGCGAAACACGGAAGAAAGCGCAGCTTCCGGGTGACCGGGGCGCAACCAGAAGTGGCGCCGTGATCACCGCGTGCATAATCGGTTATTCTGGGTTTTGCCGCCATCGCGCCCTGCCCCGTGCATAACTGGTGTGCGTTGCGTCTTCCCCCTCCGCGTTTTCCACGTGACCCGAAATCGCCGTTTCGGCGGCCGTGCATAATGGGCCATAGTGATACTGACATTATTCACAGTTCGAGCGCACATTTTCTGAGGCATGAATCCTCACAGTGCCCATGAGCAAATGACCAGATGGCAAAAATAAATCCCAGTAATATGTAGAATAGACTAAATTTTGCATAGAGTTGCTGACTTATATTAGTGTTGTCTCTGCTATTTCTAAGTATTGGTTTGGGCAGATTATTCATTTTCGTCTTAACATGTAGAAATGATATTCTAGAAACAATTGTGGGTTCCTCTCCCCCCCCAACACACCCATTATTTATTTCAGATTTAAACATGAAGGTATTTTACAGCCAACAAGCAAGGTCTATTTTCACCTATGTTTGATGGTGGGGACAATTCATGGAAGAACAATTATGATTAATGTACCTGGGAAGGAATCACATCGGAACCTCTGAATAAACACACAGATGCCGTACATCTTTTCTAATTCTGAAATTTTAGAAAGCTCAAGGCAGCAAATGAAACATTTCAAAATATTGCTTGATGCTTGCCAAATCGGTAAATCATTGGTTACACAGCATGTGGTGTCTGTGGGCAACTGTGTTGTACATGATCACAATTCTGAACAAAAACGTTACAATGAGGAAGTCCATTTCAAGAAAGAATGTTCATGTTTGTGTCACACGGTTATGTGTAGCAACACTATATTTTCCTAAAATCCTTGCCATTTTCCTAAAGGCAACAGACCAGTTGGACCGTGACACTCAAAATTAAATTCTTGCCTCAGCTCAGAAATAAGAGTGTACCTCACATAAACAGCAAAGATGAAAGATTATCTGGACTGAATGCAGAAATTTTGATCAGTTGGATGAGGCTGTCCTACAAATAGCATCCAGCTGTATACTGCAGTCGCTCTGGCTCAAGCTTCTCCAACAAAATGTAATACGTTATAGCCAGAGAGAGAGAGGAATTTTCAAGTACAAAATCACACATATTTGGATGCTCCTATATTGCCGTGCAAAGCAGGCCATTTGAAGAGAGGGAGTAGACCATTTAGTCTGCAGTACAACAGTCTCTTCTGACAGAGAAGTATCACCTTTTAAAGAATTTGTTGTGTCTTGGAAGGATTCTACTAATTCAAACATTGCATATAAATGTGTTCCACATCTCACAGGTATCAAACAACTGAAACAGAGAAATATACTTTTAGCAGGGGCTATATTTGGAACTGGGCAAGGGATGAAAGGCAAACACTTTGGCTTCACATATTGACTTGGTTCTCTAAACATGAAACATAGAAAGAATCTTGTTTGATAGGACCAAGAGTCTATGTCGTCCCACAGCAGCCAATCAAAAACTCCATGGAGTCCTATATCCCCAGCTATTGGCATCCATGGCATGCTGCCTCTGAAGATGGACTCATAGACTGTATTTCTACACACTGTGGAAATCAAGATACAAGAAAAAGACCATAACACCAGTACCCAAAGAGTCTATTGGCTGAATTTTGAATGTGTGATAAAGCACAGTAAATAACAGTGCTTTATCCTTGTTTCTTTCTGTATCTATTTCTATAAAAAATAAAATATATATATTAAAAAAAACAGTGAGAGCCTGAGATGCATAATAACATGAAAGCTCATGTGTCTGCATGCCTATCTCCACCATTTTGGAGAACACCATAAGGGGCCTTGGAGGTGGAGCCACTAAGCCATATCCCTAGAAGGGGACTGCTACTGACTTCTACCACCAGGTGGCAGGGGGAACATGCAGCGGCCGGCACCCACTTGATCCCAGCACCTTCCCATTCCACAGTTATCCCCCAGCAGGTGTACTAGGAGAGGGTTGTATTGGTTGGAAAGCAGATCGCTCAATGCCAGATCCATCCCCTTGCTATACCAGTGCTCCTTAGTCTTTATTCAATAAAGCAAACTGTGTCCATGGTTTCACCAGACAATTGTTCCATCACTTCACCTCCTTTCCCTCCTTGAACACACAAGCATAGAGGCCATACAAAAAGGTTCAAGAAACACCAGGAGCTCTGCAAGCTTACAGGTTGTGCCACTGGTTCACAGGACTAGGGCAGGAACTGCAAACATTCATCTCAACAATGTAGGAGGCAGCTTGCTTACAAATATTTTAAAACCTGTATTTCTAGAGCTTTCACTAGAAAAGACAGATTACCTTTTTCTCAATAAGGCCCATTATGCACGGCCGCCGAAACAGCGATTTTGGGTCACATGGAAAACGCGGAGGGGGAAGACGCGAAGCACACCGGTTATGCACGGGACGGGGCGCGATGGCAGCAAAACTCAGAGTAACCGATTATGCACGCGGCGATCCCAGCGCCGCTTCTACTTGCGCCCCGGTCACCCAGAAGCTGCGCTTTCTTCCGCGTTTCGCTAACGCGGCTTTTTCGGCGGCATGCACAGAAGCTGCAGCCAGTTGCCGGCACCGTGCGTTATCGGTGATTTTAGTCGCCGCCATTCCACTCCGAATGTGTGTTATTCCCCCGTGCATAATGGGTCTTAGAGAGAATTTGAGTAAACCATTTTTTGCTACAGTTCATTAAAAGCATGCATACTGAAGGAAGAAAGAGAAAATGTGTGGTATTGTATCCCATCTCATCTATGAACAATCTATCTTCTTTGAAGAACACTTGCCTAGATAGGGAGTAGCAATTATTCCAGAGATTTAGGGACACTTATTTGAA
The DNA here is from genome assembly GCF_049243985.1 of Paroedura picta. Classification (NCBI taxonomy): domain Eukaryota; kingdom Metazoa; phylum Chordata; class Lepidosauria; order Squamata; family Gekkonidae; genus Paroedura; species Paroedura picta. The sequence goes on from NC_135379.1 coordinate 34,004,783, forward strand.
GATATTTTTATTCCAAGGGAGTTTGAAACCAAGCAGTGTGTTGCCCAGAAAACCACCTGAAAGTCTGCTTCTGAAGCCACTATTTACTACAATTGCTACCTCCACAGGTATACCTTTTCTTTCAGTTCTGAAGAAGAGAAAACATGAGTGGAGAAAAGCATAACTGATAAACTGTTTGATCCATTTTATGATAGCAAAATAATTTGTCCATGAAACACTGCAATGTGCAATGAACATGTGCCATGAAACTTTGTTTTTTCGGCATGATTTACGGTTAAAGGGTTCCCTTCCCAGAAGTTCACAAGTACTACTTTTGAATGGCAAGGCAGTGTCTGCAACTGAATGAGCCTACTTGTCCTATGGAAGAATTATGAAAGCAGAGAAGAAAACAGGAAAAAATAGATCATTGTTAATTTTGCTTTCTCGATCCTTATCCATTGCAAAAACTAGAAGGGCTCCAAGAACTTAGGAATCCACTATGCTTTGCTGCTGGCATATCTGGGGGCTCTCGTTTCTTCCAATTGGTGGGAAGCTTTCAAAGATAAAGCTCCTGTATTCCCAGAGTGCACTGGCAGCTCATTCTCCTAATTCAATTTAGAGTTTCCTACTACAATTATTTTGACCTGCTTTTCCAAAGTGACACTATTTGCTATATTGACAGATGCCAGACCTGTCCCTGAGAGGAAGTGTATTTTGTGCTAGTAGAGACTAAATGATTAATACACTATTGATCGCCAGGAGTTTTCACATTGAGATTACCAAAGGCAATGGCTGCCATACCTTATCAACAGTCAGCTCTTTGACAGGCCCTTGTTTGATGCCTGATATCCATCAGCTACTTCATACATTCTTAAACAAGGTTTGCACAAGTTCAACAGTCCAACAAGTTGCTGGAACCACACAGAATGCTCTTTCCCACATGTTGCAGTTCTGAATGAAGTTGCATTAACCCTAACCTAATTTTGTAATCCTTGAATAACTAGTTTATTACAGCTATTCAGAGGATATACTTTCCTAGAATTCACAGTTATGTATTTAATGGGCAAAAGTAAGTCTCTAAAAATTCTTTCAAGATAATGTCTCTTTAACCTGTCAGATTCAGGTACAGTTCAGTTCACAGTCCATTGTAGCGCATCACCTAGTCATAGTGCTGATATAAGAGCATGATATTTCCTTTGGCAGTTGAAATGACCTTAAAGCCAGTTAATGTCAGTAGCATGAAACATAATGCATTGGCCTATAGATTTGCCAGGAAGTAAGACTACCTTTCAGGGACATGTAAACAAATTAGAATGTCTTCTTGTATTTATGTATTTAGAATACATCTGTATTCTACATCGGTATACAACAAGGAAAGCAGCATGCACAAATGACTCAAAATGACGGCTGCAGGAAAAAAACAAATACAGGAATTTCTCTACTGGGCAGTTCTGAATTAGATTTCGCCTTAAAAAATGAGATCACTGTAATTTGAAATTCCTTAACTGCGTGGTAAGTGAAAGGGCAATTCAGGTCTGCACCTAGAATGGTAGGTTTTAATGTGGAAGTGGATGGAAAAGTCAACCCATTAAAAATGCATTTCCAGGTGATATCGCTAGTACCGAAATGGGTAAAGTTCAAATCTCGCATACGGTACCAGAAGGTCCATTATCAATTATGTCATGCATGATTGGCTGTACGCTGATATCCTGAATTTGCAAGCTCATCTGTTATTCATAAACAAAAATACTACCAACACGCTGATAATAAATGTTATCCAGTTAAAAGCTAGAGATAAACTTTATCAGTTTTGTGGGATTTGGAGATTAACCATTCATATTAAACTTTAAAAGGAAGAAAAGAGGGACGGGAGGCTCTATGAAACAGACAAAAAATGCAGTCCTTGTTTATTTTCAGTTATCTTGAAGAAAGAAAATTCAATCACAGTAGCTTGTATCATAGTCCTAAAAAGATTATTTCGCTGTTCTCCAACAAAGGAAGAATGCAAACATAATGCCTTGGTTTAAAGAGGAAAACAAAACAACCTGGACATCCAAGGAGACAGCTCTGCAGTGATCAAGAAAGGACTGCATTCAAAACTCATGTTGGTTAACAGAATGACACAATGCAAACAGCTGTCCTATGAAATATCTCAAATTGTATATGGTTCACAGATCAAAATCTGTGAAATCAAATAAGGGGAAAAAGCTTGTCCAATGCTGGTTGTACAGATGTCAGTAACTATCAAATGAGAACTGCAAGTTTAAAAGCTTTGGAAGACAGGATCCAGCTTTGATAGACCTCAAAAGAGACATTTTGAAGGGGGTGGATGAGCATGAAGGCTATTTAACATGGCTCTGATTATTGCTAGTGCTATGAATAAAAACACATTACTGGTAATACATCGTCCGATCATCCAACTGCATTTGGACCCTTCCACATTCTGAAAACAAGTCCAAAGAACAAAAAAGTGTTAGACCTTGAAGGAAGCTGACGGAAATGGAAGTGCAAAGATTATACATATCTATTGTCTGCAGGTCAATTGACAAGCAAACAAAATGTCTCTCCTATTCCCTGCAGTATTTATTTCTGTAATTCAGCTAAATGAATAACAATGAAAACATTGACTTATTGTTTAAATACCATCAGAGTCCTGATTATTATGCATCAACTTAGGTGCACTGTGAAGCCCTCACTTGTCATCTAAAGTTTTATATCGTAAAAAGGAAAAGGAAGAAACTAGAAAGGATATATTACCCTGGAATTTGGAAAGGAGAATCTATGGTGCCAAGGGTTCTTGGCTTTGGGTTTCAACTGGAGTAGATCCATTGGAATCATAATGCTCATCTTTCAAGAGAAAATAAGGGAAAGGTCAAAGTATTCTCACTGTAAATGTAGATAAAATACTGAAAGGGGGGGAAAAACCCTTAAGGTTGTTTTTTTCCTTTGTCGGTTTATTAAAAATGAAGCAGAAAGATTTTAATAAATTAATAGTAATACTTTTGTAGCTTATTATCTTATGGGATAAATGCTTTTTTGACCCACTTACCCTTTCCAATAGATCCTAATTCATGCATAGCAGAGCTGGTCAGCTCCCTAAACTATCCCTTCCTAAGCTATCTCCTGAAACTTACACCATCAAAAAACAAAACTAAGGCCATAGGTACCCCTGCAATGGGATGGCACAGACACTCCCCCTCCCACACACAGGCATGGTGTCACCCAAACGCCCCAGTGGAGCACAGGATGCCAACTTCAGCCACAACCAATCACCTTCCTTTCCATCAGCAGCCAGACCCCTTATCCTACACCAAATCATAGTGCCTCTCCCAGCACTATATAAACACCAGCCAGGATGTCCCATAGTTCAATAGGTAGGGTACATGGCACAGGACTCTTTCAAAGAGGTCTCTGCCATGCACACTTAGTAAACGCAGCATTACACTTGGGTGGCAGAAGAACAGACACTTAGCAGCACTGAGGGAACACTTTGGGGAGGGTTGTGGCTCAGTGTAGGAGACTTAGCTTTGCATACAGAAGGTCTCAGGGTTCAATCCCTGGCATCTCTAGTTAAAAGTTCAGGCTCCCCATGAGATGGTCTCCCTGAGACACTGGTATCAGAAGGTCTGTTGAGCCAGGGAGTGGGGAGAGACTTTGTCACCATCATGGGGTGGTTTTAATGACTGTACCTGGACTTTTAATTGTTTTAGGGGGTTATGGTGAAGAGATTCTTGTAAACTGCTACAAGTCACTGAAATATAAATAAATAAAAACAAAAGGACCAGGCAGTAAGTGATGTAAAAGACCTCTGCATGTAGCTCTGCTTCCAGTCTGAGGAGACAATACTGTCATTGGTGCACCAATGGTCTAATTCTGTACAAGGTAGCATATACAACACCTAAGTGGTAGAGCAAAGTCCATGGTAGTTGGCTAATGTGTCACATTTCAGAACCCCAAAAAGTACCCCCATCTACTGAGGCTCAACCGAAGGGAGCAATTATGCAAGTGAGCAGTGGTAGGAATCCAAATTCCCTATTCAAGGAGCCTGCACCAGCCTCCTCCATAGCCTTTGCACAACTCTAGCACAACCTCAATAATGCTAGAGTAGCTGTGTGTACATTTGGGGTCAACCCAAGTCAGCTCATCTGCAACTATGCTTCATGTCATGAAATGGGGGTATATTCCCAGATAAGTATACCACTATCCTCCACATCATGAAATGGAGTATACTCCCAGAGAAGTGTACCCAGGAGAGCTATGTATTGTCAGGATCCTAAAAGAGCTGCTCAGCTGATGAACCCCAACACTGACAAATCTGAGACTACAACACGTAGTCCATAGCAAAATTAGACTTTATTGAGGATCATACCAGATCAAGCGTCTTCTTCAGGAAACACACAGAGCGGGGTAAGTGGCAAAGACAAGATACAAAGGAAGGAATGGGATTTTAATCCACTCAAGCCCATGCCCCCAAACAAGACACAGGAAATTTGGTTCCCACAGAAATTACTGTTTGATCAGCAAAGGTGCAAAACTAGGAGACTGGCAGCCTACACTAGCTCCCAGACTCCTTCTCAGATGCATCTTCTCAGGGAGCTGCAATGTTTTAAATCCTTCAAGGCTAGAGATCACATTAACATGATACTGACTAGAGCAGGACTTCAAATGAAGCTGGAGCACACCAGAGGAACAAAGAAAACAAAGAAGAGGGAAGGGAAAGGGCTGAAATAGCAAGTATTCCCAACCTCCATCCAGGAGGAACCGGGACAAGCTGGCATGGCACATGACATGTATGACACAGGGAGCACTGATCTTGGTAGCCACATACTGGTCTGTTAGCATACTATTTTGCCAGGGAGCTTCTTCCCCCAAGATACACTCCTCATTTTCCAATTTCAGAGAAGAACTTTTAGCACTAGGCCCAAGAAAACATTAATGTCAGAAAAGGGCACCATATCTCCCCACTGTATACACGCTATCAGAATATTTCTAGAAAACCTTTTTTAGCAGATTGTTTCAACCCAATGGCTTTGTTGACTATAAAAAGATCAGGTTATTTTTCTTAGGACCTTTTATTGAAGAGCCTAAAGACATTATGACATAAAATGCAGTGACAAGTTGGAAACATTTGGAAGACTTTATTCTGAAATAGATCGCTCTTGCTATCCAAGCTCAGAATATATCATTGATATATCATTGCATTATCTCAAAATCAAGTGATGACAGTACCCTGGTGATTAAAAAACAACAATGCAAAAAATGCCCACAATTAAGCAATAACCACATTTTGGAATCATATTTTTGACATGTGACAGATTAATATGGCCATTTATATCTTCAGTGGTTGGTAATTCATAAAACCAAGTACAAGTAATTTCTCGAGCATTAAAGCTTTTTGGTGATTGAAGAACAGAAATATGCTAATGCGGTAAACCATTTTTGTACATAAATGCACATTATCTTTTCAAACCAGAATCAAGTTCCCCTGCTGAATCTCTAGCTATAATTTTCTGAGTTTGTGTAAAGAATTCTTTTATGTGCGATTATTTTGGTAGCTGTCATATAGGGGGGAAACTGCTAATTTCATTAAAAACTAGTGGGTAACTTTTAAGTACATCCTGGTGGTGTTACTGAGATCCATAACAAGGAATCAAACTATTATTCTTAGCTTTTTTTTAGAGCCATTGTCTTTTCACATCTTTATGCACATGCAATTAGGGTGGTCAGAGGTAACATCTATGGACTGGTAAGGCAGAAATGCCTTATAAAAATATTTTCTTTCTATAAGGTTGAGCTTAGTGGGGGTGGATGGTTCTGTTGGTTTGCTGCAAAAGCAGGTACAGTCTGGTATGATGGCCATCACACAGACATATTTACATTAATACTGTTAAACATCTTAACATTTTATTATAACTTGCCAAAGTCTTTACAGACCTGAAATTTAAGGACAGACAGATTATGACAGCAACAGATGACAGCTACCCTGACACATTTCTGATAATTAAAGTCAAACGCTGTATTAAGATTGTTGCTGTCATAATGTCAGAAGAATCTTTGGGAGGGAGAACAGTCAGCTGTTCTCATCATGTCTATTTGAAGGCAAATTATAAGCTTTCAACTTGCATTCATGTGGGCGGAACACATAAGTTTAGGTCACTGAACTTAAGTTATCAAGTTGCAAATCTCTACCAGGAGCCCCTAGTAAACGGCTTCTTATAGTATCCACTGGAAGATGCTGTATTTTTGTACTCTTACAGGCATAACAAATAGTTGTTTTGATGGAGAAGAACAGTTTGCTAATTAATTTACTTACCTTTCATTGTTTTAATTTTTTCTTCACTCTGCAAAGTAGTGTAAGTTTTTCACACTTTCTAGATCTTTTGGGCAGGGGACATGTATAGAAACACATTCCTTCTTGCCTTACATTTGTTTAATCCATGGAACTAACTAGATTGCAATGCAGAAAGGGAACCCACATAACTTCAATATTATCATAACCTTTATAGTCCCTGCAATTTTTCGAACAAATCAAAAGTCCAAATTATCCCCCCTCAAAAAAAAGGATATAAAGGAGAATGTAGTTTTGTCTGGTACATTGCACCTGCAGCCCCTTAGCTCTTTATCCCAGATCCTCTGGGCCCATAGATTCCTAACCCAGGACTGAACAGAAGTATAGTCCCAGGCAAGAATCATTTCAATTTCAGTGGAATTGAAAATACTTCTCATTTATCCAAGTTTGGCCAAACATGTTAGTTGCACACAAGAACTGCCTGAGCATACTGATTGTCAGGAGAGATACATTGATTTTATTTATATTTATACTTGTTGACCGCCACTCCTCGTACTAGCCGGCTCATGGTGGTTTACATAAGAATCTTTTTAAAAACCATATAAACACTATATACACAAATGTCCAGATGGCAGCAAAAACTCTATCTGCAGGATGTCCCCCACCCCAACCCTTATTCACATAGCCGACAGCCTTCCAGGGGGTGATTCCAGTGATAACTGGCCGAACAGGTCTATCAGGCTTGTATAAGGAGGGAGCTGCTCTTCCTAGCCTAGCGTCAACAAAATGCCTGTTGAAAAAGCTCTGTTTTATAGTCCCTGTGGAATGTTGACAGCTCCGACAGGGCTCACAGTTCTGGAAGATCATTCCACCAGGTTAAGGCCAGGACTGAAAAGGCCATATCCTGGTCATGGCCAGGTGTACTTCCGGGGGACCGGGGACAACAAACAGATTCCTATCCACAGAGCAAAGAGCCCTGCGAAAGGCTTAAGGAAATAAGCGGTCCATCAGATAGAATCATAGAATCATAGAATCACAGAGTTGGAAGGGGCCATACAGACCACCTAGTCCAACCCCCTGCTCAACGCAGGATCAGCCCAAAGCATCCTAAAGCATCCAAGAAAAGTGTGTATCCAACCTTTGCTTGAATACTGCCAGTGAGGGGGAGCTCACCACCTCCTTAGGCAGCCCATTCCACTGCTGTACTACTCTGACTGTGAAAAATTTTTTCCTGATATCTAGCCTATATCGTTGTACTTGTAGTTTAAACTCATTACTGCGCATCCTTTCCTCTACAGCCAACGGAAACAGCATCCTGCCCTCCTCCAAGTGACAACCTTTCAAATACTTAAAGAGGGCTATCATGTCCCCTCTCAACCTCCTTTTCTCCAGGCTGAACATTCCCAAGTCCCTCAACCTATCTTTATAGGACTTGGTCCTAGTGGGGCCCTAGCCACAGATGGCCTTAAAGGTAAGAACTAGTGGCCCAATCCGGCCCAGTTCAGCTTCAGCGCTCATTAAAGTCAATGGTGCCATTAACTTCAATGAGAATTTTGGTATATCTGCCATTCCTGGGGCCTGAGGGTGTGGGGTTTTCAGTTACAGGCTCCAAGGCTCTTTCCCCTCTGAATTTCACAATGGACCACAAGTTCCACTTCCAGTGGTTCCAGAAGAGGGGGCCCCCATCTATTCCATTCTATCCAGTGGGACAGAAACGCAGAAATTCCCAGTGAAGTCAATGGTGCCATTGACTTTAATGGGCACTGAAGCTGAATCGGGCCAGGATCAGGCCCCTGGTGCACAAGTCTAATAAGAACCAAGACCTTGAACCTGATCTGGAAGCTGATCGGCAACCAATGTAGCTCCTGCGACTTAGACTGGATATGGGACCTCAAAGATGACCCCGTGAGGACCCTAGCAGCTGTATTTTGCACCAGCTATAATTTCTGGGTCAGAGACCTGCATAGAGCGAGTCACAGAGGTCTAATCTGGAAGTGACAGTTGAATGGATCACCATGGACAGGGTCCAAGGACAGGTAAGGTGTTAGTAGCCTAGCCTGGCACAGATGGAAGAACATCTATGGACCTGAGCCTCCACAGATAAAAAGACATCAATGATAACCCCCCAACTTCCTGGCTGCAGGTACAGCTTTAAACTGGACCCCATCCAGGCAGGGGAGGTGTGCTTCCTGATCCTGTCCCCGTCTACCCAGCCACAGGACCTCTGCTTTGAGGGGTTGAGTTTCAGGTGATTCTTCCTGAGCCACCCAGACATGGTTTCAAACATCTGGCAAATGTTTCCAGGGGAGAGTCTAGCCAGCTGTCCATCAGGAAATAGAGCTGGATGTCACCCACATACTGATGACAACCCAGTCTAAAACCCTGGACCAGTTGTGCCAGAGGGCACATATAGATGTTAAAAAGCATGGGGGGAAAGTATGGACCCCTGTGACACCTCACAAGGGAGTGCCAAGCCCCATCTTAAGCCCCCTTTTTGTTGAGCTGATGACATCACAATATTTCCTGCCTTTCTTTCCTCTTCCTTCACTTTTTTTTGCCATGCCCCACATTCTTGCCAATTATTGTTCTAGTCTTATTGACACCTTTGTCAGTCTCTGTAAAGTGTATCAGTTCCAACCCTTGCTGGTCTTCTTATCTTGCTGCTGTTTCAGGATTGTTTACCCTTATCTCTCAATACTTGTGCTAGGGTAAGGAGAGGCTTGGCTTACATGGAAAGGTTCCAGAACCTCACATTCCAGAACTTGATAATGAAAGTTTGTTCCAGGGTTGGGAGTGACGTCTTTGATCTTTGGCTTAGAAATTCAGCACACATACACACACATATTCCCCACATACATTTACAAGCATTCTCTGTCTCTAAAAACGCTGCTAAGACTGATGTTGAAGAATATACAGAAAGGGACAGTTGCAAGAAGCTGCACTGAACCATGAGGAAAAGTGGTGTATAAATGTTCTAATAGATAAATTAACATTCATACATAAATGCAAGTCCTGCAGACTGAGAAGCCTCATAAGCATTTAATGAAGCTTAATCTTTTAATAACCAGTATTAGATATGGAATCTGTATTTTATGATTTTGTGAACCTCCACAAGCGTCCTGAAGTGGTACAATTGAGCAACAGGTCTGTCATCTCGTTTGCTGTTTGGAAGAACTGGGCCTTTCTGGTGCCTCCACAAGTGGGTAACTGGAGATTCCAGAAAGGTCAAGCTGGAACCACTCCCCAAAATACTGCAACACTTTTGTTTAGGTAGCTGTTTTTCAGGGTCTCTGCTTCCCACCACAAGGTCTCACATTCCCTGAAAACTAATGCTCAACTGTTGGGCAGCTGTCTTTAGAAGAGAAAACTGAGCAACCAGCTAAACATCCACCAAAACACCTTTGGCATCCACCAAGGCATCTTATTTATAATAAAGAGTAGTCAAAATAAAAGTAGGCGCAAGGAATTAGATACCAAATATTGTGGGAGTGGATTCTGTGATATTTTATCTTGTCGATATCATGGAACAACTGCAAGCACATGGGCGGTTTTAGCTGTATGTAAAATTCAAGATCCTATTACCATAAGCACAGAACCATCTGCTGGATATAACAAATGTCAAGTGATATATACTTTTTCTCTCTGAGAGTGGCATATTGTGAGTGGCCAATTCAAATTATGCATTCACTGTATAAAATGGGAGAGGTGAGACAATGTGGCACATAGGCACAGATGCAGCAATTTGTTGGGAAGATTCAATTACACTCTTCCGTACAGAATTTGATTTGCTATCTTTCCTACTGACACACTTTCATACTGTGAAACCTGGAATTTACAGTGAGTAGTTTACCCTCTTCTTTCAATGTACCAGTCCAGAGGACCGCCAGCCACCTCTAAAGCACAGAGTCAAAATCAGTGCTGGAAGTAACTGACATCTAATAAATCATGAAAAGTGCTCAAAATGTTCAGGGTTGTTTGTAGAGAACATACAATGTTCACAATTATGTGTCTGATTTGATTCAGAGGGAGTATTGGGCTTAATATAAGGTACAGATATAAAGCATTCAGGGAATGGCAGTCACGTCGAATGAAAATACTCTCTACGGATGCAATGTTGGATAACAGTACTATGGCGATACATGCTTGCATTCTCTTACAGCCTGAAAACAAAGATATGCCATAAGTACGGTGGTACATTTTCAAGGCTGTTTATAGATTTATAGACTTTCAAGGCTGTTAAAGACATCCAGTCCAAGCCGCTGATCCAAAAAGCATCATCAGCAATAAAATAACACAGATTCAGATTGCAGTGAACCACAGGCAAAAAGCAAGAGAAGAAGGCACCATATCAAGATGTCCACAAATAAGACCATTCCAAAGATCTCTAGCAAATGGAGCTGGTTGCAAGTTCTCAGGCTATACAGAACTCTTCTTCACAGAGTCTTCTTCAAAAGATTTAAAGGCCAACTGACCAAGAAATGATACAAAGTGTTGAATCAACTCATGAACTCACATTGAAAATCTGGCTATCTTACAAACAAAACCAGACACTGCAGAAATGTATATAGCCCTGTTTGTAACATGGCAATATTGACAGTAGGGTGAGGAGAAAAGAATTTGGGAGGAATAGGTCCTGCTCTACCCCTAGTCACTGTTCTGACAGATTAACCAAAGGCACCTCATGCCCCCTTTTTTTTCCTGACAAATTTCTTCTTCTACCTGTAAACAGACTCACCTGTTCACAGATCCATTAGTTCTGTGAACTAGCTAGCTACATTTATTTATTTACTTTGTTTATGTCACACTTTCCTCTCTAGTGGTTACACAAAATGTCTTGCAACATTCTCCCCTTCTTGATTTGATCTTTCATTTAAATGTAAAGTGCATTAAAATGTATGCATTAAATTGTATCAACGCATGCAAAGGGATGCAGTTGTAAAAGCACTGGAAGTATTTGACTTATTTATGTATTGGGTATACATTTTGTCTTTGCATCTTCAAGCATCTCAGTGACATACCTAGGGATGTGAAACACATGGCTGCTCATGTCTTTCCTTTTTATATGCCTCTTGGGGGATTAACATGATTTCCAGACCAGCAAATATATGCCCAGATGTGAAATTGAACAAAAGGTTAAAGGTTCATTTCAGCCTAGGTTATCAACCAGTGGATACTGAAGCTCTGGAGACATGAGATGAGCAGCAAAGATTCATGTGCATTCCAAGGTAATAGTTTGATTTCTCCTTTATGCTGCCTTTGAATGTATGCCTGGAATAAGAAAAGCTGCACAAGGGGAGAGGGGGGTCCTAAATGCAGACATTTTTTAAAGAAGTAACAGTAGGTAACAGACTGGATCTGGAATTAGTGTACAATTTATTCAAGTTCCAAACTGTAGAAAACACAGCAAGTTGACATAACAGTGTGCTACTTGCCCTGAAGGCATAAATTCCAATTTGCCTTGGATAATAAATAAATTTGGTCAAGTCATCTCGAGTTGCGCTTGAGTAAACATATTCAAATGTGGATTTTTTTTTCCACATTGCAGAAATGGTGTAATGAATTATAGCCTGCTTTCTGTAAAAGCAATTCTCATCTCCCTCTTTTTTGAATATGTGGGGCCTAATAAAGCAAGCCCCCTTCACAGTATAAACAAATACTAAATATAATGTATCATTTGTTATTGCTTTACTGAATTGAAAGCATAAGAAAGAAAAGAGTTCATCATACATTTACAGTCCATTCTTTTTTATGAATCACTTTCCCCAAAATCTGTCAGGAAAATCATCACACTATATATTATAGAACAAAAATAGCAACATTTTGAAGATGATTGAAATGTATTTAAATGAGCAAAACCCAGTCAGTTGTTCACAAAAGTAGGCTCTGTAATTATTTCTTCTCATCGATATTCTCTTTCCACTTTTTTTTTTGTTGCTGCGGAAGCCCTTTTTCATGGAAATTAAGTCGGCTGTGCAGTTTTATATGCATGCAGATGAGAGTATAATTCCAATCCTAAACGGAATGTTAAATGGTTGCCATAAAACAAACCAATATAGCACACCTTTTGATCTATTACTTTAAAAAAGGAGTGAATACATGTAACATAGTCCATGTTTATCCCTGAATGATCAATAATGGTTTGATGCTTATAAGATGAAAGGGGAGCCTCTCAGGGAAAGGGAAAATCCAGTCTCTCCTCGGATCCCCTTCCTCTCCCATCTCCACTACCTCCTTCTCATTGTCACCACCACCACCTCCTCCTCCTCTGTCCCCTGTCGTTCTATTGACACCACCACCTCCTCTTTCCTCTTCTGCTCTTCTTTTCACCCAGTCTTTTCACTGCCATGTTCTTCTAGCCCTCTTCTCTACTCCACCTGTCTCCATGTCCTCCCTCTTCCCTACAAAGCTCCTTACTCTTCTTTTGTGTTTTCTTTTAAATGCCTCATTGTACAGAGTTGCTACACAACCCCATAACATTTCGTTCTCAAGACATCATGGTCAGCACTGTTTTAATGTGTGTCCAGAGAACTTTAAAGCACTGCCACCTTTTTTAAAATGCACGGAATTTTTCTGCAAATCTGAGGGTTCCAATTGTTTGAGTTGTTTGATCCACACTCTAATAATCCGATTAAGAAGCAGAAATATGATGGCCATGACAGTTATTGAAGTCACTTCAAGAAGAAGAAGAAGAGTTGGTTCTTATATGGCGCTTTTCTCTACCCGAAGGAGTCACAAAGCAGCTTACATTCTCCTTCCGTTTCCTCTCCCCACAACAGAAACCCTGTGAGGGAGGTGAGGCTGAGAGAGCCATGGCATTACTGCTCGGTCAGAACAGCTTCTAACAAGTAAGCAGCATGGAGCTGCTCCTCTATCACATTTTCTTTATGAGAACTCTGAACACAGGGATTGAGAAAACGACTGTTTCCTCTGGAGTTAGGGGGAAAAAATTCCTCTCCAGCCTGAGCTTTTCCTTCCCTTACAAAATGTGTGCTGAATTATTAGTGTGACTCATCTAGTACTTTGTGATCTGCTACTATAGTTATGCAGGTCACATGTTCTCTCCTCCAAACTACAGGTCAGGCCTTGCCCCACATGTCTTCACCACAAAAGGCACAGCAAGTTCAAAAGGTAAAAGGACTTAAGGAAATCAAATTATGAAATCTGAGTGTTTTAATCCTTGTCCATGTTAAAAAAAACAACTAGTGGTGTAGTTTCCATCATTCGAGGAGTAATCAATCCCATATTTGAATGCTTTCTTAAGCACATCAAGTATGTAAACTGTCGAGAGAAGCCAACTTCATAGGAAAATTCCACTTAAAACCCATTTGGGTTATTCTCTGTCTTGTTAACAATAGGTATCAGCCCCCACCCCGGTTACTAAGCAAAGTCATTTCTCAAGACTTGCTAATCATCTCAGTTGGTTCAGTTGGATATGAAAGAGAAGAGGAAAAGAATCTTCATCAGAGACAGGCCAGTGATTGGTTGGAGAGAGTCAGGCGGTCTATGGCCTGTTTTCTATAAAGTGTAGTCTATGTTGTTAGACCTAATAACTTTCCCTTACCCATCCAATCTCCCTATTCCTGTGTACATTATCAGATGAACACAAAAATTAAGTAAAAATCCAGTGGGAAACACAATATGCCATCCTTCTTTGGTGAATAACTGGTGTCCTCTTTTAGATAGTCTTACTCAGGGATACTCAAACTGCGGCCCTCCAGATGTCCATGGGAATTGCAGTTTGACTACCCCTGGTCTTACTATTAAGCCCAAGAATTATGCCATCATACTGAACACCCATCAAACCAAAAATCCACTTTCCCAAAATAACCAACCTGATGCAACAAACAACAAACAAGCAGAGAAAATGCAATGACCCTCGCCAAATTTTGCCCCTTTTCTAACAACTGGTTTTCAGCAATATACTGTCTATTAACAGAAAGGTTCTGATCAATAGTTATATCCCTAGGGGTTCCCCCTCCCCATGCTGTTTTAAAGCAACCTAAAGTACTAGCCATTGCTACATGTCTTTTCTGTGACTTCCATAAATTAATTATGTATTCTATTAAATGACTTTCTTTTTTTGGCTCTGAATTTATTGACAATCGATTTCACTGGGTGACCTGAACGAAAACCAAGCCAAAATGTATGAGAGTACAGATTCTAGCACTTTTACTAGACATTGCATTTATCAGAATTGTGAAATTTAATGCATTGTTTTACATTAAGAAGCCTCCTGGAAGTGGTGGGTAAGAAATTAAATAACAAAATAACAAAGTTCTTGGATGATCTTGAGTTCTCTTATGACAAAGAGAAAATGGAAAGGCTCTCTCTACCCAAATTCTGTGGCTGGCAATATATATTTATTAAAATCCTCTTGTGAAATTAATTATGCAATTCTAAAGCCTGCTTTGTTAGGCTTATACTATAGATTGGATTAGGGGCAGAAACAGTTATGCCTTTTTACTAAATTTTATATTAATTATATTTTGTGAGCAAAAAGCCACATATACACAAGCAAAAAGATACACAAAATAATAGATTTGTATGTGTTTAAAATGCCAGTGAGTTTCTCATTATTATCTCCTCTGATGTGCTTTCAGATGGAAAGCTGTGTTGCTCTGAAGTCGCAGAACAGAAGTCCAATGGCACCTTTAAGACCAACAAATGACGAAGTGTGCATGCACATGACAGCTCATGCTTTGAATAAATCTTTGTTGGTCTTAAAGATGCCACTGGACTCGAATTTTGTTCTGTTTGTATACATTTTATTTCTACATTCCAGTTCCCAATCTACTCCCAAAGTGGCTAATGGCATATTAAAATCCAGTATTAAAAGACTACATCATTAACAAGTACAGTTTCACAACCTAGATCAATTATTCTTTTCACAATGCTATGCACATTTTATATACAGATTTTTCAGAGAGGAGCCGATTTCCTAGGTCCAAGGCTGGAACATCTCATATACTGAATCAAACAGTAAACATCCATGACCTACATTTTATTATGACCCCAACATGATGCCTGAAATCATTTGTAAAGTTCAAATATTTTAAAAGTTCAGTCCTGAAAACAGTTCAATTCTTCCTCCTCAACCCACAATTTGGAAGTTTTAAGAAGAAGAGTTGGTTCTTATATACCACTTTTCTCTACCCAAAGGAGTCTCAAAGCGGCTTACAGTCACCTTCCCTTTCCTCTCCGCACAACAGACACCCTGTGAGGTGGGTGAGGCTGAGAGAGCCCTGATGGCGTTTTTTCACCTGTGACAAGTGCGGCTACTACCACCCTACCTGTCTATGGATCACTTGGCCACAGTGATCCATGCAAAGGTCACCTCCAGGTTAGACTTCTGTAACTTGCTCTACATGGGCCTACCCTTATCCTTGACCTGGAAATTGCAGCTGGTACTAAATGTGGCTGCGAAGGTCCTCATTAGAACTTCTTGGAGGGCCCATATCCAGCCTGTGCTGAGACAACTGCACTGGTTACCTGTCTGTTTCTGAATCAAGGTTAAGGTTTTGTTTTGAACTTTAAGGCTATATGTGGCTTGGGTCCTGCTTATCTTTGGGACCATTGAGCACTTGGCTCTACAGGTATAAATCTACCGGTTGTCCCGGGTCCATGGTCCCAAACTGTTGGAATGAGCTCCTAGAAGATCTAAGTGCCCTGATGGAGCTGTCAATGTTCCGCAGGACCTGTAAAACAGAGCTAGGCATTTGGTTGAGTTTGGAGGGTGCTCAGAGTTACAATCTGTGCATCCCACCCTACATCAATGCCAAGCATTAGATGCATGGAAAGAAAGATCTGACAGCCTGTATATATCATCTTGTGCCATATTGTTGGCTGGATGTGGGAGCAGGGAAATTATTGGGGATATTTTTGGATTTTAGACCATCATCTTGTTGTTGTTAAAATTGTTTTAATTGTTATACTAGGGATGAGGAAGATTTTATTCTGTAAACTGCCCCAAGCTGACATCAGGAGGGGTGGGATATAAATCCAATAATATAATAAAATATATAATAATTAAATTAATATAAATAAATAAGGGTGCTTAATTTAAAGAGAAGGCAATTCTATAACCCATTTTCAGATATCTATGGATGTTGCTAATGTCACATTTTAAAATGGATCCTAATTTCATAAATATGTGCTTAGATTCTGTGAAGCCACTGCCACTTCTGCTGCACATCTTCTGAGCCTGCCCTGCTCTCTTGATGGCTGAGACGGGTGGTAGTAGCACAGCCAATAGGGCTCAATGCAGGACTTCACCAGCTGCCATCTACTGGAGCACTCCCTGGGGTGATGTCCGTAGTCACATCCGTTTCAGCGGGTGCACCAGTAGATATTTCCACATCAAAAAGGCCCCTGCCACCTCACAGCAGAACCTCACCACCCCAGCTCACATGCAGGAGCACAAATCTAGGTGGATGATGTACAACTGGCAAAATCTTCCCCTGTATAAGCCAGGAGGCAACTCAGTATGGAACCTTTCATGTGGTAAAGGTCCCTGTGAAGGTGAGATTGAGAGCACTCTGACAGAACTGCTCTGAGAGAACAGCTGTTACAGGCCCAAGGTCACCCAGCAATGACTAATCCAGGGTCACCCAGGCAGAGAAAATTAAAACAACATTTCATATAAATACACCAGAACATCTGCTGTAATGACAAAGGAAAGGGCCAGGATAAAACCACTTAGCACAGATTCTCAAAAACAGCTTCACACCACCACTGGTATGGGATGATATTACAATCAGGTATTTAAGGTTGCCAGGTATATCCTGGCCACCTGTGGGGAGTAAGGTTGCGAGCTCTAGGTTGGGAAAGTCCTGAAAATTTTGAGATGGAGCCTATTGAGTCAATGGGGTATAATTCCATAGAAGCTCCCCCCCTCCCCAGCATGCATTTTCTCAAGGGGAACTAATCTTTATAGTCTGGAGAAGAGCTATAATTCTAAGGGATTCCCCTGGAAGCTGGCATCCCAATGCAACATTTATGTGATCAAGAGAAAACTCATCTAGTGAAGCAAAATAACTGTAATAGTAGAAAAGAAAAAGCAGATAAAAACAAATAATCAGAGGGCTTATCTTGCAAAGTATACTTACTACACGCAGAAGGTTGAAATATAATACAACTACATCGGTCGATCTCCTATGCCCTAACAGCAATAGTTTACGTTGATGATTCAAAGTGTGCTGTACATTAGACTTGGGAGTGAATTTGTCATTTCATTGCTAAATCATTCAGTTATTAAACTGCTTAATGATACATGGAGGACAAAATAAAACTTTCACCAAGCATTTTCAATGCATTGTTTTCCATTACCTCTACAAAATGAAGTGTTTCTGTCCTCTCACGCTAACATAGGACATTCATCTGTGCAATTCATGACACTGAAAAGGGATTGTTAAAGCCGAAATACTGCTTTGCTTATGTCAAATTCTTGACAACATGCAGCATGAGCCTCATGCTGAAAGATGCATGGGCTCACTTTGTGTGTGCGTAAAGTGCTGTCAAGTCACAACTGACTTATTGTGCCCCCAGCAAGAAGCTTTCAAGGTGAGCAAGAAGGAGAGATGGTTTGCTATCATCTTCCCCCTTTTTAAGTACTGAACCTGCTTATTTTCTTAGAGTGGTTTTGCGGCAGTTTTTTCCTCTACCTTTGCTCCCAAGCCTAAAAGTAATACAGAAGCATAACCTAAGGATTTCCCAGAAAAGCTTCTCCGGCCCCTTGGGGGCCACTCTTCTGCCCACATTGAAGACATTCCCATCCACTCTTCATCTTCTGCCACCCTCCCACCTTCATCGTGGATTGGCTAGCAAAGGGAGGCGATTGGCCAGAATGTAGCTGCTTTTTTTCTCCTCTCCTCTCCTTATTTTCTTCCTCCCGTGAAAGAAAAAAGTTTTGACAGATAGTTCGCAAAGACAGAGCTGTGATATAGGACTTTTGAACATGAAGTAGGGTATGCTGGAAGAGAACAAGCAATCTTCGCTATTCTGGGGACTGTTGGTGGAAAGAGAGAATTGACCATGTGAGCTCAGGAAGCTGGTGCGGGGCTCATGCCATAGGCATCTGACTGAGGAGTCGCTGCTGCTGCTGCTGGTGGGACACAATTAAAACTAGTCGCAGTCATTGCCATTTTCTTTTCTCCACCTCAAGCCACACTTACTGTTACTGAAGGGGCTGCCACTAATAATAATAATAATAATAATAATAATGTTTCCGGCTTCTCTGGAAGGCAAAAAGCTACAATGGGATGGCAGGATAACACAGGAGAGGTCTCCCATCAAGAAGTGTGCAAACACACAGTTTACTATTGCACGTTTGCAAGCAGGATGCCATGCGCATTTTAAGCCTCCATGCAGAAATGATCTCAATTTAGTTGCCAGTTTACAAGAACCAAAGAGGACTGGTTGTGTCTTCCTCTAATGCTTTCCATGAATTCTAAGATTGTATTTTAATGGGCTAGCAAAGTAGCTATTTGAAATACAAATTAACTGTGATGGAAAGTACGCAAGCAGAGACTGTGCTTGATAGAAATATTCCCAACACAGATGTGACTTCTTGTGTAATGGAATATAATAAGCATAATTGCTTTGATATGGTACAAATGCAGACATAAAAGCTCTGAATACACTGTGCCTAGTATTAACACTATTATATTTTGTTTTTAAAATAGATGGGATTTTTTTCCTATAGGTCAGTTGCTAACTAAACTGGCAGAGGCCTTGCCTGCAAATCTGAGTTAGCATGTCATTACATTTTAGAAAATGAAATGAACAATGCCTACGTTACACAAGAAAAGCTATTACTTCTATTAAACCATGGGTAGAAATTTCTCATTGCACATAAACTTGAGGGGGAAAAATGAACAAACTATAAAGTATATATCAAGGTGCTAAATGCGAATTACACTAAATGATACATAAAATGAAGTTCCCATTCTTACAAATGTACCAATAAAAGGCTTCCATTAAAAAAGCAAAAATGCTTTTTTAAAAATAAAAGTGGACAATTTATCCAAATGTGAGCAGAACAGAACTCATGTGCTGGCAATATAAATGTAAGTTTAAAACAAAACAAGCAAAAAGAACAAGTATGTCGATAAAAGTGATTTGGTACACATTTTGAAAAGGTCCTTCGTGAAAGATGAGTGCCATGGAAAGGGCACAGGACAGAAATCATGAGATGAGGTGATGGGTCTTCTAATCGAATAAAAACGGGTTAAATGACAGGAAGAAGAGAGTAGGAATAAATGGACAGTTTTCACAAAGGAGGGAAGCAAGCGGTTGGGTTTCACAAGGATCAGTATTAGAACTAGTGATATTTACTTTGTTCATAAATGTTTCAAAATCAGGGTGAGCTGGGCAGTAGCCAATTTTGTAGATGATATGAAAGCATCCAGAAAACCAAAGCTCTTGTGAAAGAGCTCCTGTGTAGCTAGCAGGTTGTGAAGAGCTACAGCTGTATAGCAAAAGGCATGCAATACAGGTAAGTGTAAGCTGATGCAGATTGAGAGGGAAAAGCCACCTTTAAAAGGAAGTCTGAACAGGTAAAGAGTCTCTAGGGTTGTAATGAATAACTTAATGAAAACTTACATTCAGTGTGTGGGAGTGATGGAAAAGAACTTAAAAGAGTCAATATTGTAATAAGATCCCCCCCCCCCCACGCTGGGTTCATTTGGAATTAGGGTTGTATGTGGCGGCGGCCGAATCGGCCATTCCGGGCTGATTCAACCAGTGCCACGCCACGGGGGGGGGAGGTGCGGGCCCTGGTGCGTCAGTCAGAATGGCCGATTCAGACGCCGCTGGGCACAACCCTGTTTGGAATACTGTGAGTACTGGATGTTGTATCTCGAAAAACAAAACAAAACTGCAGAGCTCCAAAAAGATCCAGTAAGGCAATCAAGATGATTTGGGATCATAAACCAAAATGAAAATGCCATGAATACACTGAAGACTGACCTGCAGGTTTAAAATTCCCTTCCACTATCGCCTTTCAGAGAGCAAGACTCTTCAGAGCACTGAAAGATATTTCTAGGTAGCCTAGATTTGAGGATTCAGGGAAAAATTCTAGTCCAACTGCTCTTAAAGAGTCAGGGCTTGAAAGGTCAGTCATATCTACACTGTGCTACTAAATGCTCTGAGTGCCCTGGACTGCAAGGCAGGCCCTATTGATTGAATAGCTAAAAATAAAATTAAAACTTTTGTTTATATAGTTATTACAATTTAGCATATATTTAACAACTGCAGAGTACCATTATGGGATTTAAATACAGGTTTTATGCTGCATAGGAGGTAAAAATTAATAATCCTCTAAGAATGCCAAGCATCCTTATTAGTTATTACTATAAAAGGTACATTGACTAGGAATAAAAATAAATGAGAGACAGGAAAATGCACACATATACCAATATAGAACAATGCATGCTGTTCATGTTACAGACAGAAACCATTAATTTATAAGAAATACTTTTGAAAGAGAACTAAACATTCTAAAACTCTAAAACTAAAAAATTCTATTAAATAAATGAAAGCGGACTGGATTTTGGGCTTACAATCCAAACTAGGTTTAAATCCTGAAAGTACAATTGTGTAACGATATAGCTCATGTGCATAATTTGATGGTGGAAAAGCACCTAACAGGATCTGAATGTCTCCTCACCAAATCACCAAAATGAATTGGAGCTAAGCACACCATTGCCTGGCAGGAGGGCAGAAGTCTAGCCCACAGGGGGGAAAAAAAACCCACACAAGATGTCTGGAGTAATAAGGCCACAGCTTTATTATCCTCCTGGCAAGGAGAGCTGGCATGGCATGAGGAAGAATCCAACTGTGAACCGGTCAGCAGACCATAAATAACCCAAGGTCTCAGATGGCGCCCTGAAGAACCAGCCTAGGCATCAGCCTATAGCATGGGACTCCTTGCCATCTGAAACCCACCCTGGGAAGGTGGCTTAACAGTGATCCAATTGGCGTAAGCCTCTGTCTGTTTCCCCATACCACCTGGCAATGAGAGCCTGCCTATCCAGCTGGGTTGGCATTCCACTCGTATACGCGCCGATCTCTTAATGAAACCCCCCCAAAGACAGAGGGGGGGTTTCCCCAAAAAGGATTCTCTCCATGCCAACCCACTACTGTGACAATAAACAGTAGAAAAAACCCTAGCATTAAAATCTAACACATACATACGGAACAGAAAAAAGAGGGAGGGTGGGAAGCTTCCCGCAGCCACTCCAGAGAGGAAAGAGGCCGAGCATGCGTGACGGCCCCTTTTATAGGCGTCGGAGATACCCACTCCTCCCCCTGCCCAACAGAGGCACGATGTGCCTCACAGAGCCTCTAAATGGAGGCACGCCTTGAAAGGCACGTCAGAAGAGATGCGTCTTTTCTTCGCTGCCAGGCTTGCACCACTGCAGCAGCAATGGAGAGCCATAGTAAGTTGCAGCTCTTATTGTCATGGTCTTGCACAGTTCCCATTTATTTCAATAAAGAAATATAATTTTGGGGTCAGATGAGGCACACCAGGCCAAGTGCTCCCCCACTGTGGTGCAGGAAGAGGTGGGGCAACCAGCCACGACTAAAACTCCAGCCTGCAGTCCAGCATGAAACTTCCAGTGCGTAAACGGTCATAGTGGCCAACCACTAATTCCTCTGGATGGCCAATGCCAAGGCAATGCATGGAAGGTGAGGTCTTCCCCAATATTGCCTCTTTGAACACATATCAAAAAAGTTGGGAACCACTGATTACTTAGATATTTGAAATATCAACACAGCTTAGCACAAACAATAAACTGAGATGCAAATACTAACATTAAATGAGAATCTACGGTCCGGGGAATTATACTCAAGTATAATGTGAATTGACTAAAGCATGAAGTAGGCACTGCTCTTGTTCCACAGCTGCACTTGGAACAATCAGGCTGAAAACAACCAAGTTAATGTAGATATAAAAGCCATAAAGGTGAAAGGCCCATTAGGCAGGCTCTTTTATTTGAAGCTGAAAGAGCCAGGTGTTAAACATTTGATCTGTTCACTGCTGTGATGGGGTTGCTCTCTTTGTGCTGGATATGCTCCAGTAGTTAATGTGTTCTCATTAGTGTACAATAGGCATGTCCTGGATAGCTATGTTCCTTTTAATGATCTCTCTGCATTAGCGTATAACCACCCAGAAAAGATATAAAAATACACTATTTGATCCACTTCCATTGCTTTCTGTTCACACCAACTCTTCTGTTGTGTGGCAACATTTCTGGATTTCATCTTCCCTTCAGCAATGTCTATCTGCTGTTCTGACTGGCTGGATTCCAGTGTTTGATCTCCTGTAGTTCAATATTAAGCACTTGATTCCTCCATACCAATTTTGCCCCACCTGGGATGGCTGTATTCCAGAATTTAATCAATTCATCTCTCAATTAAGGATTACAGATTTGACTCTCCATATATTTACAGTGGACTAAATTAAATTTCCAACTTTAGATGAAGCCAAATTGTTTCCCACTTGTGTTATCAACATTGACTAAGCCTAAATCTTTTTTTACTATCAACAAGGATGTGTACAGATTGAGTAGCAACTAAAGAAGAGGCGCACATGCTGCATTCATTGAGTATTCACATACACATAAATAACAATTTTACAAAGATACTTTGAAATACTAAGTTTTTTTGGGGGGTGTTTAAGTGAAGTAACACTTTAAGCATAAGTGAAATATGAAAAGATAAGTTAGCATTCACTCAAAAATATTAAGGAAGAAAAGGGTTTTCTTTTATTCCTAAATGTCTAATGCAGCTGTGTAGACTAAATTTAGACTAGCCCGAGGGTTTGTGTAAATTTGGTCTGACCTGTTAGCTCAGTATACTAAAGTACTGTAGAAAGCTGGCTAATATTTGCCCTCTGACTATAGTTGTTATGCATTTATTACATTTACACATTACATTTCAAAGTATATATTTAAAGAAATCTTGGGTGTTAAACAAAAACCAAAGTACAAAATGTCTTTTGTATTTTTAATTTTCTGTTTTCAGTCTTAACACTTTTCCCAGTTATGTAGTTATGAATATATGGGAAAGAGACCATGGGGTTTCTTTAAATGAAAATGACATACATGAGGTCTGGAAATCACATGCATTCACCCCCAAGGCCCTAATTATTCAATTTTTATCTTTCAAAATTTGGTCAAGGTAGTCTCTTACCCCATGAAAGTTCTGTCATTTCTGAAGAAAGTTTCCAAATGTTTACTGGAAAAAAATGTAAAAAGTGGGATTTTTCTATCATTATTGGTGGCACTATCCTGCCATTAAGTACTTAATCATAATCTTTCAGGCCTTAGGACAACCCTGTGTTAATGAAGTTTACTAAAAGGGTGATCAGCTTGCAAGGATGAGATTTCCCTGGCCCTCCTTGCTGTCATAAAATCCATGAGAAATGCAGCTGTATATGAAAGGTGTTCAAAAGAACATGAAGCCAAGAGATTGAAGGGTGGCTGCATTAGCTGGGTGAGGATCAAAGATCTGTGGGATCACTGTTGTAGTCAGGGGATAGAGTTAATTGAAACCCTTCAAAAACATTAGCATTGTAGGTGAAAAAAAAGAGAATGGACCTCCACAGTGTTGTAGAAGGATGAAATGGCTGTCAGGTAAACTTTGACAGGTGAGTAGACAAGCCTAACTACTTAAGGGATACTAAATAATTGAGTATTGCTGCTAGGGGGCAGTGAGCCACTGGGATTCTCTTAGTGGACAATCAGTTCCGAAAACTTCTCCCCTAGAATTTGTAGGAAGGCCTGGAAGAAGGTTTCCTGGAGTTATACAAAATTGTTAGCAATGAAAGAGAGAAGTGATAGGAATTGGTGTCAGGCATCATAGTAAATGGAATGTTCCTTGAAATTCCAAGAGGTCTTGAGTTAAGGAAAGATTAATGTAATTGTTTCCTGATCTTTGTTGGATGACCTGGAACAAAGCCATCATAAATTGTCTGTTTGGACTAGGATGTTTTTGTACTGAAGAACACGTGTGAATGAGTTAAGGGCATTCTAAATGGCTCAGAGCTCTAAAACATAAATGAGCAACCTTTTTCATCTGACCAAGTATTGTAAGCATAATTATCCTCATAATGTGCTCCCCACTCTGATAGGTTGTCAAAGTAATTTGTGAGGTCATGCATTGACTGGTCCCTGGTGAGTGGTCCCTGGCGTTGAGTGGACCCCGGTGATAAAAAGGTTGGGGACCACTGATATAGATAGTTATAAATAGAACACCTTTTAGAACTTATGTAGGCAACTACCATTGCCATACATTTTGTAAAGAAGAAGAAGAAGAGTTGGTTCTTATATGCCGCTTTTCCCTACCCGAAGGAGGCTCAAAGCGGCTTACAATCACCTTCCCATTCCTATCCCCACAACAGACACCCTGTGGGGTGGGTGAGGCTGAGAGAGCCCTGATATCACTGCTCAGTCAGAACAGATTTATCAGTGCCGTGGCAAGCCCCAGGTCACCCAGCTGGATGCATGTGGGGGAGCTCAGAATCGAACCTGGCATGCCAGATTAGAAATCCGCACTCCTAACCACTACACCAAACTGGCTCTGGTGCAGTAGCCAACACAAACGGGAGAGCATTGTACTGACAAAGGGAACCTTCTACTAAGCCTTGAACTTCACAATATTAAAAATCAATTTCAAAAGCAAGGAATCTCACCTCAAAATATGGGATTGAATACAACCAGATTTTTAATTCAATTTTGCAACATTGTTCTACTTAGTACACTCCCATTCCACATAGCTTTTGTACATGCATGACCCATGATAACGAGCATAGCTATTTTTTAGTTGGTTCAAGAGAGCTACTCATTTTCTCTTTACCAACTGGTTGGGTACAACCATTAGATCATTACTGAAAGCTGGGTAAAGTCGTATGTTGAACTCATTATTTTTAAATTTGGCTCTATCAGCAACCATAAATAGTCCCAATAAATTCATTGTGTGTTCTATGGAGCTTATGAGTAGGATACATTCTTGAATAAGCATCATTAAGCAATACCCTCTCAGATAATCAATATTAAATTATTATCCAAACAAATACAGTGCTATTAGAAACTTTAAAAAGATGTATACATTTTTAATGAAGCATTTCAAATGCACAATAACAGTCATCCAGCTTCATTATGCATTGTAAGCAGTGTTAATGCAAAAGGAAATGTGCTAGTTACAGCATATGCATTACCAAGTTAATAAATATATAGTTGGAATATGTTGCTTCCTATAACACAAAGCAAGAAAACACAGAAATGGTGATCATCAAGAGCCTGAAAAATAGCAGTTCAATAGTCAAAACACTAAAATAGTTAAAACCCTAAAAGAGGCAGTGTTGCATTTAATAGTTCAGCCTAATTAAAACTAGTGAATCAAAGCAATCAAATGTACTAACACAGCTTTAAGCAGTTTTGGATTGTGTTGTTAGCTGAAATTCTGTGCCCAAGTGTCCACATTTATTTATTTATTTGGAATATTTCTATTCTTCTGCTTCAGAGTCCTGTTGGAAGCAGCTTATAATAAAAAATGTACTGATGATATATGGTATGATATACATGATATGAAATAATTTCATTTCCATTCTTCTTTTACATTTGATGGCATCTTATGTACTAAAGGACACAGAACTTCTTTCAGCAGAGAAAATGGTAGTCTTTGCTGATAACATGTCAGTTTCTCAGCCACATAATTTCTACAAGTGATTCCCCTTCTTCTACCCTTATTAGATGTGATTACAAATGCATAATCACACATCACACATAATGTGATTCCCTATTGCATTTACACATGGCACCAAGACATTTGCTACATAATCAATATTTAAGGCTATATTTTAGAAAATCCAAAGGAAGTTTTAAAATGTACAAACAGTACATTTGTTACATGTTACAGTATGTGTCAAACCTTAACATTTCGCTCATTAGTAACCAGACAGTACACTAATGAGATTTGCCTCTTATAGGCACTCAAACCCCAAAGCCTTTGAAATTCCTTTATGTTGCCTTTAATCTCAGTCAGCTGAAACACCAAAATCTTGAAAACAACAGTTAATACACTAATTCAGGAGACACACTGTGGCATAGCCCAAATCATAGTAACAAGCCACATTCTCAGAAGGGTTGAGGATTAATTTATTCCTGTCTTCATGGCCTTATTGCTATTCTTTGCTAGCTTCTGTCCTTTCTCTTGTTGCTAATGTAATGGTTTCATGGAAGTTGTTCTACAATAAATTCTCAAAGAGGAAAATGAAGGATTTTAGAATATTGCAGAATAGTTTATCAGCACTCATAATAAAGTCAAGAATTTTTTAATAAGCCTGTATTAGCAAAAGTTGGCCTTCTCCAATGCTACTAAAGGATTTGTTTTCTCACATCAAATGGAACAGCTGATGCAAGCATGCACTACTACTTCAGAAAAAGTGCCAGGGACAAATAAAATGATAAAAAATTAAAATCAGGAATTTTTCGACAGCAAAATAATTTATATCTTTTGACAAATGAATTCTACCATTTTAAGAGACTGCATATGTTAAACAATGCCAAATCCCCTATGGAACTTCATTCTTATGTGATCCTCTTGGATATATTTAGTACATTGTGATTTTACCCACACATTACTCAATATTCTTGAGGGTTTTAAAAAGAAAGCTAAAGGATAATTTGGTTTGGGGGGGCTCTCCCAAGAAATATTGGGTGTAAACCATTAAAGGCCTTCAGGATCAAAAGAAGCCACACAAATTATGCCAGAAAAACAACACAGATCTAGTGCAGGCACTGAACCAATGGCACAGAGATAAGAGGGGGAAATGTCAAAATGTGATACTGTTATAGTCGTTTTATTCTTTCTTCTCATCATTGAGTCTTTGTTGAACCCAGCAAACATTTATAAAGAATTCAGTATTAAAAATTACCTTCATTAAAAGATCACTTCAGAAGACTTTTTGATGGCTATCTAAGAATGAATAATGACTCCTTTGTCTCCTAACATATTAAAGAAATGACACGAGAACACACTATGTATCACCAGCAGATTATACTATAAGTAGATAAGGATGCCTTCCTAATCCGTATGGGTAGATTTATTTCACTGATTTGATAGCATGAGACGGCTGCTCTGCAAGAACTCCATTATTTATTGTTTAATGGTTTGGCGCTACAAAGATTAGGTGATGGAAAAGATGTTAAATTGCTTTTAAAGTCTCAGATGCTGTTTAATGTAGATTCATTCTTGCTTTTTAAAAATGAGATTACTTGTCATCTTTTCTCCCCTCCTTCCCACTGATTTTATTTGCTATTTTTCATTTACTGCCACTCTGGGTTGACTCTATGCATCAACTGGTACAGTAAAAAGGCATTTTTCAAGAACCACTGGCTGCATTTCCAGATGGTTTCTTATTTGTTTATTCTATTTTATATCCATATGTATATACTAGAATGGATGAGTTCTTCTCAGTTCAAGGGGCTCCTGGAAAAAAAACGATTTTTCTGAACCCATTTCAATCCGGTTTCATGTCAGGATTTGAAACTCAAACTCCTTTGGTCACTTTCATAGAAGACCTCTAACAAGAACTAGATAAGGGTGTGTGAATCTGCTAGTTCTGCTAGATCCCTCAGCAGCCTTGATACCACTGACCATGGTATCCTACTGGGCCACCTCTCAGGATTAAGGGGTATTGTGTTACAGTCCTTTGAGTCATAGCTGTAAAACAGGTCCCAGAAGGTGGTGATAGAAATGTCATGTCAAACACTTTTACATATATTATAATTATCCTTGGTTCCTCTATATATTTATGAAACAGCCTGGGGGGTAGAACGTGTCCGGATGTCCAAGTGGGAATAGGGACAATCAGGGTGCAGCCAGCGAAGCTGATTGCACTCTGATTGACCCTGCCCCTCCACCTCTGGATTCTAGCCTCTTTACTCTCATTGCCTGGAGCCAGCAGCAGGTAAGGGGAGAGGGCCCTGGGCAAAGGGTCATGGTGGAGAGCCTGCTAACAAGGGCCGCTCGGCCTGCTAACTGCCTGCTAAGGAGCTCTGTCCCTGGCCTGCTAATGAGCTGGCCAGTCCCCATCCGCCCCACTTGATCCAGCTGCAAGCTGCAGCCCAAAGCCACCTTAAGCTGCCTGACCGGGGGGACCCTTTCAAGGCCCGTTCTTAGGAATGGGCTTTGAAGCTAGTTGACATATAAAATGAATCACTGGTTCTACCTTTCTGTATTTACTTGCTGACCCTTGGGTTGCTTGTGTGGCTTTTGGTGCTGCACTTACACAGCAGTTTCCCACACTATTGCATTATAATATTGTAAGGATCAATTGCAACACTCTTCTAATTCCCAACTTTGATTGTTTCAAAAAGAAAAGCTTTCATTGCAGATCAACAAGAAAAAAACAAGTTCCCTGATACGATATGCCCAAGCAATTTCCTTTTTCTAAAGAAAAAGAAAAAAAAGCACTCTGGAAGGTGGGGAATGGGAGCTCAGAGGGAGAGGTTGAGACAAGAATAACAGAATCTATGTACATCTGGAACTGTTTGAAATGTACGTTTTATGCTTTGCAATTTTATGCCAATAAAGGTACTCTGAATCTGAACAGCATCTATGCAGAAAGTTCTACAAAAATTCACATTTTCATGTCTACACAGCATCCAAATGGGTTTTGACAGCAAACATCTTACTAACCCAGGTTTACACACAGGTAGATACTGAGTCATTTGGAAGGAGGCCACAATATGCCTGTTTCACACAGATACCAAAAATACCCCCCCCCCGAAACCCCACTATTTTAGAAAAGGCACCAAAATATAATGATCATAAAGCAGAGATTCTTTTGAGGAACCAGTATGTTTACATTTAACTCTATATATCAGAGAATACCATTTTAGAATCAACAGAAGACAAAGTAACATGTATAAAATAGTGGCCATGTGTCAAGAAAACAGCGGGATGGTCCCAACTTTTCACCAAAGATCCCGCTTCCCGGGCCATTGGCGGAATGTCTGGCAGCATCCACTGCCACCACCTTGCTCAGGAGGCAACGATGAGCCGGGGAGGGAGGGAGTGCTGCTGTGCCGCTGCCATGCTCGGAAGGTGACGGTGAGCCGGGGAGGCAGGGAAGGGAGGGAGGGGATGCCACCATGCCACCACCGCGCTCGGGAGGCAACGGTGAACCGGGGAGGGACGGTGAGCCAGGGAGGGAAGGAGGGGGCAAGGAAGGGGGAAGCTGCCTCCAAGCGTCCCGCCTTACCTCCCTGCAACTCTGGTGCCTTTAATGTATAATTATCTAAAACAAGTTGCTTATGTGGGTTACATCTATCGGAAAATTTTAATTGTCCATAAATATTTCACTTAACATTTCAATGACTGGTAAGAGGTAACTGCAAATAATGTAAGAAGGACAAAGACAGAAGTTACAGACAAAGTGAGGTCTTTTAGGTGTTTGTTTAAATATATTTTCCCTTTTATATGTATGGTAGACATCCATGTTCTACAAGGTAGAAAAGTGTCTAATAAAGAAATAAAAACATCACTGGTTAAAGATCTTATATATACATTCAAGCTCAATGAATTCCAAACAGTAAAAGCAACACTTCATCTGAAACAAGTACTATATTTTGCCACATGAACTCCAAAAATAATTCTTATGGATTACTACAAATTGAACATGCTTCTAGGCTTAAGAAATGTATTCTCCAAATAACTACCTGGATGAATACAGCACTGCACATGGTTGGCTTCTGATCCCATCCAAACATGTGAAATTAAAACCACTTGACAAAGTCAAGCTCAGCCATATAAACATGGCAAGTCATATCAGCATGGCAAACTCATTTTCTACCTTTGAGTTCAGATTAAACTCCTGAAAAAGACACTTGGCACTTCAATACAACCCCACATCTTCTTCTAATTTATATTTAAAAGTAGAGATGTTTGCATTCCTTCGTTCACCAAAGGCTTTGCGATACAAGATCTCATTTCATCATGTTATCTGAATTATGGCATTATCTATCCCCACCAGAGCCTCTCGTGCAGAATAACAATGTCAGCATGAACTCTGGGATGAATTTAGCTTTCTGGTCATGTTATCACAAATTGGTTTGAGTACACAGCTTGCCAAGGGGAAAAAAGGCAAATCACAAATCAAATAATCCACAAAAGGAATTTACGGTGGGGGAGGGAGGGAATACTTTTTTTGGCTCATTATCTGAAAGAAGCTGATGACAAACAGAATAATGTCAGAAATATTCTCAGATGGTGAACTTTACTTTCTGGATGGTTAATTTGTATCACATCTTTAAAATCAACATACTGTATAATGCAAAGTAAAAAACAAACAGCGTTATCCCTACTATCTATGAAAGGCCAAATTTGATGAGATGCCTGTTTTTTGAAAAAAAGAACTCAGAAACAAAATCTCCTACAGAAACAGTATCTCCTCATCAATTCAGTGGTTAATTCGTTCGTTAAGAAGACTAAGAAGTAAAGTTGATTCTTATATGCCGCTTTTCTCTTCCTGAAGGAGTCTCAAAGTGGCTTATCGCCTTCCCTTTCCTCTCCCCCAACAGACACCCTGTGTGGGAGGTGAGGCTGAGAGAGCCCTGATATTACTGCTCAGTCAGAACAGAAGAAGAGTTGGTTCTAATATGCTGTTTTTCTCTACTCATAGGAGACTCAAAGTGGCTTCCAATCATCTTCCCTCTCCCCATGATGGACACCCTGTGAAATAGGTGAGGCTGACAGTGCCCTGATATTACTGCTCGGTCAGAACAGCTTTATCAGTGCTGTGGTGAGCCCAAGGTCACCCAGCTGGTTCCATGTGGGGGAGCGGGGAATCAAACCCGACTCACCAGATTAGAAGTCAGTGTTCCTAACCACTACACAAAATGTCTATGCTGCCTTTCTACAAAAACACACACACACACGCAAGAACTAGATGATAGCTTTCCATACTGGTACAAGAGAAGGATTCCCTCATCTAATGTTTTTCCTCATGGAAATTCACATGGCAAAAAAGCCTCGCGTAGTCCCCACTTCTATAGCCCAGAAGAGTCCAGAATAGCCATTATCATTTAATCTCACCTTTTATACTCTTAAAAGCAATTTAAAAATTAGGATTCAAAAAGGGGGGGGAAAAAAACCTCCATTGTTTTGAACTTCTTTAAAGGTTTTACAGAATATTAAAAAAAACTCTAAATATCCTTAAAAGGTCTGCAGAGAGACTACCATCTTTCCATAGGACAAGAATAAATATTTTAATAAATATTTTTAAGACCTACATGTAAAGTACTGCTAGCAGAAAAGGGTTTCGTTTTTCTTTCTTTCTTAAAACACACACATATGCACAAACACTGATAAATGTACACAACACTGGATAAAATTCCAGAGTTTTAAAATACATACGTGACTGAAATTCTGCCCTCAAACCTGTCAAGCTAAAAGCAAATTTTGTAATCTAACAAAATTTTTCATGCAGTCCCCAATACATTTCTCAACAGGCTTTCACGGAATATGGGCTCCCTCCGGTGGAGAAGTTAACACCCATGGAATTTCACAACTGCTGGTTTCAACCCAAATAAACCTAATAAACAAATTGTCAGTCAGATATACCGTAAAGATTGTGCCTTCAAGAGAAAGTCCTCTGATTCTTTCCTCGAATAAGAATTCAGGGTTTGCTTTATTGCAGGCTGGGTGTCCAGTATTAAATCAGCAAGGTTTTATTCAGCATAATAATTATTTGTAAAACCTTTCGTTTGAACCAAGCCTGGAAGTAATTATATGTGAAAGGCAGCTATTTCTTCATAAGATCTGAAAAATACCGTATTTGCCCTGGCTCTGGATTTAAACCCTAGCCACAGTATGCTGAAGTATGAAGTATGTTGGTTTTTATCTACAAAGGGACCCAAAAATGCTGTGACAATGACAACATGGCCAGGATAACACAGCCAACTCCAGTTCCTTAGCCTACTGTTGGCAGAGGCTTAGAAGAAGGAGAGTTGGTTCTTATATGCTGTTTTTCTCTACCTGAAGGAGTCTCAAAGCAGCTTACATTCACCTTCCCTTTCCTCTCCCCACAACACCCTGTGAGGTAGGTGAGGCTGAGAGAGCCCTGATATCCCTGCTCATTCAGAACAGCTTGATCAGTGCTGTGGCGAGCCCAAGGTCATCCAGCTGGCTGCATGTGGAGGAATGTAGAATCGAACCTGGCTCACCAGATTAGAAGTCCGCATTCCTATCCATTACACTAATCTGGCGGACGATGAGCCTGAAGAGTAGGGTTGCCAGCGTCCATGTGGGGCCTGGATATTTCCCAGAATTAAAACATTTCCATTGAATAGATCAGTGGTCCGCAACCTTCTTCAGGCCACAGCCCCGTGGGGACCACAGGAATAGATGACACAAATTGGCTCTCTTAGAGAAAATTGCTCCCTTTACTTCATGGCATTATATTTCGCTAAGATCCATCACAGAATCATAGAGTTGGAAGGAACCTCCAGGGTCATCTAGTCCGACCTCCTGCAGAATGCAGGAAATTCACAATTACCGGCCTACCCACAGTGACCATTCCATGTCCAGATGCTGCCCCCGTCCCCCCAAAAAACAGAATCCCTGGCCAGTCTGACCTGGAGGAAATTCAGCTCCTGCCCCCCAAGTGGTGATCAGCATTTCCCTGGGCATGCAAAAAAGGGGCACAAGAGCCAAGCTCAGACACAATCCCTTTTGTCCAGACACTTACAATCTGCCTAAATTCACAGAATCAGCATTTCTGTGAGGTGGCTATCTAGCCTCTGCTTCCAAGGAAGAAGAACCCACCACCTCCTGAGGAAGCCTGTACCACTAAGGAACCGCTATAACTATCAGGATCTTTTTCCAGATATTTAGTTGAAAAATTATTTGGGATTAATGTCATCCCACTGGTTCTAGCCCTACCTGCTGGGACAACAGAAAACAACTGTGCTCGGTCCTCTATGTTAGTGGTCCCCAACCCCTGGTCTGGGGACCAGTCCCAGTCCGTGGATCAGTCAGTAACGGGCTGCGGCTCCTCCTCCTCCTCCCTGGCTGCTGCCTCGGGGGCTGCCCTGCCACTCTGCCGCCAGCTCACCTTTGGTGCTCTCCAGTGGCCACCATGGCAGCACCCCCCAGCGGGTGGTGGGAAGTCAGGGGTACCAGCAGGAAAGCAAGTGGAGCAGAGACAGGCGGCGGTGGCAGCGATGTCCCTCGGCAAAAGACTACCCCCACCCGGGCCTCAGTAAAATTATCAAGCATTATCCCCGGTGATAAAAAGGTTGGGGACCACTGCTCTATGTGACAGCCCTTCAAGTACTTAAAGATGGCTATCATATCACCTCTTAGTCGCTTCTCTCTAAGCTAAACAGACCAAGCTTCCTCAACCTTTCCTCATACATCATGGTCTCCAAACCCCTCACCATTTTCATTGTCGTCCTCTGGACATGTTTCAGCCTGTATGTCTATGTACAGTTTTTCTCTTTCCCAAGATTGTAAATTCCAAAATCACATGGTCACTACTACCCAGAGTACCCACTACTTTCACCTCATCAACCAGTTTCTCTCTAGTGGTGAGAATCAAGTCTAAAAGTACAGTCCCCATAGTTGCCCACTCCACCTTCTGGGAAATGAAGTTGTCAGCAAGTCAAGAACTTATTAGACTTCATTTTTAGCAGAGTTGGTTTTCAAACAGATGTCTTGCTCCATCATTGGATTTAGTTTAAAGCCCCCCTCACCAGGACTTTCCATGAAATTTCAAGCAGTTAATGAAGGTTCATGAAGATTCATGAATGGCTAAATTTCCAGAGAGACTATCTCCATGAGAACAAAATGTTTAGCAAACTTCAAAGTAACTGGGGGTGTGCAGGGTTGAATTCTCCAGCCTTGAAAATACTGTTGTCAGGTTCAAACTATTCATGTCAGTTTCAAGAGGGTCTTCCCACTTTACTGGCATTTTTTGTGTTCACTTCCCATTTATTTGAAAAGAGTTTGCAAAGTCCTACACACACCCCTTGCTTTGATTTGTAAATGTGTTTCGAGATGTGTTTCGGGATTTTATGGGGTTTTAGAATGTTGTAACCCGCCACGAGCCGCAAGGGAGTGGCGGGCAATAAATCGAATAATAATAATAATAATAATAATAATAATAATAATAATAATAATAATAATAATAATAATAATAATAATAATAATGTCCCTTTAACTTTGAAATGCGAGTGGTGCTGGGTTATGTTGGGCACTCTGTGATTAAACTGGTGTTCCTGTACACTCTGTACATTGTACTGGTTTTGCTGGACATTCTACATTGTACCGGTTCTTCTGGGCTTGCAAAAATGCTGTCCTTGCTTGGATTGTGATTGAGCTGGCATTGCCACATTGGCACTGGGTTCTCCTAAGCATTCTGTGATTGTACTGGTACTGCTGAGAACTCTGTTCATTGTACAAGTTCTGCTGGGCTTTCAAAAATGCTGTCCTTACTTGGATTGTGATTGAGCTTACATTGTCACATTGGCACTGGATTCTGCTAGGCACTAGTACATTGCACTCTTTTTGTTGGGCTTCCAATCTCCCCTTTGCTTGGAGTATGATTCTGTGCTGGATATCAGTCTTGTTGAGCTTGCATTTGCACAATGGCACAGGGGTATGCTGAGCACTAGTATATTGCACTGTTTCTGTTGGGCTTGCAGAAGTGTCCCCATTCAGTTTATACTGTAGAGATTGTTTTGTTTGACCTTAAACCCGTTGGGACTGGTTCTGCTGGACTTGCAAAAATGACCCCCTTCAGTTTCTATTGTACAGATTCTGTTCTGTTCTGCTGGGCTTCTCTTGCTTTGTAATTTTTTCCCTTCTACTGGAAAGAACAGAGGATGTAGCAACTTCTTTGGGGGACCATGACTTAGACCCCAATAATCCAATCCTCCTCATATTTAGAGGGAATGTAGCAGAGAATCAGCTAAGATTTTGTAGGTGGTGGGTGGAATTATATCATATCACAAACCTCATGAACTGAGTCGGTTCACTGAGCTCTTAAAAATTTCTGACAGTCTGTGGTTCACAAATCAGGAATGCCATGAAACAGAATGAACCACATTTGTGTCCCTCCCTAATGGTGACCCTAGCAAGGTGCTTTCATGCAAGAAGCAGAGGTGGTTTGACATTGCATTCCCTTTGCAAAGTCATCCTTGCTCATCTTCCATTCAAGTACCATCCCTAATTATCTTCTGAGATCTGACAAAATCAGGCTATACCATGTCACCACATAGATCACCTGGAATTACAACTGATTTCCAAAAGACAGGGATCAGTTCTAGAGAAAATGGCTGCTTTGAATGGATGTATTCTGTGGCAATATACCCTATCTCCAAGAATTTCTGAAGTTGGAGCTTGCAACCCAAAGGCTCGCTGTAGTTAGGAGGTCCATTGTGATTCTAAGAGATCTCCAGGTTAACAACTGTAGGAGGAGAGAAGGAGCAGAAAAAGAGGAGAGACTTTGGAAAAAGGGAAAGAGGAAATAATGGAGAAGAGGGAAATGAGATGTCTCATGCAAGCCTTATTACATTTCATGCAACATAAGGGTAAACCTTTTTTGTACCTGGACAGCTATTGCAGTACACCTTAGTGTAGGGGTTCCCAAAGTGAGCAGTACTGCCCCCAGGAGCAGTGGAATGATGTAGGGGGGTGGTTAGGAATTCTGGGGCAGTAGGTGGGCAGCTGTCTGATATCTCCTGCTGCGGCTGTGCTCAATGAGCAATGCTGTGCTGCCCCACCTACTGCTTCCCACTCTCCACTGCCTGCAACCTGTTTGGTTCCCAAGAAGAACTCATTGCATGGTTACCTTCTCACCAGACTTCATAATTTCTACAGTGGCCAAAAGAAGATAAAACAGCCTGCCCTGCATTATCTTTGGATTCTGATAATTTGATGTGGAAGATTGGGGGGGGGGGTTCTAGGCCTCATTGTTCCTGCATTTCAAAATGGCAGCTTCCAGTCATTCCCCGGCTGACACGCACCCTTCGATTTCCTAGCTCCTGCATGGTACTAATGGGGTTTGTTCAATTACAACGGGGGGGGGGGGGGCTGCTATAACTAATAAAGTTATGGTCATTTCAACTCCAACAATATGTTTGTTATTACTTCCCTATTCATCTCACCCTCTCCATCCCCTATGGACCTTCTAGAAGAGAACTCATTTCAGTAGCTTCTGCAAGACAAGGCATAAGGAATCACAGTATTTGTATAAATTCCTTATAAACAGGTTTGTCATTGCCTGCCCCCCTCCTCCAATCACAACCCTGGTATTCTGTAGAGATCGCCCTTCCAAATTATAGCCAGGGCACAAACCCTGCTTAGCTTCTGACATCTGACATGATCAGACTTGCCTGGGCTATCCAGGTCATGTGGGAGTAAGGTTGGGAATAGAGAAGGCAGACCTGGACTTTCCATACAGATTTCATTAAGATTCCAAAGACCTCTTTTGGAATCTATATGGATACCTGATTTTACCAGTAAATTTTACAGAATCTGGATGCTTTTTGTAGACTTTAGCACTTTAAGGAAATTCTAAACTTCTGCAGGCCTGCACAGTAATAGTAACCTTCTATGCCAATATACATGGTGCCACTGCACCACCTTGGAACACAAGACTTTTGCATGTTTGTCATGATACACAGCAGGGAAAGCTATTGCTGAGTAAGGGCAGATATCCCCTACTCCTCACCCAAAATTGCCAAGTTTTGTTTTGTCCTACAAACAAAACACAAACAGGGAAGTAAACCAGAAATTAAACTAGCTAAGCAGTAAAGAGAAAAATCCTATTATATACAAGCTTTTTTGAAAGAAAGAAACTAGCAAATCTTTTCATGATCTGTTGCAATACATCTTAGTGCAGGGATTCCCTAAGTGGGCAGTACCACCCTCAGGGGCAGTGGAAGGATCCAGTGGGTGTGGTTAGGAATTCTGGGGCAGCAGAGGGACAGCAGTCTGATGTTTCCTGCTGTTGCTGTGCTCAATGACCTGTAGCTCAATTACCTCTATAGTGTCCTGCAGTTTCTACAACTGCAACTAAAACAAATCCATTCAAAGGGATGCCTTAAAGCAACTCCTGGCAGAGTCCCCCAGAGGGTATAACACAGAATTGCTCTTCACTTCTTCAAAAGAGCGGGATACAGAAGCAACTTCTTAGAATGTACAGTGGATATAGATTGCAGAGGTAATTGAGTGAAATGGACAATAATCCCTTTATTGTTATACTGGTTAAGCCAATTGTGATAGTGTGAGAAGAATTCCAAGGATCAAAAGATGACTGAATACTCTGTTGGTAGAGTTTAAATATACAATGGGGCACAGCATCAACTGCTTAAGTAATAAAATAGTTTTATTCAGAAGAGAAACAACTTTATAAGAGAGGACAGAGAGTCCTAGAAGACTAACTGCTCTTCATTAATTCAGTCTGTTCTGAAGGCAAGCAGGGAGGAAGTATGCTCAAGGAGCAGGAAGTCTCCAATTGAGCCAATCAGGACACTGATTATTTGAGATTATTTGAAAAAAATATCAGTAAGTTCCTGTTCTGAAACTATGCTAAATAAACATCTCCTCTGATGCCCCCATAAGACATTTCTCATATGCCCTTGAATAATGAACACTACAGATCTTGCATATTCAAGCATACTTAATGCATTATTTGCATTATATTTGATACTGTTAAGAGAAAACTAAACAGAGTTTCATTTCGAAACTCGCTTATGCTGTTGGTGCAGAATGATAGAAAGGACTGCATTTTGATTAAACCAATTAGACTAACCCTTTCGGTGAATTTTTGCAGAGTTCCACTGGTTATTTTTATAATTCCCTTGTTGCTAAGAAACTCTATTGCAGGAGAGATTAGAATTACCTGCTATTAAGGTAATCAAGGGAGCTAGAAGTGGACAAAAGAGTCGAACCCATTAAATCACTCTAAGCAGCAGCACTTTGATTGAATGCAAATAGGTATGTCAATTTCTTGTTGAGGTTTTGTTAGGCTAAGCAGATGTCCATTTTCAACAAGAAAAAGCAAATATTACAGTATAAATAAATACGAGAGAAGGAAGAGGTGGAAATACATTTCAGTGTTGGATCATGCACAGTGCATGCAGGGAGAGATAGGAGGCATAGGATCTTTTGTGTCAATACATGCCTACTAATGCCTTGTTCTTGCAAAAGGCAGCCATGAAAATGGCTGTTCTCTTAATTCAGCTGGTAGGGTACTACGGCCCACCGAAATGTCAGACCTATGAGTTGAAGATTACTGTGATGAATTATGCAGCTTTTACCCATGAAATATTACTATTACACGGGCACTGGAGGCGATGCCATGGAAGGGAAGCATATAATTCAGCTAAGTTAAGTCACCTAAGTCTACCTGATTGACTTTACTGAAGAAGCATAGGCTACAGCTACCTTAAAATACCTCCCATGCCATATGCAGTTATGTTTATATAGATCTCCCTTAAATGAAATCTCATTGAATGCAAAGAAAATTGTGGAATTAGTTTTGTGATTAATATTCTTCCATAGTGGTGAGGCCATGGCTGTGTGGTAGAGCATCCATTAAAGATGCAGAAGGTCACAGATGATCTCAATTCAATGTCCAGATGATCCCCCACCCCAAAAAGAACCCAGAATCCCTAGTCAGTCTAGTCTGGAGGAAATCTGCCTTCTGACCTCAAAGTGGTGATCAGCATTTCCCTGAGAATGTAAGAAAAGGCCACAAGAGCCAAGCTCAGACACTATCCCTTCTGTCCATCCATTTACAATCTGCCTAAGTTCACAGAATAATTATTTGTCAAATGGCTTTATTCAAATCTAAAGGCACCAGTTCTTCATATGGGAGAAAATTAGGGTAAAAATTAAATAAATACAATGGCTGATATTATGAGAACTAGTATAGCTTGTATACCAGGAGAAGGCACTGTCTTACAATTTCCATATGCCACATTGCAACTATCAAGAATGGAAGTACACCTTATTAAAATTCATGCAACTTGAACACATGCTCAGTAGTTTCTAGGATACAAAATAATTTTGAGATGCCACAGTACATTCGGGTTATGTCAATATCATATAGCACAGAATAATTCTGCAGGTAAGATATGTATTCAGCACATTCACAGGAAGATTCCTTGTCATATCAGATAATTATCATGGGGCATTATTAAACTATTCATAATGATGCCTATTAGCCTACCTCTTATCCCCATCTAAGAGCCTTGCTTAGTCCATGTGGATGATCTATGATCAAGGAGTAACATTTGAACTACTCTGCACACTGAGCTGGCTCCCAAGTACAGCTGATGATGGAGTGCTAGATGCACTTAAAATGCCATTGTCACCCATGGTATATTGGTGGCAATGAATAAAGAATAAGATAAATTGATTAAGCCCTCATACATGCCACCACAAAAATCTACTAGGTTCAAAATCAATACAGTTCTACTAAGCAGCAATTAAGTTCTTACATAGGACTTTAAAATTAATACAGCACACTAAGGCAACAAAAATCAGATGGTGTGGGTCAAAAAGTCCCACTACTGCGATGGGATTTTAAAAATTATTTTATTAATTAAAAATACATACTGGTCTTTTTTTAATTATTAAGAAAATATATCTGTGCACAAGATAATCCGTCATATGGAAACGGGAACAAATGCATTGGCCCAATCCCCCATGCAGCCAAAGGTATTTGTTCCACCCGTTCTTGTGCACGTTGGTTTGAAGGCCTTCCACACTAGAGCACTTGTTCATACTTCTATGTGTATTACTTTGCACACATGTATCTCCCTTGTAAAGGGCACAGTTTATTGCTGCTTGATAGAATTGTATTGATTTTTAACATAGTGGATTTTATTGATTTGACGGGATTTTGTTTTACACGTTGCTTTGAGAACTACTCCATTCAGATGCATGCAGGGTCTTTCTTGGATCAAGGTTTACATTTGTTGTTTAGAAACTCTTTTATCGGCTTCACTGGAAACTATGGTAGCTTTGTAATTGGGGTTCATCCCAAATGTTTTACTATTTTTGTGAGGATTAATCATGCCTTCAATTTCGTATCTATTTAGACTGTATTAATTTCCTTTCTTGGGCTGCAGTATTCCAATGGTTCCGGCATATAAGATAACAGGAATTATTCGGAAAATATAATACCAAAAAAACCTTAGAAAATATGAATTTAGAAAAAGTAATTGATTTGGTTTAACTGAGCTGAAATTATGTCATGAGGGTATTTGTGATTCAAGGAATTAGGTCACTGCTATTATCTTTGTTTTGCCATCTTTGAATATCAGGACTGAAGAAACAGCAGATGTATTTTGAAAAAAAATATTACAAATATTCAAAATTTTATAATCTACAACATTGATGTCATCAAAATACTTGCTGCAGGACACTGCTTTATAAAGTAGAATATGATATCTGGATTGTTCTTTATCACATCTATCTAGATTTAGGAAGCATCTTCATCGTAGCACACGTGTTTCTGGAAGCTGTGAACTTCTATGACGAGGTATGTGACACAGAAATGTGTGGCTTCTTATACATACAAATGTAAGCCTGCTTGCTTAACCTCTCAGA
Organism: Paroedura picta; assembly: GCF_049243985.1. Classification (NCBI taxonomy): domain Eukaryota; kingdom Metazoa; phylum Chordata; class Lepidosauria; order Squamata; family Gekkonidae; genus Paroedura; species Paroedura picta. Next base: position 34,045,683 of record NC_135379.1, read on the forward strand.
ACAACTTCTTGTATCACAGAATCATTGAGTTGGAAGTGACCTCCTAGGTCATCTAGTCCAACCCCCTGCACTATGCAAGACACTCACAACCCTATCGCTCATCCACTGTAACCTGCCACCTCCTTGAACCTTCACAGAATCAGCCTCTCTGTCAGATGGCTATCTAGCCTCTGTTTAAAAATCTCCAAAGATGGAGAACCCACCACTTCCCAAGGAAGCCCATTCCACTGAGAAGCCTCTCTAACTATCAGGAACTATTTCTGAATGTTTAGACAGAATTTCTTTTGAATTAATTTCATCCCATTGGTTCTGGCCCGTCCCTCTGGGGCAAGAGAGCAGAACTCTGCTCCATCCTCTATATGGCAGTCTTGCCTTGAAGATGTTATCAGATTGGCTCTCAGTCACCTCCTCTCCAGGCTAAGATGACCATGCTTCTTGTCTTTGCCTTTTGATAGTTATATCTAAACAACTACCTTGACAGCATTCTCCTTTTTATACAAATGGGGTTCTGAGCATGTTTGTACATATCCTTACTTATTATCCATCAGCAATTTGGGAGACCAAAGAAAACATTTGATTTTCAAACTCTCAACTTCTAGCAGTACTGTTAGCTATCTCAAGAGTGTGAAGACTCAAAAACATTTTTTTAATTATTATTATACTAAGGTCCACGTGGACTACAATCAATCAATACAGAAGGGCTTTTGGTGGGCCTCCTGATGGCCCCTGGATTGTGGTCAATGTTTGACACAGAGGATTGGAATGGATGGGCCACTGGCTTGATCCAACATGGCTTCTATTATGTTCTTATGCCTGGGGCAAGGATGCTCTGTTTTAACAATATTGAAAATCTCCAGCTAGCAGGTTAAACCTGTGTTTTGGAGCAGGGAGAAGAAGAGTTATAGGCAGTTACACCCCTGCCTCACTTACCCCATTCCCCCTCATAATTCTTGTGCCCCAGCAGAGGGTATAGTGGGAGGGAGATGTTGATGCAATCTTTGAGCTCACTATTTTGCCCATAACATCAGATCCATGGGATATTTCTTTGCTTAGTATAGGGAGGGGAAAGCATCCTGGCAGGGGGGCTGTCTGCCTCCACCACCTGGTGTGTATGGGAGAGGGATGGTAGAACATGAGGCAGCCCCAAGCCACTGATTCTCTCACACACACACTCACATGTACATACAAACACACACACACACACACACATATACATGGGGGAAACCCTAGACAGCTGCTGTCACCACCTCCTCTGACAGTCACTCTCCTCCTCTGCAGTTTGACCAGGCAGCATGGCTCCTCTTTGGGTCCTTGCTGCATCCAGGTCCTTTCAGCGCAAGAAGTATGTGTGCAAACCCTCTATACCTGTGCTCTCTGAGCAGGTTATCTGTCACCCAGTTCAGAGACTTTGCTGAGAAAGCAGTGTGTGAGCCCCCTAGAACTGCAGGGTCCAAAGCATGTGCTATGAGTACTACATGAGTGCTACTGGGAAGAATGTGGAATCTACAAATCCCAAGAGCCTTTGGGCCACAAACTGACCAATGGGAAAGCGACAGCAGCTGAGCAAGATTGAAAACCCAGCAAGCACACTGACTTCTCAGCATTTAGAGCTGTGTCCATCAAGGCAGGAAGGGAAACTTCATGGACACCTTCCAGAATCCCTGCAGACCCTTTGAGGTCTGGAGACCTCTGGTTGAGAATGACTGATACAGACTCCTACCATATAATGATCCTTCTGAGATTTTTTTTCTGCATCAGTTTGAGTTAAAGTTAGAAGAGGATTTGTTGATGGGTTATTTTTATTCACAGCCATATTAACTCAAATCTTAAAGTAATCAGTTTGCATTATAAAGCCTTTCATGAAGTTTGCACAGATTTACAGCTTGGTTGCTCTGTCTGCTGTCATGTTTGTGAGACAGCTGCTAGGCATTTAGCTAATATCATTCTAATACACAGGGGGACTCTGCTTTGTTCATAAATGCATACACCAAAGACTAGCATAATTCTAAATATTTATCCTGGAAATCCCACCTGAACCTTAATGTCATATGTTGTTGCAGGATTTGGTATACTCTGTGATAAACCTTGGCAAGAACTAGTCATATGAGATTCATACACTTATGGTTCTAGTTGGAGGAGCCCTATAAACCAGTTTCATTCGTTCACCACAGCTAATCTATGTTGGCAGTAGCATGTGTCATTGGCAGTAGCATGTGTCATTTTCTATACTTTCAAGACATAAGCCATTGTTATCACATTGTAAATCACAACAATACACAATACCTTTATTGGCATAAAGCAAATTAGCAAAATGAACAGAGATAGGATTCGGTGGCAGCCCAGCATAGCTGCCACCGTGCATAATCAGGCAAAATTGGACATCTTTTAAAGGAAAAGGTAGGTTGGAAGAGAAGTCAGCCAGTTTAAGACTCTAGGAATGAAGACTTGGGAAGTGGGATGTCTAGATTTTCTACTCCCAAGTCCTTTGTCCGGGAACAGCTTATTAAAAAGGAAGAGCAACAGAGCTAGCCCCAGCCATGTGAAATTCCGGCATATAAGGGAGAACAGATTCTTCAGAGCTTTTCCTGCCTGAGAAGAAATCCAAAGCCAATGAATTGGAAACAGAAATAAAAAGGGATTTGTCTTTCCTCACATTTCCATGTCACCCACTTGTTACATCAAAATAATAACAATATAATTTTGAGTGCATCATATTCACACACTCTGGGTTAATTAGCTACAATTATAATAACAAAAACACTGTTAATAGCACCTTTTTATTTAGTTCAGAGTTTTTATTTTGTTCATGCTTGTCTTTGTGGAAGTCCTTTAAAGTGGTTGAATTAAACAAAAAATGCAATTAAACCTTTTTCGCATCTGACTGTCTGCCTGCCAAATGATCATATCTGCAACAGGCCAGACAGTTTTTTTCATTAACATGATGAGTGTCCAGAAAAACGTAATTGCCAAAAAGTCACTAAACAGAACTGTTTAAATTCTGACTATTTCTTTAAAAGGTATGTTGCAATGACACACATCTATTTAGATTAAGGTAGCATTTTACTGTGGCCATGTTTCAGCACAATGGAATATTTTATCTGACACTGAAGAGGTGATAAATAGAAAGCTTTACAAAGTTCCTGAATATAATCTTCAAAAGAAATTTCCTTCAAACACGAAATATTTCATTTGAGTTTAACTTCTCTGAATGCATGTCTTTCATACTGGAATTTGTATACATAATTGTACTAGTATTCTGGAAGAAAACAGCATCCTGAGAGAAAATAGCTTGAACAACTCTGCTACATACATAAAGCTGATGCTAAAGCAGATGCACGAAAGAGGATAGTAACTAGCATAGAATTTAAAATGAGGGTTCAGGGAAGGCAAAAACCAATGCACGTAATCATGTACGGGCGGAATCATGTATGGATTCCAGAGTCTTTGGCAGGCACTGCTTTCCTTTCCACTATTACTAGCCCAGATTTCCTATTGGCTGCACACTTAATGTATTGGACCCTACATGCTTCTCATCTCAAAGTAGATCTTTCTCAGTCCTGCTACCTAAGGAGGCAGAGTGGGAACCATGTAGTTATTGTACAATTTCCATTAATAATAGATGCAGACATGAGCTACATGGGAGCTACGGGCCGTGCGGGATTTGTCAATTTTCCACAGGGCCTGTAAAACGGAGCTCTTTTTTATGGTTGAGGCTGGGGTCTGCGAGGTAGAGCGTTGCCCCCCCCAGGAGGTCTGAAGTATACATCATCTCCCCCATTCTCTATCGCCTTGGCAGGTGGGAGTAGATTGTGATTGGCTGCCACCATGTTATGATTTTTAATGTCTTTTAATGGGGTTTTAATGGGTATTTTTAAGACAACTGTTGCCCACCATGAGCCTACCCAGGGAGTGGCGGGAAATAAATCAAATAATAATAACAACAACAACAACAACAACAACAACAACGCATCATGAATGTTGGGAAATCTCTCTAAGATTTTCACTATATCCCATTTTATGGCACCAACTAGATTTTTTTAACTGGTTAGATGTTATTGCTTTTAAATGCTTGCACCTGTGGACTCACGCTACTATATGCAAAGCATGTGTTGTACTACCGAGTGATAGGCTTTTCCCCATCAAATGTTATGTCCCTAAGTTACGAGAAGGCAAAAATAGCAATCATATGAAATAAGTAATTGAGCAAAGAGCTTTCAGGAAAGGCAGATGATATCAAAATTAAGTGGAAACCAAGTAGGACTTGTTCTTGTTTCTTCCTGGGGGGACTATGCATAAGCTGCCTTCTAATTCATGGTCGTGTTTATCTTCGTTCAAGATTTATTCCTCCCACACTTAACCCACAAGAGTTCAAGTGGCAGGTTCTAATATAAACATAAAACAATAATTAGAATACAAATAATATCATATAACAGCAAGCACCAGTATAATAAATGAATAGCCATAGTAACATAGAACAGCAGCAAAGACATAGTTAAAAACCTAAACAGCCAAGAACTATAAAATAGCAATATAAATGAGCAGTTAAAACAACAGAGAAGAAGTGGGAAGGAAGAGTTAAATGAAAGCCTGTTAAGGGAAAGCAACATTTTCAGTAGTGACTCCAAATATTGTAGTCCTAGGTATGGGAGAAGGAAACTCCAGAGTTAAGGCACCACTATATAAAAGTAATGAATATATTTCTATCTTGTGTTGGTATGTAGATGACTGGATTCAAAATAAATCGTTGTTGTTATTGTTGCTGTTGTTTTCATTCTAAGTTTTGGCCTCTGGATAAAATGGATTTGGATTTTAAGCTGTGATAAAATGGATCAGCTGTTTATTAAGTATCTTCATTAAAAAGATATAGAAGATGACTGCTGTTGAACAACAACTAGTACCTGATGGAAAATGAGCTATTATTCTATTACATGTATTAAAAACTTGTATTACCCAATACATGACACACAAACACACTCTATCAGAATGTGGCCCATTTATTCATTTATTTCCCATTGGGCAACAGATGCCAATGGAAATCTATTCCACAGTAATAATACCTGAATCACAGATTCATAGAATCATAGAGTTGGATGTGACCTCCTGGGTCATCTAGTCCAACCCCCTGCACTATGCAGTACACTCACAACCCTATCGCTCATCCACTGTAACCTGCCACTTCGTTGAACCTTCACTGAATCAGCCTCTCTGTCAGATGGCTATCCAGCCTCCATCCACTATACTCCATATGATACAACCCATAAAACACTAGCATCATCAAGCATCAATAAAACCAAACAAGGAAAGGTGCCAGAGGATCAAACGCCGAATGCAGAACAGTGTTCAGAAATACAAATGGCTCTGGCCAGACTGTTTGGCATCAACACTTCTGCTAGATAGTTACCTATAGGAACTACAGACCAAAGAGTTGAAAGGCTATATTGTGTTTCTTCCTTCATAGGAAGATTGTGAATTGCCTCAGAGGATGGGATTGCCATAAAAGATCAGGACACAAAGTTGCTTTCTTCTTTTTGTTCAATTTCTTCAGTTGGGCATAGGCAGAGTAAACCTTTGCCTAGTGTTTTGTGTTGATAGACAAAAAGAAGACAATGAGAAGACTCCCAAATTCTTATAACTAAAGCAATGGAGGAAACTTACATCTTAAAAGTATTACCGGCCTATCCTAAATACGATCTTTAAACAACCTTCCAGAGAACACTATTTTGGCCAACATGGATGTGGGATTCCAAAGATGGATTATTTCTGACATCACAAATGACTTTAGATGTGGCAACAACCTGTTCTGTCTGATCAGTGGTGCAGCCACTGGCATTCACATTGCACAACAGTATGCTAACATCTTATATGGCAACTTGGAGCAACGCTTCCTATACTCTCACCCACTCATGCCTCTCTTATACCTGTGAATAATTTATGACATTTTTATTGTTTTTCTGGACCCCAAAAGTTGAGCAACAAATTTTGGTCTACCCTCTCCTAAAAAAACCATTGCTGGATCTGTGGGACCCGGCAAACTACCAACCAGTTGCGCATCTAGCATTTCTGGGAAAGGTGGTGGAACGGGCCACGGCGGACCAGCTCCTGGCATACCTGGAAGAAACTTCAGTGCTCGATCTATATCAGTCTGGCTTTCGACCTGGACATGGGGTGGAGACGGTGTTGGTCAGCTTGGTAGATGATTTTCGACGCCAGCTGGATCGATGTGGCTTTGCTGTACTCGTTTTATTAGATCTGCCAGCCGCGTTTGACGTGGTGGGCCATGAGTTACTAGCACACTGCCTTGCTGGAATGGGGATAAGGGGCACAGCTCTTAGCTGGATATGCTCCTTTCTCCAGAACCAGATCCAGAGGGTGGGAGTTGGGGAGAAGTTGTCCGGCCCTTATTGACTCCCTTGTAGGGTCCCTCAGGGCTCAGTACTCTCCCCCATGTTGTTTTACATCTTCATGTGCCCTCTGGCCCAGCTGGTAAAGAGCTTTGGGCTGGGTTGCCATCAGTACGCTGATGACACCCAGCTCTATCTCCTAATAGACAGCCGCCCGGACTCTCCCCCAGATCCATTTGCCAGTTGTTTGAAAGCAGTAGCTGAATGGCTTGAGCAGAGTCGCTTGAAACTCAACCCCTCCAAGATGGAGGTCCTGTGGTTGGGTCGTAGGGGACCAGGTGAGGAAGTGCGTTTACCTCCTCTGGCCAGGATGCAACTTAAGATCGCATCCCAAGCCAGAAATTTGGGGGTGACCATCGATGCCTCCTTAACACTCAAGGTCACTCAGGTCAAGAAGGTAGCTAGCCAGATGTTTTTCCATCTGTGCCAAGCTCAGCTACTAGCGCCCTACCTGTCAACTGAACACCTGGCCACACTGATCCATGCGACAGTCACCTCCAGAATAAACCACTTTCTTTGGGGGCCTTTAAACAATAATACAGTATAGAGTGCTACAAATCTTTCTGATTCATGTTCATTGGCAGCAGTGGTAACTATCCAGAGAGAAACTGATATCTATAGGAGTAAAAGAAATAATTGCATCTCTGCAGAGCCCTGGAACAGTATCAGGAATACAGCTTGTGAGACCATTCCTTTCCACTCTCCAATGGGGACCCAAAGGAGCTTACTAATTCTCCTCATCTCCATTTTCTCTTTACAACAGTTCTGCAAGATAAGGTAGCCTAAGGGTGTATAATGGGTACAAGGCCACCTAGAAACCTTTCATGGCAGAGTGGAGATTCAAACTTGTGTTAGTACAAATGCATTAGTTAAACATTGTCCTGTTTGTTCTACAAACAACAAGAAGTATGATGTGAGATAACGCAGAGTTGGCACTGCACTAAAACTATTACAGCCCAAGTATTGTCCTAAAGATAGTATCTCATGAAAGATTTGTAGTGGCACTAAATAGACCGAGCTTGAAAGAAAGCAAGAATAAAGAATGTACTAATACTTGCTACTTTTAACCTTTATAGTTTATTATCTTTCCCCATTCATTCAATAATAGGATAATCTTTACAAATTGAACAGCATATAAACAAAAATGGCAATATAAGCTGATAAGCTGAAAACGACTAATTGATTCAGATTCTGTGTTTATTAAAAGATCTGCAATTTCTATTTATCATAGACAGTGTTTGCTTTTAACTACTCCATACACTGAATCCGTAATTACCAAATTTCACATCCTTCACTCAGATACAATATTACCACATAAAATTAGAAATTAAAAAATCACCCTTTCCCTCAACTTACCCTGCAAGACTTTTCTCATGGAAAGAAGGGGAATTGTTACTTAGAATTGTTATTTAGAGATAATAAAAGAAAATGTATCAGAATAATGTGCTGAAAATGTTCAGGAATTTGTTTTTAGCCAAACTCTTAAAGTAAGGTTCATGTGCATTTATATTTCAAAACTAACAGAGAAGAAGCACGAACAACCAGTGGTTCGCTTACACAAGCATCCACAGCAGCAGTGTTTGGGAGGGCATCTGAGGCTGTAGCAGGAGCGGGAGACAAAAATGATGTTCCAGGGTGGAAAGTAAAGAAAACCTCCTGCTACCCTAAACATACCTCACAAAGTAAGCTGACAAGGGAATTAATTTGCAAGTAAATCTACTTAATCCTGGAGTTAGTTCACTTCTTTGAAAGTAAATGTATTTGGACTTTAACTGCCAATAATTCACCTTCCTCAGGATTCATCTAATCAGCTAAATCAGTCTTTATGTAATTAAGCTTCTCCTTTTCTGGAGCCTTGACCATGTAGCTCACACCCTGCACTCTGCTGGGGAAGTGACTGTATAATCTAATGTCTCCAAAGTCCTCTATACACACCCCAGCTCCATTACTTGCACAGGCAATGTAATAAGACTTCTTTTTCCAAGTCTCAATGTCAAGTCATCTTGCTTTCTTATCTAGATTAACCTGCACTGGAATCATAGAATCATAGAATAATAGAGTTGGAAGGGACCTCATGGGTCATCTAATCCAACCCACTGCAATTTGCAGGACATTCACATCCCTATCGCTCATCTACTGTAACCTGCCACCCCTTTGCCTTCACAGAATCAGCCTCTCCGTCAGATGGCTATCTAGCCTCTGTTTAAAAATTTCCAAAGATGGAGAACCCACCACCTCCACTGAGAAACCACTCTAGCTGTTAGGAACTTCTTCTGGATGTTTAGATGGAATTTCTTTTGAATTAATTTCATCCCATTCGTTCTGGTCTGTCCCTCTGGGGCAAGAAAGAACAATTCTGCTCCATCCTCCATATGGCACCCTTTAAAATACTTGAAGATGGTTATCAGATCCCCTCTCAGTCGTCTCCTCTCTAGGCTAAACAGACCAAGCTCCCCCAACCTTTCTTCATTAGTCTTAGTCTCCAAACCCCTCACCATCTTTCTTGTCCTCCTCTGGACACCTTCCAGTTTGTCAAAATCCCTCTTCAATTGGGGTGCCCAAAATTGAACACAGTACTCCAAGTGAGGCCGAACCAGAGCAGAGTAAAGCAGTACCATCACCTCCTGTGATCTGGACACGATACTCCATTTGATAAAGCCCCAAATCCTGTTTACCTTTTTAGCCACTGTCACACTGCTGACTCATGTTAACTGTATGGTATGCTAAGACTCCTAGATCCTTTTCGCACATGCTACTGCCAAGACAAGTCTCCCCCATCTTATATTGGTATATTTGGTTTTTCCTAATGCAAAACTTTACATTTATCCCTATTGAAGTCATTTTATTCAGTTTAGCCAACTTCTCGAGCCTATCAAGATCATCCTGTATTCTGTTGCTGTCTTCAGTTGTGTTTGCTACCCCTCCCAGTTTAGTATCATCTGCAAATTTAATAAGTATACCCTCTAATCCCTCATCCAAATCATTTATAAATATGTTGAACAACACAGGCCCCAGAACAGATCTTTGGGGTACTCCACTTGTCACTCTTTTCCAAGAAGATGCTGAACCATTAACAAGTACCCTCTGGGTACGATTTGTCAACCAGTTATTGATCCACCTGACAGAATTAGGATCCATACCGCATTTTATCAACTTGTGAACAAGAATATCATGTGGAACCTTATCAAAAGCTTTACTGAAATCCAGATAAACTATGTCCACTGCATTCCCCTGATACAGCAAGGTAGTCACTTTCTCAAAAAAAGATATAAGGTTGGTCTGACATGACTTGTTCTTGCGAAACCCATGCTGAGTCTTAGAAATCACAGCTCTCAGTTCCAGCTGCTCAAGGACCGAGTGTTTGATTATTTGTTCCAAAATTTTGCCAGCTACAGATGTCAAGCTGACAGGTTGATAATTACCCGGATCCTCCTTTTTCCCTTTCTTGAAGATGGGGACAACCTTTGCCTGCCTCCAATCGTCTGGCACCTCATCTGTTCTCCAAGAAGTGTCAAAAATAATGGACAGAGGTTCAGAGATGACATCTGCAAGTTCTTTTAGTACCCTTGGATGCAGTTCATCTGGCCCAAAAGACTTTGTTTCAGTTAAAGAAACTAGGTGTTTGTTTACTGTTTCAAACAGTGATCCTAGGCCACCATTCCCGTCCTTCATGTTGTGTTAAGTTTTTTGCCACATTGATCACTATTTCCCTCACAAGTGAAGACCGAGGAGAAATAGGAGTTAAGCAGTTCAACCCTCTCTTCATCATCTATTATAATTTCATTTTCTTGTCTTTGCAGAGATCCTATGGTGTCCCTATTCTTTTTCTTGCTTGAAATATAAAGGCTTGAAAAAGCCTTTTTTGGTATGTTTAACATTTCTTGCTAGCCTAAGCTCATATTGAGCTTTAGCTTTTCTAACACTCCCCCTACAATTATTATTCGTTTATACTCATCCTTGGTAATAAGGCCTTCCTTCCATTTCCTAAATGACTCTTTTTTATTCCTCAAATCTTTTGACAACTGCTTATGGAGCCAACAAGGCTTCCTTAGGCCCCTTCCATCTTTTCTTCTCAAGGGAATTGTTTGTGATTGAACCTTCAGTATTTCACTTTTAAGAAACTCCCAGCCCTCTTGGACTCCCATCTCTTTAAGTCTTTCTGACCACGGGACTCTACGCAACATACCTTTAAGTCTGTGAAAATCGGCTTTCCTGAAGTCCAGTCTATACGTACGACTATGTAAAGGTTTGCTCTTTCCCACGATTGAAAATTCCAAAGACACATGGTCACTGCTACCAAGTGTGCCCACTACTTCCACCTCATCTACCAGTTCTTCCCTATTGATGAGAATCAAGTCTAAAATAGCATAGCCCTGGTTCCCCTCTCTACTTTCTGGGAAATGAAGCTGTAAGCAAGACAAGTTAAGAATTTAATGGAGTCTGCATTTTTAGCAGAGTTTTAATTTTAGCTATAGTTTTACTGTTGAATTGAATTATACTGTTGAATATAATCTGTTGTTCACGGCCCCAAGACAGTGAGTCCAATTGGAAGTAGTATATAAATCAAGTAATTAAAAAATATATATATGCATTAAGCACCAAAAATAAATTTAAATATACCAAAAGAGAAAATAAGAACCAGTCTAGAATCAAACAGGCCAACTGTCCAGATCACAATCTAAATGTTCCCTACCCATATCCACTCAATATAGATGCAACTAGGGGCCAAGCCCATTGCATTCAGGAATATAACAGGCGCTAGATTGGGGGTGAGGTGGAAGAACTCTGTGGATGGTCTCCCCATCCCCCCAGAATCTGGAAAGGCTACAGGCAGCTGTTAGGGAACTCATCAGCAGAGGTAGCTCTCACACAGCAGTGATCTGCAACCTCCGAGCCTCGGACGGAACTGGAAGGAGGAGAGGTGGTCAGGGGTGGGGATGGAAGGTGATTGGCTTGACAGACAGGCAAGCCAGTTGGAGGAGGAGATACTCAGGGGCGGGACAGCCACTCTGAGTGGGTATTAAGTGCTGAGTGGCACTTCAGGCATGAGATATGCTCCTCTTCCAAGCCCTTACCAGGAATATATTATGTGGAACAGATCTAATAAAATAAATAAATAAATAAATAAATAAATAAATAAATAAATAAATAAATAAATAAATAAATAAATAAATAAATAAAATAATGAAATATGTGTGTGTCTACACAGAGACACACACAACTGAGGCAGGAAGAAAAAACAAATGAACACCTAAAATGTTGAAGCTGGCAACAGGGTTCCTCCCAATCTCCCCTCCAAGCTCACCAGGGATAGGAAGTATAGGTGAACGGAGCTGTCTCACTTCACTACAGTAATACCCTGGACAAATCCAAACAGCACCCCTTATTCTCTGCATTACTGTAGCTAGGCATACCATTAGGACGGGGATATCAGCTGTTGCTTTAATCCACAACATGGAGGCAACTAATCTTCTAAATGAGGCAGACACCTGTTGTTAATTGACCCTGGCTTTGGCTCTCAGCTTCACGGCAGACATTACTTTGCTCATTAATGACCTTTGGAGAGTAGTTTTGCGCTGCTGCTTGATATTGCTAAACTTTACTGTAGTCAACAGAAATAAACTTGAATCTCATAGTGTAAAAGTGAAAGCTGAAATATAGAAACATATAATTTAGAGAATACCAAAGGTGTCACTGAAAGTACTTTAGAATATACAACTTTGTTTTTCAAGATTTGTTCCCTGCCATCTCCTTCATTGCATGAGGCTACCAGTAAACACCAATGAAAGAAAAAGTTGACAAAGAAACCCAAAAAGTTGCAATGAAAACAGCCATAAAAACTAGACATAGCAAGAATCAACTTCAGTACAGGATTACACATACAGCAACTATTAATCCCCCCTCAAGCGCCCTTCTAAAGAGCAACGTTCTCCATTGTTTCTTGAAGGGCAGCAAGGCATGGACTTAAACTTTGTCACAAAGCAAGGCTGCCACAAAGAACTGCCTTCTGAAAATGCAGGTACAATAGAGCCCTGTGATCCAAGACATCTTCAATCAAAGCGTTGCACTCTGTTCTATCATCTATTTTAAACATTATTCAGTCTGCTGCATTTGACCTTTGGAATACAATAAACCCAATGACTTTTACATTTATTTGCTCCATTGTGTCACTGTAATTGAGTTCACCTAGAGAGCCATCTGACATTGTAATAACAATAATCATTTAGGCTCCAGGTTTTGGGGCTTCTAATCGCAAGGAAAAGACCTACCTTTCAGCTAAGTTAGTGAAAACATTCATGGCTATGTGCATTCTTGAGCAACAGCAGGGCTTTTACCCTACAGCGCCGTTTGCTTTCCTTTTTACCTTGTTAGTATTTTTTACCCTCTTTGATTATGTTGAAACCTGGCAATTCATATCTGAGGTGAGGAGTTGTTGTAAGTGAATGGCTGGGACAGCAGTTAATATATCTGCACACTAAACAAGGGTATGTGCCCACTACATTCATATAACTCTTTTCCTCACCCCATGGTACATTGTCATTCTCTGAAAGGCTTAAGTTTCTGGGGTGGAGTTTTAAACTACAAAAAAAAAAAGTATTACCAGCACAATCCTCCCTCTTTTTAATTTTAACAGTTTGTAATAATAAAACTAACACAAGACAGCTCAACTCCCACTTTGCCTCTTTTTTTTCTCTTGCAGGAGAAAAGGTGCTCAGCCTGGCACAAAGGGAACACATGATGAAAGAAGGGAAGTACAACCTAGGATTGGTACATAAACAGGTCTTCCATATGGCAGGACCCTGCCCTACAGAATGGCATACTGTCCCCAACAACCAGTGGCACCCCTCAATAGTCTAGGCTTGTGTCTAAGCCAGGCACTGTTAAAGTCTGCCAAGACCCTGCTGGGCCAGACTCAATTTTTCCTCGGCCACAGATTTGACATGACAGTTGCAGCCTGAAATACACGTTGTGCTCCTCTCTCTCCCTACTCCCTGCCCCATTGTATTGCTGGGAGTGATTGAGGGCAAAAGAAGAAGGGGACGACAGAGAATTAGGTGGCTGAGTGGAGTCCCTGAAGCAGTCGGTGTGAGCATAAATGGACTCCGGGGAATGGTAGAGGACAGGAAGGCCTGGAGGATCATTGGCTATGGGGTCGCAATGGGTCGGACACGACTTCACAACTAACAACAACAAGGCCAACTTTAGAAAATATATGGAAAATATCTGGTCCTCCTTATCCTGGGCAGAAAGCTGGCATACTGCTGCATGCTGATTAGTGTCCTTGCATTCATTGGTGCTATCTGCACCAAGGAGAGGCTTCTCATGCTCTTCTGCTGGGGAAGGGCAGCAGCCAGAATGGTTGGACCCTGGAGGACCTTCCAACTCTATGATTCTAAAATTCTAAATTTCACACCACATCATACTTGTATACCCAGAACCATCTACCTACACTTCAGACAGTTGTCTGTGTTAGAACATTGACAATTGTTGGGCTAGAGTGGTTTTCCTTCGTGTCGTAGACATGCTTTGTTGTGTGTCATTCTATTTGCCTTCAGTGTACACGATACAAAGGATAACTGGCACACACTGGTCTATACATTCAATTTTTTAATCTGCAATAATAAACTGAAAATTTGTAGCTTTGATACATGAGCCAAGAATACCATTATTTACAAGATTTATGGTGCATTTTGTTGGCAATGCTTCTGTCTACAGAGTGTGTGATTGCTGACAGACACTGCCTTGGTATAAGGGGATTTTCACAATAAGGAATAGATAATGTATCTACCAGTGGTTAACTCTGCGAGAGAGTTTGCTGGTCATGCACTCCTATAAAACACGGCTGAGACTTACCTTGGCCACCATTGATGCGGCAGAGGGCATGCAAAGGAGGAACAGGGCAAGGGAAGGAGGAGGCATGTGTAGTGCATGCTGCGTGGCTGTGGGAGGGGAAGAATGGGCTCACGACTATAAAATGAGCCACATGCTCAGAGCCTGCTTCTTCTCCTAGCAGCTGCACAAGATGTTTCCGTCCGACCCATCCAATATATGGTTGAGTTTAGTAAGTATTTTTATAAGGTTCAGAACTTGATTGTTAAATGCTGTTGTCACAGCTGGTAGAATTGGGCATGGGGAGGAGCCTGCTTTGCAGTTGAAGTTCAGGCAGGGGTATCTGCCTAGGTAGGGACCTCCTTATGAGGTGGCTGGGGAAGGCAAAGAGGTGTGCAGGGCCAGGTGGCCCAGGGTGGGCCACAAGAGGTATACGCCTCCTGCGGCACCCCAGATGGTACAACTCTCTGGTAACAGAGCCCTGCAGTAGGGGGACCGTGGGCTTGGCAGAGGGCTGGTATGGTTCCCCAGGGCGCCAACAGGGCTGAGAGTACATAGTAGTTGGCTGACCACGTATAGCAGGCTCTCACCCCCATGCCTGGCCAACACTCTTTAGTTTTTATTGATATGTTAAATAAAGCTGTGGCCTTATGTTATATCCAAAAGTTGTGTCCATGTCCAACCTGCAAGTCAAGAGAAGTCTTGCCAGGATTTTTTCAGGCAAGAAACCCATATAAATGAACTGGATTTATATTAAAAGCATTTCTCCTGAGCTGTGTTGCTGTGTTACTCACATTCATTCTTAAGTGTCAGATCAACACTAAATTTTCCAGTCACAGAATGGAACTTTTCTGCCTCTCCCCTCCCACTGCAGCTCATTGATCTCCACAAAATGTTGTACCTGGGAATAGGGGGCTGTGAGGGAAAAGCAGTGAGAACTGCAAGTTAAGTCTGGATCCAAATCACAAGCTTCGCAAAATTGTGGGTTCATTTACACTGTACAGGTGCTGAATGGTGGCTCAGCAGATCTCACCTACATTTAAACTTCTAATAGCAATACTACATGCAAGTTTTAAAATGACAGACTACATGTTATACTGAAGCCACATAAAAAATGACAAGATAGAAATGAATGCTTAAGCTCTTCTCCTGACAGCTATTTTTAGGTGACTTTTTTCCAGCTTGTTTTTAACCTACAAGAGTACATCTGGCATGTCGTCCAATACATAGTTTTTTCCCCCTAAAACCCTTTTCAAAATCTTTCTATTGTTTTCTTAGCATAGCAACAGAGTATGAAAAGAATCCAATGGAGCAGAAAAGAAAGAAGCACATTCATGTAACAGTAAGCAAAGTATGGCAGGGTTTTTAAGCAACATGTCCAAAAAGAGCTTCTGAAAGACTGTTCCATTATGTTGCTAAAGGAAGCACAAGGAAATGATTCAATATTGTTAAAACCAATGTTTACATTTATGACTGGGCTAAAAATGCACATATTTGCCTTATCGTATGAGTACTGGGAATTTTTTAAGACTTGCTGACAAAAAAAACCCCTCAGATCACTAAAGCATACAAGTGCATTCAACAAACACAATCCAGGAAGTCTACCTTTTGATTCTGTAGCACACAAAGCTGAAAAGATCTCCATTCTTAAAACCTGTCCACATCCAGCAAAGGAAATTAATGAGAAACTTCATAGATTTCATAATTCTTACTCTTTCTCTTGTTATAGTTATGAATGCATTAACTTACCTAACAGCATTGCAGTCTCTACTAATGAAAAGAAAGCTGGCAGCACAAATCTTCTTAAGCTTCCTGTGGAATGAAAACTATTACAGAAATGAATAGAAGAAAGTCTACTGAGCCCTTTCCTTGCCTGCTTGTTTTACAAAAAGCAGTCAGGATCTCACTGAGAAGTGTCAAACCTGAATAAGCCACTAGCAATTGGGCTTATAGCCTTGGGGCACGTAGTTCTTCACAGGCAATCAGGATATTTTGTCCAAAAAAACCCAATATGTGTGGGGGGAGAACACTGCTGAATCTGCCAGAGACTGTAGCTAAGCCAGCAATGGTAGATGAAGAATCAGTTTCCTTTGAAAGGTTTGCATGAGAGAGCTTGCCACAGAAAAATAGTTCAGGCAGCCTGAAATTACTTCAAACCAATCCATCTCAATTCTGTCAATCTGCTGCTTTTCTCATTGCATTTTGAGAGCTGTTCAGATGCAGACTAGAGGAATTGCTGGATTTATGGTGCAATTTATAATATAAGAGAATCCCTGCTCTCCTTTTGCATATTCAAATGTATGACGAGCACTACAGATAAAATGGTCCAAGGTGTCTGTGAACTGAAGCTGAAATAATTAGTATATTGACTTAATAATATTGACTATATTCTCTCTTATAAAAAATGCACTTTGATTTACTAAAATGGAGTGCATAGTTTTGGATGTCTTAATTTAAATGAAATACAGTTTGAAAAATTACCAAAAAAATTAGATGAAGGGCAATCTGTAATCTTTGTATACTTGAAAGATTTGAAATTATAGTAAGGCCCAATGCTTGTTGCTAATAAATGTTCACAATGCCTCTTCCAAGACATTTACCACTTAAACACACAAATATTTCTGTTTCAATCGTTTGATATTCAATGCTCTTCAAACTTAAAAACATTTACTGAAAATTCAGACTAAATAATATGAGTGTGCTGACATCACTAACAGTGCCTCTGAAAGAGCACTTATGAATTCAGTATATACCCTGCGCATAATCAGTCCCACTGAAATCAGTGGCAGAGCACTTGGCAATGAACTATTACACTCACACTGGTTTCTGAAGGATGTGGTCACCATTAACTTATAAATTCTTGTTTCCTTTAAAGAAATGGAAGTCCTTTCTGAATTTGACAACCACGGGACTCTTTGTTTTTGATCTATCCCTATCCTTTAATCTTATTGTTAAGATTAAGAGTTCAATCCTGAATGCTATGAACAGTTCTAACTGCAAAAAAGGATTTTTGCCACGATCTCCTTCTTTCTGCAGGTATCATACCCTAGGGAAAGGTTAGAACAGTGGTTCCCAACCTTTTTTGGTATGGTGACCCAAAAGTCCAAATTCACTTTTACCGGGTACCCATCCAGGGCTCCTTGAGGGCTTTTGGTGCCCTAGACAAACTATGACCTTTGTACTAGGAGTGTGTAGTGGGGTGGGGAGGAGTATTTTTTCATATCAGGATATACAGGATCTGAAAATATAGAGGCTCAGATTACTGATAACTGTCCCAAGTTACAAAACAGACTTGCACTTACTTGTAATCATTGTTTTTGTTGTCTTCTCTGCAGACACTGGGATTGCTGCTAGGTAGAACCATCATGAAAAGATTTGTTCCTAAGCTTAACAACTCACTGAGGGCAATTTCCCCCTTCCAGAGCCATTGTGGCTATTTTCACACCCAAATAATCACGTTTCCCACTCATTCTCCTCAGTCATGCCCAAGCTGTGATGAGTGGAAACCTGCTAGAATAACCACAATGAGAACTCTCAGTGGGGCAGGAGGGTGGTAATGTGTGCCTGAAGTGAAAACAACAAACAACTGAGCAACTCTGTTTTTATCTTCAGTCTTCTATGCAGTCCCACACTGGGATTTTACCAGGCTATATATCTCACCTGTTATACTTAATGAAATAATGTTGGGAGAACTGCCTTTCAGATATCCAATTCTCTCTCAGCCTGAAGTTCCAGAAGACCATGTGACTGATTTACATATCTCCAGGAGTGGAAGACATCTGAGAAGAACAGTTGAAAAGGCTTGGGCACTTTGAGTGGGCATGAAGTGATTTCCCTTTATTGTGATGCACATAAGCATTAAGGAGGTTGGCACATTTTCTGGTGTATTGTGATCTCTTTAAATAAAAAGCAAGGCTTGTCTGACATCAAAAGTATGCAAAGCACACAGTATTCTGAAATAAATGAAAATTATATACCACCTTAAGTATCTGGGTTTAGCAGCTTTGTGCATCAACCTTCCATTTCTCAAATTCTTTGCAGAATGTACACATTTGGGAATTTGAGAAATGGAGGGTCAATGCACAATGGAGGTTACAGTAACTAGAAAACAAGTCTTAACAGATAGCAGCTTCAAGGTGCATGTGGCCAGAGACTCAAAGGGTTTTAGCATGAGCTGAGAAAACACTAAGAACAAGAACCAGGATAGGACATGGAAGATTCGTGTTAACTAGAACCTTGAGAAATTGTTTCGTAAGTCAGTAGGGGAACAATAAAGTGCTACCCACTGGGATATGGTAGGCAGATATGGTAGCTAAATATTCCTTTACATCTGAAAATGCTAATCCCTGGGTCTTCAGGGTACATAAGTATTATAGAATTACAAATATGGGACATGTTCTAGGAAGGGTGCCAGAGCCCAGTTTGAAAAGTGTTTCCACTCACTCCCATATAAATTTATGTTGGACGCTTTGAATGAGTTCAAGAAAACTTAGTGAACATGACTGGGAAGAATTAGGAGTTCATCAGCATCCAATCCATGAGATGGAGATTTTGAACACTATGCTGTAGGAGCCATACATTTCTCAGCAAATCAGGAATGTTCAGGAGATTTCCCTTGGATCTCCTGAGTAGAGGAGCAAACCATATCTGGTAAGGCCAAAATGAGTCTATTAGAATGGCTTATGAGTTATCCTCTAGCAACTTTTCAATTAGCTTGGTCAACAGGAGTGATGAGGAAAATATGTAGAAAAGAGTGGTCATCCAGGCAATCTTCAAGGCCATCAATCCTCGTACCCTCTGGAAGGACTGGGCCTGTTAGAAGTGACAGTGCAAGAAATGTCACACTAAGGCTTCAATCACAGAGGCTTTATTGGTAGGAAGGTAGACCTTAGCAGTTGAGGAATCTAGTGCAGCTCCAATAAACTGAATATTCTGCACAAGTTCTAGATATTTAAAGCTTTTTCACTGGTCAACTGGAACACTACCAATTTACTAGCAAAATTACTTTGTTGTAAGCCAAAGACCATCACCTCGGTCTATGAGTAATTGATGTTTAAATTAGTTGATAAGCTCATGCAGTAAACTTTTTAAGCCATCGGGAGTAAGAGAAAGCAGAATCATACAATCCACATACCCTTTCTGAGAACCAAGGGAGGATGGTTTATAATACTATAATACAGAGAGGATCTTTATAATACTATTGATAGCAAAAGTAAAAAGTAAACAAGCAAGAATGCACCCTTGTTTCACTCCTCTGTTAACAAAAAGGTTCTCTGTCAAGGAGCCAAAGATCCCTAATCTAATTTTGGTTGACACACCTAGATTTTTTTGTTGTTGATAGTGAGGCCTAAATACAGGCAGGTCTGGAGTGTGAGGGCTATGTGATTTGATAATGATTCCTTTGAGTCCATGACTGCCAATCATCTAGATAGGGGGAAATAGTGCATCCCTGAAAGGGTAAATAGGCTACAAATTGGGTGATGCACTTGGTGACCACTCTAAGGGCAGTTGTCAACATAATGGGCAACACACAGTGTTGCTAGATAGTTCCTATGTTTCTTGTGTACATAAATATGAAAATAGGCATCCAGTGACAGCAAATCAATCATTGTGATTGAATAGATGTAAAACAGATACCAAAGAAACCAATTTGAACTTGGTCAGTCATAGAACTTGGTCAACCTTTAGCCCACAGAGATCAAGGTTAGGATAGGATTCACAATCCTGCTTACTTAACAGAAAGGGGGGAAAAACTGAGAATAAAAACCAGGTACTGAGTTGAGTTCCAAAGCCTCCTCAATCAATTCCTTCTCAAAGAGATACAGGAACTAGAATATCAATTCAGGTAAAATATTATTTACCACCTGTGAAACCCTCCAAATCTGTGGTATGGAAGATAATCTATAACACTGAGCTTTAATAGGGATGTACACGAACTCCCAAAAATGTGGTTTGATGCAGTTTAGTTCCAGAATTGGTTCCAGAATTGAACCCGAACCAACCCAAAAGGGTCATACCCAAACCAAACTGGTCTGGTGAGTTTGGTTCACCAGGGGACTGCTTGGAAAGGACTTCCCTTCCACCTGTCTCCTCGCCACAGTTTGCCAGGGCCAGGAGAAAAAGGGTGCATCCAGAAGGGTTAAACGGCTGCCAGGGATGAATAGGTACAGAGGATTCTTATCTCACTACAGATGCTAATTTTCTGCTCCCAAATATTTCCCCTCAACTCTGATTAAGTTTATTAGAAAGAGAATTGTACTAATTAAGTTTATTACAAAGAGAATTGTACTTACAAAGAGAATTGCAACACCCTACCTTCTGACTGGCATATAAAGACCCAAGACATCTGACAAATGGAGCTTTGACTCAAAAGCTTATACTCCAAAAATCTTGACCCAAAAACTTATACTCCAAAACCTATGGGATGGTATGAAAATGTTGTTGTTGGAACTGTTGCGAGAGCACTATTGCTATTGTTGTATTTACTTGACATTGCTGTGCTGCGTTATACTTATTCCCATGTTCTATGTAAAGTTGTGTTGTACTTATTCCCATGTAAATTGCCCTGAGCCACAAGGGAAGGCAGTATATAAACATATACATTAAATAAAAATTAAAATTAAAAAATAATGAAATAATTCACTTTCTTCAGCAACTACAACAATTAATGCATAAACTCCATTTTTTCTTTTGTCCATTATAAAACAGGCCCACACAACAAAAACACCTTGCAAAAATAAAGCTGCAGGGGACAAACAGGTGGTCAAAATATTTTAAAGCTCCCTAAATCTTTGTGGAGGGAAACACTAGAAATGACAAAAGAATTCCTATTTCACTCACTGTTCATCTGGCATCATTCAAAACTAAAACCTCATTTGCACAAATAACATAGAAACTGATGAGTCAATCTAATTTACAGCATGTTAATTAAACAAGACTATTATCCAGTTCCAGTAAATTAGTATTTCAAAACCTCCTGGATTTCTCCATTATTGTCAGACCTGTCTGAACATACTATATCACATTTTTTATGCTGTTCAACTGAAGTTTCTTCCCAGTTTTTACAGCATGTGTGGCTCTAGCAAGTCATACTATTTGCTGCAAAAAGAGGGGGCAGATGACTTATTCAGCTATTTGTTCAGACTGCAGAAAGGACCCAGAAAGGTTTTAGCAGGTCTTAAGCCTTTTTCTGAAATAATGGGGCTTGCACGGTAGTGCTTAGTTATATACATGTTCCTTAGCTGTGCCTCAAGGCACAGGCAACGTAAAAATGTGGTTATACTTAATTAATCCCTGTCAAGGATTTCCACATTTTAGTAGGAAGACATTATTGACTGCAAATGAATATATTTGTGCTGATTTCCCCCAAGGGAATAAATCAGTACAGCACAATGATGCCAAGAATGAGCCTGTAAGGAAAAAGGAAGATGGCCTGGGTGGTGGAACCATGAATCGATTTACCTATTTATCTATCTATGTATATATCTAATTATTTATTTATTGGATTTATAGCTCGCCACTCTCAAAAATCGGCTCACAGTGGGTCACATAAAAGGGAAAATCCATACAATAAAATCCAATAAAACCCCAATTACTACAATACACAACAAATCCTGACAGAGGGCAAAAAAAACAAAACAACAACAACATGGCCCTCCTTAATACAGGAAGACCCTTTCAACCATGTTGACTTACCTATTTAATGTAACTATGACTAGTATAATGCAATGTAGTTTGGAATGGAATGGTACATATATGCTTTTCTCTGGTCTGCAAACAGAGACAGTCAAATGCTCTACCTCAAAGAAGATGATGCCCCAAGATGCTTCCATGCTTGGGAAGACAAACAGGGCGCAAAAGGGCAAGGTCTCAGCTAACTGCTATCAGCAATGCATTATCTAGTCACCCATTATTCTATAAATGCAGACATATTTATTGAATCCAAGATGCTTCCCATGCAATTCAATGTCAAGTGAATATAAACAAATCCAAATTGCTGTTTTTTCCTATTTATCTTTGGAATTTTCTCTGGAATTTGTTAACCATTTTCATTTTGCTGTATGTTAAGTAACCCTCACACTTGCCTATGAATTGATTACTTCAATTCCATGATATTGCATTTGAGGAAGTGTGTGCGCACATGAAAGCTCATATATCTTGAATAAAACTTTGTTGGTTTTAAAGGTGCCACTGGACTCTAAATTTGTTCTGCTGCTTCAAACCAACACTGCTAACCACTTGAATTGATTTACCTTGCCAAATGTCAAAACTAGAAATGATGTAATATCTGTCTGTCAGCCACAGAAACAAGTGGATGCAGAAAGAAAAATCCAAGAATGCTCTCAGGGTGGTACATTGTAACAGAGACAGACTCAGTGCTCTGGGAAGGTCTCCTAAGAGCCAAGCCTCAAAGCCAACTAGTTGGGAAAGACTATTTCATATTATCATTCCCAGGACATACAGAAACACTTCCCCACCAAGCACTAATGTGGCATGCTATAGAGACGGTGCCAGCTGAAGCAATGTGATTCCAGAGTGAGAATTTTGTCCATGAAAGGACTGCAGTGCAGTCACTGAAGAGTCAAGTGGCAGATTTTATTTATTTGGGGATTTCGATACTGCCCCTCACGAGCCTCTTGTGGCACAGAGTGGTAAGGCAGCCGACATGCTGTCTGAAGCTCTGACCATGAAGCTGGGAGTTGGACCCCAGCAGCGGGCTCAAGGTTGACTCAGCCTTCCATGCTTCTGAGGTCGGTAAAATGAGCACCCAGCTTGCTGGTGGGTTAATGGTAATGACTAGAGAAGACACTGGCAAACCACCCCATATTGAGTCGCCATGAAAACACTAGAGGGCATCATCCCAAGGGTCAGACATGACCTGGTGCTTGCACAGGGGATATTTTTACCTTTACCTTTTATACTGCCCCTCACAGTGTTACTTGTCTCAGAGCAGTTTATATATAAAATCAAGTACAATACTAAAACAACTTAAAAACCACAATTATCATTGTTGCACCAGTGACACATGGCCAATCTGATATTAGATTGGAAGAACCATAAGGAAAAGGGCAGAACAGAGTGAGAAGGGTCTCCGAGATTTTGATATAAATTGTTTATTGTCTGGCCAGCCTCAACCATAGGCAAAAGAGCTCTGTCTTGCAGGCTCTGTTGAAGTCAGAGAGTTTCAACAGGGTCCCTATCTCCCTTGGGAGCACATTCCACCAAGCAAGAGCTTGGGCCAAAAAGGCCCTAGCTCTGGTTGAGATTAGGGTTCTGCGATGTGGCCGCCGAAGCAGCCGTTCCCGCCCATCGTAGCCAGTGCCGCAGGGGGGGGGGGGGGGCATGGACACCAGTCGACACACACAGACGCAGAGATCTGCACCTGCCTATGTTGACCTCCCGCGGTGCTGACTGTGATGGGTGGGAACAGCACAACCCTAGTTGCCACCAAGCAAATTTCCTTAGGGTCAGGAATCCTTAGTTGGTTT
This sequence comes from Paroedura picta, assembly GCF_049243985.1. Lineage (NCBI taxonomy): Eukaryota > Metazoa > Chordata > Lepidosauria > Squamata > Gekkonidae > Paroedura > Paroedura picta. The sequence goes on from NC_135379.1 coordinate 34,069,402, forward strand.
GTAGTGCTCAGTCAAAGAGCTTTCTGGGATACCTAATCAGCAAGATGGTCCCTCAGAAACACAGGGCCCCGTCCATATAAGGCCTTAAAGGTCAAAACCAGAACCATGAAACAGATCCAGAATTCAACTGGTGCTGCAGTAGTGGTCTTATATGGGCTCTCCACACAATCCATGTTGTCAAGGAGGCATCAAAGATCACTCCCAGGTTCTGGGCCAAGTGTGCAGTTGTAAACTGTACCCCATCCAGCTTGGGTAAGCTTGCTTCTAGCCAGAGGACCTCCATCACAGTAAATAAGCGGATAAAAGGGGTGATCAAAGGACCATTTCTATACACTTCCATAGCTTATTTTACTATGTCTATTTATTTGGAAAACTTATTGCTGACTTCCCAGAGACCTGCTTGAGGCATATACATTTCCCAGAGTAGGATTGCAAAAAGACACAAAGATGAATTGACAGTGCCATTCTTCTGGAAAATGTCTCACTGAGTGAAAAAGGTAGTCCCGAGTTTACTAGACAGAGTACTACACTTGTATGTCCCATAGGAGACAGTAAAAGTAGAACTTCTGGCTCTGGTTTAGAATGAATAACGGATTAGTACATATTTTGATCCATACGTTAGCCCAAATGACTGATGTACTTTAATAAAAACTATTTAATAATTATGTCTTGCACCAAGAAACACACAACCAGCTGTTAATCCAGTACCTTTTTGACTCTGAATTGGCCTAGTTATAGTCTCCATTTTTAAACTGAATAATTTCTATGTAGTTTACCGTCAGAAAAATGCCAAAGGAAATGGTGAATGCGGGAAAAATTAAATCATGCTTCTTTCTCCAGCTCTTAGGACTGATGTACCAACATGGTGCAACCACTGCCCAAAGGAAATGTAAAAAAAATCCAGGAGGCAAGCAGTTTTCCTTTGGCAAAAGCTTTTCTTATTAGGTCACATACAGCTTCTTCTGCTAAAGTTCCTTGTGCTTTGAGGATGTCTCCAATCCTCCTAAGTGTTGAAGGTTAAGAGTCCTCTTCAGCCTTCCTAGATCTTTGGTAATTATGAAACTCCAACAGTTTGCTTACTAGAAAACTGGATTAAACATAGAAGGGCAGAAGAGTGGAACAGTGTCAATTAACATTTAGATTTCGATAATCTAATATACATTGTTTGCTCTTTCTATTTCAACTATATTTACAAGATTTAGGGTTTTGTGTTTCATGCTCTACTATCTAGGATTGGCAATTTCCAGGTGATGGCTGCAGATCCCCTGTTATTATAACTCATCTCTAGAAAACAGAGATCAGTTCATCTGAAGAAAAAGTCCAGTTTGAAGTTGGACTCTGTGATATTATGTGCTAAACCTGCCCTCCTCAGGTAAGGCCCTCAAATCTCCAGGTATTTTCTTACCCAGGGCTGGCAACCCTACATCTGCTGGTTTAGCACTGATTTAAATGCTTCAGTATTGCCAGTTTCTCTTCATATTATTTCCTGTAATCATCTTCATCTTACCAATGGTTTCGTATTCATGTCTTTTTCATGTATCAGGATGAAATAAAAAGTTCTTTAATCAGAAGTGAAAAAAGACTCTCTGTGGGAAATCATTTATGCGGGAGGTCTCCAGAGCCAAGCCTGCCTGCGTGAGACTAAAGGTGACTTGGCTAAAAGCTTATCAGCTCACAATCCACAGAAAACAGTGAAAGATACAACTGGTTCCCACCTCCAGGTGAGGACTGGAATCTCCACACCTAAGCTTAGCCTGAGTTACAACACAAAGCCAATTACCTTCTAGCAATATACATTCCATAGGCACACAGTAACGGGGGAGGGGGGACAGGCTGAAAACTACAATTATTTGGCAGAACCAGCCTGGTTCTGACAGTTTCATGTATCTGATTTAGTTTGCAATTTATTTTTGTCGAGTATTGTGCAGCAATACCTACCAATAAACCATTCATAACAGTCTCTGTCTTCCTACTAATAGTCATGTACCTACTGGGGTGATAGGAACCCACGGGAACATAGGTCTCTTGCTTACAAGGACTGAATTAACACCAGCTATCATCTAAAATTCACCCCTTAAGGCCACATTCAAGAGTGTTTGGTCATAACATACTAGATTTTGCCTTAGAGATTCAGTTATTGAATAAAGAGTTTAAAAACTAGCTTAAAATTGTTAGATTTGAGTCCAGTAGAAGAGATGAAAAAGATTTTAAGATATGAGCTCTCAAGAGTCAAAGCTCCCTTTGATAAATAGGAATGTTGCTCTGCTGCTGACCAACACAGCTACCCTCAGAAACTATCTTAAACTAATAAACACAACAAACAGTAACTAATTAATAATAATAAAAAATTGAATACAGAAAATTGTCTGATTTTAAGCAAGTTTCTCAAAAACATGCTGATAGATAACCATAAAGGACCCAGGCCCACAGCGTAATCCCATGTAGTGTGATTTTACTCTAAGCCCATTGCAATCAATTGTCTTAGATTGCGGTAAATCTGAATAGGATGACATTGTAAATTTTTACTAGCACCGTTTTCAGTGGTCATTAACAGTAACTCTGCACAGAACGATGCCGTAATTTAGTTCCAAGTAAACAAAGTCCAATGGGACAACAGTAACAGTTTTAATGAGACAAAAATATATTAATATTGTCAGCATGATGATACACGTCTTTTAAATTCATTTGAAGTGTTATTATGCATATTTTAAACTGGATGTGGTCAATTCACGATCACGCTACACTACTAAAAGGCAGATAAAATGTTTCAGCACCAATGGATCCTTCTACAATCTATTCATTTCTTCTTTTCAGCCCAAAAACACTCAAGCATAATCATTGCCTGAGCAGTAAAGTCCAGCTGATTTATCCCCCCAAGGGGAAGAATCAATAAAATATTGTGCAACTTGATATCCAGAACACCATGAACCCAACAAATCAAATCTGTTAACAAATCCTTCAATTCAGCCATGAATGTCCGCTCCACAGGAGGGGGACATTATGCAAAGCTGCTTTCATTATTCTGTTGTTCACCTACATCCATTAATCCATTCACCTACAACCACAAAATTAAACATTGCAGGGAAGTCTGCATCAGAGGTTAGAGAGCAAGGCGGTGTTTTGGAGCATCCTCCATTCCTATACCTTATTAAATAAATTATATAAACAAAACTGCAAGCACACAGGTTAACCATACATGCGTCTAAGCAGATTTATTAGAAGGAATAGGATATCTACAGTGTACACTGGGAGGGGTGACTCCCTTTTATTCTCAATTCACTTTGCATGAGATGATACTTGGGAAGACAATTGCAGGGAAGAGGATCATCAAGCCCAGTTACATAATGCGAAACCACATGGATATCCATTGACCACTCGGGGAAGGGGGATAAAAATAAACAGGGGGAAGGAGATAGAAGAATACAAAGAAAACATTAACCCTAGCTACAACAACTCTGGCCTCTGCAAAAGATGAAGAGAAGATGAGAATAAAAACATTTCTGAACTATCATAACTTCCACATGGGACGAACATAATCCAAGAAAAATCGGCATCCCAAATTAAAGACATTACAGGAATCAGGGGAACAAATCATGAACAAACTGGAAAAATTACATATCCAAGTATACTAACAGAAGAAACTGGCAGATATGTAAGCATGACTGCTGTATGCAAATATGAATAATACTAGCAAGAAAGCCCATTGGAACCAGGAATACAATGGGTGCTAGGACCCAGGGGACACCGAGAGGTGCAGATGTCTCTCTGTGTGTGTCTCTCTCTCCCTCTCGCTGCCTGTCTCTCAGTGTGCCTGGTTTGTAGGGGCTGGTTTGTAGGAGGGAAGCAGATAGTTAGGGCTCGTTCTTATGAGGGAAGCAGGGCTGGTCAGCAGCTTGGGGCAGCTCTCTCTGTGTCTCTCTCTGCCTCCCTTGCAGCAGGAGCAATAGGAGGGAATAAGGGCTCGTGTTCGGTCTGGCAGGGCTGTATTTGTGTCTCTCTGTCTTTGGCATGGCTGAGAGGAACGTGGCTGGTGTACAGGGATGGAGGGAGGGAGGGATCTGTAGGGGCAGGGCCAATCAGGGTGCAGCCAGAGTTGCTGGCTGCATCCTGATTGGCCCTATTCCAACATGGACAGCCGGACATGTTCCACCCCCCCCCCATGCTGTTTCACAAATATATAGAGGAACCATGGATAAGGATATTGATATAAAGAAACCCCTCAGCTATTCTTATGTAACACCAGGTTGAGATCTTTGATCTCTCAGCCTGAAAGGTATTTTTTTAATTGTATTGATAGATAACCCTGCTGATCAATGCTATTGCTGCCTTTGGTGCCATTCTAATCATCCAGGCAATAGAAAGTGTTGAGCCACATTCTAAAGTCACAACAATCACAAAAAGAGTCCACCCACATAATGCTATATGACATACAAGACCTGAATCAAAAGCCAAAATTGCTTCCTTTTAATCAATAATAGAATACACTACTGTAGTGTTACAAAGAAAACTTTGACAATTGCCCTTAGAAGTTTACATCAAAAGGACTACTTCTATCAAGGGAATAAAATCATTCCCCAAGAGAGTTCAGGTGTGCCCTCAATATTTAATGTTGAGTAAAAAAATCACCTCTGTGCAGAGTGTGACTAACTACTCAAAAACCCAGCTTAAAATGCGAGCCACTGTGAAATTTCAACCATGAACTTCTCCTTGTTAAAAGCTGATGGAGATTTTAATCTTGTGATATGATGGATAAAATTCTTCTTTATCTAACACATTAACAAAATATATGGAGTAAAAATGAGGCCACACTAGATCAGGTTTTATAATTTTTCATTTTGAAGAGGAAAATGATGTGAGCAATAGAGGCTCAAGACACACTAAAGAAGGATTCCAGTAAAATATTTCACATTCTGCAGCGCCAGTTTCATGTTTAATCAAAGTCACTGTGGCCTCTATGTGCAGCGTTAACATGTCAGATATCCATACCATGGATCTGTACCATACTGCCACATATAAGCAAGAGTGACCGAGTGCAGCTGTGATTCTGGATGTCTAGACTCTCATTCTTTTGTTTTGCTGTTTTTCTTACTCTAGAAGGCTTCACATTGAAAACAAGATATTTAGGACATTTATGAATGCTAAACTAATTTCTTATATGGACAGCACATTGTATAGCATTTGGATGCAGATTTGCATTAACTTTTTCCTGAATGCACATCTAAATTTCCCAGCGTGTGTACCCAATCTGAGAAGAGAGGTAACAATAATAACAACAAAAATACGAAGAGAGGTAACAATAATAGCTAATAATTTGTATCACTGTTGTAGATTGCAGAAAATAAACATGGGAGGAGTCAGTGAGTAAAAACTTTGATATTGCTTCTAAAGAAAACAAGCAATTTAATACTGTTAGATGTGTTATGATAAGCCCAAGTCACCGAGCACAATACCAGTTTCAATACACAAGTGCTTAAAAGGTAAGTTGAAAAGAAAATATTGTAAAGCTGTGCTGTACGTTGTTCCAATCATGTTGCTTTTCAGTTTGAAGCTCATTTGAGACACAAGAGGACATTTGAAGACCAAGTTAAGCACAGTGTTGTGTTAGCAGCTATAGAAAACAACACAAGCCGGAATTATTTTTTCTGAGCCCTTTCAAAATGCTTTTGTTCTTTTCACTAAGCAAGCCATGCAGTATTTAATGCTTTGAAAAAGTACTGAAGTAGAAAGATTCTCACTGACCACAGCTCAATGAAATTCAGGGGGAGGCTGACCCTCTTAGGTGTAGGGGTGAAGTAGAATGTATTTCATAGTATTTGAGGGGGGATGAGTATATCAAGTTATTTACAGTCTTTCCTCTCTGGTTGGCTTGGTCTCTTAACCATTTTTAAAAGCATTCAGAGCTTCATGTTTGCCTCAGCAAAACGAATTGGTTAGTACAAATATTTCAGTAAACCTATGAAGTTTACATATTAGATTCCATACATGACAGTGTGGTGAATAAACTGTGTAATATATTTGTGTTCTGTGAGGACAGTGGTACTATAGACACTATTCAAATAAGGGATTGAAAAACATCCAATCAAGGACAGTTAAGTCTAGGAGTCTATGGACCAATCGAAAGGCCATCTTAAGGGCCAACCAGGGCTCTTGCCAGCCAATTGGAAGTTTATATAAGTTTGTGTGTTTCCCCTTTTTGGCATTGTTGGTGTTTGCTAGTTGTTAACTTTTAATAAAGAGGTTTAAACTTCATAATGGGTTTAAACTTCAAGTACAACAATATAGGCTAGATATCAGGAAAAACATTTTCACAGTCAGAGTAGTTCAGCAGTGGAATAGGCTGCCTAAGGAGGTGGTGAGCTCCCCCTCACTGGCAGTCTTCAAGCAAAGGTTGGATGCACACTTTTCTTGGATGCTTTAGGATGCTTAGGGCTGATCCTGCGTAGAGCAGGGGGTTGGACTAGATGGCCTGTATGGCCCCTTCCAACTCTATCATTCTATGATTCTATGATTCTTTCACTGCATCTTCACAAACCCTCTCATTTGAGAGAAGCTACCCCCTCTATTTTAATGTGGTTGTGTTGACCTTCTGGGGTACCTTCTTGTTTACATAAATGTTATTATAGTAACTTGCTCAATCATGTTTCCAGGTCCTGAGTTTTATTTAGGACCAAGTCCATGATCATGTCTCTCTTGGTAGGTTCTTTGTCCATCTGCTCCATGGCATAGTCATTGAGAATGTCTAGAAATCCATTATTTTTCTCCTGACATGAGCACACATTATGTGCCTGGAGAAATGTTGTATGTATGAAATGTTCTGAGGATTCTGAAGGATTCTGAAGGTACTATCAAGCTAAATATATCTATGGGAGCAACCTAAGAAGCCTGAAGTACATACACTTGCCGAAACAAAGTGAATCTGCCCAGTTCCTATTCATTAATCATATCCAAAAAGAACTTCCAAATTTGGGTGTCTTTAATAACGTATATACTTTTAATTTTTTTTAATAAAACATATGAGATATTGCCTAAAATGTCTTACACAATTAAAAAAATTAAAAGGTATTAATTAAAATGTAGCATTAAAAATCCACCCCAGACAGCTTAAAATAATACTGTCAAAAATAAGTGTTAAGTATGGATGAGCAGAAACATTTTGGTCTGGCATCTAAAAGAAAGCAATATAGGAGTCAGGAAAATGTAAAGTGGAAGGGAATTCCATATTAATAATATAAATCAGGCACATCACAATTGCAGATATATCCCTACACAGTCAAGATAGTAGTATTTCTCCAACATATTGGCATGGTTCCATCATCTTCCAAGAAAACTTCATTTAGCCTAAGGGGCTAACCCATCTGAAACTCTCTCCATTAAACTGATATATTTTTATCTCTTACAAGGTCAAGATTATGAATAAAAGAAGTCTTACAGCTCCATTCCTGATTAGTTGCCTCAAAGACCCATCCAGTCTGCACACATGGAGCTTGCTGCTACTACCCACTCTCATTTAGCCCATCCATCCCTGCCTGCCTCTTTTATCACATACCAGCTGTGATGCAGTAAGCATCCTGGAGACTCTCCCAATCCCTTTGCAAGAGTTCTCCCTGAACTACCCCCTCAGCACCCTCCCAGAGTGCAATTCATGCTCAAGAGTAGAGCATGGAAAACATAGCACGTAAGCTACGCACTCCCTCAATATCTTCTATTCGGAAACCTGATAGAACAAGGCTATAATTGTGAGGCAAATCACTTTTCCTTAGATACATGACTAGACAAGACACTGATGAAGATGAATAGATATTTTACAGAAAATAAAGCATTTAATACAGTAAATGTTTTGTGCGGATGGCTTCAATATATAAAGTAAAACTGGCTTTCAACTTCACCTCCGAAAGGTTACAGACTTTTCCCAGTGAGAGTAACTTTATTTCTACAGATCTATTTATGAAATATAGGTCCAAAGCACAGATTATACACATACACTGAATGAGACACTAGCAGCATATATTGTGTTGGACACTGAGCAGATGAATGAGCTCCTAACTGAGCCTTTTAAAATCTTTTGACCATGGAGTAACCCCTGAAATATTCTACTGGATTCAAGTAACCCCAGAAGTTATGCCGGCTGGCCACACTCTTGACACACCCACAGAAATCACACGCTCACTCATAAAATAAAATGCTTGTTAAATAAGAAGGCTGAAGGGAAATTTGATTCCTCTTCCTCCAGATATGTTCATGGCTGCTATTTTAACACAGAGAGATCCTTTCCACAGAATTTATAAACATGCTAGAAATGTAGGGCTGCTAGCAACTCTTAGGATTTACTGCTGTCAACTTTTAGGATAGCAGTACACAGAGGGAGTACATAGGGCTGAGGAAAATGGTTGCAGCAGTCCCAGGTAAAGACAGGGACTTCTCTTTCCCATTGCGTTTTGTGTCATTGGAGGGAATAACTGTGAAGGTTTTCAGCAAAGCAGTTAGTCAAATACAAAAACAATGTTTCTTCTCTCAGATGTTTATGGTAAGTGTCCCCTCCGTGATGCTAAATGCCCTTCATACGCAATAACTACCATCAGATTGTAAAATTATGTACTCTAATTGTTCCTAACTTGAGTCAAAGAAAGACTAGCTTTAGCTCACATGCCTTAGCATCTGAGTTAAGGATGTTCTGCTGAGATTTAAATGAAGCTGGGAGAAGAGCTACAATTGGCTGCTTTGTCAGCATCCTAAGCAGTACCAGTGCTTGGGAAAAGCACGAGAAATTGGAAGCAGTTGAATTTATTCCCCTGTAAAGAATTACAATCCAAGCTACTCCAAGGTTTGCAGTGTCATAACACTGCTCTGACATCAATGGCATATCCAAGGCCGTTGCCCATAGGAAGCAAAGTCATTGATGTCACCTAGTTCTACACTGACATCGCAGTTACGCCAGCACAGCACTAGCGTGGCGCCAACAAAGCTTGCCACCGATGCACAGCTTAGACATTATGCTAAGCTCCTTCAGGCTGGGACTTGGGATAAGGCTCTTAATGCATTGCAAAATCTAAAATATTTGCATTGCAAGTAGCACAACTGAGTATGGAATTAGTTATTAAGTAGAAACAGCTGTTTCCAGCCTCGGCAGAGAATTCTGATTAATGGTCCAGTTCCATTGTACACAGAGGGTTGTTGTAATTGACTCATTTCCAAACCAACCATTTGACTGAAGCATTTCAGTATTGCTGCTGTGTTTCTGCATAGATATGCACACGTGCTGTCTAGAATCCATTTGGAAGCAAAAGGAACTTTTCCAAACAAATCGGCTGTTCTGAAATATATATATCTTTATCACTGAAGATTAGCTCCTGACTGTCAAATTAGCAAAAAGTGTGTCTAGAGGGACAGCTTGGTGGAGTGGTTAGGAGTGCGGACTTCTAATCTGGCGAGCCGGGTTTGAATCTGCTCTCCACCGCGTGCAACCATGACCTTGGGCTTGCCACAGCACTGAGAAAACTGCTCTGACTGAGCAGGAATATCAGTGCTCTCTCAGCCTCACCCATCTCACAAGGTGTCTGCTGTGGGGAGAGGAAAGGGAAGGCGACTGTAAGCCGCTTTGAGACTCTTTTGGGTAGAGAAAAGCAGCATATAAGAACCAATTCTTCTTCTTCTTCTACATACCATTTCATAATTTTTGAACATAATCCATATGGTGGATCAAGTGCACAACTTTGATTTCCACATTAATGATGCACATCGAAGTTCCTTAACATTTCCACAACACTAGATACGTCAAGCTGTTCCAGCCAAAACAAAAAGGAGTATTCTGGCATCTTAAAGACTAAATTTATTTGTAACAAGCTTTGTGGACTAGACACTATAGTAATAGACAATGAAGCCTGAAAAATAGGTAGACAGACCAACCTCAACATAGTGGATCAATGGCCAGTGAGACAAAAAATTATTGTATGCTGAGCTATTTAAAGCCTCTTGTGTGAGAGGAGCCCAGACTTTTTTTTTCAATCCTAACCAAACAATACTATGTTTTTGTATAAATTTTAATAAAAGTTTCATGCTGGATTTTCCTTTTCAATTTATTTTATGGAAGAATGATAATGGAAGAATGATTACTTTTAATTCAGTTGCAGAAAGTACTAGGAGGCCAGGAAGCAAGCTGTTTTATGATGGTGCAGCCTCTAGCCAGCTTCCCTAAAATGGGATATCTAGTAGATCTGGTTTGGTCGCAGGATTAGAGGAACCCAGAGAGCTCAGCAGTCACTGGTATTGCAATTTGTAATGTGGGTACAGCAGTATGCTCCAAAGAGGGGGTTTCATCTTGGTTGGTTGGGCCATGCGGGCAATGGTAATCTCACCCTGTAGTATCAGACTTCATTCTTCTTTATCAGCTTCCAGTCTGTATCCTGTTGGACAAATGTCAAGTCAGCATTCTCCCGGGGAGGAGGACGGCATTCATTCAAGCCAGCTATTTATGAGCACTGTATGTTCAGTGTGGGTGTCTTACATTTTGACTGTTTATCCAGTTTAATCGATGTGCTCTGTTCAGCATTTCACAAGTGCAGACAACCTTTAGGCATTCAGCAGATTGGTATGTACACTGTAGTTGTAATAGATCTGGCGGAGGTTCTTTGCGGCGGCTTGTTTCAACTTTGCCTACCATCCATGACTACTCTACTTGGCATTCTAGGAATGCACTTGAGTCTGGATTCAGCTTTGCAGCTTCATGGAAGTCCGTTTTGTAATGGTTAAGGATGGACATGCATTCATGGGCTTCATTCACATATCTTGCCCCTTGCTTCTGTGTGGTAATGTTCCCTGCTGTCATCAGCTTTCTTGGGAATGGGAGATACAGAACCTTTGCGTGGGGTGGTACATCCATAAATCTTTTTTGATGTGGGAACACATCTACTAGTGCACTGTCAGGATGGAAATTGGCATGTATGTGATGTTCATTGTCCTGCCCCAGGGAGTGTACCAGTAGATGTGGCAATGGAGGCAGCAGATGGCAGCATTGGCAGTGGCAGCAACAGCAGTGGCAACACAGCAGCTGGAGCTAAACACCGGCCCTTGCCAGCCACCCCGCACCCATTCCTTCTGCAACTGCAGCTAAGGGCTCCAGTCTCTGCCTGGGCTCATGACAGGATGAAGGAGCCGGAACTGAGGGAAGACTTGGCTGCAGGAGACAGGTGGTGAAGGCGTTTCCAGGGCAGGAATCAGGTTGTGACAGATCATGTGTTCCTACATAATGTGTATCAATCTGATTCTCACAAATGTCTTCAGTGTAATATTCCTATTTGCAGCATGGCAGCAAGGCCTGTGTATGTTTTCCACAACTCTATTAGAGCACAGCATTATGATCATTTTGGTCAATTATGCTGCCATGTTTAGTAGCCCCAGGATCAGAAGCAGCTTGGTGTGGAGCTTGGAACAGCAACCTCCAACCTGGAGGGTTGCATTTCCCCCTCCCTTTAGGCAGCCACTCCCTCACATTCGGTTTGCCTACACTCATTTGTATAACAATAAAAGCTGTCGCCTCAATCATGCCAAACTAAATTAATATGTGCCTATGTATCCTTTGTGCGCTGGTACAATCCTGCCCCAACTCAGCAAAACATTAGGATACACACAAAGACAAGGCAACTTGAATTATACAGATCTCTTTATGAAATACAGATCCAATGCACAGATTATACATATATATTGGAAAAGTCACTTATGTTTGATGATCATGGGTTAGTTATAGTTAGTTTTCACTCCTGTTTGCTGTGCTGCACTTATATAGGTTCTCGGGGGAATGTAGTATCTAGGATTTATTCTCAGGATCGGGTGAGCCACCTCATCTGCCAGATGTCATAAGCCACAGCAAGTAGGAAGAAGGGGCTGTCTAAAATCCAATGCCAATTTTGCATCCAAGTATTAAATGCTATAGTTCACCCTATTAAGAATCATTGGTTAGTTACTGAATGTTACAATTTTTAATGTCTGATGTGTCCATTTGGTCTTCTGCACTTGCCTGTCTTATGAAGAGCATTACTGGGATGAATGGTATATATCAGGGGTAGTCAAACTGCGGCCCTCCAGATATCCATGGACTACAATTCCCAGAAGCCCCTGCCAGCAAATGCTGGCAGGGGCTCCTGGGAATTGTAGTCCATGGACATCTGGAGGGCCGCAGTTTGACTACCCCTGGTATACATTGTGTCGGACACTGAGCAGATGAATGAGCCCCAATTCAGTCTTTTCAACCTTGACCCTGAAATGTTCTTCAGGCTTCAAGTAGCCCCGGAAGTGATTTCTCTTTGCATTTTATGTGCTTTTGGCACCCACCCAAAGACACACATCCACTGAAAGCTTATGCTATGTAAGCTTATGCTGTGTTTTTATTATTGTTGTTGTTGTTGTTATTTTATTTATATCCCGCCTCCCCCCGGAGGCTCGAGGTGGGCTACATAAAAGGAGCTGCAAGACTCAATTTTATTGAAGTAGCTTACCTAGAAGAAGAGAAGAGGTGGATTTTTGTGCCCTGCATTTTACTACCCAAAGGAATTTGAAAGCAGCTAACAATCGCCTACCCTTCCTCACCCCTCAACTGATACCCTGTGAGGTAGATGGGGCTCAAAGAGCCCTGAAAGAACTGTGACTGGTCCAATGTCACCCAGCTGGTTACCTTTGGAAGAGTGAGAACATATTACAGACAGCCATTTTTAACAACTAAGCTGGCTGTAGAATCACATCTCTTTCTTGAGGATGGTGGCATGGATCCTATGAATCCCCTTCTCTACCATAGTAGCCTCTCTCAATTGAAAGAAAATTTGGATGAAGGAATCATAGGATCCAACAAATTTCAATTCATAAAATCTAGTGGGAACATACTCCTGGTGGAGAAAAATAATTGTATGCAATAGACATGTTTTCAGAAAAATCTTTCTTATGATTAAAACATGCAATAGAAAACACTAATATCATATCCCTATGGGAAGGCTGCCTGCCTTTCAAACTACTATATCATCCTGAGTTGACCTACATGTGGAAATGTTATGAAAATAAACTAGGCAAGACTGCTGTGCGGCTTTCGTCTACTATGCAAGTAAGACCATGCCCTAGGGTTGAATGTTGAAGCTATTTTTGTTCTGCAATACATCATATAGCAATTGCCCTGGAGGGCTGCTCAAAACAGAGCAAGAAATAATCTGAAAATGTCTGCAAATGACTGCTTTAACAACAACAAGAGCGCCATAACTCAAAGCCAACTGTTTTGTGAGTTTATTTTTAAGCCAAATATTGCCCATGGGATAGTATAATTGATGATTCTGTTAGCTATCAAAATGTATGGTTATTGTATTCAGAAAAAGAGAGCATAGATGTCATTATGTATAACAGATTCACATAGAAACACCTGTAAGATGTTTGGTTAGCAAAACCATAATCATGGTTTCTAAAATTTTGTACTAATATACATCATATACAAGATGAACATTACATTCATTTACATAGTACAATTCATTTACATAGATAGAAAAAACATTTATGAAATTTGGTGCTATACCTAGCCAGATAATTTTGGTACTGTTACAAACAGAGGGAGAAAGATTCAGTCCTGCAGAACATTGGGAAACATCATGAACAAAGGGAAATGAGTGATATCTATTATTTAAAATATATATATTTATACTTTAATTTATATCTTGCCACTTTCACAAGGTGACTCACAGCAGGTAACAATCAAATAATCAAACATTAAAATTCCCTAAAACAATTATAAAATCCCTATATAAACCCTCCCTTTAGCAGCGAAAGTTCCCACCCGTCCCCTCGGCTCAAGAAACCTTGATAAAAACAGTGCCTCAGAGTATATCTTCAGGGGAGCCTGATACCTCAGCACAGGCTGGATGTGAGTCCTCCAAGATGTTTCGGTGAAGACCCTAATAGTTGCAGTTTGCACTAGCTGCAATTTCTGGGTGAGGGATAAGGGTCACCCCCAGATTCCTGACTGAGGGCAAGATGTTAAGTTGCATCCCAGGCAAGGTGGGCAGGTGCACTTCCTGATCTACCACCTTCCTGCCCAGCCACAGCACCATCCAGCTATGGCTTCCAAGCATCTGGTGAATGTATCTAGGGGGACTTCCGGGCAGCCATCCAAGAGGAGATAGAACTGTGTGTCATCTGCATATTGGTGACATCCCAGTGCATAACTCTGGACCAGCTGTGCCCGAGGGTACATAAAAATGTTAAACAATGTGGGGGAGAGAACTGGTCCCTGAGGTACTCCACAAGGGAATAGGTAAGGATGCAAGAACTCTTCCCCCACTGCCACCCTCTTTGTCTGGTTCCGAATAAAGGAGCTGTCCCCCAAATTCCAGCTCCAGGATGAAAAAATTAATCTGAGTGCTATTCAATCACTCTTTTCTTCTGAAGTCACATTCGTCTCTATCAATTTCTTACATTTTAGTCAACAAACTGTCTTTGAGGGGTTATTTTGTTGTTGTGGGTAAAAATTCAGGAACCATATTAAAATTACATTCTTTTTAGTTTCAACCAATGCGTGCTCATTGCAGCAACCATACCAGTAAAACAACATAACTGTCTCTGCTACTAATGGAAGCCCATTACTTTTTAAGGCTCCAGTTTCTGTCTTGCTTCTGCCAAAAACAGTCTAGAAGCTCACCAGTAAAAAAAAAAAAAACCCTTTGGATTAATATAAGATTTAGCAGTAAACCCTGGGTTACATAGTATAGACCAATTATTTGATAGTATCAACTTTTTTATTATTGAGATACCCCTGAACCATTATTCAGACTTTGAGAAACCCTAGAAATGGTGCAATCATGCAGAATACGGTTGGGAAACAGAGCTATGTACACGCACACCCTTCCCACCCCTTCTGGCCGATCACTGGCCATTTTTGGAGAGGTGGATAGCTCAATATGACCATATATAGTCATATATGTTTGACAAATTTTAAAAATATATTAAAAATTAATTAACTCCCACCTATCGAGAAACTATTCCAGGGCTGCAAAGGAGCCCAAGAGTTTCACAAAACCTTGGCTGAGAAAGCCAGGTATAGACAGATATTCAATACACGCTGCATAATATGCTCACTGCACAAATATTTTTAAGCATCCTAAAATGTGTGTCTCAGGTTTTCTCGCAGGATTTGAAAGATGTGTAGACAAGTAAAAGCAATGTTTTTCCCTTCCCTCTATCGTTACCCAGAATATAATCATAACATTAAGATCATTCTAAGTGAATTCTAAGTAAATATATTCAACAAAATCAACTTGCGCAGTTGTGCTAAGATTTTATATGCAAATAGAAAACTAATTGGCTAGGGAAAAATGCTAGGTTTGTCCTTAATCAACCAGTAATCTGCATGGGAAGAGAAAAAGCAGCCTTGGATTGAATTAGACCATTGGCCCATCAATATAACCACTGTCTACGAATGAAAGCAGCTTCCCAAAGTCTCATGCACAGGTATTTCATGTCACCTATTAAAAGACTGTTTTGACTGGAGATGCTGGGGTTTGAACCTTGGACCTTCAGCATGCCCAGAAGATGATCTACCATTGGGCCAGAGCCCCTCCTAATGTTCTATCATTGAGCCACAACACCTTCCTACATGCAGGGAGTTGTTTGCATTACATGTGAAACCTTTAAAAATGCATTCACTCAGTGACAGTCTAATGGACTCAGCTATTAAAACTGTAGGTAAAATAAATGTTTACTTATAGAAATTAATATGATAAAATACTATTATTTCTAGCTATCATATGACTTTACATACATGGGTTTCCTGAATGAACAACTTGGTCAAACCCAAAAATATTAATGAAGAATGACCTTTCTGCTCAAATACAAGTAATTACTCAAGCTTTGTTGCCAAATGCAATTACTTTAAGACTTTGAATTTTGTAGAATCATAGAATTGGAAGGGATCTCCAGGGTCATCTAGTGCAATCCAATGCACAATGCAGGAACACAGGAATGTAGGATAATATTACTATTTTTCATATAGTACCTCTTCAGAGATTTGTTCAACATGTTTCACAACCGAAACAGTGTAATAAAATCACAGAACTACAACATGAAAAATCATAGCATAATATAATACTGATAACTGAAGGGCCCTTGAGAAAGGGAAAATCTATTTTCTTACATGTTTTTAAAAAATTTCTGCCCATGCAGATTTGTAAACATCACTAGTGCACTTGAGATGGTTATGCCAAAATCGTTCTTTAAAGAACAAAAACAAAAGATATATCTGCAAATCTGCATGTGCACTCAGTTTATAGAACCCTTGTTCATTGTCATAACTAGCATTTTGCGATTACATGAACTGATAGTTAAAATTTTGCACAAGGTTCTAAGCAGCAGAAACAAAACAAAAAAATCCAAAGTGGCAGGGTCTGGTGGATCCCTGCCTTTGTTTAAAGCTTGCTTGAACTTAAGATGATGAAAAACTGTAGTCTAAACTAAAGAGATTTATAGAGCTTTATGGTAGAGATTTATAATAGAGGTTTCTGAAATTAGGCATGGGGTGAAACAAGTAGGAGCTTTTCTTGCGTTCTCCCACAATACTATGGTAATAGGTACAGGGCAGATAAAAGGAAACATTTATTTGTTCAAGAAATAATTTAACTGTGGAATTAACTGCCAATAGATATAGTGCTGGACAAGGGTGTAGATGACTTTAAAATGGAATTAGATTCATGGAGGAGAGGTCCATAAATGGCTACTAGTCATAGTTAGTAGAAGGTACCTCTATGAGGTCACATCAGAGGAAGAGCCTCACCTCTCTGTTCTGATCAGTAGCCCTTCAGGATGACAGCTGCATGAAACCAGAAGATGGACCACTGGTCTGATCCAAGACATTCTTCTTGTTAGTACATTCCAACCAGTAGTGCTCCACCAAAGCCAGGCAGCTTTGGTCCTGAGCTGCCTTTTTACATATACACTATATAAAACAAGAACAATGTTACTTAAACTGGGACTTTTAAAAAAGTGCAAATAAGTTTCTAAATTCTAAGGAAACTCAGTTGTGCATGTTTTCTGTTTGTTTGTTTGAAAACCTACTCCTAATTTTTTTGCTCTGTACAAAAGCCAGATAACCTTTATTTTGCTTCATCGTGGATTACTTGGCTTTATGGCAACTACAAATAGATTATTTGATCATCAAGGGTAGCAGAGTACCAAGTTTCACCCTCACAAAGTTGTTTTGATCCTTCCAAATGATAGGGCTATAAAACAGAACGGTTAAGCATGCCACCTGTCAAAGAGCAGATAGACTTGTCTCTCATTTCAATGTAGTATAGTTGGTAACTTAATATAAGGTATCTGCAAATCCCCAAGAAATTCAACTAAGGTTGGCAGATAAAATACAATAAGTTAATGTAGAATGAAAATCTGTGTGTTGTTAGCTGGCCTTCAGCATAATTATCATTAGACAAGCAGGCCTGTGTAATCTGTTCCCTCTCATGTTTTAGGATCACCACAGCCCTGGTCTTAGAAAACAGTATTATTATTTTTCAAGAACGGATAATTAGGAGCAGTTCCACATTACATAACTTATCCTCAGTGAAATTTCCAACCATGACCATAATCCTGTGAGAGGCATATTTACTTATTTTTTTGCTTATTTTCATCAACACCGTAAGTCTTTGGATAATTTCTTGATTCCATAGAAGGAATACGAAATATCGGATTGATTCCAATGGGACCAAGATTAAATCATTGGATTATAATGGGAAACACACTTGAAATGGTCTTTATCAAGATTACCAGGCCAATAAAACATGACTATATGATCATATTAATGGTTAAAATGCAAAATTACTAAATATTTAAAATCATACAGCTTTAAAAATCTAGTTTCCTAGTATAGACTGTCAGGCATATAAGGCCTACGCTTTTATGTAGCTGTGTAGGACAAATGCCCTGTGAGAAACTTAGCAGTAGGAGAGCTAAGGAAAGGCAAGAAATCACCTAAATAACTGCTCTGTATTGCTTTAGATTGAAACATTAACATTTTGTCTTCCCTTTATTTTGACTCTTCTGATTTTTGCTATTATTGCAATTGACAACTTTGGTATAAGACTTCAACTTTAACACAATTCATTACTGACATAAATCTAGAGTTATTTCATGGCAATGTATTTTGCAGCATATGACAATATATTTCAAAAATTATATATAAGGCTGTAATTTCATATCTATATCAAAAAAGGCCATGTATGCCATATTGCTAAGGGCTTCTTCATAAAATTGCCATTCTGAAAATGGCCTGTTAAATTATCTAGTGAAATTTTCCAAAACAGTGAACTATTTATTAGTTCCTTGTTGCCTAAAGCAAAATACCAAGAATTGAAAAATCAGCTTTCTCCATGAATCTGATTATGGAAGCCCAGTGTCTCAGTGATGTATAAATAATTGACTGGCCAGGCAGAGAAGCACAAACGCAAATAGATCAATATCCCACTTGCAAACTTGCTTACAGAGCTCAGAAAAACCTTGATTCACTTTATTTCCTTTATTTCATTCATGAGTCAATTGACACTTTAGAGCCTGCTATCTAATTCACCATGTATAATGATCAACAATTGCTGACACCTTTGATTAAACCTTTAAATTGCTTCTTAATACAGATTAAATGGGGAAACTTTATTGATCAAAGTATTTTAAATTGTAATCTACTAAATGGGACTGGGAAAGAACAACTAGTCACTGAATACTGGCAACCAATAGTTTTTCAGTGTTATGACAACAGTTTTGTGTTTATAACAAAAGTATTTTGCACAGGGAAGACAAAATATAGAAATATGCCATTCACATTTTAGCATTACAAGTTCCACCAGGCTTTTGATTGAGTTCGGATGGTGGAATATCAATTGGGTTCCTCCTCCAAACACCTCGCCATCTGGCGGGCGGGGGGGACATGCCATCCAATGAGCTGCCAGAAGGGGAGGGGAAGGTGGAATGGGTGGGGGTAGTATTTGTTACTATTTTATGTATGGTTTTATCTTGATGGAACTGCCTCATGCCAGCTGTGCTGGGAGTGGTGGTGAACAAATACAGTTATTAAATAAGTAAATAAAAGTTTTGAGATGACATCCATAGAAAACAGATTAGGCCCAGTTAAGTATATTTTTTCGTAGAGGTCTGCTGCTTCTAAAACACACAAAGCATAAATTAGTAAGAAGGAATCTCAAGATTATACCTTGAATCTATTCCAGTCCACATGATCACCTTATCCATGATAAAAAGTCAGGAACAGCCTAAGCACCCATGCTGCCATGGAGGGATGCCATATGATACATGCAAAAGATCCTATTTCTTTTTTCATCTCCTCCTGGCAAAATGTGAGTGATGTCTCAGATGGAAGAAAAGCTTTTTGTTGACTACTATGGATAACCCAGGAGTAGAAAAGTACCGTTTTATAACCATATGACTGGTTGGAGTTTCACAATAATGGCATAAATTTTGACTATAAAACATCTTTCTTCAAAAAGAAAAAAAATGAATAAAGATATCTTTACAGGGAGGCTCGTTATTGTGATAAAGGGAAGTACATAGGGTAGGTATAAGTAGATGACAGGAAAAATATATGCAATAGGTAGATAAAACAAAAGAAGGAATATAAGTGCCTTTATCAAAGTCAGATCTGATAGGCTATAACTGCTGATTCCATTGAGTATCCTCATCCACATTCCTTTGTTTCAATAGCAACTTTGCAAGTTCAAGGAACACAGACCTTGAGTCATCAATTTCACAGAGACCTATTTGATTCACATCCCCGGCCCCAAGGAAGCTCGCCTGGCCTCGACCAGGGCCAGGGCCTTTTCGGTGGAATGACCTGGTGGAATGAGCTCCCAGAAGAGCTGTGGGCCCTGCAGGAACTTCCAGCATTCCCCAGGGCCTGTAAGACGGAGCTCTTCCACCAGGTTTATGGTTGAGACCAGGCAGCAAGGAAGATCTGCCCCCTCCTCACAAAATGGCGGTAGCATGTGTCATCAGCTCCCCTCCACCTTCCTTTTAGATGGGGATGCGGCTGAGTGAGACTAGGATTAGTTTTGCGCCATTCTTGATCACTAGGTTTTATTGTGTTAATTGTATTGGTTTATTGGTTTTAGGGGATTGTGGGGATTTTATGTGACCCGCCTCGAGCCTTCGGGGGGAGGCGGGATATAAATAAAATGATGACGATAAAACAATGGTTCTTTTAATCATATTTTTATCATATTTTATCATACTTTTAATCATATTTATTAATGATCTAGATGAGGGGGTGGAGGGACTACTCATCAAGTTTACAGATGACACCAAATTGGGAGGACTGGCAAATACTCCAGAAGATAGAGACAGAGTTCAACGAAATCTGAACACAATGGAAAAATGGCCAAATGAGAACAAGATGCAATTTAATAAAGATAAGTGTAAAGTTCTGCATCTGGGTCAGAAAAATGAAAAGTATACCTACTAGATGGGGGATACACTTCTAGGTAACTCTGTGTGTGAACGAGACCTTGGGGTACTTGTGGATTGTAAACTAAACATGAGCAGGCAGTGTGATGCAGCGGTAAAAAGGCAAATGTAATTTTGGGCTGTATCAACAGGGGCATCACATCAAAATCACAAGATGTCATAGTCCCATTGTATACGGCACTGGTCAGACCACACCTGGAGTACTGTGTGCAGTTCTGGAGGCCTCACTTCAAGAAGGACGTAGATAAAATTGAAAGGGTACAGAGGAGAGCGACGAGGATGATCTGGGGCTGAGGGACCAAGCCCTATGAAGATAGGTTGAGGGACTTGGGAATGTTCAGCCTGGAGAAAAGGAGGTTGAGAGGGGACATTAGCCCTCTTTAAGTATTTGAAAGGTTGTCATTTGGAGGAGGGCAGGATGCTGTTCCCATTGGCTGCAGAGGAAAGAATACACAGTAATGGGTTTAAACTTCAAGTACAACGATATAGGCTAGATATCAGGAAAAAAATTTCACAGTCAGAGTAGTTCAGCAGTGGAATAGGCTGCCCCTCACTGGCAGTCTTCAAGCAAAGGGTGGATACACACGTTTCTTGGATGCTTTAGGATGCTTTGGGCTGATCCTGCATTGAGTAGGGGGTTGGACTAGATGGCCTGTATGGCCCCTTCCAACTCTGTGATTCTATGATTCTGAAAAACAAAAGTGAGGAACCATTTTTGAGTGCAACCAAGAATGCTAAGATGCTCAGGGTACCCAGCCTGAAAGAGGTGAGGTTGGCCCAGGCTCCAGACTGGTTGAATGAGCTCCCAGGAGAGATTAGGCCCCTGCAGGACCTAAATCAATTCTGAAGGGCCTGTAAAATGGACTATTCCACTGGGCTTATGGTTAATGCCAAAAATAACATCCACCATGGAAAGTGACCTCACCACTAGGGGAGGAGGGAGAAGAAATGGAAGATCAGCTCCTGCCAAATCTCCACCATATGGGACTTAGGGACATGAGCTGAAATAGTTGGAATGTTATACAATTTTAACTTTTGTATATGTTTTAATGCTGTCACCCACGCTGAGCATTAGAAGGGCATTAGAGAAATTTTAAAAATATTATTATACTACTATTATTATAGCCAAGCTAACTTGAACAGAAACCAGCAGTCCAACACTTGCAATGGGCATTGTTCGTTTGCCATGCCAACACTGGCAGGCCACCTACATATGCGAACTCAGTGCTCTGCCATGACTCTTTCACACATATTCCAACACTACCTCCAGAATATTCACTCACACAATCATGGTTGTGACAAGAAAGGAATGCAAAAAGTACTGGTCTTTTAAATAAAACTGTGTAAACATTGCAAGCAAGTAAAACTCTCACTGTTAAAACAGCAAAAGAAGACAAATGCTGCAGAATTCTTTGCTTTTTGCTTCCTTCTTATGAACTTCACTTGGAAGGGGAGAGAAAAAACACCTTCAAATTGTGTTCCTGGATTTAAATAAAGATTGAACATGAATACTGGGCATACAGAATCTAAATAATAATGAAGAGATAAAGAAATTAAAGTATGCCTGTTGACTATAGTCAACAGACGATTAGTTGAAGAATTTCAAGATCAGTGGAACTCTTACCTGGAGTAGCTGACAAAATGAAACTTCAAGCAAACGGGGACTATGGGGGGGTAGAGGAAGGGGAGATATTGTAACTTAAGTTTTTCTTTTTCCTTCTCTATAAGTTGGTGTGTTTTAGAGCATTCCTATTTTTCTATTTTCTGTAAAAATGACTTGTTTTATTACTGTACTAATATTCTTTCTATCTTATATAAAAGGAAAATTAAAAATTATTTAAAAATGAATTAAAGTATGCCTTATTAAAGCTATGAATTGAGAGGACTGGACTGGCATTTTTCTGTTAATAAAACTTAAAGAGAGAGTTTGACATTAGTCAAGCTGCTATGCAAAAAGCTGGTTCATTGTAAAAACAGGGCAACATTATTATATAATGCATAATAATATATATATTTTATATAATATAAAATGGGTTCTCTCTGTTCAGCAGAAGAAAACAATTACAAATATTTTCTTTTCTTCTATATTCCTCTCAAGCATTCTGAATAATTCATAGTGTCTCTAACCGCTGCACTACTCGAAAGGATAATGTTCACAGCAACAAAAAGTTGAAAGTGTGGCTATTTATGCTGCCTCTCTAAAAATACATGGAGGAGCAGATGTTCTTCATCTGAATTTTGTTTTCCATACCTTCCAGAATTTATAGCACTCCTCTCTGACTGATGCAATAGACAGATGCAAAAAAAAAATGAATATTTTGGTAAGTTTTAGCAAGCTAAAATGAGACTAAACTTCTCTAACTAGCCCATTAATAATGTGATGCTAAATACCGGTGCGGCCCCACGTGCCACAGCCCGTGAATGGGGGGGGGGGGGAGGGCTCTAGGCAAACAATGGAGGGGGTGAGTGGTCTCGCATGACTTTACAAGGTGAGAATCAGCTTGTCTGCTGCTCGCAGCCATGCCCCTGCTGATTTTTAAGACTTTTGCTCCTCTTTGGGTGGCAAATGTTTTTTAGCGTGCATGCCTCCGATCTTCATGGCCAGCGGAGAGGCTTGCCACAGGACTCGGGCAGCTATCTGGAGGGATAAGGGGGTGACTGTTGTTGCTGCTGCTTCCATGACTGCTGAGGAGAAGAGGTGCTCTAGAGCTCAGCTTGTCTGATTGCTGAATTCCAGGGTGGCGCACCAGCAGGTGTATTCTGTAGAGGCTTCTTAGGGTCAGGCAAAAGGGAGGGGCAGTAAGGTCCACTGGGACACAGTCAGGAGGTTGGGCCTTAGGCAAGCCAAGGTCTCCATCTACAAGCAGGAGCAACACCGGGGTGCTGGTTTCTCCAGAAAATGGGGGGTGCAAGCAAGTGGCCATGTCTTTTGCTGTCTTGGGCAAGGCCCACTGGAATGTGGCTGGGTGCCCCTTAAAGATGACGCCACCCATGTGGTGTCTGGAGTTTTTATCTCTGTTCACGGTTACATGGGTTGCACCATAAATAAGGCCTGCACATTTGCTTCAGGTTCCAGGGGTCACAGGCCTCAATTGGCCAGGTGGGATTGGGGCACTCCTTAGCTTGGTCTCCACTTGTTCCTGAGCCTGTTGGGCGGGGGTCTGGCTTTGATCTGCTTTCTTGGCCTGGCCCTTTGGGGTAGGTGGTGTGATACAGTGACAAGTAAATCTCACACTTATCTGGTGGATGACGATAATGTGAGGATTCACAGGAAGATTGCTGTCTGGCTCCTAGGGGTCAGCAGTGGGTCAGTGGCTCTAGGATCAATCGTATTTTTAAGGGGCAGGCATCCCACTGTAGAGCTGGAGGAAGGGGCTACCCAGTCACGTTTCCCATCATCCAGATGAAGTTTGGGAGGCAGATTATACAGAGGATGCTGGGGAAGGTCCATCAGTGATGGTCATATCATGGCACAGAGCGCCCAGTGGATGGTTCAATGGGACAGGGGTACTCCTCAAGGTTGATTGCCATTAGACCATGGGCTCCCATTTGCCTGATAAATTGCAGGAGGAAAGCCAGAAAGTACTTTGCCAAAGGGGAGGGTTCTGGGAGGCCTGTGGATCCGCAGGAAGGATTTGATGACACAGATGAGCCCACTGGGGATCACCTGTCAGCTCAGCAAAGGATAATAGCCTTGAGCTGTTGCTATATCAAAGTACTTAAGTTCCCCAAACCTGTGGAAGTGTCAGCTAGGACCAGTGTTTGGGAAAGAAAAAGGGGGAGGCTGGGTACGATGAGGACAAATTTTTTGTGGCATGGCTTCATGGATATACCAAGTATGTTTGCTTGGTGCGTGCAGTGTTCCCTGAAAGGTCTTGGCATCTAATTCACCATTTATCCAATGTCCTGGGATACTGACATATTGGGGGGCGAGGCCATGGCACTGGCATACGACAGCACCTTTCAAAAATGGGCATCTCACAATGTCTTGGCCAGATGGGATAGGCATGAAACCAACATCTGGATGTTGATGGTGGGGTCCCAATACAGGAAGGGGTGAAGCTTTGATGGCCCCTGCCCTGTTATCTAAAGGGAAACCAATTTGGCCTTCTGGAATGTTAACCAATTTTAACCTGCTGTAGTAGAAAGTGTTGCTTTAACCATGTCTGTGAGGGCTGTGGGGGTCCATACAAAAAGACAGACTGTACATGCCAGCCCTTTCACAAGGGGGTGCTAACCTCCAAAAAAAAGGCCAGGCTGGGTTCCTCAAGGGGTGTGTGGACAGTGAGCCCTCCTCAGCTTATTAACCTCATGTATTCTTCTCTGGGAATCTTTGGGTAAAAATGAAGAGTAGGAAATAATAGTGGTATTCTGGTGGGGGTCTGCTATAGACCACCAGGCCAAGCAGAGGACTTGGATGAGATACTCCTAGACCAGATTACAAAG
Source organism: Paroedura picta (assembly GCF_049243985.1). NCBI lineage: Eukaryota > Metazoa > Chordata > Lepidosauria > Squamata > Gekkonidae > Paroedura > Paroedura picta. The sequence continues at coordinate 34,094,323 of NC_135379.1, forward strand.
CTCTCACAGAGACAGGATCTAGAGTCATGGGAGATTTCAATTACACAGATATCTGTGGATGACCAGCTCTGCTAAAAATGAAAAGTCCAATAAATTCTTGATTTGTCTTGCTGACAACTTCATTTCCCAGACAGTAGAAGTGGCAAATAGGGGGTCCGCTATTCTAGACTTGATCATTGCTAATAAGGAAGAAATGGTAGATGAGGTAAAAGTTGTGGGTGCGCTTGATAGAAATGACCATGTGATTTTGAACTTTATGACCCTAGAGAAGAAAAGGGTTATATGTCATCAAACATACAGGCTAGACGTCAGGAGAGAAAATTTTAACCAACTTCAAGTTATGTTGGATAGAATCCCATTGTCAGAAAAACTTAAGGAGAGGAAAGTCCAAGAAGGTTGGGAGTTCCTCAAAAGTGAAATACTGAATGCACAACCACAGACAATTCCCTTGAGAAGGAAAACCCGGAAAGAACCTAAAGAAATCACGGTGGCTCCATAAATAGCTTTCAAAAGAATCGATAAAAAAGACTCATATAGGAAATGGAAGGAAGACCTTATAACCAGGAGGAATATAAACAAATAACCAATGCTTGTGGAGAGAGAGTTAGAAAAGCAAAAGCTCAGTAGGAGTTTAGGCTAGCAAGAAATGCTAAAAACAACAAAAAAGCTTCTTTAGTTAAATTCCAAGTAAGGACATAGTAGGACCATTGTGAGGACAAGAGAGTGAGAACTGCTCAATTCCTACTTCTCAGTCTTCTCTTACGAGGGAAATCGTGCTCATTGTGGCAAAATCATTTCACATAATGAGGAAAGGGAGTTGTGACCTAGGATCACTGGAGCAGTAGTCTATAAATACTTAATTTAAGTAAAACCATATCCTTTTGGCCAAATGAATTGCATCCAACGGTGCTAAAATAAACTGCAGATGTAATTTCTGACCTGTGTCCATTATTTTTGACAATTCTTGGAGAACAGGTAAAGTGATACAAGATTGGAGGCAGGCAAATGTTGCATCCATCTTCAAGATAGGGAAAAAGGATCCAGATAGCTACCGACTATTAGCTTGATGTCTATAGCTGGCAAAGGTTTAGAACAAATCACCAAACAGTCAGTCCTTGCGCAGCTAGAGTGGATGGCTGTAATTACTAAACATCTACAGAACAAATCATGTCAGCCTAATCTTATGTCTTTTTTTTGAGAAAGTACCGTATTTGCCGGCGTATAAGACGACTGGGCGTATAAGACGACCCCCAACGTTTCCACTCAAAATATAGAGTTTGTTACATTACACTACAGTACTATGGGCCACTATGAGCAGCTATGTCCATCCCAACTGAAGTGCACCCGGTGTATAGGACGACCTCCCCAGTTGGAGGCATGTTTTTCAGGGGGGGAAAGTAGTCTTATACGCCAGCAAATACTGTAACTACCTTGCAAGATCAAGGGAATGCTGTGGACATAGTTTACCTTGATTTCAATAAGGCTTTTGATAAGGTTCCACATGATATTTTTGTTGACAATATGGTAAAATGCTGTATGGATCTCTGGCATGTCTTCTGGCATCCTACTACTGTCAGGTGAACCGAGAACTGGTTGACAGATTGCACCCAAAGGGGGCTTGTAAATGGTTCGGCATCTTCTTGGAGAGGAGGGATGAGTCCAGGCCTCATGGGCCCTGGGTTATTCAGATTGTAAGTGGGTGGACAGAAGAGATGTGCCAGTGTTTGAAGTGATGTGCCAGTGTTTGTCTCTTGTGGCCCTTCCTTGCATACCCTGGGAATTGCTAAATGCCGTTGTGGGATGATAGATGAATTCTCCAGGACAGGCTGGATTCTGGAGATTTTTGGTGAAGGAATTACTTGGAAATGAAATTAGGGTCACAGTGAATAGGCAGGTAGTTCTGAGTTCCTGCATTGTGTAGGGGACTGGACTAGATGACCCTGGAGATACCTTCCAGCTCTATGATTCTATGATTGCCATTCCTGTGGGATAGTTCAATTATTCTATGGTTTTCATAATAACCATTTGTAACTATGCAACAAAAGACTATCTACTAATTATAGGGAGAAAGTGAAGCTGTTTCTGTTGGCAGTATACGACAGGACTTGCAAAATGGGTTTAAATTATGAGCAGAAAAGCACCAGCTGGATATTAGGGGGAAAACTGCAGTACGAGTAGTTCATTAATGGACTCTGCTGTCTAGGGAAGTGACGTGCTTCCCCTCACTGCCATTCTTCGAACAGCAGCTGGACAAACACTTGTCATAGATGTTTTAGGCTGATTCTGCATTGAGCAGGGGGTTGGACTAGATGGCAACTATGGCTCTTTTCAACTCTAGGTTCCTAAGTTACATGTAACCCCATTAAATAGAGTGGGCAGTAGAAATTATATGAAAATACTGCATTTTCTGCCCAAAGGATGCTGTACCTAAACAGTAGTATGAAATATTATCAGTGTAGCATCTAGTATACTGGGTGAAAGAGCCTGTTTTGAGAAGTGGAAAGCACTTTAAACACAGTAAGGGGGCCATGTTTTCTGTTGATTTATTCTTTTCAGCTAAAGCTCAGTGCTATATCCCACACCATTTTCATGTATTTTTTTCCATGGGATATTGGAAGGTGCGCTACAAATAAGCAAAAGAGGAAGAAAGGTCATTTTGCAAGTAGAGTTTTACTCACTATTCCCTGGATCCCCTTCATGATAGGTGATATTTTCACAGAACAAATATCTGAGAGAAAAAATGAATTGACTCACTACCATACATAAATGATTGCATTTTTGAAATAATTTGTATGGGAAACCACTTTCCAAATATGAGAGACGTTGTTCTAATATCAGATTGATGGTAATATAGTCAAATTCCATTATAAGTTTCCACTTCTCACATAATTTATACTGGATCAACCTGACCTATTTAAAAAGGTTTTTAAAGCTGAAGCTCTGCTGCTTGGAATTCTTTTTTAAGTTATACAAACTTAATTTGTGATATCCATAAAAATTTACAAGTTTAAAAAGGTTATCTAGATACTTTTATTTATTAGTATAAAGTCTAAATGCCAGCTCTATATGTCATTATAATGTATCATGCTACACATCAGGCAGTTCAAATGTCTTTTCCTTGGCTTACTCAGCTGTAGACAAGCCATTTGTGTCTATCAAAAGTGACTGACACGAAAAGAAAATTAGAATCCAAATGAAACATAATTTTTAAAACTCTTCATTCACATGTAATATTTTAAAGTGTCATCACAGTGTTGTAAATAACAGTGTCAACGATTTATTATTCTGAGGACCACAAAGCTATTTCGCATAGCAACCTATGGAAGGTTTATGCTCATAGGACAAGACTTTTCTATACTGGATGGAACCACTTCAGACCTGTGTACTCATTTGTCCTTGGGATTCAAGCCAAGATGTAGTATATGACTTATCCAGCAGTAAAAAACCGAGTTCAGCTGTTCATGAGCTCAAAATACTCCAAAAGCCATGTCTCAATAGCACCTTAAAAATGTCTTCTGGCATTATTTTCCCCAGTATATCTGTGGATTCCCCTAAGTATGCATGGGTCACCAAATTTCCCCATATTCATAACATCATAACATAATGTCTGCTGCTTCACTATCAGATATAGCAAGAACTTTGAGGTCTGTGAGGCATCTTAGCAAATGGACACATTTTTAAAAATCCCAGTCCACTAACCCACCCTACAATTTTCCACTCCAGAATTCTATAACCTCTCAGAGGCTTCAGTAAACTAATTTCCTTTTCCTCCTTTAATTGATTTTCAACATTCCATGTCATTTAAATACAATGTTAAAGGTTCTTTTTTCCCTTTTGATTAAATTACAAAGTCATTTTTTTCTGCATAGTAATATTTTCTGCATGCCAAGAAGCCTCTGAGTGACCGTTTATGCACTGGAAGATTCATGCCGGGCTGCAGGCTGGAGTTTTAGTTATGGCAGGTTGCCCCACCTCTTCCGGCACCCACATGGGGGAGCATTTGGACTGGTGCACCTCATCCGGCCCGGATTTGTACTCCTGCATGAGAGCTGGGGCAGTGAAGTTCCCAGTGCATAAACGGTCAGTCAGGAGATACTCTTACCTGGTCCATGGGTGGCAAGTTCCACACCTTTTCATATCCACACAGGGGGCACACAGTTTACTATTATATAGTGACTTCACTTTTTGCAAATCTCTAATATATCCAACAAACTGACAACAATATGCTTATTTGACTCTGTGTTTTTTAAGCTGCAAAACAGAACCCTGGAGTGGGATCTGAGCCAGTTGTTAAACCGTGGAAAAGACAGAACCATCAGTCAGTAAATTCCCTAACCACATAATCATCACCAAAGGCAGGCTAATTAAATAAAATAGTTCATTATCGTGCTCAATTTACTCTAACAAATCTACAGCCTTAATTTTTAGTATTTTAACAGGAAAGCAAGCAATCTCCTTGGGACTCCTTAAGGATGTTTTTAAATCTTTCATTTCACGAGATTTAAAATGAACCAAATAGCAAGACTTGCAGGAAAGCAGTCCTGATTTTTAACCATGCCATTCTTCCAAAGTGCTCTTGGCTACATTCCTCTCAAGTTGTGAAAGGACTTCATGAGGTCCTCTCAGTGTAAATTTGTGTAAATATGCTTATATGGGGGGGGGGAGTATTTAGGAAACTGATTGATAATTTATCAAGTCTGAGTCTGCTTTAAACTAGTATTATCTAATAAGCGGTTTATGGGAAACAGTGAAGAATGAATTGGGTTGGGGAAGGCCAATGGTAGCAGCAAAAATTTACAAAAGGTGTGCAATTACAGGATACGATCAGTGCAAGAGGATGGGCTTTGAAAAGAGTTTGAATGACCTATGTATGTGCGAATGAGAGAAGAATGAAGGTGAATGTTATAAGAACAGCAGGGCAGAATGGGAATGGGAATAAACTTTGATCATAATTTCCATCAGATTTGCCATATACCAAGCAGACAAGCTACTTCCAGAAGCTGGAAAGAAGCCATACTCATAGCATATATGGTGACAATGAAACCAGCACAATTAGACCAGAAGCCATGCCAGTCATTCTGGAATAGTTTGAGGAGCTAAAGAGTAAGTGCAGCTGCTGGAGCCACACTCAGGGTAAAATGTAAAAGAACTAATATGTAAAATGTAAAAGACTAATAATCTTTTTTTAAACACCTTTTCAACCAAGTAGATGAAATGCAACCTTTTCTTAGGCTATTTCTTTAGGGATTTGTCTAATTTTGTCTCTGCTCCTAGCTGTTGGGCACACCCAGGCTGGGGCAGGGTCAAAAAGGTCAGTCTCTGGTCTCTGTGTAATCATCAGAAAGACAGGGTTTCTGTAAATAGCTAATCTCGAGAAACCTTCCTGGGTGAAAATTAACCAGTGTCTTGCACTCTGATAACAATGTAATGTGTACACAACCAAAAATATTCTGTAAACTTTCATGACTAAAATGTATATTGCAAAGTCTGCTTTCCTGGGCTGAAGAGAAAATAAAAAGCTAGCCTGCTCGAGAAGGAGACCAAGCTTCAACCAAGCTTCAGACCAAGCTTCTTCAGAGCAAGCTAGCACAGAGAGAGAAGCAAGCCTTGTGTCTGTCATCATATTTCCAAAATCCAAGAAATAGGTTTCTATTTTTCCAGCATAGACTGGCACACTTGGTGGGTCACACATGATTCCTGTGGTGCTTTACAAATCATTTAGTTCTATCTTAAAATAGCAAAAGACCGTAGATTTCTAAGAGAATTCTGGCACATGGAGGGAATGATCAACCCTTCACAGAATGAACTATTCAGCAGAGAAACTGAAGTCTTAACATTGCAGCAGATAGAATTAGAAGAGACTGCTCAGTTCAGAGCTGTCAGCACAAATATCTGAGGAGTACACTAAAGCTAGACTATATAGGATAAGGAAAGGGACAAAGAACGGAAAATAAGAAAAGATGGACAGGAAAAAATAAAAGGCTAAATAACTTTTTCATAATGTTACTTAGGACTTAAGTGGGGAACATTAAAAAGTCTTTAAATCTCTGTTCTGAAATACTGATTAACATAAGCTAGGTAAATAAATAAAATAAATACGGCAAAGAGGTTATTTCTCATGTAGTTAGAAGAAAAAGCAGGGGGAACAAGAGTATCTATTAGATACAAAAAAAAGACAAGAAGCAAGCAGTAATGTGTGAGAAGCACAAATAAAACAGTAGATTTCTACCAGCAAAAGCCATCATTTAATGGGACAGAAAATATTCACAAGTCTACGCAAGACCACTGAAGCCAATAAGCATAGACTAGAGTAACTCTGCAGTAGCTTGTACAATTGGCAGCCCTTTCATCCCAGAACGATCTGATGGCCTTGACACTTGTATTCTTTTAAATTATTAATTAAAGAAAGAAGATATACATTTGAAAATTAAGCATCTGTAGAAACCTACACATCCCGTAACAACTCAAAGCAGTACTTCCCTGAGATTTAAATGGAAGAAAGTGATAGGCTATTTAAAAGATATGGTAAATGTATAGTATTTTGACTGATTCATCCTATACCAGTATTTTCTACTAGCTAATTTATATGGTTGACAGAAAAGCAATTTTGTTTTTACCTTAGCACTGCCTCATTTGCTAAATTGTGATTTATGCTAAAGGAAGGGTATTTTTCACTATCTGTTGCAAATATTCAATATAGTGCAGCCACGTATCTGCTTCCAAAAAGATGCATACTTCTAACTCTGTGAAATGCCTTGTTATTAGGCAAACCTAGGGCTGAACTACATACTCTCTCATTTAGATCTGTAAGGCCAAAACTAATGTGGCATGAAAAAATCCCTGGACAATCTTCTTTTAAATATAAGAATATTCGGGGGGGGGGGTATTATTCTTTTCATTGCATTCTTTACCCTTTTTGCTGAACTACCTATGACGGTTTTTCTTCTTGCAATTATTATTTGTTTCTTCTTCCCTCACAGTGGGAAATGCAACTGGATATTAAGCAGCATTAAGCAGACTCCTACATAGCAAAGCAATGTTGGGTGAATAGTGACTTAACAAAGGCAAACACTTGCAACAGACAACATATGAGAGGACACTGAAAATTAATAGACCTTAAAATAACAGGTGAGCACAGAAAGGAAGGCATTTTTCAACACAGGCTCGACCTAGTCTGAGTTACATGACCCATAATTAAATAACACAGCGACTGTTTGGCCTCATTGTACTCCAAATAATATTTTTTTTTTTATATTTGATATCTAAAAGGTGATTTGGTACAATTATTTTTAAACATGTACCTAGCAAACAGAAACTAATTAATTCAGATCTAACAAGTAGACCAGTATGTGATAGCTTTAATTACATAAGTGTAATTGAGATGACTCCTGCTCACATCCAGCAGGCTACTGTGAATTCCACATGGACGGCTGATTTGCATAAATTGCTTCTCATTTTCTCCTACCCTTTTGTTACGAAACTCACCAAAATTATTGTCTGATCCCATTCGATACTATCCTATACAGCAGGGGTAGTCAACCTGTGGTCCTCCAGATGTTCATGGACTACAATTCCCATGAGCCCCTGCCAGTGTTTGCTGGCAGGTTGACTACCCTGCTATACAGAAATAATTCACAGCGGAAACAGAACAAGCCACAAGACATGTCAGTGTTTTCTCACACCCCGCCACAATGAATTGGCTTCAAGAGAATGTTCAACCTTTCAAAAGACACCCAGAGACTCATAGAAGAAGAAAGAGTTTTTCCCCCAAGAATAAATTCACTGCCCCTCCCATAACAGCTGCTGTGTGGGGCCTCCAAAACATTCTCATTTTTTCCATGTTGTTTCAGGAACAGCCAACAATAAAATATATCCAGCTTACAGAAAGGTTTTTCAGAACTCCAGAACTCAGAAACCTTTATTGGTATACTGCAATAGTGGTGGCGGATAGTGTCATCAAGTTGCCTTCAACTCACAGGTGACCTCAACCCATAGGGAAGAGATTAGCAAGTTTGTCATTGCCTGACTTCACATAGCAACTCGGGATTTCCTTAGTGGTCTCTTATCTAAGTACTAACAAGGGCCAACTCTGCTGACTATCCAAGATCTGATGAGATTGGGCTAACCTAGATTATCCACGTTAGGGCACTGTTATATGTCACCTACAAAATTCTGTAAAAGGTAAAGGTAAAGGTATCCCCTGTGCAAGCACCGGGTCATGTCTGACCCTTGGGGTGACGCCCTCTAGCGTTTTCATGGCAGACTCAATATGGGGTGGTTTGCCAGTGCCTTCCCCAGTCATTACCGTTTACCACCCAGCTAGCTGGGTACTCATTTTACCGACCTTGGAAGAATGGAAGGCTGAGTCAACCTTGAGCCAGCTGCTGGGATTGAACTCCCAGCCTCATGGGCAGAGCTTCAGACTGCATGTCTGCTGCCTTTCCACTCTGTGCCACAAGAGGCTCTACAAAATTCTACAGTTAGCTATAAATGTGGGTGGCATTGATATATGAGTTTATGCAATGGAAAACAATTTTAATGAATAGCTCATATCTCCAGAGAAGACAACCTCTCTAATATGTGAAGCATTATTTGCAAGCACTTCACACTTTGGGTCCAGGAACTGAAACAAAGGAGACAACCAGTATTCTCAGTGTCAGGATTTCAAGCCTATGACTCAAGAAAACCATCCTGAATGAAATTTGACAAATCAAGTTATTGCAGTATGAATGAAGATGTTAAAACTAATGCTGAATTTTCCTGATCATCTACTTCCATTGCGAAAGTCACCATCCAGGAGGATTGTGGAAAACTCTTTGACTTCCATTCCTTCATATATGGTTTTGTGAAAGTTTGAAGAGATTTTTTTGCTATAGTTTGGCCCTGTTCTACATTTTAAAAACTGCTCATCATGTGACTCCCATCAAGCAAGGATCCCATATTAAATGTGATAGCTAATGTTATGCATCCAATTAGATTAACTGTGCAATCCTATCCAGGGTTACTCCAGTATAAACCTATTGATTTCAGCAGACTTCAAATAGAGTAATGCTACTTAGGACTGCAACACGGTCCCATAGCTGAGACAAGCAGATTGGCATGCCACATGATGTCATGCTGCGATTGCAGACTCATTGCTCATCAGTGTTACATGGCAAAACTTGCCCAGATTCAACAGCCTCTGATACATGATTCTCAGCCAGTGCCACAGAACGTTGATGGGGAATGTGCATTCAAATATGCATCTCCATCAGATATCCAATCACAGCTAAATATGCACTAACTGACAGGGAAATAAAGCCCTGGTTTGATTACCTTAGGAACACGTCCACTCGCTTTCCCAACATCTGCTCCCCTGTGAATACTTTTACTCTTTTATAAAGGGTTGTGAACAACTGCTAAACGTGAGGCCAAGATTAGGGAAGAGGAGACAACATATTCATGAACCACATGCTCCTGTTTCATCTCAGCAATAGTTAAAGCATGATTCATACACCAAGCCTCTGGCCTTAAGGACTTATTTTGCTGTTGTTTTGCAAACAGAAATTTGTTGTTAGGTGTGAAGTCGTGTCTGACCCATCGCAATGATCCTCCAGGCCTTCCTGTCCTCTACCATTCCCCAAAGTCCATTTAAGTTTGCAGCGACTGCTTCAGTGATTCCATCCAGCCACCTCATTCTCTGTCGTCCCCTTCTTCTTTTGCCCTCGATCGCTCCCAGCATTAGGCTCTTCTCCAGGAAGTCCTTCCTTCTCATGAGGTGGCCAAAGTATTTTGATAACACCAGAAATTATATCATAGTAAAAATAAATCCAGGAGAACTGAGATTAAGAGTGTCAAATAAAGAACTGGAAGACCCACTCATGCCATGGAATCTCACTGGGTGAGACCTTGGGCCAATGACACTCTCTCAGTCTAACCTACTTTGCAGGGTTGTTGTGAGGATACAATGGAGAAGAGGAGAATGATGTATGTCACTTTGGTCCTCCCATTGGGAAGAAGGGAAAGAAGGTAAATAAATCATAAACAAGCTGCAGTATTATGCAGTAGCGTTTTAAACACTCCTCAAGGATATCTCACAAACAGACTGAATTGTGGAAGTTCAACATGAAGTTTACAATAACATGGTTATCATGAATACCTATCTTTCCAGATAGATTAAGCCACAAGACGCAGCTCAGACAACAAAATTCCAGTTCATCCACACTAATTGATATTTAGTATAATCATCTGCAGCCCAATTTCTATTCTGTTTATCAGAAATCATCTCTACACTCCTACGTTTTACATTGCATTACTCATCTACTAAGTAAACCGCACCCATACAAGAGATACAATCACCATTCCAAAGTATTATACTATTCACCTTTGTAAAGTAATCTGGTAAACACACAAAAAGCAAAATATATCAAAAAGCCTACCAGGATCATTTTTAAGACTTCCATTGCTGAGCTGTTTTAACCTTTTCTGATGAGATTTCCCATTATAGTGTATCTGTGCCTGAGCAGCAGAATTAAGCTGAATGTTGCAAACATTGCATAACGTAAAACTGGTATGTTTCTTCTCTGGTTCTTGCTTTTCTTCACTATCATCAGGAGCTAATTCTGTTTCACTTTCTCCTTCATGCAAACAAGTGAAATCGGCAGTACATGGGACATTGTCTTGGGAAGAAATAGGACTCCAGGGCTTCTTCATGATTTCTAAAAAACAACAAGCAAGAGAAACAGCATGAGTGATGTGTGTGTCATAAGTCCAGAACATAAACCTGTGGACACTTGATGGTAAAAAGCAAAAGAAATAAACCTGTCTGTGTTTCTCATGGGATAATTTGTTTAATGTGATCATGGACAAAAATGACCAAAGAACTGTTTTATTTACAATGCAAATCAATTGTCTATGCTAGTTATTTTTAAAAAGTTATGTAAACTTATATCCCATCTTTCTCCTCAATGGGGACCTGAAGAAGAAGAGTTGGTTTTTATATGCCGCTTTTCTCTACCAGGAGCCTCATAGCAGCTTACAATCACCTTCCCTTTCCTCTCCCCATGAGGTAGGTGAGGCTGAGAGAGCCCTGATATTACTGCCCGGTTAGAACAGCTCTATCAGTGCTGTGGCAAGCCCAAAGTCACCCAGCTGGCTGCATGTGGAGGAGTGCAGAATCAAACACGGCTTGCCACTATACCACGCTGGTTCTCCTTACATTCTTCTTCTACCCTCCATTTCATCCTCACAACAATCCCATGAGGTAGGTTAGGCTGATAGTGAGTAATTGGTCCAAGGTCACTCGGCAACTTTCCATGGCAGAGTAGCAATTTGCATTTGGGCCTCCCAGATCCCAGTCTGACAGCATGCTGGCTCTCATGCAGTTGCAGTGCATTTGCCATCAACCATACATAGTTATAATGGTGTTTCCAGATAACATCAGTAACAATCTACAATACTCTTTTTTCCAGGAGAGACTAGAATACACTGTAATTACCCTATCAGGTAAACCATCTCCCAGGCAAGATGTTTAGACTGCTGAGGTTAGGATAATTCACCCAGCTTTGATGGCTGGGCAATGGTCCAGGCAAAAACCTGAGCAGGGAGCTAGGCAGGGGAGCCCTTTCAGATGGTGAGAGTGTAGCTTGGCCTCAATGTAGGGTTGCCAACTCCATCCTGGGAATTTCAGCATTTCAGTTTTTCAGATGGCTCTAAACTCATGCTATGTGTGTTGGAGGGGAATAGAAGCCTGTGGCTTAACTGCTGGAAGTTCTGATTTTGGTATCCTGAGACTAGCAACTTTAAAGAACAATGGAAGATATGACAATAGCTGGGGGGGGATCTCTGTATCTATACAAGAGGGGAAGTGATAAAGCTGGTACACCAAATATAGGAAGTGACGTGATTCTTCAGTTTTATATCCTACTTTAACCAAACAAATTCCTCTGTAATTTCAGATCTGGGTATCAGAAAAGCCAGTATTTACTATGATTTACTTTGGATTCTGTGATATACTTGGGGGTTCATATTCAGGATTTAGTATGTGTGATTGTTAGTCTAAAAATGTGGGAATTTGAACTCTGGTCTCATTGCCACAAATCCCTCTATTTGACCTTGGACAAATCACACCCTCAATTTAACATGCTTCCTTGAGTGATTGTAAGGAAAAGAGAGGGGGGAAGGAAGCATTTCCTTTCATACACAAAGGAAATATTAACTGTCTCAGGGAAACAGTTCATGACATCTTTCCTCTCTTTCTTTGACTGAGATTCATTCTACTATGAGCAATTAAAAAACATGATCAATAGTTGATGGTACATGGTTTTGAAAATATAAATAATTTCATATTTAAATAATTAAATATAGATGGCAAAGTGCATTCCTGGACCAGATTTAGCTCCATCCCCCCCCTCCCGAAACTGAGCAGTCTATGCGCCTCCCTGCTAGTCGATATCAGGATACAAAAGAACATCTGAAATATGTTCAAGCAAACCACTTTCCAAGCCAGGCCAACAATCACCTCCAGTGAAAAGGAAAATTTACTAAACATACCTAGGTGTAAACTGCACAAAGCTTTATTCCAATCCCAGGTCAATCCAGTCCCTGCCTTCTACACAGAATACGATTTCTGTTTTGATTTGGGGCGATTTAAATTGTCCTTCTGCAGCAAGAAGCATTGATCCGGAGTGACCCTACCTTTATTGTGTGATATCTTAGTTGCTCTGAATGCTCAAAGAATTGAATTGAGAAAGCAGGCTGTTTTGAATCTGAGTTCTCCTCCGTGGTAGAGAACCCCTGATTGGCCAAAGCTGATCATGCTTGCCTTAAAGGAGAAGCCCCTAATTTCTCTCAACTTCTGTCAGTCTTAGATTTTTTCCCCCTCCTCTGCTTTCTTCGATCCTTTCCCCCCCCCCCAAGAAAAGAAAGAGGCTCCCTGCTTGGCTCCTCTTCCCCCCCCCTTCAAGAAAAGAAAGAAAGAGGCTTCTGAACTACCCTAACCACGTGCAGAACACTTTCCTGTTTCAATGGGGGGGAGAGGAAGACCCGAGTTCAAATCGATCTGAATTCAACAGGATTGACAATGGAATAAAAAAAGCAAGTGCAGACTCTGCCCTAGGCTGAATAGCAGTGGTCATTGAAGTTTCCATATTCCACTCTAGAGTATTGGCAACGTAGGACAAATTCATTCTCCATTCTGCCAGAAACCTAACATACTGTGTTCTACTTCAGCAGGAGGAAAATCTGCAGGAAGCATTGTAAAAATGGCCTAAGGCCCAACATACTTCCCTAGATAAAAATGCAAACAGAATAAAAGTAAGCACAGAGAAGATTCCTGGTAAAGATTTACCGAAAGAAAAACGGGGAATTCCCTGTGTACCAGATGTAGTACGACACTAAGAGAAGTGTTTTGTCCAAGTCATGTAGCTGACAAAATGTAAACCCTACAGAAGTAACAGTACTAGTAAGTATGGCCCTTATACAAAAGTAACAAAGCAACATTAGAATGACAGAAACTTTTGCACTGAAAGAATTCTCCACTAGAGAGCAGTATTAATTTAAATTTACTACGATCACAACTTATATATAAATCCAGCAACATATCTGTGTTTTATCTATGTACAGATCTGTCAGTAGCTCTTTTGGACTTGGCAGTCATAATATAGTGCAAGACATAAATATATTTCTTGTTAATGTTAGCTGAATGAAGCATGTGTTTATGAAGCTACACAAGTGAGCGATACACCTAGAACGAGTACAGAGATCAGCTTGTTGGTAAGTTTCAAACTTTCTTGAGTCACTTGAGGATATGTATATTGGAAAACGTGTAAAAATCACATTATTCTTCAACACTCCATGTTAATGTATACAACTGCAGGTACAGATTTTGACATACTGGGTTTCACAGATACTCTAACAGAGCTATTCAGTTTACTATAGCATGACAATAATGTATAACTTTTATACAGTTGAGCATACAAATGACTCATATACACATTTTATCAGCAATGTAAAAAAGAAAACAATAGACTTAATAGTATTCTTCTACACAGAATTATCTTGAATGAAATTGCTGACAATGATTAAGTTTTCTATAAAGGTTTTACAAGGTAGCCAAGCAAGACAACATGATCAGAATCTGACTGATTTGTGAATTATATAAAGGATCAACTCTTAAACTTTAGCAACCTGGAAACCCCACTTTAATTTTTAAAAATTTTAAACACAAAAATGTCTCTGTGCACTAACAAGGTTAGTTGATTTGACAGGGTCACAACTCAAAAAATGTTCTGAGGTGGCTACAGGAAGAGGCTCTATTCCCCCTCCCACCAGAGAATCTCTACCACCATTTTTTTAAATGATGGGGCTCCATTTTCAAACCATCCAGAAGGTCACAAGGAGGGCTAACCCTCTGTCCTCACAGAAGACTTAAAGATCCACAAAGTCACTGGAACCCAATGTGCCCTTTTAGTTGACTGATGTCTACTTCACTTTCTTTTAAATGCCAGACCAAAATATTTCGCTTTACCCAGGCTTTAAACATAAGTGGCTTCATCTTTTTCAGTGGTTTTAAACTTGGTTTCTAGCAGGATGACTGCTTTATCAATATCATTTTCAACTGCTATGATTGTTTTTATGCCTTTGCTGGTTTTATTTCCTTGTTTTATTGCACTGTTTTCGTATGGCTTCTGTTTTTATCTTTGTTGATCTGCCTCAATCATATACAGGGAGGTGGGATACATGTACTCTAAAAAATTGAGCAAAAAGTGTATAATGGCTACAACTAGAATTGTGATTTTTATTCTTAGAATTGTAAAATCATAAAGTTGGAAGGGGCCATACAGGCTATCTAGTCCAACCTCCTGCTCTACGCAGGATCAGCCTAAAGCATCCAGGATACGTATCTGTCCAGCTGCTGCTTGAAGACTGCCAAGGAGGGGAAGCTCACCACCTCCTTAGCCATTCATTCTTGAAACGGTTTCACTGCTTTTAACAGCAGTGTATTGACAAAAATGCCACACTTTCCCTATACTGAACCGTTTTGATGGAAAAGAGCTATACCAGCCCATTTGTTAGATCTGCCAAGCAGATCTAAACATCACATACCTGGATCCAGCAGTAATGTCTGGGAAACAAATGATAACTTTAGAATAGGGCAGGGACAAAGTCCCCATGCTAATAAACTTCTAAAAGAAATGACACATTCTTCCATTGCCCTATTTTCAGTTTTTGTTCAGCTGCTGTTAATAACCCAATTACGTAATTTAACAAGTTTGTCCTATATGGTATTGTAAAATTGGATCTGTTTTTCTTCTTCATGCTACAAATAATTAATTTTGATTAAGTAACCTGTACAGATAGCTATTTCCAGTAACTATGAAAAGGACTTTATGAACAGATGTGGATGGAGTGAGGAGAGAACAACTAATGTGTACATTTAAAAAGACAGTGCAGCAGAAGTAAAATTAGCAAACTAAGTAACAATCCAAACCTGGAGCCTACTTATACAGCATGCCAAGAACTCCCTGGAGCTCAGAACTCAATTCTAGTTCAATGATGCTTACAATTACAACGAATTTTGCTTGACTGTATTAACTGTACACAAGGTTTTTATATAAAATCCTACCCCTTGTGGAAAACTAAAAGATCTATAATTTGTGGCAATTTCTGCCTTAACTAACACAGTTGGAAATACAATTTGAAGAAGTAATTGGAAGTAGGGCAAAAGGGATTTAGAAATTGTGCTCCTTTCCTGAAAGTTGTTTCCTCCCCATTCCAATATGATGAACACTTTCCAATCGCCCCCAAAAGGCCAACATTATTAATTTTAACCTGTATTTCAAATAATTATGTTTTTGTATGTTGAGTAAATTATAAAATTTGTTCAGATTACATACATGATTACTATTCAATTAGAGTATAGTCAACCAAATAATCAACCAAATGAATACCCTTTCATGACAGGCTTCTGTAATTCAACTGACAGGAACTATACAGTGTCAAAATTCGGGGGACTCTGGGGACTCTGAAAGATATAAAACTTTACCTTCTGTCATTTCCCTCAGTTTTAACACAGTGTTGCCAGGCAACTGAATCCAGGGGTGATAGGAGGTGGCCTTCTCAGTGATGGCACGAGATCACTTCCATGGAAAACTCATAAGTCACATATTGATTTGATTTTATACTGCTCCTCACAGCAATTGCCATCTCAGGGTGGTGAACAACATGACCAGTATTCAGTACAGTAAAACTCATCAACAATTAGAACTAACGTGACTTTCAGGTTTTTACTGGAAGTGTCATCAAACTGCCAACCTGACACGGATTTTTAAAATTCTTCTCCTGCCGGCAATAAGCAAAGAAGAGGAGGTTGTCAACAGGATGTCTCCCACTATATAAGGAGGCCTGGCAAGGCTAGTTATAAGGTACTGTTGTGGTTGCAGGTACAAAAGATTTGGGTTCATTGCCATGAGTTGGCAGCAGAGTCACAGGAAAAGCTTGGCTGAGACATTTCAAATTACTCTAATTATGACTTCAGTTTGTGAACTGTTTTAACTGCAGGTTTTAACTGTTTTAACTGCAGGTTGTGAACTGTTAGAAACTATTTTTCACTGCCTAGCTGCCAGGTTGGGTCCTTTCATTCACACACAGGATTCTACTCACATCAGACTGCCTTTTCCCAAGAGCCAGATTCAATAGTACTATGTCTGCTCATCATCAGAGATCAGTTTCACAATTAGCACTCTGTCCTCTCCCCACAGGTAGAGTTCAGCCACTCTGCCACACTATTGGGCAAAGCTACCCTTTATATTACCTTGCTGAGACAGATCCAGACTTACTGGTGCTGTCCTTCCTGCCAACATTCCCAGTCTGGCAGGTGAAGGAAAGCTGAAACAACACTCCTATAGACTGAGGTGCAAAACAGTTTGTTGGCTATTTTACCTTTCAGAGACAGGCCAACCTCCTGTCCATCACAGCAGCGTTGGAGTAATAATATCTTTATGAACCTGTCATTGTGCTGGTGATGATATTGATTCCTTTGTTATCCATGGTGGATGTATATGCTTTCCCCCCCTGAATGATGCTGTAATTTCTGTATCTGTTCTGCAACAGAGTCCAGTTGAGGATGAAACAGACCTATCACCATGGATCTCCAGTGCCACCTTTTGGCTAGCAGGAAACTTTTATGCCTACTGAAGGAATGTCTTGGAGACTTCCCAATAATGCAATTCCACAAAGATACCACATTACAATGACTGTATTTGTCATTTCATATTGGACAATAAATGATATGGTATTCTACCTGGTAGATCTGTGACCCTATTTGTGCCCGGGCAGAGGAGGCTTGTATCAATTCACCATGACGTTCATATTGTACCTGTCTTTCTCCATACCCAAGGCGGGATCCCACAAAGGATTTTCACAAACAGAAAGGAAGATTTTGAGAGTTTCTTCCTTCTAGAACAGTCATCTAATGTCCCCATCATGATGTTCCCATCCTCTAGGAGTAGCACTCCAGCAGGAAGGGGCAGGCACCAATGACTCACACCACAAATGGAAATGCCTTCCATCCATGAAAATATTCCCCAGGATTGAAGCTCTATTAGTTTGTGCGGACTTGAATGGGACATGTACAGTGCTTTCCATTTACTGTGAAGAAGAGGAGATGAATTTGGGATGGCTATTCCAGAGTGGCAAACATATGACTGCTAATTTTGATGCTTTTGTGGCCCGTGTTTATTGATAAGTAATTGTTATACGGTACAATGAATCAATCCATTACCTTTAACAATGCTTCAAAAGGCCCGTTTTCAGGTGAGACACTGCCTCTGCTTTGATCTATTTTAAAAAATGTTTTTTTTTAAGATTTGGGCACACACATGTCTACAGTTTCTGAATATGTACAAAAATGGCTACCTCAGAAGACAGGGGAGTTTCTAGCTGCCATGCTGGTACCTGTCCCTACACACTGAATATACTTAAAGACATTAAAGATATTAAAGAAGATGCTACAAATAAAGCTGGCAATAATATTATGCCAAAAATTGTTTCTGCCTTGAAACAAAATCTAGCTTTCCTCCCAGTGATGGTAGGAACAGATAGGAACAGAGAGGCAAGGATATCTCTCTTTTATCTGGTTCATAGATAAGACACTTGTATATTCTCTGCACTTACCACAGATGGATTTTTTTTTCTTTTCCTCTGGAGAAGACAAGAAACAGCAGAATCATCTGAAACTATTCCTATCTTCTTTGCATATCAGCACAAATGAGAGGGGAAAACTCTACTTCTCACCACCAAGCCCTCTGGCATATGTAGAGCATTTGAGGAAGAGACAGGGAATTCTCTAACTTGTACTGGGTTACAGAGAAGTTAAACCACTCTTGCTTTATCTGACTTTTTTACAAATTAGCATGCAAGTGAGATCTGGAGCGTGAGGAGGCAGTGCTGGGTATTCACAGCACCAGAGCAAGTGGATTCATAGACCCCATCATGAAAGCATAGTGGGGAAACACTGCTAAGAACCTCCTCTGTGTAAAACTCACCTGGTTCATATTTACAAAGAACAAACCAGAGAATTACTTAACCACCAGAAGAAATGGTTACAGGGAATACAATGTGCATGAGTCTTCATATCTGTAGGATGACATAAATAATTATTGCTGTGCTATGTTTAGCCTACAATGCTACTTTTAATAAAAATGTTGTTTTTTCTATCACTGCCAATTAATACTTTAAAAATATTTTTGAAGATGGGCTTTCTTTTTTTAATATAAGATTTAATCACTTACGATATTCAGATGACATGGCACCACATTTCTGGCAAAAAAAACAGTGGTACCTTGAAACAGCTACTGATGAAGGTTAGAGCAGAAAGTGTCAAAGCAGGATTACAGCTTAACATCGAGAAGACAAAAGTAATGACTACTGGAGAATTGATGACAAAGAAACTGAAATTGTTAAAAAGATTTTCTATTCCTTGTCTCCATCATCAATCAAAAGTGATACAGTATCCAAGAAGTCAGAAGGAGATAGAAACTGTGAAGGGCAGCCCCAAAGGTGCTAGAAAAGATCCTGAAGCATATGGATGTGACACTAGTGACCAAAATCAAGTTACTATGTACAAGTATGGAAGTTGGACAATGCAGAAAGTGGATTCCTTTGAGTTATTATTATTATTATATTTCTAGACCACCTCTCTCCCGCTGGGCTCAAGACAGTTCACATCATATCAAATATAACAGCAGCACTTTATTACATACTGAAATTCTAAAAATTGAACCTAAAAATAACCAACTTTCTATCTAGTAAATCTGATTAATCTCTTATCAGTCTCCCCCCCCCCCTAAGTTTTAGTCATCCATAATAGTACTGGAGGAGAGTTTTACGGATATCATGGGCTATCAGACAAGTAAGTGGATCCCAACAAAATGAAGCCTGAATTCTCCCCTAAAAGCTAAAACGACAAAACTGATGCTATCACACTTCGGCCATGTTATGAGAAGGATAAAAGTCACTGGAAGAGACAATTATACTATGAAAAGATGAAGGCATCAGGAAAAGAGGAAGATCCAACATGAGGTAGATTGACTCAATAAAAGAAACCAGAGTACTCAGTTTGCAAGACCTGAGAATGGCTGCTAATAATAGGATGTTTTGGAGAACATTAATTCAAAGAGTCACCATATGTTAGAAGGGACTTCACAGCACTTAACACAGGCACACATACAAAATATATGCTCCACCTTATGGCCCTTATCAAGGCCACCAATGCAACTAATGGACTGAACATACATAATAAAATATGCCTTAAAGAACATTAAACACAACCAAAACACATCATTAGAGCAGTTAAAACACTCTATAAAGAACCTATAGCTATATCTGAATAGTTTATGCCTTAGTTCAGTCATTTCTTCATGCTGGGGGGAAAAATAGGAACCTCATCATCTTAAAATATACTGCACTCTTTTGTTTAATTGAGTTCTCTAAAAAGCGTTAAACACTAATCAACACCATATGTTATTTAATTAACTAACAATACGTATCTGTTCCTCAACTCCCTGTAAACATAATAAAGAGTATTTGGGAAGGCTAGAAATTACTTAAAAACCAAGTAATTAATTAATTATTTAATTAATAAGCATAAAATTCCAAAATGAAGATGCCTTTCTGCAATTATGAACATTTCCGCAATACTCAAACAAATTAAATTCATCAGGCTTTATTATAGAACAAATTTTGAATTCAGTGGTAATTTTAAGATCAACACAGTTTAATTCTTAAAGGTGCCACTTGACTCAAACTTTGATCTATCGGTTCAGACCAATACAGCTATTCCTCTGACTGATTAGCCCTTGAAGGCAAACTGCCATTTTCCCCCACAAAAAGCAGGTAAATCATGGTAAGTTTAGTAATTCATCTAAGATATATTCTTTTGAAGGGAGGGAAGGTGGCATGGCATAACCCAGTCTTTTCAGATCTCCAACGCTAAGTAGAGTCAGTACTTGGAAGGGAGACCAGGAAGTAAGTCTCTGCAATGGTCTCTGTAATAGCAACCCATCACTGCTTCTCACTTACCTTGAAAACCTCTTTCTGGGACTGACATAAATTGGCTGTGACTTAACAGCAGTTTTTTTATTCATGCATTTTACATGTACTAGCAGTGAAGTCCATTGAATCCAGGAATGCAATAGGCCTAGCAGACGCACCTGGCCTCTCCCCACACACACAGTGCAGTTTTATATGTTATGATACACATGCACATGTTCTTGTGAGAAGTTTTAACTATTTAACATCAAACAGAAGTACAGTGATACATAAGAAAAGAAGGTTCAGTGAATAAATAATTATACAAGTTAGAAGCTTGCCTGAAACCTTGGCTTTAAGACAATGCAGGAAAACTGAAGACTCTGGAGTTTTCTCCCTGCATCAGTTACTGATTGAGTTCATCTTAATTTTGTGAAAAAAGTAACAATCAGTTTTCATTCTAGAACAGTGGTCCCCAACCTTTTTATCACCAGGGACTAGTCAATGTTTGACAATTTTACTGAGGCCCGGGGGGGGGTAGTCTTTTGCAGTGGGGCACCGCCGCCACCTGAGCCCCTGCTCTGCTTACTTTCCCGCCAGAGCCCCTATCTTCCTGCCGCCCACTGGGGGGCGGTGCCAGCAGCAGCTGCGCAGTGCCATGCCGAGGGGAAGCCCCAGCCATGGCAGCTGTCGGAGAGCACCAAAGGTGAGCCAGCAGCAGAGTGGCAGGGAATCCCTTGAGGCAGCAGCCGGGGAGGAGGACAAGGAGGAGCCGTAGCCTGGTACCGACTGATCTACGGACCGGTCCCAGTCCCCAGACCGGGGGTTGGGGACAGCTTCTTCTAGAACATAAAGATTGTATAAATACATATCTGAAATTATTCTGTTATTTATTTATTTATTTATTTATTTATTTATTTATTTATCATACTTTTATACCGCCCTCCCCGGAGGCTCAGGGCGGTTTACATTATAACAGAGAACCATACATAAAACAGTCTGTAGAACATGTACACCAATAACCAACAATTGCAACCAAACACAACACAGTATAACAATAAACAATCATAACACAAACAGGTCCAGGGCTTGTTGATGGGATTCTGAGGGGGGGTGGCTTATTGATTGAATTCTGAGGGGGGGTGGGGGGGAGCAGGGGCCCTTGGTCGCTGTAGATTACATCTAGATTACATTTATGGTCCTTTGCCCCCTTCCTTTAACTTCCCAATCATTTTAACTTGCCCATGTGGGACATCTTAATCCCAAATTTTCACACAGAAGGTAAAACTCAAACTGTTACATTCCCTGAGTATTCAGAGCTCTACATCCACTCAGCCAATTGCAGTGCACTTCTATGCAGCGTTGCACTAGTATAAGTAGACTGAAATGAATTGGCTCAGACTGGACCAACTCTGCAAATGATTGCAGTGGCAATATCAAAGGCTTCACTACCACAAGTGCAACATAACACAGATGTTAATTAGAAAAAAACTCCCTATGTTTAATTTGTTTTACTAAAAGAAAGCACAATATCTCATATACCATTCACAGGATTCACGATCAGTTTTTAGCTGCACTTTTTTCTCAGTAAAGTTTAGTGTCATTTTCTCCTGACTTGTGTTAATGAATTCTCCAATTAGTAGAGCTAATTAGGTTAAGCTGGCTCTCTCAGACCCTCATCTCAATATATGTTTTGCCTGTTTTAAAATTAAAATTTTGTATACTCTTTAATTCACAGCAGTGCCTTAAAATAACTGTGAAAGAGACTCTTCAGAGAGGGAAAAAAACAGGAACGAAGAAGCACTCCTTTTCCTTTTATGTGCTGAGAAACAGAAGTACTGAATCTCCACTCATCAGAAGAACTCTGAAGTAGACTTGTTGTTCTTCTCCCACTGGAGAATGTTATAGATAACTTGAACAAAAGCCTTGAAGCTACTGTTGTAATGAAGCTTTACTCTATGCTTAGCCTCTGTGGAGTGCTAATGCCAGCCGTGCTGAGTGTGCAAACTCCTTCAAGCCCCTGTGGCTCATCTGGCAGAGTCAGTAAACTCCTTCAATATGCCTCACTAAGCTCAAACTCTGTAGAAAAGCAAAGGATTGTGCCATGCATGAGAGAATACATAAACTTCTCCCTAGGTTTGAGAAAATTAAACTTCATGATCCAAGCGGACTGAGAGTAAGATGAGTGCAAACTCACTAGAAGTACTTTGCAAACTTTTCTGTGACATGAAATACTCACTTCTGGAAACTAACTTCTAAATATTCTAACTGAAGATAGAGCTACAAGATCAAAATGAGGATGCACTTTAGGAACTCAGTGGGAACAATGTTGCTGACAGAGCTAGTTCAACTAGGCTGCAATGAAAAAGACCCTCTATGCTCCAAATACATGGCTTGCCATATCTTCACCCAGAGACCTCAACAATCCTTAAGTTGGCAGTGTAGCAAAGACCAAGACCAAGATGGTTAGGGACCTGCATCAGCTCCAGGTGAAGATCTGGTAACAGTTTCATAAAGCAAAGTCTGTTGTTCAGTCATTCAGCAGCCACAGACATCACTGAAGCCTGGGACTTTTTTCTCGTCTTTGTTCCTTTTGAATTATTCTAACCAATCCAATGATTTTTGTGTAAATTTCCTCAAAGAGTATTACAAAAACTCTGTTGCCTCTGTGATTCTTTGATTGGAATTAGGCTTGGGATCTATGGCATGCCAAGCTAGAAAGCTGGTCTTTTACTTTTTTATGAAGAGTAGGGGCATTCAAGAATACAGCGGGTGCTAGACTGGGGGGGGGGTGGAGTGGAAGGAATCTGCGGATGGCCTCCAACTCCCTCCAGGACCTGGAAATGCTGCAGGCAGCTGTTAAGGAACTCACCAGCAGGGGCAGCTCTCACACGACAGGGTGCTGCAGCCTCCAAGCCTCAGAGGGAAGTGGAAGGAGGAGGAGGTGGTCAGGGGTGGAGGAATGGAAGGCGATTGGGTGGCTGCTGGACAGACAGGCAGGCCGAGTGGAAGAGGAGGCACTCAGGGGCGGGATAGCCACCCTGAGTGGGTATTAAGTGCTGAGTGACACACACTCCTCCTCTAAGGCTTTACCAGAAATATTACATGTGAAGCAGATTGTTTTCTAAGGGTATTGGTCATTTTCTTTCCCAATAGCCTTTCTCATGACAGTATGATCCTCATTGTCTTGCATTGGAAGTCTAATCTTGAATCTAAACTTTCATTTTCAGGGCTGTCTCCTTTGTCTCTACTGTCTACTAGCCCATGCACTTCTAGAATAGCCTTTAGACAGAACATTGGAGGCATTAAAAATCAGTCAACACATGGCAGGGCTCAAAGAGAATGCTGTATGCTGTTTTTTAATACTGTGCTCCCTCTTACCCTTCCATCTTATTTACCCCATATATGTCCCCAAATATATTTTGGCTAAACTAAATGCTCCCCCCCCCCTCACTTTGGTGGATAGATTCCAAGGGGTAGTGCACTTAGGTAGATTTACATGCACATGGGTCACGGTAATTAAAATTTTATCCCATTTTTTATTGTGTGTTGACTGCGCTTTTGAGATATCAGTGGTTTCCCTTGTTTCTTTCCTGACTCTCTCCATTGGGAAACATGAATGGAGCACTTTTCCACTTCTGTAATGCCAGAGACTAGTGAGCATTTTACCATACACATGAACCAAAGACAGAAAAATTCTGCTTACCACTTGGGAGACCAGTAGAGAGATCATCGTAACTTGAAATGAAAGTGCTCATGCTGGCAGAGTTTAGACCTTTATGTGTACATGTAGCAGGCACCCTGTGATACTTGCATATATGCATTCCATAAGAGATCTTCCATGTAAGATTCTGATTGTCTTTAGCTTCTGTTCTATATACCTTATATTGAATTGATTATTGATGTCCACAAACAATCCTATTAAATTACTAAAATACTTTATTTCTGTTCTCATTATGTTTCTTGCTATTTGTGCTAATTTATGAAGATATAGCATTGCAATTTGATGGCTCAAATGACTCATTTATTTAAAAAAAAAAGTTTAACACTGGCAACCAACAATATTGGAGTCCAGTACTCTGTTCTGAATTGTATTGCTTTCTACAAAGCAATCCTCAGCAACCCTCATGACATACTTTCACCTATCATTGCATCCACACAGCCCTGACTAGACTGGACAGATTACAATAGATTTTGTGACATATAAAATCATTGTACTAAATTATGAACAGAGAAAAGGAAGGGACACTGTGTACATTCACCTTATCAAATCAGAGCCCAATTTACCATTGAAAATGGTCAAACTGGCTTCAAGTTTATATTCAAACACATTTTACCATTTATTATCATAATAATTAGACAAGAGAAAGCTTGTGTTTTTTTAATATGTTGTTTATCATTATATAATTTTTGGGGGGGGGGAGGTTACAGGACAGACCCAAAGTTGTGGAAGTAGAGAAAGAAAATGAAGGATGCATTTTAAAATACCATTGAGTAGCCACAATATTTTCTTCCACCTTCAACTACAAGTAAGATTGCATACAAGAAATAATTATATCAGATAGCAACTAGACAGACTGTCTAGACAGATATGAAATCAGAACTAGAAGAGTTATACTTTATGACATTACAGTGGAGAAGGAGAGGTATGTGGAAATGAGGCTGCAGCAAGCAGAACTGAAACAATAAATGTTATTAATAATGTGAATATCAAACATCTTTTTTTGGAACATTAAGCAGAAACAAAAGAAAAATCTGTCAAAATAAAGTACTGGAACAAGAAAACAAAAAAGCATTCAACACCTTATAAGGTTTTAACATATTAAACACCATTCTTTCAATATGTGTGTGTTACTGTCACAATATTCAGGCATAAAATATTATATATCACTTTTGTAATATGACCTTACGAATGTTTACTTTGAGGTAAATCCAAATCAGCTACAATTGTAAATATTGCCATATATACCATGATTACAAACATTAGAAGTTAAACCGTATAATATGTTATCGTCCTATTTAAAACCATGCACAAGAAATTATCAGCCTCATTAAGGACATAAATATCTTTTGTGGGCACAAGCCTAGTTTGTTACCCCAGTACATCCCTTATCACAGTTCATTATCCAGTTTTAATCTTATTAGAAGACTAATGTTTCCCTGCAACTAATGAATATTCCTCCATACAAACTTAGGAACAGAATATGTTCAATGTGAAACAATCCTAAGTATCTTAACTTTGTGCGTATTGGGGATATCTGCCTAAACATTCTGGTATGCATTTGATACTAACCTAAGTCTACCATCATCATAATTGTTTTTTTTCAGAAATTACTTATTATTGATGTCTATGTATATCATTTCTCACTGACCAAAATATTGTACACTGCAGCTTTCCTGCAGACTCATGTCTCCTGACATTTCTGTAAGATCTTACATGCAATGACCCTTTCCTCAGAATACCTTATGGACATTTAAAGATTTCTTACTCCTTTTTTTTTTTTTTTTTGCCAGGGTGTGCATTTATTTTAGGAACAGAAAAGTGCCTTGGTTGCAATTTAAACTTTCAAACTTTTGATCCATAAAATTGCATAAAACCTTAGCCTGAAGTTTTTGTGTATAAGTGTGTGCTGCAGTTGCAATTTAATTTAAATAATTCCCCAGTGTACAAAATCGAAACCCATGGAATAAAAATATAACTTTTTATATAATTTAAAAGAAGGTGCAAGTACACAGCCAGCATAGATGCAGATAAGCATTACTAATTATTTTGCCCACTAAATCATAATTTCCAGATTGTGCTTGAGGTACAATCCTGGATGAAGCCTTTCTTTGATAGTGTAACAGTGATGTGCTGAATTAACATTCTCAATGAAGTTGGTTGCCTGCCTAGTTTGAACAGTAAAACCTGGGTTTACATTTCTATTCATCCAAGAATCTTGAGCGACCATAGGCTCAACCAAGCCTATGTCACAGAGTTGTGATAAATACTGAAAAATGTGTCCACTTCCCAGTTCCTTGCAGGAAAGGAGGGATTATCCAAGTCCCCACTATTTTCGCCAAGGAGCCCTAAGGGTTTCTGCTTCTGTCTTCCCTCCCAGCTCAATAAAGAATTTACTGGTTGATCTCTGGAAAGATGCTCCTTGTTATACAATGGGAACACTAATAACTTATCTCAACCAATCACTGGACATATGAATAAAATGTGAATTATTATTGACCTGATCCTTACAAGCAAAGTAAAAAAGATAATACATGACTGTCCAAGATCTCAGAAATCTTTCCCTGTTCTAGTGCCAAATATGCTTAAATTGTTGGTGCTGTGAGATGAACTAGAAAGTTCATATGTGCAAAACATACATTTCGCTACTGAATTCTTAAAACATCATTCTATTTTTCAAGAATAACAATGGCTATTGTTTACAAAATCTTGTCTTGTAAAATGTAGTTTCTCCAGGTGAAAAAGTCAACGATCAATAATGTAAAAGCAGAAGCTTTTTCCAGCTCCCACTTACCTAATATTCTGAGTGGGGTAAAAAGTCAGGCATTTTATTATTAAAAATCCTAAATCATGATACTGTATGTTTGCTAGTCATAATCTTTCTCAAAAATCTGTTGGCAGCAATGGCTACAGAGAATGAAAGGTTGGTCTTATCTGAAGGTTTATTCTCTTCAGTGGGGCAAAGTCATCCACAGATGGCTAGGTCATGCTTCTGGTCACTCAGGTAGGGCTACTGATATTAAAATTGAGTGCTCTTAATGGGTGACCATGGGCTGGCCTTTCACTTTTTTACAAGTTCCCCCATACAGATCTGTATTTGAATTTTGCCTTGCAGTCCAAGGTGGGGGTGGTGTTCTTATTATTAGGGGATGACTTTGCCCCACTAAAGAGAAGAAACCTTCAGGTAAGACCAATGTTTCTCACTACTTCAGTGGGGAAAGTCATCCACAGATAGTTAACTATGCCCAAGCTATGCTCCCTAGGGTGGGAAAACAAACTGCCGCCAGCAGGCCAAGCTGGGAATCTGAGAAGGCAAAGAGAATGGAATGCAGTCAAACAACTTGCAAAGTACCTGCCTGGCACTGCACATCAGAAACTGAAGTTACCAACGTGTGACAATCCCAGATTAGTGGGATACATGGATACAGACTGGGCAGGAGATACTAATGACAGGAAGTCAACAAGTGGAAACTTATTCTACTATGGTGGCAGAGTGATCAGCTGGAGCAGCAGGAAACAAGAATGTGTAGCAGTTTTCACAACTGAAGCTCAATATGTATCTGGAGCAAAAGCATGCAAACAACTGAAATGGATACTGCAACTAATGCTAGACTTTGGGATAAAAAGGTAAAGGTATCCCCTGTGCAAGTACTGGGTCATGTCTGACCCTTGGGATGACTCCCTCTAGCGTTTTCATGGCAGACTCAATATGGGGTTGGTTTGCCAGTGCCTTCCCCAGTCATTACCGTTTACCCCCCAGCAAGCTGGGTACTCATTTTACTGACCTCGGAAGGATGGAAGGCTGAGTCAACCTTGAGTCTGCTGCTGGGATTGAACTCATCCTCATGGGCAGAGCTTTCAGACTGCATGTCTGCTGCCTTACCACTCTGAGGCTCTTAGACTTTGGGATAGAGGAACACAAACAAGTGCAACTTTTTGAAGACAACCACGGGTGCATAAAGCTTGCACTAACAGAGAAGATCAACTCAAGAACTAAACACATTGATGTGAAGCATCACCTTTTAAGGAACACGAAGGAAGAGGGGCTTGTTGAGTTGGACTACTGTCCTACAAATGAAATTATTGCAGATGCACTCAACATGCCACTCCCTAAGTCTACATAAGAAAACGAACCTTGTGGACTTTGTAGACTAGACTTTGAGAAGGGAAGTTGGAATAGACAATGTCTGGTGGACAAAAAAGAGAATAAGACCCTGCAGGGGGCAGCAAGAAGACTGTTAGATAGGATAGTGAGGTCAGGACCTTCTCTCCTTTTAAGTGTCATTCTTTGTCTCCAGATTGCTACTCTCTCTCTTCTAGTTGGCATTTGGTCAGCTCCTATCTCTATCAAGGATGGTAGTTCTTTAATAAACCTTTTACCTATTCTTAAATCAGGGTGTGCAACCCTACTGTCTTATTTACTCTGCTAACAGTATATAAATCAAATAAATATTTATTTATATATGAGGGGAGTGTTGCCTATAAGTGAGGAGAGTAACACTTTGTTATAAAGTATCCGGGTTAAGTTAGGGGGGGGGGGCAGAGAGTTTAGTTGCTGGCATCTATGTCAGAAAATTCTAAATTTTTACAAAGCTGACTTGGATGCTGCCTGATGACAACTTCATCGGGACATGTTTTTGAATACTGCAAAGGAGCGGAAAGTTAAATTTTTAGCTCTTCGTGATGTGATTGACCTGTTCAGTGAAGAACAAGGAAAATGCCTGTGTTTACTACCACCAGAATTAGCTAACTTATCAGAATAGCCTTGCCATCCCTCTTGCTTCTTGCACCTCAAAAGGTCATTCTCATGCCTTCATAGAATAAAAGACCTTTCTAAGGTCAAACATGACACAGGCAAGGCTCAGTCACATGGCTCTTCATGGGCATAAACAAATCTCTCAGGAAATAGATCTTAATGCTATAGCTAATGAGTTCATTCAACACATTCAGTGTCATGTCAGTACAGGGTTATTTTAATTGTAACATCTTAACAAGTGGATTGTACTTAGAGAGGGCAATCAATATAGAGAAACTGGGACAGACAAGTGGGATAAGACAGTAGAGGATGCTTCTGGGAGCAAAAGAGCTAATAGAAGATTAGGAGAATATTTTATTGTATTGCAATTTTTAAAATGTAAATAAATAATTTGTGTTGTTAATTAAAAGTTAAATTTATATTTCACCTATCTGAAGACCATTTGTTGAAGCCAAATGTGTTTTACAAGTTGAACCTAGAAAGCAGAAATTAACCATGCACAGGATTTTTGTTCTGAATGTCTGTTTTAACAGTGGACTTTTTAAGCAGTGTGCTAAGAAAGTAAGGTATATCAAATCCTAGGTGGCATAACTGAGAGTTTTATTTACAGTCATAACTAGGGGCATTGTTCTGAATTGCCTCAAAATGTGCTTGTACTCACTTACAAGATATGAGTTTAAAGTGAGATGATAGCTATTAGTACACTGAACTCTCTACATTTCCCCTCCCTTAATCCCGCATGGCCCCACCTACATAGTCCCCTCCTTGTGATGCCACTAGCTCCTCCCTATGATGCCACTGGGCCTGGTTCCAGCCCACATCCCCAAGAAAATTAAAAGTCTCCACCCCTGCTCACAAAATTCTTTAAGAGTAGCTATTCATTGAACAGATGGAATGCTTCCTGCTGTCTTGAAATAAGTAGCCATAAAGTCCCTACTTTAAAAAAAGTTTGGGATTTTTTAAAACAGAACAATTATTGTTGGGTCACAAATCTGTTTTGTGAAAAAGTATCTGAGAGAATGGCTATGGCTCAGGTCCAGGCAGTTCTGAACGATACTTTCTTCTAGACCCATTTCAAAGTAGATTCCAGTTAAGTTTAAGAATGGAAATGATTTTGGTCACCCTGATGAATGAACTCTACCTGGAGAGTGACAGAAGGAGCACATCCCTCTTGATTCTTCTGGACTGGTCAGTAGATTTTGATACTATTAATCATGGTAGCCATGACACTTGTCAGTGTGAATGTGACCTACTTCCCCAAATAGATCAAATTCACACTAAAGTATTCTGAGAGTGAAGAACAAAGCCTTTCATTCCTGTACTAAAGAACTGCGGCTTAGGACAAGAAGCTTAAAATAAAAACAAAAAAGTAAAGATTTACAGGGAAATTATGGGAAAATAGCTTCTTATATATTCCCCATGGAGAAATATATTATACCATAGGGTGATTAAAAAACAGGAAATTCACAAGCTTCAAACCCAACCACAAGATCTTATCACATTGAGTGGAAGGACCCCCACCATTACCTACATTCCTTGCTAACAACTGGCGTTCCAAACCATAATGGACCAAGAAAGAAGGGGACTCAGGTTATGTAAATAATTCTCTCGTTCCATTTGAAGATTTTTCATAGCCACAGAGAATATTTGCAAAGAGTTATACTTCTGCTGAAATACAATAGCAATAAGCCTGAAGTGGGAGTAATAGCAGTAAGCCTGAGTGGGAAGTTATTGATTACATAAAATGCATACACTGCAATTTGTTACGCAGAGTGGCAGTGCAATTAAGTCCATAAGATTAGCTATCCTAGGAACAATACAGTAACTAGAAGTGGTCAACTCTTTGCTTTTGGCTATATTGGGGGAGGAGGTGGAGGAACTCTGTGTATGGCCACTCCCACCCCCCAGGACCTGGAAAGGCTGCAGGCTGAAGGCCACCAGGAAAGGAACTCACTGGCAGGGGCAACTCTCACACAACAGGCATCTTCAGCCTCTGAGCCTCGGAGGAAAGTGGAAGGAGGTTAGGAGTGGTCAGGGGTGGGAACAGAAGGCAATTGGACAGGCAGGCAAGCCGGTTTGAGGAGGAGGCACTCAGGGGCGGGACAACTGCCCTGAGTGGGTGTTAAGCCACGAGAAACACTCCTCCTCCAAGGCCTTACCAGAAATATATTATGTGGAACAGATTAGCCAAATAAACAAGAAATGAACATAAGGCAGACACCAGAAGTTTATCCAAGAAGAGACTCAAATCCTTTATACAAGTTTACGGTGCAATTATTAACACATTCATGAGAATTTCCCTCATAACCTATGAACATACCATTATTGAAAAGCAGCCATTGGAACAGTGGAGTACTCATAATTAGAAGGCTCTCTAATAATGAACCAAGCCACATATTATAAAATTAATATAATGGTTGTAACTGTACTGAGTAGCTTAGGTAAAACCTAATTAAAGCAGTGTGCAAACAACACATGCAATAAGCAATTAAGTAAAAACAAATAATAGTTTTTAACTCTGAAGCAAGGATTGTTCAATGGACATTATGTAACAAACACATAGAAATCTCTTAAGCCAATTTGTACCACTTAGTGGCTCTATATAATTGTGAAGAGTCACTATGGGTGGAGCAGTGTCCAGGCCCTGCCTGGGTGCCCAGACACTACTTCTGCTCCATGGGCCAATCTGGGCGTCTGAAGCACCTGCCCCCAACCGCCCGCAGATTCGGTGCATGCCGCCGAAAAAGCCATGTTAGCGAAACGCAGTAGAAAGCGCAGCTTCCGGGTGACTGGGGCGCAAACAGAAGCGGCACCAGGGTCGCCTTGTGCATAATCGGTTACTCTGGATTTTGCCGCCATTGTGTCCCGTCCCGTGCATAAGCGGTTTGCTTCGCTTCTTCCCCCTCCGTATTTTCCATGTGACCCGAAATCGCCGTTTCGGCGGCTGTGCATAATGGCCCCCAGTGAACATGTGTCATTCTACTCAAGCTTCTTTTCATTTAGACAGTGTGTACATTTTGTCAGCTAATTTCATCAGTACAAACTTAGCTTGGCTCCTTTGTGATTCTGGATCCTAGATATTTCTGGATTGTTGATATCCTCAATATTTCATATTATATTAATATTATCATTATTAATTGAAAAACTACCCTGCTGAATGTTCCCGTCCTGCCCACAGAGTAATTCTGGGTTTGATTTTATATCCAGATTACAGATAGGGAGGCAGGTGGAAAAGGAGGGGGGGGCCTTTCTGATGCCTCTCATTTTGGAACTTATGTCAGATTAGCACGCAGTAGGACTCTCAAATATCCAGGGGAGGTATAATATAAGCTGTCTGAGGATTCTACTAAATAACAACACCTTGCAGGACTGGAACTAGCTTCAACAGCCTTCCCTCTTACACATGCACCCTCCTCCTGCCCTAATAATGTGTTCCATCAATAAGGCTTTTTTAAAACTCGTTTCTCAATATGACATGACATGCTTTCACCACAGCTAGATACATAAATTATAAAGAAGCATTTATCAGTCATAAAGGCACTGAAATGCACATTGACTCAGCATGACAACTCCAACAAGTATTTAGGATGAAAAATAGTTTAGGGGGTTAAAGACCTAATAAAAGAAATCACTAAAATACAGCATCATCTTAAATAGAATCACACCCATCTAAGACCTATTATTCAAAAGATTTTTATGCTACCTCGCCAGGAGCGTGCCAAATGCAGCTTACAAAATAAAAATAATAAAAACAAAGCTTCAAGAGAAACTAATTAAAATGCAGCATTACAAACACAGCCCAGCACTACATTGCAAAACAGACTATAAAAACAAACCACAAACAACTTAAAATACCAGGTTTGATACTAAAATAGCATTAAAAGATCAAACCCTTAATTAAAAGTCTAAGTGAACAGAAACATTTTTGCCTGCTACAAATAAGAGAGCAACACAGACACAGATGAGCATTAAGAGAAAGAACATTCCATAAGTGAAGAGCCACTACTGAAAAAAGCCCTGTATCTGGTTATCACCCGCCCTCACCTTTGAATGCAGGAGAACAGAGAGCAGGACATGAGAGGCATATCTCAATGGGTGGGCTGGATAATATGGGAGGCAATGCATGTACTCTGATATCATGCAGTTCAGATCCCAGATGTCTTCTGGAAAACCAACCACATGACCTGAACACATTGCTCAAAATCATATTTATTACAGGATTTACAGGAGCACCTACTCCATATGATTTCCTTTCCCCTTCCTCCTGGCAGCCTTCATAGTCTGACCCTCTTTCCTGTCTCCTCACCAACCAACCTTTTATTTGCCCTGTGTTCATTTACACCCATCTTTCTCCCTAACAGGGTTCCAAAGCAGATATCATTGTTCTATACCCTCCTCCATTTTATCTGAATGGTCACCCTGTGTGGAAAGTTAGAGTTGAAAGTGTGCAATTGGCTCAAAGTTACCGAGCTGGTTTCCATGGCAAAACAGATATTGAAACATAGATCTCTCAGATCCTAGTCTGACATTAACAAGTATCCTGGCCTTCAACTTTTCCTTCCTTCCTTCCTTCCTTCCTTCCTTCCTTCCTTCCTTCCTTCCTTCCAAAGAAGAAGAAGAAGTTGGTTCTTATATGCCGCTTTTCTCTACCCGAAAGAGTCTCAAAGCAACTTACATTCACCTTCCCTTTCCTCTCCCCACAACAGACACCCTGTGAGGTAGGTGAGGTTGAGAGAGCCCTGATATTACTGCTCAGTCAGAACTCCATCTGCCTGGCTCATGGAGCAATGGTTCCCATTCCCCCTCCTCCACCCCCTGCCCACCTACAGCACCATGCCCTCCACCTGACTAGCTCATGGGGTGGTGGCTCCAGCTTTGCCACTTGCAGCAGTTGTAGAGGCAGCAGCTCCTCCCCGCCCCCTTTTTTTTTTTTTTGCTCATGGGAAAGCTTGCAGCGTTCCACAGGGCCTGTAAAACGGAGTTCTTCCACCAGGTCACTGGATGAGGTTGGGCCACAAGGAAGATCTGCCCCCCCCTTATAGCAACATGGCAGCAGTAGCAAAATGTAAGCAACACCCTCTGTTTTCCATCACCCACCACCCTATAGAATGGGTTATCGGGGGTAATTTATACAGACATATTGGAGTTTTTGCCGCATCTGTTTTATTTTTTTTTATTTTGTGTATTATTGTGTATTGGGGTTTTATGGATTTTACTGTATGGTTTTATTGGGGGGTTTATGCTGTAACTCGCCTCAAGCCTCCGGAGAGAGGCGAGTAACGAGTCTAAATAATAATAATAACAACAACAACAACAACAACAGTGAGGAAAGTAGCCCTCAACAGCACAGCAGCTGGCATCTATGCCAGATACCTGGTGGATGGGGGGGGACGGACACATCCAGCCATTTCACATATCTCAAGAAGGCCAACAAAATGGCAAACACAATCAGTTATCACAATGTTTAATTATTTCTCATTTGCGGGATTTTTTTCCTGCAAACCTGGGTACTGTGCCTAGTTTATGTACATATATCTCCTTGCTCCATACTTAATCCCATTATGTGAGTGTTAATGATTCACACACTGAGGTCCCAGTTCAGAATTAAATCTGGACATTTATTATGCATATGATATATATTATGCATTATTTATACATATATTATTATTTACACCCAATATATATACAAACACCCGAGAAATTTGGTAGTGATGTCTGAGAATATTAAAATTGTATGGCATTATGTTGCTTCCTGAAAACCTGGCACTAACTCCCAAATATAAGAAAACATAATACTTTTTTTCTAGCAATAGAAGCATACACTATTAATTTTAAGTCTTGGGTAGCATGTTCTTCACCTCTAGAGATGGAATAGAGAGCAAAAAAGAAAAATAAGCAAGAGCAAAAAAATTACATTTTGATTTTTTACAGCCCCTTAGCTAGGTGTCTTGTGTTAACCCACAATAACAAGGGACTCCATAGGTGGCCGCCTCACCAGTACACGGAATTTATGTCATGGGATTAATTACAAATTCAGCCTAGAGGAGGACAAGGAAGTAGAAGTGGCTGGAGGCATTGACCCAAATCCAGCCTTCTTATAGACCTACTAAATTCAAAGAACAGCAGGGAGCAATGCCCACAGCTCAGAACTGGCAGGGGAGAAAAGTCTGTCCAATACTGATTCTTATAAGCCAAGCCTTTCAAGTGCAGTATGACTCTTGATCATGCACAGAAAAAGAGTCAGTGTGGTTAGGAGTGGTAGCAAAATTGTCCCCATTACACATTAGACAGAACTGCCAACACATTTCCTGCACACTATCCATAATGCATTGGAGGAACAATAACCTTGTGGCTGCCTGCCTAAAACTTTATTTATGTACAGGGATACAATATTTTTCCTGGCTTGTACAAAACTGTAAAACACACACATATACAAACACCCAAACCATGGCATTGTGTGCTTAAATGTGAACTGTTAGTCATGTATTAGCAGCTATTTCCTGCACGGGTGTGTACCTTGAGGATGGAGTTACAGCCAGATAAAGTTATCAGCACTCTGATGTCACTTTAGTTCGCTGTGACTGAAAATGCTGTATTTATTACAGAATAAACATCTCCAGAAATAATGTTGAGAGTCTCTAGACATATTAAGCCTCATATTGTCAGTTCATGTAACACTTTATGCAATACCACTAGCAATATAATTCGACTAGGGGCCAAGCATGTTGAATTCAGTAATACAATGGGTGCTAGTGGAGGTGGGGGGGGGTGGAAGAACTCTGTGGATGGCCTCTCCCTTCCCCCAGGACCTGGAAAGGCTGCAGACAGCTGTTAGGGAGCTCACCAGCAGGAGCAGCTCTCATGCAGCAGGGATCTGCAGCCTCAGAGGGAAGTGGAAGCATGAGGGGGTGGTCAGGGGTAGGGGACGGAAGGCGACTGGCTGGCCACTGGACAGACAGGCAAATCAGTTGGAGGAGATATTCAAGGGCAGGACAGCCGCCCTGAGTGGGTGTTAAGCGCTGAGTGGCACTTAAGCCAGGAGACAAGCTCCTCCTCCAAGCCCTTACCAGAAATATATTACGTAGAACAGATAGTCTAAAACTTGTTGTTAAGAGTTCTAGAAACAGGAAACTATAGAAGGCTCCAGCTTCAATAGCACTGCTTGAATGTGGGGGGGGGGAGTGAGTGAGAAGTCCCATTTTATTTTCTGAAAGATTTTATTGGCTACATGAGTTATAAAATCTGACCGTAATACAACATAAACCAAAACATTTGAAACAACTGATTTTGCTAATGGCTACAAAATCCAGCCACATATTCTGATGCTACATTTTCATAGTTCATACGAATTGTCCCTCCTTTGAAATCAATGAAGGCCAACATGTGTAAAACAAGTGCATGGTATGATTAATTATATTTATTCTGTACAAAGCACCCCTCTTCTATGTACTATACAAAAAGCCTATTTAAAGACTAAATCTGCCTTGCAGGCTTAAAATCTCAAAAAGCCATCAGTGAAGAGCAGAGATACAAAAGGAAATGGGGACAAGGAGCAGAAGACGGAGCAGCAGACATTACAGGTCAAATGCTCAACAGAAGAGGAAAGTATATGTTTGAATGGCGATAGAGATAATGAATATTGGGGAGGGCTAGCAAGTTACAAAGAAGAGGAGCATCAGGAAAGAAAGGCTAGACATATGAGGGAAAACATTTAAAAGGAAAATGGCAGAAACTGTCTTAATTATTTTAGCATGCTTGGTCATTTGGAAACCAAGAAATCTGGCGTCTGATAGCTTTGGAACTGAAATGATTTGCCTTTCTGTTAAACTG
This sequence comes from Paroedura picta, assembly GCF_049243985.1. Lineage (NCBI taxonomy): Eukaryota > Metazoa > Chordata > Lepidosauria > Squamata > Gekkonidae > Paroedura > Paroedura picta. Next base: position 34,131,138 of record NC_135379.1, read on the forward strand.
AAAAAGCATTTTCATTTGTAAAGCACAAATCCTTTTGAAGATGAAGTATGTCAGATTTTTATTGTTTCACTTGAAGCACACATATGAAGATATTCCTGATTTAAAAAAATATTGGAAGACCACAGAGCTTCTGTTAAGAGGGAAGACTGAGAGCAGACATTTTTAGAACATATTGTTGAGAGTTTTAGTGCTGAAGGCCGTTTATGAAAAGTGTGGAACTTATTTATGGACTACATTATGTGCAGAATGTCAACCCCAAACCAGAATCTGGTGGAGTTGGTTATCATCTTCCTTGAGCTTCTCTCTTCCTCAACTTCCCAAGATGAACTATTGCCTGTATTGACAAATTCAACTGGCTAGCCATGTTGGTCTGAAGTAGCATAACAAAAATTAAGTCCAATAGCAACTTTGTTGCTCTTAAATGTGCTATTGGACTTAATTTTTGCTGTGCCTATATTGAGTGATTGTTTCTTGTATTTAGATCTAGGGATAGATCAGGCATTTTACATTTACTGTACAGAATGCTGCATCTCAACTACTATCAGGAGTTAGGCAAAATATGAATTTTATACCAGTTCTGAAGTTATCAATTAATGCCCATGTTCAATTCAAGGTACAGGTCATCGCCTCCAAAGCCCTCATCTCTAATGGACTTGCCTCTCCCAATATACTCCACTAAGGGAGCTCCACTCACCTTAGCAAAACCTTCTTAAAGTACCACCCTCCAAACTGGTAAGACCAACTGAGGCTTGTACCCAAGCATTCCTTGTTCTGGCTCCCACCTAATAGGGTGCGTGAGACTCCTACACATCAATCATTCTGCACCATAAATAAAAGATACATAAAACAGAATTATTGGGAAAGACATATTTATGAAACGAATAAGGCTGACGTTATTGTCTAGAATTTAAGATCGTCTTCCTAGAGACTATATTACGTTTTGTTACAACATTCTCTAGTTTTATAATACAGCTCTATTACCATAATACGTTTAACTACATTGTTTTCCACCCTTGCAATCCTGCTTTATTTTCTGTATTATACTATAATTTTAGTGCATTGTTCTCTCATTTTGTCAGTGTATTATATTGTTCTTCCTTCACTGTTTTTAGTCTTTCTCAGTGAGACAGACAGACTATAAATGAAGTAAATACACTCTGTTCTTGTTTAAATAAACATGAAATTGTTTTGTACAAATTATGTAGGCAATTTCAATAAATCTTATTGTGCTTCTTGCATATATCTACAGATAATCATCTGAAAGATTGCTATTTATACACACAAACACAAATTCAGAAAATTCCCCAAACCAGGGTGCAGTCAGCACAAAGCTTTTTACCTACTCCCAGTTCGAATGAATCCCTGTAGCCTACACTGAAATCAATTTCCACTTTGATTTGGGGTGCTTTAAATTTTCTCTCTGCAACACACATGATTGATTCGTGGTGACCTTACCTTTCCCCCGCGATATCCTGAAGTGGATATAAGCCTCAATATCTGAAAGACCGCCATGAATAAATGTGTAGACAGCTCCTTTTTGCAAATTTACTGTTCCATGCCTGGGAGCAAAGGAGTCTTCCCTGATTGTCAGTTCAAGGGTGTCAATTCAAGGGCTTCCTGGTTCGCAGTTGCAAGGCTTCCTTTAAAGTGACTGTGCTCCAGAAGTCCTAACTTCTCTCAGCAGAAATTTGTCTCAGTAGATCCCCATTAAGCCATTCTCCCAAGATGGTTTCAGGTGGCAAGGGGAATCCCACTCAAGTCTAAGACCAGGTTCTTTACGGTCAGCTGACAGTATCTGCAGGATTCCTCCTCATGCCGCGCCAACGCTCCAGGCTGAGTTGCAAATAAAAGCTGTGTCTTTATTTATTTTATTCCAAAATTGATTTGCTGTGTCTTCCTTCAGTGGGGGAAAACATGTCCTCCTGCTAAGCAACAGACATGCTGTGAGGTAAGTGGGATTGAGAGAGTGCTGGGTGAACTGTGACTGACCCAAGGTCACCCAGCTGGCTTCATTTGGAAGAGTAGGAATTCAAACCCAGGTCTTCAGATTAGAGGCTGCTGTTCTTTAACCACTACACTAAGCTGGCTCTCTGTAGACTACATCCATAGTGAACCTCTGCCAACACAATGCAAAAGAGATGAGACAAATCGTGGCAATGTGGCTGGGGGCTGTAAAGGGGGCATAAAGAAATAAGGGAGCTTCATATCCAAACTGTGGGCCATTATGTACATCTAGTAGACAAACCAAGTCTTGTGCAACAAACTACTACGAACAGTAGTTTACCATGATATTTTAACAGATCGTATTCCTTTTGGAAAACTATGTTTATGGTAAATACTCTGTATTGTTTTCTATCTTACCTAAAACAGAATGCTAAATTGTTCTCTCTTCTTTCATGCTACTGCAAAAATGAGAACCTTAAAAACCCTGGCATTTTCACAGACCAATTATTTCAAAGCCCAAGAATCTATGGTGTTGTCTTACAAAGAAATAATTGAATGTCAATATTTGTAAAGGGCCATAGCTCAGTGACAGAGTATCAGCTGGGCAGGCAAAAGGTTTCAGGTTCATGTCACAACCTCTGCATTTAAGAAGATCAGGTGATGTGAAAGATCTATGTCTAAGATTCCGGAGAGCCGCTGCCAGTCTGAGTAAACAATGCTGGCCTTGATGGACCAGAGGTTTGAAGCAATACAAGCAGCTTCACGTGCTCATGTGATTTGGAAGTGGGTTTCTGATTCCGGCTGGCTAAATAAGAAAATCCAGATTACATAGTTAGAAGCAAATAGGAACTGGACTCAGCACAAGAGATCTAAGAAAACAGTGTGTGACCAACAGCTCAGGAATTGTTCCTAGCTTCCTCCCCATAATTGAGCCATAGGTACAAGTTCTAGAATAATTATAAGTATTCGGAGAGGGGGGAACTCGAGGTTACTGGCAATTCCTCCACTTCTTTGACATATGCTATACAGAGAATAAACAAACTGAGCATTCTGTTTTGCAAAGGTAGAGAACAGTACAGAGAATATTATAATGCAAGTACCACCATAAATCATTTTTATGATCTTTTTGAGCAATATTGATGTCATGTTCCTGACAGAGTAAAGAAACAGAATATTCAAAAAGAAAGAGAATGGGTAAGATGAATGACGAGAGGCCTACCAGCATGGAGAAAACAGAGTTTTTACATCACAAAAATAATATGTCAAAATATAGGGCCTAAAAAAATAAGAAGTTGTAAACAGAAAATAGCTAGGCAGTCTTATTTGCCATTCTGCATTATAAACACACACAAAAAAACCCCACAACATTAGAAAGTGAAAACTAGAGCAACTTCCCATAAATCAATAACTAGCCTATGAGACTTTACTTCACAAACCATCTTTCATCTAAGAAAAACTCTGTAGGATTCCAAAGGCTACTGTGCATTATATATATACTCAATTATATTTGGTAAGATTATATTTTAAAAGGCATTCAAGGATAAACATTCATATTTGACGGCATAAATCAATATCCCTCTGCAGAAACACTTCTACAGAGAAGGAATTTTATAATGGTCCATTCTGAGTTTCTTGCATTTTTTAAAACTTTCTGATGCAAAGCTGATATTTTATATACACACACACACACTAGCAGGAAAGCCCACTGCAAGCAGGAATGCAATGGGCGCTAGGACCCAGGGGACACCGGGAGGTACAGATATCTCTCTCTCTCTCTCTCTCTCTCTCTCTCTGCATGTCTCTCAGTGTGCCTAGCAGCAGGAGGCATAGCAGGTAATTAGGGCTCGTTCTTAGAAGGGAAGCAGGGCTAGTGTGCAGTTTGGGGCAGCTCTCTGTCTCTGTCTCTCCCTCCATCGCAGTAGAGGTGACTTTCTCTGTGCCTGTCAGCAGCTTGGGGCAGCTCTCTCTGTGTCTCTCCATGCTTCCCTCACAGCAGGAGCTATAGGAGGGAATGAGGGCACGTGTTCAGTCTGTCTTTCTCTGTCTCTGGTGTGTCTGAGAGGAATGTGGCTAGCGTCCAGGGAGGGTGGGTGGGAGCCGTAGGAGCGGGGTCAATCAGGGTTCAGCCAGTGTTGCTGGCTGCACCCTGATTGGCCCTATTCCAACTTGGACAGCCGGACACATTCCACCCCCAAGACTGTTTCACAAATATATAGAGGAACCATGGGTAAGGATATATAAGGGCCTCCACCATGACCCTTTGCCCAGGGCCCTTACCTGCTGCTGGCTCCAGGCACTGGGGCGCATCTGAGAGCAAAGGGGCTAGAGTCCAGGGACAGAGGGCGGGAGCTGCAGGGGCAGGGCCAATCAGGGTGCAGTCAGATTTGGTTGTTGTCATATAAATATATGGCATATTTAATGTGAGATTGTGACCTGAAAAAATATCATACCCAACAGTGGCCTATTTTTAGGATAGCTAAATATGAGAATGTACCAGAAGACTGGAAACAACTTATTCCAATATTCACAAAAACAGTTTCTAATGAATGGCTATAAATTAGCCGAGATTTCTTTTTATCTGTCTTATTGGGCAAAGTGAGTTGTATGCCTCACTTAATCCCATACTTAGAACAAGGTTCTCTGAGAAATATAGGACAACATTAATTTGCAAATGGCATTAGAGGTCAGTTAGACAACTCCAATTGAGTCGTATTAATGCCTGTGTTGTTCACCACCCCAAGGTGTCTAATCATGAGGGAGCGGTATAGAAATTTCATAGTAAATAAACTGTATTAAGATTGTAGTAAACACCACATTTTGTAGGGAAGCAATTGAGAAGCTCCATCCAATAGTTTACTCTATACCGAAATGTCTAAATGCTGAGCAATAGGGAAGACAATTCAAAACCCACTTGCTAGTAACAATAAATTCTCCCATAGAAGGCCAATGGAGTCACTGTTTTCACAAAAGAAAGTTGCATCCAACTTGCAAGTGTAAGTATAATAATGTAAAAAATAAGATACTCTCTTAAAGCAACAGTACTGGAGCCGCCTGAGCTATTTCTGACAGAGCCTCTGGATTAGTTGTGATTTGCAATGGGATCAGTACCCTGAATGTGGAGCCTGCAGGTGATTAATGCCATGATCTAAGAGCTCTAAACATCAGTAGTATTCTTATTTACAGAAGCATCATAAAAACAGATTTAAACAGGACCGACTTTCAGAAAACCGGAACAAACCACATACATTCTGAGTGCTGACAGATCAGAATTTCCTGTAACAGGATACTATTTTTCAACACTGTATTGTCAAATAGATTATATGGGACACTTTTAAAACCCTTAACATACAGCCAAACTCAGAACCACTACTATACTTCCTCTCCCAAAATACTAGAATGCAATGAAATTGATGGACAATAGATTTAGGACAGACAAAAGGAAATCATTTTTTATACAACCAGTTAATCAAATGTGAAATTCACTGCCAGAGGATGTAGTGATGGCCACAGGCAGACACCTTTAAAAGGAGATTAGACAGTTCATGGAGGACAGCTCTACCAATGGCATAGGGTCCAAAGGGTACCTCCACATTTTGAGGCAGTAAACCTCTAAATACCAGTTCCAGGAAGCAACATCAGTGGAAGACTTTAGCCCCTATGCCTTGTTTTTGGCCCTCTAAAGTAATTGGTTGGCCTTTATGTGAGACAGGACGCTGAACTAAATTAACCATTGGTCTGATCAAACAGGGATACTCTTATATTCTTATTCACTGAAATATGTTTGTTTGTCTGTATGTAAACTAAAACATTCACTAAGCTACTTCTTACATCTAAATCAAAAGGATGGCAACTCACTTGAGGGGTTTTGTTGGTGTTGTCATACGACAGCAAGGGTCAGATTAAAGCCAATTGATTCCCTAAGCACAGTCCAACAATGGTTCTTCTCAGCCCTTCAACTTCAACTTGCAGTTAAACAACTGGCAAGACATTAAGACTCCATAAATGCTCATCATGCTAACAAAAATAGATTTTTAACAAAGCAGTTCTACATTGCAGATAAGGGGAATTACAAAAAATGGACTAAAGTTGATTGTGGCAGTGAAAGAGTTGAGGGCATGAAAGCTAGGGGGACCTCTGGGATGACCCCTCCCCTTAATATCCTAAGGACATGCTTATTTTGCTTAATGATTATTTCAAGGCTGACTACAGTGCTATCTTTATTTATTATTATCTATAATAAAGTGGCAAAGTTCACTTTAAAAGTGGACTGGGGCAGCATTTCCCTCCGAGATCTCTCCACAGATGCCCAAAGGTTTTGGTGGAAGTGCAGTGGACAGTGTGCAAGTCCCTCTGACTGGCCCTTGGGGGGAAGGCCCTCCTATCTCCCACCAAGGGCCAATCAGAGGGCCAGCATATCATTGGAAGCACTCTTCATATATTATGTGGTATGATTACAAACATTTGGTCTCTTTGACCTGGTATTACAGTTAGTTTCTGCTCTACATATTCAAAATGGTCCAGGGTTTTCTATAATCAAATCTTCCGTTTATGGTCATTATGGATATAGTTCAACTGAATTATATTACTGGAAAATCTGATGTGTCAGACACATACTGAAGAATACCTATTTATATTTCATGAATGCCTTCAGCTCAGTGTCATGAACTATTCAATGAAATTTTAGTTATTAAGTGGAAGTAGATTTTACTCAAGATTACAGTATTTGCTGGCGTATAGGACTACTTTTTCCCCCTGAAAAACATGCCTCCAAGTGGGGGGGTCGTCCTATATGCCGGGTGCACTTCAGTTGGGATAGACATAGCTGCCCATAGTACTGTAATGTAATGTAACAAACTCTATATTTTGAGTGGAAATATTGGGGGGTCGTCTTATACGCTCAGTCATCTGTATACAGCGGCAAATATGGTATATTCAGTTGTTCTATGATCAACCAAGTATTTATTTATTTATTGTATTTATATACTGTCTTCCCCGAATGGTCAGGGCAGTTTACATGAAACAATAAACGATACAAGTAACTCCATTTATAGTAATAACAAGGTGATAACAACAATATCATTAAAAACAGCAGGAACTGCAAAGAGCATCAGCTCAACTCATACTGGGGCTCAGTGGGTTGAGTGGATTTGTAGTAGTCGGAGGAGGAGGGAGGCTTGGGGGCCAGTGGGAAGTGGTGGTTTAGGTCAACCTCAACCAAATACCTTCACTCCCTTTTGCAGGCCCTGCGGAACTGCTCAAGTAAGACGTTAACAGGCATATTTGCTAAATCCAGTATGAAGGAACTACTCCTGCAGTGTGTACTAACAAGAGACGACCCCAACATCTCTCAAAACTATAAACTCTTAACTGTACCATGCATAAAAATGATCCATGATTGAAGCTATTTGCAAAGAATCACTCTGATCAACCCATAAAGGTAAAAGGTAAAGGTATCCCCTGTGCAAGCACTGCGTCATGTCTGACCCTTGGGGTGACGCCCTCCAGTGTTTTCATGGCAGACTCAATACAGGGTGGTTTGCCAGTGCCTTCCCCAGTCATTACCGTTTACCCCCCAGCAAGCTGGGTACTCATTTTACCGACCTCGGAAGGATGGAAGGCTGAGTCAACCTTGAGCCTGCTGCTGGGATTGAATTCCCAGCCTCATGGGCGGAGCTTTCAGACTGCTGCCTTACCACTCTGCGCCACAAGAGGCTCGATCAATCCATAAGCACTCTAAATTACTACTAGGAGAATCCCTGCAGCTACTGTATGTAGATTAAACATTAACACTCCATTTAGGTTTCATAATAGGCAGGCAGTTTCCTTTTACTACTACACAGTTCACCAAAAATACTAATGCAGCTGGCAGATATTTACACAAAAGTCTTAGGTAAAAATGCAAGATACATTACAGTACTGCTTTGGCAATAATATCTCTACCCAATTTGGAAATGGGAGTTACTGTTTAAATAAGTCACTTTGTAGAGTCCTGGAACTCAATTTTTAAAATAACTTTTGGCTTCAATTTCTGTTACATATGTTTTGCCCTAAGGTCAATTTCTGCTGCTATTTTAAAATTCCATTTGCTTACCTGTGGGATAGCTGAACATGTTTTTAATACATTTAGGGCTTCTTTTTTCTTGCCCCTTTCCAGAGCCGCAAACAGCATTTTTAATACTTTTAAATGAAGCATCCAGATGTATAACATTCAAGCCCATTTTAATTGAAGCAGGCTAAATTTCAGTCACTAAGCACTAATTTGGATCTCCAATACCTCTTCAGGTTGTGACCATTTAAGTAAAAAGTGCGGAAATGCTCCAGTCTGTCATGTAGACCATAGTGGAAATTTTAACCTGGCTGGGTTGTGTGGCTTCCACGAAAGATATAATTGCATTGGTTGGTGAACAGTGCAAATTCTATGCACTGTTATTCCAACCTAAATCCATTGATTTCAATTAACTTATACAGATTCATTCTGCATAAGATTGCACTGTTAAGAGATTAGAATCATAGAATCATAGAGTTGGAAGGTACCTCCTGGGTCATTTAGTCCAACCCCCTGCACCATGCAGGACACCCACAATCCTATTGCTGACAGTGTCACCAGCCAACCCTTGAATCTTCACAGTACCAGCTACTCCGTCAGATGGCTATCCATCCTCTGTTTAAAAATTTCCAAAGATGGAAAACCTAACACCTCCCGAGGAAGTCTGTTCCACTGAGAAACCGCTCTGTCAGGAACCTCTTCCAGATGTTTAGACAGAATTTCTTTCAAATTTTCATCCCATTGGAACTGTCCCTCCGGGGTAAGAGAGAACAACTCTGCTCCATCCTCTATATGGCACCCTTTTAAATACTTGAAGATGGCTATCAGATCCCCTCTCAGTCGGGGATCTGATAACCTGGCAATCAGCTGAGAGGCAGGAGAAATGTACTCCTGCCTCTCCACTGTGTTTGGATCTACCAAGTAATTCCCAAATATATCCAGGATTTTTTCAGGATTTTTTGTTTTAGTTTTCCAAGAAAACCTGGAAACCTTTGAGATGCCAAAATCTACCCCAAAATAATACCAGTAAGGTATTTTGCAAATAGATTTTCGGCTCAGGTGCATCTGAATGCATACCCTATTAGAGGTGGTTGGGGATGACCACAATACTCCATCACTCATACCTTCAGAAGAGTTGTTTGCACTGTTTTCTAGTTCTTTAATCCTAGTCCTACTGCACAGTTTATTGCATTGTCCTATTACACCATTTATTGGACTTTGCTGTTTGTGTGAATTGCTTTTCATATTTTGTGATCCCACTGAGTAAAGTGACCTGTATATGAAGACAACAACAAGAACCTCTGCTCAATATATGAATTGTTCTTCTCTATGGCTGGGAGCAGAAGAAAGGACAACACCAGGCTAGATGATGAAGACTGGAGTTGACAGCTGTAAATAAAGAACTCTATCCAGTTCTGGGTAGATTTGCAGCAGGAGATGAGTGAAAAAAGGCTAAGATTAGGATAAGAGAGCAAGGGCAGAATTGTGGTATGTTAGTTACAACTTACTGAAATGAAATCGGTGGTCTCATTAACTGGAAGAGCAGGAAAGGAATAAAGTAGTGAGAGTCAGGGAAACTCGATGGATAAGATCAATTTTAGTGTAAGGATCTGTTCATTGTTCTCTCAACATTCCTATCCATTAATTGTCTCTTTTGCTGCTTCACATATTCTTGCTGCCTTGCGTTCCCTACATCCATTAGATAGTACAGACAACAGATGAGTGCAAAATGGGACACAAATTGCATAAAGATTATGCTTTTGTTAATGTCCTAGCGACCTGAGTTATACTGTTTCCCCGAAAATAAGACATAAAATAAGACATAGCAGGATTTCTGTTTGCACAATATACACCATAGAAGTAAAGCTGTGACTGCCGTTTTACTCAGCACTGTGGGTCTCTCTCCCCCAGCACCAACCAGCAACAGTCTGTGGTAGGGCGGTGGCCGCTTCAGTGTGCACTGATGCCCGAGGCAACTAATGGATGGGAGGGGAGGGGTGGTGCTGGGACCCGCGCGCCAGCTGGCACCTGCATGCGGGCGCAGAGCTCTGCACCTGCGTGCAGGTACCTGCTGGTGCACCGCCAGTATAGCACCCCTCCCCTCCGTGCCTCAAACACCCCAGTCTCTCTCACCCCACACAAACACCTTTGTTGATGGCAACAACTTTTCGAAATACCAATAAGACACCCCCTGAAAATAAGCCGTAGTGTGACTCGAGGAAAAATAAATATAAGACAGTGTCTTATTTTCAAGGAAACATGGTATCTTGTAAACACATTGAAGTCACTGCATTCAGAAGGGTATACCTCTGTACAGGATCACTAATTTTCTGTCTCTAAGCATTCTTCCCCAGTTCTGTTTTGCTTAAGTTCGTACTATTGATCAAAATGCAGTTTTTTGCCTTTTGAATATCAAGAAAATATTAATACAGGATTAAGCATGGAGCCCCATAACTGCAATTAAACAAAATTTCAAACTCAATGCTAGAACTGCACCAAAAGAGGAGAAGCTTGTTGTCAATGTTTGGTGCAAACTGCATACAATACCAACATCTAAACAAAACACATCTTCAAGCATGAACAAAGCTTGTCAGTAGGGTTGTCAGGGGAACCATTACTTTGAACTTCTTGACTTGTAAGTATAAATCTCAGCAGTAAATCTGCCTCAGTATAGTTCTCTGCATTTAATAGACTCAGGTTTACAAACAAAAAAAGTCACTGCAATGACAAACAGTTCTCCAAAGTAACATGCTGGGCAAGTAAGCTTCAAGCAACATGGGAGTATTCAGAAATGTAATATAACAGATGTGCACTATAAGCAGAACCACTAAGTACAAACGTCCTTGGGGGAAAGGACTGCCAGCAATACTTGAAAGGGGAGAACACTTCTGTATCCAAGGATGACTACTACTTTGCAGCACTGGACAACCACTGCAAAAAGGATGTTTTTATAGGTTGCACAGAGGGAAGAGGCCTATACATTGTTTTCAGTAATTAGTTTTATAACAAACTAGCTTCAAAGCCCGTTCGTAAGAACACGCCTTAAAAGGGTCCCTGGCCAGGCAGCATAAGGTGGTTTTGGGCTACAGCTCGCAGCCAGATCAAGTGGGGCGGGCGGGGGCTCTGCAGCTCGTTATCAGGGCCGGGACAGAGCTCCTTAGCAGGCAGTCAGCAGGCTGGGAAGCCCTCGTCAGCAGGCCCAGCCTAGCAGGCCAAGAGGCCCTTGTTAGCAAGCCCTACACCACGACCCTTTGCCCAGGGCCCTCTCCCCTTACCTGCTGCTGGCTCCAGGCACTGAGGCATCTGAGAGCAAAGAGGCTAGAATCCAGGGACGGAGGGCGGGAGCTGCAGGGGCAGGGCCAATCAGGGCAAAGCTGGCTGCACCCTTATTGGCCCTATTCTAACTTGGACAGCCGGACATGTCCCACCCCCCAGGCTGTTTCATAAATATATAGAGGAGCAACAATAGATAAGGATGTAAATTGTACTTTTAAAAAGTCATCCCTTTAGACCAAATATCCCTTTAGACCAAAGGCCAGGGCCTTTTCGGTCCTGGCCCCTACCTGGTGGAATGAGCTCCCAGGTGAGCTGCGGGCCCTGCGGGATTTACCAGCTTTCTGCAGGGCCTGCAAGACGGAGCTCTTTTGCCAGGTTTTTGGTTGAGGCCAGGGTCAGCAAATGAGTGCCAGCATTCCCCCTTCCCAGACCTAGTAAGTTAGATCTCCTCCCCACCCTCCCTGCCGCTCTGATAGCAGGGGATAGGAATAATGAGAGCTTCCACCATGTTGGGATTGTTTTTAAAGTCTTTTAATGGGTATTGTAATGGGGATAAGACTGTTGTGACCCACCACGAGCCTACGGGGAGTGGCGGGAAATAAATCTAATTAATAATAATAATAATAATAATAATAATAATAATAATAATAATAATAATATAAATTATCAGTTTTTGGCATTTATAATTTTTTGGCATTTTGTACATTCAAAGGTCAGAGCAATAGGTAATACTATATTCTTTTCCTTTTACATTTTAAGCTCCTTTGATCCAGTGATCTTGAACAATAAATGTATGTTTTTCTTTAAGGAAATATGGTAGAGAGATACTTGGCCACTGCCTGCATAGTTCTTGGATCTCTAGCCACCAACAGAGAGGGGACTTTGTATTTTAATACAGCAAGGGGTGATTTAGTTAAAAGAGGGGCAATCCATTATTCATAATAAAAGTTGTAATAATGGCATTCCAAAACATATGGGTCAGGAAGTCAACCTTTTTCAAATCACAAGGGCAAAGCCTACCCAATAAAGGTAAAGTACAATATCTCCCATAAAGTAGCGATCCCCAACCTGTGGGCTGCGGACTAATTGGAGGTGGGCCCTGAAGGACGCCTTCTCCCCCCCCCTGGCCCTTTACTTCATCCTCCCCAGCCCTTTACAACACACTTCATTGTTGTGGCGTGTCTGTATCTTATTTTGAAGGGATGTTTCAACATTACCATAGCGATCAGAGAGCGTTAGGGCAGTGGTTGAGAGTAGAGGAGTAAACTACCCACCCCACCGGGCCTCAGTAAAAGGCGTTGAGTGGTCCCCGGTGAGTGGTCCCCAGCGTTGAGTGGTCCCTGGTGATAAAAAGGTCGGGGACCACTGCCATAAAGGACTGCTGAAGGGGTAGTGTTCCAACAGGTGAGTATGAATGCTCTACAGTAATAAGGAACTATTTGGTGTTTGGTATAGGCTGAGATGGCTGGAAATGGAGGATGTCAAAAAACTGAGTGTAGCACACCTCTGAGCTCATATAACTAAACTGAAGTAATCTAGGTCTTTTATGAGATTATTGTTAATTCGTAAAGATACACTTTCTCCAATTCTCAATATATTGTCCATTGCAAAGTCAAGACAAGGTAATTTGTCTAGTTGTTGCATCCAAGGGGAATAGAATTGATCTTGATTAACCTCATCGAGCGGACCATCCTTCTTTGTAGAAAAAGTGACCTTTAGCCTGTGTTTAAATGCATACAACCATGCTTTAGCTTTGATATTGCCTGCCCCAGTTCTAGTCTTAAAATTATCACTATCTTGGGGATTCCTGTAATATGTCGCAAGTGAAGGATATTAATAGGTAGACTTTGTAGTAAAGTCTCATTATCCTGAAAGTTGGCAGAGTGCCTGGTTTGGCTGATAAGCTCAGCAAGCAGCTGTGTGCATATGGTCAGAAAACAATTAAAAAACCCATATTCTCCAAGGTTCTACTTAACTAATATAAGAACTATTTATTAGTATGCTTAATTCTACACATCCTTATCATTTGTTCTCCCTAATATTTGGGAAAGGCCCCTGTAGGCAGAGCACTGTCCGGGACATATCTGGTGTCCGGACTGCGCTTCTGCCCACACAGGCCAATCTGACTGGATTGGGCCGGCCCATGGAGTGCCCGCCTCCAGAAGCCGGCCGCAAGTCGCTCCAGGCCAGACACTGCTTGGAGGCCGAGAATGCCACTCCTCTGCTGACCTGACATGCTTGTCAGCAGCCCTGCCAGCCCAGCCACAGAAAGGAATATGCAAAGCAATGGACAAACTTTGAAATCTAAAGAGTATGGCATGGACTCTCAGGATGGTATCATGGTATTATGGTTAACAATATTAAAGGTAAAAACAGAAATTTTCCAAAATAGTAATCCTGTTCATCCAAGAAGCAGCCTATAATTTACCTATCTGTTTCTACAGCCACAATAATAAAGCTGCCTGTTCAGAGACCTGCTCAAGATGGATCAGAAAACAAAACTAAAGCATAAAAAATATAAAATCCTACCATTAAAAATGCATCCAATAAAAGTCTCATTAAAAATCAAAGAGTAAAATATAGTATTGCTTTTTTGGCATATCATACCACATTATATGTGAAGGGTGCTTCCAACGACATGCTGGCCCTCTGGCCCTTGGGGGAGAAAGGGTAAGGCCTTCCCCCCAAGAACCAGTCACACTGTCCGGAAGTGCAGGAGGACCTCTAATTATCCCTCACTGAGAGGACCTTCCCTACTGAGGGCAACTCAGAGGACTCTCATGCTCTCCCCAGAGCTTCTGATTTGCCCTCAGTGAGAGGGGCCTCACCCCATGAATACCAGAGACCCAACCACTTTCTGAAGGCACAAGTGATTACTTAACCACTTTCCCCGCTGTCTATGTGGCTACCAGCCACTGGGTGAGACCCCCACCCTCCAATAAACCCACCACACACTCTATAGCCTCCCTGATGCCTTCCCCATCATCCTCAACAGAAAACCAGAGGAAAGCCCCCCCCCCTCAAACACACCACCACCAATCTCCCCTAACTCCCGGCTGGTGGTGGGGGCTGGGATGGGTGCTGCCTCCTCCACAAATCCCTGCCCAGCCTTCTCATCCTCCAGCCACACCAGGAGGTGGCAGGCATCTGCAGGGCTTCTACAGTTGAGGTACCCTCACTTCCCAGCCCCTGGCACTGAGGAGGATCATCCAGCATATCTCACCTGCCTCCTCCCCACTGGGCTCCACTGCTCTTTACCACCTCATTGCTGCCAACAGGGACAGGGGGCTCTGTGCTCCTGCGGAGAGAACTCGGGGAGAAATGCTGTCTTCAGCTCCCCCCCCCCAATGGGCGTTGCAACCAGTACAATATGCTTTTAGATTAAGTCCAGAATAATATAATATAGTTTCCCCAGGTACCACAACATAAGGAAAAATTCTGTCATTTTACTAGTTAACAGAAGTCAACAGCATATGTTTATCCACTAATCTCAAGACAATACCAGACGGGTTACTGATAGTTTTCAAAACAAGTCAATTTCTAGTATATAAAATACATACTTCAGTGCAATCCTCCTCCCAATTTATAAACTATACTTTTTGCTAACCTAAAAATTATTCTGAGGCTCATATTTTAAAATGTAAGTAGCTCAGTCATTGCACTGAAAAGCAAGTTAATCAAACTATAAGTGCTTTTTGAAGTGTTCACAGAAAAATAACTGCAAAACTCCCATCATAAAAGTTAACCGTAATTACTGAAACTAAAAATACATTGTGAAAGCCTGAATATGGTATTCCAATTTATCAAGCAACAAGAAAGTCAAAACCCATTTAATGTAGTCAATAAATATTAAATTTGGAGATAACCATGGAAATCAATGTCACGAAATTACCAGGTCTCAGCAAGCCTTCCAACAGGCTTAAAGACATTTTGACAAAAATGCTTTTTAAAGTGAACAGATTCTTGACAACATGCAGTCAAAATTATCACAGTTTAGTAATGCAGCATTTATAAGAAAAGTACTGCTCATAGAAATCCTAACAGCAACTCCCTTAAACAGAATTCTGACTAGTCCCTACCATTGACCACTGCATTATTTACTTATTTTAAATATTTTATTGTAAAACAACAAGCTTATTTCATGGTCAACAGTCCCTTTAACTATTCTATTCCACACTGTAAGCATATTCTGTTCCTAAAACTGTCTGCAAATAACAATCAAAACAGTGATCGGGAAAAAGGCAAGATGCACAATAATACTTCTTATCATGACAAAAAATTACTGACAGTCTGATTCTCAGAGGGTATGTGGAACACATACCTGCTCTGGGGCTCCTTGGTCAGGGCCCTCTACCTTCCTCGCAAACACACATACAGAGAGAGAGAGAGACTCCCGCCCCCCCCTTCCTGTTTCCCTCCTTACCTCTAGCTTTCCCAAACTCCTACCAGATTCTTCCCCACTCCCTCTCTTGCAAACACACACACACACAGATACCCTTCCCTTCCCATTTCCCTCCTTACCCTTGGGCTTCCACCAGCACCGCCATGGCTTCCACCACTGCCTCAGTCCCCGCTGGTGGTGCAGGCGCTGGCTAGGCCCCCAGCAGCAGCGCAATGTTGACTCTGCCTCTGGCTGTGGCACAGCCACTGGCTGGACCTCCAGTGATGGTGCAGCATGTGTGTGCTGCCTCAGCCACTTCAGCTGCCTCAGACTCCTCTGCCCCTTTTGGTGCCCTCCCTGGAGTAGGACTACAAACATCATGTCTATAATCACATCCATTTGAGGGGGCATACCAGAAGATGTGTTCCATGTAAAAAAAAAAAAAAAAAACAATGAACAAGGCCAGGATAAAAACCCAGAGAAAAAACTAAAACAAATAAAAACAATCAAATTCAGTAAAAGCTCTGGAAAAAATCAATGCCTTGCATCAATGACACAAGTTTGTTCTGATTAAATCATGGTAGGATGAAATAGGCATTCCAGTCATGGCATCACAGAGAGGCAGAAGAACATTGCATCTGACCAGTGGTCCATCAATTCCAGTACCCTATTTTACACATTAGCTAACCAGTTGTCATGGAAATCCAATAAACAGGGTATACAGGCCAAAGCCTGCCATTCTGCTGCCCCTTTGCACTGTGTTCAGATATTTGTTGCCTCTGACTTTGGAGATGTTTTTTAGCTGCTATTGATGAACATATAATGCATTAATGTGTTCCATTTTGAAGCAATATATGAACATAAGGACCCATCTCCTTGGTTCATTAACCTTAACTCGGAAGATGGCCTAAGAAATGAATCTGAACTATTCTGTGTAGATATTCAGAACTAGTTTATATAGATGACTGGTGTCATATTTATTTTATTTGGTGTTATATTTATTTTTTTTATTTCTTTATTTTGAGATTTATATACTGCCCCTCAGTTACCTGTTTTGCTGCAGTTTACGAAGTATAGTATAAAACTCCATGAAACCACAAATTAATATTTGCAAAGGGAGAACCAAAATTTACATACAAATTTACCTAGAGTACCATGTACAACTGTATCTGAAAGCAAGCTATATTGGTTTTTGTATTCGTTTTCTGTTCATGATTTAAATTGAGAATATTATATGTGGATTTTTTTTTTGAAAACTGACTTCCAAATGCTGCAGGAACCTTGAGATACTCTTGTTAATGGGCAAAATAAACACATTACCTTATTTTATTTTGGTGAAGCATTCGTTAATTTCTACATTTGGCTGGGTTTAGATTAGGAATGAAGAACTCATTAAAACATCCCAAAGTAGGTTTTTAATTCTTGTTTAAGTTCCCACTCAGGCATACTACTGTTACTTCAAATATTTTCAAAAGCAATTAATCGAAAGGCTTAGAAAGAAAAAGCATGCACACACTAAAATATATTCTTCTTATGAACAAAAACTCAAGAGTCCATGTCCAAAGAACAAACTATTTTAAAGCAACAGGAAATGTCATTTGTAATTGGCAAGATATTTGCTATTCAAGAAAAGAGGAATTTGCTCACCACTAGTCGTTACCTGGGTCTGTTCTGCAACTACTCTGCTTCTGGGGAAGCAAAAATTAGTGAAATGCTAGTCACACGTATTCATGAGAATGCTGTGCACTCTGCCAAGGCATCACAAAAAGAAAAAAGAAGCAAAGAAGGCAAAAAGGTAAGAAACAAGGCAGTGTCAGAGCATGAAAGTTATAGAATTCATTCACATGGTAAATATGTGACACATCAAAGAGGAAGAAGAAGAAGAAGAAGAAGAAGAAGAAGAAGAAGAAGAAGAAGAAGAAGAAGAAGAAGAAGAAGAAGAAGAAGAAGAAGAAGAAGAAGAAGAAGAAGAAGAAGAAGAAGAAGAAGAAGAAGAGTTGGTTCTTATATGCCGCTTTTCTCTACCCAAAGGAGTCTCAAAGTGGCTTACAGCACCTTCCCTTTCCTCTCCCCACAACAGACACCCTGTGAGGTGGGAGAGACTGAGAGAGCCCTAATATTACTGCTCGGTCAGAACAGCTTTATCTGTGCTGTGGCAAGCCCAAGATCACCCAGCTGGCTGCATGTGGGGGAGTGAGGAATCAAACCCGGCTTGCCAGATTAGAAGTCCGCACTCTAAACCACTACACCAAACTGGCTCTTGGACCAGCTTGGACCTGGAGTCAGAATAATATAGGTACAAAGAACAGGTCTCATCCTGGATTCTTAGGAGACAAAGTATTGGAACTGAAACCAGCCAACACATTGCTAAGGGTTCAAGGAAGGTATATTCATGAGTGGTCTACTCCTTCAAGACATTTTCAAAGGAGGAACTAATCACTTCATGCACCCTGCCATGACCTCTGGCTACATTTGATTAGGAGGACAATGATCAAGGCAACAAGATACAGGCCAAACCTCTACTAATAACAAATTTATCCAAGCAAAGATGACAGCCGGCTGCATCAAAAATGTGTCACTTTCAGAGAGAATGTGGAATGGTTTCATCCACAAAGCACCCTATATATCAGCCACCAAGCTACTTGATCAAAGCATATGTTTACCTAATTTGTACTTCTTTGCCCTCCTTCTGTCTGCCCTCAACACACTTTTGTTTTCACCACACTGGTCTGACATATTTAAAATACTGCCATGATCCTCAAAGACAACAGAACTCAATCACAGCTTTACTAGTGGAGTTTCATATAAAGGAACATATCAAGAAATTGATTGAGGAAACCACCCTATTCACCTCCTCATCATTTCAGCACCGGCAGTTGCAAATTGACAGCACAGAAATGCTGAATAGCTCGTGAGGCTCACAATTCATCTTTCAACTTACTGCACTAATCTGGAGGTGAAATGTGAAAACATAAGTGTCGGGAATGGCCCGACTTGCAGCCAAAGATCCTCTCCCCACAGGCAGAGTAGCAGTCTCTCGGGAACAGGGGGCAGCGGCCACAGACCCATACATGGGAGAGACGAAGGAGGAAAGTGGAAAGGAAACGAAGAACGCCGACAGACTGGTCGTGCCCGGCTCAAAGTGAGGGCAGAACAGATAATGCAGAACAGGTGTACCCGGAAGAACTGGTGGGAGGTTATTGAGGGCTCAGGAGGTGGGGACGAGGAGAGGAAGGATATTTAAATGGGGCAGTCAGCGTCTGTGAGGAGGCGGGGTTCAGCATAGTGAGGAAACTATTCTGAACCCGGGAGTCGTGAATGCAAGTCATTCAACAGGACTCCGTTCTGAGACGCTGCCTACCCTGAGAACTATCTTTCCTGGCCTGGTCTTCAGCTCCCGACATCGTGGCGGAGAAGGAACAAGAAACCCCGGACCCTGACAATAAGCTGCCAACATGAAATAACAAGCACCAACATAAAAGACTGATAGAAGACTAAGGAGACTATATATATGGATGTTCCTGTAGAATTTCTGGGGGGAAGGGGAACACCATATATGAAAGGTAATTCTGAAAGATGTATTTACAGAAAGGACTGGATATTATTTTATTTTATGTAAAATCAAATAGTGACCTGGTTACCATGTGTTTTCTCATATCCACTTGCTTTCCTCCAAAGTCTCTCCATCCCAAAGTAAAGGGCCAGTCCTGGTGGAGAAGGAGGTGATACGAAGACCCAGAGAGGCATTTTCTTGGGGTCTAATGACAGTATCCACCCAGAAACAAATGGCCCCATCATAAGAGAATGCTTGGCTTAAAACTTCCCAACATACCTTTCATGGTAGTCATTCTGTGACGGCTTCTACCTCCCATTGCACCCATTGTCACATGGTACAAGATAGCTGCTGAAGCATGTGAGTTTGCAGGAAACCAACATAGATCAAACAGCTATGAGACTCTTACACACCCTCCAAAAAACCACCATTGAGCAGTACATTGTTCTTAGGAGGGGGGGGTTCCTACCACTGGTGCTTTTTTGGTCAGTTTTATTTATTTTGTTTTATTTAAAATACTTAGAAGCTGCCTTTCTATTCAATCGGAGTCTGTTTTAGAACTATTTTCATGTTTAAATGTAGTTTAAATTCCTTTTTTTTTCTTTCATTAAATTTCCTTTTTCATTGCCTACAGTTTTATTTTTTTGCCAGATAATACCATTCCATCTATCACCGTGATCTTCACTAGCTAGAATGATACTCAGATACTAAGAGTGGCACAGCAATTTTTAACTTCTTTTTATGGAAGTCTGGTGGGGGCAGCATCCTGCTATTTTGTAGGTTTTCAGTTCCTGAGTTTTGGGAAACAAGGGCTTACAGTGCAGGAATCTAGGGGGGGACTCTGATACTATGAATCCTACTAATTATATCAGATGGTCATTAAGTGGCATATAAATACAGACAGCAAAATAAAGATCGATAAAGGAATAGTGTTGATTTAAAGTCTTCTAGACCAGTGGTCCCCAACCCGCGGGCCGCGGTTCCCTCTCCCCGCCCCCCCGCAGTAAAAAACTTCCCAGGCCGCAAGCTTGCGGCCCGGGAACCTTCTTACTGCGGGAGGGGGGAGAGGGAATCAGGGCTGTGCCCGCCATGCGCAGCCGAAATCCTGCATGCGCGAAAGTACCGCACATGTGCAAAAGTGCCGTGCATGTGCAATTTTGGCTGCGCATGGCGCATGTGCGCGGGCGCACCGACATGAGCGGGCGGGAAGTTGCCCTGCCGGTCCCCAGCCTCAAAAAGGTTGGGGACCACTGTTCTAGACAGTTTTGAAATCACAGTTATAACAGGAAGACTTTCCACCCCCTCTTAATTGTCACCCCAAGGAAGTTTTAACACTATTGAAATTAATTGCAATTGGATTATCATCCTGGGACTTGAATTGGACATTACTGATTAGTTAGAGCAAAATATATTTCATGAAAACTGTGGCACAAGCACATGACCGAGCTATAAGAAACTGAAGAAGACTACAGAATGGCAGAGCACCACCAGCAAAGTATCTGAGGGATGACAGTGAGGAAATTCCTGTGCTGATCGCTCCTTTCCTTTCAGGAAGAATAAGGGCACTTGAATGCAGCTGGATGCAATTATAGGTATTAAAATAACAAATTCTGATATATTAATTGCAATTATTTGAACGGTGAGATTAAAGTTTGAAATTTAAGTACGCCTTCATTCCAACCTTTATAGTACATGACACAATTTAACAGATTTGTAAAAACTTTTTAAATAA
The DNA here is from genome assembly GCF_049243985.1 of Paroedura picta. Classification (NCBI taxonomy): domain Eukaryota; kingdom Metazoa; phylum Chordata; class Lepidosauria; order Squamata; family Gekkonidae; genus Paroedura; species Paroedura picta. Next base: position 34,152,070 of record NC_135379.1, read on the forward strand.
TAAGACCAAAAGGAATTTGTCAGTGTTCAGAATATCTTTAGAGAATTCATTTAGCTAGAATAGGAGAGAGAAAAAGTAATGTAATCCAAAGTATGAATGGAAGTTCTCTTTAGGAATTTTTCAAAGGAATATATTTACAAAATCACGTTGTTTGGCTTACTTTGCGAGAAGCTCAACATACATTCATTATATGGCCCATGCTGGAACTGACACTGGGGGCTTTTCCGCAACCGCTAAATATAGCCTCACATCTGCCAATCTAGGCTGAATAATCTGGACCCTTCACATGACATAGCACACATCCAGCATCTGTCCTGCCACCTTCTTGCTATATCCTCCATTTTAAAGCGCTACTTCAGGAATTGCAAAAAGTGGATTTACCACCTAAAAATGTGTGATCCACCAGCAGACAACCAGCAGGAAACCAGCAAAATGAACATATGGAGGGTGAAACGTGCTATAGTCTGCTCTGCCCTGTCCCATCCTTGCCCCCTCTCCCTTTTTTCCTGGGACGGGAATTTCATTTTTTTTAAATGGCGATGCACACAGAGCAATGAATAAGCAGCCAGGTGTGTAGGCGATGTCAGAAACACACATAAGCGCACATAATACAGTGATGTGACACTAGCATTTGTCTTTAATTTGTATTCTCCTCAAAATCAGGAATGATTTAAATTAATCAAAGCATTGGTAAGGCGCCATGTTTTTGGCGGTCTCTGGAAAACTGTACAGCATCCTCAAATGGCAACATGTGACAGAGGCAAGGCTCATGTTGAATCTTCCCTGTAACCATGTGTGTCAACCATTTCGGGGAGGCTCACACACCATTTAATTTTTTTTAACTAAAAATGTTCATGAATGCATGTTCATTTACATGCTACCAAAGGAAATGATGTGTCATGTAGACATGGTGGTGCGATCAATGAGACATCTGGCCAACAACTGAAAATACGTGGATTCCTGAACTTCATTCAAAAAGCACTATGCGTCTATGATGCCATGAATATGCTTTTCCATGAATAAGTACAATTTTTTTAAAAATTGGCAGTCATTGTGGGACCTTTAAACTGCGTCAACATATGGCAGAAGGGGATTGGTTGCCTGGAGCGATTGACAGGCCAAGGCACGACACATTTAAGGCGCATTGCTCTCTCTTCTGCCTTTCCCAGAAGGACATGAGGAGGGTAAAAGAGAGTAAAAGGTGGGACAGCTTTAAGATGAGGAGGGCCTGTGAGGAGCTATATAATATCCCTGGCATTTACAACAACCACATTTTCTGAGTGACCCATCCACATGGTCCTGTGAGGAACCTGTCCAACTAAGAAACCCTTGGTTAATGGAGTTCCCCTCTTATTTTAAACACAGTTGTTTTTCAAAGGCACTCCTTTTACAGTGCCAAGGGGATCTGAGACTGGTAGAGTCTCATAAAGACACCTGATAATAGCCCTGATATAGGAAAGGCATGCTGAATTAAAACCTGATTAAGAGCAATCTCTTCGGAGACGACAGAAGATGGCGCCGTGCTAGCCCGTTCTGTAATGGGCTCCCGAACCAAGCAGAGGGCCAGGAGCAGAATCACCTGGCAGACCTGAGCAAGGTGCGCAAATCTCGCTCGCTGGTCGCCCCAGGAGCCGGGAACCCTGAGGGTCCTACAGATCTGCGGAGACCAAGTTCTCCAGATTACCGCTGCTTGTGCTTGGGGCCATAATGGCATCGTTGTCAAAAACAACTTTCTAATCTTGAAACGACCAGCCGCATAAGATCCTGCATTCTTTTCAGGCTATCTCTTCCCAGCTTGAACAATCAAGACAAGGAGCGGCATTATCAACACAAAGACTGTGAGTTCTCTGTTTGCTTTCTCTTTCTTTAAAGCCAGACACTAGCCCCCCTTCTCCCCCCCTAACCAATTCACAAGGGAATTCTTTCTTCGGACGGGAGGCAAGACAGCTAAATACACTTGTTAAAATAAACACCAGTGGGAATTGTTGATAGAAAACGGAGATTGCCTAACTGATAACTCCTGATCGCCTGAACTCTCGCGAGACGCCCTGTCCGGGATCTGTGATTATATGGTGGTGCATACAATATGAATATTGCAATGGAAAACCTAACCAATGCACAGATGTATCGCCTAATATGCAAGGGCAATTCAGAGTCAAAAAGGTTGAAAAGGAGATTCAAGATACCAAGAAAGAGCTCTCAGACAGAATCGATGGTTTGAAAAAAATAGCTGATGAAAACACAACTCAGCTGGCAACACACCAAACGAGAATCCAACGTTTGGAAGGTAATCAACAGGAGCAGGAGAGAGTGGCAGAAGACAAACTTGAAGTCCTGGAAGTAGAATCCAAAGCTAGCAACGTAAAAATCAAAGGCGTTTCGGAAGAATTTGGGAAAACAGACCTGAGAAAGGAAATCTCCGAAAGCCTGGAAGACTACGGAGGAAGAGATCCGGATTGACAAAGCATACAGAGTCTATTCAAAGGCGGCCGCACGCAAGAAACAACCAAGAGACATCTTTGTAAGCTTTGACAGCAAGGCTGCAAGAAACAATCTACTCAAAAAACATCAGGAGACGCCGCTGAAATTGGTGGATCAAGAAGCACAAATCTTTCAAGACTTACCAGCAGGTACATTATGGAAAAGAGCACGATTCCATTTTTTGCGACCACCTGAAGAATGTGACGAACAGTGGAGCAATTACCTGGTCTTTCTTGGGAAAGACAGTGGCTTGGGGCTAACATGCAGTGGGAACTGACTGTATACTGCTTGGGATGATAACAGACTGTATTCTCATATGTATCAATAATTGCTTTGCTAGCTGGTTGTTCTTTTCTTTTTTTCATCTTTCTGTAAGCCCTTCATATACAATAAAAATAAAAAATAATTAAAAAGAGCAATCTCTTCCAGCTGAGTAACATATTACTCTCAATAACAGGAGACTTTTCAACATATTCCAAAGGCATCTGACCAGCCCAAGAAAGTTGCTATTTCATTGTCTACTGCCTGGCTCCTCTTGTTGCTTCTTTTACTCAATCAAGAAGGGTACTTAGGTTATTAATTCACATATAATTTACCTTTCCAGCCTTCAAGCCCAGGATTTCATGTCCTATGTCCCTTCCCTACAACTTCCCAGCTTCCTCTCTCCTAACTTCTTAAAGTGTGCCCTCTTGGTGTGTATGTGGGGGGGTTACCTTGGGGAATTAGTTTTCAGGAGCCTACTGTAGGCTCCTTACATTTTTATATTTTTAGTTTTTATATACAATGTACTTGATTGCTTCTGTTTACAATTTTGTCATAAATTTATTTTGGGGTATCCCCCCTGAGATATACTCTTGTATAAACAGACCACGAGGTCCTGCATCATTCCTTTCTGGAACTCTTTTTAAAGCTAATTTCCCCTTCTCTGGGTCTAGTTTGAGTAACAGTCTCCCCCCCCACCATTTTCAAAATTTATCAGTGCAGCATAGGATCTAATCTGTAATGCAGAGTTGTATTAAAAACAGACTGTACCAGTCTGATTCAAACAGTCCAGTTGCAAAGTGAAGTCACAACCCATATTTTGAATAACAGATGGTTAGCCATGTTAGATTGTAGCAGTAGCCCCATTATGAAACTAGCATCTATGAGTATCCCCAGTATAATCACTGGAAAGTAGCACGTAAATCAGTCTTCACTTCTTTATCTCTCAACACAGCTGGTTTCAGTGCCATTGTTTCCAGGTGAGCAAATATACATTATTTAATTTATACAATGCCACTTGAAGGAATAATGTAAGCAAAATAGAAAACAGGGTCCTATTCCAATAATCTGAAATCTAAGTTTTGACAAATGAAGACTATAAAAAGAGATTTCATAACTAAGAACTAAGGCTTTTATAAACGGCTTGGACTTTCATGCAAAAGAAAGCCCCAAACAAAACAAAATTGCTTTCTGCACACATGTTTCAATATTCTGCATGCCTCCTGAACATTTTAAAATTGCAACTTTTATACAATTTTTATGGTTGTGCTAATGTTCAAGTAATGCAAATTTATCCAATTGGAGCCATTTTAATTCCATCTACTTCCAACAACACAGTTTAAGTATATTCTACAAGAGACAAATTATTATGTAAGAATTTATATGCAGTTCAAAATGCTACCAGAAGTTCATTATTTAACCCCAGGCTATTACACTGCATTTGAATGAAATGTTAACTGTTGCTATTTCAGCAATGGCAAGAATCACCAGGTTGATGTCAATGTTCCTTGGATTGCCATTACTATGGCTTCAGAAAAAATTATACACATAACTTGCTGTTTAGTGGAAGAAAAATTAGTTATTCCTAACATAATAAAAGTCTCCAGCTATATTCCAGCCTGGGGGAGGAGGGTGCTCAGATTTTCTTTGTATTTACATTCAGGGTATTTTAATAGCTATGATTTTATATATATAATTACACATTTTAAGGCAGCTGCTTAAGACAGTCACCTTAACGCTACAATTAAACACTACAATTGAGATTATCACAGACATAAAGCAAATGGGAAAGGAACACGCTGTTAACTTCCAAATATTTTTCCATATTATTCCCTTACTATCCAATTCAATTTCAGCTTCTACAATTAGAATAACTCCAAATACTGATTTCATTCATGATCTGCCTTGTCTTTGGATGCTTTTACCATCCACGGTGTTGTGGTTACATAGACTATGAACCCCTGATGGAGTCAAGTGGATGAGACAAAAGCAATTTATGAATATCTGACATCCACAATGACATATAAAAAAATGTATATTCTGCAGCTAACAGCCATACAAACTTTCTTTTTTTTCATCTGGCTTATGAGCATGCATGTATTTCAGTTTCAATATTAATATATCACTAATCAGATAAGAAAATTATTTTAAAATTAAAGGTCTGATTAGTACTTTAAATGAGCTAAAAACCTAAATATTAATCAAACTTAAGGATGAGCATTTAGCTATTCTCAAAACTCATAATGAAGCACCTGCAGTTTGTAAGAGGTAAAATTATTATTATTAATTTCTATGTGCTACTGAGTGTGTCTTGATTAGACTGAGACCATTTTTTTCTGTTTCCTCCAATCAAGTTAATTATTGCATACAATAACTCCTATAAGGATTATACTGTATTTAACATAGTGAGCCTTATGCACTGTAATGCTTATTAATTATGACAGTTCCTTGAGAACTTCTGTAACTAGCTAGTATTTCATTCTTGAAGGAGATTCTACTGCTTCAAAATTTGCCTCCGTTACAGTTTGGTTCTAAAATTAGCATTGTACCAGCTACAATTAGCCATGTTTTAGCTTGAGTCTAATGAGGAACGCCCATACTGTTAAGAATGACCCTGGTATGCCCAGGTCAAAGGGTTGCACCCCTGTAGCTGGAGTACTTAAACTCCAATCATAAACCTGGAGACAAAGAGTCAAACATCAAGTTCATCTTTATCATATCAAATGCATTTAATATAGGAGCATGTCAGCATAGCCAGCTCAAGAAGCAAAAATCAAATGTCTAATTTTATATCCTGTATATCTGGTCCCTTGTTCATTTGTTTATTTCTTTATGTCTTTGCATTTGTTTTTAACAATTTTATTGTTATATGATTTTGCGATGGCCGTTGGCCTAGTGCAATAAAGTCTGACTTTGACTCTTATTTATTTATGCTTCAATTTATAGCCCACTGCTCTCAACAACCTAGCTTGCGATGGGTCACACTAAAAACCCCAATAAAATATACAACCTTCCGATTAAATTTGGTTAGGATACTTTAGGTCACTTTCCCCACTTCCCACGCTCTACCATTCAATAATAATATTGGGGGGGGCAATAAAATTGATGTGGGGAGGTTTTAATATGAATCACATAAGCTTAATTAAGCATTTTCTAATAAACTTTTGCACTGGCAACTGGGAATATCACTGAGGCTACCTTGCCTAGGAAGGTGTGTGCCCGAGGGAATACCCTCCCCCTCAACTTATCACCTCCTCGAGTTTTTACTGTAGACAAAAATTAGAATACGGGCAACATTTCAAAAGAGCATTCTGAACAGTCTTGAGATAACTTCATGCCACTATGATTGACAATAAAGTATACAAGATGAGACACAGAGGGTAAGGGAATATTTTTAAATGTTCTTTGATTCCATACCAGACAGACTAAGTATTAATGATGCATAAATGTTTTCAGAAAAGAGATTTAAAAGCTTCAGGGCCATATGCTACCATCATATCTGCAATATGAAGGGCACAAACATTATTTTACTCACAGTTATTGCATTGGCACCTGCCAGCCCGCTTAATTAAAGATTTACTTGCAGGTTTTCATTCTCTGAAAAAGACTTGACCTCAAGGTAGTTGCAACTGTCTTAAGCCTCCCTTGTAGTGATGGTTTCTTATAACAAGAAACAGGAGCTGTTACTATCCTCACAATCCATTGTGTTCCCATGCACTTAACCTGAATGCATTTTCTTCCTAAAGAAATACTAAAATATTTCATTTAATAATAGATTCATCTTGCTTCACATTTACAATTACTGTATGTGGCCACAGATACACACACAGCTTCCAACTGTATACATTAATAGTGCAGTCTATTTACTGGGGGGGGGGAGGCTAATCTGCAAACAGAAGCAACACCAAAAGCCTAACAATACCATACTAAGTAGAGTTACACTCAGTTCTAAGTCCATGTACTTTGCTTAGGATAGCACTGTTAAGGAGTAGCCATAGAAGGAAAGCCAAAGAGATGCTTCACCTCTTACTAATGCAAACAAGAACTATGGCAGCCATAGTACAGCACAGCTCCAAGTAATCAAGGGCATATTCGAAAGTAGGTTCCCATGTTATCAGAGTAGAACAACAATCCATCGTTAAATGATTCCAAGGAGGGCAAAAATTTCTACTGCTTCAAACTTTAACACACTGCCATGAAAATGCAGGTATACTCTTTAGCATGCATGTTCTCTAAGTGTTGATTTGGCATCACTCATCATCAGGAGGTATTTAGTTTGAATAGAAAGTTAATCATCTTTAGATGGAATTCCTGTCACCTTGTTCAACAACAGATCATAAAGTAAGTACTATTCAACTTCTCAAAAAAATGAAGAACAAGAAATGTGAAGAACAAATTCCTTCTAAGATCTAAAGATGGATGATTCAACTAACAATTAATTTTGTTTAGAAAACAGTAGAAATTTTCCATATCTATTTTCCATATCCAAGTATTCCTGGATACCACAGAAATCTAAATTAATTACAGAACTCTGTTAATAGCTCCTTTAAAGAAATGGTCATGACCAGATATATTTTTGAAGGCAGATTAGAATGTTTTAACAATTTGGCTTGTTTTATAGGAATTTCCTTCAAATCAATGAGGTCCAGGGACTCCTGAAAGAGGAATCTACAGGTTTCCATTTTTGCTGGATCCATGGGACCTGGCCAACTATTACCCAGTCTTGCATCTTGCATTTATGGGTAAGGTGGTTGAAAGGGCCACCATAGGTCCTGGCTTTCTTGGAAGAAAGTGATGTCATACCTTCCAGCTTCACATGGTATGCAGTTAGAGAGAGATATAGAAAGTCTTATTCAGGTAAGGGGAATATAAAACATTACAAATGCATTACAGTTTGATAATCGGGGTTGCGACTTACCAAATGGCTTCAGGTTGCTGCGGCGGAGGTGCAAGCTCTTTTCGCATGCCTTCTGGTGGGAGGGGGAGGAGTGGGCGTTACTAATGCCCTTAAAAGAGGCTGTGCACGTGTGATTGACCTCTCTCTCCAGTGGTATTGCAGGAAGCTTCCCTCCCTCCCACCCTATATGACATGTTATGGTTTACAACTGTTGTTAATGCTTGTTCTGGGTTTTATTTATAAGTTGTAAGTTGTCACAGCTGGTGGTCCAGCATGGGAGGATCCTTTTGGGAGAGATCAGTCTGCATATCAGTCTCTCTTGTGTTTAGGATCTCCATAAGAGACAGGGCGCATATACAAGTAGGGCGCCATCCCGGCTGGGGTGGCAAGGGAGCCAGCCAGACAGAGGATTATGCCCAGTGGATCCCCATTAAGCCATTCTCCCAGGGTGGTTTCAGGTGACAAGAGGAATCCCATTCCAGGCTGATGCCTATGTGGGAGCCCCAGGGCGCCCCCTGAGACCAGATTCTTTACAGCCGGCTAACCATATCTGCAGGATTCCTCTTCATGCCTCTCCAACATTCCAGGGTGAGTTGTAAATAAAAGCTGTGACCTATTTTATTCCAAAAAATGATTTATTGTGTCTTCCTTCAGTGGGGAAGAACATGCCCTCCTTCTAAGCATCACGAAAACCACCAATATTTAAAAAGTTGGTTCTATTGAACTATCAATTATTATACTGAATTAGGAAACCCAAGTCTGTTTAAATTTGTTGGGGAAGAATAGACTTTTAATCTCTTGATGAATTTAAGCCATTTACACTGTATTCTCCCTTTGAATTTTTTTTTTTTAGCAGAAGTATGTCTTAGATTTAAATGTTTTCCCCACCAGTTTCTGATACCATGCTTGTAGTCACTTCAACAGAATAAGAACTGACCTGTTCCACCAGTATAGATAGAAGAATACATAGACATATAATGGACTTTCACTCCACCATCAACCTGACAAATGAGCCAATTTACACAAGAAATACATTTTGTGGGCACTACTATAAAAGTAAACAATGGATGCCTAGAGAACACCATATACCAAAAACCTATTAACCAACAAACATACCTGCATGCCTCTATCTACCACCCTAAATATGCCAAATGATCCATTGTATACAGCCAGGTTCTACATTACAACCACATCTGCTCCAATCCCACACAGAGGTTCTCAGCTGAAGGATCTACAACAAACCTTCTTGGAACTAAAGTACCCACCCAAGAGGTCAAGAAACAAATTGACAAAGCCAGAAGGATACCAAGAGAAAACTTGTTAGAAGACAGAATGAAAAGAGACAATAACAGAACACCACTAGTGGTTACATATAGCTCTCAACTCAAAACAGATCAGCACATCATTGGTGACTTACAGCCTCTACTGGGAAATGACAGTTCTCTTTCCGAAGTACTGGAGGGCAAACCTTTTCTTGCACACAGACAACCCCCCCCCCCAATTTCAAACAATTCCTTAGCCACAACAATGCAACATCTAATTTGAACATGGAGACTGGTACCAGAGCTTGCAACCAATCCAGATGCCAACTTTACTGCCTCATACACTCCAATAACATAATCACTGGACCTAACAACATCACCTACACCAGGAGAACCTGTATATATATATATATATTCTCCCCCCGGATGCTCATATGCTACCTTATATATCATTTCCTCTTTGGGCGCATGAGCATTAAGTTTATCAAACAGGATTTCCTTCACAACTTACATCCACTACAAGGTTTTATAGACAGATACTGATGAAAATGTTTCTTCTGTCAAGTGTCCCTTTCTGTTTTCATCTATCCTTTCTCCTTTGTCAGATAATTAATCACCTTCACTCCACAAAAAAGCAAATGATCTTAACTAAAAGGAACTACTGGTTGTTTTCCGCAGATTAGAGTCTTCCATGAAAGGGAAGAGGCATTTATGTTTGTAATTACAGTACTGAGCAAAATGCAGAGATCAAACTCTACATTTAAAATAGGGCGAAAAGATCACCCAAATGAATCATCAGACAATACCTGTGCTGATTTGAGAGTCCTTGACCTCCAATAACAACCCGTAATATAAGAAAAAGATTTATTGTGTTATTTGATAATTGACAAAGATGTTTTGTCTGCAGTTCTTTTCTCTTTTTTTTTTTACAAAGAAAAGCCCCATCAGTCCTGAACATTCTAACTGGCTGAGTGGCATCAAAAAGGCACTGGTATAACATAACCATTGTAGTTACTTCATGTAACATGGACCAAGTTGCTATTTTCCAATGCAAAGGATTTTCTTCACAGAAGTAAAGAGATGCCATTTTACATATATAGACCATGAAAAGAAATGCCTTATACCCAACACTTACCTTCAAAGTTTACTAAAAATGGGTCTGCATTTTACGCATGCTTAGACCTTAAAGGTAAAAGGTAAATAGCAAGCACCGAGTCATGTCTGACCCTTGGGGTGACACCCCTGTGAGTCCCAATCCTGAGCCAGGCCCTGCAACAAGACATCATAATTAGAATTCCTTACGGTTTGTTAGGATGTCTTTGGAATGGAACAACTACAATAAGATCTTGGTTTTTAGCATATCGTCTCTTTTAGATTATTTTGTACTAGCTTTGTTTTATTCCTAGTATGAGGTGCACTGAGACCATTTTGGAGAGGGGTGAACCAAAAATCTCATTGATGGTGATGGTTGATGTGTGAGGGTGCCGATGAGGGTGAAGGTGATGATGATGTAGTTTAGACATACCCAGGTCCAAACAATGTTCATGCTGAAAGACTTGCCTCCAGAACCATTGTCTAATTATCTAGGAAGTGAGAGAAAGCTCCATCCCTCTGAGTAACAATTAAGGCTGTGCAATTCAGCTTGGATAAGCCAGAAAATACTTTAATCAGTGCTGATTCAGGTATTTTTTTCTGGCTTATCTGAGCCAAATCAGACATCCTGTTAGTTTAAATGAGCCGAATCAGAGAAGCCTGAATTGATTCAGGCTTAATTTGGCTAGTTTGTGATTCAGCTGACTGAGAAAGACCCCATGGTTTCGCAGCATCTTTAAATGTCTCCCCAGCAGACTCCTCTGAAGCTGTGAAAAGCAAGTTCTACACAGCCTCAGATCTATCTGCTGCAGAAATACACCCCGCCAAACAGCTTATCCTGAAGATCCTCAGTGGACCCTTCTGAAGCTGCAGAGAGCTGGGTGTGGAGGCATTTAAATGCCCTAAAGACCTGATCTACAGAGTGGGGCTTATCTTTATGGATCAGCTGTTTTGTCAGACTGTAGCCAAATCAATCTGCCTGTATTCAAATAACCTGAATCCGGATCCTTATCGTGATAATGGGATTTGGATGTTTTTAGTATATCCAAATTGATTTGGCCCAAATCGAAACTACTGAATTTCTTCTTGGTGCTCATCCCTACTTACAACTAGAAAAAGAACCCCTTCTCTAGTCCGCTCTTTAGAAGCAAAGGGCTACTGATCACTGCATGTCTTCTAAATATCTAAAGGCAAGTTTTCTCAACAATGCTGAAATTGAAATCTTCCTCACAATCACATTGCCCTAAGAAGTAATTCTGGCTACACTTGTCACTTCTGTGGACAGCACATTATACACTTGTATTAGAAGTCCATTCAGAAGACAGCTTGAAGCTGCCCTGTCTGACTCCAAATGCAAATCAGATCTATTAAATTTTTGCTACCTGCCTTGGGTCCTGAAATGCTCAGGAGAAAGGCATAGAAACATGTTATCCAACAAATAAATAAAATGCAAACGCTACCAAAGGTTTAAAAGAAAAATTGTGTTTTCAGTAATGCTTTGAACTCTTCAAAATGGCTAAAAACAATAGGCGGCGGGACTTGCTCCAAGCCGCCGTGGAAGGGCGGGCAGGAAGAGAGCAACTCGAGCCACCGGCTCCAGGCGCATGCTCGCACTGCGTGCTGCGGCATGGGTGGCAGGCGTACGTGTCTAATTAGGCGCAGCCCGCATGCTTCCTGGCACTTGCGGCTCAGCAGGAAAGTGACCCACCCTCCCTCACAGTTGTTGAAGTTTTATTTTGTTGTTGTATTATTTTGTCACAGCAGGTATGCATACAGGAATGAGCCTGTTTAGGGGAGCCGGTGTGCGATCAGCCACCCTGAGGGGTTTGGGGCTTCTGTAAAGGGGCGGTTGATAATGAGCTAGAGCCTACCCAATGGGGTAGGCCACCGCAGCTCATTTCATGACCAGATGGCTCTGGGGGTACCCAAGGAGGTTCGCGCCCTTTGCCCCCCCCCCCCATCTGGGCCATCTCCCAGTTAGGGAATCCAATAAAGGAGTTACGTATTCCCAGCAGGAAATTGGATGACGTACTCTGACGGGGTGTGGATTCTGGGTTGCACTATGTTGACTGCTAGGCCAGGCTCATCCCTGTGCTGCGCAAACCCTCCGGTGGGATATATGTTGGAATAAAATGTTGTGGCCTGTTTTTAAGCCAAACAAATGGAGTCACGTATTCTTCATGCCAAAATGGCCTTTTACCAGCCAATTAAAAATTATAGTACTATCTGATCATTTAAAAAACCAAAAAAAAGTGAAGAAATACATTCAGGACTGAACCGATCTTTGTGACTTAATAAAATACCCAAAGACTGAGCCGATTCTGTGCTTTATGGCATAATAAATACAAAATGAAGGTGACATTCTTAGAAGAACACATCATACCAAGCAAGAAATAATAGATGGAAGGCCAAAAAGAATATTAAAAAGGACAGAAGCATCAAAGTTTCACACTTTCTCTACGTTCAACACCATCATTGTTACTTGTAAAGGTTAAAAAGACTGCAGCACAAGAGGCAAGAGGAACAAAATGTCTTTGAGATCTTTTTTCTATGTCCTTTGCAAACTAGGAGAACATTTTGTAAGCTTCCCATCCTGCATACTAGGTCAAGAACAATTATTTTAAAATTAGGGGAAATGTCACTGCAAGAACTACACTGTGATTAATTGATTGGCTGGATGTGTGACATTCATGAATCAAAGTTATTGTGTTATTTCAAGATGAATAAAAATTGCTACTTTAAACAAGAGCTGCTATTTTAAATTTCATTTATATTAAGTATCATCTATTAAAATGACTGGGTTTTAAATGAAAATTTGGCAGTTTAAAGACAAAACTACAACCTACAGCACCCTCTCTTTCAAATTCACTCATGTCATGAACATATCAGGGGCCATCAGCTACTAGCCCTTCTCCATCCTCACTCCTACCCTGAATAATACAGTAATAGCAATACTAGTATACATTACAAGACTACCAGAATTACAAAGTTAAGTGAAATACTTAGAGCACTCTGAAATCGCTGTACATATGGAAAATGTTATACCTACAAAACTCAATTCATGATCTTTTACTTAGCACACTGAATTAAAATTTGTGTCTCTGTGCAAAAGAAAAATACAGAGGGAAGTGTTTGACTTCTGAGGCAAGTATTATAACTCTAATAATGAAACTCTAATTATGCATTTATTATTTCAGCAAATTTGTTTCTATAAACAAAACAGCTTTCCATTTAACAGAGTCATGGCTTAGTCCAGTAACAACCAGCCTTGCTTCTGGAAAGTTCTGGCACTCATCCCACAATTCATTATCCCTAACACTACATTAGACTGTAGCCCTCTCATAAGCCTGCCAACCAGCCCAGTAACTGGAGTCCTCAGAAGTATGCCCCAAGGAACAGAGGCCACAAGCCAAGGAGGACTAGCAGGACCAAGAAGAGCCTAACTTGACCAAGGTTCCTGCAGCACTAGAGATTGTGCAGCAGCGTCCAAATCAGCCGTTCCAGGCCGACACAGCCAGTGCTGTGCTGCGTGGGGGAAGGGGAGACGTGGGCACTGGTGCACAACTTGGCGTGCACATGCAAGTGCGGAACCAACTGACGCACCGGCGGCATACTTCCCCTCCCCCCTTGCAGCGCAGAACTGGCTGCATCAGCCAGGAATGGCCAATTCGGATGCCATTGCAGAAGGCAGCTCCCTGTCTGAGAAGTGCCCTGGTTCCCACGGCAGCCTCTTGGGGGGGCTCCCACAAATGGGCCTCAACTTGGCTCACAGGCACAGGTTGTGCCCCTTGTACCCTAAACAACAGCCAGCTCTGACAATTAACAAAGTCAAACATAAGGACAAATGACCCAGGCACACTGAGAATTGAATACAGGGTGGGAGGGCGGGAAACAGGTGTGTTCGGCAGCAGCAGCAGCAGGCAAGCGCATGAGTCATGCGTTCCCTGTCCCCACGGCAGCGGCTTATAGCGCATGCTGTCACTTTGTCACAATATCTTGTCACTTCAAGAAAATCCCATTTAAGTCCTCGTACCACATCACTTCTCATAGATGCACAGAGTTAAATGCTGACAAGTAAGATGAAATTACTTTAACCATTATATATCCCTCATTGAAAACAACCCAGGCTCATTCACCTAAAGATTGCAAAATCCTCACCATAAAAGCCTTAAAGGTTTCAGAAAGGCAAACATACAAAGTGAAAGTAGGATAGCCACTGATAATCCAGATCAGCATTAGTTCCTTCATTAGCACTAACTGGGATAATAGACCAGAGATGTTGTAATCATAGTCCAATAAGGGAGCATTTTTAATCTGCTTTGCAGACATATTAAAATATTTTAAATGAAAACTGGAACAGATAAATTAGTGACCCTTGTTTCTCTCATTAGATAAGTGAGCCAATTATGGGACTGACACAGAAAGCTGAGTTAAATTGTCCCCATATTAATTACCATTTACCATCAAAATTATTATTACGAATGCCTGGACATGCAATACTAGCAGTATAACAAAGTTTGTACTAGCTGTGATGACCACAATCCAACTCAGAACAGAGCATCTTGCTGAACTTTATCTTCTGGAGTATTTGCTACTCCTTCCAATTGGGTGTCATCTGAAAATTTAATGAGTAGTTCCTCCATTCCATCATCCAGTTCATTGATTAAAATGTTGAAAAGTACTGGACCTTGTACCAAGTGCTGTGGCAGCCCACAGCTCAGCACCCTCCAATCTAATGAAACTCTTGACAACTACTCTTTGGGTACAGTTTTCAAACCAGTTCCCTATCCACCCAAGTATCCAAAAATCCAGTCTGCAGTCCTCTAGTTAACCTATCAGAACGTCATGAGGAGCCTTGTCCAAAGTCTTATTGAAATCCAGCTAACAGTCCTATTGGCTCCCAAGAATAACTTAGGGGAGGTAGTTTTATAACTAACTCAGGGCATGATTTTATACCTCAACAAAGACGCAATTCATTAAGAAGTACAGAATTCTACACCTGGGTCACACAAATGAGCAGCATACATACTGGATGGGACATACACTTCTGGGTAGCAGTGTGTGTGAACGAGATCTTGAGGTACTTGTGGACTGTAAGCTAAATATGAGGACAGTGTGATGTGGTAAAGAAGGCAAATGCAGTCTTGGGCTGTATCAATAGAGATATCACATCAAAATCACAAGATGTCATAGTTGCATTGTAAACTGTATTGGTCAGACTCCACCTGGAGTATTGTGTGCAGTTCTGTAGGCCTCATTTCAAAAAGGGCACTGACAACATTGAGAGGGTTCAGAGGAGAGTGACAAGGATGATAGCAATAGGGCCTGAGGACCAAGCCCTATGAGGAAAGGCTGAGGGACTTGGGAATGTTCAGCCTGGAGACAAGGAGGTTGAAAAGGGAGACAATTGTTGTCTTTTAAGTATATGAAAGGTTGTCACGTAGAGGAGAGCTGGGAAAGGTTCCTGTTGGCAGCAGACGATAGGATCCTCAGTAATGGGTTTAAACTACATGTAGAACATTACTGGCTAGATATCAGGCGAAAGATTTTCACAGTCAGAGTAGTTCAGCAGTGGAATCGACTAAGGACATGGTGAGCTCTCCCTCACTGGTGGTCTTCAAGCAGTAGCTGGACGGATACTTATCACGGATACTTTGGGCTGATCCTGAAGTGAGCAAAGGCCTAGATTGCCCTTTCCAGCTCTATGATTCTATTATTCTAACAGATGAAATGAACACCACTGTTCTCTTGCTTTTATATTTTGAAGTGCATTTTTAGGCATTTCACTACAAAAGGTTATTGCTTAAAATGCTTTGTGAAAAATAAAGTCTGAGTAAATAAGGTGTACATAAATGGTCAAATATGGGTAGTACAGTTTATGAAGCTTTTTTTAATACAGCTGTCAGCCACAAAGGAGCCAAAATAAATAATGAGCAAATCTCAGTGCTATTTCATCCCCTAACTGAAAGTTAATTTGGTCACAAGAAAAAATATTTTTAATGTGAAATGAAACTTTAATTTGACACATTGCCAATTCTAACATCATGATAAAACAGCAATAAACATTGAAATACTATTAAAAACATTTATGAATGTTTCTTTCACAGGCGTCTGCCGGTGTTAGACCATTTTGTATCCAAACTTATTCCTAAATCTTCTTTCCCTCAGATATGATTATTGACCAGTGCAATGACTACACAAATAACAAAATACATTCAAATGTGAATGATGGATTTGAGTCTGTTACCGAGTTTCTTAGGTGTCACAACATGTCCCTTAGAAAATGTCCATCCATACATTCTTTGTTGCATCATTTTATATCATGTTTTCATTAATAAAGCCCGCTTATTTTTCAAGATCAAATAGATACATTGATCAAAATCAAACAGATACAGGATCAAATAGATACATATGCCCTATTATAGAAAGTAAATAAGAAAAATTCTTGCTATATGCTTGTACCCACAACACAATGCAACATCAACAGCTATATTTAAAATGTAACAAACT
Source organism: Paroedura picta (assembly GCF_049243985.1). Classification (NCBI taxonomy): domain Eukaryota; kingdom Metazoa; phylum Chordata; class Lepidosauria; order Squamata; family Gekkonidae; genus Paroedura; species Paroedura picta. Next base: position 34,168,573 of record NC_135379.1, read on the forward strand.
TTACCCATGCTAACATGAGACTGTACAACTTTTTTTTCACTCTCGCACTAACATTACACAGTTCTGGACATCACTGGTAATATTGTAAAATAAGTTGCTAGGCAGTGGATAAATCTGTGGACTAATTAAACATTGGTAAAATGAGACTATGAATATGGACACAGCATTAATACTTGAGATATTTCAGGGAACTTCAGGCAATGGTCTCTCATTTACATGGAACTCTTCATGTGTACACACATATACCACAACTAAGGGTAAAACTAGACAAAACACTAGCAGATCCGTGCAGAAGAGAACAAAAGTGTCTCTTATTGAAAAATAGTAGTTCTAGAACATAAGATCAGACAAGAAGCAACTCCACCCAGGGTGGTTCAAGGTTTGGGGAGGTCCCAGGCAGAGAGTATCTGGGTCTTCCTCTCCTGCCTGATGCCTCTGTCACTCCAATGCCTCTATTCTTACTCGTCCATCTATCATTGCAACTTTCCCCATTTGCTCACTCATAAGAGCTTCACTGCCCACACTCCCAGCCACATACAGGCTCAGAGAGCCAGAACAGTACTATTGCTAGCATAGACAAGGATGTAGAAGACCAACCAGATACAATAGTTGCCACGTGTATGTTATTAAACTCAGCCCTTTGCACCAAACAGGAAGCAATAAAAGCAGCTTGCTAATGAAACTGAAGGTGAAACTGCAACTGAAGACTACTTAGGCAATAGTTGGGAGGCTCCCTGTGGTATCTTTTAAAACTCCTATATAAAATTGACAGCAAAACTGGCTAAGAACCCGTAATAAGTTATAATAAATATAAATTAAACACAGGAAGTACAATATTTCATCTGCCATTTAATTATAACTTCTTAAAGATTGGATGTGGTGTACTTAACAGTGGGATTTTTAATTATTTTTTCTTGGAATAGAAGAGCTCCCATGACATACCACAAACTCCTCTGCTAATTCCTCTTCCTTTCAAAAGTGGCCTGCCAGGTGATTGGGGAACTGATTTTTTCAAGTGTGTAAACACACACGCATACATAAACATACACACCTATATGCAAACACCAAACTCTCAGAAGTCCATGGAATGATTTGTGTGGACTTGATTATATTTGCGTATAAGGCATCAATAATGAATTGTATACTTTTAAAGACTATATGGACATCAATAAGTATTTCCTCCCTCTGGCCCCCGTCTCCATCAGCATGTCATTAATAGGGAATTGCATAGCCCATTGGAAAGGGCTCTGTCATGCAAACATACTTTTACCCTTTTCATTTCTCTCAAAATGACACAATGTGGACACTTGTCAAACTTTTGTAACTTTGCCACTAAGTCACTCAGCCAAAAATACACAGCTACAAGGCAAAGGAAATGGCTATCAAGGAAGATAAGACTGTTGGCTTTGATGTTGTCAAAATGATTGTTTCTTTTTCCTACCTTCTGTGCTGTTCCCAAGACAATTAAATAAAATAGTCCAGAAAGTGTACTAATGTCATTCTTTCATGGTAGCTTGAAAATTTTCAGCAATATTATTCAATTCTACCTAAAAGATTTATTTAAGGAAAGTTACCTCTTATCTATATCTATACTAAAGTTTTAACTATGCTAAAGTTTTGCAAATGTACTTCAGGGCTGGTGGCTAGAAGGAAGGCGAGTGAATATTCTGGCTGGTCAGGATACAAGCCAGAGGAATTTTCTAGCAATTTACTGTAACTCGGACTGTACTGTGCAATGAGTTCCTCAGACTGGGAAACCTGGGTACTCTCTCCACTCATATTTTTTCCCTGCTGTTGATCCTACCGAATTCTGATCAGTCTGAACCTGGATCTCACAAAAGATCTTCAATGTTCCTCTTGACCAACTGGAAACAGCTTTTACTAAGGCTGCATTCTGCACTTGAATCATTCCAATTGTCAGCCTCCTCTCTCTTTCCTGCTTGATCAGGGAAGGGGGGGGGGGTTGCCACATGCACTTTTGTCTCCCTTACCAGCCAGCTCTGAAGCTAGAGTAAGGGGAGAGCTCCAACAAGCCTTGAATGAACACAAGGCTGAAGAGAGCTTTATTTCCAGCCTTTTGTCTCCTGACTCTATAGTCAGAGCAAACTGGGGGGTAGGAAGAGTCTCCTACAGTCTTCAAATTGATGCCCTGACCAATCAGCGACAGACTACCATACAGTGTTAGCAATGAAGGCACGGAGAAGAGGGTGGAAGATAAACTCAAGAACCGCAGACATCTACAATTACAATACTGGGTTTCAGAGCATTTTTCTCAGATTTAGCAACTAATATCTGCTCCCAAATAGCCCAGAGAAAAAGTGATCAATCACAGACACTGCAGATGGAAAATGTTAAGCTATCGATATCAAAATGGAAATCAGAAAAGATGCACTTCCTTTTTTAAAATCCGGGCTGATAGAGGATAAAAAGTCCAATGCAGATAAGACCCAGGACAAAGACAGAACTTTTATAGGACCTTCATGCCTCCTCAAGTCACCTAGGCCTGAAAGATATAATGCATCCATTCTCATTCAATTTGAATTGTTGATACTGCAAAGCAGTTGTGACCAAGTCAGCAATTTGTCTGCCTGGAGGAAGAGGAGGCGGAGCTGGTTTTTATACCCCGCTTTTCACTACACAAAGGAGTCCCAAAGCAGCTTACAAACACCTTTCCTTTTTTCTCCCCTCAGTAGACCCCCTGTGAGGTAGGTGGGGCTGAGAGAGGTCTAAGAATTGCTCTGTGAGAACGGCTCTAAGAAAACTGTGACTAGCTCAGGGTCACCTAGCTGGCTGCATGTGGAAGAGCAGGGAATCAAATCCAGTTCTCCAGATTAGAGTCTGCTGCTCTTAGCCACTACATTATGCAGGTTTTTAGGATGCCCAGGTGGCATAAAGTATGTTAAAGGTAAAGGTAGAGGTATTCCCTGTGCAAGCACTGAGTCATATCTGACCCTTGGGGTGACAGCCTCTAGCATTTTCTTGGAAGACTCAATACAGGGTGGTTTGCCATTCCTTTCCCTAGTCATTACCGTTTTACCCGCCTCCCCCCGAAAGCTGGGGTTTTTACCGACCTCGGAAGGATGGAAGGCTGAGTCAAACTTGAGCCAGCTGCTGGGATCCAACTCCCACCCTCATGGTCAGAGCTTCAGACAGAATGTCAGCTGCCTTACAACCCTGCGCCACGAGAGGCTCTTTGTATGTTACCAATTCAATAATCTCAGCATCTTGGGTCAGAAAAACTATATTTAAAATGTATTTCTTAAACTGCATAACATCAACATGTAAATTTGTGAATTCTCAGAAATGCACTCCAGAACTTTGACAATCTTAAGCGAATGCTGAGGTGACTTGCAGTGCACAAGCTAGTCATGTTGCATGCCGATAAGGCTCAGTTCATAATGAATTGTAAGCCCTTTTTTCATGTCCTAAATGATAACATCTTTGGGGGTTTTTAAGCAGTACAAGCCAGACCACCATAAATTAATTCACCAGACAGAAAACAGATTAGAGTCTGTATCAATCACAAGGGCAGTGGGAACAAGGATGTTGCCCAAATTTCATATTGTATATCCAAAAAGTCAGGAAGTGTAAGTGCATGCACATCCATGTGCATGAATTTGAACATGAGTGAAAATCATGCTTATTCAAATGTAAAAACTGATGTACACCAACTTTGGGGCATACAATACAACTATATATAATAAATTTACCCACAGAACTGCAGCTAACTGTAACTAACACATTTTATCTCAATCGCCATCTTAACATTATATCTTCAGCAACTACAGAATAATGAAATAACCACATTTGCAGGAACCATGATTTGGTTGTCTTTTGCCTCAACTGTTGACATTACAATTGATAATTGGTTCTTCTCTTCTACTTACATACACCTTTCTCTCAAGCACACATGCACACGGAAATCCACTTAATTTCCTTCTCAGCAGGAGTACAATTTTCTTCCACTACAATGTTTTGTTCTGGATCATGGTAAGCTTAACATGGAAATGCATTAACAAGATTCTGCATAAGCTAAGTGTTCACCTATGGTGAGTACCATCTGTGTGCTTTTAATACCGAATCACATAACATCAGGGAAAATGAAGAGAAGAAAAAGTCTGAAGTTGTAAAACTTGCTGAAAAACTCACACAAATAAGCCATGATTATTTATGAAATAGCATATTTTGTTACTTTTTCAAATGTATACTTCAAAACAGTCATTTGCTTGATAAAACCAATCTTTCCAGGTGGATGGCTTACTAGACCCACCATTGAACCAATCAAGCATACAGATACATGAAATCAGTTAGTCAGGAAAAATGTACAGTAAGTGTGTAAGTTCATCTAAAAGGCTTCTTTTTTTGTAAGAATTTTATTATTTCAGAATATAGTGATACATAAAATAGAACAGGAAAACAAGAAAACAGTCAGACATAAGATGTAGCCATTGTTGAACCTTCCGATGGAAAGAACCTTCAAAACTATAAAGTTTCTAATTTTTACTACTTATGCATATAGTCTATATAGTAGTGCCATTTTTCTTGAAAATCTTCGGGAGATTTACCATTGAATAAACTGGTTAATTTTGCTATTTTTGATAATTCAGCAAATATATCTAACCAGTCCCTTATCGTCAGAGTTTGTGCCTTTCCAAACCTTTGCCAGAACAATTCTGGCCGCAGTTTTAGCATTTATAAGAAAAGCTTGCACCTGTTGAGAAATATTATCTGGCAATACACTTAACAACATACAGTCAGAATTAGAGTTGCGCTGCGCCTCCGTGCATGCGCTGACTGGTGCGCTGGCGGCGGCGGCGCCCCTCCCACCCCCGCGCCACAGCACTGCCTGCTTCGGGCTGGAAAGGTCACTTCGGTGGCCAAAGCACCCAACCCTAGTGAGAATGCATAGTAAATTTAACATTCAACATTGCTTCTAATATAGTATGGATCTTAATCCAAAGTTTTAGCAGAAAGGTTCCAAAAATGTATAGGTGATGTTGTTCATGTTGATTAATCAGGTTTTATGCCATAAGAAGGATTCTAAAGTCATTCAGTTTGTCTAGATCAGGCTTTCTCAACCAGGGTTTCATGAAACCCTGGGGATTTTTTGCAGCCCCTGGGTTTCCTGAATGAATGAGAGTTAATTAATTTTTTATATATATTTTAAATTTGTTAAACACTTATTGTTATACGACCATATACGGTCATGTCAATCCACCCTCCCTCCCAAAATAGCCATTGGGAGTGGAGAAGGTAGGAAGGGGAGGAGTCCCAAGTGGGTGTGTAAAGTGTTGAAATGTGTTATAAATATATGGCTGTGGCATAATGTGATAAACACATAGGGTACATTTCCCAGGATGAATGATCAACAGAAGCTCAGCGAGAGCCCCTCTCTGTACTTTCGGGGCTTCAGATAAATAGGGAAAGAAAATAAGGGCCACGATCATCTTCCAGCATGACTTCCAGATAAAAAAAAAAAAATCAGATACGTCACATCCTTCTCTTGCTCCGCAAAGGACTACATTATAGCTCTGTGCCACTCTTTGCACTGCTGCAGATACAGGCATTTTTAGGATGTAATCATTACAGACAACATTCCACAGAGACTTAACTGCATAAAGCTGAGCTGATGGCACAGCCAGCTTGGTGTAGTGGTTAGAAGCGCTGACTTCTAATCTGACAAGCCGGGTTTGATCCCCCGCTCCCCCACATGGCAGCCATGTGGGTGATATTGGGCTTGCAGGAGCACTGATAAAGCTATCCAGACCGAGCAGTAATATCAGGGCTCTCTCAGCCTCACCTCCCTCATAGGGCGTCTGTTGTGGGGAGAGGAAAAGGAAGGCAAATGGAAGCTGCTTTGAGACTCCTGGTAGAGAAAAGTGGTACATAAGAACCAACTCTTCTTCTTCTTCTTCATTAGCAATGTTCGACTTCTCTCTAGAAATCTCAAAGGTATCGGAACTTGGATATAAGGAAATATACTGACAGACTTTGGACTGGAATACTTTTCATTACTTCTGTGTTAGGAAATCTCACTTCCAGGCATTTGGAAGTGAGACTTCAGGCATAAAGGTGTATATAGAACAGGAACTGAGAGCCATAGGCACACACTTCTATTGCCCATTTCATATATCCATTGATTGATTATCCTAAAGTCATTTGAAGACTAATGAATTTAAGCCCTGCAGTAGCTACATACAGTTTCTCCAACATTTTTTCAGTATTGCTATTGAGTTTGATATGTTGCTTTTTTTTTCTGTTGATTCCTTTTGTTGATCACAGCAATCCAGAAAATGGAAAATTATTTGACTCAGCACACCATGCTACTAACCATAGAGAACATGATGCCATTTTTTTTTTACTCCTCCCTTGTAACCTGGGAACAGGGTACTGTACTTGTTTTCTCTAATAACAATCAAACAGTTAACCTTGTAAACAGATGTGCTTAAAATGGTTTGGTGAATTACTGACACTGGACAGCCATAACTTTCAATCTCATACACATCAACCAAAGAGAATTGTGCTCAAAGGAAGATGAAATTGCAACCACATCTTGTTACAGGCACTTACAGCACTATATTTATGTCCTCCCTGTCATATGTGAACATAAGCTGAACAAGTAATTGAAGAGGCCACTGGGAAGCATGAACAAATATAGTTGGTAAGAACTGGACATAGGAAGCCAATATTTTAAAAAACACTGAAATGTTGGAATCAAATAGTATACCTCTCAACAGACCAAAATACACTGTTCATATACTTTTACAAAGATCGGATTTTCAAATAATATACTGTATGTTAGTCATATGTATAATACTAGAAAAGAGAGTCAATATTGCTTATAAAATTCCAGTATATACCTTATTTTGCCAGTATTATGACAGAATTTACCAGAGAAAAATATATGTAACTATCAACTGAAGAAACTCAAAATATGGGGGGGAAATAACAAAAACAAAGAAAGAATGTACTTGGCTTCACAGACTTTCACATCTAGGTAGACTGGTCATGTCAAAAGAGAGGGAATCATGCCAAAAAAGAACCATACCAATGATAAATGTAAAAATATAGCCTGATTTGGCAGGGTAAACTCACATTTAGGTGTTCTCCAGTTGCTGATACTCCACCACCACCCCTTGTGCAGGTGGAAGAAAAATAAACAAGTAACCTCATGCTCCACTTGACCCTCCCCCAGCTTGCTCTGGCTGAGGCGCGAGACAAAAAGCAGAAAATAAAGGGCTCTCTAGCCTTGTGTTCCTTCAATGCTGGCAGGAGCTTCACATGACCACTGCTCTCCCCCCACCCACCCAAGCGGAAAGGAGACAGATCAGCAATTGGGACTCAATACAATGCAGAAGACAAGGACATAATGGGACCTGCTTTGGGTCAGGAAAAAGGAAGGCTTGAAATTCAGCAGGATCACGAATGGGGGGAAAATGTGAATGGAGAAAAGGCTCTGGTCTCTGCAGGAAGAAATACGCTAACGTATCAGACATTGAGTAGTTCATGCTAGTTCCTCTGATACAACACTTGATCTACTGCCAGTCCCGTGCCCGTCCTGCAAAAGACACATAGAGACTATTAATTAAAAAATGCTTAGAATAGGATCATTTGAACATTATAGATGATGATGATGATGATGATGGGTGGGTATTACAATATTATGACAAGATTGCCCATTTTTATAATTAAAGTCCTACCTGTTAGGCAAACTACCAGCTCATTACTGATCTCAAAACAGGACCAAACACCAATGCTCTTCTTACTGTTTTTAGTGTTTGTAAATGCTCTAGCTGACTGAGAACTTTGAAAGGAAATCCAGTGACAACACTTTCTACTCAAAAACATCTTACAAGCAGTTTTATTAGCACTGTTCTGACAGTTTGTATTTCATATGTGATTCAAAGAACGGTTAATTAATGCACCCTACAGAGTTCTGTCAATTCTTTACAGGGACTTATTAAAACCAGACTGCATATATTCAGCAGAAGATGGATGAAGTTAACATGTTTCCTACTCATGCATCAGAAACAGGGATTTTTTTTAAGAAGATAAAGCTATTCATAAACACCAAAATATTCACTTCATCAAATGTAAATTAGAGTACTACATCAGTTACACACATTTTTCAGAAGTAAAAGGAAAGAAAATAAAATTGAAAACTGCAGTTCTTAACAGAGCATGAAACACAAACCACAAAAGATAAATAAGACTGCAAATCATATCATGAAAGCATAAAACTTAAATCATGATGACAATTAACAAAAAACAACTCTTCCACTGACAACATATATGAAATGTCTGGTATCTTTATTGCCATTTTCACATTCACTGAGTGACTCTGGGTCAATGACACTCCCTCAGCCTGAGCTACTGCCACAGATAGTTGTGGGAAAGAACAGACATGTGCCTTGAGCTTCTTTGAGGAAGAGTGAGGCTAAAGTTGTTAGGGAAGCTACCTGCTAACATACTGGGAGGGGGAGAATGGGACCAGAGTAATCTAGCAAATGTGCATGGAATATATTTTTGGAATACAGAATTAGTAATCAGCCAACCACACATTTTGTGTAAAATGCCTGTGTAATGAAAACAAATACCAGTCTTCTTGTAGCTACATTGACTCCCAGTTTGTTTCTGGGCACAATTCAAGGTGGCTGCAGTGACATTTAAAGCCCTATATAGTGTGGGCCCAACATGCCTGCAGGGCCATGTACTCCCTTATGAACTTACCTGAACTCTGTTGTCATCTTCAGAAAGCCTGCTTTGAGTGTCTTGGCCCTCTGAGATTAGATGGGCAGCAATGCAGGAGAGGACCTTATCTATAGTGGCACCCAACCCTGGGTACTCCCTCCACAGGGTAAGGAAAGTGACTCAGCTGATAAGCGAATGACATGGAGGTTCTTTAAAACAAATTATACCAAGCATGCCATCAAAGTGGATAGCAACACCCTTCCAAAGTGTTCACTCTAATCACATATCTGATTCATTGAACTGATTCTATTTAAGCAGTAACTCCTGATAGGATGGATTCAAATGAGTAGCCATGTAGGTCTGAAGTAGCCCAATAAAATCAGAGTCCAGTAGCACGTTTAAGACAGACAAAGATTTATTCAAGGTGAGAGCTTTCAAGTGCAAGCACTCTTCCTCAGAGTAACTTAGACAGTTTTATTTCTCCTATTTTTTTGTGAACTACAACTGCATTCGAGGGGACTGATTGGCTGTTTTAGCAAAGAATTATCATACGGCCATATTTGGATGTCTATATGCCTCAGAAGAAAAATTCACTCTCAATTAAAATCAAATGTTCCTCAGTAATATTAATCAAACTAGCAAGAAAGCCCATTGCAACCAGGAATGCAATGGGCACTAGGACCCAGGGGACCCTGGGTCTCTCTCTCTCTCGCAGTAAGAGCCATAGGAGGTAATCAGGGGTCGTTTACAGTTTGGCAGGGCTCTCTGTGTCTCTGTGTGTCTTTCTCAGGCATCTGAGAGCAACGTGAGTAGCGTCCAGGGAAGGAGGGCAGAAGCTGGAGAGGTAGGGCCAATCAGGGTTTTCTGGCTTCACCTTGATTGGCCCTATTCCACCTCGGACAGCCAGGACACTCTCCACCCCCAGCGTTGTTTCACAAATATTAAGAGGAACAAGGATAACCCATCTGTTCCACCTACACCATATACCAAAAACCCCTTAGCAGTCAGACTCTTTCTCCTGAACTGCTGGAGTTGTCAGTTCACTCTCAATTCTCCTTATCCCATTCAGCATTCTCCCTTCCCTGACTGGATGTTGCTACAACTCTACATGCTTAAAACTTGCCAACAGCAGACTGGCACAGTACTCAGCCAGCTGTCAGTCACCAGTACCTGTACATGTATCAAAAATTACACATGTAGTCCTGACACAGGTATCCCTTAGACCAGTGGTCCCCAACCCCTGATCCGGAGACCAGGACCGGTCAGTGGATCAGTCGGTACCAGGCCGCGGCTCCTCCTTGTCCTCCTCCCGGCTGCTGTCTCAGGGGCTGCCCTGCCACTCTGCCACTGGCTCACCTTTGGTGCTCTCCAGCAGCCACCATGGCTGGGGCTCCCCCTCAGCATGGCACTGCGCAGCTGCTTCTGGCAGCACCCACCAGCAGGCAGTGGGAAGTCAGGGGCGCCGGCAGGAAAGCAAGTGGAGCATGGTCTCAGGCGGCAGCGGTGACATCCCTTGGCAAAAGACTACTCCCCCCCGGGCCTCAGTAAAATTGTTGAGCATTGATCGGACCCCAGTGATAAAAAGGTTGGGGACCAAAGCCTTAGAAAATGCTATTTGGTGTAGTGGTTAGGAGTGCGGACTTCTAATCTGGCATGCCAGGTTCAATTCTGCACTCCCCTACATGCAACCAGCTGGGTGACCTTGGGCTCGCCACAGCACTGATAAAACTGTTCTGACCGGACAGTGATATTAGCGCTCTCTCAGCCTCACCCACCCCACAGGGTGTCTGTTGTGGGGAGAGGAATGGGAAGGCGACTGTAAGCCGCTTTGAGCCTCCTTCAGGTAGGGAAAAGCAGCATATAAGAGCCAACTCTTCTTCCTCTTCTTCTTCTTCTTCTTCTTCTTCTTTGGGTATCTTGCCAAATATCGTCAGTTTAGTCTACCTATAAAAAGAGTGCATTACCTATCTAAAATATGGCAGGACTTTTTAACAAATGTATTTTTAAGTGCAATGCACTACTGCACCCATTTCATGGGCTACAGAGAAAGAGGATGGTGCAGCTTTGCGTCTTTCCTACCATGACTGCCTCTCAAGCCAACCCATAGCAAAGTGCCAATGATATCTTCTTAGCACAAGATCCCTCAGTTTCAAGAGAACTTATTTAAATATTAAATATGCTTAGATTTGAAACCCTAGTAGATTAGTTTGTGTAAAATATTTTTATGTTATGGTAACAGCCTTATTCAAAATAAGCTTCCCTGTTCCAATTAAACCCTTGACTTTGGGGGGATGGCAACTGATCAAACCCAAAGGTCGGCTGGGGTGAGGTGGTGGGTTTGCTCTCACTGCTGCATAGGAAGAAAGCTTCCACTCTCCAGAACATACCTTCATTCTTTTATGGGAGTTAACAGCCAAGACAGAACCACTAATTCTAAGTTGACACAACAGGGAGAAAAGAAAATCGTACCAGAACAAAGGTATACATCCAAATGTCGGATCCTTTGATTGGTCAGAACAACACTGGGTGAAATCCAAGCCAAATACATCTGGAAAGCAGTAGTAGTTGCCAGGATTCCAATCAATTATTATAGCAATGCGATGAAACAAATTCAGTGTCTAGGCAGGCCGTCCAAGCTTAGTTAATGGACAAGATGATTCATGCTTACAACACAAGAAGTCTAAGTGGAAATACAAAAATCTGAGATGGTGAGTGGAAACTTCCAGATGTGAGAATAAAATGTCACTGAGCCAGAGGTACTCAAAACATTTTTTTGAAAAAAAAGTACTCCATCAAAATTTTGGAACATGAGCTCATTCCTAGAGCACTTCCAGAGAAATCATTTCACCGCAATGATTTAGCCCTTATCAGTGGAGACATTTCTTCCTCTCCTTTCAAAACTCCACAATGCATTATTATCATTATGATTTCACATAGTCAAACCATGACCAACAGGTATTACATGGCTTTGCTGAACAAATGAAAGAGATCTGGACAGCACACACAAATCTTTCCCACTCTACACACACCCTGGCACACCAACTGTAAGCATGCCCATGGCTGCAAACCTAAGGACACTTTCCTGGAGTAAACCATGAAAAATAAAATGGGATTTACTTCTGATTAGACCTGTTTTTGAAACCCTGGTAATTAGTTTGGGTAAAATATTTTATGTTATGAAGGGGACGACAGAGAATGAGGTGGCTGGATGGAGTCAGTACGAACTTAAATGGACTCCGGGGAATAGTAGAGGACAAGAAGGCCTGGAGGATCATTGTCCATGGGGTTGCGATGGGTCAGACACAACTTTGCAATTAACAATAACAACAGACCTGCTTAGGCCATGTTTTACCAAACAGGGCAATGGGCCCTGTTATTTCATAACAAGATTCTTCCAAATGCAGCCATATAAAGAAGGATGAAATCCATCCATAAACATTTTGCAGAATACTTCATCAGGAAACATGAAATGGCAAAAACAGGGATGGTTTTTTTTTTCTCCAGAAAATGTCAACTGCCTTAGATTTTATTTATTTGAAACATTTACATGCTCACTTTTCTCCCAGATAAGTGAATTCAATGCAGGTAACTAAAACAAGAAATTTAAAACATCAACATATTAAAGGTATAGAATTCCATGGGAAAGTTTCCTTTTTTAAATAATATCCTTAGTTTTACTGCAGATCATCAATGACTGTAAATAAATGGGAAATTTATCCACATGTGACTCTCTCGCTGTCTGCTTGGAAAAGATTGCATTTGATTGCAGGTGGAGAGCAGAGAGGCTCAGTGGTAGTGAACCTAGTCTGTGTGCAGAAGATCCCAAGTTCAAACCCCATCAACTCTAATTAGCAAACAACCAAAGATCCTGGAAAGCTATACCAATTAAAGCAGATATTACTGACCTTGATAGGCCAATGGTTTGACTCAGTCCCTTCAGCACCATCTTTTCCCTTATATCCTCCCTTAAGCATTCAAATCATGAATCAACACATGCTCAGGATCCGTAGTCAAAACAGGTGAAACTAGCCTCAACTATGGCCAGGGCCCCAACCTGATGGAACACACTCACAAATGAGATCAGGGCCCTACAGGACCTTAATCAGTTCTGCAGGGCCTGCAAGTGGAGAGATGGAAAGAGCAGCTCCTGACACCAAAATACCCTTATCTGGAAATTTAGTTGGGGGCATTAGTTTAATTAATATTTTTTAAATGTTTATGATGCATGATCTTTTACAGTGCAGTTACCTGCCCTGAGCAACATGAAAAGGTGGACTAAAAATATTACTATTAGACAGCTTCATGTGTTCATTTTACCATTAAATACATATTAGTACTTGTAAGCGCCAGGCTGGGCTCCCAGAGATCCTGGCCACTCTCTTCTGGCTTCTCCTGCAGCTCCAGGCCCTCTCCTCTTGGCCTCTAGCCCCTTTGTTGCCTTGCTTTAGTCCCTCCTTCACAGTCTCCTTCACCACTTCTTTTGTCCTCTCTTCTCCTCCCTTCGCCTGTTCCTCCTGGCAGTTGTGCACCCTCTGCATTCAACCCTGATTGCCTGACTTTCCTTTTATTCTCTTCCACTGGCTTGTCTCCCCGCCCCCCTACACCCTCCCCAAGTGCTGGTCTTCGAGTCCCACTCTGCCCTTGCAGCCTCGGCATTTTTGCTGCTCAGCAGGTACACAACTGCAGTCTGGTTCAACAATCACCTCATATGCTGCCTCTCTTCCCAAATTCTAGGGGGGGGGGGGCTGCTGGTGGCTGCACTCACTACTCTGCCATCCCTGTGCCCTGAAGATAGTCAGTCCCACAGTGTTGTTCCTTGGCTGCCAAGCCTTTTCTTCACTCATGCCATGGGTGAGCTCTGCTGGAGTGGAGTAGTGCAGCACCCTTCCCTTGTCCCTGATGAGCCTGCGGGGGCTGGAGGCAAGGCCCAAGCTTCCCACTGCCGCTCCAGCCTGCGGTCCTGTTGGCGGGGATGCAGCAGTAACCCTGTGAGTGGGGTGATGCCATGCTTTGGGTCTTGGTGAAAGAGACTCCTGGACCACCTGGGAGACATCTGGGCCAGGTGGGATCCGATCCAGGCACTGCTAAGTGATTTTTATGTTAAGTATAAGCATTATCAACTGTGTCAATATACAAATGTTTAGGGATGAATCAGGCATACTGTTCACTACACCAGGGCTAAAGTACAGATGATATCCATAATAGTGTATTAAGAGACCTTTCTGCTCACACTGCTTATTCTTGATTTTCACTTAATTCAGGTTGGTATAGTTTAATTCGAATGCTGTACATGCACTCTGTGACGTAATGTTTTTTTTCTGATTTTTCTATGTGAATTACCTGAATGTAGAATCTGCAGTACAATCAGAAGAATCGCAGTTAGATTGGAGGGGAGGGCAGACCATCCTGTTTGTATGAATCTACCAACTGGTCAATTTCACTATGGGCTTTTTCACTGTCAAAGAAGATTCTTTGATCTGCTGCTTGCTCACTTGCTTGCATGCCCACCCAAAAGAGCCCCATGGCTGTGAAAGTGTGACTGCTCACCCCCCCCCTTCTCTGTGACCCAAAGTATACCCAAAGCTCCCACATACATTTCAAATAGTCCATCTTGTTATTGTTCACTTGTTAGTTGAATGTTAGTTTAATTGTAATAGCAGGAGATCTCAGGTGCCACCTGGAGGTTGGCAGCCCTGGAGGGGAGCAGGTCTAGTGATTTCCTCAGGTCCTTTACAAGCAGTCATATCCTGCAGGAATCACTCAGTTGGGAGGTGTACATGCATGTGTATTTGTCTCTGCATGGCTATGCGCTTCTCACTTGCTTGTGTGCCCATCCAAGGAACATCATAGCCCTGTGGGTGTGTGATCACTCACTCCCCCTTTCTCTGCAGCCCAAATTATGCACAAAGAAAATATTTGGAAGCCAGAAAATGGGAGCAGATGGAGACTGTAAACCTAAAAGGAGGGTGGAAGTGGAGGAAGGTACAGAATGAGTGGTATGAGTACAACGTGTGCAATGTTAAGAGTGGAGAAGTGTCCTCTGAGGTGCAAAAAAGGGCATGGGAACTAACCCAATGGAATCTTCTTCGGCTTTTGATTTAACTTTGGCTTTTCAAAACAACTTTCAAATAAGCAGCCAGAAAGTGAACTGAGATCTGAAGTGAGGAAAAGGCATGCAGGAGCCAAAATTAATCCGGAATGAGATGCATTGTGAACACAACGGGAAAGCAGACCATCTTAAAAGAGCCAATGGAAAAGCACTGTGAAAGCAAATGAAAACGGCAATGCAAAAAGCCCTACACAAAACTGCAAACTCTTATTTGGGGACAAAATATGAAGTTCTGAAGCGTCAGTTTGAAATAACAAAATTAATGAGTCAAATACTTAATTGTAGCGAGTTACCAAAAAAAAACCCCTCTACATACTGGTAAGATGGTGCTTAATTTCAAAATCAATGAAACAAGTTAATATTGGAAGGAAATCCATAAATAGCTTTGTGTCTCTTGCCAATGCAACGAAGGGAGAATCCAGAAACACAAAAAGGCATATAATTTCCAAGTTGATGAATATTTCTCAGGCCTCTCTTCTCCTCTGTGAATGAAGCAATATTACCCCTGAGTAAATCTTATAAATTCTATTTCTATCTCCACACATAGAACAAGAAGCCAAAACTCCATCACTGCCCGCAATTTAAAATTATTACTACAGATCAAGCACTACTGGATGTGCTTTTTAAAATACTACCAGACAGACACACACTTCTTACCGTTTTTGACATCCCTGGGCTTTTTCTTTAGCAAGAATGTCTTAAATAATGTGACTTTGTCGCTAAAGGCATCCACTGGCATTCTTAATCAGGCCCTAACTTTTATTTGTAGATGCCACTCTTAGGAAATGAAGTGCTTCTTTGAAGTTGAGGACTGGCTGGAGTACTTGGGCTAAAATTCCAATGTGCACGTTCTTTTCGTTCACCAGGCGATACAAAAGCATTAATCAGATTCAGTCCTTATCCTGAGATTATCATATATGATTGTTGCTTACATAGACAATCCACAGCCTTCCTATTGAGATCATGGTAATTAAGCAAAAAATAATCTGTGACATAAATCATGCTTAAGAACAGATGACTGGCCTAACTACCAAGTTTTTAAAGCAAAGATTCGAGTGTCCTACGGCCAATGTGAACTTCACCCACAGCACAATTCCAGAATCTACAGCTAGTATTTTCTATAATGAAAATGAATTCATAAAGAGAAAACAGCTTATCAAAGACAGTCAAATATACAAGTATAACCGTTCTGCTACAACTTATTAAGTCCAAATAAAATGTAGTCTGCTGTAAATAGTTGTAAGACAACAATAAATATTTGTAGTAGGCTGCATGAAACTAACTAAATGATACACTATTTCGTGTAATTTTCAAAGGCACTTCTGATAAGTTTCAAAGTCTCTGTAATATCACAACCCTATGCATACTGGAAGAAAAAGGAAGTCCCCATAAACTCCCGAATGCAAATAGATAAGATGAGGCTACACCATCAGCTGTATTCCAGAACGTTTACACAAGACCACTGATGATGGATTGTAACATTCAAGTGGACACCCTGCTGTCTTACTACCTTCAGTAAAACTATCCTTTGGGGCTGCTTTTTGGGAGGAACTGCTGCTACTGCACGTGTACAAAGAGGAAGGGTACCATGCCATCTATCTCTCCAAGAACATAACAAAGTCACTGAGGCATGGAAAGCTATAGTGGCAAGGAATGATTTTCAGCACAGGTTTAGAGAGTACCCCTCCCCCACAAAAGCAAACCATCTTTTCACTGTCTCCACTACCTGGCATTGCTTACCCATTAGCTGCTTGCATACCTCTGACCTTTCTCACAAAAGCTCGCCTTTTCCACATGCCCTCCCATCCTCTCTTTCACTCCCTCACACACACTGATAAAAACACTCACAAATTGTCAACCAGGCCATTCCTACCAATATCTGCATTTATCTCATTCCTTTATTTTGGTTTCTGCCTCCATCTCCATTCCTGACACTTATCCTGTTCCTTCTTGTGGTACAACTTGAGGTGCTTAGTTTGTGTTGAAGAGTTGGTTCTTATATGCTGCTTTTCTCTACCTGAAGGAGTCTCAAAGCAGCTTATATTCACCTTCCCTTTCCTCTCCCCTCAACAGACAACCTGTGAAGTAGGTGAGGCTGAGAGAGCCCTGATATTACTGCTCGGCCAGAATAGCTTTATCAGTGTTGTGGCGAGCCCAAGGTCACCCAGCTGGTTGCAAGTGGGGGAGCGCAGAATTGAACCCGGCTCGCCAGATTAGAAGTCCACATTCCTAACCACTACACCAAGCTGGCTCTACACCAAGATCTTGGCCATATGGTCCTGGCCTTGATCTTGGTGAGGTCAAATATGGCTTTTCCTTTCCCTTTCTCCAGGCTCTGATGTCATAAGGACATCCTGTTACATAACTGATATCACAAAACTTCCCGTCTTCTTCTTCTAGCTCAGCAGGTCCTATGCTCTCACTTTGGAGGTTAAAGATCTGGAAAAGTTAAAGAGCCCTGCATGAGTTAATCTTAAAACGGCTGCTTAGATTGCATGTTTTCTGATTTAGCATGTGTGTTTTCAATCCCTATAGCACGTCAGTGCATTGGCGAAGCACCACATCAAATGATCCCAGAGCCACTTTTTTTACAGTTATCAGGTTTCTCCCACAACAGCAGGAGGGATGCCCAGCAAAGCTGTCACAAGAAAGATGCCTTCTGGTATGGCTCTATTGCCAACGGTTAGTGGCATCCCTCCCACAACTTTCCCACCCAGCCGCTAATGTTTGGTAAATACATTGAGAACACCAGCAGAAACAAAACATGCTGAAAGGAGAAAGATTTGGAGGAAAGGAGCCCATCACATCTCACTCCCCCCAAAATAGTGCAGAGAATAAGGGCCCAGTGGTTGTGATGCAGCTTGTCCTCTTTGGTTAGCAACCCAGGCAGGCAACTTCGGTTTGGCATCTGAAAGGCTCCTTACTGACACCCACTCAAGCCATGTCATATCTCTTGTGGGAGGCTGCCAACATTTCAGCTGCACAAGAAGAGAAGTGAAGCCATTCATAGGAGTGTTTTCTCGTGTGGCCTCCGGAGATTTTCAGCTACATGGGCCCAATTCTTCAGTTTTGCAAAAATTCTCTTTTGCATGACCAGGTTTAACACCAAAGAGGAAAGGAACACTACTACTGAATGTGCAGCCATGTTGATGGATTGAGATTATGGAGGACTTAAATTGTTGGGGAGAGAGAAATTGATAGATAGCCCAATAAAACGAAACAAGAAAAAAATGATAGCGATGTATTGTTCTGTTACGTTCTGTGTGAACTGCCCGGAGCCATAGGGGTGGGCGGTATACAAATGTAATAAATAAATAATTGGTTGATATATTTTTGGGGGGTGAGCATAAAGTGTAGCCAAGTGTGGCTGAGAACTAGATTATGGATGAATTCATGAGAGCTTCTACCTTGTCTCTGAGGTTCAGGCCCTCTCACATAATTAATGAAGAAATAATCCAGAACATTCTTTTAAAGTTAAGGAAAAACTCATCCATAAACTATAGTGTGGCATCCCAAGGTCCCTGATGCTACATGTCAAAAATACATGCCAAAAGGTCACATTTTTAATATTCTCAACACTATGATTAAGGGTGACTTTGTTAGCACCTTGTTTACCACATAACGTTCTGTGAGACCAATAGCTAAAATCAGCCCTGATTAGCCATGAAGATAAAGAAACATATGCTTAAGGCACAAAGGGAAAGGGGGCACCACAGAGGTTTTTTGATTATATTGCTTACCGCTATACATAAATAAAGTTTATATTTAATATAGCTGTGGGTTTGACCTGGAGGACAGTCTGAAAGAAAACTGATTTTTGAATCTCTTATTTCACTAATTCAATCTTAACGACTTGTCAGTTAAATCAGGGGTAGTCAACCTGTGGTCCTCCAGATGTTCATGGACTACAATTCTCATGAGCCCCTGCCACCAAAGGCTGGCAGGGGCTCATGGGAATTGTAGCCCATGAACATCTGGAGGACCACAGGTTGACTACCCCTGAGTTAAGTGACAGAAGAGCCCAGGAGCACCCTTGTTGGGTTATATCTAGGGCAGTGGTTCTCAATCTGGGGGTCGGGATTCCCTTTGGGGGTCGAACAACCCTTTCACAGGGATCGTGGCAGGGCAAGCAGCTTGGCCGGGGGGCGCCATCCACACAACAGCCTTACAGGTAGATCATGATAGAACTTCGTTTGTCTGGAGCAGCGGAAAAGAGCGAGATCAGCAGGGCAGGACAAGAGGCAGAACTGAACTGAGAAACCCCGGGAAAGAACCAATTTATATACAATCATGAACAATGGATCTTCACACCACTGGTCAGTTTCGGTTTAATTTCTGTGAAAGAACATTTGCATAATTTTATGGTTGGGAGTCACCACAACATGAGGAACAATATTAAAGGGTCGCAGCATTAGGAAGGTTGAGAACCACTGGTTTAGGCCATCAGCTGGCCTTAATCCAGCCCTGGCTAAATTGATGATTTGGACTTGTAATAGCTAGCTTGAAATCCATGCTTAGCTATAAATCTCATTAGACAACCTGGGTTATTTCTCTTGACTTAACCTGCCTCACAAACTTGTTGTTAAATCACCTTTCTCTGTGCCCGGTAGAAAGAAATGAAGCAAAAACTTCCATGTGCAGGAATAGCTCTTTGTAAATAAGAAGTACTCTTTTTTGGCTTTGTGCCACATCATCTCTTTCAGACCCACATCTTCTAGATACCCATGCAGGAAGAAAGCACATGGTAAATTTTAAGGCAGAGTTATCAAGGGGGCAAAATGCGTCTTCTCGTCAAAGCTAATGACTAGAACACCCTGCCACTAAGAGAGACTGGAGTGTGCCGTTTGTTCCGCTTGTTTTGTTCATAGGATAGCCTCTCATGCTCGGTTCTTTCTCTGGAGTAGTCACTTAGTGCTAGATCCATTCAGATGTCTTTCACAAAGTGACAATGTAATGAGAAAACTGCAGTTACTGAAAGTAGGAGGAAGGTGTAGGAGTAGGCGCTGTTGTAAACTCTTTTAAATAGCCAGATCCTCAGCCTGACAGCAGCATTCCATTAAATTTCATAGCAATTACTATCCTTAATAAACTCAGTGCTAGCAGCATTATGTTCCCGCTCACAGCTGTATGCTCATCCCTAAAGGTTACAGCTTTATATCCTTGCTCTAAGAAGACTTCAGTCTTACCTCCCTTTCTCCCTTCTATTTTTCAAAAGCACCACAGTTATTCCCTGGGAAAACATACCTGGCAACAAACAGCACAAATCATTTTAAAATTGGGACACACGCTACATCACAGTTTTTAATTACCCCCTTTGTGGTTACAGTAGTCTAACAGCAGGTTTATATGCAAACCTACTTAGTTTAGGTCCAGACAAAAAAGAGTCTTCAAAAAACAGTACAAGTTGCAGTCTAAACGGAGGTCTAACCACTGTAACTATTATAAAGGGCGGAAAAGCTTCACAATAAAATAATGTCTCTGGAATAACACGGTTAATAACGTTAACTATGGCTCATCCATTGGCAAACAGTGGATTGCAAAAATAGAATCTTCTTCTATCAGTCTCCTCTCCTCTCCCCTCCTACCATGAAGTCAAGTTCTGCAAAATTGGTAGCTGCGCTCACATCTGTCTTCTACCCACAAAAAAAGCAAGTCCAGAGTTGCTGTCGTTTTTAAATGCTTTTGAAGCATTTAAGCTCCTGAACATGCAAGCCAGTAAAGTTTGGAATGCTCCCTCTAGATTTATTGAAGTTCCTAAGTGCTTTTACAAATCATTGGCTGTTTATCTCAGCCATTGCTCATCAGGCTTTTGCCCTAATATCTCAATGCCAGGACCCTGTCAGTCACACATGAAGTGAACAAGAATGCCTCGGTGCGCGTGCAAAGTGCGTTTGCTGCAGGAGTCAGAGAAGAAGGGGGGGGGCCTTCCCAAGGCGAGTTTTCCAAACATCTTCTCAATTCGAACCCGTTCCAGGCGAAGAGTACTTTCCCAAGCCTGCCTTGTCGCGTAAATGCCAGCGAGCCTTATCCCTCCTATATCCGGACCTGGCAGGCGATGAACAAACCACCACAGCGCAAACGAGCAAACAGGTCGAGGGACACCTGGCCTCATTCTGCACACACTGGATAATGCACTTTTGAAGTGCTTTTGTAGCTGGATTTTCTTATGCAGAGCAGGAAAATCTTTGTCTAAAGTGCATTATCTTACATGTGCAGAAAGGGTCCTGGGTAAGAACGGGCGCGCGACAGCGAAGCGGCTATGGCCATCGGGGTGGAAATATTCGCGGCGGAGTTTTCTGCCTGGCTTGCAAAAGTCCCGGCTCCACGCAAGGCTCCCCCTCGGAGCTCCGCGCGCTCTGGAAGCCTCGGCTGCGCCCCGGGCCCCACCCACGCCGAAAGGGAAACTTTGCTGCGGGGAGCGCAGCGCCTCGCCGCCCCCTCCCGCCGGCCTTGGCGTGTCTTTCGCGCCGCGCCGCTTTGCCTGGCTCCTGGCGCCCCGGCTGTGCCCGCCTTCGAGCGAGGCACGGATTTGGGCTGAGAAGGAGGCGGCGGCGGCGGCGGCTCGCTGCTCCCGCCACGCGCCCTGCAACTTACCGCTCGTGGGCTGGGCTCCGGCGCCGAGCGGCTTCTCCCGCCTGCCGCCCGCCGAGCTCTTCATCCTGCGAGAGGCTGCCGCCCGCGCGCCCACCCGGCCGCCCTCAGCCAGCCAGCCATGCGCCGAGCGGGGCGACGCGCGCGACGGAGCAGCTGTGAGAGGCGAGCGCCGCGCTGGTGGGAAGCGCCGCCGCGGGCGGGGGAGTCCCTCTGCGCACCCGCTTCGCCGAAGCAACAATGTTCACGCGCCCACCGGCGGCTTGTCGGCTTCCCACTCCGGCTCCCCAGCCTCCATCGGGCTGGTGCCTCGGCAGAAAACACCGTCGTCCCCCCCCCCCAGCCGCGTGCGGGGGACGGAGGAAGATCCTTTCCCTCCCCTCCCCTCCCCTCCCCAAATTTGAGAGCTTCGCTTGAATCGAGGGGAAGAGCGAGGCAGAAACAGAAGAGGCAGGAGGAAAGCAAGAGCGGAATCTAGAAAGAGTCAAAGGCAACCCCCCCCCCAAAAAAAAGACACCAATCTGGAGGAAGACAGAGAGAGGGAAACTCGGAACCAGCTATGACTTGGCCCCAAAACAAACAGACATCTCTGGGTCCAAGGAGCTTCAGCCTGAGTAGGTGGAGCATACCTTTCCTCACGATCTATTTATTGCACATGGCCAGTTGTTGGGCTTGGGAGCGGAGTTGCCAGCTGTGGATTGGGAAATACCTGGAGAGTTGGAGGATAGAGCCCTGGAGGGCAGGCTATTGGGAGGAACCTCAGCAGGGGTGATGCATGCTGTCCACCTTCCAAAGCTACCCCTTGGGGGCTGACAACTAGACTCTGGACAGATTTGTGGGGTGGGGCCAGCATTTTAGGTTCACGTAAGTCTGTCTGATTTCAGCCCTACCTGGAAGAGTTGACTACGATAGTTTTGGAATTCAGCCGTCACTGAGAGCAGTTTAACACATACAAGAGAACTGAGGAAAGTTGTCAAGGACAAGTGGGTGGTTATACAGAGATTCCCATTCAGGCCATAGAATTTCCCTAGCCAGTCAACCAGGATGTTAACTCTGAAGAGTGCAGAGATCCTTGGTATGGTGTGCTTAGCAACCTTGAGTCATTTGAAAACTCAAGATGGGTACTGGCATTTCAAGAGAAAGGATTTGTGGAGTGTAAGAAGCGTAAAAAGGTGGCAGATGAAAGCAACACAGCGAGAAAGTGAGGAATGACCGGAGGCAAGATAATTTTTAGTGCTACGCCATTACGCTGGCATAAAACTATTTTTTTTCTATGTGTGGAAATGAGTTACCTTAAGAAATGTTCAGCCCAATTTCATCCGACTCTTCCCCTCTATGTTAAACAAAATATTTTGTTATCTTTGAATTTCAAAAAGCTTTGAGTGCCATTTAAGTTGTTTATGGTAAATCAGACTCCCAATCTTTCACTCAGGTCAGGTTCCTGGGCTGAGCCATCAGCCAAACTAATTGTTCTTTAATTACTATGTTGTTAACCACCAGCTTGATGGGAGGGACAGTCAATAATAAATACAAAATAAATATTATTTTATTATGACAGAGTAGAGTAACCAGAGTTCTTCAGCAAGAAAGAAACACATTACTAGGGTGGTTGAGTCAATAAGTGGGAAGAGAAATGGAGGGGAAATATTACCTCTGAGGGAGTGAAGTGAATGAAGGGGAGATTTGCATCCACACCTCATCATACTTGGGGTTTTGATGCCAGGCTATGAATTTTTAAGCCTAAGTATGTCTGTCTAAATGGTAAATTATGATTCATTACCCAGGTGGTATATCCAAAGCTGAGGTCATTGAGTGGGATGCAGTTGCTCATCATGGTCACAGGCTGTGATTGTTCCTCATACCAATATTTTTCTAAGGGAATGAAAAGTAATATCCAGTAAACTACACCCAGCAATTCAAGGGTGCTTTCCCCCCTCTGGTGTTAATACAATTAACTGTAACACCCTAGGCCTGAGGTAACTGCAAACTTTCAAGTTTGTCTTTATTTATAGTCCATGTTTCTCGCTGAGACTCAAAGTGGTTTACAGTTAAAACTGAAGTCTAAAATTTGCCCTATCGATTTTAAAAAGTCTACAGACACAAAGCCTTGTTTATGATTCTATACAGCTTACCAATGGTTCTACGGCTCTTAAAAGGTGTTTTAGAATCTCTGGTTCTGGTGCTTCTATATCTTAAAGTTCTGGTTTTAAACTGCACAATCTCAGACTGGTGATCACATATATCTTGAAGCAAATTCAGAAAGATGGGTGTTAGATCATAATTCTCTCCCCCTTAAAGTGTGCAGTTAACAGCACAATCCTCAAGACACATCCTTGGGGATAAGTCCCCTTGAATAGACCTGCGAAACATTTTGAGTAGACCTGTATAATAGTCTGTCTAGTAATACCTGGAATACATAACCCAGCCTTTCTCAATGTTTTTACCATTGGAAAATCCCTGAAACATTTTTGAGGCTTTGGGAAAACCCAGAAGTAGTGCAATCGTGCAGAATATGGTTGGAGGGCATAGCTGTGTACATGCCCACCTGGGACCCCTTCCCACCTCCTCCGGGTCCATCATTGGCCATTTTGCAAGAGGGGGGGCAGGTCAACATGACCATATATGGTCATATCACCTGATAAATGTTTAACAAATTTTAATATATTAAAATTAACTCCCAACCATTCAAGGAATCCTTCCAGAGCCACCAAGAAACCCCCTAGTTGAGAGAGCCCGATATAACCATTTGGTACTCTTTATGATTCATCCCAATGAATTGTATCCAAATCAGTTGGTTTCTTATCTATTTCATATTGATTAAAATAGTAATTTATCCCTTTCACAGCTCAGGGCAAGCCTCATACTGTTCATAGGTGGAAATAACAAATATTTAGGAGTTACATCCTGAGCTGTCTGAGACCACCACTGCTTGAATTAATCCCTTGAACTAGCCAGTGCAAACAGTTGAGTATCCCCAAGTCAACCCCCCCGCCTGCCCATCCTACTGTTATTAAAATAGTACACTTAATGTCATCTGAAAAATAATGCAAAATGCTAAAATTATTTTTCAACACATCTTTACCAGATAATACCCAATCTTCAATTCCTGGAAGTGAGAGGAGGTACAGAATGTCGTCCTAGGGTCCTGAGAGGCCCAGGGTCAAATCCCTGACCTTCAATGGAAGCCTTGTTGGGTGACTTTGGGCTTGTTACATATCCTCACTGATTGTTACTTGACCTAATAGGAATAGATGAGAGTCCAAAAACTGCTTTCAATAACAGGTGAGGTCTAAAAAAAATGCTTTAAATAAAGGTAACTGGTAAGGGTCCAAAATGCTGTAAACGGCATGTGAATTCAGCCTGGGAGATTTTCAAAAATAAGTTCTGGAATCAAAACGTTCAGCTTGTTATGATTTTCAGTTTATTTTAAGACAGGCAAGGGAGCAAATATGAGCTCTAAATATGATAGTGCAGCTCTGAGTAAAATTCAAAACTATTCTTGCTTCATAATTGTAAACTGAGTGCTAGCATTATGTAAGCTACACAAATTTCAAATTATTCCTACTAATGTGCTTATACCTGAATGTCAAATTATAGTAATTATACTAATTACTGCATTAGCAGTAAAAAAAGATGTTTTACAGTTTATGTTAAAACAATGTGCTGCTCAAAGTCCATAATGTAGTCTTTTGAGTGAGCACTGGGGGGAAATTTCTTATAATCATGTTTGAAATCTGGCATAATAATATACTCAAATCTTCCACCAAGAAAAAAATCTTACAGTTAGTGCACCAATATTGCTATTTTTGTAAAACTGTTCAGTCGGGATGGCTGTATTTCCCTTCTCTTCCTTTATTGTTCCAGAATGTCTCTCTTTGCTGCATTCAGCTTCTTTTTATTTCCAGTTTGACTGTGACCAAAATTATATGTATATTGTAAAGCACAGGAAAATTGACAATTATCAATCAACCTATTGATCCATTCATAAAACTGACACAATTGTATTTAACTATGACCTTTTCACATGTACCGATTAACAAGTGTGAATTCAGCCTGAGAAGAGGTCAAAAATAAGCTGTGGAATTGAAAAATGCAGCTTGTTGCCTAGCAGGAGGGCAGAAGTGTAGCTCGCAGGAAAAAGACACCACGCCAGAATGTTTGGAATAAATAAGGCCACAACTTTATTACCCTCTTAGCAAGGAGCATTGATGTGGCATGAGGAAGAATCTAACCGTGAACTGGTTAGCAGACCGTGAATAGCCCAAGGTCTCAGATGGTGCCCTGGAGGACCAGCCAAGGCGTCAGTTTTTGGTGTGGAACTCCCTGCCATCTGAAACCCACCCTGGGAAGGTAGCTTAAGGGGGATCCAATGGGCGTAAGCCTCTGTCTGTCTCCCCAAACCACCTGGCAATGCGAGCCTACCTACCAGCTGGGTTAGCATTCCACTTGTATATGCGCCAATCTCTTAAGGAGATCCTCAAAGGTGGGAGGACACTGACGCTCAGACCTGTTTCCTCCAAAAGGATTCTCCCCATGTCAACCCATCACAGAATATACCATACGGCCTATGTTCCTGCCAACCTCCTAAAGCTGCAGCCATTCCAAAAGAGTAGCCCAAACACTGTGTAATCATAGGTTACAGTCATCAGATCAGATAGATGTACTCCATCCTTACGATAGAGTGCTTCAAGTTGGTGGGGGATATCAGGATGTCGAATAAACTGAGCACCCAATAGAACAAAACTTTTTCCTAAGACCTTACTGACCTTACATCTGGATAAGTCAATCTTGGATGAATCAAGAGCATCTTTCCAAACCCTTCACTCCAGAAACTTAGACCACATGATTTGAGAGGCCCCTTTTAAAGGTATCGGTGACACCCACTTCCCCCCCCCCACCTAACAAAGGCGTCTCACACCCGCTCCTCCGCAGCAGCAACCTGGAGGCCCCTGGTTTATTTGCATCCTTTTTCCCCTCTCTTCCCAAAGTACATAAAACACTGCAAAGAAGTGATCGTATACAATCACAACAATTCTTTTTGGTATTCATATGATGTTCACATAAGCTCCTGTGATTTGGTAACATCCCCAGCCCCCAAAAAATTAATTTGGAAACACCACTAGCTAATTTAGATTTTAAAAATCTGGAAAGAAGTTTGGGTAATTTTAGAAGGGAATTGATTGCTACTCAATAAACCCTTAAATGCAGTTGTCTACTGGGGGGGGGGGACGTAGTCACAATCTGTCTTTGGCATTGTGTCCTTAAAACATATTTTGGAGTATATAAAAATAGCTTATTTTAAAAGTACTTATTAAAAATGAATAGCTGAAGCAGAAAAAAATTGTACAGCAGCCTTCTATCATTTCTTAGGACTTACAATATAAATGCTGAGCTTCAAACTTAAATACTTAAATCTGCTTTTTAGGAAGTACAAGCTATAAACGTTTGGTAGAATTGCCTTTTTGAACTAAGGAAAAGCAAAGCGGTCCCTGTGGCAAAAAGTTGTGGGGGGGGGGTTTACAATTAATCTGAGAATCTGTTACAAGAGTTTGCTTGCAGAAAACATTGTATTGGGTTTCACTTTCCCTATCTTTTACAGAAACGTGGAAAAATGTGAACCATCTTTATAGTTCGCCCAATTTTTTTCTTTAATTGCAGAACATATAACTCATGTTATGGTGCACTATGCTTTATTTTTTCCCCAGCCATAAAGTAAATGGTATTTGAAGGTCAAGAGTTTCTAAGCTTTCTAAGATGTCTCTGTTTCATCATGTCCATTAATCAGATTTGCAATTAAAGAACAAAAAGTTCTCTTGTTGCTTTTATATTTAATTAGCTTACTTAAAGTATAACGGCTACATTACCTCTGTGTCTAATCTCAGCCATCTTTGTATTATTAGTCAAGATGTTATACGTGAGTTTGGGCTACAATTGCTCTGTGCTGGGGACAGCTTGTTTTTTTATATAATAATTTTATTCATCAAATGGGATCATCTGGATGCATTCAACATTCCCAGAGTTTGTACACCTACATGGTCAGAGTCATGTACAGTCATAAATACGGACATTGATGAATAAAGAAATATGCACGTACTTAAATCTTAACTACAATTCTGCCATATATTGATCCATTTTTTATTTTCTCCTTTCAAAAATTCTTTCTTTTTTAAGCCATCATCTGACTCTTCTGCTGCTGCTTCAGAACTGTTTTTCTTATAACTATTACATCGTCTTCTCCCTGGGAATACTCTGAGAGAAGCTAGATTTGGTTTTATGTCAACATCACTGAGGGCAAATGAAGCCAGTTTACAATGAGGGCAATGCTTCCTGTATGGCTGACTCAAGCCAAATGAAAATCATGTAGTAAATAGGATTCTGTCTGTACAATTTCAAACTGACCAGCACGTTAACTCAATCAATTTGCCAAAAAGATTAAGGGCTAGTGGGTGAAAACAAATCCAGGAATCCAGATGGCAGTCAAAGTCCTGAAAGGCCAGAAGTGCCTCAGTAACAGCTGTGTAGCAACAGCAGGCTTGAGCTAAGGGGTTTCATAGGATCTGCTTGCACCACCATTCCTGTTGCTTGAATAGGGTCAAGGTTTAAAGCTCAGCAGCATCCTTTAATAGGTCAAGGTTTAAAGCTCAGCAGCATCCTAAGAGGAGAACTGGATGACTAGATGCCTTTGATGGTCTCGTGTGGATTCATCCTTTTACTTCATTTGGACCTACTATCTTTTGCATTCTTGGGATTCCCAGGGAGCTGTGGAAATTCTAATCAGGAGGCTTCAGACTCCGAGATAAACTCTCCTTCTGAGCCTGGGACTTCCTACTTGAAGTCTGGTATAGACTATGTATTGCCTGATATTGATGTGTGTGCATTTCTTGAAACTGATAAACACATCCCTACACACTTGTAGATTTCATCTCTTCCAGTGAAACTGGTTGTTTCCCCCCCCCCACAGACCTCTCCATGTTGTGACAGTAGCTATACTTTATACTTTTCCCCCTTAAATTCCATATTGCACCCTCTCAACCCAGTTTTTCTGATCTTGTATGTGTACGCGTTAGTATAATTTCATCTGCTAGTTTATTGATTACTTAAATGGTTGTTCTCTTAATAAAAATCACTTTTACTTATTATACAATCTGGTTCATTGAGAGTTTCTAAGGGAAATAACACTTCTCACCATGTTAAATTCCCTAAAACAATTTTTATATCTAATGTGGGTAATAATGCTGGCTTCTGATCTTCCAGGAAACTATATCCAGGATTTGGGGGGAAATTCTTTTGGCTTTCTGGGGGGGGGGGGGGGACTAAAAAATGATATCCCTATTCAAATACAGATATGGTTCCTCTATACTATGACCTTCAGAGTATGCATGTGTTATGAGTGTGTGTGTGGGGGGGGGGGGTTCCTGGACTGTGGTAAAGTCACATGATCAGTGGACTACCATTCCCCCTTTCCTTGAATTTCAGTCCCCACTCAACATATTTATCCAAACACAGCAAAAAAGAAAGAGAAAGAAAAACTGGGACACTTGAAACAGGGCAGGCAGGGCTTGGGTAAGCCACTTGATAAACCCATTTCTTCAGCAACGTGTCCTCTGCAATGGACAGCTATTAGGTAAGCAGCACACATATGTCACATATGTTCAGAGGGGTTGAGTGAAGGGTGGTACCCAACATAGGAAGGATACTGTACAAGACAAAAATAAAATATCTTATTATTTAGCTGTATCAGACTCCATGAAATCTCTGGTGAATCAGCCACCTTGAACCTCAAGGGAGGGTGGTAAAATTAAATAAATAAATAAACAAACAAATTGTATCAGCTGAAACAATACACAAGTAGGACCTGGTGCTCTAATGTGAATCCACATGGATTCATTGTTGATGAACTATATACACTGCCCACTAGAGAATGGGAATATTTTGATAAGAAGTTAGCATTTTCTTGCCAAACCAGGCAAGGCCAGTTTTAAAGCACATACCTTTACCTTATCTTGAGCATATGGAGCAGTGGAAGCTCTCATTTCTTCCTATGAATGATCTTTTCTCATATTTCTCATTGTGAGGGAGCATTAGCCCAGTTGCTTCTAAAACAGACTAATTTCTTTTGACTCCATACCAAGTAGGATTAGCCATACAGGATCAAACAGACATTAAAACATGTCAAATAATAGAATCAACATTGACAGGGAGCAAATTTCAAACAAAACTTCCAGAAAATTAAATATATGAAGGTATGTTAGAAGGCAGTCTCAACTTTAATCTTACAACAGTTTTCATCCCCTCTAAAATATATATTTATCTTCTCCAAAATGTATAGTCTAATGCACAAGAAAACCATAGCTCTTTAAAATAGCTCTGCCTATTGCATTTGCATTTCATTAATGGAAAGATGGCCATTTGCTGACAAACAAGAATATGTAACATTGCTCATAAATTAATAGATTAATCAATATCACATTTATAAATGGCTTTAAACTTGCTGCTCTTTACAGCATGTTCTTCTTTCAGTGATTTTCAGGTCCCTGAAGTAAAACCCAATCAAATGTATATGACCCACAGCTTTAACATTCCCATTTCAAAGAAGATAGGGCAAAACCAAGTCATAAAAGTGCAATAAATGATTGTAGGGAATCATGCATAAGTTTTCAGTTTGAAAGATTCTATGGACTGCCAAGGTTGATTGTTGATGACATTCCTACCATGTTTGGATAAGAGATTATGGCTTTGGTCACACACATTTCACCTTGCTAGACTGTATACTATTACTGATCTCTCCTATCCCAGCTTAGATATACAAGAGCTTCATCCTAAGATCTGATTTGCACATTCAGTCTTAGGGAGTAAATAATTAACAGGTCTACTAAGAAATAAGTCCTGTGTTATTTAATGGACCTTACTCCTTATGACTGTGGCCATAGTGGCTTCCTTACATTGAGGCTGAGAGGATGCTGTTCTGGATGGTGACCTCTTCTTGCAAAACAGATAGCACTCACAAGATTAATTTCACAAACCAATGTACTCTCCAGAGTTATGGATCCTTCTGGAAAATGAAGTTAGTGTATCTTTGATACAACATTTGGTGCACCAGCTCTCTTATTTAATTCTGGCCACCTTGACTTATGCTTTTCTAACCTCACAGATCAGTGTAATAATCTCTATGTTTGACTCCATTTGGGTGACTCCACTCAGAACCTGCAACTACATTAGCATGCAACAACCTGATTATTGTCAGATGCAAGCTGTCTATTTTAAAACAAACACACAGAGTGCCAAATTTGTTTCAATGTCCAATTCAATGTGCTTGTTATTATCTTTAAAGTCCTTAATAGCCTAGATCCCACATAACTAAAGAATATTTTTCCCTATACCTTCTCATGTGCCACCTACTATTTATTCCCTCGCTTATGCTAACCTGCTTGGGATTATTGAGAACCCACTCTTTCACACTATGAGCATCTTAAGGAAATGAGGGACAACACCTGTAGAAGTTTTTAGGAGGTGACACCAGGCTGTTTTGTTCAGTGTGGCTTTTAATGTGGTGTGGAGGACAAACATTTTGAGGAGAAAGCTCTCCTAGCCATCTGCCCACTACCACTCTACAGCATGAGCAATGGCTCTCCCAATCACTTACCCACTTCTGACCACAGCAATGGCCATGGTGGCTCTCCCACCCTCCTGCCACTGTTTCCCCCCTTTAATGGCAGTGGTGATTCTCCTAGCTACCTGTTCACTTCCTCAGCACAGCATTTTGGCTCTCCTAGGTACCTGCCCATCCCCCCCTCCAACAATGGCACTGGCAGCTCTCCCAACCACCTACCCAGTCATTCCCATAGCAATGAAGTGAAGACTGGTGACAATGGCATTTCTGTGCAGGTCCTGAGAGGTGAGTTTGTTGTTTTTTTCCAATAAGTTTTGAGATTTTTCTGCAAACCCAAGAATCCCCCAAGTTTACAGAAAGACCTCCTTGTTCTCAACTTGGCCCTAATCCGCAGATTTAAGTATCCACAAATCAGAGCAGAATTGACTATTAGATCTAAAGATTCCCCAGAAATCCAGGGCAGGTTATAATTTCTGGTCTAAACTCCAAAATCAATAAAATCAATTATAGCATTCATAATTACACATTTTCTTTTCTCAAACTGTTCAGAAACTCCTTAGAAAACCTACATGAAACTAACAGTTCTTGCATTTTAGGACCATCCTCAATCAACAGCTAAACCTAATTAGTATTGCCCTTAGTCCAGAAACCAACCATACTAGCTTAATTAAAACAATTTCTCATCAAACTATATTTATATACACACCTGTTTCAATATTATAGGTCCCTTTTATAACTTTGATTAATTTACCATTTATATTTTAGACAGAAGAAAATGCAGGAAATGGGTTAAGCTGTCCTTAGTGAGAAATTAGTAAAAAAATGAAACCTAAACCTCAATATAACCATTGCTATTATTATCAAGTAGCTATCAGCATGATGCCTGATCAAATTAGCAAATGTGCTGTTTCTCAATATATCAAGTTAATGGCTTGGCTCTACAAACTAAGAATAAGTAACAACATTAGTTGTAATTAGCCCCAAAATGTTTATTGGGAAGGATAACATTATAGAAAATGAACTTTTTCACATTAAAAAAAACTTTAATGGAAAAATCTGTAACTAAATCAAATGGAAAGTCCCAAAATGGTGGTTATGCTCATACATTCATATTTAAGAGCATAAGAAGAGTTTTGCTGTACCAGTCAAATGCTCCCCCAAGCCTAGCATTGTTTTGTGCAATGGCCAAACAAGCAGGAGTATATATGCCTCAATCATCGCCTGTTATTTGCTTTAAGAACTGACATTCAGTAGTTTGTAGTTTCCATTCAGCTAATCCCAATTAGCAGCATGGATAATAACAACTGATAGACCTATCCCCTAGAGATTTTTAAAATGTTTTTAATCCACTTGTGAATACATCATCACATCCCAGCCATTTCTAACAAATTACTCTGCATTGTACAAAGTATTTCCTTAGATTCCCCTGGATGTCTTTTTCTTTTAAAAAATTGTATTACATTTATTACTTCCTAGTCTGTTGCTAGAGAGCTTGAGTTTAGAGACAAGTTGCATGTTATTTGTAGACTATTACTGATCACAGAATCATAGAATAATAGAGTTGGAAGGGACCTCATGGGTCATCTAGTCCAACCCCCTGCACTATGCAGGACACTCACAAGCCTATCGCTCATCCACTGTAACTTGCCACCCCCTAAGCCATATCTGACTTTGTTTAGGACACTCAGATATATGCCATCCAGAACTAATGACTGAAAAAGCCCTGGCTTTTCACCCTGCAGAACTCCACAAGGGAGCTAGCAGCATTAAGACAGATTATCTCTCACTTCAGCCCTCTGTCCATGACCCTGGAGAATGGAGATCAGCCACTGAAGGGCTGTCTCCTGTATTCCAGCACTGGCAAGGCAGGAAACAAGAATCTTATGATCTACCATGTCAAATGCTGTCATGAGGTCCAGTAACACAACCAGCACTGACCCATCCTGATCCATCTGTCACTGGAGGCCATCCATCAGGGTGATCAATCCTGTCTCCACCTCAATAAAGCTGGGAATTCAGAGAACCCGGTCTGTCACTATATCAGTATATCAAAAGTTTTGTGCCACTTAAAAGAACAACAACAATACCATTGGTCTTCAGGTGGGAGGAGAGGGAGAGGTTTGACAATGACACCAGTCCAATAGTGATCTCAAAAGACTCCCCCTCCAAAAAAAGGAGAAAACAAACAAAAATGAAAACATAAGGTATAAAAATGATTGATGAAATGAGGGAATAAACCAAAGCAATATAAGGACAGAGCTAATGGGGAAAACCCATACAGAAAATCTCTTTGGCCCATTATGCATGGAGTGGAAGGTCCGCATTCCGGTTGGAATGGCGGCGGCTAAAATCACCAATTATGCACGCTGCAGGCGGCAGCCGGGCGCAGAGTCAACATATGCCGCCGAAAAAGCCGCGTTAGCAAGATGCAGAAGAAAGTGGAGTTTCCCGGGACCAGGGCACAACCAGAAGCAGCTCCGGAGTAGCCGCGTGCATAATTGGATACTCTGGGTTTTGCCGCCATTGCGTTTTGTCCCATGCGTAAGCAGTTTGCTTCACTTCTTCCACTTCCGCGTTCTCTATGCCGCCGTTTCAGCGGCCGTGCATAATAGGCGTTAGTTAATAGAATGGCAAGCAAAGAAACATGCATTTTGCTGTATAGAACTGCTGTCAAACCTCATATTATTAGATTGGCTGGCAATAAAGCTACATCCTAGCTTTATAGTCCTGTTATGTTACTGTATCTTAAAAGAAATGAGCACAAATTAGCTTCAAGTATATAAATGAGAAACTCTCAAAGAGCTTATTGAAATAAAACATGGTGCATTCCCTTTAAACTATGTTTTCCTTTGAAAAGGATGTTCTAAATACAAGGAACCTTGTGAAAAGCTAGACAGATATCCTTAGAGGAATTGTATTAATATTACAAGACAAGTGTAAGCATGAAGAATTTTTATTCCGATATATTAGGAGTCAAGAATTTCCTTATTTAAAATTAGGGCATGTTCTGCTTTTATTTGAATATACCTTGCTAGGCCATTCCAAGAAATTATTTCAGACGTATCTTTGATACATGCTACAATAAAATATTCTCTTAATCTACATTTCTGCTTCATTTTCTAAATTAGTTTTCTTAAATTCCTATACAAAAATTTATTCATATAATTTAATTTATAACTTGCCAATCCCATATAGGCTTGTGGTGGCTAACAATAAAATAACTCCCCAATAAACCCTCCATACAACAGAATCAATACAACATACATAATGTTGCCAGACTAAAATTCTCCTCCCACCCCCACTCACAGAAGACACATAGTACCTCAGAGGGTTAATACGGAGTAGTGTAGATCTTACTTTCTCAAGGAGTAGCCTAGATATAACTGCCCTGACCTCAACCAAAGACCTGGCAGAAGAGCCCCATCTTACAGGTTTATGAGAAAATAAAAAAGATATTCAGCAGTTGTGGAACTACTTAACTCCCTGTCCACTGTGTTGTCACATACTATTTGACTTATTCCATTCTGTATTTGTTGCTGCATAGATAAATGGGCCCCTTTGTTGGGACTTGGATCTCTGCATAGACCTTTATTGAAAAGTAGATATTTGCTTTTCTTTTGTCCATCTGGAAGAATCTCAGTCTTTCCTCCCAAATTGTATTGGTACTTCACCTTTTAGGGTCTGATTAAATAAGTTAAATGCAAGTTTCCCCCAACCCAACTAATTTAACCTGTGACCTGGGGTTACAAAACTGTGTTCTGGGGCAGTGGTCCCCAACCTTTCTGAGGCTGGGGACCAGCAGGGCAACTGCCCCGCCTGCGCATCGCACAAGCGATGCGCAGCCCGGCCCTGATTCCCTCTCCCCGCCCTCCTGCAGTAAGAAGCTTCCCGGGCAGCAAGCTTGCAGCCTAGGAAGTTTTTTTTACTGCGGGGGGGAGCAAGGAGAGGGAGCCGCGGCCCGGCACCGGGTCGCGGCCCGCAGGTTGGGGACCACTGTTCTGGGGGATTGTCCTCAGAGCACAATATGGCAGCAAAATAGGCTTAATAATTCCCTTCTACTCCACATTTAATGCATCATCTAATCAGACTCTTAGTCACATTTCCCTTGCTACAGTTGTGCAGATCACTGCCTAGATTTGGGGGTTTCTTTAAGCTGGGTAAAAAATCTAAGTCATCAGTTCCAAGGAGTGAAAGGTCATAGAAGGCTACACACATCCTCTTCCTGAAAAAGTGAACAAGAGGAACCACACTTTGCTATGAACTGGTGAAAGTGAAGTGCTTTACCTGTCAAAAAAGTGTTTAAACCCATTATCTGTTCTCCACTACTCAGCTGACAAAACAAGCAACCATGCTGCCTCTTCTGTCAAATCTCATTTTCTGTCTGTACTGTTCATAAGACTGCCAAGAGTCCTGAACAACTCTCATAAACCTCAGGATCCCCTTTATATTCATGTTCAAGATGTTGTGTTAGAAGAGATGGTGAAACCTGTCATCAAGTTGCAGACAATTTATGGCAACCCACAGAGATTTTGAGGCAAAAGATGTTTAGAAGTGGTTTCTCATTGATACACCATGGTTTTCCTCCAGCATCACCTTGCCTGGTATCCTGCTCACCCCCTGATGATTTGGCTCTCCAGAATTTTGCACTCCTCTTGGTAGCCCTGACTATAGGCCAAGGTTTTTCAACTTTTTTACTGCTCAGAAAGCCTTTAAATAATCTTCAGGCTTTGAGAAACTTCAGAAGTACTGTGATTGTGCAGAATATGGTTGGGAAGCATAGCTGTGTACACACCCACCTGAGGCTCCTCCCCTTCCCACCCTCTTCAGGCCCATCACTGGCCATTTTGGGAGGGAAGGCAGGCCAACATGACCATGTATGGTCACATCCCCCAATAAAGGTATAATAAGTGTGTGTGTATATATATAATCTCACTCATTTGAGAAACCCTTACAAAAGACCCCAGGGTTTCATGAAACCCTGGTTGAGAAAGACTGTTATAGGTTATAGATACGATCCAGATTCCTATGGCTAATTGAAGGGTAATTAGATTGGCTGATGAAGCCTACATCAAGTGGATACCGTGCAGCTGATCATCTTATATCCTTCCTTTATTCATTACTTTTAGAATTAGTTTGTGCATTTTCTATTAACTGGAAGCCATAACAATAAGCAGAAGAGACTGAAAAGTATAAATCTGGTAAATCTTAAAAGGCAGTTATGTTGCTGCCAGAGATAAGGTCACTTGAGAAAGAAAAAAAGAAAAGCAGAAAAGTATTAGTGATCCCTTCCTGGATAAACAGTAGCGAGCATCAATATGTGTCTGCCAGTTCTTGACATGCCCAACTTTCTACTTCTCTATCTTTCAGCTCTTGCTAGTGCAACAATCTTATCCCGTTCAATTCTGCAAATGTAATAGCAATATCATCACACAATTGCTGCAGCTATTTAAAAAGTGTCTGGGTTTCTTTTCATCTGGTTGTTTTATCTTGCTCCTACTAAAAGACATGATGAAAAGCTTTGTGGAAGGGGGGTTGTTTGCTTTTGTGGGCCAACTCTTGTATTTCTGTAAGGCTGTCCTTGGGGAAGCATCTTATTCTAAACGTCTGAAATCTATGCTTACTGACCCTAGGAATAAACAACATTGAACTCAATGGAAAAGACTTCTGAATAAACATGCAGAGATTTTTTTGTCAGAGTTCAATCTGCATCTTCCTCTTTAATTACACAGTAAAAGGCAAAATCTGCAAAAATACAGGAGTTCAAAATATAAAACCAGTTAAATCAGCAAGTTAATTAACTAATCTTGATTTGTAGATTAAACCATGTCCCTGATTAATCACGGATACATTAACTCTCTCCTCCTTTGATGAAAAGCACCATAAATTTGATGCAAAGCAACATAAAAATAGGTTTTATTTCCATCAGATATCTAAAATTGTAGTTTTTTACATTGCAGTGCAAACATGTAATAATTTTCCTCCCAGAAATGTGGCTTACACCGACTTTAATTTCTTACCACTGTGTTGAAATCACCATCAATATGTTTTATACATTTATATACGGAACATACTTAACACTTTTGACCCTGTTCATTTTTAAAGCCATTTAGAAACAATATGAGCAAACAGGCAACTCATAAATACATGCCCTGCATGCAAACAGGAGTGATATAATGACTAGATAAATTCTAAACCCTTCATTTCAAACAACATCAAATATATTAAAACAGCATTCAAAATAAAACCTGGATAGGTTAGCATGAGGACAGGAAGACTTTTACATTTCTCCTCTTATCTCAGGAGGAAGACGTTGTAAAAAACACTCTACTTCAGTGGTCCCCAACCCCCAGTCCGGGGACCGGTACCGGTCCATGGAGCAGTCGGTACCAGGCCGCGGCTCCTCCCCCATCCTCCTCCCTGGCTGCTGCCTTGGAGGCTGCCCTGCCACTCTGCCGCCGGCTCACCTTTGGTGCTCTCCAGCGGCTGCCATGGCTGGGGCTCCCCCTTTGCGTGGCACTGCATAGCTGCTGCTGGCAGCACCCCCCAGCAGGCAGAAGGAAGTCAGGGGCAATGTCCCTTGGCAGAAGACTACC
Organism: Paroedura picta; assembly: GCF_049243985.1. Lineage (NCBI taxonomy): Eukaryota > Metazoa > Chordata > Lepidosauria > Squamata > Gekkonidae > Paroedura > Paroedura picta. Next base: position 34,206,167 of record NC_135379.1, read on the forward strand.
CCCCCGGGCCTCAGTAAAATTGTCATGCGTTGACCGGTCCCCGGTGATAAAAAGATTGGGGACCACTGCTCTACTTTACAGTTTGGAAGTGAGGTGACAACTTCCCCCACCTGGGTCCTTTCACAGTTGCAGTATCAATTTGGCCCATCTAATTGTCTGATTGATATCTTCAATCAACCTTATGGTTGACTATGAGTGCTTGCACTCCAAAGCTCACGCCCAAAGAATAAATCTCTGTTAATCTTAAAGGTGCGACTGGACTCTGATTTTATTGTGCTACTTCAGACCAAGGAGGCTACCCATTTGAATCCAACCTTATGGTTGGTGAATCAGAACTCTCCATTGTACTGTTTGTCCCCGGCCCAAACATCATGCCCAAACTATTTCCTCCAGGAATGCCACTCTGTTGGATTGGATCTCTGTTCTGATAAGGTTTCTTTTAGCTAAGCTTTTAGGGTACAGGTGAGCCAACCTACTTAGATAGATTTACTCTGTGTTACTTAAGAATCATAAGTGTAATGTATTTTATGCTTTCTATGTAATTTGGAGTTTTGCTACCTCACTCCTATTTAAAATAGTTTTATTTAAAATTTTGGCATTGTGTTCTTTATGTTCTCCCCTTCCCAAACTGAGCCAGCCTGGTGGTTTTAAAAAGATAAAGAATTTTTAAAAGGAGAAAAAAAATCTGATGCTAGTCAGGGTGATCATTCTTTCACCAACGGGCTCCAAGGCTTTGCAGAGTGCTTCTCCTTAATCACAGCAGCTTACCCCGATAGGGGTTGGCATCTCTGGGTACATTTGGCAAATGTACTTGAAACTAAGGCACTAGCTGGGGACACAGCAGCCTTAGCTTATGACACCTTAGCTAGGGAGTGGGCATCCAACAACATCCAAGCGAGGTGGAACCTTAAGGACCATGATGCTTGGATTGTGAAGGTGGGCCTGTATGTTAGAAGATTTGAGCAAGGTTGAAGTGGTGGGTAAGAGGGACGGCCATGGGATATGTTGGGAGTTCAACATGGGTTCGTGTCAATGGCACACATGCACATTTGAGCACTACTGTGAGATCTGTCATTCGAAGCATGACTGCAACAAGCCAACAGGTACAGGATCCTCCAATGGAGCAATTGCCAACTGAGCTACCCATAAAGTTATTCACAGTGGTGATGACACCCATCCGGCTGTCATATACTTTTGAGACAGTACCCAAACAAGTCCGCAAGGGGCCTACCTTGCCACCGAGTCTTCTGAAGTTTTCCACATTCTGTTTACGGGTCTAAGGGCTACGACATGCAAGAATCTGAAGTCTGTGATTGAACTGCCTGAGGTCCTGGCACCAAATATCGGTAAGGTTTGTGCAGCAGGGGATATGGTGGGCCCCTATGATACCCACCTTCCTGATTATTCTGCAGCTTGGTGAAAGTGATAGTCCCACAACGCAAGTTCTGGACCTGTCCAGAATGATGGTGTAGGACTTGGAAATAGTGCAGAAATGGTTTCTGGTGGTGTCAATTATGTGGCTGGACCTCTTGGAATAATGCTTTTGGCATGGGGCAATCTCCCCACAATGTGTGGATCTGGCCATGAGGCAGGTGGATAAGGTGGTTTGCCATTACCTGCTGAATGGCAATGGATCAGAGACCTTCTTTTTGCAGGATTTGATAGAAGCTTCATGATGCCAACAGTTTGGTCATTAAAAGGAATCAAGAATTAAACCACAACTTTAATTCAAAAATCATGTTGCGGGTTATTTCCAAATATACAAATAATAAAAGGATTAAAAAGATTTATTCTGAAGACTTTATATAAGTCTTAACAATTGATGTGAAAAGGAGGCTGCTTTGGAAAGACTTGTACCTCGTGATTTGGAGCTCAGTCACCCAATACTATGTGGAGAATTATAATTATTTCTAGTATTCATCAGCCAGAGGCTGTAACAAAACAAAATAAAAATAGATGAAAGGAGCAGCAATCATTTCAGAACAACAAATCAATTAACTAACTTTCATCATGGCAAACACAAGAGATTTAATGAAAGCAGGACAGAATTCCAAGAAGGCAGGAGCCACAGATAAAGTTGCTACGTTCCAGCGTTTATTAGCAAATAAAAAGTCAATCTCTTAAAAATCAGACCAATTTGCTTTGCCCATCAACAGCTAGGGAAGAAATTTATTCCTAACTGGTGTATGAACAGGACATTTTAAAAGCTTCTCAGTTTCTCTGTACAACAAAGAAAGAATAGAGAGATACACAGAATCAGGGCTGCTTACCACATTCAAGGATTGTAATACACATTCAAACTGACCTTGTTTGAAATGTCTCTTATTATTGCTTTTATTACAAGCAGAATTGTGAGCATTTTTTGCATATGTATGGCAGCAGCATTAGGCATAGGAGCCAGCTAACTACTACAAATACCTATTTGAGTATGACAATTCAGGACATACTGGAATGTTTCTTCTAAAGGCAGGTAACTGTGCAATCCTAAAAACATGTTCTCACATGTAAGCGCCACTGAAGTTTGTTCATGAGTAGGATTCTGAACAGACATGATTTGAAGTTCTAGACTGTATGCGCAACTTTTGAGTTGGCTTAGTTGTGATGACACTTCCCTTTCCTGCTCTTGCTTTGCTTCTAAGTTCTATTTCTTCTTTTACTTTGAGTATTTTTTAATATTTCCTCTCCACAATCAGAATTGAGGAAGGTTATAGTAATAACAAGAAAAATATAACATTTAAAATCCATGAAATTAACAAATGTAGTCAACAGTCAGAGGGCAGAGTCAAAAGTCCTCCTGAATAACTCCATTTTACAGCATCTCATCAAAATAGAAGCCTTCCTAGCAGCTTCTGGAAGATTATTGTATAAAATAGGAACAATCACTGAAATAACTAGAAGTGACTGTCTTATCTGTTCTACAGGACACAGCAGCAAAGTTGCTATTAAGGTTGATACCAGAAGAGGCAGTCATGCAGGTACATGTGTCCCTGGCCATGAAGGGCTTTAAAGTCCCTAATAAATGACTGAGTTAAATTCCTAGGTCAATGCTGAAATAAAACCGATCAAGTCTTTCTTAGCCATGAAGTACACACTTCAGGAAATTGAATCACTATTGCCTCAGAAATGGAAAAGTTCCTGTCCCTAGAGCACTCATCCATAATCTGTTTTTAAAGTTAATGTTTTGGGGACCCAAAATGATTGTGAGAAGGGGTTAGTTCAGGCCTTGGAGTCCATTCATGCTTAGTCTCCAGAGCTGACACCAAACTGTGAGCTCAGATTTTTTCCAGGGAAACAGGCATTGTCCAGGACATAACTGCATTCCCAGTTGTACGCTATGGCATAAAAACAAAGCATTCAATCCAGAGTCTGTATGTCAGAGATTTTCTCATTCTATTATGTCATGAAATCAGGCTAGAAGAGACATTCGTACATAGAATTCATACATGCTATTATTTGCTTTCTACTTTTCCAAACAGTATGCCAAACTTGGTGCATGCAGCTTTCTGTGATATGCACATTTCCCCTTGGGTGATTCTGATCTAGAACAGGAGCTGTACTAGTTTTCCTCCAGAATATTTTGGTGGCCTTTTAGAAAAATGAAGTGGAAATTCAACAAGCACATGCTGCATCCCACAGTAAAACCCATTTATCTTTAAGCACTTTTAAACAATGATGCTACAATTAACTACAATTGAAAGGATGCTTAATTATAGAGCTGCAATGGTTAAAAATAGCCAGCTTTGAAGAATTTAATTTCTCACCTTGCTTAATGTGGTCTCCTCTTTAGAAATAAGAAAGATTCTCTGGTATCACATAGCAACTAGAAAGAGAGGAGAAAGTATGTCAGAAAAGAAAAGAGAAACAGAAAAGAGAAGAATGAATTTCATCACATACCCTGTAGATTAAAAGAGGCTCTGAAGTTTGAGATTAAAGTGAATACTCACATGTAGAACAGCCAATAGGAATAGTGGAACTTGGAAACACTTTTCTATACTGGAGCAATCCTAGATACCAATGATACGTTGCTGCACAGTCATGGTAGGATAATGGAAAAGGGAGAAACTCGCCGACCACTTTCACCCTGTTATTTTCTTCCACCATATCTAAATGTACTTATCCTGTAATGCCTTAAATCAATATTTTCAGATGACCAGCCATAATGAATTTCATTGAATTTTTGTAAAGCAAGTCCCATTTCAAGCTTGATCATTTTTAAACCATAATTTTTATAGCAACCTTCTCTTTGTTTTGCTTCTTGGCTAGAACAGCTAGAAACACTTTTCTATATTGGAGTGATCCTAGATACCAATGATACATCACTGCACAGTCATGGTAGGATAATGGAAAAGGGAGAAACTCAACTCCCTGAGGATAAATTCTAGAAAAATATCCTCCAAGAAAAACAACCATGAGGATAAGGGTTTTGATATAATAGTTGCCCTGCTAATTAACATTGTTGAGTAAGGTGATTGAACAAGCAATGGCTCACTGATTCCTGAATGCAGTGCATTGTTTGGATCTATTCTAATCTGGCCTGGTGATGGGACTGAAACAGCCTTGGTCACACCTGTGCTGGAAGATGGATGGGGAAGTGCAACCCTTTTTATTCCAGCAGATCTTGGGGAGACCATGGAAACCACAAAAAAATTGCCTGGAGGAAATTTTGTGATGGATGAGGGCTAACAAACTAAAACTTAATCTCAGTAAAACTGAGATGCTACAGTTGGGCAAACTGAGATATCTTCTTTACTGAATGAGGTTTCACTCCCTTTGAAGCAACAGGTCCATAGCTTAGGGGTACTTTTGTCTCTGTCCCTCCTATTGGATAAATGAGTGGCTGTGGTAGCCAGGGTGCCTTCTACCAGTTTGGGATAGTGAGCCACAGCTGCAGCCCTTCGTGGCAGCAGTAGTGCACGCCCAGGTAACATTTAGGTTTGATCACTACAATGTGGCCTTTGAAGACTGTCCAAAGTCTACAGCTGGTACAGAAATCACATTTACTGGGATTATGCCACTCAAAACAAAAGTCTTCAATTGCTGACAGAAGCCAACAATATTGGGAGATAGACAAATCTCCCTGGAGAGGTAGTTTCAAAGTTTTAGCACCATGACTGAGATAGTCTATTTTCAAATGGTGGGGGCATCCCAAGATGGGCCTTCAAAGATTACCAAAGTGGATAGGTAGATTCATACGGGAGAAGGCTGGACTTAAAATATGCTGGCTACAAGCTATATAGGTCTTCCAAGGTCAATGCTAGAACCTTAAATTGAGCCAGAAAAAAACTGGGAGCCAGTGTAGATTGAACAAAACTTGAGTGATATGGTCCCTTCAAACCATTTCAATCAACGTTCTGGCTGAATCTTTTTCATCCGTCCTTATTGTGTTATGTATGTTCATGTTTTTTATTGCATTTTTAATTTCATATAATTTATTTTATATACTGTTCTAATGTTTAAATGTTATGTTTCTTCACCACTTTGAGGATCCTATATTAATGAAAAGGCAATATCAGCCCCCAATACACTTTTCCATACTGAGGCAAATTTTCCCTCTAGAATAAAATGATCCATCACTGACTGAGCCACCCATGCAAACCTGATTCCAGTGCTTAAAAAGACTAACCCACTCCTCTTACATGCTAGATAGCAAAAAAAAAAAAAAAAAAAAAGCAGGGTTATAGGGTTGCCATATTTTTGCCTGTTTCTCTTTTTGGTTAAGAAGGTACCAGGAGGAATCAGAAGTAGTGGTCCATAGCTTCAATATCTAGAGAAGTTGCTTTTGAGGCACAAAAAAACCTTGTCTGAAAATGAAAGTGAAAATTGGCAGTTAGCCTAGCCTAGTCTTGAGGCTGTAGTGCCTTAAGGCAATAAACATTAAAAACAGGATTCTCTCTTCTCTGTTCTGTCATTATATAAGAAAACCTCATCTACACACTTGCCAAAAGAAATAAGGCCCAGTCATACCTGTGGAAAACTACCTAGCTGTTCATTCTAATAAGCAAGTACCTCAAATTAACCCAATAAACTTTATCACTGACCATGGATTTAAACAACTCTCATCAGATAATCTTTTCACTTCACATTAGTGCTTACAGCTGTGCCTTTAGTACTAGGCAGAGTATAAAAATAATTTCTACAGCATTTTTTAAACCGGCATTTTTGTGGATTATGTAAGTAGCCTACTTTGGTATAATACATTGTCAGATTTAGCAGACTGCTCAAGTTATACATAAACTCCTATAAATATAGAGGAACGTTTTACCTACAGCAAAGAAATCTCTCCCATTCTCTGATCCATTAAGACTTTAAAAAAATAAACAGTGCCTTTCAACAGGCATGGAGGCTGCTAGAGCTGGTTAAAAATAAGCATGGGAGATATAACTGAAAATCGCTAAGTAGTATTTTGAAAGAAGTGTCACTTGTTTTAATAACAAGTTGTCAGAAAATGGTGTTTGATATGTATAAAATCGCTATATTCCTCAAATCTCTCCCCCTCCCCAAGTATGAATGCTAGTTTAAAACTGGTCTCAGTTCTTTTTCAAAGCACTTTTTTTTCTTTTTTACTTTCTCTCTCTCTCTCTCTCTCTCTCTCTCCAAGGACCATCTCTGGGGGAATGAAAGTAAATCGACAAGAAAATCAGAAGTGTAAAATGTAAATGCTGTTACTGGAAGGAATGCCTAAAGACAGACAAGTCTCACAGGGCAAGACAACAGGGGCATAAATTTATTCATAGGCCATTTTCCATGCAAGCAAGAGCAGAACAGTTGGTACTACACTGAGTCAAAAGGCCACTTTTACACATCATGACATAACCACAAACATGTGGCTTGTCTAGCACCGCAGGTTCATCTTCTCCTGCCCAATCTTCATTTCCCTCAGTCATTTGAGGCTGATTGGAAGGGATTTGTCTCATACAGACTTCAAAGGCAATTTATTTTCTTCCTTCTATTTATTACTTGTTTACTGCAGCTTATAGAACTGTATAAGATAAAACTAGCCATATATTAGAGAGTTAATTATATTGTGTCATTTGTATAGTTTGATATATTGTACAATAGACAGAAGAACTGTCACTCTATCATGAGGAAATTCAACACTTCAGTGCGGGCAGAAAATATATTAGCTAGGAAAGGTATTAGAATAAGAAAACTTGAAGAAAAGTGATCCATAATATTTTACATTTAGAATGGTAGTTGTATGAATATACTATGAAAATCTCCAGTTCTGGAACAACAACCATTTTTGCTGAAGTGTCTGTCCACCATCCTCTTGTCTCATTACCAGGTGAAGAATGCTTTGTTGACATTTGATGTATTTAGTATATTGGCCTTCCTAGCACATGGAAATGCTAGAATTCAGACTCTTAGTAAGATCAGTTCCATTTTTCCAGTTCCATTTCAGTTTGGCTTTTGCTAGCAGCGCATTCAGTTCAGGATCTTCTGATGAATCTTTCCGATTATAATAAAGTTATGTGTTAATTAGGATCCTTCTGTGATGCCGCCTTTTCATGATACTTAATATTCTGATTTCTGGTTTTTATTTGGTTCGTGGGCTATGGAAAAGTTGTTCTCTAATGCTGCCATATAAATCTGTTGTCATAAACAGATGTTTTAATAATTACTATATTTTATTGCTCTTATGTTTGTTGCTGTTGACTTGCAGGCTGCCACTTGTGCAGGAAAGGATGATGCGTGCACTTTGATGGCTTCACACACGGCCCCAAACCAGGCACAGAACAGACCACTTTCCCTTGACCCCAGCAGCACCACGGAGCCACCCATTTCCACCCCTGGGAACTTGAGTCTCCCCTGCTACTGAAGTGTTCCAACCTGGAATGTGTTAGAGAGAGGCACAGACCTCCTCTGCACTCACACAGGCCACCTGGCCCTGCGAGCTTCCAGCCTTCCCGTCTGGGTCGGCCTAACTCATATTAAGCCACGTTATTACGGGGGCCCCAGTTGTGGGAAGTTCAGTATCTCTGATTGAACTCCCCCAAATCAGGCTCCCTAACCGTGCTGCAGCTGGCCCAAAAAGCTGTGACAAGAAAACATTTTAATTTTTTAATAATCATTAATACCAAAACATTAACAAGCATTACTTAATCATAACTTCAAATTCAAATATAACAGGGTGGGTGGGTGGGAGCTGATTGAGCTCGCTCACCAGCCACTGGAGGGGGAAGAGGACAACATGATGCAGCCCATGTTTTAAATAAGGCACCCCGAGCATGTGTCTGCTCCCTGCCTCACACGTTTGCGTGAGCACCAAAAAGCCCCGCCCCCAACGCAATGTGAGGCATGATGCATCGCTTTCCTACTAGGCCACCACACTGTCAACGGCAGTGTGGGGATAAGTCCCCAGCCGCTATTACTATTAAAGGTAAAGGTAAAGGTATCCCCTGTGCAAGCACCGAGTCATGTCTGACCCTTGGGGTGACGCCCTCTAGCGTTTTCATGGCAGACTCAATACGGGGTGGTTTGCCAGTGCCTTCCCCAGTCATGACCATTTACCCCCCAGCAGCAAGCTGGGTACTCATTTTACCGACCTCGGAAGGATGGAAGGCTGAGTCAACCTTGAGCCGGCTGCTGGGATCGAACTCCCAACCTCATGGGCAAAGCTTTCAGGCGGCTGCCTTACCACTCTGCGCCACAAGAGGCTCATGCTATTACTATTACTAATAGCTATTACTATTATTGTGCTGCTATTTCGGCTATATTATTTTACTTATTAGCTTTAATATATTAAGATACTTTAAATGCTGCATTTTAAAAAATGATGACTGTCACTTTTGACTCAATGGCGGGGCATACAACTCTGGAATAAATACATTTTTAAATAATGTCCAATATCACCTTGAAATTTCTGTGAAGTGCAGATGTACCAATTAACTTTTAAAAAATAACTGGATCCATTGAATAGCTTTTAAAAGGACACAGAGTCCTTTATATATTTAAAACATATTATTGACACATTTGGTGACGGTGACAAGTCCTGAGCTCAGAACTCAGAAAGGCATTATGATAATGAAATATGACAGACACTCCTTAAATAGTACAGTTCTGTCTATTCAGGAATAGGATGGACATCATGGTCAATTCCAATGCAGAACCAGGGAAACACCAACTTAGCCAGGAATATTTTAGAATCTCAAAACTTTGGATATTTCTTTATTTCTATGCCAGGTTTGAATTCCATCTATTTTTTTTTAATGAATCAAGTCTGACATCTTTGGAAGCAACAACACTGTGAAGCCTCCTTGGGAATTTAAAACCTTCAGCATATGATGTGACCCCCCCCCCGCACACACACACACAATATGTGTAGGCACCAAGAAAGAAAGATATTCCAATATCTTGAGGCGCTGGATTGGATCCTTCCTAAAGGGCAAGAAATCTTTCCCAGCATGGATTATCCTTGAAACTCCCATGGCACCTATCTTACTTATTTTTAGGTGCTAGACATATTTTTAACCAGGAGTAAAAACCAAGGGGTTTAACTTATCAGCTTTTAATGGTCTGGTTCTATTCTGTGAACTGTTCTTACTCTGCTTATGTTGAATGGCTTGGGTTTTTTTAATTGCTCGGCTTTCTTGTGCTGTGATTTTTAATTGAAAGCCACCTCCAGCAGCACTCTGAAGAGGCAGTATAGAAATATATTTTAAATAAAAAATGTCCCTTTCACCAGAAAAGGCCTCCTTACACTCATCATTAGCAGAATGGAAATGAAACCTGAAAGGCATGGGGCTCGAACTTGGATAGCCAAAACAAACTGAAGACATTTGTTAGTTCATGTTGTGTCACTTACATACTTACATACAGCCAAGCTTTACTATTTGTCATTCCCATACCAGCTGCACCACTGGCACCAGGGGACACTGGTCCAGAAATGCCACTCAACACACTCCCGGAGCTGCTGGGAGACTTGGCATCCGAGGACTTGGATGCCGAGCAGCCTGGGCCCAGCCCCACTGAGACACTCCTGAAACTGGTTTGGCTTTTGACTTTGCTCCCCACCTCTCTTGCTGTGAACTCTGTCTTCCTTGGCTACTGACCTCCCAGATTGGACTCTGTTTTTGCCCAACCCCCTGGCCACTTAGGTGTGGCTGGGAAGAACAACACACAAGTTCTTCTCTATCCGATTCCTTTCTTTCTAGACCATTCTGAAATTAGGTTTAAGGATTTGTTCAAGGTTTGTTTATCATTCCTAGCCTATAAGACCTTCAGTGGAATGGGTAGCACTCAACTTGCATCTGCCCATCTGTTAAAATATGGGGGAAGACAGTGTTTACAACAGTGGCTGTTTCACAGAACAGGAGATAATCCGGGTTGGAGTGGGGAAAACTAGCAATGTGTGTAGGAAAATGCATGGATTTCAAGGCTTCTACCCATCGTGCTGATGACGCTAGCAAGCAATATTATAGCTTTTAATTATTCAACCAATAGGACATAACTATGAATGATCTGCTCTTTCCTTTTACCAATGCTGGACCCACTCAGCTTGGGACAGGCACATCTTTGTGTCTGGTATAGCATTCATCACATTGTAATCTACAAACAAAAAGAAAGCAGTGAAGTATGGCAACAAAGCTATATTATTTTACTCTTGATAGGAACTAGTTCCAGAACTCTGCAACTTCAGATCCCAGGGGAAGATCAAGACAGAAGACTCACCAGAGTTGAACTAATCAAAGCCACTGATGGCACAAATTACCCAAGGCAGTCAGCACAGAGGTCATGGCAAATAAAATGATCAAAAGTTCAGGACTCTCATGCAGCTAAATAAAAATGTCACTGTGATCTTCACATGGCAAATATGAAAAGAATGGAAGTGAATAAAATGCTCGAAGAATTTCAGCAAAACCTTCCAGCAACGGTAGTTTGAAAGAAAACATTTCCCTATCGAGGCTTTCAGAATTTTTCAGTTATTTCTCTGCATCACGCACACGAGCATCTTAAATCTTTTATTTTAGCTTTGGGCCAATCCCCCCCAATGTTACGAATGTTTCAGTGATCACATTGGTCACATGCAGAAGCGTTGGCAGAATCAGAAATTAGAATTGCTTTTCTATGATTCAGTTATCAGTGGATAATCCAAACAAAGGTTGAGTCTGGTGGCATTCATGCTTGAGAGGAGATGGGTGGCATATAATGGCAGGGTATCAATTAATTACTTTCAGCCTTCCCCAATTTATCTGCCCATCAATCTCCAGTTTTCATATATTTATTTATTTACACTAGAGGTATAGCCCATTGTATGATCAGTAGACTGTGTCACAACCAAATACAGCCAATGATAATCCTTTGTAACAGAATTGATTTTTTTGCTATATATTCCCTGTCATGTATGAAGATCACAGTCTGACGAAGAGTGCTTGCACTCGAAAGCCTATGCCTTGAATAAATCTTTGTTGGTCTTAAAGGTGCTACTGGACTCTCATTTTATTGTGCTACTTCAGACCAACACGGCTACTCATTTGAATCTGCACTTCACAGTCACCTTTTGCATTCCTGACAGATGACTCCATAAATGAGAAAAAAACGAACCCAAGCAAATAGAGGATTTATTGTGCCTAATAGTAACACATCTTTATCTGGAGGGATAATCGCCAACCCATTTCAGTTGCATGCAACATTAAAATAAAATTTGCCCTGGGTTATAACCAAAGCCCTTTGTGACATTATTTTAACTTACTATGTTGCTCAGGTTACAAGTCAAATAACTATATTGCTTTGGGCAGAGATGAACATCTCCATTGTTTGCTCAGCATATATTTAAATTATTCTTGCCATTTTTACATTTTACATTGTATTGATAAAAGCCCAGTGGCATCTGAATAACTGTGAAGGCAGCTGAAGCATACCCAAGCACTTTTAACGATGCGTTCTTAATTGTAATTTCATTTGAGATTAAATCCCATTGAATGCAATGGGCTGACCGCTATGTGAAACAGGAGGCTGGGTTTAGATGAACCAGTGATTTGTTCCAGCAGATTTACTCTCTTCTGATGTTATTTTAATGAAGCAGAAAAAACACTGAAGTCTGCAGCACTGACAAGTCAATACTACATCATGTTTAAAAGAAATATCAGCCTATTACATAAGCATGCCCATGCCTAATGTAACATGTACAGATTTTTGCTGAATTTCTGAATTATTTCTGAAGTAGGGAGCATGACATCAAGGATGTGTGTATGCAGATGATCACCCCCCACCATGTGCAAAACAAGCTCACTCCGCAACAGGTACAGATTTAACTGTTTGCAGAATAAACCTGCTATTGTGATGAGGCTGTTCTCTTGGGAGGTGGTTTGGACCTCACAAGGGTAGGAAAAAATGTGTTTGCAAAGAGCCTTGCAGACCTGGGGAGGAGGGCTTTAAGCCAAATCCAATGGGGGAGCGAAACATAAATTCAAAAGCTAGTCTGATGACAAGAACTGTTGATGGGAACCCTGCAGATTTACAGGGAATGGCGCACATGCAGGGGACCATTAACTTACAGGTTGATTCAAAAACTAAAACCCTGGGACATTACCAATGAAGGATTATGATGTTTCTACACTAATGCACAGAGTATGGGAAACAAGCAAGAAGAACTAGACGGAGGTAATTAAGACTTAATAGGCATTACGGAAACTTGGAGGGATAACACTCATGATTGGAATATTAGGATTGAGGGGTACAACTTATTTACAAGGGACAGAAATAAAAGTGGGTAGGAGTAACAGTATATGTTAAGAATGTGCATACTTGTGAGGACGTACATGTTTCTGAGCATGGAAGTTCAGTTGAGTCTTTGGGTAAAAATAAAAGGAATAGGAATAGGAAACTCCATCATCTTCTCATTGATACAGTGCCCGGGAGACCTGAGAATGCAGCTAGTTTCCTACAGAGTATTCCGTTTACTCGTCAGAGTTATGGTTACAACTGGAATTTTATCTGCTTTATGTACTACTGTTTTATGTACAACTGTCAATTGGCTTTCTTTTGTATAATGCCAATAAAGGTCCGAATATATGTAATAAATGCAGATTTACTTTAACTCTTTAATATGCCACACAATTCTCTAGCTAAAACAAATATGAGAACCTCTCTGAATGTATGTATTTCTGAACTGAGAATCAAAGGTAGAAAACTCTAGCTTTGAAAACCTGTGTTATCTTTCCTAAGTGTAGTGTAATTTTGTAGTGTAATTTGGTCTGAACTTCCAATTTCACTCAACAGTAAGGAGAGGTGAAGAATACTCTTAAACCTTGAAAGTTTCCTCAATGAAAACATTTGATCCAATACAAAATACATGCCAGCTGTCTATATTAGATAAATATCAGTATATGCATAATGAATGCATAAGAGCAGGCAGACTCGTGAATGGGCCTTATCTGTTGTTTTCTAAGGCAAAGCCATCTCTTCAGTTTTATATTTAGTTGTTTTAGTTGTTTCATCTGTATCCACCAAGGATCTCACTACTTTTAGAGTCTGAAATACTTCCAAGTCTTAATGCAGCTGAGCAGTTATCATGTCCTTTTCCTTTGGGATCAGCATTGACCTGAGTAAGCAATCAAGTAGCAACGTACTCCTGCCCCTCCACTCACCCGTAACCTGGGAAGTGGCATCTAACAGAGGCTGTTGCGGCTCATTAAAGCCAAGGCATATAGCTCAAAAGGCCTTACATTGGCATTTCCTGCCAGGAAGAACAATACACTCTTGTGACTTGTATGTGCATTGTCTCTCCCTTGGCTTCACTCTGGGTTTTTTAAAAGTCATCTGTGGACAGAAAAGAGAGGCTGGGCAGGTGGCAGGAGTTATATGAGCAGGAAAGAACAGACAACTTTGGAGTAAGAAATGCACCATGAAAAGTTAATGACAATTCTTTGAACAGATAATATGAGATATAAAATCTGATACAGACATGTTGTCGTTTCAAGGAAAGTTACAAAGTAGGGATGTGCGCTCACCTAAAAATCCGGCCCACCTAGGCCTCGGAGTAAACCTCCTGAAGCCGGCTCGGCATTTTCCGAGGCCTCCAAAACCATGGAGGGAAGCTCTCTCACTCAGGTCTAGCATGCAGATGCCACCTTCCAGGAAGATGATGATGGGGATAAACAGGACATGATGCTCATCTTCACACATAGAGCAGTTCCTTCCCATTCCCATCACCTCCCCTGGGGAAAAGGCACATTGCATGCCAGAGCTGCAGGGGGCAACTGTGGCTGGCTGCCCAAGCAATGCTTGGGTGTCAGCCTCCAGGTGAGAACTGGAGAACCACTTAAGTCCATTCAGAGCTCACCTGGGTTCCCCTGGAAAGGAAGGGGGTGCCTGGCAGGGGGGGGGGCTTCACAGCACCCCTAGCACCACTAGTGGTCTAGGGATGCCAGCCTCCAGGGGGGACTTGGAGGCCCACCAAACACCACATGAGGAGGGCATGACAAATCCACTAGCCCTGGGGAAGCCTCAGAAAACAAGGGAGGAGTGTCATGTGGACACTTTCCTTCTCCTCAGCAGATTATCACATGAATCTACTTTACTGTCCCTCCAGTGGAGGAGCTCAGGGTGGCCTAAACACTTTATCCATGCTCCATCATCTTAGGCTCTTCCATCCAGCCTCCCCCACAACAAATATAGAAAAGAGGAAGACTAGCTGCTGGTTTTGTACCCCGCTTTTCACTAACCAAAGGAGTCTTGAAACAGCTTACAATTGCCTTCCCTTCCTCTCCTCATGCCAGACACTCTGAGAGAGCTCGGACAGAACTGCTCTGTGAGAACAGCTCTGACAGGAGAACCAAACAGTGCCCCCCAGGCCACCAAATCAGAGCAGAACAACAGTATCCAAAGTTGGTAAACTACTACAACAAGTACAACAGCTACCAAACTGGGAGAGTGGATAACTCTAACTACAACAGTGGCACCTCAGAACCATCCACAACAAGCAGTGCCCCCCCAAGCAAAACCCTGAAATAAGAACTGTAAAACTGAACACTGAACGAAAGAACTGTAAAGCCAAACAGTTCCCCGTAGGCCACAAGAACATCAGCAAACCAGAACAGAACAGCAACTGAGTCACCCAGGGAACAACAGTCCCCAAAATTGGCAACCAACAAAAACAAGTACAGCTACCAAACTGGAACAACAACAGCAGCAGCCCAGGCCAGAACCATCCACAAGCAGTGCCCCCTCACCCAAAACAAAACAGGAGCAACAGCAGTAGGGCAGCAAGCCATCTACCCAAAAGTGGGCTACCCCCACTGCAAAAACAACGCTTAAAGACAGAACTGTAAGCAACTGTAAAAATCAACTTTTAAAAGTAACACACAACCCCAAGAAGAAAAGCCAAACAGGGCTGCCCCTCAGATAAAAGAAGAAAATAACACTAGGAAAAAGAAAGAGTGAATCGCAAAGCTCCCCCCAAACCCACCCCACCCTGTCTTCCTGGCAGAGCAAGCTCCAAACCTTAGCATTGCAATACATTTTCAAATGCAAAATACATTGCAATGATTGGCTGTCCTCCTATAGGGAACCCAGCCAGCCATTGGTCTATCCCTCAGTCACTCCTCACACCCGGTTGTGACTCCCAAATCGGATCACCTGCCTGGGCCCAGTGCTCTCCAGGCACATCCTGGAGCCCTGACCGAGGATGTGCAGCAGGGGTCCAGCCAGGCTGAGACCCAGCTCTACATTCTGGAGTATGTCGGGCCTCAGGACAGGTCGCCTCCCAGCTGGGACAACTCACTAGAGGAGCAGCACCGCTGGACCCAGGCCAAGACCCCAGCAAGCCCACAGCAGCAGCAGCAGCAGCATCAGACAGCTGTCAGAAGACCAGCACTCACTGTTAAGGTAGATGGGGCCCAGCTGTAGTTCCTTCTTCTGATGAGGATTAGCACCAGCTGCAGGCCCTCTGGCTGAGGGCTGCCCCACTCAGCTTCTGGCTATATCAGAAGGGCCTTAAGGCAAGGTCCCTCATGGGTGTAAAATGTGCGTTCCCTGCCTGTCTTCCTAGACAACTCCTTGTTCTGGTTTGCTTCACCGGTGCTCTGCCTGACTGACTCCTGTTTCCTGACTTCAGCCTGACTCTTGACTACACTTACAGCTCCAGACCTTGGCTTTGTTTCCTGACTATGCTCCCAGCTCTAGACCTACAGTTTGGCTTCTGACTTCATTCCTGGCTTATGACTAAGCCTGGACTTTTTCTTTGGTTCCTGCCCTGGCTTGACTTCACTCACTGTTCTGCTTGCTGTAAACTCTGACTCTCTTGGCTCCTGACCACCTGGACTGGACTTTGGCAAACTCTCTGCTTCGGCACAACCACCCAGCCATGCAGGTGTAGCCCAGAAGGGCAGAACAAAGGAGACCCATTGGAGTGGAAGTTCCCACCAGCTGGGCAAGGTCTGCTTCCTAGAGACCTGCCCATTTCTGCTGCTCCTCCCCCCTCCTCACTGGCTGATTGCTTCTCCTGGGAAGGTGGTACTATCATACTCACCAATGGTCCAGTCCTCTGGAGAACGTGCCAGTTGTGGTGAGGCTGAGGATGCTGTCCTCACTGCCCCTCTTGATCATTTTTTCCCTTGGTCATGACTCTAAAGATTGTTGGTGGGACTGTGTGTGTCCAGGTCTAGGCATGGCCACGGACAGATGTGCCATGTAGATAGAGTAGATCAAGTAGATTTGTAGGCTGTAGTGCTACAGAATTGGTTCTCTGGGATTTCAATATATGTTACAATTTCTTCCATGCTTATTTTAAGTAGTCAGCATGGTATAGTGGTTAGGAGATTAACGTGTCAGACTCTAATATGGAGACCTGGATTTGATTCTCCACTCTTCTACATGAAGCCTGCTAGATGACCATGGGCCAAGTCAGGAGAAAAGTAACGTTTCTCCTTTCGGGCTTCTCATCGGAGCCCTGCTGTACCTGGTGGTGGGATACCTGCAAGCACTGCATTAGACTGTTGCTACATCAGATTGTAGGAAACTGTACCTATGTGTAACTTAAAAGGAAAATGGAAAATTGATTCTAATATAGAAACCGAAGGAGGCCTTTGACTCTGTTTCATAATAGGATCCTTGCATGACAAAGGAATACTTCCCTAAGTAGTATTATCTCTTATTTTACTTTTGTTTTCCTTAACCTTTGTTGGGAATCAGTGCCAAAAGAGGCATCATTTGCAGCTATTGAATTTTACCTTCAGCTTCTAACAACAACAAAAAGTAGATGCTAATGACCCAATAAAATCTTGACAGATAGGAACCAAACATTTCTTCTTTACTAAAGGATCACTTTCTTTCTTGTATTGTTTGGGGAAAGGGGAGCACTGAGAGGTGAGTGTATGAGTTCACCAACAAAATCTGTATTTGAGAAACAAGCCAGCTATTAAAACACGCTGCTACGATTTGTGATACTAACATGTTTATCTGCAAAATAGACATACCACTTTCTGGAGCACTTTCTGACTTGCTATCTCATTTACAAATGTGGTGCCTTAGCTGACCTTACTAGTTGTGATCATTTCACTGAGGACCATCAATGCTAGTGTGAAAAACCAAAGCTGACACATGCACGTGCAAGAGCATAGGAAAAAAGTATGAGCTGAAATATGGATACAAAAGTAAATGCAAAATGACATTAACAATCCCTCATGCACTTTGTGGATCCCACAAATGCAGAGATGAATAGGTGGAGAGAAGCAATTACTTAATGGTCATTGTCAATATAAGAAAGTGACAATCCACACTTTGGCATGGAGCAATTCCCATCTTCCTATGTCCTACCTCTGAAGATGCAAGCCACAGTTACAGGCAAAAATGTCAGGGACAAAAACTACCAGATCATGGCCACACAGTCCAGAAAACCCACAAGAACCAGAATATTAATAGTGCCGTAGACTAAATTTATTAAATCGAAAAGGCAGGCTAGCTGGAATAATCTAGCTAAAGGTATTCTCATGCATATTCTCTTCCCTTCTGTTCTTAAGAACATCTGAAGCACAGACAAGCCTCAATGAGTTCTGTATTGATTTAGAGTGCCATTGTGTAAACAAATGTTTTCTTTTGTCTGGAAGAAGGCTTTAAATGGGCACCCACTGCTTCTTAGACATTAAATTATAGGCTGAGTTGTTGTTTGCGTGAGTCCTATTATTTTTGAATGTTTTCAGGAACGATATTTGAGGTGTGATTTCAAAACTGACAATAGCGTGAATCAAACCTATTGATGGAATAAGAGAAAAAGCTCCACCAACGTAGTAAACATATAGCACAGCTAGCTCTGCAAAATAAATAGCCTCTGACAGACGGTATGCTGGGCATGCCTGTGAACTGTGGGCTCCAAAGACAATGTTAGCCTTAGGAATGTAGGCATGCTTCCCTGCCAGTCCTTCTTCTGTCCCTTGTCAGCCTGGCTCTGCACTACATCTGCACAATTGCTAACTTGGATTCCCATTTTAAGTAGGGGATGAAGCCTGTGTGACTTCAGTAAAAAGGATGCCTGTCGAGAAAAAGATGGAGAACAGACATAACGAAATCTCTAAAGAGGCAAGTTCATTCACATAGAGAAAGAGATACCAAGTCCTGTGTTGCTGTAGGTGTGAAGGCAGCCTTTGCATTCGAGTTTCAGTGAGATTTAATGCCATAACTTTTAATGCCTTGTCAACTTTGTCTTGTTAGTACATGAGTAAAGTTCCTATTAAGCCAATGTCTTGTTGCTTTGGATGTTAATGTTATTTATAATGTATTTTAGTTTTGCCATCTTCTACTGGGTCTTCCGTCACTTCAGGACAACACTGTTCAATCAAATTATGCATACTACAAATTGGTTGTAAGAACTGCATACATAACTTATGAGTAAGTTCTCTGAACATTCTGACATGACATAAGGGATGATTATTTGTTAGTGTTCTTTCTACAAAGGGCCACTAAGCACCTTCCATTAAAAAAGCTAAAAGCATGGGGATGCATGCGAGGAATGTACAAAGTTATGGAATTGTGGTGAATGTAAATACAATGTTTGTCTCTGTGATGATACAACAGCCCAATATAACTGATGAACAGTAAGTTCAGGCAAGAGAAGGAAAGCATTGTGGTACATTGGTTAGATTGTTGGACTAAGATCTGGGACAGCCAGGTTCAAATCTGTGCTTTTCCATGTAAGCTTGCTGGGTGACCTTTGGCTACTCACACACCTCTCAGCCTAGGCTACCTCACAGGGTTGTTATGAGGATTAAATGGAGAAGGGGGTGATATTGTAAGCCACTTTGAGTCCCTACTGGGAAGAAAAGATCAATAGGAAGGGTGGGAGGGAGGAGGGAAGGAAGGCACATAAATAATTAACAGAGTTCAGTGCCTTAAGGTGCAGTGATGGAAACAAATTGAAGTTGGTCTACATATGCTGTGGAATGAAGTAAAAGAAGGATCAGGTGGATAAATCTACTGGTTATCCAGGGCCCCTGGGACATCTGCCTGGCTTGGGCCAGGGCCTTTTTGGTCCTGGCCCCAACCTGGTGGAATGAGCTCCTGGAAGAGCTGAGGGCCCTGCTGGAGTTGTCAGCTTTCCGCAGGTCCTGCAAGACGGAGCTCTTCCGCCAGGTGTACGGTTGCAACCAAGGCAGGATCTCGGTGTTATCGCCGGTGGACCCCCCCCCCAATGTATGATTAGTCTGAATGGGGGGGGGGGTTGGGGAAGGGGAGATTAGAACTTGTCATAGGAATAGATTGCCATCTGTTTAATGTAAGGGGTGTTTTTAGGGGTTTTCCTGTATTTAGTTATTGTTGTGAACTGCCGTGAGACTTTTTGGAGATCAGCAGTATAGAAATGTAAAAATAAATAAATTGTTATAAATAAATTATTGTTTGGCACAATCTATTGAACCTGTTCTTCTCCATGGTGGTTTTATTCATCAGCCACATTCATGGCTTAGAACTGGCTTTCAAGTAGCACCTCACCCAGACTAGATTGGTAGATATATTGGATTTCCCCCACCTCTCCTTCCCAGATCACCCACTCTCTTGCTTTTTTGCACTGTTTTAGTGGAACATTTCCACCACAACACTTGCTCAGTCCCCCTGGTGCTTAACATCGAACTAGTATCCAGATAGCAATCTCCTCTTCTTTAATTAATTGTCTGATTCCTCATTCGTGGACTGCCTTTTTTGATTTTCATCCTATGTGAGTTCTCATGTTCCCTTTCTATCTTAGAGTAGCTCTTCATCACCTAGTCTCAGATCCTTATTATTGGAGTGTGGGATATTGCTGTGGGTATGGCCACAGTATTATAATTAAAGTGCAAGTTCTCTGGGCAAGGAGTTACTTTCTCATACTGGCTAGTTTGGTAAGGATGAGGGCAGCAGTTGGAAAGTGCACCAGCTTCACATAGATGATAGACCTATCACATGGTCACCTATCATATGGTCATAGCTTGCTACAGAATATAGGCAAAAGGTGTATGTGGTGACTGCAGTAGTTGTCACAAAAAAAACTTTGGAGACATCTAAAGTTTATTTCCTTCCACCTCTGTTAGTCACAGGGCAATAAATGTGAACTTGGTTAGTCTGGATGGTGGATTTATTACCCTTCTTACCTGGAAGAGTAGAGTATTGCCCTGTACCTTAGACTTAATAGTTTATTGCAGAACACGCCTCACATTATCTAGCCTAGTTCATGTTGAGGTGTTGCTCCAAGAATGTTGGGTGATCCGAAAACCTGGCAAAAGAAACCAGTATCTGTCAAGAGCTCCTTTGGCTGCTGTTTTGAATGGGAAGCCTTAGTGCAGCATCATGCCTCAAGACCAGAAGTGACATCAAGTAATCAGTAGCAGACAAGAGAGTCCTGGAAGCCACCCAGAGATTTCAGAAGCATTAAGAAAATTGCTTGGTGTAAGAGTACTAGACTTATGGATTCCTTGGTTAGGAGGAGCAAGATATCTGTCCCATTCGAAAAGAAGGTATTCTTCTGGTGCAGATGAAGGGACTGTGACTTGGAAGCTGGGGTGTTTTAAGGGAGAAAATCACATAGGTCAACTGAGGGTTACTGTCCTGGAAATTAAAATCTGAACATATCATGTGAGCACTATAGAGCATTTAAAGATATATGAAGTGTTGACACAAGGTAAGAGCATGAGAGAAATGTCAGTGGTAGAGCTGGAAACAAGGTAAACAGTCTTGAGAGACTGCATAAACATCTGGATGAAAGTGAAAGGAATAGATGTGATTTTGTTGCTGATAAGCAGAGGTTACCTTTATTGTTGAGAAAAATCACAGGAGGGGGGAAAAGGAAGATGCCAGATGAGTTTCTGAAGAGCTGCAGAGAAAAGTCACTGACCTACAGACCCAGCCAAGAAAAGGATAAAGTCCGCATTCTCATTCTCGTTACCAAACTCAAAGAAGAAATTAGTCACCAGGAATGGGATAAATTGAAAGTCCAAATACCACACAACCTTCATCCCCCAACCCTATTCTTTCATTCTCCCTTTTATTCTTATCTCATTCTCTCCTACCTCCTTCCTCCCCCTCTCTGCCCCCCCCCCATATACACCATGATTATGCTGGCAGTAGGAATTAATGGCCACAAGAACAGTAAACCGTGAGGAGGGGAGGAAACAAAAGAGAAGATGAAGTGAGTCTCAATGGTGCACAGAAATCTGTTTTTATTATGAACCAACGCATTTTGAATCAGACTCTTATTCAGATACAAAAGAATGTATTTCAAAAAAGGAACACATTCATTAGGAAAAGCTACAGAAAACTCAGAGTGTCTGAGTGCTTCATGCAGTTTCCTCTAAAAAATTCATTGCCCTGAGGAAGAGTCTTTGATACAAAGATTGTTGAGCTATAATAAACAACATTGTTGTTTGCATCTCTTTGAGGCTTTACTTCTCTCTTTTTTAAAAAAAAGGATTAAATATACACAGAGTCAAGGTCTGTCAATAGTTATTATATATAAACAGAACCTATGACCACACGCAGCATACATAAGATGGTGAGACCAAATAAAAGAGTTGACTATGAGCACCATGCCTTCCTTCAAAGAGACAAGAGCCATTTGGCATGCCATTGTAAGACACAGAATTCTCATTTGGCACAGCAAGGTCATTCTTATCCTGCATTCTCAGATTTTAATGCAGTCACAAACAAAAAGCTGACTTCTGATCAATGTACATACTTCATGTCTCAATATATACTGTTTTGCAATTGTATTAAATATGGTCTGGGGATATTTTGTTAGATGTCTTGTTTTCTGCTTTCTCCTTGCTTTGACATCCCTTCCTGCTTCAGAGTTTAAGCAAAGCATTTCAAATGAAGTTGCTTGATGACACATCAAATTCAATTCCTGCATTTCCACAACTGACAGGTACAACAGCAAATGTCACATTGTGAAGGCCTTATAAACCAAACAGGTCATTGCATTTTTAGAAAAAAAGGTCATTTGAATGAAATGTCAGAAGCTATTTAGATGTTGCTTTATTGGGAATTATTTGGGGGCATACAGCTGTAATGGAGAAGACTGGCTTTCAAAACAAACTGTTCGGCGAGATGAACCTAGATGCATATTAGACACTAGATACAAATTAGAATCACTGGGGAAGAGGGGTCGTGATTCCTAAGAACAAAAGTTCTGCACAAATCACTCCATGGCCTACTATGCATGCATAGCTTTCTGCAGGGAATCTGAGCAGTCAAGACTGAATTTGGATTACTATGCCTATTGTACACACTATTGTTTTTTCTTCCTCCAATGTATTTATTCTGCAGATACAACCTCCCTCCCCACATGTTTTCTTATTTGAAGTGGGAATTTACCCTGTAATGCACGGGGGGTAGGGGGTGCAATTGCCATATTGCAGCTGCATAGAGGGGCATGAAGTTAAGTGCCTTCCATTTAAATCCCTGTGGTTCAGTTCCTTGAAAGTAACAAGGAATGCAGGCCAAATATTGGCTAAACTGTACACACACACACACACACACACATACTTACACACTGAAACCCTGACGGGCTCTATTGGGCAATCTGGTTTAACCCAGGCTGTGCAGGAACCCCAATAGAGCCAATGGGCGGAGTCTCCTTCACAGCATTGGCTCCCTGACAGATGCTGTTGAGCCTGCAGAAACAGTTCTCACCATAGGATTGGTATCTGAACACAGACACACAAACCATCACTTCTTAAAAGACTCTCACCTGCAGCTCAGCCTTTCCCTATAACTGATTCACACACACGCACACAGTGGTTCGAGTTTAGCAGTAATCTCATATCATTAAACTCATCTGGCTCGTAAAACAAAAAATGAAACTTTTTATGATGGATAAAGTAAGCACTGATGGAGGGGAAGGAAGGCAGAAAGTGCAAAGTGGGAAGCAACGTATCAGTGTGAATTGCGGAAGAGTGGCCTTTGATGGGTGGAGAAAGGTTGAGCAAAATCTGGGATGTTTTTGAATTACCTTCATCTTGGAAGCAAGGGGGGGGGGAGAACTGCAACAAAACCACTCTCAGAAAACATAGGAAAACAGCAACCAGAAAGTGAACTGACCACTGAAGGGAGGAAAATCAATGCAGAAAGAAAAAGAAAATCTGGCTGAAATGCACAGTGAAAGTGCAGGAAAACTCATGGGAACTGAATGCCTAGATATAAATTTATTTATTAGCTTTGTGTATTCATATTGTTACCAATTAAGTTTGGAAAGATTTGATGTATTGTAAATATGCCTTTAAATGGGTTGCTGTGGTAATTATATGCTAAACTCAATTGCTTTTTAGTTTTGTCTCTCTCATGAAGCAGTAACGATCCAGAAGACAGATGCACTAAAAGGCTGCAGTACCTCAAACTGATCGCTCAGTAAGTATTGGCAACATATAAAATTATGATATTTTGATAAATCTCCACTCATACTATTTCCCCCTGTTTTGTATATTAGAGCAAGAAAAGCTAAAATAGCCACTTTGAGCATGGTTCCTTCTTAGAGCTGTTTCCTATGCTTTATAGAGTAAGTCTCCATTTATTCATTGTCCTATTTTGGAAATTCTAATTTGGCACTTGTATTGTTTATTATCTTATTCCTAATTTTTTAGCTTTGCTGCTGAGGAAATATTCTTGAAACAAGGATATGCCAGAACCTTGTTCAGCTTAATTAATTATTAAATTTTTATGCTGCTGCTCCTAGGCCAGCTAGCTCATGGAAGCTCACATCAACAATAAAGGACCATAAAACAATAAAACATAATTGAACCCCCTCCCCAGCCACCCAAAAAAAGAGCAGTCCCCATAACCTCCACCAAGCCTCCGTCTGGCTGTTATCTGTATCAGGGATGATGGAGTAGGTCATCTGAGTACCAGGGGGGGGGGGGATAGTTCTCAACCCAGCCTCAACCATATGTCTGGTAAAAGAGCTCCATTTTACAGGCCCTGCAGAACTGTGATAGTTCAGCTCGTCCTGTAGCTCATTCTACCAGGTGGGGGCTAAGTTAAAAAAAGCCCTGACCATGGCCTAGACCAAATGCACCTCATGAGGGTCAGGGGTCACCAACTTATGGGTCCCCCCAGAGCACAAGGATATGCAAAGGGGAAATAGAAGGCTAAGCAGTCCTGCAAATACATTGGGCCAGACCACAAATGGCCTTGATAGTCAAAACCTTAAACTTCATCTGGAATTCAACTGATAACCAATGCATTGCCTCAGCACCAGCTGGATATGGGTTCTCCATAGTGTCCTAGTGAGAACCCTATCAGCTACATTTTGCACCAGTTGCAATTTCTGGGTCCAGGACAAGGGAAGGCCCGTGTAGAGTGAATTATAGTCTGGAGGTGACCATCATGTGGATCACTGTGTTCCTGGGACAGATAGGGCACTAGTAGCCATGCCTGACACAAATGGAAAAATGCAGCCGGGCTACTCTAGTGACCTGAGCCTCCATAGACAAGGAGGCATGTAGCATCACTCCTAAATTCATGGTGGTATATGAGGTCATCAATTGCACTCCATCCAGGATGGGTTTATGCACTTCCTGATTCATCCCTTTCCTACTGAACCCCGTCTTGAAGGGGTTGAGCTTCAGCTGACTTTGCTTGAACCAAACCATCACTGCTTCCAAACAACGAGCAAATCTTCCGAGAGGGGGGGGGGAGTTGGCGCAGTCGCCCATCAAGAGCTAGAGCTGGGTGTCATCAGCATACTGATGAAAGACCAACCCAACACTCTGGATCAGGCAGAGGATGCATAAAGGTGTTAAACAACATGGGGAAGAGAATCATGCCCTGGAACACTCCACAAGGGAGTGGATAGGAGCATGACTGCTCCTCTTCCACTGCAACTATCTGTGTTCAGTTCTTAAGAAAAGAGATCAGCCACTGAAGGGCTGTCCCACGAATCCAGGTTTTGGCGAGGCAGTGAGCTAACAACTCATTGTGAACAATGTTAAATGCTGCCAACAGATCTAATGACATGAGAAGAGCCAACCGGCCTCGATCCAACCAGTGCCAGAGGTCATCTATCAGGGCAACCAGCATGGTCTCAGCCAGCATGGTCTCCACCCCCATGGCCAGGACAGAAGCCAGACTGGAATGGGTGAAGGGCCCATTCAGCATCAACTTTCATCATTGCTTAAAGGAAGCACAATGAAGAGACTTTTTAATTTACCCTATTTTCATTGCGCTCCTAAGACATAGATTCAGCCCCATGATTCGTTGTTTCTTTTGCTTTGCTGCATTATATTAGAGAAACATAAATTATTCTAATACTAACATAGATTATTGCATGAACCACTTTTAATACTTTGATGTGAAGCATCAAGTCTAGCAAATGCAGAAGGAGAGCAGAAACTTAATGACGCTGTAATTGGGGCACAGAAAAAAACAGAGTTTCAGTGAAAGGGGAATACTTTTAAATAAGAAGTATTTAGAGGGAAGAAAGAAATACTTACCACAGAAGTTGAGTCTTGGGCACCAAGCCATTCTCTAAATGATTCAGCAAAGAACTTGGCAGTAGAGTCAGAGTTTTGCCACTCCTGAGTAATATATTCTGCTTGGGGATCATAGGCTTAAATCCATTATATCTAGATTAAATTTGATTTTGTGCTAAGACAACAAATTATGTGGAGGCAAGATGTTTCTCCCCTTGGTTTTCCTTGCCATTCCTGTAAGTTTGCTCATCGTTTCTAAAAATAAACTATTTCCAAAAAACATTGCTGATGTATTGGTATTATTTTATACAATAAGGGGTGGGGGGGAAGGATCTGTGTTTGGAGTGTGGGCTCTTACTTCATGGAAACCTCAGGAGCCAAAATCCCAAATCCCTACTCTAAATACTGGTAGAGGAGAGAAAACTCTTAACATGCTGAACTTAAGAGGGAATCTCCCAGTGGCCACAGAGTTATAGAGCCACTAGGGTCCAGCAACAAGCTGAGTCAAGTGCCAGACAGTGCCTAAGGGTCTGTCAAGTACCCAAGTCAGATCACCACTCCTTTTTACTTGAGGAGCACCCAGCCCTGTGGGGTCTTAAGGTGAAATGTACACAAATAAAGCAGATCTTTGTAAAATACATATAGAGGTTTATTGAAAAGGATTATCACTAGATGGAACAGTCTCTACCACTTAGCAGCAAATAATTTTTTAAGCTAACTTTCTATCTAGTACGTTCAATGCCTAGCATCAGATGCCACCCTTTCTTGTAGCATAGGAGTCCAAGCTACAGCCCAAAGCATTCTGCAGTTCCATAGGGCCTGCAAAAGGGAGCTCTTCCACCAGGCATTTGGTTGAGGCCAACCGGAATCAATAACAACTGCAGGGCCCCTGAACCTCCCTCCCAAGAACTCATACACCTGAACCATGGACCTGTTGAACTGTTACGTTTAGTTATAGTTGTTATTGTTGCTACTGTTATAATATATTTATATGTTATGAAGAAACAAAGTTCCATGTATTGTTATGTTCCATGTGAACCATCCTGAGCCTCAGGGGAGGGCGGTATACTAATATAATTAATAAATTGTTTACCTAGCCATCCATCAAGATGTATTATCACATACAAAAGCAAACTAGTATGGCACAAGCCCACTGTTAGTATAGATTCCTTCAGGTCTGTACCCTAATTATAGCCTTCCCCTCCAATCAAAGGTCCCCTTTGATGGAACTTTCCAGAGGCTGTTAGCAACCACTCCTGCTTTTCCTTTCCCTTCTTGGGACACTTGCAGGGGAGACCAAGTGTTTTAAGACTCATGTTAGCCCTTGAGAAAAACTAGGGTGCTTTGCCTCACAAGGTTACTTGGCTTAGAGACTTCAGCAGTAATTGATTGGTGTCAGTCTATGGATTGCCTCTTCCTGCATTGGCATCAGTTTGTGGGAGGAAGCAACAGGTGACCAAATGCTCACTGCTGGCACCGCCATACAGCTGTGTCTTGTATACTAGCTAGTATCACAGGGGCTACTCAGTATGGCTTGCTGATCAACAGATCAATAAAGACATTCTCATTTTGAAAATTATTTTAAACACTATCAATGTTCAGAGCATCCAAGCTTTCCTGCAATGTCTGGCCTCCTACGTATGCATTGGAAATATTGAAGGGTTTTGTTTGAGATTTTTCTTGTATTCCTTTCAATGTTGAATTTGCCTACACTTGAATCTTGAAGATGAGCTATTTTTTTAATCTCAGGAGTACCTACAGACAATGATCTAGTTTATTCAACCATGTAAACTCAAGTGGTTGCTCAACAGTACACTTCTGAACCTCCTACTTCAACAACTTAAGCAAACAAGAGGTCCACCTGTAGTATTTGATGTTATGCCTAGAGCTAGTGGCTCAGAGTGGTAAGGCAGAAGACATGCAGTCTGAAGCTCTGCCCATGAGGTTGGAAGTTCAATCCCAGCAGCCGGCTCAAGGTTGACTCCGAGGTCAATAAAATGAGTACCCAGCTTGCTGGGGAGTAAACGGTAATGACTGGGGAAGGTACTGGCAAACCACCCCGTATTGAGTCTGCCATGAAAACGCTAGAGGGCGTCACCCCAAGGGTCAGACATAACTTGGTACTTGCACAGGGGATACCTTTACCTTTAGAGGTAGAATACCTCTATTGTGGAGCATGGGAGTCACATGGCCAGGAATTACCCACTTCCAGATGGGGGAACTAAATTTTAACAATATACGTACTAGTTCTGGCAGAGCCTATCTTGTTTTATATGTCAATTGCAAGCATCTCAAAACCAAGCCACATTATTGCTAATTCCACAATCAGGGAACTTGAAAGCTCTTATGCATCTGAACAATGGAACAACCATGATTATTACTTAGGTAGGTAGCATTTAACTTACAAACATGTTAATCAGAATCTGCTGGATCATACGTCCCATTCCAACTTATCTGGACCAGCGAATGAGAATGCCACATCTATTCTTTAGTACTTCCAGAGATATGAAAGCACTTATGGGCTTTCTTATTAGTTCTTCATAACTTCCACAATCTCAGAAACAGAAGTCCATAAAAAATTACACTGTACTGTTTTCTTAAGCATAGCACATTTGTACGAGTAATATCTGCTAACGATTTACAAAGCTATTACGAACCTGAAAATTACATTAAGAAAACAGCCATGAGGGGGAGGGAAAATGAAAACATTTGGAAATAAGATACACCAGAAAAGAAAATAGTTGATTAAAATAACTATAGTCTATGAAAGCTGCAGGTTCAATTTGTCTGCTGACTAAATGCCTTTGTGTGCTAAATTTGAAAACATGTGCCAAAGCAGGTTAAATTCTGCAACAAGATCCCCCCCCAAATATTAAATTTTGCAACAGCCTATATCAATTATATGCCAATAAAATTATATATCCATTATATGCCAATATTATATTTACATGATTATTCTACTTTTGCTGGTCTTGTGAGAGGGTAAAGCCTCTGACTCTCTTAATCTTCATCTGAGATTTTGCCAGGTTTTGTGCACACACCTTAAAATTGATGTATTTTTCCTATTTCATGCAAAAATGCAGAATATATGCACCCATAATGGCTATATTTTTTGCCTAAGAAACAGACTCATTATTTAGTGCATTAGTGTCTTTCTTGTTGGGGGCTGGATAAAGAAGAAACTATAGGCTGAATTTGTATAGCCCTGTACATGTGGGAAATAAAACATGTAGAATCAATCAACAACATTATTGGGCATATTACCCTATGCATCAGCTGCTTGCTTAAGGCCAGTGAGATGCATAGAACCCCTAACTATAGGCTTAAGATTCTTGAGAACCATTACAAATTTTGACTGCAGTAGCATGAGAAAATGCTAATTTTGCATGAGATGGTAATGACACACAGCCAGAAGGCCAGAACTGCTGTACATTGAAGCATTATGAAGCAGCTAATTATTATGTGACTCCATTAATCCCTAGCCTAAACTAAAGAATATAGGAGGTGAATCACATGTATAGAATTACCATGGGACCTATCCCTTTGATCTATGCATCCCTTCAGAATAGTAGACGGGTGACATATGTGACGGATCTTTCAAACAAACCAAATTTTCATGTGGAAAGCTAATTTCAGGGAGTCAGCCTCTACATTTTCTAATGAGGGTGGAAGATCTGCAAAATGCTTGAAGTTACTCTTCGGAGACACAAGATTATGATTAGGCTATTTGGATGTAACGTTTTTATTAAAATAATCTAAACGTTTTAAAATGTGTTTAGTTTAAAATCATTTCCAGAGCCTGCTATTTGGTGATGTGTTTTGCAGATGGCCCTGTGGATTTCATTATTCTAAAGAAACTGGGGATGTGGGGGGGTAAAACTATTTTCCACTCTCTCATGAGAAGCATCATCATATCAAAGTTATCTTGTTCATCTATTAGCAAATATATTATTTGCTACATGACTTACAGACTCTTATTGTCCCATTCAAACAGACAAATATAGTTGTTAGCGAAGGAATAGCATTAGTGGCCTCTTTCCTTTGTAAGTTATACATTTTTCTAACCCTTTAAAAGAGCTGGATGCAGGAACAAAATTAGCCTTTCTAGTTTGCAAAAACAAAACACAGTATGGCCCAGAGGAACATCACAGAACAGGTCTCAGTGAGGCAGTCAGGCTGTAACTTAATGTGAACTATCGCTCAGCAAGGGCATCAACAAGCTCATAACTCATATATGGATATATGAGTTATTCATATATCCAATGGGAAAGTTAGTGGACACCTTCAGATCTCAACCATCCATAAAAAGTCCACCTAGCCAGCCACAAAGCATTAACCCGCTTACAGTTACTGCACAAATACAATGGTTCTGAGCAGAGTGTGGTGCACAAAAGATAAGACAGGATGCTTGGAAACAGGTTGGCAGTTTGCTTGTGAGGGCTGCACTGAAATCAGCAGCAGGAGTTCTGGTGGTGACACTGCCATTGATATTATACAAATTAGGAAAGAATATTTGAGTGACTAAGGAGAAAAATCTATCTGACAGTTTCCCACGAAGAAGAAGAAGAAGAAGAAGAAGAAGAAGAAGAAGAAGAAGAAGAAGAAGAAGAAGAAGAAGAAGAAGAAGAAGAAGAAGAAGAAGAAGAAGAAGAAGAAGAAGAAGAAGAAGAAGAAGAAGAAGAAGAAGAAGAAGAAGAAGAAGAAGAAGAAGAAGAAGAAGAAGAAGAAGAAGAAGAAGAAGAAGAAGAAGAAGAAGGTTCTTAGATGCGCTCTTCTCTACTTGAAGGAGTCTCAAAGCAGCTTACAATTGCCTTCCCTTTCCTCTCCCCACAACAGACACCCTGTGAGGTGGATGAGGCTGAGAGAGCCCTGATATCACTGCTCAGAACAGCTTTATCAGTGCTGTGGTGAGCCCAAGGTCACCCAGTTAGCTGCATGTGGAGGAGGAGTGGGGAATCAAACCTGGCTCGCCTAACCACTACACCAAGCTGACTCTCTAGTGTCTCTTAAACCCTGCCTCAACTAGCAAGGCTGGTCTTCTTAGTGTGATGAGAGTTAAAGCCAGTTCCTTTTCAGGCTATGTTATCTATAGGGCTGTGTCTATTATGCGATAGAACAGACGCTTTCCATATCGCAACCCCTTTATGGAATCCAACATGTTTCCCATGCAATTCAATCTCAAGTGAATCCAAACAAAATCCTAATTTTCCCTGTTTTCCCTGTTTATCTCTGGAACCCATTTTTATTATGCTGTATGCTAATTCATTCTCACACTCTGCATATAAGAATGATCTGATTATTTCCATTCCACGACCTTGTATCTGAGGAACTGTGGATGCACATGAAAGCCCATACCTTGAATGAGACTTTGTTGGACTTAAAGGTACCACTGGACTCAAAATTTGTTGTGCTGCTTCATACCAATATGATTACCCTGCTGAGTATTCGTATTCATATTCGTATTATTCGTATTCGTATTATTCGTATTCATATTTGTATTATTCGTATTCGTATTTTTTATTATCTGCCTCCCCCCCCCCGAAGGCTCTAGGCGGCTTACATCACTCCATAAAAAATCCCAAAATACAATCCAATAAACAATATAAAAACGAATACATATACAAATATACTTCCCCATAAAACCAGGATGGAATGGCAAAAAACTCCTCCAAGCCGAAACCCCAAATCTTCACAACCTAAAGGGGACGGTGCAGAGCATGCTGACTGAATTTGCTACCATCAATTCTCTGACAAGACCAAAGCTACCTAGCTGGCTGCATGTGGAGAACTGGGGAATCAAACCCAGTTCTCCAGATTAGAGTCCACCATTCTTAACCATTATACCCCAGGGCTCTCAGCCCAGGGCAAAGCAGTAGCAGCTGCAGCAGTTTCGTGCTTGGCTTTGCTGTCACCTCCTTCCAGAACAAACCACATGCTTCACACCATGTGCACTTGGAGGAATCCCAGCGCTGATTTTCTTGGGCAGCCTTGGTCTTACCTCTTTCATGCCCTGCCTGCTGCACTTACGGGGCTTGATACAGTTGTCTGTACGTCTGGACAGTCAAGTATTTGTACTGACTGACTGCTTGAGAAAAACACTGACAAAAACACCAGACATTTAAATATTCGGTATTTTCCCACCCTGGTCAGTCAGTGAAAGTAATGGGCTGGCCAGCTGTACGCTGACAACCTTCATTCTCCATAACCTGAGGTCACGAGTCTATTAGGAAAAAACTTGTCAAATCATTAAGCCTGATTTCAAAACATGAAAAGACGTTATTTTTAATCCTGTTTTCTCACAGCTTCATTCTTACAAGTTCCTGCTATTTCATCTCCTAGTATTCAGAGTTATTTCAGATGTACCGATGCAGCACATAAAGGGAGTGAAAAAGCATTAATCCCCTTTGGATCGTGCCATTTGTCAGCGGTATGCACAAGATGGCAATTTGTCTCCTTCTTCCCTGAACTTTGTGTGTTTCCCTTGAAGAAGTGCTGTCTTAAGCATGAAGACGACTCAATATACCTGCCTTGCAGGAAGTAGGTGCTTTTACTGTTCAGACATTTGGCTTGAAAGAGCAAGTCCTTTCCTCCCCCATTT
Source organism: Paroedura picta (assembly GCF_049243985.1). Classification (NCBI taxonomy): domain Eukaryota; kingdom Metazoa; phylum Chordata; class Lepidosauria; order Squamata; family Gekkonidae; genus Paroedura; species Paroedura picta. Next base: position 34,238,633 of record NC_135379.1, read on the forward strand.
AAATCACTGTTCTCGTACAAAAAAAGTTAAAATTCCCAGTGCAAAACTGCTGAGTTGGAATTCGCTAATAAGTTCAAGACTAGTTTTACCTCAAGGACCTGGGATGCTTTGTTCACACCTTTACAGATGTTAATTAGTTCCACTAGCAATCTGTAACTGCTCATTTATCAGTTGATTGTGTTTCATTATGCACTAGATACTGCTTTGCCCAAGAGCAGCTGGGCACGGCCACCACACCTCTTCCTCATACACTTACTTCTGTGAGTATAAATGGATTGAACTAATGCAGTGGTTCTCAACCTTCCTAATGCCACGACCCGTTAATACAGTTCCTCATATTGTGGTGACCCCCAACCATAAAATTACGCAAGTTTTCTTTCACAGAAGTTAAACCGAAACCGACCAATGGTGTGAAGACCCATTGTTCACGATTGTATATAAATTGATTTTTTCCTGGGGTTTCTCAGTTCAGTTTTGCCTCTTGTCCCACCATGCCGATCGCACTGTTTTCCACTGCTCCAGACAGACAAACGCTCTATCTCAATCTACCCCGCACGGCTGTTGTGTGGATGGTGCCCCGCCTGGCCAAGCTGCTTGCCCTGCTGCGACCTCTGTGAAAGGGTCGTTCGACCCCCAAAGGAGTCCCCACCCCGAGGTTGGGAACCACTGATCTAATGGATGTATACTTCATGCATCTGATAAAGTGAGTGCTGGGTCATCAATGCTAACGTTACAGCGCTTTTTGTTAATTTCTAATGTGCCCCTGGATTCCTATGATATTTGGCAGTCTTATTGTTTATTTATTTATTTAGATTTCTATACCGCCCATTTCTTTATTGTGTAATTATTGTGTAATCTTTAGGGGGTTAAAGCAAGTGAGACATTAATAACACATTGCTTTCTGTAGTACAGGTTTTCCAAACACTGCTTAACTGGCCTGGAGCAGATTTACATACACACACACACACAAATTACTTCAGAATCAAATGAAAACAACAAAGAGAAACACGTGCACTTTATCTCAAAACTAACACACATTGCACAGCCTGTCTGTCACAATTCCTCATCAAGGTCACATTTCCATGGCAGCATATGGCACAACAACGAACAATGGATCCCGATAGTTTTTGTTTATTTAACATTCTTTAAATTAGTCACCTGGCTGATCTACATCACTGCTGATTTCACTAGACTGATGCTTAGCTGTGCTAGGCGTCTGCTTGGTCAGTTTTGGGACAGCTCCACCCTAACTCCAAACTGGCCTTGCTATCACCTCCTCTGCAAGAGCATGTGCTGAGCGGTGCCAACCTCCATCTCTCTCCCCAGGCTCCTACTGGATTCAAAAGCTACTGCTCATTCCTTCACAGCACACCCAGCCACAAGTTATATGATGGCCTCCTCCGGGGACCCTCCTCAATCACACCAGACGCTCAGGGGGCTTTCCGGTTAGCCCTACCTATTCTGAGTAATCCACCCTATTCCTCCCATCTGTTGTTGTTGTTGTTGTTGTTGTCGTCAGCCATTCAGTCATGTCCAAGTCTTGGCAATCCCATGGCACAGTCGCTGCTATGATCCCTGATCTCCCACTGCCTCCCTGGGCCGTGCAATGTTCTGGCCAGCATCCATTCTGATTGTAACTAACTACCGTCTTCTTTGTCAGCCTGGTCTCCTTTTTCTACTGACCGTTACTAGCAAAATTGCTTTCTTCATGGAGTTGGATGGCATGATATGGCCGAAGTAAATGAGCCGGAGTTTCATGATTTTGCCTACCAATGATATATCAGACTTTATGTGCTGTAGTATTTCCCTGTTTGTGACTTTTGCTGTCCATGCAACGCACAGAAGCCTCCTCCAACATCACAGTTCAAAGGAATCGATTCTCCTCTTGTCTGATTTTTTCATCGTCCAACTTTCACAAACATAAGTGGCTATTATGATAGACCTATCTGTGGCCTTAACAGTTTTACAACTAGGCCTAGTTATAAAAGGGGGATTGCACAGAGCAGACAAAAAAAGAGGGGGGGGGGCTTCATGCATAGCCAATTTAGTAACCCCCTCCGGAATTCTTAACTACAGCAACCAGCTAGTCCCACACTGCCCATAGGGAAGGTGGGTGGATCAGCCACAGTCACTATGCTGTAGGTGAGAGGATGCAGCTGATTAAAACAGCCTGTCACTCTCTTGACTGACTAGCCAGATTGGCTGTCAGCCAAGAGCATCTTGTGCTTCCTTTGAGGTCATGATTTGCTGTAAATGTCTCTTCCCTACATTAGGGCTTTTGATATATTATCACCAAAATATGAAACCACAGAGTGTGTTAGCATTTAGAGAAATAACTATACCATACATTTGGTCCTTCAGCTTAAAGGCTTGCCGAGTTAATTTTTCAGGGAGAATCAAGTCAAATGCCAGTGTATTCCCTGTGGGAAATTCTCTCTGTTCCTGTAACACAATATGTTTGCCTGGGCCTATCATGCTAACTACTGATCTTGCTACATTTAACAGAGGAGACTTCCAAATTACTCTTTATTAATTCAGTGCAGATACACATCTAGGCAGCACATTAACGTCATTATATTGGCATATGGGTTGATTTGAAATGACAATCCTAGCATACTGTTGTATAACTGTAAATTAATCATATATTCGTTCCTGGGGTAGGCAACATATAAAAAGAGAACCTGGGGACAGAAATTAAATACTAAAGTTGTAGAATCTTTTTCCACTGCTGATGTAAGGGCAAGTGAGCAACAAGATTCTTGTGAGATCAGCTGTTGTTGTTTTTTTACCTAATGATGAATGGAGAGTAGTAACATAACAGAAGGGCAAGGCTTTATAGAGATAATATTACAACCACAAAATAAAATAATGGAGGTATGAACATTACAAAGGTTTTGTCACATAGTATGGGAAGAATCCTATACTATGCTAAGAATGTTGCACAAATGCAATGCCATCACTCTGAGTTTGCAAGTAAGTGATAGCATGGCATTCCCACAAACACACATGCAAACTCTACTGAGAGGCAGCAGGGGGACAAGGCTTTGGGCAGGAGATGTCCTGATGGTACAGGAGACTCAGCAGCCCTAGTTTCATATGATGCAGAGTGAGCTGAAGGTATAGCCCTAGAATCATGGCATCATAGAGCTGGGAGGGGCCATACAGACCATCTAATCCAACCCCCTGCTCAATACAGGATCAGCCTAAAGCATCCATAATAAAGTATCTGTCCAGGCACTGCTTAAGAACTGCCAGTGAGGGGGAGCTCACCACTTCCTTCGGCAGCTGATTCCACTGATGAACTACTTTGACTGTGAAACCCTGTTGCCACTAGGGTTGGGCACTTTGGCCGCGGGGGAGGGGAGGTGCGGGTCTCAACACGCCAGTGGGCACGTACATTCAGGCGTGGGGCTCAGCCACAACCCTAGTTGCCACTCTTGCTCCAAATTTCTGCACTAGAGCAGCAATGCACAGATGACACATTTGATACGCACTGCTTACTGCATTATGAAAACTGATTAACATGTAAACTTTAAAAACATGGCAATCAACTTTTGTAGCATGGAATAATCAATGTATATAGGTGAACTTACTGTTCAGTTGTATGTACTTTATATGTCTTTTAGAACTGATCTTCTGTTGTTTAGAAACCACTTTGAATCCAACTGAGTAGAGAAAAGCAGATTAAAAGGTCCCAAATAACTAAACCAAATACATATCTCATGCATGAAAATCTCATGACAATCTATCTCCTACCCTTGTATATTATCATTGTTTCCTAAGTCTTCCTCAACATGGCTCAGAATCACTTACTTCAGGTTCCCTGGTGATGTCTCATCCATGTGCTCATAGGGTAGAGTGGAGACATGAATCCAAAATTCATCACCATTGGCAGCTTTTTCTTTTAAAAAGGGAGGGGGGAGGGGAAGGCAATAAAACCTCTATGATTGAAGGCATTTTAAATACATAGTTCATGAACTACCAATAGCTTGCCAGCTGCTGTAGAATAACTCCTGCATTCCTTAGAAGACTCAGGAAAAAAATCACAAAAAAGATCTACTTTGGACTTTTGTTTTCCCTATGCAAGCCTCTATTTCATAAGATTTTTCTCTGTGCTTAGCTGGCAATGCCAGTGCTCTTCTGAGACCCATTTTTGAGACAGAACAAAACTTGAGAACATGCTGGGGAAGAGAAGTAGCTCAGGATTTCCCCCTCCCCTGTTACTCAGAAGTAGTTTGCATTAAAGAAAAGGTTCTTGACCCCTGCTTGTGCACTCTTACCTTAAGGCTGTTGTCTGAGAGCTCCTCTTCTTCTGAAAGTCCCTAGCTTTTGAAACAGCAGCTACCATTCAATAACTTGGTAGACTGGTTCAGAATTCAAGGCCTCTGGCTAAAAGCTACATGGCCAAAAGGTTGCTGTCCATTCCAGTAAGTCAGTGTTTCCTTTCTGACACAGGAACATCCTTTTGGCTTCAGAGAGTTTTCAAACTCAGGATGCCACTGTCCTGGTAGTAGATAATGAGCTACAACGGGTAAACTCCAGAACATAATTTCTTCATAATTCCTAACAAGTGAGTAAGCTCTTTTGTCATTGGTCAAATGCTCCACATCACTTTGCTGCACTTTCCTCTATTGTTAGCATTCCCAGCCTTCTGCTATCTACAATTGTGCTGCAGTAGTTAGAGTGGATTAGAAGAAAAGGATCCGGGAATCTCAGGACTGCCGTGAAACCTTCCTGACCTTGAACCAGCCACCATCCTCTCAATGGTGTTGTGAGGACCAAACCTACCTCTCAATGCTGTTGTGAGGGCCAAACAGAGGAAGGAAGGACAATGTTGTGAACCACTGGGAGAAAGGTAGGGGATAATTCCTTATATATAGAACATTGTCAGGAAGATGTTTGCAGATGTTATCATCAACAACTCTAAAAATCAAGTATTTCCATTTATATGAAGACCAAGACAAGCATGCCAAGCATGCAGACAAGGAGCAGACAAGCATGTCAAGATTATTAGTATGGTAGAATGCATAGCCTCTATTGGCTAAAAATGTAGAAGATTTGGAAAATCCATGGATTTAGATCAGAACTATGGTACGGGAGCAAATTGTCAATAGTATGTCAGAACTGATCCTAAAACATGTATACATATCTGGAGAAGTGTGCATGCACACTTATATCCAGCTTATATCCAGAATAAAATTCTGTTGGTCTTAAAGGTTCACTGAATTTAAACTTTATATATACTTTGAGCACTGATGTTTAAACCTGGTTTCCTCTTTATATCATGGGGGATCTTTATAGCACTATAATACCATTGGGTACACTGATGACACCCAGCTATTTCTCTTGATAGATAGCTGCCCCAACTCCCCCCCCCCAATTTTTTCCCCCAGATGTCTGGAAGAGGTGATGGTTTGGATCAAGCAAAGTTGGCTTGAACTCAATCCCAACAAGACAGAGGGATTGGGTAAGGGCAGGAAGCATGCATGCCCACCCTCGACAATGTGCAACTTAAGACCTCACACACCACCAGGAATCTGGGGGTGATCCTGGGACCCTCCTTGTCTCTGGAGGCCTATGTTGCAAGAGTAGCCCAACTGGCATTTTTCACTTGCGTCAGGCTCAGCTACTAGCACCCTATCTGTCCCAGGATCACCTTGCAATGCAACAGTCATCTCCAGGCTAGACTTCTGTAACTTGCTCTGCATGGGCCCTCCTTTGTCTCTGCTCTGGAAATTGCAGCTGGTGCAAAATGCAGCTGCTTAGTTTTTCACTGGAACACCATGGAGGGCCCATATCCAGCCTGTGCCAAGGCAGCTACATTGAAGATGAAGATGACGAAAATGACTAAGGGAATGTTCTCCCAAGCCACCTTTTGAAAGCCCCAATGATGAGGTACCATTGAACATTGTATCATGTATCATGGTTGGGAAACCCTGATATAAAGAGCAGGGAAACCCTGATATAAAGAGCAGAAATTGTAATTATATGATGTTTTTATATTAAGAATTCATAATGCCAAATTTTCTCATGTTCTCATAGTCCCGATATATCCACAAAACTGCAAGAGACACTCTTGCAAAATATAAATCACCTTGATTATGGCCGTTTTACACATGAAGAACCTGAACTACAGGGAAGCGAAGGGGACAATGTGAAAGCTCGCTAGGAAAGAAATTGAAAGTTATTTAATGAGCAAGATTTAAAGTCAAAAGGTCTGAGGAGCTGACATATCAGGGTGAAATCTAGCAAGGGCTGAGCAACTCCTGCTTGTATCTCTGGGGCTCACAGTGCCATATAAATTCAGCCATTTGCTTTATAATAATCAATCAAATAGTAACGCCCTTTACCTCCACAAATAAAAGCACAGTTGCTCAGCTCAGCAGGATGCATATTTCTGGCAGGGAAGGGGAAAAATAAATACAAACTAAGAAATTGAACTCATTTCACATGCTTGACCTTCAGGCAAAGAATGTCCTTTTATAGATTTAAGATGCTGAACTACTACATTTGCAAAAAAAAAAAGCTTGCCTATTTTCATGAAGAACGTGACTGAGGTTTCAGAAAACACCTTCTGGAACATGTCTTAACACAAATCCCACAGTGATCCATTCGGACCAAATTGAAGGGCACAAAAGTGAAGGTAAAACTTAAAACCCCACAATGTCTGTCTTTTCTTGAGAACTACATGAACACTGAAATGCAGTTCTTTGGCCTACGGCAGGGCTGCACATTTGTGCCTGATATGGGGGGAAGAAGAGGAGGGGCTATGGTAATGGCACGAAACAGCTCAGAGTGAGATTAGACTGAGGAGAAGTCTGCCTGCCTCACATGTTCCATCACCAGCCTCCTGGCCTGGTGCTCTTGGCTGAGGGAAGGAGGTAAACTACGACCACACACAGAGTAGATCCAAAGTTGAACAGGGACTTTGTTTGTGAGAAGGCCACTGTTCTCTTTTTAGTCCTCATTTTATTACAAAGAATAACCCACTTCAAAAGTGAATGTCAACTCAGGGATGGAAGAAAGCTCAAACAGGAAGACCATACAGAGATACATAAGTGTACAAACCATAAGAACCATAGGAGAGAAATGCTAATTAAGTCTTCACAGCAATATTTTAGGAAATGAGACTTACTCCTAGGAAAGTGTTCAGGGTTGCTGCCTTAGTCATGGTGTCTTGTGGGGTCCCCTCCCTCCCAAATAAACCCTAAAGTTACTGAGTTTGAAAGCACAAAGTAGAGACTTGCAAGACAGCAAAACCTTAAAAGTCACCTTGTTTAAGCCAGTTGTGTAGTGCTTGATGCTCCACGATTTATGGAATAAATATGTATGTTTGAATTCAGCTGCCTTTCGAAAAGATCAAGACTAGAATAGCATTACGAATCAATGCATATAAACTGACAAAGGAAAGTTGGAAGTACTTCAAGAGCGGCTGAGAAGGTGCAGAAACAAACTCTGGAGGAAATGACAGCTAAGCAGATAATCCGCTATTTGAAAATTACTAGAACAACATTATAATGTGCCATTCAAACAGCAGGGAAGCAGCCATCAGCCAAACATGTGCAGGATGACAAAGGGGAGGTTCTCTCAACCCCAGCAAAACATCCACAGAAACAAACCATGCTGGAGAAACGCTCGGGGAACGTGCAGGACTAATCTTAGGTAAAACAATACGGCAGATAATGAGCCATAATAAAACAAAGCAGAATGTGTAAGAAATTGATAAGGCTATTTCCAGTTGCCAAGGCATTAAATTAACCAAAAGAAAATCAAGCTTATGGCTGGGGAGGTGAAGAGAAACACTTCAGCGCACTGTTAGAGAAAGATATAAAATGTAATTTACAACCAAGATGGAACTCTTAAAAGACAAGAATAATATGGCATGAAACTCCAGGGAAGATTAAACCAGCTTTGAAATGTTGAGCCTGAAGAACAAAACACAACTTTGTGGCATACTAGGGGGGAAAAAAGTCATGCAGCATTAAATGAAACTGCTAACAGTATGTCACCACAAGAAAACCAGAGGGGTTATTGCAGAAATATTTATGAAAAACCAAAAGGAACAATTCTGGCTCCATGATACCTAAAAAGGACCAGCTACCTATACTTTCGGATATACTTTCTCAGCCACTCGTTAGGAGTCTCGGTTTCTTTGACGGAAGTCAGAAATCGATCATTATGCTAAGCAAAAAGGGACAGCTCACCTATGCGTGGCTCATGTTTTCCTATTACCCTATTTATTTGCCTCAACCTTGACCTTCCCCACAATTCCCATCTCAATCTCCTACCTGGCTCTCACAGAAACATGACCCATTGAAACACATTATGTGGCAATTCTGTAAAGTAGAACATTTCTGGAAATGTGTGTTAAGAACAAGTCAAAGCGACAGAGTTCATCCTCACAGATGACCTAAACAAATTAAAGAGCACACTTCTGCAGGGAGAAGGTCGCATTAGACCGGCATACGCAAATATTTCTTACACATTGAAAAATGGTTTTAGGTAGGAAAGACCATGACTTACTCCACACAGGGATGATGCACTCATGCCTGAGTAAGTCCTCCAGTGGCACAGGACATCAAGTAATAGAAAATGGTACTCATATAAGTAGGACTAAATGTAGAGTTTTCTGTCCACACAGTGTGCAAGGATACTTTGTTTGACAGCTTTCTAAAAAGATTATATTAAACCAAGTTTGGAAAAGATCACAGCAATATGGAGAAAGAATGGAAGGGGGGTAAAATAATGGATGAGGCCACATAGATAAGGACAGTTAAACTATCTGTTCCACATAATATATTTCTGGTAAGGGCTTGGAGGAGGAGCTGGTCTCATGGCTTAAGTGCCACTCAGCGCTTAACACATAGTGCGGCTGTCCCACCCCTGACCACCCCCTTCTCCTTCCATTTCCCTCTGAGGCTCAGAGTCTTCAAATCCCTGCTGTACGAGAGCTCCCCCTGCTGGTGAGTTCCCTAACAGCTGCCTGCAGCCTTTCCAGGTCCTAGGGGGAGGGGGAGGCCGTCCACAGAGTTCTTCCACCACCACCCCATCTAGCACCTGTTGTATTCCTGAATGCAGCAGGCTTGGCCCCTAGTTGTTATATAATGATATACAATAATAGCTAAAAGGAGGATCTAAAGATATCAGCTGAAAGGCTATTAGAAATAGAATAATATCTTTCGCAAAATGGCTGAAAAGGATCTTGGTGGGACATTCCAAAGTTCTGGGGCAACTACACAAAAGACCTTGCTATACTTCAAGGCTCCTTTGACTGGTCTATGAGATGGAACTTGAAGCACAATCTCACTAGTTAAACCTCAAATAGTGGGTGAGTGGGCAGGTGGAGTGTTTCATATGGGAGTAGAAGCTTTCTGAGGTTTGTTATGAATTCATCTCCCTTTTAAAGCTGTTTATTCCTGTGACCAACACTGCATCCTCTGACAGCAAATTCCACATTTTAACCACTCTCTGTGTAAAAATTATCTATGACCCATAGATAGAACCCAATAATCATATATTTGGAACTAGCTAAAACTTCTGCCCCGAACTCTTTGATACATCTAACACAACTTTTGAATTCTCAAGTGATACTATTATAATAATAGAGGACCTGGAACCCAGAGATAGTATGGTATTCCCATGTTCCCCTTTCCACCACACTGGAGCAGAATTCTTGTTGTGATACTTGGTTGATGTTCTCCTAATCATACTGATGTCTTTCAAGATGTGGTTGGAGCAGTAAAAAACATTTATATGGCACTTGCTTATGCTTACATGTTAACATAATTGGCTGAATACTGAGACTTTTTGCAACATTTGATCCAAATTATAGTCCTTTTGAAATCAATTGAATTACCTGATACTTAGAGATGATATCTCAAAAAGCATCCTGGGCACGAAATCAGTTCCATACAGAGGTAGTAAGAGAAACATTCCTCAGTCCAGTCATAGAATCATAGAATCATAGAGTTGGAAGGGGCCATACAGGCCATCTAGTCCAACCCCCTGCTCAATGCAGGATTAGCCCTAAGCATCCTAAAGCATCCAAGAAAAGTGTGTATCCAACCTTTGCTTGAAGACTGCCAGTGAGGGGGAGCTCACCACCTCCTTAGGCAGCCTATTCCACTGCTGAACTACTCTGACTGTGAAAAACTTTTTCCTGATATCTAGCCTGTACTCGTTGTACTTGAAGTTTAAACCCATTACTGCGTGTCCTCTCCTCTGCAGCCAGCAGAAACAGCATCCTGCCCTCCTCCAAGTGACAACCTTTCAAATACTTAAAGAGGGCTATCATGTCCCCTCTCAACCTCCTTTTCTCCAGGCTGAACATTCCCAAGTCCCTCAACCTATCTTCATAGGGCTTGGTCCCTTGGCCCCAGATCATCCTCGTCGCTCTCCTCTGTACCCTTTCAATTTTATCGACGTCCTTCTTGAAGTGAGGCCTCCATAACTGCACACAGTACTCCAGGTGTGGTCTGACCAGTGCCGTATACAATGGGACTATATCTTTTGATTTTGATGTGATGCCCCTGTTGATACAGCCCAAAATGGCATTTGCCTTTTTTACCGCTGCATCACACTGCCTGCTCATGTTTAGTTTACAATCCACAAGTACCCCAAGGTCTCGTTCACACACAGTGCTACCTAGAAGCGTATCCCCCATCCAGTAGGCATGCTTTTCATTTTTCCGACCCAGATGCAGAACTTTACACTTATCTTTATTAAATTGCATCTTGTTCTCATTTGCCCATTTTTCCATTGTGTTCAGATCTCGTTGAACTCTGTGGGGCTTTTTGCACGCCTTCAAAATAGCACAATGGTTGCCAATTGAAAACGCTACTGATTTGCTGTTTTGCACAACGTCGTCGACAATCTGCCACACACCTGAAACCAATCTGCAAAAAGCGCTTCCTTGTAGCGCTTTCAGGGAAATCCCCAAAAGTGGATTCACCCTCCGGAAAGCGATACACTCCTGCAACCAATCTGCAACACTAGCGAAAAAGACCTGTGCGTTAACATTGTTGCGGTTTCTACAAAGACCCTCCCCCTGGCTCTCTTCTCTGATCTTCCGGCGAAGCGATCGCCATTTTTTTTTCTCCGAGCGAGCGGGGATAAACGCACCAGCGAGCCTCTTTCAGTTTAGAGGCTTCCCCGGCTTCAGTCCCTCCCCTTCAGTCACTAAGCACACAGAACAGAGAAGCACGTTTGCTGATGTATTTTCCCTTTATTTTTTACACTTTCATTCAGCCGAAAATCGGGCCCGTGAGAGGGGGGGGAATTTTTTTTTTCACTCGGAGGAAGCGTGGCAACGATCAAACGATCAAACGACAGCTCAAACACACCAGGCAGCTGGATGGGTCTCTCCGTTGCAACGAATCTACACAGATTCGTTGCAATGGGTCTGTTTTTTTTTTTAAAAAAACCTTTCTTAAAGGGAAAGGGGCTGTTTGGGAGCATGCTAACGGCTGCCCATTGGCTGCTTGACGGCCAGGGGCGGGACGAGCTTGGCAATAGCGCTTCCTTTCTAGCGATTTCTGCCGAGACCGGAAGCCTGTGGGAAACGCTACAAAACGCAACTGGATTCCACTATAAAGGCAGGTATGCATAACGACGAATTCCACTATTTTAAATGGCGATTTTTCATTCAGTGACCAATTTGCAACAAAGATCCCTGTGCATAAAGCCCCTGTCTCTATCTTCCGGAGTATTTGCCAGTCCTCCCAATTTGGTGTCATCTGCAAACTTGATGAATAGTCCCTCCACCCCCTCATCTAGATCATTAATCAGTCCTAATAAACATTCCTCAGTCCAGCTGTATGCTGAAAAGACAAGGAATCAGATTGACTCACCTATACACATACTATCTTTGCAGTGCAATTTTAAGCATAGATATTTTTTTGTCAAGCTTATGGACTTTAAAGAGGAAACTTTGCTTAACTAAATTAACTAAAGCAGTGGTTCTCAACCTTCCTAATGCCGCAACACTTTAATACTGCTCCTCATGTTGCGATGACCCCAACCATAACATTATGCAAATGTTCTTTCCCAGAAATTAAACCAAAACTGACCAATGGCGTGAAGATCCATTGTTCATGACTGTATATAAATTGTTTTTCCCCCAGGGGTTTCTCAGTTCAGTTCTTCCTCTTTTCCCACCATGCCTTTGCTCCAGCTAGATTAACGTTCTATCTCGATCTGCCCCGTGAGGCAGATGGTGCCCCCCCCACAGCCAAGCTGCTTGCCCTTCCATGATGCCAGTGAAAGGGTCATTTGACCCCCAGGTTGAGAACCACTAAATAAACAGGGGGTTGGACTAGATGGCCTGTATGGTCCCTTCCAACTCTGTGATTCTGTGATCCTGTGAACTAAAGGGTCTTTAAAAGTTTATTTATTTATTTAACTTTGCTTAAATAAATAAACAAACTTTTAAATACTTCAAGATATCACTATAACTTTTATGTTTCTTTGCATTTCTGCTGCAGCAGACTAACCTGGCATTTATTAATTTCAAGTGTTCAAGTAGCCAATTCAATATTAATTGTCATGCTTTTAAAAAATAGCTTCTTATTTTTATATTATCATTGCTCCAAGTATAGTCACTAGCTGCAGCTGAATTAGCAGTTTTGAAGTGGGTGTTCATTAAGATTAGCAATAAGAAGCCAAATAGATAAGAGGCAGAGAGGCGGGTGAAAAAGCCAGATATGTATTGAGCAATTTCGGTTTTTTGCTTTGTTAGTGTTTATATCCTGAACCTGAGATTTTCTATTCTGCAAGTGTTTGGGAATTAGAGCCAGGCTGAAATTCAGTCATTCTTGCTGAATAAGAGATAACTGAAACTTTGCTGGCCGAAGCAAGGACAACAGCATGTGTTGAAATGATAGCTGGATAGGAATTGGCAGGGTCAACAAAGCTCTTCAGTAACAAGATCTGCAGGAACGGTGCTTTTTCTTTTTGACTATTACAGGAATTTTAGGCAAACTCAGGTTAAACAAAAATAGACCAGGATGGGGGGGAGGAAAACCTGTATCATATCAGAAAGTTGCCTCTTCCAAGGTTATGTTTTCCAGTGACTTTACCAATTGTACATCTGTCTCAAATGCAAGGGACAGAATCTGGGAGAGAAAGCAGTCAATAGAAAAAGGCAATAAGAGGAGTGGGGAATCAAATCCGGTTCTCCAGATTAGAGTCTTTCTGAATAACTACATCACACTGGCTCTCTGGGATACAAGAACATGGAAGGGCAGCCATCAGCAATGGCATGATGTTACTTCTGGGGAAAAACCAAAAAGGACTTCACTCTTCTCTAGGAATAACCAGAAAATCTATGGTTAGACATCTATGGTTATTATATCCAACTAGTGGCATTTAATAAGGCTGGGAGTATCAGCATTAATATTTTAAACCCAGTTAGTTTATACACTGCTAACATTCCATTAGCTTCCACAGCTTGGGTGTTTTTATTTAATTAGCTCAATATTTCTAGGTTTCTGTTTATTTAGGCCTTCTTCCAGCAGCTATATCCTGAGTCTCTTGCATTCTCTCTCTCTTTTCTTGAAAAATTGTGTTTTCCAAAATACCCCCTCCCCGCTTTGTGAACTCTCCATTGTTATCCTGCATTACCCTACCATATATATGCACAATCCAAAGTAACAATTTGTCCTTGGACATGAAATGTGTTGGTAGGTACTAGTGTATCCTATAATTATGACTGTTTTGGGTTGCAACAAAAGAAAATGAAAAATGGTACCCTTTAGAATTACTTGTGGCATATTTCTGTAATTTGAAAGAAATATATGATATTTACAGAAGCAGTTTGTGTTAAAGTTGGCAGTACACAATGATTTCTGTTGAACGAGTCGAGAAATCTGAATGTTCTTGTAAGAAGTACTGTATTTTATCCACTATAATGATAACAGTGCCTGTTATTACAAAGACTTCTACAAGAGCACTTGCTAGTCCAATAAGGACCTATACAGAGGGCCATCCGATGTGTGGCTGCTTTGGAACAAAGCTTTGCACATGTGGTTTCTCCTACTTTACTCCATAACGAATCAGCTGTATGAATCTACTCTCAGAATTTGTCTTTAGCCATGACATGGCACATAGAGAAAAAAAGATGCTTGAAGCAATGTGAATGCCATGATGGCAAATGCAGGGCAACCAAATAAGGATATGACACAACAGTGTGTGAGCCAATTAGTTTCAATGGCTGATGTACATCAGTTAAATATCCCCAAATTAGTGTTAGCTCCTGCTAACAACCAGCCTATGATGCCTACCAGCATTTTGGGCTGGCTTGAAACTTCAGCAGTATTACTGCTGCCCTTCTTTATCCTCTCCCATCCATCAGTCCACTTGAATCAATGATGCTTGGGAATAGCACCACCACATCCTTAGATAGCACAAGGTGCTTGCCAGTTACCCCCACCTGAACCACAGCCTAAGAGAATAATTCCCAGGACATTGTGGAACAGGTGGAAAAGACCACCTCTTCCCCTGTTTGGGTCATGAATCAGTACTCCAGCCCAATAATCTGGGAACAACATTATTTAAAAAAAAAAAAACCCTTTCAAAACAAACTCATACCGCTCTACCATATATCCTTTGACACGACAAAATAAAGAACACAGCATTAGACGCAAGATTAGAATCAAATATCAGCCACAAGGGAACAAACTTTTAAATTATCTTATTTGCCTGAATGTCAGCTATGAAAGCTCATACAACGAAAAATGCATTAGCCTTTGACAAGTTATAGGGCTTTGCCATTTTTCTGCTGAAGACTAACACAGTTACTGAAGCTCAAGACAAGCTCTGCAGCATAAGTTAACATAAAAGATGAAAGGAAGGGGACATTCACTATCTGAAACAATATTACAACTAAATTTGAGTACAATGGCACCTTTAAGACCAACAAAGATTTATTTAAGGTGTGAGCTTTTCTATGCATGCACACTTCCTCCTGCACATGAAAGCTCAGTCCTTAAATAAACCTTTGTTGGTCTTAAAGGTGCCATTTTGTTGTGCTACTTCAGACCAACATGGCAATTGACTTGAATGAAACAATATTAGGCAGCTTTACAAGAAAACTCCTGAATCACTGGGGGAATTTGATAGCATGGGATATTTACAGAATTTGTAAAAGGGCCTAAAGGATATTAATAGGCAGCGGAGGTGAAGAGCTGCCTCAGTGAACTAGTTGAACTCCTTAGTTAACCCTAGGGTTTTCTGTGGGAGGGTTGGGGGGGGGGAAGAAATGGGAAAAATGGCATTGGTAATGTCACAATGTCACTTCCTGGTAGAACACAGAAGTGATGTACCTGCAGTGTTACTGTTGTTGTTTTTCCTCCCATACCACAAGGTACCAATCAGTGGAAAGACTCCTGCCACTGTGGGAGACCTGGTAACACAAGTTTTGTCAACTCTGGCTTGGGAAATTCCTTGGATGACACCTTGTTTTTGGGAGCTATGGTCTGCCTTGTTTTTATGAACATGGGGACATCAGCATTTTCTTCTCAAGGGAATTGTTTGTGATTGAGCCTTCAGTATTTCACTTTTAAGAAACTTCCAGCACTCCCGGACTCCCATCTGTTTAAGTCTTTCTGACTACAGGACTCTACCCAACATTAAGTCTGTTAAAACCTGTTTTCCTGAAGTCCAGTCTATACGTCTGACTACGTAAAATCTTGCTGTGTTTACTGGTTATAAGTCTGTTTTAGGTACTATTCAGTGCAAATAAGGACAGGGCAGTCAAGATGTTTATTTTGCTTCTCAAACTGAAATACTTTTTCAATGGTAATAGCAACAGTAATAGGAGAGAACAGTTCAGTTCTGCTCCATCATACTTTATAGATTTTTAAAGCACCTAAAAATTGTCGATTCTACATTTCATGTCTGGCAAACAGGAAAAAAAATTACTTTCACTTATGTTGCTGAGCCTCCAGTTTGAGCAAATATCTGGGCAAAAGCCAAGGAGATGCCTTTTAGGATTCCCAGCGTTGCCTCTCTGCTTGTCAGAGTCCACAAAGGATGCCATTTAATCAATCCAGTTGTCAGAAGCCTGGGGCCAGTCCATTACCTAATGATAAAATAAAACAGGAACTATCTGAATATTTTAAAACAATTATCACAGAAGGGCTACACTCAATTTCTCAAGTAGCTTGTGAACCACTTGCCAACAGCTTCTGGGAGCCTCTTCCCCTCTCCTTTCTAGGTAAAAATGGATGGCAACTGTGGTCTTTGTCTCCTCTATAAGGAGTGAAGGTGGAGGACAGTAAATGGTCTGCCCTAGGGCCAGAGAGACCCAGTAGGCAGGATGCCTTCTAAACCTTTAATGTGCAGAACAACAAGGCAGGGAGCAACATAGACTTAACTAGGCTGGAGTCCTAACTACCGAGCTCTAACTGGTATATTCCAGAAGACACAGCCATTCATGTGAACAGAAGAAGCTCCACTTAGGACCTAAGCCTGTCTCTTAAAAAGGAATGTTCCATATACTACAACAGCATGAAGGAGGATGGCCAACAGCCTGGAGAAGAATGTCATGTTCCTTTATCAGATGTGTAATATCCTTCTAGGCTAGGAAAGTTCAAGCTGCCAGTTTCCACACACAAAGCCTCTATGACACTGCAGTGTTTTAACAAGCAAGACCCCCTTTTTGGGTACATTATACATTAAAAGCAACAGGCATGCTGGAGTGCCATTTCAGAAGCTGTGAGTGAGGTTCTGAAAGGCAAATAGAGAATGCAAGGGGCAAACGGCAAAGTTGCCTATAATTCTGCTGGCTTGCCCCTTGTGTTCTCTATTTAGCTTGCAGAATTACACTCACTTAAAGATTTCAGACTTGGAGGGGGGAAAGTTTTCACTTCTTGTTCCTCAGCTACCTTGTGCAGAAAAAAAAATCCTATGGAAGACGGGGGGAGGGGGGCAAACTTTCCCCCAAGCGGATGTTGGAAAAGATTGGGAGAGCTATCCTGAGGCAAGAAACCCAAACAAACAGGGTAGCATAATAGTTGGGTGAGTCATCTATGTAGAAACAGTCTTTGTGTCCTAAAAAAAAAAAAATCAATATCCATGTTTAGGAATAGCTGCCTCCATTTTGCCTTACCAGAAACAGACATGGTTTTGAAACCTGCTTGCTTCCACAGTAAACAGATTTCTGGCCATCACAGAAACAAAAACACAGGAGAGTCAATAGTGGACTACTAGGAAGGGCAAGATCTCGGCTAACTGCTGTCAACAATTGATTATCTAGTCACTGATTATTCTCTTAATGGAGACATATTTATTGAATCCAAGATGTTTCCCATGCAATTCAATCCCGAATGAATACAAACATCCAAATTGCTGTTTCCCCCCATTTATCTCTGGTATCTGTCAGCTATTTTCATTGTGTTGTATGTTAATTTACCCTCATATATGCCTACAAGTATAAACTGATGACTCCCATTCAATCATCTTGTATCTGAGGGAGTGTGCATGCACATGAAAACTCATGCCTTGAATAAAACTTTGTTGGTCTTAAAGGTTCCACTGGACTTTCAAATACAGCAGTAAAGACAGCAGTCATTTCCCCTCTCAACCTCCTTTTCTAAATGCTGAACATTACCAAGTCCCTCAGCCTTTCCTCTCCAGGCCCCGGATCATCTTCATCACTCTCCTCTGTACCCTCTCAATGTTGTCCATGTCCTTTTGAAGTGAGCACTCCAGAACTGCACACAGTACTTCAGGTGCAGTCTGTCCAATGTGGTATACTGCGGGACTATGACATCTAATTCTAAATACCTGGTTGGATATAAACCTGTTCATTCATCCGAAAATCTGACATATCAGGCACTGTGAACTTGTCAGCTACTACTGGCACAGGGCAGAGCTCAGAACTATACCACCTTCTGGAATTTCCCTTCTATCCAAGCCACGCCCCAATGAACATGAGTTGTCTCATTCTTACAAGAGGTCCGAGTCTTCCTTCCTGGTCTTCCCTTGGCTTACTTAATAAAGGATTGCCTCAGAAGGGGTTGACCTGGACTCCCTGAATAACCTTTCTTCAGGGGCAGGCCTATGGTGAGTGAAGGGGATCTGAGCCAACAGGCTCTCTTGCTGAGTCCTCCCTTCTCCTGCCCTGCCCACCCGTGAGGTTTTAAGAGGCTGTTTTGTCTGCCCGTGCAGGCCCAAGCTGTAGCTAATCTCTTCATCAAGCTTCTGCCCAGGTGTAGCCTGCTGCCTGATTCCTACCTCTCTTCAGGGGCATGCCCAATGCCCAACTCTGAGGCTGCCGTCAGTGCATTTCTGTGTGTGGCCTTGCTCTTGTTTCCTTTTCCACAGCTTCTGGTTGGGCTACCTGACTCAGAGGTGTCTGGGTGAGGCCACTGCCCTGCTTATGTCTTCTCTGGA
This sequence comes from Paroedura picta, assembly GCF_049243985.1. Classification (NCBI taxonomy): domain Eukaryota; kingdom Metazoa; phylum Chordata; class Lepidosauria; order Squamata; family Gekkonidae; genus Paroedura; species Paroedura picta. The sequence goes on from NC_135379.1 coordinate 34,257,026, forward strand.
GTAAATAAATGCTGAGACTGGGCCACCATCCCTCAGACAGAATATTTTGGGATTGCAGCTCAGTGGTAAAGCATTTGCTTGGTATGCAGGAAGTCCCACATTCAGTCCTGAGCATCTCCAGGTAAAAGTGGGTGACATGGAAGACGTCTACGTAACACCCTGTAGAGTTACTGCCAATCTGACTAGACATTTTGACCTTGATGGTTCAGTCGTCTGATTCCATATAAGTCAGCTTTTGTGAACTGTGTTTGCTGTGCAACTTTGCTAGATCTGGCTAACAAGTGCAGTTACACCATTCCTTCATGGCTATCTCATGTCTATCAATAGGACAGTGAAATGTGGACACCTAGAATAAAAATGTTCTTTCACAGGAGCTGAATGGGATATTATTTTCCCAGTGAGATGGGTTAATCCTGAGCTGTGAAAAGCTGCCCATTTCCAAAAATTCATCCTCTGCTCAAGGAGCAAGTCATTTTCCCCCATGCTCTTACAACTTGGTTCTTTTCTGCTCATGTTGTACCACTCAGATTTATCTGCACAGGTGAACATGCCTATTTCACCTTGAATCTCAGCAGTTGGGGCAACTTCTACAGACTGGAACTGCTGAGTTCCAGGTGGCGTTGTGATGATCCACATTCACCCATTGCTCAAGGGTGCCCAGTGGGGGAATCTCTGTGTGAAAGAGAGGACTTCGGCTTTCTCAGTTCTCCCCTCTCTTCTTTATCTTCTTTACATCTCTTACCTTTGTTGAACTAAATGGGACACACAAGGACAAATATTTTGCATGCACAATCAGGCTCTGGTTGGGAGTAATTGCATATTGCCCTACTTCATTTTGTCTGTTCACAAGCTCAAACAAATATTCAAACCAGACAGCTCTAGGCAATATGAAAGGGATGAGGAAATTGTCACTGTTCATATCCATTGCATAGAAAATATGTCTTTTGCACAAGATTCTGCAATTACTAAATTTATTTAGGAAAAACTTGAAAAACATCTCTTTAATAATCAAGGCAGGGAGCAGTTAATGGAGTGTATTCCTCATCTGCAACCATTATTGATTTTGCAACAATAAAAATCAAATGACTACATTTTCTTCCAAGTACTTTGTATATTTATCTGGAATCCTTTTCTACCAAGAAAAGAATAATCACTTCTGATGACTGATTCCTAAATAGAAGCAACTTCTTCTGAATATACATCATCATTTTCCAAACCTAATAATTTGCTTTTTTATCTTTTTAACATGATTGCAATCATCACAGCATTACAGTCTTGAATCAAATGAAACATAGAGATATTGAGCAAGATAGATGAAGATAAATATAGATAATTTCAAGATAACTTTAAACCACTGGGGGAAACTACCATTCATTTGTACTCATAAGAAGCACAACTCAGAGAATAACATTTATGTGCCCAACTTACTCTCTGACATTTGCATTTCATATTCAAACAGGTCCTGACATTTTAATATATATTCAATTATTCGCAAATGTTATTAGCATGCAATTAACCAGTGAACAGTAAATATTCTTAAATAGTTGCAATGAATTCTAGAGCATGTTAACTAGGCATAACCAGGCACCAGGCGTACGGGTGGCCCTCCTCTGTGCATAAACGATAGACGACCATCCTCCTGTATGCCTTGTGAGCCCATTGCACCACTCCCTTGTACAACTGCATGGTGACGTCCTGGGGCAGTGACCTGCCCAAGCGTATGAACACTGTCATGACACAGACTGCATGATGGGCTGGGCCTTGAAGCCCTCCACAATGTCATCCTTTGTTCATTGTGCCACTGGCAGAAGTAGTCTCCCTTGAACTGCCCCGGGGCATGGCCACCATCCAGAGCTGTCCAGTCTTGACTGCAAAGTAGCCCATCAGAAGATCTCTCACAATGAACTCCATGGCGAGGTGGCATAGGTCGGTGCCCTGGTAGTGCAGCCAGATCACACTGCAGCTGTACGCAGCACTCCCACCATCCTGCAAGTTGCCCTTGCACACTGCCTTGTGGTATACCCACGGCATTTCCTCATCCTTGATCTCTGCGAGGTCCGTGGCCACTGCCATCCATTCCACCAGCACATTTATACAATATCTTGTGACACTTGAAAGACCAACTACATTATTGGAATAAACTTTTATGAACTGAGTCTTACTTCCTCAGAAGTAAGAAATATTAACTTCTGTTGGCAAAATATCTATTGGTAGTTAAACAGGAAATAATGTAAACAGTGAGGTTAAAAAGCCATGAATGGAAAAGGCAACTGTAGTTCTCTGCCATTAGTGAGCAGAGCTCAGTCAAAGTCATTCCTTCATAACAGCACTCACTAACATTGTTGTTCCAGTGTTGCTATAGTGATGTAATATCCATAGTGAAAAAGGAACTCAAGGCTACTGATGAAGTCCATATATGATGGAATCAATTCTAGTTAATCTATGTCACTCTTGGAGCCTCCCTTTGAAAACTTTCTGTGGAATTATACAACTTTGAATTTGGCAATAGAATGTGTTTGGAGTTTGGAACTAGTGTTGGGCCAGAGTGGTAAAGGAAGGAACAATATGAGCATTTTTTAAAAAGCTTGCACCCTTTTGTTGAGCGGGTAAATACATTTCAAAGGCAATGGATGTTGATAGAGAAGAAACAACCAGGCTACCATTTCATCATCCCAAACTAGTTGCAATTGCTAATACTAACAGGAAAATTATGGATGAGGATATTCATTCAGATATAAATCCCCACCCATACCCTTCCCCAACTAGTGATGTGTAACACAAGGCAGCTAGAGCTTGATGGAAATCAGTGGTAGACAAATGAAACCCAATGGAAAGCCCCCCCCCCACGGCCCTGGCAAATTTGATTAGCTACATGGTGGTATGAAGTAATATAATTTGCTATATGATTGCAGATTGGCTGCCACAATTTAGAGCCCTACCACATGGTGGTATGAATATAATTTGGTATATGATTGCAGATTGGCTGCCACAATTTAGAGCCCTTCCAAGTTTCTTAAAAATGACTAGTAGCAAGTGGAGAAACAATGGGAAAATGGACTGATGAAAAATATTAAATATGTAGAAGATACAGGATTTTTTTTGGAGAACAATTCGCCCTCCCCAAAACAACAGCTTTCACATCACTAATCAAATTTCATGAAAAATAATTATACAATATTAATTGAAAGTGGTTTCAGTGGTTTCTGAAAAATACCATTTTGAAGTCTGAGTTCTGGCCACTTATCCTCTTGCATAAGAAACTGAATTGTGTCCTGGTTAGAGAACAGAAGGGCATTACTAGAAGACATTATCACAAATTATTAGAGGATGAGTAAGTGACTGAGCCTATAATGATATTATTAGCCTTTGCTACAATCTTGTCTGGCTACAAAAGAGGAGAGTGAGATGGGTATCTGTATTGTCTTCCATGAATGGAGAAATAGGGAAGTGGATTTAGAAACTGGATTTGGAAAAGTTCTGAGAGTTCCTGCAATTGCTTGCATTAGGGAAAAAAGGCCTTGTTAACATTAGCACCTTAGTTTTTTCAATTATAAGGGCCATTTCGCACGGCTTCAAAATAGCACAATGGTTGCTAATTGGAAACGCTACTAATTTGCCATAACCCACGACGTCGTAGACAATCTGCAACAATCCTGAAACCGACCCGCCAAAAGCGCTTTGTTGTGGCGCTTTCAGGGGAATCCAGAAAAGTGGATTCACCCTCCGGATAGCGATACACTCCTGCAACCAATCTGCAACACTAGCGCTAAAGACCTGTGCGTTACCATTGTTGCTGGTTCTTCAAAGTCCCTCCCCCTGGCTCTCTCCTCCAAACTTCCGGCGAAGCGATCGCCATTTTTTTTTCTCGGAGCGAGCGGGGATAAACGCACCGGCGAGCCTCTTTCTGTTTAGAGGCTTCCCTGGCTTCAGTCCTTCACCTTTAGTCACTAAGCACAAACCACTTAAAAGCCCGATTGCTGAAATAAAGTCCCTTTATTTTTTACACATAAATTCAGCCGAAAATCGGGCCCGTGAGAAGGGGGGGGAAATTTTTTTTTATCACTCGAGGCAGCGTGCAAACGATCATACAATCAAACGACAGCTCACATTAGGCAGCTGGATGGGTCTCTCCGTAGCAACGAATCTACCTAGATTCGTTGCTATGGGTCTGTTTTTTTTAAAAAAAAACCTTTCTTAAAGGGAAAGGGGCTGTTTGGGAGCATGCTAACGGCTGCCCATTGGCTGCTTGACGGCCAGGGGCGGGACGAGCTTGGCAATAGCGCTTCCTTTCTAGCGATTTCTGCCGAGACCGGAAGCCTGTGGGAAACGCTACAAAACGCAACTGATTCCACTACAAAGCCAGGTGTGCAAAACGACGAATTCCACTATTTTAAATGGCGATTTTTCATTCCGCAAACAATTTGCAACAAAGATCCCCGTGCGAAAAGGCCCTAAATCCCTACCAAAAAAACCCCCAAAGAAACACACAATGTTCCAATGGTTTCTCCTTTCTTGCCCTCTGAGCTAGAAAACCTTGAATTTAGCCACTATTTACATCTTTACTTAATTTAGAAACTCTTCTTTCCCCTGAAAAGCCATAGCAGGTAATAGTAGAACATTATTTACTTGTTACAAAGATGAATTAAAGCCATGAATTTGAGAAACAAATAAAGTCCCATATTTGAGAAACAAATTATATGTTAGGTTATGAAGCAATTTTACTTTTTCATTTTGAATATTTTTACTCATCTATCATTAGTGCTCCTATTTTATCTAATCCCTTCTCTGATTCATTTTTATATTCATTTTGGTTTCCATTGGTTTAACTGAGAAATGCACATATGACTGTAACTTTCTCCTTGTTCAACCAGAAGTTATAGAGATTTCTGACGATTTCCAGAAACTACTGATCATTGCTATTTTTAGAAATGTGTTCTTTCCCTTCCTATCAGTTGGTTTCCTTTATTTCTGCTCCCGGCATTAAGAAACAGGGACCCGGCTCTGCCCTCGGTGCACCAAAGGCCACTGCTTACATTCAGCTCCATTGGCAGACTTTGATCCTATCACACCTACAGCAGGTGCCTGCCTCCTCACTCACTCTTGGGTCATGTCACTCTGTAATGCTGAGTGCAGCAAGATTCAAGCTGTTTCTATTTCCTTGCCAGCTCTTTTTAGTCTCTCTCAGCTGAGGAAATACTGGTCTCAGTTTCTACCCATCTCTAAAGGGACATGACATTCAGCCAGAGAACAATCCTGCACAACAGGCTGCTTCTACTGTCAAGGACACATCTTTCCCAAAACTCTGAAATCTGACTTCTCTCCATGTTGCAAGACTGAATAGCACAAGTTGGGAATCATGAGACTAGCAGGGGAGAGAAATCCCCAATGCATACACTGGTAACCCACTCTCTCTTCCCAGTCCTTTCTCTGCTCCCCTCCCCCCCCCCAGTCTTCTACTTTCTAATCCTTTCTCCTCTGTGGCCCTTTCCGCACTTGGCACAGCGCTCGTCTGGTCGCGGGGCTAATTTCCACTTCTGGACGTTGTCGTCCGGAAGTGGAAATTCTACCCGCAAACAGGTGAGTACCAGGTCAGATACCTGGTGCAGAATAGGTCTGTCTCTTGTCCCAGCAGGTTTTCCATTCCCTCTCTTCCCAATCCTTTTTCTGCTTTCTCTTCCACACTCCCCACTTTCTCTCTCTCCCCTCCTCCATTTGACACTTTCCCTTCCACTACTTTCTGTAATGTTGGGGTTGCCTAGGAATGTCTGGAAATGCTGTATTTATATACTTTTGAAACAACCGCAGCCATATACAGTTGTCAATTTAAATAATCAGATCTCCTCTGTGATGTATTGATGCCACAAAAGGAGCTGACATTTCATCGCCAAAAACCCTTAAACCGCATTCAGCAATGAAGCCTCAAGGTCAAATGTGGTCCACCAAGGAGAACCCTTAGTAACCAAGCCATATGAAAAAGAGACGTGGGAAGAAAAAGATGTCTATCAATGAAGTTCGAGAGGAAGACTTTTATTTACATTACACATTTCCTGTTCAACATATGTTCAGGGTTTATTTCCCATTCTGTTCTGATTTACAGAAATCAAAAAGATTGCTGACACTTACATATTCAGAATTGTGGATATCTACCTTTCAAAACCAGTCAGTTCTATTTTTGACATGGTGGTCAGGCTTCTGTAATAACAAATGAATCGACAATGCAAAGAATAATTTCTTATTTGAAACCCTGCTTCCATCATTGGCTTGAAGGGGACTGGACAAAGAGAAAAATAAAAATTAAGGGGCGGGGAGGAAATGCATTGTAACATAGCCATTCTTAAAAATTATATCTTCTTCTTTTCCTGACATCCAGATAAGTGCTGTGCTCTCTATGTGTCCTTGGACTGTCCTGCAGTTTTTCAGGTGAGACCGGTATCAGAAGCCAGAAGGTAATAACAGCCACAGCTCGAGTCTGGGAGGCAGCTCTGAAGTATAGCGGTACTATATAGCATACTGAGTTATCCAGCGTTGTGATTTCACCTGGCGTGAACTCTTTACAGTAGGTCATGGGAAAGCAAATTACAGTATTGATCTATACTACCATGGAGTAGGATTTATACAGTGACTGTGGCTCATCTTTATTTACGGTTCACAAGGTACCATTTTGGTTCCTTGGACAATCAATTATGGGTCTGCTATCACAAGAACAACTAAAGAACACTTCTGAATAATAGCAACTCGTCCAGCATCCTGTTTCTGGGATTGACAGCCAGAATGTCTGGGAAGCCTAGATGCAGCATCTGACAGCTGCAGCTTTCCCTCCATTACTGTCCCCAGGATGTACCCTTCTGCATACAGGACGTTATTGTTAGTTTTGGATGGACCTCTCTTCCATGAAATTGTCTGATCTCATTTTAAAGCCATCTGAGCCAGTGACCATCGTCACGTCTTGTGACAGTGTGTATACCAGATCAGTCTTGAGGTTCTGATAATCTGGGCTCTGAGTACCTGAGGGATTGCCTCTTCATTTATGCCCCCCAGGGAGCGCTTCACTCTACAAATACCAACAAGCTGATGATCCCTGGCCCCGGGGAAACTCATTTGGCCTCGACCAGAGCCAGGGCTTTCCTGGTCCCGGCCCCCACTTGCCTTAATTTTTCTCTATTGCTCATATTAACTTGTAAAGGCAAAAGATGGACAGCTTCACACTCCCCCATCTATTTAACTTTAACTATTTAACTGAGAAGAGCCTCTTGTGGCACAGGTAAGGCAGCCAACATGCTGTCTGAAGCTCTGACTATGAGGTTGGCAGCCACCTCAAGGTTGACTCAGCCTTCCATCCTTCCGAGGTTGGTAAAATGAGTACCCAGCTTTCTGGGCGGGGTAAAACGGTAATGACTGGGGAAGGTACTGTCAAACCACCCCGTATTGAGTCTGCCATGACAACCGTACAGGGTGTCACCCCAAGGGTCAGACATGACTTGGTGCTTGCACAGGGGATACCTTTACCTTTACTTTATTTAACTGAGATGATTAATTGATGAAACTGCATTGAAAAGAAAAGTTAAACATCATTTTCCTAAAGGAAAGCCCACTTATTTTCTCTTTTAATTTCTCTTTTAAGACAGAAGCCACAACTTGGGCTCCTCAAACTCTTCAACGTCACCTAAAATTGTTTGGGTGGGGGATTAAATGAAGGGTTTATGTCAACAGAAGGCAAGATATGATGGCTAAAGCTCATTTACTTTGGACACATCAAGCGATCAAACTCCTCGGAGAAATCATTAATGCTCGGCATGGTCAGCAGCAAAAGGAAACGTGGTCGCCAAAGGATTGGCTGGCTCGACACGATCAAAGCTGATTCAGGGGAGACCATGAACCAACTAAAAGAAGCAGTCATTGACCGAAACATATAGCGAAGACTTTCCTATAGAATCGCCAAAGGTGGGACACGACTGAATGGATAACATCACATCATCAAATGAAGGGGTATGTATACCACAAGCTCCTTGTAGATATGTCAACATGAAATTGTACCAGACAGAACATTTAGATAGAGAAAAGCTGAATGGGGGATGAACGTAAGACAGATGTTACTTTGCATTCTTAATTTTTGTGGATATCACAATAGTTTTACAGAGGGACATTTGGGGAGTTCTCACCAAACTCCTGGGGTGAGTTCACTCTGCAAAGAGACAGCATGCACTGTTGATTTGTACTATGACCTCAAGCAGGAATATTTAAAGGTTCTTTATATCCCCCAAATACACAATGGCTTTTTAATTTGTAAAAAAAAATAAAAGGAAAGGAAATAGTAAACCAGTATTTGAATAAGCATAAATAAAATGAAAACTGAGAAAATGCCTGATTTCCCTATGTTGGACTTATAAATATAGAGACATATTTGATACTAATTGGGTAGCTGGATACACCGAGAACAATATCAGAACGGGAAGGCACACATTTAAGATTCAGGACTGTGGCTACTGCTGAAGAATGACATATTCCAGTCTGTTGCGTGGCAGGAGGAGAAGTGCAAGCCAGCTGGCTCATGGGGGGAAACTGTTTTAGCCAGCTGGCTTCAAAGCAGCAGCAGTGTTAACTTCACAGGCTACATGTTAACAAAAGAAGTAGAATTAAGCTGCTAAATTCTACATTCAAAATAACTTTCCAATACATTTCCATCCAATATGGATTTGCCATTATCTCCAGCTTCATTATTTAGTTTTTTCTGGATGTTATCCACAAGAAAATTGAATCATTATTCAGCTGTTCACAACCCACAGTGCACTGGACTATAGGGATAAGGGACTACAAGTGAAAGTGTATTTTCTCATATTTATTCCTTGTCTACAGGCATCACATTAATTCCACTCTCATCTGCACATATGCAGACACCACTTATATCCCTTGTTTATACAAGTCTCATTAGCATACACCATTTGCACGGCTAGTCTATACTACTGCAATGGAGATAATCTCTGCATTCCCTCCTACAAACAGCATGCATATCCTTCTGCCTCTTTTCTACCCACACGTTATCTGCTCAGCCGTAAGAATGTTCCATGATACAACAGCAGCTCAGGCAAATGCCCCCTTTGAATAAAGTTCATGATCTTGTCACCAGTAACTAGGGAATCTTCAAAAGACTTGGACTTTATATGCCTTGTGCATGTGAAATTATTGTGGTTTCTACAGACTTCAAATCCATACCATGATACATCACCTTTACTGATTTATTATAGTAATTTTTAAAAATCCTGTCCTTTGTCCAAGGAGTTTAGGGTGGTATACATCATTATCTCATTTTCCATTTTATTTTTACAACAACCTTGTGAAGCTGGTCATGCTGAAGAGGGTGACTAGACCAAGCTCATCAAGCAAGCTTCCTAGCAAAGCTGGGATTTGAACCTGGGTCTCTCAGAACCTTGTCTGACATCTTAGCCAATCACCCACACTAGTTCTTGAACACAACAACAACAACAACAACAACAAGAGTTGGTTCTTATATGCTACTTTTCTCTACCCAAGTGAGTCTCAAAGCAGCTTACATCACCTTCCCTTTCCTCTCCCCACAGCAGACACCCTGTGAAGTAGGTGAGGCTGAGAGAGCCCTGATATCACTGCTCGGTCAGAATAGCTTAATGAGTGCTGTGGTGAGCCTAAGGTCACCCAGCTGCTTGCATGTGGGGGAGCTCAGAATCTAAACTGGCTTGCCAGATTAGAAGTTGGCGCTCCTAACCACTACACCAAGCTGGCTTTCCATGAATAATAAAAGTCACTGACTAGTCAGATACCAAGTGCTGGACATGAATCAGACTATAGTTTCTGACCGCTTCTTCTCCCTCTTTTGCTGCTTGCTTTAGCAATTCAGAACAGGCAGGCACTGACCAGAGATAGTTGGCACCTCAGTTGCTTTTTGTACAGGCTCCTTTGTGTTCTAATGGCCTTCCAAATCACTAGGAGACATTGTGAAAGCAAGCCACACATGAAATTGCAGCCTCCAAAGGTGCAGCATCTCCCACCTTTCTGAATGGAGTCACAACAGCACACATGCAGCAAGTGTTATTTTTTAAAGAGAGATCTGAAAACTGGAACATCTGTAGTCCTTGGCTTCTTATCAGGCAGTCCAGATCCCTTCCTAGGGTCAAGTTCTCTGCCTGCCTCCTTTAACAAACATGCAAAGATTTCTCATATCGATCAGAAAGGAAAAGCTTCATACAGAAGATGTGAAAGAGTGATTTAAAAAATCTTGCAGGGAGACTATCAGCCTGTAAAAATTAGCATTGTCAGTTCCTTCCTCCCATTTGCCCCCAACCTCTGTCCTCAATCTTCTTTCTGCCAGTCACGCTGCAGGACCGAACAACCCAGGTCCCCACAAGCTGACTTTGCATTTAATGACTATGTCAGTCAGCCAGGTTTGGGTCCAAACAAAGCATACAGTGGAAGCCAGCATCTAACAAAGGTAACAAAAGTCAGATTGGGAAGTGAAAATCGCTTGTAAGAACTGGAAGCAATTTCATTTGGGAAAACATGGCTCCTGCGAATGACATATACCTGTTTATTCTTCACGTTTGAGCTCTCTCCCCTTTGCTTATTTATGTGTTCTAAAACTGTAATTCACTAGTGAGGAATGAAACACTTTTATTGAAGCCCTCTGCAGTATTTACACTTTCTCCATCAGAAAACCCGTTCTTCATCATAACAGGACCCACTGGGATTCCCACAGCCATAAAGATTTATGAGGCGTACATGTGCATTGGCAAAGTTGCATAGAGACCTTAGCAGAGGCTTGCAATGAATTAAATCTTGTACACTTTCATATTAATTAACATTTTCAAAAGACTTTACTAGGACCAGTCAATGTTTACGATACCATAATTCTTGGTCAGGCATCATTCCTCCGGAGCCCCTCAGAAAGAAGAGAAGGGAGTCTAATAATAGACTCTCGCAGATCTTTAAATTCTGTTATTCTCTCAACTTATCCGATTTACAGATACAATTTCCCCAACAACCTATAAGAGAGTTTCCTGACATTTTCAATTTGTCTACTTGATTTCAAATAGCTATTTATTAGACCAGCAAACACACTTGATCCAAGAACTGACCAGATCTCCCAAATGCTGAAATCCATCTCAATGATTCAGTTCATCGACTCAACATTTCACTGTTGTTGAGGTCAGCCATGTTATTTGCAAGGCATTCAATTTACCATATTGAATCTTTGACAAGGATAGCATTTCGGCTATTCTCCCATGAAGCATCATTGTAAAGATATGGAGGAAGACCTTATAGTCATATTCTAGTGTCAGAAAGCTGATGGGTACATCACAAATTTTGTATTCTTCACCGCCATTGGGTGATACTTATCACCATGAAGCACCAAGTAATATCTGCTACAGCTCCTAAATACAGCAGTCCTTCAAAGATATAATTGATGGCTTATAGGAAGGGGATGGAGGCACAGTTCAGTTAAGAAATCTGATGCCAGTTTCTACTGACTCCAGTTGCTACAGATAAGCAATAAGGGATAGGTAGACATGTTGTACAGAGCTCTCTAATCCAGATGTTACTGGGAAAGCACATAGCATAACCTCTGCCTTGGCTAGGTGGACTTTGGGACTCTACCTGCTAAATATGTTGTGGTTAGCTGTCTCAGCTTGAAGAAGTGCAAAATTAAGATTTATGCAATGAGCTCCCTGAAGACTTGAGGGCCCTGATGAAGCTGTCAAAGGGCCCTGATGAAGCTGCTGGGGCTGTAAAATGGAGCTCTTTCACCATGTCTTTGGTTGAGGCTGGGTTGTTTAAGTGTTGCTCCCCCGGTTTTTTTGCTACATCATCTATTGAACCCTTTGTGAATGTTATGGAGAGGGTGGACAACTCCCCTTATTTTTCTGCTATTTGTAGGTGGGTGGTTTTAAACTTCAGGGATTTTATGGGATATTATGTGCCTTTATGTAATCTGCCTCAAGTCCCCTGAGGAGGTAGGCAAACAACAAATAAACAAACAAACAAACAAATAAATAAATACGGAGTCCTTTCCCTTTCATTTCATTGCCTTTCAGGCAATGCTGCCTGAGAATGCTGAATGTCCCTGCCAGGGGCTAAAGGATTCTCATTCAGTTTTTCAGCCATTGCAAAATCTGTGTGCTTCATCTTAGGGAAGAGCATAAGCTACTGCCAGGGGTACCTGTCAGATTGCCTCCTTGCCCACCTCACACATTTGAGGCAAATGACTTCCTCTGGCTCTGTGACATTGCCCAGTTTTTCTGGGGCTGCTGTGTACAGGCTACTGTGCCTACTTTGGCATGCTAGCCAGCTTCCTCAGAATGTCAAATACTTCCCCCTCTGCCCTGTCTGTAACTCAGTTTACTAATCATATTTTTATATACAATGGCGCTCCATAATGCCAAATAGAGTTCAGCTTCTGACATGGCAAAGGTGTCATGTTAATAGTGCAATATCTGTTGATAAGAAATATTATGTTGATAAGAGATATTAATATATAGTTTTTAAATAAGAAAATGAACTTTTATCTAATTAGGCACCACTTAAAAATGGCATTCCCCCCCCCCCCCAGTTCGTCAATATGGTTTGCTTGGTTCTGGGTCCATTGAAAACATTAAATGAAAGGACAATAAAAATGTTTTTTTTTAAATAACAGTAATCTAAAATCAATCCATGTTTTAGAAGCATTAACGAAACAGAATTAAAGGTTTGCACTTTGTAGTAACTGTGGTAAGTTCATCTGACAAAGTTGTATGAGAGAGAAGGGCTGCCTGAGTACACTTGGGATAACCTGGGCTGATTCTGCACTTACTTTGTTTATTCCGTTGTGGATCCTGCTGAATTCAGATCAATTTGAATTTGGGTCTCCCCCCCCAACTGAAACAGAAAAGTGTTCTGCACATAATTAGGGAAGCTCAGAAGGGGAGGGGAAGCCTCTTTGTCTTTTCTTGAATTGGGGGGGGGGTAGAGACACCAGAGTAGGGGGAATAAATCCAAGAGGCAAATCTCTGCCAAGAGAAGTTAGGGCTTCTGGAGCCCCTGCTGAGAGAAGTTAGAGCTTCCTCTTTAAGGGAAACCTTGCTATCTGAGCCTCCGGGGAGGGCGGTATATAAATATAATAAATAAACAAACAAACAAGGAATCTTTGAACTGATGCCCTGGCCAATCAGGGCTTTTCTACAGTGTTGGCGGCTCAAGGCAGCAAGTTAGTTCAGGACCAGCAGACAGCTGCACCTTTACTCATGCCAATTTTTCAAATATTGAAGTTTATATCCAGTCCACGATATCGCAGGGGAAATGTAGGGTTACTCCAGATCAATCATGCTTGTTGCAGAGGGAACATTTGCATCGGACAACATCAAAATGGAAATCGCATTCAGTGGAGACGGCCGGGACTGAATAGACCTGGGATTGGAATAAAAGCTCCATATACATTCAGCCCTGGCCTCTCCTATTGTAATTCCAACACAGCGATTGGATGTCCTCAAATGGAGTGTCATGAAAAGACAGCAAAACCAGCATGGCATCCTATTAAAAGCCCTTTGCTCTCAAAGTCGTGGAAGCCTGGAGTGCCTTTCATGACAGCAGATTAAAGCAGCATGTATCAGTAGCACCTGTACTACTTGGCCTGCAAGAGCCGTTAGCACTTGAGTCATCTTGCCATACTGTGGGTAATCTGGAATGCTTATTTCCAGCCATTCTCCCGTCTGTGTATCAGGAGGGAAAAACAACCCATGACATAAGCAGAGAAGTTGAATCATTTATTAGCAGGAAAGTACATTTCAATTGTTTCCCAGGGAGAACTGCCCAGAGAATTTAGCTCACACAAGAAAAGAATAAAATAAGCTCTGGCAGGGGAGAGACAGAAAGAGGTCAAGGAAGAATGTAAAATATTTAAAAGGCAGGTGTTTGGAAAAGGGTCTGCTTGATAGATTTTAAAGGTATTTCTGCATGAACTTGAGAAGGAGAGAGGTTGTGAATTAAAACTACATTTGTTGCTTATTCTTTTTGAAAAGTATTCTACATTAAGAATTGTTAAGGATAAAATCCATAGCTTTGTTGCTCCCTAAAGGACAATGTTAGAAGGTGTCATAGCATAACAACTGACAGTTTGGTCTACTCAAACCTTGCTGAGGTCTGTTCCATGGGGCTTGCTTCCATTCACTCACTCACTCACTCACTCACTCACTCACTCACTCACTCACTCACTCACTCATCTATCTGTGGATTTATATCCCGCCACTCTCAGTGATGCTGGCTCACAGCCGGTTACAGATAAAACTCCAACATACAATATGGAAAACCCCATACCCAGTTATAATCCCTGGTGTGTCGGCAGGTAAAACAAATTCAAAATCCCAGCAGCCTATATGTTCCAGAGGGCAAAACGGGGCTCTTCCACCAGGCATTTGTCTGAGACCAGGTAGCAGACCCAGGAATTAAGATCAGGTTTCCCTCTCCCCTTAGGGTCTGAGCCAGTATTAGATTGGCCTGACTCAACAGGTCCCCAATGACAACATCCCAATTTCCATTGGCCATCTTTGGTCCACCCACTTGGGTTGTGTGGGATATAAATTAAATTGTATTTTGCCATAGTTTGGGTTGAGTCTTAGAATGTTTTTAACGGGTTTAATGCGGGGTTTATTCTTATTGTATGGATTGTATACCAAAATTGTAAACTGCTGCGAGCCAGCTCTGGGATCATACAAATCCAATTATAAGTAAGTAAGTAAGTAAGTAAGTAAGTAAGTAAGTAAGTAAGTAAGTAAGTAAGTAAGTAAGTAAGTAAGTAAGTAAGTAAGTAAGTAAGTAAGTAAGTAAGTAAGTAAGTAAGTAAGTAAGTAAGTAAGTAAGTAAGTAATTAAGTAAGTAAGTAAGTAAGTAAGTAAGTAAATAAATAAATAAATAAATAAATAAATAGGTTGTAATCCTCATGGAACCTGCCATGGAGAAGGATGGGGGAGGGGTATAGGAAAATATTCTTGGGATGTCCTGGTTCAAAGCTCATTCCTTACACAAATTCAGGAGCCTTACCGAAGTAATTCTTTTCCAGCCTCAGCCATTCACCTGTCCTATTGAACCATTTTCTAGGTAAGGTAAGGTAAAGGTAAACATATCCCCTGTGCAAGCACCGGGTCATGTCTGACCCTTGGGGTGACGCCTTCTAGCGTTTTCATGGCAGACTCAATATGGGGTGGTTTGCCAGTGCCTTCCCCAGTCATTACCGTTCACCCCCAGCAAGCTGGGTACTCATTTTACCGACCTCGGAAGGATGGAAGGCTGAGTCAACCTTGAGCTGGCTGCTGGGATTGAACTCCCAGCCTCATGGGCAGACAGCTTCAGACAGCATATTGCTGCCTTACCACTCTGCGCCACAAGAGGCTCTTTTTTCTAGGGTAGTTTTATGTAATTGTTGTATATGATCCCCATGGTGGTATTTTACTTCTCAGTGGCAGCAATGCTGAGCTTGGAACAGGTAAGGGAGGTGGTATATCAAACCGCTTTTCAAGAGTTAGCAAAGCTGATGACAACAAATAACAACCCCCAGACTTTATGAAACCTTCAGATGGGTTTGGGGGCAGGAGCGAACCTTCCAGGGCTGTCAAGAAACTGTAGGATTTCATGACACCTGATTGAGAAAGCCTGGCTTAATGTAATATGCACTCACATGTGCACAGGATAGGTTTGAAAGAATCTTTCCTTTAGCAAAGTTCTCAAAGGGTGGGACATGTGATGGACAGCACTTTAAAAGTCGGACCCTAAGTGCTAAAGTAAAAAAAGTGAAGGGTTAGTTCTTCACTCAAGCAGAAAGGTTGCATGACAGGCTGTTCCAAGTATACTGACTGGCCAACAATAGCTGTGAGAGAGGTGTGTGCTAGAGGAAAGCTATTCTGATTGAGAGTCTGACAGAACCTGCATCTAGGGAAGACCTGTCTGTGCCTTAGCTGATCAATATCTACTCTGAGGAGAATTTTAGTCAGAGAAAATGTTCTTGACTAATAGTCTGAATTCCCATTTTTCTGCACAGTTGGGAGACTGGGCAGTATTGTAATACTTCAAATTCAAGCCAAAGGAAGGGAGGGAAATCTTCTAGGAAGAGAAGAGAGATCCCTACCTAGTTAGAAAGGAGAACTTTGTCAGGGATTTTCTTGAAGTGGTGTGGAAAGGGTCTTGATTCAGACACCTTAGAAGTTAGAAGGAAGCTGGTGATTTTAAGAATGTGGGATACTAGAAGTGGGTACTTGCCTTCTAGAAAACCAAGGAGGTTCAGAGGAACACAAATTAAAATATAGATATGTTTGGATAAACACATACACAAAAGTCTTTCAGAGTGAAAACTCAGAAAGTAAGAAAAGCATCTAAACTTCTTTAAAGTCTGCAATTCAGATTCTACAAACCGTACAACTGTTTCTTATACCAAAATTTAATTTCCTCATTCTCTCTAACCCTCCATTTTTGTTTTGGTTGGACTTTATAAATATACAATGTTACTGAGCAACATGCTGTAATGCATAGCATTAGTCCTCTGCAGACATTACATTTTGTGCCACCTGTGTGAACTGGGAGCCCACTAGCTGGACATACTGGGAGCACAATATATGCAATGGCCATCTTGTGTCATTTCAGTATATCTGTTCATGTAAACCAGAATCCTGAAAAATCAAGGTTTGTATGAATGGATGTAGTTCCTAAATGAAAAATACCCTGTGAAAAATTGCCCAGTTCACATGAGATAGCTATAACAAGTATCATACTACAAGGAAACCCAGCTGTCCACACAGAGAAAATGGGCTGACACAAGCTCTGAGCAGTAGGTAGATGACCAAGGGAGACCATTGGAGTCTGAGGACTGTGAATAAGGTGGGCCAACAGGAGGACTTCAGTCCAAGAGCAGCCCATCTGGGGAGAATCAAGGAGAGGAACACCATAGACTAAAGGGTACACCATAGACTAAAGAGTACATAATTGTAAAGGGGGAGTCTATGAGGAAGTGGGATTGGGAGTACAGGACTGGCATGGGCTATCAACACACCCAGAACCAAAGAGGATCCTCAGAGGGACCTGCCTGCCATCTCATGGCCAGGTACCCAGTTTGAGGCCAAGGGTGATGGACGATCACTGAAATAAGTCAGTCAGTCAATCAGTAAGAATGTAAGCAAATAAATAAATAAACAAATAAACAAATAAACATGTTATATATTAATATGAGGTCATCAGGCAAAGGGATGAAAAATGAATGGACTAAAAGACCTGAGGTTTGCACAAAACATGTTCTTTGAACAATTCTAAATTTAACCAACTCGCTATAAAAGGGGAAAAAAACCCAAAGCATGGCTTATCAAACATTTGTCACTAACATTAATTTAAACCACACTGTGGAGTGAGCTATATAAATAGGCTTCTCGACCTACTTTTGTATCGCAGTGCTTGGGGGGAGAAAGTGAAACATTAACATAGAAAGCACAGATTTGTTTTTTTTTTCCCCGTCTTCTTACAAATCATGTTTTATAAGGGTCTTTCTGCCCAGGTTTTCCTCTTACGAGCTATTTTTCCACTGCATAGTGGCAGTGATTGATCTGCAAAATGCAAGGGGATGGAAAAGTACTTTCATGCACGGTTGCCCTTAGGGAATCCTTAGTATCGGACATCTTGAAAATAATTTTGCCTGAAGTCAGTCTTTGCCATGTCTCAAACACCTAAGAAATGGTGCTCCTTGGTCCTGAAAAGAATGTAACAATGAGTAGGATGGTGCACTGCCAATTAGAACAAATGATTTACAGTCAGGATTTTTCTGCTTTCTCTTCAGTTTAATTAGTTTTCTCTCTTTTTCTCTTCTTGGCTCATCCACAAGAAGGAATGAGAGTGCCCAAAGGTTCATCTTTTTACATGCAAAATAGTCTGGGAAGTCCAAATTCACATATGTCAGCAATAACATCGCTTCTTTTTTTACTGTGGCATTCAATGGCCCAGGAACAAGAGCCCACTTAGTACTGGGCCTTGACTCAGACCTGATCAACTGTGAGGGCATCTAACACTGGTATCCTTCCAAGTCGCCATTATCTGGGTGCAATGTTAACAGTGCAGCTGAACAACAAAACAGAATCAGAGTCCAGTGGCACCTTTAAGACCAACAAAGATTTATTCAAGGCATGAGCTTTCGAGTGCAAGCACTCTTCCTCAGACTATGCAGCTGGAGTCTCACTTTGCTCATTCCTGGTGACCAAAATCCCTCCAGTCTCCTAGGAACTTCTCCAGAGGGCTAATCTCTCCCTACCCCATTCCTGGCTCCTTTTCCTCTGCAGTCCATTGTGTGGGTGAAGCCCCTTGTAGAGATTTTAGCAGCATTTTGTCCTTCCGTATCTGATCTCAAAAGCTGAATGAGAAAAGGGATAGAGCAAAGGAACAGAGTGAACCTTGTGTTGGAAAGGGGCCAAAGCAGGGAGGAAAGATAGGCACAGAAAGGGAAGAGGGCTAGATAGTTTAGGTGAGCAAAAGGTCTGTCACCAGGGGACTGGTGTGGCCCTTTTATTTTCTTCTTCATTCAGAAAGAGAACACCTCACCTAGAATTTAGCAACAGCAAGGCTGCTGCAGAGAAATAGCTATGTTAATCTGTTACAGTAAACACAAGTTAAAAGGTGTGTGGCAATTAACAGATCCTCTGATGTGTAGCATACTTTTTTTGGACTGGAACCCACTTCATCAGATGCATGAATAACCTCAGTTGGCAGAGATACTTGGTAACATTGTCATGGGAGAAGGGGAACTGTCAGTAGTTGAGCCAGAAGACGATGAAATGCCAGAGGTCTAGGCTGTGATTTTTCCCTGCAAAGATCAAGCATATGCAGGATAAGTCCAATGAGAATTCATTGTGTGCTAATACTTGTATTGGTAGCCATAGCATAAGAGAAGGATGGAAACAGCTGGCTAGAGAGACATGAGGTAAGAAGGATCAAGGAGCTGGGCGTGGGGAGAGAACTAAGGACTGAAATATCTAGACAGACCTTTGATTGTCAAGCTGGAGTGTGTGTGTGTGTGTGTGTGTGTGTGTGTATTCAAGGATAAAGATACACATACACACACATAAATGCATGTATCTATATACATATTTACACGTATATGTTTACATGTTTTTTCAGTATTTGAATGTATATGTGAATCTATTATTTGAGAGTTTTGTTGGAAACCACTCCAAGACTATAGATAGAGACTGGTGAACTAGAAAAACCACTATTGGTTTTGGCAATAGTGGGATGCTCAATGCAACTGTTTTGTCATTTCTGTAATGGCTGTTTAAGTCTGTTCCACAACAACACACAACTCAGGCAAAACTATAAAAAACTAATGTTCAGGTCAAAAGAAATGTGGCGTAGACTTACGTGGAGCCCGCCCTTTGACACTGCGGAGGAACAGGCTCAAGGGAGACGTGCTTCCAGAGCTACTCCATCAGCGAGAAAGGTGGGCGCAGTGTGAGATGCACAGTGTGCAGATGGGACTTGTGGGCAGGCTCACAGTGCCCTTATAAAGAGTGCCATGTGCGTGAGCCCAGCCTCTCTTACTCCACAACAGCCGAGCAGAGCAGGTTCCCGCCCACCTGCCCTGTTATATACTAGTTGCTCTTGAGTTGTTTCAGATAAAGTTATGTTGGCCTGCAGTGGCAGGCTTTCTTGTATAAATTCATCACAGCTGGGGGGAGGGGACAGTTTCAGCTTGGGATGGAGCCTGTTTTTTTTGTGGGGGGAGTTCAGTCAGGAGTTTTGAACTCCTCATGGTTAGGGGCCTCCCTAAGAGGCAGCTGGCTGCATGCAGGGCCAACCTGGTGGGGGAAGGCAATGGTCTCCCAGGGCCAGGTGGCCTAGGGTGGGTCCAAAGGAAGTATGCACCTCTCTTTGGCACCTCAGATAGATACAACTGCCTTGGATGGGACCCAGCAGCAAGGGGACCCATATTCCCAGGGGTGGAATCAAGTGGCTTCCAGGGTGCTACTGTAGTCAGGGTTCTTTTGGTTGACTGATCACATAAGCGGGCTCCCTCTCCCATGCCAGGCCAACACTCTGATATGCCAATAAAGCTGTGGCCTTGTTTAAAGCCAACCAAATGTGTGCACGTTGTACTTAGCCCAACATGCCCTCCTGCAAGTCAATAAATTAATAACAACTTGAATAGTAAAAAAGATTCCACTTTGGCCTTCCTCTTCTGATCCAAATGCATCTTACACAGATCAGCAAGTCAATACATAAAGGCATAAAATCAACTGAAGATTCAATTTGCCTCAATCTCTTTCCTGAGCTTTTGCACTCTGCATTTTCTTTCACTGAGCGTTTCTGCACTGGATTCTTCTATGTCCTGGCTCCCATGTTGGGGCACAAATCCAGGGTGGATGAGGTACACCAGGCCAAATGCTCCCCCGTGTGAGAGCAGTAAGAGGTGGGGCAACCTGCCCTGGCTCAATCTCTAGCCTGCAGGCCAGTGCAAATCTTCCAGTGCAGAAATGTATTCATTGTTTTTATAACTCATTTTTGAAAGCCTTGAGAATGGTTTATGAAGGGCTCTTTGGTGACCATGAATCAGATTCACACTCAGCTTTGATAATGCTGTCTCATTTACTTACCCAGTGCATGCTATACCTAGACCTACTTTATTATTAGTGGAACATCTGATGTACAGTCAGATATACCTGAGCGTAAACAAAACCCCAAATTAACTGTTAGTTTAGGGATATCTTAAATTATCTAAACTAGGGTCCCCAACATTTTTGAACGTATAAGTGGCTTTGGAATTCTCATACAGTGTGGTGGGTGCAACTACAAAATGGCTGTCATAGGGGGGCAGCAAACAGTGTCAGGGAGTGAGGTTATGCATAACTCCACTAGTAACTCTTCATTATTTCAGGAAGAATCTGAAATAGCCAGCCTAGTTGTGGGCTCCCCCCACCCACTTCCCAAAGGCAACAGAAGCTGTGGGGAAGGAAGGAAAAAAGGGCTCTCAGAATAAAGTCCTTTTAAACTTTAAAGGATCATTGTTTTTAGTGGCCTCCAGAAACCAGGAGCTCATTATTTAGAGCACCTCTCCGCTCATTTGGCAGCACATGTACCCTTTACATTTTAAAGTGCCATTATTTTATATTGCATTTGGAGGTCAGGTCTTCCCAAAGAAAAGGCTGCCAAACAGCTGATTGCTGGGGTGAGTGTTCTCTCCCTCCTTCCCTTCTCAGTGCTCCTGCTACTCTGGAGGGGTGGTGGTAAAAATGGTTCCCAAATTCTGGAATGGTCCCGAAAACAAAATCCCAAAATGGTAACAAGATGTCCCAGCTTTTGTGATAATTAAAAGCATAGCCTCCCTGAAATAAATAACTAAAATATTTGAAGCACTTGATCCTACATCAAGCCATCTTGGGCTTTGTTTAATCAAGGGAGACTATATGACTGTGGTACCTTCACATCTGGGCATTCAGAATGTGCCATCCCATCTACTACTCCAAACGGAGGTCTAGATTACTCTGAGCGGTCCTGTGAAGTTTTTGCTATCCTGGATATTACATCCTTTCTAGGTTAATGGCTAAGAATTTGTTCCCCATTCTAAAAGTGGTAATTTATATTCTTCAGACCAAGTTAAGTGGCAAAATAAAGAGTGTGAACAAGATGGGAAAATATGCTGACCAACACATCCAGTTCCTGTGATCCAACACATCTATTGCTATTCAGTTTCATAGCAAAAGTAGATATAAGGGTTTGATTTGATTGGTTGAGGTTGCACTTGTAGTGTTAACGGAAGTACACACAGAACTGCAAAGTATCCAAACAGGCATAGTCAAAATATATCCTTATATAAAATCTATCTCAGGCAATCTGATACCACATTAGTAAAATTCTGACCACATGTGGCCCACCTCTCAGCTGATTAATTCCGGGACCAAGGTTCAGAGCCATACATTTATTTCTGGAAAACGACAGAATTTTCTCAAAACTGAAGAGAATTAGGGATGAAGAAGTTAATGCAATTCTTCCCACTGCACAGTACTGGTTTTACTCAACAGACAATTCCTCCTTGTCTATAGAGTTGAATCATCTCCTTTAAGCAGGAGGTAATTACCGGTTCTTCTGTTTGCCTTCAAAATCTGGTAGGCAACAATTTCTTTCTTGTCCAGGTAGCTCTTTTGAATTCACCTCATTTAGGTTTCAGCACTATTTGGTCCAATAATTTTTAAAGCATTTAAAGAGACAAAGAAAACAAGCCAACAAGCTGATGACGATGATGTTAAATTCTCTCAAACCCTCATCCCCTCTTTTTAAATTGGTCACTGAGTAATATAATGTAAGATAAGAACATGCCAATTAGCTAGGGGGGTTGTGCACAAAAGCTCTAACAGAGATGGTAAAAACATTGAAGCAATAAACCTACTTAGGAAACAAGATATTGAATATTGCTGGGTGCTTAAGTACATTGGAAGGAATGAGACACTTCATCACATGCCATTTGTCTCTGACTTCTTATATTCCAAAATATAGCCACAGAGGATACAAAATATAACTGACTGATATAGAGAGGGAGGTGTTTTTTTCACCTAACACATGTTTCTTGCTAAAAGGCATCCAAACCACCTTTATCCAATTAAGAGATAAGAGAAGGATATCTTTCAGGGCAGTAAGCTGTGGAGTTATTTTTAGTGGGTGAAAAGATTTAGGTTTAACACTCCATATGGAGCTGATACTGGGTCCCAAGCAAGCCCTATTCTGAAGGGCAGGGACATGGAGGGAGGGTGCGGAAAGTAAAACTGTGGCATCACTCCCAGTGAAACCGTAGCAGCTCTGGCAATTCTGGGTTTTCCCTGGAAGTGATGTCATGCTGTTGCAGATGACAGGAACAGTGGTGGTAAACTGGAGTTGGGAGTGTGGGATTCCCTGTCTCTGGGAAGGAAAAAGGCTCTCAAGGCCTTCTAAGCATATGTTACACATTACTTAACCTGATGGCAACTATCTGAAATGAGAGCTAAGGCACTCATCCAAATTACTGTATACCACTGTTATATTTCTACATTGGGAAGGGAGATTTGGAACAGAATACAACAGCACATATTCATGGCAGAAAGTATTTCATCCACAACTGCATTTTAAACTAAAAGTGTCATAATTTATCTTCAAGAATAATCTCTATGTTGTATAGCCCTCTGCTGACTTTGCTTTGGCATTCTATGCACATGGTGTGGGAGTCATGCAAGGAGTGTTCAGGACCCTGTGAGGCATTCTGACACAAACAGTTTCTGTACCATGTGAACCCGGCTATACATGGGCACAGCATACATTCCTTAATTTCTGGTTAACATACATGGACGCTGACCTGCATGGAAAATCCACTGGTTGCCCAATTCACATAATATCGTGATCATACATATGTTCCTGAAATGTGAGGAAAGCATCCCCCTTTATGTGAACAGAACACCAGTGTTGGATTTGCAGATATATATTTTGATCTATTAGAATCAAAGATTTGGATATTCTAAATGGTGAGAGAGGACAAAAAAAGTTCTTAAGGAAATTATATTATTTTAAAAATGTCTATTATTTCTGGGATCAGAAAGACCTCAGTTTGTTTCCATGATTGACTGACAGTCTAAGGCCAGATGAATTAGATTTAATCCCTCGAGTCCTCTACCTGCTTCCTACTGATTAAGTGACTTCCTATCTCAACAGAGCATTCTACCCTTAGATACATGATATTCTCCTGCTTATCTTGGTTATCTGAGGTCTACCATATTGTCTGTAAGCAGGTTAGGGGAGTAATGCAGGAAGATGCAAGCATTTGGTCTCCAGAGCAAAGACTGTGATCTTTCATAATTTGAAGATGAAAATTTTTTTAAAATACTAGGTTTGGTGGCCACCAGTACCCAGGTGCTCTCTCTCTCTCTCTCTCTCTCTCATTGTAGCAACCTTCAATAGTATTTTTTTAAAATCCAGAACTGAAATCATGTGGTGGTTTCCATTCATCTGTTAAAATTATCCTGAAACGAGATGGACACAATTCTTCCCAAGGCTGTTTGAATGATGACAGCCAATTACTTATCTGTTTTGGCTTGTTATTATGTGGTAGAGTGCATTCTGTACTGGCTGGAGAACTGTAATGGAATGGAACAACGCAGAGAGCCAAGGTATCTCGAGATGAAAGTGCTTCAGAATGGCAAGCCATCTTGTGAGCTGACATTGTCTATTTAAGTTAATCTAATTGGTTGCCAATTATATTAAAATTCATTCTGTTGCTTATGCCCCAAAGCTAGTAGCATATACAGAAAGTGTATATTTGAGGAAAGGAATGTTAAAAACCATGCTCTGACTTCATGCCAAATGAAATACTAATTATATGTTTCTTCTAAATGGCTTCAGTACTGCTTTCTGAACTCGTTTTAATGGCCTCAGCTAAACTGCTTCCGCTGGGAACTGATGCTTTATCACTAATTACTTGTTGCAAATTGTTGGGCAGTCAAGTGGAAAATATAGAATGCAGGGCATAGATATGAAATCATTGTTAAAATTCAATATTAAAAAAAGTCAGACACAATAGATGTTAAGGTTGTCAGCACTGTCCGTTAATTTTTGCTGTTCACATTTGGCAGCGCAGGGAATGACCCCCTGCTGATTTTTAAAATACAAAAAAAAAAAACCTCACTCTTATTTTTTTACTGAGATTTTTAAATGCACACACGCACCAATCTGCAACACAGATTTGTCTTCGCGGAGCATGCTTTATTTGTATACAAAAGCATGGCAGTCAATTACATTGAAACAATTTCATTTGGGTCGCTAAGCATCAGAAGGTAGCATGACTTTGTGCCAGCAGCATTTTGTATAAGCTCGGAGACATTCGGAGGTTTGGAATTGAAATGGAAATGGCTGCATGAAGGTGTATTGACAGAAAGCAGGTACCGCGGCAGGAGGTCCCTCCACTCCCCGAGTGCCAAGAAGCGAGCGCTCACAGCTCCCCAGGAAAAGACCTCCCAAATCCTCAATCTTCCCTGCATCTATACAAAATGACAAGATTGTGCATGCATGTCAGTGTACATTCATTTAATCACTAGCAGCCATGTACAAATGGATTTTTTTTGAAGGAAGAGAAAAAAATAATTGCCATAAATGTCATGCTTGCAGATTCCTAAAAGCCTTTGCATTATACTCGTGTGTAATTGGAGGGGAGGGGGGAAGTTTCCTTCTAAACTGAAGAAGTTTTTGTTTTCCTGTAGGAAAATAATGAGGTCCTATGAAATAAATTTGTTTAATGTGATCCAGAACAATATGTAGAATTTAAGAGATGAGAATAGTATGCCTTTCTTCCCCAACTTTTAGAACAATAAAAACCAATGTAGTAGAAGTTCTTCTGCTATCTGTTGTCAGAATGAAATTAACGGGACCACATGTGAATATTGAGTGCAGCACAATGGAGTTACTCATAAATAAGTATGGGTATCTAGTCAAAAAACTCCCCAAGTGTGCAGGAAAATATGGCTTTATAAATAAACCCAATGGGAAAAAAAACCCTTAAACACTTGCCCAACAATTGTAAATGCTTTTAAAGGGATGGATGTTGAGAGTGTCCAAGTGTTCAAAAAATAGGGAACAGGGGACTGAAGCAAACTTTGCTTACTCATATTTGGAGGATGCTGTGTGGCCCCTGATCAGTCACCTTCCCCATAATTTCTCACGGGCCTAGTGTTGGCCTAAACTATATATATAAATGAATTACAATTGTTTATTATGAATATACATATATATGTATGTGTATATATACATATATATGTATGTGTTTGTATACACACACACACAAGTTTTGTGAGCTTCAACCAGCTAGGAGTCGGTGGAGCAGTGCAGAGACACAGTGGAACATGGTAGCATGGCCTTCTCCTTGAGGTTCACCTGATTTGCTTTATAGGTGCCAGGCCAAAACTCATCTTTTTACCCAGGATTTTAAAATTGTTTTATTTTACCAACTTATTACCAGTCTGCTTTACAGGTTGTTTTTATGCTGCTCATGTCTCCTGATTTGCTTTTAATAGTTTATTTTAAACTAGCAAGAAATGGGCGCTAGGACCCAGGGGACACTGGGAGGTGCAGATCTGTGTGTGAGTGTGCGTGTCCCTCTCCTTGCGTGTCTTTGTGTGCCTCGCAACAAGAGGCATAGCAGGTAATTAGGGCTGGTTTGTAGGAGGGAAGAAGGGCTGGTGTGCAGTTTGGGGCAGCTCTGTCTGTCTCTCTCCCTCTGTCACAGCAGGGGTGGCTCTCTCTGTGTCTCTGTCAGCAGCTTGGGGGTAACTCTCTCTGTGTCTCTCTCTGCCTCCCTCACAGCAGGAGCGATAGGAGGGAGTGAGGGCTTGTGTTCGGTCTGGCAGGGCTCTGTGTGACTCTGTTTCTGGCGTGTCTGAGAAGAACATGGATAGCGTCCAGGGAGGGAAGGAGGGAGCTGCAGGGGCAGGGCCAATCAGGGTGCAGTGAGCAATTCTGGGCCTATTCCAACTCGGACAGCCGGACACGTTCCACGCCCCCAGGCTGTTTCGCAAATATATAGAGGAATCATGGATAATGATGTTGTGCTGATTCTACTTGTCAATTAGAAACTTGGAAACATAGAGATTGAAAAGATCCCAGGGGTCATCTAGCTTAAACCCCCTACACACAGCGTTCCCCCCCCCCAGTGACTCCTGCTGTATGCCCAGAGGAAGGCAAAAACAAACACTGTGGGATTCATGGGCCAATCTGGCCTGAAAATTCCCTCCTGACCTGAAGGTGGAGATCGTCATTATCCTCAGTATGTAAGAAAAAGCCACAAGAACCGAGCACTCACTCATTCCCTTCATGCCCTTCTTCTCACCATTTGCATAAATTCATAGCAAGTTTTAGAAGCAGTATAGCTGTCAAATGGCCATCTGCTTAAAAACCCATGAAGAAGGACAAGCAACCCAGGAAGCCGGTTTCACTGAGTAACAGCTCTGTCAGGAAGTTCTTCCTAATGTTTACCCTAAAATTCCTTTAATTTAAATTCAACCTGCTAGTTTTGGTCCAACTTTTGGCAACAGAACTCTACTCCATCCTCCATATGACAGCCCTTCAAATACTTGAAGATGGCTATCATATGTTTGAATGTTTATGTTTAGATATTGACTGTATGATTGTTTTTCCATTGATGTACACTACCCTGAGCCTGGATGGGAGGGTGGTACACAAAACAAACAAATAAGCAAGCAAACAAATAAATAAGCACTTAATCTTTTCCTCTCCAGCCTATACATACTCAGTTCCTTCTGCCTTTTCTCACGGGACATGGTCTCCAGACCCCCTCACCATCTTGGTAATCCACAGGACCCATTCCAGTTTATTAACACCCTTCTTACACTGTGGGGTTCAAAATTGAACACAGGTCTAACCAGAGCATTTCCTATAATCTGGACTTTTGTTGTTGATGTAGCCCCAAATTGCATTTGCCTTTTTAGCCAATGTATCACACTGCTGATTCATGTTCAGTGTATAATCTACTAAGACCCCAAGATCTTTTCTGCATGTGCTACTACCAAAATGTAATGAGCATCTCTTCTGATTCTTCATCCAACTCATTTATAAAAATGTTGAACAATACAGGATCTGGAACAGATCTCTAAGGCAGTGGTCCCCAACCTTTTTATCACCGAGGACCGGTCAACACTTGACAATTTTACTGAGGCTGGGGGGTGGGGTAGTCTTTTGCCGAGGGACGTCACCGCTGCCTGAGCCCCTGCTCCACTTGCTTTCCCACCAGCGCCCCTGACTTACCGCTGCCCGCTGGGGGGGCGCTGCCAGTAGCAGCTGTGCAGTACCACGCTGAGGGGGAGCCCCAGCTATGGTGGCCGCTGGAGAGCACCAAAGGTGAGCTGGCGGCAGAATGGCAGGGTAGCCCCTGAGGCAGCAGCCAGGGAGGAGGACGAGGGGGAGCTGCGACTTGGTACCGACTGATTCATGGACCGTTACTGGTCTCCAGACCGGGGGTTGGCGACCACTGCTCTAAGGCACTCAACTTGTTGCACTTCTTCAAGAGGATGAAGAACCATTAACAAACACCCTTTGAACATAATCTGTCAACCACTTACAAATCCACCAAAAAGTAGTAGTATCCAAACCACATTTTACCAACTGGTCGACAAGAATATCATATGGAACCTTATCAAAAGTCTTGCTGAAATCAAGAAAATATGTCCACAGCTTTGCCCAATCAAACAAAGAGGAGATGATTAGTCTGACATTTAAGAAGGATTCTGAAGAAGCAGGATAAAAACATCCTTTAAAAACCCATAAAAATAGTGTATCTTTAAGAAATGTATACCATTTGAGATCTCAGTGCCCATTGGAGGGGGGAATGTTGGTTGCTAGTATTGTTGGTTGCTAGTAATGTTGGTTGCTAGTAGCATTATTGCCAGTATTCAGACTTTGGTTTCTGTTTAAAAAGTAAGAGAAGCCCTTTTCTAGGATGATTTTGGCCTTCCAGTCCACCCATGCTCCCTTCCTTCTTGCCCTAATGGCCCTAACAGCAAGGAGCACTCCCCAAGCAACTTACTACAGTGCTTGTCCAGATGTGACGGTGGCTATGACTTGATGCCACACAACATGCTTGGTCTCCCTGGCAGCCTCCATAAAACGTTTGTGCCTTTGCCAGGTGCAGGAGTGGTCGCCACACAATTCATCTGACTGCCTTGGTACCACATGATTTATGCAACTCAAGGAAAGGCTGAACTCTTGAGATTCTTCTTGGCTGAACAGCAGTGGGAGTCCCAGAAAATTATCCATTCCAAAAACTGCCCCATGTAATCCCAAAAGAGCATCCCTATATTTCTTCCTAATACCATAGACAATGCTGGTTTGCAGTTTGCAGAACCAATATGCTTGTAAAGAATCCTGAACAGCTCTTTTCTTGGACAGAATGCTACTATTTCACTAGCACTTCAGAAATATTGCTGTTATTTAGTAGCTGTCTGCTTAAATGGCTACTACATTCAAGTCCAGACCTCTGATCTTGTATTCTTGCTAAATAAATATAGGACAGAGGGATATAAATGTTAAGTACTTATCCCCAGTAAACTGGCAAGCATGTAATTAAGTAGAGGCTCTAATTCTGTACATGCTGGGAGTCATAATTTAAAATGTTTATATTGATCTTACATCTTTGTATGTATGCTTTATATGGAGAAAAATGAGTGGATTGTACACAGAAAGCTAATTCTTGCTTTCTGCATCATTATTTGAATAACTATCTAGGAAGAATTCAAGGGAAAAAACTACCTTGTACAAATAGATTTCAGCAGGTGGTGATCCTATTAATGTTTTCAGTGATTTAACAAGGATATGAAATAGCTTTAGGAATGGAATGATTGTAAAAAGAGAAGAACAATTCATTATACATCAGGGCTATTTGTAGTGTCTGGTAATCTGGGCAATGA
Organism: Paroedura picta; assembly: GCF_049243985.1. Classification (NCBI taxonomy): domain Eukaryota; kingdom Metazoa; phylum Chordata; class Lepidosauria; order Squamata; family Gekkonidae; genus Paroedura; species Paroedura picta. The sequence continues at coordinate 34,286,476 of NC_135379.1, forward strand.
GAGCAGCAATTAAATTCTGGGTTCTGACATTTCCTACACTTATATCATGTACAGGCTTCTTTCCTGTGACTCTTCTGTCATTGAAGTATGCAGAAATAACTGGATGAGTACAGAGAGAAGGATAATGAGAAGGATTCTCCAACTGCTTCCATGACATCAATTAAAAAAAATAGAAATTCATTAATAATTTAAAAAAAATTAAGAGGAAGGAAAGAAGCCGGGAGACAGCAAAACAGGCAGATTATTACTGTCTGCTCAGGTGATTCTCCTAGAAGTCATGCTTGGTGCAGTGAGAAAGAACTCATTTGCATATTCTGGCTCAGGAGTAGTAAACAGATGGTAAGAACCAATAAAATGACTATGAGTTGCAGCTAACTGGTTCCATTCATTTTAATAGGATTCATGAACAACATTTCCTCTATAAAAGCCAATAACATTATGACTGCTCCCCTGAACATATTTATTAGTTCTGTTGAACTCAGTAGGTATTACTTGCAAATCCATCCTCCCAAAAAGTCCCCAAACATGGGTTCAGCAGTGATTTATTTTGACAGTTTATTGACAACCGATCTGAGTCTTATTAAACCCACTATTCAGTGTGTAATACCTTAAGAAGCTGCCAGAGGCATGCTAGGCCTGCATTAAGGGCAATATCATCCTGGCTTCAAGTACAAGGTAGCATAAAAACCATCCAGTGTTCTTACAGGAATATCTTGGAGGGCCCACATTTGGCCCACACTCCAACAGCTGCAGTGGCTACCAGTTGACTACTGGATCAGGCTTAAGGATCTGGTAATAATCTTCAAGGCCATATGCGATCTGGACCCTGAGCATCTGAGAAACCACCTCTCCACCTATGCCCCCCAAGGAACATTATGCTCCACCAATACCAACAAACAGGTGATCTGTGGGCTTTCTCAGACTTGGCCCCTACCTAGTAGAACAAGCTCCCAGATGACATCAGAGTCCTGTTGAAGCTAAACCAATTCCACAGGGTCTGCAAAAAGGAGCTCCTCCACCAGGCTTTTGGTCAAGACAAGTAAACAAGCTACCAACCACTAACCAAAAGCCCCCATCAACTTTGGTACATCATCTACCCAGTTTCTGGTACATCATCATATTCCCATCCTCCAGGTGGAGGTTGGCATTTGTCTGGAATTACAAATGATCTTTACAGATCATTTCTCCAGGAGGAAATGGCAAATTCAGACGGTAGACTCTATGGCATCACATCCCCACTGAGCTCGTTCTTCTCCCCTAAAGCTTCTCCAGATACCAACCTCATATCTCCAGAAATTTCTCAATCCAGAGTAGGCAGATGCCATGGTTAGCTGTTTTCTTTTTTTGACTGCTGCAAAGTTCATCCATTCACCACATGCAGCATAACATTTGCCAACTTGAAAAGGCCAATAAGCCTTGCAAAAGTTGCTAACAGAAGAGGCTTATTCAACTTGCAGCCCCCCCCCCCCCAGTGTACAACCGCAAGGGAGGGCAGGGACATTTGGTATGCCCAGTTATGTTGCTGATGAACCATGTCTGATGATGTGTCACAAAATGAGGGTGCCAATATCAAATTTAAACAAGTGAAAGCAACCCAGATAAAAGAAATGCAAAAATGAACTAAAATCCCCACCATGTATGGTATTCTTAACAGCCCAAAATAAACAAAGTAGGCCAGGTTGTTGGAACGCCTCTTGATTCAAAAAGCATGAGACTCAGAGGCAATTGTCAGCAAGAGTACCTGAGATATTTTGACCTGGACAACATAATATGTTATTGTAGGACACTAAACGATGCAAATCTGAAAACATTTTCCTGAGAATAACCTTAAAGATAAATGCATGTAAATGTTATCCAGTACTGTAAGCATTGAGTGACTCGAGGGTACCACAAGACAATAAATAACTCAGATGTCTTCCTCATGTAAACAAGATTAGCTAGTTCAGAATAAAAACACTTGGACATCACTAAATGGACTACACACCAAATCGACTATATCTTATGCAGCCCACGATGGTACAGTTCAGTCGATGTCAAAACTTATCCAAGTGCTGGTTGCAATTCAGATCATGAACTGTTTCTGGCAAAAATCAAAACAAAACTCTACAACATCAAGAGAACATCAGGGTTAAGGAAGTTCGATGTAAATAAAATTCCACTCACATATGCAGTGGAGGTGAAAAATTAATTTTAACTATTGGATGTAACAGAGAATATGCCTGATGAACTGTGTCAGGAAATTAAATCAACTGTTGTTGGAACAGCAGTTAAACATATACCACACAGAATAGCTGAATGCAGAACAGCAGCAAAAGCTGCAGGCAAAAGTGAGGAAGCAAGAAATTTAAATGCAGATTTTCAAAGGGCAGCAAGAATAGACAGTGAAGCTGTCAGAATCAGAAATGCAAGCAGTTAGAAGAAGATTGCAAAAAGGGACACACGAGAAATGCTTTCACATAAGTAAAGAGGTTCCAAATGCCATTTGTTGCTCATGAAAGCATTATCAAAAATAAACAAGGGAAGGAATTGATTGATGAATAGAGCATCAAGAACAGGTGGCAGGAATATACAGAACTGTACTCATGCAGAACAAAAGTTTGCTGTCTTCAAAATGAAAAATAAATAGAAATAGAACTTGAACCAGCCATTCTTGAGGAGGAAGTTGAATGAGCCTTGAGTCAATTGCCAAACAACAAGACCCTGGGCATTGACATTATACCCATGGAACTGCTGAGATGTGTACCAATTAAACCCATTACAACTTTGTGCCAGAGAAATGGAAACAATCTGTGGTCATCCAACTACCAAAAAAGGGTGACTCAAAAAAACTGTTCCAGTTATTGTACAATACCCCTCATTTATCATGCTAGTAAGGTAAAGGTATCCCCTGTGCAAGCACAGAGTCATGTCTGACCCTTGGGGTGACCCCCTCCAGTGTTTTCATGGCAGACTCAATACGGGGTGGTTTGCCAGTACCTTCCCTAGTCATTAACATTTACCCCCCAGCAAGCAAGCTGGGTACTCATTTTACCGACCTCGAAAGGATGGAAGGCTGAGTCAACCTTGAGCCGGCTGCTGGGATTGAACTCCCAGCCTCATGGACAGACAGCTTCAGCTAGCATTTCTTCTGCCTTACGACTCTACGCCACAGGAGGCTCTGCTGCTAGTAAGATCCTGCTCAAAAACATACAATGCATAGAAACAACCACTGAAAGAGAATTACCAGCTGTTGAAGCTGGCTTTCAATGGGGGCATGGCACTCAGGATCACATAGCAAACCGGCAGTGAATTTTGGAAAAGTTACTGGAATATCAGAAGGATGTCTACATCTGCTTTATTGACTACAAGAAAGCTTTAGATTGTGTGGATCACAACAAATAGTGGGAAGCCCTGCAAAAATTGGGGGTATCACTGCATTTGATCAAACTAATGCAGTCACTCTATGCACACCAAGAAGCTATTGTATGTACACGATTTGGTGACACTGACTGGTTCAAAATAGAGAAAGCAGTGCACCAAGACTATATTCTTTTCCACTTCCTGTTTAACTTGTATGCTGAGATGATTATGAGAGACTCTAATGTCATCCCAGATGACATCAGAGGACTCAAAGAATCAAACACTGGAATTAAGATTTGAGGAAGGAATATAAATAATCTTTGGTATGCTGATGACACTACATCCTGTCAGAAACTAACGAAGGCCTAGAACAGTTTATTACAAGGGTCAATGAAGTAAAAAATTTGGCCTTTTCTTAAACACTAAAAAGACAAAAAATAATGACCACTGCAAAAAATTCAGAATGGAAAATTAAGAGGTCAAAGCCAACAAAAGTGTCCATCATAATTAGAGTGAGTACATAGCTTTATTCAACTGACATTAACACAATTGTCACTGATCAATGTACATTGTTGGCTTGGAGGGCTATGAAACAGTTCACATATTCAGAGGAAGCGCTAGATATATTTTCAAGTAAATGTTTAGGTTAGCCATAAAATTATACCCAAGTGAATTTCAAAGTATTTAAAAATTTCTCAGAAATCCTGGGTTGGATACAGCATAAATTTTCCACCAACAGAAGGTAGAACTTTCCTGCTTCCCTCTGTAGTCCATTAATCTTCCCCAAATACTGCTCCTGGGGAAGAGTGGAACAGGAGTAACAGTAAGGAGAAGCTGGTGGAAATTACCAGCCAACTTCCATTAGTGGAAAATTTATTCTGGATCCAACCCCCTGGTTTTATTTCCATTTTGGAACGAATGGACTAAGCATAAAACTTATAATTTGTGCATCACATCAAATGGCATCATCCAAAAGGGGATTTGTTTTGCAGAAATAGATTTAAAATAAATCATGCTGATTATTAAGCTGCACATTTCAGTAGTCAGTAAGAAAAAGTATCTGCTTTCATTATTCCCTGTATAACAATGAACAGTCATTTGCGGAAGTGCGATATGACACAAGAGAATGTTAATTTTAGTTACTGAAAGGAAAATAATTCCACATATGAACTGAGAAGATAAATACTTCCAATTAAAATACCAGTATTTCTTTAAAATGATTTTTACATTTTAATCAAGTACCAAAATTGTCATGATTTTTTCCTGACATGCAAAAGGACATTTTAGTACCACCAATATCTTAAACAATATTCAACAGAAGAGAAAGCTAATAATGTTTTTGTATACAGAAGAAAACAATGACTAAATATGCCCTATCTATGCAAGTAGGGCAAGCTCCCTGTTTCCAATTTCTATCTAATTAGATCATAAAGAGGTACTCAGTTGTTCCCAGTTACAATTTCTCAATAGTCTTCATGCGCTGCCCAAGTAAAGTGCACTTTATCAGTCAAATCTGTAAGTTATCAAATCATGACTAATGGCAGCATGCTCTTCTGTTCCCAGGCGCCAACACACCAGTTGAAGCTGTTGATGGTGTCACTTGAACTTCATGGAACAGCTTGTGAACAGTTTTTCCCAGTGTTTTCCCAACACTGCCCCGTTGATATGGAGAAACACCAGAACGATACAGCATGCCCCCCGCCTTTGGGGTGATTTGTAAATTTTTTGCACTTTACTTCTGTCTGGGTGGATTTCTGAGATGCTACACATTGTCCCTGGAGCCCAAGAAGACATTTTGTGCTAAAGGTTGTCTTTAAAACAAGCTGCTCAGACCCCTGTATGATCAGCAGAAGGCAGCCAGATCACTTGCCCCCCCCCCTTATTTCCCAGCTCATTTCCCACCTCCAGGAAAGTGACATTGCATTATCCCTCCTGGAGACACAGAAAGTGGTGGAGCATGTAGCTCTGCCGCAACACACTGGCTGTGGCCCAGAGCGGTGCTGCTAGTGTGGAACTGCTCGTAGTAATCTTATTCCAAAAGAGGTAAATCAGAAACCACATAGGACTTGGAGCAACTAATCTAGGCTTTTTCATGAGTGTCAGTAAAAGTAGTATATTAATACTAAATAAACAGCAGCCTTATATAATACTTTACAAAAAAAACAATTTTAACCAATGAGTAATTCACTCTCCTAAGTGTTGGAATATGTGAATCTTCATTATACTGAATCAGATTCTTACTGACAGCAGTTTTCCAGGCAGAGCTTTTTTCAGTTTACCTGCTACCTGAGCGGTTTAACTGGAGATGCTGGAGACTGAACCGTTCACCTTCTTCATTCAAAGCAGATGTTCTATCACTGAACCACAGCAAAGGACATAGGTCTAGGCTACAGGTAACCCTTAACAGTACTGTTAACATCACCCAGGGGACCATAACTGAAATTACTCATAAAATTAGGACCAGATGGAGTTACAGACTCATCTACCACATAACCTAATGACAAATTGACACCCAAATTGGAGAAGACATGAGAGTTTTATTTGCAACAAAAAGACACAAAAACATCACAGTTAAAAGCCAAATCCCTCTATTTTTCAGAGCCATTCTAGGATTGATCAATAACAACATGCCCTTAAACAATCAATCTGAATGAAGTTCAGCTTGTGATTCAGCTGGATGCAATGTAAGCCTCCCCCTGCAACTATTTCCTGTCCCACAATGGCCCCGTGGTCACATAGCTAGTATCTGTTCCACTGAGTACCTGTATGCTTACCACAACAGGACAAATAGTAGTTCCATATGGCTGTTACAGGTGAGGAAAATTAAGGGGGGAAGCCCGCCTGATAAATGATCCACTGATAAATTAACATTCTATTGACTCTTCTTGGGACCCACAAGCACTGGAACTGTAGAGGGTCTTATGAGGATGTTGGGCATCTAGTGAATCAGATTTCTCATCCAAACATGAGCCTTCTGAGTCAAGATCTGGGGGGTCATGGAACACGACCACTCCAAAGGGATTCAGAAGAATTTAATGGCAATTGGTATCAAAAGATGCTGTGACCCATAAGAATCAAAAGGTCACACTTCCTTATCTGTCTCCTAGATTTTCTGTCTTGAACCCAGGCCAAAAGCCAGACTGAGTTAGATCAAAATAATCCCTGCTGCTTCTCTATTGGCTATGATACCTGTATGAGGTTTATTTTGTAAAGTGCATGCCTTCTACATGTTGAAGCTTGTATTGAGAAGAAGTTTAATAATCTTTTGGGGTTTTTTATAAGAAAGCTAGCTATTTTGCCATGCATTGCAGAATGTCCACCAGCTCTTCTCCTCTCTATAATAACAACAGGGTTTGTGAGTTACAGCTTTCTACAACATAGCAAGCAATTTTCCCAAGGACAAGCCTTTGACAACACAAACTATTCATAAGCTGCTGATGTGCTTCATTTCCTATATGCTTGAATTTTATTATACCACCTCTGTTTATTTGCATGCGTCAGCTCATTTCTCTCAGTTTGTTGTGTCCCATTATATTTCCTTCCCCTCTGTTGCTGCTTTGCCATACTTTTGCACTGTATTCTTTGCTCATGGCACTAGCTGTAGCCGCAGGGGCAAATTTAAGCAACCCATCCCCCAACCTGAGCCATATCTCCTGTGAATACCCTGCCTCTGAATCCACTTATCTATCATACGTGCTCAAGAAGATGACTGAATAATAGTGATGCGGCTTATTGTAGGCCATTTCCACAAATTACTAAATGCGCTACACTTTCCTTTCACATGAAAGATTACGGGGGGGGGGGGAGTGAATGCCAAATAGTACTACTAGTGAGACAGCCTGTCTGTGAAAGAGATAGCTGCGTCTACCTGCAGTCTGCTGGTAAATTCCGCAACATATCAGTCACTTGCAGTATATAATTTGTCTGAAATGGCTTGTCACAACACCCGCTATGCTACCATCTATCTAGGAATCTGGATCGGTGGTTTTTGGAAGCCTACCTTTAAATATTTCTTAGAAACAATTAAGCCTCTGCATTTCAAAAATGGTCTGTTATTAAAGGAGAAAAAACCCAACATGATTCCATGGAAAGGCTCTGATTACACTATAATTCAAGTAAAATTGCAGCCATTAGTTTCTGCCCTTCCTCACCTCTTGCGTCCAACTTCTCAGAAATTGTGTCACTACCAAAGAATATATCAGTCCCTGAAATACTCTAACAACTGTCTGGAAAAATAAAGAGAATTATATACACATGATGTGGAACATTAAAGGTTGTCACACAAATGGCTCTTTTGCTGTTTCTTTGTTCAAACTTATGCAACAACTGATTGGGCTTACCTCTTTAGGATCCGGCATTTCACAAATGAAAATAGAGGTATTCTTGTATATGATGGGTTGAAGCCATCTGCCAAAGCTGACTACCCAATGACTGGGAAAATGTTGGCGCCATTACAAGTTTGACTCAAAACAAGGACCATATGGAGTGCAAGACTCATATTGTAATTCCCACGAAGCCTTGACTCTTCCCTCCCCGCCACCAGCCCCATACATTTTCCAGTACAAGTTTTGATCATATAGCTATCTGACAAGGGGGTCTATCTGAGCCACAGCAATTCACATTAAAATTATTTTATTTTGCTACAAGAAATTAGCATAGCTGCCTCTTAGCAATCAAAATTACTGGCAAGCAGACAGTTTCCCAACAGCAAAAGCAATGAGGCAAGGAAAAGAGAAATACATGTACTGTACTGCATGTTTTCTGTTTTAAAGGCAATCGTCTCATTTTACAGCTGAGGAAAACTGAGCCATCTAGCAGTAAGTAGCCCAAGGTCAGTCAATCAGTCCATGGCCTGTAATGCTTCAGAAGAAGCATAGACAAAGTGCTTTCCTCTCGATGCCTTGCACACACAGAATTCAGAAATCAGTGTTCATAAAGTGATAACAAAAAAAATATTTAAAGGTATGTTTCAACTCCAGCAGCCAGCTCTTTAGAAATTAAACAGTGACCTCGTCTTCTTTGCTTCAAACTACAGCTTGAAAACACATAGGTTCTGTTTCCCACTAACCTTGTTTTGCTTCCCCCTCCAGCAGCATTTTACAAAACCCTGTCCCTATTCACTCTCATCTTTCTCCCTGGCTAGTTGGCTAGTCTTACTATTGTCCCTCTTAGGCTAATTCCCTGCAGTGGGGTGGACCCAGCCACCCCACAAGGAGCCTTCCTCCAAGCCTAAGAAAAGCCAGCTAAGCAGGTAGAAGGCTCCCCAGGCTGGAGGCTACAATCTTTGAAAACATCTTCTCAAAGAAAGAGGGGAGGGGAGTTAGAACTGAGAATGTTTCATGTTTTCTGTTGCCTCTAAGGCTTTTCCCTGCCTGCCTGAAATATAACTGCAGATCTATTGGGTTAGGGGCACAATTTCATCCCCATTCATTGGGGAGAGAAAATATTACAGATAGGAATGTTTCCTCTTGATATCAATGTAAATGTCACCCAGAATCAACAATGACCCCAAACATGTCACTACAGTTTCAAAATGCAGACAATGAGCCAAACATGCATAGACGTTTAGTGTATCTATGATGGGGAAGATTCTTTGGGGAGACTCGTTCTCTTTGATTTGTAATCTGTCCCATACATAAAGATTAGCAGAGTTAAACCTGATTTGAGTCTTTAGAAACCAACAATATTTTTGGGGTGTGAGCTTTCGAGAGTCAAAGATCCCTTCATCAGGTGCAAGAAGGAATGGAAATCCCAGAGTCCATATATCCCAGTCAGAAGGTGGGAGCAGTGCTGCAAAAGGTCCAATGCAAAAAGTCATGATCAAGCCCGATTAAAGCCTGGTGGTCTTTGCTGTTTTATCCTCTGGTTTTGCTTTTGTTCAGAATAGTTTAATGTACAATGCTATATAATGCTGATTTCTTCACTGAAGATTCCTGGATGCTGGTGTAGAATAAGGTTGTTGATTTCCTGGCAAAAATTGTTAACAATTAATGCGATCTTTGCAAAAGCAGGGCTGCCTAAGGTCATAGCAAAATCATTTATAAACCAGCTCCTTCGTTATACTTACAATAAAGCAAAACTGCTCCATCGGGCAAACCGCATTGCAACAATTTTGCAATTATGAGCCCTTTTAAACCTCCACTGGTAAATATCTCAGACCTAAAGTACTGAAAATCAGGCAAGCAAGGTTTCCAAATTCCATTAAAAATAACCCTCTTCCCAAAGTCAATTATGACAATGCTAACAAGAATATAAGCACAGCCCTTCTCTCCAAGGTTGAATCTGTGAAACATCAGCCTGCAGTTAGCTTAGCAAATTGTTGGAAAATGCAGTATAGGCTTCCTTTTTACAGGAAGATCTTCAATTCAGCAACAGTTGCAAACCACAGAACCAAAAATCAGGCACACAGCCATAGACCAGAAAGCAGAAGAAAGTAGAATACTTTTTAATTCTGACTGAAACTTGTAGAACATGGTGACAGTCACAGGGTTGATAGAGTAAGTGAATAAAAAAGTGTTCTATTTCCTAAACTACACTTTAAATTTCCACCCCTAGTTCACTCTTCATGTGCAATTTCCCAGTGAGCCATTCTGAAGAGAAGCTGGCAGGCTTTCCTCACCAAAGCCAGCAGGAAGAGCAATAATATGTGGTCCACTGGGAACTTAAACACCAATCTGTCTTCTGTATACACAGTCTCATTGAACTCAAGTGCCAAGGAGATGAAAGCACTCAAAGTAAATGCCTGATACGTTCAGCTTCCTGGACTTATTGAACTGCCCAGATGTGCACCTTGGAGGAAAGATTCAAAACTGGGATTTTTTACTTTCAAGATCAGCTTTGCTGGAAGCTAAAATGATAGATCTTTAGTCTTCTTTTTTAATATTAATGTTCTCCTAACAGAACCTGAAGATGAATTCTGGAGCAGCCTCATTTATTCAACTCTTTCTTTACCATGAAAAGTGATGGTAGCAACATTCTTCCTGCATAGAAAGTGTGTAAGCTGAGTGGTGGCAATAATGAGGTCATAAAAAGAGATGCTCAAATACCCACTGCTTTGGCTCACATTCTGTTTACTGGATATAAACATAAAGCCAGTTTTTCAGTGATCTGGTCGGCTGTTCATGACCAATTTGATACTGTTCATCAGACTACTTTTTTCACATATTCAAACAGTGCAGTGCAATCAGGAGGCTCCTATATACATATGGTTTTCATGTAGCCCAGTGGGAGTCCTACTTTTCCTTCTCCAGCTCAAACCTGATGGTGCTGCATGCTACTCCACGGTCCATAGTATATATAAACAGTGAGCAATCCAGTCAGTCAGCTATTATAAGCAAACACTCCATTGTTACTCTTCAGTGTTCATTTTAATCTGCATTATCACATTACTTCACACATGCCCAACTTTACACAGTCTTATGGGAGGCATAGCCATTCCTTCTTGTCACTTCATTACCCGATGCAACCAGCCATGGCTCTGACTGGAATAATCTTACCTACTACCCACATGCAAAACTCCACCACCATGTCTACTGTTCAGCTGCTGAGTTGTTCCTTAGCTATTTGAGGCAGACAGTGGATGGACAAACAGTAATCCTCCAGCTCAGGGTTACAGATGGGCACAAATCTGGAAAATATGGTGCATTTTAGTTCATGGTTTGTGGCATGCCTGGTTTGTGAGCCAAGAACCATCATGAACCTTTAGCTACCAAATGAACTAGTTTGCTTTGTGAGGTTCATGATATGGTAGAGCAGCCCCCCTAGTGTGAGAGACACCAAACTCTTAGGAGATCTCTGGTTAACTCTTCTCTACCTACCCTCCAAGTGAGGATTGGATTTACAGTGTCTGTGTTACAGCCCTCCAACAAAGAAGGTGCCCCCAGGAAGGTGCTTTCTGGGGAAATGACAGTCACAGTTTCAGGAGCTTCATCAGGGGCTTCCCAAAATAACCCCATGGCAGCTTGGTGGCATCCTAATCACATAACACATCTGACAGAAATGCTGATTCTGTGAATTTAGACAGATGGCAAGTGGGTGGAAAAAAGAGATTGTGTTGGTATGGTGTTTGGCTCTTGTGGCCCTTTCTTGCATGCCCTGAAAAAATGCCAATCACCAGTCTGGCCAGGGATTCTGGGTTTTTTGGGGGGGGCATCATCTGGGCATGGAATTGGGGTTACTGTGGGTGGGCAGGTAGCTGTGAATTTCCTGCACTCTGTGGGGGGTTGGACTAGATGACTCTGGAGGTACCTTCCAACTCTATGAATCTATGATTCTATAAGGGAAGTGTGCCCACAGGTCTCATACCCCCCCCCACCAGGCTGAAACACAAAGGTCCAGAACACACCCATCAACCAAGTCACAGCATTTTTCTACACAGCAAAGGAATGGAAACACATGATGAACTGGCAGGGACAACCCCAAGTCTCCACATGCAGGTTCTAAACAACAGAAAGGCAGACTCCCAGTGTTTGAACAGGGTCTCCCCAAAGTAACCATATGGCAGCCTGGCAGAGACCCATGGCAAGCACTGGAACCCAGCAAGACATGACCACAATGCTCTCAAGCCCCCTCAAGCCCAAACACACAGATCCTCCAGTCATATCACACCTCTAGGTGAAACATCTCATTATTCACCATTAACAAAATGCATTGTAGAAATAAGAGAATACCTCTTGTGAATTATACAAATGCAAAGGAAAAGTGTAGTCAAACAGGAGTTTGTTCATACAGACAGATGTTTGTTGAGGTGGATGCTGTTCCACAAGGTAAGTATTGTGTTATGCGGTAGATATTATTTCATGAGGCAGGTGTTGGGTGAGGGACATTTTCTTCAGAGGGTAAAAGTAAAGGAGGTATCCAAGGGATTTCTCAGTGGGAGAATTTCAGTGAAAAAGGGTTGGGTGTGAGGCCAACCAACCCCCACCCAGCACAGGTGGCTATCCTTCTACCCAAATGCTAAGGACACAACCCAAAAGCAGATCGCCAAGAGTGAAGGCAGAATTGGTAGATATGCAGGGGGATAACAGAGTTCTGGAAAGCCCAGCACGGGGAGAACACCCTTGAGGAAGGCCAGTTTATCCACCCTGGCTGAGTCCTGGAGTGGTAGTGGTCATTGCTACCAGAGCTTTCCTCCTCCCTTATTGGCAATCATTATAACATTGCATCTATAAAGTTCTCTAGCAGTAAGTCTCCAGTGCTTTTGCAACAAAGCAGGTTTAGGAAAAATCAGAGAAAAGCTGGGGGGAAGCCTGGGAATTACATGAATCACCACATTGCTTGTGGGGAGGGATGGACCACTTCCTGCAGTAATCAAACCCAGAGCAAATTGCCTGTGTGGAAAGGTCCTAAGAGTCCTGCAGAATCCTCCCAGGTGTCAATTGAGTCCAGCATTCTATTTCCCATAGTGACCAGTCAGATGCCACCTGGAAGCTAACAAGCAAGGCATGAAGGTAGTTGAGTCCCTGTGGTTTATTCCGGGTATTCAGAGACAGGCTTGTCTCAAACAGAGTCTTTATTTAGCTATTCTAACTGAGAGCCATTGTTAAGACTCCATGAATTTGTCTGCTGCTTTAAAGAAGCATTCTAACCCGCTGACTATCATTATTCCTCTTCTGTACCTCCCTGGCGGGTCAGGATGCTGCCAAGAGTAGTTCACATACAATTGACCCACATGGGAATAAGAATGTTGATCGGTACACAGACCTGTGTGTTCCTGTTGAATCAACAGTTCGTTTTAGTTCTGTTCAGTTGATATTTTCCCTTCAGTTAGCTGCTTAATGCTTGGAAGCAGCAGGGTATAAACAAAAATAAACCCCAGTGTGTTAATACACACACACACACACACACAAGAGAGAGAAGATATGGCAATTCCGTCTTTCTGAGAAGCCGCCGGGGTTCAGATAAATTCATCGGGACTGATACGCCATTTACTTCAAATAGAGGCACAAAGCCTTAATCTAGAAACCGTATATCTGATGCTGGTTATGGGAATTTGGTAGAGAGTGAAAGGCGCAAACCACCCTCTTTGTATGTGATAAAACAGTAAAAGGAATCATTTGATGTTTGTGCTGTTATATTCCCATAGATTCTGAGCTTCATTTTGTTCTATCCTCACCCCCCACCCACATCTAATGTCTTTTTTTGGGGGAAATATTATGTTGTTCTTAAAAATTAATGCAGAGGCTATAAAGAGTGATAAGACTGCCTCACTAACCACACCAAAAGGCAGAAAATAGGTCAGAATGAAGCAGGAAAAAAACCTGTTCCCGACTAATTTTAAAATGCTCAGAAGTAGGGAATAAGAACCGTCTTTGCCAAAAGCTTAGAGGAAAAGACTGAAAGTCTAGAGAACAATATAATGTGGGTCAGAGATAACACTGCGCCAGGAATAGAAGTGCTAAAAAAGGAAAGTTAGCAAAAAGTCAAACCAAGTTAAAACATGCTAAGCCTAAAACAAATGAACAGACCTCCTGTATCTAAGTATAGCTGTTTAGGAAAACTTGAGTCGACAGGCAAGATACCTGTGAAACACAGTGCTTGGATGCAGGGAATGTTAGAAATAGCATCCTGCAAAGATCACTAAATCATGCTAAGCCATGAAACCAGAAATACTCTTTATTGCTAAATCTTGCTCTTGGGGTCAATTCAGACCTAGCTGAAATCACTGGTGTCTCAGGGTCCATCTACACATTATGGAGCCTTTGTGTTTGTTGGGGAACAAACTTTGCATCACATGTACAATGAGAGGCTTGTGTCTCCTAGATGCTTTTCTATTCTTTTCAGTTTATGACCACAGCATGCAAAGTACTACGCAGGACTGTTGCTGGTTCCATTGAGAAATCTAACCTGTAGATCCCTAAGTAACATGATAGCAGCCTCATAGAGTAGCTTGAAGAAGAAGAGGAAGAGTTGGTTTTTATATGCCAAAGGAGGCTCAAAGCGGCTTACAATTTCCTTCTCTTTCCTCTCCCCACAACAGAAACCCTGTGAGGTGGGTGAGGCTGGGAGAGCCCTGATATTCCTGCTCGGTCAAAACAGCTTTATCAGTGCTGTGGTGACTCCAAGGTCACCCAGCTGGTTGCATGTGTGAGAGCAGGGAATCAAACCCGGCTCGCCAGATTAGACGTTCGCACTCCTAACCAAGCTGGCTCTCCAAGCTGGTAGTTTGCCAGTGCCTTCCTCTGTACTAACCCTGCAATTCTTTGGTGGTCTCTATCCAAATACTAACCATGGCTGACCCTGCTTTTTAGGTCTGTGAGCAGAGAGGGCAGACTGGGAGGAAGAGTGCTGTCACTGGCAACATCATAGAATCATAGAATCATAGAGTTGGAAGGGGCCATACAGGCCATCTAGTCCAACCCCCTGCTCAACGCAGGATCAGCCCAAAGCATCCTAAAGCATTCAAGAAAAGTGTGTATCCAACCTTTGCTTGAAGACTGCCAGTGAGGGGGAGCTCACCACCTCCTTAGGCAGCCTATTCCACTGCTGAACTACTCTGACTGTGAACATTTTTTTCCTGATATCTAGCCTATATCGTTGTACTTGTAGTTTAAACCCATTACTGTGTGTAACATTCTAGCTGGGATTTTGCTCTTTCTGACCCAGGTACATATTGTGAGCCTTAGCTTTATGTCTGTGGCCTATTGGATTCCAGACAAACCTGATAATGTAGTTTTTGTAACCCCTTGTTGTAAATTTGAATTGTTTATATCTATTTTTATTTTTTATTGACTTTAAGCAACTTTGGATCCTGTTAAGGAGAAACACCACCACAAACTCATTAAAATCAAACTGGGAGTAGCTTTTAGAATTCTGAAAGCAGGAAATGGGAGCCACCATAAAATGACTACTATGAAGAGTTAGGGCTGATCATTAAAAAGTTACTGTGGGGTTCTGGGATGAATTAAAATACTGGGAATTTGCAGGCCAAGCATCCTAGGATGATGAAGACAATTTTCATTCCTGCAACTTTACTCTGCTCTGGTTTGGCCTCACTTGGAGTACTGTGTTCAGTTTTGGGCACCACAGGTGGTCTGTTTAGCTTGGAGAAGAGACAACTGAGAGGGGATCTGATAGCCATCTTCAAGCATTTAAAAGGCTGCCATATAAAGGATGGAGCAGAGTTGTTCTCTCTTGCCCCAGAGGGACAGACCAGAACCAATGGGATGAAATTAATTCAAAAGAAATTCCGTCTAAGCATCTAGAAGAAGTTCCTGACAGAGTGGTTTCTCAGTATAACAGGCTTCCTTGGGAGGTGGTGGGTTCTCCATCTTTGGAAATTTTTAAACAGAGGATGGATAGCCAGTCTGACAAAGAGGCTGATTCTGTGAAGGGGGAGCAGGTTACAGTGGATGATCAATATGGTTGTGTCTTACATAGTGCAGAGGGTTGGACTAGATGACCCAGGAGGTCCCTTCCAATGATTCTATGATCCCAGTTGGACACTCTAAATCAGGGGTAGTCAACCTGTGGTCCTCCAGATGTCCATGGACTACATTCCCATGAATGCTGGCAGGGACTTACGGGAATTGTAGTCCATGGACATCTGGAAGACCACAGGTTGACTACCCCTGCTCTAAATCACATTTGCTCTGAGGGGAGAACTGAGGGATTAAATCCCTTCTGCTCAGCCAGTGCTGATACTAAACTATTATTGACTCTAAAAAGCCATATGTTAAGAAATCGTGTTTTGTTTCTTTCTGAACAAAATTGCCTTAATAGACATCGCTATTATAATCAACCTTTATTTTGTTGAAAACAGAGCCCAGAACTTATAAAAGGCAGTAGCAAACAATTGTCACACATTTTTGTCTCCTTACATCCTGAAACCTGGATGTTGTATAAGACATAAGTGGCTCTGAGATTTTTAGGTTGCTAGGGTGACCTTGTGCATTTGATCACTGTTGTAGGGTTGTGCATTTGATCACTGACTAAAAGTGGACCAAGAAGAATGCCTTGTTCTTGAATACAGCTATGGGGAGGGGGAAGAGAGTAATATTCAGAAAGGGTTGTTAATTCTCGGTAGTTTCTAAACTATTCGTTTAATAGATTGCTGGGGGAGAGAGTGAGTTGAAGTGAAACGAACGTTTTCAAGTCAGCAGAATGATCACTCACTTGATGCTGAGAAGAATTGTGCTGCATGGCCATTATATTAGTCCACAGATTTGGTATTGGAGTCCAGACTTGGCTTGCTGAAATATGATTCATTGTCATTATTGTATCTGCATTATGTTCAGTGGCTGCTCCTTGTCCTTCACCAAAATCCTCCTCTGGATGCCTTCCATTCTTGGCATTGTGCTGTTTCACACCACTGCTGAAGTCAAGGTCATTCCTCCTTTGTTTCCTCATGATGTTTATGGATGGAAAGGGAAGTGCTGGAGGCTACTGGGCCCAAACTTGCAAGGGGAAGCTGCCTAAGGCTGTTCTGTATCTTTCTGATTCTATTTCTGATGTTGCTTCTCTTATCTGGGCCAAGCCACCACCTCTCAAACTGCTAGTTAGAAGCCAAGTGTAGGCCCCAGCTCTCTTGTAGGTAGATAACAAGACAAGTGGTTGATAGGCTGGCCTGGGAGTGGAGTTTCTAGGAGCACTGGTGGCCAATTTAACGCTGCATAATGTGTGCCAAATAGTCATGAAATACACAATGTTGATCAAAAATGCTATGCCTTTTACATAATTAAATTGAAAAATAAGATATTAGCTCCTCTCCAGTGCCAACTGATGTACAATTCTTTAAATTTATGCTAGATAAGGGACATTTTCACAAGGAGACTTTGCAGGTGGGTCTTAAAAAGCAGAATAAATTTAGGAGGGCCCCTTCTAAACTTATTTATAGATTCCCACTTCAAAAAGAATAAGACACTGATGTCAATAAGCAGCAGCACAAAAAGGGATGGGGGGGAGAGAGATGGGACAGATAGGTAAGAAAGTGATCAGGCAGGCCTGCTGTTGTTGCTGCTATTTAACCAGTCAGAACGATGGTGGTGGCAAGCTACCTGTTCTGTCCTCATAAAGAAGGGGTAGAAGTTCTGGAATATATGTTTGGACAAACTAGAGGGCATTTTGCTCAGAATTCCCCAAACTGTAGATCTGGCCTAGACTAAGCCATTGAATTCTACCAGCATCATAACGCACACTTTATGTTTCTTGGCTGAGGAAACAAGTGGTACTAAGATACCTGATGCAGGCAACCCTGTATTTCTGCTCAGCAAAGCAAGATAGAACATTTTACTATATTAAAAGCATATTATCTAGTAAAAGGGTTTGTGTATTCCAAAGTTGAATCCTGAGTCATTGCTGTAGAAGGTTATAACGCTGCTGCAGAAGTGGCTCGTATTTATGAGGGTAAAATTTATGACAAAGTCAAAGTGCTTAAGTGACTTTACTTGAAATGAAAACATCATGTCAATTGACATGGAGTCTATAAAGATTTTACAGATCAGTCAGTTCAAACAATGAATTAACTTGGTACTCAAGTCTTTTGCAATGCCCATCAGTGTTGCTCAGGAGGAAAGACTGGATTAGAATAGATGCCATTACATAGAATCATAGAATCATAGAGTTGGGAGGTACCTCATGGTTCATCTAGTCCAACCCCCTGCACTATGCAGGACACTCAGATCCCAATCGCTCATCTACTGTAAACTGCCACCCCTTTGCCTTCACAAAATCAGTCTCTCCATCAGATGGCTATCCAGCCTCTGTTTAAAAATTTCCAAAGAATGAGAACCCACCACCTCCTGAGGAAGCCTGTTCCACTGAGAAACCATTCTAATTGTCAGGAACTTCTTCCAGACTTCTGGATTGCGGACTTCTAATCTGGTGAGCTGGGTTTGATTCTGCACTCCCCCACATGTAACTGGCTGGTGATCTGGGGCTCAACACAGCATTGAGAAAGGTGTTCTGGCCAAGCAGTGATATCAGGGCTCTCTCAGCCTGTGAGGAGAGAGGAAAGGGGAGAGGAAAGGGAAGGTTACTGTCAGCCGCTTTGAGACTCCTTTGGGTAGAGAGAAATGGCATATAAGAACCAACCCTTCTTCTTTTCACTGGAGAATCTGGGATATTGAGCTATACCACACAGAGGCACAGCCACTAATTTCTTCATGATGAAGTTTGCACAGCAGTTCTTTGGGTCCAGCGTACCAAAAGATTCACAGTATTCTAGGCAGAAGGACCACAAGTGACCCATTCCGAATGTGCCCCACCAGGATGTAATATGTTGGAATCGGGATGAAATCACCAGAACAACAACAATACTATTTACAGTGAGCGCTGTTTCATGGTAGAAAGTGTATTCAAGTCTCCACTGACATAGCAACCCACAGGGTTTTCAAGGCAAGAGATAAACAGAGGTTGTTTGCTATTGCTTACCTCTGCCTAGCACCTTTTTAATGTTTTAATGGGATTTTTGTGGGTTACTCTGTTTTATCATTGTACTGTAAGCTGCCTCAAGATGATATTCTCAAGAGAGGCGGGATATAAACCTAAAAATAAACAAACCCTGGAGTTCCTTTGTGATCTCCCATCAACCTACTATCCAGGTTGACCCCTGCTTAGTTTCTGAGATCTGATGAGATTAGGCTACCGTGAGTCATTGAGGTAAGGGCATTGTTTACCTGGCTGAATTTTCTTATATTTCTTCACTGTCTGAACAAGATTGGTACAAAATCATAATTTCTTGAAGCTACATTGGCAGAAACTGTTCACATGCACTAAAAGTTCACAGTTTTAATAGACCACATCATAATAATTTGTTTTGTTGGTGTTCTAAACATTATTTTTGATTACCCAAATTATGTTCATTTTAATGTTTTTTCCCCATGAAAATTTTAATTTATTGCTTTTTATATGCCTACATAAATTCTAGTTCCACAGTGAATAATAATCTTCCCCTCTATGCCGTTGGTCTCTGAGCCATCTCTCTAGGTCAAATGACAATCTTGTTTTATTGACCAAATCCTTTAACCTCTGCATCCTGCATGACATTCAAATATTTATTTTCTAAGATGCATGTATTTATATTTGAAACAAAATGTTTCAATCCTTTCCCCCAATATGTTTTGGAGATTGTTTGGGTTGTAGAAATGAGATTAATAGTGATGAAATCAAGAAGATAAACCTGATACCCATTACCATTCAGAGAGAATTTTTCACCCTCCCGCTTCCAACAAAACAGCATCTCACATATAAGGGAAAATGTGTACTTAAATTTTTTTTTTTGCCGAGTGTTTACTTGACCCATGAAATTGTTTGCATATGCTAAGCCTGTTAAATGAGGATTATTGACCTCAAACGGCTATGGTTTAAAATAACATGAACAAAACATGAGGTTAAGGAAGACAAATTTGCAACTCCAGTTAAATAAATTTCCTGAGAGCAAGGATTTATTGGCAGAACCATATAGGATACCAGCACTGGTATACTACCATTCAACAACATTTATAGGAAAAATACAGTCCCAGTCATATAAACCTCTCTCCCTTAGAACAATACAAGCACTTTTGTAGGTGAATACTATTCTGGCATTGACAATGATATTTCAGCTTAGCCTTGTCCAAACAACAGCTTTGATCCAGCCAGCTTTCCTCTCAATCTCACATAATTCTCATCCTTACTAGGGCCCTCATTCCCTTGGCTTTTGTCTATGCAGGCTATATGATTCCCAGCACACCATTTTCGTGGTCAAATGATACCAACTCCTTACTTTTTTGCCAGTGAAAAACCTTACTGGATTCAATCCTATAAGTGAGCTCAGTCTGAACATAATAATAGGTACCATATCTATTGACAATGAGAGTTTCTCTTAAGACATAGAAGAGTAGAACATAGAGGTCAGAAGTATCAATGTAAGGCCTTTAAATATATATTGTTATTAATTGTAAGTTGCCTTGAGCAGGGCTCTGAACATGTAGCATAGAAATATTCTAAATAAAATAAATAAAAATCAATTACATTGTTATCCATCTTTCATCTAAAGAGTTTAGGACTATACACAAGACTGATTTCCTCTTCAGATTACAACTGTAGGCAGAAACACAGTGAATAAAAAGGAGATCCCATAAATTTCCCCCCCCCTTTTTTAATCCTTCTGACAAAGGCTGATGAGAGCAAAAGGAGATGTACTCAACCACAAAATGTCAGGTAGTGAAGTTATGCATAGCTCTGATAGTAACTCTTCAACATTTCATCCAAAATTCTTTTTGGCAGGATACCTTTAAAATGCACATTGACCAATTACACATGGGAAAGAAAGACCAGGCGGGTGGCAGCATAGCAGCAGGACTAATTCCCGCTTATGCATGGCATGGCCACCACCCTGGATCCCTCTCAGCCCTGGCCCTCTGTAGGGCCTCCAATGGCCCGCAGCAAAGGAATGCTGATTTTTCAGTTCCCTTGTTTGCCTCAGCCACCATTGGCCAGGACAGGACAGGAGGCCTGTGCTACGGTGGCAGGAGCAAACTCAAAAGGCACACTCAGCTCTGCAGTGTTTCATGACATTGTGGAGTCAAATGGGGTTTTGTTTTGCTATTCGGAAGAAAGGTGGGATTGTGTTCTCACACAATCCCACCTTCTTGAAAAAAATTTTAAAAACCTGGCACCCCCACACAGCGGAACCTCTCCTCTGTAGCTGCATTCCCCGGGGGAGGGGGTGGCATTTTGGCATAGAGCTGGACCATCACAAAAATGTTTTCCCCACAGCAACACAGAGAGTGGAGCACCAGTGTCCTGTGGGGACACAATAAATGGCAGAGCATGCTGCTCTACTGCAGCACTTCAGCAGTGGCCCCTCAGCCATTGCTGTGCGTAATAGGTCATACTGTTGAAAATATTTTTTCACATACAAGAAGTTTGCCTTCCTGCAGGAGCGGTAGTAATAAAGCAGTAAGGGCTAAGTGGGCTGAGAAAGAGGTGGGGCAAGTCCGTGATAAAAACGCAAAAGGGCCAATCGGGAGCCGCAAAGCGACTCCCGATTGGCCCCTCCGAGTGTCAGTTCGGAGCCAAGGGGCCAATCGGGAGCCGTGCAGTGTGTCACCTAGAGTGCTAGTGTGTCAGCTGGAATGCTAGTGCCCATTGTATTACAAAATTGGGATTTATATTCTACCTTATCTTCAGGAACACAGGGCAGATGTAGTGACTGAATTCTTCTGCAGCTGCTGCCTGAGTACTTAAAAAAAATCTGTTGTCCTGCTTGGCAAAAGCCCTATCTGGCTCTGCCTACTTTGTAGGAACACTCAACGAGCACAAGGAGAGGTGCTGGTGGGCCCCACAGTGCCCAGGTATCTCATTTGGGTCTCCAGAGCTAGAAACGTAAAGTTCCACGGTAGAGAAAGCCACAGCAATTTTCTTGGAACTCATCTAACTCAGCCCTTATGGTGATATATCAGTGGAATCTACTAACCAAATTACAGTGCAATCCTCAGCAGAGCTACTCCCTTCAAGTCTATTGAAGTAGATGGAGTTAGAAGGGAGTAATTCTGTTTAGAACTGCATGGAAACCATGTTGGAAAACTGCTAAGAGAAGCAAAAACTACCACCCTCCATAATCCCTGTTTTGACTTTCACTTCCAATTTTATCATGCCAACATACACAACAAAAAGAAATGTTTGCTGTAGAAAAGGAATTTTTTATATCTCCCTTCCATGGGATTAAATCCCTGTAGATTTAGTAGCACACACACTGAAGAAAGCTTTAGTAGTTCAAGGATGCAAACCACACGTGAGATTTAACTGCATTGCCAATGATTAATTTTTCACCTTATGTTTAAAATAATTTATATGCATGGGGCTCTGGTGATTGTACGATAAGATGGATTGGATGGGCTAGAAAATGGAAACGTCTCATCATGCCTAATCATGTGGATGACTGTAATCCCCCTTTTACCATTAAATTGATATCTCTCATTCTTGTACTGGCAAAATGTTTATAATTCATAGTAAGGGAACAACTAGACACCTCAGCGTGATTAGGGTTCTTTTCTCTCAAGGAAAGACACAGGCAGGAGAAATGACAAGTTTCTTCCTGAGAGAAACTTATGAGAGACCCAATATGACAAAAATAAGTGCTGAGACAAACAAATATAGAAGGTTTTGGCTAGGAATGAGGTTTGGAAAAACAACACGGTATAGACCGTCTATGTGCATCAGAATCCACCTATGTATGACCTATGTAGCAAAAAGGATTTCATTATGTTGTGTTCTCTGCATCTACCAAGCTGTGCAGGTTGTTTTGTGGAAACATTTTGAATTTAATAACCCATATTCCAGCTTCACTTGTTATGTCCATTTTTTAAAAGTCAGATTTTGCACAGGAAAAAAAAGAGAGACATGAAAACTGGGGAACTCACAAGGTCCCACGGGAATTAGAAACTCAGGAAGGACAGAAAGAAAGCCATTAATCTCTAGGTATTCAGAGTAAATTGTCCTCATAAAAAAACATTCCTATATTGCATAAGTTCAATATCAGGTTAAAACAGGTTATATCTGTTGGCAGAGTTTAAGTACAGCTGGAGCACAGATGTATGCTGTGGCATGTAAGACTCCCAAGGCCATGTACTATTGGTAAAGTTTCATTTTGGGGAACAACTCACAACATTAGACCTTGTCTGTAGAAGAATTCGAAACAGACCCACTCCGGAAACTCTGTCTTTCACAAGGTTTATCAGAATAAAAGAAAGAAGACACTTTAATACAGAAGTTTCTCTGCACTAACTTTATTCCATGTTGATGTTTAGAGCCAACACAGCCAACAGATATATTTGGAAAGTATCAGGAATTATCTATTCTAGCTATGCTAAATACACTTCTCCGATGCCCCCTGCAGGATATTCTTCATTGCTTTTGAATCATGCATAGTACAGATCTTGCATATTTCAACAATTGTAGGACAATTTTTCATATCAGCCTTTTGCAAACTGTTGCATATGTAACAACCCAGGATATCAGGAATATATCATCTATACGTAGATCTGCCTGATATGCATGGTCAACATCTTGTATGAACAGGGGATTTACCATGCATATAAAGCACTTACATGTGTCAACTAATCCCTGGACATTTCAGGATTCATGTTTAAGCATACCAAGGCTATATGTCCATGGTTCAGACACAACTGTCTGCAGGTTCATACACTCCTCACATTCCTAATATGCACAGTTGATAGGATCCCAGTATACATAATTGTATTGTCTGGAAAGAGCAATATTTTGCATGATACATTGTCTGGCTATCTGCCAGACCTTTAAACTCAGATTTGTAGTTAATGGGTCTTCTAAAAAGCCAGTTTATGAAAGTGACCTGGTCCACCAGGAGGAATAATAAAAAACAGCAGTTTGATGTTCTCTCTGTTTACTAGGCAGTCCCCAGAAGGTAAAAAGACAGAGCAGGCTAACCTCTAAAAAGGGGGTGAAGGGCTGTCCTTGCTTTTTCCTGCAAGCAAATCTTGATATATTGCCTGCTAATCAGCATTTCAGGGTTGGCCTCAGCAATGGGACTGCAAAAGCAGGCTGTAGCTTTGCATTCATTCATTCATTCATTCATTCATTCATTCATTCATTCATTCATTCATTCATTCATTCATTATTTCAACTTATTGCCCACCGCTCTCATAACAGATTCGTGGCAGGTTACAACAGTCCATTAAAAACCCCATTAAAACCCATCCGGACATTCATCAGTACAAATTCCTAAAACAGACTCTTAAAACAGTTAAAAACATGGCGGTCACTGATCTGCTAGCCCCTCAGAAATCTAATATAGGAGTGGGAGGAAGGAGCACAGATCACATTTGAATTGGAATATAATTCAAAGAAGGCCCTATCCCCATAAAGCCATTGAGCCAAGCATCTAAGATTTCCTAACTATGCCACTGACCCTAGACAGGATTGGTACTGAGTGTACAGTGGGGAGAAATTTATTCACTGCTCGTTCTTTGCAATCACATTGTCCAATTCTAGAGAGTTCCCCAAAACCTGGGAATAAAGTCATGGATCTTGGAAAAGTTGCTTTGAGCTAGCTCACTGATCGCATTCAAGCACAAAGGTAGTTCCCTATTATGAGACCGTTTCCTATGATGAATTAAGATGCTACTTTTCATCTTTTGCTTGAAGAAAGATCTGCCTTAGGCATCACTGTTCTGACATCCAAACAAACCTTCCTTTGCAAAGACCAAGCTTCTGAAGGTGACTCTTACCATCAACACTAAGACCTCTTGCCATTGTTTTTTCCTGTCCTTTCTTCAGGATTAATGTGTAAGAAAGTTTTTTCATCAATAGTGAAATCCTTCACAAAACTCTTCCAAGCTCTGATTAAATCAATCATAGTAGACTGGGGAAATGGCACATATGATTGTGTTGTTAGTGTCTTAGTCTACAGAGAACTGCTAGAAAAGCAACTCTGAAGTCATCGTCTCTTTTAATCATTGTGTATCTTGTGTATAAATTACCCCCAAATTAAACATCAACTTATAGTAACCATGAATTAGGTGTAATGGAAGAAGGGCTCCTGCTGGTCTTCCTACCATGTTAAAATCATCCTTTAGCTGAACTTTCAAACCTTCATCCTGTATATTGTTAGCTGACCTGCTTGTTGGCTGGGAAATCTAGTCTGGTTCTCCAAGCCCCTTGGGGACCAAAGGCAACTTGCTAGTTTAAATCTCTAGAGCAGGGGTAGTCAAACTGCGGCCCTCCAGATGTCCATGTACTACAATTCCCTGGAGCCCCCTGCCAGCATTCGCTGGAGGGCCGCAGTTTGACTACCCCTGCTCTAGACTGTGTCTGGCTCTCCTTCTATTCTTTGAAACTTTGCCTGGTCTGCCTTGCTGCCCATTGACTCGTTTTGAAGAGCTGGAACAATATATGTCAGGCTGCTTGAGTAGAAATCTCATCTTGACTTATTTTCTTGGAGTTCCTGAGATACCCTGCAGCAGAAGTTGTTTGAATGTTCTGGCCCATGGGATGCCTCTCTTTGACTTAACCTGGGAGCTGCCCTTCTCTCCTTTTGTCCCCACTCTTGCTTCATATGGCCTTCCATGGAAACACACATCTCTGCAGGCTCTCCTGTATGTGCCCTCATGCTTCCACACACAAGGTGGCCATTTGTGATGGGAAATCATCTTTAGTTGAGGCTTCTTTCTCCTTTAACTGCATCCTGAATGTGAACTGAATACATATAATCAAATATAATCAATAAATGTAAGTTTACCTTTTTAGCAATACACTTCTTAGGAGATTTATTTACTGTATCATGCTTCTGTTTTTGGGCAAAGCTCTGCTATATTAACCAAATATCCCAATAGGTTTTAGGCTCACATACGACTAGTGCAGAGGTGGCCAAACTGTAGCTCTCCTGTTGTCCTGTATGCTAGCAGGGGATCATGGTTATTATATCCATGGACTTCTAGAGAGCCACACTTTGTTCATCCCTGCACTAGTAGGTTCTCAATGGGTAGAAAATTTAGCACACTGTTGGTTTTCTAAAATTATTTATCTGGATTGGATTTTTTAAATTAAGAATTAAAAAAAAAATTATCTGTGTTGTCATGATTGGGCAGGAAAGAGTGAAGGAATCCAAATGATATAGTCCTGAATGATCAGTCTGGGAAAGTACTGGCATCATAAGAGCCACTCACAATCAAGATAATTTAAAAGGCTTATTTCAAACCTGGCCGCTCCTTCCTCTCACCCCCAGGTCAAAGTCAGGTTAACTTTAAAGGGATTGTACAATCTGCTCTAGCAACAGCTGTGACACTCCTTTACAGCAAATCCTTCTCATTGCTAAATGTCAGATTTTGGGTAACTTCTTATTGAACGACAGGAAGCTACATAAAAGCCCAGTTTGGAAGCATAAAGGAACCACTTACACTGGGAAATATAATTGCTCTTTATCTTTCTATGGCAGAAACATCTTCCTTCTTTGTTTTATTGACATACTATAGTATATTTGAAAAACAGGAAATGTACTTTTTAACTAGATTTCCAAAAGGTATATATCACTATTTTTTTTCTATAGAGAGAGGAAGAGGATTGTATTTCCCAAAGTCAGGTTTATTGATTAGGCTTCTAAGTACATTATAAAACTAAAAGATATGTTCAGTAACGGCTGTATATTCGCTGACTCTGCAGGCCACATGAGACAGAACAGAATATATTTTCACCTTCCAAGGGCCATGTTCAAGGTCACCAGGGCTATTTCTGTTGAGCTTTAATATCATACTTCTGCACGTGCTAAATCCTGGATATTACACTATTGACTTACAAAAGAATGACTTTTTTTCAGCTTGACTACTTTCCATTCACGGAAATTTATAGTCTCTGCTTCAGTGCTTTTATTGGAAGCACTCCGCAAGTGGAAAACCTCCATATGAATTTTGTAGGTACCAGTTTATGCAACAAAGTGTAACTTTTCCTGTATGCATTTCTTTTAACTTTTTGAAACTATATTCCTATAATAGTGAGTAATATCCTTTTGGCACAAGTCAAAGCATTCTCTCTATGGCATCAAAACACATTTCACAAGAATTAAATACAGAGAAAAGACAGGATATGAAACAAAAAGGAAAACTGGTCCTTTGATACCTTTTACAGTGGGAAGGTCAATGGAAAGACAATGGTCAATGAAAATAATTGGAATGCCATTTAAAATCATAGAAAGAAGCAGGGTGCATTTCTGCAACTTTTACAGTTATCTTGAAGAGTGTAAGGAAACAAAGGGGCCATTGGAGCTTTATTGTCCACGTTCTTTTGTATTCCACATCCTACTTCGGAGCAAATGAAATTCTAGCTAGACTTTACTCCAGTCTGCCTCAGAACTGATATATTTCAGGGTGCTCACAATTAAGGCATATTGTCAAAACATGCACTTTGGTTCCCAGCTTTGCTTTAAAGTAAAATGAAAGAATCCTAATCCGTGTCCCTTTGGTGGTGGGAAAGTAGCATCAAGCCACAGCTGACTGACAAAAATTGTGTTTGTTGTTGTAGTCACTGTAACAAACAATGAACAGGAAACCTAACATCATCCTTCATTCTAGTAGCTACCTGGTTCAAAGAGTTCAAACAGATGCAGTGGAAGGACAAGAGAGTCAGAAGATATTGCAACTGACATGGAAAGTTCCCAATTACTATTATTTGTCCTTAAGTCGTAGAGGAGCCTGTTGTCACCTCGGGCCCTTTCTAATGAGTTCTCCAAGAGCCAAATCTCAATGCAAACTGCTGTCCTGCTGGTCTTTTACAGGGGAAAGAAGTTTGTCTGCACCCTGGAATGGGAATGTGCTGCTGTCCCTAAAGTTTATCAGCAGGGATGCAAAATTATATACTGTATCTGTCTGGCTCCCTACCATATCTTTGGTTCATCAGATAAATCCTCATGTAGAATCATAGAATAATAGAGTTGGAAGGTACATCATGGGTCATCTAGTCCAAACCCCTGCACTATGCAGGACACTCACATCCCAATCGCTCATCTACTGTAACCTGCCACCCCTTTGCTTTCACAGAATCAGCCTCTCCGTCAGGTGGCTATCTAGGCTCTGTTTAAAAGATGGAGAACCCACCACCTCCCGAGGAAGCCTGTTCCACTGATGTTACAGATGTTTAGATGGATTTTTTTTAATTAATTTCATCCCATTCGTTCTGGTCTGTCCCTCTGGGGCAAGAGAGAACAATTCTGCTCCATCCTCTATATGGCACCCCTTTAAATGCTTGAAGATGGTTATCAGATCCCCTCTCAGTCGTCTCCTATCTAGGCTAAACAGACCAAGCTCTCCCAACCTTTCCTCATACATCTTGGTCTCCAAACCCCTCATCATCTTTGTTGCCCTCCTCTGGACACGTTCTAGTTTGTCAACATCCCTCTTCAATTGGGGTGACCAAAAATGAACACAATACTCCAAGTGAGGCCGAACCAGAGCAGAGTAAAGTGGTACCATCACCTCCCGTGATCTGGACACGATATTCCATTTGATACAGCCCAAAATCCCATTTGCCTTTTTAGCCACTGAGTTACACTGCTGACTCATGTTCAATGTATGGTCTACTAAGACTCCTAGATCCTTTTCGAACATGCTACTGCCAAGACAAGTCTCCCCCATCTTATATTGGTGTATTTGGTTTTTCCTGTCTAAATGCAGAACTTTTACATTTTTCCCCATTGAACATTTTATTCAGTTTAGCCCACTTCTCGAGCCTATCAAGATCATCCTGTATTCTGTTGCTGTCTTCAGTTGTGTTTGCTACCCCTCCCAGTTTAGTATCATCTGCAAATTTAATAAGTATCCCCTCTAATCCCTCATCCAAATCATTTATAAATATGTTGAACAACACAGGCCCCAGGACAGATCCTTGGGGTACTCCACTTGTCACTGTTTTCCAAGAAGATGCTGAACCATTAACAAGTACCCTCTGGGTATGATTTGTCAACCAGTTATTGATCCACTTGACAGAATTAGGATCCATACCACATTTTACCAACTTGTCAACAAGAATATCATGTGGAACCTTATCAAAAGCTTTACTGAAATCCAGATAAACTATGTCCACGGCATTCCCCTGATCCAGGAAGGTAGTTCACTGTATGCATGTATATGAATCTGAGGATTAGTTTGTCCATTAAAGTCTGTACTAAGTTTGAATACTTTAATATTAGCATAAATCAAAGGTGCAAAAAGGTGCAAGTAGCTACTGACCCATTAAAAAATGGAACTTACACTTTGCTTGCCACAGAAATGAAGAAACTTCTATCTAGGGATATTTTGGGGGGATAGAATTGCACTCCTGATTAAGACTTTTCCTATGTGCCAGAAGAAGTAACAAAGGATAAATCCTGGCTGACCATGTAATCTTCAGAATTTGTGTGGAAACAGACTGTGGTAAATTCGGGGGGGGGGGGGCATCTTAAGTATTCCATGAAGGAACTATCTTTTGTACATAATAACTGCAGGGAACGTTATGAATATTAATGGAGCTTAAATGCTACATATGTATTTTCTCCTTTGGCATTAATCTTTGCCTGCTATCAGTCGATTACCCACGCCATCGGTTACGCACGGAATTACATTTTTAAATCTAAGCCTGTGTAAACACGACTATCTTTCCAAAATAATATGCAAACACAAAAAACTTTCTAAACATGCAGCATTCAGTAGATTAATGTTCCAGAGTATTAATTCCAGTGGAAAGCTGTTTAAATCCCAAACCGGCTAATCAGACTGCACTCTATCTGGTGTCAAACAACAAGCTTCTGCATTTTAGCTATGCTGGCATTCGCTTGAGGAGACAGGGGCAGGGGGGAGAGAACAAATGAATGACAATGCTCCCTCTGGGCTAAACAGTAGACACAATTGCAGTTGGGTCTTATGGTGGCTCTGGAATTGATTAACTTGTTCTCAACAGAAGATTTTTTTAAAAAACCAAATAATATCTGTAGGGACAAATTCTGCTGTCACTTAAGCAAGTTAAAACTAATGGGGCCAAAGGGGTCTGTAAGAGAGAAAAAGCAAAATACTCCCAAATATTCAATCTAAGGTAAAATGACAGTGTGGTCCTAAGCAGAGACATGTCCTTTGAAGTCCATTAAAGCCAATGGGTTTAGAAGACAAACTCGGTTGAAGACTGTAGTGTGAGCTTCTCACTTTTGACCCGCAGTCTCACCATTACAAGTTCTAAGGAAATCCAGCTGAAGAATTATTACTGTGGGAAACAAACACACAAAGGCCAGCTGCTTTGCCTGTCAGAGCCAAAACCTGATCTAAGGATGTGCCAGTTGCCTAGCAACCATCCCACATGCTGTCTGATGTCTTCTGAACTGGGGGACTGTATTGCCTCTGTCCTTCTGCAATTGTAATGCCCCACCAAAGAAGTCTGGCCTTCATTAGAGGTGTCCCACAGATATCCCCAAGTCCAATTTAGCCACCATTAGGCAAAGGTATGTCTGGAGAAATAAAGTTAACCTGTAATGGAGGAAGAAGCCTCTCTCGCTGAAACCCCACATGGTGATTAATGTAGTTATTTCCATTCCTTGCCGAGCACAGTATGTTTAAAAGGATAATTAGCATAACCCGGAGTTATACACCTCAGTACCGTTTCCGCAATGCAGACAGTTTGGCTTATCTTACAATACACTTCCAGAAACTTTATCCACAAGGCAAAGCAGGTACTCATAAACTAAGAAATGTATATTCTCAGCACCCAGGTATAAATAGACACTGTCAGACCATTATATAAATTACTACTGTGATGCTGTTCCTAATTTTCTGGGAGCTTTTTGTAATGGAGAATGGGCTCCTCCTGAACACTTCTGCCAGACACTTCAAAATTTAATTTAGTGTTGGTAATTCCTTCTTCATGTGACAGGGAAGCAGGGCCCATGCTTCAGAGCCCCAGGGATAATTCAGTTGCCACTACTTTATTCTGCACAGTTTGAGGACCAGGATGGTCATGCTGTTTGTATCAGGGCAAAGTCACAATGGCACGTCTGTCACCTGATGTCTGAGTACTTTATGACTCGCAGCCAAAAGTACAAACTGCCTCTCTTGGGGAAAAAAAAAAACATTTGCCTCAGTCCAAGAGGAGCGCTCTGCTTGCAAAAATAAGCCTCTGCACCCAAAGCCAATGCCAGTCTGCCTTTCAGCATCTACTTGCCGGGCACTGCTGAACAAAGGCCCCATCAAACAAGGCTGCATGCAGATAGCACTGGATTGAAGCCACTGTGTTTCCAGTGAAGCCACATCATGAGAAAGCTTTGGTGGTGTTTTGTGATGGAGCAGGTAATGTACTCAACTGAATATAAATGCATGAACTCCCTTCTGGAAGAGGAGGCAGGGTGAGCATGCCTCGGCCTTCGGAGTTTGTTTTCTTCCCTGTGGAGTGTAGGAGTTTGCAGATGGCACCCTATGGTGATGATTCAGCATGTTTCAGGCTGCACAAAATGGCTTTGAATCAAAACTTTGAGGTGGTAGCTTAAAGAACTCAGGCATCATGTCCTCATTTACCGTATATACTCGCATATAAACTGACCCACATATAGGCTGAGGCACCTAATTTTACCACAAAATCTGGGCAAACTTATTAACGAGCATATAAACTGAGGGTGGGAAATGCTCCATCACCACAGGCTCTCCCATCCAGCATTTCCATTCTTTTTGCCATTGAAGGCAAAAGGAAAAAAGATCAGAGTCTCTCAGTCAAACCGTTGATGCCCTACAAGCTGCCAGAGCAAGCTCAGCTTGCAGTACACATTTCCAAAGGCAATGCAATGACTGGCTTGCTGGAACAGGCTTTTATTTCACTTACCATATATACCCGTGTATAAGCCAAGGAGGGCCTTTTCAGTGTGAAAAAGAGCGCTGAAAAACTAGGCTTATACACAAGTATGTAGGGTATTTCCATTCACTACTGGATTCACATTCTGATACTTCCCTAAGTGACAGATCTGTATTACAGAAGCAAAACACTTTTTAATAAACATTGGGGGCGGGGGAAATGCAATAATTAAATAAGAACTCACAAAGCATATGACCATTTACTGCTGATATATGTGGATCCACTGCAAAGTGAACAAATAAATATTGCTTTCCTTCAAGATAGCCATTAACATACTCTACATGAGATCAAACTCCATGTGGGCGTGAAGATCTCCCAGAATTACGAGTGATCTCCAGACTGCAGAAATCAGTTATCCTGGAGAAAGCCCCCCTCTGAAGCTGTACTTCTCCCCAAACTGGAACCTCTTCAAGCACCACCATAAATCTCCAGGAATTTGCCAACACAGAGTTGGGAATCCTAGATCATACATGATATGTACAACTCTGGTGTAATTGTAACTTTCAATATGCTGAAAAACTGTTCAGAAATGGGGATGATCTTTTCCCCCACAAAAGTAAGCAATCATCATTTTTGAAATGGTTAGTAAATGAATTCCCACTTCTAAGTCACCACTCCCTCATATATATTTATAGAAAGAGCACAAAACCTGCTAATAAAGTTACCATTTACATGAGGATGTGTCAGCATTAAAACAGCATTGTCAGTGTATATTGATAACATTAAATTTCATGTTCACTGTACATGACAAATGTTTCTCTACAATATCTTTGAAGTTGCTAAAGCCAAACCAAATTCCAAAAAGGTTTAGTCTAATTACATTTTCAAAATATAGCTAACAAATTGCCATGGCTGTCTTTTCATCTCTAACTTTTATTTAGTGTTGGCAGAGCTTAAATATGCAAAGAGATGTCAAGCACCAGACTGCTTAAAATAATAAAATAGTGTTATTGTGAAGAGAAACAAATTTTACATAGAAATGATATAAAATTTCTAACTGTCTAATTCAGACTTCTCAACCAGGTTTTCATGAAACCCTGGGGTTTTTTGACAAATGGGTAGGAATTAATTGATTTTTAAATATATTTTTAAATTTGTTAATAATCATTTGGATGATATGACCATATATGGTCATGTTGAACTGTGCCCCCTTCCCAAAATGGCCTACCATGGGCCTGGAAGGGGTGGGAAGGGGAGGGGCCCTGGGTGGGCATGTACACAGCTGGACTTCCCAACAAGATTCTACATGATTGTGCCACTTCTGGGGTTTCTCAGAGCCTGAAGAATGTTTCAGGGGTTTCTCAATGGTAAAAAAAGTTGAGAAAGGCTGGTCTAACTGCTCTGTTCTGTGTTATGTCAGTTGTAGAGGCAAGCAGGAAGGAAGTATGCTCAAAGGAGTAGGAAGAGTCCAAAAGAGCCAATCAGGACATGGGAGGAGACTTTGAAAAAATATCAGGAAGTTCCTAATTGTACTATGCTAAATACACATATTCTCTGATGCCCTCTGTAGGAAATTCTTTGAAACATTCCTTTTCCCTAGCCACATTCCCAGAGAAGGATAAGGCAGCACAGATGGTAATCTCCCCTCCTCCATGTTATTATCACAATAATCTTGTGGTAACAAGATAGGCTGGAACAGGGTTACTGGCCTAAGGCCACGCACTGAACTTTATAGCTGAGTGACAATTTGAATTAAGGTATCCAAGGGCTAAATCCAACAATAACTATTGTGCCACATTGGCTCTCTACAGTCTTAACCTATAGAGAGTTAGATGTAAAAAAGTCATTAGTTTTATGGAAATTAAAACTGACAGCATTTTAAGAAAACCATTTCCATAGCTGAGCTAAAACATGGACTTCCCAATGTTTCTCTCATTTCTTTTAAATAAGGAACATATTGGTCACTTTTAAATGTAATAGCCACTAAATCATCCGAAAACTCCCTTAACACTAACCTGGACTGAATCTTGTTAGACTCTGATAACTTTCCTATATATCTATTTCCTGAAAAAGAGTGAATGTAAATGTAAGGAAAAATCTGGAATGCTTATGTGATTTCATTTTGTTTGCTATTTCTAGACATGGCCAAACATTCTATTGACAAACTGTGATTTCTCCATAATATAATATTCCCTAAAATATACAGAATATGAATAGCATAATTATAAAAAAGATGCAGTGAGAGGATTGTCCCAAGGTCAGGTTTCAATCAAATACATTCAGTTATTGTAAAATGTAGGTTGATAACATAGGTTGTCCAAGGGTTCTTTATCATTTAATGGTTTTGGAAATCCTTCTTCCAACAATACTGAATCTATTCCTTTAAAGCAGTACTTCTCACCCCAGGACCTACAATAAGAATCATAGAATCATAGAATCATAGAGTTGGAAGGGGCCATACAGGCCATCTAGTCCAACCCCCTGCTCAATGCAGGATCAGCCCTAAGCATCCTAAAGCATCCAAGAAAAGTGTGTCTCCAACCTTTGCTTGAAGACTTCCAGTGAGGGGGAGCTCACCACCTCCTTAGGCAGCCTATTCCACTGCTGAACTACTCTGACTGTGAAAAACTTTTTCCTGGTGTCTAGCTTATATCGTTGTACTTGTAGTTGAAACCCATTACTGCGTGTCCTCTCCTCTGCAGCCAGCAGAAACAGCATCCTGCCCTCCTCCAAGTGACAACCTTTCAAATACTTAAAGAGGGCTATCATGTCCCCTCTCAACCTCCTTTTCTCCAGGCTGAACATTCCCAAGTCCCTCAACCTATCTTCATAGGGCTTGGTCTCTTGGCCCCAGATCATCTTCGTCGCTCTCCTCTGTACCCTTTCAATTTTATCGACGTCCTTCTTGAAGTGAGGCCTCCAGAACTGCACACAGTACTTCAGGTGTGGTCTGACCAGTGCCGTATACAATGGGACTATGACATCTTGTGATTTTGATGTGATGCCTCTGTTGATACAGCCCAAAATGGCATTTGCCTTTTTTACCGCTGCATCACACTGCCTGCTCATGTTTAGTTTACAATCCACAAGTACCCCAAGGAATCACAACAGGTGAGACTGTTGGAACACTGTCCCACTCACATTACACATCAGCATGCCTTAAGTGACAGACAGCCAATGATACTGAGAAGTCAGGAAGCTGATTTATTTCCAAGATGCCCAGAAAGAATCCCGAAAAGAAACAACAGAGGCCATGAGCTAAAACAACAAAAACAACCAGCTTTAAAAGCCAACAATCTGGGGAGTTGAACAATGCCAGAGATTGTGAGTGAGTTGAATCCTGTGCTGAGAGAAAACAGAAACGACTGCTCAAGAAGGCACTGCAGAGGACTGAGGCAAGAGCTGGTAAGACTCCTTGGAGTTAAGTGCAGACTTAATCCCGCATAGAGACAATGAGGGAGCAAGCAGGATGAAGGTTAGTTCAGTGCTCAGGTGAGTCACCTGGCTAATAAGACCAGAGGCTAATCTTATACCTTCCGATATCAAAGGAAGAGGGATAGGCTCCACTTCTTATTCTCT
This sequence comes from Paroedura picta, assembly GCF_049243985.1. Lineage (NCBI taxonomy): Eukaryota > Metazoa > Chordata > Lepidosauria > Squamata > Gekkonidae > Paroedura > Paroedura picta. The sequence goes on from NC_135379.1 coordinate 34,321,645, forward strand.
ACTAGCCAGAGATGGGCACAAAATACATATTTGGAACACTGAGGTCATTTGCTTTAATTGGCAAGCAATTGGGAAAAGGAATCTTGAATCTCTTGCCTTATTCATTAATTTGTTGTTGTTGTTAGGTGCGAAGTCATGTCTGACCCATCGCGACCCCATGGACAATGATCTTCCAGGCCTTCCTGTCCTCTACCATTCCCCGGAGTCCATTTAAGTTTGTACCTACTGCTTCAGTGACTCCATCCAGCCACCTCACTCTCTGTCGTCCCCTTCTTCTTTGGCCCTCGATCGCTCCCAGCATTAGGCTTTTCTCCAGCGAGTCCTTCCTTCTCATGAGGTGGCCAAAGTATTTGAGTTTCATCTTCAGGATCTGGCCTTCTAAGAAGCAGTCAGGGCTGATCTCCTCTAGGACTGACTGGTTTGTTCACCTTGCAGTCCAAGGGACTCGCAAGAGTCTTCTCCAGCACCGGAGTTCAAAAGTCTCAATTCTTTGATGCTCAGCCTTCCTTATGGTCCAACTTTCGCAGCCATACATTGCAAACCATAGCCTTGACTAAACGCACTTTTGTTGGCAGGGTGATGTCTCTGCTTTTTAGGATGCTGTCTAGATTTGCCATAGCTTTCCTCCCCAGGAACAAGCGTCTTTTAATTTCTTTGCTCCAGTCCCCATCTGCAGTGATCTTGGAGCCCAGGAAAATAAAATTCATTCATTAATTCATTAATTCATGAATAAGTTCCCATAATTTTTGAACTTTAACAGAATATTGGGGGAAACAATAATTTTAAGAAATTTATCTTAAACTAGGCCTTTTGGCTACAGAGCCCAATTAATAAAACTTTGAAGATGGAACCATTCAGTTAGTAAATCCATTAACCATTGAGAGGGAGAATCAGGGAAGTGCTTTGCCTCACACCTATCTATAAAGTTGTTCTTTCTAAGTTTATCTATCACAAACAGACTCCTGGAAAGGTCCCAGTTGACACTCCAATTTCTTTAAATTCAATTATTAGCTTTAGAATGATATATATTAAATTGTTTCAAACATTTGACCTTCTTTTAGGGAACTAACAATTATTCCCTTTGGAACTTTCAAGCTGCAAGCTACTTTGAAATTAATGGGATGTGTTATTGGCTTTAAAATAGTTCAGCAAAACCCACTTTTGCATTAATTGGATTATATGCATAATAAATTAAAGATTAAAGACATTCTGTAACCTCAAATAGTATCTGAATGCGTTCATTATTCTGGTGCTTGGTTGTCTGGTTTAAAATATACAGAGCTTAGAGGGAAAGGCAGAAAGAAGATAATGTAACTGGCATAGAAGCTTTCTATCCCCGCCGCCCATTACTATGTGCTAAGCTGGTGCCACTGCGACTACTAGGGTGGTTATGCACAAACAGTTGTTCACTGAAGTCAGACCACTGAAGCTGTTAAATCGCCCCTTTTAAAAATGTGATGGGGGGTGCATACCATAGTAGACTGAAGTAAAGGTTTATGTATTTGAGAGAGCTTTCCTCAAGTGGGAGGATACTTCATCCATTGTACTAGGAGTTCATCGGTAGGCTGTGGTCAGCAGCAATGTCAGCTGACCAACACATGCTTCTGGAAGAGCTTCATGGGAATCATGGCTCATGGGCTTTCTGTTCAGCCATTGGGGTAAAACAGCTTAGGGGAGGAGACAGAAAACAGAGTAACATTTACACGTGCCATAAAGACAAGTGTATAAAGAGCATCCCTGGAACCAGCTTGAAGGAAACCATTGTAGCAAAGCAAGTTTACAATACTATGAGGAAACAATGCTGAAAATGCCATGAGGGGTGACTGCCATGCATAATTAACAGTACTCCAATGGGCTTTCCATGGCAAAATCACTGCCACATACACATCTTTTTTGCAGACTTTTTGTGAGAATTCCTGTTGTGCATAATCGACCCTGGTCAAGTGTGGCATAACCAAGGGTAACTAGGGTAGGGCAGAGTCTATCTTCCTCTGTTCCTGATTTCTCAGTTACTCTTTCAGAAGTGTCCATTAAATGTATTGGTAAATGCAGTTCTGACATTGAATCCTTGCAACTCAATACAACCAATCTTGAATGCAGCAGAAAGAGCATTCAAGGACCTAGGGAAATTATTGTCACATATCACAGCACTCCTGCCTGTTGACATTGCTAGAGTATATTAGTATCCCTATCCCCCCCCCATACACATACAGTAAGTGGGGGGAAATGAGAGAGGGTACATAACTAATGGGGGGGTGAATAGGATCAGTAATTAATATGAGGATAAGTCAAAAGGTATTGTTAATAGGATTCCAGTTCATACACACACAGGTTTATTTCAAACAAAGTATGCCTCTGTGATCAGTGGATGGTAGCAGACAACTTCTTTTAGTAATTCACTTGTCTTAATCTCATTAGGGTGCCTTAATAAAAACTGAAAACTGCACTGATGAGAATAAGTCAGGAACGTTACACCAAATATTTTTTTCCCATTTTGACCATCCACTTGCTTAATCTTTGAGGATAGCAAGGACCATACTACAAAAATTTCATTGGGAAAACTTTACCTCCATCTACTCTACAGCCCTGATCTTGCCCCTTCAGAATGGTTTTTGTTTCCAAAACTCAACAACATTTAAGAGGAACACAATTTGACATCCTCAAGGATGCCAAAACTGCCTTTCTGACATAGTGTAAACCAAACAGCACAAAATTCTTTGGGGAAAGATTTAAAAGATGGAAGCACCACTGTCAGAAGTATATAGACCTAGACGCAGAATATGTCAAGAAGCAATAGTTTCATATTTTGATATTTTTGTTTAATAAAGATTTTGATGAATTTATAGTAATACTTTTTTACTTACCCTTGTATAATGCAAACTTTTAAAAATAAAAGAAACAGTTGTGTGTTTAATCAAATTCACTATCCACAGCACAATAATTTTGAATATCAAGATATCACTTACCGTATTTGCCGGCGTATAAGACGACTGGGCGTATAAGACAACCCCCCAACATTTCCACTCTAAATATAGAGTTTGTTACATTACATTACAGTACTGAAGTGCACCCGGCGTATAGGATGACCCCCCCCCCCACTTGGAGGCATGTTTTTCAGGGGGGAAAAGTAGTCTTATACGCCAGCAAATACTGTATTTTCATAGTGCTTTCAAACTATATTTTACAAGGCTATCTTCTGTTAATCATTTTATGACTGAATCATTACATACATGTACAGTGACCATCTGAGACATAATTTAACAGTAAAATTTCTGGTCTGAACAAATCTCAAAATCCATACTTTTGTTTAAAATAAAGCCACAATTGTTTTCCCAAAATTGCATACAGGAAAGCATCTCTAGGTAACAATGTAAGAAAAAGAAACTTGAAATACCAATCATTTAAATGCTTGTAAATTGTGAGCAACATTTATATTTTTTTAGATTTCATGATCCAATCAATACCAGTAAGCATTATGTAATCCATTCTTGCCTTTATATATTATTTACATCCTGCTTTAGTTTTAGACAGCTAAAAGCCAGCATTTAAAGCCTATAATGTAAAATCAATTAAAATTCAGTCAAAATCATAAACATAGCAATAATTAAAACAGCATAACTCACCATAGGAACACATTATCCTTTAAAAATTAAAGAGGATAAGTTGTTTTAACTTGATGACAGAAGGACCAAAGACTTGGTGGCTGTGCCTTGGAGAATTTCCCTCCCTACAAATGGGGACCCAACACAGAAAATAACCCATTGCTGGCTACATCAGACAGTACTTAACAGTCCAGACACTACCAGACTGTACCTGAGAAGGTACTCTAATCTCCAAGAGTAGACAGGTTCGTATTTAGAATGACAATCTTTTAGATAGCTGGTTCTCTCAACTCGGTTAAGAACATCTATCAATTCCATATGATGCCCCCATTCTTTGAGAAGCCAATATTTTAATGCTGCATTGCTCACACCTTATACATATAGATAAATCTTTTACTGTCCATTTTGGGGAACTTTTGATTCCACTCCTCCCAAAGCTAAATTCCATCAAGAGCTGTTCACCTATGATACATACAACCCCATAAACTGCTCACAGGAGCTCAGATTCCTATGTAGCAAATGCTTTGATTACATAGAAAATTGGTAAGTTTCTTAAGATCGACCTCCGCCTTTCCAGAACTTTTCTTCAGAAAGTTTAAGCTGCCCAGAGTGATTGGTTGCTACATAAAAGGCTATTGCTTCCTATGCAGCAAAAAAAAAAGACCCTGCTTGCTCATTTTTGCACAAAGTAGCAGAAAACTGCCTAAAGTGGGAGGCCGTTTGTCAGTTTCTCTGTAGTAAACTTGACATGACTGCCTCTTTACTTGCCAATATCACTTTGCACCTGAAAAGATAAAAATGTAAATGGCACATGCTTGCAAAAGTGTAAGACCGAGGAACTTGCAGCTCTTTGAAGATGATCTATTTGGGATGCACTTGGGCTTTCCTAAACCAGTACAAGGTAGCCATAATTTGCAAGGGGGGAAAGCTGCTTAGATGAGTCAGCTAACAAGATACGACACTTTATGTTTCCAAAAACAGATCCGAGTACGATCTCCCTTGTGAAGACAACTCTCCTTCCCTCCCCGACAAAACTAAAATGTGTCCTTCAGAGTCAGGAATAAAGACCTAAATTTTCAATTACAAGTCGCCCCACACAATTATAGCTTGGTTATGTGTCCTAATTAAAATATTTTAGTAAAACACTTGAGACAAAAATAAAGTAATTGCTGCAAGGCACTGTTCATTCCTTGTATCATAACTCCTAAGTGTTAAGCTTCTTTCAGATCTGTGAATTTTATTTTGCAATTATATATCTGAAACATTCTGGCAAGCCTGACTGATCATCCTGCATGGAAATCTCCTGCAAAGATTGGATTGAGGTGAGCGGTCCAATCTGAAACATTTGTGCTCGGTCTCAAGTGTCATTTTATCTCAAACACAGGGAGCTTAGGCATTTGAATTGTCATTCATTATGCTGAAATTGTGTTAAGTGTGTGGTGGTTAGCCAAGTTACAGTTATATGGCCAGGCTTCAAAAGAGACTGAAATGGAATACGCCCGGATATCCAGAATTCCACACAGGGCCGACTTTCACCTATCCTAGCTAATCCTCAGGGGTGCTTCTTTCACAGCAAAGGAAGTGCTCATCACAACTGAGTGGTTAGGAAGTGACAAGTTGTTCTTGTAAACAGTGGGTTGTATCCTATCTACTTAGCTAAATGAGGCCTTCTCCCAGCGCAAGATGGGAAGGGAAAAAGTCCTGCACTTACTCAAGTGTAACAATAGAATATAACACATGAACTTGCCTTACATCAGGTCAAACCATTGGTCCAGGTAGAAGTGTCATCTGTGGTAACTGGCCGTGACACCCTGAGGTCTCAGACGGAGCAAGACCTTTTCCAACACTGGCTAGATGAGATTCTTTGACCAGAAATGCCAGGGGTCGGTTTGCAAAGCATATAATCTTTCGGCCCATTGTGATCCCTACAAAAGTGACAAAACCCACCTAGGGGGAGGGGAAAGGGGTTTCTGGGACCACTTCCTATTGGACTGAAAGTATGTCCAATCCAACAGCCTGGACTCTCCAATGAATTCTTTAAACCCCAGCCACTCACAATTAGGTAAAAAGGAGACATAAGCATTCATTAAGGGGATGATAACATGTAAACTATGTGCTCCCTAAGGGTCTCTCATTTGGGAACCTGCTAGACCAGGTTCCCTAATTATTTTAGGGTTGCCAGGTCCTCCCTGGCCACCAGCTGGGGATGGAGATGTTAGGTTGCCAGATCTTGATCGGGAAGCTCCTGGAAATTAAGGGATGGAGCCTGGGAAAGATTGGGGCCTCAGTTTGGTACAATGCCATAGAAGCCACCTTCCAAAGCATGGATTTTCTCCAGGGGAATAGATCTCTGTATTCTGGGGATAAACTGTAATTCCAATGGATTCTCAGATCCCACCTGGAGTTGGCATCCCTATTTATGTGATAAGTAGAAATCACTTTTTAAATAAACATTTGCCTAGACAGAAAAGCCACAGATGAAGAACAACAAATGTTTATTTAACAGTAATCCAATAATCTGTTGGATTTGGATGAATAATCTGTTGGACTTGTGCAATGGTCCAACTTGGCTATATCAAGGAGGCTTGATTCTGAGTTTGATTTTAGGATCCTAATCTTTAGACTGAATGCTTTGTCTCAGGTCTTTGCTTCTTGTTTCTCTTCAGAGACCTAAAACTGGGATCGGAAAACCAGGAGCTACAGAGAGGTCAATTAACCGCCTTTCTTTACAGCTTTGCAGCAAAATGTCATTGTAAAAGGATTGTACAGAGAATCTCAGATAAATCAATCGATATTTTCACTCAGTACATATATGTTGCAAACTGACCCACACAAAGTCTTTGATTGTTTGATATATAATAGTCACTGGGCAGATTTATATATGGACTTTTGGAGCATTGAACTACCAGCAGTTGGATACAGATATGTTTTATGAGAAACCAGAATTTCTCCAGGAGAAATATAATAGGTCATAACAACCTGAGAGCTTTATTATTCAGTACCAAGATAGTTATATAGTCAGTTTCATTTATGTAAAAAATAGTCTGGAATTTTTTTTCAGGCGTTCGAAGAATTTAAAGCAGATTACATAAAACCACATGATCCAAAGCTCTTAAAGTAGGCCTCCAATTATTGTCTTTAGTAGTTCCTAAGTCTTAGGCTCAGCATTTATTTTAACAACTCCAAACTATCATTTTCCTTGGCTGTTTTGACTAATTTCTTCCTATTGATCAGAATTAGATCTAGTACAAACACTTGTTTGCAGAATGACCAGTATGAGTATTTTGCTCCTATTTTAGTATTACATCTAACTCCCCCACTCAAAAAGAAACGGGCAAGTCAAAGATAAGGAATTTCTTTCCTCTCCCTTTATCCTTCTTTTAAGGATATGCATTCAGATATTTCTGATAGAAATATACACCAAAAAATTCCTTCTCCTACACTTCTTGCAGTCATTATTGGGTTGTGTGGTGATTCATGAATAAAAACAGACTTTTGTGCACATATTTCTTGCTGGATGAAGTTTAAATGGCAAGTATCTACAATATATTTATCATTCTGCACCACTATCATTAGAACATGGACCCTTTTTTAATGGAAGCAATCTACTTCCCTTAAAATGGAGGGCTTAGATCAGGGGTAGTCAAACTGCGGCCCTCCAGATGTCCATGGACTACAATTCCCAGGAGCCCCTGCCAGCGAATGCTGGCAGGAGCTCCTGGGAATTGTAATCCATAGACATCTGGAGGGCCGCAGTTTGACTACCCCTGGCTTAGATTAATAAAACATACTTTGTCTCAGTACTGATCAGATCTTTTTTGACACACACAGTGGTACTTGCAGGGAAAATGTAACTGTAGAACTTTTGGGCTAGGCATGTGCCATTTTGGATTTTGTCTGAACTGATTCAGACTGAATCCAAAGCACTGTTCACTTTTTTGGATTCAGATGAATCAAAAAAGCTTTGGGTGTGTTTTGTTTTTTTGCATATGCTCCCCTTCCCAGACAGCAGAGAACATATCGGCATATGTCATTATCAGCTGTTTGGCATGGTGCTCCTTAAAAATGCTTCCCTATGCCTTTGCAGGCAGTGCTTCGCTGACAGTGACAGCCAGGCACAGCACTCTTTAAATGCCCTGCAAAGGCTGCCTGCGATGTCTTTGTAAGGCATTTATTAAGCGCAATGCCTGTCAGTAACAGCTGTTATGTGGGGCACTCTTATGTGTGGGACGAGGTAGTTCCATCTGGGAGTGATGGGAGACAATGACACCTGAAGTGTGTTGTAAAGGGCCAGGGGGGGGGGGAGAGAAGGCGTCCTTCGGGGCCCACCTCCAATTAGTCAAAGGACCACATGTGGTCCATGGCCCACAGGTTGGGGATCGCTACTTTAAACAACTCCTTATGCAAAGGTATTGGGGAGTCATTTATAGATCACTCCACATAACAACTGATACTGACAGTCAGGCATCATTTAGTGCCTTGCAAAGACTTAACAGGCAGCCTTGCCTGCAAAGTCCTTGCAAGGCATTTAAAGAGCACCACACCTGTCAGTCTCTTCCCCCTCCTTCTCAGTCACTGCCTGAGAAAGCGGGGGGGGGGGGGGCTTTAAAGGGTCTGCTAAGCAGCTGACCTGTCAAGATCAGCTGCTTAGCAGGCTATCTTCCCCCTGCCTTTTCAGACAGTGCCAGAGAAAGTAGGGGGTGGGATTTAAACTGGCAAGTCATAGCTGAATGACCAAATTTTGATTCTGCCATTGCTGATTCATTTCCTTTAAATGGCAGGGATGGGTGGTTTGGCTTGGATAGGTCTGAATCAGGGGTAGTCAAACTGCGGCCCTCCAGATGTCCATGGAGCACAATTCCCATGAGCCCCTGCCAGCTAATGCTGGACTTGTATTGATTTGTAAGTCGTCTTCCCATTTTAAAAACCGCTCATGACAGCTCAATTGTTTAGTCCTTAGAATGCTCTATGATAAAAATCACATTGAACTGAGGGGCTGCAGTTGCTGAATGAAAGACATTGTAACCCACCTCGAGCCTTGGGGGAGAGGCGGGCAATAAATTTAAATAATAAATAAATAAAAGAAATGATGTCCTTCCGAATATCGGCATCCCTTTCCCGCCTTAGGGTTACCAACTCATGCTTTGAAAATCCTACTTTTTGATAGCAAAAAATAAAAGATGCAGAAGGGGAGGAAGCTTCTTGTATTTTTTGTCCAGATGATGAGGTGAGGGAAGATAAACCCTTCTATTTATTTACTTTGCTGTGTCGATTATTTCAGCCCAACTGACTGCAGTCAAGCTAGAAGAAAATTACTTCAACCAACAAAGCAGTGATGACAAAGGCAAAGTGGATGAGGTTCCATTTCATTCTCCTCTGTGCTTCATTTTGGGTAAAAAAAAAAATGTAATGTCAACCTCTCACTCCCTGCCCTAGCTATGCCTATTAATGGACAATTTTGTGAAGAAATACATGTAAAGCCTACTGTTGTAATAAGATTAAGCCTTAACTTGACCAATGAGGATTGTGTATGCACTGAGCCATGTATCCTAGTGAAATCATTGACTATCCTTGGATCAATATGTCACTATAAAACCAATCTAAAATCAATATGTCACTATTTCTTGAAATTGCAGCAAGACCGATTATCAAGCTCCAGTAGTTGATTTTTGAACAGCAGGCATGTTTAACGAAAGCAGTACACAAACCTGCAGAGATTAATTATTATTTAAAAAAAGAGGGGAAAGCTAGGAAATTAATCCCACATACAAAGATCTGTTTTGAAAAGTTTCTGAACAATATTTGTGCTCCTTTTCTGTGAACCTTCCCGCATGCTCTGTTAATATCTATTTATGCATTCTTGTTTTACAACTGTTCTTACCTGGTATGAATCAAACATTCTGGTATCTATGACTATGGAAACACCCATTCAACCTGCAACACTGTTCTATGTAAAACAGGAATATGAATTCAGCAGATTTACTACTTACTATGATAATATTCATCTGTTGGAAGAGATGTAAGTTTTCTTAAGTTATCAGCATAACTAAACCAAACTATAAATAATTTATCATAAAAATAAGATGGGAGATGATGACTCAGTAATCTAAATACAGTTATCTCCTGTATTACTGAAACTTAGTATTACCATTAACTATTCCTGCAGGAATATAACTTTTTGATTAAGGAGCAAAACACATGAGGCGTCCATGATTGGATCTTTCTAGCCCTTTAAAAAATGCATTTCCAGCATGTGCAGCACTGATTAGTATTGAGGTTCTGGGGAGGGGGGGGGAGAGAGGAGTTCAATTCTTGATCGGGAAGCTCCTGGAAATTAAGGCTTCAACACTTCCCCAAGCTCCTATGAGCCATGCTGCAAAATATGAGTGCCAATCCATGTTACTTTCTACAGCTAATAGGAATGTGTACAAGGAAGTGGTTTTGATAGGAAAAACATGTAAGAACATAAAAATTAAACCACTAATCTTTCCCCAACTCGGCAGAGACCTACATTGTGCCACATACACCTGAAATTTTCTTCTCTTTTTCTGTGCTCTTTCTCTTGCCTCATTTGATCCTAATAATTTATTCTTTTAAGTTTCCACCATGGAAAATTCAAATGTTTATTACTTAAGAGCACCATATACCTTAAGAATGAACATAACCAGCTTTGCCAGCATAGTTCCTTTTTAACATAGCATGAAGAAACTAAATAACTGCACTTCATCATTCATTTCGCAGTTGCTGAATCTACTATGCTCTAGGAATTTCCCAAACCTCTATGACCTTTACCATATTGTTTCCCCTCCCCTTGCCTTCATTAAAAAAGCTCTCTGGATTGCTAGGACAAGCCTGGGGACACTAAATCATAACTGTACTAGGTAGATCTTATGTAAAAACTGCCCTCTGTTGATCAGCTTTTGGGTGGGAAAGGGAAGCATTATAATTGCCAATTCTTGAACTCAAAACAGATGCTAGTTCCATGACCTGTATGCCAAGTTCTCCAAATCTGAGATAACTGAGCCCTACAGAGTTTGGGATAGGTCCATTAGTAGTGTACAACATAAAAAGCTGTCACATCACATGCACTGCCTGTCAAATTTATTGGTGCCCTTCTGTTTAGTAGTATAGGAAGAGAGAAAGTTCTACTTTCTCCACAATAAACATTAATTTGCAGACTAAATTGAAAACCTCCCAAAGTCTTTAGCCTTTGATCACTTTGGTCACCCTTTCGCTCTTTTCTACACCTTTCCCAGCTCTACAGCATCCTTTTAGAGATGTAGCAACCAGAATTCTGTGTACAATTCCAAATACTGCTTCATCAGAGATCCACACAAAAACAATAACCTGGAGAACTGGGTTTGATTTCTCACTCCTCCACATGCAGCCAGCTGAGTGACCATGAACTAGTCTTAGAGCTGTTCTGGAAGATCAGTTTTCATAGAACGCTCTTAGTCCCACCTACCTCATAAGGTGTGTATTGTGGGGAGAAGTAAAAGGTGTTTGGGTCTTTGGGACTTCTTTGGGTAATGAAAAGTGGGGTATAAAAAAACCCAGTTCTTTTTCTTCTTCCGCTAATGGCTCTTGGATTTTCACCCCTTTCCTACTATTCCCTAAAATAGCATTGGCCTCTGTTTCTGCCCTTAGCTTTGTGTTGTTTAATCAGATATTAATCAACAATAAGTCCTGTCCCCCATTCCCAGGTTGCTAAATTTACTGAGAGATTTTCTTATGAACTTTGTGGAAGTCCAAGTAAAGCAGGTCTAGTGTATAGATACATTCTGCTTCCTATCATTTTCAGTTACTAATTCATGAGAGATCATATGATCCTGTCAAAAGAGATTGTAACCTAAACCACTTCACATATACATATCATCAGAAGTTAAGGGAAGGGCCACAAAAGGGCGAAAGAGAGACTACTATGTAGAGGCACTCCAAGGTGGAAGTCATGCTCAGTGAATGTAGCTATTTGTTTTAGTATCAGAAAAAGATAATCCCCATTGTCTGAAACTCAGGGGGCTAGTCATGCCGGGTATTTAGTCTGTCAGACTAGGACAGCCTTTCTCAACATTTTTACCATTGAGAAACCCCATAAACATTCTTCAGCCTTTGAGAAACCTCAGAAGTGGCACAATCATGTAGAATATATTTAGAAAGCATAGCTGTGTACATGCCCACTGGGCCCCTCCCCTTCCCACCATCTCCAGGCCCATCATTGGCTATTTTGGGAGGGGTGGGTGGGTCAACATGATCATATATGGTCATATCAACTGATCAATGTTTAACAGATTTAAAAAATATTTTAAAGATTAATTAACTCCTACCCTTTTGGGCCATCAAGAAACCCCAGGGTTTCACAAAATCTTGGTTGAGAAAATCTGGACTAGGACTCTGGACTCTGTGATGGAAGCTTGGTGGGTGACCTTGAGCCAGTGACATATTCATCTCAAGTTAATCTACAATACAGGGTTGTTGTGGGGATAAAATAGAGATCCCCCCACTGGAGAGAAATCAATAACTTTCTTATTTAATTTTCTTACTACGCAGTAATTTATACAGTATTTTAACTGCCCTGAACTGGTTTTAATCAACAGATTTACAGGATAAAACATTGTTTTTACCTCTGCTTTGTGTGTGTTGATGATATATTATTGTATTTGTTTGTGCAGTTATATTTCTTATAAATTGCATTGAAAATTATTTATGTAGACAGACAATTATTTTCATATATAGAAAGATATAAATAAATACTTCTTTCTTTCTTTGGCCCTTTGCTATATAGGCAGTTTTAATTTACTCCAGAAACTTTCTCTGTCAGATCTGAGATGATGGACATAGTTCATACTCTGACAAAGCCCAACTGACTTTTCTGAATTATACATTATGTAAGAGTATCAAGTAACTGAAACACATTGACTGGTTACAGGTGCAAAAATAATGTTGCAAGCTCAGACAAGGGATCTGTCATATGGACAAGGCCTAAAATTGCATGCCAGGGGGAAATCAGAGCTGATGCCAAAAAACACGGTAATGTTATTTAATGGCTGTGGATATTACCTCAGTAGTCTTAACTATTTGAGTTTGGAAAAGGCAAGGGACCTCTGCCTTCCCTTCCTTATAGGAAGGGATAGACATGTGAATAAACTGCAGTTTAGATGTTGGAAGAGACAGAGAGCAGCAGATACTGCTATGAATGGGATGAAGCATCTTGGAGGTCAGGATCTATGTTTTCCTGGGGATAGATGCAGGTAGAGAATCTGCTTTCCTATTAAGGTTGCCATCTTCGGGAGTGGAGCTGGAAGTGAGCATGATTTGAGGCAGGGAAGAACCTCAATGGAGTATAATGCCTCATAGGAGAAACTGGTTTCTTTAGTCGGTAGATGAGCTATAATTCCAGGGGATCCCTAGGTCCCACCTGAGGATTGGCATCCCTGTTTCTCATAGGAATATCTATTTACCTGTACTTATTCTCTGCTTTGTTTAGATGGTATAAATAAAATGCTACTAAAACACCATTCAACTCTAATAGTCTCTCTTCCACCAGGAACCAACCCAGGTAAATGCTTTCCTGAAATATCCCATTACTGCAGGAGATGCAACAGTATGGATAAACATGCAAAACTTCATACGTACGTGTGTAGCATGATGTTAGAAATTAATGTTTGGTAATGAATAACATCTAAGCAAAAACAGAGGAGAGCTTCTATTCAGAGTCTCTTCATCTTAAACAGTTTTGAATTAAATCATAACTATGTCACTAAAACACTTCAAATGCCTGCAATATGACCTGACAAAAGTGGTAAATGAAAGAAATCACATTTCTGTTCTTCAAGATGCCCTATGTAAATTGACCAGTAAGTACCCATCACACATTGAGATAAGGTAAAAGGAAAATCAAAAGGGAGCTTAACTAATAAATTTAGCGCTATCTGGAAGTAACAGCTGGAGAAATATAATGCTCTAAGCTTTTAATATCACTAAGATGATGTGATCTTATCTGATGGACCTGTCAAACTCAATTTCTAGTATTTTGAACTTTTTAAAACTCCTGATCTAATCGTTTTGATGTTGGTTCATAGGAATCTTTAACTTTGGGATGTAAAAAAATCTTAACTTTACCACTTCATGGCTGAAATAGAGAAGGGCACATGTGGTCATAGTCAAAATTGCAACTTGAAATTTGTTGAGGTTTTGTTTTATGGGTTATAAGTCAGAGCATATTTTTTACGGAAACAATTTACTAAAATGTGTCTGTTAGTTTGATATGTGCACCTAATGTCAGGATCCAAAATGGAAACTCCTAAACCACAATAAGCAACTTGAGGAAACTGATATGTTGTATATAAATTAGATTGTTGTTTCTCAATAATCTTTACATAGGACACCTTGCAGGAATCAAGCACCCACAGTGAGAACAGAATTCGCTCAGGATTGAAGCAGTGACAAAGAATGAGGTGAGGTTAACTCTGTTTTCTGGATTGCCCATTGAACCGTCTATAGGCTTTGGAGGTGGGGGGAAAGGGAGTTAATCCAGCAAAAGGCAGACTATCTATATTAATACTAGGGCTTTCATAGCAATTTTCTCAAATGTAGTGAATTATATCTGCTCCTGGATATTGTGTCACTGTGGAAAAATCATAGACATTGCAGAGGGAAAATTTAAAGTGCTAAATATCAAAATGAAAATCGAATAACATATCTATCTTTTTAAAATTTGGCATCACCAGGGATAAAAATCCCAGTGCAGATTCAGCCCTAGTCTAACCACTGCACCATGAACAGAAATACAGGTGCTGCGAGTATCCTTCCCAGCTAACTGATATAAAAGGGTGCAATCTCCAAAGATATTGAAAATGACTGATATGTCAAGCTAACTTTGTTTATAACACAGCAGCTATATAGGTTACAATTTCTGTGGAATCAAAATCTAAAACCTCCACTGTCTTCACAAATGAAAACTCAAACTCACACAACTCATATACCATCTTTAAGGTGGTAAGAGGATAAACAGGATAATTCTTTTTCTGTCATTAGAGCATGTCCAACAGAACCTTCCAGCTAAGAAATGGATGTAAGATTTTAGTGTGCTAGCTATTCACTCTTCGTAAAACATTCACATTCTTTAACAGCATAAACATGAGCAGGCAACCCTATATGTATCACACATGAAGCATACTAATATGGAGTATAAATATAATTTAGGTCTAATATTATTTCATTTACTCTTTGGTGAATATTCAAAGTGTTAAAATTTCATTGAATCCTCCAGAGTTAGTTCTTTACAAACAATAATGATCTTGTGTTTGTGGAGGTTGTGTGGAAAGAAATCTGCAGTCAATTATGAGCAGGACTCTGTCAATTATCCTGTAACATTGACATGTAACTAGACTTAATTTGGATCTGCTTACTTACCTGATCTTTCTTAAGTGACAAGATGTCTCTTCTCATCAGTCTAACAAACCTGTATATATTGTATTATATATATATATATATATATATATATATATTCTTTACAACTAATTTAAAAGTAGAAGATAATCCTACATGCACGCTCAAGAAGTTCTGACAATCCATTGTAGTTTGTGCCTTGAACACATATGAAGCTGCTTTATACTAAATCAGACCCTTGGATCATCCAAGTCAGTATTGCCTATTCAGACTAGCAGTGTCTCTTCAGGGACTCAGATGAAGGTCATAAAACATCACCTATTGTCAGATCTTTTAAAATGAAGATGCCAATGATTGAACATAGAACTTCCTGCATGCCAAGTAGCTGCTCTACCACTGAGCCACGACTTTTTCCCTTGTAAATGCTAGAATAGAGAGAGTGAGGATTTATGGTAGCTGCCATCATGTTGCTTTCTATCACAATTTAGATCAAAGAAAATTGTGACCTTCGCGAATTCGCAAAAGCTAGAAACTTCGTTAACCACATACAAAAGTAGACACCAGAATACAGGAATGTATATCCATTTCTACAGATACATCATTAAGGTTGTCTACCTCCAGGTGGGACCTAGAGATCTCTCAAAATTGTAACTGATTTTTGGATTACAGGCTGTTTTGAAAGCTGACCAACTTCAGTCAACATCTGGCTGCAACATTCTATATGAATTAGATTATATACACACACAGCCATTCTGTACCATTCTATATCAATTAAAGTTTCCAAGCACTTTTCAAAGTCAGCCCCAAGTGGCGTGCACTGAAGTAATCTAAATGTTATAAGGGCATGCACTAGAGTGACCAGATATTTTTTTCTTCCTAGGAAAGGCCAAAGCTGGCTGACTAGCCAACGCTAGTAAATGATACAGCAAGCCACAGCTGCCATCTGCTTATCCATCAGTAGATCCAGGTCCAAGAGCATCCCCAGTTAACAGACCTGTTCTTTCAAAGAGAGTGTAATTCCATCCAGAGCAGATAACACATTAAATGAATCAGGCCTTCTATTCATCAATAGCATTTCTATTTTGTCAAGGTTAAATTTCAGTTTATATGCCTGCATCTACTCTAATTGCCTCCAAGTACCACTTCAGGGTTTCTACACCTTCCCTGGGATTTTCAAGATAGAGATGAATGCCGTACACTCATTGCTGACAGCCCAGTCCAAATTTCTGTGTTAGATCCGTGGATTGAGAGACCAGGACACTGGGAGTTCATTTGAGCTCTTTATTGTGACTCCAGCATCATGGTAAAAGAGGAAAAAACTGAACTGGAGAAATCCACCAGCAACCCCAACTTATATACAATACAGCACAATAAATCTTCCCACCAGCGTGTGCTATTGGTCAGTGTCATTTTAAACTGACTGGATCCAGCAGTCAGGATCAAGCCATGAATTGGCTGGTTACAGTGCAGATCCTGTTTCAGACCTCAAGCCAGGTCCTTGGAAGAACTACAGACACAACACTCTGGATGACCTTACCCAGCAGTTTCACATAAATGTTGAAAAGCATTTTTTTGGGGGGGGGGGTGGATAAGATGGAGCCATGCAGGACCCCACAGGTCAGAAGATATCAAGCAGCAGTCCCCCAGCAGCAATCCCCCAGCACTACTCTCAGGCAGCATTGCAAAATAATACTTCCCATTAGGAAAGCACACCCCAATATAGCCGATCTAAATATGTATCTGAAAAACACCTTAGTGATATTTTTGTTATATTCAGGTATCCAGATCAGACCCATAGCCACCATGGTTACCAAAGGGGTGGGACTCAACCAATCATTCCTCATGCCCCTCCAATCAGCACTAGGGGCCTGATATGAAATCTGTCACAGGTCTTCTGCCATCCTCCTACCTCCCCCCCCCCCAGGCTTTGCAAATAAGGGAAAGATTTTCCTTCTCTCCTCCCACCTGACTCCTAGGCTTTGCCAATGAGAATGAAATTCTCTTTTCCTCCTTCCTCCCAGTCTTTCCCTTTGCACTTTGTTTCCTGCACACAGTAGTTGATCAGCTGTGCTCTAAAGCATGTGACACAGTCCTTTTCCTACCATAACATGCTAACTTCTGCGAGTCATGGATTCCTCTGGTCTGCAGCACTGTAGAACATTAAGACAGAAGCTTTCCCAAACACTATCTTAGTCCTGGATGGGAAGTATTCAAAGGTGGTGGTGATCAGAAAGGCAGCCTCTGCCTTTCACAAGTGGATTTGTGATCACTTTACAGTGTGTGTGCAGCCCATGCTGCTGTTTTGACCCTTGAAAATGTTTGGTTTGAGGAGAAAGAGTTCTGCCCTGCAAGGCCTCAGTGGATCAAGGCACTTCAGCATCACTGTAAAATGTATTGGTGCTAGCAACAATTTTGCCTTCTGGACTCAGCAATCTCTATATCTGCAGAGGGGAGCCTTCTTTTCCCATCTGCATGAAGCAAAAAAAGAGCTATCCTTCCCTTGCATGCCAGGCAGGCTATAGCTGAGAAGGGAAAGTGTGTATGCACAAACTTGCTAGAAATTCATGGAGATTTGGTGGATAAAACCTGGGGAAGATGGGGGACGAGGGACATTAATCAGGTATAATAGCACAGTGTCTATCCTCTGAAGTATGAAGTAGCCATTTTCTTCAGTGGAAGTGATCTTTTTAGTCTGGTGATCACTTGTAATTCTGGGAGATCTCCAGGTCCCATCTGGAGGTTGGCAACTATATTGCATTTCAGCCTGCGTACCTCTAGCTGTTCTTAAGTCTTCCTATAGAAAGTTATGTGGAGCCAAACCAAAGCAGGGTTTTAGGCTTTCATGGGGTTAATGACAAATGGCATTGTGAATCAAAGGGCCCTTCCATCCAATAAAATGCACTTTCTTCTGTGATCTCTGTTAGCAAAGCCTCATTTCATGCTCAGAGAAAGAAACTGATGCTTATATGGTGACACATTACAGGGGAGATTCCCATTTGGCACAAGGCAACCCATGAAAGTGGAAGTGGGGAAATATGGGATCTTCATGTGTTTAACAAGACTCTCTTCATCATGTGTAAATAATGGACGGAGATATTTGGTTCCAAGCAAAATGTATTATCGTTTAACATTCTTAAATAAAATGCTGCCTTGTAGAGACTTTGCACTACACCATTGCTCATTTATAACAAATTAAATAAATACTGATGTGCTCATCACAGTCTGCTCATCCCCGCTGCCCCCAAAAAACCACAAAATGTTCTGGCTACGGGCCTGATCCAGATTGCAATTTGGGATTCTTAGAATGCCGGTATCTGGTTCCTAAATATTTCCAGAAGTATCCAGGCTAGCATTTTAAGGATCCCAGGCCTGTCTTACCCCCATTTAACAGGTTTCTCTGGCAACTGGACGGATGTGGGAGGGAGGCAATTCTCCCAAGCAATGAGATCAGGCATTTGGGCAGATGGTTAGAACGCTTCCCCTATCACAACAAATATCTCATAGCCTTGCAAGCCTCTGAGCCTGACAGAGAGGAGCTACATGAAATCATATGACACTCAAATGGAGAGTTTCAAGCTCCATGCTTCCACCTGCTAATGGAAGGTCATGCTCAGATGAATATGAGTATATGCTGCAGGTGCCTTGGCTTGGGTGGCCCAAACCAGCCTGATCTCATCAGATACCAGAAGCTAAACAGGATCAGCCGTGGTGAGCATTAGGATGGGACACTTCCAAGGAAATCCAGGATCATTATGTAGAGACAGGCAATGGCAAATCAACTCTGAACTCTCTTGTCATTCCAGTATCAGCAGTGGGTGGGGTGTGACACATGCCAAGGTCCACGCTTGCTTGCTGTAAAATTGTTGTGGGGTTTCCCCGCTTCCAGCTAAGAACAGCAGAGTCTCTAGGGCAGGGGTAGTCAACCTGTGGTCCTCCAGATGTTCATGGATTACAATTCCCATGAGCCCCTGCCAGCAAATGCTGGCAGGGGCTCATGGGAATTGTAGTCCATGGACATCTGGAGGACCACAGGTTGACTACCCCTGCTCTAGGGCATTCAAATAAAGGAGCTGAAGGACCCAATAATTTCCCTCAAGAAGCAATCTGCCCTTTATAAATCTTTGATTTGTTATTTTTTTTTAAAGGCTTGCAAAGATGGAAAATCTAAAGTCTTATTCATGTCAATATTGGTGCAGTCACCACCAGCAGCAAACATTGCAAACAGTGCACATTTGGGATACAGATGATGATCTGAAGGGATGTCATTTCTTATACGTTTTGAAAGCTAAGCAGTTCTCATCCTGGACAGTGTGGATGGGTCACGGAATCTCCCGGAAGCCACTGTGAAGAGCATCTTATAACAGCAATAATTTTTTTTACGGGTACTCAGAGCCATTCAGCAAAAAAATATCCCCAAGTAGTCAGGACTGAAATTGGGGGGGAGGGAATCAAAGTCCTTAGAACATAAATATGTATTCAGTCCTGATTTGCTGTGTTCTACTGTCCTCCAATGGATGCTTTTTATAATACAGTGCTAGTCTACAAAAGTTGTGAATTAGGATTGTGATTTCAAGCTCAAACAATGCTACATCCTGAAATAGAAAGGAGTCCCTACCCAAGTTTAACTGTGACCTTCGATGATCCCTCTTGGAGCCTGAATTATTTTTAGCAAGTAATAATTAAAGTATAAAGGTAAAGGTAAAGGTATCCCCTGTGCAAGCACCGAGTCATGTCTGACCCTTGGGGTGACGCCCTCTAGCGTTTTCATGGCAGACTCAATACGGGGTGGTTTGCCAGTGCCTTCCCCAGTCATTACCGTTTACCCCCCAGCAAGCCGGGTACTCATTTTACCGACCTCGGAAGGATGGAAGGCTGAGTCAACCTCGAGCCGGCTGCTGGGATCGAACTCCCAGCCTCATGGGCAAAGCTTTCAGACGGCTCCCTTACCACAAGAGGCTCATAACTAAAGTATACATTAGTAGATATATGAATCTTTAAATAATAGAACGAAGTATCTGATCAAAGTATGATTTTTGGACCCTTTCAATTCCTCAGCAGTTTAGCTAGGGTTTCCCATAGCAAAATCAGAAGTGACTGATTTTCCCAAAAAGATCGCTTGTCCGTTATTGTCCGTGTTCTCTTTTTCCATATAAAAGCACTAGAATATGTTGGTAAGTTTGAGGATACACCCTCGGTTTATACAAGGCAGTGATGATAACCAGTCTAATAAACAAAGCCAACATTCCATGAGATCCGGCTGCATATGTAGCCTACCTCCACCCAATTCTTTAGTTTAGCATGCATGGTTTTCAAAGAGATCAACTGAGTTCTTCAACAGGTAAGTTAGTGTATTAAAAGTTCTCAGAATGTAGGAACTTTGAACAGACCTTTGTGCACCTGACCAACTGCACAGTCATGCCAACAGACCGTACTTGGGTCAACAGAAATAGATGGTTGACACACTGGAGCAAGCCCTGCTGAGCAGCCCTTGAGGGGCCACAAGCCAGTACTGCACAGTCTACGCAGCTCAACAGCACCAAAATGGCAATTAAATCACCCACGGCTTCCTCTTCCAAACTTGGAGCAGTTTTTATAAAGTGAGTATGGCCGGATGGTGCTTCTACCCAGGGTGTAAACTGCACTGAGCTTTTATTCCAATCCCAGGCCGATTCAGTCTCTGCTGTCTACACAGAATGGGATTTCCATTTTGATTTTGGGCAATTTAAATTTTCCTTCTGCAACAAGCAGGATTGATGTGCCAATAAATGTAGTGACCCTACCTTTATTGTATGATATCTTAGAGTGCTTTTAAACCTCAATATTTTAAGATTTGGATTGAGAAAGCAGGCTGTTTTGAATCTGGGCTCTCCTTCGTGGTAGAGACACCCTGATTGGCCAAAGGTGCCCATGTGATAAGCTTGCCTTAAAGGAGAAGCCCCTAATTTCTCTCAACTTCTTCGGATTTTTTTCTTCCTCCTCTGCTGTTTTCCAGTCATCTCCCACACCCTTCAAGAAAATTAAGAAAGAGGCTGTGATTGGCTCCCCCCTTTCTGAACTATCCTAACCACGTGCAGAACACTTTTCTGTTTCAATGGGGAGGGGGGGAGAGGAAGACCTGAGTTCAAATTGATCTGAATTCAACAGGATTGACAATGGAATAAACAAAGTAAGTGCAGACTCTGCCCAGGATGACCTCTGATTGGTCATTGGAGATTTGATTGCCCAAGAAGATGTTTTTAAAGATGTTGCTCTGGCCACAGCTTCCATCATAATTCAAGGAACTTCACTATGTGAATGAAGCCATGTCAGCCATTTTGTGGCTGTCTCCACCTCTTTTGGCAGCCATTGTGTGGCAGCCATTTTGTGGATGTGCTCACCACACTATTACAATTTTAATGGTGCCCGCGGGCTCAAAAAGACTAAAGCTCCCTGCATTAAGTCTTCCAACTACATAGAAAAGATTATACAGCTGTCACTTTCAAATGAAAGTGTGCCACTCAAAAAAATTTTTGGGGTGAGATTGCGATATTTTCATTAGTCAGTCATGCTAAAAGTAGCTCTGCCATTGTACTGTTAAAGGTAAAGGTAAAGGTATCCCCTGTGCAAGCACCAAGTCATGTCTGACCCTTGGGGTGATGCCCTCTAGCGTTTTCATGGCAGACTCAATACGGGGTGGTTTGCCAGTGCCTTCCCCAGTCGCAACCCCCTTATTATCTTGGTTGCCCTTTTCTGCACATTTCTATGATATCTTTTTTGAGGTATAGCAACCAGAACTGTACACAGTATTCTAAACGGGGCACAACATGGATCAATACAGTGGCATTACAGTCTTGATCATTTTGTTTTCAAATTATTTCCTAATCACAGTATATTGTCTGACTTTTTCACTGCTGCTGCACCCTGAGTCAATATTTTCATTGAGCTAATACCATGTCGAGATTTATTTTTCTTCTCAGGAATAAATCAGATGAGGCCTGAAATGGTGCCAGGAGATGTTATTTGGCCATACATTACCCTCCACAGTGTCATTTTGGATCAGAAAAATGAAATGGAGGGAAAGGTGGGATCCTCTCCTCTTCTCACACCATGATGAATCTAACCAGAAATGGGTCCTTACAGCACACTTCAAAGGTGTTCTCAAGTGGGAGTGTCCTCTTTAAAATGGCAGTGTTTTACTGGGGCAAACTGAGAGACTTGTCCAGTTTAGCCCTCTGTCTAAACCAATTCAGAAACCATCAGTGTATTTTTAAAGTTAGAATTTTGTGTTCCATAAGACATCACCTTGCTCTTACATATACTGGATAACATCATGACAAATGAAGCTTACTTACCCAGTCTAAAGAGATCCTCAAGGAGATCTTTGGAATCTGAACAAGTTTTCACATCTTGAACAATTTTGTATCATCTTCAGAGAAACTTCAGTGTAATGCCAAGCAGATCCAGAGACTTTTTTGGTTTTCAGTTAGCTCAGAAGTCTTTCACGTTTCATCACTTCAATTGGACTCAGACTCTTCAAAGATCCTTCTTGAAAACAGTCACTCCAATCTGGTTTTATGTTCTCCAGATTTCTGCACTAAAAACAGACACAAAGACTTCATTCATCTTCTCTTCCACCTCCTTGTCTTTCTTAAGCAATCCTTTTGTCATCCCACAGCTCCAGCTGGTCTCCTGTTTTTAATATATTTGAAGAATTGCTTATTATTTGTCCTCAGATTCTTTCTCCACGGTTTATTGTCAATTTACATTTGTCAAAACCTACCAAGCATACATTGTCATGAGGCCAGGAAGAATGATTTTAGGTGGCAAGGAACAGGAATCTTAAATTGCTGAGAGTGTTGCCATGTGTTTAAAATTAGAAAATGTAAGCTGAAAGGCAAATGTCAAGAAAGTTTAGGAGTTTTTCTAGAAATGCCTTTATAGAGTCAAAGAACAAAGAGAGATAAGGTTAATCAATTCAAACTACGCATGATATGGGAAAGCCATTATGAGATCACCAGAGGTGCAATTTATAGTTGTTATTATTTATTTAACAATATTCATCCATTCCCTTTCCATCTCAAGGTGGTGTACAAGTTAAAATTAGATCAGACGCCTCCATTATATTCCTAAAAGAACAAAAATTAACAGAGTATTAACAGTAGTAAAATGCCAAGTTAGCAAGCAAGCCAGCTAACAACTACAATCCTTCATAAATGGAATTTATTTACAGTGAAAACCTAATCAGTCACACCATTGTAAGCTTATTGACTGCAATGGATATAGCTATAGAAGGATGCAGTTCTGTTCTGGTTTATTTGGTTTTGGTTTATTCATATCCCATCCCGCCCCCCCCCCCAGGGACTCAAAACAGTTTATATCATTCCTCTCTCCTCCATTTTTCCCATAGATTATCCCTAGGGGTAGGTTAGGTGAAGTAGTGACTGATCCAAGCCCTCCCAACAAAATTTCAAGGCACAGCTACCTGACACACAAGGTTAAAGGAACACTGGGAGTTTATGCAGAGTTGGGGCTGTGGACGGTTTCCTTAGTCGCCCTGCTCCTGGTCTTTACTGATAGAAACCTGCATTTTGAAGTTGCAAATACAGTACTGGGGAAAGTAGGCACAGCTATCAGGTGTCATTGTAAATCTTCATCCAACTTTTTTTTTCTTAGTGTGATGCTCCCCCTGCCCTTCTGCTGGGATTGTGCTGACTGAGCTGTCACTTTTATAGCCTGGAGTGGAACCTCCAGCTAACTGCCTCTGTATGGGAGAGGGGAGAAGACGTTCTTGTCCGAGCTCTCCTCCTCATCATCACTGTGTTCTGGGGACTGTATGTGGGTTGCAGTGCTTCAAGTGGTGGAGTGAGAACCTGCAAGCAGGCTGGAGGTATATGTAATGGTTACCACTCCGCTGGCACTGGGATCCAGGGCAGTGGCCTACCTAGCAATGCTGGTGTGCCCGCATTCTCCACCCCATATGACACTCCCCCTGCCCTTCTGCTGGTATTGGGCTGGCTGAGCTGCCACTTTTATGGTCTGGGGTGGAGCCTCCAAGTCACTACCTCTGTATAAGGGGAAGGGTGAGGATGCCCTCATTGGAGCTTTCCTCATCATTGTCACTGTGCTCTGGGGACTCCATGTGGGCAGTCAACACCTAGGGCCCAGCTGGCTTGGAACCTTCTCTATGCTTTCCTTTTCCCTCTGGTCTTTTGCCGGACTCCCTTTCCCTTTTCTCACTATCTTCTCTCCTGTTGCTGCCTGTTTCCTGTCTCACTCACTACCTATCTGTCCTCTCCTTCTCATTCCCTCCCCCTCCCACCTGTCCCTGTGGTCTTTATATCTCCCCCTTCAGCCCCTCCTCCTCTATGGTTATCGTCCCCATTCCCTGATGCTGGTTCCCCTGGCCGCCTATCTCCCTTCCCCACTGCCCATTGGCTTCCCCACCCATCCTTCCCTTGCCCCTCTTATACAGAGGTGAGCTCTCCCTCCACCTGCCCAGTGCTGGATTCACCCCAGCATCTTGGAGCTCAGTATCCAATGTGCCTGGGGCCTCGATCAGGGCTCTAGACTGCTACGGGCTCACTTCAGCTTCAGGGCAAGGATGGCACTGCAGCTGCATGAGGACTCAGGATGGCAGCATGGGAGAGCTTTGCCAGCAGCATTGGGTGGTTTGTCAGGTGGGTAGATGGGGGATTCCCGGGTGTGCTTGGGAGCAGTGGGGGCTTCCTGGGGGAGCCCAGAAGGGCCCTCAAGGAATCCGTGGCCAGACACTTGGGCAACCTATTTGTGATGGAAGTGCAAGGGAAACAGCCAATGCTTCACACTCCAAAAGCTAAAGCATTTGGTCAGCACATCCTGTTACCATAGATATAAGTTATTGGAAGAGTGCCATGCAGTATCTCCTTGGGACAGATTTGGCACACAGGCCTCCAGTTGCTGATACATTCCTGCTGTAAATTGTTAATAAATCAAATAGTGCTCCCACTACAGTGATTGTTCAGGTTGCTGGAGCATATATGGTCTGAAGCTTACATGCCACTGGAAACCTTTAAAATATAGGAAATAGATGCATATTAGTGCTGCCCTACAGAAGGTTCAGTTGGCATTTTACTGGGGATAACAATTATGCAGATGTTTAATCTCTTGAGTTTCTGACTGTATGATGCTGCCATCAGGAGAAAAATGCAGAAGTGTTGTCCTGTAGAAGACTGTCCATCTGTTACCCTTCAAAAGATAATTGATTCTCATGGTCTGTTTCCTTCAGTGTTAATAGCTGATGCTGAAGAGAGATGGGAATGTCTTTTTGTTGTCTCATTGCTGCCCCTACAATGCAATTTACTGGACGCCAGGATCTGAATCCTCAGTCAGGAACTATAAGTAATGCTCTGAATGTTTTGGTTTCTCATCACTCCTTCAGTACTATTACAAGCATAAGACCCTTACAGGGGCATCTCATTTTCCCTCTGTGTTCCCTTTCCTCACACCATTTCCTCTTTCCTTCCTACTGATAACCCCATATCCTCACTTTCCCCTGTTTCCTTCCTACCAATGAACCTACATTTTATCTTCCCCTCATTTATTACTTATACCCTGCTTTTTTCACAAAGGAAAGAACACCAAAGCAGCTTGCAGCATCATCTCCTCCTCCATTTCAGCCTCACAACAACCCTATAATATAGATTAGGGTGAGAATGTGTAACGGGCTCAAAGTCCCCCAATGAGCAGAGTGAGGATTCAGACCTGGGTCTCGCAAATCCTAGTTTGAAACTCTAACCCAGTGGTCCCCAACCTGCGGGCCGCGGCTCCCTCTCCCCGCCCCCCCCCCCCGCAGTAAAAAACTTCCCAGGTCGCAAGTTTGCGGCCCGGGAAGCTTCTTACTGCGGGGAGGGCGGGGAGAGGGAATCAGGGCGCGCACCCGCGCGGCCCGATCCGCGGGTGCGGCCCGCGGGCGCGGCCGGGCGCGGCCCGATTCGCGGGTGCGGCCCGCGGGCGCGGCCGGGCGCGGCTCGCGGGCGCGGCTCGATTCGCGGGCGCGGCCGGATCCGCGGGCGCGGCCGGGCGCGGCTCGTGGGCGTGGCTCGCGCGGTCCCTGCGGGCGCGGCCCGATGCCCTGCCGGTCCCCAGCCTAATAAAGGTTGGGGACCACTGCTCTAACCCCCATCCTGGGAGTTGTGTGAACAATAGCAAGCAGTCAGGCAAGCATATGTCAAGCAAGTTGTGTGGTAACAAGTTACCTGATGAATACCATTCTCCTGGCCCTGATGAGCTCTCCCTCAAAAGCCAAACTAGCTTTGGGAAGGACCATGTCCCACCTACTGCCTTTTCCTGATGTAAACCAAGGACAGAAAATGCTGCATGGATGACTAACAATGGCCACAGAAAGAGCTTGATTTTTTAAAGCTGCAGTCATTGCTCTTTTTACTAAGGGGGGGGGGGATTTGACCCCTAGTGCTTTTTTCAGATTTGTAGAAAGATTTATCTTCTCTGTTCATGGCTCCAATCTCTGGATTTAAGTATCCACAGATTTGAGCATTTTGAGATTAGATATTGATTTACTGATGATATTTATAGTCTGCCTTTCTCATTGAGAGAATGGATTGAAGTACAATAAACAGGATGAGGAAGCATATAAACAATGAGATAGGATTAGGGATGAGGAAAGGCATAATAAATATTAATAAATATTAAACATGACATGTTAAACAATGCAAGAATGGTATTACATAAGTTGAAATATAATGAAGTGAGAGCAAGATAGTTTAAAAAACATACAGCAACAGATACTCTGTATTAGTACCGCATTTTCCCTAAAATAAGACCTACTCTGAAAGTAAGACCTAGCGGGGGAACTTTGTGAAGCCTAAGCTGCAAGAGGTGGTGACTTGGGTGAAGAATTCATGAGATAAAATCACTGAATGTGTTGCCAATGCACTACAAGCAGGCTACCTGGACAAGAAGTTTTCATTTAAGGAGAGCAGTATTGCTGCACATGAGAGACTGGGGTCGTTAATTCTAAAGGAATTAGAGTCAAAAGAAATCCAGGAAGGAATTAGATTCAGATATGGAGAGTTATGATATTCTAGAAGATGACATGATGGTATTTGAATAAATGTAGAAGCAGAACATAACATATGGTTGTTTGTATACTGTACATGTTGATTTGAACAGGTGTTAACGTACCAGTAATTTGTACTTGTTGAACTGGAATAAATGTAACATTTTTGGACATCAATAAATATAGGACCTACTCGAAAATAAGCCCTAGTGCATATTTTTAACCTAAAATTAATATATTTCATTAATATTTCATGTTCCTTCTTGAAATGTCTTCCTGAAACATTGTGTTAAAATGTAGCCTTATGTTCTCCTCTGTTTTTTGCAGTAATGTCTTATGTAATTTGCTGAAAGCTCAAGGCTTTCCTGCCCTTATTAGGCAGGCCATTCCATATGGTGGGAGCCACTACAGCAAATACATGCATACAGGGAGTTGTTGATCTTGCCCATTCACAGGTGGTACCCCTATGAGGCCGGTTCAGACCAGCCAAGTAGGTGTGGCAGGGAATAGGAGGAAAGGTTGTCCTGCCTGTATGAAGATGGAAGGCTACGAATGTAACCCAGTATTTACTAAAAGCCAATGGTATGATTGCAAAATGAGGCTCAATATGCATGCACCACCTAATTCCTGAAAGCTTATTTTCTAGATAATTTTATCTTGATTCTCTGGAGACCTGTTCAAGATTGCTACAAAACAAAAATAATAAAATCAAAACATTAAAATATATTAGTTATAATTAGCATTTAAAAAGTCCCAGTCCAGCATAAACACGGCTCATTAAAGAAAGACACCAGACCACAGATAGCTTAAAATAACAGTGTTCACAAAATCAGCCCTTTAATCATAAGGCTGGGTGAACAGATACATTCTGGACTGGTGCCTAAATGACATCAACATAAGCACCAGGTGAGCCTCGGGGAAAAGGGCATTCTACAAGCAAAATGACATCACTAAAAAAGCCCTGTCTCTGGTTGTCACCTGCCTCACCTGTGAACGTGGAGGCATGTAGAGCAGGGTTGTACCAGGCTAAGCAGGCATTGTACAACTAGGCCAAAGTTTTCCCAGAGGAATGAAGACAGGTCAGATAAAGGTTGGTTGGCTGTTGAGTGGGAAGAAAAGAAGGAAGCAGGGGAACGGGAAAGGCCATGTGGGCTTTCAGGTAAAGGAAAGAGGGAAGTGTGAGGTAGGAAAGATGCCCCTTCCAAGTCCTAGGTGGGGAGTCCCCCACTTGTAGCTATATAACTTTCATCTAGAGACAACACTGATGAGACGGACTCCACTGTACACATAGCCAGCATAGTGTAGTGGTTAAGAGTACTGGACTAGTACCTAAGAGACCCAGGTCTGAATTCCCAGTCATGCCATGGAAGCTTGCTGGGTGACCTTGAACCAGTCATATTCTCTCAGGCTAACCTACCTGAGGAGAAAAGAATAACGTAGCTGCCTTGGGCTCCCACTGAAGAGAAAGATGGGAGTATAAATGAAGTAAATAAATATTACAGTAATTTTATAACAGCTCTCTAAGAAAATAGTATTAACAACCGTATATTGAAGATGTTGTGGGTATGTTGGAAGGACAGTTGTGAGGAAGGACTGGAGATAGGATAAAGAAATTTTGCATTGTAAGGTTTGTAGGGCAGAGCGAAAGGGGAGGAAGTGAGGGACTGATTTTCCATCCTGCTAGTCCTCATGTTTGATATTACAAAAATAAAGATGTGATGACTTTGGGGGAAATATCATGATAAGTTTAATATTCCATGTACACTCTACATTCCTATGAGTTAACAAAAAATAGCCATGCTGAACTATAGAAAGAGGGAACTTGTAGAATCCTCTGAATGTAAAAATAGCGATTTCCCTTTGATCAGAAGGCATAGCCTTGCCTGATGCTTTAGCTCCTCCTTGTGGCAAATACTTGGTTAAATATGACAAAGGAAATCCATCATTTAAGTTTTAACAGTTTCAGCTGTACCTTCAAAATGTTCCTCTTCAAGAAAAATCAAGCACAGCTGACAGCATTGTTAGTACCAAGGATAAAGACAGACTAAAAAAGCAGGAGTAAGTTACGATTTGTTACAAATTTAAACTTTCACCAAGATGGAACTAATCTCTAAAGATACTCTTTTGCTTCCCCTCCCTTCATTAAGTCCTTGGGTTCATGAGAAACTAATACCTTTAATATTAAATATGCAATAGCTCTTCTTTCCAATTGCACAGCAAAATGGGTGTTCTAATTGTGCTTCTTGCTTGGAAACAAAAAATATTTTTGAAATACCTCAAAGAGCATCATTCTTATAGAGCATGCTGCAAAACAGATTATCACCAAACTAGGGGTTATGCATAGATTTAAATTTTGTTCAGAAGGATTTATATAGACATACATTGACTTGTAGACTGCAACAGATCTCATTGAAGGAGGATTTTCTCCATTCCCCTTCCTACCGTAGCCCCCTGAAGTTTTGTTGCTGAGAAGAAGAGTTGGTTTTTATATCCGACTTTTCTCTATCCAAAGGAATTTCAAAGTTTCTTACAATCCCCTTCACTTCCTCTCCCCACAACAGACACCCTGTGAGGGGCAGAGAGAACTGTATTTGGCCCGAGTTCATCCAGCAAGTTTCATGTGAAGGAATGGGGAATCAAACCTGTTCTCCAGATTAGAGTCTACCACTCATAACCACTACAACATATTGGATTAGTGGGACCTCAGGAACAGCATAAATGGAAAAGCAGAGTCTGTAATGGGAAGGGGAAAGTTGTTAATCACCCCCTCCCTGGCTCCATTGATGGAATTGGCCTTAAGTCCTCAGAACTGCACAGTTTGAGGCAAACCAGCTTTCCTCACCTACTTCATGAGTCAAATTACATCTACATTATCACCAATGTGTCGCATAGAAATAATCTGTGTTCACTATTTAATTTATCACATTTCTATTCTTTTGTCTCCAAGGAGTTCAGGGAGCTTTCCCATTTGCATGTTCAATAGAAGAGAGGGAAACGACTAGCACAAAATGAGTGCCACAAGCCAACATTCTTCCATTTGTGTGCATTTTATACTACCACCATTCAGTCTCTAACTCCTTGAGCCAGCCTGTGCTCCACAGCAACAGCTATAGACAGACACAAAATGCACTTCCAATCTTTATGCCTCCTTCCTAAGAAATACCTACTGGCTTCTTGTCAGGAATTCTGGAGAAGCAGCCTATCTCCATGGCAGAGAGTTGGACTTTGAGTTGTAGCACCTTCCCCTTTTCAAATCACTGAGAGCAGGGCAGCTGTGCTGGCCTTCAGGAAAGGAGAGGGCAGGGGACAGCTGCATTGCAAGCCTTTACGTGTTGATTTTAATTTCACTGAGCATGACTCACAGGTAAGTGCATACAGGGTAGCCTTAATCGTGGTGGGGGTGGCAAAAAACATGAACAGGGGAGGAAACCAACTCAAAGCCAAAAGAACCTTAAAGGCTTGGGGCCAAACTAGGCATTCTCTTTTTGACAGAAACTCTTTCCCCAGAGAGACACAGCAGCTGGGGGGGGGGGAGAATGTCTCTCAGAAAATAGTTCTCTCAGAATGTCTCTCAGAAAATAGTTCTCCATGTGGGACACTATCACCAGGGTGTGGATGGGCTCCTTACTCCTCCACCCCAGTGCTGAAATAAAACTGAGATGGAGTTATTTCCACATTTTTGTTGCTTTATTTGCATGAGGAAATAACAGGGGGGGGCAGAGCCCATCTTCTGTCCACTAGAGTATTCTAAGCACAAATAGAGCCTTCTTTTATTTGTTGATTTGATTTGTATACCGCTGCTTCCAGTAAGCTTGCTCGCAGTTTACAATAACACTCTAAAACATCAAGTAAAAGTATCAATCAAAAACATCTTACAATACATCATTCATACTAAAAATACAGCTAATACCAAAGAACAGCAAAAAATACAATTAAGATAGCAATAATACAATAAAACTCTTTCCCCAGTAACTTGTAGCTATGGTTTCTAGCATGGGTACAACTAGTGGTCTTAATGGAAAACCAGGAATAGATTGCCATTATCCGGGACTGGTTTAATACCAGGCCCAGGAAGCAGGGGGATGGGGACCTGATCTAATACCCCGGGGGCTTCTGGCCAGCCTCAGCCAAACACCTTGCAGAAGAGCTCCATTTTGCATGCCCTGCAGAACCCAGAAAATTCCTAGAGGTTGTTGAGCACCTGTTCACTACCTTCCTGCAGAGACAAGATTTTCCCTCAGTTTTTATCTTCCTTTGCAACTGAGCCTCCCTAGGTACCTTTTTTCTTCTTTCCTGAAAAACTCTGGGTGCCCATCCTGTCCCAGTATGATATTTTACTGCTGGCTCAGCCCAGAAACCTGAGGAAGGGTCGAGTGCCCCCTCTAATATAAACAAGTGAAATGACACTCAAGGCTTTTGGAAGTTCAAAAATAAAAAAATATTTATAGAGGTTAGGTGAGATCAGGGGTAAAATTACAGAGGTACCTTGAATAAATAACTCTGAAGTAAAATCAGTACATGCAAATGTTTCAGGTTAATAAGAATATCTTAGGCTATTCATCTTGATTTAAGGCATAAGAAGTTGGTTTTTGTACCCCACTGTTCACTTCCAGTACTCAACTCTTCCCAGCTACAGCTGTGGAATCAAAGTGAATTTATCCTCAGCATTCAGTTCTCAAGTCTTTCTCTGCTCAGCTGTTGCCAACCAATCAAATTCCTTGGAGAACCCTCTTAATCAAGGCTTTCTGGCTCTGTGAGAAATTAACCCTTCATGGTACCTTACCTGTTTACACAGAACTTCTGAGCATCTTCAAGTGCAGTCTGTCACACAGTCATTCCCAAAAGCTGCTGTGTGACTGTGGGAAAAGAGAATTGAGTTTGGCTGGTTAAAGTGGGGGGAGGAAAAATGATAGTTAAAGTGGCTTAAAATGGTTAAAAATTTCAGTGGTCCATTTTACTTCCCCTGCTTCTAAGAGGAGAAAAGAAAAATGGACAGGCCCAAACTGGTTGGTTAATTTTGAGACTTTTGTTTTAGGTTGGGGGCTCCCATGTCTTTCACGATACCAGAACACCTCCTACCCTGGATTCCCTCAATGAGGCAGCAGAAAGAAATAGGAAGGCATTTATTACAGATGTCACTTCTGGTTCAAAAGTAGAAGTGATGTTATCACATGGGGTAGCAATCTAGGATTCACCCATGATACCATGGAATACAGATTTCACACCAAAAGTGACAACATGTGTCTCTGCCCCTGAATATTCCTGCTGGGGTAGGTAAAGAGTGTGCGCTTCCCTACTCCACAGCATTCATAGACTATAGGATGAGCAGATAGGCTGTGTTTGTAGGGGCAAACAGTGTTTGCATGATTTAATAATCCTTTTAAAATATCACTGGCCTCGTGAGGAAATTCTGATTCTATGTAAGCAAGGAACTTATTTGTATTCTCTGGAAAAATGCTAACATGGAGGAGTGTAGAGAATCTGTTAGAACAGAGAAAATAATATTTAAACAGAATACAGCATACATCTGTACAAATAAAAAAGCCCAAATAAATGTACATTTGTGTCAAAGCTATTATTTCTTGATACTATATTAATGGGGTTATAAATTTTTAATCAAAGTGTGAAAGAAAAATGAATAGCTTTTCATTTATGTTCCCTGTATAAACATAGTATCTTATTTTACATTCGGTGTGAGTGTGTGGGGAGAAATCACCGCATCAATATTTTTCTTTTCCCTTCTTTCTAGAGAATACTATTTCAAGTTTAATCTCAAGTCAAATATTAATGAATGACAAAGACTATTTGTCAAGAAGAAAAAAAAGGAAATGGGGGGGAGGGGCTCTCTTGAATAATCTCCTGTAATTGTATTTCCCAAAATTCAGATGGTAATGAATTAGTAGATATTGAAAGAGAAATAACAGCTGCAGCTTATCCCGCTGTGTCACTTGGTAATGACAATGTTATACCACATTAGCAATTGTGACATTAATAAAAAAGAAACCCATAGGATTAGCAGGCGACAGCTGACTTTAGTCAAATGTAGGTCATGCTTTGTTTGCTCAGAGCTGGGTAATAAATTTCCAGGTAAGTGCTCTCATGTGTCACACATGTACACCAAGAGCATCATTTCAGCCACACTCAATGAGCCACATTCTTGTATTTCTGTAAGCCATTTTTGAATTACTGTTAAGCATTTAATTCCACCGCAGCATCTCTCAAGCTATTTAAAGGTATTAACTCATGAGACACTGATGTCTAGGTTTATTCTTCCCCCACCATCACAAATGCAAGATAATAGCATCTTGATCTGCTTTCCCTTTCACCGGAAGGCAATAGCAGCTCCTCTGAGTGTATTTAATAAAAGATATTGAACAAGCCTCCAAACCCGGAACATTTTGCTGCTTTGGATAAAGGAAGGAAACACTGTTTGGACAGAAGCCAAGCAGCAGCAAGATATTTTATGCCACAAACGACAGGGTTGGGCAGGGGCGGAAGGAAATGTGAAAGGAATTACAACGAAAAGCCCTCAGTTACTCCTTCCAAATACTCTTTTCTGAAGCTCCCTTCATTGAGGCAGCTGTCAACAGTTAGAACATGATCAAGAGATATGGAGTTTGTGATCTTAATTCCAAAATAAAAATGCTCAGGCTAAATCTTTCCCAGACACTGGAGTTTCTTGGCCTCAACATTTGTGTGTATAAGGGCAAAACAATATGGGACACAATATGTGACTCACAATCAGGTGTCCAATCAGATAATTGAGCTGCAGACAAGAAGCTACGGGGTTTGTGTGTGTGATTTATTTTCTTACTAACTTTGCTCCCCACTTTGCTCCCCACTTTGCTCCCCACTTGCTCCCCTGGCAAGTACCATCTTTCACCTCTGCTGAAACTGAGGCCCATTCCGCACAGATTCATTGTAGCAGGAGTGTGGCACATTGTAATCGCTACTAAAATGCAGTTATGCACAACGTTGTACACAATCTGCCACACTCCTGAAACCGATCAGCAAAAAGCGCTTTGTTGTAGCTCTTCCAGGGAAATCCCAAAAAGTGGATTCACCCTCTGGAAAGCGCTACACTCTTGCAACCAATCTGCAACACTAGCGAAAAAGTTCTCTGTGTTACCATTGTTGCAGTTTCAGCAGAGTCCCTGGCTCTCTCCTCTGATCTTTCGGCGAAGCAATCGCCAATTTTTTTTCTCGGAGCGAGCGGAGAACAATGAACCAGCGAGCCTTCATTCACCCAGCGAGGCTTCCCCGGCTGCAGTCCCTCCACAGAGCTGTTTTAAGTCACCAAGCACAACACATTCCCCGTTTGCTGGTTCCCTTTATTTTTAGCCGAAAATCGCGCCCGGGGGGGGGGATTTTTTTTTCACTCGGGAGAGCATGGCAATGATGAAACAGCAGCTCACACGCCACCTGCCAGCTAGATGGGTCTCTCCGTTGCAATGAATCAATGCAGATTCGTTGCAACGTGGTTTTTTTTTTTACCTGCTTTAAAGGGAAAGAGGCTTTTCAGGAGCATGATAACGGCCGCCCATTGGCTGTTCGTTTGAGTGACGGCCAGGGGCAGGACAAAGCACAGAAATAATCGTGATTTTTGCCGAGACCGGAAACCTGTGGGAAACAATTGAAACGCAACTGGATTCCACTACAAAGGCAGGTATGCATAAAGACGAATTCCACTATTTAAAATTGCGTTTTTTCTTTCCGAAACCAATTTGCCACATTGATCCTGGTGCGGAATGGGCCTGAGGCTCCTTTCTGTCCCTTCCCCCACCTGCACCATTTTCAAGCCCCCTCCACCAGGGGGCTTGAAGCTACAGACATCCCCTCCTTCTCAGATGAGTTCTTCACTTCCCAGTTGAGACCATGGAGAGCCTCAGTAGCTACATCAGGGCAGATAAGCAGGACATAAAAACCCACCATATCTGTAAAGAGGGACACATTATAACTAGGAAAATGACATGGAGATAAAGAGTTAACCCCATCCTCACACTGCATCCAAGCTCCAGTATGAATTGAACACACCCCTCTAATCACAGATTTCCCCAGCATGTCATTTGCACCATTCATACATAATTGTACCATTGGTGGTAATCACTGGAAAAGCAAAGGGGAGTTATGTATCTGATCTGCAGTTTATATATGATGTGCTGCCGTTTATCTGGGTTAGGGCCACACTGGTGGACATTTTGTGCATGCATGAACCACATATTTGCTAACTGCGATCTATGAGAGAGAGCATGAATATAAGTTGAGTGCTCCATTCTGAGAACAATATGGGTTGGATCACTTTAACATAAACTGATGGACTGACTTAACATAAACCATAACTATTTAACGCAGGCAGCAAATAATTTGGCAAAGGCCTTACTAGATTGGCAAGCACATAAATAATTTCTCTTTTGGACAACAACAGATGTTATTCTCATTCCAAAGAAAGATTTCCTGATTTGGATTTAAATGGCCAGAGTTGTTTCATTTAGCTGAGGAAAGAAAGCTGTTTGAAGGCAACAATAATAATAATAATTTAAAAATTCCCCCTTTCCCCCTAAAATACATGATGATCCAGGGAGATATGACATCAACTGGCTACAAACATTTCTACATAATTGTACCATTGGATGCATGCCAATAATGTGCCATCAGAACATGACATAGTGATTATGACAATAAGTGGCCTGAAACAGCCATCATATCACTTGTCTTTACGGATGCTATTGCCTACTTTTAGCTGAAGTGTTTGAGCCCGAGGGGAATCCATGCCAAACAGTGTACGATTCTGGAGTGTAATTCCTGCCTAATGACTTTGCATCATTGTTTAAAGAGGAAAAAGGGTAATTGTGTACAGTGTTGTTGTTATCTTATCAACCTAGAGGGGAAGTGCTAACAGTTTTCAACAATCCTTCATTCTTCAATAGTGCCTTTCATAAGCACATGTCAAGGGGTATTAGCGATAGTGATATTAAGTGTGTGCATACTATGTATTTACCAACAGTTAAGAAGGGATAAATGGCACACAGGTGATTGGCAACAAAGGGCATGACTAATTAAAATGTTATCTGTAGTAGAAACTGAGGTATTTCTTTCTGTTTGCAAACTTGCCAAGTACATGAAGATTTAGAAGAAGAAGAAGAATTGGTGTTTACATGCCACTTTTCTCTACCCAAAGGAGACTCAAAGCGGCTTACAGTCACCTTCCCTTTCCTCTCCCCACAACAGACACCCTGTGAGAGCCCTGATATCACTGCTCAGTCAGAACAGTTTTATCAGTGCTATGATGAGCCCAAGGTCACCCAGCTGGCTCCATGTAGGGGAGCACGGAATCAAATCCAGCTCGCCAGATTAGAAGTCTGCACTCCTAACCACTACAACAAACTGTGAGAAACTATTACTGAATGAGGGGAGAACAGGGTTTAGAAAATTAAAGCTTGTTCCATTATAATATGGCTAATTATTAATCCAGTTGTATGCATTATCTGCCACTTGGGAAGGTTTCTGCCAGTGGAACAGCTGACTTGGTTATAAATTAGTACAAGGCTGCTTCATATGTATTCAAAGTAGAAACATATAGGCCAGACTTTCTCAACTTTTTTACCACTGAGAAACCCCTGGAACATTCCTCAGGCTTCAAGAAACCCCAGAACTGGCACAATTGTGCAGAATATGGTTGGGAAGCATAGCTGTGTTTATGCCCACCCAGGGCCCCTCCCCTTCCCACCCCCTCCAGGCCCATCACTGGCCATTTTGGGAGGGGTAGGTGGGTTGACGTGACCTTATACGGTCATATCATTTGATAAATGTTTAACAAATGTTAAAAATGTTAACTTCCATCCATTTGCGAAACCATTTTCAGGACCATCATGAAACCCCAGGGTTACATAAAACCCTAGTTGAGAAAGCATGACTGAGGCAGTGGCTTTAGTGCTATCAAAACTGTATTTGAGACATGATGACTAAATGGAACTTCAATGTCTGGACGCTATTTTCAGCAGGGAGCCAACATCAGGTGAAGAATGTTGTATTTATTTCCTGGATGCATTTAGATACATTGGGATGTAAGATGTTGGACTGCCATAGCCTTTAATCCAGCATGGCTGGTTCCTGGTACTTATATCAAGCCTAACCATTCAAGAGGCATCATACTACCTGCCAATTGGGGAGGACAACATTATATTTTCTTCTGTATTTGAAGAGGATTCTGACAAGTAGAACAGGTTCAGGCTGGGTAAAGTCTCAGAATACAAGAAAGCAACAGGTAGAGTTTTCTATCTTCACATCCTACCTTACAGTTCTTAGCAAACCCTTCCCATTATGTGAAGCTTAAACTGGCTCTTCATTGTCTCATTCATAGAGGCCTGCTGTACCTTATAGAGGAGAGAGTTACCATCCTTTTGTTCCTCCTCCTCTCCCTGAGCATCTCCATCATAGCCTGGAGGTGCCCCATCAATGTGATGCCCCAAGATCTTGCAAGAATAAAAACACTTGTGAGTGCTTGAGTTCCATCTTTCCTGGCCATGTTCTACCCCAATGCCCATCCCTCTGTCAGTGGGCCATACACAACGACATCACAACGATCCCTTAAAGCCATGAGATCCCACACTTAAGTGGAGACAACACATAGATCTGCTACCTCCATCATCACCAGGCTAGACAGGAGTTTTGGCTGGGCCCTGCACCATGGCTGTCTGTTGAGTGGGCAAGCCAGACAGGCAGATGAGCAGGTTAGGTTAGGGCTGGGGCTAGAAGGGCCCACTGTGCCTCATGGTGGCAGCAGCAACAGAAGGAGGGGCACAGGGGTCCCACCACAGGATGGTGGGAAAGCGGCATGCTGCTATCCTGCCATCATGGGGGGTGTAGAAACACCCCAGCTCTGCAGCACCGCGAAGCCGAATGGGGCATTTTGTATCCCTGCAGGGACACCATACGTGGGAGCCTGACCTGGCTGGGCCCTTGATGGCCACCACGGCAAGAAAGGGAACACAGAAGAATCCACATTCCCTTGACGTAGGCCATCAAAGCAGGCCAGGGTCATGAGGGAGCCCGGATGGTGCTGACATCATGTGTAAGTGGGGATTAGCCCTGCTGTCATGCCCAGCCTTCCTTGCCCATGCATAATCGGTATAAGAAGATCAATTGCTTGATTAGCTGGAAGTGACTCATCTCCAGGACAACAGCCACGAGCATGCAACAAGACTTAGAATTCCTTTGCTATACCTGTCCAATGGAGTCATTACACAGCATGTTTACAGTGAATAATGATCCCGCTCTCTTCAGTTGCAAGACAGCAGGTGTTGCCATAGGAGTGTAAAACACTATCAGATACACAATTAGTTGCCTAAAGACAAGTCCAAAGATTTTTAGACTGTATATTTCTTGACATTTATCATGGGACTTTAATGATGAGAGGGCATCATGATATACTTACATTTCCATCTTTAATTAACACATATGGCAATGAACTGCTGATCATTCAGTCATGAAAATATTATACTGCTTTACAATTGCTGAGTGCCAAATCACAGAACACTGAGGCTGCCAATTTTTGGATCTTTGAAAACCACAAATCCTACATGAAAAATTAAGCACTACAATACTCTGGTTTCTCTTCAGATCGCAAAAATTAAGCACTATACACAACACATGGTTGTGAATAGAACCAAAGGAAAGCATCATGTTGGTACTGGTAGTATAATCATAATGTATAATTTGTCATAGATTTTGATGCACAGTTCTCAGCTTTCGGATTTGCCTGCTTCTTGATTTGATATGGTGTGGTTAGTTTTTTATGGACTTGTACATTATAATAATCAAAGGAACAGCCTTCTTACCCTGCTCTACCCCATGGTGTAGCAGCTTGTTATATTTTATGAATTAGAATAACTGGGTGGAAATAAGACATGTTTAAGACATGTGGCTCTGGTTGCCACTGCCTATCTATAGGAATGGAGGACCAGAGATAAAATTCTGGTTTTCAGGTCTGCCTGAAACCCCGACAGTCCCAGCTAGCCTGGGTGCCTGAGTGGCTAGGATTTTTTTTTTAAATAAAAGTTTGTGGTATAAAGTCTAACTCCAAAAACCAAAGTATTTTTCTTGGATGTTATCAAACTCACAGACAAACCACAAAATCGTCTGTGACTGATGCCACTTACAGCATGGAGAAATAAGTATCTGTAACTTCTGATTGTGCCCATAGTTACTTCTCCTCCACTCATTCAGATTTCCAAGTGGAAGTAATATTAGCTCAGAGCTCAGCCACATCATCAAAGTTCACAATTGCCTCCACTTATATGAAACATGATATTAGACAGAATATGTTAAAAATAGTCATTGAATGCCTCCTTGAAATCTAGATCAACCCAAAAGAGCAATGTACACATGGAGGGAATTATGGTGTCAGGCTTCAGTCTTTAAATTAGACAGACTCAAGGAAGATAGGCATATCAGTGGCTACTATACATTTTGACTAAAGGGAACCTCCACATTTAAATGTCTGAATACTAGTGCCAGGAGGCAATATCAGAAGGCCTTGGCCTCCCTCTATGATCTATTGTTGGTTCTTTAGGGATTCCCTGGGGTTATGCAAGAGCTCCTCAGAGGTTGCACAGCCTTTCCCAGAAGTTTGGATAGCTTTTGACATCACTAGATATCACTGGAGCTCACTTCCCTGTTGGTCTATAGGCCAGGTCTCTTTCTCCACAATAGATATGGTAAATGATAGATTGATGGGCTGTCTCCCATATCTTATTTCTGCACCCACTTCTCTGAAGGCACACATCACCACTTCCAGGGTTCCTTGAAGCCTGACAAATATTCCAGGGGTTCCTCCACAGTCAAAAGTTTGAAAAAGGCTGCTTGAGTAACCGGTTGGCCATTGTGTGAGACAGGATGTTGGACTAGATGGACCACTGATCTGATCCAGCAGAGCTCTTCTTATAACTTACATTCTGACAATGTCTGCAGGTTCTGTGCAAGACTGGAACAGAGTCTTTAGTTATATGCTGACAGATTCTGTTTTGACCTTCCACTCTTCAATGAAACATTGTGTAGGTCAGAGACAGAGCATGGCCTGCCACAACATTTCCCCCCTCCCCACAAAATGTGCTCAGTTGATGTTCTTCAAAGGTCTGGAAAAGGTTTTAATGACAATTAAGTCATTTGAGAGGGAGTTTGCCCATCAATAGAGCATACACATACCTTGAGTCAAAGTCAAAATGTTACCACAGCCATTTCTAACTCCTCATACTGATGTCGTTAAGGCACACTGACTTTTAAAACAAAAGGATGTGGTCAGCACATGCCTTACTGTCTCAGGTTTCCTCAAGCAAAGGCATCTGATCTCCTGTTAATAGCTGAATAGTGCAGAACTGTAATCCAGTATGGATCTCTAACCTCCAAAATTCAGTCGTGTAGTTACCGTATCTAACCCACTTCTCTGAATAGCACCTACTCAGATGAAGGTCAAACATGAAAGAATGCAAAAACGGTGTGTGTTTGGCACTAATTTTCTTCTACAAAGATTAACAGAATAAACACACATCTTGTTCTTCCTCTAAGATTTGTTGTTGTTGTTGTTATGTGCGAAGTCGTGTCCGACCCATCGCGACCCCATGGACAATGATCCTCCAGGCCTTCCTGTCCTCTACCATTCCCCGAAGTCCATTTAAGTTTGCACCTACTGCTTCAGTGACTCCATCCAGCCACCTCATTCTCTGTCGTCCCCTTCTTCTTTTGCCCTCGATCGCTCCCAGCATTAGGCTCTTCTCCAGGGAGTCCTTCCTTCTCATGAGGTGGCCAAAATATTTTAGTTTCATCTTCAGGATCTGGCCTTCTAAAGAGCAGTCAGGGCTGATCTCCTCTAGGACTGACCGGTTTGTTCGCCTTGCAGTCCAAGGGACTCGCAAGAGTCTTCTCCAGCACCAGAGTTCAAAAGCCTCAATTCTTTGACGCTCGGCCTTCCTTATGGTCCAACTTTCGCAGCCATACATTGCAACTGGGAAGACCATAGCCTTGACTAAACGCACTTTTGTTGGCAGGGTGATGTCTCTGCTTTTTAGGATGCTGTCTAGATTTGCCATAGCTTTCCTCCCCAGGAGCAAGCGTCTTTTAATTTCTTTGCTGCAGTCTCCATCTGCAGTGATCTTGGAGCCCAGGAAAATAAAATCTGTCACTATCTCCATTTCTTCCCCTTCTATTTGCCAGGAATTGAGAGGGCCGGATGCCATGATCTTTGTTTTCTTGATGTTGAGTTTCAAGCCAACTTTCGCACTCTCCTCCTTCACCCGCATCAACAGGCTCTTTAGTTCCTCTTCACTTTCTGCCATTAGAGTGGTATCATCTGCATATCTGAGGTTGTTGATATTTCTCCCTGCAATCTTGATCCCAATTTGTGACTCCTCTAATCCCGCATTTCTCATGATGTGCTCTGCATACAAGTTAAATAGGCAAGGCGACAGTATACAGCCTTGCCGAACTCCTTTCTCAATTTTGAACCAGTCAGTGATTCCATGTTCAGTTCTCACTGTTGCTTCTTGACCTGCATATAAATTTCTCAAGAGACAAATAAGATGCTCTGGTATTCCCATCTCTTTAAGAACTTGCCACAATTTGTTGTGCTCCACACAATCAAAGGCTTTAGCATAGTCAATGAAGCAGAAGTAGACGTTCTTCTGGTACTTCCTAGCTTTCTCCATGATCCAGCGTATGTTGGCAATTTGATCTCTAGTTCCTCTGCCTCTTCGAAATCCTGCCTGTACTTCTGGAAGTTCTCGGTCCACATATTGCTGGAGCCTAGCTTGTAGGATTTTGAGCATAACTTTGCTAGCATGAGAAATTAGTGCAATGGTGCGGTAGTTTGAACATTCTTTGGCATTGCCCTTCTTTGGGATTGGAATGTAAACTGACCTTTTCCAATCCTGTGGCCATTGTTGAGTTTTCCAAATTTGCTGGCATATTGAGTGTAGCACTTTTACTGCATCGTCCTTTAAGTTTTTGAATAGTTCAACTGGAATGCTGTCACTACCACTAGCTTTATTGTTGCTCAGACTTCCTAAGGCCCATTTGACTTCACATTCCAGGATGTCTGGCTCCAGGTCAGTAACTACCCCATTGTGGTCATCAGGGATGTTAAGCTCGCTCTTGTATAGTTTTTCTGTATAATTTTGCCACCTTTGTTTAATCTCTTCTGCTTCTGTGAGGTCCCTACCATTTTGGTCCCTTATCATACCCATCTTTGCATGAAACGTTCTCTTCATATCTCCAATTTTCTTGAAAAGATCTCTGGTCCTCCCGATTCTATTGTTTTCTTCTATTTGCTTGCAATGTTCATTTAAGAAGGCATTCTTATCTCTTCTAGCTTTTCTCTGGAATTCTGCATTCAATTGGGTGTATCTTTCTCTTTCTCCCTTGCCTTTCACTTCCCTTCTCTCCTTAGCTATTTGTAAAGCTTCCTCAGACAGCCATTTTGATTTCTTGCATTTCTTTTTCTTTGGGATGGTTTTAGATGCTACCTCTTGTACAATGTTGCGAACCTCCGTCCATAGTTCTTCAGGCACTCTGTCTATCAGATCTAATTCCTTAAATCTATTTGTCACCTCCACTGTGTATTCGTCGGGGATATGATTTAGTTCATACCTGAGTGGCCTAGTGCTTTTCCCTACTTTCTTCAATTTAAGCCTAAATTTTGCAACAAGAAGCTCATGATCTGAACCACAATCAGCTCCTGGTCTTGTTTTTATTGACTGGATAGAACTTTTCCATCTTTGGCTGCAGAGCACATAGTCAATCTGATTTCTGTGTTGACCGTCTGGTGATGTCCATGTGTAGAGTCGTCTCTTGGGTTGCTGGAAAAGAGTGTTTGCTATGACCATTGTATTCTCTTGACAAAATTCTACCAGCCTGTGCCCTGCTTCATTTTGTACTCCAAGGCCAAACTTGCCAGTTATCCCGGTTATCTTTTGGCTTCCTACTTTAGCATTCCAATCCCCCATGATGATAAGCACATCATTTTTGGGCGTTGCTTCTAGAAGGTGTTGTAGGGCTTCATAGAACTGATCAACTTCATCCTCTTCAGCCGCAGTGGTTGGGGCATAGACCTGGATCACTGTGATGTTGAATGGTTTGCCTTGGATTCGAACTGAGATCATTCTGTCATTTTGGGGATTGTATCCCAAGACTGCTTTTCCTACTCTCTTATTGATTATGAAGGCTACTCCATTTCTTCTGCGAGATTCTTG
Source organism: Paroedura picta (assembly GCF_049243985.1). Classification (NCBI taxonomy): domain Eukaryota; kingdom Metazoa; phylum Chordata; class Lepidosauria; order Squamata; family Gekkonidae; genus Paroedura; species Paroedura picta. The sequence goes on from NC_135379.1 coordinate 34,364,910, forward strand.
TCCACAGTAGTATACCTGATGGTCATCTGAATTAAATTCACCCATTCCTGTCCATTTTAGTTCACTGATTCCTAAAATGTCGATGTTCAGTCTTCTCATTTCTTGTTTAACCACGTCCAGCTTGCCTTGATTCATGGATCTGACGTTCCAGGTTCCTATGGAATAAAAATCTTTACAGCATCGGACTGTCTTTTCGCCACCAGTTACTTCCACAACTGGGCGTCCTTTCGGCTTTAGCCCAGCCGCTTCATTCATTCTGGCGCTACTCGTACTAGCCGTCTGCTCATCCCCAGTAGCATATTGGACACCTTCCGACCTGAGGGGCTCATCTTCCAGCGTCATATCGTTATGCCTATTGGAACTGTCCATAGAGTTTTCATGGCAAAGATACTGGAGTGGTTTGCCATTTCCTTCTCCAGTGGATCACCTTTTGTCAGAGCTCTCAGCTATGACCTGTCCGTCTTGGGTGGCCCTGCACGGTATAGCTCATAGCTTCACTGAACTACGCAAGCCCCCTTGCCACAACAAGGCAGCGATCCTTGAAGGGGGCCTCTAAGATTAAAAAGTATAAAAATAAGAAGGGGACATTCCAATGCTCACTTATTTTGAAGGAAGCCTCATTTAGCAACATGAGAATAATTCCTGCATATGCACAACAGGACTCTGCGATAAGTAGCAAAATTTAGAAGTAATACCTACTGTATGTTGATTTTTGACACAAAAATCAGAAAAACACATTCTTAAAATAGTTTCTTGTTGAGATAGCTCAGCATGAGAGTTGCTGCCAAGATGGAGCCAGTAGGTGTCATCTGGAAGATAGATATGTTCCACCCATTAATGGTTCTCAAACAGTTTTCAAATGTTGTTTCATTTCTGTATAAAGAATAGAATAGAACAAGAAATGTTAGTCCTCCAAAGCCCAACCATTTTCCCTTTTCAGCTCTGCTCACCCAAGATTCTTCTCGTGTCAGGGTAGACCTTTCCAGATCCCTATCATCCTGAAAAATGTGAAAATGTCAGGCTGATTAAAGCAGGTAAGCGATAACTGAAACGTTACCTATTTATAAGGCATTCCTCAAAAGCAACTGTTTCTTTAAAATTTCTGGTGTTCTTCCCTCAAACACTAACAACTAATGTATGTACAGTCTTGGTAAACTAAAAGTATCTTCAGTTATTATAAAATCATCCATTTCCCATTCACTCAGCGACTGGGTCACCACCACCCTCCACTTTTGGGAGCCCAAGGGAGTGGCCACACACACACACACCGTCAGAGTTGCTGTCACTATGGGAAGAAGGCTGGCCAAGGTGGTGCCCATGCTGTCCCACAAAGGCTCTAGGCAGTTGCTCCAGGGATAGGCTGTGGGTAGCCAGGCCACTTTCAGATTGTCATCATTCTTGATGTAAGAAGTGCTTGCAAGAACTTTTGCAAGGTTCATGGATAGACACTGAAGAAACAGAGATACTAAGTAGTAAATTTCAACTTTTAGAAATCTCATACTGAATTTCTTTTTCATTTCACCTCATGTTCTTTTAGAGAGGTAGCAGCAACAGCAGATGGATGGTAAAGTCAGCATTTGAAGTGCCAAGAAACCCTAGCTGTGCATGAAAACTGGTGTAACCATGCAAACAGATTAATCTGGACACCTCCAAACAGCTTGATGAACTATTGGATCCCTGTTTTCAACTGGCAAGCAGGATGTAAGTTGAACCAGTGAGTGTTTGAATGTAACTAATAAAGATCTAAGTCTTTATTATTAATATTATTTATTTATTATTAAAAATAATAACTTCCTCCACTCTCCTCTCCCTCCCTCTCTTCTCATCAGCTTGCTGCAGTGCCTCCAGATCAGTTTCTCTTACCTCTGTAAACGAGCAAAGAACAATGCATGAAAATAGTATTGCCCTACATGTTAGTCCAGCCAGACCAGAATCTATTTTAATTGGGCATTTGCTTAACAATGTAGAACACAAATTGATAAAGGCAGTATTGGGATCTGCTTGAAACCAGCTTTATTATTATACAGTCAACTGACCTTTTCCAGTAATACAATCCATTCTTTTAAATAAACTGTTATACTTATATAGGTGTTTGATTAATAGAATTCTTTCATCTTTCAGGACCTAGCCTCGGTGGCTGCATATTAAGGAAACAAACATTAGCTACTTTCAGTAATATTATGTGCATGTACACATTTTTCCCAGCAAATAAAGGGTTAGCTAATTATTTTGCTAAATGATTTTATATTGTAGATTGTAGCCAAGAGCTAAGAATTGGGATGCTTGGTAAATATTTTGGTTGTTATCTTTTTGATGCTCACTGCCTTCATCCTGAGTTTTTTTCCCCACATGGCACTCTGTGCCAAAAGGTCATATTCAAAGTGCTTGAAAGATGAACAGTTCCTTATCTGTTCCACTCAATATTTCTGGTAAGGCCTTGAAGGAGGAACTTGTCTAAAGGCTTAAGTGCCGCTCAGCGCTTAACACCCACTCAGGGCAGCTGTCCAGCCCCGGAGTGCCTCATCCTCCAACCAGCTTGCCTGTCTTTCCAGAAACCAGCCAATCGCCTTCTGTCCCTCACTCCTGACCACCCCCTCCTCCTTCCACTTCCCTCTGAGGCTCAGAGTCTGCAGATCCCTGCCACCTGAGAGCTGCCCCTTCCCTTGAGTTCCCTAACAGCTGCCTGCAGCCTTTCCAGGTCCTGGGGGGAGGGGGAGGCCATTTGCAGAATTCTTCCACTCTACCTCCCTAATCTAGTGCCCATTGCATTCCTGAATGCAAGGGGATTGGCCCCTAGTCCAATGATAAATCTGGATATTTTAAGATTTTTCTTGAAGTTATGTGATTGCTGTGCTGGAGAACTGGACTGTTTCTGGTAATGGAATAGAACATGCATGAGATTCAGTGACTATGGGATGCAACAGTTAAATAGAACGACAGATATCATTTCTGTGCACAATACTTAGCAGATACAAGCATATTGAGGGCCATTCTGCATGACTTAAATGTAGCCAAATGTAGCCACCTTTCGTAAACGCTATTAATTCAACGTTCCGCATGATGTTGTAAACAAATCGCAAATCTCCCACCAAACTCCAGCAACAATCGGAATGTTATAGCGCTTAGGGGGAAATTCAGAAAAGTGGATTCCCCCTGAAAAAAATGCTACGCTTCTGAGCACAAGCCGCAACACATCAGCGAAAGACATGTGCGCTCTCAAAATAGCGGTAGAAAGAATGTCCCTCCCTCGCTCTCACCCCTGAGCTTCCGGAGTTGCGATCACCATTTTTTAGACTGGTGAAAGCAATGAACAAGCGAGGCTTCTCCGGCTAAAGTCCCCCCACAGAAATGCCTAACATTAAAAAAAGCTCCCTACTGCAATTGTCTTTAAAGTTTCCAAGCACAATACAGCCCCCTGTTCGACACTGTCCGTAATTTCAGCCAGAAATCACGCCCATCGGGGGGGGGGGTTACTTGAAGAGCATAGAAATGATTAAGCACCAGCTCCTACGCCAGCAAAAAAGGTCTCTCTGAGACAATGATTGAACAAATATTCATTGCAACTGGTGTGTTGGGGTTTTTAAAAAACAGTTTTTAAAGGGAAATGGGGCTTTTGGGGAGCACAAACACAACAATTCATTGGCTGTTCTGTTTGATTGACGGCCAGGGGCGGGAAGAAGCACGGAAAAATATCGCTTCCTTTGGTGCGATTCCAGCGAGACCGGAAACCTGTGAGGAACGAATAGACCGCTACTGGGACTTCAATATTCCAGGTGTGCAGAATGACGAAATTCCACTATTCAATATAGCATTTCTGCATACTGCAAAAATTTGGCAACATTGGTCCTTGTGCAGAAAGGCCCTGAGTATAAGGTGTTACACATATACCTTTTAGGTTCTGGGATGGTGATTACTATGCACTTTGTAGATTGGCAGAAAGTTACTTCACATTATTGTTGTTGCTGTTGTTATTGTTGTTAATTAGATTTCTAGACCACTCTTATATTACTGTTAATGATGCCTCTTTGGATCTCTTTCACTTCAGCTTGAATTTTAATCAGCGTTTCAAAGTTGTTCATGGCATCATGTCAAAACAGTGAGAAACTGCAGATGGGAAAGGCTCAGAGATTAATTTCAGACAGGCAGGCAGGAAATGAAATTTTCCCAGTCCCGTGTGAAGACATCACCTTGGTTGACAAAGAAATCCATGGATCTAAGAACTTTTGAACTACAACAAGTAACATAGAAGCTACACTTCTGAACCCCCAAGGAATCTACCAAGACACACATATTGAAGTCAACAAGATTTTGAAAGACTTACAGTGGCCAATTTTTTTCAACCTCACATTTAAAATGAAGCCACATTTTAAAGTTTCTTTGCTCTTTTTCTTGATCCTGTGAGATGTGATTGGGGACCATGATGAATGGCCATTGCCAAGACTAAACATGCAATTAAAAAATTAGCATTTCCTGGGTGGTTCGAAGGACTTGGTGGTCTGCTTCAGACCCCAGACCTGGTCTTAAAAGCTTTCTCTTTTACTTTTTGTCATTCCCATTATCACCTTGGTTGTTTGGGTTTCAACAAAATAGAGTTTGTGGTGTTATCTGAATTGGGAAAGCGGGAAGGACGAACTGTCCCTGACTTGGAGGATCAGAAACATTATGCGTTAATCAGACCATTGTTCAATTGGATTTATCTGGATGAAGTTCAAATTATTACTCTACTAGCAAGAAAGCCCATTGCAACCAGGAATGCAATGGGCGCTAGGACCCAGGGGACACCAGGAGGTGCTTTTTTTTTCTGCTGCGTGGAGCTGTGAAAGGCTCCTACAGGGTTTTGTTTTCTGCTGCTTGGATCTGCGAAAGGCTCCTACAGGGTTTTTTTTTTCTGCTGCTTGGAGCTGTGAAAGGCTCCTGCAGGGTTTTTTTTTTCTGCTAGCTCTCGTGGGCGTGCCGGCTTGGAGCTCCTACAGGGTTTTTTTTTCCTGCTGCTTGGAGCTGGGAAAGGCTCCTTCAGGGTTTTGTTTTCTGCTGCTTGGATCTGCGAAAGGCTCCTACAGGGTTTTTTTTTCTGCTGCTTGGAGCTGTGAAAGGCTCCTGCAGGGTTTTTTTTTTCTGCTAGCTCTCGTGGGCTTGGAGCTCCTACAGGGTTTTTTTTTCCTGCTGCTTGGAGCTGGGAAAGGCTCCTTCAGGGTTTTGTTTTCTGCTGCTTGGATCTGCGAAAGGCTCCTACAGGGTTTTTTTTTTCTGCTGCTTGGATCTGCGAAAGGCTCCTACAGGGTTTTTTTTTCTGCTGCTTGGAGCTGTGAAAGGCTCCTGCAGGGTTTTTTTTTTCTGCTAGCTCTCGTGGGCTTGGAGCTCCTACAGGGTTTTTTTTTCCTGCTGCTTGGAGCTGGGAAAGGCTCCTTCAGGGTTTTGTTTTCTGCTGCTTGGATCTGCGAAAGGCTCCTACAGGGTTTTTTTTTCTGCTGCTTGGATCTGCGAAAGGCTCCTGAAGGGTTTTTTTTTTCTGCTGCCTCTCGTCGGCGCGGCGGCTTGGAGCTCCTACAGGGGTTTTTTTTTCTGCTGCCTCTCGTCGCGCTAGCGGCGAAAGGCTCCTCCGGGGGTGTTTCTTTTTTTTCTGCAGCTTCTCGGCGGCTGGAGTCTTGTGTTGTGTTTGCGGCGGGGGCTTCCTTGGGGCCGGCCTGACGCGGTGAGAGACGCTTCGCGCCTCTCACCACGTCAGGCCGGGAGCAACTGCGAGCCGCGCTGAGCGCGGCTCGCAGTTGCTGGGGCTGGGAATCGGAGGGACCAATCGGCAGGCGCGAAGCGCCTGCCGTTTGGTCCCTCCGGTTGTCTGTCATGAGGAAGGGTCCAATCCGGACCCTTCCTCATCCCGGACACATCCCGCCCCAGAACCCCTTACTGTTTTATTTAGTCCGTGGCGCCCGCGGCGCCACGGGCGGTGTACAGATGGCGCCCGCGGCGCCACGGGCGGTGTACAGATATTACACTATATTACAGATTTAAATAAACTAGAAAAAGCCTGAGTAAAATGAGCTTTTTTGATGATATTTAGAAGTTGTTGTTTTTTATACCCTGCTTTTTCACTACTGGAAGGAGTCTCAAAGCAGTTTATAATCCCCTTCTCTTCCTCTTCCCACAACTCCTGTGAGGCAGCTGGGGATGAGAGATTTCTGATAGGACTGTTCTGTGAGAACAGCACTATCAGGACCGTGACTAGCCCAAGGTCCCCCAGCTGGCTGTATGTAGAGTAGTGAGGGATCAAATCCAGCTGACCAGGCTATTAAACACTACACCAAGCTGGTTCTCTGCAAATTCTGTGTTTGTGCAAAGTGCCATCAAGTCACAGCTGACTAATGGTGAACCCATAGTGTTTTCAAGGCAAGAGACTAACAGAAGTAGTCATTTGCATAGCAATGCTGGAATTTCTCATCCAAATACTAACCAGGGTTGATCCTGCTGATGTGCTCAGCCTAGCCTGGGCCATCCAGGTCAGCACTGATTGGACAATAGGACATGAAATCTGCCTTCAGTCTTCCCTTTACTTTAATTGTGTATTTTATTAAAGGAATAAATACTCACTAAGGACTTTTACAAGCCAGAACTGATGGCAGGAGAATTAAAATATCAGAGATAGAATTAGATTGCAGTAAAATTGCAACATAAAAACAGGAAGCGCAGATAAAATCACACAAGCTTTTACTTTACCCTGGAATTGCAACATAAAACCAGCAGTCAGATGTACTCACACCACTGAAGCAAATCCAAACTCAATCTAACAGTAACAGTGCACAGCTTAGGAGGACCTATTTCAAGTGTTCCTTATCTTGATTCATAGTAAGGAAGATGAAAGCCTCCTACGAATCCAGGAGATGTATTGAAATCACAGAGAAATGAGTTGGTGTGCATACTGGCACATCATTCAGCCTCCTTCTTTGGTATCCTGTGCTTAGAATCCAGTGGCTGTCAGAGGACAGAGCTATACCCTAGTTATCAACAGCACAGATGAAAAAAGTCAATACCAATATCCAGCTTTATTCCAATAAGAATGCAACATGCCACAACAAGAAAATCAGCTTTTAGGGGATTTCTGCACCCAATAAAAATAGTGAAATACTTACCTTTCATTGTCATTATATTCTGGCCCCGCCATATGATGTCACCAACATGCAGCATCTGGGCAGTAAACGGCTGGCTACATCCTCCATTTTAAAGCACTAGTTGGTGAATCACCAAAAGTGGATTCACCAACCTATGAAATGGAAAGCAACCAGCAGCCCACCAGCCAAAGAAAGATATGGATGTGAAGAAGTGCTATCTCTGCTTCCAATGTCCCGCTCTTGCACCCACCTCCCTTTCCCTTCTCCTGGGTACGTTGTTTTTTTTAAGCAAACTGCATGGAGCAACAAATAGGCATACAAGTGTGCAAGCAAAGCCAAAACTTATTTTCCCCCAAAGTTTTCACACAAAGCATGCCTCTCTACAGTTCGCCCCCCAAAGAATCAGGAACATTATTTTTTAAGTATCAAGACTTGTGATTCCATAATGGGTGAAATTTAAAAAGCACTATGCATCTATGATTAGATGCAAAGGCATTTCAATAGAGAAGGATTGTATTTTAAAAATTACTGGGCATCATGGGCCCTTTAAAACGTTGAGAAAGTGGATTGGTTGCCTGGCTTGATTGACAGGTGGAAGAGAGTCGCGTGTACAGTGCTTTGCTCTCTTCTGCCATTTCAAGCAGGCATGTGGAGTGTAAGAAGCGTGAAAAGGTGGCAGACGAAAGCAAGACAGGAAGAAGGTGAGGAATGGCCAGAGGCGTGATAATTTTTAGTGCTACGCCATTCGGCTGGCATAACACTATTTTTACAGATGTGCGGAAATGACCTTAAAATTGGCATTCACCTGCACTAGGCACAAAACCACACAGATGTTTCACTGTTTGCTATGTCTCAAGCATTTGCCAGACCTGAGTTGTGGTCTGTGCTGAAGATTTTTAGCACAGCATTCTTTTCCTCAGTAAGAGAATCTTCCTGTTCTTCTGAAAAATCCAAAAATGGTTTTTGTGATTCCATTGGCCTGTTAAAAGGAAAGAATGCCCAAACACATGATCCAGGAGTAGAAAAGCAGAGACATAATTATCAAATTGTTATCTGCAGAATTTTCTACTTATCCCCGAGCATTCTCTCATCCAATTGCTAAAGCCCTTCTTATATGCTTGTAGTCACTTAGCAACAGTAACCTAACCACAGCTGCTAAAGGAGCACAGCCACAAATTGGTGACGTATTGAAAGCAGCCTGAGGCACTGCATGTCTAACTTTGCTTTGTGCTGGGCCTCACATAAAGCATGTCTGTATGTTGCTTTCTTTGCAATTGATGGGTTACACCCAGTCCTATTAAAGCTTTGTTAATACAAAAGGAATAGAAATGCCACAAATACCCAACCATACACATAGCAGCTTAAGAAACTACGAAACCTTATCTTGTTTACTTGATCTTCCATTCAAGATTACCTGGACCATCCTAATCAAGTCCATTGGCTTCTAGGGGCTTAGAAGGGCATAACTCTGCTTAGTGTGGCACTGTACATTTGTCACCATTTAGCTATATTTATAAGCCCCATACTTTTCAGTAAACTTACTCAAAAGAAAGTTGCAATGGGACTTATTCACTAATAAAAGTGCACAAGACTGCAGCATTTGGTACAGGAAAAGAGTTCCTACAACTTCCTTATTTTCAGCAGAACCAGAATCAATTGCCCTCATTAAAAAGGATTGTGATCAAGCAAGGAACTCCTAATATATGCATATCAGCAAAAAATGGGGAGGGGGAAGTCACCCTCGAGGCCTTAAAAGCAGCTTAGCCTATTCTATATAAGAATCAGTTCATTGGTAAGGAACATATTTGCATCAAGAAATGTGAACAGCACATCCAGAAATTAACACAAAAAGTCATGGGAAAAGCATACATTTTTGAAAGTGATCCAGACCCACCAATGTGCTTTTTACACACACACAATATTGCTCCAGCGGTTTCTCAACAAGGGTTTTATAAAACCGTGGGATTTCTTGACTGTACTGGAAGCATTTTTCTGATTGGATGGGGAGTTAATTTTTACTATACTTTAATTAAAAAATGTTGAGTGATATGACCATATATGATTACATTGACACCCCCCCCCTCCAATGGCCAGTGATGGGCCTAGGGTGGAAAGGGAAGGGGCCCAAGTCATAAAAATCCTTGCTGGCTAGGCTTATTGCACATGGTAGTGACTGGAGTCCAGAAAGGTAAGTTCTCTTTATTTTAACTTAACTGTGTTGCAGGGTGTGGCAGAGGATGACAGAACAGCTGGCAAAAGCAGAGAGTGGTGGCTTCTGGAAGTGCATATTTTAGAAAGTGGGTTCCAAATCAGATACCTTTCCATTAGAAAGACTAGTTGGAGCAGCACCTAACAGGTTTTTCTTTGCCCTCCAGCAAGCCTTTTGATACTGATTTTATACACAAGTGCATTCCTCACAATAGTTTGACCACTGAGGAAGACCCCTCTGGGTCGAAATACATTTGGTCCATTCTATGTTGGTCTATTCCACGTGTAGTTAGAAATATGATGTTTTAAAATCATGACGACTATGTTTTTAGTGTGCTGAACGAGTGCACTTCATGTAATAAATATTTTAAAATAATTTTTAAAATTATTTCTGCAGCTCAACTTTTGGGTTCCTAACTTTTCTGGTTAAGTTGGGTTTTGGTTTCCCTTTTTGGTTTTGCATACCTGTGTAAAACCTGGAACTGCTATCCCATAGTGAGCAACTGGGATATACATGAATGTCTTCAAATGAAATACAGAATAGCCCTGTTTGCTGGAGTCCAGTGTGCATTGATGGCAAGGCTGGAGAAATGGGCTTTGAGTTGCTTTTACAGCCTTTGATTGTGATTGATCCAATTGCTCCTTGTGGAAAAGATCCCCTCTTTCATGTATGCCAGCTCTCAGCAGGTTTGCCAGGAGACATTATAACAGCCAGTAAACCCTAATTTGGCACAGTGCTGCTCACATAGTTTTCCCTTGGCCAACTTAACTATGTAGAAGGCCAGAGTAAAAAAGGATGAGTAAATCTGAAGGTGTTGTATTACTGTTTTCCAACATCATAAGGTAACACAACCCAGAGCAAACCAAAAATCTTGGCTGCAGCCCATTTTTTAAAGCACATAAAAAATCCCACATAGGAGACTCATAGAATTATGAGATTCTAATGCAAATATTATTTATGAGCCTTGGCTCAATGCAGCATTAAGCAATTGCACTTTTATCTGTGGTCGTCACAGAGATGAGTGATCATTGTCAGTTTCTGCACCCAGACAGTCCTTAAAAAGAATTCATCAAATGGTATCCTTTTCTCTCTCCAAGACTGTCACATATCTTGTTTTACTTTGTATACACCCTGTTATTCAGTTTTATGAGTAATTCTTGCTTCGAAACTTGGCACAGATATCCTTCTTCACCTTCTATGAAAAGGTTTTTATAACCAAACTCTAGCAAGGTGACCTGTCAAGAGCTTAATGGTTAAATCTCTCCCTGGAGAAGAATTTAATTCAGTCTGGCCCCTTGAATCAGATTTAGGGTAAGGGATATCCTGTATTCATGAACCCTTGCTCCTCTCTCTCTCTCTCTCTCTCTCTCACACACACACACACACACACACCACTCTCTCACCCCCTCTCACTTTTTCCTTTCTCAACTTTGCACTCTGTATAAGAGACAAGAAACCTATTTCCTAATGTCTACTGTATCACCAAAGGGAACCTAATAAGTTGGGCTGCCAAGAGAATGATGATATTTAACTCCACGGTGTAAAAAGCTTCAGCTGCCCATCTCTACATATTAAGCCTCTGTTACAGAACAATTTTCTCCTGACGTATTAGCAACCCTGTTAGTAAATAGCTATACGCATGAACTTGTAAAGCAAATAAGACTAAGCTTCACATTAGGTGGCCCTTTGCTTTTTGAGGCCCCAAACAAATCAAGTGAATACATATGGTCAGGTGGGATGGCAAGCTTTGCTGTGGTCTTATTTGCAAGACACAAAAGATATAATTAGACAAGGTGGCAGAAATTACAGTAGACCTACAGACCCAAGAATTCCTGACCAGTCTCCCAGCCAATGATTCCGGCTTCTCAGAGGCTGGAGCCAGACAAAGCTCAAGTAGCCTCAGGGAAGTCTGCATTCCAAGACAGGGCATGGCTGCAGAATAGTGTCTCCAAGCATTGGTAAATCACAGGGCCTTTCCGCACCCGATAAATATAGTGAAATGCTGACCTTAGGTAGTCGTTATATTCCGACTGCTCTGCAGGACGTCGCCAACATCCAGTGTCCAAGCAGCAAATGGCTGGCGACATCCTCCATTTTAACCCAACCAAAAAGCACAAGCTACAGGAGAGCAACCAGCAGCCCACCAGCCAAAGAAAGTTATGGAGGCGAAGAAGCACTATCTCCACCTCCAATGTGTCATCCTCACACCCGCCTCCTTCTCCCTTCTCCCTTCTGGCCAACAAGTTTTTGTCAAACCAAATGCACGATTAAACGTAGAGAAAGTTTACCCATCACATAAGAACGTTAATGATGCAATCTCACAAAAGCACCAGCAACTACTCTGCTCAAATCCTATTGAGATATAATATATCAGGGTTCAAAATTATTGATTTAATAATAGTTATTAGTTTTTATCAAATAATTTTCTGAAGCATGGGTTTTGAAACTGGTACTGTAGTATGATGCTCTGCTTAAAATTCTACCTGTGATATTAGGTTTATAGGTAGGTTCATGAAACAACAGACTCTTGTTAAGCGTGGCTCTTTATGGGATGTGAAGTAGAGCAGTACAGAGAAAGGGGCATAAACTACCTTTCTGACAAGTTAACCTTTGGCTCAACTGTTCTCTTCTTTGGAGCCTATTAGAACAGCTCAAGGAGATGAATTATTTAATAAATGCTTATAGATAAATAACAGAAACCTGTACTGGATTATATTCAGGCTGTCAGGTGTACTTGCCATACATCAAAGCACGGCAATTAACAAAGGGCGGGACCCACATCCCCTCCCCTGGCCTCAACCAAATGCCTGGCAGAAGAGTTCCATCTTGCAATCCCTGTGGAACATTGATAGCTCCGTCAGGGTCCTTAGCTCTTCCTTAGCTCATTCCACCAGGTCAGGGCCAGGGCTGAAAAGGCCTTGGCCCTGGTAGAGGCCAGGTGGATATCCTGGGGGCCTGGGATCACCAGGAGATTCATACCCACAGAGTAGAGCGCCCTGCGGGGAGCATAGATAAGCAGTCCTTCAGATAGGCAGACCCAAGCCATGTACAGCCTTAAAGGTCAGAACCAAAACCTTGAGCTTGATCCGGAAACAGACAGTAACCATTGCAGTTGTCATAGCACAGGCTGGATATGGGCCCTCCAAGGAGTTCTAGTGAGGCTCCTTGCAGCTGCATTTTGTACCAGCTGTAATGCCCAGGTCAAGGCCAAGGGTAGGGCCACGTAGAGCGAGTTACAGTTGTCTAACCTGGATGTTATTTGCAGGATCAGAGCTCAGCTTCTATGGAAAGCAGTAAATATTAGCAGATTTTTAACTGATTTAAGCAACCCAGGGACTTTGAGAAGAAAACTAAGATTATCATTCAAATTCTAAATATTTTGCTAATTACTTCAGGCTTTAGGTTGTCTGTTTAGGGATCTCATAAAGAGACTGTGATGTTTTCCCAGTCAGTAAGAAATCAAAGGGCAATGTTTTGCAAAGAAGTGATATACTTAAGGTAGAATGAGCTGTCCAACCCAAAGGGATCTGTTAATAATTATGTAAATTCTAGTGCCTTGGTATGAACATATTTGTATAAAGCACGCCATGCTGCCATGCACATGATAAGGTTTAATGTGAGCAGTTTAAGCAATATAGTTAAATGGCAAAGCTTAATTAATGGGAACAGTATAATTCAATGACCAAATATAATAGCTTGTATCAAAGCACTAGTAAATTTCCGCACCTTGTAAACAGATATGTCAATTTAATTTGTTTACTTCAAACTGTTGCTAACTTGTTTGTGATCCTTGATAACTGGATTTCAAATGGTAATTATTGCAATCTGCATATTAGAAAGGAGCAGCATCTTAAAGAGGAGGGAGAAATTAAGGGTATTTGCTTGCTTCACCAATCCAATGAATGTATTCTTTTTCACTCAATCTATTCTAATCAGGGAAATTCAGTATAATTTGAATCTTCCCAGGATGGAAAATGAAATTGCTGCTTTAGCAGAGTGATGGCATTCAGGAATGGTGTCTTCTGTTCTAATGTAGTAGAGGTTTATTCACCCACCATTCTCATGTGTTTGTGGTTGTAAGCAGGGCTTCAGTTTGGGAAGGGGTAGGGGGCTACATGGACAACTACCATGCAAGCCTGGGAGATACTTATTGTGTATCTGAAAATGACCAGTCAGTCCAATGCCTCCTTCACTCTCAAGATAATTTGAGTGACTTGGTGGGAGTGTGGGAGTGTAGTAAGACTGTAAGTAAATTAGTTTATTGTTGCAGCTTTATGCCATAATAACCATAACGATCCAAGTAAAACAATTAAAACAAGTGTGCTGTATATTAAGACTGCCTTAGCCAATCAGTGGACTTCTCCCCCCCACACACACATCTTTAAGCTAGTGCTATAGACAAACTATGAGTCTATAAAGAAAGTCATCATCTCCAACCACCAATTGGGATCATAAAATACTTCATTTTAACTGGAACATCAGTTTTACAGTTGCCATTATTATAATGTTGTATCAGCTCAACTGCCCTGCTAAGTAAGGGAGAAATGCAAGTGGAACTTCACTCAGTATTGTTCATTACTGCCGTTAAGCAACACAATTTTACACATGTCATTTCCAGAGATGAGTGATCACTAGAAACACCAGTCATCAAGTCTGCACACATTTACATAAACATACACATTCAAATAAGCTATTGGAGTAATTTGGACCATAGTAAACCACAGTGAACTTTCATGCTTTTGTCACCGCCAGGGTCTAGTAGAGAAATTTCTCTGAGGGTGTTCTTGAAGACTATTTCGAAGTTAGTCCAGAGTACAACAGTAGGATGCTAGCTGGTATGGATCCCCAACTTTATTGAATCTATAGGCACAATAGGAATCTTGAGAATAGGCAGAGAGCACCAACAAAATGGCTGCTACCAGGAAGTGAGACCAATTCCAGAATACCGGAGGTTCAAGCCTAACAACCCCTTATGAGAAAAGCTGCTGTTTCAAAATTGGTGCTCCTTGAAGACATGAAGGAGATACTTCCTGGGATTTTCTGAAGTCTCTGCCATTCCAGTAAAGTGGCAAAAAATCAGGATAGTCTCTCTCTCTCTTTTTTTTTTTAGGAAAGAAGCAAACTGGAGCTAGGAAACACATGGGCAGGTGTCATGCTGTGCACAGGTACTGTGTTGGCATCACTGGACTTCAAGTAGGGTTGGCAGTCAGCCGCTTCACTTCAGCAGAAGAAAAAAATGGGAGGTGGTGTGACATCACTGTTGGTAGAGTTTGGATATTCAAGAGAAGCAGAGCACCAGGCTGTTTAAAAGAATACACTAGTTTTATTATGAAGAGAAACAACTTTGTATAGAAAGAGAGAGGAGAGAGTCCTACAGTCTGTCTCTGACTAACATTATGTCTTTTGAGGAGGCAAACAGGAAGTATACTCAAAGGAACAGGAAGTTTCTAATGAGCCAATCAGGACATCAGAGAAGGCTATTTGAAATATATCAGGAAATTCCTATAACTATGCTAAATACTACTCTTCTCCTATATCCCCTGCAGGATATTATGCAGTTGAATCATACACATTACATATCTGGGCCTTCCTCGTGTATTCAAAAGTAAAATGGATGGCAAAGAAAAATTAGGCCTTTTCATTGGATGGCTCTACCTCTCCTTGCTTCTGATACCATTGTTCTTTGTATTCTGTGGCCAGATCAAGATCCTTTTATTTCAGCTTGATTTTCTTGAATGCTTCATCTTTGGTTTGTTCTTCTGAGCAGTTTTAATTGGATGGTGTGGGCTTATTTATTAAGCAATTTTATCTGCTGCAGTATGTTGTTTATTACTTAGTGGGGGAGGGTTTGGTGGATTTTGAAACTCCATGAGCCCTTGAGTGACAAAGCAGTACAAAATATTTATACAAATAAATACACCTGAATTACATCCCACTGAAACGCATCCAAATGCAAATCCACATTCTGTTCCAATTAGTCAACTGATATCTAAACTACAATGCAGCAAAATAAAATTGGGACTGTCAATAACCCAAACATAATGGAATATATGACTCATATAATCTTGCTGCAGTAATGTAAAATGCAATTCTGTGCTTGTTTATTAGAGATGGGCATGAACCAGCTCACAAACTAAAGATTATGACCAATATTGGCTGGTTCCACAAATTTTCAAGAGGGATTGTGGATGTTTGTGTCAGTTCCTGAATGGATACATTTCCAGACAGACTGTATCTGCTATATTTTGGATTCTGTCTTCCTACTGGCAGCAGTTCTTACCCACTGGGGTGATCTCCAGCACCAATCAACAATAGTGTACAGCTGTCCCAGAACAAGGCTCTGGAAAATAGGGATGTTCGGACTATGGAACACTCAGAAGGTACAATGAAACAGATAAATATGTTCATCCATTTTTTTTACATGGTATTTCTTCCACATGTACCGTGGAGGAAGGAGGCTTAAGCTTATACGTGTGAGTACCCACATAGCTTAATAACTGAATTGTTCAGAAATCAGGGACATTTGGACATTGTGGTGCTCTGGAATAAAAGTAGCCCTTTCCTGTCCCTTTAAAATATGGGAACTTTGATTAGGGGAACCTTTGATTCTCAAAAGCTCCAACCATGAACATTTTGTTGGTCTCCAAGGGGTTACTGGACTCAAATTTAGATGTCCTGCTGTAGACCAACCTAGTTACCCTCTGAAAGTATTTAAAATAACATATAAATAACAATCTTGATTTCATGTATTGCAATTCCATACAGTTCAAAGTCTGCCAAAGGAGAACCTTACTTTTTTGGACTTTTTCCCTACAACATTGGCAAGGTAGGTTGTTAGGCTGTGTTTGCTATCAAAAAGACAATTGGTTACTCTTTCTGCATAATCTTTACTACTAATACAGATTGGAATATGGTACATAAATGCCAGATGTATCAGTTTAGGGATGTTTGAACCCTAGACTGAAATAATTCCTGCTAGCAAGTCTGACATGACAAATATGTAACTCCAGAAAATTGTCTTAGCTATTGGATATTTTGTTGTTAATATACATTCTGAATCAAATTCAGAATTCTGTACATATTCACTTTTACTCCAGAGCATTTTAATTCTTAAAATACTTCTTTCTTCAGAAAACAAAATTCACTTTCATAATCTGAATAGGTTCCAACCTCAGATATCAATGCCATAAAGTAGGTAAGGGATAACTTTGTTTATAAAAATCTTCAGGGCTGGGTCTACTAGAAACCATCCCCTGATGTGGTAAAATCTCAAGATGGCGCCAATGAATTTTGAACCTGAGGTTGACATTCGAGTTTAAAGTCTCACTGTAAGTGATTCCAAGGTATTTAACTGTACTGCAGTGTTCAATGGGAATTTTTTTGGATTTTTTTCCTAAAGCCTATTACTTTTGCTTCCGTGTAGTTGATGGAAAGGGACTCTTCCTTACAGTACGTACCCAGGTTATTAAGTAGCTTTTTCAATCTGAGGGAGAATCAAGGCCAAATCACCTGCATATAGCAAGATGGAAACTTTTTGTTGACTGACACAGAGAGAGATACAAATTCTGGGCCAGACAGCTTTTGTACTATGTCATTAATGTAAATGTTGAAAAACAAGGGGGGCAATATACACCCCTGCATTACCCCTTTTCTTACCGGAATTTACATTGGTTAGCGAACCTGAGGTGCCCACCCGGATTTTTGTGAAGATGTCTGAAGGTAGTTCGCACAGCAAAAATAAAAGGTGTTTGTTGATGTTAGTTTTCATTAATTTCATCCAGAGTCTGTCTCTGTCAATGGAGTCAAAAGCTGTGGCTCTTGTGGGTCCTTTCATGCTAGAATAAGCTAAATAATGAATGGCAGTGGTTGATCGTAGATTGTCGTCTTCTAAATCCTACCTGATATCGATGCATGATGTGATTATCAGCAACGCAGTCCTCTAACCTGTGGAGCAAAAATTTTCCATAAAGTTTAAATGCAATATTTAGTAAACTAATGGGGCGGTAATTTTGTGGGTGAGTTTTGTCACCTTTTTTGTTAATAGGGACTACTATGCTCATTTTCTAACCATTAGTAAAGATACCCAATTCTTTTATCTGGATGCAAACCTAGAACTGGGGCCCACCAGTTAAGAAGGGCTTTGAATAAGTCAGGTAGAATCAGGTCTTCCCCAGACGATTTGTCAGAAGCTAGAGATTTAATAAGGCTTCTGAATCAGCTTCTGTGACTGGGGGCCAAGCTGGTAGGTTTGAAAATTCTATGGGATTGGCCTGAGTACTTGATTCTGTAGATAGCAGTAAAGATGGACAAACTCCAAACATATTGGAGAAATATGTATGCCAAGTGTTTCCAGGTATTTGGGCTTCAAGCTGTTGGGGGAATCTCCCAAGCTCAAATGAAACAAGACTCCAGAGATGAGACTCATTCTTCTCCTTTACTGTCTGGTCTAATCCATTCCATAAATGTTTGTATTTTATTTTTAACTATGTTTTGTAAAGGCTTTTGGCCATATACAATAAGTATCTACTACTACTACATTCTTAATCTGGAATATATATCCCTTTCTCATAATATTGCATAGCATATATTGACAATTATGTTTCTCCCATTTTTCAAGAATCTTTCAACCATAATTACTTTTTCATGTAAATGGCTTGAAAAGAATAAAATTCTTAAATACAGTGGGATTTTTGTTAGTAAAGATAACTATATAATCAAACTGACATGCACATCCATCCCACTGTTAGGCTGAAATTTCTGTGAGCCATTTCACGGGTCAGTTTAGCGTCCCACTGCTTTGAAGTGGTGAAATAGCTTGCAGCATCCATCCCACAGTTAGCCTGAAATGGCAAGGAGAAGCAAAATGGACCTTACAGCACTGAAATGGCAGCCAACCATTCTATCAGTTGTTTTCATTTTCCCTCACTTGGAAGTGTGGGGAACCAAAACTGATTGATGAAATGCCTACCAGCCATTTGGGTCTGCCCATCAGTTGTTAAGTTTAAATAAATGCAAGCAATTATAACCATCAGATGCGCTTCAAAGCAGGGGAAACCAAACAGGTTAAATGGCCATCCTAGGCAACTCCCTTCTTTCTCTTTGCTGAAGCAAGCCCTGGCTGAGAGAAAGGGGGATCTGAGCTTGCCATTTCAGTTTGGGACTTTTGGCTTCGTTCAGTTTGGCGTTTGATTCAGCGCCCACTCCAAATCCTGAACTGTAATGTTTTGGTATGTGCTCATCCCCATTAATTCCAGAATGATGATGGAAGTTACAGTGCCATGAATGAAGGGAACTAGAACACCCTGAACCAGGTTAACTTCATAACAGACAAGATGTAATAGGAGAGCTTTGAAACAACTTGTCATGTGTCTCTAAAACTCAGACCCCCAATCCACCACAGAAGATTATTGGGTGACATACTCTCAGCCAGATTTCTCTCACAAGCATAAAATGATTTACAATCTAGTTCCTGAACTGGGCATTGTAACACGTAGAACACTAAAACAGATTAATGTTCCCTTATCAGAATGACAGGGGAAGCATCCTTTTACTATTTCATTGGATCATGAGGAAATATTAACGCTCCCCTTTTGTTCATACTATTATCAGAGCTTTGCTATTATACTGCTCTTGAATTCATTTTGTTAATAAGCAGAATACAGATGTGAAGATCTTCTGACCAAGAAGTGTATATAAAATTCAGGGGGACACAGAAAAATTAGGTGGGTGGAAAAATAAATAAATGAGGAAAGTGTGGGAAAGAGGGAGATAAATTAAGGAAAAGAGAGAGAACATTTATTTTACTGCAGTGCCCTAACTACCACTTCACAAGATCTGGTTGATCTGAGTGCAAGGAAAGGAGGGAGAATGGCTGGACTATTATAGAAAATGACCTTGACTAGCCAGCTGCAGGCCGACAGAGTAGCAGTCATCACCCAAGTTGTCTTGCTCCATTGATAGATTAGTTGATGGGTTTAGCATGATCCAAGTTTACTTGGAAAAAGGGAAATTTAGCCGATATTAGTGTGTGCTCAGTCCTCCCTGGTGGCTCCAACCAGAAATGCATTAAAAATAAATTTAAAGACATTTGACTGGATGCAGCATGACGCCAGCTTCAAGGGCCCTTCAACTGACTTGGACTCCCCAAATATTGTGTCCCCTCTAGTCTCCCTCTATCAGCAGCCCTATAACAGACTTGTAAACTGCTTTACCTATGTAGAGGAAGCAGTGGCAGTTCTGGAATGGGAAATATCTGCAGATAAATAGAACTTCATGATAGAGTTGAGCTGAATAAGTAGAGGGGAAAACTGTACATGTTTTAGATAAATAGAACTTAATGATCAAGTTGAGCTGAATAAGTAGTTTGCAAGTGCTGCTGCTTCTTTGACTCGATGCCTTCCTTGTTAAGGCTTTCCTTATCGCCTCTGCCCTCTGTTCCTGCTGCTAAGACTCTCCCAACCAGATGCATGTTCATTAGCACTTCCTGCAGCCCAGCCTGTCTTTTAACATTTGTTTTCCAACAAAAGATACATTGGGAATTGTACAAGCTGGCAGTTTCAAGTGCTTTAAATGACTCTGAATAATTTACTGAAACAAGGTCCTTACAGAAAGGAGTTTATTTTTTTTTAAGTAGAATATATTAGGGCTGTACACGCTGAAAACTTTTGAATGTCTAAGATCTAAAGCTGGTCGATTTAGAGATATAAAACTTAATTTGTTGCACTGCAAAACCAGATTTTTTAGGCTGAGTAAAACCATAGTGTGACTTAATAGTGGCATTTTTGCTTTGAAGGTAAAAGTTGAAGCAATGCATCCTCTGGTCTGTGCCAAACTGTAGCCAATTTAAGGTTCCAGCCAGCATGGAACCTCAAATCATATGCACAATGTAGCTCTCACATGTGCAATTGTCATTTTCACAGAGCTGATTTTGGCCACGGGGCTCAACCCTGAGTTAGTGTGATAGAGAACAGCAAGGCATGATGTGGCTAAATTTAAGCACTCTAAATTCTAACACTGCTTCTGAAATCACTGAGATATGCTAATCCTTGAGTCAGGATTTCTTAACCAAAGTTTCGTGAAACCCTGGGGTTTCTTGATGGCCTTGGAAGGGTTTCCCGAATGGGTGGAGTTAATTTTTAATATATTTTTTAATTTGTTAAACACTTATCGATTGATATGACCATTTATGGGGGTTCTCAACAGTAAAAAAGTTAAGAAAAGCTGGCTTTAGTCCTCTGTTTATTAGGAACTGAATTAACACTGTATTTGCTGATGTGAATTAGATCTGTGTTTTTCAGATGATGATCTTTTTGGAAATTGGCCATGTGTATGATTATTACTGACGACAGTTGCAATAATTAGGACTCTTCTTGTTGGGCAGTGAAAAGTGGGGCAAAAAACCAACTCTGTCCCCCCCCCCCCCCCAGAACTATCACATTTCCACATCATAGCTTTTAAAACATAGCATCACATTAGGACACAAACAGGAACAACTATTCTTTACAGATAGATGGGTCAACATGTATATTGCATTTTAGTCTTTTTAATACAGTTTTATTTCTTGTGCCATGATGGTGTGTGTATTGCAGCCAAGAGATCCAAAGACTGTATGACAGTCAGGCAAGGAACATTTGGAGGTAGGTGCTTTGCCATTTCCTGGTTCTGTGTCATGACCCCTAGTGTTCCTTGGAGGAACTACCACCCACCTCTTTAGAGTTCTCCCATCCATATACTAGCCAGGTTCAGCCTTCCTTTGCTTCCATGATCTAGCAGGATTGGGCTTGTCTGAGCTATCCAGGTCAGGACAGTTTACTGTTATCAATAGTTTACTCACACTAAAGGAAATAAAACATATGTATTTATTTGAAAAACTGGAACTTTTTACTACTCGAAGAAGTCACAGCTTACAATCGCTCAACACCTTTCCATCCAAAGTATTACAAGGGAGATTTGCCAAGATTCCTTTCGAAAATAGACTATGCCCTTGCGAATCAAATACTCCTGACACTAGTCAACATATTTTACTGGATTGTCCCTTGTTTATTGTCCAGCGAAGGCATGTTATATCTCTTATACCCAAATGGAGAAATCATTCAAAAGACCCAATCTGCCAATTTTTATTGAGTTATAAGGATGCTGATATCACTTTTATTATAGCTGAATTTCTGTCTTCAGTTTTTAAATTCAAACTGACTGATGTATTTTGATTACCTCTGTTTATCTTGCTTCTAACCTGCTTTTTGCCAATAAAGGTATTGCCTGTGTGAGTATTTACTCCAAGATTTTGTCAAGGGAGTGTCTTAGAAGCCTAATCAGCAGCTGATAGTTTGCCTTCAATTTACCATGGAAGTTCTGCAGTTACCTTACTTGGCTGTGATTTCTTTAAACAATTGTAAAAAGCTTCTCCAAGCTAAGGGACTATTTTCTGGGCCATGGACACAACTTATTTATCGCTGCCACTGCATTCTTCAGATGTTTTATATTTACAATTTAGGATGCTATCTACATATTACATTTGGGAGCCGTGAAGACTGTCAGCATCACATTCTTATAATGGGTTACCTGCAATATGTTGTTTGTGAATGATACTTGGTTAACCGCTTCATAGCAAGGGGAACAGATAAGAAAAGATATTAAGGATGATTTGGAATGGTGCCAGTCATTTGACCTTACGATGAAATATAATAGTTATTGTAATGACTCTGAACAACGCTATCAAATATATTTTAATCTATACAGTTTAAAATTATTTAAATCCATTATGATTTCAAAGAATATCTTTTCCACTGTTCCTTGATACTCTAATGAATTTCACTCTAAATGCTAGCAACAACACCTTTCACATACAGTAAATGATTTTTTTAAAAAGTGATTGCACCACTTCTGGGTTTTTTCAAAGCCTCAAGAATGTTCCAGGAGTTTCTCAACAGTAAAAAAGTTGAGAAAGGCTGACCTAGACAGTCATATAGCTTGGAAAAAAGTCTACTTCTTTTAAACTTGTTTATTCATTTGGACAATTTGTATGCCATCTTTCCAGAGAACCTGCTTCAGCAGCATTTTTTAAATGGCTGTGAAGAACAGAACACATAGTTACAATTCAAAACAGAATTATACCCTTTTAACCTGGTAAATTCAATAGACTTAGAATGGTAAAACTCTGCTCAGGACTGTAAAATCCTTACCACAAAAGATAGAGATACACATACATGCAATACCTGGCCAGTCCATTGCTGTTGCTGGATTTTGTACCCCCATGGTGCACTGAGAGACAGCTGTTAGTGGTTAGGGGATGGTGGATTTTTTTTCACTGCTGGGTTATATATAGTTTTAATGGGGACACTATTTTATTGTGAGGTTTTATTACGTAACCTGCTGTGAGACTGTTTGCCAGGAGCGGCAGGAAATAAATAGAAAATAATAACAACAACAACAACAACAACACAAACACACACATATTTAGGAAACGGCAAATTATAACAGCATTTCAGATGAGTCGACAGTTATACTAATCATACAAGCATCCTTTATATATTCCATTTTTTTCAATGACTCCTATGCCATATTACATATTATTATTAGGTGAACAATAAAATACAAACAATTTATATTTTAAACTAAGAGAAACAATTGCGCATAAACAGAAGAACGTTTAAAGGAGACTATTATTATTTGGTATCTTATTGTTAAAGCCAGCGTGGCTGTTTTTAATTCTTTAAACCTTTAAATTGAATGGCTTTATTACTTTGTAACAAATGTACACCACGGTCACACATGCTGGCCTAATAGTTTTGTTGAAGCTCTGCTGCATATTCAGGCATATTCCTCCCATCCGCTTTCACTTCTAAAATATGTGCTCAGTGCAGCTGGCAGGCAGATATCCAGGAGCTCTGGTTCAGTGCACACAAGAATGAGCTCCTTGTCTGACAAAAGTAAAGAGACATTGCAAAGTCTCTCTTCTCTCCTGTCTTCACTTGACTAACAGTTCACAACTATGAGCTCCACTAATATCCAGTCACTCAGCTCAGAGTAGGATTTTTTTCCCAGGGAATATGCAGTGCAGTGTTCAGCATTTCCACCTCCAGCATTTTGTACAATTTAGCTTCTGAATGTGAAAGACTGCAAACAGAAAGTAAGGGGAAGGGGTGGGTGGGGTGGAGATGCAATCTTATAACAACCTCTAAGAAATCCTATGCAGCTTTTTGTCTGTGGAATTCTCCAATACCTAAGATCTAAACCTAGATTTCATTAGCAGCAAAATAAAAAACTACTGTTAGCATAAGAGTCCTGCTGGGTCAGGCCAGTGGTTCATAGATCATCATCCTGTTTCACGCAGTGGCTATTTATTTATTTATTTATTTGCTACTCCTCTTGGTCACCTGTCTCAGGTTAGTTTACACAGTCTAAAAACTAAAAAAACAACAACTGTAGTACATAAGATAAAAACCAGAATTAAAATTCTATGAGCTACAATTAAACACTTGCATCAATATTAGTTATTAAAGTCAGGTTGTAGCCAGCAGACTTTAACATATAGGAAGGGGGGAGGGGACAAAAAGTAGAGTCGAGGGGGCAAGAGGAAGGCCCAAATATTGCTATAGTTATCTAGCTATTTATCTACCTAGTGGGCCTCAATCGGAAGACCTCCAAGTCCTAACCCATCCTCCTGGGAAGAGAGAGGCAGCAAACCCCATACAAACAGCAAGGCCTTCCTTTGATGCTGCCTGCTGGCAGTGCTATTCAGAAACTGCAGTTGAATGTGGAGGTTCCTTTAGTAACCGGGGGTTGCAGGATAGGTCCTCTCCTCCATGGATCCATCTAATCCCCTTTTTAAAGTATTTATACACTACATCATCTACATCAGCACAGTTTTCTCAAGAACAAGTCATACCAGACTAACCCTCTCTCTCTCTCTTTTTTACCAGTGGGTAAAAAGGCAAGTGGGGTTTTGGGCTGTATCGAAAGAAGTATTGTGTCCAGATCGTGCCAGGTGATGGTACCATTTTATTCTACTCTGGTTAAGCCTCACTTATTAATGTGTTCAATTTTGGGCACCATAATTGAAGAAGGATATAGACAAACTGGAGCACATCCAGAGGAGGGCAACGAAAATGGGGTTTGGAGACCAGGACATATGAGGAAAGATTGAGAGAGCTTGGTCTGTTTAGCCTGGAGAGGAAACAACTAAGAGGTGATATGATAGCCATCTTCAAATACTTGAACAGCTGTCACATAGAGGATGGAGCAGAGTTGGGTTGTTTTTTTTGTCCCAGAGGGTAGAACCAGAATCAATGGGATGAAATTAATTTAAAAGAAATTTCAGCTAAACATCTGGAAGAAGTTCCTGATAGTGCAGTTCCTCAGTGGAACAGGCTTCTTCAGGAGGTGGTGGATTCTCCTCCCTTGGACGTTTTTAAGCAGAAGCTAGATAGCCACCTCACAAAAATGCTGATTCTGTGAATTTAGGCAGATTGTTAGTGGCTGGGCAGAAGGGATTGTTTCCATGCTTAGCTCCTATGGCTCTTTGTATCCCCAGGGAAATTGTGATCACCACTTTGGGGTTGGGATGCAAATTTCCTCCAAGCAAGACTGGTCAGGGATTTTGGTTTTTTTTGGGGGGAGGGGCATCATCTGGACATAGAATTGGGGTCACTGTGAATGGGCAGGTAGTTGTGAATTTCCTGCATTCTGCAAGGGGTTTGACTAGATGACCCTGAAGGTCCCTTCCAACTCTATGATTGTATCTGGCAATGGATTCAGCAATTTAAGTACTCAACAAGTAAAATAAGTTCATTTAATCCATCTATAACCACCAACTTCACTGTACATCCCTGAATTCAAATATTGAGGAGAAACAGAATTGTCAACTCACTTTCTCCACCCTATCCATAATTTTATAAATATCTATCATGCTTACAGGCTCCTGGTGGGGCCTGCAGATCTCCCAGAACTACAACTGATATCCAGACTACAGGGATCATTTCCCCATGAGAAAGTGGATTCTTTGATGGGTGGAGTTTGTGGCAGTATACTCCACTGAGGGCTCTCCCCTCCCCCCAAAAAATCCAGCCCTTCCCACTCCCCTTTCATACCTCATTTTCCAAACCAGATGTCCCCACAGTTGCCTCTATTTAATATATTAATATTTTGTTTAAATGTATTGTTCCTTTTCTCAACCCCAGTTTAAATTTACTTGCAACTACAGGCACACCTGGAGGTGTGGACAGGAGGGAGAAATATATTATACAAACAGAATTTTTTAATAAGTGTAGCATATTTATAAGCAAAGTGTAACAATATTTACTGAGGACAACTTGAAATGTGTTTTATTTCCAAGCAAATATGATTATTTTTGCCAGTTTATATATAATCATTAACTACAAAATCCGCTCATGTTGCAAAAGACAACCTCAATGTTCCCATCATACAGATGGCAAAATGGAAATCTGCTTTGCTCAAGGTTAACCAGTATCTTTCTTAAATTTAAATCTAACAGCCTGTTTTCTTAACCCCATCTTATGTCTCAGCCTAGAACCATTTGGGTGAGTTTTGAAACTTGATAGTAACACTGCAAATCTTGTATTCCAATACAACATCTGTTCATCCAGCCTTTGGTACAGCAATCCTGCCTCCTCAAGCTGGTCCAAGCATTCCTTTTCGTTCTTCATTTATACTCGACCTTTCTTCCCAGTGGGGACCCAAAGTCACATCCATGGCAGAGTGGGGATTTGAACATGGGCTTCTCATTTCCTAGCCTGCTACACCCTGCGGCCTCTGACAAGCCATCTCCAGATCCCCACATTCACACACTGTCTGAACTTGGCCAGTCTCACCCAGGGTGCTTGGGACAACTACAAAAAGCCCAAGTAGCTGTGGTCTTTTTAACAAAGCCAAACTTTCCACCCCTAGGATGGCAGCCCCTGTGCTTTTTATACCTTCCTTAGTTAAGCCTCTCCACACAGTGGATTCTACCAGGCAGGGGGTGGGGTATCCCCCACCATACACACCCAGGTGGCAATATTACGCTCTGCCAGGTAGAGTGGCCAGGTGACCCTCCCCCCATCCACTGGCGGAGGATAGGGGATTAGGGTTGCCAAAACCAGGTCGAGAAGCTCCCGGAGATTTGGGGATGGAGCCTGGGGAGGTTAGGGACCTCAGTGGGGAACAAGGCATCCTTTTTCTCCACGGGAACTGATTTGTGTAGTCTGGAGGTGAGCTGCACCTGCAGGGGATTCCTAGGTCCTACCGCCAGGAGAGTCGGAGAAGTTAGTGGGGCTGCCTGGGCTCTCCTCCCTGCTCGATTACTCCTCCCCTGCTCCTCGGTCCTTCTCGGACACCCCCTGACCTCTCAGTCCGCACGCCAGCCCCAAACGCCCCGCCTGGGAACCAGGCTGCCCCCGACGGCCACCACAGTCCCCTCCCCCGTCCTCTTTTCCGACTGAGCGTCCCTCCCTCGGCCCTCCCCCCTTTCCCTTTAACTCGCGCTTTTGCCCCCGCCCCTCCTGCGCGCGCGCGGCCGCGGCTTCCCCGCGGCGGCGCGCGTGGTGTTCCCGCGTGCGCGCGCGCTCCAGCCCCCCGTCGGCGACTTTTCCTCTCTCTTTCCTTCGCCGTCATTCTGCGAAACCAGCGAGGCGAAGCGCGCCGCCGCCTGCTCTTCCCCTCCCCCCCCCTCTCCTAGCCCCGAACTCCTGGCTTAATTGCCTGAAGACGAGAGCGCGCGTCGGCGCGGCGGGTTTACTTTTCTTCAGGCGGCGGCGACGACGAAGAAGAAGAAGAAGGCGGAGGAGGCAAAGACGACGGTGGGAGCCGCCACCGCCGGGACTTGGGAAGTCACCGCCGAGGCAGGGTGGAAGAGTGGCGGGCGCGCATGTCTCCGTGATCGGCCGGGAAGAGGAACTCCCCACCCCCTCGCCCCCCGCAGGGCTTCTCGCCCCCCCCCCCATACGGATTAACACGCAGCCTGCTGAAGCTGGAGAGCCAGAGACCCCCGCCCGCCCTTCCTCCCGCAGGTAAAAGCGCTTCTCTCTTCTCAGCCCCCCCCCCCCAGGGCCGCCGTGCCCACCTCTCATGGCTGGTAGTTCTGGTCTTCCCTCCGCCCGCCTGCCTGCCGACCCACGAGGCTGCAATCCTCCTCTCCCCCCGCGCCTCAATACTCCTCCTCCTCCTCCTCGAGTATTTTTAACCATACTGCCCATTATCCCGTAGCTACTCATTCTCCTTTTCATATTCCCACTGCTGGGCTTTTAACAATGGTCAAATTATTCCTCCCCTTGTGGCCGCTGCTTTATTGCCCTTCCCCTACATCACATGCAGCTCTCCCCCCCACCCCCCATTCATTGTAAACCCCTCTACTCTCTCCTGCTGACACCATCCATTTCTCTGCACTGTGTAGTACACCTGCGATACTCAGGACTGCTCTCTGTGTATTAGTTGCCTTTTCATGGCTCTGTTGTAGACATGGTCAAGGTAGGGGGGGAAATTGCCCACCCCTGCCTTTCTTTGCATGTTGGAAGTGTGGATTCTGATCTGTGTTAATTGATGACTGTGTCTGGGAACAGGATGGCCCAGACTGGCTCGATCTCATCAGACCTCAGAAGCTAAGTGGAGTTGGCCCTGATGAGTATTGGGATGGGTGACCACCAAGGATGTCCGGGGTAGCTATACAGAGCCAGGCAATGGCAAGCCACCCCTGAAAACTCTCTAGGGTTCCCAGAAGTCATTTGTGCCTTAATGGCATTTTCTACCACCACTGAAAGCAGGTGTGTGGATTGCTATACCATGATAAGAGTATAAGATTTGGTTTTGGGTATGTGTGTGAGACTGTGCCAAATAGTTCATGATTCTTGGATAGACACTTTCAAGTCAAATTTTCCTTCCTGTTTCACTTAGCATTTGATGATGATGAGACTTCCTCCACATCAAATGTGTTGCTGTGGCTTGCTCAGGTTCTTGTGGCAGATACCATCTCTATAGAATACCCTTTGCCATATCTCTACCTTTCCCCCCTTATCCCCAGATGCTCCTCCCTGCAAGGATCCACGTGGGACCTTCTGCTAATTGATCTTTTCCTTCGATCCAGCATCACCAACCCTTGCATTCTGCAGTAGGAAACCCCTATGCATAATATTTCTTCTTAGATTCTCAATCCTATGAATCAACACTTTGCCCTCTTTGTTACCCATAGTCCTTTAGACTCTGACTCACACAATAGAAAATGGCAAAACCCTAAAGCACACAAAAATGTTCATCTGCCTTAATTGCTGACGTGAAGTAACCATCCAGAGCGCTTTATGGTTTCATTAAGGAAATATCACCATTATCAAATTTAGCTGCACATACTTTTTTTTTTTCCAATACAGCATATAATCTCCAGCAATTCCATCACATTGAGCAAATACTGGGCTAAAGAGAACTGACTCGCACATGGCAAACTTTCTACACAGATATTACTTCATGTAAAAAATTGTGCTTGTTCTATGTAAGAAAAGGTTTGCCATGGCATGTGATGGTTAGTGGGATTTCAGTAGTATGTCCTGGTGGGAAAATAAACACATGCATTTTTCATTGCTCACAGTGTATGTTGAGGACATGCTGTTATCTGTTGGAGTTCTTAGTTCCCCCCCCTAGTTATTTTATGCTACTTTTGATTTGATAGGCCCATCTGCAGAATAACCGTAGTCATTGAATCGCTTGACAGCTTCAGTCATTCATACTCTTCAATTGCCTGCTGTGATCCCCACGTGCTTTCTTTCATCATCAGTAGTGATTTTTTTTTCACCTATGACCAGCGTATGAAATGTGTATCCCTGTCTTCTGAAATGTGTACTCCAAGGCCTTGCACTTACATATTTTGGCTCACACTAATCATTCTTCCTGTTTATTTGCAGTTGGTGGCTATAGGTCTTTAATGGTTCTTTCTCCATATTCATGTAGCAAATCCTTTTCTAGTTAATTAGGAAATAACTTATTGACAAGTGAAACACCCACCAGTCTCTCTCATTGATGTGTTTTCTCAAATGGAGGAAGAAGATCAACCAGCTTCTTTCTTCCTCATGCTGAGATTTAGTCTGAGGGACAGAACAAACTCAAAGCATTTCTGCTGCTGGAGAGCAGCTTATGATGGGGCAATTTCCAGCTTCACTGCCCTCACTATTTTCAGTATGTATCTTCAGCTGCTGCCTGAAAACCACTCCTTCCAGTGTATCTTCTTTCCAACCTCTTCTGTCTATTCTAACCCATTTCCTTCTTTTCTTTCACTTAAGTTCTCATTCTCCTTTTCACACCCTCATTTTCTCTCCTTGTCTCCTGCCTTTCCAAGGAAATGTCAAAGAAACAGAACATGTCATGTTTTAAAAGTGTCCATTTCAACCTCTTGTCATTTCTAGTACTGCATAATTATGTCTGTGACATGTATCTCTCCCCCCCTCCTCCTCCTCTAAGCAGCAGGAAAATGGGGGTGAATTGTATATATCTGTTCTCTGTGTGTGTGTATCAGTCTAGGCAGCTGCTTCGCTCTCCTGCTCCTCCCTCCCCCTTCACAAAACTTGGCCTAGACCATTAGGAACATACTCCATGTTTTCTCTCCCATTCCCAGCCACTTTACCATAATGTTTTGATTCTTCTGTGTTTTATAGCTTCAGATGAAGTTAGGATAGTGCTTTCTGCTGCTTTTCATGCACTCGCCAGAAAAGGTCCCCTAATAGGAAATAAAACGCTGCTTGAGAAAGACATCATTGCAATGTTTCCTTCCCATCTCTAGACCCTTGTTGCTAAGTTGCAGTTTGTTTTTGGGTGTGTTTTTTGGGGGGGGAGGGGGGAAAAAGTGGCATCTCATGGTTGTTCTGGAGATTTGTATTTAAAATTCATAGACAGCCAGATAGTTTAATTCCAACATTTCTGCGTCGTTATCTTGTGTTCTCCGAAAGGCTTTAACCTCCCTGACCCTTGTGCATGCCTATCTGTTTCTTTTAGCAAATGCCTAAGAGCTTTTCTCTGGATGAGATTTCAGCTGTGCCTTTTGAAAAAATCTTTGTTGTACTGTGACATAACCTTGAGGCTACTTGATTGTGTGTGGTATTATTAAAGGCAATAAAATGTTTTCCTACCGTTTCACTCTCCCCTGTTGATTTTTAGATTGTTACTTTGTTGGTTTTCCTCTTACTTTGACCACATGTTCAAAAGCTTGGACTTGACAGACTATTTTTTTTTAATCCAGGTTATATTTAGCTTTAGATCTTTTCAGATGACATGCAGCTTGCCTTTGAGTTTAAATGTTTATAGGATATGGCAGGGAACATTTTCCTCCCCTGTTTGTTTAGGGAGATGAAAAATATAGTTATACATCTAATGACAGATTTAAACATTTATTTTCTGTTATAAAAGCTGGTATTACTTGTTAAAGTAATGATATGTTATGGACTGCTGCTGTTATGCATTTATCTGATGAATGGTAACCTGAACTTCTGAAACAAATGCCAGTTGTTTTTCAACAGCAGTAATATTTATAGCACAATTGTTACAGCAAACACGTGCCTGGAATTCCCTAAAAGTGCTACCGATTTTTCTGGTATTCAATTCCAATGATGTGCATGTTGTGTTCATTCTTCTCTTTCATAATGTGTTACTGAACAATCAGTAATTTGCACAACAGAGTCCTGAGGCAGGACTGGATATTATAGCACTGTATTATAATATATTCTTATTCTTTGGGTTTTTTTCATAGCTTTATTTCAAAATAACCTACATTATTTTTCATTCTTCCTGTATAAGCACAAATAATTTTTTATTTTGAAATATGCTAGTGTTGTTTTTAAAACAAATGATTGGAAAATGTGTAGGTGATTTTTTTACTGTTTTCCTCTGTTATCTTTGGTCTAAGTAAATTCACTTGTGAGACAGGAACCTCAGAATCTATCACCCATCTTTGGGAACAACGGCCCATTGGACCATTTTGGCCTTGCAGGAGTCAGTCTGTTGAGAAAACAGAAACAATGGCTTTAAAGGGGATTAAATAGATTCATGAAGGATAAATCTGTCAGTGGTTACTAGTCATGGTGACTTGGGGGGGGGGGAGAAACCTCCATATTCAGAGTTACTAAACCTCTAAATCCCTGAGTCAGGAGGCAACAGGGAAAGGCCTTGGCCATTAGGCCCTGTTTTTTGGGACTCCAAGGGAACTGGTTGGCCACTCTGTGAGATGGGATGCTGGACTAGATGGGCCATTGGTCTAATGCAGCAGGGTTCTTCTTGTGTTCTTATAATTTGGTAGTTTTAAAGGTGTTGCTTAGATCTTATGGGCTTTATGGTCTTGAATCAGTTTCAAGTTTGAGGGCCCCTTTAATAGTGCATATCAGAACTTCATGACTTCTGTGACTATTGTTAGATCGTTCCAAAATATTTGGCCTGTCACACTTTTGATTTGATTTTCTGTACCATACAGTGATATTTCTTCAGGTAATGAAGAAGAAAAAACAACTAAGGCACCTTGAATACCTGCTTACTGTAGCATAAACTTTTATAAACCAGAGCTCACTTCATTAGACTATGGGGGTGGACAGAAGGGATTCTGCAGGGCCTGTAAAACGGAGTTCTTCCACCAGGTTTATGGTTGAGGCTAGGGTCTGCGAGGTAGAGTATTGCCCCCCCGGGGGGGTCTGAAGTATACATCATCTCCCCCATTCTCTATCGCCTTGGCAGGTGGGAGTAGATTGCGATTGGCTGCCACCATGTTATGATTTTTAATGTCTTTGAATGGGGTTTTAATTGGGATTTTTAAGACAACTGTTACCCACCATGAGCCTACCCAGGGAGTGGCGGGAAATAAACCTTATAATAATAATCCTAACCCCGCCCGCGGTGCTATGGGCGCCGCGGACTGAATAAAGCTGTAAGGGCTTAGGGGGAGGAGTTAGGGCGGGCTCTGTCCGGGATGAGGAAGGGTGCCGATTGGCCCCTTCCTCCGGACAGACCATCGCCGGGGCCAATCGGCAGGCGTGAAGCGCCTGCCGATTGGCCTCTCCGATTCCCGCCCTGCTGACAAGGGAGCAACTGTGAGCCGCACGGCAGTTGCTCCCTTGCTGGCGGCCTGATGTGTCGGGAGGCACAAAGCGCCTCCGCCGCGTCAGGCCGCCATGTCCCGCGTGCTGGCGGCCTACAGGCTCGCCGGCACCAAGACCATAATCTAGCGCCTGCTACAGCGGGCTTGATTCCTAGTAATAATAATAATAATAATAATAATAATAATAATAATAAATCAGGGCATGGCTCTTGTAGCCATTTCCTGCATTCTATAGGAGGTTGGATTAGATTACCCTGGAGGTCCTTTCCAACTCTGTGATTCTATGAAATGGTCAATAAGTGTGGGAGGTACATACAGAGGAGATGAAATAAAAGTTTAATGGAATGAAACCAAGGGTCAAGGGATGCAAATACATGCAATAGAAATGTGAAATTACTATGAATTACACGTATGAATGCAAAGTTTAATCAAATAAATACAAAGTACAATCAGAATGGGTGTGACATACTTCAAATGAGATGCTACTGGTGATTAATTAAAAATAAGGCAGTACAAATGATAATGCTCATTAATAATGGGCAGAGCACTTCCATCTACAGGTTGCTCTACAGCAGTTCTTGAAGTTGCCACACTTGGAAATTGAAGCTTATAAGGAAGACTCCAGAGTAATGCCACTGAGTTAAAGTTTATCAGCAAATTTGCACCATGAAACTATTCACAGCTGGGAACGGCTAGTTCATGGCAGAAAGTATACTCACTTTGGGTGTATATTTCAATATTTACCATGCTTCCTTGGATGTCAGCATCTAAAAATTATCCAGTAAATTTGAGAAAGAGGAAATAAACACTTGTGGACCATTTCAACCATGGAATCCAAATTAAAAAGAACGGCCGCAATTTTATCCACAGGAAACTCTGCAACTGTAACAACATGCAAGTGAGATTCAAATGAGTAGCCGTGTTGGTCTGAAGTAGCACAATAAAATCAGAGTCCAGTAGCACGTTTAAGACCAACAAAAATTTATTCAAGGTGTGAGCTTTCGAGTGCAAGCACTCTTCGTCAGGCTAAGAACTGACCATCATAACAGTAGGAATATATACACAAAAGTTAATCCTGTTACATTATTAAACTGTGTCACAGCATCCAAACACAGCCAGATCATAACTCCCTGCCAAACCAGCCAATCATCATGATAACAATCATGTGACACAGTTTAATAATGTAACAGGATTGACCTTTGTGTATATATTTCTACTGTTATGATGGTAATATGACTAATCTGACTGGCTGAAGGACACCATTTTCTTTTCCCCTTACAGCAATTTGAATTTCCTAGCAGGGAGAAAGAGATGAGATGCTCAGGATTTGTAAGGCTCAGGTTGGTTAGCAACTTTCTAGGTTCCTTTTCTTAATCTGTACCCTGGTCCTGAAACGTTGCTATTTTGGCAGCTCTTCCTTCCTTTTTTTTTTTTTTTTTTTTTTATGATAATTTTATTGTTTATTATTATATAAAGCATTTACAGAGAAGTTGTAAAGAAAAAGCTCTTCCTTCCTGATGAAATAGGGAAAGGGAGATAACAGCTAGTGGTGGTAGTAACTACTGAAGGACAGACTCTGAACCCCATTTTACTGGGTTGGGAGGTCAAAGGATTTTAGTAGAGATTTCCAGATTTTCTTTACCAAAAGAAAGATTCCTGCCCTAACCTCCAAGCGAGGCTACATTTCTCTCATTCATTTGAGGGCTGTTTGCCTGAGTGGGGAAAGAGAACAGTCTGATGGGCTGGTGGACAAAAGCATCACATCTCAGTCTCTCATATCATAGTCTGACACTCTGTCCACAAAACCACATTTTCATGGACTGCCTGCTGTTGAGTGGTAGCAAAGCAGTTGAGTTTTAGGTAAGTCAAGCAAGTTTAGTAGTAGCCCGTTGTATGGTGGTTGCTGCTAGGCCTGGCCCCTATAGATCCTCCCTCAAATATAATAAATAAAATATAATGCATGATATACAATATGTAAATATATATAAATAAATATATAACAAATAAAAATGGGCTTTGAAAGGGGCAGCAGGCAGGAGGGCGTGAGAGGGTGCCTGTGGTGGCGATAGGGCTTTTTTGCGACTGGCAGGGAGGCTGCAAACTCCCCTCCCCTGGCTCCCTCTCAGCAGGACTGTACCTGCGGGCTGCAAAGGACAGGGCCTCGGATAGTCTCCTCCCAGGAGGCTGTTTCCCAAATATATAAGGGAGTGAAATAGTGTTAAGGATAATAAAATAAAAATAAAGGCAAAAATAGCCCTGGAAATGGCCTTTCCCCCTTCCAGTGTCTTTTACTGACAGAAACCAAGGCTGACAATACTGTTGTGGTTGCCTAGCAATAATCCCTGATGTCCTTAAAGCTACAGCTGCTGCTTCTATTTTGGGAGAGGGAGGAAGCTTCCCAGTGTATTTTTTTTTTCTTTTGGATTATAGATTTTTCTGCAGACCTGGAATACTATTTCAGGTTTGTTGAAAGTTATTGTCTGTTCATGACTCCAATCTCTGGATTTAAGTTGACTATTAGATATATTGGTGATATGCAGCTAAAGATGGCAGCCTTCACGTGCAGCCTGGGGATCTCCAAGAATTACAACTGATCTCTAGGCTATAGAAATCTGTTCTTCTGGAGAAAATGGAGTCTTTGGAGGGTGGGCTCACTGGCATTGTATTCCACTGAGGTTCCTGTCGTCTTCAGGCTCCACTCCCAAATCTCCAAGGGTCCCCAACACTATCCCTGGTGGTTGGGTGTGGGGGACCTGGCAGCCCTACATACAATTGTTAATGCATACTATGCAATTTTTTTTTGTAGAAAAGGGATATTTGTGAATGGTGTTTCTTTTGGTAAATTTTGTAAGGACTCAGTAGTTTGATGTACTGTTGGCAGTGACACTATTTCTCACAGTATCAGAACCAACTTTTAAAAAATTGTTTTCCATTTAGAATTAAAGATGTCCACTGAAGGGCAAAGAGTTGACGATAGCCCAAGTACTAGTGGAGGCAGCTCTGATGGAGACCAGAGGGAAGGCGTTCAACAAGATCAAGAAAGAGAACAGGTTCAACCCAAGAAAAAAGAAGGCAAAATCTCTAGCAAAACTGCTGCTAAGCTTTCGACTAGTGCTAAAAGGTAGTTACCGTGGTTCTTTATGACATATTTCCTTTTAATAAATATCGCTGGTAGACACTGATGTTTAAAAGAATTCTCAACATTTTAGCCCTCCAATGTGTGTGCTTTCCTAGCATAATTAAACTAGAAGCTGATTATACATCTCACAGGCTCCCTAGCCACATGGTTTTTTAGTAATGGCTGATGTGATAAATAGTGGCATTCCTTTATTGCTGGCAAATTGAGACAGTTCTGTGGCTTCTAAATATATATGTGTGTGTGTGCAAGCGCACACATGTTCAGTCTTGACAGTGCAACTTATGGTTAATTAACTGTAAACATTTCAGACACTTCAGTAATTCAGCATGATAAAAGACTACAGAAATACCTCTTGCTGTAAAATATTGTTTTCTTTCCCCTGTTGGTTAGGTAAAATGTCAGTATGACTGAAAATGCATTTTAGTTTGATTGTGTTAAACTGTATACTTGCTTATACTTTTGGCTCTCCTGCCCTCAAGAGAGAGAATAGATTTGGAGAACAGCTATTTACAAGATTCTAGGCTTGTTGCATCAGTCAGTTCATGATAATGATCGGTGTGCTTAGATTCTGCACAGATGGAGCCTGCATTAATAGATTTCCCCCAAGCACATGGCAGTGTAAGCTTGAACAGAGACATTCAAATCCTATTTCTAGGGAGTTCAAACCAATCATGGATTTTCAAGAAGGTTGCTGGAGCTCAATCCTATATTTGTAACTTGTGGAGAATTTAGAATCACTGATTGCCTTATACTGCACTAGGGTTGCCAGCCCTCAGCTGGGGCCTCAGGGTCTCTTGGTTTGGCACTTTCCCACTTGCTTTCAGGAGTTTTAGATACTAGCCTCCCCCCTCAAAAAACAGGCAAGAAGCTGGGGGGGGGGGGAAGACTTCGTATTGCCCTGATGTTGCCCAGTGAGGAAAGTGAAGGCGGGATGCACACAAAACCCAGCTAGACAAAGGGCACTCTGAGAGCAGGGACTGCATTCCCAACACTCTCCAACACATGGAGCATGCTCTTTGTGGGAAAGTAATGTAATGATGATGTCAAGGGGAGCCAAGAGGAAGAGCCATTAGTATGCTAGCTGGACTACTGGAAGAATTTAGTGAGAAGGGAAACAACTGGGGCAGAAGAGTGGGCACATTTTTACAAAAAGATGGAGGTATTTTGGAACACTTGCTCCCTGTTTAGCATGTTTCAGTGATTCTTTTTGCTCCTGGGAAATGCCCTCCCTATTCCCTGCCAGCAATTGCAAGGACCTGGCAACCCTATACTGTCCCATCCTAAATTTACAATTTTGTAAAGTCTAAAATCTATACGACTCATTGATATTATTGTGAAGTATATGATAAGTTGGGTAATGTGTGGATTAACCCCAAACTAACTGAAACAAAAGCTCCATCTTAGATAGATGCATCTCCTGCATACCAAAAGTCTTCCATGTTTACCTTCTAGAAAATCTCCACCACTAGTTGTTGTTTTTTTTGTCTTTTTTATTCACCTCCATATATAAATACATATTGAAGCTACTATGATGGGGAAATTAATTAAATAATTAAATGATATGAAAGAGTATATCTTGAAATTCAAATAATCTTTTAAACTTTTTTACTATTTCCGATATACTGTGGTTAAAACATTGAAACTTTTTGGGAAAAAACTTTGTATTAGTTTTGTATTAATAAAACTTTCAAACTATATTTTATATACATATTTATTTATTTATTTACACTGAACATTATATACCTTACATGGAACATTATACAGACTATACATTTAGATGTATAAGCATGATTCTAACTATTATTTCCCCCAGAATGTACCAGAGAGATGTCTTATCGTCATACAAATAGGGGAGGGACTGTGGCTCAATGGAAGAGCCTCTGTTTTGCATACAGAAGATCCCAGGTTCAACCCAGCATCTCCAGTTTAGAAGTACCAGGCTGTAGGTGATATGAAGACTCTGGAAAGCCACTCCTAGTCTTAAAAAGGCAGTACTGACCATGATGGACCAGTGGTCTGATTCAGTATAAAGCAGCTTCATGTGTGTTCAATTTATATTCTGTGCGATAATTTCATATTAAATCATATCACATATTCAGACAGGTCTCTCTTCGTATTTAAAGCTATATTTTAATGAAGTACTTGGAATTTTTTATTTAAAATATTTTTGTAATGTTTTTTTACAACATCACAAACATTTAAATAATTTAAAATACTGTTATAATTAAAACACACAACCACACGGCACTATTAGGAGGGCCAATACTGTTTTGGGGGGTTATGCCAGAGGAAACCAAAAAGTCTTTGCTTGCTGGCAAAAGACACAGATAGAGGCCGATAGATTAATCTCTCTGGGAGGGGAGTTCCAGAGTTTTGGTGCTATGACACAGAAGGCCTATTCCTGGGTCTTTATCTTTCTAGCCTAAGGTCGCAGAGGCTACCAAAGCAGGGTCTCCAAGACTGGCCAGAATAAGTAGGTAGGACTGAGAATGCAATCTTTAAGGGATATGGGTCAAAGGGCTTTAAAAGTCAATAACACTGTCAGAAATTGAGCCTAGACGCAAATTTGAAACTAGTGTAGGTAGAACTAGATTGGTGTGACTGGTCCTTATGAAGAAGAAGAAGAGTTGGTTCTTATATGCCGCTTTTCCCTACCCGAAGGAGGCTCAAAGCGGCTTACATTCGCCTTCCCATTCCTCTCCCCACAACAGACACCCTGTGAGGTGGGTGAGGCTGAGAGAGCACTGATATCACTGCCCGGTCAGAACAGTTTAATCAGTGCTGTGACTAGCCCAAGGTCACCCAGCGGGCTGCATGTGGGGGAGCGCAGAATCGAACCTGGAATACCAGATTAGAAGTCCGCACTCCTAACCACTACACCAAACTGGCTATGATCCACTCCAGTCAACCTTCTGGCTTCAGCATTCTGTACCAGTTAGATCCCAGACAGTCTTCAAGGGCAACCCCAAGAGCATCATTGCCCCAGACGTAGAGTTTCATATATACTTTGTGGCTAATAGCCACTGATGGACCTTTGCCCCATATGTTTTTTCAATTCCCAACTGAAGCTGCCTATGCTTGTAGCTGCATTTTGCATTTCATAAGTAAACAAGTATTCATGTATGAAGTAAACACTTTGGTTACTGCTGAGCTGAAAAGCCATGGTGGTGGTAGTTGTAGGAACAGCAGCGAGCAGGTTGTAACAACTGAAATTAATGTTTTAAAATTGTAACAAGTGGAAAATTTCATACACAAATGAGCTGTCTTGGATCAGCAGTGTATTTTGTGTCAGAATCTGGCCTTAACAAATGTATACTATTTTGCACTTCATGGCAAAACAGTATTGATACTGATTCAGAGTCGCAGCTGATTAAACCTAAACTAACAGTTTTCCTTTGATGCACTAGAAATAATTCACAATGATTCAGTTGATTTTTGTAATGGTATAAATGAAGCATTTTCTATTTATGAGGGCTTAAGTAATTTCATTAGTGTACAGCAAGCATACAAAAGTGTTGGAAATGGTAATGGAAAATTCAAGTTCGAAAGACTCTTTAAGACAACAGAACAAGAGTTCTGTGGCTTCATAGCTTGCATATGATTAGCATCTTCAAAGATCACATTCATTCTTAGTTAAGTGAAAACTGGCACAATTGAACACTGTAATTTCTGTTTCCTTTCTTTGGTATATTTGACCACTTGCTCAGCCAATAGCGGATGTAAAAACAGCTACTTCACAGTTATACAAAAATGTTGAAGAAAAGAAATTATCTATTTGGGATTGGTTGTGCCCTAGTAATTTTGTATAAGAAAGTTTGAAAGGGGCAATAGTTCATCCTTTACTGAAGAAGCCTTGCTGGGGCTGGGATCTATGGAACATCCTTACAGTGGCTGTGCTCCTTTTTCAGGAACTGGATACAGAGAGTTGCAGTGAGAAAGGAATTGTCGCATCCCTATCTACTCCCTTATGGAGTTCCTCAGGTCCTCTCCTCTACACTATTTAACATCTTTGTGTGCTTTCTGGCCCAGCTGGTTCAGGGTTATGGGTTTGGGGTGTCATCAGTATGCAGATGACACCCAGCTTTATCTCCTGATGGATGGCTGCCTGGAGCCCCCCCCCCCCCGATACTTTTGTCAGATGTTTGGAAGCCGTAGCTGGGTGGTTGGAGTAGAGTTGCCTGAAACTCAACCCCTCCATGATGGAGGTCCTATGGCTGGGCAGGAAGGCAGCAGATCAGGAAGTGC
Source organism: Paroedura picta (assembly GCF_049243985.1). NCBI lineage: Eukaryota > Metazoa > Chordata > Lepidosauria > Squamata > Gekkonidae > Paroedura > Paroedura picta. Next base: position 34,404,659 of record NC_135379.1, read on the forward strand.
ACCTACCCACCTTGGCAAGGGTGCAACTTAACACCTCACCCTTTTCCAGGAGTCTGGGGATGATCCTAGATGCTTCCCTTTCTATGGAGGCCCAGGTTACAGGAGTAGTGTGTATGGTGTTCTTCCACCTGTACCAAGCAAAACTACTAGCGCCCTACCTGTCATCAGTTTGCTTGGCTGCAGTTCTCCATGTAACAGTCACCTCCAGGGTAGATTTTTGTAACTCGCTCTATGCAGGCCTACCCTTGTTTCTGACCTAGAAATTGCAGCTGGTACAGAAGGCAGCTGCTAAGGTTCTCATGGAAACATCTTGGAGGGCCCATATCCATCCTGTGCTGAGGCTTACCAGTTGTGACCTGGTTCAGGTTTAAGGTTCTGGTGTTAACCTTTAAGGTTATTTGCGGTCTGGGCCCCATATCTGCAGGAACGCCAGTCTCCTTATGCCCCCCTCAGGGCACTACATTCTGTGGGTTTGAATCTGTTGTAGGTCTCTGGCCTGAGGGAGGTTTGCCTAGCCATGACCAGGGCCAGGGCCTTCTTGGTCTTGGCTCCTAACTGGCGGAATGAGCTCCCAGGAGGGCCCTGACACACTGTCTCAGTTCCGCAGGGGCTGTAAGATGGCGCTCTTTCACGTGGTCTTTGGTTGAGGCCAGGACCAGGAAGATTGCTGGCTAGTTAATTCTTCAGTTCCCCTGTTCCCCCCTGGAACACTAGTTACTGAAAAGGTCTGTTGAGCAGGAGGGAAATGGGATCGTCCTAGTGAGGGGAAGTTTTAGGGGTATATTATTTTTTTTAGGGGATTTTATGTTGGTTTTAATGCTATGAACTGCCATAAGCCACTTTGTGGGAGGGGCGGTATATAAATTGAAACATAAAGTGAGTGAGTGAAAATGTGATATAGCAGAGAGAAGAGTGGAATATAGTGGTTTTATCTATGCAGAACATGATTCATTATGACGTCAGATGTTTCAAAAGATACATGGGATGTTGGGTTGTATATGAAAGAAGTAAAAAAAAAAGTCATTAAAACGCAACCAGATTTTCCTAGGGGAGAAGAAGAAATTCTTCAGACTAAAAAAATCTGTGGATTGAGAAAATGCATGTTTCAGATCTGGATTCATTATTATTTGTATAATAGAACTTGGATAGTGTTTTATAATATATTCAGTCTTTATGAATTAATAAATACCGTTAAGGTTCCCGAGAGATATGTAGTTCTAACATTTCAGTTTAATGGCATAACTAGTTACTGAATTAAGTTTATGTAGCATAATTTCGAGATGAGATTTAAGTCAGGACTGGTCTTCCTGCATGGTCAAGTTTTTGGAAATGTAAAATAATAGATTTGAAAGTAAATGTAGCTTAGAGGTTTAGGAAGATGTAAGGTTTTCTTACCTTGTCTTAAAGATAATTTTTAAAAGTTTCTCTTATGCAATTAAGTGCTGGCGTACCCACCTTCTTTTCAGTATAACTACAAAGGACCCCCGACACACCTCTATTCTAAGGTAAATTATCTCCCCCCAAATAAATTGTTATTCCTTCACTGACTGAGCTCCCTTTGTATTGTGTTTTCTTTGTTGTAAAAGATAATGCTGACTGTCCACCGCCTGTCACTGACAGTAGATTTGGCTTTAACTCGGCCCTGGAACTGTTTGGGAAAGTGTAAGAGCCCTTCAGAAAGACACTGAGATGATGAAAGTCCAACCAGAACAAAAGATTTTATGTAACATATATATGCAGGGGAGGGATAGATAGAATGAAGAAATAAAGCTTTGATATAAGAAACAGTGATTATACAGTTTGTAGAATCTGAATCACAGACTTTAGAGAGAAAGAAGCTTTTTTCTAAGTTTCTGCATTCTCACTGAGAGGCTTTTATTTCTGTGTTTACTCAAACACACTTCTGTCTTTTTATCTGAGTTCCTCTGAACTCCCTGAGTTTCTAAAAGGCAGGTATTCTCTGCTAATACTTCACGTTCTCTTCCCAGAATCACCAGGCTCCTCTAACATCTGGGGTGTCTAAATCAGGTTTCTTTCCATACCAGTCCAAGGAAATCCTCAACCAAGTTCCCCTCACCGGATACAGGTTCTTTCAGACTGTCAACCCTAAAAGTCCTACAGTCCTACAACCCAAAAAGTCCTCTTTAAAAAACAACAGCTGTGGTCCTCTGTATGTATATTTGGCAGTAAACTCCATTGTACTCGTTTGGTCTTACACTTTAAACTTACATATAAGCCATCTCATGTCAAACTAAGCCGAAATGCTTTCAGGGTTTCCTCTCTCATAACTATATTGATTCCAATTTGTTTATTTTACATTAATCATAACAGTAAGTGTTAAATTTCAAGTACTTATGTAAGTAATATTGCTGAATGTGGATATACGCTTATTTTTTCCTGTTCTGCTATGGAGCTGGATCCAAAGCACAACCAACACATGTTCTCAGCAAAAAACAATGAATGCATGTATACACTGGGAAAGATTGTTCTCTCATACCACTTTAAAGTCTCTGAAGCGGAACACAGTCTAATTGTATTGCATATAATTTCTTTAAAAACTATGACATGCTTAATAAAGAAATGATTTTGTATTCAGTGATGTCAGTAATGCTAGCATCTTTATGAATATATTAAAATAGAAGATGTACTTAGCAGTCTATACAGATATTTTTAGGAGGTTGTGAGGAGGATAGCGCTAGTTTGCAAGCAGCAGCTGAGTACGATTTGTGCTGAGTATTTTTCTCCTGTGCTTGTAGGTACTTAGCTTGGGTGTGTCCAGAGGTATGAAGCCTTGGCAAAGACCACAAAACTGTTGGTCCTTGCCGCAGCCCATGGTAATGGACTGAGGCCTGTACTAGGCAGCCTGCTAGATCAGTACCAGCCCAGAATGTATTTGCTTCCTTTGTTGGTGTTGGATGTATTGCTTCCTTTGCTGGTGAGACAGCCAGTATGGTGTAGTGGTGTAGCGGTTACGAGTGCAGACTTCTAAGAGAGCGGGTGTGGAGGAAGACTCACAACAAAGGTGGCTAGGACATCTCATCACACGCTTATGAAGGTGTATGAGAATATGCTGAAAGCAGTGAAACAAGACTTCTATGCTGCAGAAATCGCATCTGTGAGCTCTCTCCTGGCACAATTGTTTAAAGTGATTAGGTCTCTTACTGCCCTTGAGGAGGGGCATCAAATGATAAGGAAATTGGATTTGAGCTGTGTGGCTTTATTGAGCTATTTCGCAGACCAAGTTCTGTTGTGCCGCTGGGACCTTCCTACTACAATTGATACAGTTTGGCGAACTGGAAACACTGTGGCCATCATGGGGGTTTCAGGCGGCTCTCTTTAACCGAAGTGGACAACTTGCTGTGGTCAGTGAGGGCAACCACTGGTCCCTTAGATCCCTGTCCATTTTGGTTGCTCAAATCGGGTGACTAATGGATAGGAGGCCCCTAGAGGAACATTGTGAACCTCTCCCTAACATTGGGAGAATTCCCTGAGTATGCCCTCTACTGAAAAAAATGCTGGCCCCCCTGGGAAATCAATTTTTGTGTTTGTGAACTGCATTTATAGGATTTCTGTTCTTTACAAGATATGTATGTACCTGAGGTCAGAATCCAGGTCTGTGCCTGAAGTACATGTTTTAGCAAAGGGAATTGAGATCCTTGGAAGCAAGATTTGTTATAACTGTCTTCTTGCCTAATCCCCTTATGGGACAGGGCAAATACAAGAGGCTTTATATATTTGCATTTATATTCTTCTGTCTTGCTAATGTTTCTGCCCTTTATTTTATAATGCGAATCTTAATTCTATAATGCAAATCTTGTATGTATTACATTTTGTTGATTAGCAGCTGTGCTTTCAGGAACTAATAAGAGAGATAACACAATAAATCTGCTAGTTACACTCATGTTATGCAAAGAAAATCAATCTAAAGTTGGAATATTTTCTGTTTTTGATTCTATAATGCTTGTGCAGACTAATACCGGTTCTGTATAAGTGTATAAGTGAGAAATTTACCAACTGGAGCTACAGTGAGAGAAAAATGAAGTGGGATAAAGGTTACTGCTGAGTTTGTAAACTTCAGTGTCATCCAGTGTCAGCCTATTTGACTGCCTTTGTATCCTGAATCTCACTGGCAATCCTGTGTACGTTCAACAGGGAATACTATCCAGTGGGATTTGTGTGTAAAGTTGCACACAGGCTGCACTGCTATATTTTAGTTAAATAAAGATCAATGGAACTGGTTGGTAGAGCTTTCCAAACTTATCTCTTGTTTAAACTGTGTGCATATCTGGACTCCTGTGCTAACTTGAAAATAGAGTGTTCACATTCACCTTGTTAATAAATTGCTAGTTGAATATTGTAAAGTTGTCTGTATTGCTAGTTTTATTGTTTTTCAAGTTATACTAAATGTAAAGCATGATGCCAACATTGAAAATCTTTAGGTTAAAAGTAGGGTGTAAATTAGAAGAGAGAGAGAAGAAATTGTACAGCTTCCATTGAGTTCAATGGATCTTAATGTTACATATTGACTGATTTCTAATGAATCTAATCAAGACTTGGGAAGGAAGATTAGACACATTTAGTGATTTCTGTATGCCATACTTTCCATGGGAATCCATGTATGCACATTATTTAAGGTAATATGATAAGGTAATATGACATGCCACTTCTTTTGCATCGTGCTCAAAGAATTGAACATACACTTTTCAGAACTTGGCCAAGAAATTCTAAGAAAAGTTTGGATTCTGTTTATGCTCAGTTAACCATAACTAATCATAGTAAATGATAGGATTAATTTTAAAATAAATGAGTGTCTTAGCTTTGTACGCATTACCATAGCTTATGAAATTTGTTACACACTTTCCCTAATAATAGTAATCTACTTTTTTATTAATTGTAGTTACCTCCAGCACACGAAGTTGGAAAGAGATTATCAAAGGGGGAGAAGTTCAGTCTAACCTCTGTTTCTTTTCTTTTAAGAATTCAGAAAGAACTTGCAGAAATTACATTAGACCCTCCTCCAAACTGTAGGTAAGTTTTACATAGATGTATTAACTTGAGATATATGTGAAAATTACACCAGGGTTTTGCCAATGGTTAGTTTGACTTTTGACATAAATGTCTGTAGTAATCTTTATAGCTGTGTTTCCCCAGTGGTAAAGAGTTTCCAGGGATTATTTAGATAGCCGAAACTATCAAATCAGAGCAACATCATTCCAATTTTAATACTTTGATTTTGGTGTCTGGCAGTAGTTGCTGTGTGTTGTTGGCAAATAGTTGTGTGTTGTGTAAAAGAGAAATTGCACAATTTTAGGCTTTCTTTTTCTTGGATGTGATTGTATGAAAGCATAATAAATTGTTGAATATTGTTTTTGAGTTTTGGTTTGGCCGTTTAGGTTCACGTCCTGAACAATTTAGCTCTTAAAACCTGTATACTGTATTTTAGCTGGTTTGTTGTTACATTACATGATTGTCTATCTCAAACTACCATATTTGATGGCGTGTAAGATGACTGGGCGTATAAGACGACCCCCCAACATTTCCACTCTAAATATAGAGTTTGTTACATTACATTACAGTACTGAAGTGCACCCGGCGTATAGGAAGACCCCCCCCCCCCACTTGGAGGCATGTTTTTCAGCGGGGGAAAGTAGTCTTATATGCCAGCAAATACTGTATATCTGCCAATTTGACATGACAGTGTTGGGAGTTTTGTCAGAATTATTCTTCAGGGATTACTCTACTCATGTACTTGTGGTAATGAGTGCTAATATTTTAGTTTAGCATTTTAATTTGGATCACTCTTAAAAATATTCTTGTGGTATATCATATCATGAAACAAGAATGCAAAAGCTTAATGAAATTAGGTAAGAGATGCCTTTTGGAATGAATTTAATAAAATACATTTGCAGTAAGAATGTATTTTACAGCCCTGGTTTCTACACAAAATATAAGTATTAACAAAATACTAGAATATGGTTATGTTGAGTTTTGGAAGTATTTTTGGAAAAACAAAAGTTAGGTTTATAGTTTAACATGAGTTCTTGTTACATGGTCACTGCTATTTTGTGTACCTTTGAGGGTAAAACCCCTTGAAAAATATGTGGATTTATTATCTTGGAGTACAGTACTAGAGCTCTGATTCAAATTATAGGGTGGAGTGGTAGGGCAGCGTGAACCTTGCTACTTCATTTCCTGTGTTTTAACACTTGGATGCTGACCGTAGCTATTTGAACTGCACCACTCTTAGCATTTTAATCTCATTTTATAAAAAGCATTGTTTGTCTAATGTATAGGCTGTTTTTCTGTGAAGCAGCAACAATGTTTAAGTGATAGTGAAATAAAGCAGTTTCAGCTCTTGTATGCCAGCTTGATAAGTTGCTTGCTAGAAGTGAGGCTAGGTTTAGGCAGTGACAAATTATAAAGAGACTTGAATACTATGATTTGCTGATACATGCTGAGAAAAAAACCATCTCCAATGTATAATATTCATTAGCCTTGTTTATAAATATATATTGTTAAGTGTTGATTTTGAGGCTCAGGATCAGTTTAATTTTAATCCCCTAGAGTTAATTTCATGAGAGTGTCGGCTTTGGGAAACAATAAATATTAGTTCTGTACTGCTGGAAGCAGATTGGGGTGGATCCTATTAGTTTATTGCAACAAAAACAAATCAAGTATTGTGACACTTGAGACTAACTGATTGATTGTGGCATAAGCTTTCATAGAGTGGAGACCGCTTACATGATGTTACTTGAGTGAAAGCTTATGCCATAATAAATTTATCAGTCTTTAAGGTGCCACAATATATTTCCTTGTTTTTTCTTGCTAAAAGCTGGAATGAAATTCCCGCACATTCTTTTTACATGGATGTACGTCACCATTTTGTTCTCTTCCCCCCCCCCACCTCTGTTCTGTTCTGTTCTTTTCCCTCCTTCCCATGGGAAATGACTTGCTATCACTGGTACAGCTTTTTATACTGGTTTCTTGCTTTTGCCAACCATGTATGGCGGTCTCAGGAAAAACAATTTACTCCTATATCCAGAAGAGAATTTCAGAAAACCAGTAAATACAGTGGTGCAAGCTGTATTAGTTTAGAAATGTATATGCCATCTCTCCAGGGAACTGGTGATGATTGTTAAGTTTATTTTTTAACTATTTGTTTGTTAAAACATCGTAATACTGCTTTTCCATGAAATTTAGGGCCCCCAAAGTCTGCAAACAATATATATTTTTAGTTATTGGTAGTACGATGTTCTACCCCCCTGCACACACGCACATAATAGTTGTTTTTGTTGTCTTCTTCCCTTTGGGGAAGGGCAGCATATATACGTTTAATAAATAAAATAAGAAAATTAATTAACCAAGAGGATAAATCAATAAATGCAAAGTCTGGTGAAAACAGAAACCATAGAGGTTAGGCAATGTTTTCTCACATCAACATATTTGGAAACTTCAAGGGCAAAATGCCACAGTTTCTTAAAAGGAGGTTGATGAGGTATGAGAGAATGTGAGTGGCTCATGATTACCTGAGAGCTTCACAGATGAGGTTTAAACACAGCTCTTTCCAATTCTATTCCAAAACTGTAACTATGAGTAGGCCTGTTGGCTTGTTACAGGAAGTGGGCGTACATCCCTCGTGTACATCTGTTTGTTAGAGCCAAAACATGTATGCATCAAAAATACAGGCACCTGGATAAATGTGGAGTTTAAATTGCATGTTGAGTTGTACATGTGTTGAATATAATGTAAGAATTATGCAATATCTGTACAAAGAATCAAAGTATATACTATACATAGATTGTAATATGTTTATTGTGACATATGAGCACCAATGGTTACTTAGAATGGTGTAAATCCACTTAGGTTGATGCCTTATAATGAGCTTACAGTTCTTTTTATTTTATAAAACATGACTGCAGTTGTTCAAGGAAGGTAGGATACACATTTCTTACTTGTCCAAATAATGCCAATTGCCACTTTGGAGTAAGGAATGAATTTTCTTCTAAACTAGATTGACTAAGGCAGGAGTAGTCAAACTGTGTCCCTCCAGATGTCCATGGACTACAAGTCCCATGAGCACCTGCAAGCATTTGCTGGCAGGGGCTCATGGGAATTGTAGTCCATGGACATCTGGAGGACCACAGTTTGACTACCCCTGGACTAAGGTATCCTGGAGGGTTTTTGCCTTTCCCAGGGTATAAAATACGAGTCATTGGGGGAGTGTGAAGGGAAATTTCCAGCATGAAGTTGTGCATTACCTTTATTATATTGAAATACACACAGTGTAAAATGTTTAGTTTCATCTATTTATTTACTTTACTTTGTTATTTACCACAAAGTCCATTATTATATTCTCTAATACTGCTCTCAGAGCAGAAAGACAAATAGTGAATCAAATCAAACTTCCATTATAATTCAACAGTTTTTTTTAATTGTTATCCGTGGAGAGTTTGCTTTGTCATTTCAAAAAGCTCCCAAAGGCCATTGTAACCTGCAGGCTGTGGAAAGCTCTACTGACAAACTCCTCTGATCTTGTAATGGAAATAACTGATTTGTAGATCCTTATGTTCAAAATTTCTAAATAGGTGGCCATTGCAGAAAAACAAGGGCTCCTGTTAGAAAATATGAATGCACATTTAAGGAATAAGTGTTTCTTATATATGTTTACCGTATTTGCCGGTGTATAAGACGACTGGGTGTATAAGTCGACCCCCCCAACATTTCTACTCAAAATATAGAGTTCGTTACATTACATTACGGTACTATGGGCCACTATGGGCAGCTATGTCTATCCCAACTGAAGTGCACCCGGAGTATAGGACGACCCCCCCATTTGGAGGCCTGTTTTTCAGGGGGGAAAAGTAGTCTTATACGCCAGCAAATACTGTAATTTAGTGTGGATCACAATAGATGTTAATTACCATGTAGATTTAAAGAACAAGAAGTTAAGAATTTTCTGTGAGGTGGATGCAAATCATGTGTCATCATGATCTGATTGAAATGATATATCCTGTTCCTATTGCAGAGGATTGTGTAGCACTTGGACCTTTGCTCACATATTTGACTTAAATGCCTAATGTGTTTCTCATTTTCAATTTAACAAAGTTCTGTTCTCAAAGGCAACTGTAAACTATCGTGCTTATTTATCTACCAGTCATTATTAGTCTTCTGCTCATCATTGATATAGTCTTTGTGCCTATTTATAAAGTTCATGTTTAATTATTATTCCAGTTTTGCCAGGGCATAGCCACAAATGATATAAGTAAACAGTGCTTTAAATCCTTTCAAAATCATTGGTCAAAAACATGAAACAAGCTGTAGGAAACATTTATACAGTAAATCAAATACTTGCAATATGTATTTATGGATTTGTTTTTCACCGTAATATGTAGAATTAAGATGTGTTAATTTCAGGACTTAAAAAGAGCAATATATATAAATATTAAATTAGTGATTTGTTCCAAGTACAATATAGACAATGCAAATTGTGTTATGTATTGTTGTGTTGCATGTTTCACATAAGTGAAGGTGTCTTTAGTGTAATCCTTAGTTTGTGTATGTGTTCACAGGAATTTAATAGGGTGATTTTCCTTGTGTTTTTGCTTTCATCAAGGTTGAAAATGATGATAGCTCAAGAATAGATTATGTTTTCATTTCCACTTAGTTGTAAAGCTTCTTTGATATGCAGTGGCACTAAAAGTCTTTTGTAATTCTTTCATTATTAAAAACAAGACATAAACAGCCCTCCAAGCAAACATAACTGAGCTAATCTAAATACAATGAATAAACAATAGTAGCTGCTCAGCAGGGTTTTCTAAATCAAATAATGGTCCTATAGATGAAAATATTTTCAAAACATAATCCCTAGACAAAAGAATTCAAAACTATCATTATGAATTAGACTTGAAAATATCTGTGCCTTTACCCTATCTGATATGGCCTCTACAGTGAGGTTAAGAAAAAAGATTGAAGATTTGAGCTAATATGCAGTCTATCTAAGCCAGGGGTAGTCAAACTGTGGCCCTCCAGATGTCCATGGACTACAATTCCCATGAGCCCCTGTCAGCAAGTGCTTGCAGGGGCTCATGGGAATTGTAGTCCATGGACATCTGGAGGGCCGCAGTTTGACTACTCCTGGTCTAAGCATTGCATTTTTGTTTCACTTCACGCATTTGTCTGAAAGTCCAGCACGATTGCATTGATATGTGTGTAATGTGATGTAAGTTGTATGTTTGGATTGATATGGTCCTTCACCTTCAAAATAGGGTGCACATTCATCACACATGTTCTCAAAAACGCTTACCTAGGGCCTGCTCTGTTATTTGTTTGAACCAGCCCTCAACCCACAACTTTCACTTTGGCTTTTACTTTGGCTTTAGCATTAAAATAAAGACCTGTTTAAAAAGGTGGTTTGTTTTAAGGCAAGCCATCAGCAACAAACAAAAATCTGTCCTCCCCTATTATACTAGAACCGTCGTAATGTCTTTGTGGTGTTTGGGTCTACTGTGATGTTGCCTATACTCGTGAAATTGGTTGCTTACCAAGTTTCCAGTGTATACTGTAATGCACCTTTGTGTGGACAAATCCATCTCAATCCCTAGTTCCTCCGTTTCTTCTGTTCTGTTGCTATAATTCCTGTTAATGAGATAAAGACATTTCTTTCTTGCTATTTCTGTCTGAAAAAGTGAGTTCTGTCTAGCAAAAGCTCATATTATACTAATGTTTTCAATCCCTTTGTTAATCACAGTCCTTTTTATGTGACCCAAATTAAAAAGGTGATTTAATTTGGGGATTCATGGATACCTTTCTCCTCTGTGTGAATGTGGCTTTTAGGGAAGAGAGTTCCTAAAGCCTTCGTTTCCAACTTGGCAGCCTTTACCCATGAAATCAAAGCCACCATCATGAGTATTAGTTATCAGGGTCAGGATTGCAGAGAAAAATGTGTTGTTTTACAAGCGTCTTTGATGATAGAACTAATTTGAGCCAAGCTCAGTATCATTTGTGCTTTCATGGGTAATAAAATTCACTCACAATGATATTCAGCATGGGCAGCTGCTGAATAGTTAAGACCAGACGGAGCTTTTGAGCTGATATGGAGGAGGGGGAAGGAGGAAAGCCTGTGAGCTTTAGAAGCTAGAAATAATTATAGCTTTTACTTCTGCCAAGCCCTCCCCCAAATATTTTTCAAAATTAGATTGATCAGGCGTCTGCTTTGTTTATAAGGCTTTCATTAAGTAAATCTTTCCCCCCAAGTGATGAAGGAACAGGGAAGATTTGTTTAGACAAACAAATGAACATTAGCCTATCACCATCTGAATAGATTTGAAAGAAGTCCTATAAAAAAGCAAATATTTGCTTTCTTTTCAGATCCCCTGGGGTGCTGTTAAATGTTTTGTTAATTCTTGTTGGAATATGCAAGATCTGTAGTATGTATGATTTAAAAGGATATGGAGCATTGGATTACATAAGCAATTAGCATATTTAGATACCTCCTAGTTTTTTCAAATATTCTCCTCATGTGTCCTGATTGGCTCAACTGGGGACTTCCTGCTCCTTTGAGCACACTTCCTCCCAGTTTGACTTCGGAGAGAAGAACAGTTAGTTATACTGATAGGACACTCTCCTCTCTCACTTTACAGAGTTGTTTCAGTTCTCAGTAAAGCTATTTATTCTTTTAAGCATCCTGTCCTTTACTCCTTTGCATATTTAAACTTTGCCAACACTTCGTTACTATCAAGTTTTAATTATCCTGAAATGTAATGCATTGCTTTCTCTTAGTTTATCAAGTAAAACTTCTTTACTGCTAAGAATTGCATGTTTTGAAATATATAAATTAAGTTTTTGAGGATTTTTCATTTGTAAACATTGCTGTTTGCATTTGTTTTAATTAAGAGTGACTTGAGTCCAGTGGAAGCTTTCTGTCCAGAATGTAATGCTCATCCCTCACTTTGCAGTCCAGAATTGTTTCTGGGAGATGGTACCCCCACCCAAAATAAATAAATAAATAAAAAAGAACGGGAGGGAAAAATCAGTGAAATCCACCCCTTTTGCATGTAAGCCAGTATATCATGGAAAACAGGAGAAACGCTCCAAAATCTGATTATTCTGTCATATGTAAAAAAGTATGCAGCATCGTGCTTTACTAGTTTATTCTGGAGACATGTTGCCTTCAGTGCTTGGGTTAAGTTAAATGTTCCCTAATTATTATTAAGATATTGCCTTAAAACAACTTCTTCACTTGTCAGCTTATTTTTTAACCAATCTACGTGTAGTGTGAGCTGACTTGTGGTGATTTAAATCACACCAACCTCCACTGATTTTAATGTTTAAAGTTCTATTGTTTTGATACTTTTTTGTGAAGCGCATACTAATTTGTTGCCCTGAAAAGGATAATCAAACAGCTTATGTTTGGGTTGTAATTTGTGTACAAATTGCTAGCAGTACTTATATATTTTTCACTTTTTCCCAGAGGTTCACAATTGGATTGCAGATCCTTTGTGTAATCATATTCTAGCACAGCTTTCTCTGTTTACCCAATGCTGTTGGCAGAGAACAATATTAACTTTCAAAAGAGGTACTCTTCTTGGTTGCATGCTTCTGCTGGGGTGGGCAAAGCTTGTCTTTCTAATTTCCCATTCTTGTGCATTTTGCCTCCATGCCTGATTCCTGCAACCTAGCATGTTCATTTGTGTTGACTGGCTGCTACACAGCTACCCAGAAAATGTAGCTTGATCCAGTAAATTCTATGCAATCAACAAACATGATGAATGCCACTGCCTGACGCCTGTGCAATGGTATCAAATGTTCAATATCGTAGCTGATTTTAAATTATTTATTTATTTATTATATTTATATACCGCCCTCCCCGGAGGCTCACCTGACTGTGATATCATTGGAGCATGTATAATCTAAGTGAGGCATGGCGTTGTGAACATGCACTGATGGTGACTACTTGGCCAGATGCTGCAGTGAATACCTTCACAGATTCAAGGTTATTTAAAATGCCTTTCATTTTGAATAGTAGACATATTGTGTAGTTCTGTTGGTGATCATATCATCATTTGACATCATTATGAGCGAGACAAGTTTAATTTCATGTACCTGTTATAAATGGCTCTTCTTATTTTCTCCTTCCTCGCCCCTCTAGTAGTGGGGGGTTGGGTGGGGTTTTTGTTCTTTTCTTATTTTACTAATTCTGTATGTGGAGAAACGGCTCTTCTTATATTCTCCTTCCTCACCGCTCTAGGAGTGGGGGGTTGGGGGGGGGGTTCCACCATGTTGGGATTGTCATGTCTTTTAACGGGAGTTTTTAATGGGGTTTTATGAAACTTGTAACCCTCCACGAGCTGACTTCGGAAGTGGCGGGGAATAAATCAAAACATAATAATAATAACAATTACAATTACAACAAAAAAAAATAGACAGCTGTCTTTACTTCTACATTTCATGGCTGAAGAGTAAGATTCCTTTGAAATGTTAAGGAGTTATAATTATTATGAGTGAATTAATGCAGCAGTTCTGTCATATATTTTTTCCCATCTCGCCTTCACATTAGAAATTATATAGAAAATTCTCCTGAATGGATAAGGAGGACAAAAAAACATCCCTGTTACAACTGGCTTGTGATCCCTGGCCCCAAACAAGCACATCAGTCCTCAACAAGGGCCAGAGCTTTTTGCGTCCTGACCCCCACCGAGTGGAACGAGCTCCCGGAAGAGATCAGGGCCCTGCCTGAACTGCCACAATTCCACAGGGCCTGCAGAAGGGAGCTCCTCCACCAGGCATTTGCCTGAGACCAACCATACCCAAATAACATCTACAGGTCCCCCTCAGGCAATCCCCTCCAAGGCCTGAACCAGTCTGACCTCTCTGGGGGACTTAGCTAAGTTACTGTTCTTGTTATATTGTTGTTGTTTATGACCATTGAAATTGTGTTGTTCATAATCACTGTCAGATTATTGTTGATGTATTTTACTATGTTATATGTTAGGCCTGGAGGATCGTTGTCCATGGGTCGGACACAACTTTGCACCTAACAACAACAGCAACAATACATGTTAGGTCGTTTCATGTGTCCCTCTGTGACGTCATATGTAAACCGCCCTGAGCTGTATGGAAGGGTGGTATAAAAATCTAATCCTTAACACTATTTGGCTCGCTTATATATTTGGGAAACAGCCTCCTAGGAGGAGACTGTCCGGGGCCCTGTCCGTCCAGGTCCACCCTGATTGACCCTCCCCCTCCAGCTCCTAGCCTCCCTCCTTGCCTGCTAGAAGCCTTATGGCTGTGGCCTCCATTTGCGCCCAGGAGGAGAGAGGCAGCGACAAGGCTTGGCAGCCCTCAGGTACGCTCCTACTGTGAGGGAGCCATGGGGCCTCCCTGTGAGCTGCAAAGCCCCATGCCGCCTCGCAGAATGCTATGCCGAACAGGTAAGCTGAGGAAGGGGCCCTTCCCCCTTCCCCTTCCCCTTCTGCCCATTTCAAAGCCCATTTTTTAAAATGGCTTTGATGCTAGTAAATAAATAAAAATAAATAATAAATATGATTGTTACAGAATAAAAATTACCGGTACATTCAGCATTCAGCTTGCTTTCTCTTTGTGACATGCTATCTAACTGCCTGTGTGTTCAGTGTAGGTGACTGTGTTCATTAGGATAAAATATTTAGAGAGGATTTGTTTTGGGGATGAATGTATTTTGGCATATATTTTCTTACGTTCCTCCAAATAACTGTGTTAATGCAGTTGTAGTTTATTAGGTGGGTTAGTGATTAGTGATGATAAAGTAGTATCCTGGTATTATTGTGGCTCCAGGTATCTCAGTTAGCTGTATTGCATTTAAATACTTTCTCTGATACTGTCAGATTCTGGTACTTTAAATGTTTTTAAATGCTTGGCTTCTGTTAATTAGCTTATTAATTGAATAACATACTGTATGACCTTAACAGCATTCTGTATTAGAGGGTTGTGTAGGGTCTTTTTGCAACAGCAGTCCCAGAGGACATTTGGCTGATTCATTAATATGCAATATCTCTTCTGACTAGGGATGGGGGAGAGCAGCATATGTTGTGCCATGTGAAAGGGCATTTCAGTTGGCTGGTTCAGAGAGGAAATGAGCCTCAGCCCTGCTGCTTGTTGAACAGTTACTACCAGGACTATTGGTGGGTGATGGCTATTTTGTTCAGCTGCCTTATGGCCCTGCTTTTGCTGGGGCACTGATAGAGTGCTTTAAGGCTGACAGCTTTGGGACAAAAACTATAATTAGCACGCTCTAATTTATTTGTGCTTTCCAACAAATAAAATAACATCTGTCATTCATATTTTTGATAGTGCCTTGCTTGCTTCACTGCCATATCTCATTCACAGAAATGTCCTGTTGGTAGCAGCAGGCATGGCAAAACACATTACCGAAATGAAGGAGTAATATGAAAATAGTTGTCAACATTTTCAAAACTTATTATCGAGGCTGGATTAAAGGTGTGAAACTTTTATAGATTTATTTGCATTTTCTTCAGTTTATTGCTTGTCTGTTAAATGGGGTTAAGCATTTACTCATTGGGAAGATTAAGTGATCTAAATGTGCACGAGTCAAAAATTAGCTAAGTGTGCATACAATGTATATATAATATAAAAGGAACACATGCATTTTATTTACTGATATATAATTTGATGCAGACAAATTATATGTTTATATTTTTATACAGTTTCTGATTTAAATAAAGTAATTAAGTTGTCTTCCTAAGCACTATGCTGATTCTTTGTTAATGATTTTTCTTTTTATCTACACTTGATGGTATTTGCTTGAATCTTTACTGATTTAATGCCTCACTAATGAATTGATCTTAGACTATTGCCTCTTTGGAAATTGTTTCAGATTTTTCCAGTATTTTCAGTGCTGCTTTAATCTATTTTATAGTTTTTGTTTGTTTGTTTTTACCAATTTGTGTTCTTCTCATTGTTGTGTAACATTTTTATTTATGTAAGCCATCCTGAGAAACAATTTAGGTAAAAATATATTTTTAATTATATTTCCAGATGATTGGGTTGGCAGAAACCCACACTTCCACATTCATATAATTCTATGCAGTCTGTCATGCTAGTAGATAGTTTTCAAAAAAGTTATACAATGCTAGTTGTGTTGTTTTGAATCTCGGGGTTACATCATATACAATTTCCAATATTAATTTGGAATGTTTAAGTAATAGTTGATTGATTGCATTTGTATACCACCCTCCCATAAGACTCAGGGCAGTTCACATAGAACGTAACAGAACAATACATCGAACTAATTGATCATAATGAATAGTAGCAATAATAACAATTAACAGAGAAAACTTTCCGTATATAGCAATCTAACAGGCCCATGATTGGTACAATCAGTCACATAGGTTCAGGGAGGAAGGATCGTGGCCCAGTAGCTGTATTTTGGGTCGGCCTCAACCAAATACCGGTAGAAAAACACCCCCTTTTACAGGCCCTGCAAAACTGTTTTAGCTCTGTCAGGGCCCTGATCTTCTCTGGGAGCTTGTTCTACCAGGTGGGGGCCAGGACAGAAAAGGCAGACTTCCTTGGGTCCAGGGATCATTAGCCGCTTCGAGGTGGTGGAGCGTAGACAGCTCCTTGGATGTATAGACTGAGGACTGAGCTTCAGATGATTCTGCTTAAGCCACCTTGTCACTGCTTCCAGGCAGCTGGCTAATGCTTCTATGGGAGAGTTAAGGTGGTCGGTCATCCATCAGGAGGAAGAGCTGGGTATCATCCACATATTGGTGACAACGCAGCCCAAACCTCTGTACCATTTGGGCAAAAAGTAATTTTTTTTCTGAAACATTTAAATTTAATCAGAGGTGGCAGCATTGTTCCACCTGCTATTACCCTGGAGGGTTTCTCCTTCTATAGGAAAATTATAATGCCTCGGGGTTCTACTTTAGGCTTGAAAATTGTTGGATTTTTTATGTATTTGGAGTTGCATGTTTGTTGCTCTTCATTGTGTTTGTAAGTAACTATTGACATGTTGGCATAGCGTATGTAAATTTTAATGTATTCTATTATTATACAAATTCCGATATAATATCTATGGATTTTATAATTTATGTGGAGGTTAAATTTACTCTTTTATCTTGGGAATATTTGGATATTTGCTCCAAAATAGTTGATAAATATTATCCTATGTCCTCAAGAGCTAAATTATTACAAACTAGTAGCAAGGCCTGTTCTCAAAATGAGACATAGAACAGGGCAACTGAACTCAACAGCTAGGCCACAACTCTAAGCAGGAGCCCTTTGCCCTCTGCCCTGCATCCTTTCTCCTGCACAGCAAGGGGAGACAAGTGGTGAGCTGGATTGGACAGTTCCCCTCCCCTTGATCTCTCCCAGCAGTCAGGAGACTTGGGTGCATGGTGCACCCAATGAAGAATGTGGCTGAATGTCCTTCCCTGCCCCTGAACTTTTGCCACGGCCAGGATGCTTGGTCATGCAGCAGAGCTGCATAGAGAATGGCCAGATGGCCTTTCCTGCCCTCCCAGCTGCTGGGAATGTTGGGCAATGTGGTTGGATAACTATCCCCAGTTCCCGGGCTTACCTCCTGGCTGCTCCTTCCTCATGTCAAATCCCAGGAAACAGCATGGAGTAGTAGTAGTAGTAGGAAAAGCTGGTGATTAGGAAAGAACCTCTGATTGGCTCTCAATCAGGGACTGCCATTACCCTTTTGAGGGGATGGCCCCCAGTGAGGGACAATCAGATGCTCGGCATGTCATCTGAAGGACAGTAAAGTTTTTATGTAGTATGATAATGATATATAAAGCCTGCCTTGTCAATCACATTTTTAAAAGTGAAATTTGTTTCTGATCATAGACAATAAATATATGTCTAATACATCTACTTTTTAAGGCTAAATTTGCTAATGAAGGTTAATACAATCTTTGAAAGTCTGTCCAAGAATCAAAAAGAGGCTTAAACTTCTCTGTGCATTGTCAAAGGCTTTCACAGCCAGAGTTGTGGGTTTTTCAGTCTGTCTGTAGTCAGAGCATGGCTACACAACCCAGAAACCCACAACCATTAGTTATGCTTTTCTGTTTTGCTATGAAATGCTTTTGTATGAATTATTGTTCTTTTATTAAGATAGCATTTGATATTACATCATGAGTGATTTTTTTCCTTAGCCAACAACATGGAAAAAGGCCAGACTGCAGTTGCATAATCAACCATGTACTATTTATTTGTTACCTCCCAGAACTGAGCCAGTGTTTCAAAGAGAAAGCATGCAGAGACGATTAGTAAATGCACAGCACTACTGTGAAATAGGCTACTTGGCCGTAGTTGATGTATTCATATTCGTACTTATGCATACTTGCATTTTTTTAGTGTTGAGAGCACTAGTAATGTTTAATTTTAGTCAGCATTTCCAATGCAGTGCTATAAAGTAATGATTTTAATATACCAATGATTGTGTTATGCAGGTATAATGAATGCCATCTGGTATTTTCTTTTAGATTGCTTAGAGCTTTATGCAAATATATCTGATACTACAAAGAACTGAAATTGTCTGCTTTAGAGACTTGTTTTAACAATTTAAAATGTTATGTATGCATTTTAGTTATTGTCCACATTGCAACAATTCAGCAGAATTTCATGCCCCTTTTGATGCTTACAAGGCCTATTGTTTGCAGTAAAGGAATTATTTGTAAAGTGCACAAAAGAAATAATACATGGTTAAAATATTATGCAACCAATACATATACACATATTTCGTATATGTAGTTTCTGGTTGCTTTTCTATTGAAGCAGCAGCACTCCTTAGTTGCTCTGAGGACCATGTATGGAAGCTTCATGCATATCAATTTTTTGTTTGTTAATAAGGGTGGGGTATAAACATGATCTTAGACACTTTTGTGATGACACTTATTTAGCTACTTATTCTTAGTATGATGACAAAGGCCAGTAAATGTAATTTGTTATAAAATAATGTCAACATGGGACAGTTATTTCAAATGTTGAAGTGATATTTTTAATTACAGGAGACTAGAACGTTTATCAAATTAATTCAGGTGATTTTTGAGAAAGAGAATGCAGCCAGGGCAAATGGTATGCTGAGCAATTTCCTGGGTTAACACAGTGTGAAGATACCACGTGCTTTCTCTTCTGCAGTGGGAAAGATTTTTGCAAAAGCCCTGGAGCATAGCTTTCTGTTCTAGTCATGCTTTCTGGATAATTTAATTCAGACATGAAGCTAATAACATTTTTAATACAATTGTGTGTATTAAATAGTATTCACACTTTAGCCTTTGTGTGTGGGAACTGATCTAATGCAGACTGTGAACACAGTGGCAAAACCTTCAGTAACCCTTTTATATGCTTTGTGCTATAGAGTGAGAAAGCTGATTCTTTTAATCAGCTATGGTTGAACTGTATGATAGCAGAACTCTAAGAGCATGATTCAGCCAAAGTTAAGTGTGCTTACTGTAATGGAGTACTTATGCACATGCTTAAATAGAGCATATTATCAATTACAAAACACAGAAACTATGAATGGTATTATAAAACTGATTTGTTAGATAAGATATTCCAACCATATCTACTGCTTGTCATTTTTATACATAATTAGATTAGATATTAATACTAACGCTAGTAATATATAGCCCTGTAAGTTTACAATAGGAAAAATAGTGACTACCAGTTCTTCAAAGTCCAAAACCATAGCTCCTGTTTTCTCTTTCCCATTTTGGTTTAGTGGTTAGGAGTGTGGACTTCTAATATGGCACATATAGCCAGCTGGGTGACGTTGGGCTTGCCTCGGCACTGATAAAAATGTTCTGACTGGGCAGTGATATCAGGGTTCTCTCAGCCTCACCGACCTCACAAGGTGTCTGTTGTGGGGAGAGGAAAAGGAAGGTGACTGTAAGCCGCTTTGAGCCTCCTTCGGGTAGAGAAAAGCGGCATATAAGAACCAACTCTTCTTCTTCTTGTTCTTCTTTTTCTCATTAGACTGTACTGGTCTTCTGAACCACTGATTTTCTACTCCTTTATTACATAACAAAAACCTTGCAAAATTCAGAAATGCAATCTGTTAAAAGGTTTATAAACTTTCAATAATTCTTAGTTATATTTAAATATATTAAATCATTCTTCGATATAAATATAAAAATTCTACCACTGTAACACTAAAAAATCTTTAGACTATGATTCTGCATTGAGAATCTCAAGAGTATAGAATGGGCTGTTATTGAGCTTTTCATTATCATGCTATTTTCCCCAGTTTACTGTTACAGAAAACATTGGTGTTCAGGAAAGGAATTTCTACTCTTTATTTGGGGAAGGGATTTAATATTATATTTTTTAGCTTTTCAGATTTTTCTGCAAACTGGGAAAGATCCTCCAAGTCAGTAAAACTAGCTGATTTATGTTACTGTGTCCCTAATCCACAGATTTAAGTAACCACAGATTAGGGCACACTTAAGGGAATGTATATATTCACTGACAAGCACTCAGGAGAGCCTGATCTCATCAGATTTCAGAAGGTAAGAAGGGTTGGCCCTGGTTAGTTCTTGGATGGGAGACTATCAAGGAAGTTGCTGTGCAGAGGGAGGCAATGGTAAACCATCTATGTTCATTTTTGCCTTAAACTCTAGGAGATTAGTGTGAATCCAGCTGTTATTTGACAGCTCAAGGTGTATGCATTTGGATTTACCTGTGCAGAAAATATACCTGAAATACCTTATGGCTCTTTTTTTCCCCAGGTATATTTCAGTATCCCAAAGATGTGCAGGATTTTTTGAGAAAACTAAAACAAAATTCCTGAAAAAATCCTGGATATATTTGGGAATTACCAGGTAGATCTGAAAAACAGCAGAGAAGGCTGGAACAGAACAATTTTGCTTGTCAGCTGTTTGTCAGGCTTCTGTTGCAGTCCCTTTAAACTTTAAAGGGATTACAGAAGACAGCCCAAGGATCAGATGTGCTGTTGGGGTACTGTTTTTGTTTCCCACTGGCACAGCTTCAGGCTAGGGAACAGAGTAACTATGCAAAGCCCTTTAAGATCAGTTATGTGCTGGTTATAGGAAAGGTCTGAATGCTTTGGAAGTAGGGGGAAAGAAGTTCGAGGGGAGGTATATTTAAATGAAAGTAGCATACCAGTCAAGATCTGGGACATGTCTGGGAGAAGTCCTGTTCAATGAGGAGTTCTGATTGGTCCTTAGAGATTTGATTGGCTGTGCAGATTTAAATCATGTTTCAGTGGCTCTGCCTCCCCAGACGGTTTTGGTCTCTCTCTCTTTACCAATATATTTTATAGTACCCCTTCTTACAGTCAAACTTTGTTTGTCTGTTTATCTTTGTCTCCTGTAGCAGCTGCTTTGTAGTTGACTCCACATCCTGTGGCAGTATTTTCCAACTTATAAGGGGAGCATATGTCACAATATAATGCTGAGATTCCAAAATTTTCAAATAATTTTCTAAATACTTTATACTTATTTGACACCTTTTTCATTTTTGGAGTACTATAACCTGGGAAACAGCACAATCCTGAGAGCACTTCTTTGGGAGTAAGAACGCTTTTATGGGAGTAAGCAAGCACCACCAAAAAGACCCGATGGCTGAACTGTAAATCAGTTTCTAGATAAACAGCCGTGTTTGTTCACTGGAAATGAAGCATAATTTTTTTTTTCTCAAATGCAACTAGATTTGACACTAATGCATATTTCTCAGTAGCTGCCTCAGTTAAAATAGTCTGTTCCAACATGAAGCGTTTCTCTCATAGTGATTTATTTAAGATTTGCCTATTTCAGGATTTCATGCTTGTTATTGTATTGATGCACATTAGTGATAATTCAAGCATTGTAAACACCTTACATTTCAATGTAAGAAACATTATTGAAGCTATAATTTAAATTAAGATAGTAGTGTCTACATGACAGCCATGTTAACCTAATGCAGGCGTGGAGTTGGGCTCAAAAGATTCCATCCTAACAATTCTTCTGATACAAGGAGCCTTCCTGCAATGGAAGATTGCTTACGCAAGTGGAAACCTCCATCATTTGGTTCTGAATCCCCATGGTTCTGAATCATGAAAAAATAGTATTAATAACTATTTTTTCATGATTCAGAACCATGGGGATTCTGTCTGTCTGTCTATGGTGCTTATGCCGCAGTCTCACAGCTATACCAAACACAAATGGATAAAAGCTGCCTGTCCTTCCTAAAAGCAAGAACCAAGTGACAAGTGCTTAGGTAAAGTGATGAAATGAATTTAGCCCTCTCTTCCTCTCCTTCTGCAGAAAGGCTAGCCATTGATTGAATTTATGCTGCAGAGGTCTTATTTCTTTCAAACATACATGTTTTACACTTACAACTTGCTACTTACCTCCTTGTTACTAATTTGAGCTCCTGAATACAACTATTCTCTTAAGAGCTTTCAACTTCTATAGGACTGAGACTCAGGAATTAATTATTATGTCTTTATTTAATGATACAATACTAACAGAAAGAAAAGAAAGCAGTCTTCAAGTATTTAAAAGGCTGCCCTGTAGAGCAGTGGTCCCCAACCTTTATTAGGCTGGGGACCGGCAGGGCATCAAGCCGCGCCCGCGGGGACCGCGCCCCGGCCCTGATTCCCTCTCCCCGCCCTCCCCGCAGTAAGAAGCTTCCCGGGCCGCAAGCTTGCGGCCTGGGAAGTTTTTTACGGCGGGGAGAGGGAGCCGCGGCCTGGCGCCATGGCCTTGGCGGCCCGGCGCCGGGCCGCGGCCCGCAGGTTGGGGACCACTGATATAGAGGATGAAGCAGATTTGTTCTCTCGTTTCCCCGGTGGGACGGACCAGAACCACTGAAATTAAATTAATTTGAATGAAATTCCGTCTGAACATCAATAAGAAGTCCCTGACAGAGAGGTTTCTCAGTGGAACAGGCTTCCTCGGGAGGTGGTGGGTTTTCCATCTTTGGAAATTTTTAAGCAGAGGCTGGATAGCCATCTGATGGAGAGGCTGATTCTGTGACAGTTCAAGGGGGTGGCAGGTTACAGTGGATGTGTGATAGGGTTGTGAGTACATTCAAATGAGCAACCGTGTTGGTCTGAAGTAGCACAGTAAAATCAGAGCCCAGTAGTACCTTATGTATTCCCACTGTCATGATGGTCAGTTCATAGTCTGAGGAAGAGTGCTTGCACTCAAAAGTTCACGGCTTGAATAAATCTTTGTTGGTCTTAAAGGTGCTACTGGACTCTGATTTTAGGGTTGTGAGTGTCCTGCATAGTTCAGGGGGTTGGACTTGATGACCCAAGAGTCCCTTCAAATTCTTATTATTTTATGATGCTAGTATATGATTCTATATTTTTGCAAGATTGATATAGACCCAACACAAAAATTATAGGCTCTGCATTTGACTTTAAAGTGCCACCAAAGTATTCTTGGAATATTATGCAAGAAAAATGTTGTCAGTATATGAACCCTGACTTACATATCTGTTTCTTTCATTTATAAGAGAATTTTCCAAGCTGAAAGCGGAAAGTCACTGTATCCATTGTAATTTATTGGATAATTCTTTCTCTGGAAAGCATGATTGTTTGCACAAGAATGATACTGGCTCAACTGTGTTCACACAATGCAGGTTCATTGTGTTGGCTGTCATTCCTGGCACACACAACTCATTATAATGTGAAAAGAAAACTTCACAGAAAAAGAATACTGGATGACATGCTGCCACTGGCAACATATATAATTCTGAAAATATAGACTCGGTTTTTAGAAAGTTGCACACAAAATCATAAAATAGGATTTAGCAGCTGTAGCTGTCACTTCTTATAAAGCCTCACTGAATTATACCAAAGTAATATATGGAAGCATTGATCAATTGCTTGTTGAAGTGTGTGATTATTAAATTTCCAGCTTAGATTATTCATTAAATGCTGTGCAAAATGAATATATTGAACATTTACAAAACTCCTCACAGCCTTAAAATTTCAATGTATATAATTATAAATTATCTAATTCAGTTTACTTTTAAAAAGCAGGTTTTATTCATTATATGGGAAAGAATAATGTTCTGTTGATTGAATGATTGTTTCCTTAAATCAGAAATTTAAGAGGCTAAATAATTCTTTTTGTATCCTAATTAAACAAATAATATGTAAAGTAGTTAAATGTCGGAAGTATGGATTTGTTTCTACAAATTATTCTTTCATTTTAAGAAAATTATATTTGTTTGGAGATATAATTGGAAACTGTTTCTTAGGAGCTGTTTCTTAGGAGAAAACTAATTAATACAGATCATTTTACAAGTTGTTATAAAGTATTCCTAAGGCAATATTGATGTATTTTCAAAATTAAGTTAAACTGTTGACCATAATATTAGCATAAAAAATCAAGGGGAATTGATGAGAGTACAACCTCTGAACGAAAACTGCTTTTTTACTGATCTCACATGATTTGTTTTGCTACTAAGTAGAAGGTCTCATGATTAATACCTGGCGATGCTCAGGCCAAGCAGAGGACAAAGTGAGCCCAGCTGGTATTCTGCTGCTGCTAGCATGCAGGATCTTCCCAGTTTCCTTAGCTGTCATACTTTAATGCTTCAATCCCTGCCCACTATTCCAAAATACAGATAACTAGCTTGTTGGATAGAAATTTGGTTTTATCCACATTTATTTGTAAGCCATAAGACTGAGTGATGCAGGCAGTGCCATAGAGCAGTGGTCCCCAACCGCTGGAACACGAAGGCCTCAGCACCAGGCCGCGTTTCCCTCTCCCCCCCCCCACAGTGAGAAACCTTCCAAGCCGCAAGCAAATCGGTGAAAGTGCCACACATGAACGTTTGCGGCCACGCAAGGTGCAAACGCGCATGCGCGAAATTGCCATGCATGCGCGATATCCGGATCGCCCCCACCAGTCCAGGGCCTGAAAAAGGTTGCGGACCACTGCCATAGAGGACGTTAGTAGCCTCTGCATCTGTATTGGCAAATATGGCACTATCATCTGCAAACATTAGATCTGTCAGGAAGTTGTTTTGGCCATATTGAACTCCATGTTTATTCTTGAATACTTTCCTCATAATGGCATCAACTGTGTTGTTAAAAATTAGGGGAGGGTCTGCAACTCCTTGGAGCACTCCAGTCTGGTTGAACTCCTCTGATAGCAGCAAGAAACCACAGCAGCTCTAAAAACCAGTACTTGGTCAAGAATTATTTGCTATCTAAATCTGATTTTGTAATTAGTTGTAATCAGAATTGGGCACTGCATATGGAAATTATGGGGAACTGGAAACTCATGTGTAATTATTACACTGATGCCAG
This sequence comes from Paroedura picta, assembly GCF_049243985.1. NCBI lineage: Eukaryota > Metazoa > Chordata > Lepidosauria > Squamata > Gekkonidae > Paroedura > Paroedura picta. Next base: position 34,429,932 of record NC_135379.1, read on the forward strand.
CACCAGATCGGCTTGTGTACTCCATAATGGATGCTTCTAAGTACCATTCTCAGCTATCCGCAGGAAAGGCACTTTAAATAGGCCTTGGACTGCAGAGTAGATCTATTGGAAAAAAGCATAATGGAAGAGGCTTTGCTTTCAAATGGTCTTTTCAGATTTTCCCCCATAAAATACTTATATACATTTGTTCATGTGGGTATACCCCCATCCCAGTTTTTGTTAAAAGTGAACATCTAACAATTCATGATGTCCATATTTGCATCTGAATATTGACTCTTATGAGGAGCCTCTTGTGGCACAGGGTGGTAAGGCAGCCAACATGCTGTCTGAATCTCTGACCATAAGGATGGGAGTTCGATCCCAGCAGCCAGCTCAAGGTTGACTCAGCCTTCCATTCTTCCGAGGTCAGTAAAATGAATATCCAGCTTGCTGGGGGGGGCGGGGTAAAACGATAATGACTGGGGAAGGGAATGGCAAATCACCTTGTATTGAGTCTGGCAAGAAAACGCTAGAGGGCGTCACCCCAAGGGTCAGACATGACTCGGTGCTTGCACAGGGAATACCTTTGCCTTTACCTATTGACTATTACAGATGATTTTCAGAAACGTATCTGTTTCTCAACTTCTTGAATATACGTGAGGGGTTGCAATAATATGCAGGTTAATGTCCTTTGGTTTGTTTTTTGAATTCCAGACATTGATAAAATTCAGTTAGGATTAACTCATGCAAATTTCAATTTGACATTCACCAGAGCTGGGATGTTTGTTGTAACATTTTGCTTCTGCAGCTACAGGAAGACTAAGGAATATTAAGAACGTAATCTTAGCCAAAGTATAAATTATCTTTCTTGCTCTACATTTAAATTCAATGTTTCTAGTTCTTAGTCCTTCAGTACACTTCTATTGAAATTTATGTTGTTACTGATATGAATGTATTTTATGCATTTCACTTCTAGCACATAAAACTGCATCCCTCTGTTGACTGAAGTGCTAGTACAAATGCAGTAGGTTTCCAAAATTTTCTGTGGCTGACTATTTTGTAGACTTTACAGCTGAAAGCCTATCACCAGTGTATGCATGTATTGATTGTTGTTGTTTTCCATAACAGGATTGTGAACTTTGTACTGTTAAAGTTCAGTATGAGCTTTCTTCTGAACTTTTTTTCTAAAAGAAGAGTTGGTTCTTATATGCCGCTGTTCTCTACCTGAAGGAGGCTCAAAGCGGCTTACAGTCGCCTTCCCTTTCCTCTCCCCACAACAGACACCCTGTGGGGTGGATGAGGCTGAGAGAGCCCTGATATCACTGCTCGGTCAGAACAGTTTTATCAGTGCCATGGCGAGCCCAAGGTCACCCAGCTGGCTGCATGTGGGAGAGCAGAATCGAACCCGGCTTGCCAGGTTAGAAGTCCGCACTCCTAACCACTACACCAAACTGACTCTCTAAGGTTGTAGTTTGCACACTACAGGAGTAGTTGGTGCCAGAGTTTATAAGTTGTGAGTCATTTGCATTCCAAACCAGGAAGAAGTAGCTTAGTGGTTGGTTTGTATATTTACTTGAGAAAATTAATGTGTGTTAGGTTGTATTCATGCCTGTGCTTGTACACTGATGTTCAAAGTAGAATACTGTGCACAATCAATGGTGCAGAGCTTGACCTCTAAATATAGGATAAACATGGTAATGTCGCAATCTTGGTTGATTACAAAATCTGGTTACTGGTCTCTCTTTATTAGGTGGTCTATTGTTGAAAAGCTGTTTTATATTAGAGGTCTCTTTGTAAAGAAGAAAACATGCCACCCAAGTCATGTGTGAGAAAAATAGCATAGAATAGGTTGCAGGTTGTTGACAATGTGTTGGACTGCTGTGAGCTATAAGATATAGGTGATGTTTGTTGGACCCATCTTATTGTAGGCTATTTTGGAGTATAATTCTGCTTTATTGATCTATTTCTTTACTTCATTCGATGGATAGTGTAATTCCAGAAATGCCTGATGAACATCCTGAGACACTGGGTGTAATAATATCAGTTGTTCTATCATAGGCACATTTACTTGCTCTTCTTCAAGAGTAATATATGCTACAGTGAGTCACCAGAATCCCTCCAGGGCATTTTTTTAATTGATCTAAATGTCAATGTTATCCTAACAAATATCTTCAAAGGAAAAATTCAGTGTCAAATCTCTAAAACTGGATTCATCAAGATGTTCTATGCTATCTATCTGTGCCATCCCATCCCTTGTCTCTAAGGATTTAGGATGTGTCACAGACTATAAAGGTAAAGGTATCCCCTGTGCAAGCACTGGGTCATGCCTGACCCTTGGGGTGACGCCCTCTAACGTTTTCATGGCAGACTTAATACTGTGGTGGTTTGCCAGTGCCTTCCCCAGTCATTACCGTTTATCCCCCAGCAAGCTGGTTTGCCAGTGCCTTCCCCAATCATTACCGTTTACAGCTATTAAGACAATGTTATAGTGACTAGACTGTCAACTGTGGCATTCATTTTGAATTGTCAGTCGAACTATGTGTGATTGAGGCTTGTGAATAAAAGGCCACAATCCCAAGAAAAGATACCATACAGTTGCAAATAAAGTCCTAGGTGTTCATGATGAACCATTTTTGATTATGTCCATGGTAATGCATTAAAGGTTTGGGGCTTTGAATAGTAAATCAATATTGCTTATTACTAGCGTATATTTACAGTTGGGTTAAACTTGATAGCAGTTCTGGCGGTTAATTTGGTTTTTCAAAAATAAAATAATAACTCAGTTTAACATACACTGACATTTGTGCTGCCCTGCTGGACTGCACCTGCACAGCTGGGTAGTTGTGCCGGAGCAGAGAGCTTGCCCCAAAGTTCAGATCCAGAGCTGGGAGAGACAGAGTTCACAGGAACACAGGATGGGGAGCAAAGTCAAACTGAGCCATAGTCAAAACTGGAGAGAGTGGGACAAAGGCAAAATATGAACCAGAATGAGGAACAGAGTTGAAAGCCAAAAGAGCCAGAGCAAGAACGTCCGATAAGCCAGAGGTTGAGGATCCGGGACAGGAATGTCAGACAAGCCAGGGGCTGAAGAGCTGGGACAGGAACATCAGACAAGCCAAAGATCGAAGAGCCGGGTGTCACAGGAACAGAGCATTGCCATGGTGAAACAGAATCACATGAGACCGGCATGAAGAGCTGTGCCTCAATGCTCTGCTGAAATAGCCAGAAGCTGGGTGGGGCAGCCCTCAGCCAGAGAGCCTACAGCTGTACCTAATCCTTGTCAGAAGAAGGAGTTGCAGCTGGACCCCATTTACCCTGGCAGTGAACTGCTAAGCGTTCTGATCTTCTGACAGCTGTCAGGGTAGATCGCCTCCTCAAATGTTCTGGGATTGCTGGGACTTTGGCCTGCAGTCTCCAGTGCTACTCCTACAGCGAGACTTCTGGGCTGGGCACTGGCTTGACACAGGAGAACTGAGTTTCAGCCTGGCTGGGCCCAGGCTGCTCCTGGTTTGTGGGAGTTGGGTCTCCCACTGACTCTGGGAGATCTGCTGCTTCTTGAACACCACCTGGTGCCAAATCTGAGGGTGTGGGCATGACAACATTCTTATCGGGTTATACCAGTTTGGTGTAGTGGTTAGGAGTGCGGACTTCTAATCTGGCATGCCAGGTTGATTCTCTCCCCCACATGCAACCAGCTGGGTGACCTTGGGCTGGCCACGGCACTGATAAAAGTGTTCTGACCGGGCAGTGACATCAGGGCTCTCTCAGCCTCACCCACCCCACAGGGTGTCTGTTGTGGGGAGAGGAAAGGGAAGGTGACTGTAAGCCGCTTTGAGCCTCCTTCGGGTAGGGAAAAGCGGCATATAAGAACCAACTCTTCTTCTTCTTCTACCTTAGATTCATAAAATTAATCCCTTTAGTGTATTCAGAATAGTAATTTAATGTTTCTCTCTCTCCCTGCTGCATCTGGAAGCAATTGATCACAAGTTTTCTTTAAACTGTTTGGAGTAAAATTTAATCTAGGATAAAACTATCTAACAGTATTGAAAAGCAGATTGCATTGGCCAATCATAATATTAGTTATTATAATATTTCCTGTGTGATGGCGAGCCTCTCATTCTTACGCTTCTAATTCTGTTAAACTATAGAGTTATTCCAGTGTGGTTTAATGGCAGTCTCTTTCAATTTAAATCTTACGATCACAGTCTTTGGCTGTGATCCCAAAAAAGAGAGATGTTCGTGTGAGAAAGATCAGCATGCACAGCTGGAACATCACTTTTTTTCTTCTGCTGCAGCAGTTTTCACTGCCAAGAAGACAAGTTGTTTTTAAGCAGGACGGCAGATTGTTTCTTCTGCAGTGAGAATGGCTGTGGCAGAAAGAGCAAATGAAGCTCCAGCTGCATGCACGGTTCTCCCTCTGCACACACTTAACTTCTTTGGATCACAGCCTTTACCTTATTTGTAAATTATTCACCTGCCAAGGTGTGGAAATGTGTACAGTGGGAAAATTGCCTTGCTAGTTATGCCAAGAGAAGAGGAAGAATTTGCTCTTGTCTGAACCTCATTAAAATTTGTTCTGCAGTAGAAGAGCTTTTTTTTCTGTACCCCACTTTTTACTACCTAAAGGGGTCTCAAAGCATCTTACCATCACCTACCCTTCTTCTCCCCATAATGGACACCGCGTGAGGTAGGTGAGGCCAAGAGAGCTCTGGGAGAACTGTGACCGGGCCAGGATCACCCAGCTAGCTGCATGTGGATGATTGGGAGATCAAACTCAGTTCTCCAGATAGCAGGCCGCTACTCTTAACCGCTACACCAAGCTGGCTGTAATGAAAATTGCTGGTTCCTACCCTTTTGGAATTTAATGGTTTGAAAACATTTGTTATTCTAGAGCAGGGGTGGCCAAACTGCGGCCCTACAGATATCCATGGACTACAATTCCCATGAGCCCCTGCCAGCGCTTGGCCAAACTGTGGCCCTCTCATATGCTGGCAGGGGCTCATGGGAATTGTAGTCCTTGTACATATGGAGAGGTACAGTTTGGCCCTGCTCTAGAGCATTTATGTTCTGTATAACTCAGTTTAATTTTGCACCTTCACTTGCATAACAGGGAAGAACTATTGTAAAATAAGACTCCCTCAGCTCAAATCCTGTTGTATTTTCTTTTGCAGACATTGCAGACATTTTATATATGTACTAGGGAATAAACCCCATTTATAAAAATGGGCAGAGGTTGGGCATAGTGAGAATGGGCTTCGGAGCATTTGTTCAAATGGAGGTAGCGGCGCAGGGTGGGCTGGGGGGATGGGGCGAGTCATCGGGAGGCGAAGGACGCATGCTCGGGTATCCGGGCATGCGTGCAGGAGCGTGGGGGCGGGGTGCTTGGGGGGCAGAAGTGCGTTGGGCTCTGCAACCAGGCATGCGCGTGAGTCCGCGCATCTCCGGGTCATTCTAGGGCCAGTGGAGCAGGCGGGCAGAGCAGGGCGGCTGGGGCCAGCGTCGGCGAAATGGGAAGGAAGGGGCCGGGCTGCGGAGGACCAGGAAAGGTGAGCGTGGTGGCGGCGAGGGTGGATCGGCATAGGAAAGGGGTGGTGGGGAAGGCCGGGGACAGGAGCTGGGAGTTATGTCGCGACTGGTTGTTTGGACCTCGTGTCGGGGTGGGAAGGGGTCTGGGTAGTGTGGTGGGGTGATCGGTCAGCGGCAGGGTGGGTAATTGTGTGGTTGGGGGGGTTCTGGAAATGTCGGAAGCGTTAGCGGGACGGGAAGGGGTCTGGGGAGGGTGGGAGGGTGATCGGATGGTGTGCGCGCGGGTGAGTGTGTGCGCGAAGCGTGGGAAGTGGCGGCGGGGTGCGGGGAGGGTGGGGGGGTTAGCGGGCGGCGTGCAGGTGGGTGAGTGTGTGGACGGTTGTTTTAAGGGTGGAATTGGCGGGGATGCGGGAAGGGGTGCTGGTCGGCGGGCTGGTCGGCGGCTCCTTCGGCGGCGGCGGCGAGTTTCTTTCGGCGGGGGCGGGCTGACGCGGCGAGAGGCGCTTTGCGCCTCTCGCCGCGTCAGGCCGCCAGGCAGGGAACCCCCGGCAGCCACGCTTCACTCCCTGGGTCGCTTCGCTCCCTTCGCTCCGCTTCGCTCCCTTCACTCCACTTCGCTCCGCTTTGCTCCCTTCGCTCCGCTTCGCTCCCTTCGCTCCCTGGGTCGGCGGCCTGACCCGGCGAGAGGCGCAAAGCGCCTCTCGCCGCGTTAGGCCGGGAGGAACTGCGAGCCGCGCTGTGCGCGGCTCGCAGTTCCTGGGGCTGGGAATCGGAGAGACCAATCGGCAGGCGCTTCGCGCCTGCCGATTGGTCCCTCCGATTGTCTGTCATGAGGAAGGGTCCAATCTGGACCCTTCCTCATCCCGGACTCATCCCGCCCCAGGACCCCTTACTGTTTTATTTAGTCCGTGGCGCCCGCGGCGCCACGGGCGGTTTACAGATTATAATTGAGGATGAGGATATAGACAGGATAAGAGAGGACTCCTAACCTTTACAGGAATGTAGTAAATTGAGGAGGGGGGTCATACTACCACCATTCCTCTTTAATATTCTACAGCTGCTTGGAAGTACATCCTTCCTGCAATCCCAAAGCAAACATCATACTCATTTTGAGGGCAGGTATTAGCTAGATGTTGTATCGATTCTTCAAAGAGATTATTGGATGTTGGTAGTCAAACTGCGGCCCTCCAGATGGACTACAGTTCCCATGAGCCCCTGCCAGCATTTTCTTGCAGGGGCTCGTGGGAATTGTAGTCCATGGACATCTGGAGGGCCACAGTTTGACTACCCCTGCTCTAGTAGGACTGAATTGAAATGAGTACTGTGACTTCATGTATTACATGCAGAGGCCAGCCCCTGTAACATGGTTGGGGGAGGGGAGAGGGCAGAGAGGAGTGATCTTTCCATTAATTTTAGAAGAAATGTGGAGCAAATGTGGGGGAAAGAAAGGACCGATGGAGGATTCTTGCAAACCCTTAATCTTTGATGGTCTATGTGTTTTGTGATGTCTCATTCTGAGATGCACCCTTTTTCAGTAATCTGCAATGCTGTATTCTCAGCACTGATTTGTTTTAACCCAGTTTGTTGTACATTTCAGTGAGGTGTATCCAGTCTTTCCATATTCTTTGTGATAGAAAATAATTGGATGGGTAATTTTCTGTGTTGTGCAGCTTTGTAAAACTTATAATCTGCAAAATAAATAAATTATCCTGTCCTCTGTTAAGGAAAATATTTAGTTTCTATATAACTTGCCAGGAAGGCCAAGAGAAACAATATCCATAACAGCTGTACACAGTTGGAAAACGTATCCACACTGTGAGCAGCAATATATATGTGTGTTAGTAATTCTTGAACTGCCTGCTGAAAAATGAAATAGGTAAGAAACTTCCTTGTTTTTCAAACTTAAAGTGATGTCTATGGATGGCTAAGGCATAAGAAGGAAAATGGAGGTGGGGGCTTATATTCCTGGCGGGGTATGCGCTTATGAATTTCTGTCCATTTCTAGGAAGAAAGAGCTACTGTCTGGAAGAAACTGTTCTTGATTTATGAAATGACAAGGGAAAATACTGGGAGCTGATGGTGATGTTCTCGGCGGGTGTTGGAAGCTCTCAGCTCTCCAGCATGCAGAGTCGTCAAGTGGCACCAGATCAATGAAGCAATCACTTCAGCCTTCAGATTGAGGAAGGAGCAGACAGTGTTAGCCTGCTGTTGTGTGATGTTCCTGTGTGGTCTGTTCAACAGAGTAGCCAATAGCCTGGGAATTTGGGAGAACAGGGGAAATCTGAAATTCCTGTGAGAGGGAAAGCTTGCTTTTACTATACTTACGCAGCCCAAGAGAGTGTGAGCTGAATACTTATGAATTTCATGCAGTGATGCAGTATTGATTTATCCATGTCCCCACCTGTTATATTATTTTCCCTTTTCTTCCCTTTGTGTGACTGTAACATATTTGTAAAGACAGTATAATAACCTACCTGAGTACTGTATGCGGTTTTCTGAACAGAAACTGCAACTCTGATTTCTGGAAAAACCAAATGTAATCAAACATTTGTTGTTGGTTGAGTGCAGTAAAATGTAGTTTTGCCAGGTTGCCAGTTAACTAAATGTGGTATTTATTGTCCTGCCTTCCAAGACAATTGGCTTGGATTCCTAAGAGGGCAGCAGCCAAGTCCAGGCCATCCAGCCTTCTCCCTCACCATCCTTTCATTGATGCTGGCCTGTCTGGTGATTGGCTCCATGATCTGCTCATCTTTCCCAGACATGACTGGAGGCAGGTTTGCAGAAGGTTGTAGCAATCTTGGGGGAGGGGGACACTGGACAAAGTAGGCCCTGCTCTGCAATCCAGGGAGCTTCCAAGGAAGTAATGTCTCATTAATAAAAATTTATGAGAGTGCCTCATATTACATAGATAAGATTAACAAAGCGATAAAAAGACTAACACATCTTTGCACTGACCTAAATTTAAAAGTTTTAAATAGATCTTTGGCGATTCACAAATGCCAATAAACTTACCCATCATTCTAGTAGGGACAATAATGTCATTGACTTTGTCTGCTCAACTCCTGAATTTATGAAGCACATAAGTAAATTTGAAATAGATTATCATACCCAAAGTTAACATATGCCACTTTGTATCTCCATCAGAGTTGGTGAAAAGGAAAGTTCTGTCATCGATGTATTTGATGGATCCTTAATATACAAGAAACTAAATTGGTCCGTTTACCCTGCTATGTATTGGGAGCACCTTTTATATTCCAGGAAATTATTTGAAATGAGGAATAATGTTATTAATACAGGCCCCTCACACACTGTCTTACAGTCATATAATGCCTTGATTGATAGAGGGGTTTTATAAATTGGCAGTGCCTCTGAAGAAAATAACTAAAGCTACCACTTGGTTTGATGGTGAATGCCTAAATAAAAAGAAGACACTGAGAGCTTACTATCAAAACAGGGTTACCGGAGGATCAGGACTTGTATGATAGAATAAAAACTGCCCTGGTCCCATAAAAGAAGTCAACCTTTTATAATAAAAATTGGGAGGCACTGAATAAGGGACTTAATTCATCTAATAGCTGAATATTCGGGGAAACAGTTAACAAAGCCCTGAGCAACAACATAAATAATCCAGTGCATTCAATTGAGACCTCCAAAATGGGTAAACAATTTTTCAAAGCTGTTACGACCTCAGGATCAAGTTGTAAAAAGTCTTTTCTAGCACCTCTGAGATCTAATTTGCAATAGCCAGAGGTGGAGCCATTTGAGATTATGGAGCTGATTAAAACTCTGACACCAGGTAAAGCACTTGGCCCAGATGGATTGCACCCAGAACTATTTATACATCATTTGGACTAGTGGGCCAAACCACTTGCAAATTTATTTTCAAGGATCAATGACTCAGGGCAGATTCCCGAATCCTGGCGAAAGTCCATCATTACCCCAATTAATAAAAAAGGCAATATTAACCTACCAGCAAATTACTGCCCAATCAATCTACTTTCTATTGTAGACAAATTCTATGCCAAATATTTGGCTACTAAACTTATAAAATGGGCTGTAGACAATAACATCATAGGGCCTGAGCAGGGTGGTTTTAAGAAGGGATGTTCAACATTAGACCACTGTATGGTGTTATCCTTTCTTATTAAAAAAGTATAAAATCTAAAAGAGGCAAATTATTTGCCTCATTCATTGATTTAAAGACAGCATTTGACGCTATTCCAAGGGAGAGACTGGTCCAAATTATCAAATCTAGGAATTGATCGATGTCTTTTGTATCTTTTAAAACAATTACATAGTGAGAAACAGGGATGTATTCTTGCCCCACATCTGTTCAATCTCTTCCTTAGCAATTTACCTACCTTGAATTGGTAACTAAATTAATCCCCCAGTTTCTTTATGGATTCCCAGTCTGGATTGAAACTTTTATCAATGAATGGAAAGTTTACAGCTTTCTTTCATTAGGCAATTATTAAGTTCCCAATTGTGTATCAAATAGGATTATTATAGCAGAGCTTGGACAACAGAAGCTAGAAAAAAGAGCATGGCAGCTCGCTTTTGGATACTGGCTTCGGATACATTTCCACCCACATCCCTATTCATTGCTACCAGACTTCCTGAGGAACTCGACAATCCCTGAAGGATTTAATAAAATAGTCCATCAGAAATTATAACATGGGGCTAGATATTTCCTTTTTGGTTACACAGGAGGAACATACAGTTAGGAAGCAAAAAACTCAGAGGTTGGAGGATTTTAACGCTCAGGCCTTAGCCTCAACAATTACAAGTGTATGCTCTCCATGGCATTGGGAAACATTGCCAAAATACAAATTTATGCCTCCATATTTACAAATGTTAGGTGATCCATCAACTAAAAGGGCCTACCTTAAGGCACAATTTAACATCTGTCCCTCAAATGTGAAAGGTCGATTTTTACAAATTCCCTTAGAGGAAAGACAGTGCTTTCATGGATACAGAATGCCATATACTCTGGCCCACATTTTATTTGACTGTAACATTCTCAAATATCATCAGCCCCTCTTGTACTATCTCAAGAAATGTAATTTGGGTGTAAATGAGAAACTAGCTGTAGGCAAGGTGTTGAATGAGGGGAATTCAACCCTTAATGTGAGGATAGCTAAATTTCTGTTAAGACGTTTCTTAGAACTCAGGCAGAACTCAGTGGACTAATGCCATAGCATATCCTGCTACTGAAGCCAGGGAAATTCTTGTCAAACTGAGCGGGGAATCCACACTTCTTTTCTCCTGCAAGAACTGACCCAATGTAAGTCAATATCAGGTGCTCAGTTACATCATGAAAGACTGAAACCACAATCCAATTTTAGGATGTTTGGAAGCTGCCTTCTCATTCAATTTTTTTTCATACAACCATAAAACCATTAAATAATCTAAGAAACTATATTAAGTTTTTGGTCAACTTTTATCTTTACATTTCCTCTGTATGATCTCTTTAGTATTCTATGAACTATGATGGGTATGATCCCATTTTTTAAACTTTCTGTCAAGCTTGCTTCAAAAAAAATAATTAAGTAAAGTAAACACCAATAATGTTTCTCTTTTGCAAATATGTTTTCTAATTATTTAACCAGTGTTGAATTTATTACATTTTTGTTACTTTAATCATTGTCATGCCTAGCCTCGACAAGGACCAGGGCCTTTTCGGTCCTGGCCCCTACCTGGTGGAATGAGCTCCCTGAAGAGCTGCAGGCCCTGTCAGAGCTCTCTGAGTTCCACAGGGCCTGCAAAATGGAGTTCTTCCACCAGGTGTTTATCTGAGGCCGGATGGTAGCCCAGGGGCTAAGATCAGGCCCCTCTCCACAGGGAGAGGGGAAGGCCAGTATTAGACTAGCTTGGTTCTCCAGATTGTTCCATCCTATGCCCAGTTATCCATCCACTCCCTTCTGCCCATCCAGTGGGCCTGTGTGGGAATAGTTTATTCAATCACCATCATTGTGACTGAGTCACTGTTTATGGGTTTTTAATGGGGAATTTTAATGGGTTTTAATGTATTGATTTGTACTGAAATATTGTGAACTGCCACAAGCCGGTTTCCGAGAGCAGCGGTCACACAAATCGAATAAATAATAAAATAATAATAATGCAAATTCAAACTGAATATAATGCATAAAAACATTATGCATAAAAAGCATTATGCAGAATCCAACCTTTAATACTTTATTCCTTTAGGCCTTTAGTCTTTTAACCCAAACATCCTGGATTCTAAACCAAAGACTATTGATACTTTCAGTTCCAGATTTCATCATTTTATACTGAAACAGCTTTTACATGAGGCATACTGGTGTTCTATCAAGCTCAGTAAGAACTGGGGAGAAGGCAAGGAGCATATGGAGAACTGTAGCACAGTAAGGGGCTTCCCTCCCTTCTTCTTTTGTCTCCTCCAACTGAGGCAGCTTTGTGTGTTAATGAGTGAGAGGGAGGGAGGACACTATTTGTGGGTGAGTGAGTGTTCTTGTAACATGCTAGAGTGTGCTTTGTTGTGTTAAGTATCATTAAGAACTATTTTCTCTGCCTGTACCTGATTGAGCAAGTATGTTGGTGGGAGGGGGAAGCAACAGAGGGATTACAAGCCCCGCCCTGTGCTGGGCTGTGACTCTGCAAGTTAAAGGTTCCTCCTTGCCAAAGACAGAGCTGAGAAGCTGGGGAGAAGGCAAGGAGCATGTGGACAACTGTAGCACAGTAAGGGGTTTCCGCCTCCCTTTCTTCTTTTGTCTCTGAGGCAGCTGTGTGTGCTTGTGGGTGGGAGAACAGTATTTGTGGGCGAGCGGCCTGGTAGAGTGCGCTTTGTTGTGCTAAGTATTGTTAAGAGCATTTATCTGTGCCTGTGCCTGATTGAGCAAATGTGTGCCGGGGTGGTAAGCAACAGAGGGATTACAAGCCCTGCCCTGTGCTAGGCTGTGACCCTGTGAGTTAAAGGCTACTCCCAATCAGATGCACAAGCTCTTGTCCTGTGGCCCATTGCCTGGGGATTTGTCTGGGGATCAACCTAACTATCCTGAAGATAAAGATTCTAGAGTCAAGGAATCTATTTTTGGAAGACATGAATTCTCAAGGCTCACATCCAGTCACCTACAAGGAGTAGGCCATGTTTGTTTTCCTCCCTGAATATAAGATGTACTACACTTACCATAAGTGTAAATTGTTAAGGCTTTTAAGAGGAGAAGATCAGGGGGCTTTAGGAGAGGAATAAAACACTGCATGAAATCAAGCAGTGAGAGGATTTCATTGTTAGTACCAGTACAAACCTGCATATGGAGAACACTCCAAAGTAGAATGGGGGTATTGACTTCCGTATGGAGCCTCCTTCACTACTGTAACACAAACTTGAAGGTTTTGAGCGAGGTGACACTCAAGCCATTGGAGCTCAAGAACAGATTTCAAGCCCTTGAAGAGGAGATGGAAAAGCAGCATTGAGGGTTGCAGAAAAACCTAACATTCGAAGACAGAGTAAAGAGGGCATGGGTGTAGGAAGAAATGGCATTCAAAGGAAAAGGAAAGTGTTGGTAATCTGTGATGGTGACTCTTTGCTGAGAGGCATGGAACAGCATATGACAAGGCCTGATCCCCTAATTCGAGAGATGTGTTGGTTGTCAGGGGCAAAGATTAAAGATATTATGGGCAAGATGCCCAAACTGATAAAACCTATAGATTTGTGATGGTTTATGTTGGAATGAATGATATGGCCATCAACTCAATTGCACATATTAAGGCTGACTGTGAAGAAATAATAAGTTATGTTGTAGGCCATGCATGTCCTGTAAAAGAACAGCATTTTAAATATTACATGAAATTCCCTCTGCCTTTTAAATCTCATCCTTTTATGGTGATTGAAAGTAGGTTCAAGCACCCATTTTTTGTTTCTTATCACTACTTCAAAACTTGATCCATTATTTAAATATCAACGCAAGTGTTGCCTTGAGACAGTGTAGAAATTTAAATTTTAGCTTTGAAAAGTTAATGTTGACTGGAAAATGACTGCATGCTGAGTGGCTATTAGGGTAGAAGACAGTTTGCACCTTCATTGACTTATTTCTACGGAGGCTTAGCTATGCTCAGCAACAGACTTTAATGACTCTAATATACTTTAATAGCCTGGAGCAGTAATTTGCTCATAAACTTGTTCCTCTGCCTTACTTTTTAATTACATTGCAGCAGTGCATTTGTTGCTGTTGGAGAAATTTGTAATAAGGTCAGTCAGTTATAAAATCTTGCATAGTTTGAGTCAAGTTATATTTTCATGATTTTTGTTTTGTTTCTTCAACATATGATATTACAAAACTAGATAATCTCATTTATTGCAGGACTCTAAAATATGGTCAACCTTTTAAATTATGTTGGCAAAACCCTTTTGTACATCTGTGTGTGTGTGTGTAAAGTGTCATCAAGTCACATCCAATTTATGGTGACCCCATAGGATAGGATTTTAAAGAGAAGAGATTAACACAGATGATTTCTCATTGCTTTCTCTACAAAGAGTATCTGGCATTCTTTGGTGGTCTCCCACCCAATTACATGTCAGGGCTGACACTGCTTAGCCTCTGAGATCTAATGAGATCCATCTAGCTTGGTCAAGGCTGTACCTACTTCTGCCAAAAAGCCACTGGGAAGGCTAGCTTTATTCCAAAACAATTAGCTCATAAAGTACACAGACAGCAGGGCATTAAAGGTCATAAAACAAGACTCCCACCAACCAAATATGTGCAATCCCCATGTCCAAAGTCAAAAACAAAATTGAAAAGTATACAAGAAGCAATCCAACACTTGCTAGATATTATGGCCATAGAACAAGCACCAAAAGGAGAAGAGAATGTCATCACAACCCCAAGAACAGATTCCGGTACAAATGGACATGTTATCACAGGGCCCGGTATGGCACCCGGACCCAGAGGGCTTAAAACTGACTGCCTGGAGATTGAGTGGGAACATCTGAGCAAGAGGGAATACAGCATGGATGTAATCCGCACCATAATGTCACCACGATGCCAATCTACCAACAGAGTTTACAACATGACCTGGAAGGCCTTCTTAAGATGGTGTAGACAGGAAAAGGTGAGTCACTGAAGGCTTAGTTGGTCCAGGGCCAAGTAGTTTAGCTTGGCACAGGTGGAAAATGCCAGCTGTGCTACTCTTGTGACCTACGCCTCCATGGAGTGGGATGCATTAAAGATCATGCCCGTTCCTGGGAGAGTGTGCAACAGACATTTGGCCAGGATCCTCTGAAGAGTTCTGGGATGGGGTTCTGTGTGGCCAGCCAAGCCTTGCCTCCTTTTGGCCACCTTGGCCCAGGCCATCTGCTTGCCACCATTCCTGCAGAATGGGAGTGTTACCTGGCAGACTATGAGCCTGCAAGTTAACTTTTCTGTGAGGAAGTACTTTATTTTTGTGTAATCTGAATCACATCCACTTCATTGATTGCTTGTGTGCTATTATTTGGGGAGAGGAGAGAGCTCATTCAATCCACAAGCCCAAGTATAAAGTTCTTTCATGTCTCAACTTCTACCCTCTCTATGTAATTAATGGATAACAATGTAGGAGGGCATTCTGTCAGTTTACTGCTTTAATTGATGATATTTCAAGAAAGGGGAGAGAGACCTGGTATGACTACTACACATGAAATTGGTGCAGTTGCTATTGAAACTTTAAGAATAATATGGAGAACAACATACTTTTCTTCTCTACGAAAAACATTTACTTGGATCTCAGAGGTGTGGTCTCAAACAGGCTATTAGAAGGCCCTTCCCTTTATTGTTTCTCTCCACTGGGCATAATTATCAGAGCATTTTTATGTTATACATATTTCAAATATAATCCTTGCTAATGACTAAAAGTTGCTAAAATTACAAGTGAAACTGCATGTACTTTTCTCTGATTTCAAAATGTTCAAATAGGTAGAATTGTGTTCTTGTTTTCAACATAGTGGAAAAGTCATGTACTGTAATGAGTGTAAGATACTTCAGTAATAAAACAAATTTTACTTTATGATTTAACACTAATCAGCCAATGCTAATGTGCTATAAAATGCTACTTAAATAGATACTGACTATCGCTATTAAAGCTGATGACCTACAATTAACTTATCTGCCTTATTCAAAGAGAATACACACAGAGAAGCTGTGGTTTAATTATCACCTAATATTTGTTCTAAATTAATTTCAGCACTATTGAGCTGAAATTGCAATGATGAGACAATTAAAAAACATTATCTGGTCACTCAAAGCTTCTAGTTAAACTCAACAGTATATGATTCTGCTGGAGTTTAATGCCAGTAGAAATTAAAGTTTTTGATTAACATGTTAAATCATTCTATAATAATTACGTTAGATTTTTAAATTATGAGGCATTCTGCTTAGATTACATCTGTATGCCAAATCATTTGAAAATGTTTTTCAACCCATTCTGAGAGTAAAGACAGAATACTACAAATACAGATTTATGGAAATATATTGTGATGTGATTAGTAAGCCAGTTTAAAATGTTAGTCTTCCATTTAGTTCAAATTATTTCGGTTTTCTTGTCCCTTTTTGATAACTTTAGTCAGTTGAGGAGCAACCTCACTTCACTGCAGGTCTGGGAAGAATTTTGTGCTCAGGATATGTATACTACAGGATACGTATTTATTGAACCTCCACCTTATTTTCCTACATAATCACCTACCCAAATGGATGAGCCTTTAATTAGCATGTTGCCTTTTGCTACTGATGAATTGGGTGAGCAAGTGCAACTTTTACTCACAGTAGCTGTGACAGATTTACAGGAAAAGTCACAAATCTTTCCGATTCCCTTTCTGTCCTGCAAGACCAAATTGTCACAATTGCCCCACCCACCCATTTGACATCCCACTATGTGCATTCTGTTTTGGACTACCGTATATACTCGCATATAAGCCAGGTTTTCCAGCACAGTTTTTAGCACTTAAAAGACCTCCTTGGCTTATACACGGGTAATTGATTAATAGCCTGCCCCCAGCCAGCGAATCGCAGCATTGCATTTGCAACCTAAGCTCTTTGCAAGTGAGATAGTTACCTCGTTAACCTTTGCCTTCTGCAAAGATCTTAAAAACTAAGCTCTTTGCAAGTGAGCTAATTGCTCTCAGCTAACCATTGCCTTCTGCAAATATCTTGAAAGCTTACTTTGGCAGCTTGTAGTACATCAATGGTTTGACTGAGGGAATCTGATACTTTCCCCCTTCTCTTACTAATCACTTCTTCCAAACTATTCTTTTGGTTTCTGTGGGTGGGGTGGGTGGGTGGGTTTTGGGGGTGCTTTGGGATTTACTGTTTTTTCAGTGTTTCTTCTTTTATCTGAATTCAGAGCCCATCACCCGTTAACCTGAGTGCCCTTTGTGAGATGACCTTGATGATATGTTAACAATTCAAAACAAACATCTCAGTGATAGTACTCAGCATGATAGCTGGCCAGGTAGACCATGCTAATGCACCTGCAGAATTACTGTTTGCTTGCCTCACAGCATTAAAATCAGATATGGCTAATTTTGCGTGCTCTTTACCCCTGTACAACCTGTGGCATTCATCAGACTGCACAAAATAGAAGTTCAAAATTTCATGGATCTGTATTGTAGATATCACAGAGCTTTGCATATTTTGGACCCTACCCTGTTATATTCATAGCCTGGTGGTTCAAACTGCCTCTACTAGGATTTTGCAAAGCACTTCTCATTTGTATTTTGAGCTAGCTACACAAAGATGCAGAGCAAAAATAAGTATGTAGCATCAGTGCAAATATTAAGTACTTTGTTGTTGTTTTAAAATAGGTATTACTTATTCAATTAAAATAACAGTAAAAGTGTTTTATTGCTCATATATATATATAGAGAGAGAATTAATATATAATAAGGTAACATCTGATTTTCAAAAAATTATTTAAGTAATAAGACATTTAATTCTGTTCTCAGCTGGCTTTCAGAAGCTAGGACAAGGGACTGCTGAAAATCCTGTATGACCTCATAGAAGTGAAAACTTGCTGATGCAACTTTAAATCAATTGTTGGAATAAGACAAATAATTTGTGTGCAATCCTGGACTGTGTTCCAGGCTCTGTGCTTCATATCTCTCATTTACCCATCTATAGCACAACAACCCTGAAAGCTACAGATAAACAGACAATATTTACATATGTGCAGTGGAACAGTTTCCATGGAAAAATATAACATCAGAAAACTTTCCTCCCCAAATCACTGCTGACATGTCTCTAAAAGTTTTGATCCTCTCTCTCCAGCATGTGTAGATCACCTGCTGCATGGAGTGTCTGGCCTCCCTTATGAATCTCTAATTCTGGAGATTTAATTGCTGTTTCTTGGTTTTTGTGGTATTCTGAGAAGAGGGGAGCAATCAACATTAGTAACTTTTGTAGTGTAACTTTTTCCCCCTAAGGAAAATGTGGTTGCACAGACACAGCAGAGAAATGTTGTTATGCCTGGTGCTTCTTGAAGTGGTATGCAGTGTTTTATTTTGCCTTTTTTGGTTATTGGTTTTTCACTTTCATGCTATAGATTGGTTCCAGCAAGTTGCCTGCTTGCTAGAAGGAAGTCTGAATCTGATGACCAACAGTAACCATTATACTCTGGTGTGCTTCCCCAGAGAGCCACTTGAAAGGCTGTATTGAAACAAGACCATTTAGATCTATTAAGGACTCCAAAGAACCAGTTTCTGGCATCCTTTATTTTTGCAACGCAGAAACACATCAAAGAACAATGGCAGCCAACAGTTGTCTATTAAAACCCTGTTTTGAGCCTTTGAACTACTTGTTCCAGAGTAGCTCTTTCATTCTCCTAAAACAGTCCAAACTATAATGAACACTTTCTCCTTCAGCTTCTATCTTTGCAATCAACGACACTTCATTCATTCAGCAAGTCCTTGTTAACGAATTAACTTTAATGATGTTTAATAAAGATGCTGAATTGTAGTGAAAAAAGGATTCTTCTTCTGTGAGGCTTTCCCCCTTTGATTTAACATATTTTATACCTCATAACACCCAAAAGTGTTGCGTTCTGTTGGCTTTAAAAGTATTCTTGAGTATTTTGCTTCTCTAGCTCAAGCTACAGTAAAGGCTAACCACTGTGCAATATTTGACACAAATTTCAGACACAATTTATGTTAAAAGGGTAGGGCCTTCATAAGGGTTGAAGATTTGTGAGTATTAAAGCAAATATTGTTCACCTTTAAATTAATTGATAGACCTTAAGGAGTCTAAATTGATTGTGACATTCTAGAGTCCGGTACATATGAACAGTGAAAAAGAATGCACATTGTAGTTAGTCTCTGAACAATATTTGAATGTCTTCCTTGTTTGTTCACCATCAGCATTCAGAGTATTTGATAAAGTAACAAGAAAAAATTCCTTGTTTCAAAAGCTTGCAATCTAAAATTAATTACAACGGAAGCAATAGATAGAGAAAAGGAATTCAGTTCAATTATGCATAGGCTTTGTTTCAATAGAATGTTAAGGTAAAGGTATCTCCTGTGCAAGCACTGAGTCATGTCTAACCCTTGGGGTGACGCCTTCTAGCGTTTTCCTGGCAGACTCAATACAGGGTGGTTTGCCATTCCCTTCCCCAGTCATTACCGTTTTACCCCCCAGCAAACTGGGTACTCATTTTACCGAACTCTGAAGGATGGTCAGAGCTTCAGACAGCATGTTGACTGCCTTACTACCCTGCGCCACAAGAGACTCTCATAGAATGTGTAGAGTAATGAATTTTGCCAAAATCTTCATGAAAAAACAGGTTTGAGATTGTAAGGAACGTAAATAAATGTATTGTGCTAAGAGTACTACAATCTTTAGTATTAATATGCTGAAGTTCTCACCATGCCAAATACTTGATACTCTCTCTAAGTGCATCTTCAAAATCTGTTTTTCATAACTTGGACTTTTGTGAGTTATCCCTTTGTTAGATGTATGTGGCAGAGAGAGCTCTTGTCTCATAAAAGTTTATGTTGGAATAAAATGAGTTTAAATTTCCACTAGATTTCTGCTTAGTCAAATTTAAATATATGTATCCTGCTCCCATTCATTCCTTATTACTTTTCTCCCTTTCAATCCTTCTGTTTCTCCTTGCACTCCGGGCTTTAGATTGTAGCTTTCTTTGTGATATAGACTTCCTTTTGTAAACTGCTGTGTCTGTTAATGGTTCTGTTGAGCAACTATAAACTGATAAAAGAGTCATCTAGTAATTTTCTTATGAATGGATTAGTGCAACATACCTAAAATCTTATCAAAAGATTCATTAAAGTTTAAGTAGTACAGTTCTTAAATCTTTAATCTTCTCAACTTTAAAATAATCAGCATCTTTTATCATTGCATTTTCTCATGTATGCACTCAAACTCACATTTTACTACATACTTTTAATTTGTTCTTCTTTCTCCAGAAGATCTTTTGCCACCACAACAGTGCTTTAAACATTGTAGTCTTTGAGAGATGCAGTTTTCTCTGAATCTTTCTGACGCTGAGAAGTGTGGCAGGATAATAGACTTTGCTTGCTGTACCCTTGGAAAAGCTTCAAACAAAAAGATTGACACTGAGCATTTACAATGAGGCTTATACTAACAATTCCCATAGGTTTTATTTACTTACTAAGGGCCAAGCCCATTGCATTCAGGAATACAACAGGCGCTAGATTGGGGGGGTGGAGTGGAAAAACTCTGTGAACAGCCTCCTCCTCCCCGCAAGACCTGGAAAGGCTGCAGGCAACTGTAAGGGAGATCAGAGGCAGGGGCAGCTCTCACACGGCAGGAATCTGCAGCCTCCGAGATTCGGAGGGAAGTGGAAGGAGGAGGGGGTAGTCAGGAACTGGGGATGGAAGGCAGTTGGCTGGCCATTGGACAGACAGGCGAGCTGGTTGGAAGAGGAGGCACTCAGGGATGGGACAGCTGCTGAGTGGGTGTTAAGCGCTGGGTAGCACTTAAACCATGGGACACGTTCCTCCTCCAAGGCCTAACCAGAAATATATTATGTGGAACAGATATATTTCTACCGCAGTTTTCTCCCCAGTGGAGCCCCAAAGTGTCTCAGAGTATCATTGCTCCTCCTGCATTTTTATCCTCATAATAACTAAATGAAACAGGTTAGGCTGAGAGAGAGTGATTGGGCCAAGTCACCTGTCAAGCTTCCATGGAGAGTGGGGATTCCAACCTGTTTGAACCTTTTCCAAGAGTACAGCAAGCAAAGTCTGTTAACCTTCCACACTTCTCAGCCTCAGAAAGATTCAGAGAAAACTCCTTTGAACTATGCTGGTTTGAGTTTCCAAGGGAGGTGGAAGTCCCTGTATTGCTTACCCTATGCTTTGTGAATCAGTTCTGCTTATGACTCAAAGGTGTTAGGTACTTGCAATTCTCAAATGAAGAAACTTTTTTTCAAATTGATGAGACAGGGCAAGGATATTTTAAGTAATGCTCACTGGGGCAGTTCCTACCCCTGTCCTACTGAGCAAAGGATGAAATTTGAGGTTTTAAATTCTAGTGTAGAAGATTGACCTGATTTTAATCCTTTGTATAATTTTCCTTTGCTTTTGCATCTATTAGTTAACGATTGGGACTAAACGATTGATTGATCCAGTCTAAGGAGTCTGTCTTCAACTTAAGTGTCTCTTTCTTGGAGGAAGAGCTGCTTAAATTGGATGATGGCTCCTTAAAGCAGGGGTAGTCAACCTGTGACCTCCAGATGTCCATGGACTACAATTCTCATGAGCCCCTGCCAGCGTTTGCTGGAAGGGGTTCATGGGAATTGTAGTCCATGGACATCTGGAAGACCACAGGTTGACTACCCCTGACTTAAAGGATGGTTGGATCTACCCCACTGTCTCTGACATAAAAACAATTGTATTATAAAAATAAATATACAATTTTAAAAGCGATTGTTTATTTTTATCCATCCTGGAAAGTCCTATGCTGAAGTATTTAGAAAGTCAGAAGATGCAGTATTACTTACTCAGTATGTATGTTACTTAACTCATTTCATATGTTCAAGCTATCCCAAAGTTAAAAGGCACAGCAGGCATATAACACAAAGGTTATTTTTAGGGGGGGGGATCATTTAAAAATAGAATTTACCAATAAAATACTACACTACAGAATGTGGGACAAAAATCTCAAATACATTATTCATAATGACAACCCTCCTCAAGTTAGGTAAAGGTAAAGGTAAAGGTATCCCCTGTGCAAGCACCGAGTCATGTCTGACCCTTGGGGTGACGCCCGCTAGCGTTTTCTTGGCAGACTCAATACGGGGTGGTTTGCCAGTGCCTTCCCCAGTCATTACCGTTTACCCCCCAGCAAGCTGGGTACTCATTTTACCGACCTCGGGAGGATGGAAGGCTGAGTCAACCTTGAGCCGGCTGCTGGGATCGAACTCCCAGCCTCATGGGCAGAGCTTTCAGATTGCATGTCTGCTGCTTTACCACGCTGCGCCACAAGAGGCTCCTCAAGTTACACAAGCGTAAATAACAAAATCTCATAACTGGCATTGACAATTACTAATATGCAGATGTCAGTTACAAGCATCTGGTAATTTTCCCATTATGAAAACTCTTCTTCATTTCTTCCATAATGACTGCATTTTTAACAAAATACCACCCTTGGCTATTAATCCATTACTAAATCATAATCAAAGAAATTAAACTTGCTCAATTATTAAGTAAACCAAAGCCAGTAAAGCCTAACATAGTGAAACCCAAACTGAAAACTGATTTTTTTTTTTTTTTTTGGCTAGAGTTTTCCTGAGACTTTTCAAACATAATCACCCTGGATCTTTTTAGTCAGGTTAGCACTTCTAAAGTCATGTAAAATTACTGCTTAAAACAGGAACACCAAATTATTTTGTAGTTGATGATGATAATAAGAAGGGATGGTGATAGGGAGACAATATGTTTGTTGCCCCAAAGAACAGACTTTCACCATCTCTAGTATGGATTCATTATCTTTCTGTTTTAAGAGCTGCCATTGTAACAACATATTATATCATGACAAATTCATTTTATAGCAGATGCCTAGATTCAAAGATAAGAATAGAGATAGGAAATGCTGCTGTCTTCAGTGCTGTTGCAATGATTAGGACACAGGCCAGCATTTGGACTCTTTTTCTTTTTAACCTTTCTGTTCCGTGACATCCATTTATCATGAATAAATGACCAAATCAATTGACTGTTCTGTGGCAAGATAGTAATTATCTTTGACATATTACCTTTAGTAATAATTTTCAGAGGGATTACCATAATTCTCTATTGAGTGCTTTCAGTTTTCTTTTTGTTCTTGAACACAGTATAGTTTGTTTTATTGCTTTCTTTAAAAAAATTATATTACAGATTAGTAAATTGGAAACTGGGATTTAAAACTGTCATTTTTGACACATTTATCACCTTTGTTCTGATAATTTTATTGTACTTTTAAAATGTATTTTTGCTTAGATAAGCAGAGCTAATTTTATACAGCTATAATAAAAATAGTGTCAACATTTAAGTTATCTCATTTCATTTTCATGTCACTGATTTTAGAGGATTAAGTCATACAGTTTGATGTGTAATCAAAAACTATGAAAATGCATGATCTTGATTTTCCTGATTGTGACACTCTATTCTGAAAAGAATCTTAAGTCAGGGCCTTAGGTAAAATGAGAAAAGGTGGATAAGCTGCTGGAGACATAATTCCCCTAGAACAGGGATTCCAACCAAGGGTCCATGGGAGTTCTGGGGTGCTGGGTCTGCAGCCTTTGCCTTCCTACCTTGATGGACTTGGCCACAAGCTAGAGAACTGGCTGCCTCTGCTCAGAGGACTTGGGGATTAGGCCATGGGTATAGTAATCAAAGATGGGGAATTTGTTGGGTCATGTTATGGGGGGTTTCTTTTCAGCTCCTGCCATTATTTCAAGCCAACATGAGGTGGAGCTGCTGTAGTAGTTAGTAAGGCAGGGGGAGAGAGCAAAAGGAAGGTGCAGTTTGTGATGTCACTTCCAGTGACATGTCAGTTCTGGAGTGTGTGGGAGGGAGGCATGGCCAGCTTACATCACTTCTGGAGATCCTTGAAACCTGAAAATTTATTTCAGAGGCTCCTCCACAGTCAACAGGTTGCAAAAGACTGCCCTAGATCATGTAACATCTAGAGTGGAGAAGGTATGTTGAAAAATGACTTAATACAGAGATATGGAAACTGTTCTTGAAAACTAGTGACAACGTTAGAGATGTTGATTAAGGGATCAGGAGCTGGTCACAGAATTGTATGCTTTCTCCTGATAGCACTTCTGGTTCTTACCATATTACCTTTACCCAGGCCAAGAGCGTCAACATCTTATTTACAGGTTTTTCTTTTGATTGTCTAGGATTCAGTCTTAACAAGGCATCAAAGGTGATTTCTGATTCAGTAAGAATAAACCCTTGTTAACATTTACCATTATTAAGAGTAGTTGCTTCTTTTTCTTCAGTAAACCCAAATTAAGAGTTTCATCAGCAAAACCAGTTACAAAGATGTGTATAGTTATTTTCCTAAGTTTTGAGAAGCTTGCTGTAATAAAGCTGTGACTTGTGAGGATCTGTGGTGTATATCACATATATAATCATAACAGTTAAGTATAGAGAGCTCCAGTTTAAACTTTTTACAGTGCTGAGTGCTTATAGCATGAGACTTACCATTATGTTTTTCAGTGGTAGCAGAAAAGTAATAAAGATTCCTAACAGTAGAAGATGCAAGTTCATAGAAAGTGCTTTCAAAGTGAGTGCCATTTTAAGAACTCATTTTCCAAGTACCATTCTGAGTAAAATTGAAAGGGCTGCTTTGAGGTACTTCGTGTAAAGGAAAATCTTTTGAGGTTTGGATTTTCTTACAGACATGCATCCCTCTTATTGTTTGTACAGATGTGAAGATAATATCTTCCAGAAGAAATGTTTTAAAAGATTAAGCTAATGGGATGGATCCCCTCCCAACCAGAGGAGAAAGAGGCTCTGCTAGTGAGAGAGAAGTTATTTTGCCCAGTTCTGCTTCTTCACTGAACTCTTCCCCCTCACTGCCCCATGTGGCAGGTCCATCACCCTCAGTAATGTCTTTTGAGAGGGTCATTTACCCAGTGACTGTATAGTACTGAAAATCAAAGATGCTATAAAATTGCCTTTATTTTTATGAGAAAGAAGCATATTAGATGTGTGGAAAGCAAAATTTATTGATGGAAGCATAAGCCACACTACATTCTGAGAACATAAACTGTGTTGGCTTTCTTTTGTTATTGATCTCCTTTTTTGTAAGCCTAACTAAAGACATTTTTGATTATGCAACTGAAAAGATTGAGTTAAGCTAAGCAAAACAAAACTTGAGTCCAATAGCATCTTTGAAAGCTTCACTTGAAAACTCACATCTTTAATATATCTTTGTTGGTCTTGATGGTGCTATTGGACTCAAATTTTGTTGTGCTACTTCAGACCAACATGAGTACACATTTGAAATTATGCTAAGCAAGTTTGAGTTGGAAATTAGAACTAAAATAAGATGTGAATTTGTTGCTGTATAATTTTTTCGGAAGTAGTCATGAACATGTAAGAAAGTAATAATATTTTTCACCTGTCAGTTCACTTAATGGAGAAAGCACTGTCTTTAGGAAGATTAAATGTCAGTGAGGAAGAATCTTGTATATGCTAAAATAATGCAGATTAGCTATAAAGAAAACAATGACAATGTCACAAAATTTAAACGTAAACAGCATAAACTGCCATTTATTTATTTATTTTTATTCCACCGCTTTCCAAAAAGTCTCACGGCGGTTCACAGCAATGGTAAAATACAATAAAACACCACAAAAACTGGAAGTCTTAATTCTCATCACAACCTTTCTTGTTTCTCATAAGTGTTCTGTGAGTGATTTAGAGGAAGAAGGTTGTTTCTTATACTCAACTTTTCACTGCCTGAAGGAGTCTCAAAGCAATTTACAATAGACTTTCCTTCTACTCCCAATGACAGACACCCTGTAAGGTAGGTGAGACTGAGAGAGCTTCTGACAGGACTTCTTGTTCAGATCAACACTATCAGGGCTTTGACGAGCCCAAGGTCACCCACTGGCTGCATGTGTAGAAGTGGTTTGCGCTGGGGCTGGCCCCCGGGCCGCCCTCTTCCCCCACTCCGGAGCAGTGGTCCGCAGCGGCCGAAAGCTTGCGGACCGCTGCTTTATAGAGTGAGTTTTTTCAAGCTTTTTTTAAGCTTTCATTTTTTGAAAAGTTTTAAGTTACTTAGCATGGTAATGGCAAACACAGTATAGAAAGCTCATAATGCATCTGGTTGTAAAGATTGATTCTTTATATTCAAAGTTTGGTTACCCTTTTTATGTAAAGTAATAATACTACTATTACTATTGAGCATAAGTGTTACATTGAAATGAATAACTTAATTTTTTAAATTTATTATTATATATTTATATACCGCCCTCCCCTGAGGCTCAGGACAGTTTACTTAAAGCAGTGATAACTCAGTAGTTATAAACAATAACAATACAGTGATAACAAACAGAACAATATAATAGAACAGTAGAACAATGGTGAGAACATTCAACTACAGCATACTGACGGCCCCATGGGTTGGACGAATTGGCTTTGGTTTTCATGGAAGGGCCAATGGAAGGTGATTGGTTCAGGTCGACTTCATCCAAATGCCTGGCGAAGGAGCTTCCTTTTGCAGGCCCTGCAGAACTATTCAAGTTTGAGTATACTTATCTAATTATTATCTTTTTTTTAAGCCTAGTGTTCAAAATATATAGAAACAATGTATGATAAGATTGTATATTTATTTATTTCTATATAATGAACAGACAGCTGGAGAAAGTGTCCTATTTGTGAAACAGGGATTTCAGATAGCACCTGTCTATCAGTGTCTTTTACATGTTTAAATTGGATGTATCATAGAAGAGAGGTGAAAAGGAATAACTGAAAAAGTATCATTTTTATTATACTGTTATATTTGTTCCATAACTGCTTTGACGTTCCATTATAAGATCATTACTGTGAATTATCTGTTTATTTGTGGATACACTGGAATTTCCCCCTCCTTTTTTTCTTGCTAGCTTTGCTCCTATGACAGTAGAATAGTAAACATAGAACCAAGCTTTGTTTGTTGGGATGATATCTCTTTGGGTTCTCACACTCTGAATTACTATGAGTTTCTGCAGGTCAGATGAGCCATCTTTATAGGGGGAAATTCTTTTGATTCCAGCATGCAGGTCAAAAGATCAGTTACACCTCACCCTGAAACAGTGTGTTTAGCTCATGTTCTCATACACCTTGACCAAGATATATACATGTGCAAGAAAAGTTTAAACAAGATTTCACAAGATACATATACTCCGTCCTCCAGATTATCCTTGCCATTTTCCTTTAAACAGCAGTTTCTCTTCTGGTCATTATTTTGCATAAAGTGCTCTCCAGTTTTCTCTGAACATTCATGCAGAATAGCATCCAGCTGTAGATCTCTAGATGTCAGTGGACTACAATTACCATGAGCCCCTGCCAAGTGCTGGCATGGGGTCATGGTACTAATAATCTATCCAGGGAAGCCAGGGAAGAAAGCCTTGCTCTGGCAGAGGAAGATTTAGCTGAAAGGAATCACTGGATTTAACCCAAGGACTTAAAAACCATGGGAATATTTTGAAAAGGGTTTTTAATTTACTTAGCATCGAGCACTATGAGCTAACTGCCCAAACCAGTTTATCTTAACAGCTGTCAGCCTACTATGTAAATGAGCTTTGGCTAATCCTATAATCAAGGATGCAATCAAAACAATTCTGTCTCAGAAGTTTTTCTATTAAGGCTTATTTGTAGTCTTCCAGTTCTGTATGCATAAAGGCAGCAGATTTGATTTTTTAAAGTGTTTTCACTTTACTCAGTCACAGTTGCTTGCGAAATTGATTATCTCTGCTTTAATCCTAATTCTGTTCCATTACATTGATCTTATATTATGTATTTTCTGCATCATTTAACATCTCATGTTAATACTTATGCTTTCATAGAATCATAGAATAATAGAGTTGGAAGGGACCTCATGGGTCATCTAGTCCAACCCCCTGCACTATGCAGGACACTTACATCCCGATCACTCATCTACTGTAACCTGCCACTCCTTTGCCTTCACAGAATCTTTGTTTTAGCTGTTTCAGATTTGGGCTCAGTTTCTGATTTCTGCAATCCTAATCCTATTGCACTGTTTATTGGATGCCCCATCCTACTGGTTGCATTTACTTACACTGTGTAATGTGCGGAGCCTTCTGTGAGAAAGGCAGACTATAAATAATGTGAGAACAAAGTCTGGATTGTTTTGTATTTTATATTTTGTAATAATAATAATGCTCCTCTGACTAAAGGAGGTGAGCAAGCAACTAAATAAAACCATGGTCTTAATATGCTAACAAGTGCAACTGGACTCATACTTTGTTCTAAAACTAGGTATGATTTTCATGAACACTTTTTCACAATGAAAAATGCCTTCCTCCCAGTTTAGTGATGGATGGAGCTGCTAGAAATAGAAAATAATATGCACTTCCCTAATTCCCACTTGTGTAATATCCTGTCTGACTTGCATTAACCTTGGTCACAATGTGAGTTGTGCTCCATCTTTTCCCTGGTAAGAGTGAAGTCTTTCACATGGCTTTTTTTACTCCTCTGATGTCATTCCATAGCTCACTCTAATTGGCAGTGTGATGTCATTGTAACATTTCATCCAATATGCGATTGGTTACTTTCTGAATCACTTGAGAAGGAAGGAAAATGGGTAGCAAAACAAACAGAAAGGAGAGATGAAAAACAGAGAATACCAAACCCCCCGAAAACTGAGTATTTTGGTCTCCTGATTTTGCCCAAAATGTTTATTTTCAAACTTTTGGTATAGCCTAATGTTAGTGTTGGAACTAGGGGCATATATTTGGCATGAACAGAGCTGAAAAAATACCTTACTGGTATTTTTCAGGCATTATTTAAGCTGATTACCGATCAGGGAATACAATCAGCTACCTATATAGCTGAGCTCAAAGAAAAGCCTGTTGCTATTTGCTTTTATTTGGGGTTATTATGCTATACTGAAGATCAACTGGGTCTGACTCCTCTTGCAGTTTAAACTGCCTGTCAGCAAAAGAGCAAAGGAGTTGAGTCTACACAGAGTGAGGAGAGTCTTCTCAGCCCCATACAGTTCCAGGGGATAACTTCTCCTGCTGCATAGTTTGAAACTTTTAAAATCATTTTTTGTGTTTCCAAAAAATCCCAAATCCATATACCGTATCAGTATTCAGACCAGGGATTTTTGAGAAATGCTGAAATGTTTTCAAATCCAGTAGACACAAACTGGAGGAAAAAACCATTTACACACCTTTATGCAGGAGAAGCCAAGCCAGCCACAGGTCAGGCTGGGTTTTTAAAAATCAGCATTTTTTGTCACAGGTTTATTAGACCTGGAAAAAATTGGCATTTCTGAAAAATACCAGTTTTGAATACCATATCGGTATTCAGATCTAGGATTTTACAGAAATCCCAAACGTTTCTTGGGTCCAATAGTCAAGAACAAAAAATGCCGCTTTTTTGCACACCCCTTTAACATATTTGAACCCAATATGTAGTCTTTGCCTAGTGAACGACAAACTTTCTGATGACAGATGATTATAACAGAACTGATTCCAGGTGCTAAAATCTGAAACTGTTTAAGTCAAGCTGTTACCATGCTAGTGATGTTAGAATACTGTTAAAATACCCTTAGCAGTAAATATGTTAGATTAAAGGCTTAGCGCCTATTTCAAATCTCATTGATTTTTTTATGGCACTTCTGTTTTTTTCCTAATTAGCTCTTGGGAACATTAATGCATAATGTGTACTGAAAGATATATTGCCATGTGCACTATGAATGATTAACTTTTCAATTTGCGGTTTCTATATGGTTACGGATACAAACCCTTTTCTAAAACTGGAACATGAGAACTTTAAAATAATGCTGAATCTTAACAAAATAAAACAGTATCTTTTGCTGTGTAAAACTGGAGGGCTTTCTAATGGTATGTTAATAGGAAGAAAGAGCTTTAGGCCCTAAGTATTGAATGGTTAGACAGAAGTAACTGAAAGCTATAAAGAAACTTTATGTTATAAAGTCATGCAACTCAGAACTTCCATCTCCAGAACTCTTTAACTTGCTTGTTAATACAGCCGATATACTTTTCAAAGACATCTCTGCAACTTAGCACTAACCCTATTCACATGATGTAGGTCCAAAGCATATAGAAGGAAAGAAGCTAAGTTGCCAGTCATGGCTTCACTCATGATTAAGCAAGTTGGCACTATCCTCTTCTATATGTCTTTTTTACTTGTGGGCATAGTACACTCAGTTGTACAAATTTTAACTATACATAGGGTGTTTTCTTGTGATTAGTATACCCTGCTTCCTTCAAAACAACATTGATGTGATTGGGAGGAGCTGCAAGAGATCGAGGCCTGTTCCTAACTTGTGGTTTTTGAGAATGGTCTGTCTGATAGTTGCAAAAGTTTTTGTCCTAGAACAAGAAGCTGCTGATGGTTGCTTGCTAGTTATGCCTGTGATAAGCTGAGTATGGTGGACTACACTTTTGCAAAGCTTAGAAGCAATGTACAAACAGTTAAAGGACTATGAAGGGTTAATTGATCACAGAGTCAGAGAACCTTGAGTGGCATGCTGTTCACAGAGATCTGATTGGTTAGCATCAGGTGAACAAAGAAAGACTTCTGAACTAGATGCTGAGGAAAATTCAAACTGATTATTTCAGCCCTAGCTGAGAAGAATAATACTAATAGTTTTGGAATTCAGCCCTGAGAGCAGTTTAACACAGACAGGAGAAAGTTGGCAAGGATGAGTGGATAGATAGGCAGAGTCTCACATTCAGGCCAAAGAAAGGGGATAGATCTTCTAGTAAGAGGAGAATTCCTCTAGCCAGTCTCTGAAGAGTGCCGATATCCCTGGTCTTGAGTGGTTAGAAACAGCCTTTAGAGACCTTTAGAATCAGTTAAAAACTCAAGATGAGTACTGATGTTTCAAGAGAAGGGATTTGGGTACGAGAAAGAGTGTACCAGCCTTTTAGAAACCAAAAGAGTTTCTAAACCAGAGTTAGGGACTACTCAAAGAAAGTGTACTGAAGTGTTTGGAGAAAACACTGGAACAAATGCCTCTCAACATAAAGATTTAACTCACTGTGAAAAGCTTAAGAAGTTGTCATCAGCCTGAAACATAAGAACTGGAGTCTGTGCATTTACTGGTTTTATTTCAGAAATTTCACTACTGGTTTCACCTGACCTTTCCTCTCTACATTAAATAAAATATTTTGTTATTTTTGAATTTCGAAATGTCTTGAGTGCCATTTAAGTTTTTTAACTTAAAGTGGGCTCCCATTCTTTCCCTCAGGTTCCTGGGCTGAGCCAACAGCCAAAATATCATATTGTGACAGGGTGGAACAGCCAGAGTTCTTCAAGAAAGAAAAAAACATATTACTATGTCAGTCAGTTAAGGGAAAGAAAAATGGAGGGGAAAATCTTCCCTCTGAGGGCTGTCATACTGAGAAATAGTTTCCTGTGCTCCTGGTGGCAAAGAAAGGGTCATGCCAGCACTACACAGAAGAAAAGTTTGTAGAACGTGTTATGTAGTTTTATTAAGATAGCCTAGATTTCCAGAATTCTACTGGTCCAATTGCCAGATTGTATAGCAATTTACCCATTCCATACAATGTTGGGGTTTGTCATGTGCCACTCATCAACATCACTACTATATATTCCATTAGGCAGCTAGTACATAAATATCCATGTAATATCCTTAAGACCACACACAGTGACCCAACACATCATGTAAGCCATATGTTAAAGGGGAAGACAATTTCAGACTGTGATCTGCTGCTGTTGTTGAATACACATGCAGGAGGTGGTGAGACACTGCATGGAGTTAATAGGATTAATATATTAAGATTAATATATACAGATTAATGTGCAATTAATCAAAGTCTATCCTGTGCCATTTAGCTGGCTTAAATTAAGTTACATTTATTTCTATGGCGCTAGATCCCAGTCTATTTGAAGGTGTTTAATGTACCAGGCTTCAGTTGCTTAACTCAAAGTCACTACAATTTTGCAACTGCTGTATTGTTAAGGATTGGCCAGACTGTGCTTTGAGGTGGTATAATGTGCTCCTTAACAGAAGTATTCTCACATTGAGATCAGTATTTTATCCATTTATCCATTAGCCATTTTATCCAACTCAAAGCTCTTACAACCAAGGACTTTTCTGTTTAAACTAATGTCCGTTTGAAACTTAGATGGCTTTTGCTATAGTCTTCCAGTTTTTTGACATTCAGGTCATGGGTTGCATGAACAAGGCCAGTTGGTTATCTTCTCTCTAACATTTAAGATTGGCATCTGTTACATTTGTATTTGTCTTCATTTTAGAGTTCAGTGACAAATAGGAAATAACATGTAACGCCAGCAGAGTTCAACAGAGGTAGGGATGGAAGTAGTATAAGCTTCCTCAAAGAACTATTGTGAGGCTGAAATTTTCCTCTGTGGTAGAAATGTAAATGTTAACAGAGGGCACTAGAAAGTAGACTGCAAGGGAAAGGTGCTGTTTTGGAAACAGTGGAAAGGGTGTGTTTGGATTTCTTGTGCATGTTGACTGAGAGACTTGCTGCTGCAGCTACTATTTGCTGAACTTTATTCATTTGGGAGGTAATTATGGACATAGCTATGGCTTAGGTAAGTGTAATGTTTGGGAGGAGGGGGTGATAAATCTTTTTATATCACTTAACAGAACATTGCAGAGTATGTTGCACATTTATAAGACAACAGCTCTATTTTATCCTCTTTTTAATCACCAATGTTGTGTTTTCACATTATGTTCTCCTCAGTGAATTTATTGTCTGAAGCTACAGATTGAACCAAAGTTCAGATTTATTTATCTGTGACAATAGTTTTAGTGTCAATGTTTTAATTATCATCATTTTGGGGCCTCAAACAAATGTGAAAGGAAAATGTGAAATGTGAAAGGAAAAATTAAGTAAATATGGAAGGGACCGGTGGAATGTAACATGACATAAAATAATCAAGTAGTGATGCCACCAGTCAACTCTTAAGCCTTTTATACATTTTACATTTCCATTGTTTTTTTATTTATTCTGCTTTTCATCCCACTTTTAGTATGCATGTCTGTTGGGTTTTCTACTTTGATCTGCATGACTTTTCCTCCCTTCTGTGTTCAAGTTGCTTTCCATTCAGTTTGCTGCATAGTTTGCTCCCTGCTGGTAGAATGGCTTCTCCAAAGGGAGGCTGGCCAGACCTGGGAGGAAAACAGTTGCCAAGATGCCAGTGCCTCCCAATGCCAGCATGCAGGCATCGATTGCAGGCAGCTTTTAAAGTGGCCATTGATGCTCCTACTAAGACGTTTTCTGAGGAACCCCTGCCTTGCCCCCTCCCCTACTGGAGATCGCCCCTCTTTCATTAAGCATTCTCAACAGAGGGCACACACAATGTATAAAGTTTTTCCTGGCAAGGTTTTTTTTCTCCAGTGAGCTGAGTCTTACAAGGCACAACCATATCACTAGACTCATTCCATTTCTTTAAAAAAAAAAAGAACACCCTGAAATTGACAAGATGGGAAAAGTAAGCAGTACTGGAGCTTGTATATTGATGAAGATGATACAGCAAGGAACATTCTGTAGCTACTCGACAGTGAGTTCAGTTTGAAGAATCTCTTCTTACAATTTCAAAAATGATGTACAACAACTGAACAGTAAGGAGAGAGAAGCCACAGAACACACACATACACAAAAATTAGCTTAGCTGCAACACTGTTTTTTCTCGTTGGTATGCAGGAAACATACTCTGCAATTCCCAAGAGAAAAATCAAGGGCGTGTGTGCAGAAAGTGTAGAATGTAGGCATAAGATTTGTATTAAAGGGCCTACCCTTATCCCTAACCTGGAAATTACAGCTGGTTCAGAATGCAGCTGCACAGGTCCTTAACAAGTCTTCTTGGAGGACCCACATACAGCCTTTACTGAAACAACTTCATTGGTTACCAGTTTGCCTCTGGATGAGGTTTAAGGTATTGGTGTTAACCTTTAAGGCCCTACTTACCTACGGCACTGCCTACCCACAGGGTGCTGTGCTCTGTGGGTATGGATCTGCTGATGGTCCCAGGTCCCCAGGAGGCACGCCTAGACCCGGGAGGTACACCTGGCCTTTTTGATCCTGGCCCCTTCCTGGTGGAATGTGCTGCAGGCCCTGTCGGGACTCTCTGGGTTCTGCAGGGCCTGCAAAATGGAGTTCTTTCACCAGGCATTTGGTTGAGGCCAGGCAGAGGATCCTAGGGAATAAGATTGGGCCCCCCTCCTCTTGGCCTCCAGGCTCTAGTGCACAGTACTAGACAGTGCCATGAGCCATTGGAGGATAGCCCCGTTATTATTTAACTAATCGTTATTGTCCTTTTGACCAATTCCAATGGTTCATTTGCAAAGAGAGGAGTTTTTATGTACTGCCATTTTATTTGTTTCGGGGAGGGATTGCTAACTTTTATTAATCAGGTTGTATAATTTTTATATTGTATATTGTTTTTATGACACTGTTATAAACCACCATGGGCCAGTTCACTGGGAGCAGCAGTATAAAAATTCAATAAATAAATAAAGACATATTAACTCAGATTCAGTGATAATCAGAAATACCTGCAGAAATGGCCTTGGTTTTGTTTTTGAGAAGAACATTGGTTTGATTTACTTAATTCAAGTGCAATCCAAAAAAGAGTTGAAGGGGATGGGCTTATATGGAGATTAACTGTGAGTAGCATTAGATTACAGCAAATTTATTCCACTGAATGTTTCTGATAAGGCCTTAGAGGAGGAGCGTGTCTCATGGCTTAAGTGCCACTCAGCGTTTAATATCTACTCAGGAGCGCTTAATACATTCTCAGAGCAGCTGTCCTGCCCCTGAATGCCTCCTCCTCCTACCTGTTTGCCTGTCTGTCCAGCGGCCAGCCTTCCGTCCCCCACCCCTGACCACTCCCTCCTCCTTCCACTTCCCTCTGAGGCATGGAGGCTGCAGATTCCTGCTGCGTGAGAGCTGCCCATGCCAGTGAGTTCCATACAGCTGCCTGAAGCTTTCCAGGTCCTGGGGGCAGGGGGAGGCCATCTGCAGAATTCTTCCACTCTACACCCCTAATCTAGCCCCCGTTGTATTCCTTAATGCAACGGGCTTGGCCCCTAGTTCGGTATAGTTCAGTATAGAACACGATTGCTTGAAATGGAACTTATGCACTTAAGTTTAGTCATAGAGTTAAAGGAGATAGATCAAAGTAATGTGTGGAAAAACCCTTTAAAGGTAATAAGGGTCACACCTTTGCTAGTCCCATCATTTGTGGGTAGCTGATGCAATTATTCTGTCAAGATTGCTTTGCTTGTGCTACCCCTGTGTTTAGTTGATCTTTCTCTGATATAGTTCCAGTATCTTTCTTGCCTGCTATCCCTGTTCTCTAGCATCTTGTTAATCCCTTCATTTGCCTCTCTTGTTGTCCTGTGTAATGTGCTTAACTATCTTCAGTTTTGACATCCCCCTACTTTCCCACTCACTCCAATTTGTTTCTCGTAGCTTGCATTCTGCTTTCCCAGTTCCTTTCCAGCCATTGAAATCTGCAATGGAATTCAAGTGACTGTGTTTCATATGTACAGGAAAAAGCAGAAAAGGTTGTGATATAGCTATAAATCTTGAAATACATATGTGGTTCCTGGATCATGTGTTGTATGCATGTAGAAAGCTTTTTGAGGTGGAACACATTTTCTGGTGCACCCCCCTGGGAAAGAAACAGCTACAGATGTGATGTCCATAGTCCTGCCCCAAGGAGCGCACCAGAAGAGGCAGGGAGGCAGCCGTCAGAGGAGGTCAAAGCTGAAGCAGTGGCAGGAGAAGCTGAAAGGTGAGGGAGTCTGTGAATGTGTGTCTGTGAGAGAGGAGGAGGAGGGACCAAGGAAGAGGCTGGGGAAGG
This sequence comes from Paroedura picta, assembly GCF_049243985.1. Classification (NCBI taxonomy): domain Eukaryota; kingdom Metazoa; phylum Chordata; class Lepidosauria; order Squamata; family Gekkonidae; genus Paroedura; species Paroedura picta. The sequence continues at coordinate 34,465,471 of NC_135379.1, forward strand.
GAGAAGGGAAGGGGAAGTGGAGGGGAGGAATGAGCCTGTGTGTGCATGTGTTTGTGTGTCTGTTTCTGCAAGAGAAAAAGAAAGGACTGGGACCAAGGAGCCCTGGAACAGGTATGTGTTTCACATACCATGTGAGAGTCAGACTGTCACAATTTTTGTTGTTTATACATGAGTATGAAATCCTGCATTTTCAGTTATGTTAAAACAATTTTGTTTGAATGTTCTGCACATAGACATAAAGATTTCAGATAGTCCCCAGCTGCTTCTTTTTTAGTGTCTGAGTGTAATAGATTGGACAAAATAGCATTGCTATTTGAGTGGGAGTTAATGCTTTTGAAAGCAACTAATACACTTAACTACAGAGTATTAACAGTGGGCGTCCTGCTTATTTTTATTGCAGGCTTTAGTACTATGCAATTTCCTTGCAACATGTTAACAATAATCCACTTCATGCTGGCACTTAAATATTTGTTGAACTTTACAGTGGAAAAGTTATGGAGAAAGATAGATAAAGAAAACAAATGACTTCCCAGTGTGGCATCCTGTCTCTCATAAGAATCAGTGAAGAAGATTACGATTTTGTTTTAAATGTAGCAATGTGAAACACATTTTCAGCATCAGCTGCAGTTGTCCCCAAGAGAAATGAGGGCTCTGTTCTGGAAAGGTTACAAATAAATTACATATGTTTGCACCACATTTACTACACAAAAGGGATTTTATGGCAGAGTAAAAGTTTATAAATTCACAGCTCCAGGAAGTCTTTTTTCACTACCTCCTGGGTAACACCTCCAGTGTAATGAATAGTAGCCATCCATTAATACTAGGAATGCTTCATCATATTCTTTTTTGAATTATTGTTTTAGAATTATGTTTAGGAAGTTTACATCTTTCCTTGTAAAACATTTAGCCAACAAGAAAGAGCACTCTGGATTGATTTTGTATGTTCAGCGGAGATTTTGACACTCATTTTTATCAATAGGAGCTCCTTCATCTTCCTGCCTCAAAGGGTTTCAGAATCAATTTTTGATATGAAGGGTAGAAAGCGTGTGTTTCTCTGAACAGAATTTGATCATGAATACTGAATATGAATAAACTTTTAACATGTACTGAATATGAATAAACCTTTAACATGTGTAAAGGAATTTCCTTGATCATGATTCTGAAAATATACTTTCAAAGAAAGAAATCAGCTGACTAAAGTGCTGTAACTTTTAACTGTTTCAACAGAGTCACCACAGTCCAGAGCACAGTCGGTGCAGTCATGAATGCATGTGATACACAGCCAAATCTGAATTGTACGATCTGTTCGCTTATTGCTGAATTTATGAATCTGACTGGTTTGGACAGGGATACTCAATATTAGAGCCAGTCCTAGCACTGGGGTCTAGTTCACTGGGCACCAGCCAAGGACCCCACATTAGACAGTGGCCTTCTGCAGAACAGAATACCACAAAATTTCCACTAAAGGACAGCAGTTGTGATACCTGCTGCTTCCATCTACTGCAGGCTATCTCAACCAGGGTTTTGTGAAACCCTGGGGTTTCTTGACAGCCTTGGAAGGGCTTCCCAAATAGTGGGAGTTAATTCATTTTTATATATTTTTTAAAATCTGTTAAACATTTATCAGTGGATATGACCATATAGGGTTATATTGACCTCCCTCACTCCCAAAATGGCCAATGATGAGCCTGGAGGGAAGAAGGGGAGGGGTCCCAGTTGTTCATGTACTCAGCTATGCTTTCCAACTATATTCTGCATGATTGCACAACAACTGGAGTTTCTGGAAGCCTGAAGAATGTTTCAAGGCGTTCTCAATGGTAAAAAAAGTTGAGATGGTCTGTTGCCACTATCTGCTCCTACCACCAGACTTCCTGCATTCCCCCACTCCCTCTGAATTCATTCCTGGAATATCTGCTGTATGCCTTCCATGGAATACTTCAAAATTTTTGTCAAAACAAATGTTCATCTTCATTGTCCTATGCAGTTCCGCACTGGAACATAACAGCAGAGTAGGAGGAACCCCTCCCAACTGGAGTCACTGGAGCTGTTTTCCACCTAACAGTCACATGATCCATGGATGGGCCTCACACACTCCCTCAGTTCTTATTTTGCCTCCACCTGAGAAGAACGTGTGTAGGCTAGCTCTCCTATATAGAAATAAAAGAAGAGAAAAACGTGACTGTTTAAAAAATGTATCTTCTGCTTAAGCAAAATAACAAAAACTGACGAGCATGAGGTATATCTCACCTTTTTGGGAGATGGACATAATATTGTGGCATCTTCCATCTGCTAGTGGTTCATCCCAAAGCCAGGGCTGACAAGGCTTCATGGCTAAAGACCACACTTTGTGAGGAAGCCCTTTCCACTCACCCAGCTATACCTTCTGCAGCGGTGGGCAATCCAGTTTCCCAGGTGCCTACACCCCTCATCAATGAATTGGCACAATCAGTCACAATCCAGCTTGAATAAGGCCATGAACATCAGAGAAAATGCCAAATAGGCCCTTTTTGGAGCTGCCTACACCCCTCCCCCCAAAAAGCAAAAATTAAAACATGAGTCTCAATCCAAATCCTTGGATCCAAAGATTTCAATTCCAGTGCCTAATACATATATGATTCTAGAGCATGGCAAAAATCTGTTTGATGCCCCACACTCTTTCACCAGTCTATATCTTTCCTGCCAGAACTTCTCCTGTATGTAAACTGTTTCCAGCACAACTGGAATTTTGGTCTCATCCAGAACCATGGTCTCAGGAGCCAAGTTGCCAATATTCGCTCCAATCGAGTTGGCCGGAAACATTGGAACATAGGGTAGAACGGATGCCTTATGCCATGAAAGGATCCCATACTCCAGCCTGCTGGTCCAAGCATCCAGTCCCATATGGTTTTGAAGATGATGAAGACAGGTTATCTCTGTCAAACTCCAAGAACTATCCCCAGGAGACTCTGTCAGGGACTCAGAACTGGTTTAACTGACTGTGCTTATACATGAAACAAATTATGTGTATGGCAAATTCACTTGATATTGAAATTATATCTGTCAATGCCAAGTCGAAAGAAAAGACCCTGGGCAGGTTATAGTCAGATACCCTGGATTTTCCTCTAATCAAGGGTATTTTGGCTACCCATTTGTGGGCCAAACCTGTGGCGGTAGCTACCAGGATAGAAGCAAATATGTATGTGGAGGAAAAAACAAAGCTGGCTTCTAGTCTCTTGCTTACAAAAACAATATCCAACCCAATGCAGTATTCTCTCTCTCTCTCTCTCTCTCTCTCTCTCTCATTTAACAACTTGAATTGTGGAGCTATTCCTTTATTCCTAAATCCATACAACAAAATGATCTAGAGAGTTATTTCTCTTTAAAAATGAGTGCTGGTAATCCAGAGAATATGATAGATTGCTGTATGCCAGTTGTTGATTTTTTACAGAAGAAAAATGCTGTTCTGTTTATGGCTCATAGGAGTGGAGGTGGGAGTGCCTACTACAGGGTACTGGGGCAAGGAAAATGCAGAGAACCTTGCAATCTCCATTTTTGCTGTGATGTAATGTCAGCCAAACAAGCCTGTCCCTGTATCGAAAACTCCCTCTTTTGCACACTGTTCCCTGCAGTGAACGTTTAAAAGTGCAGCCTATATTAACATGAAGATTAGCCACAATAGTTTATTACGGATTTTAAAGCTAGCCACATTACACTGATGCCATTTGACCAAGCTCTTTTTTATTGTTTATGTTTGCTTTCGTGTTTGGTTTCCTGACTGAGTCTGGCTTCCCTAAAATTAGCTGTCATTTGAACATTAGACATGCTTTAAAAAAGGAAATTTGTCATTGTCCGTTGGGTCAACAGGCTGCTCCAGTGAAGTAGTTTCATGAAATCTGAACCTCCTAAAGGTCATAAAAAGTGGCTTTGCTGCTATACACAAGTTAGAATTCTAAAGAAAAGCAGTGTCCATGCTGAATTGAATGCCTTGGTGAGGAAGGGGTATCATTGTACAATTCTCAGTCTAAGCCTTTGAGGGCTTGTGGGCCAGCTTTCCAATCACTGAAGCCATTTGACCTGGTGCTGTGTCAGTGAGAGACCTCCCGCACCAAATGAAAGTTAATATCTATTTGACAGTTGCCAAGCAGCTGACATGGTTGTCACAGCATTATAATGACTGACATACCATCTATTTAGGGGTCACAGAAATTACAAAGGAAGTGTGGTGTGTGAAGGATTTGCTGCCTGTCTGCAGTGGACCCCTATAACATGCCTGGATTTCTGAGTAGTTGGACAAATTGTTATGCAAGTGCAAAGGAGGACACACATGTTGTGAAAACCAGCCCTTAATTTACTTATAATTAACATTTGGCCTGTGGCCATTGCGCGAGGGGAGTCCACATTTTAGTTCTGTTAGTGCTGGTTTGTTAAACTGTATTGAATCATACAGGTTCTTTTACAAAGCATCATATTTACCATAACGTCAAAAGTTGTAACAGTGTGCTAGCTTTTTAGAAAATGTTCATGGACTGTACATAAAAACATCCTAACTTTACTATCGTTAGCAATCGAAAAGGAGATATTAATACTAAAAAAACTTATTTTCTTCCAGTTTTGTAAAGGACTGGCAGATTTTTAAAAAGCAATATTTCCTTTTGTTCATTGTTAAACGCCATCAACTTCACTGGATGCCTCTCAAACTGTAGAATTTTAGGAAAGAGAAATAGTTCTCTTTGTCAACTCCACCCCATGTATAATTTTATAAATTTCTATCATGCCCCCCAGTGATCTCTTTTCTAAACTGAGAAGTCCCAAAATCTTCCCTTTTTCCAGCTCAATGAGGCCTTTTTTGAGATACAATGACCAGAACTGTGCTCAATATTCCAGATGAGACTACACCATAGAGATATACAAGGGCATTATGATATCAGTTGTTTTATTTTCAGTCCCTTTCATAATAATTCCTAACACAGAGTTTGTCTTTTTCATTGTTGCAGCATACTGGCTTGAAACTTTAATAGAGCTATCTGTCATAATCCCAAAATCTTTCCACCTCTCAGTCTCAGGAAATTCAAACCCCATTGACTTATACTTGAAGTTGGGATGTTTATCCCAATGATTATCACCTTATACTTATCAACACTGAATGTCTTTTGCCACATTATTTTCACTCACCCAGTTAGTGGAAATTCTCCCTTCAGCTCTTCCCAGTCAGCCTTGGTTTTCGCCATCCTAAATATTTTTGTGGCATCTGCAAATTTGGCCACTTTTGGCAGTGCCTGTGATCATCCTAAGAGCCTCTTGTGGCGCAGAGTGGTAAGGCAGCAGAAATGTTGTCTGAAAGCTCTGCCCATGAGGCTGGGAGTTCAATCCCAGCAGCCGGCTCAAGGTTGACTCAGCCTTCCATCCTTCTGAGGTCAGTAAAATGAGTACCCAGCTTGCTGCTGGGTGGTATACAGTAATGACTGGGAAAGGCACTGGCAAACCACCCCGTATTGCCATGAAAATCCCAGAGGGCGTCACCCCAAGGGTCAGACATGACACAGTGCTTGCACAGGGGATACCTTTACCTTTATGATCATCCTGTTCAAATCCTTGTGCAGACCTCCCACTGTTGAAAAGAAGGTTCTTTATTTTTTATGCACATGTTGGGCCATGTTGAAAATCAGTTATTTTCATCTAATGGAACTAAGATTTTGCCCATCATTTCACACAGTTTTTATTAGCGTTATATTTTGGGTATATGTCTCCTGAAGTGTATCACACAAAAGATATTTTAAACTAAAGTATATATTTAATTAGACACAGGCAAAGTATTAAGATGCAACAGGCTTGCTATTTTTGCAAGCACTTAACATTGTTGCTATTCCCCTGTTTGTAGACTTACATTAAGCTTTTGTGGGGAAATGAACATCTATTTCCTGGTGATTTTATTTACATTTGTCAAACTTTCCTTTCCATGGATTTCTCTTATCCGGTGTTTCCAGCTTAGCCTTCATATTGCTATTTGTCACATTAACGCTGTTTGGGGAACAAACCTAATTGGTACATCTCCAGCAGGGGATACTGAAAGAGATTTGCAAGTTGAATACTTGCCCTGTAGTGAATGAAGATAGTTCATACAGAATTATGTTACCATTGAAGAATAGCAGAAAGTTTCCCTTTGACATCCATGAGAAATGAGATCCAAATGTTACAAATATTCAATTTTTGTAATTGGTTGTAATGTATATGTTTCATCTCTCCTTTTTCTGCCTCTCTTAGTCTGAAGTTTTCACAAGGCTAATTCTGAAAAAATTGTATGTGAGTATATGTGTGAGGATACACTAGCTTTTCCTTTACTGCAAGCCTGTACAAACTGAGAAGCCTTGTGTAAGTATGAACCTGGGTCTCCTGAAACCCATTTTCTTCACCACCAGCTTCGCCTGGAATTCTTTTGCTGTCTCCTTCCATTTGAGGAGAAAGTTTTCTCTATTCTTGGGAGATTAGTCAGACCAGTGATAAGATTTCAGGCTTCCGGTAGTTTGAGACTTTTACATTAGTTTTGGGTTATTCACTTTTTACTTCGGTAGTTGCTTTTTATTGTTCATTTATTTTGTAAAGACTAAATTCTGCCTTTCTGCCAATTCTGCATTGGATAGAGTATATGTGCTGAGTAGATCTTTATGAGCACTTTGCTATATAATACATGGAAGACTTCAGTCACTGAAATAAACAACTTTAACATTGACTTACAAGTAGATTCAAATGGGTAGCTATGTTGGCCTGAATTAGCACAACCAATGGCACCTTTAAGACCAACAACGATTTATTCAAGACCTGAGCTTTCATGTGCATGCACACTTCATCAGACAATGGAACAAAAATCATAAGAGCACAGATAAAAGAGGAGAATAAATTAGTAAACAGCGTCACAACAAATATGCAGCATAATGACAAAGATTGGCTAGTTCCTTGCTAGAATTTCCTTTGGGTTCAGTTGTTGTTCACAAAAACATGGGGGATATAAAAATGTTAAGGTGGCAGATGTTTTCCCAGTTGTGGAAAGAAGTAGTTAAAAGAGACTTGTTGCTAGTTCCACTTAACAGGTGTGGAGGCTTCGGAGACTTAATATTTTCTAAAGAGGTTAATGCAGTCATGCAAGATAAACACCAGGAGATCCTCTATGTTGAAACAATTTTCCCTCTAGTGTGGTAGAAAGGGACATATCACCGGGAAGGAAAAATCATACATGATCATTTGTTACATCTGAAGGCTAAAAGCATGATGTTTTCTTCTCCAAAGGTTCACCTGGCTGCTATTTTATGTTTTCCTACAGGGATTGATGAATAATAATTTCCCCCGTCATTTAGCTAAGAAATGTCTTTAAATTACGCTATCTCTGTCCACCCCAAGATTCTTTGGCACCCCATTGGTCTCTATCAGTTGTCTTCGCACAGTTAAATGTTTAAGCCATTTGACTCTCTTACTACTTGTTCTCTGGCAGAACTTTCAATGAAGGTGTGCATTTTAGTGGCTGATACTTCAGCCAGGAGGGTGAGTAAGCTGGCAGCTCTTTGAATAGATCCTTTGGTTTTGAATTTTTTTTCCTGAAATGGTAGTCCTTCTTTGGAGGCCTGAAGAAGAGTAGGAGATCATCATCCCAGATATTTTCCAGATGCACTGTCAAGGCTATTAGGGAAAATGTTATGGGAAGGGCAAACTGCCCTGCCTGTTGAACTGTCATTCACACTCTACCAGGGCAGTAGCTTTGTTGGATGCAGTGCCTTTGACAGAGATATTTGAAGTGGCTACCTGTTCATTAGCAAATACAGTTGTACAATGGTGAAATGTGAGGTGCAGGTAGGCAAGGCAGTTCTTCATTGTTCAGGTGAGGAGAGCATGTCCCACAGCCTGGGGAGTAGCTTGCTAGAATCCCCATGTGGCATTGCACAAAAAAAGGAATGATGAAAACAAGGTTGCACTTACCAGTAACTGCTGTTCATTGAGTATCTTCTGTACAAACACTCACCCTCCCTCCTAACCCTCTGCATGTTCTTCCTTCCTCCAGCCTAGAGTATATCTCTGAATATGATTTTCTGTTAAGTAGGATCTTCAAGCTGAATGGCTTTTATTTTTTTTAATACTATCAAATGATATTATAGGTTTCCCTGCCACATTTCATTCTGTTCTGTATTATTGCCCTCTCTAAAGAGAATAAATTTTATACATTTTTATCTGGTTGAAAGTCATTTCTCTGGAGTCTGTGAGGAATTTTTATTATCGTTACGAAACTATTGTAGATATATAGAGTGTGTCCCTTAGCACTCCGCTACATTGTGTTAACAATAGCATGATTTATATTTTTCTCAATACATAGTCTGAGATTTTTCTTCCAGTGTTTTTTAGACTGAAAAAAGACAATTGCATACATTGTCTTAACCTAAATTCCTCCTTTGCTGCTCAGTTTAAATATATTCCCAGCTTCGGTAGTCTTAATCTTATGGCCTCCTGAACAATGTGCAGATATCTTCTGTTTGACAGGGGAAGTTAAATGCATAAAACTTAAAAGTTAAATCTGCAAAATGATATCTAATTTGTCTCTCACTAAGTCAATGTGTTGCAAGCTTTTAGTCTTTGAGATGTGTCAGGAATCCAAAACAAATAAGTACTGTCTTTTATGCTTAAAATAGCCAGAACAAATATGATTTATTTATCTTGGGATGTGACAAGATATTTAGTTCTGTGTGTGTACATGGTATTATTCGATATTAAGAGATACAGTACTGCCCTTTTCTCATGTTGGGAGATAATCGAATTGTGTAGAAAGAAGACAATGAATTATTTTGAATTAGGTGACAAGCTCCTGGACATGTAATAGCCGTTACAACCAATTTGCCAAGTAATACAAGTATTGATATAATAAATCAGTAATGTTGCTTGAAGCTTAAACAAAGCTAAAAATTTTTATCTGATTCATGATAAGTATATACTGAAAAAACTATTGCTGTTAAAATATACTCTGGGGAGCTATAACAGATGTGCTCATGTGCCCTATGTAATTAATAACAGTGATTTTTCTTTTACTAAAAGGCTGACTGTGAATAAGAAATACTGTGACTCAAAGACAAAAGATTGTTATAAAAATGGATTGTCTGCTGACTAGAGCCTCATTGAAATGAATGATGCCTTATGAGACATTCTTGATGGATTGTTCCCTTTCTTTACAAGAGAGTATAGTTCTACAAACCCAGCCAAGTACACCTGAGCATTCTGGTCCCAAGCCCAGATAAATGAGGAGGGTTAAGGAAAGACCTGACAACTATCTTGTAAAAAACATTTTGCCAAGGAAATCCTATGTGGTACTGCTCTCAAACAATTTCAGTATGATGCCCAATGGTGAGCCCCTCAGGCCAGAAGGTACCCAACAAGTGAGTGGGGAGGAGCAAGGACTTGCAGCAAGTAGCCCTGGATTTTATGACGTGCCAGGGGCAAATCCAGCAAGAACCCCAGGTGCTGATGCTGCCAATTGTGAAAGAAAAGGTCTGCACTTTATGAAGATGCACCGAATAGCAACTTGGAATGTTAGAGCAGTGGCCCCCAACCTTTTTATCACCAGGGACCAGTCAACGCTTGACTATTTTACTGAGGCCTGGTGGGTGAGGGAAGTCTTTTGCCGAGGGACATTGCTGCCGTCACCTGAGCCCCTGCTCCACTTGCTTTTCCGTTGGCACCCCTGACTTCCCACTGCCCGCTCGGGGCACTGCCAGCAGCAAAGTGAGCCAGCGGCAAAGTGGCAGCAGCCAGGGAGAAGGAGGAGGAGCCACAGCCCGATACCAACTGATCCTTGGACCGGGGGTTGGGGACCACTGTGTCAGAGGACTGACTCAAGGAAAATTGGAAATTGTCAAAAGAGAAACATTGACCTCCTTGGCATCAGTGAATTACATTGGACAGATGATGGTTTCTTTCAGTCAGAAGGTTTTACTCTCTACTATTCAGGACACAACTCCATAAGAAGGAATAGCATGGCTTTCATTGCAAGCAAAACTTTTTCTTGAGGAGTGGAAAGTTTTTCAACTATCAGTGATCGAATCATGACAATTTGAATTTGTGCCAAGCCAATAAATATCACAGCTGTCCAAGTATATGCTTCAACAATGGATGCAACATAGGTAGAAATTGAAGACTCCTATAATACCATGCTTTAAAACAAGTACCCAAGAAGGATGTCATTTACATAATGGGTAACTTTAATGCCAAAGTTGGCACACAAGCAGAGAAAGTCACTACTGGTAACTTGGGACTTGGAGAAAGGAATGGTGCAGGTCATTGTCTGGCACAACTCTTGTCATGAAAATTGGTTTCGCATCATGAACACTTGGTTCAAACATCATAAATATCACCTATACACTTGGCCATCACCAAGTGGACTGCACAGGAACAAAATCGACTTTATCTTATGTAGCCAACAATGGTCCAGTTCAATCCTTGATGTCAAAACATATCCAAGTGCTGATTGCAGTTCAGATCATGAACTGTTAACAATGAGAATAAAATCAAAATAAAACTCTGCAAAATCAAGAGAACATCAGGGTTAAGGAAGTTCAATGTAAATAAAATTCCAGTCACATATGCAGTGGAGGTGAAAAATCGATGTCAACTATTGAACGCAACAGAAAAGATATCTCATGAACTATGGCAGGAAATTCAGTCAACTGTTGTTGAAACAGCAGTTAAACACATACCGCACAAGAAGATGGAAAAAAGATCAAAATGGTTTTTGGTCACTGGAAAAGTGGATTGGTCAGTGGTAAAAGAAAAGCAGGCCAACAAAGGGCACAGTGGTTGGACACGATCAGGATGGACAACAGCCAGAACATTTCACAGTTGATGGAGGTGGTGCAGGATTGGGGATCATAGAGACAGTTGTGCCATGGGATCTGCAAGAGTTGGACATGACTGAATAGCTGACAACAATATAGTTCTAGGGTTTTAAGATTTTTCAGTTCTTGATGTATTTACGTGAACAGTTCTTAGGTATATCTGAGGAAATATTGAAGAGTTGTTTTTTTTAAGTAACATATATTTCCTGTTTATTCAGAAACCTAAAGACAGTAGATTTCAAATAATTTTTTTTTGTCTGTGATTGCAGTGCAGTTAGTTTGCTTTTCATTTGGTACTTGAACCCATGGTCAGCTACTTAGTGACATGAATGTATGGATGTCACTCAATGCCAGTTGTCTAATGACAGGTTTGATTGTTTACTTACTTACTTACTTACTTACTTACTTACTTACTTACTTACTCTCCCCAAGCCATGAACACTGAGGGGCCTTCACAGGATCTTATGTACCTCGATACCATGGTTGGGAAGACCTTAGTTTAAAGGAACTGAATAGCAGAGATAAACCACAAGTTTTCACATGTGCCATTAGATATCCTTGTATAGCAGGGGTTCAAAACTGTGGCTCTTCACAGTGCTTGCAGGGGTCATGGGAATTGTAGTCCGTGGACATCTGCAGAGCCACAGTTCGGCCAACCCTGTTGTATAGTCTTTTCTGCATCCCCTACTGGCTACCATTTTACATTTTGTTTATGACAGGTTTGTAGTGAGGCATGAACATTGGAAAGGGCTCTTAAAAATCCAAGACATTTTAATGGGTGCCAAATATCTAACCTGTATGTATTGGTAAATGTGTTCTTTAGTACTACTTTCATGTTCTGCCTTCAACATGTCTATACATTCATTTTCTCTCCCAATTGTATTTGACTCTTCAAAATGCAGGCCACACATGATAGGAAAGCTGTGTTTTCACTCTATAATTTAACAATTATTATACCGTAAAAGTACCATAAAGTACTATTAATAAGCAAGTTTTTCTTCTAAAGGCAAAATTATATAGCAGTGAGAAAACAGTTTCCCTCTCTCAGCTAGCATGAGGACTTGGCACTGTACATTAATTTTTAAAAAGCTTATTTCTGAAGACATCAAAAACACTGTGAAGCTGCAAAGTCTGTGACTAGAATTAGTCTTTTTCTGTCTCTGTCTTTCTGCCTTTCAGTTTTTACTTTATTTTGAAGGGATAATCCTCTTCATTTTATTTTATAACATGCAGATCACAATGGTTCCCTTCATACAGGGTATGGTAGACTGGAAATGAGCTGCATGCTTACATGTTCCTTTCTCCCTATTTCTTGCCTTCCCTTTCCACTTTTTGTTTTATGCTAAACTACAGTTTGCCAAAGATTGACTCAGCCTTCCATCCTTCCGAGGTCGGTAAAATGAGTACCCAGCTTGCTGGGGGGTAAACGGTAATGACTGGGGAAGGCACTGGCAAACCACCCCATATTGAGTCTGCCATGAAAACGCTAGAGGGCATCACCCCAAGGGTCAGACATGACCTGGTGCTTGCACAGGGGATACCTTTACCTTTACAGTTTGCCATGGTTCACTCCAAACCAGAATCAGTAACTCTTTAAAAACAAGCTGCTGATAGCAGTATTGATAGGCATGCTGTAACCAAGTAGCATTTTTTTCACAGTTTATATTGGAATCCTTGATGTTAGAATTCTTGGTTTATTTGCAGAAACTTTTTTGGTGTAGCAGATAATTGGTCATTTGGGGTGGGTTTTGTAATGGTTTTGCCCTGGGTGTAAACTTTTTGCAGCTGGCTCCTTGACCATAGAGATAGAGAATGAGATATGAGTGTTATATGATCAGAGATAATTCAGATAGTTAGTGAACCTTTGCTTTTTAATAAGTGAGGAGGAACTAAAGAGCCTGTTGATGCGGGTGAAGGAGGAGAGTGCAAAAGTTGGCTTGAAACTCAGCATCAAGAAAACAAAGATCATGGCATCTGGCCCTCTCAATTCCTGGCAAATAGATGGGGAAGAAATGGAGATAGTGAGAGATTTTATTTTCATGGGCTCCAAGTTCACTGCAGATGGGGACTGCAGCAAAGAAATTAAAAGACACTTGCTCCTGGGGAGGAAAGCAATGGCAAATCTAGACAGCATCCTAAAAAGCAGAGACATCACCCTGCCAACAAAAGTGCGTTTCCAGTTGCGATGTATGGCTGTGTAAGTTGGACCATAAGGAAGGCTGAGCGTCAAAGAATTGAGGCTTTTGAACTCTGGTGTTGGAGAAGACTCTTGCGAGTCCCTTGGACTGCAAGGCGAACAAATCGTTCAGTCCTAGAGGAGATCAGCCCTGACTGCTCCTTAGAAGGCCAGATCCTGAAGATGAAACTGAAATACTTTGGCCACCTCATGAGAAGGAAGGACTCCCTGGAGAAGAGCCTAAAGCGACTGAGGGCAAAAGAAGAAGGGGACGACAGAGAATGAGGTGGCTGGATGGAGTAACTGAAGCAGTAGGTACAAACCTAAATGGACTTCGGGGAATGGTAGAGGACAGGAAGGCCTGGAGGATCATTGTCCATGGGGTCGCGATGGGTCGGACACGACTTCGTACCTAACAACAACAACAAAGACAATCTTAGATTTCTTTTTAGCATTTTTCATATTTTTTCTCTTCCCCGATTTGGGCCTTTCTATAAGTAAACACTATTTCAGCCTGTTGGATAAATTTAGAGTTTGTGATAATGCAACAACAAGGGTTATTATTGACATCTTTTCAAAAAGGTATTGCACATGTTGCAGTTGTACATTTCTGTATTATGCCAGTGATACTTCAGCTGATTTCCTGACGCTGTCCATTATTCCCAACAGTGTGGATTGAGATATTGGAATCTTGTATAGTCACCAAATTCATCAGTGAGAAGCCATGAATATTTCTCTTTCTGATGAACAGAAGATGCTATCTTAAATAGCTAATTAGGCAGTAAGGGAAACATTTAGTACTTCTTAAATGAGATTTGTGAATGTGAAAAGATTTGGCTGTAAGAGCAGAGAGTGATTGTGAAGAGCTAGAAGAGGTAAGATTAAAATAAAATATTCTATAACAAAACTCAAGTGGAGGTCAACAAAAAATTCCAGAGTGTATAAGCTTTCATGATTCAAAGTCCTCTTTGATAGATACAAAAAAACATTCCATGTCATTTATTGTTATTTCACTCTCCATTTATTAGATAGGAGAAGGAAATACGCTGAGATAAAATTTATAGTGCAACTAAATACGGATTAAGAGACCAAAACGTAGAATAGAATGCAAATACAATAAATAAATAAAAGCACAAAAACTGTGGGTATAGGCTTAAGTTTTTGCAAGGAAGTTTCATTGGGATGTTTACAAGACTAGGCAAAGCCCTACACTGGGCTTATGCTGTTCCAATTTTAAAATGGAAAATAGCCAGATAGTTCTGAATAATCACAGATTAATCTGTAATATACGTGATTTGGTAAATAAAGCCTTAAATATAATTAAAATGTGTTTAATGTATTTAACAATGAAGAGTGTGTTAGATCTATCAGAGCTAGGCTTTAACTGAAAACTCTTTACAACTCCCATCCAAGGAATCCTACTTTCCCACTTAATCCTAGGTTTTTCTAGTTGTTTGTGTAACCCATAAAACAACATGCCTTTCTTACTCTGTTATCCATATCCAGATGTGTCATTGCTCCCCCACACCAAATGAACATTGTGAATTCTTAAATAAATGCAAAGAAGCACACAGAATTGTAAGAGATGAAAAGTAGGTTGACTGTGGATACTACAGTCCCTTCAGTGGCCAGCCAGATGTGCAGTTAGTTCTGGGCTCTGCTGGGATCACAGCTTCCCAGAGTTTAAAGGTTCCATATGTTTTTGTAGATGGCATGCACAAAGGCAACTTGTAAACAATTCCCTTCAGATTATTACCACTGTCAAACTCAGAAGTAAGCACCTATTTGTATGAGATTGTAAGGTATGTAGCCACTCACAAGGCCATTACCAGTTGTAATCTCTTGCTGAGAAGGACAAGAGGCAGTTATTATAGATCTCCATCAAGTGGATACCATAAAGATTCCTATTTCAGCATTAGCAGTTTTTAAAAAGTCATTTAAGAATGTAATACTTCTGTATGGTTTGTTCTAAGCATATGTATCCAAATACATTGTCATATGAAGTTTAGCTTCTCTAAGACATCCTGAGATGCTGAAGCAGAGAGACATCCATTCCAGCAACACATATAGTGTTCAAGCTTCATATACTCTTTAAAAAAAATGAAAACAAATAGGAGCTGTTTGACTCAAGGGAATAAATGTCTAAAGATTCAGACTTTTTGGCAAAACATTCAAGACTATGTTTAACAGAATAGTAGGGCTTTGTAATTTAAATCATCTGGGTCTTTTCTACCCTTAAAAAAATGGGATGCATCTATCATTATGTTCTTTCCCTGAACAGAAAGAGGAGTTCAGCCATTTTATATACTGCTGGAATATACCCTAAGGTATAATCTTTTATATTATCCATTATTCTACTGGTAATAACAAAGGGAAGCTGTCTTACACACAGCCCAAGACTCTTTTTCGAAGGTATAAAAACATTGTTTTTTGCACTTTGCTTGAAATATTCATCCTCTGATTTTTGTTAAAATAAAACTTTAAAGCTTTAACAGTGTTTCAGATCTTCACTTGTGAGCCATGGTAGAGAATCAGGTAGAACGCTACAGCCAATGATTCTCAGCTGAGGATACTTCAGGCATGTTCATGCTTCTTGAAGTAGGCTTGCTTTTAACGTATTTTCCTGATCTTTCTCCTAGCACTATAATACTTAGCACTATAGTAAAGTAATACTTTCTCAGTGGTCTCATAAATGCTGTGGTAAACTATGCTGCACCATGCACACCACAACACGATTCAGTTACTCTGGTTCTTTTTCCTCACACAAGAGACATAGACCCAGTTTATACCTGCCTGGCCAGCAAATGGCTTCACTTGGTGTATGAGCTATATCCCCTCTGCCGTACAGCTAACATTGCTTGTGAGCCAGGTGTTCTGTGTATATGTCCAATTACTAAGGGATGCTTGTCATCCATTTTCTCTCAGTTCCTCCAGCTTTTAAAAGGAAAAGTATCGTGCAAATCAGTTATCCACTAAAAGTCATAATATAGTGAGTTTTCATTCAGATTTCACAGAATTCTTTCTTCTGTTGCCATGAATGTTGGTATCCTCTCCCTCTCCTTCCCTACATCTGACTAAGGTGCAGGCTGTAGTGTTTCCAGCCCCTTTATGAACACGAAGCAGATAGAAAAGGTGCAGCTGCCTTCGTTAGTGATGCTGCTAGGATTGCACACTGAGATCGAAGTTGAAAGTCTGAATGAAGGCAGAAGTCTTCACTAACTGAATGTTATTTCTCAATATCTGTTATTTTTATCTGAATCCTGCTTGAGAATCCCATTTCCTGGGATAGAGGCAAATCTCAGTTAGTGTAAGTACCTGCATTTGTATGGTTTGAATAGTTGGACTTGAATTGAAGTGTTCTGTCTACAGGCTTGTCATGCTGTGCAAGGAAAGGGGCAAACATGGGCACAGTTCATGCCAGGTACTCAAGTTTTATGTCTGTTGAATTATTATTTCTATCTGTCTTTCTTTCTAATTGCTCTCATCATCCAAGGGATCCTGGAAAGCAATGACTGAATGCAATCTTTGTCAGGCCATTTGATGCATTTCTTAAACAACTGACATAATTTTGTTTTCCATATATAGAGCAGCCCTGAATATTCAGGATCTCCCTGTGTTAGAGGCCAGACAGTGGTCTAATTTGCCACCTCTCTGATTTCCAGAGAGATATAACTTCATGAGAAAGTACATGCTTTGTGTGCCAAAGGCCCCACCCAATTCAATGTCTGTCATTTAAAAGAATTCATCTAGCAGCTGTTGAGAAACCTTTCTGTGCCTGAAATTCTGGAGACCAGCTGATAGTTAAAAATTATCTAGAAAGATGAGAATTAAGGCAACTTCACATGGCCACCAGGATCTGCATTTCTGTCTTCATGCATTTCTGTCTTCTTCCATCAGACAAGTTATTTTCAAAATTATATTAACAGTAATTTGCTAGTACTTCATAAAATTTTCTAATTTTTTAATGGGGGAGGTGTATTTTTGCAGGCCATTGATTGATACATTTCTGAAGCTAACAAGAGAATAGAGATACTTGGGGCAGAAAAGAATAGTCTAAAAAGAACAGCAGCTTGTATTTCAAAGAAATCCTTAATCTGACACTCATTAGAGAATGTTTCAAAACTGCAAGATTCTAACAGTAAAGCAGAATCCTCTCATGCCAACAGAACAAGTGACTTTATCCCTTTTGGCAGGGATAGTCAAACTGCGGCCCTCCAGATGTCCATGGACTACAATTCCCATGAGCCCCTGCCAGCATTTGCAAATGCTGGCAGGGGCTCATGGGAATTGTAGTCCATAGACATCTGGAGGGCCACAGTTTGACTACCCCTGCCTTTTGGCTTAGGGGAGGGAGGATTTCTCCAATATTGATTTTAACCACCCATGAGTAATGTTAACAAGATTTACTACATCCAAACCATGGATTAAAAATCTTCTGTTGACCATGTTTGTGTTCCAAATCAAAGAAATATATTCAGCAAAGGCACTATTACCTGTGTTCTGATCTGCACATAACTTGCTTAGACTGAATTCCAAGTTTATTTAACTTTCTAATCATATATGTTCAGTAACAAGTATCCACTTTTAGAACTTGAAATAGCGGGACATCAGTGTCCTCATTAGAAAGATCCTTCGTTTCCCTTCTCCATGTATAGTTCAACCATGAAATAGGATTGCGTGTACAGCTATCCCTCATCAATTATAGACCTGAAGGTTTGCTACTCCAGCAGATTCTGATCAGATAGCCACTTGAGGCTGTTGCAGCAAAATAAAAAACTAGCCTTATTACTCTTTTATTTACTGAAGCATCAAATTTTGTGGGACAGAGCCCACTTTGATGCATTAAGTAAATTCTCAGTCAACAGGAAGACTCACGTAACCAAATAACATAGTCTCTGAGCAGCAGATTTGAAATTCCATGCAGCATCATTTTATTTCAGAAATATAGAGGTCAATGTTGACTTGGACAAGGTCCCCTAAACTGCATACCTGTATAAATCAATATACACACCATTCTCATTGTACTATACCACAAGGTGAGAGCAGATAGGGCTTTCTAGTTATGCAGGCCAGATTCCTTGAGTAAATCTGGCTAAATGTTACTGGGAAAGCCAAACAAAAGCCAAAACTATTGCTGCCTATCTCTTCTAAATACTTTTTTAGAAGCATCATGATTCAGTATTATACTACTTCTACTGGTTTATCCCAATATAACATTTTCTCAATCACTAGCACAAACCAATCTGCTATCTAAACATGGGATCCAGCTACCATTCTGAATCTAATTGTCTTAATCTCTAAAGAAGAACAGCATCTGCAGTAATTCTTATAAAACCAAGACTACAAGAATGTGGCAGACTGTGTTTCCAGGTGTGCTGGGTGGAAATAGACACTTAACTAGAGATGCTCTTTTTGCATACTTGTCTGTTATTGATACATTATGCTGTTGATATTTTGACTGCATTACTGTTCTCCTACTCATATGAAAGAGATTTGATATTCTGGTGGATACATTTGAATTATACAGAATTATTTATCTGTTTAAGATAAAAGTCTGCAGCAATTTGATTCCATTCCCCTAATATATGTTAACATCTATGAAACTCACCCATTTTGGTTGACAAGTCTTGTAATCAATCATATGGTTTTTCACTCTAATTATTGTAGGCAAGCTTTTACACGGTTAAAGCTTAGGTATTAATCGTACATTGTCCTGAATAAGCTGCTTTTAGCAAATGAAACTATTTGTGCTTGATCTAACAGTCATATTTATAATATAATTTGATTTACATCATTTTTGGATAATCTTTTTAGTAATTCTAATAAACATGAATTCATCTGTCTAAACACATATTTGTCATAGAAGGTGTAATTTTTATACAGGCAACAAAATCACTCTTTAGGTATAAAGTATGGGTCACTTTGGCTCAGAATTCTCGTGGCAGAGGGATTCATTTGCTTCTTTTTAGTGCAGAATACATTCAGCCCTGCTTTTTCATAGCCTTAAGGTTTTTTAACAACCTTAAGGCCATTACTGAGCCTCATAAGCTCGTTATGATAGAATAAGAGCTATGCCTTCTTACCAAACCCCACTTAACAAAGCTTATCACCAGTCAACAGGATTACCGAAACTAAGATTTTCTAATAAGGGGATGGTACTACAGAATGTCATTTCCTGCCATGTTGCTGTACAGAAGAAAATTTCCACAAGTGATGTGCTTAGTGTGAATATAGGAATGTAGTTTGGACTAACACAGTCAAAGATGCAAACAAAATTTTATCAGCCAGAAACTGGAAGTGAACTATCACTTTCATGTGCTCGCTACACTCCCTTTTTCTGCCCACACCAACATAAAGAATTAAGTTGTCTCTTTCACTATAGACTGCACACCATGAATGTCTCATCAGTGTAGCAACATTTTCTGCTTTATTCTGCTATTTTACAATGTAGTTCTAAACAGAGTTACACCCCTCTAAGTCCCCTGAAATCTAAGGGCTTAGAAGAGTAACCCTGTTTAGGGTTCCCACTGATTGTCCTCAGAAGGACTGCATTATGGATGTGTTGTTGGTAATATATGGTTGACCTGTCTAAAATTCTGTTCTTGCACATCAATTCAGAAATCAGTCCCATCTGTTTCTGTGAGAACTCTTTTTACTTGTATGTAGCCTCCATATTAAAATATCTCTATGTTGAACATGCATGTGCCTTGGATTTCAAAAAAACAATCACTGTGTTGAACATAATATCCTCCTTAGTTGTGATGAGAGGTTAGCATCAGTTTTATGACTTACAGAAGAAGAAGCTTATTATTTGGCAATTTGTTGCTGAGAGCAGACTACATCCCCTCATTTCTATATGAATTTCATACATGCACGTGCACACATGCACATACATATATACTGGAGAGGTATATCCAAAATAATCAGTATAATATAAACTTATCTTTATTGCTGAACCATTTGCAGCAGGATCTACCAAAGGCAGTATTAGGTTGCTGTTGAAATTAATTTTATTGAGATTGACATCAGCAACATATATAAAACTTGGGATAGTTGATTCTTAGAAGGATTATATTGCCCTTTCTCAGGGCCATTTCGCATGGCTTCAAAGTAGCACAATGGTTGCTATTTGGAAACGCTACTAATTTGCCATAACCCACGACGTCGTAGACAATCTGCAACAATCCTGAAACCAATCAGCAAAAAGCGCTTCGTTGTGGCGCTTTCAGGGGAATCCAGAAAAGTGGATTCACCCTCCGGATAGCGATACACTCCTGCAACCAATCTGCAACAGTAGCGCTAAAGACCTGTGCGTTACCATTGTTGCTGGTTCTTCAAAGTCCCTCCCCCTGGCTCTCTCCTCCAAACTTCCGGCGAAGCGATCGCCATTTTTTCTTCTCCGAGCGAGCGGGGATAAACGCACCGGCGAGCCTCTTTCTGTTTAGAGGCTTCCCTGGCTTCAGTCCTTCACCTTTAGTCACTAAGCACAAACCACTGAAAAGCCCGTTTGCTGAAATAAAGTCCCTTTATTTTTTACAAATAAATTCAGCCGAAAATCGGGCCCGTGAGAGGGGGGGGGATTTTTTTTTTATCACTCGAGGCAGCGTGCAAACGATCATACAATCAAACGACAGCTCACATTAGGCAGCTGGATGGGTCTCTCCGTAGCAACGAATCTACCTAGATTCGTTGCTATGGGTCGTTTTTTTTTTTAAAAACCTTTCTTAAAGGGAAAGGGGCTGTTTGGGAGCATGCTAACGGCTGCCCATTGGCTGCTTGACGGCCAGGGGCGGGACGAGCTTGCCAATAGCGCTTCCTTTCTAGCGATTTCTGCCGAGACCGGAAGCCTGTGGGAAACGCTAAAAAACGCAACTGATTCCACTACAAAGGCAGGTATGCATAACGACGAATTCCACTATTTTAAATGGCGATTTTTCATTCCGCAAACAATTTGCAACAAAGATCCCTGTGCGAAAAGGCCCTCAATATTGGTTTCTGTCAGAATCAGTCTCTTTAAATATAATGTTTCAGTTTTGCTTCTTCTGAGGTCTGTTGTGTGTTTGCCAGTACAATCAGTGCAATGGCAGTATAAATCACATCACATAAAGTATAAAATGGTTGGGTTTCCGCATATTCGGCAGATGTCCATGTAACGAAGAGAGCAATTAAATCCTTCTGCAGTATAAACCAGATAGAATAATTTTCTTGTAAAGGGCTTGCACATATGGGAATTTTCTCAGGAGAATCCTGATCTCTCATCACTCTCTTGGGGATTATATGTATATAAATGGCTCTATGATTATAAAAAAAATAAGCCAATATTAATATGCAAAGAGATGTGTTAATGCAGTGACTACTGTCTGCTTTTTGGATGGTTTCCACATATTTTGTATTGTTCTTTAAAAGTTTCAAAATATGCAAAAAGTTTGATAATTTTTTTAACCAGTCCTGTCTTTTGAGTACAATTGCCTACCATATCAAAGTGACCAAATTCTGGTGTGTTGCAAAATAAACTTTGGGTTGTATTATTTGGTGCAATGTTATCAAAATGCAGCTACAATGTAGTTGTAATAGCTAGTGTCACTAGTGTATGTTTAAGACGAACTTTGATTTCTTTAAAGCTACAGTCACTGTTTCCATCACTTTGAGGGGTTTTAAGCATTTAATGTTTGTTTTTAAGATTAAAGATTTTTCTGTAAACCTGGGGCTTCTTTCATGTTTTTTCTCTCCATAGCCCCAATTTCTGGATTTCTGAGACTACACAGTGAAGGGCGGGATATAAGCCAAATAAATAAATAAATTTCAGTATGCACAGATTGGGCCGTGTTGAAAATTAGGTATATTGATTTGAAACACTTGAAAGGTGCTATGTAAGTGCTATTATAATTATAATTCAAAATAATATAATGCACTTCTAATACATTTGGGTGCCTGACCTATCAGCGTGGATCAAGAATAATCTGCTGTAATGAGATCCCCCAGACCTAAGGTACAAGTTCCTGAAAACCCCATGCTTGCCGAAAAATTCAAAAGTTAAAAAAGAAGACCAATACCCCATAAAGAAAAAACACACAAAAAAAATACCTGCACATGGGGAGGGAAACCCTCCAGAATAGCACACGATACCAAAAGATGAGTGAGATGGAAAACTGATTAAACATTGAGCTGTGAGTGAGGAGTGGGAGTTGGTAATGGGGGAAGAGAGCTATAAGGACAAGCTGCCAGGATGAGGAAAGACTGGATAGGCAGTTCACCAAGGAGATGAGGGTGGGGAAAATTGAGAGGATGATGGGGAAGACATGGATAGAGGTGGGAGCAGACGGAGACCAGCCAAGGTATGAGGGAAGTGGGATATAGTTGGGGAGAGAATCATCCTGTCTCCCAGAGTCTTGTGAACATAAAACTGTGATTGCTAATGATGAGTTTTCACATTCATGTATTAGTGAGAGAACCATCTAGATTCATCTGTGGGTTACTTTGTCATTCTCAGATTGAGGTATAAATGTGTTTAAATACATAATCCAGCTGAATCTTCTGGCGGTGTTTGGGGGAATGTACATAGTGCCCCTACAGACATCTGCACTAGAGGTGCAGCTGTATGTGTAAACTGTAATGTGCCTTTGGAGCTATCAGTGTTGCAGTGACCAAAAGAGATAAATATACAGCAGACCTCTTTGTGGTCACTGGAATCTGCTGCAATGGCAAGAGTGTCAGCATGATGGTCTTAATTTTTTTTTCAACATGCAATTTAGTTTAATGTGAAGATCTTCCTGTCAAATGCACAGATGGATTTTCAAGAACTTGTGTTTTGAAATTAAAAATCAACTGAATTTTGAAGCACTGTTTCACTTCTTATTTTACATTGATGAATTCATTATCATGCTTTGAGGACTTTGCTTTTTTACGTGACAAGGCTTTGGCCTAGTGATTTCTTCATGCTGATGAAGAGTACAATTAGCTACCTTAATGCTGAGCTCAGTAACAAATTAAACCTCCCTCAACAGTTTAGGATTGGTACTTCTATAGACAGTAAAGGTGTTTTTAATTATTAATTATCTGGTTTGTTTCTTTCAACAGTCTCAGCTGTGCTTTATTATTCAAAGGTTAATGCAAACCGAGAACTGGGTAAATTAAATTCATTTGCCAGCTAGTCACCTGATATCAACGTTGTGAGATGCAGATAAGAGGCATTACCGTGGCTGTCAAATATTTGAAAGCACCATGGCTTTAAAAAATTCTTTGTAAAGATTTCAAAATTTGATAGGTTGAGCATACTGCTTTATAAAGCAAGTTCATGATCTGTAGAAAATGAATGTAGATGCCATGACTAGTGAACTGATACACCACTTTAAAGAGTCATCAACAGGTTATGTACTCAGAAATTTTATTGCAGAATTCCTTAGTAGATACAGGTAAAAGTAGACTAGATTGTGTTTCAGTGAACAAAATGAATAGTTAAGGATTGAATACAACAGGGTGATAGTTTTAGACGGGAACGTTGCAAGTCATGGAACAAAGCCAAAAACCTTCATCTGTTCTAGATAGAGTTAGTTTTCACACCCTGATTAAGTACTACAGCAACTGCAGCAAATAATATTTCATAAGAAAATTCATGAACATATGTTGTGTCATTTACTGTTTTTCCAAAACGGAGAAAAAATCTTCTGAGAAAAGAGTGGTGGTCAATTATTCTTAGCACAGAATCACCATCACAACTAGGATAAGCAGATATTTTATATTGTTAATTTATTTTATGGACTATGTATCTGGAGGCATATTTTAAAGTCAAACATAAGAATGTCTTCCTTAGCTTACTTGGGGCATTATTGCATCTAACTCCCTGAGTTAAAATCACCTTTAATTCATGTACTACCTTCAATATTTCTATTTTTTTCATGTTTTAGATGTAGGTAACTTTTGAACAAAAAAGACGCTTTGAAAAATGTTTCACTCATACTCTTAATTCAAGTTATTATGGAATATCTTTCTATTTGTTACTTCTAAGGAATGATAATAAGCCTCTATAAATTATTGAAGAATAAATCAACCTGGTGTGCTAAGCACTAGTATTATAGCATAATAACATAACATAATTCCATGGAACATTCAATAACAATTACAGCAAAATAAAACAGCAAAAGAACAGCGATGAAATTCTCAGGTACTCATCAATTTTAAATGAATTGACCAGGCTTCAGTCCATAATTCCACATTCAAATGTCATGTGTTGGGCCCTTAATTAATGCAATGCTATCTGTAGATTTGAAACTCAAATACTTTGGCCACCTCATGAGAAGGAAGGACTCCCTGGAGAAGAGCCCAATGCTGGAAGTGATTGAGGGCAAAAGAAGAAGGGGATGGATGGAGTCACTGAAGCAGTTGGTGTGAAATTAAATGGACTCGGGAGAATGGTAGAGGCCAGGAGAGGATTCCGGGGAAGGCCTGGAGGATCATTGTCCTTGGGGTCACGATGGGTTGGACACAACTTTGAACTTAACAACAACAACAAATCTGTAGATTATCAATCCAATGCCATTAATTTTGGAGTACCCTGCTCGTTATATTATCCTTAAGAGTAAGTCTAACCAGGTTCCTTCCATTGACATTTTTGTTATTTGTGGGAGCAAAGATTTTATGTATGTCCAGTAGAATGATAGAAAAACTAGCTTCAAATCCCGTTCCTAAGAACGGGCTTTGAAAGGCCCCCCTGGCCCCCTGCCCATGCTGCTTAAGGAGTCTTTGGGCTGCTTGGACTCTGGAGCAGCTCGCAGTCAGGTCAAGTGGCACACATGGGGGCTGGCCAGCTCGTCAGCAAGGTCAGAGCTTGTTAGCAGGGCAGGACGACACGGAGCTCATTAGCAGGGTAGGCTTGTTAGGACAGGGTGGGATGGAGCTCATCAGCAGGGTGGGATGGCACAGAGCTTGTTAGCAGGGTGGGAAGGGAGGGAGGGAGGTCAGCAGCCTCAGAAGAGCTCATCAGCAGGGCGGGACACACGGAGCTCGTTAGGCACTACACTCGTTAGTAGGGCAGGATGAGATGGAGGTCGTCAGCAGCCCCAGGAGGAAGTCTATGAGCAGGACGGGACAGAGCTCATTAGCAGCCCTGGGAGGGAGGTCTTTAGCAGCCTAGAGGGCTCGCCCCCCTCCACCATGACCCTTCGCCCAGGGCCCTCTCCCCTGAACTGCTGCTGGCTCTGGCAGCGAGGCGTGTCTGAGAGCAAAGTGGCTAGGGTTCAGGAATGGAGGGCAGGAGCTGCAGGGGCAGGGCCACTGAGGGTGCGACCAACTTTGCTGGCCCCTCCCTGACTGGCCCTATTCCAGCTCAGACACCCTGGACATGTTCCACCCCCCAGTCTGTTTCACAAATATTAAGAGGAACAATGGATAAGGATAGCCATTTCAACTCTTCATCAGGCACATGTTTCTAATTTTAACAGAAATTCCAAAACACACTTGTTGGTACATAATAAATATACATATCATAGCAAAGCATAAAAACTCAGACAACTTACACTTCAATAATATAAACATTAAGGTACAGCCTGTATTCTTTTCCATGGTAGAAGAGTTGGTTTTTATATCCTTTTCACTACCTAAAGAAGTCTCAAAGCGGCTTACAATTGCCTTGCCTTCCACTCCCCTCAACAGGCACCCAGTGAGGTAGATGGGCTGAGAACAGCTTTAACAGGACTGTGACTAGTTCAAGATCACCAAGCTGACTGCATGTGGAACAGTGGGGAATCAAACCTGGCTCTCCAGATTAGAAGCCACCGCTCTTAACCACTACACCAAGCTGGCTCCTTGTGTGATATAGCATGAAGGCTCTTGGGTAGCAAACGTACAAGCATATATTTCAAGGGGTAAGATGTAGACTCCAAGAGAATCCTGCAATGACTTTTAATATATTGTTATTTATTTTTATTTTACTTCCAAATAAAACAAAACTCAATCCATATGTCCTTAATCATTTTCAATCAGATGTAACAAGCTAAATCCAAAGTTATTTAAACCCATTAGTCATAGAGTTCCCAGTTTATGTATCCAAGACACATCCAATTTTCAACAAATAATTCTGAACATTTGTATATATGAATTATTTTGTATATTAGTAAATAATAAAAAATCTCATATCTTCTGGGAAATGGTTCTTTTCTTTGTAATGCATTGCAGGCATCTAACACTTCATTCCTGATTTTTTCAATTTATGTTCAGTAAGTCTATTCCTCATTGTTAGAGCTTGTTTCTACATGAGCATAATAGTAAATGCACAATATTTTTAGAGTTGCAATTTGTTAAATTTGTACATTTTATCATAAAGGATGATTTAGCATAATATGGATCCTTATCCTCTTAATTTCCAATTGTTCCAGTTGTTCCATCTGTACTTTTAAGATATTTTAAACAAACAGAATTAATAATAATACCCCTTAGAGATTTAGTTCTACATGAACCAAATGTAGGAAACTCTTAACTGCCTGATAAAAAACTGTATTAAACGCCAGTGCTTATATATAGTGTTTCTGATAGCACTAGAGAATGGTGTATAAGTCAATACAACCTTTATATTACTCTTGGGTCATTTATTTTTATTATCAAGTAGCAGTATTAATGCTGCAGTCATTTGCATATTGCCGTTATTAATGAAGCTGACATCAAATGATGCTGTTTCTTAAATTATTGTTCTTAAATATGAAAACTTGAAAAATCTTGGCATTTGATCAAAGATGATGATGGGGAGATAATGAATTTGTTACTTTTCTATGTATATTTTCAGCATTTTTTGTTATAACCAGATCTGTGATACGGGCAGGGCAATCCTGTGTCACACCTGAAGTATGGTGGTGCTAGTCTATTCCCTTTAGACATAAATCATACAGTAGCCAGCACACAAAGTCAGTGGGTCTACAGTGTTTTCTGATCGTAACCAGGGTAGTGTCCATAGCAACCCCACCACAGTGGTCAGTGAAGGTGGTTGGCACTATGATGGGCAGGTTCACCAGATTCCATCAGGCACCATGTGGCAAATGGGTAAATGCTGGTATCCATCTCAGGCATGGGGCAAAGAGGGGTGAACTACAGGAATTCCGCTTGTTGTCAGGAGCACAGGGGTCCTCGAAAGAGCTCCTGGATATAGTTTTTGTAGGGTAGGGAGAGCATAATTGGGTGCTGACGTGGAATCTTGGCTGCCCTGAGAAGGGATGTGATTAGCCGAGCCTGTACTTAACATTCTGATCTCCTCTGAGCCTAGTTAGCAAAACTGCAGCAGCAGGGGATGATTTGAGTTTTCAGGTCAATTGGAACCTATGAACCACACCAGGTTTTTTGTTGACATAGCTTCCCACCTCTAGCAGGTGTTCAGAAACTGAAATGGCTCAGGGAGGCAGCTACCTCTGGCCATGTCCCCAGTAGTACCCACAACTATGCTAGCACAGTAGCCTACTCTTCAGTTATGCCAACAGGCAGCCGCTGTGGTTCAGTGCCAGAACCCAAGAGCAACAGAGCATTGCTGGGGGCTGCACCATCATAACTGGCTTACGCTGACGTATCTCATTGAGTCCCAGAGCACTTTTGTTCCCCCTTAGGATTATGCTGTGAATGTCAGAAACTTAAAACATGTAAATTGAGGTCATAAGAGTTCCACAAGGAGCACACTAGCTGTATGTGGACTGTGGATCATCTGCCTATGTTAATATGCTTTACTTCACACATATATTTTGTAACTTAATTGGCAGTTTGTCTTTATTTATTTATTGTAATAATTGTGTGAAATAAAGCAGTCTTCAGTATAATTCAGTGAGGTGGATGTCCAGAAAGAAGGCTATTTGTGATGATGCAAAGGTTTTTGACATTTTGTGCAAAACAATGTTATTACAATGCCACCTAGTGATAAGGTGAGTGACAAGGCAAATTAATGCAGAATGTCTAACAGCTAATGTTAAATATCTAGTTTGAGTCAAATGACATTGGATCTGTACTGAAGTGGAAAGCAATTCAAGAATAGGATTTCAAGATTTTCAGTTCTGATGCGTTTTCAGAGTCATAGATTGAGGCCCTGCTCATTTTTTCTGCTGTTATTCAATATGCCACATTTTGTGTTTATATTATAGTGCTGGACCAAAAGGAGACAACATTTATGAATGGAGATCAACTATATTGGGGCCTCCAGGCTCTGTATATGAAGGAGGAGTTTTTTTCCTTGACATTACATTCTCGCCAGACTACCCTTTTAAACCACCTAAGGTAAGGGGAAAATAATCTCTTCAGACACTTTTGTACTGAGGCCTTGTATGCACATGTTATATAGAAAAGAAAAGGTGCAAAATATTTATGCTCGGTATTTACAAGGCTTCATGGCTACTTGTAATATCAAACCAGAATACAGTAGTAATTATGAGCATTTTGATTAACTGCTAATATTAAGGAGCCAATGCAGCCTTACTAGCCTGAATGAATAAATTTCAGATCTCATAATGAAAAGCTTTTAAGATGGTCTTGCACATTTTACTTCACTGTTTGGGAGAGGAAGACATTCTGTATTAGTCTCATTGTATATTGTGAACAAATTTGAAGTATTTCTGAACCATAACCCATTCAGCAAGATGGATACCATTTCAGCTCTTGAACCGGCAACCTATAGTCTGAGTAATATTTTCTCAGAATACTTATAAAAACTGTTACATGCCATCTCATCATGTCTTAGAAATATCCTAACAAGGCAGTTTCTTTTAACATATTTCAAATCATATTGAATTAATTTGGTCTTCAAGAATTGGAAACTGAGGGGTTGAATCTCTTATTTCTAAACATTTTCCTTAAAAGGTGTCTAAAATTTAAATTAGCTAGAAATGAAATCCAGATCACAGTAATTTGTATTCCATAATAGACATGAAGTAACTCTAAGATGGAAATTTGTATTTTGTTTTACAAGCACTATAATTACATGTAAAATAATATTTATTTCACAGACATTCTTGGCAAGTATGGTTTTTTAATTGAGTAATATACTTGCAAAAGAAATAAAAGGCAATAAGGCAGTGGTCCCCAACCTTTTTATCACCGGGGACCACTCAACGCCGGGGACCACTCAGCGCCTTTTACTGAGGCCCAGTGGGGGGGGGGTAGTTTACTCCTCTACTCTCAACCACTTGCCCTAACGCTCTCTGATCGCTATGGTAATGTTTAAACATCCCTTCAAAATAAGATACAGACACGCCACAACAATGAACATAAGGAATATTTTATTTTCATGGAAATTTTAACTCATGACAATGACAAATCAATGGGAACCCTGAGCTTGTTTCTCTGTCCCATCTGGGAGTGATGGGAGACAATGACACCCGAAGTGTGTTGTAAAGGGCCGGGGGGGGTGAAGTAAAGGGCCGGGGGGGGGGGGGGAGAAGGCGTCCTTCAGGGCCCACCTCCAATTAGTCGAAGGACCACTTTGGTCTGTGGCCCACAGGTTGGGGATCGCTACAATAAGGTACTCCTACACCAGATGATCTGTTTTATTTGCTCACTCTATTATGCTAAAATATTTGGACATATAAATTGCTATGGGATAAAAACAGGTAATATGCAGAAATGATTATCCATGGAAAAATAAAATGTATAGGGAACTAATACCAGAATTAACTCACATTTGCTAGCTCTATATACTGCCATCTCTGTCTTAATCTGTGACTTTTACGCCAATCACCATCGCTCATAGTTATAAATAACCCAATCATGAGCATAAGCCTGAAAAGTATTTTGGTGTTATATACTTTCCAGCAACTAATTCCCATTAAAGCCACCGAGAAAATATTGAGAGAAAATATTGTGAGGTGACCATGTGTCTCCAGAAAATTGCCGAAGTCAGTTTTATATTGAGAAGCTACTGTTTAAACCTTATTCTTGTATATTAAAAACATACATTGGTGGTGGAAAACTTTATGAAGCTGAGTTGTGCATTTAAGAAGCTGAACTGCATACTTGTCCTTGATTGGATCACCATTAGACGTAATTTGGTGCTATTGTGTAATTTAGAACAGCGGTCCCCAACCCCCGGTCCGGGGATCAGTACCGGTCCGTGAATCAGTCGCTATTGGGCCGCAGCTCTTTCTCGTCTTCCTCCCTGACTGCTGCCTTGGCGGCTGCCCTGCCACTCTGCCGCTGACTCACCTTTGGTGCTCTCCAGCAGCCACCATGGCTGGGGCTCCCCCTCGGCGTGGCACTGTGCAGATGCTGCTGGCAGCGCTCCCCAGCGGGCGGTAGGAAGTCAGGGGTGCCAGTGGGAAAGCAAGTGGAGCAGGGGCTCAGGCGGCGGCGACGTCCATCGGCAAAAGACTACCCTCCCCCAGGCCTCAGTAAAACTGTCAAATGTTGACCGGTCCCAGTGATAAAAAGGCTGGGGACCACTGATTTAGAAGAAGAAGAGTTGATTTTTATGCCGCTTTTCTCTACTCAAAGGAGTCTCAGAGTGGCTTACAGTCGCCTTCCCTTTCTTCTCCCCACAACAGACACCCTGTTAGGTGGATGAGGCTGACAGAGCCCTGATATCACTGCTCAGACAGAACAGCTTTATCAGTGCCGTGGTGAGCCCAAGGTCACCCAGCTGGCTGTATGTGGAAAGTATACATTAGTGACAGGACTGCAGGTGGAGTCAGCCAACACATAAGAATGAACTGGTATACAGACTCAAATTCATACAAGCATATGGCTTCAGGTTCCAAAAGGAATGAGCCAATCAGATACCTAAAATGCACATATGTATACACAGACACACACACACATTCACTACATTGCACTTATATCATTTTACAGCTGGAAAACACTGAACATACTAATAACTGGCTAACACAACATTACATTACATTCATGTCACACAAGGTTTAAGTAGAAATCTATTTCACATAATATATTTCTGGTAAGGCCTTGGAGTATGTCTCATGGGTTAAGTTAACACCCACTCAGGGTGACTGGTCCCACCTCTGTGTGCTTCCTTCTCCAACCGGCTTTCCTGTCTGTTCAGCGGCCAGCCAATTACCTTCCGTCCTCCTCCCAATCATCCCTCCTCTTTACACTTCCCTCTGAGGCTTAGAGGCTGCAGATCCTGCAGCATGAGAGCCTCCCCTGCTGGTGAGTTCCCTAACAGCTGCCTGCAGCCTTTCCAGGTCCTGGGGGAAGGGGGGCCATCCACAGAGTTATCCCACCCCACCCCCAATCTAGTGCCGATTGTATTCCTAAATGCAACAGGTTTGGCCCCTGGTAACAACATATTTCTGAGCACAGGCACGAGTGCTTTTCTTTACCTCTAAAGTGAGGCCTTTCCAGACAGAGAATTAAGGAAAAAATATTTACAGAATAATAACATCTCCAACAAAAATTAAAGCCCTAACAACACCTATTTAATTAGAAATTATATGCTTTGACATAAACCCTCATAAACTAATACTGGAGAAAATGCAAATTTTCTTGGGGGGGTTGAGTCAGTCCCCTGTAACAACAGTTTACTGTCCATTCTGCCTCAATCTAACACATTTTCATTCTTGCCTTCCGAGGGGGAGGCTGTATACATGGTCCCCCCTTCCACTTTTTATCCTCAGAACAAACTTGTGAGGTGCATGTGTGTGAGAAAGAGTGGCTGACTTTTAAGTCATCCTGCAGACATCACGGCAGGGATCACAGTCCAGACTTCTAACTACAGCACCACACTTACGTCATCTGCTGCAAGACAGTTCCATAAAAACTGAAATATTCCTCAGACCATGTTTGTCCTACATATATCTGACATCATTTTAAAGATTATTTTCACACTTTCAAAATCTGGCAAGTTTTCAAAATGACCTCTTGTGAGTAAAACAACTGTAAATGTGATGTGCATGACAGACCATTACATCAAAAGAGCTGTCCTAAGCAGGTGTGCTCAGATGTCCATTTTATTCAATGTGAATTTCTCCCAGAAAAAAAAAATCAAGATTAGCTATCCTATTTCTAGGGGAGGCAATGTTTGTTGAGCTGGAGGCCAAACAGACATTCCCTGCAAACAAATTTGACGCATCTTGACTCTTCTGAAGGACCTTCTCCACCAATGAGGGAGAGGAAAGCTGGGGTTGAATCTTTACTTTGGGGGAGAGATGCTGTTTTCTTTGGTTTCCATTTTTAATGAAATAGTTAAAGCAAAAATGCTCAACATTCAGAGTCATAAAATCTGTGAGGTTGCAGGTCTGTGATGTGTCTGCTTGGGTTGACCTTAGAACTCAGCCAAACTATCTGTTCATAGGCAGCAACCCAAAACTCCCTGCATCTTTCTGTTCCATGCTTGAAAAGAATAGCAGTGCTTGCCAACAAAGCTTTTGGATTTTATCTCCAAGAAGCAAGCAGATGCCAGAAAACACGTTGTTGGCCACCATGTTGCCCTTTATCAGGGGATGAGACCCCAGTGAATTATCCTCAAAATGAACAAGAAAAATGAAATATCCTCTGTCTGAAACTTGTTTCTTGATTTTATATTGAAAATGTCTAGGATTGTGCGCCAGTCAGAAATTTTAGGTCTTTAGTGTACAATGTGAGATGCAACATGATAACACTCGTGACATCTTGGATATGTACATTTGCTAGAGTAAAATATTGTATTACTTTATCACAGTTTATTAAGATGATTATAGGTTCAAAACTTTTCTTGCTTTCCTTTTGTTAATATATGTCATCTACAGTAGGATTCTATACCATTAAGTGAATATATGTTTTAAGTGAAATTATATGTGGTTTATGCCCAATCACTTTTTTCCCTTAGGTCACGTTTCGCACAAGAATTTATCACTGTAATATTAACAGCCAAGGAGTGATTTGCTTGGACATTTTAAAAGACAACTGGAGTCCAGCATTAACCATCTCTAAAGTCCTTCTTTCCATCTGTTCCCTTCTTACAGACTGCAACCCTGGTAATATTATTTGTTTCATATTTGTATTTATGTGTATAGTTGTATCTGAGTCAGTGATTTGGTCTTCTTTGTTGCTGCAGTTTTAAATAAAATTTAGTATCATACTAGTAGTCAAGCCCGTTGCATCTAGGAATGTAACAGGCGGTAGCGGCGTGTGCAGTTAAAGGGGGCAGGTGGCGGCCAAGGTACCTGAGTCGGTGGCTGTGTAGTGGTCAAGCGGGGCGCAGCGCTGGCAGCAATGGGACATCACTGGAGGTGTTTGGGGCAGCGTGCACCGTTGGAGGCAGCAGGCTCACTGGCAGGTGGGGCAACGGGCAGTGCAGCAGTAAAGCAGGACGCAGTGCTGGCAGCAAAGGAACGTCGCTGGAGGCATCTGGGGCAGCATACACCATTGGAGGTGGCAGCTCGCCAGCGGGTGGGATGATTGGCTGTGCAGTGATCGAGTGGGGCACAGCACTAGTGGTGCTGGGATATTGCTGGAGGCGTTCAGGGAAACGCATGGCATCAGAGGCGGCAGGCTTGCTGGCAGGTGGGGCGACAGGCTGTGCGGCGGTCAAGTGGGGTGCAGTGCTGGCGGCGTTGGGACGTTGCTGGAGGCATTCAGGGCTCGCTGGCGTGTGGGGCGACGGGCTGCACGGCAATCGAACAGGGCGCAGCTTTGGCGGCGGTGGGGCATTGCTGGAGGCGTTTGGGGCAGCATGTGCCATCGGAGGCGGCAGGCTCGCTGTTGGGTGGGGCAACAGGTGCACTGGCGGTCAGGGCCTCATGGTCGGTGGCAGCTGGGTCGAGCAGCGACGAAGGAACGAAGCCACATGAGTGTCCTCCTTGGCGGCCAGGAAGTGTCTGGCAGCGAGGCTGCGCAAGTGCTTCGCAGCCAGCTTCTGGAGGTGGGCGCTTCAGGGGCTGGCCCAATGCAGCCCGGGCAGGCAGAAACGCAGGCCAGACACCCAGAAATGTCCCGGACAGCACTCCGCCTAGGCTGGCTTTTTTCACAAATATTAGAGCCAGCTTATGGTTAAGATAGACAACCATTTCAGGGTAACTCTACGTGCTTTGTTAAACTGTATGGTTTACAGCTTTTTGCACTTTATATTTTCGCTAACATTGAATTATTTAGTCAGTTGTTGATAACTTGCTATTGGCAGCATAGCTGACTGATAATAAAACAGTTTTAAATCTCCGGATGGGATTTGTAAGTGGCAGACAAAAGTACTTTGAGATTCCGATAATATAAGTTCAAAGCGAAGGAACCTATCCTTTAATTGCAGTGTGGCATGCAGGAATTAATCAGGTGATTCTCACAATCTATCTAGGAAAATATTCACCTGCATAACTGTCACATGTTATACCTATCTTACATATTATGCAAGGCAAAAGAAAAAGATCTTTGCTCTTTTCATTGCAAAAGGTGGCAGCCTTATCCAGTTCAAATGTGTTTGTTTTACAATCAATATTGAGATCTGCTAAAGGCATTAACAGATTTTTATTAGCAATAGCATGCAAGATAGAGACAATTGTTGATGGTTCTGTCTTGCATATCACTGCCAATTCAGTTTCCTTTTTGATATGAGAGTATTTCTTGCCAACTCATCTAGCCTGGACTCCTCATGCTTTCTGCTAGCTTAATAACTCTTTCAATCTGCATTTTCATGTCAGCAGCTCATTGATTTCAGTATGACTGCATATGATTGAAAGATTAAGTACCTGGAGATTGAATAAATTTTCTATTAGTGGTGTGACCTTGGCTGGTCTGAATACATGGCATCAAGAAGTTTATGTAAAATGCTTTCTTCAGCATTTTTTCTTTACATGGATCATTTCATTGTTTATGAAATTGTACATTTGAGATGCTTCTTTTTGGAATCCGAGATAGTTAAACGTAGGGTTTTTTTAAGAAGTGTGTGAGTAATCATGATGAACAAATTTTATTTTAAAAATTTTTCTTTAAAATTTATCTCCTGGCGTTAGACCCATTCCTTTCAATTCCAGCATAGTTCTGGTGTAATTTTAACAAATTGCCAGATTAGTCACGCTTTGTAATCTGATTTTGAACATGGTGAAGCAAATTGACTACCTTTTCTGTTCAATGAGGGAATTGCTTTGAGAATACCCCAGGCACATCTTGGAGAAATGCACATGCTTCTGTTCTCAATCAGCTGGAAGCAGTTTTCAGTACACTCCATCTTGCCTTCAACTTAGTTTGCCCCTGCCTGCTCTAAAGGCAAAAGCCTAGCGGAGACCCCAAGTTGATAAGCTACCTTGTACTTTCATCTAATGGGCAGAAGTGGATCAAGTCGAACTGAAAGACAACACCATCTTTACCAAACAATCATGATAATACACATTCGAAATATACAGATTCCCTCCACCCTTGAAGGGAAACTCAAGTATTGGTTACCCAGCAGTCTTAGATATATGGAAATCTTCATTAGAACAACAAATAGGAATGAGAATGGCAGCTAATTAACCCCCGGCCATACACAGTGATTAAACTGTGCTAATGCACAGCTGCAGCTTCATTGGCAAGCACTGCTATTCTTTTCAAGCAGGCCAAGGAAATGAAAAGAGGTATTTGCTCCCGAAGCTTCTGTCACTCACATGGTAATCTACAAAAGACGTTGAGAAGAAGCTCTTTCCTCTTTGGTTTTACATCAGCACCCTTTTGTTTTGGATCACTCAAGGCAGGCACTCGTCTGTCCCCTTTCAACAACTGGTGTGATATTTGACTTGTAAACTGTCGGAGGCTCTTCCGTTCAGTTGCTTGTGTGTTTTTGTTTAGCACTCTCAAGCAGCAAGCTGCATTAAGAGGTGTCAGATTTTTTTCAGCAGCGGCATGAATTTATTGCCATTTTATGGGGAAGGATTCTGTACATGTGTGAATTATGGTATCAGGAAAGGGGGGAGGGATAAAGTAGGCAGCCAAAGTGGCAATAAACAGGAATAAGAAAGAATAACATGATGGCATTAGCCCCACAGTCTTTTCTTTTAAAAAATTCAAAATAACACCATGAGAACAAGCACTTTTCTGCAATCTTGTTTAGAGTTATACGAAATATTCTGAGTTTAATTATGACCAGGATTTCAACTTCTCCTGTTATATAGCATTTGTGCTATTTCTCTCATACGTGATACTCTTTTTATTTTTGAAATGTATATGTTTTTGGTCTCAGTCTATATAAATAGGACACAATTATTGTTTTATGCCAGACAATTATGAATTTACTTCAGTTTATATTCACCATATATGTGTAACAAAAATAGAGTCCAATAGCACCTTTAAGACCAAGGGTGCCATTGGACTCTATTTTTGTTGTGCTCCTTCAGATCAACATGCTACCCACTTGAATCTAACTGTGTGTGTGTGTGTCCTGACCTTGTGTTCCTTTTTCTTTTCTTTTTTTTCTTCTGGACTTCTCTTTTTCTTTTTCTCATGATTTAAACCTAAATATTTTGTTTGCTGAATATATTAAAATGTGAGGGGTAGGTTCCTCTTTATAAAAAAAAATATGAATTTCAGTTAAATAAGATAATATCTTGCAAACACCAGATATGTACAGTCACCACACAGCATAATGCTAAAGCACAAGGAATATTTTAGGGATGGATTACAGCTCCATAAGGAAAATCAGATGTAACTTCCCTATGACAGCACTCTACATGCTAAGTGCAACATTAAAAACACTTTTCTCGATGTGTCAGTCCAAATATACCAGCATCTCCTGACCAAATGCTGCACATTCTAGGACTGTTAGCATGTGTACTGTAATATTGGTATTTCAGTATTATGCTTCAAATGGAAACTGTAAAAATTAAATTCAGGCAAGATTAAACTGGTCCCTCGGTTGTATGTATGTTAAGAAAATAAGATAAGTCCTGTTGGATCAGGACAATGATCCATCTACTCCAACACTCTGCATCACATGGGCAAAACCCAGATCGCAACAAGAGGTCCACCAGCAGAGCCAGAATTCTAGAAGCCCTCCTACTGTTGCCCTATAGCCTCTGAAGCACCAGGGATACACAGTATCACTGCCCTAGAAATAGAGTTCCATCTCTACCTTGTTGCTAATAGTCACTCGTGAACCTCTGCTCCAGATGTTCATCTAATTCCTTCTTGGAGCTGTTTAAGCTTATAGGAGATGCCATCATTTCCTGCAGCAGTGCATTCCACATGTTCATTACTCTTTGGATAAAGAAGTACTTCCTTTAATCTGCTGTAAGCCTACTGCTCATTAATGTTATTGCCCACAAGTTCCTATTTGTGAGAAAAGGAGAAAAATACTTTCTCTACCTTCTCTGTCCCATGAATAATTTTGTAAACCTCTAAACTTCTCATATGTCATTTTTCCAAGCTAAAAAGCCTTAACTGTTACCAAGCAAACCCCTCTTCTCACTGAGGGGCAATTTATTGATAAACACCCAGAAACATCCTTCCTTTAATATCACGTTAAAATTTGCTATTCACTGCTTGGCCAAAATCACTCCAAAAATAACAGTCAGTTCATAAGTGTAAAATGCAGTGTCTATCCCAACCAGAACACCATCATGGTCGCCAGTTTGAAGGACAAGTCTGGTCATATAATTTAGAACTTATGAGAAAGAGAGACTGACCTCCTCCACACCCCAGGAAGATGCATAATTTAGGACAATAGGTTACCTAGGATGACTAATCTCATCAATTTTCTTATCACATAATGTCATTACTTTGGACTTGTCTGTGTTAAACATCATTTACCACAATGACATTCACTTGCTCAGCCTTAAGAGATCCCTCCAAAGCACTTCACAGTTGTCCCTGATTCTCATCACCCTGAACAACATAGTGTGCAAATTTAACCACTTCATGGCTTACTTCCATTAATGACCAAGTTAAAAAGCACCAGACTGTTACTGAGCCCTATGGTACCCCACTGCTTACCACCTTTTGCTGTGAAAACTGCCCATTTATACATACTCTCTGTTTCCTATTAATTAACCTGTTTTTAATCCTTAAGAGTATTTGTTCTCTTATCCCATGACTTATGAGTTTACTTATGAGCTTTCAATGAGAAACTTTATCAAAAGCTTTCTGGAAGTCTAGATAAACAGCATTTATTGGATCACCTTTGTCCACATGTTCCCCACACACATCACAAAAACACTAAAAGGTTAGTGTGCTGCCCTACTGGGCGCACTTCTCAGCCGGGTTGTTGTGCCAGGAAACAGGTGCACAAGCCAGAAACCAGAGTCTAGTCCAGGAGGTTGGGAGACACTTCACTCAGTAGGCAGGTTGGGGAGCGAAGTCAAGCCGAGCTGGGGTCGAGACCCAGAGAAACAGTCAAAGTCAAGTCATTGTCAGAAGCTGGGGGCATGGTCAAATGGAGCCAGGGTCATAGTCAGAAGCCAAAGCCAAGGGTCTGGAGCCAGAAGCATCATCAGAAGTCACACAGAGATCAGGAAAATGGAGTCAGGCAGGCAGAGCAAACCAGAACAAGGAGTAATCTGGAGAGACGGGAAGGTAAACGTACGTATTGCACCCACTGATTTTGCCTCAAGGCCTCCTTAAATACGGCTGAGCCTGGTGGGGCAGCCCTCAGCCAGAGGGCTTGCTGCTGGTCCTAGACCTCTTCAGAGGAAAGTGGTGCAACTGGGCCCCATCTACCTTAACAGCAAGCTGACAGGTGTGCCAGTCTTCTGACAACTATCACGGTCAATTGCTGATGCTGCCGTTCAGGCTTGCTGGGGGTCTTGGCCTGGGCCCATTGGTGCTGCTTCCCCAGTGAGTCTTAAGGGCTGGTGGGCATCTTGTTCTGGGGTTTTACATAATAAGGCTGGGTGTCAGCCTGGCTAGTAACAGGCTGCTCATCCTCCAGGAGATCAGCCAGTACCCAGTCCTCATCAGCTGGGTCTCCCAGTGCGTCTGGGAAATCCTCCGCCTCTGGAATTCGCCTTGGCACTGGAACTTAGGATGTGGTCATGACGGGTAATGAGACACAAATTTTCCTTTAGAATCCATGCTGATTCCAAATTTTACTGAATCGTATATCCAATCTGACTTACAAAGTGACTCCACCTCTGACCTTTCCATCCCTATCCTGTGTTATGATGAAATACTTTTTTCTTTGGAGGCTTAAACTGAGCAAAACCTTTACCTGGAGTTTTTTTAATTGTCTATGAGCATAAAACAGGCAGGAGAGGGAGTCAGTTCAATTGCTTTTGAACCTCACCTCAGCCATATTTTTCTACTTGCTAATAGGTCTAGATAGAGGCAGTGGGATGGTCCAGTTCCCCACAACCACCTCCAGCTATACAAGTGATATTTAACAAGATTTGGTGGAATTAAGTGCTAGAAAGACTTCAGGAAAAAAAATTCCTGGTGACCTCAGGAAAAGCTTCTTTGACCTGGCCTGACCTGACCTGGTCAGTGAAAGGAAAAAGAGGAGAGATGATAAAATTCCTTGGAAGTCAGGAGGAGGGTCTCTTTTGTGATGATTCCATCACAGCAGGCAGAATTGCCATGTGCTAGCCTGCACTGAGGCTAGGCATCAAAGTAACGAAAACTATG
The DNA here is from genome assembly GCF_049243985.1 of Paroedura picta. Taxonomy (NCBI): domain Eukaryota; kingdom Metazoa; phylum Chordata; class Lepidosauria; order Squamata; family Gekkonidae; genus Paroedura; species Paroedura picta. The sequence continues at coordinate 34,504,954 of NC_135379.1, forward strand.
TAAAACAACTTTAACCATTTAATCAGATGTCAGGATGATGGAGATTGGTGATATTACTGTTTTATGATTATATTCTGTAAGCCGCCCTGAGCTGACATTGTCGGGAGGGGCGAGGTATCCTTATCCATGGTTCCTCTATGTATTTGTGAAACAGCCTCAGGGGTGGAACGTGTCCGGCTGTCCAAGTTGGAATAGGGCCAATCAGGGTGCAGCCAGCAATGCTAGCTTCCACTATTCACTGTGTCCACAAGTTTCTTTAACATCCATCCATCAAGACCTTTACACACCCTGCCCTGCCATTTTCCCATCACCCTCAATCTTTGCCTCATGATTCCATGCCTTTTCTGGATTCTTCCACTTCCTTCCATTCTTTCTTTTCCCATTTTTGCATGGCCTCTTCAGCATGTCTCCTACCAGATGGCAGCCTCCCTTGGGTACTGAAATGGTATCCCTGTTTCTCTCCTTTTCTGCCAGAGTGCTGGAAAGATTTTTGCAGAGTAACCATCCCAGTGCCCTTGGTGAGTCACAGTTGCTGCAATTGTGAAACATTCATGAGAGCTCACATTGCTGCCTGTGTTGTATAGAACATGAGGGTTAGAGCGTTTTCTAATGACAGCTGAGAAAATAATGAATACTAAAGAACGTAACAGATGTTCTAGTTGTCCATTTAAGTTTATTATTCACCAGACATCTTAGATTTTTGTTGTCCCAGACTGAGTTTTCCCAAAGTTAGCTTTGCATAGTAGACAGATGCAGGGTCTCTATCTCTGTCTCACTCACTTCATGTCTGGACATGAATTTTGAAGAGCACACAAGGCAGGGATAGGGGTTTTTTTTTTGTCTCCACGTTCTTCCTCTCTGCTATATACTCGAGGAGGAACATATAAAGAAGAATAAGGAAAAGAGATTTCACACATGGAAGAGGAACAGGGCTGGCCACAGGTCCATATGGTGATGCAGGGTGGGTCATCAGTACAAGTCAAGGTTCAGCACTGAGGTTCAGGAACTAGAAGGGCTGCCAGCCCACAGGTGCAGAGATAACGCCAGGCAGAAATGTCAGGAGCTGGAAACAGACATGTAACCAGTTCAAACAGGGGTAAGCGTTGATATAGTAAGCAAAATGCAGGTTGGATGCAGGAGCTGGGCTATGCCTATGGATGCATCTTTGTTGGGCATAAATGTTCTAAATATATCAGAATAAGTAATTGAATTGGTTATATAAGATTAGGTACTCAAAATGACACACATAACGTTATGGTTATCCCAAGATCAAGAATTTGTTTGGTAAAATGAAGAGTCGTGGTTTACAGTTCAGTGAGATTGAGTCAGCCAAGATGTTTACAATTTTTTTTAGGAAAATTTTTGGAGGCATAAGATAAAACATTTCAGTAAATGATTTCACCATGATCGCTTATTTCAACACATAAACATAACAGAGCTATCTGTGCTAGCTCTGCAACCCATCACGGATTGTCTGTTTCTGACATTTGTTAGCAGGGCATGGCAGTGATTAGAGGGTCAAACTAGGACAGGGGTAGTCAAACTGTGGCCCTCCAGATGTCTATGGACTACAATTCCAATGAGCCCCTGCCAGTGTTCGCTATTTTTCTTGTCCTGTCTTTAAAATAAAATAGCAATGTGACTAATGCAGTCAGAATTCCAAAAGAAAGGCGACTAATCAAATTATATTCCCTGTGTGATGTTATGTAAGCCAACCAACTTTGTGTACAAGTTATCCACCAATTGCAAAGTACTACCTACCCTGGGATTATGACATTCTAATTCAGAATCCGTTGGCACCTTTAAGAACAACAAAGATTTATTCAAGGTGTGTGCTTTCGAGTGCAAACCACCCCTCACTATTATCTTCATTTGATCCTGTGGTTGTTGGCAGAAACTAAATACTATGAGCAGAAAGAGATTTACAAAGTTTGATACGTCAGTGTTGTTGTGAGAAATCTTGGCTTACTTTTAAAGCCACCAGTTATTTTAGTGGGTCATAACAAAACATTTCATATGGATTATGGTTTAGAATTCTGTTCCAATGAAGATCTGTTAGCTGGATTTTCACCACTAATTTCTTACATCAGCCTTGTGTGAACCAATGGCCTGTTTCAGATGAAGTTCAGGTCTGACCCACAGCAGTTGCCTCAGTGTCTCTGCCTTTTCCCCATAATCAGGGGAAGAACTGCCAGTCCAGCAAATCTGAAATTTGACTATATTCCAAATTTATTTGGAGCTCTGTGATGTCTGTATTTTTTTCTTACTGTATGAAGATTTCAAAAAGTTTCAAAGAGAAATGCATTCACCCCTTTTCCCACTTATGTACAATTGTTATGTTTCCAGTATATTTATTTCTCTCAATTGCAAAGAATCGGCTCACAGTTCTCCCCCTTCAGAGGAATGTTGTGAGCATTCTGCACTTTCCCTTAACTGCCTTTCCTCTCAGCACCCAGATGTTCTGTATATTTTTCCCTGATTGATTCAGGATATCTGCTTTCCTTTAATTCATCAGTTATGCTAACTGCCCTCTCTGCTAGCATGGTGGGCAGACTTCTAGGCTAAAATGGAATACTTGCAGATGGGCCTACCCTATCAGAAATTAATCCCCATTATCCTTTTCTGCTTTATAATTAAGTTCAGAAACTTTCAAGAATAAACAGAGGATTGTAACCTGAAACGTGTTCATTCCCTCCCCCCTTCCCTTTAAGGCTGGTCGTATGTATTTGATTATTGCTAAATTGTTAGCATAGTCTGCAGCACATGCAGCTGAATGAGGTGAACAATTCCTATTATGCCACATATTAAATTAAATAAATATTATTTATGGCCACGGTGGCCTGATCCTGATACTCAGGGGCACTAGCACATGTGCCGAATCCCAACACTATTCCAGTAGTTGCAGCATATTTGCACATCTCCGTATTTACTATGGCAGTGTCAATCTTTGTTCTTAACAGGCATTTCATTTGACATCATGTGACTAAGGAAACGTGCCCTTTGCCCTCGTGGTCAGAATGAACACTTACTCTGCGCTCAGCAAAGTGGTTGACTGTTTTGTTTTCTTTGCAGCTGACCCCCTGGTTGGAAGTATTGCTACTCAGTATATGACAAACAGAGCAGAGCATGACAGAATGGCCAGACAGTGGACCAAGAGATACGCTACATAGGAATCTGCTGTAGAACATGCTGGACCTGTGCAAGCACATTCACTAAGTGCATCAATAACCCTTCCCTTTCCTTATTTTTATTACAAGCCCCCCGCCCCCTTTTTTGTTTATTTTTATTCTTTTATTTTATTTTATTTTTCTGTTCAACTTGAAAATTTTAATCTCTAAAATATAGACTGGGAATTTTGGGTTACTGTGCGAGGAATGTTGGATCTGTAATAGTACAAAGCTTTGTCACAAAGCTTTGTATTAATGTATTTTGTTTTCCTTTCATGTGGTCTTTGGGGGAAAAACAAGCAAACAAACTCAAAAACTATATCTTGTTTCTACTTAAATGTAGTGTTTAGGGTTATTTTTTTGTACGGAAGTCTCTAATGGTGGGTGCATGTTACTGGGAATAGGTTTTGTATAAAAGCATAAAATCAAGAATCACTGTGCATTACTAAGACTGTGTTTTAACACTAGCCTTCGGTTTCCTGAACGCAAGGCTGTTGGTTTGAACAAAATGATATGTATTTTGATTTACTTAAAAGAAAAGTGCTTGTAAATTTCTTAGGGACCTGCCACTTTTGACTGTGGATCAGTTGATGTACACTTGTATTATTAAATCACTCAATAAAAAAACACTGTGGCTGATTACCTGCACTTCTTGCTCTAACATTTCTGCTTCCAGCATCTGCCACTCTGAGCTTGGGGAACCAGCCCTCAAGCAAGCGATCAAGATCCATCCGTGCTCAGAAGCTAGAGGGCAGGGAAGTAACTTTTCCTGATTAAAACCCTCTCTCGCTCGCTCTCTCTCGCTCTCTCTCGCTCTCCCCTATAAATATTCTCTGGGTTGCATGCTAACCATGCCCTTTGGGCATAGAGTATATATTCATGTACATCGCACACACACAAATTTACAAATCTTCTGCAAGGCAGAGGCAAAATCAAGTAAATATCAGCAACCCAGCCCCATTTCCAGGTTGCAGCATCTTTGGGTCTGTTTCCTAGATAAAATATTAGCCACCCCATTCTACCTCTTCGGAACGTGCTGTGTTTGAAAGCCTTTTTTTGTAGGGCAATAGCCAACCGTATTTACTTCTGGTTTTGATTCTGAGCTCTCTTTAGCCACTTCAGGAATGCTTAGTTAGTTTGCAGCTGAAAAGCCAACCCCTCAAGATATGGGAGTTACATTCCTTTATTATCATTGAGTAGTGTTCCTTGCAGGGAAGGAGTTTCTTGCTCAGAAAAACTACCAGATGACAGTCCCCTTCCTCTAATGGTGATAGGACACACACACCCCAGTCACATTAATAGGTCAGGAACCCTTAAAGGCAGTCCAGCCACAAACATAGCTTTCAGAGTCTCAAAAGCCGCCTAACACAGTTCGATCTGGACTTCCTTGTCTGGCTGTTTTCAGCATGCCAAGATGTTGTATCAGGGCACAGACTTCTGATAGTACCCTACCAACCCAAGGAAAGATTGCACCTCTTTCTTTATGATTGGCTCATGCAGACAGAAATAATTTATAACACCCATTTTGGCACCATGTCATCCTTCATGAGAGCTCCTGATCTTCCTCTCCGACACCTTCCTTAAATTCCTAAAATCCACTGACCTTGACCCTATCCTCAAAAACTGTTTCTATATTAACATAAATATGCAAGGTATAGACATGGTAGGTATATTTCCTGATTTTATCTGGGGTCCACTCTGCTTGATTGGTACTTCGTAACATCTCTGAAAGTGCATTGTAAAAAGAAATTTGTCTACAGCATAGTGCCAGAGCTAGGTTTCTTAACACGGGGATGGGCGGTGGGGAGGAGGAGACCTGTTGCATTAAGTTGGCTTAATTAAAGCTTGGCTTTGCGCATTGCCTGAAATGAGCCATTGTCCCTGCAAATTTTTAGTTTGCACATGTTGTAGGAATAGCCTTGGACATTTGCTTCAATCTGGCCCCAAGTGAAGGATGCCTGTGCAGACGTTGGCTTACCACACGGTGCCAGAGAATAGCATGCTGTATTAAAAGCAAGCTACATCTGTCGTGAGTGTACAGCCTGTCTTCATGACCTCAACCCAACTGTCCCAAATATGGTACTGAGACCCATATCATGTAGAAATAAAGCCTTCATTACTGACTAGTGACTTAGAAGGATTAAATCACCTGCAGTCTACATGAACACCAGATATTGGCCTTTGCTGGTAACTCTGCAGATTGGCTCACTGTTACCCTCCCAGCCTTGCCTACATGCAGTACAAGGGTAGTCAAACTGCGGCCCTCCAGATGTCCATGGACTACAATTCCCAGGAGCCCCCTGCCAGCGAATGCTGGCAGGGGGCTCCTGGGAATTGTAGTCCATGGACATCTGGAGGGCCGCAGTTTGACTACCCCTGCATAATTATATACTCAGACTGCATATTGCAGTGCCTTTTTTCCTTCCAGGTTGTAGTCTGATTTTTAAAGCAACTGCTCTTAATAAATCCAGGTTGTGCTGCACAAAAATCAGCCCACTGCACCAAACATTTCTAGCATGTACCATGGCAAGGGTATTTATACTGAGAATTGACCTTCAGGCTAATTTTAGACATGCCGATCTAGAAGGAAAACTTTTAGTCAGCTAAAGAAATGTGTGGGTGTTGTGATTTGGAAAGTATATGCTCTAGTGCTGATATTTAAATTGTCTTCATTTGACAAATGCATGGATCGAAGACCACTATCCAGTATTATTTCACACTGCAGGAATTGTTATTCAATATTTAAGTTTACATTTATTCATAAGACATTAATATCTGGATTTTTATTTTTTTATTCAGAGGTGGGGAAAAGATAGGGAGAACTTTGTATCAAATGTCACTACTTCTAATAATAAATTGGCTGGCCCCCATGAGGAGGATAAAAGTTATATCACAGCCCCCCTTCTCCCCCCCCCCTCAGTTAGGGGTCTTTACATAGTCAGTGGACTTCCAGGATATATAGGAAAAGTTTACATTCTAATTTTTTTTAAGTAGACCTCTGAGAGTTAAATAGTACTCCAAAGAACAGAAAACCAGTTGGGTGTTAAAGGTTAAAAGTGGTGAGGAGAATCCAGCTTGCTCCAGAACTGGAGAACTCAGAGAACTCGGAGAGGGTGAAGTGGGCTTCCCAAACTGGTCCCTCTTTTGCAGTTCCTCATGGGAACTTAATGCCATTACGAAATTTAAATAAGACGTCTCAAAAATTCTATGAATATGTTAGTGTGCAGGGGATGGAATTAAAATGCAAATGTGTGTATTCATTTTCTTCTAATGTGTATACTTACACATCATTTTTAAGCCGCTGTAATAACTCTAAATAATTCCACTACATTTATATACCTGTACATTTGTGATAATCTGAAAGATCTAAGGATTAATGTAAAATCTTTTCTGCCTTCCAATTTATATGAGAGATCTTGAAATAATGTGCCAATGTTGCCATTTGGCTTTAAATAAATGAGAATATTCCACAATACCATTAGGGAAGATTATTCTAATGTAAAACTATTCCACTGGATTAGTTCTCACTATTTGAGCTTTTTTATTAAAAAATATCTGTGTTTCCCACAGCTAAGAGAAACAAAAGCAACATATTTAAAAGTCAAAAATTTGTATCAGCCCCATCCCTGCTGTTCTGTTGTTTAGGTGAACGTAAATGACAATCGATGAGGATGGTGTCGGCATTTAAAATGGTGTTGTTGAGGTGATATGTTCAGACAAGCACTCAGCCTCCTGGCGCTAAGAGAAACAATTATGAAAATAACGCACTGTGCCATAGCTGTCTATTTCATCCTATTTCAGCCACATGCTCCGCAGCCTCATTGTTAGTCTTTGGAAAATATAATGAGGCTAGTATTCACAATAAAAAGGTAATCTATAAATTTTGTAGGGAAGCCATGTGGCATCAGCCTAATTAGTTTCACTAGAAACCCAACATATATCATTCTCTTCCCAAATCTTTCTACAGTGTAGGTCTACATAGGAATAGGGCTTGTTTAACAGTAGCAAGTATTAAACAAGTGAAATATTCATCTAATGCAAATGCCATATTTTTGGCATTTTGCACGATGTCGCCAGCATCCTAGCAGTAATCCGGCAGCTACATCCTCAATTTTAAAGCGATTGCTGGGGAATCCCCAAAATTGGGAGGGGAGGGGAGTAACCAGCAAGCCACACTCCAAGAACACATGCATTACCAAAGTGGGCAAAGTAGCACGATCTCCATCTCCAGAGCCCACCTCCCTCTCCCTTCTACCTGGGGCACTTTTTTTTGTAGCAAACTCTGGAGCAACAAATACTTATTGCTTAGTCCATGCAGAGAAAAAAGAATTCCCCCACCAGTTGATGCACAAAGCATGCCTCTCAGACCAACTCCCAAACAAAAAACCTTAAGAAAATTACTTTTCTTGAGCTTCAGGGCTGTGGGGTGGCATTAAAATAAGCACTATGCATCTATGATTAGATGCATAGGGGTCCCAACAGAGAAGTTTCACTTAAAAAAAAACATTTTTCTATCTCTGTCCCTGTCTGATTACAAGAACATTTCCTGTATTCTTTCGTCACTCTTCTCCCTCCCCCAGGTCTGCAGTATTTTGAAAATGTGAGAAGGCATCCATCTGACTTTTAATTATTTGGAGAGGGAGGGGTCATTGTACACACACTTTGTCAATGTGAATAAAAGAACAAGACTCCCCCAAAACTGTTGATTATTACAGCAAATTGTTTGATTTATCGATTTCAGTTCTAAAGGGATTGTAATTAGGTTTTTAGTTGACTGGTTTAGTTGACATGCAAGCTTTGACTGTTATTTATAAAGAGCCTCTGTATGTTTCTTGACTCAATCTTAATCTGAGTCAAGAAACATACAGAGGCTCTTTATAAACAACAAACAATTTACCAACATAAATGGTAAACAACACAGCTGCGATGTCAGAGCAAAACAGTACGTGGTTCTTTTAAAATGACTAAGCCATGTAATAGCCATGTAATCCTACATAGTGTTACACTGTTCTAAAACCAGTAGGTTGTACTTTTAGTTAATCTAAGAGGAATAAGCGAAAATAAAGGTTTTCTTAGTTTTCCATCAGTGACACTAATAAAATTAGATGTTCGTACTCACAAGAGAATTTAAACCATTGGTTTGTTAATTAGGAATATAGTGCCCCTGTGACCAGATCTCCCCCTTTAATTAGCAGCCATAGCAGATACTGGAATTGAGTGAGGTGATAGCTTTTTGTTGCAGGAATCAATTGTGCATCTTTGGACAGTTTAGACTCTGGCAGGTTCAGGGATGTCAGAGCCACATGAGCATTTCTCCATTAGCCTCACAACTGTCAGTTGGCTTCTGATCTAGGTCAGAGATGAGACGTTGGCTAATTCCCGCTGAGTTGTTAATGAGGGACAAGGACAGGGGGTTAAGCCATCAAAGAATTTCAGCCTGCGGATACAAAAGGAAGGGAGAAAAAAAGAGAAGACTGTTTGGATGCATGTGGTCCCTATCCATGCTCTGAAATTCAGTTTCAAAGTTTGGTAGCTCTTTTTACACGAGTTGTTCTTTGATACCCGTCATATAATTGTTATTTTGTTGGCTTTAACTTTTTAGGTTATGTGCTGTCAACAACATTCTGATTAAGACAGTCTTGTAAAGCACTAGATACAGTGGTAGGTAGCACTATGTAAACAGTGTTAAGAGGGGGTGGAGCTGTCATCATTTATTGCAGCAAAACAAAAATTAGCCTCGTGGCAGCTTAAGTTTATGAAATAAGGCGTCATGAACCAGAATCTCTCAAACCTGCAAATTTAGCATGAAATTGTTAAATTAGAGTAACAGAAAGTTTGATACTATCCCATCAGGGCTCAGTCAGGATAAATGAGTTCCTTTGGTGCTACAGGTGTTAAATCAGTTTAGCACTTTTAAGTCAAACAAAGTTTTGTTATCACTTGTTACCTCTGTGAACAGTCACTGTGAACAGTCACTGCCCCGGAGGGACGGGCCAGAACCAATGGGATGAAATTAATTCAAAAGAAATTCCGTCTAAACATCTGGAAGAAGTTCCTGACAGTTAGAGCAGTTTCTCAGTGGAACAGGCTTCCTCGGGAGGTGGTGGGTTCTCCATCTTTGAAATTTTTTTAAACAAGCTGGATAGCCATCTGATGGAGAGGCTGATTCCGTGAAGGCTTAAGGGGGTGGCAGTTACAGTAGATGAGCACTTGGGATGTGAGTGTCCTGAACAGTGCAGGGGGTTAGACTAGATGACCCAGGAGGTCCCTTCTATCTCTATTATTCTATGATTCTATGATTTTGCAAACTTAGAACATTTTGCATAAAGGTATCAGACTAGTTGCGTTTTTACTGTCTTTTGTTTTTTTTTCCTCTGTTGCTATGTACACAGATATGAGATGCATCTTCATTAATCTATTATGTATTTTAATATCCTAACAAATATGGCCCTATAATAATTGGGAAATGGGCTGGTGGGTGGAGCATGTCTGGGGCCCTGAAAGTGGCTATCCTCAGTTTCTTTCCAGTTTCTGTTCAAAAGTTTTTAAAAAGTCAAAAGTTAGACATTATGCATTCTTAAAACATGAGCTGCTCAAAATCAGAAAAATAGGATATTGGTTGGTAGTCTCAAAAGCTGCTGTGAGATCCAACAGAATTAGCAGGCTTACATTTCCCCTGCCTAGTACTGTATAGGTCATAAACCAAGATGACCCAAGCAGCCTGTGTTCTAGATCCGAGCCTGAAACCAGATTGAAATGGTCCAGAAAACCAGTCTCTTCCGAGAACTGGAACTGAGAAAACAAGATACTCTAGCAACCTTAAGAATGGAAGATTGGAGACTGGCTGGAAATTTTCAAAAAATGTCTGATTGCTACCTCCTTGTGGATGAGTAGAAGAACTCATGCAGGAAGAACCTTGAGCCTTGCCACTTCCCCTTTAGCCACATTTATTGGCCAAGATGGTTGGCTGATTACGAATGCTGTGGGCAGATCTCACTAGTCCAGGGACTTTGTCTTCATCCTCATGATCCCAAAGCTGAAAAATATCCATATAAATCAGAGAAGCTGATGCCAAAGGTATATCATCTGGACATGCATACATGCCAGCATCTAACCCAGAGTGAATCTGAGCAATTTTGTCTGCAGATTGACCACAACGGGGCATTGTATGATCAACGTCCAACTCCTTGGGGCTATGATGTAATGGTCCCAAACCACGTGAAATAGTTCAGCTGGACAATTGTGTGCAGACACAATGGTGGCAGAGAAATATCATTCTTGCAGTCACCACCACAGTATAGGCTCTGATGTGGACTCAATGCTGTGCTTGATAAGTTTTCCCCCAGCAGTGCTCTAGCTCCCATTTCATTGCTGCCAGTCCTCAGTGAACCAGGGAGACTACCTGGCGCTATGCAGGGGAGAGTTTCAATGTTGAGCATGCTACATTTGGGATGGAGGGCTCTGTGAGGTCAGCTGACTGGAAAGCCCAATGAGATCCACTCCAGAGGTATAAGGCTGCTACCAAACTGGGCTTTTTGGTCTGAGCATGTATAATATGAAGATGGTGTGAACTTTTGATTCTTGACCTTGCTTTCTCTGATCTTGCCTCTGTACTGAGCCCTCTTGTGGCTTCTAACATGTTGTCTGACCGTGACCTGGTTTCTGCAGAACCTAACCTTCTGACCTTCTGTTGTTTCTGCTGTGTGCTGCATTCACTTGTGATTTCCCTCTGATGTTATGGCTACCTGAATCCTTTCTGAACTTATGACCTTTCTGTCATGGCTGAGCTGCAACCCACCTGATGCTAGTAGGTAGTAGCTGTGACCCATTTTTTAACACAACACTGGGCATATACAAAGTTCCATTGGCAAGTCCTGTTCTCTGCCCCCCTCACATTTAAATCGGTCCCCAAGATGATAGCCAATAATAGCCCTGGAAATTTGGGCAAGCTACACAATTGAGAGCAGATAACGCGGGGAAGGATAAAACTTCAATAGGTTAATCTTTCTGCGACTTTAGCAAATATTATGTAACTTTTTAAAATATTGTTTTAGTGGAACGAAGTGCCAATGAGGTTAACAGGACTTTCTTTTTAAAATAAGGTAACCAGATTGTCCCACTTTTGTAGGCACATCTGGGGGCACCTGGCAAATTGTACTTATGTTGAAATTAAAGATACATATACATATATTACAATACTATTTTTGCGTTCTATGAGTTCTATGAAACGTTTTGTTGCTCCATATATACCAAATTTTTAATCAAGAACCCCCCCGGTCAATGGTGCCCCACTGTACCAATGTAAAAAACTGGTCACCTTATTTTAAAAGCATGCTAAGGACATACTTTAGATCCTAGGAATATCAACCACTTCAGGTTCAGATGGGGAGGGTATATATCTTCCAACTGTCAGATTCACAGTAAACAAACAATAGAAAATGGGACTGTCCATAAATCACCTGGTGTTTCTGTTTACCGTTTTACAGGGACCATTATGATTTTTGGATATTAGTTCAAGCTGGGCATTATTCTGATCTAATTCTTAATTAGTAATTGGCATGAACCTGTTATTTATCAACAACAAAAATGCTATTCTGAACCTCTTTGGGGGTTGACATTAACTTTGTGGGCATTGCTGAGCGTATATGAAAGTCCTGCTTCCTGTGTTCACTTCCCCCTCTTAACCCTAGAGTCAGACGCTGCACTATGGGCTAAATATATACTCATCAGTAGCGGTGTATAAATGGCAAACTACCAGCATTTCCTCAGCCAAACACTATTGAAATTGATTGGAATGGAGCAGCATCACACATCTATGGGTGACGGTGATGATGTGTCCCCTTTCTTCTGTTGGAGACAGTGGCCATGACTGATGACAGTAGTCATCCATTCTTCTTAATGAGCTGCTATCAGCTATGTTGTTTCTCTCTGCAACTACATGCTAAAATTCAACAAGTACTTATTCATTCTAATCAACAAAGCTGAGCATATACACTCCCCCCCCTTGATGGGTGAAGGAAAAATACTCTTTTGAGCTCTACTGCTTATCCTGAAATTGGAGCCAGGATCCTGAAGTATGCTCTGCCCAGCTGTACTCTTCCTCCATGTCCCATGCATTGCACTGCACCTTGACAAGAGGACGAAAAATCAAGTTGACGAGGGCAAAGGCACCAGCGAAGCACATACTGGTGACTCTCCAGGGCTTGTTTTGGCTTTGTGGCTGTGTGCTTCCCTGATGACTGAAAGAAGAGAGCTCAGTGTCTTTGCTATTGTCAGCCTGATTTTTCACCATCTTATGCATGGGTAGTCAAACTGCGGCCCTCCAGATGTCCATGGGCTACAATTCCCAGGAGCCCCTGCCAGCGAATGCTGGCAGGGACTCCTGGGAATTGTAGTCCATGGACATCTGGAGGGCCACAGTTTGACTACCCCTGATCTTATGATTCTCTCAGCTAATAGGTCTTCTTTTCGACTCAAAACTTGCCTTCAGTAGCCCTTCTGAGAGAGTCAGCTGATGGCCAGGTGATGTCTTGGCTATGGGGTTGTTACAAATGGGTTAAGGGTAGGATTAGGATCTGAGAGACCCAGGCTTGAATCCCTGCTCTGCCATGGACGCTCTCTGGGTGACCTTGCGCCAGTCACTCTCTCTGTCTCGGACTAACCGACCGCACAGGGTTGTTGGTGCGAGGATAAAATGGAGGCTGGAGAATGATGCTGTAAGCTTCTTTGAGTTCCCACTGGGGAAAAGAGTGGGGTATATTTTCCTAAATGAATAGCGCTTGGTATTATTTTGATTGCTTGAACACAGCTAACCAGCGTGGTGTAGTGGTTGGGAGTCATGACCTCTAATCTGAAGAGCCAGGTTTGATTCCTCACTCCTCCTCCACATGCAGCCAGCTGGGTGACCTTGGGCCACTCAGTTTTTCTCAGAGCTCACCTCCCTCACAGAGTGTTGGCTGAGGGGAGAGGAAGGGAAGGCGATTGTAAGCTGTTTTAAGATGCCTTGTGTAGTGAAAAGCAGAGTATAAGAACCAACTCCTTCTCTTCTTCTAATGCCCCAACCCAGGATTTTAGAAGAGTTGAGCGTTTCCCCTGAAAGAACTTTATTTCTAATTTCTTTGTATCCATGGTTCTGTGTTTTTTTTCCAGGCTACTAGCAATCCCTTGTCTCTCAGTCACAGATCCCATACTATTGTTACGTGATAAAATCAGAATCCAGTAGCACCATTAAGACCAACAAAGATTTATTCAGGGGGTGAGCTGACCAAGAGTACTTGCACTCAAAAGCTCACACCTTCAATAAATCTTTGTTGGTCTTAAAGGTGCTACTGGACTCTGATTTTATTGTGCTACTTCAGACCAACGCCGCTATCCATTTGAATCTACTGTTGTGTGGATTACTTTTGAGACACGTGTCTTTTAAACCAGGTAAATCAGCACCTCCTTTGGAGTGAGAGACATGCAGGCGATTTTCATGTGGCTTGAACAGGAAGGTGAGCTATATTTGCCCTGACACGTGTTCTGTTTGCATGCATTTTCAGACCACATGCCCAGCCAGCTTAGCTATGAGATTGCCTTGTTCCTTTGACATACGCAGTTCCTTAACAAAACCTAGCAAAATTGAGCAGCTCAGACAAAGTATAACATGGCATATGTAAATTCCGCTTGACTCTCGGCATTACTGTGTATTTAACAGCAGGCTGGAAAGTGAAAGAGGACAGCGTTATTTATGCATCTGTCACAAGTTATTTGCCAACATAATAACGATGAGAGCCCTTGGACAGCTCACATTAACTTCCATTTCCAATCACAATCCTTCCATGTCCAAAGAGAAGAGAGACAAACCCTGCGGAATGTCGAGCGCTGGATTTCTTTAAGCAACGTTTGCTGAAGAAGGAGACAAAAGGCACTGCCGGGAAGCCAAAGCTGTATGTCGCACAAATGTGGTTTTCAAACTCTGTATTAGATTTGTAACCTACCAGCAGGGTCAAGGGGGTATTATTAGCAGGTCATGGGAAGCTCACTGCTATTGAGTCTTCCTATCAGAAGGGATTTGGTCTTGTTACAGGAGTCCTGACAGTTCGGCAATGCTCGCCATCATATTGTCCCCCCTGTGAAAGGTCAGTCACAGCCAGTTTTGGCTTCAGACAAATATTTCCAGCAGGGTCTCTCCTGACTATAAACGAGAGATGTTTTGCCTTCCCGGACATGAGCAAGACTCTGTAGTACACACTCTTCTATTGGAAATCTTTAATCCTGCAGCCTAAGGAAACAGGGCCTTTTCTGTTCGGATTTGATCTGAAACTGGGCAAAAAAACAAAGAGCTGATCATTTTGCCAATGTGCTTTCCTCCATCGAGAGTGGGGGGGGGGCACACGAGGAAAGAAAGAAAGAAATGAGATAGTCATTAAATAGAACAGAACCTTTATTGCCTTCATGTCATTATTAAAACCTGCTGAAATCTGCTCGGGCTAGAATCCCGTGTGCACCATTAATTGGCTTCAATCCCACAGGCTACAATGGGATATTAGGAGCTTAACCCTGCACAAGATCGCTGCTTGGTCTTGTGTAACCCTGCAGAAGGGGTGCTCTGAATGCCTGATTATTTTAGATCTCTTTCAAGGTATTGGTATAACAGGAGCAAGCACAATCCCAGAATCATTTTAAAAGGGACTTGGAGCCGATAGTATATCTAGACTTAGTGGGGTTACCAGTGTCCAGGTGCTATCTGGATATATCCTGTCACTACAACAGCTCTCCGGGCAATTGAGATCAGCTTCCCTGGAGAAACTGAGTCCTCTGGGGGTGGATTTAGTGGCAGTGTACCCTGCTAAGGTCCCTTCCCTTACCAAATCCTTCCTTTCCCCCAGGCTCCACCCCAGAACTGGCAATCCTGCCCATTCACAGCCTGGGGCAGGAAGACTCATTCGGCCCAGGAAGTCCAGGGACCATGACCAGGATTGCTAACCTCCAGGTGGTAGCTGGAGATCTCTAGGATTTAAACTGATCTCCAGGAGATCACTTGGAAAAAATGGCCAATTTGGAAGGTAGAGTCTATGGCATTTGTTCGGGCTATTAGGCTTTTGCGATCAAACTCATTTAAAAAAAACATTAATGCTCAGCATGGTCAGTGGCAAAGGAAACGTGGTCGCCAAAGGATCCGCTGGCTCAACACAATCAAAGCCGACACAGCGATGACCATAAGCCAACTAAAAGAAGCTGTCATGGACAGAGACGTGTGGCGGAAACTTTCCTATAGAATCGCCAAGAGCCGGACACGACTGAACAGATGACATCATCATCATCATCATCATCATTAGGCTTTACTAAAGATATCAGGTTTCAGCCATTTAATATGCTTGAAGTGTTAAAGAGAGTTTGAAGATTAGTCACCCAGGGGTTGGAAAGCCAGAGGTTCAGTCAAGCAGGTAGACGAGCTCCAAAAAGGGTGGTTGTTGGTCCAGTCTGAGGTCAGAATGTCCAAGAAGTCTGGCAGGATCTCAGGCAGAGGTCAGGCAAGGTATGTGTTGGCTAGAGTGTTGCTCACATTTGCATCCACATAAGACCAAGGTCTCAACTGCCCTAATAAGCCCGATACCAGAGATTCTAGCTCTCATCCTGTGAACACTCTCCTTGTTCCGCTAATTGCCAGCAAGAGACCACCTACAGGTGATTCTTCTTCTGATAGTTCTCTCCTTCCCCTCTGATGGCAGTGAGTCAGAGCTGTTTCAGATGCAGTGTCAGGAGAGCTGGTCCGGTGAAGGTATCAAGCAGGGCTGACCACTGGAAGAAGAGTCTTCTGCTGGTACTTCTGGCTCAGCAGCCGGCTCCTCCAGTTCCCCCAGTGGAAGCTCTGCCTGTGCCCAGAGATCCAACACACCTAGATGTACGGTTTGGTACTTCCAAAGCATTGGGCAGCTCAGTCATTTTATTTACTGCAGTTACTATCAGCAATCCCAGTTTTCTGAAGAGCTTCAGTTGGCTTCCCATCCAAGCTGTGTGCAGGTATCAGGGAGACTTCTTTTGAGTGAGTCATTATTTACACTCATAGTACAAAGCTGGAGTATTTATGTACATTCATAGTAGACAGTTTCAGAAATAACTTACGCTTGGAGATCTCTCCCCAGGGCCACTGGCTGCAGTTGACCTGCATGTTCCTGATGTTCAGAAATATTTGACTACTACAGATCAATGGCAATGCTCTTTTACACGTCTCCTCAGAAACCTGGCTCTCGATTCTATATTTAAAATACAAAGAGCTCCATCACACTCCTTTCTGACACTTATAGTATCCAAGAGATCAGGAAAAGTGTCTACGTGCTGGCTTGGATCTACAGGAGCATGAGCGTGGTACAATCAGAAGAATGCTACTTTCCCACCTCTTCTGTCCCACTGCAGGCAATGACTCCCCTTGAACAATGTCCTCAGGAAACAGGGAACCCACTGGGAACAGCGATGGGTGTAAGGTACATCTAGGTGTGTTGGATCTCTGGGCATACCTGGTAAAATGGATTTTTATACCCATGTTTTATTTGTAGGAAATAGAGCCTGAAAGATGCAAGCTGATCTGCTACAAGCCTTTGTGTAAGAATAAGACTGCAGTGGAGGAAGTGGTGCAGGGTGACCTTCATATCCTTTCCAAGTTCAAGTCTGACTTTATTGTGTGTTGATTTGTGTGTCCCTTTCTCTTCCTCTTTGAATGAAATTATTGCTGTTGCCATACAAGGTAAGGCACAAGGCCCGAGCAGACATGATGGAAACAGATTTGTTTGTTTGTTTACCACCCTCCCTTGCTGCTCAAGGCGGTTTACATGAAACATAGGGGTAAGTACAGTATGATACAATAACATCAAGTAGATACAATACAATAGTAATAGTGCTTTAAGAGTTCCAATACCATTTTCATAAAATAATTCCAGTATTAACTATGGCAACATTAACCTGTTAACTATGGTCCTACAAGTTGAGTGATTCTGGTTTCCATTCATGAGGAGGGGTTTCTGGAGGCTCAGCAGATGATGTTGGTTTGGTCGACCTCAACCAGATGCCTGGTGGAAGAGCTCCATTTTGCAGGCCCTGCAATAGCTCTGGCAGGGCCCTGATATAAATAATAGAATCCACACCCAAATCCCTACAAAATGGTAGGATGTAAGCCAGTTTTAAGAGCTTCATGAAGGGGCAGCTACTTTACCTCGGTGAAGCCCTCCTTTAGAGTAATTTTTTCTCCTAACAGGGCTCTGTGACCTCTGCTAGGAGAAAAACTAGCAGCAGATGGGAAAGAAAGACCACATATTAGAGTCCAGAATCTATGTTTCATCCACTCGTATTCCTGCACCTTTCTTTACTCTGTCCCCTCCATCATCAGGAATCACTTGCACAGAGGATCTTTCCACGCCCCTTTTTCTCACATCCACATTACATCACATCCACATCTCACATCCACATTTTCCCATTTGTATACAGACCATTTATATCCTGTCAATCTAGAGACTTGTCCTGAGGAAAAAGGGAACATGTTTTCTAAAAGTTCCACATGGCCAGGGATTCCCTTATGCTATCTGATTTTCTTTCCTCTTCCATATGTGGAACATAATGGAGAGGGATCCACAAAACAAGCCCAGTGGAAGCTCTGTACCCATCTGCCCAGCTGCTCTGTGATAACCCATAAAGCTAAACCTTTCTAAAACAAGAAGGCAACTCTAGGGGTAGGCCAGTTGGTCTGGATACCAGTTCTCTCCCCCACTCCCCAATTGTTTGCTTAGATTTAATTCCATTTTCTCTGTCTTTTTTTTTTAAAAAGAAAAGGAGGAAGCTACTGGCATATTTTCAAATCAATACTCTAAATCCACCTCTTCTTTTTGAGAACTGAAACTGTAATCTACCTTAAATTGATCTGGGTAGCTGCTGGCACAGCTGACTTCAGCGATTCTGCTTTATCTGTGCTACCTGCAACAGCTAGGATTCGCTTGGCTAGCTAAGTATCCAGGGCTACATTTGGCTCTCTCCCTATTGCTGCTTCAAATCTGGAATAATTCCATTGGCTACAGTCACATTACTCTAGATTTGCACTGGAGAATGGTGAGCAGAATTTAGCTCCCCATTTTCTGTCCAATTGCTCCGGCAGCTGAAAGCTGCATGCTACATAATATTTCCCAACTACAGGTGACACAGAAATACCCATGAGGGTTGGTAAACCACAGAAATCTAATGTTATTTGTATTTGCAACGAACTCTCTAAGGAGATCAGACATTTCTGCTGCAAGATTTAATTTTTGTTCAAGCTAGAAAAAACCATTGAAAGATTAAAACTTAGAGAGGTGTTCAGGTAGGTCCACAAGCTATACTCTCCTATGACTTAACTATGATAATAAAACATCAGGAGAGCTCCTTGTGTCTATTAACATGGAATGAGTGGCCAGCGACCCAGGAGCTGACAACAAAGTTATTGCAAGAGGGGAGAGCATGTTCATGCTATCTTTCTTTATGAGCATCTGCTTTCACAAATAAAGTTGGCTTTATGACACAGAAACTTGCATAGAAGATTTATTGGAGAATAGGCAGGAATCAGAGCCAGTACATGTATTTTGTATACACATAGCTCTTGGAAAAAATTCAGATGGTAGGACTAAAAGCTACATGCCAGGTACCTAGGAGAACTGCTTGGTCGGAACATAATCTAGGCTAGATGAACCACCAGTCCAACACACTATGGAACTGTAATTTATGACTCATGACACTGGAGGTAAAGCCACTGTGACAGATGGCAAGGGTTAGTGACTAATAGAATCTAAGAATCTTTGAGTGACAGGCTGTCCAAATGGAATTGTGTTGAGAAAGTCAGTTAAAGAAGGATTGTTGGGAACTTGGCAGTTGAAGAAGAGACTGTTAGGCACCGACCATGAACTGGGAAGGAGGCTAACAAAGTGGAGCAAGAAAAATCCTCATTCAAGCCAAAAGAGGGGTATAGCTTCTAGTAAGGGGAAGTGATCCCTGCCCAGTTAAGAAGAGAAATATCTTCTAGTGATGAGGAGTGGTCCCTGGTCTGTGTATAAAGAAGGATTTTGTGAACTTGTTTGTATGTTCTTCCTTCTCAACTTTCTGAGGAAGTTAAACTAGGAAACCTATGCTTGAGTGTTTAAGCGGAAACTGAAAAGAAAGTCTTTCTCCTCAGTATTGTAAAGATCTTGTTGAATAGCAGAAACACTTGTCATTAACTAGTATCTGAACCCTCCACTCAGTGTTACTTGGCTGCAGCTCCGTACAAGGAATAGTCCCAGTGACCACACTGCCTACCCCAACAGGTAAGCCTGCCTTGCAAGAACCCCCAACAGGGAGTGGGTTTAGGAAGAGGAGAAGCATTTAGGTAGTGTCATTCTCTCAAATCTGCTACTCATTCTATATGCACTAGGCTCAAGTTCAGGTGCTATTTTTTTCCAGCAATATCACTGTCATAGGGATTGCTTAACAAAAGGAGGAGGAGGATTCATTTTTTTAAGGCAACAAAAATGAGAGGTTGTTTCAGGTAACATCTGTCAAAGGGAACTTTGGCTCTGGAAAACTTATATCCTGAAAATCGTGTTGGTTTTTAAGGTGCTACTGAATAATGAAAGGGTTAAAAATAGCATCTGTACAAAGTAATTATGTCAAACTTTATGATCTCCAAGGTCATAAATGCCCTGGAAACATTTATCTACTGGCAAGTGCTTTGTCCATGCCCTGTCTCCTACATCGTTCCTTCTTTTGCTACTGACCCCCAGTCTTTTAAAAGCCTTCTGGCAAACAGCTGTGCTGTGTTACTGGGAGAATCTTTTAAATCCAGCATCAGCTTCAGCTGGAGATTGAGACACTTGACAAGATTTTTCATGCAGCCATGACTTCGCACAGATATTTTTGCACAATCACTTTTAAGATTAAAAGGTTCCCTTTCCTCTTCTGGAAAAGATGCTTTGCTTTCAAACCACTTCTGCTCATGCAACCCAATACATGCAACCCCCAGTTGTTTTGGGTGTTATTTTTTTGGTGTTATTTTGTTTTTCATAGGATAGGTTCCATTCACTGATCAATGATTTTGAGGTCAGCCAGAGGCAGCCAAATTGGTTGTGCAGATACACTCCCACACACACTGTAATCAAATCTAGCTAGTTTCATCATTCTTCTTCATTGTTTTTTTCTGCAGAAGCGCTCTTGATTCTGAAATTTCAAAATAACGAATGAATGAAAGAAAGAAAGATAAACTCTCCGCAGGCAGTGAGAAATATCTAAATAAATAGGTATCCCTATTTACTTATCCACTAGAAAGTTTCATGTTACAACAAAGAGTTCCTATTCATGGGCTTAATACGTTTCGGAATAAGACACTGCTGGACCTTTGGTGAAAATTGGGGAGTATCTTAGAAAACAAAATTTATCAAGATTAATCAAAGAACAAAGATATATTAATGGTAATATCTCAATATCCGAGGTGGTAGAAGCTATTTAAAATTTAAACCAGGAAAGGCCCCTGGAACAGATGATTTATCATAGAATCATAGAATCATAGAATCATAGAGTTGGAAGGGGCCATACAGGCCATCTAGTCCAACCCCCTGCTCAACGCAGGATTAGCCCTAAGCATCCTAAAGCATCCAAGAAAAGTGTGTATCCAACCTTTGCTTGAAGACTTCCAGTGAGGGGGAGCTCACCACCTCCTTAGGCAGCCTATTCCACTGCTGAACTACTCTGACTGTGAAAAACTTTTTCCTGCTATCTAGCCTATATCGTTGTACTTGAAGTTTAAACCCATTACTGCGTGTCCTCTCCTCTGCAGCCAGCAGAAACAGCATCCTGCCCTCCTCCAAGTGACAACCTCTCAAATACTTAAAGAGGGCTATCATGTCCCCTCTCAACCTCCTTTTCTCCAGGCTGAACATTCCCAAGTCCCTCAACCTATCTTCATAGGGCTTGGTCCCTTGGCCCCAGATCATCTTCGTCACTCTCCTCTGTACCCTTTCAATTTTATCTACGTCCTTCTTGAAGTGAGGCCTCCAGAACTGCACACAGTACTCCAGGTGTGGTCTGACCAGTGCCGTATACAATGGGACTATGACATCTTGTGATTTTGATGTGATGCCTCTGTTGATACAGCCCAAAATGGCATTTGCCTTTTTTACCGCTGTATCACACTGCCTGCTCATGTTTAGTTTACAATCCACAAGTACCCCAAGGTCTCGTTCACACACACTGCTACCTAGAAGCGTATCCCCCATCCAGTAGGCATGCTTTTCATTTTTCTGACCCAGATGCAGAACTTTACACTTATCTTTATTAAATTGCATCTTGTTCTCATTTGCCCATTTTTCCATTGTGTTCAGATCTCGTTGAACTCTGTCTCTATCTTCCGGAGTATTTGCCAGTCCTCCCAATTTGGTGTCATCTGCAAACTTGATGAGTAGTCCCTCCACCCCCTCATCTAGATCATTAATAAATATGTTAAAAAGTACCGGGCCGAGCACCGAGCCCTGAGGTACCCCGCTACTCACCTCTCTCCAGTCTGATGAAACAGGCTTGTATCATAAATTTTTGAGGATGAAATTTTACACCTGCTCAGAATGACTATGAATTCTCTACTAGAAGGGGAAAGATGCCAAAATCTTGGAAAGGAGCTAACTTTAATACCTAAAGTTATAGCTCTAGCCAAAAAAACTCTAGACCAACAGCATTACTAAATAATGACTATAAAGGATTCACTACCATCTTAGCAAAAAGATTGAAAAAGATTTTACAAGATCTTATTCATGAAGATCAGTGCAGGTTTTAATCTAAGAGGCAGTTAAAGGACAATGTTAGAAATGTGTTGAACATTCTAGAATATTTCTTATACATGGAAAAGGCATTTGGCAACCTAATCTGGATTTTTCTTTTAAAAGCTCTGGAAGATATGAATTTTGGAGAGAATTTCTTAAAATGGATGAAATCAATTTATACTTCAGAGTGTGCACATATAATTGTTAATGGAGATTTAACCAAATGATGTAAAAACATATAAAGAAGCAGGACTTGTTTACATTGGTACTATATTGGTACTAAATATAGATATGACAGGATGAAAGAATTGGGAGGTGTACATTTTTAAAAATAAACATATAAACTGAGAGCCTTCACAGACAACATGGTGTTAACTCTGAAGGATCCCTTAAAAGGAGAAAAGATACTCGTGGACAAACTAAAAGATTTTGTTACATTAGCAGGTTTACAAATTAACAAAAAGAAAACAAAGATGTTAACAAAAATATATATTACAAGGTCACATGAAACTGATGAATAAGATGGATTTTAAGGTCAAAAAGATAATTAAGTATCTGGGCATTACATTATCAAATATTAATTGAATGTTATTTCAAGATAACTATGTAAAAGTTTTGATTGTACTGGAAAAAAAGATATGTTAAGGTGGGATAAATTGCAAATGTCACTGATAGGTAGAATTTCTGTAATTTCTTCCCAGAAAGTTATTTTTTAAAGCAATAGCTTTGGCTACTAATGTACCATTTAAACAACAGCAGAAAGACAGATCTAATTTTGTCTGTCAAGGAATAAAACAAAAGTAAAATTTAAGACATTACAAGACACCAAGGAAAGAAGTGGAAAGAAGTTTACTTGAGCTGAAATTGTATTTTTGGCCTGTTGTCTAGACTGGATGAATACACTTAATTCACAGCTCAGTCACATTCAATACTTGTATGTCAAATATGGACTGTCTTGACTCTTGCAGTCTGTCATAATGATGCCACATTGGAACTATTGAGTGGCTATGATTGCAGATGGGTGCACAGTGCAGAGCCTCATAGATCTTGCAGCATGCTGTAAAAAAAAAACTTGGTCATCCTTGATATAAACATACAAAGAGAGTCAAAGAAGGGTGTTGCAAAGGCAATGCAATTGGCCATAGCTGATGCAGGCAAAGGAATAGAATAAAAACAGCTTTGTCTTGTCTTTAAGGGAAAGCCAGCTTTTCTGTGGCTAAAAGCATAGCATCTACTAGAGGATGATGGGAGTTTTAAATGACAGCGTTTAATTCTCTAGTTCCCACTGCAAACTCCAAAGCTGTCACCTTGATAAACATCCCCACTGGATCCCTGATAAAACAGACCCATTAAGTATGTCTAATCTTCTGCCTCAGTTGATTGAAGATGGGCAGCTTCTGGGCTGCTCACCTTGCATGACAGACAAACGATGACATCACTCTTCCAAATGATTTCTTCTGTATAGTATATGATGTCCCTAGACAGATATTCCAGTGGGATATGGCCTATTGGGCTTTCAGGTGGTGTGTAGTTAGATGTACTTTTTATGTTAGATACTGTCTGTTGGGGAAGCTCAAAGCAGAATTCACCTGCTAGTTTGTCTGTCTCCCAGATGTGTGATAGTTCATAAGTAAATACACACAATTAATAGAAATTGGATGTTGTTTTAATACAAAATGTTTACTCCTTACCTCTCCTGTAGAACAATTAAATGACCCAAGTGATTGGTTAAAGAGCGAAGTTGGGACGATAGTTATCTATCTTGAGCAAAGATTCTGAGTTTTCTTAATGCTGAATTTTAGTTATGTACAGGTTGAAAACAGACTTGATGATACAATCACAGTCCATTCCTAAATACATTTTTATAGGAATAAGCCCCTTTCAATAGTCATGAGTAAAATATTGAGAGTAGGGATGGGCAGAAACCGCATTTTTGCAATTCAGTTTATGGTTCGCTGTTGAACCATGAACTCATACAGATAGGAAGTTTGGTTCACAAAACAACCTGGTTCATATTAGTTCATGAGCCATTTTAAATTTAACCCCCTGCTCCCCACTACTTTTCACAGGAAGCAAAATGCAGGGTTTAAATGGCTTCGAAAAGCCACAGGAGCAAAAAGCAAGGGGCCATTTAAACCAAACAGCTGAGTGGTGGAGAGTTCCCTGCTGCTCAGCTGTTTGGTTTAAATGGCTGGGAGTTTTCCTTGCATGAAGGGAAGTTGCCTCACTGATCATAACAAAACAAAGGTGAGGAATAGGAATAGGATGTCAAAAAAACTGATTGCTGTTCCTGTATAATTTTTGTGAGATGCAGTGCCTTAAATTAGGTAAATAAAAGAGGCATTGTATTTCCTATTTGTGTACTTAGAGCAAAATAAACTCTTGAAGTCTCATTTCCATGACATATCTATGTGTCTCCAAATAGGAAAATATCATTTTACATGAGTCTGTGAAGTAGAGAAAGTTTTTCTCATCACTCTTATTACAAAATTACACACATGTGATTCCCCCAATGGTTAATCCCTTCTGCTGATATGATGTCTAGGGGATTTTATTATAGTGGTGCAAAATGTAATCCCCTGCTGGAGACAGAAGTGCTGTAATCCCAGAGGGTCTCTAATGTTCAAAACAAAACATAACAATAGAGTTAATTAGCACTGCATGGTTCACAAGATCCCCTAAGGGGGTGATCCTTTGGTTATCTAAATCATCAGTACTGTGAGATATGGAAATGGTCCAGCTGTGTAGACCCCTTTTCGACCAGATATTAAAAGTTTTTGTGGTTTCGTACCTTGGCCTACAGAAAGATACCAACCAGACCAGGGCAGCCAGAACCAACCAGACTTGCATATTAACACTGGCTGCAATGTTCTCCAGCTCCATGCCAGGACTAATTAACCTCTTGGTAGCCCAGCCAATATCATGTATTTGCCTCTAATGTAGAAGCTAATCTGCAGTGTCTTGCCAACCTCTCAATAGTGTCCTGTCCACTGTGGAGGTCATCTAATCTGAATATTAAGAGGCTTTCCCCATCTGCTCGAGGTCTCCACAGATCCCAAGTTCAAAATGGTGTCTGTTCGGAAATCTGCCAGGATCTGTTTGAGAAGTGATTGCAAAATCAATTGGGCTCAGGCACTGAACAGATACTGAGAAACTATGTAGTATGTCCTAACTCAAGAACCCCAAATTGAGTTTTGTTTTCATTTGCACGTACAAAACTTCAAAGCTGAATCAGAAGGTGGGGGTGGGACTGGTAGAAAAAAAAATGCCCAAAAACAAAAAACAGTGTAACCATGTAAATGGACCCATCTTATTAATTTGGGCACATCTAAATAACTTTCTACTAATGACCAGTAAGCAGATTATGATCCAAATTAGTGGGTGTCAAGCAGATCAAGACAAATCTTACCTAATAGTGGAGACAATAATCCATATTTACAAGAATGAAAAAGAAATCTCTGGCAATGTGACAAATATAGAGTGTTACATCTTCAACCTGACTCAACAGTGGTCTGCAACCTGTGCATGTAAGTTTTAGGACCAATTCCTGGCATCTCTAGTTAACAGACCTGGTAGCAAGTTTTGAGAAATACCTTTAGAGAGCAACTTTAAGGCTCTCTGAGAATCTCAAGATACTAGAAAGCATCAATTAACAACCTGAAGAAGTTTTATTTATGGATGAAAATATTTGTACTTCCCCTTCCCCTTGTAATTCACAATGATTCAAAATTTAAAATATGCAAAATGGAGTAAAACAGTCCTTTGCCCACAATTATAGCTGCAATGTGCACTCTAGGGACAACAGGGGCCCCTCCTCCAGCCAGCGCTATTATATTCTGTGTATTCTATACTTGTGGTGGTTTGATTGTAGACTGAGAAAGATATGGGGGGGGGGGTTATGGAGTTTATGGGGTTTTATAGATTTTAGCATAAGGTATTGTGTTTTATTTTATTGGGGTTTATTTCTGCTTTGTGTAAACCGCCACAAGTCCCTGGAGAGTGGTGGGATAAAAATTTAAGTAATTAATTAATTAAAAGTCCTAGCAAATAATATTGCCTTACAGCATCTCCTAAAACCTGCTAAGGATGGTGTTACCCTTACCCTTTCAGGGAGAACATTCTATAAGGTAGGAGCCACTAATGAAGAGGATCAGACTCTAGCAGATGACAAATGAGCAATTTTAAGCAAGGGAGTGATCAGAAGGTGCTATCTGGAAGAGCATAATCAGCACACATGAATGTATAAGAAGAGTCGGTCCTTTGCAATTCATAAAGCTAGCTGGTGTGCATCTACTGAATGCAGAAACTTAATTTAGTTATCATGGCTAATAAGCATCGGTTGACATCTTCCATTATTTGGTCTAATATCATTTTAAAGCCATCAATACATCATGCAACAGTAAGTTCCAAAAGTGTGTGTGTGTGTGTACACTTTCTATTGTTTGTATGGAATCTACTGGCCATAAACTTAATTACACATCCCTGAGTTCTGGTATTTGGGGAGAGATAAAGTTCTGTTGATCCACTTTCCCCCATGCCATCCATAATTTTATACTATGCTCTTCCCTTAATGCCTTTTCTTCCTGAATGAAAAGCATCAAACCCATGAGCCTTTTCTCCTAGGGAGGATCCTCCTTTACAATATTCGCTTGAACATTTTCTGCATTTTCCCCAGCTCTGAAATCTCTTCAGAGATCAAATTACCAGAATGGGTTGTAAACTACAGATGCAGCTACATCATGCAAGGATGATATGACAATGGCTGTTTTATTTTCAGTCCCTTTCCCTAGCACAGAATTTGAATTTTTCACCATGGCCATAGACTGTATTGACATTTCCTCTGAGCTATTCTTCATGACCCCAAAGGGCTTAACTACATGTTATGTCTTTACCTGGGCACTTTCTGAACTGAGTCAATCATATATCCTGAGACATCTGTGCTTCCCAGGAACATGGAAGCCTGATTCTGATGGAACCATGGCACACAGGGAAAAGGAGCCTAGACCTCACACCAAAGCCATTTTCTTGACCTCAGATGGCCTCAAGGAGCCAGTCTTTGCTCATTGGGAGCGGCATATGTAGGGGGATGGCTTCATGTGAGGTTCCCCAGCGGAGCAAATAACCTCAGTCATTGGGAGTTGAGAAAACAGGGGGTTGAAGACCCTTCCCCGTGGACTACTGGGCACAATCTGAATTGGAGCCCCATGCATCTGAGAATCAAAGAGCTATCAGAATATATGACCTGACTAGAGCACACACCCTGGAAAAACATATCACATGTTTTAAAGATCTCTTTCAAGGCTCGCCATTGCCAGTTGAAAAGTGGAGGAGAGAGCTATACTGATGTGCATCAATTGACATTTCGTTACAGCTCCCCCCCCCCCTTCTCACACACACATTGGCAATGTAGATCGTGGTTGATTTGCAGTGAAGATATCATTCCCTCCAACATTTCCATCCCATTTCCACTCATCACATTTGGATTTGAAACAGAAAACACCCACACTTTAACAAAGGCTTTTGTAGACAAATCAATTTTCTTCCTTTCTTTTTAAGCTGAACAACAATTCCCTTTGCTCAGAAAGATGTTTTCAATAGCAGCCAGCTCTGTTTGCTACTTAGTTACAATCCCAAAGTGTCAGATGTTTATTGAGCCAGTCATGGAGATATAAAAATAGCTGGCAGCCCTCTGCAAATAACTTAAATTTGGAGTAGTGATGCTTCCACGGTAAAGAGTAAATAGCATAAATACAAAAGAGTTCCCAGTCGCACACAGAAAGTGCAAGTTCTAATGTTTCCGCCTCTTGCAATGTGGAATCAGTAGAAACCCACCTCTGCAGTTTTTTTATTTATTATTTAGTATTATTACTATTGTCCTTATTAGTATGAATGGTCACTGTCAGATATTTGACTGGTAGATGGTGTTTGGAAATTCCAGATCTAGCCAAGTTCTTGGGAATTGCAGGGGCATCTTTGCAGGATTCTTGCTGTTCCAAGCAATACTGTCTTCTGGAGCTGCGCTGCTGTGGTTTGCTTAATGCCTAGAACAGGGGTAGTCAAAGTGCGGCCCTCCAGATGTCCATGGACTACAATTCCCATGAGCCCCTGCCAGCGAATGCTGGCAGGGGCTCATGGGAATTGTAGGCCATGGACATCTGGAGAGCTGCAGTATGACTACCCCCAGCCTAGAATGCCCAGGTGTTTCTTGAGTCTTCTGGGCCCTGCTCCAAGGGCTCCAATGACAACTGGACAACAACTGAGACACTCTTAACTCTGTAGAACTTGATATTTTCTTTTCTATTCTGCTGCCTTCTGGCATTGCAATGTCATTCTTCCAAACCCTATTTCTCATTTTTTCCCCCAACACCTGTGATATCAGAGGTGTTATGCTCCAGGTTATTATTATTATTGTTGTTGTTTTGTTGTTACTACTACTACCACCACCTCCACCTGGCCAGTGGGCCACACTTTTATTATTGTGCTGAGCAGTTTTAAACTGGTGCCCATCTGAATGGATTAACACACCCACCGAGCCATAGCTCCATCCTCCCGGGCTACCCTCCTGGGGAGGTGGGAACTGCACCTGCCACCCCAACGGTGCCTGATATTGTCAATGGCTGATCGTTCAATTAGCTCCCAGCCAGGCAACATATTTTCCCCTTTTGCTTTCGAGCAACCTTTGGCTTGCATTATCATCTGCTTTAATACACTGTCAGGCACGGTTAACCTTGGCCTGCTGCAGCTCTGGGGCATTTGTAATCTAGGAATTTCACAGCTAAATTACTGGGAATGCTGGCACAGCCCCAAGGCCTCCTGTTCGGAGCAGCCGTTTCCTTCAGTGGCTGGAGATAGACGCAGAGTGCTTCTCTTAATGAAGAAAAGAGTTTCCACAATGGGAGAAGCAGAAATAAGCAGGTCGCAAGGTAGGATTTTCATCTCTGTTGGCAGGACAGTAATTTACGGCTCTCGCAGCTGCTGCTGATCCATGGCTGGCTGGCTTCCAACTCCTGTATGTGCTCATTGTTCAGCGCGTGTTTGTCTTAGACGACTGCTAAACCAGCCCCACCTTGCAATTAATAAATATGTGTCAACACTCTGTGCAAGCCTAATCATTATCATTACCCCGGAATTAGAGGGTTGGCCCAGGCACCGCCACTGAGCTGGCAAGGGGCCTGATCCTGTTCACGGAACTGCAGGAGGCGCTTGGCAACTTGTGGGAGGGGGCCGCTGGAAAGAAATCTTGAATTGCAAAGGAATGACTGTTGCCAAGGGAGAAACAAACAAACCAGAAAGAAGAAGAAAATAAATAGCTCCAGTGCCAGCTTCTTGTCTTATGTAAACTGGCATCCTGGAACGGCACACGGGATTCCAGAAAGCTGCAATTCGTGGCTTTGTTGGCAAACGTGGTGTGGATGAGCCATTCCCAGAAATATTGGCTTGTACATTCAGGCTGTAGAAAGGAGAGCTTCAGTGCCTGGAAACCGGTCTTAAGTGGAGGGGGCGTTTGATATACGTTTTCAGGATAATACAAAAACTGTGATGTCCGTTGCCGGAGCCGGAAGCAAAACAATTCTGTGGGACTGGAACATTATGCATATAGCGGGATGAGGTGACAGAAGGCTGAAAAGGTAGAGTGGACTGAACCATTTTGAGAAACTTACTCCCTCATGTTTACCGTTGTCTGTAAGGAGAAAAAGGCTCAACCAATAAAGGATGGCTTGTCTCCTTAAAGGTAAAGGTAAAGGTATCCCCTGTGCAAGCACCGAGTCATGTCTGACCCTTGGGGTGACGCCCTCTAGCGTTTTCATGGCAGACTCAATACGGGGTGGTTTGCCAGTGCCTTCCCCAGTCATTACCGTTTACCCCCCAGCAAGCTGGGTATTCATTTTACCGACCTCGGAAGGATGGAAGGCTGAGTCGACCTTGAGCCGGCTGCTGGGATTGAACTCCCAGCCTCATGGGCAGACAGCTTCAGACAGCATATCGCTGCCTTACCACTCTGTGCCACAAGAGGCTCCTTACTGTGCTCTTATTTTATTTGTAGGGAGTTTTTACATGGGAAACATTAAAAAAATGATTTTTGCCCCACCAACAGTCTGAAGTGATACAGCCCGTTTGCCACCTCAGGCTTCCACCGTCAAATTCCAATTCCTCTGTAGACCAAGCTCTGCTAAAACAACCTCTTGGGGCCTTGTTTTTACCACAGAGAAGGATTAGTTTACTCAACAAGCCTGGGTCTGGGGCTGCCAGACCACCATGAGAAGTTCCCCTCCCACTCGTTCCCTTTCACAGAAAGGGTTTACTCTTCACAGCCGCCAGCAAACCATTAATAGAGCTTTAGTCCGAGTGCCTGCATCTTCTTTAAAAAAATCAGAACCCCCTTGTTAATTTTAGAAGCCAGTGTGCAGTAGTGATGATAGTGTCAGAGTAGGTCCTAAGAGACATGGGACCTCAGGATCTTCCAGAGTTACAGTTCATCTCCAGACTCCATTCCCCTGGAGAAAACGGATGCTTTGGAAGGTGGAATCTATACTCCACTGAAGTTCCTGTTCTCTCCAAGCTCCAACCCCAAATCTCTAGGACAGTGGTCCCCAACCTGCGGGCCATGGCCCGGTACCGGGCCGCGAAGGCCATGGCGCCGGGCCGCGGCTCCCTCTCCCCGCCCCCCCGCCGTAAAAAACTTCCCAGGCCGCAAGCTTGCGGCCCGGGAAGCTTCTTACTGCGGGAGGGCGGGGAGAGGGAATCGGGGCCTGGCCGCGCCCGTGCGGGCGCAGCCCGATGTGCGGGCGCGGCTCGCGGGGCGCGGCCCGATGTGCGGACGCGGCTCGCAGGCGCGGCCCGATGTGCAGGCGCGGCTCGCGGGCGCGGCCCGATGCGCGGGCGCGGCTGATGCATGGGCGTGGGCCGCGCCCCAATGCCCTGCCGGTCCCCAACCTCAGAAAGGTTGGGGACCACTGCTCTTGGAGTTTCCAGCCACCCCCCCATCCCCATCCCCTGCTGGTGGCCAGGGGAAACCTAGCAACCCTAGGGAAAAGCAACGTGGAGTCCCCACTCTGCCCTGGGAGCTTGCTGGCTGACCTTCTAGTCACACATATATAACCTAACCTACCTCATTGTTAGGGTTGCCAATCTCCAGATGATGGCTGAAGATCTCCTGGAATTTCAACTGATCTCCTGGTGACAGAGATTGGTTCAGCTAGAGAAAATGGACATGTTTACAAGGTGGCCTCAATGGCATTATGCCCCCTCCCTAAGCCCCGCCCTCCTCAGGCTCCATCCCCCAAATCTCCAGGTATTATCTAAACCAGTGATGGCTACCCTAGTCATTGTGAGGATAAACTGGAAAATAGCATAAGCTACTTTGGGTCAGAATTTGAGGGGCAACGACAAGGTGAGAGGAGCCTCTTCTTTCCTATGTCCCTTTCTTCTGGAGGCTGAAGAGAAGTCCCTGCACATCCTTCTTTCCCTTCCTACTTCCAGCCCTGCCCAAGTGGTAGCTGTCTCCATTCCCAGTGCTCCACCACTTACACCCAATAGCCCAGCTGAGAGAGCAGCCTGGGGTGAGGCAGGAGCTGTCTGTAGCAGCTGGAGCCAGTGGTGGGAAACGGAAAGCTGAGGCAATTGGGGGCAGCCTTGCCCAATCTCCTGCCTGCAAGAAGACAAGAAGGAGGAGGTGGAAGCTGGAGGGGAAGCAGCAGAAGGGGACCTAGTACTGAGTAGTCACAGCCAGCAGACCTCTCCTCCTGCTTCCTCTGTCCTCTTCAACCTTGCTGCCTACCTGTCATAGCAGAGTGAGGCAGGGTTTAACTTATTTACTTGGTGCAGTTGTATCCTGCCTTTCCACCAAGAAGTTCAGGGCAATATATTGGTCTCCCTTCCTCCATACGAGATAGCTGGAGGTGTTTTTTTTTTCTTTCAAACATTTTAAGCCTCCCACTGTTGTTTTTTGGTTCTCCCACTGTGTTAACACTATAGTTTTAGAATCTCTTTTAAGACTGCTTTTAGGATATATAAGGACTTACCCTATCTTAAACCGATATGTCTCCTTGTCTTGTTTTATCAGTTTGCTGCTGTTTTCTATTTATATTTCTAGCATTATTGTTTTATTTCTTTTTTATATTGTAAGCCATCTCCAATATAATTCAGAGAGAGGCAGAATATAAGTTGTATGGATATAGATTTCTCACAGAACTACCTCCATTATTTAGCAGTCTTAACCACAAGATGCTTCTTGAGATTTTCTGAGGCAGTTGTTGACCTGACTTGGTTAACCCAGGCAAGTCCAATCCCATGAGAATCATAGAATCATAGAGTTGGAAGGGGGTTGGACTAGATGACCCAGGAGGTTGTGGGTGTAACCTGCCACCCCCGTGAACCTTCACAGAATCAGCCTCTGTTTAAAAAAATTCCAAAGATGGAGAACCCACCTCCTCCTGAGGAAGCCTGTTCCACTGAGAAACTGCTCTCTCAGGAACTTCTTCTGGGTGTTTAAATGGAATTTCTTTTGAATTAATTTAATCCCATTGGAAGCTAAGCAGGGCTGACCCTGTCTAGTATTTGGAGAGGAGATCTCCAAGGGTTTGGATGGAGCTCCTCCAAGGGATGCCAGGGGTCATGATTTGGAGGCAGGCAATGGCAAACCACCTCCAAACCTCCCTTGTCTCTTTGCCAGACAATCCTTGGATCTCTTGGCTGTATACTACACACAACATAAGGATAAATAATAGGGAATGAAAGCTAGAGGCTTTCTGCCTTGAGTTTCACAGAGAATATGTCTTGCCTTCATTTCTTCCATTGTACTTATCCCTTCTGATTTTGCACTGCCTGGGCAAATCAATACTGTTCAAGTAATCAGAAGCCTTGGGTACAGTTTCTTCACTGTTTTTGTCCAATACGTAAGCAGCGTGAAAGCAACACTGGCAGTGGCAGTGAAAAAAGGCAACCTAGTTTATCATGGCTTATGCTTTCAAGAACCTACTTCATCACAGGCATAAAGCAGTCAGGGGGCACAAAAGGTGTATAAACCATTCCCAGCTAACTGGCTGGACAAGATAATGTACCAGAATTACAAATGTTAAACTTCAGGGCATGAACTCTGCTCACAAGTCACTCTTAAGAAAGTAAGAGGTTTTTCAACATCCAGATTGTTTGCAGACAGCATCTGTTTCACTCCCTAGCAATTGGTAACCGTAGGCACAAGGCCAATAAATATAAATAAGCTGCTTAGAAACCATTCTAAAAAAATACTCCATGGATCAGAAGAGGCTATCAGTGGAGATGTGAAAAAACACCTGCCATGATTACGCAGGGCTATTTGAGGCTGTAGCTACTTAGCAAATGGCTGTTTTATCTGGAGCCAGTGCTCTGGAGTGGATCAAGTGCCAGACTGCAGAAACCCAGGTTCAAATCTTCACTGATCCATGGTGCTCGCGGAATGGCTTTGTGCCAGCCTTCCTCTCTCACCCTGCCTTCCTCTCAGAGCACTTGTGAAAACAGGCGGAGAAAGGGGGAACCAGGTACACTGCCCTGAGCTCTTTGGAGGAAGGCTGGGATAAAAATGAAAAAGACAGAAACAAGACATCAGGCTTTGCCATTTGCTTTCATTTTTGACGAGGGCTGCAACCTGATGTACATTTACGTGGAGAAGATTCCATTGGGACTCACTTCAAGATTATTGTGTATTGAGACGTGCTGGAAGCTTCGTCAAATTCCTTCTGCCACCCTCCATCCTTATCTGTTTTCTCACTATCAATATCAGCGCCATGTGTGTTCTCTGACTTGTGCGTAATACTAAAGAAAATGAGTTCCATATAAACAATACAATTGTGAAGACTCTCTATGGCATGGGTTTTATTCTTATACATTTGTGTGCATGGAAGGCATTTTAGAATGGTACTTCAGTTTCTCATATACCTTCATACACTCTTGTGGTGTAAGTCAATTGTCCTGTGTGCTCCACTAGCAGACATCACTAGGGGACAGCAGTTCACACATCTGGATCTCAGAAGCTAAGGATATAATTTCATTTCCTGACTGACAAGGACTTGTACTTTATCATTTCTATGGGCATTTCCGCACCCTTTAAGTGTAGGGAAATGCTTACCTAATGCAGTCGTTATATTCTGGACACTCCTTATGATGTTGCCCACAGCCAGCCTCTGATCAGTAACTGGCTGCTACATCCTCCATTTTAAAGTGCGAGTTGGGGAATTGCATAGATTCCCCAACCTATTTAGCACAAGCTACAGGACAGCAACCAGCAGGTAATCAGCAGAGGGAAGGTATGGAGGCTAAATGCACTAAAAACACCTGTCTCATCCTGCCTTCACATCTGCCTCCCTCTCCCTTGTTCCCGGGCACAGGAATTTCTTTTCACAAAGGTCTAACATCCTGGAGTAACAGATAGGCGGACAAATGTGCAGGCGATGCCAGAAATAAATCCCCCCCCCCGAAGTTGTAACACAAAGCATGCCTCGCTAAAGTCCCCCCCCCCCAAATCAGGAATGAGATTAATTTTTAAAAGTTATATGCATAGGCGTTTCAATTGAGAACTATGAATTTTAAAAATTAGCGAGCATCACGGGACCTTTAAAACATGGAGAAAGGGGATTGGCTGCCTGGATTGATTGACAGACGGAAGAGAGTCATGTGTAAAGCACGTTGCTCTCTTCCACCATTTCCAGTAGCACTTGTGGAGGGTGAGAAGTGCAAAAAGGTGGCAAACAAAAGCAACACAGCAAAAAGATGAGGAGGGACTTGGTGGTGCAATAATATTTAGCACTGCACTATTCAGCAGACATAACGCTATTTTTTCTGATATGCGGAAATGCCCTATGTATTCACATATCATTTTGTGTAACCTTAACTTCCAGAGAAAGAGATGGTTGGCTGCCTCATTCTCTCCTTTCATACTTCTTGGTATAGAATGGACCGGTTTAAGTGGAAAGGGGGAAATATTTGCATTCTAAAGCCAAGATAAGCCATTTCAGAGTCAGCCTTGTAGGATCTTATACTCTGTGCAGGGCTTGCTGGCAGTTTCTGCTGCCTTGAGGTAAAGACAAACTTTATTATTTTATTTTCTATTCTTCATCTTGTTTTTCTGATTTTATAGCTAAAGTAGAACATACCCTAATATATTCTGCTCATGTCATACAGGGGTGGACTGGGAGGAGTAATGGCTCCAGGAAAGCTCCCTGTTTCCCAGCCTGCCCAGATCCTGCATCTCCAAAGGAGGGAGGGAGAGGTAGCCTGCCTGCTTGGGTGGCCTGTGAAGTCCTGAGAGGCAAAGAAGGGAGAGGCAGTCTGTCAGCCCAGGCAGGCAGCATGTGTGATCCAAGCTAGGGATGCCATCTTTCAGGTGGGACATGGGGATCCCCTGGAATTTCAGCTCCAGAATGCAGAGAACAGTTCCTGTGGAGAACATGGAGGCTTTGGGGGGTGGACTGTCTGGCATTGTACCCCTGTGAGGTCTTTACAGGCTCCATCCCCACATCTCCAGGAGTTTCTCCACCTGGATCCGGCAACCCGACCCTCATCAGTAGCCAGGGAGATCTAGTAACTAGTTCAAGCGGGCAGGCAGTATGAAGCCTGCCACTCACTTCACAAGAGTAGGCTACCTGCTGCCCTTCTGCTACTGGGCTGACTCAGCCCAGGGATGTATGTTGCAAGAGCAGCCATTGACCCATCAGGAAAAGTCCTCGTGGTCACAATGGCCTGGCTGCCCCATATGTCGTATTCATGTGTATGTCAAGTATTCATTTTTATGTATTTGTTTCTAGGCTTTATAAATAATATGTTGAGTTTATTTTCAGCGGGGTTTTTAAAAAATCAATCCTGCTCAGCTTTATGTGTGCAGCTTTGCTTTCTTCTGTTTTCCCTTGGACTGAAGAACGTGAACACACTAACCGCCTTGATCCCTGTTTGGTTTCATGTTCTCAAAAGGAGCTTCGGACTTGGGTGGAGTTGGCAGGGGGATGGCAGCTTTCCTGAAGCACGGCTACCAACGGGACGTGTCTGCTCACTGCAAGCCATAGACAACACCAGCAATCCCCCTTCAGTCTGACTGCAGACCATGGAATTCATCGAGTAACTAGGAGTGGCACAGCTCACAGAGTATCCTTTCAAGTTCACTGCTGATTGACGGCCACGTTCCACACTAAAGCTCTGAGTCGGCATTTCCGAAAGCCCTTCTAGTAGGAGTCATTGTGCCTTTGGACAAGTGGAGCATAAGCAAAATAGCAATTGAGGTTGGTAAAATGAAAACCTCATTACACTGCACATGGATCTTAAAGACTGCTTTTATTCATACTCCGTCCTGTTAGTATAGCTTTAAACATTCTCTAACCTTGGTTTAGATATTTTATTTTATTTTTGCTTAAAACAGACAAGCTGACTTGTGAGCCATAGAGACAGATAGTGACTAGTGATGATCAAACACATTGGGTAGTGAATTTGAATTGATGATCAGGGACAGTGGCAAAGTAATGGGAGGTTCTAGTTGCCTTGGAAGTCCTGTTTTTGTTTGTTTGGCCCTCAAGTCACAGTTGACTTATAGCAACCGCACAGGCTTTTCAAGGCAAGAGGTGTTCAGAGCTGGTTTGCTATTGGTGAATTAAACCGCTGCCCACAACTCAACCCACACTGGCAAAGCTTTGGAGGCCTGCACTGATGCTTCAGAAAGGGTTTTTGGTGCTTCTTGTTCCAAGCTAATGACACAAGAACTTTGCATCCAATTATCTAGCTTGCTCACTACACGGAAGCAAGGTTCCATCAGCTTGCAGCAAGGAGCACCAAGGACCCTTTTGGAAGCTTCAGTGCAGGCCTCAAAAGCCAGTTTGGTGTAGTGGTTAGGAGTGTGGACTTCTAATATGGCGAACTGGGTTTGATTCTGCACTCCCCCACATGCAGCCAGCGGGGTG
Organism: Paroedura picta; assembly: GCF_049243985.1. Lineage (NCBI taxonomy): Eukaryota > Metazoa > Chordata > Lepidosauria > Squamata > Gekkonidae > Paroedura > Paroedura picta. The sequence continues at coordinate 34,541,821 of NC_135379.1, forward strand.
ATCTTGGGCTCGCCACAGCGCTGATAAAGCTGTTCTGACCGAGCAGTAATATCAGGGCTCTTTCAACCTCACCTCCCTCACAGGGTGTCTGTTGTGGGGAGAGGAAAGGGAAGGCAACTATAAGCTGCCTCCTTTGGGTAGAGAAAAGCATATAAGAACCAACTCTTCTTCTTCTTCTTCTTCTTCTTCTTCTTCTTCTTCTTCTTCTCCTTTCTCAAAGCTGGATTCAGTCAATGTCATAGAATCAGACAGTTGGAAGGGGCCATACAAGCCATCTAGCCCAACTCCCAGGCTTTCTCAACCAGGGTTTCATGAAACCCTGGGGTTTCTTGACAGCCCTGGAAGGGTTTCCTGAATGGGTGTGAGTTAATTATATATATTTTAACAATTTGTTAAACATTTATTGGGTGACCATGTATGGTCATGTTGACCTGCCCCCCCTCAATGGCCATTGATAGGCTGGAGTAGGAAGGGGTGGACATGTACACAGCTATGCGTCCCAACTATATTCTTCATGATTGAGCCACTTCTGAACATTCTTGAAGTCTGAAGAATGTTTCAGGGGTTTCTCAACGGTAAAAAAAAAGTTGAGAAAGGCTGGCCCCAAGCATCCATTATAAGTGTCTGTCCAGCTGCTGCTTGAAGACCGCCAGTGAGGGGGAGCTCACTATCTCCTTAGGCAGTCAATTCCACTGCTGAACTACTCTGACTGTGAAAAAGATTTTCCTGATACCAGTGTGGTACGTTCCACACGTAGTTTAAACCCATTATTGTGAGCCCAGCCTCTGCTGCCAACAGGAACTGCTCCCTGCACTCCTCCAAGTGACAACTTTTCAAATACTTAGTTGGGAGGCATCATGTTATCTTATCAAATACTTCCTGGCAAGCTGGCTGAGAAACCTACAGAGCAGTTGCCCTGTACTACCTGCTGCAGTGACTTCATTGTCTGTGTTTCAACACACTCAATTAGGCAACAACAGCCTCCAGGAAATCTGTGAATGTATATTTTATTTTGATATATACTCCCACTTTTCTCTTCAATAGGGACTCTAAGCATCTTATTGCCTCATTCTTATTACATCATCTTATTCCCTCCTCTGCTTTTTCCATATAACAATAACTGCTCAGTTGAAAGGGAGTGGCTAGCTCCAAGTCACCCAAGGGAAACTCTGTGGCAAAGAGGGATTCAGACCTCTGTCTTCTGGATACTGTTCCAGCATTCCTGCCACTTCATCACATCAGTACTTTTAAGTATTCTGTCTTCCATTCTTAATGCCAGTAACAATTTACCATAGTTTGAGAAAAACATACCTCGGAAAAGGTGCCAAACTGGCTTCTGTGAAGATGCAAGGGGGTGGCAGATTACAGGAAATGAGCAATAAGGTTGTGAGTGTCCTGCACAGTGCAAGGGGTTGGACTAGATGACCCAGGAGGTCCCTTCCAACTCTATTATTCTATGAGCCCTGAAAATATTACGCTTCTGATTTATCTACAAGTCAAGCTGAACCGGATAAGAGCAAGTTGTACTTTGGTCCTCAGTCTAGGCTTCAAAGGCAACTATTAATTAGGGTAAAACTGTCTCTTTTCCACAGACCTTCACTTATTTGCTTAAACTGCCAGTTATTGTCCACTAATAATACAACATAAATGGACCCAAGCTTGTTTTTTTTTATTTTTCCCAAATATTTACATGCTATCTTTCCAGATTTCTCAGCGGATCACATAAAACACCAAAAGCTGCCTTAATACATCAAATCAGTAAACAGCAGCAGCTGCTGAAACCACAAAATGAATCAATCAAATAATTGTCTGGAGAAAAAGATTTGTACCAGCTCTGGAAGGCTGTGAGGGAAGGGGCAATCCCAGACTTAGTAAAGTAGATTTGTCTCTAGGGCCCCTTCAAGCTCTGGACCTATGCAAATAGCAAATTTCTGTATTACCTAGGGCAGGGGTAGTCAACCTGTGGTCCTCCAGATGTCCATGGACTACAATTCCCATGAGCCCCTGCCAGCATTTGCTGGCAGAGGCATATGGGAATTGTAGTCCATGGACATCTGGAGGACCACAGGTTGACTACCCCTGATCTAGGAGACTAAGACCCCTACAGAGCATTGAATCTTTCTACTATCTTCACTCCTGTATTATCTGGATTCAACTTCAGTTTGGTTTATGCCATCCAATCTCTTCAGATACCAAGACCATTGATCCTAAATGCTTTGTGGCTTCCTACAGATCAAAGATCACAGTCTTTTAGAATGTCTGGGCACCTTTGGCATTCTGACAGATTGTAATGGGAAAAACCACAAAATGGCTGCCACAGAAGGCGGGGACATCTACAAATTGGCTGCCACAACTTATTTTAAGTCACAAATTGACCATCCTTGTGCTGTCAAAACAACACTTTAAAATCTGCACAGCTCATAAAATTTCCATTGGTCAACAAAAAATTTTGTTGGGTGCCTGGCCCTTCCTACTTTCTAAAAACATTTGTTGCACCTCAGTAAAGTTGTTGGCAGGCACCATGACACCAGGCTGGGGATCCCTGATATAAATATTTCATAGAACTCATGGCTATATAGATGTTAAACCAACACTGTGCCTTGCACTTTACCCCAAGATAATTATTTAGTCATCACTGACCCTTTACATCACAAGAAATTATGAGACAGAAAAGAGTAAAAGCACAGCAATGCCAATCCAGACTGTATTAGTCATTTCAAAATCACATCTATGCTTTCAAAAGCCTCTGAGAGGTCCCACAAGCACATCAAGCAGATGTTTCCCTTAGTAATACAAATTCAGAAGTGGTCTGAATCATACCATTTTTTTCACAGTCCATGACCTACTGATCCAGTTATTCATCAACAGGAAAAGCTACAGCTCAGGATCAGAACATCTGCTTGACAGGCAGAAGGTCCCAAATTCAGTTTCTGCAGTGCCCAGTAAAAGACTCGCAGATAGCAGATGTTGGGAAAGACTGTTCTCCACTTGAGACCTTGAAGAGCTTCTGCCAGCCAGAAGAGGACAATACTTGGCTAGACCAGTGGTCTGAGGCATTATATGGCTGATTCAGTAGGTGCAAACTTAAATGGACTCCGGGGAATGGTAGAGGACAGGAAGGCCTGGAGGATCATTGTCCATGGGGTCGCGATGGGTCAGACACGACTTCGCACATAACAACAACATGGCTGATTCATGTGTTCATGTGAGCTCATTAGATTAGAAAACAGCAGGACTTCATAAAAAGTGAGCAGCGAGTCTCAAAAGTTCATCTCCTGCTACAAATTTTGCTAGTCTTTAAGGTACTACTTTAAGGTCTGTTGTGGGGAGAGGAATGTGAAGGCGACTGTAAGCCGCTTTGAGCCTCCTTCGGGTAGGGAAAAGCGGCATATAAGAACCAACTCTTCTTCTTCTTCTTCTACTACTGGACTCTTGCTCTTTCTTACTGCTACAGCCAGACTAACATGGTTACCCATGGTTACCCATCCTTATAAAATTCACGACAATAAAATATCATTTTTTAAAAACAATCTGTTTCCTAAACAAACAATTTGTCTATCTGAGAATAGCTGGTGGTAATATGTTTGCTTATGCGATCTGTTAGTAATTTCCCCCCCATCACATTTATGATAACTTTCCTTGCAATAAATCATTTGACGTTTGTACGTGAGGCAATCTATAGCTATAAATACTTGGACTTCACCGATTCACTCATTTAGTGACTCAGACACTCTCAGGAGCATCAACACGGAATAAAACAAAATCACTGTAATACCAGACTTAAAAGCTCCAAGCATACTGAAAGAGCAACATCGATAAAACCCAGAGAAAATATATCCAAGGCTTAAAATAAATCAAGGTATAATTGTACCAAAGAGCCATCAAAATGGAGTCCGCCTCATCCAATACCTAAATGAGATCTCTGTTGACAGCAGACTATTCTGCTTTAAAAGAGTCCACCGAAGCTGTAGCACTCTCCTACAAAAGACCCCCCACCTCTGACTGCTACCTGACTGGCCTCTGAAGGTGGGACCAAGCAGAGCAGGACCTCTGAAGAAGGCCAAAGGGAAAGGACAGGTTGGTGTAACTACAGCAAGTGGTCCTGCAGATGGCCTAGTCCCCAGCTACAAAGAGTTTTGTAGTTCAAACTGAGAGGCAGTACATTTATTCTGGGAATTTAATTCAGTTTCTTTCCTGTATCTCCATTTATAATCAATCATTAATCTTTATGCTCTGTGTTTAGAAATGGCATAGTCCACTTTATCAACAGCAAACTGCTTTATGGGATTCTCCAAATATCCCCCCTCATCCCATCCCACTAGCTAATAATAAGCTGTTTCCTTAGCATTGCACTGAAGAATATAAAAATTCAGTAACAAAATGAGCCCAGGCTAATCTGTGCAATGGCATTTCAGTGCTAGAATGTCAAACACTTTAGGTCCTGTTAACTTCAAGCCTGAGGCAGTCTTACATCTCCCCCTCCCCCAAACATACACTCCCTAGTGCACTTAAAGCGATCGGAATGATAACTTGGAAAGCCTGTGGGGTCAGGCATTGCTGGTGGGGCCATTCGGGACTGGTATGACCATTCAGTCACCTCCGTGCAGTAGATCTATAGAGACAGTTCTGTTAAGGCTAGCCTTGGTAATGTTTCATTCCCATCCTCTCTTGTTAAGGATCTATTTTGCCATTTCTAACCTTCAAGGAGATACCATTTTTTGCCAGTAGACATGCAAAACAAACATAAGGCATTAATCATTAATGCTTCTCTTCTTGTTTCCTTGGGTTCAATCCAAACTCCTGCAAGTAAGGGCCTTGGGAACAGCAGAAAGCAATGGGGGGAAGGATGCAGTGAGAAGGGGAATTTCTGCCCCATTCATGGAACAGTTTATCCGAGAAGGGGGGAACCCATTTCTGCTTGATTCCCAATCTTGTTTTCCCCACAAGACACCCTACATTCATCCCACGGGTCCTCCAAGCTTTTCAGGAAATGCAGAGGCTTGAAGGAAAGAGAGGAAAGCAGCAAAGACCATTTTCACTGCTACTACTTGGTACAAAACATATACTAGAAGCGGCAGCAGGGTAAGCTGCCAGGGACTGTAGTGGCTTCCCAGTTTCTGAGACAAGACAGGCATCACCCAACCCTGCAAATACAGGCCCCCAAGACTGCTTTTTTTCTGGTAGCTGAGATTTCCCTAGAGGTTAATCTCTAAAGAAGTAGTCTCAAGCAGCCTGGAAGCCAGAACTCTATGGCAGTGGGGCCATATTGTTGCTCTCCAGATGTCCATGGAGTATAATTATAAATGTAATCCCTTGACATCTGGCTAGCCACAGTTCAGCTACCCCTGCTCAATGGTATGAGCCTCCTGTCTTCCTAACCCCAGAAGCAGGTAGGTTTTGGTGACTCAGTAGTAAGGCACTGAACAGCACTGTGCTTTTGCCTGGAAGGTCATTATTATTTGGCATCATTCAGGCTGAGCCTTGGCATATACTGAATGTTTTCGGGCTTGGCCTCTTGCCAAGGAGGAAACTCCTTGTTACCCAGCCATGCTGACTCACACGAAAGCCTAACCAGCTCCTATCCTAGAGCAGAATGCCTGCCAGAGGCTAATGGAAGTGACCTAACCTGCTTGGGAAGGTTTCCTGAGATTTGCCCAAAGCAAAATCCTTGCCCGAATCCTTCTTTTCTTGGCAGCCGAGCAGCCTGGGAATCCAAGCTCATCTCTTTGGCCAGTGGACCACTCTGACAGCTGTGGTGTTGGATGACTTCTTTTGAAGTCAGGAATAGATGTCTGCATGGGATTTTACATCACTTCATTTATACTGCAAACAGTGGATGGCTCACACTTCACATCTGGCAAGCAATTATTTCTGATCAGGAATACAGAGGGTTTAAAAATATATATATATCACACTATTCTTCACTGCTCACTGAAACTGAAGCCCTTGCCATAGATCAAGTGAAGTGGCCACCACAGCTAGTGGATTTGGGGCACCCTCAAAAGTAGATCAAATCACAGGCGGACTGATCTGTCCATCATTAGACACAACTAGACATGCCAATTCCCTGGTGGGATCTGGGGATCCCCTGAAATTATAGCTCATCGCCAGACTAAAGAGATTGGTCCCCTGAAGAAAATGGCTGCTTTGGAGGGTGGACTCCATAGCATTAGACTACACCCTAATCCTAACCTAAATCTTGCCCACTTCCAGCTCCACCCCCAAAGTCTCCAGGTATTTCCTAACCCAAAGTTGGCAAACCTAGACCCAACCCTTTGTCAAGCTGCCCTGCACAGTTGATTAAAATGAATGGCAGCTGTACATCTGAAACCCGTCCATTCATTTCAACAATATTTACCCAGGAAAGCATTTTATAGATCACTGGAATTAGTCAAATGGATTTTCTATATGTGTCCATCAATCAATCCTACTCTACTTTCAAGGGCCTGATGATTCTCCCTTCTTTTTTTTATCCTCCCAACAGCCCTGCGAGGTATATGAGAGAGACAGACAGATAACTATGGACTGCTATTGAATTCCATGGCCAACTGGGGATTTGGAATTTGGGTTTCCTTAATCCTAGGCTGACGTTTTAACTAGGATTTCATACTGGATCGTAAGCCAAACACTAAAATGCCTTGAGCCTGCCCAGATTTGTGCATCCTTTTGTCTTACAGCTGCTTGAGAGTTTCACCAATGCAGCAATACCATCTGTTGTTGAACTTTAATCTCTTTGAACTAGAGAAGACACTTTCCAGGCCTAGATTTGGATACAGCAGGTTTAACCTAGCTGATCCCGGCTTTGCCACAAACACTGATATTTTCAGATTCTTTTTTTGGGGGGGGGGGGGGGACAATGCCAATGTAATTTCTAAGGGGCTGAAAGTGCTTTAATGGGCAGGGGATTGTTTGAAGCATCGGGCAAGAAGCAATACTTTAATTCTCACTGACCATATTAAGTAATAGATTTGATAATGAAGTTTAACTATTAATCTAAAATCTCAATTCAGTAACTTCTGAGTTCATGTCCAAGCCTAGCAGTATTATCCAAACCAAAATTGTACCTTAAACATGAGAAATTCTCTGTCTCTCTCTCACACACACACAAACACACACAGACACACGCACACTATAACTCTTTCCTTGTCTTTTGAGTTATTTGCCAATTGTTGTTTCTGAATTAATGAAGACACATCGATTTGTATTGCCCTTCAAATAGCAGCTGTAGAAGGGGATGTTGCTTATTCTCTCTCCAGCAATTTCATGCTGGGAGATAGAATTATGACTCTACAGCCAGAAAATATCTCAAGAGGTTAAAAACTCAATTGAACAGGCAACCTTTAAAGCTCTAGGCATTTCCACTGAATTCTCTTGGCTTGGAATTTAGATTCCAGATTGTTAATCAACATACCTTTTTGAACTAAAGAGAATTTGCTAAGGGCCTGATCTAGATGTCATTGGAATAAGAAGAGACAGTAAAGCTCAGTAGACAGAATGTTAAGACTTTGAACTGGGGAGGCCTCACTTCAAAGACCCACTTAACTGGTGGGAGGGCTGGCTTACTGGTGACAGGTACTGTTTGCTTACAGAAAACCTTACTTTCCATCCTTACTGCCTCCGGTTAGAAGATGTCATGGTGGCCCCATGGCCCCTGATGCTATTTTAGATCAGACTTTGGCCATTTAAAAATTGTGGCTCAGTTGGGATAGGAGATTTTGCTTCCCCAACACGTCATGACTTTTCAAATCTTGAAACAGCCATTGTTTGGCCACTTTAAAGGGCACATAGGGAGGAGGGCCAAGATCACCTGGCCCAGCTGCACCATGGACTGAATCAAGCCCTTGCAGGTTTTTTAAATGGCCCAGTTCTTCTCTAAAATGGTGGCCACAGACCAGACCCACGGGAGTCATAACATTTAGTTTTGCTCTCATCTAATAGGTTCTGCCAGGAAAAATCATTCTCCAAGAATTGGAGAGATCAGACACTACTACGTAGGAACGGACCCATCAATTTAGATTGATAGATTCATAATAATGATGCTCCTGCAGGCATTGAGAGGCAGCCATTATATATTTATTTAAATATTTATACCCCTCCTTTCCCTTGTGGCTCAAAGTAGTTTATAATTCCATTAAAAACAAAACAAAAAAACCCTGTGTACTTATCCCTCTCCCCAAGACAATGTCTGGAGTTTGCAACCCATTAAAATTCCTAGTGAATCAAACGGCCTTGGAGTGCCTTCTAAAACCTTCTAAAGATGTCTTTCCCCTACTTTCCTCAGAGAACCCATTCCATCAGGTGGGAGATATAATGGAAAAGGCACAGGCAGGTAGGCTATTAAGCAGTAGGCAACCACCTGAAGATTGAAGTGGGTGCAGAGAAAATGGTTCTTCAGAAGTGGGAAGCAAGCCTTGAAGAGCACCTTGTGGTGATGATAAACAAGAGATAACCGCATGAAGCCTGTGGAGGACAGGCAGGAGAGGAAAAAATACAAATTAAATCTTATTCTTAAATGCTGGTGCCCAGTGCCTTTTTGACTGGGTTGCTGACTCTTTCTCAAGCTTCCTAACGCCATGACCCTTTAATGCAGTTCCTCATGTTGTGGTGACCCCCCAACCATAAAATTATGCAAGTGTTTTTTCACAGAAATTAAACCAAAACTGACCAATGGCGTGAAGATCCATTGTTCATGATTGTATATAAATTGTTTTTTTTCTCGGGGTTTCTCAGTTCAGTTCTGCCTCTTGTCCCGCCATGCCGATCTCGCTCTTTTCCGCTGCTCCAGACAGACAAATGCTCTATCTTGATCTACCCCACAAGGCTAATGTGTGGATGGTGCCCTCCCCAGCCAAGCTGCTTGCCCTGGGAAAGGGTCTTTCGACCCCCAAAGGGGTCCCAACCCCCAGGTTGAGAACCACTGCTTTACAGCGAATCCTACACCAACTTGGCCAACTGGGTTGCTCAGAGACATTGAGGTAATAATGACAAGGAAGAAATAAAGGCAGTCTAGGGTAATTAAACATGTGGGAAGCTTTCAGTGTTTCTGAACACTTGTTCTATTTTAAAATGTAACGCAAGAATGAATTTGGACTTTTTTTCTTCTTCCACTCATTCCTTTCAAACTATTCTAAAATTGCTCCACTGAGTATTGCTAGCAGCTTGGCAATCTTTTGTGCCTGGTATTAAATGGAATAAAGAGCGGACCGAAAAGAAAGAAGGGATCTTGCTTTAAAACTCATGACATCATATTATACACCTTCCCCTGCACTCCCTGTTGTTGCGACATTCCACAAAAGTGCTTGGAAGCTTGGAAGTATCTGATTTTTTTTCACCCGTCAGCTTTTTTGTGTGTGTCTTTGATAAAATGCAAACGCATTTTATCTTTCATGCTAGAGGAAATGCTCTGAGCTTCTTATCTCTGATTCATGCTGTCTTGTGATGGTTACAGAAGATCAAAGTTTGTGCTTTGGAAGGGCCAGGCATCTTCTAATGTACAGATGCTCCCTGTGAGCAAAGTCCGAGATACATGTATAGAGGCTGAAGCTATTCTACCAACAAAGCTATTAAGATCATGCAACTGGGAAGAGAGCCTTATCCTCACCCAGGAGTTTCTCCTCCTTTTGGTAGCTCTGGTTGAAGTCAGGGGTCTTAAGAAGGGTGAGCTGCTATGGTGGGATCTGGGGCTCCTTCCCCAAGTGGTAATACATTCGGTCCACACTCTCCCATGGACCATGCCGAACTGGAAGAGTAGCTTCCGATTACTTTGCCAATGAAAACAAACAAGATGAAGATGCCCATTTTATCTTATGTGAAGCAACCCTTCACTGTCAGTTCTGGTTACTGCTAACCAAGCTCACTTAGATGATCTTGCCAGTCATGCACAGAAAAATGGGAACCTTACTGCCCCTAAGAGTCTAAATAGAAAAAACAAAGTACTTCTTTACCCAAAGAGTAATTAACACATGGAATTTACCTCTGCAGGAAGTGGTGATGGCTACAAGCACAGCTTCAGGAAGGGATTGCATAAACATATGGAGCAAAGGCCCATCAGTAGCTGTCAGCCACAATGTATAGGTGGAATATTATGTCACCACAAGGTATAGATGGAATACTATGTCTGGAGAAGTGATGCTCTATATTGTTGGTGCTTAGGGCACAACAGTGGGAGGGCTTCTGGAATTCTAGCTCCACTAGTGGACCTCCTGATGGCACTTTGTTTTTGGCCCCTGTGTGACACAGAACATTGGACTGGATGGGCCATTGGCCTGATCCAACATGACTTCTCTTGTGTTCTTAGGTAATTTGCCATTGCCTTCCTCCACCGAGTCTTCCTTGGTGGTCTCCCTTCCAATTACTGACCCTGCTCAGCTTCGGATATCTAATGAGATTGGGCTATAACATACCCCATATCACTCATACACACCATTGTGCTAATAAGACCAAGTATTTATTTAATACTTGATAACCATTTTGACAGCATCATGATCACTCTGGCTGCACCTCTGGCTCTACTGCCAGAGGGCACTGACCCCGTTGTATTGACCTGACCTAGTTATCTCCAGGAGCTGCCAGGAGACTCCCTGGATGACAAACAGCCAGGCTGAGACCCAGCTGCATGTGCCAACATACATCAAACCCCAGGACAAGATCCCATCCAGTCTCGAGGACTTATCAGAGGAGCAGCACTGTCACTACCAGGCCAAGACCTCTGCAAGCCACGGATACTCACCAGAGCAGCAATGATGGCAGCCTTGATTTACCTTGACAGCTGCCAGAAGATCAGCACACTTGGCAGCTCACTGTCAAGATAGGTGGGACCCAGCTGCAACTCCTTCCTCTGATGAGAATTAGCTCCAGCTGCAGGCCCTCTGGCTGAGAGCTGCTCTGCCCTGTTCTGTGTATTTCTGGAGAACCTTGAAACAAGGTCCTCTGTGGGGGACAGTACATGCATTTCCCTGCCCATCTTCCCAGAGAACTCCTGTTTCGGTTTGCCACAGCAAAGCTCTGCACCTTTGACTCCTGTTTACAGACCCTTGGCTCGGTTTTTGACTGTGCTCCGGGTTCCAGACTCTTGGCTTCTGACTATGCTCCCAGCTCCAGACCCTCTGCTCAACTTCCAACCACACCCTGGCTCCCAACTCTTGGCTTGGCTTCTGACTCTGTTGCTGGCCCCTGATTCTAGTTTGGCTTTCAACTCTGGCTCAGCTTGACTCCGCCTCCTGCCCCACCTGCTGTGTACTCTGTCTCCCTTGGCTCCCATCCTCCCGGACTGAACTCTGGTCTCTGGGTAGCCCTCTGCCTCGGCATACCAACCCCGCCAAGAAGGTGCATCCCAGCAAGGCAGTCCACAGAGCCTACATTCATAACTTTATTTCCGATGAGATGATGAGAGAGACTATGAAATTTATGTCCACCAGGGAATTCCTGGATGGGTTCATGGCTGCTGGTGGTGTAATGGGGGCACTGCGGCCTAAATACGTTCATTGCCATCTGCTTTAAGGAGCTGTCCTATTGCTGAAAAATCAACCACAGTTTTCTTAATAGGTCAGCTTTTATGTAGGCTGGTATCTATTGCAGTTGTCTCAACAAATTCATGCTAAAAGCCCACAGTTTCTACTATACCCCAAGGGACAGCAGACTAGTAAAGGAAGCTCTGGCTGTCTGAGAGCATTTCTCTGGCTTGTCCCTTAGTTGACTACCTTAAAGGTGGAAGAGCATAAAACAGGGTTTTTTTTCTCCAGTAAGAAAAGAAGCAAAGTACCACATGGTATCTGCAGCTACCCTACAGTGATGCAATCACACCATGGAAAGAATATTAATTTTGCATTACTATTCCAATGACATTTTGAGCATTCGTTGTCAGTTTACAATGTCTTTGTTTTCTCGGTCGTGTTGCTGATTTCCCCCTCGCCTGTTGAGAGCATCCTTGAAATACAGATTTTATTCACTTTTAATGCTTCTTGCTCCTGACTGTATACTGTTGCTAAAAAATTTTGGTAGCTGTTTTATTGTTCTTTTATATTCATATGTTTTAACTGCTGCAAAATCATAAAGCCGTTTCAATACAAAGGTTTAGTAGCAAAAACATTGTCAATTAAATCAATAAATAAATTGGTGGGAGAGCAATCTGGGTCAATAAAACCAAAAATCATTGTCGGTGATACCAGTTACTCCATTCCCGTAGTTTCTGTTCAGGGCAGTATTCTTTCCCCTCAGTCATGTCATAGATTAAATACCCAACATCTGTCATCCCTAAATTTAATAGGAGACTATTTGGTTTAATGTTCTTTCTGTCTCCAACATCTTTACCAATCATTTTTATAGAGGTCCTTCCTGATTTCTTCCAATGACCTGAAATAAAAATTCTGTCTTCAGAGGGAAAGTATTGAATACCATCTATGTTCACCTTTCTCCTTAACTCTGATGTAACCCAGTTTGAGATTATTTGTGGATAAAAGATCAGATATTATAAATTACCTTCTCCCAGTCCTTCCTCTGTGGAACACAACTACCTAATAATGATTAATACGGCTAAGAAATCCCATATCTCCAATGAATGTTAAGGATGTTAGATTGAACCATTCAGTTCATTCCTGCTCAGTTTTCCTCTGGTGGAGACAGATGTTCTCCACTGACAGATACCCCACCATGTCTCTGGCTCTGCAGATGTTGTGACACTCATTACCTAATCAATAATCTGATTGTGTAATTCTCATGAATGATTCTATGTTACAGATGCTACATGGGGCCACAGGACATATTCATGTGTGATAGTATTTTCTGTGGCGGCTGTAATAGTGAGAGGCTCTCACAGTGTGGATCATGCAAAACTGTGCTAGTCCCCAGGGTTGGGTGGTGTCATTATGGAAATTCAACACATGATGGAAACTCTTCATAGTATGGCCATTGAGATAGATTCAGGTGGGTAGCCCTGTTGGTCTGAAGCAGCAGAACAGAGGTTGAGTCCAGGTATCTGAGGAAGTGTGCATGTACACAAAAGCTTACACCTTGAATAAAACTTTGTGGGCCTTAAGGATACCACTGGGCTCAAACTTCATTCTACTTTGGCCATCATAATTTTTATTTTTTAAATTATAATAGAAGATAATAATAGAAGAAATATTTTAATTATAATAGAAGAAATGTTTTAATTATAACAGAAGTAATATTTTCTATTGTCTTGCTGTAAGAAGGAGTTCTCATTTCAGTTTTGGAAATTCCTGGAAATTTGGGGGTGGTGCCTAAAGACAGCAACATTTGGGAACAAGACATACCTCAACTGGAATATGATGCCATAATGTCTGCACTGCTCCTTAGTTCAGGGAAATTGATCTGCATAGTCTGGAGGTCACTAGTAATTCTAGGCCACACAATGAAGTTGGTATCCGTAACTCTGTGTTGCCTTGAGCGGGCTCCATAGAAGGTAAAGGTAAAGGTATCCCCTGTGTAAGCACCAGGTCATGTCAGACCCTTGGGGTGATGCCCTCTAACGTTTTCATGGCAGACTCAATACGGGGTGGATGGCCATTTCCTTCCCCAGTCATTACCGTTTACCCCCCAGCAAGCTGGATACTCATTTTACCAACTTCGGAAGGCTGGAAGGCTGAGTCAACCTTGAGCCGGCTGCTGGGATCGAACTCCCAGCCTCATGGGCAGAGCTTCAGACTGCATGTCTGCTGCCTTACCACTCTGCGCCACAAGAGGCTCTTTCCATAGAAGTAGCACACAAATTCTAATTAAACCAGTCCCACAAGGATTTATAGGGGCTCCACGACAGCCATAACAGAAGCATCAGCTTTTATTCCTGTCTTAAAAGTCCCAGCACCCTGATGTGAGCTCACAGTTCTCCTCCCCCTGATAACTGTAACCTGATCTATAGCTGTTACTATGCAGACAAATCCGTTCAAAATATTTAGGTCCTGCTTTAGAGGAGGATATTAGATGACTATCAAGTCCCATCCAATCCTTTAGTTATTTTTTAACGAATTGCAGCCCACAGATCATTGGAGAGGAAACACGGATCGCTTGAGCATGTCCTGTGTTCTAATTCAGGGGTAGTCCACCTGTGGTCCTCCAGATGTCCATGGACTACAATTCCCATGAGCCCCTGCCAGCGTTTGCTGGCAGGGGCTCAAGGGAATTGTAGTCCATGGACATCTGGAGGACCACAGGTGGACTACCCCTGTATATAGTGACCACTAGGGGCTGCAGTCTTTGCTCAGCACAGTTCCTTCAGACCAAAGCCATACTGCAGATGCACATAACGTGCCTAACATTTCATCTCGCTAATTCTCAAAAGTGCACTCACTACAATTTAATTTAAAAGGGACATTAGCATTAAAAGTGATATTTCTGAAGGTAAGATAAGGTAAGATCCAAACACGTGGCCCTGATCCAGCCAGGCTTGAGGCACCTTTATCTTGTGAACTATGGAAATAAAACACTTGTAGAGTTTAGGGACAAAACTTCTCATGAGCAAGATGCTTGGGACCCGAGAAGAGCAAGGATCTCTTCTTTCTGTGTTTAAAGATATGATGCTTACCCACACATAATGCCAAAACAATAATATTATTATAAAATAATAATATAATAATAATATAATAAAAGTGAATGTCTCCCTGAGCAGCATGGTGCACAGCAGCCATTTCCAACCTTTTGAAATAATTTTTCAGCCTTCAAGGAGCCCAGGAAGTGATGTCAGCTGGCCACGCCCCCTGCCAGGCCCCAGAAGGGACATCACTATCCGCACCCTTAACCCTCCTTTTGCTTTCTCCCCCTGCCTTTACTCCTACTGTGGCTGCTCTGCCTCATGTAGGTCGGAAAGAAGAGCTGGGAAGACAGTCCGGATCCCCCTCTCATACCACACCTCTTCCTAGCTGTCTTGGATCCTCTCATGACCCCAGGGGTCCATTAGACCCTGACTGGGAATCCCTGCAGTCAAGAGCAACAGTCTCTAACGTGGAGAGCCGGGTTTGATTCCCTACTCTTCCACATGCAGCCAGCTTGCTGACTTTGGGCTAGTCATAGTCCTGTTAGAGCTTTTTCTCAGAAAGCAGTTTTATCGGTGCCTGTTGTGGAGAAAAGAAGGGAAGGCGATTGCTTTGAGACTCCTTTAAGTAGTGAAAAGCGGAGTATAATAACCAACTCTTCTTCAAAACTGTAAAGGTCTATTTGCCTTATATTGTAAGGATCTGCCTCACACTGAGACAAACCATGTTCCATCTCATTTTGTGCTTTCTGGGCTTTCCAGAGAAGGGCATCTTAGTTCTTCTACCTGACAATTTAGGAGGCCGGGCCTTGACATTCCCAGCAAAGCAAGCCGCCTCCACCAAGCTCCTGCTTCTCCAGACACAATTTGCAGACCAGACAGCCGGAAATCACTGACAGATGCAAAAAGTAAAACTGACAAACTGTCTCTGAAATAGTTTCCAGCACCAGTTCTTGGCACTCCTCCTGCTCGGCTAAATGTTAACTGCTGCTTTTGTTCTCTCTCTATCTCCCAACAGTCCTGGGACTTAC
This sequence comes from Paroedura picta, assembly GCF_049243985.1. NCBI lineage: Eukaryota > Metazoa > Chordata > Lepidosauria > Squamata > Gekkonidae > Paroedura > Paroedura picta. The sequence goes on from NC_135379.1 coordinate 34,557,340, forward strand.
CATCTCTTGCCACACTTTGCTCTGGGATAGCTGAGGATCAGCTTTCCAAGCAATCTTACCATGGGTCACTCCCTGGAGTTTAATGTAAGCGTTTGTTAGTACAAGGCAGCCACCACAAATTCCCAACAGAGATGATGGATGGGGAGACTGTTATGTCTGTGGGCATTTGGCCACTGATGCAAATGAGGGCTTCTGCCAGCCAAGGAACTAACCAGTCAAAGGAACCTGATCGTTTTGCTTAGGGCCAATCGGATTGCTCTGCTTAGGGCCAATCAGAGGCAGCAGCTGGCTGCCTGAAAGGTATAAAAGTGCATGAGTTTGCCTGTTTTTCTCTGTTCAGTAGTTGTAGTCTGTTGCTGGAGTTGCTAAATAAAAATCTGTTCTGAAGACTTAGGGCCATTCCACACCGGGATCCATGTAGCAAATTGTTTGCTGAACGAAAAATTGCCATTTTAAATAGTGGAATTCGGCGTAACGCATACATGCCTTTGTAGTGGAATCCAGTTGCGTTTCTATCGTTTCCCACAAGGTTCCGGTCTCTGCAAAAATTGCTAGCCAGGAAGCGCTATTGCTAAGCTGTGTCCCGCCCCTGGCCGTCAAGCAGCCAATGGGCGGCCGTTATGATGCTCCCAAACAGCCCCTTTCCCTTTAAGGAAGTTAAAAAAAAAACACACACGTTGCAACGAATATGCATTGATTCGTTGCAACGGAGAGACCCATCCATCTAGCAGGTGGTGTTTGAGCTGCCGTTTCATCGTTGCCATGCTCCCCCCGAGTGAAAAAAATTTTCCCCCTCTCACGGGCGCGATTTTCGGCTGAAAACAGTGTGAAAAATAAAGTGAAAATAAACCAGCAAACGGGCCTCTGCGATGCTTGTGCTTGGTGACTTTAAACAGAGGGGCTGCAGCCAGGGAAGCCTCGCTGGGTAAACGAAGGCTCGCTGGTGCGTTGATCTCCGCTCGCTCGGAGAAAAAAAAATGGCGATCGCTTCGCCGGAAGATCAGAGGAGAGAGCCAGGGGGAGGGACTTCGCAGAAACCGCAACAATGGTAACGCACAGAACTTTCCCGCTAGTGTTGCAGATTGGTTGCAGGAGTGTAGCGCTTTCCGGAGGGTGAATCCACTTTTTGGGATTTCCCTGAAAGCGTTACAACAAAGCGCTTTTTGCAGATCGGTTTCAGGAGTGTTGCAGATTGCCAACAACGTTGTGCATAATGGCAAAATTGTAGCAATTTCAATTAGTAACCATTGTGCTATTTTGGACGAATGCGGAACGGCCCTTGGAGTCTGTGCTCACTGAACCCGCAGACTTAATAGAGAGCACGGATTGTGAGAACGTTCCCCCAGTTCCTGCCTGCACATCTCTTTGCCGCAACAAGCGTTGTTAATTCTCTAACTTTTGCATCCCTTTTTGTGAGGGTAGAGGACACCTTTCATAATCTGTCACTGAGAATGCCATCCCACAGGAAAGGAAAGCAGCTTTAGATAGTCCACCGGAGCTTTCATGGTTTGCGATGATAAAGCTGACTGGCAACGCTCGACGATAGAATTTGCCAAGCTGTTGCTGTCTTCTGAAAAGCTGCGTCTCAGGGAAGGAGCTCCTGCCAAAATTGAAACAACACAGTGAACTGGTTTCCTATCTGGGCATCTTTCTGGGTGAATATTCAGCACAAACTCACATGGAATGATGAGAAGAAAGGCAAATGTGAGTGATGTTAGAAGCTTGCCCCAGAGGTACAAAAAAGAGAAGGGAAAGCTGCTCTTTTGTAGCTCACTTTTTACTACTTGAAGGCATCTCAAAGCAGCTTACTATCACCCAGGGCCAGTTTAGCCATGTAGCACATGCTACAGGTCCTGCACTTCCAGGGGCCCCACACAGTGCCTTCCCCCCATGGATCAGGGCCGTGGCCTTTCTTCTTCCCCCTTTTCCCTCTTTTAAAGACACTCGGAGTGACATCCCTTTCCACTGTGGGGAACCCCTCTGCTGCCAGTCTGGCTGCTCCCACTGCAATTGTACTCTGCTAAGGCCCTGCAAATCCTTAAACTGGCTCTGGTGCTAGAGGCCTCACAAACCCTTAAACCACTCCTGCAGTCATCCATCTTCCTCTCCCCACAACGGACACCTTGTGAGAAAGGTGGGGCTGAGAGAGCTCTGAGAGAATTGTGACTGGCCCAAGGTCACCCACTGGCTGCATGAGGAGGAGGAGGGGATCAAACCAGGTGCTCCAGATTAGAGGTTGCCACTCTTAACCACGATACCATACTGACTCTCGGAAAGAAAAGTACAGAAGGGTTAGTTGTTGGCTCCAGCCCCCTTTTGCTAAGACTCATACAAAACCACTCTTTACCATAGACCTCATCTCATGGTTTCTGCCCCAAATTGTCCCCTGCCCCCAGTACCTCCTTTGGTGTGTAGTGAAAAAGGATATCGCCTTCTTTTTTCGTCTGCAGAAAAGCTGGTCTGAGCCAACCCTGGGAGAGGGGACAGCTGTACCACACTCAGGAAGGCTTTTTGTGCATTCTATGCCTGCAGGACCTAGTCATGGGAGCCTGGTGTATGCTCTGCGACACAATGGAGAACGCAATTCTGAAATAAAGGATCAAAGAGGCACACTGTCACAAGTGCGTCTGAGGGGGTTGCTTTTGACAGGAGCGTCCCACTAAATTGCTAATAATAGTACAGGAGGGGGCAGTGTTAATTAGTAAATGCACAGGTAGATCGAAGGATTAAACCCCCTCTCCTCTACTGTCACTTCCAATCCAAATTGGGCCTGGGCATGCCTGTTAACTACTTTTTAATGAGGAATGTAGATGGCCTTTCTTGGGTGGATTTTTTTTTGGGGGGGGGACACAACTGTCAGCAATTTTCCTGAGCAGTCCAATGTCCTGCTTTATTATTATTCAATATGTATAGCCCACCTCTATGCCATAGACCAAAAGGTAGCTAACAAGGATCACACACTGTTTCCTACAGGCCATACTGAAACAATGAGCAAAGCAACCACCGTTACAAACTAAAATCACATCTAGTTCAACATCCCAGGCAGAACAGATAAATCAGCAGCAGCTTCAGGACGTCAGTACTCGCTGCTCCCTCAAAATGAAGCAGATTAAAAATCAGGCATCCAGGAAAGAAGATTTCCCAGGCAGCTGTGTTCTCAAGGTACTCCTGGAAGGTGTGGAAAGGAGGCACAAAAGGTAGGAAGAATCATGTCTTCACTATCTCTTGTCTGATCAGAAAAGGGTTTGCCATTTGTGATGTTAACCTTCTGAGGTGAACTTCCTAAGAAGAACAAGAGTTGGTTCTTATATGCGCTTTTCTCTACCCGAAGGGGTCTCAAAGCGGCTTACAGTCACCTTCCGGTTCCTCTCCCCACAACAGACACCCTGTGAGGTAGGTGAGGCTGAGAGAGACCTGATATTACTGCTCGGTCAGAACAGCTTTATCAGTGCTGTGGCCAGCCCAAGGTCACCCTTGGCTGGCTGCATTTGGAGAAGGAGCAGGGAATCAAACCCGGCTTGCCAGATTAGAAGTCCGCACTCCTAACCTCTACACCAAGCTGGGACCAAGTGTAACAATATGAATGTTAGTGTGTGGAGGGAAGGGGCTTGTGTCACAATTTTGTCCCAGGCCTAGAGAAATTATGCTTGGGAGCAGGGCAGAAGCAACCTTTGGGAATCCTTTTGTTGAGGGAGGGATGTGTTTGTTGGAGAGTGGGACAATGTTTAACTTGTATTTTCTTTTATTTGCAGTTCATATCTAACAACATTTGTGCTCTTCAGTCTGGCAAAAGATCTCCCTTCCCATTTGGGCTTTAAGCATGAATTGCTTTCACATTCTAATTAGTCAAGTTTTTAAATGGTCATGGCAGCAGGTTGAAAAACAGCCACCAGGTTAAGCCAGAGAACAGACAGTAAGTTTGGACGGAACCTCCAAGAAGTGACGCATGAGGTCTGCCCAAGCTCTTCTGGTCTAAAGATTAAAATCCTGTGCATGGCTTTATGCAGCCTCTCCCCTGTTTCTTTCCGTTCTTTCTGTCTAAAGACACATAGATGGGAAATAGTGTAATGAAAGGGGGGGGGAGAGAAACTATTTCATCTTAATACATTGAGACTGCTTAATAATTCGCTGGGAATTCCTGTATTCCTTCTGTTATTTAAGTTAGTTTTAAGAATGAAAAAAAAATGATCCTTTGAGGTTCAAAAGCTAGCGAAAGACTCATTCCCTCCCACCACTTTTCTAAAAATAACATTAATCAGGTAGGATTTAGTTTTTTTCCCCTCCCCATGTTTATTTACTCTTTGTGAACTGAAGCACATGGTCGCAATGCTGCCAAAGTTAAGCCCTTTTACACATACCGGTTTTAATAGGAGAGGTTCACAGGGCAATTCTAAACAGTTTGCAGCCTAAGTCTGTTGCCTCCAACAGATATAGAAGGATTAACTCTTAGGCTTGCACGGTTAAGTCCCTACAATAGCTACTCACTGGGGAGGCCGTGTTCAATTGTGGGTGCGTCAAGGCCAAATATTAGCCGACTCGGATCTCCATATTCTGGTATGCATCACTGGTTTTGAGGATAGATTCAAATGAGTAGCTGTGTCAGTTTGAAGCAGCACAACAAAATGAGAGTCTGAGGAAGAGTGCCTGCACTCAAAAGCTCACGCCCTGAATAAATCTTTGTTGGTCTTAAAGGTGCTACTGGACTCTGATTTTATGGTTTTACGTGAGCGTAACTCCCACTGCTTAGCAATACAGCAAGTTCCATTGTTTTAACTGCAATAATATGGAAAGCTGAGCCGTTTAACATAAAGGCTCGATTGACACTTGTCAATGGACAAGCCGGGATCACCGGCTAACCCCGATCTCAATGGCATGCAGCCTACAGAGGGGTCAGCAGGTGGCGCTGTCTTGGGACTTTCAAGGACTCTCCTCCGCGGCTCAACCGAGCAGAGTAATTAGCCGAGCCTTCAGCGACGATACTTAGCATTTAAGTCGCACATGCAGGGTTCGCGGAGCCCCTGCCACGTGTTATCGCGGCGATCTCTCCCGTGGTCACGGCTGGAGGGACGGCGATTGAGGTGGCAAGATAAAGGAGCATGCGTGGCGTATAAGAACCGACTCTTTTTCTTTCCCCCACGCTTTGGGGAAATAGTCCTGCGTGTGCGAGAGAGAAAGAGAGATTGGCAACACCCGTGTAAAAAGGCTACCTTGCTTTTGATATAGCAACGTTATTGTCCCACACAAAGCACTGACAAAGCGCCGCCTGATGAAAGCATTCTCCCATGCTGAGGAGGCTGTATTTCAAAACCACACTGTCCTTCTAGTATTTAAGGACCCGTGGGAGGGGAGTTCCTGAGCTCTAATTACTGTGGAAATGATTTACAGGGTTAGGAGGTCACTTAAAGATTTGTTATTAGGCAGGATGGTCCTTATAATTAGGTAAAAGTTTCATTATTCAGTTTATTTCTGAGGCTTACAATTAATGGTCACTTAGAGAGAGAGACCTAAGCTCCCAGCAGAATATTACATCTGTTCCTTCAGGGTTTACTTTGCAGTTTGACCTGGCAACAGGGCTGCCACACCTAGCAATTTGTTATTTCATTTATACCCCACCATTACCCCCAACATGGACCCAACACAGCTTGCGTCATCCTAAGTGCTGTCATTTTATCATCACAGCAACCCTGAGAGGCAGGTGAGGCTAAAAGTGCGTGCCTGGCCCATGGACAGGATATTCAGAGAGTGTCTGGTAGAGTGGGGATTGAACCAGGGTCTGGGACTATCGTGTCTGCAGGACTGCCTCTCTGAGTACGTTCCTCTTAGGACACTGCACTCAAGCAAGAAAAATCTGCAAAGGGCTCCCTGTCCTAAGGAAATTAAACTGGCCCAGTAGAATGCTCTGTTGGATGACATTAGAGCCCTGCAGAATTTTTGACTGTTCTGCTGGACTTGCAAGACACAAGTGCTCTGCCTAAGCCCGAGGTCAGAAATAACATCTAATTCCATTGGCCCTTCTGCCTGACCACACCACCAAGGTAAGACTCTACACTTTAGTTTTTGAGTGTGAGTCCCCCTCTATCCCACCCCCATAGAGACATTTGAATACTTAATATTCATTATTAATTTATTGTTTTAAGGTGTGACTTTAATGCAAATGTTTTATCGTTATTTTATTAATCTGCATTAATTTTAAATGTTGTACAAGGCTTGTAGGTATATTGTAAATACATTTTGCCCTGAGTTCCCAAAGACAGGGCAGACTATAAATCCCAGAATAAATAGGCAAATAAATAAAGCATTCCCAGATTCTGGTCCCTCTCTGACCACTATACCACGCTGCCTCTCCGGGAAGGCTGACGACAGGCCCAGTCCATTTCCTGGTATGTGCAGCTGAAAGGAGTTCAGGCATCAGATGCAGATGGATAGTCCAGGCAAGCCTGATCCTGCCAGATCTTGGAAGCTAAGACCCTGGCTAGTTTTTGGATGGGAAACCTCTAAGGATTTGGATGGTAGTTCCTCAAAAAACACTAAGGGTCATGATGCAGAGGCAGGAAATGCCAAACCACCTCTGCTAGCCTCTTGCCTGAAAAAACGTTTCACATTTGCCACAAGTCCGCTGTGAGTTAGCAGCACCTTGCATGGTTAAGGAAGGGCAGCCAACCAAAACCTGACGCTATCATCTGAAGTACACTTGAAGCTCCCAGTTTGTATTGACAGTGGTTTACCCCACACACACCTAAGAAAGCCTGCAGTGCATGTGCATTTGAGGGAACAAAGAGTATGGTTCAAAACAAGCTGGGGTAAATGGCTTGCTGCATTACATCCGTTGCTTAGGAGAATGTGACAGAAGGGGGCATTTGAAGTAGGGAGTTTTGAGTTTTTTTCCTTCTAGAATTATGTGTCTTGGGGGTTATTTTCACCTTTGTGTTCCTTTGACAGCAAGGGTAATGCAATATGCTTTTGCAATGTAAAATTGAGTATTTCATGTGAATCTGGCTTTGGGGGGAATAAAAGATCCTTCCTGTTAGGAATCTCTCCTTGAAAGCTGACCTGCTGGCCCCAGAAACCTCTTCCTACTTATCTTGTCGTTTCTTTAGATAAAACAAATACAGCTAGAGATATCTGTATTCCTCAGCCTGTTTCCCACCCCTCTGGCAAGGGTTAAATAAAAATGATTAAACAGGTACAGGGGAAAGTTCTCCTAATAAATCTTGAGGGGGTTGTTCCCCAGATACTATTATAAGCTGTGTAAATCCTTTCCCTTAACAAAGAAAACCCTCACTTTCAATTCTAAGAATGGTTTGGAAATTGTTCTGTTAGAGCACTATCATTTTAATGTTCACATTTTTGGCAGCTGTTTCTTGATTGTCTCAATGTTTTCTTCCTTAGTTGAAGATCAACTGAGGAAATTAACCTTTCTGCAAGCTGGTGAACTTTTGCCCCTCTTGTGAATTCAGTAAGGCATGGCTGTGTTGTCATCTGGTCTGTTGACATTCATAAACTGTCCAGAGGTAATTAGTAATGATGCCAGAGGACACATGAAGAATCCAGATGTTCCTGATCAAGGATGCTTCCAGAGGAGAGACAGGTAGACTTTTCACTTCTCTCTTTTTTTTCCTTTGATGGGAATGGATATTGAAGACAATATTTCACTGAGAGTGACGGTGTTGAGTGATGGGAACAATTAACATGTTACTGGCTCACAGAAACAATTAACATGTTACGGGCTCATAAACACTACCAGGGCCCAGCCCAACTAAAGATAGATTCAAGTGGGTCACCCTGTTGGTCTGAAGCAGCAGAACCGATTTAATGTCCAGTGGCACCTTTGAGACCAACACATTTTTATTCAAGGCATGAGCTTTCATGTGTATGCACACTTCCTCAGATACCCTCTAGTCCAGGGGTAGTCAAACTGCGGCATTTGCTGGCAGGGGCTCATGGGTATTGTAGTCCATGGACATCTGGAGGGCCGCAGTTTGACTACCCCTGTCTTTAAGTGTTCAAAAATGGTTATGTGGACACATTGGCAATGAAGAAGATAATGAACAGTAGTCATAGCAATGTCCACAAAATAAGAAGTGTTGAATGAAAAAAGGCAGTCTATTGTATGATGGGGTTGTGTTCCTGATTTTCCTTTCAGCAGTGCTTCTGAGATCAGGAAGAACAGTCTCAGCAAGACCCTATCTAGCAATTGCATCCCTGTCCTGTCCTTCTCCCAAGATGGGACCTGTTGATGCTTTAATGTTTGGGCAGAGCCAGGGTCTGCAGGGAAGAGAAGCCACACTGACTGTGCATTGAAGGTCTGTTCCTGCCTATTTTCCTCCAGAGAGTACACATTTTAGAGTTCAGTTCTAGTCACAGCCTTTGTAGGTGACAAAGGGGGGGGGCACCTGATTTGTTCAATCAGGTATCTAGGAAATATTTACAGTGGAAATATTTGCAGATAAGCTGAGATGGCTTGATCAAAGGGTGGTCATATAATCCATGTTAAGTACTTTGACTCTCTCTTAAATAAAGCGGGCTGAACTCCATCGCCACTAGGCCTAATGCAAATTTAACAGGCAGTAGAGAAGCATGCAGCCTCAAAGCCCATAGTTCTGCAATAAGTCAGGCAGATTTCAGTGCCTAATATAGGCACGTCTCAATTACACAAGTCATCTCTGTCTCAGAAACAGAGAACAAATCCATATTTCCGACACATTGGATGGTCTGATCTCAGTGTGAAAACTAAAATATCCCCGCTATATAAAAAAAGTCAATCAAACACAATGTCACCCACTTGGTATGCAGAGAAGCCGAAAACAAGAGCTTTCAATAGAAGCGAACTAGGAAAATAGCATTGCATGTTAACAAAATTTCACTGAACGCCAAGGTGCTAAAGTGCCTTCTTCTGAGCATTGAAATAAAATGCAAGCGAATAGTGCAGCAGCAAACACATGGATGAATGCCAGAAAATGGGAAATGAAGCAGTATGTAATGAGTAGTAATAATGCTAGGACATCTGGAAAAGGTATAACTATGGTCAGCAGGTATCTACTGGGGGCAGGATAGCTCTTGCCCCCAGCTCTTGTATCTTGTCATTGTTCTAGCAGCCAGCAGGAAAAAAATTAAAAATCACTGTTGGCGTGACTACATTACATCCGTTGCTGAGAAAACCCAGAAGTGACATATGCTTCTCTAGGAATTGCTGGGGAAACGGGAACATGGAAACTCTAGAGTTTCCAATGATTCCTAGAAAGACATGATATTACTTCCAGGTTTTCCCTTGAACTGTTGTAATGTCGTCATGCCAGTGGTACCCCCCCATATCCTCTCTTCCACAGACTCCTGCCAGTCGCCAGCCACCAACTGGCAGCCCTAACTGTAATGTTGATCACTGGACCCTCCCCTGCTTATTTATTTTATTTATTTATTTTCAGGCTTATATACTGCTGCTCTCCATTTGAGGTCACAGCGGTTTACAATAAAACAATAAAAACCAGTAGAACCCCTAAAAACTCTTAAAAGCGATAAACCTTAACATTAAGACCTTAAAAGATGGCGATACATAAGTTCTAGTTCCCACCCACCCCCTGTCCAACTTCTGGGGTGGGTGGGAACTAGAACTTATGTATCGCCATCTTTTAAGGTGGAGCGAGAGTCCTGATCTAACCAGCACTAAGGGATCCTGTGTTGGTAACTCTGGGACCCTGCCATGGCCTCAACCATATGCCTGGTGGAAGAGCTCTGTCTTACAGGTCCTGTGGAAAGCTGACAACTCCGACAGGGCCTGTAGCTCTTCAGGGAGCTCATTCCACCATATTGGGGCCAGGGCCAAAAAAGCCCTGGCCCTGGTCAAGGCTGGATGAATGTCCTGCGGGCCTTCCAAGATTCTTCCAAGAACACTAGGAGCTGGTCTGCTATGGCCAGCTCCACTACCTTACCCAGAAACGCAACATGTGAGACTGGACGGTAGCTGTCAAAGTCCCGCGGGTCCTAAATATTTAGGACTGACTTTAGAGAGATTTAAAAAGACTACTATGACATACAGTTTAAGTTTGGGTAAACACTGAAGGTATCTGTCAGATCCATGGGTCAAGAAACACGGAGGCACTGGAATCTTTCAACTCTTTATTAGCAATTATCTCATAATACAAGAGTACTGTGACTGCACCAAGAGATCCCCAAACAACACCCTCCCCCCAATATATACACAATATATACACAATGCCCACTGGATTGCTAATATGCTAATTCTGAGATATATCTTACAGATAACACATTTTAAATTAATAAATGTGGTTTAATATGAAGTATACAGGTATGCATACATCTAAAAGATCTCTGCTTTCTTTTCAAGTGGAGTTTTGCCATTATTAAAATAAAACATGCTTTCATCCATTAAAATTTCATATGTGTACTTTCAATATAACAAATTTGTTAACCAAACATTTATAAGACAGGCACCTTTGAATAAAATAAATTCCAGAATTGATTCTGGAGCACAGACCTCTGTTTACATACAAGTATACTATGTGGAAAACGACATTACCCCAACAAAGAAACAAATGGCAAATTTAGAAGAACCCATTTGTTTCTGCCTGACTCTGTTCTTGCCATGAAGCAGTGTCAACCACAATATTTTTAAGTGGTTCATTGACAATAACTTTTGAAACAGCTGCATCCCTGTCATTGAGAGGTGTAAAGACAAGCCTAGTTTTCCCGGTATCCTACATCACCAGAGCAAGTTAAAGCCTGTCTTGGATAACTGCCAGGCCATTAAGCTGCAAGGAACACATGCATGGAAAGCAAAGTGGGTGTATATGGGGTACAATAAGAAAACAGTCGTTTTAAAAGGCAAGCAAAGAGCGAGAATAAGATGTGGGAGACAGTTGAGCTGAACAAGACTCCAGGCCCAGCTCAACTCGTGTTGTCTGCCACTGAGTATTTAATGCTGTATTGCAGCTGTCCCCAACCCCCGGTTCGGGGACTGGTACCGGTCTGTGGATCAGTTGGTACTGGGCCGCGGCTCCTCCTCATCCTCCTCCCTAGCTGCTGCCTCGGGGGCTGCCCTACCACTCTGCCACCGGGTCACCTTTGGTGCTCTCCGGCGGCCACCATGGCTGGGGCTCCCCCTCAGCGTGGTACTGCACAGCTGCAGCTGGCAGCCCCCCCCCCCAGTGGGCAGTGGGAAGTCAGGGGCACCAGCGGGAAAGCAAGTGGAGCAGGGGCTCAGGCGGCAGCAGTGATGTCCCTCGGCAAAAGACTACCCCCCCAGGCCTCAGTAAAATTGTCAAGCGTTGACTGGTCCCCAGTGATAAAAAGTTTGGGGATCACTGCTGTATTGACCAATTGTCAATGAAATCCTGAGCAGACTAACAACCTTCTAAAACCATTAAGTCAGTGGGCTTAGAAAAGTATAATTCTGCTTTGGATGGCTGTGAAAATCTACAAGCAGGCCCCTTCAAGCATCTTTATTTGCTAGCATGGTTCCATCTGATTTGCCATTCAGTTGAGTCTGACTCTTGGAGATCCCATGGCACAGCCATCACCACGATCCACGATCCCATACCACCTCCCGCAGCCATGCAGTGTTCTGGCTGGTGTCCATTCGGATCACATTTAACCATCATGATCTTTGTTGCCCTGGTTTCCTTTTTCCACTGACCAATCCTAGCAGAATTGCTTTCTCCATTGAGTTGTATCGCATGATATGGATAAAGTAAGTGAGCTGGAATTTCATGATTTTGCCTACCAATGATATATCAGACTTTGTGCTGTTGTATTTCCTTGTTTGTGACTTTTGCTGTCCATGGAACCCGCAGAAGCCTCCTCCAACACCACAGTTCAAATGAATCGACTCTTCCCTTGTCCGACTTTTTTCATTGTCCAACATTCACAGCCAGAAGTGGCTATTGGAAACATGATAGACCTAATAGACCCAGAGCAATTCAATGTTTTATTTTAATACTGCAGTCACCACTCACATCAATTTGTGATCCAAGAAAAATGACTTCTTGAATGTATTTGATCTCTTCACCATCGTTATTGTGACATGTCTAGGTTTTTGCAGTGGCCATTTTTTAACTTGTTTTCATGTTTAAGAAAAGGCCAAATTTCTTACTTACTTCATTGACCTTTGCTTGCCAAGATAATCCTATGATACAGCTTTGCAAGTTAGAAATGGGGAAATCTTCATGCTAGGGGAGGGTCTGTCTGTTGACTTTCAGTCCCCTAGCTGCTAAAACTGCAGGAGATATGTCAAATAAATAGAGGGCCACCAGTAGCACATGGCCTGCTGCAAAGACCCCAGTTTAATGACTCAGCTGGCATCGCTGGACTTTAGGCCTTCAGTTGGTTGCAGCACTGAACGGGAGCCATTTAGCAGTGTCCAGCGAGCTGGATGCCATCGAAGCACTACAAGAGAGATGGGATAACTTAAATTCAGGTGGTATATAATTAAGAACAATGGACTCTAAACTGGAGAATTTGGTATGATTCCCCACTCCTCCACATACAGCCAGCTCGATGACATTGGGCTAGACACAGTTCTCTTTGAGCTGTTCTTGCAGAGCAGTTCTCTTACAGTTCTCTCAGCACCACCTATTTCACAGGGTTGTGTTGAGGGGAGAGGAAGGGGAAGGTGTTTGTAGACTTCTTTGGACCTCCTTTGAGTAGTGGAAAGCGGGATATCAAAAACTAGTTCTTCTTTATCTTCTATTCACAACTGGGCTTCCTTTGTTGTTGACCTTTTAAAGGGAGGGGGGAGCCCTCCTAGCCCAGGGATCAGCACTTTCTGGCAGCTTTCCTAAGATTTGCTGCTTCCTTTCATAACTCTGTGGCACACACCTGCACTTTGCAAGTTATTTATGGAATGAGATAGTAATGAGATGGTATTTCACGGGATATTGGGCGGGGCTTGGTGATCTCATACTCTTACAATATGGCCCATTTATTTCTGGTTAACGTTGATTCTGGCTCACAAAACTGCTTGATCTAGAGCGATGTGAAAGAGAAAACCAGGGAACACAAAGCAATGCTATTTGTGTGCCCTTGTTTATGGTACACACTTTGTTCATCAGTCAGCAACTACCATATCCCTCTTCACTGTCAGGTTACCACCCCCACTCCAAATGAGACCAATTTCATCCTGGTGTCTCCCCTGCTGGGTAACAGAGATTATGTAACACAGAAGGATCCTATATTTCATATTTTATCATGATGTACCATTCATTTATCTGTGATTTTAGACCTGGCAATAAATGTTGGTTTAAACAAGGCTTTTTTGTGGTGGTACTCACCAGAGTAAAACACTATCACTGTGAGGCAAGGGCTCTCCCAAGTCCTGAAATTGGTAGGAATTGGTGCAACATTATATAAAAGTGCTAGCACTTTGGTTGTTTGTTTATAACAAGAAGAGTTGGTTCTTATATGCCGCTTTTCTCTACCCGAAGGAGACTCAGAGAGGCTTACATTTGCCTTCCCTTTCACCACAGTTGCAGAGAGCTGTAGACAAACTGGAGCATGTCCAGAGGAGGGCAACAAAGATGGTGAGGGGTTTGGAGACCAAGACCTTTGAGGAAAGGTTGGGGGAGCTTGGTCTGTTTAGCCTGGAGAGGAGGCGACTAAAAGGGGATCTGATAACCATCTTCAAGTATTTAAAAGGCTGCCATATAGAGAATGGAGCAGAGTTGTTCTCTCTTGCCCCAGTGGGACAGACCAGAACGAATGGGATGAAATTAATTCAAAAGAAATTCCATCTAAACACCAGGAAGAAGTTCCTGACAGTTAGAGCAGTTTCTCAGTGGATCAGGCTTCCTCGGGAGGTGGTGGGTTCTCCATCTTTGGAAATTTTTAAACAAAGGACGGATAGCCACCTGACAGAGAGGCTGATTCTGTGAAAGTTCAAGGGGCTGGCAGGTTACAGTGGATGAGTGATAGGATTGTGTGTAGGCTTGTGCCCTTTGGCTGCTTCGGCAGCCATTCAAGCCCGAGGCAGCCAGTGCCACAGTGTGGGGGGAGGGGCAGCACTGGTGGTGTCATGCAACCGGGCACCTGCGTGCATACACCAACTAGCCTGCCACCACCACTCTTCCCCCCCCCCATGCTGCGGCGTTGGCCACCTCAGTCTTGAATGGCCGTCAAGACCACCAAAGCACGCAAGCCTAGTTGTGAGTGTCCTGAATAGTGCAGGGGGTTGGACTAGATGACCCAGGAGATCCCTTCCAATTATATTATTCTGATTCTTGTGTATGTTTAATTGGAAATAGGTCCTATTAGTTCAATGGGTCTTATTCCCAGGTAAATGTTTATTTGCAGGTACATTTATGGGTTTAAAGAGAAGAACACCATACAGCAAGAGAGAGCCTCAGCCACACTTGCACAGACCAACATAAGTGACCATGTTATACAATGTTAACGGATGATCAAATTGACTTGCTGTATCTCTTTTGGATTCAGTGGCCTAACATTAGAGATGGCTTTGCTCAATGCATAAGGAAAGCATGCTGAGCAAATTGCATGCCACAGGAATCTCTTGCACACAGCTGTTGACCTGATCAGCACTACTCTACTGGATATATTCCACCTAGGGAATTGCACCGGCCACCCCTAACCTGCATATAATACACTCAGCTGCTTAACTACCTGATATTCATCTGCATGTGAAATCTATCTTCACACATAATCAATCCTGCCCATAGCCAAATAGGGTAAAACACAAATGTTACACTTGCACATAGTTTGTGGGCAGAATTTTTTGCCCATTTGCACAAAATGCAACAATATGAAATTGATAACTTGCACTAAGGGAAAGGACTTAAGCTTTTTCCTCTGGAAATTTCTCAGCTAAAAATTCTCCCTATGGCCTTCCTTCCACTCTAGTAGAAAAGAGACACATACTCATATTTTTTCCCCTGTGGGGGTGAAAAATGACAGGGGGAGAATTTCATTGGAAAAACTGCTGGATTAAGAAACCATTTTCCACCTCCCCCACAAGTCTTCGACTTCAGATCACAGCTTCCACAGCTAAAGGGGGGGAATGTCTTAAGAAACTTGCATAGTGTCTCTCTGTGTATGTGATCCCCTCAGGATTCTGTCTACAGACTTCTCTGATTATAACTGTGGCTATATGTATAAACACCAATACTCAGTGTTCATCCCTTGGTTACCCTGTGTTTCTGGTAAAGCTCATTCTCCAGTTCTTTAAGCATGCCACTGTTATACCAAGCCGGCCCATGGATGATTGACTGAAACCGTACTCCCCTTTCTGTTTGTGACTGGTATGCCTTCATGCCACCTACAAAGGAACAGTCTTGGCTGCAAGATAAATGGGAGAAAGGAAGACATCTTTCCTTCCAAAACAGGCTTTATACCCTTGAAGCAAAATAGAGGAGAGCAGTTCATATCAGGGGAAGGAGGGTACTTTCTCCCCATAATCCCCTTTCTTGTGGTACAACCTGGCCACCATCTGTCATTCTGCGTGGCTTACTTACCCAGTGGCAAGCTGGCTTTGAAGGGCTTTACTCAGCGTCACTAAGTGAAATAGGGTGCCTTCTTCCCCTCCCCTGATGAAGCTACCTCCCTTTATGGCCAGTTGCTCCCTCCAGATAAACTTGGTCAATTTTTTTACAGGACAAGTCCCCCCTTTTGGTCTTACACCCACCCAGAAAAGATAAGCCTGCACCGATAAGAGGCTGCAGCCCATCAGAATGACAGGAACTTTTGCTAGTTGTAATTGCTTTTTTCAACTATACACCAATAGGTCCGCTGCAACAGTTTAGAGGAGAAAGGAAAGAAACTTTTTTCTGGCGCACTGATTAGCTCCTGGATTACTAATACATTTAAAAATAAAAACAGATTTTCCTTCGGTGTGCTGCCAAGTTTAGGAGTCTTCCTGCAGGAATTGTGAATGGGACTGGTGACATCACGGCCCTCCCCATTGTCTGCCAGTGATGTCACGCAAGGAACAAAAGAACCCTGCATCATTGCATAGGACAACTCAGAAGTTAATGGGGACAAAATGCAAAGCTAAAGCAGGTAAAAGAAACGGACGTGATGCTGACATGAGCAAATGCTTGTCTATAGTACCACACTTAGAATTTCTAATAGACTTCCCACAACCCCATCACATTCCTTCGCATTCCTCTTTTGAAGCAAAGATTCCAGAACTCACAGCCTGGCCCCACTTGCTGGATTGCGACCTCCTTTAGCAACCCTGACAGTCAGGATGACACTGAGAGAAAGGGCGGGGGCGATAGGGATGGGAGTGGGGGCTGGGAGAGACCAGAGTAAAGCTAAAGCCCTAGGAGGGAAAACTTGTGGGAATGTCAAAAGTGGCCCTAGCTGCCTTGGACAAGTGAAAGTCCCTGGCTCCAGTGCAGATCCTTCTGTCAGGGCAGGCGGGCAGGCCCCTTTTGCTCGAGGACTGCAGCCAGCTCCCCGAAGTCTGCTCTGCTTGGAGCCTCCGGAGCTGGGCGGACAGGTGGTTGCCGCCCCGCAGGAGAGCCCGAGTGAAAGGGGGGGGGGGAGACCTGCTGGCCCGCAGTCAGCGACACGTGTTTCTCAGTTCCCACCTTGGATGATCTCTGCCCGATGTGAAGGGAAAAGGAGGGGGGGAAGGGGGGCAGCGTTTGGGGATCTTCCAACGTGGGGACTCTGCAAGGACGCCTTTCCCCATCCTCGCCCACCCCACCCCCAAAGACGCACCCCTCATTTTTTCGAGGGGGACGGCCCGACGCTAGGATGTTTGTCGGAGATGCCTCTGAACAGCCGAGTCGTCGAAGGCGCCGTCCCCCCCCCCCCAGTCGCATCGAGGGCTTCCCTCAGGCGCTTCTCCCCTCCCCCCATCATCCCCTCCCCACAGATCCCTCCTGAGGGCACAGGGGGAGAAAGGGGGGGGAGGTCTGAGCAGAAGCCCCCCTTGGGCGCCCCGGCCCGTGGCCAAAGTTTCCCCTGTGCCCGTGGCGAGGGGGCCCTGTGTGTGTCCGTGTGCCTCTCCCCATGCGCGGCGTGTGTGACACCGGCGGGCGGGCGGGCGGGCTCCCTCCCTTGTTTGGCGGGGGGGGGGGCGGCAGAGGCAGAGGCAGAGGCAGGCAGGGAAGCCATTGCCTGTTTAATAGTTGCTGTTGCAGCACTTCCGCTTCTCTCCCAGCGAGAGAGACACGAGTGGCCAGGCCCAGCCGCACCGAGGAGGAGCAGCCAGACACAAAGGGAGAGGTATGGGGAAGGGGCGCCCCATCGCCGCCGCCGCACCCCCCTTTCCCCCTCGGCCCAGGAGGGCGCTGAGGGGAGACGGGGAAGGGCGGCCGAGGGGGGGCCTTGGGGCTGGCCCGGGAAAGCGAGAGATGGGGGGGGGGGGGAGAGAGAGAGAGAGGGAGAGCCCGGGTTAGCGAAGGAGACGGGGGGTGGGGAAGAGGCAGAGAAACAAGGAAACGGGGAGCTCCAGTCTGGGGCTGTCAGCTCTCGCGACCCCCCCCCCCCTACCCCTTTCTTCCAAGCTAAGATGGGGGAGGACAGCGTTGGCAGGAGGGTGCCTGGATGGGCAGATCGTTCCTTGCTCGGATCCTGCCTTAGAGGGGAGGCAAAAGATAGTGTGGAGGGGGTAGGCATTGCGGGGGGGGGGGGGGAAGAGTGGCAGTTTAAAGAGCACCCCCCCCCGCAGAAGTAGGGCGGGAAGAAGCAGGGGGGCAGGTCTCTCCCTTGGGGACTGGCCGCTCTCACATTCCACCCCCGGGGAAAGCTGTAATCTTAGTGGGAAATCCTCGCCTCCTCACGTCCACAAATGATCCCCCGACAGCTCGTGAGCCCTCTTGCCTCCCCCGCCCCTGGATCCCTTTTTCCTCTGCTTTTCCTTTTCTGGGCACCCCCCCCTCCCCGAATTAGCATTCACTGATTATGCGCCTTCTGAAAAAGTATTATTCTCCCCCCTCCCAATTTTTCACTTCCTGTGGTTCCCAGTTTCCCCTCTAATCTCTTTAGGCATTCTTCCGCCCCCTCCCCAGTTTCTGGTAATCCTCCCCTACTACAAGCCCCCCTCCCTTAACGGAATCCCTTCCTCCCCTAATCTTGAGGCACTGATTCTGTTTCACCAATATTTACTCTTCCAGAGGCACTGATCTCTGCTCTGCTTTAGGCCCCCTTTTCTTGGGAATCTGTTTGGGAAGGGGATGATTGGTATGGTGTTTAAATGTAGGGGGAAGACCTTTAAGGAATTTACTTAGACTCCTTAATCATTTCGCCTCCTCTTAAATTTTTGTGAG
Organism: Paroedura picta; assembly: GCF_049243985.1. Taxonomy (NCBI): domain Eukaryota; kingdom Metazoa; phylum Chordata; class Lepidosauria; order Squamata; family Gekkonidae; genus Paroedura; species Paroedura picta. The sequence continues at coordinate 34,575,582 of NC_135379.1, forward strand.
CTTCCTGATCCCCTCCTCTTGCTCTCTCCCTCTCCCTCCCCCTCCCCCATTTCCAGAGATGAAGCTAGCACTAAATGGTACTGGGAATGTTGATTTCTTCTTTTCAAAGCTGTTTGATCCTCTCCCAAAGCCCCCAAGGGGAGAAGAAACCCTCTCCAAAGAGGTAGAGCCCAAAGCCCCTTTGGCTGTTAGGTTCCCTGTCCTGTTAAAAATCTCTGTATCCTTTCCCATTCCCTGTGGTGTCTCCTCTCCAGGTTTGGGGTGCGTAGTGGGGGGTAGCTATGTCGGATGACGATTCGAGGGCTAGCACCAGCTCTTCCTCATCTTCATCCTCCAACCAACAGACCGAGAAAGAGACAAGCACACCTAAGAAGAAGGAAAGTAAAGTCAGCATGAGTAAAAACTCCAAGCTCCTCTCCACCAGCGCCAAGAGGTGAGATTATCTTTAAGCAGAAACTGCATTCCCTGACTATAACTAAATGCTTGTTATGGTTTTCCTTTACCACATCCCTTGGTGCACTCTTGTCCAACATAAGCTTTCTCACCTCTTCTAATATGCATTATTTTTCCATTCAAGTCTTGCTACAATCCATATCACCGACATTTGTAGCCAGAGTTCAGAGCTTGTGTCTTGGAACCAAGAATCTCTTTCCTGAATTCTTGCTTTGCTGCTGACTGACTGCATGGCCTTGGGCAAATCACTTCATTTCTTCCTCTGTTTTCTTTACAGTAGATGCTGGAAGAATTAATTAAGCTGCTTTCAGGTCATCTGATTATAGATGTGAAATGCTGGTCTTCCCTGGGAATTTTATTTTGTTTTTTTTTTAATTTAATTGTGTGCACTTGGGGAGGGGTGTCAAAGCAGAACTGGTGTGACATCATCTCTCTCAGTATCTCTTGCTTTCAAAGTTTCATACGAAGCATTTCTGCTGCAATCATCTGTATAAATTGTGACCACAAATCTTTGCTGTACCTATACTAACCTCATGTCTTGTGTCTCTTACTGTGACTGGTGTTTTGTCAGTATTTTCATTAAGTTACCTGACAGATCTTGAACTCTCTGATGTGCTCCCATTGATGTTACTATCATGCAGAAGGAGTAAAGAGGGGCAGAGCTTTTATTAGAAATATCCAGAAGGAGTAAGGGCTGATTCTGGTATTGGCCGTTAATGACTCTTTGTCACCTGTTAAGGAAGGGAAATCAACTAGAGGGAATGCTTTGCAGCTACTTATTCAAACATAGCCTGCCAATAACCTCTTAAGTTATAAAAATCAATGGGAATTTTGTTACTGATTTCATTGATGCTTTGGTTTTTGTCATAGTGGTTAACAAGAAAAGATCTGTCCATACTATTCTGCCTTCATTCCTATGATGGCATTAAAGTGATCAGTCCGAATGTCCTCCCTCCACGGACACACAGGGTCTCTGTGAGAAACCAGTACATTCTTGTGGATGGTATTTTGGACTTGGAAGATATAGGTCCAAGGACTGGATTTATTAGTTGATTAGGAGGCAAACAGTATCCCTTAGCCTCTTGCTCCTCATCTATGAAGTGGACATAATAATTATCAAAGGGTTGTTGCAAAGATCATTGAGTTTAGAAAATGTTCACTGGCCCATCTCTCAGAGGTAAAGAAGAAATGTGTAAATCCACAAAGTTTCTATGCATGTTGTCTAAGGAAATAATAAAGAGTGTTTACCCTGAGATTGCATGAAATTCCTTACCTTCCCTATCGATTTATTGCTGTAGGATTCAAAAGGAGTTGGCTGACATCACCTTAGATCCACCTCCCAACTGCAGGTATTTATTTATTTATTTATTTATACTTCAATTTGTATGCTGCCCCTCTCCAGATGGTCTCGGTATGTTTCATTGTATTGGTTCTCAGAGCTAAATAGTGTATTGCCATGAATATGTGGTTCCCACTGCCCTACATCTCCTGTGACTTGCTGATAATAGTAGGTTAAAAAAGGTATGTGCTGTTATGTCCCAGCTCCGAGTGTGTGTTCACTGCTGGCAAGTGGCTGCAGCTTGTGGGGGAATGCGGAGTGTAGTGATACCTGTCTTGGGTCATCTTTAGCTCAGTGGTGCCAGGAAGATGCAGGAGTTAACAGGCACCACAACATCATAGTAAATGAAGAGTGCATTTGGGTTTTAAAAAAAATGTTTTGAACAGTCCTTTGGATTTGAGTGAAGCAAAGGAATGATTGCCCAAGACAGTTTGGATGCTTGAAAGATATAAAATTGTGTGTCTCTTGATGTGAATGCTCACCTTGTTTTTGCTAATTTGTTATTGTTTCAAAAGAATTACATTGGGGTTTGATTGTATTGTGTGTTATCACACTTGACTATCTTGTGCATTTTTGTTGCTGATTGGTTATTGAAATTGCATCTTCCTGTCATGTTTTCCCTTGTTTTGAGAACTCTTTGCAGCACTACTATGTCTTGCATCCAAGTTTGAAAAGACAAGTAAAATAACTCTTTCATTTGTGCTGGTGTCTCTGCTTGGAACGATATTGAATGTTGAAGGAGTGGGATTCGAGCTTTGTAAAAAGCACATCCGGGAAGGTGTTGTTGTATTTAATAAAATGCATGTTTGAGCTGGGTACTTAAAAGATTTAAACACTTTTTGAAAGTACCTGTTAAGCTGTTTGTCTGTAGGGTATCGCTTTGCTTTTGCAACCCTTGGTATCTTTAGGTGTGGGATAGAAGCATGCTCAGATCCTTGGGTGGCCCTATTAATTAAATAGGAAAGAGTAGTTTTCAGCAGTTTATCAGAACTGAGCACTGTTTCCAAATAAATCCTTATATTCCTTTGAATCTGTCCCTGCTGCTAATACCAGTTTTGAAAACAGTTGCTGTTAATGGTGATAGTAGTGGAACGGAAATGCCTGTCTTTAAAAACATTTAGATTAGACAACATCACCTCTACCCGCAATTAGTGGTTTTTCCTTTTTAACAGATCTAGCACATACACATGCAGAGCTACATTTTCTTTTTTAAAAAACTAATAGGGAGAAGCAAGGAGAAGAGGGAGAGGTCTAAGCTTAGGGAAGGGTCACCGTTTGTTTGACAGGATCAGCTAAACACCTTTTCCGTCCTATTGCGAAGGATCAGCAACATTATTGGTGGCTGATGCCTGGATAAAAGAGAGGAAGCAACTGACAATGGACATATTAAGGTTTTTAGTAGATAGTGTTTGATAAGAGAGAAATATGCCTGACAAATGGTTTTGTTGTGTTATTGAGAGGTCGTACAGTTTTAATTGATAGTGGGTACAAACTCATTGTATGGGCTCTAAATCCCAGCATTGCATTGTTCTTAATGATTCTCAGCCCCCACCTCCCACTCTAATCTGGATCAAAATGTATGTCCAAGGCATCCTAATAATCTTACAACTGTTGTCTTTCTCTCCAAACAGCTTGTATATGAACTTGGTATTTTCTAAGGCTATGCTAGCCTTGTCAGAATATAATGACTATAGATGTGGTTTCTTATTTCACTAGTGCAGTCCACTGGGGAATTATAAACTCCAAGACACATGCATAGATGTTTGCTTTGCTTAAGCTTTTTGAGGAGTGGAAATTGGTTCACACTACACGCACTTTAAGCCAGTGATCAGGGGAGTTTTGCACTTTGGAGGGTATAAGCGGACAGAATGTTGTTTTTCTTCCTTCCAAGCTTATTACTCGAATACTATTGAACTTGAAACAGGTATTCTAGCCTTGATTTGTTCCTATGACAATGGTGGTATGGGGGAGAGAAGAGAATGCATCTAGAAGTTTGGGGCAGATTGTAAGTGCAATAGTGTCAGAGCGTTTATATTCATGGACTGAATTACAAAGGGACATTTTAAAACGTAGCTCTGTTCAATGAGTTTTGTGAATATGTTGATGATGTCTTATTAGAACTAAGCTGCATGGTACTCCTGGAAGTGTTTCCTTGTGCACACGTTCACTAAAAGCACCTTTATGTGAAACTTTGCATTTTTTCATGTGCAGTAGAATGAGAAGAGAATTTATAGCCACAGGGCAGGATAACAACATTTTTAATAAATGAAAGAACTAATTAATCAAATGTATGTTCCAGCGAGTGTAGATATTACTTTAAAATGACAGGTGCAGCAATTTTTTAAAGATGATTTTTTTGTGTGTGAAAATACCACAAAGAAGTCATTTGTGAAAATGGCCTGTGTTTTGCTAACATTCATTATAGTCAGCGGAGATCAAGCTGTTCAGTAGAGACCTGGGAAAGGATGCTACCTATTAAAAACAGCAATGTATGGGCCATTCACCTCCCCAAACCATTTCTTTCTAGCATGTAGGGCCTTACGCTGTTCTCATTCAAAGGCAGGGAAGGTTTTTCTTGGCTAGCTGTAAGTAAGAGGCATACTTTGCTTTCTTCTCTCAGAGTTTCGTAAAGCCTGCTCTTCACTGATGTTGATGGCAAAGATTTCAGTGTCACTGTCCAGTGATTCTTGTGTTGTGGAATCAGATTTTCCAGAGAGAGGGCACAAGCTCCTTTGTGGTGGCTGCTGGTGCCTGTCTTTTGAAAGACAGAATGGGGTGCCATTTCACCCCAGCACTGTTGGTACAACACGGAGTTTACACACTTCAAATATTATTAGCGATAGGGGACAGCAAGTTTAATTTTTTTCACATGCTTTTTAATTCCTCTAATTGCCTTCTCCAGTAGACACTTTAAAGTGCACTATGGCCCCATATGGTCCTGCTCCTTCCCTCTCTGCTTGATCTGTTTTGCCTCCAGGCCAAGTCTGAGCACTGCCACTGAACCGTCTGCCTGTATTTTGTCTTGGTTCTGCTCGGAAAAACATGGATTGTTGTTTGTGTTGACTTAAGGAGGTCCTCTATAAAACAATCTTCCCCTAGGTTGCTTTCACAAGTGATGCTAAGAATGCCTTTTTAAATCTAACACCTATGATCACAGTTGATGTGGGAAACAGTCATTTTTTATTCAAATGATAATTTTTTAAAAGCTGGAGCTGTTCAGTACAAAGGATACCGCTGAAGTGCATTATCACACTGTTTCTGTGAGCAGACATCTTTTTTTTTTAAAATGTGCCTCGTTCAGTTACTGTCTTTCCTACAGCGGAGAACTCTGTCTGGGTATATTTGCAATAAAGAGGGGAAAGGGTAATATTTTTATTTATTTAAAGCTTTTCTGTGCCGCCTTTCTACCTAATCGGTCCACAAGGTACTGAATGTAAAAACATTAAAACATTTCTATACAGTTAAAGTTATGAAATGCATTTTAAAATTCTTAAGTATATAGCAGTAAATATATAGCAGTAAATATATAGCAGTAAATATATAGCATATATGCTAGTATTGAGGGTATGCCAGAGAAAGGAAAAGGTCTTTACCTGGTAGCAAAAGTCACTGATAGAAGGAGGCCAAAAAGTCTCCTTGGAAAGGGAGTTCCAATATTTTGGTGCCATGACAAAGAAGGCTCTTCCTTAGGTCCCCACAGTCTAGCTTCAGATGGCAGGAACAACTGAAGCAGGGCCTCCAAGAAAGACCAGGGTGAGCAGGTAGGTTTACATGGGAGAAGGTAGTCCTTAAGGTACGTTGTTCTCAGGTCCAGAAGAAGCTGGATGCCAGTGTAGGTGGAACAAGTCTGGTATAATATGATCCCTATGACCCAGTCCACTCAGTTCTCTGGCAGGTCTGTACCAATTGTAGCTTCCAGACAGACCTCAAGGGCAGCCCCACGCACAGCCCATTTCTGTAATCCAAGATCTCTTCCTCTCAGGAAGGACCACAGCTGGCTCATCAGCTGAAGCTGGTGAAAAGGATCTTAACTGCTGCTGCCACCTGTTTAGCCCAACAGGAGACCCGGACCCAGGAGCTTCCCAAGCTGCAGTCCTCTCCGTTAGGGAGAGTGCAATCCCATTCCTAACAGGGCCTTCCCCTCCACCTCTGTTTGGTTGGGATTAAGTTTCAGCTTGTTTCCTTCATCTGCTCCAAAACTGCCACCGGCAGATGATCAAGTGTAATGCAGGTCAGTGTGATGTCACTACACAAATGCAGGGAGCTTTCAGAAATGATATAATGCTTTTGCAAGCGGCCACTGGCTGTAAGATGTTGCTTGGACCAAAAGCGAAATCCAAAAAGTAACACACACAATCCATGTAATATCTTTATTAGGACCAACCAAGTGTATATGTTTGATGTTACGGAGTGAATGGACGGCTTGGTGGTAAAATATTGCATCTGTTTTTGGTTGTTTTTTTCACCTTTTTCATAAAGTTGCAGTCACCTTCCTCCCCCCCCCTTCCCTCTGTTCTGTCGGTGATAAGGATCTTGATGGTTATTGTAGCAATCCCCCTGTTCACATAGCAGTTCTTTTCGGGGGGATCAGGTTTCACCAGTCTCGTTTTATGGTCTGGAATTGAATCTTGGCTTGAAATGCTCCAGATGTTGACAGAAAGCACTTTTCTTTGTTGACCCGGTGCACTTTGGGTATGGGAACCGAGTCTAGAAATTGCCCTGACTCCACGGACTTGTATGCATAACAATTAAAGCACAGCAGAATGAACATGCAACAAATGGGTATGAAAAAGGAAAGCAGACTTCTGCTCAGCAAGGAACAGTTCTGCTCCAGATTTTTATGCAACTATAGTTAAGAAAGAGCAAATCATTTCTCAGTGGATAAAATTTTTGGCCTGTCACTGTTGATGGGAGCATTTTAAAAATCATTTATTTATATATTTTTTGCAATGTTATGTTCTTTTAAGTGTCATTTTCCTGGCTTTGTATGCTTCCTGCACATTTTGATCTATAACTTGATACTTGCAAAAGAGTTGCCATGGAAGAATGGGCTACATTTTTCTCTTTATGAAATTACTTTGGCTATGGCAATTGTAACAAGAGGGTTAAGTGCACATTTTAACAACTAGGTGAGTGTTAATGCTGAAAGGGGGATCATATTGGCTAATCAATGGAAAGGCCCGTTGGAATTCTAATACATCTGTTTTGAAGTGCTTAGTAATACAAAATTAAATTTATTTAAGAGCGTTGTTTGAACATATTTATCCAAAGTAGGCAACATGTTTTTATTTTATTTTTTGGTCTATTACGGTGCTTAAAAATAATGGCATTCATAAGCCTTAAGAGAAATCCTCCATTCAAAAGACCATATTCTAGGACCGAGAGAAATAACTCAAGCTTAGTATCTGAGGTTTTGCCTTATTAATTTAAGCATAGATTTTTAAAGCTGGGTTGACGTTTGTCGGGGCAGTATCAAAACCTGTGATTTAGACTGGATTTTTTTGTTAGAAAAAACTAATAGGAGTAAAATTTGGATTTTAAAGCCTCCAGCTGTGTACAGACATGGCACCTAAGCACAGATGAGAGGAGAAACTGCTGGATGCATGTACATGCCTCTCTCTTTCTCCTTCTTTCTTAAGCAGAGTTAAACATTAACACCAGTTACCTGTGAGGTAGGAATGAAGGCATGTGTGTTAACTGAAGTTAGCCCCTCCCCTCCCCAAAACTGGAATTCTAAACCAAACTGTGGCCAACTTGCATGCCTGCATTCATATATTCCAAGTAACCAAGATTTGCTTTTAATTCAGATTTTCCTTGCCGGAAAGGATATGGAAAGAGCAAGGTGTTAAAGCAAGCAGTGAGCTAGAATTATACACAGTTTCTCTTAATCGGGGTTATGTATGATCTCTTAATGCCACCTTTGAGCATGCATGTATTTTGGACTACATGTAGATAGTCTCATCAGATATTTTTTTGTGGGGGGGAGGATGCCATTACATTACTCCCCAAAGACCCACAATATTTTCCACATTAAAAAAAAAGGTTAAAGAAATTTTAGCGTCTCTTTGTGAAGCAATATATAATACTTCTTTGTTGGAAACAAATAGAATCTTTTATAGAAATTGAAGTAGGGAATTGCCCTCGAAGTTGTGCAGGAAGGAATTCTGGGTGTATTTCCCCCCTGCCCCCACTTCATCTGAGACAATCGCCCTGAACTCTTACTTTCAGATTTTAATTAATACAAGCCCTGAGGCCCTGATTCTTTCAACGCTTATGCACATAAAGTCCCCTTGACATTGCTGGAACTATATGCATATACATGTGTGTGTGTGTGTGTGTGTTTTTAAATCTGATGTTTAAAAGTATAGTACCTGTTTTTATATCCCTAGACATCATGTGTTCTTTAAGCAGTTATTGCCTGAGCAAACATTGTAAATGGCTCTGTTTTCTAACTCCTGCATAATGCAAGAATACTCTGCAGCTGTTAAACCAAGATGAGTTCTGGGTTTTCTTCTCTTTGTTTGCTGGCTTGAAAGAGGCGTTTGTGAATGCAAAGTTCATTTTGCTGGTGTAGGCTTTCTGTTTTTGTCAGTTCTGTACTGACATGATAATACTGTATTAACATGTATTAATTGAAAATCCTTACCTATTTGGAACTGCAAATACTGCACATTGTGTTCCTAAGGTGTGCTTCATATGAAAATTTTTATTGGTTTTAGTTGATCACAAGAGCTTAAATCTAATTTGTTCTATTCTTTAACCAGCATTTTTATCATAATTTTAAAAAACATATCAAAAGATATCAAAATGAAGATTAGAAAATATTAGAGTTTTTTTTTTTGTTTTGTTTTTTAAGGGAAACACTGTTAAATCTAATTGAGGGAAACGGACATTAAACTGTCAGTTATATTCCTTGAAGGAAGGTTTGCACATAGGGCTCAGTTTTCTTTCTTACAGTGTCATCATCATGGGTATTATTTAAAAGCCCCACTTTTAATCTGCTATTAATTAATTCTTTCATGTTTAATTATAGTGTCCAATTTGCTTCATAAGTTAGATAATTTCAGTTCTTAGAAGGTTACGATTTCCCCTCGTATTTTCTGCTGCAGGGTTGGGAAGAAACTTCATGGACTTACTGGTGTTGCCAAAATCACTTATCACTTATACGTTATATAAAACTCCTAATGGATTTTGTCTCATTTTGTCCTCACATATGTTTCAAGGGAGAAAACCGATTTCTTCTTGAAAATAAAGTGCAAACTAATGTGAGACTTTAACAGATGTGAGCAATCGGTCTTGGAGCCAGATAGATCTTGGTAGTTTCTGACTGTACCTAGCAAAGCCTTTGGCTAATCAGATCAAAAATACTGTTGCCTTAAAAACATGCTTATTTCAAAATAATTAGTAATACAGGGATAAGCAATGTGGACTTTGGGCTGATTTGTTCAATTCAAAACCAGAATCATCTCTGTCATCCAACACTTGAGCCAGGAAGGTGGAATCAACAAATGGCGTTGCCATATCATTGGGAATTGGGATGGGGGTCAGGTAAGCCTTGGCAGGAAACAATTTAGAAATCCTTACATACATCCAGTGATACATTGAAAGAATTGAGTCTTTTATGTACCTCTTTACTTCTCCTCCCTTACCTTTTTTTGTTGTTGTTGCATTATCCAGCTGAGATCTGTAGCGAGTGAGCTAAACATGAGATTTTCAGGATTCTAGGAGACTTCTCGAATCTGCATCTACAGGTCTTAGGGAATGTCCTTCTGCTGAGAGGCCGTCACTTGATAGTAGAATATATACTTTACACATGCAAAGTTGCCACATCCCCAGTCAGAGGAGGAACGAAAAGACCTTATGCTATATTTTCAGGAGCTCCATAATTCTTTACAATAGTTGGTTCCCTTTTAAAAACTGAAGGCATGCAAATGACAGGGTTCTCTTAGATCATGTGGCATTAACTAGTTGATTCTGTAGTGATTTTTGTTTGGTATTCCCTAATGAATTGAGTGCTGTGCAGGCTTGCCTGCCAAATATGAAGATGTCGGATCTTGGGAGCTATTGTAGGAAGTGCATTGTTCTGGCAAAGAATTGGGCTTTGAAATTTCCATACACCACTTAATTTTACATTTTAACTTTCATCTTCATGGCCCATTGGCAACTCTTTTTCTAATAACGCTTGCACTGCTGTATATATATTTTAACATTACGTTATGTGTACAGAGTACTGGATACAGTAGAATGTCTTATCTGGATAGCCTTATGTCTGGATAATCATATGCAAACAGTGCTCTTGTTTACCTAGCTCTGCTTATCTAAAAATTTGGGATGTTTCCTGGGCCAAAGGGATAAATGGATAAATAGAATTATTTTATTTATTTATATATTGTACATAAAACATTGCAAACTTAAATGGACTCCGGGGAATGGTAGAGGACAGGAAGGCCTGGAGGATCATTGTCCATGGGGTCGCGATAGGTCGGACACGACTTCGCACCTAACAACAGCATAAAACATAAATAATGTACTTCATATGAGTAGCAGAACCCTTGAAATGATGCAAAAATGTGTTTTGTGGGTGAAAGACAATTAGAAAACAATCATTTTTTAAACTACAATGTCCAGCTTAAAATCTGTTTTATAAGGGGTCCAAACTGTAGATTAAGCGGGAGACCTGTGATTGATCATCCAATTTAAAAAACACACCTTAAAACACAGCAATTGAGGGCTGACCGTCTGCTTGGCAGTGAGGAGCGGGTATTTAAGCCTTATGTACTCTTCTCCTAGTCAAAACTGCCCGCCTCCTAGTGTTCTTTTGCCCCACTGAGTGGTAAAAAAAAACAACCTGTTGACAGCTTTGATGGAGGAGAATCTGTTTTATCAAGGCTGTGTGCAACTTTACCGGAGCCCAGTTAGTAGTTTGAATGAAGGCTGAAGAATTTCACCATTTAATCTCTGTGGGTTCTTGATGGTACAAGATTATACTGTTCACTGAATCTCAGTCCTGCACATGGCCTACTGCATTGCCGTCTGTGGGGCTGCCTTTCCATTTGCCAGCTCACACTGCCTGCCAGCAGTGTGAGCTGGCAAATGGAGAGGGTGGCACTGAGTTTTTCTGAGTCCCTTCCTTAAAGGCAAAAGGCGACTGAGATAGTGCTGGGATTTTCTTTGTCATTCGTGAAAGAACAAGTGCTGCTGTTCTGTGGTCCCCAACCCCCGGTCCTGAGACCGGTACAGGTCCATGGATCAGTCAGTACTGGGCCGTGGCTCCTCCTCGTTCTCCTCCCTGGCTGCTGCCTTGGGGGCTGCCCTGCCACTCTACCACCAGCTCACCTTTAGTGTTTTCCAGCGGCCGCCAAGGCTGGGGTTCCCCCTTGGCGTGGCACTGTGCAGCTGCTGCTGGCAGTGCCCCCCAGCGGGCGGCAGGAAGACAGTGGCGCCGGCAGGAAAGGAAGTGGAGAAAGGAATAATAATTTACCTTTGCTGTGGATGGAAGATCTGCTCCAAAGATGAAGAAGGATGCCCTTGACAACCAGCCTGAGACTTCCAGCAAGGTGGCCACAAAGGCCAGAAACTCCATGGCCTCAGCAAAAACCAAAATCAAGCAAAACAAGGCAGACAACTTGATCAACCATGTAATGACAGTGCCCGCTTTTTCCTCACCGCTCAGTTCGCCTCCCAAGATGGCAGCCCCCTTGGCCACTGCAGTGGTGGCAATGGCATCAATTCTGCCTGTCATCATGGCAGCGCCCTTAACCCACAACATGGTGGCCCCTGAGGACCTGATTCTCGAAAAGGCCATCACCCTAACAGGGCCTTCCTTACCCAGTACCCAAGAGGTTCTCAGCGCCCATGCTGAGTCCATCCTATCCCTATGTGTCAGTTGCCACACGGGATTTCCTGCCCCAATACCAATTTTGATGCACCCTTTACAGACCTGGGATTCATTCAGCTGCCAGGGCACAGATTCCCACAGGCTCTGGGATTGGGGCTGAAGATGTTGGAGCAACCTCCCTACCAGGGTTGGAACTGGGGACCCCATAGACATATGGGGCATTGTTCCCAAGGGGGGGCATCTGTCATACTCCTACATGGTTGCAGGGCTCAGGGTTTTTCTGCCAAGGACCAGGGGTGGTTCCTGGAGCTATGGCCATTCCCCACCCTCACCTCCAGCTGGACAGGCTGAGAGATTGGAGGAGCTTGTGCAACAGGTGCCCCACAGAGAATTGAAATCAGAACATTCAGGGGAGGGGATACCCACCACCTCCACCCAAATTGTCCAAGGCTACCACTCAGGCCAGCCCACTGGCTTCCACTCCATTCCCACAGCCCAGTTTGGGAGAAGTGGGGGGAAGGGGAGGAGGAACTGGATGTTGATTTGGTAGCTGGTCAGTCCAAGTTTGGGATGCCTTTCCTGGACCTTTACTCTGACAAAGAGAAGGGAGATCTGTCAGAGGCAAAAGACCACGTTGTTTAGCCCAGAGCTTTTCCAGCAGATTCTGCCTAAGCTTCTGGCTACAATCAGATACCCAGTTCTCCCCCAGAGGTGGCACCTCTGATCCAGCACCATTTTCTCTCATCAAAGCTTTATACGGTGCTAAAAACCTTGTCACAACCACTGTTTGAACCGCTGGAAGATCACTTTCCTTGTGGCAGTGACCTCAGAGATCACTGTGCTGTCAGCCAGGAAGGAACTGAGTCTTTTCCAGAAGGATTCAGTGACACTTTACACTGATCCTTCTTTCTTCCCCATGGTGAACTTGGCCTTCTACAGAAGCCAGAGTATCATCCTGCCATCCTTCTATCCTAGACAGACGAATCACATAGAGAAGGAATGGCATATTTTGGACATGCGCAGAGCCCTGCAGATCTGCTTGAAGAGAACAGTGCCTATTCGTAGATGTGCTCTTTGTCTCCCTTAGCATTCAGAGTTTGGGAATAGTATCAAAGTCCACCATTCGTGCTGGCTGAAGCTCTGTATCTGCAAAGCATATGAAGTGCGGGGATGGCATCCTCCATCTGGTGGGACAGCACACTCCATCAGGGTAGCGGAGACATATGCTACCTTCACAGCAAGACCCCCAGTGGAAGAGATTTGCAAGGCAACAACTTGGTCTTCGCTGCCAACTTTTGTGAAGCATTATAAGATGGAGGAGGTGGGTTTTAGACGAAGAGTCCTCCAGCAAGTCTACGACTAAGAGATGGTGCCTGCTGGCCATAGTCTGTTTGCCCACTCTGGGGAGCTTAGCTGGGGCATGGTAAACCATCCTTGGATGGCTTCCCCCACTGAAGTAGAATGAACCATTAGTCTTTCCTGAAGGTCTCTTCTGTTCAGTGGGGTGAAATCTTCCTCTTCCCACCCAAGAAACCTATGCAACCAAACGAATACGCAGACTGTGGAAAAGCGTGTATTCTCTCTTTAGATATGTATCCAATGTGTGGGACAAATTCAGCATGTATGGTCATCAGGGCTGCCATGTTTCATGAAGGAGCTTGTCTAAATACTGGAAGGCCATCCCTTGGTCATCCAGATAAAGGCCATCCAATTCATTTGAATTTGAATAGTTTTACCTGAGTGAGCAGAGGCATAGCCTAATCTTGGATAACTTTGCCCCACTGAAGAGAAGAAACCTTCAGGTAACCCCAATGTTTCGTTCTGTGTCGAGATTTCATAGGCAGCAGGAAAGAAGAAATAACCAACGGTAATGGCAAAAATGCCACATCAGTGACTCTTAAGTCCTGTCAGCAATAGATGCAGCTTTTTCTTAATTGCAGCTTCCCTTGGGGGCTAGATGGTTTTGGTGCTTTAGTTGCATTCTTTAAGTGCTGTGGACTTTCTGTCATGGCAATCTGAATGGTGCAGTTTACAAATACTGTTTAGTTTAATAGTAATAAAAAGGCAAATAGAAAACAGAGCTTCTAATATTCTTCCAGCAGGCTGCACTGATTTCTGATACCAAGGAAATAGATTTAGAAGCCCCAAAATGATTTCTCAAGAGGGTACGTTTCTTGATTAGCTCTTCACCATGCTCAAGTAAGGAATGTGTACTAGAAACACATCACTATGATAATGGTGCACAACATTTTACATTGTAAAAGTCCTTGAATACTGGTTTTGGATTTACAGACCAGCTTGGTGCAAGATTATTGTTTGATTGATGGGGGTATGCTTGAGGTCCCCATTTGAGGTTTCACACTTCAGAAAAAAGATTGAACTCTGGCCTGTGCAAGAACATCATGTTTCTACCTAAATTTGCTGCTCTATGTAGGAATAGCTATGCAAACTACTTGTAGCTTGTCACATGCAGAGATCCCCATATAATTTTTCAAAAATGTGGTTTGTATGCTGACCTCTTAAATGGGAGAGCTATCGTATAGAAAATTCATCATATTTCAAGTGGTCCTGAAAAATGCCTTATAAACAGAGGGAAAATGGCAATATGTTTAATTAAAGGAGTGCTTAGATAGAGATCACTTTGAAAGGATGCTAAAATGGATGTGGTCATAAAAGTAATTATGTCAATATTATAGTGTACCACAAGAGGTCATTTAATCAGAGGTTTCTGATCCATCTAATGAACAATATATATGTGTGTATGCATGAACATAAATTATTTTCTCCGCAATCTGGGTATAAATCAGCCATCATGTTTATTTATCCCACATATATATTTAATTATGAGAGCATTCATATTTTACCCTGTCTTTCTTCCCAGCAGTAATGCTGTTCATGTCATGGATTTTTAAAGGATGGAACATTCAAACCATAGAAAATACAAAATTAGTTCCTTTTAACAACTGACATGCTGTGCAGAGGGGAATGTCATCCCCCTTCCCCTTTTTGCTATTGTTAGACTTCTAGTGAAACGGCTCTATTCAAAGTTGGACTTGTACAGATCTCTAATCTCTGCTTCCTCGGGAAGTGTATATTTTGATCTAGCTGCTCGAACATTTCATCTTCTTGTTGCTTTGCATTATGTATGCATTATGTGTGAGTTGATTTAGGTTCTGCCTTGGCATTCCTTAGTACTCCGTTGCTGCTGGAAAGAGGTTTTTTTGCAACAGACTTCCCCAAGTAGCCCAAGAACATAAGAGCTTGGAAATTAAGCAGGGTTGGCCATAGTTAGTATTTGGATGAAAGATGGAAGGAAGGAAATTTATTTATCACGTGGCATGTGTGTAATAGATAGCCAGGAGATCCTAAGATTGTCTGGCTGCCAGAGAGGAGATGATTGGAGGTGGTTTACCATTGACTGCCTCCACATGCTGACCCTGGTATTCCTTGGAGGTCGCCCTTCCAAGTGGTCACCAGGGCTGACCCTGCTTAGCTTCCAAGATCTGATTGGGTCGGGTTTGTCTGCACTATCTAGGTTGGGTCTAATAGGGCAATGGCAAACCAGCTCTGTTCATCTCTTGCCTGGAATGCTCTATGAAAGGGTTTTTCACTGATTGATTGTTACTTGAGGGAATGCTCCTCTTCTTCCCAAGACTTACAGCTGGAGGCTGATGATGACCACCAGTGGATGTCTTATTTCACATTAGATGGTTCACATTTTGTTCTCATTTTTTTCTTTGATATTTTTTGTGTGATAAAGTTTTAGAATTCTGGTTTAATGGAGATAGTCTGAAATACAGTACTGGTGAGGTCAAGAGTTTACAATCATTCCTCTGAGTCCCCCAGCCACCTTTGCACAGGGCTTATATCAGGACATGGATTCTGCAGTGCAGCATATTGGGTCTCTGTGGTCCATAGTTATTGGGGCTTCCCTACCCATCTCTTACAGAGGAGAGCGACGAGGATGATCTGGGGCCAAGGGACCAAGCCCTATGAAGATAGGTTGAGGGACTTGAGAATGTTCAGCCTGGAGAAAAGGAGGTTGAGAGGGGACATGATAGCCCTCTTTAAGTATTTGAAAGGTTGTCACTTGGAGGAGGGCAGGATGCTGTTCCTGTTGGCTGCAGAGGAAAAGACACGCAGTAATGGGTTTCAACTACAAGTACAACAATATAGGCTAGATATCAGGAAAAAAATGTTCACAGTCAGAGTACTTCAGCAGTGGAATAGGCTGCCTAAGGGGATGGTGAGCTCCCCTTCACTGGCAGTCTTCAAGCAAAGGTTGGATGCTTTAAGATGCTTTGGGCTGATCCTGCGTTGAGCAGGCCTGTATGGCCCCTTCCAACTTTTATGATTCTATAGTTGTGGCACCAGTCAGGACTATGCAGCTTTCACATCTAACTGCCAGCTTCTTAGCACAGGGCAATGCATCAAAACATACCTGCCTGCTAGCCTCTGTAGTATGCCCAGTTGGCAGCTGTTGCACCGTTTGGATGAATTCTCCTTGTCTCATATCCTGTGCCAGGACTTCATTTTGTATGTGCATTTGTACAAAAAAAGAAGGTAAAAACGTTCAACTCATTTAAATGTTGAGTAATACCAACAAAGTTAAGTTTAACCTTTGGATTCATAAGCACATTTAGGTAATTAAAGCCTTGCTGTCTTTTGTGACAGCTGCTACCTATTCAAAGTATATAATGGGAGGACTTTATTCAGTCTTTACTGTAAAGTCCTACAGTGTGCAGTCACTTGTAGAAGGTTTGTACACCAGGGTTATCAAAATACTGTGTGTGTTGACATCTGCATTACTTTTGCTCTGGATACTTTCCCACATGCAGCCAGCTGGGTGACCTTGGGCTCGCCACGGCACTGATAAAACTGTTCTGACCAAGCAGTGATATCAGGGCTCTCTCAGCCTCACCCACCTCACAGGGTGTCTGTTGTGGGGAGAGGAAAGGGAAGGCGACTGTAGGCTGCTTTGAGACTCCTTCGGGTAGAGAAAAGTGACATATAAGAACCAACTCTTCTTCTTATAATAATAATAAGATGTCCGTTAGCTTAATCTTTCTCCCTTCATCTCTGTATCATTGCTACATCCTTCGTTGTTCAGTGGGAAGAATTAGGTCGGTTGGATTAAAAGAATGTCCATTTAAAAGCACAACAGTTGTGTGGATTCTGCTTTGCAGATTTAAGAGTTTAACAGCAGGCTTCAGTTCACAGGCATGATTTCTAATAACTCTCTTGAATGAGTTTTGGGTGGGTGAGGGGGAAGAGCTCTGTTCACGAGTTCTTCTCTCTCTCACCCTTCAAACAGAGTCAGGTATGTGCAGAGCATTGAGATTCTGATTCCCTTTCTGCTGCTGGACTCTTGCAGGAGGAAGGCCAAGGCTCTCTCCTTGTCAGTGCACTTTAATTAACAACCGTGAATACATGGGTGGAAGCTGCCTCATAAGCTGATGTCTTCGTTTATATATGTAAGTTGAGGAGAAAACTGGTGTAAATCTGAGCATGTTTGAAAATAGGCAGGGTGTGTTTGTGTGTGTATGTGAGAGAGAGAGAGGGGGGGGGGCACCTAGGTGCTTGGTGAGTTTTGTTTTGTCTGTGAGCTACTTTGAAATTACCAAAGTATTTTAGTTAACATTTTGGCCAGCAGTACTCATGACTCCTCATGAGTAATGAGCCTCTTGTGGCGCAGAGTGGTAAGGCAGCGATATGCTGTCTGGAGCTGTCTGCCCATGAGGTTGGGAGTTCAATCCCAGCAGCCGGCTCAAGGTTGACTCAGCCTTCCATCCTTCCGAGGTCGGTAAAATGAGTACCCAGCTTGCTGGGGGATAAGCGGTAATGACTGGGGAAGGCACTGGCAAACCACCCCGTATTGAGTCTGCCATGAAAACGCTAGAGGGCGTCACCCCAAGGGTCAGACATGACTCGGTGCTTGCACAGGGGATACCTTTACTCATGACTCCTGGTCCTCATGTACCCCATCCTGCTTTATCCCTTTCATGCTATCCTGCCTGCTTCAGCACTAATGTATTTTACAGTTTCCCCCCCCTACTGCAGAACTAAAGGCACACTGGGAACATGGAAAGCTTCTTAGTTCCTGGTTTAGGCATCTCCATATATTGATGAACTGAAACATTCTTGTCCACCACTTTCTAACATTAGAGATCCAAGCACTTTATCTCACATTATTCTTTCTTTGTGTAACGCATATACAGTTGAATAAGACCTACAAAAACAAGTACTATATTGTGCTTTTCGGGAAATGTATATGCACTAAACCTTTATGGGCTAATATAAATGCAGCTTCATTAACTCCACTGTGAATGTCAGATTTGTGCTCTCTCTACTTTAATCCCCCTTTGTTTGCAGGCATAACCGTGCAATTTTAAATGGCAGTTCATAAGGAGGGCACCCTCAAAGCAGAAGTTGCATCTTGACTTAAAGCATTTGAACCCTTATGAAAAAGCTGACAACACTTACCCTATAATTATCTACTTTTTCACATATCAACATGAAGTACAAATTCAGGCTTCAGCCTTGAAAGCTTTCTCCATTAGTACATCTAAGCATGTTTAAAGGATACTCCTTTTTGAAGTTTTTCAAAGGAAGTTTCTCCTCCCATCCCTCTATCTAACTTAATAAACTGAATATTAGCACACTTGTCTCGTTGTAACCTATAGATATCTTACTTTCTTTGCTAATTTTGAAACGGACAAATTAAAGCCTCTGGAGTTGTAATCATTATTTAAAACTTCTTGTTTTTCGTTGTTACTTGGTGCCTTTTCAGCTTGCTCAGATGGTAGCCTGACTGATAGAAACAGCAGTTGATGCTACAGATTCTCATTGACAACCTGAGAAAGCTCCTAAACTAAGAGCCAGAAAAAAAGTTTTTAGCTGTCATGGCTTTTTTGGAAGGCAATCCAGAATCATCTTACATTTGTGTTTAGATGCCATTTGGGGGGCAATATTTACGTCCTGCGTTTCTTAAGATCACAGGAGTTTTAAAATTTACTTGACTATATTTGCCCAAATCATGAGCTGCCTGTCTGAGCAAGGTTTTGAATTTATCTCAGTCAAAGCTCACTGTCGTTTTGCCTTATGACATTGGTGCTGCCCTGTGAAGAAATGCGTGAAGGAAAAGGAATAGAGGAGTTTGTGCACCATTTAAAAACAAAAACTGAGATCCCTTGAAGACCATGTGATGAGCCAGCTGCACTGAGGCCCACTTGAAATGGGTTTTACCTGGTGACTGTTCTGTGCAGCAGATGTGAAATGTAGTTTGCTGTATCGGTCATACGTTGAGTGGAACTAGATGGAAACTGATTCAGCCAGATTCTGAACGACTATTGCACATGTGTAAGATCCTGGCTGGCAAGGATTTGTGTCGGAGGCACTTGCAGCAGGCAAAGTGCTATAAAACAATGTTTTGCTTCTTGGTGCTTCCATGCAATAGTTTCCCCAATGCCCCTTATCCCTTCCACTGCTATGTGAAATAGCAGTCTGCAGTCTGTGATTACCAGCATTTTATTAATAAGGCATGGGACACTGCGCTCAAGTCCTTCCCATTTGATCAATTTGCACAAGAAGCAAAGGTATTCTGAGAGGGGAGGATTAACTCCAGGCAGGAGGAGAGTTTAGGATTTCCTTATGAATGCACGCTGCTAGGCGCATAGGCATATATCCCAAACAACTTGCATAGGTTGGGGGAGGGGGGGTAAGACCCCCTCACCCTCTCCCGGCACACTTGTATTCTTCACGTTTACACGTCTGGAGAGGGCCTGACGTCTCATAAGTGGGAAGGGGACACGGAGAGTGATCCTTTTATGTGGCTGGGCCTCTCTTATGGATCTCCCTCCAGAGAGATCTTTGCCTGACACCATTGTTATTGTTCGATGTCAGATGAAGTCTGCCCTGCTTAAGCCAGCCTTTGGCGCTAGTGAGCGGAATTGTTTTCTCGGTTGTTGGCTTGACGTTTAGCTCTTGAAGTACTTTTTCATTAGCTGGGGGGGATTCAGGCCTAGGTCTGGGACTGATTTTTGCCATGGCTGATATTGGGTAGTCATGAGTTGATTGTCTAGAGCAGGGGTAGTCAAACTGCAGCCCTCCAGATGTCCATGGACTACAATTCCCATGAGCCCCTGGCAGGGGCTCATGGGAATTGTAGTCCATGGACATCTGGAGGGCCACAGTTTGACTACCCCTGCTCTAGAGGGTGACAGCCCCACACATCCAAGTGGTCATCTCCTCTGCCTACCTTCATGATCCTTGAACCCTCAGCTGTGTTTGATAGCATTAACCGTAGTATCTTTCTGGAAAGGGGAGGGGTGGGCTGGGAGTTGAGGGCTGCAAACATTAGTTTTTTCGTTGTTACTAGGCTGACTGGGGATTGATCTTTTCAGCTGTTTATAGGGTTTGCTTCTAGCCTGAGGACTGTTTTAGAGAGTGTTTTAGGCTGCTCAGTGTTTGCCTTGAGCTGTTTTTGTCCCTGGTTTGTTTTCAGGTTTTTGTTTCGAATATTGATACTTTATATTGTATGATGATTTTATAGTACTTTTTAAAACTTGTGAACCTGCTTGTGCAGGTTTCTGGAGCTGTGGCATATAAATTCTCTAAATTAATAAACACAACTTTGAGGCTATATGCTAGGCAGGGCTGGGAGGCACATGGCACCCATGCTGAATAGTGGCATGCCTGACCAGTTTTATTGACATGGCAGCTCTCTTTGTGCCCCCTCAAACATGGGGTCAAGTCACGCTGGGCCAGGGCTCTCTTCCAGGACTTTTTTGGGATCTGGAACAGTGATATCTCCAAAGCTCCTTTTGCCCCTGCCCCCCATAAATACCAGCAGCCCTAACTCACCATGTGGGGGGGTATACTGTGCAGGCATGCAGTACCCCTGCACAAACTGGTGTTTGGGTATATTTTAATAAAGAAAGCATATATAGTTAGGTTTTAGAGATCATGGTTGGGAGCAACTTGATGGCACATAACACATATATGTTCAGTTGTCATCTGAAGAAACAGTTCTTTTCTTTCTAGGCACAGTAGATACGGTACTGAAGCAGGCTAGTCGTTTTAGGCCTGGAGGTTCTTGAAACAATAATTACCATCTCAAGGAGTTTGGAATCTTTGGTCCAAGCTCCTTTTATGGACCCTGTGGCATTTTTACAACTTTTGCCATCGCAGGAGTCTAATGAAACTTTGTCCCCTTAACTGTGTATAGTAAATGGTGATGTGCTTAGATTCACTGATGAGATTTATTGTTCTTATTTCAAATTGCCAGAAATGCTGAGCATGCTGCGTTGGTTCATGATGGTTCATTTATTATTATTATGATTAGAAATCACATTAGTCATTTTAAAAAAGAGTTGTTTGGCTTCTGAGGTTTTATAAAGTATTGTAAAATTCACTCTCCCCACTATGACTTGGAGCAGAGGTTAGGAATGCGGACTTCTACTCTGGTGAGCCAGATTTGATTCCGCGTTCCCCCACATGCAACCAGCTGGGTGACCTTGGGCTCACCACAGCACTGATAAAGCTGTTCTGACTGAGCAGTAATAGCTGGGCTCTCTCAGCCTCACCTCCCTCACAGGGTGTCTGTTGTGGGGAGAGGAAAGGGAAGGCGACTGTAAGCCGCTTTGAGACTCCTTCAGGTAGAGAAAAGTGGCATATAAGAACCAACTCTTCTTCTTGATGACGTCTCAATGAAAAAGGAGCAGTTGTACCAGATTGTATTAATTTCCTTTTGGCCACTCCTAGTTTAGTCTATCAGTACTTTCATTATGGCAAAGCCTGTCATAGAAGAAGAAGGAATACAACAGGTGCTAGGCTGCTGTTCTGGGCAAGGTCACTGGAGTGATGTTCTTTGGGCAAGCGCATGTCTGCAGGGGTGGTTTGTGTTGCATGTGGTGGCAACATTGTGATGTTGGGCATGTTCATTGGTGTCTGGACAGCCACTGGCTTTGGTCAGCTGGGAAGGCCACTAACCTCCAATGAAGTGGTTTGCATGGGTGGAGCTTACCTGTCAGTGGACGATTTCATGGTTCACCATGTTCTTTATGACAATCTGGTCTGAATCTTGGATCAGCATCCTCTGCTCTGGGCCAGCCACCACACAGACCTTGAGATCCTGAAAGCTTCTAACTCTTGAGATGGCAACATAGAGTTGCCCGTGGCTGAGTATGGGCTCCTCTATATGGAGACCTACTTTTTCCAGGGTCTGCCCCTGAGATTTATTTGTTGTCATGATGAAAGCCAACTTGACGGGGAACTGATGGTGGCGGAGAGAGTGGCATCAGCGTGGCCAGCAGTGTGTCCCTAAATGGGACCCCTGGCATGGGCAGCAATAGCAGGCACCCGTCCTGGCAGCCCAAACATGCTGCATGGAGGCTGGCAAAGGGCATCAGAGAGACACACAGAGGGGTGCACACACACATCCAAGTAGACACAAACATGTACTATGAAGATGGGGAGAGGACCTCAGACAAACACATACAAACACCCGCACAAGCTGGTGGGGAAGGGCAGGTGGCTGTACAGCAAGAGTCGGTAGGAAGGCAGAGAGTGTACAGTGAGGAGGCCATGCTCCATGGCTGTCCCTTGGAGGAGACCCCCCCCCAGCACCAGGGCTGCTGACAACCAAAGAGGGGGCACCTATCTGGCTACCTTACCTTCTCTCTGCAAATTTTTATTGACCTGAAGTAGGCTGGGGGCACTATGTGGCTGGTTGGGTGGCTGCGGAGGCATTATAGTTTTTTGAGGCCCCACTTTCAAACTTTAAGGAATATATCCATCCCAAGGTAGCCAACCTCCAGGTGGGGCATGGAGATATCCTGGAATTATTGCTTATCTCCAAACTATAAGGATCAGCTCCCCAGGCAGAAATGGCTGCTTTGGAGGGTGGTCTCTGAGGGATGGTACCCTTCTGAAGCCTCACTTCCAAACTGCGCTTTCACTGTACTCAGCTAACATAGTCTGCTGCTTGGCTGGTGATGTCTGCCCTTCTGAATCCTGAGGCCTACTGCTGGCAACTTGCAGTTCCTGTTGTTGTCTGCAAAGCCAAATCATTGCCTAATAAAACTGGAAAACCTAGTCCTGTCCCCCCCAAGCCTTACTGTCTAATTTCTTTTTAACCCTTTATATGCAATCTCCCAAGCTAATTCCACTTGAAATTTTGGGCCACTTATGCCTTTCATTTCAAAGGACCTTTGTGGCAAATACTGATTTTTATTTGAGGCCAGGCTTGAGTAAAGTCACTTCAGCCCCTATGTCTCTTGTTCAGTTGCTTGTTTTACCATTTAAAGGTACAGGGTCTAAATATTCATTATGTAGATCTCCCTGCATTTTACAGACTCGCAGGACCCTTGCTGGTCTTTCTGTTTGCGCAAAAAAATTAAAAATGATTGCTGGTAAGGGCTGGCCAGTGCCCACAGCCCAGATGGGACACACCTACATCACTCCACCCCAACCTCAGCCTGCAGGCCTCTACCATTGTCTCAACTATCGCTGCTTATCTCTAGACTATAAAGTTCAGCTCTGCAGGCAAAACTTGCTGCTTTGGAGGATGGACTCTGAGGCATTGTAATGTTTTGAGGCCCCACCTCCAAACCTCAAGGAATATTTCCAACCCAGGGTAGCCAACCTTCAGGTGGGGCCTGGAGATCTCCTGGAATTATGGCTAATCTGCAGACTATAATGATCAGATCTCCAGGCAGAAATGGCTGCTTTGGAGGGGGGACAAGGCTGTTGTGCAAAAGAAACATTTGAGGCCTCCCACACAGGTTGTTGTGAAAATGAAACACTTGAGGCCTACTGCACAGGGTTGTTGTGCAGCTGGAACAGGAGGCGAAAGAATCCCCGCAACAGTTTCATCTGCACAACAGCCCTGTGCAGTAGGCCTCACGTGTTTCATTGCCACAGCAACTTTGTGAAGTAGACCTGAAATGTTCAAAGAGTGGGGCTTGGCTGTGTCTTCCCTCTAGCAGCAAGGCCAGCCACAGTGGTATTTTAAGTGAGAGGGGTCTTTTTTTGTGTGTGGCCTTTCTGTTAGCCAACTGTTAGGCAGAAGGGGAAAGCTTCCCCCCCCCCTCAAAAGGAAAGCACACAGGGGCTGTTGAAAAGTCCATATTTTATCAGGACAAGTACAGGGAATATTTGCTAACATTTTCACAAAACTTGCTGACATCTTTGTTAGGACAGCTTTGGATCCCCAATGGCCCCTCAGACCTGATTTGTGCTTGTAGAACTGAGGTGGGAAAGCCCCGAGAGAGGAGAATAGATTAGACCAGACAAAGCCGAAGGGCCCCATGCAACCCTGGCAGCTCACTCACCTGGCACCCGCCAGCTCAGACAGCAGTCTGGTGCAAAGTGAGTGAAGTTGTTGGACACAACGGTTAGGGGCGGGAGACGCAGCCTGATTGGGCAGCCAGTGGGCAGCCAGCCACTTAGGTGGCAGGAGCATTCGTTGGCCTTAAATTGTGAGGCCCAAAAGCTCATTAGGCCGTTTATTATAGTTGCAGATGATCCCATCTGCAGCACTGGCAACAGAACTTTGTGCTTGTAATAGTGTCTTCCCTTCCATCTCCTTAGCCTCTTGCTTTTTGGCACTTCTGACTGCTGGATCCTAGGAATTGTCACATGTCTTGCAATGCTCTAGGTGCCATTCATGAAACATTGCCTTCTTTACTTTAGTTTTGGGATTGGCTGCTCATGTACATCCCCATTGGTGTCACAGAGTGTTCTTCCTTTTCCTGACACTGTGTCAGGAGAGTGGAGGACAAGATCTTGATCATATGAGTCATGCGTATTCAGCTCTGCACACACGGAGTGTGGGGATTTTTTACTCTTAAATATGTAAAGGGAGTGAACTGTCTTATCTTCTAGCCCTGTAGAACTGTTTGTCCTCAAGCTTGAGGCAAGAGTTTATGTTGCCGGTGATGTTAACTTTGCTTCATGAAAGCATATAGCCTAGGAAATGCTGTCGTTCCTTAATGTGCATCTGAATTATGTTGCCAGCAGAGTTCCTGGAGTGTATACAACCACTGGAAAGGGTCCCCTGTGACTACCCAAAGTGGATCTGCTGAGGATAAGGAGACCTGCATAGATAAAGCCATGTGACACAGGGGCTGTGGTACACAGAGAGTTCGGGAGATTGAGTGGGAAAGCTGGTTGGCAAGCAAGGGCCAAACACAGAAGGGGGGGGAGTTCCAGGTTGTGATCCTCCTGCCCCTGGTATGATCTATTTATGGCATTCCAGAAATTAAAGAGGATATTTTTTTCTCAACTCATGAGATTGTCAATGTCAGATGGGATTAGGGAAGGGATTATAAATTTGTACAAGATTTAGAGAGTTGACGTTTGGGCACTGTTGCAAAGTTAAAAACAATACCAACTACTCCATTAGTGAGACTAACTGTGACTTCAGCTCCACATTGTGTTTTGAGGATTTTTTAAAATATGCTTGCTCTCAGACTGCCTTTGGCACATTACCGTAAGTAATGAAGACCAGAGTTGTATAGTGGATAGAGTGAGTGCAATATGGGAGACCCAGGCTCAAACCCCAGTCTGCCTTGGGAGCTTTCTGAGTGACTTTGGACCAGTCACATACTCTTGACCTGTCCTACCTCACAGGGGGGGTTGCTGTGAGGATAAAATGAACATGAGGAGAACAATGTAAGCCACTTTGGATCCTCAATGGAACCAAATACAAAGTATAAATGAATCAAGGGATCTGATTATCTGTCTCTTTTATTTTAAACACTTGAACCAGTTCTTGCTATTACAAAATTATCTTGTACAAATACATGAAGGCCACTCACTTCGAACCATGGGCATTGCTGGGGGAATGGAAGGGGCCACAATGAAGAAGAAATTCACCCCGTTGTAGATGTCTACCCCTAGCAAGCAGCTTCCTCCTTGAGAATCGATGATTGGAGTGCGGCTCAAGGCAACTGCCAAGCCTCCTGGGGAGCGGTCCGGAGCCCTGGACCTCAACGCCTCCAGTGTTTATGCCACAGGGGCCATGGGGATGCCGGCTGAGCTCCCCCACCCCCGCCCAGAAGGCAAGTGCATTAGGACATAATAGTCACTGCCAGTGAAACAAGATTTTTCTGTTTTTCCTCTGGCAGGAAAACCTTTGCCCGATGCACATGCATTCTGGCCCCCAGGTGAATGAGATCCATCATGGAAGATAGGTGACTCTTTGTTGTTATTATACTGAAAATAGTGAGGATCAACCTTCACCAAGTAATTCCACCCTACCCCTCAAATCTCAGGTATGCTGTCAGCAACAAATTTTTACTGAAGTCCAGCTGAGTCCCCCCCCCCCCCCCACAAACTATTTGGCTTTGCTACTTCAGACCAACACGGTTATCCACTTGAACATGCAAACACAATTTGTTCTTGTTTGAGAATATCTGGATCTGGTTATTGTTAGACTTCAGTCAATTCAGTGCACTTGATTCCTAAGAAGGGGCATATGGTGTTAGTCCCCCGCCCATGGGGGGATTTTAATCTATGCAGGTGTTCTGAATTGGGGGGGGGTGAGATTTTAGGCAGCCCCCTCACTTGCCCAAAGGAAAGCTGTTTTATATTGTTCATAGCAATCTGAGAATAAAATCCCAGATCCTAAATTTCTTCCACATTCCAGAGTTGCTTGATGTCCATCGGACACAAAGATCTCTTTGAATGTATTGCTGAGATACACTGTGATTCAATGACGTGTCCTATGAGTGTATCATAAATATGTAAAATAAATAAAGCCTGACAGGGGTGAGTTGGAACTCATCGCCTACCTGATTGGCTATTAATCCAACAAATGTCCCACCTCTGCTGGCATCTCCTTCCAACTTCTTCCACATGGAAGAAGTACCAGTCCACTGTACTGGGCTGACTGGGAAAGGTAAGCCAGCCAGTGAGTGGGAGGTGGGAGGGAGGGTGTGGGATTGTGGGTCCAGGTGAGAGGGGAGGGAGCTCCCACCAGTGCTCCCCCCACCATGAGCAGCCCCACTGTGGCCTTGCCAGGCCTCAGCGGGTCTGTCCAGATGTGGGGAGAGGGGCTATCACCCAGTGTAGTTTTTCTACAACGGGCTTTTCTGCTAGTATACCTATATGCTTGGTGGTAATAGTGGATTAAAGGAACCATTTTGAATCACATATATTTGGGGAGGAAATATATGGGGAGGAAATATATATATAGGAAATATATAGGGAATAAGTCTGATCCTGTCCACAACTAATTTTTATAATAAATATGTTAGTTATTTTACACCGGAATACTATTTTGATATTGCCATGAAAGGCAAAGAGACAGGCAGAACCAATTTAGTGTCAAAATGGATCAATTTATAACACTAAATATCTAAATCTTGATTTGAAGACTTTTTAAATCTAGTGTATAATGAGTGTCAAGACTCCCAAAGTATGCTTATTGGGGTGGTTTGGGAATTTCACACTGACTGCATATAAAACTGGGTCTAATATTTATGAAGCTTGTCTTGTTTTTCATTGTGAACTTAGAACATCCAGTCATCCATGCGCAGAAGGTTTTCCTCATCCTCTCCTCCAACCCCTTCTGATCCCTGGAAAGATGCTTCCTGCTGTCATGGGATCTGTGCGATGGAGTATCTGTGTGGGTCTTTGGGCTAAAGTGATGACCCCTTTCCTTATCAGAGCTGTACACTTGAAAGAGCGGGGAGGAGTAATTTTACCCCCCCTCAACTCACTCTGTCACTTCCACATGGATCCTGCAATTCTGGTAATGAAGAATCTGCAAACACAGAAAGCAATAAGTCACACATAAGTCATATACTGCCCACTTATTCTGTTTATGGTGTCTTAAAAAGTAACATTTAAAGAACTTTAAAAAGTGAAAGGCTTATTTACCCAACTCCAGACTTCTAATGAGAGGTAGAAGGTAGACAGTTCAGTATATTACATTCTCATAACTGTCCAGATATGAAACTGCTTGTATGCATGTATAGACTAAAAATGCTTTTAAATAAGCCTGTGATTTAGTTTGTGATACAGTCTTACTGCATATGCATGCCAGTTGTGTAGACATTCAGTCTTTTTCCATAGTGTGTGGGGCAGGGGGTAGGATGAGTATTCTGATTATTACCCCCTTGCACCTCTTATGTGTGCATGCTGAAAGAGGTTGATCTCTTTTTCCCCTTCTCATTGTTTTCACCTTTAATTTTCATTATATTAAAGACAAACTGAAATGGCAGGTTAGCTCAAACAGTTAGCTTGCAGAAGCTAAGAACAAATTAAAATTTATATTAACTTTTTTAAGATTCAGGTATTTTGTTTGTCTATACAACATCTCCCTGTGCCACTGGAAATGGAAATAAAAAATTGAGTCTTTGTGACACCTTAATTCTAGCAGATTCATTGCAGTGACATGATATGTCCATTTTGTGCATATAAACTGTTCATGCTGCCTTAGGTATAATTTGCCATTGAAACCTTTACTTCCCTGGGCTGTCAGCACCTGTCAACAGCTGCAGAGGCCACATGCTTACTTGAGGGCATGTTCTGTTATCTCAATAGGAAAGGAAGCATTAGAATTTGACAAAAAGAATAAGCTGCTTAAGCTGCAGTCAGGGGTCTAGATTACAAACTCAGGACCACCCTTACAGTCATGTCTAACCCAGCAGTTCTCAACCTGGAGGTCGGGACCCCTTTGGGGGTCGAATGACCCCTTCACAGGGGTTGCAGCAGAGCGAGCAGCTTGGCCGTCAGGGCTGCTCCTCTTGCAGATGCCACACAACAGCCTTGCATGGTAGATCAAGATAGAACGTTCATATGTCTGGAGCAGCGGAAAAGAGTGAGATCATCATGGTGGGACAAGAGGCAGAACTGAACTGAGAACCCCCAGAAAAAAACCAATTTATATACAGTCATGGACAATGGATCTTCATGCCATTAGTCAGTTTGGGACACTTGCATAATTTTATGATTTGGGATCACCATAACATGAGGAACTGGATTAAAGGGTCATGGTATTAGGAAGGTTGAGAACCACTGATCTAACCTATTTGCTTAAGTGGGTAGCCATGTTGGTCTGCAGTAGTACAACAAAACTTAAGACCAACAAAGATTTATTCAAGGCATGAGTTTTCAAGTGCAGGCTCTCTTTCTATTTGCTCCCTATTTGCTCCAACACTCTTTAGGAAAGCAAACAGAGCGTTTTGAATGGGCATTTTACATGTGTATCATTCTTGTCAACAGCAATTGGTGACCCCAAAAATAACAGGAGAAGAACTATATTAATTTCTGGTGATAAGTAAATAATACGCTTCAAAACTCTTTATTCCATCATCATGTTCTGATAAACAGATTGTTTGAAGTGGAACAAATAGCTTCAGTTTATTAAGAATGGAAGGTTAAGGGGAAAGAAACATTTTCGTAGAGGAACACTGCTGCCCATTTTTCTTAATCCTTTTTTAGTCTTCATCCATGTGGCCTCTTCTGTTTTTATGTAAACAGGGCCACATTTTCGGATCTCATGAAATTGTCCCTAGATCAGAATGTTAAATGGACTCTTTCCCAATGTTGTTATATGTTAAAGCGTTTGTCAGGAAAAAATAATGATCATATGGTTAATCTTTCATTTTGGGATTCCTGGCAAAAAGTATACTCTTACTCCTGTGGATAAGGAGCATTGACAAAAAGTCCATCATCTGTAGCACCCACGAAGCTGATAAAAGTGGAAGGTGATCAAAGAATAGCTGTTCTTTGGGTAATTGATTTCACATTTCCATTCTTTGTATGGCAGATTTAACATGAGGAATTGCTTCTGTTGGCCTCATCGAGTGACTGCACAGTTTTTTTCACCAGATTGTTGGCACTTGGATTAATGTGCTGTAATCAATAATTTCCAGTTTCACAGTGATAACAGAAACAGAGTGGCTCAATCAGTGGTTTGGGAGATTTGCCCCTACTGATCTGCTTCTACTGTGAGGTTACCGGCATGGGCGTTTATAGTCATGCTAGGCAGAAAAGGCATTCTATAGTAGGGCATTTGTGCCAAGGGCATGACGCCAAGGTTATCTTCAGTGGGCTACATTATCCTCAGAATCAGCAGCTCTGAATAACTTTGCTCACTTTCTCTAACTGGGATTTGGCTACCTTGCCACGCGGCCGCACGATGTCGGTGTAGCTTGGCAGCTTGCTGACTTTTTCAGTCCATTAGGAAAAAATGCTCTTGTATCTCAGCAAAAGGCTGTACTGCAATATGAAACTGCTATCCGAAGAAATAAAGGCCCTTAAGTTCCAAAATCATTTCCTTTTGTGTGTTTTGAAGCAGTTGCTGTGTGGAGTAAAAGGCCAGGCTACTTCTGTTGACACCTAAAAGTGCCTCGGGCAGCTTATTGCTACCTACTATGTCTATTCTTCTAAGCACTCTCTTGCTTCTCAGTTGTTGAGCTGGGGATCATTGTGCATGCACAGATCTGCTCTGCGTTCCTTGCATAGAGGAACTCCAGTCTTAGCATGAGTTGTTACTGAATTACTGCCTAGGTGGAAGCCCCCAGGATTTGGGAGGGAAGTGGGTGGGTAGGGATTAACACACTGCTAAAATGGCTGAGGCACGTTATTAAGTTCTCCACACTTCTTCAAGAGAGCAGGTTGGAGTTCTTAAATGGCAAAGAGGAAAATGTTAAAGAGGCACAGCAACTTAAACCCTAATAAATATAAATAAACGTCCACAGCCTGATTGCAAGATCCTATTGCATAAGGAGCGCTTCTGTTTGCACATGGAGGGCTTGGAAGTTCTCTTCCTTTGCCTGCAATCTGCACCTCCAAAAACCCCTCCCCAAAGGCTTAAGAGTCACTATGGAATGTGGCACAGGGGGCTGTATTAGAGGGTGAGGAACTTGTCACACCCTTGAGAGTACATGAAAAGAAGTGCTTGCCTTTTCCGAAAACAGAGCTTTGGATCCAAGCAATACAGTATCTGAACAATATGGTATATGGCTGAATGTAGCTTAAATCACCGGTTCTTCCACCCTTTCTATGGATAAGGCTAGTTTAGGGAGCTGAGCTACTCCTCCAGTCTGAAAAACGCACAATTCAGTGTGGATGAGATATGTTGAACTTGACATTGCACATTCCTGGGTTGCTGCCTTGTAAATTAGTTAGCCTTCCCCTGCCACTCAGTTGGGGATCGGGATATATAAATATGGATTGCCAAACAATATGATGAAAGTTTTGTGGCTTGCCAGTATTCTAGATTTTTCCTGCCTTGTGCTTGATTTAACAATATGTTCCATTGGCCCATCTTACTGTTTCTTTCGGAAGAGAATCATTCATTGTAAGCTGTGCCTGTGCAGGCTGCTTGTAAAAGTCCTATAGAGATGGCTTGTAAAGTGGCAGACAAAATCCTAAAGCCTGTCAAGAATTAATAAGTTGGAGGGTGGGGGGGGGGGAGAGAAGGGCAATGACCGTAAAACTAAAGTACACTCTTAGGGTAGAAATGGCTGCTCCTCTGAAATAAAGTGGTGAGGGAAGCAGGCACTTTATAGTGTGGGTAACTGCTGCATCTTGCCATTTTATTAGATGGCAGTTAAAATTATGAAATTAATTGCCCAGAGCACGCAAATATGAAGCAGTAAATGCATTTTAAAAGATTTGACTACTGCAGTTGACGTTTATGTCAAAGAATCTCAGAGGAGTATTAAAATGTACAAGTCCTATTTCCCAGAGAGGATCTTTCTGTATTTCTACTTGATTTGTGGAAAGTTTTAAGAGCATGGAAGAGAAATGTCAAATGAACAGTGATTAGTTATCTTTGGGATTTAGACAAGATGTCCATGCATGCTTTTTTCACAAATGTATTAAATATCTGTGCCAAATACGTTATATATCTTGAACGCAGGGGCCTCCACTGGCCTGCATATTTATCCTCTTTGTGGTGTTAGGGTTGCCCACAAAACAAGTCCACTGCTGTTGTGGAAGTGGAAGGTTTGGAGCAGATCAAAGAGAAAAAGTGCTTTTCGGGGGAGGAGGGTCTAGTTACCAGTGGTCTGGTAGTAAAACGTTCCCTGATGTGAACAAAATGTTTCAAAAAGCAGGAGGGATAAACTAAAGCAGGGGTGGGCAACTGTGGCCTCCAGATGTTCATGGACTACAATTCCCATGAGCCCCTGACAGTTGCCCACCCCTGAGCTAAAGCCATCTGCATTAGCTTAAGGGTTGGGCACGAGGGATGGAGAACTCTGTTTGAAGAGTACTGAATACAAGCCACAGTAAAAAAATAGATAATCCAATTTGGAATAGCAATTTGAGTTTTTATGAGGTACCAAGTATATAAATACTACGTGGCATAAGAATTTGGTTTCCCTTGCAAAAAGCAGGCCTTGCAAATGTATCTGTTGGGAGCAGATGTAGCAAATGTATCAGCTAGGACCGCTGAAATCTGGACCTGATAGTAGCAGAGCTGACCATGCTAGCAGAAGTGAATTATTAAAAATTTTCTTTTGCTGTTCCTCTCAGAGGTGTTCCTTGCCCTTGTTTCTCTCTATCCCTGCACCACACGCACATTTCTGCACTTGTTCAAACCTGCACATATTTATTCAAAAGCAAGTCCCACTGAGTTCAACAAAACCTTCCGATACCCACATAGCAGGTACAGAATAAAGGAAGGCAACTGAGCAAACTTGGACAAAGTAACTCATTTGCATGAATTGCAGGCTGTGAAATATTGCTCTCTTTTCTTGCAGACTGGAGCGTTGTTTTAGTGATGGTAAAGTGCTCTCACCTTTTGATTGGTTGGTAGTATGAAGCTGAGTTAATTCTCAGCACCTGATTTCCGTGATGAACTGGTTTTCTGAGCTACCACACTATTTTTAGGCTATGAAGATGGCCAAATTCATTGCCATATTTTAGGTGGCTCATTTTAAGGTTGTGTTTGAACCCATTATTTTATTTTCAGTCCCAAGACCATATTGCTTTGGAATATCAGTATTTGGGGAACCATCCTTAAGACCAAACATAGTATTACTTTAACTCAGCCACAGTTTGCCTAATGAAGCTAAGCAGGGTTGGCTCTGGCTAGCATTTGGATGGGAGACCTCCAAGGAATACTAGAGTCGTGATGCCGAGGAAGGCAGTGGCAAATGACCTCTGAATGTCTCTTTCCTTGAAAACCCCAGCGGTCCCCAACCCCCGGTCCAAGGACGAGGACTGGTCCGTGGATCAATCGGTACTGGGCCGCGGCTCTTCCTTGTCCTCCTCCCGGGTTGCTGCCTCAGGGGCTGCCCTGCCACTCTGCTACCGGCTCACCTTTGGTGATCTCCAGCGGCTGCCATAGCTGGGGATCCCCCTCAGCGTGGCACTGCCCAGCTGCTGATGTCAGTGCCCCCCAGTGGGCGGCAGGAAGTCAGGGGCACCAGTGGGAAAGCAAGTGGAGCAGGCAGTGGCAACATCCCTCAGCAAAGGACTACACCCCCCCCCCCGGGCCTCAGTAAAATTATCAAGCGTTGACTGGTCCCCGGTGATAAAAAGGTTGGGGACCAGTGCCCTACAGGGTCGCCCTGTCAAGTCATTTGCCATAATTCTCTACCTCAGCTAACATCTAGAACAGAGAGTGTGCTTTCTAAAGCTTATGAACAATCCAGGCTTTGGGTAGACACAGGCCCACATTAGACCTCTCCAGTTAATGTATTTTAATTCTTCCTTGTGAGGTAGGTCAAATTTCAAGCATGTGGTTTCTCAAGATTTATATAAAATATATGTAAAATATATGTTAACATCCTGCTGAAAAATAGATGTCTATACTGGTTTTATTTTGGGTGAGTGTAATCTTTATTGGTGTCAACACTTTTCTGATTTCGGATTCAGTTACACAACTTGTTAGGCGAGTTTGTGACAGCACTTCTCTTTCTCGTGACTAATAGAAGCTTGGCGAAACAGCAGGCAGTTTCAGAAGGAATCCTGCTCCTGCTGCTGCTGCTACCAGAAAGTGGCTCTAAATATGCTAATCTTATTAAGTAAATTAAGAGATTGCTTTAAAAAAATGGCTGACTGGAGAGGCTAAGTGAAGGTCAGGGAGAGGGTTCTGGCATTTTGTTTCCTGTTTTTGGACACCACTAGGCCTGTTTGGCACATGTTTGCAGGACAGCATCAGTATAGCACAGGTGCTCTTTTGTCAGGTTTTATAGCATCCATATTCACGAAAATGGGAGGTAATGGTTTTAGTGCTTAAGTTTGTGGCAAGTCAAGAGCATTTTCTGTTGTGTTGTATTTATTGAATTCATATATAATAAAATCAGTCACAGTAGCTGCGTTTACTGTTCTGTGTATAGATTATAGGATATTCTTTGTGTTGTCCTACCAGTAGTTAGAGCCTCTTGTGGTGCAGAGTGGTAAGGCAGCAGACATGCAGTCTGAAAGCACTGCCCATGAGGCTGGGAGTTCAATCCCAGCAACCAGCTCAAGGTTGACTCCGCCTTCCATCCATCCGAGGTCGGTAAAATGAGTACCCAGCCTGCTGGAGCAGCGGTCCGCAAGCTTTCGCTTGCTGTGGACCGCTGCAGTGTAGTGGGTGGAGAGGGCGGCCCGAGGGCCCGCACATGCGCGGCAGCCCCAGCGCAAACGCGCGTACGCGGACTGCCGCGCACACGCGTTTGCGCCCGGCAGGCAGTCCGCGCATGCGCGTTTGCACTGCCACCATGCTGGCGGCCGCGGCTCCCCCTCCTGGCCCCTCCGGGCTGCGAGCAAATCGGCCGCTAAAGCCAATTAGCTTGCGGCTCGGCAAGCTTCTCTTCCCTCCCCTCCCGAAGCGAGAAGCGGACGATTTGCTCGCAGCCTGGCGAGCTTCTCGCTTCAGGGGGGGAGGGAAGAAGGAGCCGTGGCCCGCCGCTGAGGCCTTCATGGCCCGGCACCAGCCTGCGGCCTGCTGGTTGGGGACCACTATGCTGGAGGGTAAATGGTAATGACTGGGGAAGGCACTGGCAAACCACCCCGTATTGAGTTTGCCATGAAAACGCTAGAGGACGTCACCCCAAGGGTCAGACATGACCCAGACATGACCTTTATCTTTTACCAGTAGTTGCCTTTCCCCCAGCCTTCTGTTTTGATCCCTAAGATCAAATAACAGCCTCCTTGTGGTTATTATGTTGACACAAAAAAAGTACAGTCATCCATATGGATTTTTATGAAATCTAAAACCAAGAGTAGTAGCTGTTTAATAACTTTCTTTAGGACCAACAAAAATGACACAAAACATCAGGCAAGCTTTTGAGCTCACCCGGACTCTTCACCAGGCTAGATATTACAACATTTTAAAAGATAGAAGGGCAGAAGGCAGGTTTCTTAGGAGTGGCCTTCTGTTTAATTAAATTTTGTAACATCCAGCCTGACAAAGAGTTATGCTGAGCTCAAAAATTTGCATATTTTGTGTCAGTTTGGCTGGTTCTAATAAAAAATATTACAACAATTCTTTTAATGTGTCATTTTCTTTCTGAATCTGCCTTGAATCTTTTTGACGAACGTAGTAAATAAAATGTTAGGAAATTAATAAGCACTGGAAAGGAATGTTGTGTACTCTCAATTGTTGTGTAGGTGGTCTTTCCTATGAAGGTATACTAAACCTTCATTAAGCTGTCCACTATGACCATCATTTATGAATAAATTAAATTATACGGGCCCAACCCCAATCCTTGTGGGACCCCACTGCTCATCTTCTGGATTTAAGAACCTAAGAAGAGCTCTGCTGGATCAGAGTAGCCAACCACTTCCTCTGGAGGGGCACCCACAGGGCATAGAGACTGAGGCTCTCCTCTGTTATTGCCTCCTAGCTGTGAGATTCAGAGGGTGAGAGAGCCTCTCAAGATGGAGGTTCACCTCACTCACCATGGCTAGTAGCCATTGATAAACTTATCCTCCATGAATCTATCTTATCCCCTTTTAAAAGTGTTACCATCACTACATAATCTGACAGCAAATTCTATAATTTAATTACTCTCTGTGATGTTGTATTTTCTTTTGTCAGTCCTGAACCTACTGCCCACCAGCTTCATTGGATGCCCTTGAATTCTAGTAATTGAGGAGAGGGAGAAAAATTTCTCTTTGTCAATTCTCTCTACCCCATTTATAAACCTACTAGGGACAAAGCCCGTTGCATTCGGGAATACAACGGGTGCTAGATTGGGGATGGGGTGGTGGTGGAAGAACTATGCAGATGGCCTCTCCCTCCCCCCAGGACCCAGAAAGGTTGCAGGCTGGAGGCCCCTGGGCAGGGAACTCACTGGCAGCTCTCACACGGCAGGGATCTGCAGACTCTGAGCCTCAGAGGGAAGTGTTAGGAGGAGAGGGTGGTTACGGGAGGGGGACGGAAGGCGATTTGCTGGCTGTTGGACAGACAGGCTAGCCAGTTGGAAGAGGAGGCACTCAGGGGCAGGACAGCCACCCTGAGTGGGTGTTAAGCGCTGACTGGCACTTAAGCCATGAGACCAGCTCCTCCTCCTAGGCCTTACCAGAAATATTAATTGGAACAGATATCACATCACCTCTTTTTTCTAAACTGAAATGTCCCAGACTCTTCGGCCTTTCCTTATAGGGATGGTTTTGCAGCCCCCTAATAATCTGCGTTGCCCCACTCTCTGTTTTTTCCAGCTCTGCAATGTCCTTTTGGAGGTATGGTGTAGGGTTGGCTATGCCGGCGCCCAAAGTGACCCGTCAGAGCGCCAGCAGGTGCACATACGCAGGCATGGAGCTCCGCATGTTTGCACCCTCCGATGCCCGTGCCTCCCTTCCCCCCACGCGACGCGGCTCTGGCTGCACCGGGAGAGACTGGCCGCTTCAGGCGCCAAAGTGCCCTACCCTGGTATGGTGATCTAAACTGTATACAATATTCCAAAAGGGGCCACTCCATAGAACTATACAAGGGCATTGCATTAGTGACCATTTTATTCTCAGTCCCTTTACTAACAATCCATAACAAAGAGTTTGCCTTTTTCACCCCAGTGTGTTGACATGTTCATTGAATTGTCCACTGTGTGACTACAAGATCTTTTTCCCTCTCAGTCTCAGCAGGTTTAAACCCCAGTAGCCTATGCTTGAAGATATGATTTTTGCCCCAGTGTGAATCACCTGACACTTACCATCATTGAACTTCCTTGGCCACATTGTCAACCACGTACCCAGTTTCTACTTTGAATTATTTTAGAAACCGCCTCTATCATTATAAGTGCATACTGGAACCCATACTTCTGCTCTAGGTACTTGCGGTGCTCTTGGTTTGTTGAGGTCCTAAAACAGGGGTAGTCAAACTGCGGCCCTCCAGATGTCCATGGACTACAATTCCCAGGAGCCCCCTGCCAGCAAATGCTGGCAGGGTGCTCGTGGGAATTGTAGTCCATGGACATCTGGAGGGCCGCAGTTTGACTACCCCTGTCCTAAAAGGTCAGTCATAGTAATGGTGTCAGACTATAGGTGGAGTTTTCCTTCATTGTGCAAGGTAGGAGGCAGGAGCGGCTGAAAAGACAACCCATTGATCTTTGTTTCATATCAGTCTTAATAGCGGTATTCCTCTGGCACAGGAATGGTTGATTGCTGCTGCTTGTGACTCATTGCCAACACATTTAATTGAGTGTAAGCATTTTCTGTTTTGATGTATGGGTTATTCTTCTCTGTGTCAATGGAAACTTAAGATGCATTGACTTTTGCTCAGAATGTATGTCACTGGCATCTTCCAGAAGGTTTTTGGGTATAAATCAGTTAGTTGGACTACGTATAGATCTTAATGCATTTGAAGTGTCATTGACAGGTGCCTGAATTAGCACCTTGCCAGCATGAATCAAACAGTTCTTCTGGGCCTCTGTAGATTTTTATATCTGCACATCTCAAAAGTTTTCATTGCACCCATCAGCTTGATTTGCCAGATAGCTAATAGACTCTGGAATATTTGTGTATTTAAAAAATAATGCAGATGGTGTATAGTATTCCTAGAACACAATATGACATTACAACAATGCTGGTTACATGTTCTTGGTAGAATGCTCAGTAGTAGTCATCATCTACCATGCCTAAATAAGGCATATTGCAAATGCATTCATAGTGTGAGAATAATTTTTAAAGTCTACTGTTTGCTGTTTCTAAATTGTCAATATGGACTTCATGTCATTCCCCTTTAGCAGACATTTGATTTGTATTCGTAGTACACAGTAATTTTGTGAATCAAGTGTTCAGCTTTCTCTGTGGAATAGATAAGAGTGTTTCTAAGGAATAGAAAACAGTGCTATACAAAGAGATTAGGTTTTGTTAGCATGAAAGCCAAAATAAAGAGGAGACTCGGAAATGTCTGTGTTCATCCGTTCCACATAATATATTTCTGGTAAAGGCTTGGAGGACGAGTATGTCTCATGGCTTAAGTGCTACTCAGCGTTTAAGATCCACTCAGGGTAGGTGTCCCACTCTTGAGTGCCTCCTCCTCCAACCGGCTTGCCTGCCTGTCCAGGGGCCAACCAATCGCCTTCTGTCCCCCACCCCTAACCACCCCTTCCTCCTTTCACTTACCTCTGAGGCTCGAGGCTGCAGATCCCTGCTGCATGAGAGCTGCCCCTTCCTGTGAGTTCCCTAACAGCTGCTTGCAGCCTTTCCAAGTCCTGGGAAGGAGGGGAGGCCGTCCTCAGAGTTCTTCCACCCCACTCCAATCTAACGCCCATTGTATTCCTGAATGCAACGGGCTTGGTCCCTAGGAGAATCATAAAATTAGAAGGGACCTCCAAGGTCATCTAGTCCAATGCAAGAAACTCACAACTACCTTCCTACCCATAGAGATCCTTATTTCATGCGCAGATAATGCCCCCCCCCCAAAAAAAAAACAACCCCTCAGAATCCTGGCCAGTCTAGCCTGGAAGAAATTTGCCTCCTGACCCCAAAGTGGCAATCAGCATTTTCCTGGGCATGCAAGAAAGGGCCACAAGAGCCAAGCACTGACACAATCCCTTCTGCCCAGCTACTCACAATCTGCCTAAGTTCACAGAATCAGCATTTCTGTCAGATGGCTATCTAGTCTCTGCTTAAAAGAGCCAAATTGGTGTATTGGTTAGGAATGTGGACTTCTAATGGTGAGCCAGGATTGAATCTGCGCTCCCCCACATGGAACCAGCTGGGTGACCTTGGGCTCGCCAGGGCACTGATAAAGCTGTTCTGACTGAGCAGTGATATGAGGTCTCTCTCAGCTTCACCTACTTCACAGGGTGTCTGTTGTGGAGAGAGGAATGGGAAGGAGATTGTAAGCTGCTTCGAGACTCCTTCGGGTAGAGAAAAGCGGCATATAAGAACCAACTCTCCTTCTTCTAAAAACTTCCAAAGAAGGAGACTCCACCATCTCCCAAGGAAGCCTATTCCAGTGAGGAACTAATCTAACTTTCAGGAACTTCTTCTGGGTGTTTAGCTGAACATTTGTTTGAATTAATTTCAACCTATTAGTTCTGGTCTGACTCTCTGGGGCAACAGAAAACAACTCTGCTCCATCCTCTACATGAAATCTTTTCAAGTACTTGAAGATGGCTATCATACCACCTTTTAGTTGTCTTCTCTTCAGGCTAAACAGACCAAGCTCTCTCAACCTTTCTTCATACAACTTGGTCTCCAAACCCTTCATAATCTTTGTTACCC
Source organism: Paroedura picta (assembly GCF_049243985.1). Classification (NCBI taxonomy): domain Eukaryota; kingdom Metazoa; phylum Chordata; class Lepidosauria; order Squamata; family Gekkonidae; genus Paroedura; species Paroedura picta. Next base: position 34,614,839 of record NC_135379.1, read on the forward strand.
TCCTCTGGACACACTCCAGTTTGTCTACATCTTTCTTCAAGTTGGTGCCCAAAACTGAACACAGTACTTGTAGGCAAGATCTAACCAGAGCAGAGTAAAGCGGTATCATCACTTTATGTAAGCTAAACACTATGCATCTTTTTATACAGCCCCAAATCCCATTTGCCTTTTTAGTCACCGAGTCACACTTCTGACTCATGTTCAGTGTATGGTCTACTAAGACCCCCTAGATGTTTTTTGCACATGCTAATGACAAGACATGTCTCCCCCATCCTATAATGATGTATTTGATTTTTCCTACCTAAATGCAGAACTTTATTGAGATTGATTTTGTTAATTTTAGCGCAGTTTTCCAGACTGTGAAGAACATCCTGATTCTTCTGCTGTGTTTGTTATCCCTCCTACTTTAGTATCACCTGCAAATTTGCCCCCTCTAATCCTTCATCAATATAATTTATAAATACATTGAACAACACAGGGCCTAGGTCAGATCCCTGAGGCACTTGACTTGTCACTCTTCTTCAAGAGGATAACAAACCATTAACAAGCACCCTTTGAGTCCAATCTGTCAACGAGTTTTTGATCCATTTAACAGTAATAGGATCCATAGCACATTTTACCAACTTGGCATCAAGAATATCATATGGAACTATATCAAAAGCTTTACTGAAATCTAGATAAACTATATCCATAGCATTCCCCGATCCAGATTGTAACTTTTTGAAAAAGGGGGTAAGGTTAGTCTGACATTACTTGTTCTTGAGAAAGCCATGCTGACTCTTAATAATTATTTATTTATTATTTGATTTATTGATCAAGCTAGCTCTTGGCGATGTACAATAAAACCCCAGTAAAACATCAATAAAATACAGTTAGAAATCCCCTGGCAGCATAACCCCATTCAACTCCCTCCCAGCCCACCAGTACAGCACAGGCCAGAATAGCCTGTCCCTTGCACACACTGCCCAGCAAGCCTTGGGGGGGGGCATTCTCTGGCCTAGATGTTCAGGGCATCCTGAGGAAGGACCCCAGATCTTCCACAACCTGGCCTGATGGACAAGTTCCGTCTTCTGTCTTCCACAGCGAAATGCCTGGTGGAACTGTGACAGCTTCATCAGGACCCTTGGCTTTTCTGGGAGTTACCAGCACAAGAAGAGAAGGGGAAAGGAAGGAGGACACTCGTGTGTCCAGCAGCAAACTGCGTTAGGGTTTCCGTGCTCTTTGAGTGTCTGAACTTCAGCAATATTCTGCTGACTTATCTATGGTCTATTAATCCAATTGCCAACACTGAGTTCAGATAGCACCCAGTTTACTGTGTGACCATTTATGGTGGTGTTTGAAAATTCTTCAGATTAGTTCTTGCTCTTCTTTTCCAAGTGAGGAAATATGCTTTTACCCAGAACTAAGGGATAAAGTAGTAGCGTGAAGAACACAAATGATAAAAGGGTTTCCCCACTCCCCTTCTTATAATGGAAATGAACTTTTGGGGTGATTTGCTTTCTCATTGTTAATAATAACAACAAATAACTCTTCACCGGTGTGCCAACTTCAAAGAAACTGGCAAAGGGAATGGTCATTTAACTATTTTGGAAAAAAGTTTCTCAATGAATGTATTAAGCTCTATTGTTTCCTGTTCTTAAATACATGGCAGCTGCTGTACACAGTTTTTTTAATGGCAAGATCCAGCTCCAATTGTATCAGTTGTCTCCCATGATAAGAGCAGTTGCAATTAAAGAATTCCCTGGCTTGTTTCTTGTCCTGAGGATCTGCTGCATTTCTGATAATGTGGAAATGGACACAGCTCTGACTGATCTGCTGTTACACATTTTTAAAAAATCTATTAAGAGCTACATACATGTTACAAACAATGTGCTTATTACAAAGGGTCCCCCCTGCTTTACTGCCTACTGTGCAAGATTTTCTTGTTATTGTTAATTGCTTTTATTTGAAATGAATTGCAGCAACACAATTAACCTCTGCAAAATGCCTTTTGTCACTCTCAGACTTGTTTGCAGCACCCCCAGAGTCTTTGGCAAACAATGTGGTTGTACATTTCTCAGTATACATTTTTGCTACTGCAACTGAATTGGCTATTTTAAGGACACTATACACCCAGTAGCTGTTGGTGCTTAAGAACTGGACCTGGCAGCGGGAACCTGGGTTGCTTAAAGTTATGATTTCCAGGTAAGCTTCAGCTCCAGAACCTATCAAGAACTTATTACCTGAATGGAAGAAGAAAGGAGGGATAGAGCAGAAGCCACCAGCAAAAGCAGGCTCTTTCAGACTTAATAACATTCCTATGCTTCTTGTTGCTCCAGTCTGGCTCCTAAATTTTGTAGAATTGTTGCACCCCTAGTTGTTCTTAATATCACTGCCAAAGAACAGGATCCTTTGAATGTTTACTTGATATAAGTCATACCATGTTCAATGGTTTACTTCCAAGTAATTGGGCAGAAAATGACAGTTGGGTTTAGTGTAGTGGTTAGGAGTGCGGACTTCTAATCTGGCGAGCCATGCGCTCCCCCACATGCAACCAGCGGGGTAACCTTGGGCTCTCCATGGCACTGATAAAGCTGTTCTGACCAAGCAGTAATATCAGGGCTCTCTCAGCCTCACCTACCTCACAGGGTGTCTGTTGTAGGGAGAGGAAATGGAAGGCGAATGTAAGCCGCTTTGAGACTCCTTCAGGTAGAGAAAAGCGACATATAAGAACCAACTCTTCTTCTTCTCAAAATTAAGTCTGCAGTCAAGTGATCACTTGGAACTAAATTTCATTAAACTCACTGGGACTTTCTTTTGAGTAATGATGCATGGGGAATAGTTTCAAATTACTTATGTGTATAACTATCACTCTGTAATGTTTATGTTCAAAATAGCAAACTCTTTGAGACTTTTACCTTTTGAAAGAACGTCTGTATTTTTTAAAGGCTAAACCAATGCAGGGAGCAATGTTTCTGTATTCTTCATGTACCCCCCCACACCCATTTTTGCAATGCTAATAATTATATAATCACACCTTCCTCCTGGGGGTGGGTCTTTTTGTTCGCTGGGTGATTTCTGTCCAATGGTGCTGTTGTATCATTTCAAAACAAGAGTAGGGATGGAGGTTTATACTGCACTGTATTGAGTTTTATTGTACTGCATTGCTGCATAAATTAGCAATTGCTAATGGTTGATTATAACATAACACTGAGTTGTCATAAATTAATATGGAAAGTGAAACAGTTTATCTGAAGACCTGCCAGCATTCCAGAGATGAAGATGGGAGCATACCTGTGTCTAACAAAGTGAAGGATAGGGACAGAATCCGGATGTTGTGCCATGTGGCTTAGCCAGCAATCATGGGGACAGTGCAGACTTACATCAAGCAGAAAGTGAGGAACTATAAAGCAAGAAGAGAGCTCCAGGGGCCAGAATGAGTGAGATTAGTGCAGGCGACAGGCAATGTCAGATAGATGTAAGATATTTGCTATGTGTAGCATTTAGTGGACAACACAGCTGATTACTACAGTGATAAGACAGTGAATCTATGACAGAGTACTGCCATATCTTTCCTCAGTTGCAAGATTCTAAATAGTCTTTGTTACTGGAAAATACATAAGCCCCAGTTTATCCAGGTGCCTGAATCCAAGCATTGCAACACAGTGGCTTGGAGCCTATACTTTCTGCATGTGCAGCATTGTCCTCCTTTGGGATTCCTTGCTTTGGTGCGAGGCGCTTTCTACTCATGCAAGATGTTGGCCTTGTTTGAGCCGAGAGCACCTTTTGGCAATGCTTTTTGGCCCCCATTGAGGAGATAAACGGAGCTTAGAGAGGTGAATAAATAAAAAAATATATAGACTGTACTAGAGGGATATGCTCTGCAGTGAAATACTGTTCTGCAAACTAGAGTAAGCAGAAGGATGCTGCAAGATGCAGGCCACTGGCATCTGAACGAAGACTTTCTAAGCCAAGAAATCTTCAATCGTGGCTCCATGCATGGGGGCGGAGGGGGATGGAGAGGGCCTGAGGAATTGAGGCTGATTGACTTCAAAAATAAACAGAGCATTAGCATTTAGGAATATGCTGCTGAGGGAGGGGCAACAGGCTCAGTCCAGTTCAGTAGAAGAGCTTGGCCCTTGCTCCTCCTCCCCCAAGTAGCCCAGCCTTCTACTCCCTGCATAAATCAAGAAGGTGGTCACCACTATAAAGCAAAATGTATCAAGAATATTTTCTAAAAAAGAACATTAAAAAGTATTTAAAAAACGAATACAGAGGGCAATTTGTGACGTCCATTTAGAGCACCGGAGTTTCCCAAGATAGAGATGTATATGAATGATGAATGAAAGAGTAAAAGAAACATACCTGTTTCTTGAAAACTGGGGGTCTCTGTGCTATAGCTCTCTGAAAAAGGTGCCCATCTCCTCTAAGCCAGGACTTGTGAAATATTACAAAATTGTGGGAAATCAGTTGACATGCAGAATATGCACACTTGGATATTAATACAAATTCCAAAGAGGGCATTATGTTGGTTATTTGCTTTTGTCAAAAAACAAAAATTTACATCCTTTTGTAATGGTAGGAGAAAAAAGGCCCACAGTTGCTTGATATGAAAATACAAGTTTCCAGAACTGAATTTAAAAAGCCACTGCTAGGGAATTATGAGCCCCTTAGGGAACAGCACAGTTTGATTTTATTTTATTTTTTATTTCAGAGCCAATACTAAATGGATTAATTTCGCCTGAATCATTTTACTAGGACTTGCTTCTAAATTGAAGTGATTATTGCCAGACTAAGTAGAGCTTCACTACGCTCTTGAGAATAAGCCGGCATCCTTCTGACTGCCCCAGCAAAAGGGGTTGTATTTTTGATCTTTTAACGCTGCAATCCCATGCCTACTTATACAAGATTAAGCCAGTAAAGTAGAATTTACTTCTGAGTAAACATGCACTGGTTTGCGCAGTATGATTTACAGAGAAAGCCTAAGAAGCCCAGTGAATACATCTGAGAAGGATTATATATAGACTAGGAAGAAAGCCCATTGCAAGCAAAAATGCAATGGGGGCTAGGACCCAGGGGACACTGGGAGGTGCAGATCTCTCTCTCTCGCTCCCCCCCCCCCCGGTGTCTTGGTGTGCCTTGCAGCAGAAGGCAAAGCAGGTAATTAGGGCTGGTTTGTAGGAGGGCTGTAGGGCTGGTGTGCAGCTTGGGGTAGTTCTCTCTGTCTCTCTCTCTCTCCCTCCCTCCGTAGCAGCAGGAGCAACTCTCTCTGTGTCTCTTTGCCTCCCTCACAGCAGGAGCGATAGGAGGGAATGAGGGCTCGTGTTTGGTCTGGCAGGGCTCTGTGTCTCTCTTTGTCTCTGGTGCATCTGAGAGGAACGTGGCTAGTGTCCAGGGAGGGAGCTGTACCCTGATTGGCCCTATTCCAACTTGGACAGCCGGACACGCTCCACCCCCCCCAGGCTGTGTCACAAATATATAGAGGAACCATGGATAAGGATCTTAGGATTCCTCTCAGAAATAGAACTATGCATTGAAATTGTGTTGAGTTGGCTTTTTCACAGACGTCATCACTGTTAATCTGTTTGGACCTCAGGTGCCATAACTAAAGAGAGGAGATTTTCATTATAGTCCAGTTCACTGTATATAATACAATGAATGTTTGTCCCCAACTTTGTTGAGCCTGTGGATAATTTTTGAATTCTGTCAGAGCATGGTGGGCAACATCATAAAATGGCTGCTGCAGGAGGTGGAGTCACCAGATGGCTCCTGCAGCTTACATCACTTAAACGGCGGAGATCCTTATGCTGTGGTGGCAGCTGTCCCCAATTTAATGCTTTCTTAAATAGCTTCACCGAAAAATCAGTTCTCCAGGGACCTTTCAGAAGCCTTGATAGCCAAAAGCCCACCTGGCCCTGCCCACTTTCTTACACTACTTGGCAGGCTCCAGGAAAATTGCCATGGCATTCACAGGCCCCACATTGGGGATCCCTGGTATATAGTAATAGCATCTTCCCAAACCATTTTCTCTGTGACTCTGTCTGCAGAGGTGAGGCAGGTGGCAGCTAAAGATGGGCACTTTCAATGGTAGCACCGTGCCTTTTGAATGCCCTCCCCCTTGAGGCCTACCTTGCCCCTACTTTACAGTCCAGTAGGCACCATGTCAAGACACTGTTGTGGGCCCATGCCTTCAGTTGCAGGGCCTCAGTATTCAGCAGGATTAGAAAACTTGGATTGCAATAATTCAGCCACTGAAGTGTCCTGTGTGAGCCTGGGAAAGTCTCACTTTCTCTTCCAAACCTATCTTAGAGGATTGTTGTGAGGATAATTTGAGGTGTGGATGGGAGAACTACCTGCACCATTTTGAATTCCTTTGGGCCAGGATGGGATAAAAATGTGCCAAATGGATAGTATAGTTTCAAATACTAGCTTAGGGGAGCACCCAGATACATGTTAACCTTGACCTGGATAGTCCAAGCTGGTGTCATCAGATCCCAGAAGCTAAGCACAGTTGGCCCTGGCTAGTCTGGGGGTAGGAGACCTCCAAGGAATACCAGGGTCAAGATACAGAGGCAGGAAATGGCAGACCACCTCTGAACATCTTGCTATAAATCAGCTGTGATGTGATGACTGGGCGGGAAGGAATAGGGGGAACAGGTGGATAGGTAGGTAGTTAGGTAGACAGATGGACAGGGAGAAAGAGTGATTGATAGTTTCAGTGTAGTTGAAACATCTAACCTTGGTTAAGTTAATGGAAGAGATTTGGGGAAGGTAAGGACGGGTATAATCCTCTTGCCATGGTCATAGCATCATAGAATCAGAGTTGTAAGTTCCTGTTTTTATGCACTGCTTCATTTTTGTTTTTTACTTGTGGCTGAGGGGGAGTGACATTTGATGATGACGTGGTATGCTTGGTGGGCAGTGTTTAGTTCATTTACTTAAATTGTTTCTATGTTGCTGTTATTTCATAGACTCAGAATACTGAATTAAAGAACCCCTGGCTAGTTACTCAGTGACATTATATTTATATGCGTAGAGCAGGGATTCCCAGTCAGGGAATTCTGAAAGGGTCCCTGGAAGGTCTGTGGTCGTGTGGTATGGGGAGGTCCAGGCTGCCTTCACAACTCCTACTCTCCTTTCCAGCCGACAGAGCCCCTGTAGTAGTAGTAAAGGCAGGGGGTCCTCAAAGTCTGGAAAAAAATGTCATGGGCTCCTCCACAGTCAAAAGGTTGAAAAAGGCTGCCGTAGAGCAATAATAACTTTAGTGGACTCTAGTATTTAGTTTGTTGTGAAAGCACAGGCTTGAATCATAGAATCATAGAATTGGAAGGGGCCATACAGGCCATCTAGTCCAACCCCCTGCTCAACGCAGGATTAGCCCTAAGCATCCTAAAGCATGAAGTAGCTTCAAGTGTTGCTTTTTAAACTCCCAAGCACATTTCCCAGCATGGTGTGTGAGCATGCTGTTTAGCGTCCTGTTTCATCCCTGTCCATATTGGGCAGAAACTCAGAAAACAAATGATGGGGTGATTCTTGTGTGTGATCAGAGCAGCCTTTATATGCAAGGCAGAGCACTGGCCGCTAAGGCCCACTCTATCGATATCGCCATTTAGCAATGCCATCCGACGCAGAGTTGTTCCCTTCTAAAGCCAGCGAGTTTAGAAGGATGTAATTCCATTGGCGATTGCACCGTAAGACACATGGTTATAAAACAGCAAGTCAATAAACTGTACAAGTGTACAGTATAGTGCACAAAGCATGTGACGTTTAAAGGTAGCAACAGTAGCAAATGACAGTCTAGTAGATCTTACTTCAGTCCTTTTTGTTATGCGGTTGATTTAAACTCATAGGGATTATTGACTTTTCACTTATCTGTTTTCCATGTAGTGGTCATTAAGGAGATTTCTTTAAATGCCAGCAATAAACTTTTTTCTTTCTTTCATTGCTGTTGTCTGGATTGTGAAATTTAGAAGGATTTACTCTGCTTCCCCCGTTTATTAACAGTTAACTTGCAAACAGCTGCAATGTATATTTGTGGTAATGTGCACCCTTAATTGTAGGAAGGGTAGGACATGACCTATTATACATGACAGCAGCCATGCTGAGCCGCTACTAGTGCATTGGGGTAGAGTGGCATGCCAACTTCTCATCCAGAACGAGAGCCAGCTGACTAGGATAAGCCTTTGCTCCTCCCCTTTCTACAGATACTTGGAGCCTGTGTTTGATTGGACCATAAACCAAAAGGAGATTTGGCCCCCGGTTCTTAACCCGTGACTTGCAGCCTGCAGTCCTGGGAACTGGATGAACCACTGGCAGCCTGGGATGCCATTGTGACCACCTGCTTTCAGATTAGGAGCCTGTGGGGGTTTTAGTTATTTAAATGTTTATACCTCACCTTTCCTCTTGGCTCAAGAGCTTTCAGTAATAATTAAAACATTATGAGTCAAAACCAAAATAAAATAACAAATCCTACATAACTGCCTCCCACGCACCCCCAATATGCATGCTGTCTATGAAGAAGAATATGCCATCATCACAACTGACTCATGGTGAGCCCATCCATGGGAGCATTACAGGTAAGAGACAAACAGAGTTGGTTCATCTCCCGTATGGTTTCCCATCCCAGTACTGACCATGGCCAACCCTGCTTAACTTCCAAGCTCTGTCAAGCCAAGTTTAAGCCGGGCTATTGGGGTTGTTCTGCTCATCAGAAACCCTTGAAGATCTACAACATGGGAACTTCCTTCACCTCTTTTGGGAGCTGATTCCACAGAGGGGGAACCATGATAGAAGAAGCCTGGGCCCTTTGTCAATACCAAGTGGGAGAAGAGCCATCAAGTAGTCACCCGAAGCCCTTGGGTGGTACTCAGGAACATATGGCCCAAGGCAAGATACGTTGTAAATTATTGTTTAAGTTACATTTGGCTTGTGTGCATATTTCATTTTGGAAGCTGTTGGAGGAAAGTGGAGTTAATGCTATTTAAACAAATAAATCTCGATTCTGTTGTGTGGTCCAGTAAAATATATCTACAAGTGGTGGTGCTGTATGCAGTACAGCATAAAGAACTTTCTGCTGTCATAAAATGTGATGCTGAGTTGGTGGGTGGCTATCTTAGATGTTATGATATTTCTGAATCTACTGCTTTTTTTAAAAACAAAAAGGTATAAAAACAGACAATCCTCTCCCCAGCCATTGTCCGTATGTCTTTGTTGCTTCAAGGCATTTCACCCCTGGCAAATTCATCAATTTAGTTAATCTTGACACTGAAGAACAGCATGGAGCTGTAGGTAATGAAAGCGGGCAAAACATTGCTCCGTTCTGTGTTCGGCTTGTCCCTTGATTGATTGGTATGCTACTTTTGGCCTGCCAGAGCAAAGCTGCCTAGAGATCTTCTGTGATTGGTAGTGTTTCCCTTTATTTGTTTTTATTCTCCTGCTTGGATTTTCTCCGCTGAGCCTAAAATGAGATTCAGTGAAAAAACAACAAAACCTCTGGAATGTTTAATTGCTATTTTCAAGCAATGATGTTTTAAAGTGAATGACCCAGGGCACTGCCTTGGCCCACCTTGGCTGGCCAGATTCCTTACTCACCGCCTCATGGGAAAGAATACCTGTTTGTAGAAGTGGAGCAGACACAAAATATGTAACCTCGAACTCCCTTAGGAAGGTAACCGGTTGCAGCTCACGGTTTGCCTGTTATGGTATCATAGGAACTGCTGAAAGAGTCCCGCTGAGTGGTTTCTTCCTTTCATAATATACTCCGGCTAAGACTTCCTGATGTGTCCAGCTGTAAAGGCAAAGGCACTGGGCTGGCATGTGGCTGAGGCCCAAGTTGCTGTCAGGGCCTACTGGTGGCCAAGTTGTCTTGGACAAGAGAGGAGCATTAGATCTCTAGAGCAGGGGTAGTCAAACTGCAGCCCTCCAGATGTCCATGGACTACAATTCCCAGGAGCCCCCTGCCAGCATTCGCTGGCAGGGGGCTCCTGGGAATTGTAGTCCATGGACATCTGGAGGGCCGCAGTTTGACTACCCCTGCTCTAGACTGATAAACTGCCTGGGAGGCTGATTAGGTTCCTGAAGGATTTCACTCACAGGCTTGCAGAAATCTCATTGAACTGTCAAAGAACAATCTTACAATAGAGAAAAAAAATTAGAGTCCGGTGGCACCTTTCAGACCAACAAAGTTTTATTCAAAGTATGAACTTTCTTGTGCATGCACACTTCCTCAGATACAATGTCATGGGATGACAGGAATCAGTTCATACTTATAGGCAAAGTGTGAGTAAATTAGCATACAGCATAATGAAAATGGTTAAGAGATTCCAGAGATAAATAGGAAATAACAGCCATTTGGATTTGTTTTTATCCACTTAAGATTGAATTATATGGGGAAAATCTTGAGTTCAATAAATATGTCCACATTAAGAGAATAATGGGCAGGAAGATAATCACTTGCTGACAGCAGTTAGCAGGGATCTTGCCCTTCTGCCCCCTGCCTGTCCTCTCAAGCATGGACACATCTTCTTTGAAGTAGAGCATCTCTGCAGACCAGAGAAAAGCATATATATACCATTCCAAGCTACATTGCATTAAACTAGTCATAGTTACATTATGAGTTACATAGCTACCTTATGAGAAGGAAGGACTCCCTGGAGAAGAGCCTAATGCTGGGAGCAATTGAGGGCAAAAGAAGAAGGGGACGTCAGGTGGCTGGATGGAGTCACTGAAACAGTAGGTGCAAACTTAATGGTCTCCGGAGAATGGTAGAGGACTGGAAGGCCTGGAGGATAATTGTCCATGGGGTCGTGATGGGTCGGACACAACTTTGCACCTAACAACAACAAAGTTACATTACAATCTACTTGTTCAAATCAGCTGTCTCTGTTTACAGACCAGAGAAAAGCATATATATACCATTCCAAACTACATTGCATTAAACTAGTCATAGTTACATTACAATCTACTTGTTCAAATCAGTTATTCCAATAAAGAGAAAGTACAGAGGACATTTGGCCTTTCTGAGGGACTGCTGATACTGTAGGTTAGCATATATAGTGAGTTAAGAAACTAATGTCCCTGTTGAGTCCTGGGGATTCCATTGTTCTGAGTGTTGTAATAACTTGCATTTCAGCAATTTCCCTTTCCATTCTATTATTGAAGTTCCTTTGTAATAAAATAGCTACTTTGAGATCATCAATTGAATATCCTGGAAGGTTAAAGTGTTCCCCCACAGGTTTATCAGCCTGATGTCAGATTTGTGTCTATTTAAGGTAAAGGTAAAGGTATCCCCTGTGCAAGCACCAAGTCATGTCTGACCCTTGGGGTGACGCCCTCTAGCGTTTTCATGGCAGACTCAATACGGGGTGGTTTGCCAGTGCCTTCCCCAGTCATTACCGTTTACCCCCCAGCAAGCTGGGTACTCATTTTACCGACCTCGGAAGAATGGAAGGCTGAGTCAACCTTGAGCTGGCTGCTGGGATCGAACTCCCAACTTCATGGGCAAAGCTTTCAGGCAGCTGCCTTCCTTTGGCATATGTAGAGAATGGAGGAGCATTGTTTGCATTTGATGGCATATACAGTGTTATAAGACGAGCATTGGAATAAGCCTTTGATGTTATAGTTGATGTTGTTGGGTCCAGTGATAGTGTTGTCTGGATGTATATGACAGCAAAGTTGACATCTGGGTTTGTTGCAAGCTGTGGTATCAGTATCCATGTTCAGATTAGATGTTGTGTTATTGTGGATGAGGATTTGTTTGAGATTAGGGGATTGTTTGTGTGCAAGAAAAGGTTTACCCCCAGAACTTGTGAAAGAGAACTGTAATTTTCCAGTAAAGTTTGTAAGTCACTGATGATGCGTTGAACTGTTTTGAACTGAGAGCTGTATGTGACCACCAGTGGTGTTCTGTTACTGTCTCTTTTGGCCTGTCTTGTAACAGGTGTTCTCTGGGTATCATTCTGGCTCTCTTAATTCACTTCTTGACTTCTTCAGGTGGGTACTTAAGTTCCAAAAGGGTTTGTTGTAGATACCTCAGATTAGAATCTCTGCCTGTAGGGAGCAGATGCAGGTGTAGCGGGGAGCCTGGCTGTATACAATGGATCATTTGGTGTGTTTTGGATGGTAGCTAGAGGCATGCAGGTATCTTTGTCGGCCGGTACGCTTCCAGTATAAGGTGGTCTCTAGGTATCCATTGTGTATTTTTACTGTAGTGTCCAGAAAATGTATTTTTTGTATAGATTGGCTCATAGTCAGGTTGATGGTGGGGTGAAAGTCATTGTATGCCCGGTGGAATGTGTCAGAGCTTCTTTAACCGTTTGTCCAAACAATAAAAATGTCATCAATGAATTGCGGGTATAAGAGAGGTGTGAGTGGGTAGGAGTTCAGGAAGCATTTGGAGCAACAAATCCAAATTGCTGTTTTTTCCTATTTATTTCTGGAATCTGTTAACCATTTTCATTATCCTGTATGCTAATTTACCTTCACACTTTGCCTATAAATATGAACTGATTACTTCTATTCCATGACACTGCATCTGAGGAAGCATGCGTGCACATGAAACCTTGAATGAAACTTTGTTGGTCCAAAAGGTGCCACTGGACTCTACATTTGTTCTGCTGCTTCAGACCAACACAGCTACCCACTTGAATCTAACAATAGAGAAAAGAGATATAACCCACAATGATTATTTTTATTTTAAAAAAACATTTCTTTAGATTTGACAGCTTTATAGATTTGTAATCATGAGGTATTGGTGCATTGTGAAGTTGCATTAAATGTCCTTGCGTATTTAGGCAATATAAGTTGCAGTTCATATTAAAAATGTTACTGCAAAGAAATTTGAGCAGGGTTACCTGCAATATCTCACCTGCAATGTCCTGTGTTATATCTGCACCAAAGTTAGCACTATGCTAATGATAACACTAAAAGTTTATTGCTTTTTTATGTGTACTTTCCTTGAGTAACTCTATTTTTAATTTTAGTCTTGGTAACATTGCATAGAGTATTTGCATTTTCTCTTTCATCCTCTTCCTGCATAATTTTTTTAAGGTTGCAAATGTAATCGGGGAAACTGAAAAGTAAAGGCAGCTATAGGCTCTTCCCTTTTGATAAATGCTGGCCACTCCACCCCAGCCCATCATGATTATTTAACACTTCTATCAGGTAATCCTAATGCTCTGACACATAGATTATCAGTATGCCCATTTTACTGGTGTGGAGCTAAGACATATCTAAGACAACCTCTAAATTTATGGCCAGGCGAAGCTTTGAACCTATAGGTTCCTATCCACCATCTAGCTGTTATTTATGTTATATAGATGTGGAAGTAATTTTTTAATAACTACAATAGATGGACTCATCCATGGAAGTATGCATAACAAGCATGCATTGACAACTCTAACTTGGATAGAAGAGGTTATTGAATCTGTTTCTGTCACTGGCTTTTTTTCACTTGGCAGCCATTTGCTTATAAAAATAGGAAGGAAAATACAGAAAACAGACCCTACTTAGGGACAGTCATTTGCACGGCAAGTGTCCCAGCTGACGACTTTACCACTCATGTTGCAGCAATAAATTGGTATGAACAAACTGCAAGTACTTGTTCCACACCGTTTTTCCATTGTAAAAGAATTACCTAACTGCAGTTTAAAATAATGATAGTATTTTAGCAGGTTGATAATCCCATTTAGAACAGTTCCTTGGACGGATGGCTAAGAGTTCTCAAGAGAGCCCTTTCTCAGTAAGTTTGCACAGTTCGGCTGGTATCTGTCAGGGGTGATCATGCAAATAAAGTAACGTTACAGCCCATTTCACCTCCAGCAGTTTAAGAGAGAGAGGGGCATTCAGATATATGGATTGGTATGGGATGCCGAGAAATAATTAGTCAGGAGACAGGGAGTGTTATGAGCCTTTGGGGCAGATGGGAGCAAAGACTCCTTAGAGTATTCACGTTCCAAGCTTAATTTCCCCATCTGAAGCTTTGATGGAGTGGGATGTTGCTAGCTCAACTAAGGTATCTGACTTTTTTGGACAGTTTCTCAAAAATATATACAGCATGTTTTGTCCAGCATGTTTCACATTTCCCCTATTCAAATAGTCTACTGCTACTTGTTTTCTGGCTACCTGTGATCATTAGATGCTTCACTGGCTGTATTTTTGTGTCGTGTTCCTAAAAATGGACTTTCTAAAAAGATTCCTCTAGCAAACATGATTTTGAATGTGAGCATTGCACAGCTTGACCAGGATTGCTAAGGCTTCTGTTTGCCATTGTGATGAAGTGTCCTTTTGAAGAGGTTTGGGATGTTTTGGCACCGGAACAACACATCTTGCATTGGAAGGAATCTCTGTATTTCTTTTTGCTCTCTTGAAGTAAAGTGGAGAAGTGTCTTTTTATGAAGTGGCAGTATAAAGATAAATGTTGATTGTTGGCGATACACATAGATAAAGATCAAGGCAAAACAGTGCAGTAAAGTATTGTGTGTTACAGCAACGGAGGGCTAATCCACACATTTCAAAGTCCACTTGTCTCCCTCATGGGGGACTGAACTCGGCTGCAAACTTAATTTATGTGTTCTGGGAACTAAATCCTCAGTGTTAAGCAGAATAGTGAACTGAGGGGCAGTTACATAATTTTTACATATGTACATCCCTTTCCACGTCTTTCTGTCCTAGATTAAACCAACACTGAAGCCACTAACAAAACAGAGGAGATTATAATTCTCTGGGTCCCACAGGTGTCCAACAAGAATAGCCATGTAACTGTTTAGCCATATTTATGCTGGCTGCAAAGGAAAGACAGAAGGGGAGAGCAGCAAGAATCACATGCGGGTGGTTGCTTTGCAATCAAAGAGATCTTTCAAAATGCTTTGTTAACCTGGAAAAAATAGAAGAGCTGTTTTTTGTACCCTGCTTTTTACTATGCAAAGGAGTCTCAAAGCATCTTACAATTGCCTTCCCTTCCTCTCCCCACAACAGACAAACTGTGAGTTAGGTGAGGCTAAGAGAGCTCAGAGAGAACTGGCCCAAGGTCACCCAGCTGGCTGCATGTGGATGAGTGGGGAATCAAACCTGGTTCTCCAGATTAGAGGCTGCTGCTCTTAACCACTGCACCAGGCTGGTTTTTAAGGGATTACCTATGATCACATTTACAGGATTTCTGTTTTTCTATCATTTCTCTTTCCAGAAGTCCTTCAAGATGCAAAAATGTGCCTAGGAACTACAAAGGTTATAACTATGCCTTAATTTTAAAGTGGGTGAGAAGTGACCTGCATAAGGTTGTCAGGTCCCTCCTGACAACCCATGGGGGATGAGGGGATTTAAGAGGAGAAAGCCTAGGCCTCATTGTGGGTTTCGCATAGGAAGAAACATCATCATGTCACTGGCATCCAGGTGATGCTCTGATAAAAACTCTATGGTAAAAGTGGCTTCCAGCATACAGTTCTTGCCCAAATGCCAGAGCTTCAACTGGATGTTGCTAGCTTTTTGATATCACTTCCTGTGAAGGTGGCAAAGAGGTCTAGGCTTTTTCCTGGTTAATTCCACCTACCAGCTGATTGGTGGCTAGTGTCAGAACCAGGTTGGTTCTGTCAAATGGTTGTGGACTTAATGTGTATTTTTCCATCATGTCCCTCCACCATCCTGTGTATGGTTATCACTATGGTGCTTTGATGTTTAAATTGCCCAGCCTGGGGAACTGCTTTTGTATTGTAAATCATGTTGGCATTCATTGAAGCATTGGTCTGTAAAATGGAATCTCCAGTTCTTGCCTGGAGATTCCTGGGTCTGGACAAGGTCTATTAGTTGAGTGGAACGTTGTTTCTTTTTCATCTGCATGCCTATTTTATTCATTTTGTTATAAGTTAGATGGGTCGATTGACTCCCCATTTGGGTTTTGTCCTTGGGTTTCACGGAGAGTTCCCAGCTACCTGGATTGTTTCTCCTCTGAAGCTTCCTCCACTAATTGGATCCCATGAGGGGGGTTGGGCAAAGAGGTTATATACTGTGTAACTGAACTGAAATTTCAGTGCTGACAATGTTTATGTTTGTGTTCACTTGCTTGTCTAGAATAAGCAAGCAAAAGTCAAATACTGTGTTTTCTTGGCAACGAAGAAACCTGACAGCTAGGGGTAAGGCCTTGTAGTGAGTCACCCCTGCCTCCACTAGGGGGTATGGAAACTCTAGATCTTCAGATTCCCTCTAGCTCTTTAACCCTTTCCAACATATTCCAAATGTCAATCTTCTTAGGAGCATGTTGTGTTGCTTAGTTGTCAATTGTCAGTCTCTGCTTTACAGATTTAATTCTATGTGATGTGATGGACATCAAGGGTTAATGCCTAACAGAGTAAGGCAATACCTTTGAGTAAGAGGCTGTTGGAATGGAATTCTGTTGAATCAGTTAAGGAATGACAGTTGGGAACTAACAGTTGAAGAAGAGTTAGTTAAAAGCTGTGGAGTGGGAAGGAGGCTAAGTGAGTGAGTGTATCAAAGAGGATCCTCATTCAAGAAAAAAAAAAGAAATCACTTTGAGTAAAGAGGTAAGGGAAATAGCTTCTAGACCAGGTAAGGGAAATAGCTTCTGGAAAAGAGGTGTGATTCCTAGTTTATGCATAAAGAAGGATTTGGGGGACTTGGTTGTATGTTCTTGAATCCTCAACTTTATGTGTTGGTGAAACTCAGGAACAAATGCTTGAGTGTTTAATTAGAAACAGAAAAGAAAGCTTTCTCTACAAAGTTTTAAAGACCTTGTTGAATAGAAGAAATGCTTGCTTTTTGGCAACAAATTATCTGGCATTTATATAAATACAAAGCTAGTTTCGTTATCTGTTCACCCAGGGCCGGATTTACATGAAAAGAGGCCCTAGGCTATTCCACTTATGTGGCCCTTTCACCTCCCATTTTTAAGTTTGTAAATTACATGAGAGATAATAAAAAACATAATTACTGTGATATATATCAATATGTTAAATGAAACATGTTGTGATTGGTACTAACCTTTATAAAAATGTGGAATATAGGCCCCTCTTAATATTGAGGCCCTAGGCTGAAGCCTAGTTAGCCTATAGGAAAATCTGGACCTGGGTTCACCTCATACATCTTACACCTAATTTCAGCTGATCCTTCAGGTTCAATAAAAATGTTATGTACTTTGAACTTTCAAAAGCCTCTTGTGTTCAAAAGCCTCTTGCAAAAGCAGAATAGAAGAAAGTAATTTTGTCTCTTCCCTCAGTTCCCTAAAATAAATAAATGGGTGGGACAGCCATAGACAAACAAGAAAAACATCCTGTGTGTGAGGGAGAGAAGAGGTTGAGCTCGTCATAGGTGTAGTATAAGAAGCTCATAGTAAATTCACTGCAATAATCTCTCCTTTTTCTCTTTTAATTCCCAGTGCTGGTCCCAAAGGTGATAATATCTATGAGTGGAGATCAACGATTTTAGGACCTCCAGGTTCTGTTTATGAAGGTGGAGTTTTCTTCCTTGACATCACATTTACACCAGAATACCCCTTCAAGCCTCCAAAGGTAAGAAATGTGCCACACAAATAATTTTTTTTTCTGCACAAGAGAAAGAGTGAGTGTGTGTGTATAGAATTAAGGATTTTTTTGTGAAGAAATACATGAATTCCTTTAGTGATCTCATGCTTTTTTCTTTTTGTGAATGCATTCAAAAGCCATCTGAAATTCTGTTCCTGATGGTCAGAATGCCCTCAGAGTCAAGCGGGTTTTGTATCTGCATCTGGCAAAAATGACTGACCCTTCTCCCAGAACAAAAGTGCATTTCCGTCTGGCGGGACATATGTCAATGAGTTTTGACCAGGGGTTCAGTAGAAGATGACAAATGTGTTCTGTGCTGAAGATATAGGATTTATTTGTGAAGTGGTTGCATCTAGTTTTCATGGTTCTTACTCTGCTTGGCTGGGAAAGATGGATGTAGGCCTGCAAAAACAAGTTACCTACATTCCAAACTTGCAGTTTTTAAATTCATTTTTTTTTTTGCACCTATTGAGGCCTAATGCATAGTCTCTGCAATCTTGTTCACTAACATTTTCTTCCTCTTGAAAAAATGAATTGCTAAGACTCCAGCAGCTTTGCTGGGCAAAGGTCCAGTTTCACAGTTGGAATCCGACAAGTGCAATTTGACACGTTATTTACAAATATTAGCAATAACGTTTGACTGTTCTTTTAGGATCTTGCAGACTTCTTATTCACATACGTACCTTTCCGATACGTGACATTTATTTTGCAATGCTTATTTTTACAGTGTGCTTTAAAAAGCCTTTTGAGTATATGTGCTGATTTGATTTTCCTTGAACGTGTTATTTACAACACCACAACAAAAAGCACTTAAACAACATGCATCATTTATCTGAATCCCAGCAGTTTTACAGGCTGGTTCACAAAGTTCAGAAAACACTACAAGACTATGTATGAACTTAATCACCACTGAAAGACTGCTGCCCAGTCAATAAAACTTGGAATGGATTCAGTTGAGAAAGAAAAACTAACTTGAAGAAACATAATTTAAAAAGTCCAGTAGCACCTTTAAGACCAACAAAGATTTATTCAAGGCGTGAGCTTTCAAGTGCAAGCACTTAGTCTGAGGAAGAGTGCTTGCACTCGAAAAGCTCACACCCTGAATAAATCTTTGTTGGTCTTAAAGGTGCTACTGGAGTCTGATTTTATTGTACTACTTCAGACCAACACGGATACCCATTTGAATCTAACTTGGAGAAAGGCTTTTGAAATCTTAGTGAATCTGAGTTTGTGAATCTGTGATATCATTTGCTCCTATAAAATGAACTGCAGTGTATTGGTTGCAATATACAGAACATATCAAAGCATTTATTTTGTCAGTAGGGATTTAGGCTCCTACTGTGTCATACCTGAAATGCTGGTTTTGGAAACTATGACTTACCTAGGACTTGACTTGCCTCCTTTAACAAAATCCAAAGAAATTATAAACATTAAAAAAAAAAGTTCTGAAAGAGTGGCTTTAACATGCCTAGTTTTAAGTATGGTTAAATGAGCTAAGGGGAAACGGATCTGTGCTAAGTGAACTTGAATATGTACCTGGAGTCCCATTGACTTAAATACAAGTTTTTTCTTAATGTGGAATTCAGGAGCTATACAAATTCTCTGCATTATATAATGCCCCAGGAGACATCAGTATAAGCTGCTCTTTTTAAAAAAAAAGCTTTTCTCTCATGTTCTTATTTCTGCAGGAAAAAAACCCTAGATATTTAAAAATGATTTGGATATTCATTTTATTAATGATTGAAATGGTTCAACAAGATGTAAAGTCACCGGAACTGAGGACTGTGTGTACATGCCTTTCTGCTGAACTTGGCTGTTGCAGCTCTGATACAGAGGAAAAATATTGCGAGGATCTGATTCTTGCATAAAATCTATGTGAAAATGCCTTGGTCCAGAGGGTGTGTGGATGCAAATGCCCAGGTGTCCCCCCCCTTCTCCTTCTCCTTCTCAAAGGGCTCCCATGAGCTCTAGGCAACTGGCCAGGTGCAGCTGAAGATTTTTGCCAAGGTCACTCCAGCTGCCTCACAGCTCCTGATGCTGGCAACAGGGCGGGAGCTGTCACGCAGGTGTGGAGCCCTCCTCGGGCCCACCACTGAAGGCAAAACCAAACCTTCCTGCCAGTAAGGGCAGCAAGAGGGATGCAGCAGGAACTCAGCAGTGCATGCAGGCTCAACAGTCTTTCCCTGGACATCAGGTCAACCTGCAGACAGCCTCCCTTTGCTGCTGCAGAAGCTGCAGCAGCAATGATGTGGACTACGCCTTGCAGGGATGTGCAGCTGAGCAGTGCTGGGTGCCACCAGCACAGTGCTACCTTTCTATCTGGCCCTCAGCTCAGGGACTGCTCACAGGAGCCAGGAGCACTGCCTGTCTACCCCATGCAGCAGTTGCCCCACCTCTGTGTGGCCAATCAGGTGGTCTAGCCCTCTCCCCCCACTGCCACGGGGGCCAAAAGTTCCACAAGTGGAGGTAGTTGTCTGGTGCAAGACAGGCACAGCCACCACTACAGACATGCTGTGTGTGTATGGGGGGGGTAAAAGCAGCCGTCACATGCATAGACCCCCAAAGAGGGTGGCCCAACATGCCTTCCCTTCCTAAGGAGTCTGGGAGACTTTCTCCTGGTGGACCAACTAGCTGCCTTGCTCCGGAGCAGGGAGGCATGACCTGGCACACAAACACAGCCCAGGGTTAAGGAGGCACAGTGAGTGAGGCAGCTATAGGGGGATTGCAGAAGGTCACCATCAGGTCTCCTCACTGCTGGGGCTGCGGGTGAGAGGAGTGGAGACAGCAGCTGCACCCCCCCCCCACTTGGCTGGCCTCCCATTGGGATTTTGGCTGCCCTGCAGTTGGGGCTCCTTCCTTCCTCCTCTCCCGGCAGCACCATCAACCTTGGTTCCTCGCTGTGTCACGTCACTTCCATGCTACAGTTCCATTGCATCCAAGGTGGAGGGAGCCAGTAAGGACGTTTTCACATCAAAAATAATAGCAGTATGCTAGTTGTGGGGAAATGCAGAGATGTCGTGGTTATGAAAGAGGACAAATGGCAATCCCATTGCAACAGGCAGCACACCCTTGTCCCGAACTCTTTGAAACACACTAACCACAAAGGAGGATAGGCCAGTCTGATAAGTTTGCCGATGCCAGTCTATTTTGAGAATGCAGATGTCTGCAAGTGCTCTTGCATCATACTCCGCTGCAGTTCAGCAGATTGTTTTTGTGACTGATCATGACAGCCAAGAAGCTGTGGGTGGAGATATCCTGACATCTGAACAGGGAGTGTTCCTCCTCAGTTCTTTCTTATGGTGCCCCCCCTCCCCATCTGATGATGATCCACTGGCCTGATACTTTTTACTGCCTAGTAAACCTCACCTAACCCTGACCTGAATAGCCCAGGCCAGCCCAGTTTCATCAGATCCGGGAAGCTAAGCAGGGACAACCCTGGTTAGTTCCAGGTCACTATGTAGAGGCAGGCAATGGCAAGTCACCTCGGTTTGTCTCTTGCCTTGAAAATTCCACCAATCAGTAGCAACTTAAAGGGAAAAAAAGTCACTTGCCATACCATCAACTCCCCCTCAGTCAAACCCTGCCCTCTTTCCATTCACCTACTCCCCCCTCCCACGTGTTTTAGAGCAGAGGTAGTCAACCTGTGGTCCTCCAGATGTCCATGGTCTACAATTCCCATGAGCCCCTGCCAGCATTTGGAGGACATCTGGAGGACCACAGGTTGACTACCCCTGTTTTAGAGGTTGCTTTGCAGTGCAGTAGTCACACTGACTGCTTCATTGTCCTTGGCTTCAAGGTGTGCGTCACAGCTAGAGTATCCGTCATGTTACCCGAGGCCATTGTTTGTGCAGTTCTGGTCTTTTGGGGTGGTGTTGATACTGGGTCAAGTGCAGATGACGGTTAAGCACACAGAATAGAGGTGCTTTTCTGTTCCCTTCAGAAGACAGCTTCAGTTGACACAAATTGCTGCGCAGGGCAGGGGGTCAAAAGAGCCAAGTCTTGTACTGTATTGTCCTTGTCCAGTGGATTCCGACAAGAGTTATGTCTCAGTCCACCAGAAGCCTTTTGCTTTAATGGAGCTGGTATCTTACGTATCAAGAGCCAGGCTGGCGGGACTTGTGCTGCAGAGGACACTTGTACAAAACATTTAAACAGCAGAATAATAATGAAGTGATCCTCCTCATTCAGTGAAATGATTTCTTTGATTAATAGCTGCATGGTGAGCTCACTGGAAACAATCCAACATTCTGGAGTTCTGGGCTTTGAAACATACACAACAGGCACAGAATTCTGGGTTTTCTGCAGCAACCTGGAAAGCAGAAAATTTTGAAATATAAAGAAATGCTTGGGGGGGGGGGACACCTTGCCCCTAAGTGGTAGGGTTCTTCTGCCTGAGGTTCTTCTGTTCTTCTGCGGCTGTTTCAAGATGGGAACCATCTGCCAAACACAAGACCCACCAAGCAAGGGCCCAGCCACTTTCCTGAAGCATGTGGTAGAGGTGCTGCATTAGGGAGCACTGTTCAGAACAACCAGAAGTGGCCTGTCAGTGTGAGTCACTGAGACAATATCCATGCCTTAATTAAGCCCTCCCAGCAAGCCAGCTCAAACATGATGGAGCTCTTCCTTTCATAGCTGGAAAATATAGGGGGGGGGGAATTCTTTTATTCTTTTGTCCTTTTGTATTGCTGTTCTAAACCAGTAACAAAATTCCTTATACAGGAAAGCAAATTTGTAGGAGGTGGGCCTCGAATGCCAGAAACCCCTATAAATTTGCACTAATTTTATTCTTGGATGCTCTGCATGCAGGATCAAAGTTAACTTGAAGGTTGTACAAGATGGAAACTTCCTGAACATCTGGCAACCCCATTTGTATCTTATAAAAATAATCTGTGTAGTTGAAATGTTCAGGTCTTGCCAGGTTTCAGAGACATCTCACAGACAAAGCCATCCGAGTTCTTTTCCTGTTACACGGAATGCAAGTACCCAATTGTTTCTTCCTATACAGATTTCTAGTAAGACAGGCGTTAAGATGACTTCATTTACAAGTCTTAGTGTGTAGTCCTCCTGTTGTCAGTACCCTGTACTTATTTTGTCTGGAATAAAAGCAAAATGGCACACAGTAGCATTAAGGGCATGTCAGACATGATGCTGCATTTTACATATTTGCAATTCCACCCATGTGCACGTGCATATGCAATCACAAAAGAAGTTGTGTCATCTTTGTAGACATGAGCAATGGACTGTGTAAGCACCAACTCAAGCCTCTATGTGCAGTGTATGCACAAACACATGTAATAACATGTACACCCCCCTTTTTTTTAAGCTGTTTTGGGAAGTGTGGGGAAGAGAGCGAGATGGGTTCTTATTTCCACTCCAGATTGCCTTCTACATGATTTATAAGGACAGTCGAGTACTTTTACCTCTGGTCATGCCTTAAGAGGCACACAGAGACAGCAGGCGAGAGGATGTGGCACAGGGACCTCCCACTACCACCTGTATAGATGCGGATGTTACACTTGAGTCAGGGGGAAAGGCATGAAATATAGTAAACATCAACTTCTTACTTCTTAAAAACACCAAGCATGAACTACAACACATTGAGAACTAAAATCTCGTCAAGCAAGGAGTCTGCTTCTTCCCTTCCTTTTCCTAGAGTACACCTTGGTTATATCTCAAAGAGGCAGCGACATATAAATAATCAAACACAAAAATTACAAGAAGGATTACTACCTTTTCCACAGGCATACAAAGGTGATTCTTCTTCCCACCGACCTCTTATCTGTTTCCTTCATCCCTTTCCGCTAGCAGCAGCTGGGGTGGCTGACAGGCCTCCCAGGTTAAGCAGATTCTGCAAATGATCATCTCAGCAGCAGACATAAGCTGAGTGGGCTGAAAAATCTATCCTCTGAAAAAACAGGTGATGCCCATGTATCCAACGGAGTTCAGTATGACATATACATATAGACATACATTTTTGCCTGTTAGGGCAGCGTCCCTTTCGTGACCTTCCAGCTTCTGTTGTCATCCCACTGAGTGCTGACAATATAGCTTGATAGTGAGAAGTGCCCCCTTAGCCTCTTGAGGTTAAAGATGATGTTTCTTAATAAGGGAGCTGGCTAGACACAACAGGTGCAAGGCAGGAAGCTGTGCAATTCTGCAGCTTTAAGTAATGGCAAACTGCTACTGCAGGAATCCCGTGCCATTTTAAACCTTCCATATGAATTTGTTGTAATATAACTAGTTGACACAGGAGGGCAGTCGTCTGCCATGAATGTAGAAAGTCAGGCTTATTGGTTTCTCTTAACTATTCCAATTAGTTGTAAAGGAAGAATAATCACTCTCACGTGAGTAATAAAATTATTAGAACAGTAATAGCACCATAAATTATACCAAGTAGGAAATTAAAACAATTTCTCTGTTTGGTGTAGAGCTCAATAATTACTTTAGCACAGATACATGTGGGCAGCAGTAATATTTCAGATTTCAGTAAAGAAGGATAAAAGATTCAGTAAGATGCAGAAGCCTGGTTGGTTTTTGAGTGTATTTGCAAAACTGCTGTGGTTTTTTTGGAGCTTTTGTCTTTTTATACCTTGTGATAATTATGAACACAAAGATGGTCACTGCTCTTTGAACAAAGGGGAGACTTTATGCCCAGGCCCATTTCATGGTTCGTAACATTGGTCAGTGTTCTAGACATGGAAATATTAATTGGATTCAGTAAATGGACCAGGCTGACCAAAGCTACAGGTACTGCCAAAGCATAATCATGTATGTCCCAGAGGCCCAGCAGGGATTGCCATCCACACCCCGCCCTAAATGGTATACTTTACATCAGCTATGACTGTCGGCGAGCTTTCCTACATGTCTTCCTTATCAATAGCAAGCAACATTTTCTTGGCTTTGACAGAGTCCCAGTGGCCAAGCATGTGGGAAACCTGTAAAGAGGAGATGTTCACCTCTGAGGTGGCTTTCCAAAAATAAGTTCTTACTGGAACCAAAGTAGTACTACTCAATTTCCCATTCTGTCCATATTTCATATTTTTATCCCCGTGGTCCAAGTATTTCCCTTGTGGTCCAAACACCCACGTAGGCATTGTCTAGGGAACAACATCAGTGGGAATCTTGTGTTCGTCTTTAATCTGAACCTCCATTTTCTGCAAGAGAAGGCCATTTGATGGCTGCCTGATGCAGAATAATGTTATCCTTTCATATTGGAGGACAAGAAAATTCACAATCCACGCAAATGTCTCTCCCCAATACAGTGGCAAAAAAGTAGTTGGGGGAAGTAAAAACAAAGGAGGAACAGGTGAGCAGCACCCTGTACTGTGAACAATTTTGTGCACTAGTTTTTATTCATTAATTTCAGACTTTATGGGAACCTTTTTCTTGTGCATGCCATGTGCTTGAGGCTTTGTTACAACTCAGTGGGCTAGAATCCCTTTTAAACTATTCCAAATTTAAGCTTATCCTGTATCTTCCCACTGTTTGTATGCTTTAAAAAAGTCTTTATCCCCTTGAGCTGGTCGGAGTGTTCTTATGAAACCATAACATCCTGAGTTGGACTTCGCTATGTCTCACTGTTGTAGCCTAACCAGTGCCTACTGGAGTAGTGATCTTTCTTTTGATGTCCTTGGTCTGTGTACAGATGATAGGTTTTTCAAAGACTTAAGGATGCCAGCGTTACCAGCAGAACATGCATGCATTCTCTCCCTCCCTCAGGCAGGTTTCTGCAAAGAGAGAGAATGTTCAAGCTGGAATCTGTAGCAGGACAGAACAGAACAATATCATAGTACAGAAAACAGCAGTGTTTTAGAGGCAGTACAATAGTTTTCTTCCATACACAAGCTCAAACATAATCTAAGGAGACCCTTGGTTAAAGTGAGACGTGCTGAAGTTCCAGGTCTATTTGGAGTCTCATGTGGAAGCTGCTTGAGTCAGGGTCAATTTTCAGTTGAATTGAGGCTGTAACAACTTTTTCTGTCTGCTTCTGTTTTTTTCTCATGTAGGTCACCTTTCGAACAAGAATCTATCACTGTAATATTAACAGCCAAGGAGTGATCTGCTTGGATATTTTAAAAGACAACTGGAGTCCAGCATTAACCATTTCTAAAGTTCTCCTTTCCATCTGCTCACTTCTCACAGACTGCAACCCTGGTAAGGCTCCCCAAGCAGGGGAAAGGGGTGGGGGTGATTGTGATGCTCCCAACTGCATTAGTGCCATCCTGCAGGACTGATCTGTGTTAGCCCAGGCATTTGTCTGAGGCCGGATGGTGGCCTGGGGGCTAAGATTGGACGCCTCTTGGGGGGGGGGGAGACAGGCCAGTATTAGACTAGCCTGGTTCCCCAGATTGTTCCACCCTATGCCCAATTATCCATCCGCTCCCTTCTGCCCATCCAGTGGGCCTGTGTGGGAATAGTTTATTCAATCACTGTCATTGTGACTGAGTCACTGTTTATGGGTTTTTAAATGGGGAATCTTAATGGTTTTAATGTATTGATTTGTACTGAAATATCGTGAACCGCCACAAGCCAGTTTCCGAGAGCAGCGGTCACACAAATCGAATAAATAATAATAATAATACCTCTGTTTGCATAGTTGTGCTTATGGAGACAGACATGTGAGCATCTTGTGGAAGAAAAGGGGTTCTACACAAAAGGCATAGACATAGGGTTTGTAGTGGGACTATTCTTTTGTCACCTCTCAAGGCATAGTTATAATGAACTAATCATAGTTCGTACAGTCACGACATGCAAAAATCTCTGCATAGCCCAAACCTCTTTTCCAACTATTTCTTGTTCTTCCCATCATTTTCCCCATGTCCCAGTTTGACTCCCAAGGCCCCGCAAGCCATTAACCAGCCCTATGTATTTATCATACATCATTTGTAGTGTAGCCAGAAGATCTAAGGATTGTCTGGCAGCCAGGCAAGGGACATTCAGAGGTGGTTTGCCATTGCCTGCCTCCACATCATGACCCCTGGCATTCCTTGGAGGAGCTACATCCAAACCCTTGGGGGTCTCCCCTCCAAATACTAGTCGGGGCTGGCCCTGCTTAGTTTCTGAGCTCTGGGCTATCCAGATCAGGATCATACCAGCCCTGCTGCTCTCCCCTCACCCAGCTCACGATTCTGAGAACATCTTACAAAGGGTGCCCAGTAGGTGGCACTGTCATGCCAAAAGCCTATACTCAACATATGTCCAAGGCAGATAGTGTAATATGCAGAAAAATGTAAATCAGAGCTGCACCACAAGAAAATCAACAGATCAGAAATGCAGCAAAAATTCCAAAGAAGTAAAAATCTGTTCATGTTTGCCTATTCTATAGCCTGTAGCGCCTAAGAAGCAAGAAATAGAACTTGAAAAGCCTTGATGAATCACTTGCATATTATAACCAGAAGTGTAAGCATTGGTCTGTCTTTGAGAGAATACCTGTTTCGTTTTTCCAGATGAGATGACAGAAGACCATTAATAGGCTGAGTTTATGCACATTTACTCAGAAGCTTAAATATGCAAGGGACTGCAACCTAAAAGTTTCTTGGAAAGTGTTAAACTTGTATAATTAACAATTGGTGCTTTTGGACTCCTTATTGCATCGGGCCTCATTTCTTGCCCTTTTCCTCCTCTTGCCTCAACACCTCCTACTCTATAACTAGTGGGAATGCCTGTCTGGTTTTTCTTTTGCAGCTGACCCCCTGGTTGGAAGCATTGCAACTCAGTATATGACTAACAGAGCAGAGCATGACAGAATGGCCAGACAGTGGACCAAGAGATATGCTACATAAACTGGATTTTGTCAAACCCTTGGGTGAAAATCGTCTGTGATGGAAAGAGCTGCTTATGATTTTGAAGGGGTGGGACAGGGAAGGGGAGAAACTGATAAAAGAGTAGGGTATTTCTATAACAGATTTTATTCAGTCTTTTATTTCCTAAGATTTTGTTGTTGTAACTTAAGGTATCTTGCTACAGTAGACAGCTAGAATTGGGAATAGCATATTTTAAGACTGTCATTAGTTCAGCAATAGTAGCTCTGCTATAGCACCAAGAAGAATGTAAACTACTTTGACAATTGGAGGGGTGGGCGGGAGAGGGTGTTTGGTTACTTGTGATAGGTAAAAGATTAAAACAGCTTAATTTTGTACAGGTACATATATTTGGCATTTATGTAAAAGTTCCTTCAAGAAGACTCGCTATGTGCTTCTTTTTTTTTTAAGTTTGGTTTTATTTTGTATAAAGATGTCGGGAATATTTGCCTCTCCCATGGGAGTTGAGTTTGGGAGAGTCTGGTATTTAACAGAACCTTTTAAGACTGCTGTCTCATGGATATGGAAGATGACGAAGGTGGGGCGGCGTGTTGCCCCACCTAGGCTAGGGGAAGTAGTTCATGTATTAATTTTTCTATGCCAAGTTACCTTTGTGAAAATAAAGGTTTTAATTGGGACTTACTTAGAGCAACCTGTAGTGAAATACCTTAAGCTGTTTAACTGTAAGGCGTGGAATAGGAGTCACTCAGTGAATTGGTTGTATGTTGTGGGCTACCTAAGTCTGCATTTGTTACTGTGCTAATAAAAATATATACAAAAAATCCCGTTGTTTTTGTCTAGTTGGAACAGCTTTTCTGTATTGCAACAACTTGCCATTTGGCAATGTTTATGCAGGATGCATGACCCCCAAAGCAATAAGGCAGACAGTTTTCTCTATATACTGGAATATACTGAAATATTAACACTGCTTTGGGCTATGTTGTTCGGCCTATTGTGCTGCCCCATCTGTTTGGGGAGCCATTTGTGGAGCCAGCTTGGCATAATGG
Source organism: Paroedura picta (assembly GCF_049243985.1). NCBI lineage: Eukaryota > Metazoa > Chordata > Lepidosauria > Squamata > Gekkonidae > Paroedura > Paroedura picta. Next base: position 34,643,153 of record NC_135379.1, read on the forward strand.
TTACTTTGCTGGACTAGGATTTTAGAGACTCAGGTATAAATTTATTCCCCCAAGCCAGTCACCTTCAGCCACCTAACCTGGTGGTAGGAGGGCAAAATTCTTTGGTTCACCATTGGGGAAAAGGTGGATATGAATAGCTAAATAAACTAACATAGAATTACTAGTACAACTAGTACAAGAGCCTTACAGTTGCATGCTATTAAATTTTCAGTGTGCCAAAGCAAATCTATTCTCTGCTCTCTCAAAACATACCACCCTTAATTTTAGAAGAAGAGGAGCTGTTTTTATAATCTGCTTTTCACAACCTGAAAAAGTCTCAAAGCAACTTACAATCACCTTCCCTTCCTCTCCTAACAATGGACACCCTGTGAAGTAGGTGGGGCTGAGAGAACTCTGACAGAACTGCTGTGTAAGAACAGCTCTTAGAGAACTGTGATTTGCCCAAGGTCACCTAACTGGTTGCTTGTGAAGGAAGAGTGTGGAATCAAACCCAGCTCTCCAGACTAGAAGCCAATGCTCTTAATCACCACCACACTAGCTCTTGAATATGAGCCTTTCAAATCTGGCAGCTTCCTTCAACCAGAACACTTTCAGATGGAGGAAGTTCAGGAGGTGCTAAAAGTGGAGAGGGATTGTACAGGGCTAGGAAGGGAGTGTGGGTACCTGAGAGAGATCAGCTGGCATGAAGAGAATATCAGAATCTTGGTAGAACAAAATGGAGACTGTGAGCAAGGAAGTGGTAGACCACAATGCTGTTTACAATCAGCGTATTTACTATTGTTTTCAACAATAACTCGGCAGTGTCATTTGATTCCCCCTTCCTAGATAAAACTGGTCAGAGGGCAGCTGTCAAAGTGGTGGACCCCCCTCCCCCAGGCATCATAGCCTCACAGCTGACCCAAAGGCAGCTCTGCTCAAGCAGCCACTCAGATAATTAAAAGCCATAAAATCAGGCACTAAATCTTGAGCATACTCCAATAACATGCAGCCTTTGGGCTATGAGTGCATCTTTTTTTTTCTTTTTAGTGCAGGAGACAAATTGCCAAAAGAGTCAATGAATTTAACGTTCCTGGACGGAAAACATGTTGTTCCTATACCTACAGCAGCCTAAGTAAATATGAAACTTTTCACAGAAAATCGTGAAGTGATTTTAAAAACAAAAACTTAGTCAACAGGCACTGGCTTTGGCAGCTCAGATACTAAAATCTTAGTCAGCAGGACTGCTTTTATATTTGGAATGTCTCTTTACCTTGAACCCACCTACCTGCCATTTAAAGCCACTCAACTGTGTTACACCCTGAGCAGTCACCTTCCCCCTCTTTTTCTTGATTCATGTCAACATCCCAAGGTTTTTTGTTGGACAGCCAACCCCAGTTCCCTCAGCCCTGTTTGCCCTCATCTGCTGAATGTTTCCAACTCGCTCACTTCAGTGTTGTGCTGTGATGTTGACAGCTGAACGTGGCATACCAAATGAAGATTGTGCTCATCGCCTGAGGAACACATCTGTAAGTGGTGTCTTGTGACTTGGGAAAGAGAATTATGTGATTACAAGCAGCATTGGCTCTGTATGTATGTACTTCACTTAACCCCTGCCTATCTCCCTATTGCTCAACATTGATTTGTATCTTTTGGCTTTCAGTCAAACCTCTGATCCCTTTTCAGAAGTGCCGCTGTTCACCTGCCCTACAACAACCCTGATGCAAGAGGCTAAACTCTGAGAACAGGCATGCCCACTGACCAAGTCAGAGGTTGCCAAAGGAACGTCCGTCTCAGCTCTAGGGAAAGAGAGCAGCGTGTCTAGGCAAAGGGGGAAAGATACTCTACAGAAAACACATTTCTCCAGACCGTGAAGAAGCAGGCAATGTCAGCAATGAAAGAAGCTCACCTATACCTTTCTCTGCAATTCTCACATCTCCATCCTGCCTCAGACAAGCAGGAAAACATCCTTCCATAAAGTATCAGAGTTGCAATGAGCAATAAAGAAAAGGGTGGGGCCAGACCTAACCCATGTCTACACACAAGAGCCGTTTCCTAACCCACGCATTCCTTAACAGCATGTCCCCTGTGTTTTTGCATCACTACTTCTGATGCAATGTACAAACTGGAGAGTAGATAATCTGACTGTGAGGAGTGATTCATACACTCAGGTCTCTCTCTCTCTTTTTTAATGAATCAGCTCTGAGTATAAGTTGATTGGTAGTCCAGACAAAAGAAACCATCATTGGTGCTTATTTTCTTGGAGGAACTGCAAAAAAAAAGACAAAAGGCAGGAGGGGGGAGTCACCCATTGGCTCCCATTACCATCAGTTGACAGAAGGCAAGGGGAGGAGCACGACCACATAAATGATATGGTCACTCTCCGCATGTGTGCTGGCTTACAAGGCGGTTGTCTGGAATCTGACTCTTCCTGGCAAGATTGTATGTCCTTCATTGAATACGTGACAAATGGCAGTCTTCAAGCAGCGGCTGCACAGATACTTATCCTGGATGCCTTAGGCTGATCCTGCATTGAGCAGGGGGTTGGACTAGATGGCCTGGATGGCCTCTTCAACGCTATGATCCTATGAATGAATTTGCTAAGAATCACCTAGCAATCAAGATGTAAGCAATGCATGGCCTTGTCTTTTTAAACAAATGGGTCCCTGCAGCTTACTTTAACAGAACCTCTTAGGCTGCCAGCAGGATCCGGGAAAGGAGTATGACTCCTCTGCCTGGCAGGACAAGGCCCCAGGTCCAATCACTGGCATCTCCAGTTAAAAGGATCTGGCAGTAGGTGATGTGAAAGATCTGCCTGAGAACCTGGAGAACCACTGCCAGCCGAAAAAGACAACAGTGACCTTGATGAACTGATAATCTGATTCAGTCCAAACTAGCTTCATATGTGACCTGGAAGAGGCACTGCTGTTCTTCTGGCACAGGGTGTCAAGACTTTGATTGTGTCCAGAAATTGCCTGTGATTCAGTCTAGAGTTGGTGCTCATCCCTGGGTACACAGTAAACAGTATTCTCAATGACCTCTTGCACAAGGAAAGACTTTTGAATCGCGTGCCCTGGAATCAAATTGTTCCACTGCTATTAAACAGTTTCTTAACAGTAGTCAGCAGATCTGGCTCAGAATTACTGACTCACTGTCCTCTTGGGTCATTAGAGCTACTTCACAGCAAGAAGAGCGAGATGGCCGGCACATTCTTAAGCACTGACTGTAGCCTCTGAAAGGCAGAGGTCACAAGCGCATGGCCCAGTCTGCAATCCTGTGGTGCTCACAAGTGAGGTTTACTAAATTCCCCAATACCTAAAGCAAGCTCTTGGGTGTGGCATTTTCAAGCCTCCAGATTCAGGCTGGTGAACTGCTTTCTTCTCCTCCTGTGCTCCCTAGAAAAGACGAATCAACAGAACAAAAGCAAACAATGCAAGCCCCAGAGGGGGCCAGGTATCTGTTGTCAACCTGCTATGACTTTAGGAAACACTATTCCTTCCATCACAGTATATGCACTATTGAACAAAATGCAGCCATGCTGGGGAGCAAAGACACTCCACCGCCCCCCCCCAAGAACCTAGTATGACTGGGAAAGTCATGTTCTGCTTATGGACTGCAGTATGAAGCTGGACTGCAACTTTTTGAGGCACTGTTATTTGAGTCTGAAAAGGAGATGCCTACACATTTTAAAGTAGCAAGTGCTCGTTTCTTTAAATGCCTGGAGAGAAGATGGAAATCCTGTTAAGAGCAATCACAACTGGGCTTCTCAGATTCCCCCAGGGCATTTCTGCATGATTTCCAACCCACCTTTTCATGTGTTACCAGCTCTACGTCATGCCAGATTAGACAAGAATAGCAAAAAATACAGAGGAAGGACTCTTGGTACAGCATGATCACAGAAACTGTCCGCAGCAATAGCTCTGGAATGACATCCGGTGCAAATCCGTGAATCAACAGAGCATTGGATGGGAAAACAAAACAGAAGCAGTGTCTGTTGTTTAGAGGTATATTGGCAGGCTTGCTGCTCTGTAGTTTGGTGCTTTGGTTTCCTCTTCCTGGGACCCAGGAGTTTGGAAAATGCACTTGGGTCACACAGCTGGAGACAATGAGCTGCCACCAAGGGTTGTGCCGGCACTCCCTTCAGCACTCTATAAACCATGAAGCAATCTGAACATCAATCTGCCACCCAAATCTCACATTCTACTTGGGAATACTCTCCCTGCCCTCAGCACTTTCTGTGCTGCCAGTAACCTTGCACCCAGAGAACTTGCATCTCATTAAGGACAAAACACGCCCACGATCATTTAATCGTTTTTATGTAGCGACTTCAGAGGCCATCTTGCTGCCAATGTCCAAAGCAGTTTTACAGCTTTCGAAGAAACAAAAAAAGCTGCCTGCCATCTTCCAATATCTTGCTACAGTTCTTGAAGCGCAAAGGGAAGAGCTGAACATAGGCCCCAGTAGGAGACAGAAACTCACCATATTCCTCCCTGGAGGACGATGCTAGTTGTCTCCATTGTTGCCTTTGCTCTTCCTGCCAGGCAAAGGAAAGGCAGATTTGTTCTGGGACTGAGAGAGTCTACTCGCTAGCACGGTGAAAGGCTCCGTCAGCGTCCTCCTATCAGTCACCGTCACTTCCCAGAGTTTCACTTTCTCAAGCTTGGCCCACTGCTGCGCAACTTCAGCCGTGACCTCTCTCTGCTCCACAAGGTCTGTTTTATTCCCCAAAACCACTACTGACACCTGAAATAAAGGGAGGGGGGATATGAATCAGAAGTGGGGAGTTGTGTTGCTGTTAAAGGTGCATGCCTATTGTGGCAGAGATAATCCCTGGCATCTCCACTAAAAGAAAGATGACAGGCGGTATCCTAAATTAAACTGGGGGAGTTAGGCTGGGGAGCCCCATTAAGATGGACTGGGATGTGGGGAAGGGAGGTTGAGTGCTGTTATTCCAATCCGAAACAGCCCGGGAGAGCCAATAGTTGTCCTAAATGAGGGTTCACTGTGGTTCCCTGGAATCATTTTCAAGCTGGGGAAAATTGGTGCTCAGGGGAAAGTGTAAGCCTGCCAGAATTTTAATCAGATTCAGGCGCCCACACATGCAGCATTCTGGGAGTTCTGTCTGGAGAAATCCTTGTGTCCTCTGCACCTGAGCCCTCAGACTTGAACTGTGGCCTTGGAAAGCGATGGAAGAGGCCGTATTGGACTTGACCAATTTTAACATTGGTAAAGCGAGACACCATTGACCGGGGGGGTGGGGGTTCTTGATTAAAATTTGGTCTATATGGAGCAACAAACATTTTCATAGAACGCATAAATAGTATTGTAATATATATATATTTTTACTTTCAACATAAGTACAATTTGCCAGGTGCCCCCAGATGTCCCTCCAAAAGTGGGACAATCTGGTCACCTTAGACTTGAGGAAACAAGTGATCGGCCTTTGTACAAGGCAGGTCCTTAACAGGTCAAACCTTTGGCATTTGGAAGGAAAATGTGTTGGTATGAGAAACAGAAATGAAAAATCAAAACCTGAAGCCTTCACAAGGCTCTCTGTGCAAAAGTATTCTTTCCCTTGTGGAGTGCATCATTTTGGAAATATGCATGGGTAAACAGTGATCAGGAACCTCCAGATAACTGTCTGAAAACGCCACTCTTTCACACCTCTGCAAAACAAGACAGCGGGACATTGCCACAGGCTACCCTGTTGCTCAGACAGAAGACACCCAGGCCACAATCCAGTGCAGCACTGAGCAAGATCCCACCCACTGAAACCAGAGCGCCTACCTCTGGGTTGGGCTATGGGCCCAGCGTTTGGTGTTGCAATAAACAGCTCTTTCGGGTGGTTCCTGGCTGCTTTAGAACCTGCCTGGCTTGTTACCACATGCACAACATATTCAGCATTAGTCTACATCATATTCTAAAATTGTACACCGGATGACTTAAATGAGTGATCTGTCTCCATTTAGGATTGTGGAATCTCAGAAGCACCATGAGGACCAGCTAAAATGTCATAAAACAATAAACTGGTTTCCCCAGAACATGCAATTCTGGACCAGTTCAGGGGATTATGCTAGCATGGCTTAGGGGTTAGAGTGCCAGACAAGGAGCCGGGAAACATGGCTTCAAATCCCCACTCTACCCTGGGTGCTCAATGGCTGACCTATTCCTAACATTTCCTCTCTCTTCTAAAGTGCCTAATTACACGTTATATCTCCTCCCCCCCCCCCCAAAAAAAATATTCCTGGATCAGCTCAAGAGATCTATTTTGGTGTTCCACAGTTCCCAATCATGTCTCACCCCTATTCAGATCAGGACTGTGACATACAGAGACCTCCCCCCATGCTACTCTCCTTGACCCAGAACAACACTGGATTGCTATCAGTAACTTTAGCAGGGCAATTCAGGTTGGGAAAATGGCACAAGGGGAGGACTACGCTCCCTCTGCACACTATGACCCCAATCTGATTTGGGCCGAACCAACTGGCATAACACTGCGACCCCAAACTGCGGCGGCGGCACGCACACAGGCGCTCAACAATCTGGAGGCATGGAGGCAGCCAGTGCCATAGCTCTGCTACCCACCGCCACCACCTGCCGCTGCCAGCCGCCATCACAAACCTGTCCTGGCAACCCCGCGGAAGGGGCCAGGTCACCTCACTTGGGGTCAGGACCCCCAAGGTTAAGAACCACTGGAAGTGCAGGATTCAACACTTCTCCAGGAACCACAGGGATGTCCTCAAGTCAAATGCGATAAGCAGCCAGGCCCTAAGGGCTCATTTCAATTAGGACTGCGGTAAAACAGGTTACCATTTAGCCCCACCCTCTAACCCAGTTTTCCCCATCCAAAATGGCTTCAGGGCAGCTACTTGCCCTGTTGATGAAAAATACAAGTCTTGACTGATGTGGCTGCAATTGTGAGCTTCTTCTCATTTCAATAACCTCCTCTCTAGTTATCTGCCTTCCCATGGCTGCTGCTCTTTTTCTCTCAGGTCGAAGTCAAGGGTTCCTTATTTCTCACACCTGCGTCCTTTTCACCCTCATTTCCCCGCTCTATCTGGAACCAATTGCCTACTGGGTCTAAAAAGGTTTTTCTTCTCTCTTGCCCTCTGATCTTGACTTTCCCCCCTCTTTAGTGGTAATTCTTATTTGTTTTAAAAAGTCTACTCCTGAAAGCAGGGATCATGCTTTGTAACTTAATTGCTGTACAGCACTGAATGTCAGAGGTGTGTTATTAACCTTATGACGACATCCCTTCCTGTGCCCGTCTGTCCTGGCCACCCCATTCAAGCTTTGCCAGTAGGAAGCGAGCTCCGTCGGCCCCAATTAGGAGTCCATCAATAGCTACAACCAGGACAGGAGGCAAGGGCTGTCATCGCGAGAGGGGTGGGAGGGGGGCTTCCCAGAAACCACAGCAATCAAGGCAGAAAGTAAGGGGAAATGAAATAGACTAATCTCTTCAGGAGCTAGCCGAGGCCACAAAAAGAGGCAGATGGAGAGAATGCAGGCTCAATACAAGACCTCAGCTTTTTCATTTGTTCTGCTAGACCAGCCTGTCTCAACTATTTGACTCCTGAGAAACCTTGGAAACATTCTTCAGGTTTCAAGAATCCCCAGTTTGGCATGATCATGCAGAAAATGGTTGGGAAGCAGAGCTATATACATCCCCACCTGGGGCCCCTCTCCTTCCCAACCCCTCCATGCCCATCAGCCATTCTGGGAGGGAGCGTCAAAATGACCATATATGGCCATATCATACAATAAACGTTTAACAATTTTTTAAAAAATATTAAAAATTAATTAACTCCCAACCATTTGGGAAACCCTTCCAGGGCAGTCAAAAAACCTGAGGGGTTAATGGAGCCCTGGTTGAGAAAGCTTCTGCTAGACACATTACCAGCACAGAAGTTGTGTTGAAGACTCTATTTGGCGCTACTTAATTCTGTGTACGTTTCTTCTGTAAAGTCCCAAACAAAATTGGCTTCATTTGCACTTGTCAATGGGACTCATTTTCTCAATTTTTGTTTTCAACAACTGTGCTACAATTTCCTTGCATGCCCCTCACCTCCTGCTGAGTCGTCTATACTGGGAAAGATGTAATGCACAGTTCAGATTGGGCATTCCCTACAGTGAAGTGGGTCTCAGCCTTAGACGAGCTCTTTAGACTTAGTCTTTCCATGGCATAAGCAATGAAGGAAGGACCGTTATCTGCATCACCAAATGAGATGTCAACACCTTCCTATGATAAAAAGGCCCTCATAAAATGGCCAGCTAATGAAGCAGCCCAAGTTCATTTCCTACGAATATGCAGCTTCCCAAAGTGTCAGCATCAATTTGTCAACAATTGCTGTAAGAGGCAACAGCTCACATCCATGCCAGGCAACAAACTGCTGCTAGCCCACAGTATGTGGCAGCTCACTCACGTACCTTAATAATCAGTGTTCCCAAAGGGACAGATATATCTATTGGTTTAATCCCTCAGGAAGCACCATCATCTGCATTGATGGAGATGGCGTATAAAGTTTTCCCAGGGTAACTTTCAACACCTCAGTCTCTTCCTTGTCTGTCAGAAGTGGAACAAGCTCTTCCTTATTGATGCCCGCAATTGGGAATGCCAAACAGCTTCACTGCTTGACTCAAGGACTAGACAACGTCCAGCTCTCCTGATCATCTGGGGGAGTGACCGCCTGCTAGCTGTCCTCCTTCTTTTGCCTGACCACCTACCACTATTTACGTTCCTCCGCTCCAGAAGAGAAAGCATGCAAGTTGAGGAGAAGGATGGGGTGAAGGAGGAGCATGACGTATTATTCAGAATTCTTACAGTACCCAGAAAGGAAGACAAGTCATGACTTTGGATGCGCCCCTCACAAAGAGGATACATCTCAGCTGTTTGGCATTTCACTGTCATTCAATGTCCAGCAAACCACTGTACACATTATTGTTTGACTTTGGCGTTTGTCCCGCTTTGCTCTCTTCACTGAAAGGAATGTGCAGTTCTAAAGGTTCTTCTTTTTCTTCCTCTTTTGAATCCTGCTTAACTTTCCTGCTTGTTTAACATGTCATGGTGAATACTTATGTTCAGATTTCTGCAGTCCCAGTCCTATTACATTGCTTATTAGCTGTCTCATCCTACTGATTGCATTAACTTGCATTTTGCAATCCACCGTGAGTCTCAGTGAGAAAGAAGGGCTATAAATAACAAACATACATAGAAAATTAAATAAAAAGTCAGGCCCATTTTGAGGCCCTGCTCAAAAGGTCTCTCTGAAAGCAGAAAAGCAGAGATCTCGAGCAGTCACACAACCCTCTAATGCAGGGTAGTCAAACTGTGGCCCTCCAGGTGTCCATGGACTACAATTCCCATGAGCCCCTGCCAGCGAATGCTGGGCCGCTCATGTGAGGAGAAAATGAAGGAGAGGAGAAGGATGCAAGCCACTTTCAGCTCCCACAGGGGAGAAAGGTGAGGTATAAGTGGATTCAATAAATAAATATTGCCCCAGAGGTGAAAAGAAAAACCTCACTTAAGAATAAATACTCCACAGTACTCAGAAGTGATGCATCGTTGCCAGCACTTACTGCATGCCACTGTCTTGCTGACATGATGTGAGAGATCTATGTGGGAAAGGGGGGAGGGGGGAGAAAAATGATGCAAGCACTATGATGAGCAATTCTCCTGGAAGAGGATGGAGTCCATCCCAGTAGCAAAGTGGGTGGAATTACCATTTAATTTTTGAATGACGACTACAAGCTAATATCAAAAGCCAAGTGGTTTAATAAGTAAACCTACAGAACTGAACTGCCTAAAGACTTTGGATTCTGACCTATGGTATGTTAACAAATTCTTTAAAACCTTTTAAAAATGCATCCTTATTTACCTTTTTTATGAAAAAGAACATAAATAGGTGCAATGATACCTATTCAGTTAGCAGAAACACGGGAAGTTAAGCTCTCAAGTCGTAGGCACAAAAGGGGACCTGTTTAAAAACTTTAAGAGCATTTATTATTGCTGTTCTTTCTTATAATGCCATCTTGCAAAGCTGCTGTGAATTCGGATAACTTTTTCAGAATGGCATTAAAAAGGGGGGGAAAGTTACATCTCTTCTGCTGCAGCCCAACCAGTGCCAAATCAATCTGTTATTTGCCCGCAGGAGGTGCTGCAAAGTTCTGGAAGTTCCTTGCGGGTAACTTAGCCGAGTCATAAATGGCTTGCATTGCTATGAGGGCTAATTACATAATCAGGTTAGGCAACATACAAGTAAAAAACAAAGGAGTTGGCATGAAAACTCGGTGTCCTTTCCTGGTTTTCTAGTATTTTTCAGATGCAGTGGTTTGCATGACAAGTACTCATCCTGGGCCTGCAACATGCCTGTGCAGCTGCTGGGACTGCACATAAGGAGCCTTGAGGTCAGGCCCTTCAAGAACCTTCAGTTCCTTTCCTGGGAGTTTCACAAATTTAGGCCTCAAGGCCGGATCGAGGCAAGAATGCTCCACCCCTATGGGAGTGAATGGTTTCTCAGCACACGTACGCCTCCTAGCTGGATTGCAGTTGACTCGTTCTGGGGGGGAACTATCCAGTGACCTTGAAGATTTTGTACCTTTATAAACTTCGCCATGCAACACACATTGATTTACTTCTTGTAATTAAAAATATTCATCTCCCACCTTAGGCTCCAGGCAACTAACAGAAAGTAACCCACAGCAAAGGCATCGACATAAGCAGTCCAATAAGATCCTTAAAAGCACAACGCAGCCTGATCTGCCACCCTCTGAAACATTGCTGTCCCCACATGGCTTCCTGAAGGCAGACAGTGGAAGTGCCCACTTGAATGACACATCCCACAGCCCTGGACCTATCACAGACAGAGCTCATGACCTAACCACATGGGCAATAGGAAGAGGAGGAGCCAAGAGGAGGAGGCTGTCCGGAGAATGGAGTGCAGCTGGAGCATGGAAGCTATAGGCTTACTTCAGTCCATGGACTTCTCCCCCACAACATGATCTTTAAGTGCTTTTCTGCCTTTACACTCGCCCTCTGCTTCTGAGTTCCTGCTTTCTGGATTGTATTGAAAGAAGCAGAGCAGGGGGAGAGAAGCAGCAGAAATCCACCTGTGACTTGGCAGAAAAATTGCAGGTCAGGACACGCCCATCTGCTCCTGGAGACTACCTGAGAGAATTCGTCTCTCCCCATCATAAAGATCCGCGTGCTCAGACGGAAAGTAGGAACAAGCCATAAGTTTCTGGAGGGACTATCAACAGCCTGAGAAAGCACAACTGGTTTTTCCTCAGTGTTTGAAACCATAAGCTGCCTGGAGTCCACGGTCAGAAAGAAAATACATATCTGCAGTTACTGGCTCTACTGTAAATGGGTCTTGTTTGGAGAATGTATCTCTCTTCCTTGCTTAACAGATCCCAAGATACCTATCGAGGCCCACTGCTAAATGTTCTGTATGTACTGATGTCTTACTTTTGAGAGGGGCTGTGGCTTGGCATGAAGGAGGTCTCCAGTTTTGTTTCGTTTAAGGACCACGTACTAGCTGACGTGGAGGTTGTCTACCTGAAACCCTGGAGAGCCTCTGCCAGCCTATGTGGACAACGCTGCTATTGATGGACATATGGTCCAATTCAGTGTAAAGCAACTTTGTGTGCATTCTTTTCTGCGGCAGTGAGCAGGAGAGAGCAAATGCCCTCTTCCCAGCATCCCTTGTATGGGCTTGCTCTCTGACAACAGCCAAAGGTTACACAAGTTCAGTCACATGCCCACTTAGTTTAAATGGTCCCAGAAGAGAGCTTTTGCCTTTTTGTTTGAGGCACTTAGTTAAGAGAGCCATTAGGGACTCAACGTGCAATTTATTGCAAGAAAATAGTAAATACCAGTGCCCCTCACAGGTGATAGCATTCAGCCTGGTGAGTTACAGCATTCGATTAGCAAAAAGACTGACACCATTTCCCCAGTGAAGGGTCTGATTTAGCAGCCGCAATGAATTACATCCCCCGCAATCCATTGTCTCTTACTGCATTCTGTATCCTATGGAATTTTATATTTCACCTTTCCTCTTGACAGCTAAGGAAACCCATAAAATAATAATAAGGAAAACAAGCACATGGGTAATAATGAGATTTGTTGCCAGTGATCCAGGGTATTTTAAGCATCTGTGATGGAACAGCTCATTTTTCAAGCTGTGCTATTCACATTAAGAACTGTGAACACAAGACGTGGCTCTCAGGTTAAATTAGATGTGATGCAGAGAATGGCAGGGAAAGAGAGCAAGCAGAGATTACCTAAAGTGGAAGTCAGTCAGTCATCTCCCGTCCCATATCCATGGTCCGACACATGCCAAACAGCGTAATCTGCTGCTTATTAAGAAGTCTTGGAAACTCACTTTGGGTGACATGTCCATTTTATTTCACACAAAACATCACTGTTAGATGATGGTCATTTTTAGGAAAGTGTCCCTAGGCGACTGTTCTAAAAGAGGACTTGTTGCTGCAGCATGCAGAAATGAATGGACTGTTCAGCTAACAGTATTTACTTGTTGCTGATGTCCTCTGCATTTTGTGATTTTGTTTTGAGTTTTATTGGCCCACCTTTTCAGGCCACCTTTGAAAAATAACCATAATTTAAAATATATAAAACAGAAATACATTGTTATTCATATCCTCTTAATATTTGTGAAACAGCCCTGAGGGTGGAGAGCGTCCTGGCTGTCCGAGTTGGAATATGGCCTGCATCTACAGCTCCCACCCTCCCTCCCTGGACGCTAGCCACTTTGCTCTCAGACGCTGCAGGAGCCAGCATGTGAGAGAGAGACACAGAGAGCCCTGCCAAACCACAAACCAGCCGTGATGACCTGCTATGGCTCCTGCTGCGAGGGAGGGAGAGAGACAGAGAGAGCGGCCCAAACGAGCCCTCATTCCCTGCTACAGACAGCCCTGATTACCTCCTATGGCTCCTGCTGCAATGGAGAGGGAGGGAGGGAGGGAGAGAGAGAGAGAGAGAGAGAGAGAGAGAGAGAGAGATCTGCGCCTGCTGCTGTTCCCTGGGGCCTAGAGAAGAAAGCCCATTGCAAGCAGGAATGCAATGGGCGTTAGGACCCAGAGGACACCGGGAGGTGCAGATCTCTCTCTGTCTCTCTTTCTCTCCCTGCATGTAGGTGTGCCTCGCAGCAGAATGCATAGCAGGTAATTAGGGCTGATTTGTAGGAGGGAAGGAGGGCTGGTGTGCAGTTTGGGGCAGCTCTCTCTGTCTGTCTTTCTCTCCCTCCATCACAGCAGAGGTGGCTCTCTCTGTGTCTCTGTCAGCAGCTTGGGGCAGCTCTCTCTCTGTCTCTCTCTGCCTCCCTCGCAGAAGGAGCGATAGGAGGGAATGAGGGCTCGTGTTTGGTCTGGCAGGGCTCCGTATGTCTCTTTCCGTCTCTGGCATGTCTGAGAGGAACGTGGCTAGTGTCCAGGGAGGGAGGGCGGGAGCTGTAGGGGCAGGACCAAACCATGACTGGCCCTATTCCAATTCGGACAGCCGGACACGCTCCACCCCCCAGGCTGTTTCACAAATATACAAAGGAACCATGGATAAGGATATATGGCTGGAAAATGTACTTACCTCCTTTTTGTCTCTAAGTTTGTCAATCTCGTTTTTGAGCTGGTCAACTTTCTGGAAGGATTCTAGGCTATTCACAGCATACACCAAAATGAAGCCATCAGCAATAGAGAAGTAATGTCTAGGGAACTGTTCAACACCTTCTACCCCTTTGGTGTCATACAGACGTAACTGTTCCTTTACTCCTCGATCTGTTTCAGCCAGAGCCACGTACACATCCTCTACGGTAGCATTACATTCCATTCCTGTAATTTTTAAAACAAAGAAGAACCGCTAAAATGATCACATAATTCAATGAAAGACTTGCAGCAGCATTTTGACCATGCATCCTTAGGGGAAGACATCCTTTAAGATGCCCAGAACTTGTCCCTTGTTATTCAAAGACAATGAGCAAGAAATTACTGGGACAGGGCCTCCCCCCAAGAAATTGACCCCCCCTGAATGGGAAAAGGAGATACAGAAGACAAAACTTCTGTAATGAATAATTTTTAACTGCTTTAATTATGTTGTATTGCTTGAAGGATAATTATAGCTATGTTTATAAATGTTCCCAACCGCCCAGAGCCAGCAATGCCGGGAGGGGCATTTACAGAAATCTAATTAGAAATAAATATTTATTTATTTAAGAAGAAGAAGAGCTGGTTTACTACCTGAAGGAGACCCAAAGCAGCTTACGAAAACCTTTCCCTTCCTTTTCTCACAACAGACACCGAAACAGCCCTGAGGAAATATATCTAAGAGAACTGTGACTGGCCCAAGGTCTCCCACCTGGCTGCACATGGGGGAGCAGGAAATCAAACTCAGCTTGCCAGATTAGAGTCTGCCACTCTTTCTCCTGCAAAGCTGCACTCCGAGCAGCTTACAAATACAAACAAACAAATAACAACCATCTGAAGTCGCAAGACAATAATAAAACAGAAGCAGAAACCATGGGGTGTCCCTGCCTTGTTGCCCCTGCCACTGGATTCCTATCCCTCACATGTATTTTCTATCAGCAGAGGCTGAGCTACGCTATTGGTGGCAGCCCCACTCCAACCACAGCCTCAGATATGTGTTTCCCCTTCATTCCAGCATTCAGGTTTCCTACAAACAGGCCTGTCTCTGCAGGATGAGACTTCCAGCAGTGGCCCCTTCTAAGCTCATTGACGTCAGTGGGATAAGGAGGATATAACTCTGCTGAGAACTGCATGGCTGATCCCTCAGCTCCCCTCCCAGCTAAGTCTAAAGTGCTATCGGGGCCAAAAGCAGGGAAGGTAAAGTCCTTGGTGAACAGCATGTCAGAAACAAACTTCCTCCTACGACTGAAACATCTAACCATGTCAGCAGTAATACAGCTGAGCCTTTATTCCAACCTTTCTCAACTTTGTTACCATTGAGAAACCCCCGAAACTTTCTTCAGGTTTGGAGAAACATCAGAAGTGGAGCAATTGGGCAGAATGTGGTTGGAAAGCATAGCTGTGTACATGGTCATCTGGAGCCCCTTCCCTTCCCATTCCCTCCACGCCCATCATTGGCCATTGGGGGGGAGGGGGCTTTGACATGATATGACCATATATGGTCACTCAATAAATGTTTTACTAATTTAAAATATATATTAAAAATTAATTAATTCCCATCCAGGGTTGTCAAGAAGCCCTAGGGTTTCATGAAACCTTGGTTAAGAAAGCTTGCTCTATTCAATTTAAAAAACTAGCAAGGTTACTTCATAGTTACTCCCACAATCGATAGTTACTCCCACAATCATGTTATGGTGAATTCAGTGTGATGCAGTGGTTAGAGCAGTTTTTCTCAGCTTTTTTACCAATGAGAAACACCTGAAACATTGTTCAGGCTTTGAGAAACCCCAGAAGTGGTGCAATCATGCAGGATATGGTTGGAAAGCACAGCGGTCTACATGCCCACCTGGGGACCTTCCCCTTCCCGCCTCCTCCTGACCCATCATTGGCCATTTGGGGAGGAGGGGGCAGGTTAACATGACCATAACAACCAATAAATAAATAAATAATACACACACACACACACACACACATATAGAAAGAGAGACTCCCACCCATTCAGGAAACCTTTCTAGGGCTGTCAAGAAACCTAGTTGAGAAAGCCTGGCTATGACCTGAGAGACCAATGTTTGAATCTCTACTCTGCCATGGATGCTCACCTAGTGATCTCAGCCCAGTCAGACATGTTCAGCCTTACCTACC
Source organism: Paroedura picta (assembly GCF_049243985.1). Classification (NCBI taxonomy): domain Eukaryota; kingdom Metazoa; phylum Chordata; class Lepidosauria; order Squamata; family Gekkonidae; genus Paroedura; species Paroedura picta. The sequence goes on from NC_135379.1 coordinate 34,658,921, forward strand.
TCATAGGGTTGTTGTGAGAAGAAAATGGAGAAGGTTCTTCAGATTCCCAGAGGGAAGAAAGGCAGGGTACACATGAAATACATAGCTTTAATGATATTGTTTAGAAATTAACATTTAATATTCTTAAGATAGAAGATGCAAAAGAAAAACATATCAGTCTTACCAGCAATGTGGTTACTGTATAGAATCTGTTCCAAAATAGCAGTTTTCCCCACAGAAGCCATTCCACACACGACCACCTTGAAACCTTTACCCATCTTCTTTTAAGTATTTGGTGAGGCAAAACGGACCCTTAAAGACAACAGGCAACTATTACATATATTGAGCTGTAGTTGTAAAGATGTCGTATTTGACATGTTTATGTACTTGCAGTGAACTTTCACACAGGGCTTTAAGGACAGAAATAAGAGTTCGATTTACATACTGTCACATTGATGCATTGTCACATTGATACATACCGTCACATTAATTAACACAAACATTTCTGCCACAGGGAGGATGAGGCGGCAGAAAAAAACATCCCACTTCTGCTATTAGCACAAGCACACCCACCAGTGCATGGAGCCTTCCACCGGCAACTACAGCTACCCACAGGCGTAGAGGAAAAAATGTCTTCTCCCTCCCCGGTGAGGAAATGTGCAGCAGAAGCTCTTCATTGCCAATGACATTGTCTGGTAAACGTTTCCCCAATTTATTAACAACTGCATCTGTATAACTCATAGACTTTTAAGACAAAACAAAATGACATAAAATACAGAATTTTAAATTTTAAACAAAGAGTATCCCTCCCTCTTCAGAAACACTCAAGCAAAATTCCCTTACACCATCTGAACCCTCACGAAAACAGTTCAACTGCTGCCCAGCTTGAAAAGTTCCAACAACTTGGCCCCTCCCCTTAAGGAGAATGTCCTGCAAATTACCAATTATATCAGCCAAAGCCAGATATGCGAGGGCCCACGGAACTGAGGGAGGAACAGGTGATTTTTTAAAGGCTTTTCCCTCCTAACAACTTTTCCAAAGGAGAAATTGGAAAATGTGGAGCAACAAAAGAGACTCCAATATTTTCTCTTTTAAAATGAATAAAATTCTCCATAAGGCAAATTTTTCACACTCAAGATGTACAGCATGAAAAAGTCTGATTGCTTTTTCACTTCTTCCAATGGAACAAAAATTGTAATTCGAAGAGCACTGAACAAAAAAATATCCTATGAAGTACCGTATTTGCCGGTGTATAAGACGACTGGGCATATAAGACGACCCCCAACATTTCCACTCAAAATATAGAGTTTGTTACATTACATTACAGTACTATGGGCCACTATGGGCAGCTATGTCTATCCCAACTGAAGTGCACCCGGCGTATAGGACGACCCCCCCACTTGGAGGCATGTTTTTCAGGAGGAAAAAGTAGTCTTATACGCCAGCAAATACTGTATTTTTGCTTTTTTAATGAGAAAAAAAAACAAAAAAAAGGCATTTCCCTCATTCCAAACGTACAGCTTGAAAAAGTCTGAGATTTTCTCCATTTTTCCAGTAGAAACATTGGGAAATTCTGGGAATCATGGGGGTGGGGAGGTGGGGAGGGACCTCTTATTCTGTGTTGTCACATACATTTAAGCAAAAACATTGTAACATTCTTGGCAACAGTGAATAAGCTATAATATCAGTGTTTCTGTCCACATCTCATTTGTTTGGTACAAAAACAATTTCCCTTCAACTTTTTTTCTCTTCCTGCTCAGTTGGCAAAAATTAAAGATACAGATGCTATAGTAGCATAGAGTACAATAGCACACAACAGCATCATGTACACTTTCAATTTTCTTTAAAAACCTGCCCTAAATTCCCTGAATGTATAGGGTGGGCTTTAAATCCCATTAAATAAACTAAGCAACCAACAAACATAGATTTATACTTCTCATCAATATGTCAAGTAATATAATTTTATATGCTAAACTATAAATGATGCATTTTATGTTGTTCATTCAATAAAAACATTAGGATTGACAGGAAAGCAAGTATTACATATATTGTAATTTTTACCAAAATATATGGTATTTTGTCCCATATGTTTGTGTCTGTCTGTTCAATGGCTTCAAAATTCCTGGAAATTTACATCTCTAACCAAAGCTAACTTTCATCCTTAAATTAATGCCTAAAAACTGATGAGCCATATATATCTTGGTCTGAATTCCTGCTCTCAATGAAATGTACTCAATGTTTGCAGGCTTGTTCTTCTCTCTCAATTTTACAGGATTGTTGTTAGGATTAGGGCTGTAATCCCAATGGGAGTAAATGTTATTGAAGACTTATTCCTCCATAAGCATGTTTTGTATAGTACTAAGAACTTCTTACACAGGAGTTCTCAAGCTTCTCACAGAAGCGTAGAAGAAACATACAAAAATACGTATCATCCCGATTTTAAATTTGTCAGTAAGTGGAATCTGCACCATATCTTACTCTTTGAGCCAGGTTTTGAATACTTTAGAACATATTTTGATATTGATAAACACAAACTATGTGTATTTATTACAAATATATGTATTATTAATATATAGCTAAAATGTACAATGCTTTGAATTCAGCTTTGATTCACCAAAGCTTGTGCTTTAAGAAACATTATTAGTCTTTAAAACACTATTAGACTTGCTTTGAAAAGTAGCTGCAGATGAGATTACCTCCGAGCATGTCAAGAGTGTCCTGTTCTCACCAGAACAATACTACATGAATCAACTTCTGCATTTAAAAACAACGTTTCAACTGGAATTAATACGACTTTCAGGCAAACCTAAACCCGGGTTTCATTTCAGAAATTAACCACACTGTTCACCTCCAAGAGAAACAGCCGAGATTCCCTCCGCTTCGCCTGTATTGCTGACGCGAACAGAATCGCCAAGAACTACATTTCCCAATAGGCATCTGGCCTTAGACGGCGGTTTCCCCCGTACGTCAGATGTTGTCGCAAAGCATTGTGGGACGAATCTCTCTTCCTTTCCGGCTCCGGCCGTCGTCTGGTAAGTTTACGGTTAACGTGCTGTCGTGGTCTTAATCCATCTCCATCCTAAATTTGGGAGGCTTCTCCGTGCGTGTTTGGGGTTCTCCCTTCTGGGTGGGTGTTGGGGAACGGGGGCGGCAGAGCTTTTCCCGGGGTGAAGAGGAGAGGAGTCTCAATTTCGTAGGGCCCGTTAAGCTTTGGCGCAACTTGGGCCTATGGCTGCCGAGTAGGCCACCCTTGCCGAAGGGAGCGTGGAGGGCGAGCGGAAGAGAGAGGGTAGTAAGAAGCCTTGCTAGATGCTCTCTTTTTTACGATGCCCGCACTCTTTGAGGCTCTTTAAGTAAAATATACGGAAAACGTTTTCTTTTGCAGTCAGAAGGTTAGGAATATTCCTAGTTAGTAGCAATTCGGTGCTTGCACAGGGGATACCTTTACCTTTAAATAGTAGGGGTATTTAAAATGAGTTGTTATTCATGCATACAGGAGTGTGAATTCTTTTCCAGAATTGTAGATACTATAACATTAACTTGATAGGGTTTTTTTTTCCTTAAGGGAAAAGGTTTAAAATTATGCTTTTAAGTTCCTTTGTTGACACAGTGATAGAGAAAAATGCCTGAAAAATCAGTGGGATCATTTGTCACACTTTGGCACATTGGGAATAGAGGTGCATTCTTGACAGTTGAGAGTTAGAAGCCAAGTATGCTGTGCTAACAGTAGGAATTAATTATTTGAGACTGCAAAAGCTTGGGAGTTTTTCTTTCTGGTATATGCTTCAGAAAATTAAATATATTAATCATGGATGTCTCTCTGCAGATAAGTCACAATGGGTGCTTACAAGTACATCCAAGAGTTATGGAGGAAGAAACAGTCAGATGTGATGCGTTTTCTCTTGCGTGTCCGGTGCTGGCAGTATCGCCAGTTGTCTGCCCTCCATAGAGCTCCACGACCTACCAGGCCAGACAAAGCTCGCAGACTGGGATATAAGGCTAAACAAGGTGATTGGAACTTGGACTTGTTTTCATTTGCTTACCTGCTCCAAACTTAACAGACCCTGAGAGCATTTAGAACAATTTCCTATATTTCCATTTAATTCTAATTTATATTTTAGCAGACTCATAGTCTAAGTGTTTAACATAATGCTATTTTAGGAGTAAAACTGTGTTTTAGCCATATTATTTATGTAACTGTGAAATTGTCTTGATTTTGCTGGTCTATGACCGTAATAAAGAATACTACTACTACTGATGTTGCTATTAATTTTAAGCCTTTGCATTTGTGTGTGAAGGGCCAGCCAACTTCTAGTGGTCCCAGCCAGGAGCTTTCAAAGCAAGTCAGAATCAGAAGTGCTTTGCTATTGCCTTCAACTGCAGAGTCTTCCTTAGTGGTCTCCCTTCCAAATACCATTCCTCCATAGCTTGAGAGATCTGACAAGGTCAAGCTATGCCATGCCACCTTTGTTCCCAAGCATATATATATGCACTGTGAAAATTATCTTTGTTAATTTATATTTTTTGCATGTTAGAGAGCGAGTGTAGCTCTCAATGTAGGCAAGAGTGCCAAAGAGACTTGTAGTGTTTAGCTGCCATCCTTATAAAATGAGAACTCCCAAGGAGTTCTTGTGGTGCTAGAAGTGAAGCCTCATTTAAATATGTCTTTGCACAATTTCAGCCTAAAAAATGCATTTCATCTTGTAGTAAATCTCAATCAGCTGAATAGCTCAGTAGTCTAATGCAGCGGTCCGCAACCTTTCCGTGGCGGTGATGCTGTGCATGCGCAAAACTGCCGTACGTGCGCATTTGCAGCCCCGCCGGAAGCAAATGTGCATGCGCGGCAAGTCTGCGTTTGCGCCAGTGGCTGTGGGTCCCTCTTCTCCCCCCCCTCTCCTGAAGCAAGAAGCTGCTGGGCCGCAAGCTAATCGGCCACTTCGGCGGCCGATTTGCTCGCGGCCTGGCGAGCTTCTCACTGGGGCAGGGAGAGAGAGCCGCGGCCCAGGGGTTGGGGACCACTGGTCTAATGGATAGGATCGTGGAGATTTTGTCTAGTGTTTTCAACAATGCACTCTCATGGAGAATGTTGGTTCCCCTCGTACTTTCTGCTATAGCTTTCCAAATTTTTGCACCTTTTTCAACTATTCCCTGGTCTTTTAGGTTATGTCATCTACCGCATTCGTGTTCGCCGTGGTGGCCGTAAACGTCCAGTGCCTAAGGGTGCTACGTATGGTAAACCTGTGCATCATGGTGTCAATCAGCTGAAATTTGCCCGGAGTTTGCAGTCTGTAGCAGAAGTGAGTATCTAATTTGATGCTGTCATAATTCTTAATTTGTTTCTCTTGGTCTGCTGTTTCCAAAGGTTTTGATATAGTGTTTATATTGTAAAAATCCAAGGATTTAATCTATGCTGCAACTTGAAATTGTCAAAATCGGTTCTCTTAGTTTGAAGTGCATCTTTTGTATATTCTTCAAAATAAAAAAGCATCCATCCTCACAGGGCTCTTGTAAGGAAAAAGTGGAAAGGAGTGAAGCTATGTAAACCACTTGGTGTTCCCTTTGGGGTGAATGCTAGGATATAAATGAAGTAAATAAGTACTGACTATAAAAATAACATATTTTATTTTTATATATCATATGATACAAGATAAATAACAACACAACATAACCAACGTTAATTATTACAGTTCAGTTCAGTTCAAATTATTACAGAACTTACATAATTTCCCATACATTGCTATCTGAACTTTCTTATATTTCATTAAGTTTTCTTTTTTTCAGTCTCTTGGAACACTAATATTATATCTTCTATCTAAAAATCATAAATTGCTTTATTTATTCCCCCATGTATCTATTACCAAATTTTCAGCACTTTCCCAATTGTTAGCAATAACTATTCTAACAGGAGCAATCATAAAGTTCACCAAAGTTTTTTTGTTTACAAAATGGATTATGATTCAAAAATCAAAAAGGGTTATAAAAATAACATCTGATAAAAGATATGCAAGGATGTTGGTTCCAGTGAATTCTTTCCAGATCTAATATGCATATAAAAATAAAATAATAAAATAAATAAAACTATTTTGTTTCAAATGAACATGCCTCTTTCAGAGCTAGAATTATGTCTCCTAGCCCTAACAATCTTAACTTGAGAAACTGCATTCTGTGGTAGCAGTGTCTTTTATATGACAATAAAATGCTATGGTTTATGACTTTTCCAGTACATTTTAGTATTCTAATGTCTAGGGGAAATACATGCACATCTTGTTTTCAACTATTCATAATTTTGTGAATCATAGCACTTAGCAAACCACAGTGATATCAGGGACTGTAGGCTAGTGTGATGGGTGGCACTTTAATGAGGTGCATGCCCAGTACTGTGCTCATTCATTCATTCATTCATTTTTTGCTGTCTGCCCTTTGTTGTGTAATGTTCTAGTGAAGTATCTAGCAGGGGTTCATTCTGCTATGCTGATGATTCATTGATGCTTCATTTGAAATGGAAAGATCAAGACTTATAATGTTAGCCCCCGTCCTTATAAGAGGGGGCTCCCCTCCCCAGAAGTCTTTGCGTTCTTTGTTGTAGTTCTGAACATCATCCCTGAATATGCCCACTATTGTATGATTTTCCCGCCACCTATCATCTTCCAAATGGAAGTCCCTGTGTTAAATTCTTGAGTTTTTCTTTCTTTTTTTATTGGACTTCTTTTGTGTTCTATTTGTAAGTTCTGTTTTTTCTTCTTCTCCTATTTAGGAGCGTGCAGGTCGCCACTGTGGAGCTTTGAGAGTACTAAACTCCTACTGGGTGGGTGAAGACTCCACATACAAATTCTTTGAGGTCATCCTGATTGATCCCTTCCACAAGGCTATCAGACGCAATCCTGACACCCAATGGATCACCAAGCCAGTCCACAAGCACAGAGAGATGCGTGGGTTGACCTCTGCTGGCAGAAAGAGCCGTGGCCTCGGGAAAGGCCACAAGTTCCATCATACCATTGGTGGTTCCCGCCGTGCTGCTTGGAGACGACGCAACACCTTGCAGCTTCACCGCTACCGCTGAGTCTTTTGTTTGTAAATTTCCTATTCTAATAAAGCTTACGAGAGGCTTTAGATTCCCACTTTTCTGTGTTTTCCTTGGGCTCAGGTTTGTGTCCCAAGTAAGGCAAATGGTAGCCTGCTAGCAGCAGGTTGTTAGTTACTGTTCCCTGATGGATGAGTCGATAACAGTTCTCACTTCATCGTTATCGTTATATAAAATAAAAGGCAGCATGCATTATCTTTTGGTAAATTCTATTTTTCACATTATGTTGTATTGGAGGACAGCAAACACAATCCGTTTATGGTGGTCAGTGTGACATTCCATTTCGGGGAAAGCAATCCAAAATGTTAAAATATCCTTTGAAAAATGATAACAGTTATACATTGAAATTAGATATTAGGAGAGATTATATTCTAAAAGTACTGCAAGAGTCTTTCATAGGAAAATTAAGCAGCCCGTGCTGGATCGGACAAGTGGTCCACCTAGTCTAGTGTACTGTTGAGCATTGGCCCAACAGTTGACATATATCATTAAAATAAACAGCATAGAGGTTGAGGCCTGCCCCTGGTAATGTGCCCTGGCACTGGTGTTCAAAGGTCTATATGTGTCTATATATAGAGATATCTTTAGTGGCTAATAGAAAGATTTACTATGGTCCATTTTGAACACATCGCCAACAACGTCATTGGATGCTCCTGAGCTCTAAAGGGGAAAAAAGCTCACTGCCCACTTTCTCCACCTTACACATAATTTCATAGATATATTGTGTCTTCCCGTTGCTTTTTTCTGGACTGAAAAGTCCCAGCCTTTCTAGCCTCATTGAAAAGGTGCCTCTTAATTGTCTTGCTTAGGCTCCTGTATACTTTTTCCAATTCTGCAATATTAATTTTGAGGTATGGTGACAAGAACTGTACACAGTATCAGCCACTATTTTCAGTACCTTTATTAATCTTGGCATACAGTATGCCTTTATTGCTGCTGCTGCACTGGGTCAAGATTTTCAGGCCTTCCACTACAAGCAGTAGCCCAGAGTTGCCTATGAGGCTGTGTTTGCTGTCCACAGCCAGGAAGATCATCCCTGCCAGCAGCTGGCCATGTGTTGATAAGGTTGATATGCAGGGAGTCCAGCATCAACACCAACCCTGGCTTGAGCTGCAGGAATGGCATGGTGTCATTACACCAGATAAGATGGACTTTTATAGGATGAAGGTTGGTTTAATGGCAATGTAGCACATCCATGCAGTGGGCAGCTTCACAATACCACACTTAGATATTGTATACAGACAGAGTGCCCTCTTCAGGGCTGATGGCAGCCATCTCTTGAAATGGGTCATAGATATCTCCATGGTATTTGCTCTGGCTGGCTGTTGATTGCACACATTGAAATGTTGATGGGAGTAGGGCATGGTGACCCACACTTGTGGTGGTTTTGGTGTTGAGGCACATCGTTTTGGGAATTGGTGCCTGCATGCCTCATCCTCCATAGTGGGAGACTCAAGAGGTCTTGAGGTGGGGCCATCCAGTAGCATGTTCAGCATGGGGGCATGGTTGCAAGGGAACCATGTAGCAGCTGGCTAATACCCAAGTGGCACCCAGGAATTGCCACCACACAGTTCTCCCACCCACCCAGCAGATGGGCTGTGGGGGGTGGACTTATCAGGTGGCAGATGGGTTGCCCAATACTTGATCTACATGATGCTGTGCCAGTGATCCTGTGGCTATAAACACTATGATAGATCTATTTTGTTTTTTGGTCAATTATGTATTACCTTACACTTGGCCACATACAAGATGTTGTCCACTCATCCAACTTAGAGAGAACCTCCTGTAATTCTTCGGAACCCACCCTGAATATATTTGTGTTGTCAGCAAACTTATTTATTATGTTTATATACCACCCTCCCTTGTGGCTCAGCTTAGTTTACATTTGAACTTGCAATACAAGGAAGCATTGTTTGTGATCCAATACAAGGAAAAACATAATTGAATGCATAACATTACAGTAGAGCATTTAATATTTTTAATGATTAATACTGCACTGTGGATTGGTTCTTCATCTGCAGGAGTTTGTGAAGGAGGGAGCCTCTAAAGGCTCTAATTTGGTGGTTGGTTCATTGGCCTCTACCAAAGGTTTGGTGGAACATTTTGGATTTGGATTACATTTCAAAGCTGATTACTATTGCTACTAATGAATACCCTGCTGTATTTTTGGGATAGACCTTCCATTACTTTGGCTTGATGACTGTCTCCTTTGTTCAGATATTCTGAAATTAACCTGCCCTTGCAAATTTTTGTAAAGCCATCAGGTTCCAAGAGGTACAGTCATTTAACACGTGCATGTGAGCTCAGTGTAAAACTGGTTCCTATATTCTGTCAAGTATGGTGTGAGTATGAGGAAAATGGAGATTAGCAAGCACACTTTGTGATTAACTAATACACATGGTGAAATAGCCATAGCCTACTGGAATTTCCACTATAGGGGGCAAACCAACATGGCCACTCACCTGAATGTATTTAAAACATACATCAAACTACATTACAAAGCCATGTTTTCACAATGCATCAGATCACCTATTGCTTTTTAAAGATAATATTCAGTCTTGCTTCAAACGTCTAAAGCAAGAGGATGCTATCACATTCATTGTTGTCACCCATTCCCAATCCAGCACTGCCTCCCTCGGCCAATGTTCTGGCCAGTGTCCATTCCGAGTGTCCAACCACCATGCCCTTTCTCAGCCTAATTTCCTTTTTCCGCTGACCAATCCTGGTGTGATAGCTTTCTTCACTGAATTGGATCGCATGATATGGCCACAGTGAGTGAACCGGAGTTTCATGATTTTGCCTACCAATGATATATCAGTCTTTATGTGCTGTAGTATTTCCTTGTGACTTTTGCTATCCATGGAACCTGCAGAAGGCTCCAACACAAGAGTTCAAATGAATTGATTCTTGTCCATTTTTTTTACTGTCCTATTTTCACATAAGTGGCTATTGGAAATATTATAGATATAACTTTGGCAGTCAGGCTTTTTTCCTCGCTTTTCCATTCTCCATATTCAGTTCAAGCCCATCATTGCTGAGCGACCCAGAGCAATTTGATGTTTTATTTCCATACTGCAAGTGCCACTCATGTCAATTTATGATCCAAGAAAAATGAATTCTTGAACATATTCGATCTCTTCGCCATCCATTGTTATTGTGACATGGCTGCTTTTTGCAGTGGTCATTATTTTTGTATTTTTAGTGTTTAAGAAAAGGCTAAGTTTCTTGCTTACTTCATTGACCTTTTTAATCAGCTGTTCTAGGCCTTCCTTAGTTTCTGATAGGAGAGTAGTGTCATCAGCATACCAAAAATTATTGATATTCCTTCCTCCAATCTTACTTCCAGTGTTTGATCCTTTGAGTTCAGTCTGTCTCATAATGATCTCAGCATACAACAGGAAAGGGGAAAGAATACAACCTGGACACACTCCTTTCTCTATTTTGAACCAATCAATGTCACCAAATAGTGTGTGCATAATGGCTTCTTGGTTTGCGTACAGCACCTACATCAGTTTGATCAAATGTACTAGCACCCCTAAATTTTGCAGGGCTTCCCACAAATTGTTGTGATCCACACAATCAAAAGTTTCTTGTAGTCAATAATGCAGATATAGACATCCTTCTGATATTCCTGTGACAGACATATCTTTATTATGGTCATAGACCAGCAAAGTCAAAATCTGCAGTTATAAAAAATAATATAGCCAGAAACATGGATTTATTCATAAAATAACAATATATAAAACAGCTTAGACCATAAAACTGCGAAAATATAAATTAAAACTGGTTGGAAATACAGGAAATTGTTCTAATCACAGCTCTCTGGGTCAGTAAAGTTTTAGTCAACTTCCGCTGACTTTTCATGGTCGCAGCACAGAATCTGGCAACACTATACATGATAGAACAGTTTGTGTCTGTGAGGAGCAGGGAGGTATAAAATTGTCATGAATGACCTGGGACTCTATGTAACTATGGCATAACAAAAATGGAATGTATATCATTATAAAACTGACAATGAAGAAGGATATGTTCCGTTGTTTCTATTTGGCCAGAGCCACAGGGGCACTATGACTTTTTCAAAATCCAACACAAGTTTGCTATTTATTTATTTATTTATTTATTTATTTATTTATTTGTCTATTTATCTGTGAGATCACAAGTGCCACACCCCGCCGAAAACCAGCTTGAACATCTGGTAAGTCTCTTTCAATGGTTGTTGCTATGCACTGTTGTATGACCAGGATCTTACTAGCATGAGAAACGAGGCTATTGTTCGTTAATTGCAAAAGTTTTTGGAGTCACCTTTTTTTGGTAGTGGGATGAACCCAGATGGGTTTCACTCCTCTGGCCAGTTTCCCAGAATTTCTGGCACAAAGTTTGATATGGTTTTGATTGGTACACATCTCAGCAGTTCCTGGGATATGATGTTAATGCCTAGGATCTTGCTGTTTGGCAATTGACTCAAAGCTCATTTGACTTCCTCCTCAAGAATGGCCGGTTCAAGTTCTATTTCTATTTTTAATTTTGAAGGGAGCAAACTTTATTTCTGCATGCATACAATTCTTCTGTGTATTCCCACCACCTGTTCTTGATGCTCTGTTGGTCAGTCAGTTCTTTCCCTTGTTTATCTTTTATAATGATTTTGCGAGCAGCAAATGGATTTTAGGACCTTAACTTGTGCAAAAGCATTTCTCATGTGTCCCTTTTTGTAATCTTCTAACTGCTTGCATTTCTGATTCCAGTAAGTGTCACTGTTTATTATTGCTGCTCTTTGAACATCCACATTGAATTTTCTTGCTTCTTCCCTTTGCTGCTTTTCTGTATCCAGCTATTCTTATAGTTTCATCTGAGAGCCATTTTGATCTTTTTTCTGGCTTCTTGTGCGGAATGTGTTTAACTGCTGTTTCAACAATAGTTGATTGAATTTCCTGCCAGAGTTCATCAAGCATCTTCTCTGTTGCATCTAATAGTTGAAATCAATTTATAATCTCTACTGCATATGTGAGCGGAATCTTATTTACATCAAACTTCTTTAACCCTGATGTTCTCTTGATATTGCAAAGTTTTGTTTGGATTTTAGCTAGCACAGTCAACACTTTTATATGTTTTGACAGCAAGGATTGAACTGCACCATCATCAGCTGCATAAGATATAGTCAATTTGGTTCCTGGGTAGTCCATTTGGTGATGGCCAAGTGTATAGGTGTCATTTATACTGTTTGAACCAAGTGTTCATGATGCGAAACCAATTTTCATGACCGAATTGTGCCAGACAAGCACCTGCATCATTCCTTTCTCCAAGTCCAAAGTTGCCAATAACATCTCTCTCTGTTTGTGTGCCAAATTTTGCATTAAAATCATCCATTATAAAAATTACATCCTTCTTGGGCACCTATTTTAAAGTGTCTTCAATGACATTATAGAATAATTCAATTTCCACCTCTTTTGCATCCGTTGTCAGAGCATATACTAGGACAGCTGTGATATTTATTGGCTTGGCACAAATTCTAATTGTCATGATTTAGTCATTGATCATTGAAAAGCTTTCCACTGCTCGAGAAAATGTTTTGCTTGCAATTAAAGCCATGTCATTCCTTCTTATGTTGTATCTTGAATAGTAGATGGTAAAATCCTCCAAATTAAAGAAACCATCATTGGTCCAATGTAATTCACTGATGGCAAACAGGTTGATCTTCAACCTAACCATTTCTCTTTTGATAATTTTCAGTTTTACTGTCCAGTTCTCTAACATCCAAAGTTGCTATTTGCTGCATCTTTGTAAAGTGCAGACCTTTGGTGGCAGCAGTAGAATCATAGAATCATAGAGTTGGAAGGCGCCATACAGGCCATCTAGTCCAACCCCCTGCTCAACGCAGGATCAGCCCAGAGCATCCTAAAGCAAAGCATCCTAAAGTACCTGGGGTTCCTGCTGGATTTACTCCAGGAATGTCATAAAATCCAGGGCTACTTGCTGCAGGTCCTTGCTCCTCCCCAGTCAATTGTTGGGTACTTTCTGGCCTGAGGGGCTCACCATTGGGCACCATATGGAAATTGTTTGAGAGCTCTACCATAGGATTTTCTTGGCAATTTTTTTGTACAAGGTAGGTTGCCAGGTCTTTCCTTAACCCTCCCATTACCTGGGCTTGGGACCAGCTTGCTCAGGTGTGCATGGCCCAAATTAATGTTAACAGATTATATGTAGGACAGGTTGAATAAGCTCAGTGATATCCCAGAGACTGCATGCCTGGTCCCTTATATTTATTATAAGCAGCTTTCAAATACATTTTATTTCTAGACATAAGCATTTAATTTTAGCAACACTCAGCACTCTTCTGCATTACTGTAGCTTCTGACTTGCCACAGCTGCTACAGCTGTTTGTTGTATGGTAGACAAACTGTCCAGTATCTTTTCCTCACAGTCCCTAGATTTGTTAAGCATGATTAAACAGTTCAATTGCTGTTGTTTATTTTTCCATTGTTTCATGAAATATAATTGTATACTGATTTTTTACAAAATTACAATAATTTGCATTAAATAACTTTATTTCTGGGGCAATAATATTTAGAAGATATACTTTTAACCTTTATTCAGGTACCTCAGAAGTGCCTGCTTTTAAGCACCGGAAAAACTGGCAAAGACTCCATTGAAGGTTGATTAGGGTTGGGCTCTTCGGTGTCTGAAGCGTCCGTTCGTTGCAGCCCGGGGGCAGGGGAGGTGCGGGCGTTGGCAAGCCGGTCAGTGCACACACACAGGCATACCACTGACCCTTCTCTGGTGCATGCCAACCGTTTCTAGAAAGTGGGTGGGGCCACATGCCCAGAAAGGCTTTTGATTGGTCACTGGATATTTTATTGGCTGTGCAGGTTTTCGGGTATTTGGGTAAAATATTTAAGGTAAAAATGGCTTCGACCCAGGCATCGTCATGTTGTTGACAACTTGGCCTAGACCTTATTCTTTCTCCTGGTAAGTCCTTTGCCAGCTAGCTCACTGATGGCGGGAAACAGAGTATGTTAGCAAGGGGACTTAACAGGAGAAACAATGAGGCCCAGGCTATGTTGCCAGCAACCCTAGCTATACGTGAGCAGAGGAGTTATGCCTAAGTCACAACTCAAGGCTGACCCCAAGAAGCCAAAATGACTAAACTGAAACTATTATACTTTGGTCACATTATGAGAAGAGTCATCGGAAGGGACAATAATGGTAGGTAAAGTTGAAGGCAGCAAGAAAATAAGATTTAACATAAGATGCATTGATTCAATCAAGGAAGCCATGGCCCTCATTTTGCAGGACCAGAGCAAGGCTGTTAATTATTGACTGTTCTACAGTTCATTAATTAATCTTTAGCCCTAATAATGCTGGTGTTGTGTGTGGACAACAGATGAACTAAAACTTGCTCCCATTTGCCTTCAGTGGGGGTATGCCCCCAATAGGGAAAGGATACTTCCCCACTGAGCACCAATCATCTTCCTCCTGCTGCTGCTTCCTCCTTCTTTCAGGCAGTTAACCAGATGGAAGAGCCAGTTCTGCTACCAGGCCCCACTAATGGTAAGTCACCCAGCTGGGCAGCAGCTCTTCCCCACTCTCCCTGTCTCCAGAGCGTGGCAGGAGGGAGCAGGGACAGGCCTGCTCAATTGTGGAATGGCCTGAGGGCAGCAGTTCTGCATGCCCAGTTGGGCAACTCATCCTCCCTGCCTCCAGAGAGCAGCTGAGTGGAACAGGAATGGGCCCACTATACCTGTGCTCCATGCCTGGCAATTGCTCTCCCCTGCCTTTAGCCTGGAAGGGGTTTGGCAGGTGGGCTGGCTGCCCTCCAAAGCAGCTGTTTTCTCTACGGAAATTGATGTCTGGAGAACAGTTGAAATTCATAAAGAACTGCAGACCCCCACCTGGAAGTTGACTATCCAGCTGGCTGCACATGGAAGAGTGTGAAAACAAGCCCAGCTCTTAAGATTACAGTCTGCCACTCTTTAACCACTACACCACGGTGGGTCTCAAGATCAAACAGAGAGGAAGGCCAACATTCAGGAAGGCCACAGTACAGGTATGTGTGCCAGTGCCCATTGCCATCCTGGGCGCAACATGCTTTGCCTCTTGTAATCCTATAAATTGGAAGTAACTGGATGGCACTTAACACACACACACATGCACCGTGTTTATTGAAAAGGTATAAGAATGAGGGGGAATCAGATTTTATTAAAATGTCCGTCAATATATTTGAATTTAACAAGCTTTTCAAAGAGCCATATGTTTTTCTTCTCTGGAGTGTCAAAAAGCTATAATTTCTTTTTCATTCAATTCAAATATATAATGTCGTAAATTTAAGTATTTTTTCTTTCTTTTTTTACTAAATAGTATCCTTATACCAGTTACTGTCTTTGAACTACTTTTAGATACAGTTTGTATAAAACAAATGTACTTTCGTAGTCATGGTGGTACATGATTCCTTATAGATGCTTTCTTTGTAGGCGTTGTTGTTGTTATTAGGTGCGAAGTCTTGTCTGACTCATCGCGACCCCATGGACAATGATCCTCTAGGCCATCCTGTCTTCTACCATTCCCCAGAGTCCATTTAAATTTGTACCTACTGCTTCAGTGGCTCCAGCCAGCCACCTAATTCTCTGTCGTCCCCTTCTTCTTTTGCCCTCAATCGCTCCCAACATTAGGCTCTTCTCCAAGGAATTGTAGGCATATGAGCAGTCTACTGGTAACTGAAAACTCAAAATAATTTCTATGTAATTTATTTCTGTATGCAACCAGCAGCTAAGTGTTTTGACTGATGAGAGAGCCAGTAGTTTATTAGCAGAGAAGTAATTTGCATATTTGTATGTCTAGCACATGCAATTCCTGGTGGTAAAGTGGTATTCTAATGAGACTATGATGTAACTAGAATTACATAGTGCTTAATTTAGATATAATAATTGTACCTGTATCTCTGTGGGAGGGCACAGGATATTCTGCAATTTAAATTAGGGGCTCAGGTTTTTCATACTGAACATAATTTAAAGATTAGCAACTTGTGGTTTAAAAGAAGATCTGGTTTTGAACAGTTATCACTTTAAGATTTCACATATTATCATATTAGGGCTATGCAATACACACATGGACATTAATTAATTCACATAGAACTGCAGAATGTATTTAGAATGAAAGTAATAAAAATACATGATTCATTAAGACCGTTTATGCACTGGAGGTTACATGCTGGGCTGCAGGCTGGAGTTTTAGTTGTGGCAGGTTGCCCCACACCTTCCTGCATCCACACAGGGGAGCATTTGGCCCAGGGCACCTCATCCACCCCCAATTTGCGTTCCTGCACAGGAGCTGGGGCAGTGAAGTTCCCAGTACGTAAAGAGTCTAAGTGTCTTAAAATAATCTGACAAAATGCAGAAAGATGACGCAAATTTAAATGCTCCATTTTTGTAAATTAAAGTTACTTTATTTATATTTATAAAGCCTTTTTAAACTACTATTTCAAACATCGTTGGTAGTTTATTCTATAAAGGACAATAATAGTTGTATTGTGATTGATTTATTCAACAATGTTTTTCTTCAGACATATAAATGTTATTTTACCCTAACAAGTAATTAGCTGCTCCTCAAAGTATTATGTTCAGAACCATTTACTAAAACGTAACAATTATATAAGA
Organism: Paroedura picta; assembly: GCF_049243985.1. Classification (NCBI taxonomy): domain Eukaryota; kingdom Metazoa; phylum Chordata; class Lepidosauria; order Squamata; family Gekkonidae; genus Paroedura; species Paroedura picta. The sequence continues at coordinate 34,675,628 of NC_135379.1, forward strand.
AAATCAGTTTTTAAAATGTCCTTTCTACTGTTGTGAAGAACCTCACAATTTAGGTTTCAACCACAAACCTTAGACATAGATGTAATAAGATTTTCTGGAGATATTCAAGATTACCTCTGACATAATGGCCACAATTCAGCTGAAGGTAGTTGTGACTAAAATTCCACTGAAGCAAGCTGAACAAGTTATGACTCAGCCAAGTCCCTCTACTTTGAAGGATAACCTACTGCTTCCAGCCTGAGGCCAGGTTCACAAGGTCATTATAGGGTACTATATTTTTGTATTTTTTATGACATGGCTGAGTTTTTAATGGGTAGCAATTGTACGGCTTTTGCGGTTTGTTAATTATTTTTATTCCATTCGATGACTTTATCCTGTTTTACTTCATAAGCTGCTCTCAAGGAGGTTCTCTGGAGAGTTGGCATATTTTTAAAAATATAAAATTAAATCATGCCTAAGGTGCAATTCTGGGTAAACTTACTTGGAAGTAAAGTTCTACTGAATGCAATAAGAACTGCTTCCAGCCACAAGGCATATGTAGATGTATTTGGTCAGCTGAGTTACTGATACGAAAACTACACGGGACTTACCATATTTTTTTTCTAAGCAAAAAAGTTGCTTCTTGGGTGAGGATGAAATACAGTTGGTGAAATTTCTGTCCCCTTCATTCTACCACCCACCTAAAAACTTGAAAAAATAACACCTAGCCTTGATGAGAAGAGCAGAATCCAAGTTTCGGTGTGAAGACAGTGCAAAATAATACTGCTTTAGAGTGCCATTTTGCCATGGATGGACAACAAATTAACACAACAGGGACTCCCTAGGATGGCCACTTACTGGCAATAAAAGGCTTTTCTCTATATATTACAATATCAAAAATGTTGACAAATAACTATTCTGAATTTGCTTTCTTGGACTTCACAACTTGATTTCTGTAGAGTAGGTTTTCTCAACACTGGAAGGGTGGGAGTTAATTAATTTATGTAATTAGTTAACCCAATGTCTAATGGGTGGTATAACCATATAATCCCCCCTCCCAATTATGAGCTGGAGGGGGTAAGAATGGGTGAGGCCCCAGGTGGGCATGTACAAAGCTATGCTTCTCAAACATATTCTGCACTATTGTGCCACTTCTGGGGTTTCTTGAAGCCTGAAGGGTGTATCAGGGTTTTCTCAATGGTAGAAAAAGTTGAGCAAGGTTGACATATGGAGCAAAGTTTTTCCTCAACACCTTCTAATGTTAGTCTTTTAATCCTACCGCAGTGTTCTTCTTGAAGGTTCTGCTTTGTTAACAGTTGGTTCTCCCAGGGTTTTCTGGGACAAGAGGGTTTTTATGAACTATTTACTAGAATGATTTTACTTTTCTGCATTTACTTGGCCTGTAAAATGTTTTCTGTTCAAAAGAACATTTAGCATAGGGTAAAAGCTTTTCGGTGGGATGGGCTGTAGTGGGGTCGCCAACTCCAGTCTTGAAAATTCTTACAAGATTTGGTGGTGGAGCCAAGGGAGGGTGGGGTTTGAAGAGGGGAGGGGCCTCAACAGAGTATAATGCCACAGACTTCACCCTTCCTAACAGCCATTTTTTTAAATTGGAACTGATCTTAGTTGTCTGAAGATTAGTTGTAATCGTATTCAGACCCCACATGGAAGCAGACAACCCCACTTGTGGCTGTGTAGTTTTTCTCCTTCAAGTTTGGTGCAGTGGTTAGGAGTGTGGACTTCTAATCTGGCAAGTTGGGTAGTGACACTTCCTGCAGGAGTTGTAGTTTTTTTCCCAAATATCCTGGATAGTTTGAATGACTTAATACATTTCAACTGTTTTGAACTGTGGGTGTATCCATACTGGGTACTGCAGAAATAAATAAAATTAACTGACCCACTCACATTCTGTGTCCACTTTTCCATTCATGCTCATTGATAAAGTCAAGGCAGCGAGAGCACAACTTCACCACTTTATTCCCATGCAAGGATGATGCTGATGTCACCCATTCAGTCATGTCTGACCATCGGCGATTCTATAGGAAAGCCTCCACCATGCGTCCCCATCTCTGACTGCTTCTTTTAGCTGGTTCACGGTTATCCCTGTGTCGGCTTTGATCATGTCGAGCCAGTAGATCCTTTGGCAACCACGTTTCCTTTTGCCGCTGACCATCAATAATTTTTCTGGCAAGTCTGATCCATGATGTGTCCAAAGTAAGTGATGTTTAGCCGTAACATCTTCCCATCTAATGACATAGTTGGTTTGCTCCTCTCTAAAACTATCTTGTTGGTGACTTTGGCTGTCCGTGGTATTCATAGAATCATAGAGTTGGAAGGGGCCATACAGGCGATCTAGTCCAACCCCCTGCTCAACACAGGATCAGCCCAAAGCATCCTAAAGCATCCGAGAAAAGTGTGTATCCAACCTTTGCTTGAAGACTGCCAGTGAGGGGGAGCTCACCACCTCCTTAGGCAGCCTATTCCACTGCTGAACTATTCTGACTGTGAACATTTTTTTCCTGATATCTAGCCTATATCGTTGTACTTGAAGTTTAAACCCATTACTGCGTGTCCTCTCCTCTGCAGCCAGCAGAAACAGCATCCTGCCCTCGTTCCAAATGACAACCTTTCAAATACTTAAAGAGGGCTATCATGTCCCCTCTCAACCTCCTTTTCTCCAGGCTGAACATTCCTGAACATATTCGCAGCATTCGTCTCCCAACACCATAATGCAAAGGAAGCCAGCCACAAAAAAGGGCAGCCTCAATTCAACGATTCCTGTCCCCTTCAATCAGGAGGCGGCCTGGAAGAATAGAACCAGGATGCGGCCTTGGCACCAAGTTGCCAGACGAGCCTGGAGGGTTGGACTCTTGCCAGCCCCCCTTTCTCCCTCCTCCCCAAGTGCCTCCTGCGCGCGGTCTGCGGCCCCACCCTGGGCCGGGTGTCTGGGCTCCACGCGCCGCCACACGTGAGGGCGGCTGGCTCCTACCTCCCGGGAGGGAGAGGAAAGTGTGTCACTGGGTGAGAGGGGCGAGGCCGGAGCACGAAGAAGGAGAGCGGGGGAGGGAGGGGGAGAGGCGGAGTAAGTTGGCGGGCTGCGGCGCGCAGGTAGCGAAGGGGGAGGAGGGCGGAGGTGCGTCACATGGTCAGCGCCGCACTCCCAGTGACTCTCCTCCGGCACTGGCGGGCTAAAGAGGCGGCGGTGGCGGAGGAAGCGGCCGTCCGCAAGAAACCTCCCCGGAAAGCCTCGCCTCAGCCCGCTCGGCACACGACGCCTCTCCGCGCCCAGGGCCTCATTCTCCCCCGGCTAAAGCGGCGGCGGCAGTCGGCCAGGCGTGCAGGGACTGACGAGGGAGCACCTCGGAAGGCTCTTGGTGGGAGGCTCGTCTCTGCCCAGCCGGACCCGCTTTGGAGAGTTCCGCGCCAGCGCCTTGGAGAAGGACGAGGAGGGAAGCATGGAGGTTAACGCGGGTAAGGGGCTGGGGCTTGGCAGCTCGGAGGGAGGGAGGGAGGGGGGGGAGACGAGTGACCCGGCGGGCTGGTGCCTGGGGAGGGTCTGCGTGGGGCAGCCTGCATGAGTTCCCGTTGGCACCGTGGGAGCCCCTTCTGGGCTTCTCAAGCCCCGAGAGGCGGGAGGGCGATCTTGGGCCGAGGCGATGATAACCACGGGGATGGGCCGGGGTGGAAGCCGGTTTCTGCAAGGGGGATTGGCGGGGAGGAGGCGCCCACGGAGTCCGGCTGCAGACGGCACAGCCGCGGTGGCTGAGCGGGCATGGTCAGTGCGCGAAGCGGCCTGAGGAGGAGGAGGCTGGACCCAGCGCCCCTTCGGCAGACTCGTGGCCAAACGCGACCCCGGCGGCGCTCCGGCTCCCGTAGGCGTCACCCCCCCCCCCCCCGGGTGTCTCTTTCTCCCCTCCTCTCCTGGTCCCTGCGCAGCCTCTCACATGGAACCCTCGGCCGGGCCATGTGCGCCTTGTGTTTACAGTCGAGGCTGCGTGCGCGCTCATTGGCTCGGCGTGGCAGTGACGTCGCGATTACACAACGGGCCCCCGGGCAGCTTGACTAAGCAGCGGCGTGGACGGCCGCGTGAAGCCGTTGTTTTGGTGACCTACATCCGACCTGGGCGACGGGGGAGGGACACGTGGGGGCGGCGGAGGAGACGGAGGTTCCAGCCGGGCCGGCTGATTGGCCCGGGGGCGTTCTGTTCCCTCCTCCCTTTCGTTCTCCTGAGCGCGTCACCTACCCTCCCACACGCCCGTCCCGTTGCTTTGCGGACACGAGGGCGGGCGGGTTGGTTTCCGTTCGGAAGGGGGCGTGGTTAGAATTTGGCGTGCCCCGCGGTGCGTTCGAGGGCGCGGGGCTGAGTTGGCTGGCAACATAGGACGACCCGTAGTGTTTCCCATGCAAGAGAAGAGATGGTATTCCATCGCCTGCCTTATGCTTCAGTGGTATTTAAATACTAATCAGAACAGATTCTGCTTAGATTTTGATAAGGTTGGGTGTGATTTCTTATTGCCACGTTTGTATTCAAGCATGCCTGTTTTTGTAGAGTCCTCTTGGAATGGATAACTGTTGATCATGCAGTAGCTGTCATTGCCTCTAGTGGCATTTGCCATTCAAGTCAGTGTCTGGAATTGGATAGTTTTGCATCCTGTTGCTATGCAATCAAACATCTCTAAACCCATAGAGGGAGCAGTTAGGTGCAGGGTTGAACTGGGTTATATTCCTCTTTGTGGCAGCTCAAAAGCACTCTGCTTGACAGGTTTAGTCTGTGTACATGTGCATACATCCGCTAGTCCATGTGACTTGATTCAGATGAAACATTGGATCTCACACTCACATGTACAGGCCACTGTGTCTCTATAACAGTAACAGGTCAAAGCGGGTTACAGAACAGCCTTGATGACTGAGTTCCCGGAAGCACATTCAGAGAAGTCAGGTGGCGCAGCATGTACAGATTCCAGGGAGTATTACATAACTTCGGACATTGGGCGTTTTGCCTGAGCCTGTGGGAATTAGAGTGATTCTGTGGTTTCTGAAAGCCTTAAGGAGTACTGCAGTGATTCATTACCAGCCCAGTATCTGGAAAAATGGAGGAAATATTCTTAAACCCACCCTTTCTCAATCCTTAATATAACTTTGATTGAACCAGTGATTTTAATATCACACAGCAGAGTCAGATTATGTAACAGCATGTAGTGCTTTGCGAAACAAATGGAAGTCAAATCTAGAACCATGTAATAACATTTATTAAGATCAGACAAAACAATATACCACCAGTGCAGTGTCTGTGTTATTTCAGTTGGTCTTTATAGATTTATTTTGTTTGTGAACCTTTATACCCATCATTGTAGATAACAGCTTAGAATACAGTTGTGTTACAAGAATATGTTTGAACCAAGGAGAGCTTGAGGTTTTGTGTGATAAAGTCTTGTTTCAGGACCAGTGCGATATAATGGTTGAAGTGTTGGACTAAAATCTGAATGACCCAGGTTTGAATTCCCAGTGTCATTGGGACCTTGGGACATTCACTTTCAGCCTGATCTCTCTGAGAAGAATTAAAAAAAAGAAGAATTATATAAGTTGCTTTGGGTACCTGTTGAGCAGAAAGTACAAATGAAGTACATTTTTAAATTGCTTGGAAAAATAGAGAGTTGGTTTTAAAGTATGTTCTTTAATATAGGTTTACTTTTAAATGTACATGTAAGGTATTTACATATGTTGAAACAGGTTAAAATGCTATTTATTGTCTGGGTACCAGCAATACTATATCCCTTTATGTGCTGCCACATACCATCCATAATCTTACATGTGCCCCTGTCTAGTCATTTTTTTTTAAACCAAAAAATTCCCAGGCCTTTTTTGCAGTGACTAAAAACTTTGCGACAGCACCCATAAAGCTTTGTGGAATTTTATTACCTTCATACTAAAATCTCCTGATTTGGTTGTAGCACCAAATGTGCTCCCTGTTTGCTGTGCGTTTTTTTATTCCAAGTAAATGCTATTTTCCCTCTCCCCTGGGTGGGAATTCTCAGTAACCTAAAGTGGAAGCTCAAAAGTTGCATTATTTTCTTCACTGTTTCTCACCTCAAAATTATGATGTTTGAGATCTGACCAATGCTGTGTCTCTTCCCGCCCTCCTTCACTCCCTGCAGTATTAAAAAAAATTGAACATGATTGTGATACAATGCAGTTCCAAAGTAGCACAAGCACAACACACACATACTACCTTCCTGTCTCCCCCTCCCTCAAGATTTAACACTCTTTGTCCATTTTGTGAAAAGAAAGGGAGCTGTGGTCAGTTTCAGACAAGGAGGCTACAAACCTTGATTTCATCCAGCAGCCTCCCACAGCTTTTCCCAAGTGCAGAAAAAAGAAGCTTTGTTTTACAACATAGGAGCATTGTAACCTAATGACTCGGTTCTTAAAATAATAATAACAGCAACATGCACTATATGGGGGGAGGGGAAGAGATGAGGAAATTGACGACACAGGATGCTTGCCTGAAGTAGCACACACAAGGCAAAGGTGCAAGCAGGCACCATTTTCCCCAAGCTGTCTTAATTTGCATTGCTCCTGAGAAGGCTTGGGGGGGACTGAGCAACATATGGAAAGGGGAGCACTTGGGCACTTTTTCCATGGGAGGGGGTTGGTGATGAGAGCAAGACATGCACCTCTAATATACAATTAACCATTTTTCATTCCTACTGGCTCCCACTGAGTTGATTTTTTTTCAGTGAGTTCTAGTTATGATGATCCTGATATTTCTTCATTGAATATTCAGAGAAAGTTTAGATCCCATACTATATCTATTGCTGGGAGCTTTTGCTCTGGATGTGTTGCTTATACTGAACAGCCAGGACTCAGTTTAGGTAGGTTCTCTAAAAGCCCTTCATAGACAGCTTGATTTCCCATCATCATTCTGCATAATTTACTATCAACTACATAGTTTTGTTTGTCATTTATTTTATTTATTAATTTCATTTATTCTCCACCACTCCCAGCCAGAAAGCTCAAGGTGGTTTGTATCAATAAAAAGCTGTACATCAGTATAAAACAATCCACACAAAGCCCTCAAGCTGCCCCCCTTCTCTTCTCCTGGCACTCAGTAGACTGCACAAGCCTCCCATGTCCCAGTGGAGGGGTATTTGGAGAAGGGATGTCGATGTTCCTCTGCCCAGCCTCAACTGTACTCTTGGTGTAAGAGCTCCATTTTGCAGGCCCTGTGGAACTGTGAAAGCTCCAACAGGGCCCTCAGGTCTTCTGGGAGCTCATTCCAACAGGTCAGGGCTAGGACTGAAAAGGCCTTGGCTCTGGTCAAGGTTAAGCATACTTGTGGGCCACGGATCACCAGCCTAAGTTTGCTTTGTGTGGGGCATAGGAAGTTAGCCCCAGTCCCTCAGGTACGCTGGACCCAGACTACGGACGGCCTTAAAGGTTAAAACCAAAACCATAAACTTGATCTGGAACACAACTGGCAATCAATGCCACTGGCTGGATGGGTGCTCTACATAGTGTTCCTATGAGACCCCTCATAGCTGCATTTTGCACCAGTTGCAATTTCCAGATCAAGTCTAAGGGCAGGCCCATATAGCGTGAGTTACAGAAGTCTAGCCTGGAGGTGACTGTCACATGGATCACTGTGGCTAGGTGCTCTGGGGCCAGATAGAGCACTAGTAGCCTTGCTTGGTGCAGATGGGAAAATGCCAGCTTAGCTACGTTTGTGACTACAGGCACCATAGACAGGGAGGCATCAAAGGTCACCCCGAAGTTCCTGGCCAAGGACGAGATCTACAACTGCGCTCTGTCCAGGCGAGGGAGGCCTGCTTCCTGTCCTATACTTCACAATGAGGACCTAAAGCAGCTTACCTTCTTCCTTTCATTTTACCCTCCCAACTACCCTGAAGGTAGGTTAGGAAAAGGCCCATTCCGCACAAGGATCAATGTGGCAAATTGCTTACAGAAAGAAATAACAGAATTTAAAATAGTGGAATTCGGCGTAACGCATACCTGCCTTTGTAGTGGAATCCAGTTGCGTTTCAATCATTTCCCACAGGTTTCCGGTCTCGCCGCTAGAAAGGAAGCGATTTTTTCCGTGCTTTGTCCCACCCCTGGCCGTCAATCAAACGAGCAGCCAATGGGCAGTTGTTACCATGCTCCGGAAAAGCCCCTTTCCCTTTAAGAACAGGTTTAAAAAAAAAAAGAAAAAAACACATCGCAATGAATATGCCTTGATTCCTTGCTTCCTCCTAACGTAGAGACCCATCTAGCTGGCAGCTGGCGTGTGAGCTGCCGATTCATCATTGCTACGCTCCCCCGAGTGAACCCCCCCCCCCCCGTGCATGGGCGCGATTTTCGGCCGAAAATAAAGGGAACTTGCAAACGGGCTGTGTTGTGCTTGGTGACTTGATGGGAGCTTTAAAGCAGCTCTGTGGAGGGACTACAGCCGGAGAAGCCTCGTTGGGTGAATGAAGGCTCACCGGCTCGTTGCTCTCCGCTCACTCCGAGAAAAAAAATGGCGATTGCTTCGCCGGAAGTTCAGAGGAGAGAGCCAGGGGGAGGGACTTTGCTGAAACCGCAACAATGGTAACACACAGAACTTTTTCGCTAGTGTTGCAGATTGTTTTCAAGAGTATAGCGCTTTCCAGAGGGTGAATCCACTTTTGGGGATTTCCCTGGAAACGCTACAATGAAGCGCTTTTTGCGGGTCTGTTTCAGGAGTGTGGCAGATTGTGTGCAACATCGTGCATAACTGCAAATTAGTAGCATTTACAATTTTCCACACTCCTGCTACATTTAACTTGTGCAGAATGGGCCTAAGAATGCATGATTGACCCAAGGTCATTCGGCAAGGTCAAACCTAGGCCTCCCAGATCCTAGTCCAATGCTTTAACTGCTAGTCTACACTGGAATGTAAGATAGCATTAATTAGAGTGTAGCACCTTGTACAGGCTTTCCGCTTGCCTCATTTGTGGGAATCGACTGTTACGTCTACCCTGTGCTCTTGTTGTTTGTGTAAGGTGTGAAACCTCCTCCTGCAATACAGTTTTGCAGCATGTGTGTACAAGTTCAAATTACCATTACTATGAAGTTGTCATTGAGTCTTCACTGATAGATGATATAATGACTTCCTGACAGAGCATGTGCCCAGCACTATCTTAGTGTTAAATTGTACTGATGTTCAGCATCTTGTTCTGCACTTACATGCCTAGATCATCCTCTAGTAGGATATAATTACTAAAGAGGATGACTGTGACAAAGTGCACATGCCTTGTTGACTAATGATGTCCTTAGGGATGTGTATATCCAAAGGCATGTTGGAATGTACAACCAGTTTACACCTAGGGTTTCTCTCCTGTAGCTGGAGCTACACAGGTAGGTTTGTTTCCATTGGTTGGTCCATATCTTATGCTGGTTTCATTTTTGTTTGTCCCTTTGCTCAGTCTTACTGTTTGTCAGAAAATCCACAGGGTGGAGGTGTACATTTTTTTAACCTGGTATTTTTGGTTCAGGTCTAAATTGCCAAAAAAAAACCCAGCTTTCAATACTGGCATTGTATTCAGATTTGGGTTTTTTCTCCTGCAATCCTATATTTTTTCACGTAGTTGGGGTGAGGTGAGGGTTGGTTTAAAAAGTAACTGCAAAGCTGAAAAAAAAAACAGTTGCTCTCCCAGTCAGCTGTTTTTCAGGCTTTCTTCTGCGGTCCATTTAAATGGGGCCATTTAAGGAGACTGTCAAAGACATTCCAGCAAAAAGCTGGCCCAGTTCCCATGAGCTTAGTTGATCTGCGGTCTGGCTTTTGCAATCTCTTTAAACTTTAAAGGCTCTTTTAAAGTAACTACCCTGAATATATATAGGATTCTTTTATGAAACATTCCAGATATCTTTGGGATGGTAGATCTGAATGCACACCTCTACCTCTGGATTGGTTGGCTCCTAAGGTTCCGTTCTGCTTAAAGTGAATAGGTCTTCCTTGTGACAGAAGAGGCATATCCCACTGGTGGAAGGCTCCTTACATTGGGGGGACATTCCACTGTTGTGGAACAAAAGCCTTGGATCTAACTCTTTGTTTTCATTAAAGATTTTACAGAGGTGTTCATAAGTTTTCTTAGAACAAGGTCCTTCTGATTTTCAAGAAAAAAGAATTTTTGAGATTATGGCCTTGAGGCGGGGTCTCCTATCATATGGTCTTGAGCAGTGTGCATGCTGTAACTTAATTTAGGGTTCCAGTGATTTTCCTTTATGCCACTGCAAGAGAATCTTCCAAAAAATGACCCAGTCTGCATAGTGAGCAGCATTAATACTGTGCCATGTAGTGATAATTGCTGCATGGGGAAAATTTTAAAGCAACTTTAAAGTAGCCGTGGATCTGCCTACATGGCAGTAATTACTTTCCTATTCTAAGTATTGGTGTGTACATAGTGGTATAGAAGTGCTCAGTGTTCTAGGAATTATTTAATGTCAATGCGGTCATTTTCTTTACCTAAGATATATAATTAAAATAAAGCACTGGGGTGACTTAAATGAGACTTGCCTGTCAGTGTTCAGAGTGTAAGTCCCTGGGGCAATTATCTGTTTCTTTTTACTCTGTGAAGCACGATGCATGTTGATGGCACTGGATAAATAATAAGAGTCTTTATTTGTCCCACAGAAATGTGAGAAGGGAAAGGAAAATTTTAAAAAGCAGCTTTTAGCTGTAAAATCTGGTTGCAGTTTCTGAAACAGGAAGCCTTTTTAAGACGTCAATGTTTTGAGCAAACATTTTTTTTTAATTTTTCATTTGTTCTAGGGATTTGTGTACTCTGGGATCATTCTTCTTGCATGTGATCTGGAAAAGGGGATATTGGCTGCACCAATGAAACTTGTTTAAATGAAGATGCAGCTCTAATAATTAATTTTGTCTGTTTTGCATGGTAGAATATCAGGTGAAACAATTCAGAACCACCCAAATTATTTGGGAACCTACATCCCACCGAGAATTAGTGGGATACAGACTCAAAATGCCGTTTTTATATTTATATACTTTTGAAAATTGACGCTTGGGGTTAGATATAACTAACTTCAGCAGGTTTAACACCATTCCCTTTCAACAGAAATCTGGAGAGCTGTACTTCTTTGAAGGGCCTTGAAGAAAAAATTCCCAGCATTCCCATCCTATTGCATCTTCTTAGGATGATATTTGGTGATGCCTCAGTTGTTAAATCAGTATAAAATCAATATGTTTCTTGTGTAGATAAACTTGTAGTTTGTTTCAGGAAGCAGCGTTCCTAGGTGAATTGTTATGTGCAACAGTGCTGAAGCATTGTTTATTTTGGGAAGACTAAATATCATAATTAATTGCTGGAGTTGTCTTAAATCAGTATCTCTGTTCCTTCCCGTTTTCACATCTAACTTTCAGGTCCTCTCAGTATAATGTACCTCTTGAATTTATTGACCTCATAAAAAATTTAGTCTTTCTAACATTTTCCCCATAACATTTTGGAAATTTTATCTCTTTTTCCCTCATTGGAAATCCTCTTGATGCCCAGAAAGAGATTCAAAGGCCCTTGATGCCTCTTGAAACAGATGCCCCCATAAATTGTCTGAATGAGGAACAGCCTTGGTTGCTTTACGTTAACCATTCCCAGTTCAGTAGAGGAAGAACAGAGTATGAAAGGAAAAATAAATGTAAATGTATTGCTATATTGGTTTAGAGCTATAGCATTCAACTAAGACATTCCCCTCCTCCCCAAAAAACCCTCAGAGGAAGATTGTGGGGGGGTGGGGAAGCAGCACAGTTTGAAATTACCATAGTACTTTAGATAAAACTTATTAATTGAAGGAAATTCACTGTATGATGCCTCCAGCCCTATATTGCTTTACTCAAAACTGGGCCAAGAATTAATAACATCTGGGTTAAAATAGTAATGTAATTTTTTTCTGTTTTATTTATATATATATACTAGGGGTCAAGCCTGTTGTATTCAGGAATACAACAGGCGCTAGATTGGGGAGGGGGGTAGAACTCTGTGGATGGCCTCCTGCTCCCCCCAGGACCTTGAGTGGGCACTTAAGCCATGAGACATGCTCCTTCAAGGGCTTACCGGAAATATTAACAGATATTACCTGTAAATTTGTTTAGTGACAAGGGAAAGGAGTTTTATTATCATGACTCTTGTGACCATCAGCAGATTTGTTCTCTCTGTTAGTTCAAAGACAAGGTTCCTGTGATCACATTCTGAGAACTAAGGCATTTTGAACAGGGGTTTTTAATGAGGGAGGCAAAAAGATATGTCTGGTGGGTTACAAAATGAGTTTGTAAGGCTGTCAGATGCATTTACGACTTCTTCCTCTCACAGGTGGCGTGATCGCTTACATCAGTTCTTCAAGTTCTGCCTCAAGCCCCGCCTCATGCCACAGTGAGGGCTCTGAGAGCAGTTTCCAGTCATCCTCTTCACCTGTACCACCGTCACCCAACAGTTCCTCATCCGAAGGCAGCTGTAGTAGCAGGAACAGGGATAGCTCTGATGGAACATCCAAGAGTGAACCTCTTGACGATCACATCCGAACAAGCCAGTCGAGTGTTAATGGACTGACCAAAAGTCATACTGGTCTTACAAGTAAGTGTGTTTTGGTGGTGACCCATCTTTGCTCAAGGCTGAATTCAGGAATCTCTTTTCCCAATCTCCGAACCAGATTCTCTGTGATCCATAGGTTCATAGCTATAGTTTGTTGCATTCAGATTGGAATTAAAGTATGGCTTACCCTTCAGCTATTGGTTTCAAATCTGCTTCAGTCCATAGTTTCAGATGATAGTATGGCAGCAGCGCCTGGTTAGTGTTTCACCAATTGGAGAAAAGGAGAAGGGGGATCCACATGTAAGCAGAGACAGCAAGGAACGGGGAAAAGCCTGCTGCAGTGCATTCTGTTTTCTAGACTTTGACTGGGATCAGTGAGACCTGAATTGAATCTTGAAATGCCTGTATTAAAGATTTATGTGGATGCTTTATGTGAGGCTTGAGGACATCCTCTGCCTAGCCTGTAATTCCCTTCAGTACTTAACCTCTGACTTCCTTCCTTCTAGAGAGACTGTAGCTCTGGTACTCAACCTCTGGCTAACTGGAGCTGCTGCCTTCCAGTGCAAAGTGGTGCCAACAGGCCATGTTGTCCTGTGGCCCACAAGTAAGTTTTAAAGTCCAAGACCTCATCCTAAAACAAGCCTCACCCCTCCCCAGTCTTACTATTCAAAATGATAGAGCACTCTTTCTTCCCGATATAGACCACAAATATTTTTAGTGGTATAAAAGTTGCTTTTAAAGCAACCCGCTGACTTCCTGTTTATAAATTCAAAACTGAGGATACCGAATTGAAAACATGGGAAACATGTTTGTTTGTTTTTAGCTTTGTAAAGCATTATCCAAAGTGAAATTTTATTTTTAGTGACTTTCACGTTTGACAATTGAAAACTTTCAAGTAAATATATATAAATCTCCTATGAACAGAATGCCCTGCCCCTACAAATTGGGAAAGGAATACTATTATACAAACTGGGAAAAGAATGTTATATCAGAAGCCAGTGGATCCAACCTAATCCATAATTATTCAATGAGCCTGCTCCAAAATTTTTTTTTTTCGTGCCAGAATTGGCCTGTAACAGGATCATCTTATATATGTGCCTTTAAAAAGATGAACTTGAAGAATATGTTTGATGTAGTAGTTAAGAGCAGTGGCTTCTAATCTGGTGAGCCAGGTTTGATTCCCTGCTCCTCCACATGCAACCAGCTGGGTGAACTTGGGCTAGTCATAGTCCTGATAGAGCTGTTCTCGCAGAGCAGTCCTGTCAGAGCTCTTTGTCCCACCTACCTCACAAGGTGTCTGTTGTGGGGAAAGGAAGGGAAGGCGTAAGCTGCTTCAAGACTCCTTCAGATAGTGAAAAGCGGGGTATAAAAAGTTTTTCTAAAATAAAACTTAGCAATGATCTTTAGACATAAGATTTATACCCACATGCTTTCACACTATATAATTGTGAAATACATATTTAAAATATGTTAGTGAAACTTAATTTGATCACTATTTGTCGTTCTTGCAAATTTTTTAAAAGTCAGTTGCACAATTATTTAGAGCGAACCATGAAAAGTTAAAAGAAATGTGACTTGCTTGGTGCAGAAACAGTTGCTAGTCTTAACACTTGTTGGTGCTGGAATCTTATGCCACCTTGAGCCTGATTTCCAAATGCTTACAGGTAATACTGTATGTTATAAAATATGTATGCTGTGCATTTGCACTAGTATGTGCAAGACTGCCAAGTATGAATATTTTAAAAGCTTCAGATTAATAGCTTTTAAGATTCTACATGGGCATTACAAAGTCTCCATTGGTACCAGAGTTTTAAACATGGGTATTTCTACATTTACTGTATCAGTTGCATAATATCAAATTACAGATTCAGGTGGGTAGCCATGTTGGTCTAATACAGCAAACAATTTGAATCTAGTGGCACCTTTAAGACAAAGTTTCATTCAAGGTGTAAGCTTTGTGTACATGAAATCTTCATCAGATACAATGAAATGGAAATTACCAGTCCATACATATAAGTAGAGGATGGGCAGTAAATTAGGGTGAGCATAATGACGATGCTTAAGAGATTCAAGGATCAAACAGAAATAACAAGCTTTATATGTTTGGGTTTAATTCCAGAGGAAAACATAATGAGCAGAGACCTTGCCATTATGCTCGGTCTACTTAAGGGGAGATGGATAGAGCATAATGGCAGGGCCTCAGTTAATTACTGTTCAGCATTCCAGAATTAAGGATACATCTGCCCACCAATCTCCCAATTTTGACATATTTGTTTCCTTCACTGTGTTCCTCCACAGCTGTTGTTGAAGGAAGATCAGAAAGAGAAATGTAATGTTGGACCTAGCCAACTTTTTCGATTAGTCTTACCCAATTTTCGTCCTTCCTGTATTCCCTGTGCTATCTGTGTTTTGACCCATCATCCCCACCATAGCCTGTTTTTGTGGTACTTCCTTTCCCCCAGTAAAACAACTAGTTGAATCCAGTCCATATTTTATTGCTATCTACTGGGGTAATCATGGGGCTCTGCGATGAACATGCTAATTGTCCTGGAAAACCTGCTTTGTAGTTATGCTTGAAACCAAAATGCTAAGGCTGGTGAGCAAAATAACACCTGGGACCTTTTTTTCTTGCTTCCACTGCTGCTTCTTTTGCTTGTAGAACAGCTTATGGTTATGGTTCTTTGGTTTTCACAGCTGACAGCAGGAATTCACCACACTCTGGGTGCTTGCAGTGGATGCAGTCCTAAGAATATGTTGTGTGGAGTGAATCCCCATTGAATAAAATAGGACTTCCTTCTGAATAGAGCTGCTTAGGGTTGCTCCCAGTGTCAGAGACTCAAAATACTTATCACAATGCAGCTAGAAGCAAGGAAACACAAAAGCAGATGTAATTAATGAAATGTGGTTTCTTCTGGTTTTTGTTTTGCTTTAGTTTATTGTTGGACATTAACCACTCAAATGTATATCTCTGTGTATACTATAAAATGCACGTGTGTCAAGTTATGTAGACATCAAATGCATTTTAATTAAATATGTATTGAAAAGAGTATCCATTTGTGTATAAATCTTATGTCTAGCAATCCTTAATGTTTCTGTACTTTTGCAAGAGGAACTTTATTTCTTGAGGAACTAAGAGACTCATATGGAATAGGCTGCCTAAGGAGGTGGTGAGCTCCCCCTCACTGGCAGTCTTCAAGCGAAGGTTGGATACACACTTTTCTTGGATGCTTTAGGATGCTTAGGGCTGATCCTGCATTGAGCAGGGGGTTGGACTAGATGGCCTGTATGGCCCCTTCCAACTCTATGATTCTATGACTTACCTTTAGTAGGAAGGCAATCTGATTTTTTTTTCTTTTGAATTTAGCTCTAACTAAATTTTAACATTTGTCACCTATGTATGTGTTCTTCCAGTTTCCAGTGTTTGTCTTGGATTTTCATGCTCTTTTCCTGTCTGTAGAATTTAATGGCCTGGTCCTGCTGTGTAAAGTCTGTGGAGATGTTGCCTCAGGATTCCATTATGGGGTGCATGCATGTGAAGGTTGCAAGGTAAAGTATATTATTTTCTAATACCCGTGTTACTGGAGAAGTTAACAAGCCAAACAAAAACAGTTAAGCAATATTTGGTAGTGAAGTCCTTGAAAACATGTAGATATTTATTGCTCCGTTAATATTGGGACACTACAAATTTGAAATGCGCACAGCCTTTCCCAGCAGTTCTGCCACTGAGCAACTGATTCCTCTTTCTTTGGAGACTCACTAAAATAAGAGGCTAACTTTCTTTACAAGTATTCAACCGTCGGAATTGAGGTGCTACTAGCATTTTATTCTTGTCAGGAGGCTCTGTTGTACTTAATTTTAAAAAGGTTTTTATGGTGCTTGAAAATGTCTTGCAAAAGAAAATTTAAAAAATGTAATGGTTTGCCTCTTTTCAGGGTTTTTTCAGACGAAGCATTCAGCAAAATATCCAATACAAGAAGTGCCTGAAGAATAACAACTGCTCTATCATGAGAATGAACCGCAATAGGTGCCAGCAGTGCCGATTCAAAAAATGTTTGTCGGTTGGGATGTCAAGAGATGGTATGTTTCTGTATTGAGCAGTGACCTTCAAAAAGGTGAATTGTGGTGCTTTTCATACCTAATTCAAATGAAAGCCTTAGTAAAAGCTGTTACAGCATAGGGCAGGGGTAGTCAAACTGCGGCCCTCCAGATGTCCGTGGACTACAATTCCCAGGAGCCCCTGCCAGCATTCGCTGGCAGGGGCTCCTGGGAATTGTAGTCCACGGACATCTGGAGGGCCGCAGTTTGACTACCCCTGGCATAGGGTATGACCTTGTGAACTGGGTCAGATCTCATCGCAACGGTGAACTCAGTGGGAGGCCTTAGTGGCAAGTTGCTGTCTTTTTCAGCTTCACTCCATTTGCACTGTGGTGATAATAGCACCGGTACCTTAAAGGTCTGTGGGAAGGATTGCTGAGGTAATGTATGTAAATCCTTGGCTTGGTAGGTCTCCATTTATAATAACAACTAGTGGCCAAGCCTGCTTTAAAAGTGGGTTAGGGGGGGGGGCGGCACCCCAGCCCCCCTCCAGTTCTCGTCACAGGAAGCTGTGGAGAGCAGTGAGAGCACACTGGATAATGTGGCAGTCTTCCCTTGGCCCCACTGGGGGTAAGCAGGCAGCGGGGTTCTGTTGAGGGAGGTGTCCACTTTTACCCTCAGTGGGCGGGAGGCTGGGGAGATGCATGGCCAGTCTTGCCTCTGGCAGGGATGGGAAGTCCGGCTGCCTTCTCCGCGGAGGGTGTACAGTCCTCACCTGCCTTCTTGCCACTGTGGGGGACCAATCAAGCCACACGGTTTACCTCCTGCCAGCTCTCCGTGCTTGGGTAAATCAGAAGGCCGGCACATTGTCAGAAGCACACTTCACATTTTATGTGGTATGGGGGTGAAGAAATAGAATAGTCAAATTTTGTGGGCTGTAACCTCTACTACTTCATGGCCAGGTTCTGTAAGTGCTGCTTAGATTTACACAGGCTGCTTCATTGGACTCTGGAAATTTTCATTTTGTGTAGCTGAGTCATGAACTGTATCACAGTTTCTGGAATTCTTTTTTGATTTGGATTTTTTAAAATTTTAGTTTATAATTTTTTTTATCACTGAGGGAAATTTTTTATTCCACAGGGGATCCAAAGCAATTTACAACATTGCTTCCTGTTCTTCATTGTTCTTCATTTTTCCTGTGAGGTTGTGATAGACAGAAGAAGGTTCTGCCTTCTCGGTCAGAGCAGACCAATCATATTCAAAAGGTGAACTGAACTCTGAAGTGAAGAGGAGGGAGAAGCTGATACTGTTTAACAGACGAATCAGGCAGTTAGCTGTTGGAGGGAGAATGGATAGGAGGTATCCTTGGCCAGACGGACAGTCCAATAAGGGCTGTAGTTGTTCATTTTGATACATCAGTTTTGGTATTCCCAGATAAAAACAGTTAAATTGTACAAGCTAGCAAGTTACTCTCTTTACATTAAAAGCTTCTGGGGGGGGAATTAACATGGTAGCTAATTTGTCTCCCAGCTCTGGTAGTGTGTCATCTAAGCAGGCTAGAGTGGGAAGGAAACACAGGTCATGCCTCTTTTTGTTTTTGTTATGTGTACCTAGAGTACCAACTGTGCACTCTATAGGAGCCAGATAAAAGAGGTCTGGGTTAGTAATTTCAGGATTAAAATCCGCTTCACTTTAGACACAAAAAGGGGCCAATAACTCTCTGGCCTGAGGGACTTGTTACTGGTAACGTGGTCTAACAATAATAACAAGGGGAAAGTCTGTATCAGGTTGTTACTAAGGTACTTTAGGTTGAGGCCAAGTAACCAGCCCAAGTTGACCCAGCAAAATTCCCTTGGTAGAGTAGTGACATGAACTGGAATGTCTCAGATTTTAGTCTGACGCTTATGACTGCACCACTCTTCCCAAGGCAGTTTGCTATGCAGAATAAGAGGCTGTTCCTTGAGGGAAAGGCTCCCTTAGGATCTTGGGATCAGTTTCACCGCCTTTTGACTCCTAACCATCGTTTGATATCTGTTGTCTAAAAGACTTTTCCTGCCTCCCCCACTCCCCCCAATGTTTGCACTGGCATTATTGCTGGAATGGGTCATGCACTACATATGGCTAAAGCATTTGTTGTTGTTTTCTTTTCTGGTTGGTAGCTGTTCGATTTGGCCGGATTCCTAAACGTGAAAAGCAGAGGATGCTGATTGAAATGCAAAGTGCTATGAAGACCATGATGAACACTCAGTTCAGTGATCACTTGCCCAGCGAAGGTGTAAAAGACAGCCAAGAACCGTTGCTCCTTTTGCCGCAAGAAGAGCTGAACTCCAAATCCCAGCAAGAACTGGAACACCTCAGTAACGCCTCTCCGGTACCCCCACCCCCTGCTCCTTCTGACATGGCTAAGGAAGAAGTGATCAGCATGGTGACCAGAGCCCACAAGGACACCTTCATGTACAACCAGGAGCAATCAGAAAACCTTCCCACTGTTGAGCCATCCCAGAGCGAGGACAGAGTTCTAAAGTACACTGAGCAATATAATTCCAATGAGGCTAATAGTGGGGGAACAAACAGTACCCACTATGTTGGGAGCATGCAGCATTTCAGCGGACAGTATAAAGGACAGAGCACTGTACATGGTCTTAACAGCCACAACCCTTGCTTCTCCAACAGCCACTATACACATTTGACTAATGGCTTCACCGTCAAAGGTTTCCATAGGATGCCTGAAAATGGCTTTCATCCAAATGAGATTCTGAATGGTTACACCCATGGCACTGGAGGAAGAATGCATCTGGTACTATGATTGTCAATTTACTCTTGTTTGATAATGGCTTTTGTTTTCTAAGGGCCAAAGAGTAGATTCCCACAGGACTGTCTTACTGAATGAATTGATAGTAAATTAAACTTAATGGCAGAGAAGAACCTTATAGAATTTTAAAATGGAACAAAAATTGGTTAGCATTGCTTGTTGACAGAGAACCTGTTTCCAGTGAATGAGAAAAGCATTTGCATGAGTTATGACTGGAAAATTGGTTTGTGGTGATCCGTTTTAGAAATATATATATTTCTAATAAAAAGTGTACAACAGTGTTGATTTCTAGAACTCTTGGGTTCTATCTAAAATAGTATTAATGAATTTTCATTCTTCCCAAACTAGCCAAATCATTGTTTTACTATATACCTGCAGTAAGCTATTCTGTATGTAGGAATGAATGTGGAACTGAAAGATGAATGTTTTGATCTTTCTAGCAGATCATTATGATTATAGGGCTATCTAGTGAAATGTGATGGTAATGACTGGGGAAGACACTGGCAAACCACCCCGTATTGAGTCTGCCATGCTAGAGGGCGTCACCCCAAGGGTCAGACATGACTCGGTGCTTGCACAGGGGATACCTTTACCTTTTTTAGTGAAATGTGAATATTAAGAAATGAACAACTGAGTTGCAGCTAAAACCAGGTGAAGCACCAACCTATGCAGCATTTTTATTTGTGATTTTTATATGCCTCTCTGAGCTTGTTTGCCATGTAACAATATAGTTAACATGATCTACACCAGCTTATTTCAACCTTTGGACTATAGAGGAGCCCCTGAAATAAGTTTTTAGACTTCGAGGTCCCTGGAAGTGATGTCAGCTGGCTATGCCTTCCTGCCACACCCCCTGGAAGTGGCATAACCACCTACGACTTTCCTTCACTCCCTCTCCCTACCTTTACTACTACTATAGTGGCTTTGCCCCAACCTGGTGGAATGAGCTCCTGGAAGAGCTAAGGACCCTGCTGGAGTTACCAGCTTTCCACAGGGCCTGCAAGACGGAGCTCTTCCACCAGGCATATGGTTGAGGCTGGGGCAGAGTCCCGGGGGAGGGGTTTTCCAACTGGTTCCCAAGCTCATCTCGGCCCCAGCTCTCATTACATTAGATTTAGATCGAGTGCCCCACCCTGAACAAAGAAGGATTTTGAGAGAGTATGGTCACCATCCAATTATTATTTTAATGGGGATTTTATTGGGGTTTTATTGTTTTAGAAACCGCCGCAAGGCTACGGCAAGCGCCAGTATAGAAATCAAATAAATAAATAAATAAATAATAAATGTAGGCTGTAAAGAAGGGTAGGACCTCGGAAGATAGCCCAGACCCCTCATACCACACCGCAACCAATCTCCCCCTTTGATTTTTACACCCACTGCATACCCACCAAGCCCTCCGAGCGGAGGTGGCCAGTTCCCTGGCTTGAGCCCAAGTCGATTTAGGCAGAAGGAGAAAGGAAGCAGGCCCCCTCTGTAGCTCCCACAGACCCCCAGAAGTCCATGGTACCCTGGTTGGGAATCCCTGATCTTGACAGTAGAAGGACAGTAGAAGGAAAATCAGATGTACACTGGAGCACATGAAGGTTTTACTTTTCATAGCTAATTTAAAAAAATACACCTGCTGGCCAGATTTTTCAGTTATGGTTTTGTACATATTAAGCTCACATTGCTACTTTAGGTATATTGTAAATATATTAAGTAGGATTATGGAGACATAACAATTAAATAAATATGACAATACAAACAGCTGTTACAAAGTAAACATTTTTGTCCTTACATTAGAATGCAGTCTTGAAACGATGAATCTGCACCATGGTAATTAGTTGTAAAAGTGATGTCCCATCTCTTCAAAGCTCTTCCTAATAAGGAAGCAATAAATAAACCATCAAAGTATAAAATCATCTGTTTATAACACAACATATAAAATGTAGTTTTTGAGATAACAAAACATTTGTCATATGGCATGAAAATTCGGATGTAAAATCTAGTTGAAAAGGAGAATTTTCACAACTTAAAATGCAATGTAGTTGTTCATTGTACTGTGCTGTAGATCGGAAATTACATTAATTTTTGGTCAGGGCAAT
Organism: Paroedura picta; assembly: GCF_049243985.1. Lineage (NCBI taxonomy): Eukaryota > Metazoa > Chordata > Lepidosauria > Squamata > Gekkonidae > Paroedura > Paroedura picta. The sequence continues at coordinate 34,697,095 of NC_135379.1, forward strand.
GTTTTTGCAACGTGGTTTTCAAGCAAATTTGTTTGATAAGCAGTTCTTTTAATTGTGGTGTTGATGGTATTGGGGAATTTTGAAAGTATGTTAACACTTGGCCTGTTGGTTTTGAATTGTAATTTGAGACTCTCTGTGTAAATATCTAGGTTTGCCCAATGAACAAGACTCCTTTAGTGAACCCAAATAAATCTGGTCATGAAGTCTGGGAAGAATTTTCCATGAGCTTTACTCCCGCAGTGAAGGAGGTGGTAGAGTTTGCCAAACGTGTTCCAGGTTTTCGAGACCTCTCCCAACATGACCAGCTGAACTTGCTAAAGGCTGGAACTTTTGAGGTGAGCCTCTTCAGTGTTAATGTGGTGTGGCATTTCATATTGTTGAAGGTTTGTGCAGCCATTTTAGTGACATAAACATTTCTTTAGAGCAGCTGTTTGGGAAAGGCAGCAAAACCCATTCTCTATGTAAATCAACTTGGAGAGCCAGCTTGGTGTATTGGTTAGGAGTGAGGACTTCTAATCTGGTGAGCCGGGTTTGATTCCACACCTCCTCCTCCACATACAACCAGCTGGGTGACCTTGGGCTCGCCACAGCACTGATAAAGCTGTTGTGACCGAGCAATTGATATCAGGGCTCTCTCAGCCTCACCCACCTCACAGGGTGTCTGTTGTGGGGAGAGGAAAGGAAAGGCAGATGTAAGCCGCTTTGAGACTCCTTCAGAAAGAAAAAAAGTGGCATATAAGAATAAGGTGACCAGATTGTCCCACTTTTGGAGTTAAATTGTACTTCCGTTGAAATTAAAATAATATATATTACAATACTATTTTTGTGTTCTATGTGTTCTATGAAAAATTTTGTTGCTCCATATAGACCAAATATTAATCAAGACCCCCCCCCCCGGTCAATGGTGTCCTGCTTTACCAATGTTAAATCTGGTCACCTTATATGAGAACCAACTTTTCTTCTTCTTTTTCAGTAATATCAGGGCTCTTTCAGCCTCACCTCCCTCACAGGGTGTCTGTTGTGGGGAGAGGAAAGGGAAGGCAATTGTAAGCCGCTTTGAGACTCCTGGTAGAGAAAAGTGGCATCTAAGAACCAACTCTTCTTCTTTTCTGACCTACACTTTATTCCCCGAAGAGCTCATATTGTCAAAATAGTGGGTCATAGTTCAAATGAAACACCAAACCAGGTGTGATGCCATGTGAGGAAGTCCAGTAGGCTCTGCCTCCCCTTGTGCTCAGGGTTAGTGACTTCCACTTTAGAATAAATCAGACTTCATTTCGACCCCTAAATGCATTTTCTGTGATTTACACTTCTTATGTGAACCAGGCTTACAGTTGGTTTTGGGAAGCATATACCATAGGTCAGGGGTAGTCAACCTGTGGTCCTCCAGATGTTCATGGACTACAATTCCCATGAGCCCCTGCCAGCCTTTGCCATAAGATATCAATTTGAATGTAATGTCCCATGACCTGTGTTAAATCAGGACTGGAGATGCATAAGAAGAGAGGACACAAGTGAGCACAGACATGTTCATTGCTTGCATCTAATGTACTTCTTGTGGGAACCTGTTACTTTTCCACAGTTGCTTTAGAAATTCTGCCCTTAGTAGTCATTCTGTAGGGATATTGCTATATGCCATTTCCCACTGTTTTCAATGGTGAAGAGTGATTGTCCTGAGCAGTTCAGTATCTCTGTATTCCACAAGAAATTAAACAAGAAATTAAAAACCAGCGTTTAAGAATCTGCATTAGCAGTGTGCTGAGTTAAATAATGCTGAACTCCTTGACTTACTAAGTTTATACAAATATATCTAGTTTTTAATTCCTTTTTTTTAAACCAGGTTTTAATGGTACGGTTTGCATCATTATTCAATGCAAAGGAACGTACTGTCACTTTTCTTAGTGGGAGGAAATACAGCTTGGATGTTCTGCGTTCAATGGGAGCCGGAGATCTGCTGAACTCCATGTTTGACTTAAGTGAGAAGCTAAATTCCCTGAATCTTAGTGATGAAGAAATGAGCTTGTTTACTGCAGTAGTCCTTGTGTCTGCTGGTAAGTTAATGTGTACTTATATAATGCAATACAGAGCCTTTGTCTTGTGAAGAGATCTTCTGGCTTGGACTAGAATCTGTTGCTGTTTTCTGCTTCAGAATATATTACCTTTCAGAACCCTGTTAAATAATGCAACAAATGAATTGTGAACAACCATACATTTCTAATTCAAATATGAACATATTCAATGTCTCATGTCCATTCTTAGTAATATGCTGCTGACATGGCAACTTAGGGTTTTCAAGGCAAGGTCGTTTTGCCATGCCTGCCTGTGCGTAGCAACGCTGGTATTTCTTGGTGATCTCACATTTAAATACTGAACACGGCTGACCTGTTTATCTTGTGAAATGTGACATTATCAGGCTAGCCTGGGCTTTTATCCAGATCACAGCAAATTTGCATTGCAAAATGTGCTGATTATATATTTTAATATGTGGCTTAATTCAGTTTAGTGACAATCACCTGTTAATGTTTATGCAGCAACCCGTTAATGCAGCAACAACTACAATTGTTTTGTAGAGAGATACTCCTTTTGATCTTCCACAGAACTCTTGCACAGAAGTATCAGTATGCCAAGGGACCATTTTCTGGTATGCCCAGTTCCCTGGGGACGTTCATGGAAGGGAAGACTCTCATAGAAATTCATAATTACATATATACAAAGGAGAATTAGGAAACCTGTGCCAGAGTCACTGGACAGCGGCCCAGGTTCAGTCTTCAATAGAGAAAGCAATTTTTTAATGCTTACAAGTGCCAGGCTAAATGGGCACTTGTTTAAGAACTTAAACGTGTAAAAACTTGCACTGTTGTCAGCCTACGATGATCTTCTTATATAAATTCACCTGTCAACACAGGTGCTCTCATAGCTGAACTTACTGTTGAATCAGACATTATCAGAGCCTAGCACAACGTTATGTTGCAAGCCAAATGTTTCCTTCTTGCTCATCTGTTTTATTTCCTTGTTTAGATCGATCAGGAATAGAAAACGTCAATTCTGTGGAAGCACTGCAGGAAACACTAATCCGTGCACTTAGGACCTTAATCACAAAAAACCATCCCAACGAAGCCTCTATTTTTACAAAACTGCTTTTGAAACTACCTGACTTGCGTTCCTTAAACAACATGCACTGTGAGGAACTTCTGGCCTTTAAAGTTCACCCATAGGCTTTTACCTCTCTTTTTAAAATTTATCTAATAAAATGGACTTGCTTCATGTTAAATGTGTGCATTTTTTTGTGCTGCAATGTTTATTTATGTGTGTACCTTCTGGTGGAGAAGAAGAATCTGCTGACACTGCAATGCTTACATTTTCTGTTGTCATGCGATAATGTTTCAAGCTCAGTGTTTTTCCCGCCAGTGATACCACGGCCCAAGCTTTCTTCATGGTTACTCAAACAAGCCCCTGAAGCTAAAGAGGGTATATGAAACCTGAATGGATATGGACAGTTCCTACAACTGGAACTACAGTTTCTCATCACCCCCCCAATGATTTTCTTCCTCTGCTATAAACAAGAGTGTATGACGACTATATCTGGAAAATCTAACTCTGGATTGAATACACAACAGCAACAAGAATGAGAAGAGAAAGCTGAATTTGGACCACCCTCCCCCAAACTGTCCATCCCCAGCTTGCTTGGGGGAAAGTTAAGACTAGTGATGTAGGAAGTTCCATGAGCTGACTTTGCATATACCAGTTTGGCTGCTCTTACATCAAGCACACCCTTGCTGTGTGTGTGTATATAAAATGCAGATATGTATGTTTATGACTTTATAGAAATACAGTGAGAGTGTACATATTTATGTGTCTGTATATACAGAGATAAAGCGCACATGCGTATAACTTCACAATATTTTTAACTGTGGAGAAGTTAACCATGCAAAGGAAGGTGACCTTTGGCAGCCACCAACATGCTGTATTTGATTGGGTGTTGCTGAAGTGAGTGTCTTGAGGGTATGTAATACTAGGGAATTCCAAATGAATGGGAAAATCATATTTGTTAATTTAAGGTGTACTGTGACACCAAACATTCAGTGCTGGCCTGCTTAATCAAACCCGCTTAGGCAGGAAAGGTACAACACAGGGCTCGCTTTTTCAAAATATTAAATTCATTGTAATTTTGTGCTATTTGGAAAGCTGCTAGATGCACTTCAGTAAATCTGAGAGGAAACTTGGTGATTACAATAATCTATGTTAGGTGATTACAATAACCTGCAGAGAATTGTAGAAAATGCAAAGCAAGCTACCTTGATATTTTTGTGGCTGTATACTTTTACACTACGTTTATATGCTGCTTATTGCTACTTGAGAATTGGATAAAAATTGTGAGACACTCTGGGTCTCTTAGTATTTCTGCCTGTTTTAAATATGTTTTGTTAAAAGAACTGTAATGGATTCTTAGACCTCCCCCCCCCCAAACACACACACCCTTTGGTGTACACAACAAAGGTCTTAATAGGTTGTCTACTATCGGGTCCGATTTTTCATGTGTGACTGCTTTTTTTAAAGCCGATGATCAAAAGGGCAGCAGCTGCCTTTTTATCTTAAAAGAGATGCTTTGTGGCAATATTGTAGCCATAATATCAAGAGACGAAATATAACAAAACGTTAGTTAAACTAAGAATATTCTAACTGACCCTTAGTTGTGTCATAGGGTAGAAGGAAAAATGTTCTTTAGGTAACTTTAAGCTGAATATTGAACTTGCACTTTACAAATTGTACTATTTTTATGTGATATTTGATTTTCAGTTACTTATTATTAAAGGTAATGCTTGTTTTGGTACATCCTAATGACACAGATTTGCAAGAGTCTAGTTTAGTATTATAGTAAACTACTCAGGAAGCATTTTAGTGTTGACCAATGGAGACATGAGTGTCCTTTTACTAGGTTAAAACAACCAAGACAAGATAGTGGGAAATTCACAAGCAGATTTTTATTAATCAATTTCAGACCGAGCTGTACAGCCATGGCAGTATTTACCTTCAAAATTTACAAGAAAAATCTATGGGTGTCACCTTGTCTGGTCTGATCCTGAAGACCTCTTGAAATAAAAGTCTCATAGTTCTCCAAGGGTGACAACCTTCTGTTTTCGGCTGACAAAGGAAGGACTACCATCTCCATCCTTAGACTTCTAAGCATTGTCTCTCTCATCTACCATCCTCCAACAGATTACATTTTCAGACACAAGTTTTTCAACTGCTGACATGCCTGTATCCTTTAAAAAAGAAATTCTGAGAGGCTTTATGCCCTACAAGCCGTTTTGGAGTCTTACAAATGGAAGGAAGTTGCCAGGCTGCCTTATAGACCATGTCTTTTAATTATTTGACCCTTTAAGAATGTACAACTAGCACTATGTACAACTGGCATTGCTTATTTTTCTAAAATATATGCATATATTAGAAAATTATTCTGAAAAAATAGTCATGCAATTATATTATTTTAAATAAAACAGATCCTGTACATAACAGAGGAACTTTATTTCCTTAAGATCTTTTTTTTTACAGAGTCTAAGGTCAATGTAGATTTTAGAACATGGCCTCTGTTGCGATGTCTAAGATCTGGAGCAGGGGTAGTCAACCTGTGGTCCTCCAGATATCCATGGACTACAATTCCCATGAGCCCTTGCCAGCAAACACTGGGATTGTAGTCCATGAACATCTGGAGGACCACAGGTTGACTACCCATGATCTAGAGCATGCATGAGAGTTGGGCAGCATGAGAGTTGTTATAGTGCCTATGTTGCTGAGTGACTGGGAGGGGCCCATGTTGCTTTCTTTGGCCACTTCCCTCTGAAAACTATGTTGACATTGGCATGGGGAAGAGATGTGTTATGAACTCCTTTCTGTATGTGCCCAAATTTGTAATGTTAGTTGGTGGATTAAGGAGGGTAAGCAGCACTGCAACTAGAATGTGAGAATTTTGGGGTTTAGTGACCTTTTCCAAAATAAGCCATTTATTGTGAGCTCATTGTTCCACTGTGTCACTGGTTATATACCTGTTCAATGCTGAGAAATATGTCATGCCAGACTTAGAAGTACTGTAGATGGGTCATTGCTGAGCGATTTCTGAAATTGTACTGTATGGACAAAATGAAAACCTTAAAGTCTAATTTTACATGTTTCAAGAGATTAAATATGGGCATTATGTTGGCAAAACAGACTTGGGTTTATGTGTGTGTTTCTTTCAGAGAAATAGAACATAAAGCAGATGTATTCAGCAGGATTAGATGTCCTAGGTTGGAGCCCTAAGAGCATCCCCACAAGTACCTAGAAATCATTTTTAGGTTCAAGACAGGTCAGCATTTCATTGGAAAGAATTCCATGAGCCTAATAATTAAACCTGGGAAATCCCTGGATATACATACTATTCTACATGTGCTACATGTACACCAGAATCCTTATACTTAGCCAGGGTTTGCTTGTTTGGAGCCTTGGCTAATATCCCTTAATGCAGGGGTAGTCAAACTGCGACCCTCCAGATGTCCATGGATTACAATTCCCATGAGCCCCTGCCTTAATGTATTGACATAAGTTTAACCCAAATGCTCAGGATCTGAGATGGAGATAGTCTCAGTGTGCAAGACAAAATAATTGTTCAGCAAGAGCAATTGATGGCCATTGGGTCAGAGCCTAGGGTTTGTGTCTTTCCTGACCCTACTGCTGATTATATATCACAGGGCATTATACGAAAACAGCGGAGAATGTTAGGAGCTGTGACTGTCCCTATATAGGTATTTGCTTCCTGACTTTGATTAATTTTATCTGTTGAAAATATATTCTACAACACTTGAAGTGACTTTCAATAGCAGTTAGTGACCAACTTGATTTGGTGGGCAACCTTTCACCCTCAGTCCCATACCACTGCTCAGTAGGGCTCCTGGGTGAAAAATGGAGGCTCACAAACCACCCCATGATGCTGCATTGACATTTCTGGTTGCATAACTAGAAATGCCATCCTGACACTCTAGGATTCCAGCCAAGTACTGGCTTTTATCATAGATGTTGGGGAGAATCTAAAGTGACTCATAACATGGTAACGTCACTTCCAGTTATACAGCCAGAAGTGGTATTGTAGCTTTGGGAGGGGGATGTTTTGGAAAGTTTCTATTCTCCCCCCCCCCCCCCGGTCATCCAAGTGCTGGCAACTGTATCAATTAATTTAAAATGAGAGTTTCCCAACCAATTATCACTTTTTAAATCGTGCTTTCTATAGGGATGCTTGAACATAAACCAGTTTGGATTATGCCCTACTTACTAGTCCTTGTGATGCAGCCAATTTGTTGGGGGGATGGAGGACTTGATATCTCAACCCGTCATGACCCTTGCAGTACTCCTTCCCAATGCAGCACAGTACAGCCCGATCACGTTTCATGAGTGCCTGTTGTCACACAGTTTGAGGAGCTCTCCGTTGCTCAGTCATGGTTGTTAGCTGCTTCACTCTGCAGCCCAACCACAATGAAGTCAATCATCAAATATACAAACCGCTTACAACTGGATGCTTAAAAAAAAAAATTACAGTTCCATAGTGGTCTTAAAAAGAACATTATTTTTTTCTTACAGTACAATGAGATGTACCCTCCCACTCTGAAAAAAGTATCAAAAGTGAGCACAACCCTGATCATACTGGGAGTGAAAATCGGCTGTGCAAGATTCATGTAGTGGAGGGCTGATTCTTCTTGAAATGCCTTTCCTTGCACTGTCTTCTGAGCTAGGGCTCCCAGACATGGTGTCTGCAGACATCATACTGACCCTTTTCTGACAACCGCCAAATGCGCTGAGAAACTTGGGTGGGTCCAGGTGGGGCTTGGTTCATGTATGCCGCTTTTCCCTACCCGAAGGAGGCTCAAAGCGGCTTACAGTCGCCTTCCCATTCTTCTCCCCACAACAGACACCCTAAAGACATTAATTGAGTGACTGACGGTAATCGGGGGCAACCATTTTGTAGCTGGCTCCACCTCCAGAGGCCATTTTGTGGCTGTGTCTACTGTGCCGTGTCAGAATTCCAAAAGTGCTTGCAGGCTGAAAAAGATTTTGGACCTGTGTGCTAGGAAACCAGCTGCATCATGAGAAAGGTCTACCGTGATTGGCTGCTTTCACATGCCCTGGCATTTAAAAGCTAGCAAACACTGCTAGTATGCAGCCACAAACCTGTCCACAATTCATTTAAACCAGGGGTCCCCCAGATGTCCATGGAGTACAATTCCCATGAGCCCCTGCCAGAATTGGAGGACTACAGGTTGACTACCCCTGATTTATACTGTTTTCCACTGATGAATAATTGAGTGCAGCCATCCAACCAGGTAAATCTGACTGTTGCATACATATGTCATGAAAATTACATTGTTTCTAGCTTTCTATAGCAATCTAGAAATCAAGGCTATGGCAGAAGTCCTGAGCACTCTCATGAGAAGGCAAGGCCCACGGATGTCTGTGTGGCCGACCTGTGATTTAAACAAGTGTAAATGAAGCGTAAACACAGGTTTTTCTACCTGTGTGAGCCAGGCTTTTGCAACCCAGGTTTTATGAATGGGTGGGTTATTTAATTTTTATGCATATTTTTAAATTTGTTAAACATTTATTGGGTGATACGACCATATATGGTCAAGTCGACCCCCCCAATAGCTAATGATGGGTGTAGAGGGAGTGGGAAGGGGAGGGACCCAGCTATGCTTCCCGACCATATTTTGCATGATTGTGCCACTTCTGGGGTTTCTCAAAGTCTGAAGAATGTTTCAGGGGTTTCTTAATAGTGAAAAAGTTAAGAAAGGCTGGGGTAAGCAAAGAAAGAAAAGCAACAAGCCAGGCACCTGGATCCCATTCAGCTGAGATGCACTCTTCAAAGAACTGTTGCATCTATTTTTAATGCATATTAATTTTTTATTCCTGTGAGCTGTTTGAGGAGCCAGTTTTAGAGGAAAGAATATAAATAGATAAACCACTTATCCCATGATATAGTGTAATATTTTGTTACAATTTCAAAGCCAAGTATTCCAAAAGAGAAGTCTTTGTACTTATCCTATATAAAACTAACTTTGATACTGGCATTTATCACAACTCTTTGGCACTAGTTGTGATGTTATGTTTGCATTCTTTCCAGATGCCTGCCACATATAGATCCCATATGTCTACCAGGAAGCTTGGGTCAGCATACAAAGATGCTCCCTTCCCAGCCTCCCAACAGCCTTGTGAAATTTTTGAGAAATTAGGGTTTTCTCCAGGTCACACAATGAGCTTTATGCCAGAGTGGGGATTTGAACTCAGGCCTTTCCATTCCTAGCCTGACGTTCTGCTACACATCATTGGCGATATGTTGAGAGATATGTTGTTTATAGGTTGCTTACCAGTTCTTGCATCTGCCCTTCATGTATGAGTTCCGCAAAAGGTGGGTGGGTGCACGGCATTATACTGTCACCTTCTAACTTGCATTTCATAGAGCAAAGAGTGGGGTTTTGGGGATGTGACTATCAGTTGCAAAGGATTAAGGTTGTGCATTTGTCTCCCTGCCTTTTCAGGTATTAAAAGCCTGGATGAGGTTCATGGTGCCCAGAGATTTTGGATCTGAGACTATGCCAGGTTTTTTTTTTTTTACCATAAGGAATCCGGATCCCTTATCTGTGAATTACACTTTAAATGTTCTATTTATGTTTACTTGCTATTTTATTAGATTACAATTTAAAAAGTTGTGCAGGTTTTATAGCTGGCTTGGACCTGTATGGCAAATAAATCTGAAGCTGATCCCTTATCTGGATCTTTTGCAAAGAAATAAATACCTAACAATTGAGCACCAGAAAGCTGTGTACTGAGATAGTCTGACATTGGTGAACAAAGTCATTTTGTTGCATTGCCTGTCCCATGTTACAAATTTCACATATTATCCTAGCATTTCACAGGCCTCAACCCCCTGTCCCGTTGACCCTCGGGGCGGAGCGAGGAAGGGGGCTAGCTGCCCTTGTCTTTGGTAAGAAAGCCATTCAGGTCTCTACAGGGTTATGAGATGGGCATATATACAAATTGATCGTGTTAAAAATGAAAAGAGGTATATGGTAGTGAATATGAACAAATCCCCAAGAGCACAAAAGTCCTTTTAAAAACCCTGATCATGATGATGGGACAATGATTTCAGAGAAATTGTGAAATGTTTTCCTAGTGTTAATATTAATATTAATGCAATAAGACTGCTGCATATTTAATGAGTGCTTATAAAAATATTTAGACAAAGGGTCAAACTGGCAAAGGATACAGTGCCAAACAGAAAAGGCAGCATGCCTGGAAATCCTAACATGCAATTCTATCAGAACCCAGCCCAGAATTGACTTTCTAGATTTTTTTTTAACAGTAGATGAGTGTCTTGCCCTGGCCTAGATGGCTCAGCTTATCCTAATTTCATTTCAGATGCTGAGCAGGGTCATCCCAGTTTAGTATTTGGATGGGAGACCACCAAGGAAGTTCAAAGTTGTCACGCAGAGGCAGGCAATGGCAAACCACCTCTGCTCATCTCTTCCCTAGAAAACCTAGCAGTAGAAGAAGAGTTGGGTTTTATACCCTGCTTCTTACTACTCTAAGGATTCCCAAAGTGGCTTATAATCACCTACCCTTCCTCTCCCCACAACAGACCACCTGTGAGGAAGGTGAGGCTGAGAAAGCTTTGAGAGAACTGCTGACTGCATGTGGAGGAGGAGTGGGGAATCAAACCCAGTTCTCCAGATTAGAGGCAGCTGCTCTTAACCACCACAGAACGCTGACTGTGCCTCAATGACACTTTCCACCACCTTAAGTGTCTCCTTCCTTCGTGTTAAATCTTAGATAACCAGGACATAAAATCTGGACATTTCAGCAGCTATTGCTTGACAAACGGGAATGAGAAGCTGCATATTTTGCATAACACTAAAAAGAAAGGAGCAACACCTTCTTTTGCATTTGGCCCCTCTCTTCTCTCTCCTGTTATCAGTCTATTCATCTGATAATTTTAATGGCAGAAATGCTGCCTGATGACCCAGTGACGGAAGACCCAGAGCCAATTGCATCCGTAGATCTCTATTCCTTGCAGCAGAAATAGCCAAGGCTGCTGTTTTTCATTAGCTCAGCAGGGGACAACATAGGACAAGGAATGCTCTTGTCAAAAAACTGCCTCCTGAAGACAAGGCCTTTTCCCTGCTGCATGAATCCTCCAAGGACTTGTTCGTGCGGTACTGTTTTATTTGGAGCAGTGCAAACCGATCTCGTGAGTACGTACCCATGTGGGAAAACGGAGCATAGCGAAAAAGTCCTGTGGATGTGGTGATGTTTCTCCAGCAAGTAGCCATACTCAGAAGTGTTGCTGCCTATAGGCAGTGCTCAAACAACCAGCTGAGCCTATGTGGCATGGGGCCACTAATAGTAAAGTGGTACTAGCACTGCCAGGCTCCAGTGTAAACTGGTCCTACGCCTAATTTCTTGTTGCCATTTACCCACCCCCAACTCCTGTTGCCTGCCAGAGCTCCAACAACAGGAATGAGAGAAACAAAGTAGTCATTGGGGCAGAATTTTGTAACTTTCAGAGAAATCCAGAAGGCACTCTAGGAACTGCCAGAAACTCTATGGCATGACATCACTTCTGGGTTTGCCCAGGAAGTGACATAACACCACTGTCTAATGGTATCCCGTGTGACCCCATCCTTCCTAGAACCACAGCAGTTGCCAGTTGTAGGCTGGCCATCATCCTTCCACATCAAAAACTGGAGGGGGAGGTCATACAACCTGACTCCTGGTCAATCTGAAACCCGCAGGGAATGCCTGTTTCACACTCTCCCTACTTGAAGGGCAGGACTTGTGCTGTTTCTCACCATGCTGTATCGGGGAATAGGTTAGATTCAGCAAGCTTTTTCATTAAATCTCACCTGATTTTCTTCCTGAGAATAGTCTCTATCCCATGGAGCTTCTGACTAGGCAAGTTCCATGACTCCAAGCATAGCTATTTGGGAAATCAAAGGCATATCCTTATTCCTAAGCCACAGAGTACCTCTGCCCCATCTCTTATCAGAGAAAGGTAGGTTGCTGGGCCATGAGGGAAGGGCAGTATGATTCTTGGAACACTGGCACTTTGGTGTTGATGCAAGAGAGGGGGAGAGCATCAGCAGTGAGTGGTGCTGGAATGAGGTATGCAGACACCATTCCTGCCTGCTCCCATGTCACTTGCTGCTGCTTCCACAGTGGGGTCATAGAATCATAGAGTTGGAAGGAGCCAAACAGGCCATCTAGTCCAACCTCCTGCTCAGGGGGCTAGCTTGGTGAGAACCAGTTTGGTGTAATGGTTCAGAGTGGCAGCTTCTAATCTGGTGAGCTTGGTTTGATTCCCTACTCCTCCACATGCAGCCAGCTGGGTGACCATAGGCTAGTCACAGTCTTGATAGTGCTGTTCTCACAGAGCTGTCAGAGCTCTCTCAGCCCCATCTACCTCACAAAGTGCCTGTTGTGGCGTGAGGAAGAGAAAGCCACTTTGAAACTCTTTTGGGTAGTAAAAAGCAGGGTATATAAACCAACTCTTCTTCTCTTCTTCAGTGCAAGATAAGCCTCAAGAATCCATGATAAAGTATCTGTCCAGTTGCTGCATGAAGACAGCCAGTGAGGGGGAGCTCACTACCTCCTTAGGCAGCCTATTCCTCTGCTGAATTGTGAAATTCCCCCCCCCCCCGATATCTATCCGGATACCCTTCTGCATATAGTTTAAAGCCGTTACTGCAGGTTCTATCCTCTGCTGCCAACAGGAATCACTTCCTGCCCTCCTCCAAGTGACTACCTTTCAAAGAGAGCCATCGTGTCCTCTCTCAAGTTCCTCTTCTTCCAGCTGAACATTCCCAAGTCCCTCAACCTTTCCTCATAGGGCTCGGTCCCCAGGCTTTGGATTGCATTTGTCCCTTTCCTTTGCACACTCTCAGTCATCCACATACTTTCCACCACCCCTATGTGGAGGCAGCCAGACAGCACAAACCTATGCAACATTGTTGCACACTAATGATTTCAATGGGAAGGCATAACACTGTTTAGGACTGCATTGTTAGTCATACGTTGTTCATTCTGCAGGGAGCTTGGATGTCATTGCATGGATTCTTTGATGATTTCTTTTCCTTGGGATTCCAGAAGTCACCACGGAAATGATGATAAGGTACTCCAGTACTTGCTATCTTAGAAAAATAATAATAATGCTGTTGTTATTTTTAATCACCGCTATTACCTGCAATAATAATACCGCCACCAGTCTCCCCATGACTGTAATTCTGGGAAATGGTTTTCAAGATACGTTGGAACTCCAGCAAAGAGAGGGAGGGCAATAAAAAGCTTTCTAAAATGCACAAAATAGGCAGCTTTGAATGTTGCCGGTGGTAAATATAATATTATAAAGCATTCAGAAAGGCATGAAAAAAAATCATATTGCCTTTTAGCAAACTGATCATCCACCCACTCTGATTATTATGCACAATTATTTTTGCCTATGTGGCAAAAGTTATAATCAGTCTGGGGGGGGGGGGGGAGTACAGTCATTTTGCTCCCCCAACTTGTCACTGAGTAGGGGTCATTTTTCCAGCATCTCTTCAAAGGAAGTAAACCACAAAGCTAGGCTTGTTGGCAGGTATCTGAAGCTGTGTCTTGGGTAAACAATCAGTAGGGCAGGGGTGGTCACATTCCAGACATTTTAGGAAGGCAGTCATTTTATTTTTAATTTTAAACATTTATTTAAAAGAACAAAATACTATAAAAATGACATATAGAAAGCAAAACTTGTGTGTGTGTGTATAATCATTTATATCAAAAACCATTATAAATTATAAAATATAGAACAGGAAGATTTCCCCCCAACATTGCCTTTATTATAATCCCCAAAACATTCACTACAAAATATAATACAGAGTTGGCAGTTACTATACAGAGTTGGAACCATCTTGGTGTAGTGCTGCCTTTTATACCCTTTTTACCATTGAGGAACACATGAAACATTTTTCAGGCTTCAAGAAACCCTGTAAGTTATGTCAGCAGGTCACACCTTCCTTCCATGACCCCAGAAGTCACATGTCACTAGAAGTGACATCACCTAGACACTCCCACCAGATGTGACATCATCAGGCCACTCCCACAGCATAGGAAGTGACAGCACAGAACTATTTTCAGATGATTTGTGAAAAGAACCATATCTGCACTCTGGGCTAGCTACCAGTTTGGGTGGGAACCTGCAGATACAGGGCTGGACCAGTCTGTTACTCCACCCCCTTGTCAGCTCTATCTTGCTTACTGCCTTCCCCCTTTAATTGGGCTTCCTTGTTTGCCTCTACACCTTCTTCCCCCATTGCCTCTGCCTTTCCCTTTCCTGCTCCCTACAGGGAGCGGTAAACAAAAAGCATAGTCCAAAGGGACTGCAGCACAGTCTTCAGCAACAATAACAGAAAAGGAAAGAGAAGTGCCTGGCATGTAGCCTGATTGTATACTGGGGGTCCCTATCAGGACCCCCTGCAGACCCCTCTCCCAGGCACACCATCAGGCCACTTAACAGGCAATTCTCTACCCCTTTCCCAAGTTGTTGCTGAAGACTCTGCTGCAGGTGCTTTGAATAACACTTTTCTTATCTTGCTCCATGCAGGAAAAGGAACAGGAAATGGAAAGTAGAATACAAACAAGGTATGTATGTGTGTGTTGGGGGTGGGGGGAGGCTAATGAAACAGGCAGGTAGACTATAAGGTAATAACAAAACAATGTGATACTTATGTATTAATAAACAGAACATTACAAAAATGATGGCTATTGCGGAGGGGGGGGAGAACATGTGTCAATGGTGGCACCAGGTGTGTGTGTGTGTGGGGGGGGGGGTATGGTGGCAATCAAATCTTGAATTTCTTCACTGGAAAATTGTGAATCATTGTGTAAAGAGGAAAAAAATATTTCTGAAAGGAGGATTTGAATATTGCATGGAAAGTGGGCCGAATTTTGATCTACTGCGAAGGGGAAATTTTGTGCAGAACTTTTGATATTTTTTGAATAATTAAGAAAGCAGAAGCAGGTGTTTGATGTAGTGCGGAAATGGTGCAGGCCAGCTGGTATTCACTTTGTTTCTGTCACTGAACTATTTTTAGTTGCTCCCTGTTCTGGTCTTTCCATGGTTTTTGCCCTATACGGTGTTAGATGGAGTGGCCTAGAATTGACCACAGTAGCATATGGATGAAATGCACACAGCATGAGGCGAGAATGCTTCCCTCCTCAGTCTGTCTCCAGCCACATCTGTAATGAACGGAGGAACACTCCAACTGTTCCAATTTCACTGCTTGGCTGGAAAATATTTGTTTCTGATTTCAACAGATCCTTTAGGCAATTTGGGCAGGGGGCAAAGACATGTGTTGCTTCCAGCACAAAACTGGCAGTGACATTGTTAGGCAGGCGGTCCCTATGCCAAAGGGCCCCATTCCAAGAGGAGTATCTAAACTCCACTTCTCAAATTGGAAACAAAGGATCACACACCAAATTCTCTTTTGTCGTACAAAATGCATTTTATATGGGAGCATGTCAGCATGGCCAACAGCTCGATATGCACAGAATCACACATTGAATTTATACCCTATACCGACCGTAAAAAGTCCCTCCCATTTCCCCTTTAGGTTAAGATACTCTGGGTTACAATCTTTCCAACTCGCCTGTTGTTACTGAACACCATTATTCGGGGTGTGTTTTTGTTAATACATTTCTTAAAAATTATGAGGTGGGGAGGAGATTCCGATATGTATTTCCTCTGTATGCATGCCCATATGGATGTCTGTCCGATGACCTCTGTACTGTGGTCTGGAGTTTCCCAAGTCTCCTTGAATTTCCGGTTCTAACCTGCCTTGGTCAGTTTTCTTTCATAAAGGTAGGCTGTGGTTGGATGTTAGCACCCCGTGTTTCAGAAGTCAGGGGTTGTGTTGTGCAAAGACTGTTCGGGCCCCTGTCTGTGGGCATGGCAGTTTGCTTCCTCCTAGGCACTTTAGATTAAATAAGCTTTAAATGTTGCTGTTCATTTGTTAATTCATCTATAAATGCCACAAGCAAAGTGGATTTTTATATTTTTTCATTCTTATCCACCCCATTGCATCAGTGCAGGACTTTAGGATCCATCCAAAAGTCATTCAACCACAGAGTTTTGCATGAATTCTGAAGTGTTGCACTGATGCCACGTCTAGCTTTGCGCTTGAAGTGAAAGATCATGCTGGCAGAATCCCGATTTCTCTCTCTTCTCCTCATTTCCCCTGCCACTCTGTGAAGAAGTGGTAGGAAACTGGGGCCCAGAATATCTGCCTCCCCAAAAGTGGGTACTCACTCAGGTCCCTACTGTTAGGTTTACACAGCAAAGACAGGCATGTTTAGAACAACATCCAGTTATGAGTAAAGAGGAGCATGGATGGGAACAACTGGCTTCGATTAGATCTCTGGCCCAACTCACTTCGTTCATCTTGTGTAGAAAGAATCCCAGGATGGTTGACTGTAAGCATTGCATCCAAGAGGAATTTTTTACTAGTTTAGAACTTTAATTCTTTTTATTTGCTTAGTGCATTCCAGAAAATTATTGTTGGGATGCAAGCATGCATACACAAATGCACACTCACAAATCCAAGATGATAGTTTCATTCCCTGAGCTTTCAGACACGCTTTGCTGAAAGTGAACCCAGGTGAACAATATTGGAGCCTTGTTGTCTGCTTTAATCAAATGGCATTCCTGTTCCTTGTTCAATGCCAGACTGTTGTTTAGTAGCCTTCAGAAGTGACCCTTCGGGCAATCCAGTCAACAGTGGCAGCAGATGGATCTTCAGCTCCCACTGGTTTCATGGTTCAGCTGTTACATTTTGCAGTTTTCATTCAATGACTGTAATCTGGGCATTACAGAACATTTAAAAAGCGTTATTTGCTTTTTTAAATTTAAATCAATAACCAGTATATTTCTGAAGTATTCTAGGATGAAGTTGGGAATTGTGCAATGAATATGTTTTTAAAAAGAAGTCTTAGTAGTTATATAAAAGGTTACACAGATTTCTGACAATTGCCCCTATCAGGAATTGAGAGAGCCTCACCAAAAGGTTCTGGTACTTGTTATCGGTCAGCATCATCACACCCACATGCAAAAAGGACCCTGTGTTTGCATTCCTTCTTCCTATGCCCAGAGTCCCTTGACCTGGTTAGTCCAGGCTAGCCTGATCATGTCTTGGAATGCCAGGGTCCTGACATGCAAGCATGCAGGCTAGCCATGGCAAACCACCTCTGGATCTGTCTTGCCCTGAGAACTCTACGGGGTCATCATAAATCAGCTGCAACTTGACAGTAACAAAAAAGAGAGCAAAAAGTAATCAACAACTCTTCTGTCCTGGAAAAGTCACAGGCCCATAGTCATGGACCGATTTAGAACACGCAGCTACCATCTGTCCAATGCAGCACTGTCTGAGCCATCTATTTTTTCCCACTTCACAAACAACACCACAGCCTATTTAGCTGCAGTAATAATTTGTTAAATAACAGCAGTGCAATCTTATGCAGGTTGATTCCGTTTTAAACCCACTGGAGTAATTCATGTAGGACTGTTCTCTGAAGGCCTCCAAATACCTGCCACATGGACATGAACCTGAGCTCAGGTTTTCTGACAAAGGAAGAAAGTGAGAGGAAATGACAAGGTCTCAAGGAACGAAACAATCAGGTTCCGGGGGTTGATCATGCCTGAGTGTCATGTGCTCTTGTGTACTTCTGCCCTAGATTTGGGGGCAATTGAGCAACAAGGCTTGAACAAGTTGTTTTTTGAGGGAGGGAGGATAAAAGGCTTTCTGCACATGGAGATTAATTGCCTAACAATGTGTACAGACACCCAATGAACATTGGCTCCTGATGCTTGCCTTTATTTCAGTGAGGTCTTCTGCAGAGGTTGGCAGTAAGCTGAAGCCATGCCATGCTTTCCAGAATGTGACACATGCAGGGAATCATCTTTGGGTTCTGTGTTTTTGACATAAAAGCAAAATGTAGTGGCAGGGGTCACAAACTTCATTGTGTGCAGATGTAACATCTGTACATTCTTTCTTTTTCCTTCTGAGAATAGTTACATGGGCTGTCAAAGATCCAGCCCACACTAAACCCGTGCCTACATTTCACAAGCAGATTTTCTCAGAATTTCAATTGCTTCTGTTGCCTAGAAAGCCCACTGAAAGGGATCCATGAAGCGTAGAAGCACAACTAAGATTTCATTGGCCAGCTCTGTCTTTGGGAAAAGAGATGATACATACCGAAACTGACAGCATTCTCATTAAAAAATAAACTTACCTGCTGAGGGAAAAGTTGCCTGTTAAATCACATCCATCTTATTGTGCTCTGAGGGTGCACTTAAATTAAGCTAATCCAACAAATTTTGGGATTTACCAATCAATCAATCAAACAAATGGCTAGAGAATATGCGCCATGCCCGGATGAAGCATAATTCTAATCTAAGGGAATGTCAGGCTATGGAGTAATATGTTGATCATCAGAGCGCTATATTCATATCCTATTAAACTCAAGAGAATCCCTACCAAAAGAGGCAGAAACCACACTCACACCACAAGGTTGCTGCATTGCCGGGCTGGACATGACCTGCCTCAGTGCAGTCACCCCAACTAGGGCAGATCTGTCTAGGATTGCTCTTGAGGAATCTTCAAGCTAACTCTCCTATCAGCACCTACCAGCACACCCAAAACAGTGTGCATAAGTGCATGACATACATTTAAGTTACAAAGGAATTCAGGCAAAATTCCCCATCCAAATGTAAATGTAAATTATACTGACAGTACTTCAAGAATAACCTATATTGGCCCACCAGAGACATGGGGCTAGATATCCTGAATCAATACACCTGGATCCCAGCTAACCGACCTATGGACATGTCTGGAAAAACCTCCAAGCTCAAATCCAGAGTAAATAACAAACATTCCACTCTTTCCTATCCCAAGATTCTTGATATTTATTTATATATTAGATGTTTATACCACCCTCTCATACGCTCAGGGTGGTTCACATAAAACATTGCAGGGGTAATGCATAGAACAGTCTAAATGTATAATGCAGTCATAAATAACATATCAACAATAGTCCAACAGTGGCTTCAAACAGAATGACAACTTAGACAAAAAACCCAGGTGGGTCAGGCTGTTTCAGGTCTTGGAGGGGGTGTCTGAGGGGGGATGAGTAGATGTTGTTGGGTCGGTCGGCCTCAAGCAAATGCCTGGTGGAGGAGCAGGCCCTGCGGAATTGTGGGAGTTCAGGCAGGGCCCTGATCTCTTCATATTGCATTGTGAAGCAGCCGCAATTCACCCAGAGATCCTCCTCACAAATTTAATTCAAGTCAGAGTATTATGCAAGTCAAGCCAGAGCTAGATTGAAGGTTTTGTTGTTTGTAGGTCATAGAAGCGTGAAGTTCTTGAGGACTTAGTTAGTCATAATCTGATATGAATTGATTTCATTCTTTCTATTGAAAGCAGTAGCTGAACATTTGACAAATAACATAGATGCTAGGCTTTGGCAATGTTCCCAGAGTAAAAGATACTCAAAGAGACGCCTCTCAGGATGCACAAAGAATGAGCAGGTAATTGTTGTGGCAAAGACTGTGACAAAATAAGACAACCATGTCAGCATGTGGTACTTGCTGGAAAAGACAATTCTTAGCTTTCCAGTATGGCCGATAGGGTGATTCTGTTTTGTGTCACTTGTAAACTCCTGCTGGAACTTGGGGGATCCCACCTTTCATCTAATAGCCAACAGTTTATTAGTGAAGCAGATGGTTCTCAGCTCCTGTTCCTGGCAACTGTAGGGATCTCAGGCTGTAAGGCTGGTAAAGAACTCTTCCTGAGACCTTGGAGGGCTACTGTCAGAGTAGATAATGTAGGGCTAAACTGGTTCACAGAGATTCAAAGAGCTGATTTCAGTCTATTATGAACATCCACAAATTCTAGTTTTTAAATGTATGAAAGCTGCTAACCACTTGGCTTGACTGAACTATATGGAAATTGTTCCCATAAGACCCGTGTGGACACTGAGGTCACACCGGATGGCCAGTGTGGTATAGTGGTGAAAGCATCAGACTAGGATATGGGAGACCCAAGTTCAAATCCTCACTCTGCTTTGAAACTTTACTGAGTGATCTTGGGTGAGTTACTTTCTCAGCCTAACCTTAGGGTTCTTGAGAAGATAAAATGGAGGAAGACAGAAAATGTATTCTAGTTTGAGCCCCTTGGGGGACGAGTGGGATAAAAATGCATTAAATGCATTAATTTTATTTGAAACTGGATTTCTGGCTTAGGGTCTATTGCGGTCAGTGGCCATGGATCACTGAGTGGGTTGTAAGGATCCCGACCCTTTTAAAGGAATTTTCATTGTTTGTGTTCACTGTTGTTTTCCTCTTCATTCCCACTCATCCTTCTCTTCTTTCAACCCAACAGCACATTAGTGTTGCTATTATTGTTATTATTAAATTTATATCCCGCCACTTCCACAAGTGGCTTGTGGCGGGTAACAATATAGCAGCTCCACATAATACTCCATAAAACCATACAATTAGGGCCAAGGATCTTACTTACTGTGTCAGACTTGATATTTGTGGTCATGGTGTTTGTGGCTCCAGGGAGCAACTGGTCAATGAACAGCATCATCCAGGACATCATGACCAAGAGGAACCTGTAGGTCTCAGGCTGTATTTGAAAACAGCTTCCAAAGTGCCAGACACAGGTGGAGGGGAAGGGTGGAATGGAGATTCTCCACCTGCCCACCCATTAGCTGACTAGTTACCTGGCCACCTCGCTGGGGTAGCCAGTGGGAGCAGCTGCAGTTACCTGGTCTAACAACATATGCACCTTAGTACAGGAAATTGGAGAAGAGGGAAGAAAAAATATTAATTTAAAAGCAGCTAGGGTCATCCTTCCTCTTTGTTGTGCTTGTCCAGTTGGGCTTTTATATTATTTTTCATTTGAGAACATACTTGATTAGTTGTCAGGAACAAGCGGCAGATTCACATGGGAAACAGCTTGGTGTGGAAACTCACAGAGTGCCAGTCCAGACATGTCATGGATAACAAAATGGGCATTCAAAATTGGAGAACTCCTGTAATTCCATCATTACCTAAGACTCTTCTTTCATAGAAATGCACAAACCAGAAATCTCCCTGGCAGCTGCGGGTCTCTGACATTCATAACTAGGCAGGAAAGCCCTTCATTTGCCTTTACAGATTTGGAGGTCTCCCAGGTATATTAATTTCACTTCCAGCTGAGTTGGTTAACCTGTCGCTGCACAAGACAGAGGTTCACTGAAGTGTTCTGTTACAGTGTGCTGAGGGTGGTGGGGGCAGAATGCTTGCCTGCAACCCTTGGGACCATCTGGAGTTGTTAATATGTCTGACTGCGCAAGCAGCCTTGGTTGCAGGATGCTGAAGAGGCACAAAGCTCATAAAACGATCCTCCTTCAAACATTCAGAAAAACATCTTGGTCAACAAACAGTTTAGTGCTGAAGGTTATGGATTCAAGTCTAAATTGGTTGAGAAAGAGACAACCCTCTCTCTAGTTTATAAGATGTAAAGGGGGGTTTTTGTTTATTTGCTGCTTCATTAATGATAAGGTGTTTCATTATTCTGGATTTTAATTTTGACCTGCATTTACAGTTTCCAGGAAAGCTGTGTCTCCTCTTTTGCGGACACTAGCTTAGGATCTCTGCCAAACTGTACCCACAGAAAACTTCAAAAGAGGATTGTTTTTTAAAAAATATATCATCCCAATATTTCCTGCACACTCCCATTTTTAAATATTAACGCTAACATTCAAAAAGGCTACTTTTTCAAATGTGCTTATCGTGGACATAAATATTCTGTAGCCAAACCAATATAGCAAGGCTAAACTGAAAAGGAAAAAAATTACTTTCACTGTAATATGGAGGGCCTTTTCGCACAGGGATCTTTGTTGCAAATTGTTTGCGGAATGAAAAATCGCCATTTAAAATAGTGGAATTCGTCGTTATGCATACCTGCCTTTGTAGTGGAATCAGTTGCGTTTTTTAGCGTTTCCCACAGGCTTCCGGTCTCGGCAGAAATCGCTAGAAAGGAAGCGCTATTGCCAAGCTCGTCCCGCCCCTGGCCGTCAAGCAGCCAATGGGCAGCCGTTAGCATGCTCCCAAACAGCCCCTTTCCCTTTAAGAAAGGTTTTTTTAAAAAAAAAAACGACCCATAGCAACGAATCTAGGTAGATTCGTTGCTACGGAGAGACCCATCCAGCTGCCTAATGTGAGCTGTCCTTTGATTGTATGATCGTTTGCACGCTGCCTCGAGTGATAAAAAAAAAATCCCCCCCCCCTCTCACGGGCACGATTTTCGGCTGAATTTATTTGTAAAAAATAAAGGGACTTTATTTCAGCAAACGGGCTTTTCAGTGGTTTGTGCTTAGTGACTAAAGGTGAAGGACTGAAGCCAGGGAAGCCTCTAAACAGAAAGAGGCTCGCCGGTGCGTTTATCCCCGCTCGCTCGGAGAAAAAAAAATGGTGATCGCTTCGCCGGAAGTTTGGAGGAGAGAGCCAGGGGGAGGGACTTTGAAGAACCAGCAACAATGGTAATGCACAGGTCTTTAGCGCTACTGTTGCAGATTGGTTGCAGGAGTGTATCGCTATCCGGAGGGTGAATCCACTTTTCTGGATTCCCCTGAAAGCGCCACAACGAAGCGCTTTTTGCTGATTGGTTTCAGGATTGTTGCAGATTGTCTACGACGTCGTGGGTTATGGCAAATTAGTAGCGTTTCCAAATAGCAACCATTCTGCTACTTTGAAGCCGTGCGAAATGGCCCGGAGTGTTTGCAGCTGTCTTGCTACAAGCAGCGCTTTTAGTGGAGTGAAGCAGAAACATAAATTCCATCTCTATAATGTTCAATTAGGCCTGGTTTATACATGTAGGTCATTAAGGTAGTGGAATCAGGTGCGCTGGGGAAAGTTGCAGGTGGTAGATTCCAGTTTTGAATACTCCCTAATATAAAAGGTGTGCTCTTTCTATTGGCAAGGAAGAATGCTACATTGGGAGAGCCTCTGCCTGCAGTCCAATGCCAGGGCATGAGGTTATGGTTCAGTGGTACAACATATGCTTTGTGTGCAGAAGTCCCCAGGTTCGATCTCCAAAATGTCTACACAACAGGACTAGATAGCAGGTGATCTGGAAGACCTCTACCTGACACACAGGCAGACAGAGTTGATAGACCCCTCCTTCACATATAGCCAGCTGGGTGATCTTTGGCAAGTTCCTCTCAGAGCTTTCTCAGACCCACCTGCTTCACAGGGTGTGAGTTGTAGGGAGAGGAAGGGAAGGCGACTGGTAGCTGCTTTGAGACTCCTTCGGGTAGTGAAAAGTGGGGTACAATAAAATAGCTCTTCAGTGGTCTGATGTCGTCCACAGCAGCTTCACATGTTCATGTGATTTCACCTATCTCCCCATTAAAATGTTATTTAAATGCCTAATCAATTCATGTTTGGGAGGGGCTGGGACTTGGTGGAAAAGCGCCTGTTGGCTTATAAAAACCCAGGTCCAATCCCTGGCATTTCTGGTTGAAAGGAACTGTAGTAGGTGATATGCAATAGATCCAGAGACCATGGATAGCCGATGATCGTCTAAAGATTGGCATGGATGAACTAATAGTTTGATTCAATATAATGCAAATTAATGAGTTCACATGTGTCTATTTTATCATTCTGTGGCATGGTTCAATCAGGCCCTGGATCAGGCCCTGGGATCATGCTCCTTATGTCATACTTATGGTAGACACATACAGAAGCAGGCGCACTTCCCTTGTTCTGCTTACCCCATATACCTGACTAGGGAGTAACTGTATGTTATAAAGCTCTTGGGCCATGTCCAAGTCCACCATGAGGATTTTCAATCAAATGTGTGTTCCATGTTTGTTACCTCACATTTTTCCCCGGTTGGAGACCCAAAGTGTCTTACATTGTTCTTTCCCCCTTCATTTTATCCACTCAACATCCCTATGAGTTAGGTCAGGCTGAGAGTGTGTGGCTGGCTCAAACAAGCTCACCCAGGAAATTTCCATGGCAGGATGGGGATTTGAACCTGGGTCTCCCAGATCCTAAGCCCCTATTTGTTACACAGGACTGGCTTCTCTGCTAGGCACTCAGTTCCCGGGCACAATGGCAGTCTGATTTGTGCTGGGACTGTGGCCCAGAGAGAGGGAGCTTAAGTCTTTCCTTATGCCATCTTCCCTACCTGAAATGGTCTGGTAGGACAGGGGTAGTCAACCTGTGGTCCTCCAGATGTTCATGGACTACAGTTCCCACGAGCCCCTGCCAGAAAATGCTGGCAGGGGTTCATGGGAATTGTAGTTCATGAACATCTGGAGGAGCACAGGTTGACTACCTCTGTGGTAGGACACTGTCTGCACTTTTGAAAAACCTCCATATACCCCCATTAGTAATGTCTCCAAGGTGGAAAATCGTTGCATATGAGATAGATCACTATCACCATAAACACCCAAAATCTGTGGACTAAAGAAATATAAAGTAATTGAAACTCCACCAAATTACAACCAGGTCCAAACAACCACAAAACTGTTTTTGTGATTTATGAGAGCTTTTGGCTTTTGCCTTGAATGGCTGCTACATCTCCATGGTGCATGGAAAACTGCTTTTGAAATTGAGATTTTTCATTAGTCTATTGGGCTGTGGCGGTCAAAGGAACTTAATCAGAGTACTGTATTATTAGAGCAAAATCTTTGCATGAGTCTAAGCACCTCTTTCAATCCTGGCCTTTATTTCCAAATGTTAATATGCTTCTCCCTAACCTACACAGTGGACTATTTTCATTTTTATTTTCATTTTTATATGGTTGAGAAGCTCACTATTAGCATACACTTATATCTGTGCCTCTAAAATGTGACTAATTAAAGCTAATCTCCAAAACCACAACAAAGGCCATGCCAGTTGATATTCCAAAGCACACCAATTTACATCCAAATTAATTGCTTCATTGTCTCGTATTAGAAACACTTGAGTAGGCCTACTGCAGCGTGCCACTGTAATAAGATGATTTCACTGCGAATATGAGGAGTGAGTCATTTAGTTATATAACCTATTTGTTATAGTCTTTTCCTTTGCTTAAAAATGCCCTTTGATCTTGGCAAGCACAATTTTGTTTCCAGCAAACTGTGTAGGGAGGGGAACATTTTGCATAAAGTTGTTCAGCTCAAGAGCTGGATGTGAAATATTCTCCTCAAACGCAGAGACAGAAAGGTTGACTGCAAGGGATCGAGAGGTGGCTTTAAAAAAGGACTAGTAGTTAAAATGAGGCTTTCACAATGCGGGACCTACAGGTTGCCATCCCTGCACTATATAGCCAAGGGGAACAGTTTGCCAACTCCCCCCTGCTGCATCAGAACCTGCATGATGTAGCAGAAGACACCTATTGCAAATTCCCTGGCAGTGGCAGTCCCCCGTCTCTCTGCTATCATATTCCCTGCCTTCTCAGAGTATGTTGAAGTCTCACTGATTTCAAGGACATCGGTATATTTCCGAGGATTTATGCTCCAAAGTGCACAGTCAAATAATATAGTTAGGTCAAAAATGTCATTCACATCGTATTGAACTGCTTATTCCAATAGCGGTGTAGTGGTTAACAGCGGCAGCTTCTAATCTGGTGAACCAGGTTTGATTCGCTGCTCTTCCACATGTAGTCAGCTAGGTGGCCTTGGGCTCATCACAGCTCTGACAGTGCTGTTCTGACCAAGCAGTTCTCTTAGAAACTGTCTCAGTCTCACCTACCTCAGTGTCCATCGTGGGGAGAGGAAGGGAAGGTAATTTTAAGCCACTTTGAGACTCCTTCAGATTTTAAAACTCAGAGTGAAGGTTTTGCTCATTTCAAACCTCCTTTGCATGACTGTTGTGGCTTCAGCTTGAACAATAAATACAAATTCAATTGATTTCAAACCTCCAAAGGTGTGTGTGTGGGGGGGAGTATTTCTTCACGCATTTCATGAAAACCTTCTTGGGGTTTATTTTGGCCCACAAAACTGTCTCTGTGTTTGTAGGGGTGGGGGACTGAAATTCAATGAATCATGACATATATAGGGTATGTCAATAAAATTCTACGACAATTTATTCTCCTTTGCCCTTGACCGATCCACCCAAAATCTGAACACATTGGAAGGAAAGGGCACATAAAAGAAATCTGGAGCATCACAGCAAACTAAGTCAAATCTTCAAACAGGAAAATATTTTTCTCCCCAATCCCATCCCTTGCCTGATTTTTCTTCTTCTTTCCTATAGTTCTTTCCCAGTAAATTCTTTTCACTTGAGAAGATAATGCTACACTCATCGAACTATGTGAGACAATGAACCCTGCTACAATGTAAGCTTGCAAAAGACATGAAGATATAGACCACTGGCTCAAGTCAGCTATAGTCATGCGTAACAGACAGAACCTCTGAGGGAGGCATTCAGAGCTTCATCAAAAGATCGGTCCAGCAAACTTTACAAAAAGAGGATGAAAAATGAGTTGAAGCAACAGACATCTGTAAAGCCATAAGCAGAATTCCATGCCCAGTGCAGCCAGTCTGGCCCACAGGATCCAGCACAACATCCCAAGCCATGGAATATCGATGAGAAGGCTTTTGAACTCATTGCTGTGACCTGTAATGTTGTGTGTTCCCCCCACCTCCATCAACTGCTACCTGAAAGGGGATTCCTTGTGATGGTAGCAACTCACATAGCTAAACACTATGGCCAGAGGGATGATCATGTGGGAGCTCTTGGTGGCAAAAATCACCTCTACCAAATTGTCAAATCTTCTGTGTTTGGGGGAGGAATACTTTTCCATTCTGCTGTAGAACACAGCCAGCTGTTATGGAAAGGGATAGAGGTTTTGCTCCCCTTAGAATATGCAGTACCCAAATGCAAATCCATTATCATGTCATAGAAGCATGGAGAGTTTTCATGAGGTCACCTGCTCCTGAGGTCCCACCAAAAGAATAACAATGTGGTCCCAGCCCCTCCCACGTACAACTGAAGTGTTTTTACTTTACACGGAAGTGGTGCAATTCCTTTTTCTGATGTCAGATTCTCTCATATTATAGATAGAGGGGTCTTGTTGGAAGATGTGGAAGGCTACTAATGGAGGGAAATTTTAAAATTGTATCTGTGCTTATGTGTTTTGAATCCCAGGCAGAAATACTACTGAAATATGACAGTCAGGACTAAAGCCTTCAAGGAAGAAATGGAGACACAAACCATAGCTCAGTTATAAGCTTTTTCTTTTGAGAATTCAAGCTTACACAATAATCTATGCCCACTATAGTCATAATTACATATTAATATCTGCATACAAAAGCTATGTAAAAATTATATTCTTCCCCAAATATACAAATTTGCTCTTCAGATAGTTTAAAACATTTGTGATCACATATTTTAATATACTTTAGGCTGAAAAAATATTACCCATCTAGCATATCATTTAACACTGTTTCTTTTTTAGGGGGGAGGACAATATAACAAAACAAATGAAAATGAAACTATTCCAGAATCCTCAGCCTTTCAAATAAATCCATGAAATTCTTAACTTGGGCTCAGGGCATGAACCCAAAGCATAAAAATCTGAATCCACTGTTTTATTTTGCAAAGAATAACATGAAAACCAATTGAAATAAGAGTGAGGAATTTAAAAATGAAGAATTCAGGAAAAGCATAAGAAAGAAATGAAATAAAATTATCAGTTGTTCATGCCCTGATAATATTTTATCCAACACCAGTTCAGCTGTGTAATTAAATAAAGTGTCTTTTAATTGTTTTACATTGTGCTCAGTAACTTACATCAATTCCATCTACACCAAGATGTAGACTTACATTTGATTGTCTTGTGCATAAAGAAGGGTTAGCTTTTGAAAGTTAGGTCAAACTGTGCAAAAATAGACAGTCACAAACAGCTTATTACCTGCACAATATTGCTTTTGAAGGCGACATCGTAGAATGTGGACTGATACACACAAGCAATGCTTTGCATTGGCTAACATTTATACAACACAGTAAAAACATTGTGAGAAAGGCCAAACCTTTTTTTTTTTTAACTGTGATTTCATTTTCATTAAAAAAGAGAGAGCAACATTGTTTTTTTTTTTAATAAACGTGCTGGCTTTTGTTTTGATTCTTTATGTGGAAAATAAACCTCTACCACTCTAGAATATCGTGTCTCTAATATAAAAAAATTTATTTAAGGGTCATGCCACAGTAGTATCAAAAAGAAAATATCAGATAACTCTAATTGTTTGCATAAAACTACACGACAAATCAGGTTCTCTTGCCTGTGTCATACGGTCTCCAATGTTGCAAAAAAGGTAGGCAATGAACACTCACTCATGTTCAAGTGCACAGTGTTTAACCATGGGTTGCCTCGTTAACCTCTCAACTACTATGTGAGGCAGGGAACAATTCTGGAAGATAAGGCTGAGACACAGTGACTCATCCAAGGCCATCCAGGGAGCCCTTAGCAGAGCTGGCAATCGAAACCCAGGTTTCATGGAACCCGTCAATCTACCTGGACCTCTCTTTTTTTCACACAGAAGTAGTAATGCATCTTCCCAGTTGTCTTTTTCTTTAAAAACTGCCAGTAGGGGAAAAAGGGTTAGCCTTACAAGCATTGGCTACATCTGTAAACCATAAGACAGATTTTGTTTGCTTATGATTCATGCAGCAAGAAGGTCACTCAATATGACTACATGTGAAAGAGTTCCATAGCATTAAAATACATCACTAACAATGAATGATTGACACGCTGTTCTTGTGGTCAGTTTGGTGTCATCTAGGCAGGTTCCTAAAAAACACTCATCTTCCTTCTGTTTCGTTTGCTTCGGTCTTTCCAGGCTTCAGCCCATGATGGAGCAATTATTTAGCACAAAGATAGTCACAAGAATGTCCAATGTCTAATTCTGACATTTGTATTTTGGCACAGTGTTGTTGCTTTTAGAAATGGTTCTCTCACTGTAAAGAACATCATCAAGAAATAACAGAATTGCGACACAAACCAGTGCAGCTTAAATACCTGTTATTTACAGCAAGAAACGTTGAAAAAAAATGACCGTTTTCCCCAATGGGAATAAAGTATCTTATGTAAAACACTCCACTACTTGTACACCTAGAGCAGAAAGCAAAACTGAGAGCCATGAGGCACCATTAAAAAGCAGGATTAATACGTGTGCAGTGAAAAAAAAATTCTTTTCACTTGTGATAGCCAGTCCCATTCCCACATATACTCAGTAGTGGGTGCATGACTTACTGCTGTGAGATGTCATTCCAAAGTGCTACAGTTCAAAAATGCTGGCTGTGATTTGACCCTATCTTAGAAATAATGTAGCACCCTTTACAGGTAAGGGCACTATGTTCAGTGAAAAAAATTATCTAAGTAATCAAATCCTAACATAGGCCCCAATTCTGCTCTCTACCCGGAGTAAATGAAAAGGGATGTTTTACATTTAAAAGTCAGTGGAGATACACACGTAGAATTGGAGTGCTTGAAATCGGAATGTAGACCCTTACGTTTTGCTAAATCAAGCTATTTTGAAGTGAAATATGGCTGTCAAGTAGTGACCGATGATAAGTGGCAAATCACCTCAGTGAATTAGCATCTGTGCATCATTGCATGCATTTGCTAACCAAATATCGCTCTTCATACTTTTGTTTTAGATGTCTTTATGATACCAACTAACAAAGAGTTAAGAAACATCAAGTGCCTAATAGCCTACCATGTTTGACAGTGGCAGTTCTAAACACATTAAGTGCCATCTTTAAGTGCCATCTCCATCCAAAGATCTTTGTGTGCAATGATTTCCAGTCTCTTCTGTGATGGGAAACAGTCCAGGTGGGCAGTAAGAATCTGTCTTGCTTGCGCACAGGAGGTATTCCCTGCTCACAGAAGACACTGGTTCCTTAATCTCAGAAGCTGTGAAATTCCATGCTTACATACATTGCAACTCATTTGTGACCCTTCTTTGCCTTCGAAGCAAATCCTACTGAATCGATTGGGACTTGCTCTCAAATAGCATATTTATGATTGGTACTAAAGACTTTCAATGAAACCTGTAGGAGACCTGCAATCTATGGAGTGTCTTATCATGTTTAACTATATGTCAAGTTCCTCCCCTTAGCCCAGTCCTAAAATTGGTCAATTTTCAATGCATACATTTGGAAATAGGTATCAATTTCCCTCTAAGTCCAGGCCGGAACATGCTAATTTGTAAAACAACGCTGGCTTCGAACCTTTGCATCATATATTTTGTGTGCCAGTACAAGACAAAAATCAGAACAGGAGTGGGTTGAGGGGTGGCAAACAGTTGGTCTTTTATGGGAGACTCAGGAGGTGGGCGTCCTGGGCCCTTTGCATGATATGGCCTTTTCTTGTCATTTCAGAAAGAAAATTAGTTTTTCCTTTCATGACCCCTGAGATCTGGCATTGGGAAAAGAAAGGGTGTGCATGACAACTTTATACTGGGCCCCTGAAATGAGATTTGCAAAGGAACTTCAGGACTGTGAAGCAACTGGATTCCTGACCTTGCCCACTAGCCAAATTTGGATTCTAATTAAAGGAAGTACCAAAGTAACTGTGGTAAATGGAAACATGAACATGAAATTTGCATATTATGTTAAAAAATCATAACAAAGTTGGAGTGCTATGGTAACAGCCAAGAAGAGGGATATTTTCCAAGACCATTGTGACCTCTTTACTAAGCTAGTTTTCATGCAAAACCTCAAGAAAGTAATGCAGCAAGCAGTGAGAGACCATGGGCTGCCACATGGACACTGCCATTGCCCTGTGGCACTACTGGAACCAAGTCATCTGGATGCACATTGATTTCTACTGTCTTGCAATCCACATTCATTTCAGTAGGGCTTGCAAAGGAGAAGTTAATTCAGCATTTTTCAAACTCCAGCCTATTGCCAGCTCCTTGTCAGTGATATTAAGAACTGGAGGTGTTTGATAGGTATACTTGCTTAGGCAGATCATTGGTTTATTTTTAATTTGTTCGTCTTTTAAAGGTTCCCTGAGTTAATCTGATAAGTATTGGGGGTGACCATCATTAAATGGCTTACAGACCGGTGGGTGAATATGTGATTCTCCAGCATCAACTTAGTATATGCCTATGCCATTAGAAAATAGAGAAACAAAAGGTACCACAAAAGTCTATCATTTTCCTCTCTTAGCACTGACAACATATTTTCTCTGGGGGAAAGGCAGCATAAGCGCTGCCAAGGAACCCTCTACCTCCCACCTCCAGCTTGGGTAGCCCCTCATGGGACTGAATCCATGTACTGGGGTTTCATGTTTTCCTATGGAGGGAGAAAGGAATGCTACCTCAATTTTTGAGTTATGTCCTTGTATTGAAATAAGTATTAAAAAATTCAGGAGATGGAAGCCAACTGGCCATGTCAATTTCTTTGAGCGATTTTTAGAACTATTTTTCCTATGGATCTATACTGCCCACCCCAAGCATGATCCTGCTCTGGTGTTGGTGACATGGCTGCCAAGTGAACACAGAATGAGGCACTGAGCACCTGACTTAATCCTGATTGACAGACATGAATTTAATCAAATGTCCACAAACAGAAGGCAATTATACTTACTGCTATTGGTATCTGGGAACTGGACTACATGATAATTTGGTGCATTAGAGTTCCAAACACTTTCTTTGCTATAAGAATGAAGACTGGCTGAGCAGAATATTACTGTTCTCCTTTTGCCCATGGTTGAAATACACCTGAGTAAAAACATTTCCATTGAAGACAATAGGGCTCTAGATTTGGACTTTTAGCTATTGATCTGGATCCAGAACCAGGGCTTGCATGCATTTTTCTTGGAGCAACAGGCTTCCAATCTATAGTACACAAAGGCTGAAGAACTAATCTATGTTGACGTTTCCAACCTCATGGAGGTTCAAGGAACACAAGCCTGCCCATTCATACTCATGTCCACCTGGAACTAGTTATATAGTTGATGGGATGCTAGCCCTGAACGACCTATATTCACCGTAAAAGTGATCATGGACAGATGGTAGGCCTATTTCTAGTTCTTTTCCTTTGTTAATTATTGATATGTGAATCTACAAAAGACGAAGTAGCAGAATTTATAAAACATACTTTGGGAATAAGTTAGCTGAGTCCAAAGAAAAAGAGCAGGGCTCTGGATGCATTACACTAAACCAGGAGCAATCTAAGGGGAAGGTTTTAGGTCTCTAGAATGGATGGAAACCAAAGACCACCTAAAAATACTGAATCACTAGAACACAACACTATAATATCTTAGTGGTGTGCAGTTTCATATTAATGCATCAGCAGACAAAACTGATCACGGGAAAGTAAAAACAGCTGTAGGCCACTGAAAACCCCAGATGCATCAACAATGAGCCACACAGGGAAATCAGATTAAGTAGCACCGTACATAATGCTTACCGCAACAACCATTTAGGCTTATTTTCCGTGAATGTCTTTTGTTCCTTTAAAAAAAACATTTCATAACACACATAAACGAGTAAAGTTATAACCCAAGTACTCCTTCATGGGTTCACTCTCAATTTAGCTCACTTCAGCTGATCCTTGTAGCTGACTCCATGGAGCACCCACTCCGATGACTACATCTACATTTTGCTATTTTGTCCATTATGACAAAAAGCCATTCCCAATGGATAATAAGCCCTTACAAGAGGTTGCCACAACAGCCCCTGAGTTGTTGGGGTAAACCTATGAAGCCAGCTGAAGCCCCATTCTGCATTAAAGACATCCCTGTTCTTGTTGCATGTTTCCTCACAATCTTTTTTTCCTTTAATGAATTTGAGTTTTCCAGGGGAAATACTCTTCCATTAAAATGACCCTAATCCAGAGCCTTTGGAAAACCATCTGACATGCTCAAGGATTGGATGCATACATGGGCTGCCTCTTGCAGAGAGATCTTCATGTGCAAAGAATTGTATCTGCTGCTCCCAGAAATAAGGGAGAAGTTCTGGACATACATCAGAGCTCCTGCACTCAAAAGAACCTTACGAATTAGGGGCAAAACAAACAGGCTACCCAAAAGCTGGAATGACAAATGCATCTTTCCTTGTTTTTCTCCATGCAGTCAAATCGATGTGTGGAAACTTAGTGCAAAGCAGAACTGGGATGTCAGGTGTTATTTCAGGAGGCCTCCCTTGCACATATAAGCCCAAGATAAAATGAAAGAACAAGAATGGGTAAAAGCCTTGGCTCACATGTTATGATAACACTGGTAGTAAAGCCTGTTGTGTACTGTAATACAACGGGCACTAGCTCATGGTTTGGTGTGGGTTTTGTGCCTCACTAGGAACCTGGCAACCCTAAGAGGAGGTCTCTGTGCAGAAAAGTCCTGATCCAAATCAGGTTCAAGCACACCTAAAAAGTGAAGAATTCTAGAACATGAACCAACATCTATCTGGCAACCTTACCTCCTCTCTGCGCTGTTTTCTTGACCTGAAATAGGCCAGGGGCATTATAGCCTTTTGAGGCCCCACTTTCATGGAATATTTCCAACCCAGGGGTAGCCACCCTCCAGGTGAGGCCTGGAGATCTTGAATTACTACTCATCTCCAGACCATAAAGATCAGCTCCCCAAGCAGAAATGGCTGCTTTGGAGGGTGGACTCTAAGGGATGGTACCCTTTTGAAGCCCCACTTTCAAACCTCATTTTCACTGGGCTTAGCTAACATAGTTTGTTGCTTGTCTGGTGATGTCTGCCCTTCTGAAGCCTGGGGCCTACTGCTGGCAATTGTTGTCTGCAAAGCCAAATTGTTGCCTAATAAAACTGGAAAATCCAGTTCCCCCAAACTCTCATTGTCTGCTTTCCTGTAAACCCTTTGTACGTGAACTTCCACTTGAAATTCTGGGCCACTTATGCCTCTTATTTCATGCCATGGACCTTCATGGCAAATTCTGATTTTTATTTATGAGTACAGGCTTGAGCAAAGTCACTTCAGCCCCTATGTCTCTCCAGCCAGTTGCTTGTTCACTGTTTGCAGTTACAAGGTCTAAATATTCCTTATTTAGATCTTCCTGCACTTTCCATACTTGCAGGACCCCTGCTAGTCTTTCTGTTTGTCTGTACCCCAAAATAAAAAGTGTTGCTGGTAAGGGCTGGCCACAGCCCACAGCCCAGGTGAGACACACCTGCACCACTCCACCCCAACCTCAGCCTGCAAGTGTCTACCATTGTCTCTACTATCCAGTTGGTCGGTCTGTCTGCTTGTGCCAAAAAATAAAAACTGCTGCTGGTAAGGGATGCCTCTACCATTGTCTCTACGATCCAGTTGCTCTGTCTGTCTGTGCCAAAAATACTAACTGCTGCTGGTAAGGGATGCCTCTACCATCGTCTCTACTATCCGGTTGGTTTGTCTGTCTATTTGCGCCAAAAAATACAAACTGTTGCTGGTAAGGGATGCCTCTACCATTGTCTGTACTATTGCTGCTCATCTCTATACTATTATGATCAGCTCTGCAGGCAAAAAATCCTCCTCTACAGGAGGGTAGGACTCTGATGTACTGCACCTCCAAACCACAAGGAGTATTTCCAACCAAGGGCTAGCCAACCTCCAGGTGGGGCCTGGAGATCTTCTGGAATTACAGCTCATCTCCAGATCAGCTCTCCAAGCAGAAATGGCTGCTTTGGACGGTGGACATGGCTGTTGTGCAAAAGAAACATTTGGGCTTCCCACACAGGTTGTTGTGGAGATGAAACACTTGAGGCCTACTGCACAGGGTTGTTGTGCAGATGAAACAGGAGGCAAAATAACCCCCACAACAGTATTCAGTTTCATCTGCACAACAACCTTGCGCAGTAGGCTTCAAATGTTCAGAAAGTGGTGGTGAAGAGACATACATGGCTTGGCTGTGTCTTCCCTCCAGCAGACAGGCCGGCCACAGCACTATTTTACGTAAAAACAGGCTTTTCTGTGGCCTCCCTGTCAGCCGATGGTTAGGCGGAAGGGAAAGCTTTCCCCCCTCAAAAGGAAAGCACACCCATGCCCACAGACTCCCCTACGTTGCTCTTGGAAACGCGTTTCTTGCCTCAGTCAGGGGTCTTAGAGGCTTCCTTTAGAGCAGGCCTGAAGAGAAGGAGGTGTGTGTGGAATCCTGAGCAAGAGCAGCAATTGGCCCTGAGTGGGGGAGATTCCACCAATAGGAGTCTTTGGAATGTTCAGCATTTTGTCAGGGTGTACAGTCACAATTTTGTGTATATAGATCATTACAGAATTTTCATTCAGAAGGGTTTTTAGGATAAGCAATGTTTTTGATAACTATCTCAAAGTGATGATGTGATTATGGCATTATGGAAGGCTTTGGTTGAGGTGGGAATGGATTTTCTTAGAAGTGACCCAAAATATTAGAAATGATGACCACAAAGAAGTGAAAGTTAGGAATGGGCAAGTCTTATTCTTTTTGGTTGAACTCAGGCACGACTCAATTCACTCAATCCTGCGTGATTCTTCGGGAAAGCAGGTACCCTTCCTTGAAACTGAGTTAATACTGTAAGATAATAAAATAAAATGGGGGTTTGAAATTTTAAAAGTCCGTTTGATTATCTACTTATTCTCTTGCCATTTGGGCATAGTTTCCCCTATTTCCAAGCAGCGATGATTGTGAACTTGTGATTTTGCCTGAGAGCTGGTGAATGAAACAGGTTCATTTGTACTCCCAGCATGAAAAGGATTCACATCGAAGGACTGAAGGACGAAAACAAACAAAGAAACAAACAAAAAAAACACAAATGCAACCGTCACAAGTACCCGCATTGAAGGGACGTATTCATTCACGCCTATTTAAAAAAATAAAATCCCCCGAACAAAAACAAGATGAACAAGCATGAAAATGGACAAATGGGGAAAGGAAGTAGGCAATGGAATGAAATGAGAACCACTCCAGCCTTTTTAATCCTCAAAGACTTCCAGGAACAAAGGGGGAAAGAGTTCTGTGGGACATTCCACCTTCATGTGCAGGAAGCGGCTAGCATGGCAGGCTCCGATCATCCTCAGATCCGTCACTTTCATCAGCAGTTTTGGCCAAAAGTGTGCCAT
This sequence comes from Paroedura picta, assembly GCF_049243985.1. Classification (NCBI taxonomy): domain Eukaryota; kingdom Metazoa; phylum Chordata; class Lepidosauria; order Squamata; family Gekkonidae; genus Paroedura; species Paroedura picta. Next base: position 34,733,230 of record NC_135379.1, read on the forward strand.
GTGGTGCTTTCGGTAATTAATGTAGTGTTCAAATGCCAGCAGGAAACCCTCCTGACATTTTTCTATCCTCTCGACACTGACGAGACCCGGGCGATCTGTACAAATGAAAGGAAAGATCAAAAGTTGTTTACTTGGGCTGATCAGTGCTTCACCAAAAAATCACTTTGGCCCAACAGAAGGGCTGGAACCCAAGCGAGCCAGGCTTGCTTTATCCACTTGGTCAAAAAATATCTGAGTAGATTCACTGAACTCATACATGAAGCTGCCTTAATCCTCAGTCAGCTCCCTGGTTTAACTAGGCCAGTGTTGCTGTCTGCTCCAGCTACTTCTCCAAGAGAAATACACTTCACATGACTTCCTGTCAGATGCCACGCCTACTTCCTTAAACTGCAGTATTAAACTGAGAATTATTTTACAGCCTAGTTTTGCACACTGGCCATGACTTTGGTGACATAAAGTATGGCTTCTCTGCCCCAGCCTCATTGCCTATCAAGGAAAGTCCATCCTGTCATCTTGGTTCATGAAGCCCTATGCACTCACCACTTCATCCTTTATTGCCTGGAAAACAGAGGATCGTGTTTTATGATGCAGATGAAATGCCCTTAGGATCCCATTTAAGTTCTACTGCCTTGCTTTATTCCAGATGATGTCACTCTGTCCTGCATGAACTGGTTTGCAGTCTGTATGTACGAAGTTTTTTCTCTGGTAGCTGTGGCCAGAAAAGCTTCCTATCTGTGACAACTCATCTGCTAGCTGCTTGCCCCTTTCTTAATAACTTTGGCCTGAGTACTGGGAACATTTCAGGAAAAGTTAATCCTCTTTAAACCTTAAAATGAGCAACCTTTCCAGGAAAAAAAAAACATGTGCTGAATTCCTGGAACATCAAGAGAGTTATGTAGTGAAACTTCCACAGTGACTTGGTTCTCCTCAGCTAAAAAAGCAACCATGACATAATCTGCACACAGCTTTTGTGATGTGACATGTGGCCCTTGGAGACTATTTGAAATGTCCAAATGAGTGATTAATAGAAAAATTATGCCAAGGTTGGTTATCCCTGCTGGACAGTTTTCAAAGACAAGCAAAAACCACTAAGAATCTAGGAATCCAGTGAATGTTCAGACTAGGGTAGAGTCTGTACTTTGCTTTTTATCCACTCCCAGCTTGAATAAATCCTTCCTGTCTGCACGGAATTTGATTTCCATTTTGATTCTGGGCACTTTAAATTTTTCCTCTGCAACATCCATGATTGATTCGCGGTGACCCTACCTTTCCCCCACAGTATCCAGGCGTGGATATAAGCCACAATATTTGAAGAACCAGCTTTTAAAGCCCCCAGTACAAGGTGTAGATTTCTGCTTTTTGTGAATTAACTTCCTGCTCCATGCCTGCAATGCTGAGGTAGCAAAGCAGTCTTCTCTGATTGGCGAGGATGTCAGTTCAAAGACTTCCTGACTCCCAGCTGCAAGGCTTCCCTCCCTGTTTTAAAGTGACTGCACTTCAGAAGTCCGCATTTCTCTCAGCAGAGATTTATTTTCCTCTCCTCTGCTGTCTCCAATCCACCCCCACACCCCCCCGTTCAGGTAAAGAAAGAAAGAGACTCCTGCTGTGTTTGGCTGCCCTCCCCAATCTGAGCTTCCCCAATCAAGTACAGAACACTTTCTGTTTCAATTGGGGAAGGGGGAATAGAGGAAGATCTGAGTTCAAATCAATCTGAATTCAGCAGGATCCGCAACGGAAAAAACAAAGTAAGTGCAGAATCAGCCTAGCTGTGTTAGTCTGCTGTAGCTTGAGCACTTGGGGGCACTTGAGGAACAGACAAATGGCGCAAGTTATTGTGAGCCAAAGAATGCTCTGTGAGAAGTCTGATGAGGCAAGCTCTGACTCATCACACTTTATGAATTAAAAAGTTGTTAGCCTTTAAGTTGCCACGAGACTCATTATTAAGATAAATGTGGTCTGTGGCATTCTAAAGGCTTACCTCAATTTCTCCCAAAGCACCACAGAGTGCCTAGAGCTCTGCAGCATGGCCCATGACTAGGATCCCAATTCTTAGTATATATTTTGTGTTCTCACCTGAAGACATCAGCAGAACAGCCTGAAGAAGAGCGACTTCCGTGTCGTCGAGGTTGAACGATGAAAGTGACATGCCCAGGTCAAAAATGGCATCGGATACTACACCAAGACCCCCGTTTTTCAGCTGGCCCCTTGTCACTGCCATCTCCCCGTTTAACGTTAATGTCTCACTCTCGGGGTCGTAGCGGACTGCAGCTCTGAGGGACATGATCTCCATGCAGCAGCCTTTCAGGAGGATGATCTGGTCTTCACATGGCAGCTGTATTTGGAGATTATGGAGAAGAAATTTTACTGCACTTAAGAGAAAGCATTTTCTCAAGAGTGACCGCCCTCAAATGAAACCACTTCATTTGTATACCGTTCCAGTTCTTTCATTTCCAAGGTTATGTCATGATCACTAAGGCCGGCTTGCTAATCTGCCACCCTCCAAAAACAAGAGCAGGGGTAGTCAAACTGCGGCCTTCCAGATGTCCATGGAGCATTTGCTGGCAGTGTTTGCTGGCTGGGGCTCATGGGAATTGTAGTCCATGGACATCTGGAGGGCCGCAGTTTGACTACCCCTGAACAAGAGTGTACACTGAATGTACTTAAGAGCAGTTAAAGAGCAGGTACTGATATGTTCAATCTTCTTCTATTAAGCGATCTTTTAATTTTTTTAAGCCTTAATTTTTTAGGCCTTAGTTGAGATTCATGTCTGGGAAATTTGCCAGTCATGTGAGGAAGGAATGTAATAATAAAGACAGCAAACTACTCCAATCACCAAGTTAGCTCTGCATTATGATTGTTATTATATCCAGCCATTACAGAAGCTGTCTATGTTTCCGGAAACGGCCTGCACCCCACAGGACATTATCCAGTGTGGATTGTCAGCCTTAGAGCTGGCAGCCAGATTGTTCTTCTGTCTGCAACAATCACTCTGAGCCCATTACAGAAGAGAGGTACCGAAACAAACAAACAAGCATCTTTTTTTAGATCTGCTTTGCATTAAGTTATTTTATTTTTAGTCCTCAGCTGAGATTCACATTGGGAGGCGTCTGGGGTGGGATAAAGGATCAAGTCTTATTTATATTACTAGCATAGGGATTACTTTTCGTCTTGTCAAAAAGCATGCTGAGTGAGTGACCGAAGGGTCGCTTGGCAGAAGTGAAAGCAATGCTCCAAGGGCAAAGAGAGCTTTAAAGAACAGGGCCTCCTGGGAAGGAGAATTGATGTTGATTGCACTGTCAGCTTAATAAAATCAGAGTCCAGCAGCACCTTTAAGACCAACAAAGATTTATTTAAGGCGTGCGCTTTCGAGGGCAGGAAGAGTGCTTGCACTCGAAAGCTCACGCCTTAAATAAATCTTTGTTGGTCTTAAAGGTGCTGCTGGACTCTGATTTTATTGTGCTACTTCAGACCAACACCACTACCCATTTGAAACTGTCAGCTTAGATCCCTTCCCAAGCGTTGCTGGCTGTAGGTGCAGAGTGTTTGATCCAAGGGAGCCATTGACTGATCCTCTTCAATCAGATTCCTCCGTCTAAATGGCTTACACTGGGCAGGAGCCACAGGAGACGATGCAATTTTCATTCTCAAGGGAATTGATGCTGTTTCATAAACGGAGTTGTGGGGGAGGGGATATTAAGGGAAGGAAAAACAAAGGGGAAGTACAAATAGGGGGAAATAATGATGGGGCTAAAACTGGATGTAGGGACAATTGAATCTAGCAGCTGAACGGCACAACAGTTAGGGTGTCAGATGAGGGCCTGGTTCAAATTCCCCCGGGACAATTCAGCTTGCAGCCAATCTCTCTCTCTCTCTCTCTCTCTCTCTCTCTCTCTCTCTCTCTCTCTCTCTCTCTCTCTCTCGTCCTTACCTGAGATACTGATCTCTCAGCCCTACCAGAATGCTTGTTGTCAGTATAAAATGGAGGAGTTGGTGGGATTATAAAGTGATAAATAAATAACCACAACTGATTTTGCTTTATGTCATCACTTGGAAACAAGCGCAGTTACTGCACACACACTCCTTCCATCCCTGTCCCCTACCACAAAGACAAAAACAACAATGCAGATGCTATCCTTTTGCATTTGTTGTGTTTCTAACAACAGATGTTGGTGAGTACAGGGATGGGGCTAGAAACATGCACTCTCAGCCTCAACCCCAGTTCTTTCCTCCCCATGTATTTTTTATCATGGCTTCAATATGCGAAGAGTCAGCATTGGGCACTTGTTTGTCAAAAAAGATCTGTGTCCTGACTTGTTCTTCAAGACTGCGATAAAGCAAAGTATGTCAGACATGCTGTGCATTGCTGGCTCTCCACGTAGGTTTTCAACGTAAAGACAACTCCATTGAAGTTTATGGTTCTAAATGATGCAATGATACGGACATCAAATAAGAGTGTTTTGCAACAGTTTCTGAGAAGGAGGCATTCTAGTCATCAGATTTGGGCAGTCCTTTTGCTGTATTGACAACACCTCTCCTAAAGCTTTCTAGGGAGAGAGGTGGGTTGTCAGTGACATGACTGTCACCTGATATATTGTTGAGATGTTCTTTGAAATTGTTGAAAGTGATATATTGTTGAGATGTTCTTTGAAATTTGTGCAATGTTATAGATTGTCATAAAGTTCTATGTAAATTTGTGCAACGTTTCATGTAAACCGCCCAGAGACGTAGGGAAGGGCAGTATAAAAATCCAAATAAACCAACCAACAAACAGATAAATACATCAAAATATGTCCTAGTGTCTGTCACACTTGTTGTAACCAGGAGAGGGGTGAGACCAGACTATAAAAAGGGGAAACCTGGGGCCCATCCCTGTCTACCCATTTGTGCCTCATTGGTCTCCTCCAATTGTTATTCCTAGGATCACAAAAAGAGCAAATAATGGATGTATGCATGTCACTCCTTTCTCTTCTGCTCTCTTTCCTTCTGAGATACTAACTAGATGTGACATATTGCATGGGTACGCTGATAGGTCACAACTGTCAGGCTAGACTCTGTGTAGCCACTATGAAAAACACGGAATCAAGAGGGCAAAATGCTGCTATTGCTCACTTTGCCTCCTCTACCTCCTCCTCCTCCTCCCTTTCCTGCACTTCCCTCCATGCGATGAGCTAATTTAAGGGGAAGCAGCAGCGGTGTACTCCTTCCTTCCTTCCCTGCTCCATTCCTTCTGTCTGTGTCCCACCAAGCTGTTTTTTCTAATCTCAGTCCAGCATGGCCCAGGGGCAGACTGTTTGCTGGGGGTTGGCTGGGAAGGAATGATGGGAAAGGATGACTGGAGGATGCCCATAACTGCTGGGGTGAGTGGGTGGGGTGGGCAAAGCCAGAGCAGCTGCACATCGTCCTCTTGTTTCCTAACATGGTCTATTCCATGGCAATCTAGGATTTAACAGATGGACACTTAGAAGTAACCTCTCAATGCACACATGGAAAAAGTAATGTCTGGCTGAATAGACACAAGAGACCAGAAAGGGAATAAAGGGGATGATCAGAGGCTTGCAGGAACAGAGATGGAATGGTGACCTGTGCCATATAAGCAGTTCTTGATCCTTCCTTCCATATCTAGCAGCAGTGCTGCCACGCATGAAAGGATGTCTGCTCATTGCAAACAGGTGTGAGCTCTGGAAAGGAAGCAGCAATAGGCAGGGTTGCAGCCTAAGGCTGGCAACCAGTGGGAGGCTTCCTGGGGGAGGTAGCTTTGCTGGAAAAGTTATGCTGTTATCCAGGGACACAGTGACCTGGAAGTGATATAGTTGCACAGAGTTCTGGACAAAAGCGGAAGTAATGTAAAGGCATTAGTGAGGCCCAATCGCCCAATCCCACCTGCATTTCTCTCCCCTGTTCAGCAGATCTGTGGTGGACAGAGCCAGTGGGGGCAGGAGCTGGTCTCCCTTTCTGGAGAGGCCTAGGCCACTACTGCCTTTTGATATGCAAAATATACAAAATGGTGACACAGAATGTGAAGCTTAAAAACTATTCACATGTTGTGAAATACTCCAATATTCATTAAAGCCTTTCTCTTTCTCCTTCCCCTTGTTACTGGCATTAGGAGCCTGAAGGAGAAAGAAATTGGGACAGAAGTGGGGAAGACTCTTCTTCCTAACCAGTATTGGTGCCCTCTCCATCTTACAGCTGCAGCCAAAAAAGCCGTTGTCCAACAGCATTCATGGATGTTAGGATGTTTTGTACACCATAAAATCCATGTGTTCAGTGCCTTACCTAACCGTGCAATGCAGCTAGTTGTAGAAATGATGGCCACAGGCTAAGACAAATACCCGTATTAACTTATATGGGATCAGGTGATTAATTATGGGTTATTCCAGCCTAATTTTATGCTTTATTTTTAGTACAGTAATAAAGCTCTGGAAAGTGTTACTGTTTTATTTTATTCTGCTAATAAGGTACTTAGTCAACATAGAACAAGAGAAATCACATTTGCTGGTCTAGTGACTTTTGTCTATCCTAAACCTTCTTCCGCCAAAGAACTGCATATTATTTAGGATGACAATAAGCAGTAATGTAATGTCAGATCATGGTTTGGCCCGAAAGGGTGTATTTTGCAATAAGAAAAGGTTCCTTCTACCAGTGGGAAGCATCTCTGCTAACGGATCCTTAGGACTGAACCCAAGGTAAGAACATTTCTGTTCTGGGAGGCCTATGGGAGCAGATATTTAGGATCGTGTAGAGATGAGGCAAACATTGCAAAGGAGCCTGAAAGCATAATTTTGGCATAATGCATTTGCAATGCCACATGGATATTCATTCATGCTATCAATGATTCCTTTTGCTAAGAGTTCTTCCACTATGTGAGCAAGCCTTCTTACAAAGGAAAACTGCCACCGGAGAAAGATTCATCACTTAGTAGAAAAGAATAATTGGATTAAAAACAGAATTGTTTTAAATTCAAAAAGCAAATGTCACATTTTTAACACAAGCATTTATCCTGTAGGGAAAGCAAGAGAAAGTTATATAGGGAAAAAAAATCATACCTCACAGAACATAGGCAACTTTTTGGCAAAATCCACCACTCTTGTGATTGCTGGTGTGATAATTTTTGTAAACTGGCTGAAGGCTTCTAAATCTACTTTCCCACCTTCTGGGGCATTTACTATTGGTGCTTGTCCAATATCCTCCGGCTAGTGACAGAAAAGAAAAAAATGGTCAAGAAAAAAGTTATTTTGTGTTGAGATGGGATCTTCTTAAATCTTGATGTGATGCTGGCAGTTTAATTTGTTAAGGACATAATTGAAACACAGATACATACCCCCCTAACACACATGGGCATTGCTTGAGTTATATTTACTTTTATACAACCTATTAATAAGAATCAGTTGCAAACAAACTTGTATACACATAGGTGTCAGATATGACTCATTTTGTAGGCAGTTCTGTATTTTGTACATGTAACTACTTGATCGCATATGTTTACATACATTTCTAGAAGAAATTTGTCTGCCTTTATCTAAAAGCTTGTCTTCCTGGCTTCTCCTCCCCTTGATACCAAAAGACTTTTGGTATCACCTCTGTTTTGGGAATGGACTTCCTAACCTTTTCTATAGTCGTTTGTTTGTTTGTTTTGCTACTTTAGGGGTGGTATGTCAGGCTACTTCATAACTTGGCTGACTTGATGGCTAAGGAAAAGGAACAGGACAGCAAGATTCATATTTTGAGAAGTTGAGGTAAAACCTGAGAAGTTGAGGAATCCAGCTCATGGACGGTCAATTTGGCTGCATTATACTCTGAAGGTCCTGAGTTTGACAAATGACCGAGTCGGTTATGAAGAAAACGAATCCTGCTCAGTGAAAGCAACAATCCAACTTTGCAACCTCAAACACCTAGAAGATACTGTGACTGTTAACAAGAGCTGTGTATTGACAATAGTTTCAGGTAGGTAGCCGTGTTCTGAAACAGCAGAACAAAGTTTGAGTCCAGTGGCATCTTTAAGACCAACAAAGTTTTATTCAAGATGTGTATGTACACTTCTTCAGATACAATGAAATGGAAATTACCAGTCCATACATGTAGGTAGAGGGTGAGCAGTAAATTAGCATACAGCACAATGAAGATGTTTAATGGATTCAAGGACCAAAAAGAAACCACAAGCTATTTGGTGACCATTTGTTTGGGTTTAATCCCAGGAGGAAAACATAGTGAAAGAAAAATATGTCAACATTGGTGATTGATGGGCAGATATGTCCTTAATTGTAGAATTCCAAGAGTAACTAATTGAGCTAAAGATTCTGAGTCATAATTTAAAAACAGACTGCGAGAAAGAAAATGGTGAACAGATCTTATCAGAAAGGAAGTGAACTTCTAGACCTGATTTTTAATTTTTTTGGAAAATGTAAAGAATTGGAATTAGTTTTTAGAGGACTTTGGGCATGCTGTCTCCAGGGAAAATGATCAGGTAAAACTTGGTTAACATCCACATCTGAGATGCTGTTCCCACTCAAGGAAAAAAGGTGCAAACGTTCAGAGCCAAACCCTGAGGCTAATGTTTGCCAAGTAACCTCAAAATAAGTGGACACATTTGTGAAAATGATCCCTTTCTCTGTTTCCTTTGGGATTTTCTTTTTCTTGGGGTTTTCTGCAGAGGATCATTTGGGTTCAGATAAGACATGCTTGTCTTTAAAGGGTTCTCTAGACTGAAGTCAGGATCCCCACAGCCACACATCACATGCGGGAAATGGCTTTTAAAAAATAAAAGAATACCTGTTTAAGCTTGGGCTGCTGCTATGGGAGTAGGGGAGGAAATGCTCCTGACCTCCCTACTGAGCCCAAAACAGCACCGTGAGGAATTATTTCCTGATTTTTGCTGCTCTACATGGAGTATTCTGTGCAAATGGAACTGCAAAACTGGGGAAATTCTCCTCGCATTGTTTGTGGCCAGGAAAACAGTTGGGAGGTAAGCAAGAGACCTTCCCTCCCCTGAAGCAGAGTTCCAAGCCCAAATGGGTTCTCAATTATATTTTAAATGCCATTCCCCATCAGCAGCTGTGTGGATGCACAGAACCTAGAGCCAAGTCTTTAAAAGCATAGTTTGGCCCTTAGTCAGGTAGTTACAGATTTCCCTTGAAATGTGGAAGGCTTAACTTTTAACCTGTATCCATAATGCTGTATGGGTAGATGTGATAGAGTTATATTTCATTGCTATTTGTTTGTTTGTTTATTTGGATTCATTTGTCTTTATTTGCATATTATTTTAATACAGTATTTTGCTTAGTCATTTTATTTACCTATAATCCATAAAGGTAAAGGTATCCCCTGTGCAAACACCGAGTCATGTCTGACCCTTGGGGTGGCAGACTCAATACAGGGTGGTTTGCCATTTCCTTCCCCAGTCATTACTATTTTACCCCCCCCCCCCAGCAAGCTGGGTACTCATTTTACCGACCTCGGAAGGATGGAAGGCTGAGTCAACCTTGAGCTGGCTGCTGGGATCGAATTCCCAGCCTAATAGTCAGAGCTTCAGACAGCATGTTGACTGCCTTACCACCCTGCGCCACAAGAGGCTGTAATCTATAGTAAACCATAATAGATCCAGTATATCTATTTGTCAATGTGGTAAAACTGTGGATGATTAAATCCAAAGACTGGATCCACGCATTGGGGTTAAATCCCCCCTCAAAAAATAGTAGCTGCATCTGTAGCTTTTAGCTACACCCTTCTGCCCCCTGCATGTCCTCTGATGCATGGAAGCATCTTAGGGCATCAGCTTCTTTGAAGAAGGGCATTTGGCTGTTCTGGTTCATTAAGAATTCAGGTTAACATCTATAGTAAGGCAAGAAACCAATGTCCCTATTGGGTCCTGGGGATTCCATTGTTTTGAGTGTTGTAATAACTTGCATTCCAGCAATTTCCCTTTCCATTCTGTTTTTGAAGTTCCTTTGTAATAAACAGCTACTCTGAGGTCATCTACTGAATGTCTTGGAAGGTTGGAGTGTTCCCCCACAGGTTTAACAGTCTTGTGGTCCCTGATGTCAGAGTTGATTATCCAGTCACCCATTATTCTCTTAATGGAGACATATTTATTGAACCAAAGATGTTTCTCAAGCAATTCAATTTCTGACCAATCAATCAATATTTATTTTGCCATCAAAGACCAATAAAATACAAGAGACAAAATAGCAGTAAGACAATTAAAATATATAAACTAAATACAAATTAAGAAATATACCATAAAAGCTACTAGCTTAAAAGCATAAACAGTTCTACAAACCTATCAGTATACTTGGAATGGCTATACGTTAGTGAACCAATGTTTCCTAATTCTGGAAGCCAACCAAGCAAATCTTGCTATTTTGTTAGTTAGAAGACTGTTTGAATATGATAAAAACAGTTGCAGGAGATGTTTTCTTATGCTGTGGGTCACCCGTTATTCTCTTAATGGAGACATATTTATTGAACCCAAGATGTTTCTCAAGCAATTCAATTTCAAATGAACACAAACAAATCCAAATTGCTGGGTTTTCCCATTTATCTCTGGTATCTGTTAATCATTTTCATTTGCTGTATGTTAATTTAACCTCGCACTTGCCTACAAGTATGAACTGATTACGTCCATTTCATCATATTGTATCTGAGGTATGCACATATTGTATCATGTGCATGCACATGAAAACTCATGAATAAAAAAAAATTGTTGGTCTTAAAGGTGCCACTGGACTCTAAATTTGGTCTGCTGCTTCAGACTAGCACAGCTACCCACTTGAATCTTGCTGCCATGTAATTTGCATGACTCACTCAGGTCTGGTTGCTTGCTGACATTCAACAGCAGCCACCTCCCAAAAGTTGGTCTGGTAGATTATAGTTTTAATTAGTATCTGCTAGTCCCAAGTTCAAATTCCCACTTTACTGTGGAAGCTCATTGGGTGATCTTGGGCCAGCCACACACTCAACCTAATCTATTTCATAGAACTGCTGTGAATAAAATGGAGTGTGTGTGCATGGGGAGTCAACTGCTTTGGGTCCTTGTTGTGGAGAAAGGCAGGGTATATTACTGAAGATGCATGACAGATAAAGGTACATTGGGTGATTGGTGGGACAGAGAAAAGACAGAAAGTTGCGGAGAGGGAAGTTGTCAGGAGGAGGGGAAAAGGAAATAGTGTGTAGAAAATGAGGTGGCCCATGCAAGTCCTTGTGAGTTCCCTGCTTGTTACAGCTGCAGAGACTTAAATCTAGAGACTAGATTCATATACACACCGAAAGTATTTTTATACATATCTAGTAGACTCTCCAGATTTTCAGAAAAAAAGAAAAATTGTAAAATGGATGGTTTAAATCTTTCCAAATAGAAATGATGTTGGTGCTGTTAAAGAGGGCAATACATCAGTTTATCACTTTCTTCAGCCCAGCTGGATGCAAATACAGCCAGGTCAGAAATTCATTACACTGACATCTTTGAACAAATCAACCATTGGTAATACTGCAGGTGGGGGAACTGGTGGTACTGCAGGTGGGGGCACCGGCCAGTGAGTGAACATAGATGTTATGGGGAGAACAAAAATGATGGGGTTTCTCCCTCTAAGTCTTGTGGATCCCCTGCTTCTACTGCTATAATTTGTTCATGAATGGATCTGTGCTTTCCATCTAATAATTGTTATCTCTGTTTTATACAAGCTCTTTACTATCTACCATTGAATTAATACTTTAATGCGATGGATAATAAATTGATAGTACTTTAGACCAGTGGTCCCCAACCTTTTTATCACCAGGGACCACTCAACGCTTGACAATTTTACTGAGGCCCGGTGGGGGAGGGGATAGTTTACTCCTCTGCTCTCAACCACTGCCCTAACGCTCTCTGACGACTATGGTAATGTTTAAACATCCCTTCAAAATAAGATACAGACACGCCACAACAATGAACATAAGGAACATTTTATTTTCATGGAAATTTTAACTCATGACAATGACAAATCAATGGGAACCCTGAGCTTGTTTCTCGGCAACGAGATAGTCCCATCTGGGAGTGATGGGAGACAATGACACCCGAAGTGTGTTGTAAAGGGCCGGGAGGGGGGGAGAAGGCGTCCTTCGCGGCCCACCTTCAATTAGTTGATGGACCACATCTGGTCCGTGGCCCACAGGTTGGGGATCACTACTTTAGACCATGAAAGTATCTGGACAGGATGAGGGGGGGGATACTGTATAGCAATTTTGTGACCACTATTAAGTTATAAAAGCAAATAGCCATTTGAGAAGACAAGGATTGTTTTATACCTGATAGCCAGGAGCTGATCCCCATGCAAATGGTGACATATGTACAACAAGGCTATACTACCTACTGTTTACAGCTCTCCAAACATGCAGAAAAATCTAAAATTCTTTTCAGAGTATGCAAAAGACTGAAAAATCCCTAACTGGAGTTCTGCTGGCATTTTTGGTTGCCATAGAGACCAAAATGCATAGTGTGAGACACTCATTTGGAGATCTGGTGCATAACTGTGGACAGGGCCTGGACAAGGAGGAGATGATGAAGATTAAGGTGGCTGTGGGAAGCAACTATGATTGGTTAAAGGAGAAACCACAAAAGTAGGGGAAAGGCAACAGGGAAATGAGAGAGACAGGCCATCTGCAGAGTTCTTGTACTCCACTCCACCAACCTAATGCCCGTTGTATTACTGAATGCAATGGGCTCTGTCCCTAGTATGTAAATAAATGAACAATGACCTAGGAACACTCTGCATTGTTATGGTTCCTACCAGAAATTTCCTTTTTTGTTTCCAATGGCTTCCTTGTGCATTGGTAGCCACATGTGCTTCTGTAACAATTTTGATAAGCTCCCATTCTTCATCTGTTGGCTCAGGTTTTACCCCAATTGTTTTCTGCAGCTCTTCCCGGCGTCTCTTCTCTCGATTCTCCTCTATCAGTTTCCTTTTTGCTAATCGCTTGCTGTCATCCAACACCACTAAGAAGGAAAGGACATTTTAAAGAAAAACAGATTGGCAGACACTTCCTGTAACTATGTAATCTGTTTTTGGGGATTAGGGTCATCTATTTTGGTAGTGAAAAAGAAGTACTGGTCTAACCAGTACAAAATGCCTACTAGTGCTGAACCATGCACACTTCCTTTAGAAACAACAAATGTTTGGGATCAATATGGCAAAACTTTCCAAAGCTGTGATTTCAGTCCCTGTTACTAGTGGACACAAGAAGTTTAGCATGTTCATCTCTCTTTACAGTAATACTATGCAAGAAAATTAAACCCCATGGAAATAGAAAAATCACACATGAAAACCTAGAAAACAGAACTAATGTTTAGAATGAGAAACTCATCACAATTATACTAACTGGGTCAATGAATCATAAAACAAAAGTACAGGGTAAATGAAGAATAGCACCTAGTTGAAGGTAACCAATGGATTTTCAAAGACAGTGTTAGCTACTTGACAAGTTATTAATTTATTTCAAAGAAAATACAGTAAGGCAATATAACTCTCCCATCCAAATAACATTTTCCACAAATTTTGACCTTGATTTTTGATCAAGTGAAGATATTATGAAATTAGTCCTAGTTTAAGAGCCCTAGAAAGAGGTTCAATGCTCTCTCCCCTTTACTCATCCAAGCAGATTTCTTAGCTCAAGAATTAAGTTCCTCATAACTAATGGGAACAATAGTGTAATTGTCAGTTTTCTTTTATTAATTGCCACTTGCGTTTTCCGGAGCTATGTTTAGGAGGAAAAGAAGTTTGGGCTGGCATGATCTTCTTGTTAGCACATTAAGTCCCAAATGATGGTCAGTTTTATAAGGACAATAAAAGTCTGCAAGTGCTTGGGGAATTTTGGGGGGAATTTTTTTAACAGCTAATTTTGATCACCCCTAACATAGATGGGGTTAGAACTTATCACATAATATTGGGATATCACTTCACAAAATCCCACTAATGCAACTACTATATATATAATTAAGACAATGTACAAAGAACAAGGTATTTTTCAGCTTGGATTCAAAGAATTCCACAACCAGCTTAAAATCTTTGAAGCAGCTTTGCTTTGTGTTTGCTGAAGGACAGGCTTGGGGTAGAAGGTTATCAGTGATTTCACTGGCTATCCCAGTACTCTTGGCCCAGTCAAATGTAATTCTTTGGATTCAAGCCTTTATTTTAAAACTTTTAACAGGATTATTCTTTTGAACCCCCCCTCATGACTCTAGTCACTGGTATTATTAATTTATGGCTCTAGTCACTGGTATTATTAATTTATGGGTGTGTTTTTTCATTTTAAGAAAGCAGTAGCAGTATAGCAAAACAGTATAGCAATTCCCCTGAGCAAGTAGGGTAATGCAGATTCTCCAAGGGTTAATCTTGCAGCCGTATGCTCTGGTTCTTTAGAAGTGCTCATTTTTGGTATGGCTAAAAATAAAACAAACAACTGCAGAATGACTCATACGACAACAGCGTCCAACTTCCCATTCTGCCATAATAATTTTCTCCCTGCAAGACACAGTTCCAAATGCACCCTCTCCTGTGATAAAATTTTTTGTTATCTTAATATCATATAAAATGACTGGGGTCAGTCTAGTCCTGTCCACCCCCCACCCGCCAGTAAAGAAACATTTAAAGCTTTATGAAAAAGAGTAGCTGAGCATAAGAAGAGGTTGCACTTACCTGCAACCATTGTTCATCACATGGTCTTCTGTGCAGAGACTGCAACTTCTAGGTTCTAGAGTGACCCCTTGCTCTTTTATCTCTAGAGGACCCAAAGGATCACATGATATTTGTGGGCAAGCACTCCTTCCTTCAGTTCCCTTTGCCACTATGAGGAGGCCCCTTCAAATTTGGCCATCCACCACAAAGAAAGGAGGGAGCATGTGTGCCTTCATATAAGGACAGCTGATGAACAATGGTTATAGGTAAGTTTTCATTGTTGCGGCTTCTGGGTAGTCCTACATGGGAGAATTGCACGCTCATCTCCAAGGGAGGAAAGTGTGGGCTGATCAATGGAAAATCACTTATAGCACAGCTTTCCCCTCTGGAGCTTCACTTCTGGAATCCATATCCATTGAGTAGCATTTGATGAGCTTAGAGGGAGTGGACCAAGTTGCTGCCTTGCACATATCCTCCAGTGTGATTCTAGCATGGAATGCTGCTGAAGATGCCTGAGTCTTTATTGAGTGAATTTTCAGGTACACAAGACAAAATATCTTAGCTTCATCATAAGCTGTTTGGATTGCAGAGAACACCCAGTGGAAGAGTGACTGTGCTGATACAACTCTCCCTTTATTTGCCCCTTTGAAACACACAAATAAGTTTCTATCCTTCCTGAATTCTTGTGTTCTTTCTAAATAAAAATGGGGTGCTCTTCACACATCTAGTGCATGTAGTGTTTGTGATGACATCAAGGACAGGATGAATACTGGAAGAGTATGGCCTTGGTTGAGGTAGAATTGTGATACCATCTTAAGGAGAAACTCTACATGAGGCCTGAATACTATCTTGTCTAGGTAGAATCTCATAAAAGGAGGGTCACTCGTAGTTTGCTTACAATTCTGGCATTGGTATTTGCCATCAAAAAGGCAGTTTCATAAGAGACAAAGGACAAGTCAGCACTGGCCACGGGTTCAAAGGGTTTATACATCAATTTTGAAAAAGATTAGGAACAAACTCCTTTGAGGAACAGGGGATACAGTAGGTGGGAACATATTGGGGAAATGGACCTCTATAGACAGAGGGGAGTGCTTCAGAGCCTAGATGTTTCTTTCTAAAAAGCCTTGAAGCTCTTCTCCATGACTAGCCTGCAATTATACAGTCCTCATGCAGGACTGCACAGAAGCCATGATGAGCAACAAAATAATTTTTGATCATTAGGTAATGTAAAAATGAAAACAGTGATAACTACATTGTACTGAAATAAATACACCCAATGAAAAGGCACATAGCAAAATATTTTTTTAACTTACAATCTGTTGCCATGCCAACATAGATGCATTTCTTGAAGCGACATTCCTGGCACTGATTTCTTGTGACTTTGTCTATTATACATTTTCCTTCATATTTACAAGAGTAAGTTGGGTGAAGATTTTTCTGAATAGTTCTTCGAAAAAATCCCTAAGCAGAAAAAGAGAGATTGCAAACCATCAAACATTTTTCTGGCTATTGGACAGTGTAATTTAATATTTATAGATATTTGCAAATGTATAATACAGTTCTAGCATAATATTTTGCCTATGCTCTCTCAATTTTAAGGAGTTAAACTAGAAATTAACACAAGTCAAATCCATATACCCAGAAATTTTGGTTTTTGGTTTTGTATTACAACATTTACAATAAAATGCTAACTCATCTTCAGCGTAGAGAATAGCTTCAGATGTCCTGCACTATCAGGCTGGAGGAATTCATGGCAAAATTAAATTTTGGATGAGTTTCAAGGTGAAATTCTGATTGCATTGAACCAGGGAACAAGTAATAAACATGGCTGTACTTCTGGAATCGTTTGGATCTCAAACATATTTAATTTTACAGAAGACTTATATAATAACCTTTGGCAACTAGCATTAAAACATCTTGTTGTACATAGGCTTAATTAACAAACCCAGTGATGTTTATCATTGGGTAACACGAGGCTAGTTTGTCATTAATGAGGAAGGGAGTTTAGTTTCTATTTCAAAAACAGATAAATATAAGGAATTTTGACAATATCCCTGAAATACATAGTTTTGTTAAATATGACAGAGATCAGTTCTTTTTTTCATGTCTACTCTGGCCTTGACTTGGTGGAATGAGCTCCTGGAAGAGTTGCAGGTCCTTCAGGAACGTTCTCAGTTCTCCCTAAAGTAACGTTCTCCCTAAAGTAACCCACCCTTAAGCAAACCATCTAAAGTAAACCTTTCTCTGGGTGGGAGATGGGAAGGCAGAAGAAAAGATCTCAGCCATGGCAGATCTTATCCATTTGGTGCCTCTTAATAATTGTGAAACAGCCTTGGGGGACGAATGGTCTGGTCACTCCAAAGCCAATCAGGGTGAAGCCAGTTGCACCCTGATTGGCCCTGCCCCTACAGCTCCTGCCCTCCCTGTCTGAGTTGGAATAGGGTCATTCAGGGTGCAGCCACCTGCACCCTGATTGGCCCTGTCCCTACAGCTCCCGCGCTCCCTCACCAAGCTCTCACCCCTTGCCTCACAGACATGCCTGGCTGTTAGAGCCAGGCACATCTGTGATTCTCCCTCTCCACTTGCAGGGCCCCAGGTAAGAGGCCCAGTGGTGAGAGGGGGGAGAGGGAGCGCTTCCCAAAGGCCTGGAAAGCACACCAGGGGCCTCCCAGAGTGCTTCCCAGCAGCCTGGAAAGATGCTGGGAAGCTCACGGGGAGGACCCTTTCAAAGCCTGTTCTCATGAACGGGCTTTGAAGCTAGTAAGATATAATTTTAATTGTTTTTACTGTTTTATTATGACTGTAATTTTAACCACCCCAAGTCAGTAACCCTAAAATAAATAAATAAAAAACAAAATACATGAAAGAAATAATGGCTAAAAAAAACCCCAACATCTTAGGTTGGACATTAAGAATTTCCTATTTTAAAATGTTGGGAAACTGATATACTTCGTTGGAATCTCACTCACTGCAGGTTAATTAGATTTTCAAACATAAACTTTAAATGGAATCCGTCCTTCAATTGCTAATTGAACAGACCTCTTGAGAGGCTTTCCACCCACATAATTAAGTGATTTCAATGGGTGAAGGTGATGGTGTCCTTTGACAATGACAGCATAAGATGGGATGGCTATGGCCAGCTCAAGAACACAGCAGCCCCCTTACAACTATATTTCTTTTGGATGGTATGAATGAAGACAGCTATTTTCACAGAAAGCAGCAGGCTGGTTGGGAAACTCTCTCCCCACCCAGTTGAGCTCTGAACAAATCAGCAGCAGAAACTGGCTGTAGAAAGCATTGCATGAGGGATCTCAGGCTCAACAGAACTTATTTATATTTCAGCTTCTATACCGCCACTCCCAAATGGCTCATGGCAGTTCACAAAAGAAAATCTTTCCACAATAAAATCCCCATAAAACGGTCATTAAGACTCCAGTCATAACTCCCCCCCCCAATAACAACCACCCTCCTGGTGGCGACAACACTCTCTTACCCCCCTGGCTCACAGACCTTCTGATGCAAGAGTCTCAGGGAGCCATGATCTCACACATTAATGAGGGGCCCAGATCTTCCTTGTCCTGGCCTCAACCTAAAACCTGGTAGAAAAGCTCTGTTTTGCAGGCCCTGCAGAATTGAGAAAGTTCTGACAGGGCCTGCAGCACTCCTGGGAGCTCATTTCACCAGGTAGGGGCCAGGACCAAAAAGGGTGTGGCCCTGGTTGAGGCCAGGTGAACCTCCCTTGGGCCAAAAATCTAAAACAGATTCATACATGCAGAGTGAAGAACCCTGCAAGGGCATAACAAGATAGGAGGGGCCCAAACCATGGATGGCCTTAAAGGTTAATACCAGAACCTTCAACTTGATCCAGGCTGCAATCGGTAACCAATGCAGCTGCCTCAGCACACACTGGATGTGGGCCCTCAAAGATGTACCAGTGAGGACTCTAGCAGCAGCATTTTGCACCAGTTGCAATTTCTGGGTCAAGGACAAGAGCAAGCCCGCCTAGAGTGAGTCACTGACCCCAGCAACTTGTCCACTTCTCACTGAGAACCACCTGAAGCCATCAAACATACCCCCTCTAGATGGCCAACAGTCCTCCAGTTCTCTTTCTGTATGAATCATGGTCACGGTGGAGCAACAAGAGTTTATCTGCAAAAAGATCACTAGTGCCTCATAGCCAAGTTCCAATTGACTAGAATTTTGGCACCCATCCTCAAGATTTGTAAGAGACCGAACTACCCCAAATAATTGGGCCAGACGAGAGCTTGCAGATACAACAGAGGCAGCATAAAATTCACATTTAGCTACCTTCAACGCCATCTCAGACACTTTCATAAGTGTACAATAAGATGATCTTGCCCCCTTATTGCGAGACTTCCTCCACACTCACTCTAGTAGTCTCATAGCCCTTTCCCTCTCCCACAGCTCCACTGTATAACACAGAACTAGTTTGAGGCGAGGTCAGAGAGGATGTCTAGAAGCAATCTCATCAATAGTGGCTGCCAGGCAGGACTGCCAGTCCTCCATCAGTGCCTCCAATGAGTTGCCAGGAGGCATTAGGTCTTCGAGAGCATTCAGGAATCCAATCAGGTCCATAAGTCTCCATAGGCGGGCTTAAATATGCCCGCTGCCCAAGCAGAGAGGGGGTGGTATACTCAGTCAGGCCTTCAGGGTGTAGTGGTCTGACCATGGGATGACATCAGTTGCCACCAGATCCACCTCTACCCCAGCACCAAAAATCAAGTTGAGGGTGTGGCCAGCCCGATGGGTGGGGCCAGTAAGAAATTGGGAGAACCCTAGAGTTGCCACAGCTGACACCAGGTCCAAACCAGACCTAGGGGATGGTGAATCAGCATGGACATTGAAGTTCCCCAAGATTATCAGTCTTAGGTACTGCAATGCCCAAAGAGTCACTGCTTCCAGGAGGCTCGAAAGGGAAGCCGGAGGCGCATCAGGCGGTTGGCACACCAATCAGATGACCAAGTTCTCCACTGATCCCCAGTCTATGGCAACACACTCCACAACATCTCTGCATTCCCAAAGAACTATGTCTATGTGCAGGGCCAAACCAATTTTTGATTCACTTGGTTGATATATATAAATTATAATGGCAGATAAAGAACCCAAGCCAACTTTTGCTGGCCTGTAACTTCTTTCTTTCCCACGACAGCAGTTCTGTCGTCACAGAGATTTAACCTTCTATCTATGTCATCACGGTTTTCATTCTTCACACAGAAAATAGTATTTTTTAATACTTTGGATTGCATGCTAAAACTGCATTCATTAGAGCTTGTGTGAGATAAGTTTCCAAACGTTGACTTTTCAATGGAAATTAGCATCTATACACGAGAAACAGCAAGGACTGCCTTGTTGCAGAGGCAAGGGGAGGGATGAGAGCTTTGCTGTTACTTGTTCTATAAAGAAGTTGGCTTTGAGTGCAGGAGAAGAGGACCAATAATCTTTCAAAGTTTTTTCCTTTCAATAACTGCTTAAAATAATAGCTGGCTAAGTGCTGTTATCTTTTGACGGGGTGGGGGGGGAGCCTGTAAAATGAACAAAACATTCATAATAGAATCTAATTTAATTACAGGAAATTTCCACTAGGTGTTTATGACAGTCATGCAAATATATTTTGGAAATAACCCAGCAGCTGGATATCACATAAAAATACAAGCTGGTTAGGAAGGAACATAAAGTCATTAATGTAAAAAGGAGTAGGGGCAAAATGCCATTCCAGTCAACAGAATGAAAATTCTGTGAATTGTACACGTCAGTAACTGCAAAGAAATGGAAAAACTGATGTTGTTTTACACTTTGTACCAACAGTTTCAAATAAATATAGAAATTTTTTTAAAACTCGCAAAAGTCTTACTGAAGTAGGGAAAAGTGCCTTTGAAGGTTTTTCTAGTTCATCTGAAAAAAAATTAACCTGCATTAAACACTAACATCAGTGGTATTCATTTTTATCAGTGACAGTTAATCTTATCCGGTTCAGTTCTAACCAGCATGCAAATGATGGTCCAGCGGCTGAAGAACAAACTGGCTTATCACCACCCACTCCCCTCCTCTCTCTCTGGCCATTATTTACCTTGCAACCTTCGCAAGTGATGCAGCGATAGTGATACCCCGTGGCTTTGTCACCACACACAACACATAGTTCGTCCTTGTCTAAGTAACTGGGTATGTACCCTGTAAAGCAAAAGACAGACTGTGATTGTTAAGAAACAGGTCAAACCAGAAAAAGCCCGCAGAGATATTTACTGGATTGCTAACTCATTGACCTATCAGCTCAGTCAAGATGGCTGATGATCTAAAATGCCAACAAGAAAGACGACGTGGGGATCTGGCAAAATCATTAGAGAAGAACATTAATTAGCAGGAAGGGAGAAAGGCAATAATACAACCACAATGAAGAACTGAAAATCCTGATCATTTCCAGGGGGAGATATAAGTATATTCATGTTGAAACCAATGAGATTTCAGTGTGCTTAACTGTTCATTCCCGGGCTTTCTCTTTTTTGTGCCCACTTTGTGAAGTCAGGAAGGCTCCCTTACTTTTATTGTTCTGTAGAATGTGATTTACTCAGGAGAGCATTTCAATAAATGGTATAGGGTTATCAGTTCAATGCCCATGAGAAGTTAAGAATATATATTCTAAGCGTGTATGTACATGCATGCGCCCACGTGTACACACACACAACTGAAATATATTATACTGATCCCCCATTGTTCTAATTTTCTTTGTCCATATCATACTGGCCTTTTTGCCCTTTTTAAAATATGCTCTAAGCCTTGGGGAGGTATGAAGACAGGGTATAGCCCAATCTTGTCAGATCTCAAAAGTTAAGCAGGATCAGTACTTGGATGGGAGACCATCAAAGAAGACTCTGTGGAAGAAACCAATGGTCAAATCTCCTCTGCTTCTCACTTGCCTTGAAAGCCCGATTCAGCATGAATAGGTGCAACTTTACGGCACTTTCCTACATACATAATCTGCCTTGAAACTCCATGAGAAGGGTGGACTATAAATGAAGCAAGTAAGTAACTGAGCTCTGTCTCAATCATGCCCATATGTTAGAAGCAAAGCCATAATATATCAGACACAGGAATAAGAAAGACACTGTATTAACTCTTTTAAACTTGAGTGGTAATGACTAAGCTGAGAACAACTTGCAACCAGTTATGTTGGCAAGGTAGACTTCCCACTCAGACTCTGCAGAGAAGATAAGTTTCTATCTCTAAGGCATCACTAGCACAACTAGAGTCACCCAGGATAGAAAAAAAGAGTATTTGGTTACCCGGAGACATATTGAAATCATTGGGTTGAATGGCTTCTTTTCTAGACTTCCAAAAGGGTTGGCTAAAATTGAGACCGTGAAAAGGGTCTGGAAAACAGTGGCTGTCCACAGTGACATACAGGAGATCCAAGGCACTACAGACTAATCAGTTTAAATTTGACAGCATACAAATACAAAAATAGCCAATCTACTCCTACAATGTTAAACCTTGAAGAGAAAAGACTAACAACAGATATACCATACCTAAATTTTAATATAGCTTGACACTACATGGCTTCACAGGGATGATTGCCCTTAGTGCAAACTAGCTACAGATCAAAGCTCACGTAACAGATTGGCAGTTATTAAAATAAAGCTATAGGATCTTAATGTTGATATTTAAGCACAGAGGCTAATTACAGCACTAAATGACAAGTTACAGCAACTGTATGTTTTTTTTTTAAATCAACCAACCAAAGAAATGTGGTGTCCATTTTGTCACAAAATCAAGTGCGAAACACCTGGGAATGGATTTCCTAAATTCAGATCAAGCTCAGGATGCATAGGACACAGAGAAATTATTTTAGTTATCCTTACATACTGTTTACCATACTTTAAGCTCCTCCCCCACTTTTTGGGGGGTGCAATAAATTTTGGTCCTTTTACCCAGAGGGCCATTTGAGTTCAACAAAATTCAGCAGCGGAAATCCCCTAACCTTTCCCTCACATCATGACCCAGATCCAAACTGGGGTCCCATGTGGCTACTATTTACCTATAAATCTCCCATATCTCTTTGACCCCTGAGGCTGGATGCAGATAGGCCTACAAAGAGTAGGTGTAAGTGGGTGCAAATCTGATGTTTTGGCATGAAATCAATTCATTCTTAGATAAAACGTAGGTCAGAAATCTTTTAAAAGTTCCATTCTCTAGCAAATATTTTAAGGCATGACCAAATAGGTAATAGAGTTAAGCCTATGTTTTCTTTGTGGTTGTGTTGAATGTTCATAAAATCCTTCTAAACCTACAAGGATTATTTCCCTACTTCAATAATAGATGTTTTGTACTTCACTGTATTTGCTTTTAGGGCATTATTAAATTTATTCATTTAATAATAACAATAATACAATTTTTAAAATTAAAAAAAGACAATACAATTCAACCATCTGGAATCTGATCAATACACATGGAGCATGTCCTCGAACGAACTGTTCGGCGTAGGCAGAATTTAGATCAGAATGTGTTTATGGTAAATATGTGGGATGGCAATATGGATTTGTGTTTGGACAGGTTCATCTGTGGGAGAATGACACATTACTTCTGATCAGAGGATTCATCAGAAAGTTAAATTAGAGGGGAGGCTAATTAAACTAAATAATTGCACTGACTGATTCTTTCCCCATAAATACCATTAGCTGCATTACAGGCTTCACATTATTTTAAAATAAACTTTTGTACATAATCACTGCTTCAACAAAAATGGAATACATTTTAAGTCTGGCTCCAATTACATTCATGCTGTATTGCTCCCAGCAAGTCCCCTGATTTTCTCTGTACCTATGAAATCATGGTGGTAGGCCATCACCATTCATGATAAGTGGACTCTACTGGTGGATCCCAAGTTTTGCAAGCCCAGTTAAGTGCTTTGGGAAAATATAAAACATAATTGTCTCAGAATGATACATATTTGTAGCTAGAGAGCTTGGGGGCTTCGGTAGGGTTATGAACTATAGCTTAAATCAACAATATGGAATCAGATAGCATCTAATACCACTGGAAACCATGAAGAAATCTATTACATGCAAACGCTGGCAGGGGCTCATGGGAACTGTAGTCCATGGACATCTGGAGGACCACAGGTTGACTATCCCTGTTGTATGGTAAGTGGTGCCACTAGAGGTAAGCACAGAAAGGAGAAGCAGGAGGCGGGGGTGAAGGAGTGACTGCTCCAGTTTTTTCTTCTCTTCCCACTGCCAGTATCACCAGTGGGGATTCACCACATTGCTCGGTAGGAGTGGCAGAGAGCAGTGGCTTCCAGTCTTTCTCCTTCTCCTTTTTGGGTGTTCACCTACAGTAAGAGAAAAGTTTCTCCTTTTTGGAGGGGTTGTAAACCCCCTTTTGCTTAGTTTTAACATTTTTCTTCAAACCTGGGTGTCTCCCCCCAATCTTACAGAATATCTCTTTTGTGTATATATGGTCCTAATCTGCAGATCTAAGCATCCGCAGATAGACAGAGTTTTAGATATCCTGATGGTAGTTCTCCTGGCTTGTAGATGAACTTTACAAAATTTTGCTTTTATTCCAAGAAAAAGCTGTTTTTAAACCAACAAAATTATAACTATGAAATCTCTGCATTTCCAAAGAACAAGGGACAGATTAATTCATATGTACTGATTTGCTAAATGCAATATGGAAGGTATTATTATAGGTCAAACACTATTGTAGTATTTGAATGAACTTGCCTTGCTGGCATCACCAGAAGTTGTTTGCAGCTTGATGACACATTCTTTAGGTTCTGGTAATCACCTTTAAGGCCATATGCGGTCTGGGCCCAGTGTACTTGAGAGACCACCTTTCTGCCTACAGCCCTCAAAAAGCCTTACACTCTGCCACCTCCAACTGGCTGGTGATCTCTGGCCCCAAGGAAGCTTGGATGACTTCAACCAAGGCCAGAGCTTTCCCTGTCCTAGCCCCCCCACCTGGTAAAATGAGCTCCCAGAGATCAGGGCCCTAACGGAACTTGAACAATTCTGCAGGGCCTGCAAAAGGGAGCTCCTCCACTAAGCATTTGGTTGAGGTTGACCAGAACCAACATCTTCCATGAGCCTCCCTCCCATGAACCTCAATGTCCATGAGCTTCAATGTCTTGAACCAACCAACCATGGGTCCATGGTATGTTACGGTTATGAATTTACTGTTCTCCCTGTTTATTATTGTTCCATGGTTATCTATGGTTATCAATTTCTCTGTATTGTTAATGTTCCTATGTTACTTGTGAACCACCTTGAACCTCCATGGAAGGCGGTATATAAATGTAATTAATAAATAAAATAAATAAAATTAGTTGCAATGAGGAAGTGTTATTATGCTATAAGTTTTCACAACATATATTCATCATTAAAATAATTAAAATACCATATTGTATCCCAGTGACATTCAATCAGAGTAGTTTTGCAGATGAGATAGAACATGATTACCAGAGTGCAGGATAAGACTTGAATAGAAGAGAGCTACAATAGCAGTTAACAACCTTGACCTTCATCTATTTGGCATATTTAAGGCAGTTGAAGATAAAGCTGCAATCTGTCAGACTTGCATCATGCAAATCTGTCTAATCTGCCCTTTTGGCAAGATAAACTGCTCAGTAGGGGCAAATGCCCCTGTCTTAGAGGAAAGTATGCAATAATCCAATGTGTGCAATCTTTCCTTAAATATATTACCTTTGTTCAAGATAATAGGTGGCATGTATGAAAACTATTCAAAGCTGTTTTCTTCTAATGTTGTACTTTGAGGCCAGAAGAACTGGCTTGGCTATACTGGTGATTTTTAAAGGAAAAAAAGGATTTGCATCCATACTGTGCATCACAAAATGGCACCCCACCAAATATCGTTCATGGGGAAGAGGGGACCACTAGGAACAGCTTAGGGAAGAGCAGAAAGTCTTGAATAGGTTGGAAGAATTGGCAACAATTAGACCCCTTTCCAACTGTGGGAATCCTCTCTGGCATCCACATCAAAATTTCATTAGCTGCTTGCATAGCATTATTCACAGCTCTTAATACTGGGTCACTGCTGACTCATCTACATGACGTTTGAAACCATTCATAAATAATGGCCTCTGTTTAGATCTCCAGCAAACACATTTTAGCCCCAAGGATAAGTGGGCCTATAGCTACATTGCACTGTTTTCAGCGACAATAAAAGCTAATGTTACAGGTGCATCAGCTCACTGAATTTGTACCCTTTAAAGCAGGACCTTAATAAGCTTTCTGCAAAAGACAATTGGTTAATAAAAACTAGAGAATCAGTATTAGATCCAGAGAGCTGTGAGTAGATTTCTGTTCACTGAACAGATTTTTTCTATCTCCCCCTTCCTGCTGCAGTCTTCAGTGTCTTTGTAAATAACCTTGCTGATATATGTGGCTTTTCATATCTTGTATATTTTATTTGCACATTTATTGCACATTTATTGTTCACATTGCTACGTTCAGTAATTATTGCCATTGCCTAGGGCTACCTTTATTTACATTTATGTATTTCTATGTCCCATAAACATTTATTTATTTCTATGAATCTCCAGCTGTGGATGTTTCCCAAAGGTGCCCTAGAGCAATATGGAACATGTTTCAGCTTCAAAAAGTCAATGCATGACTCTGAGTACATTTACTTCCACCTTCATAATGTTTGAAGGCTTTCAAAGACTATAGTGAAGCTGTATGCTCTAGCCCAATATTTTTTCTCTGTTGCACTTATGCAACCCAGACTAACTTCAGTTAAGAAGAAAAAGCGTTGGTTCTTATATGCCGCTTTTCTCTACCCAAAGGAGTTTCAAAGCAGCTTATACTTGCCTTCCCATTCCTCTCCCCACAACAGATACTCTGTGATGGAGGTGAGGCTGAGAGAGCCCTGATATTACTGAAGAAGAAACGTTGGTTCTTATATGCCACTTGTCTCTACTCAAAGGAGTCTTACAGTCACTTTCCCTTTCCTCTCCCCACAACAGACACCCTGTGAGGTAGGTGAGGCTGAGACCCATTATGCACGGGGGTTTTAGCGCACATTCGGGGTGGAATGGCGGCGACTAAAATCACGGATAACGCACGGAGCCGGCTGCAACCGGCTGCAGCTTCGGTGCATGCCGCCGAAAAAGCCGCGTCAGTGAAACGCGGAAGAAAGCGCAGCTTCCGGGTGAGCGGGGCGCAACCAGAAGCGGTGCCCGGATCGGCGCGTGCATAATCGGTTACTCTGGGTTTTGCCGCCGTCGCGCCCCACCCCGTGCATAACCGGTATGCGTCGCGTCTTCCCCCTCCGCGTTTTCCATGTGACCCGAAATCGCCGTTTCGGCGACCGTGCATAATGGGCCTGACAGAGCCCTGAGTTTACTGCTCGGTCAGAACAGCTTTATCAGAGCTGTTGCAAACCCAAGGTCACCCAGCTGGTTGCATGTGGGGGAGCACAGAATCAACCCCGGCTTACCAGATTAGAAGTCCACACTCCTAACCACTACACCAAGTTGGCTTTAAATGCAAGATAAAGCGCGATCATCTTCTGTTCAATTATTGATTGAGGATAACCTACAGATAGTTTGTTGTACAAAAATGAATTACTAAAACCAGCATACAAGGA
This sequence comes from Paroedura picta, assembly GCF_049243985.1. Lineage (NCBI taxonomy): Eukaryota > Metazoa > Chordata > Lepidosauria > Squamata > Gekkonidae > Paroedura > Paroedura picta. The sequence continues at coordinate 34,760,496 of NC_135379.1, forward strand.
TCTCTTAAATAAGTTTAGATTTTTTTTAATGCTATTCTGATTTATTCTGTTTTATGTGAACCTTCCTGAGCCTTTGGGGAGGGCAGTATATAAATATAATAAATAAATAAATATAGAACTTGTCTGTGTGTGATTTTGCTAATTAAGTTAAAGTTCAGAATAAATTTAAGGGAGTTAGATCTCATTCTCTCTTGTTTTGTTAATTACATGAAACATGGAAAGAAATGTTATTTAAAAAATTGTGGTTGTCTTAGGGTAAACCTACTGGTCTATTGCCTGATTTATTACTTTTAAAATGGACAAAAATATATTAGTAGAGCCAATGCTAGATTTGCCTTGCAGACTTTGATAAAAACTCAGTATGGAAATCATATTGTTAGTGATGATTCTGCTTACCATCAATTTATTTGAATTATTATTTTTATGGGTAACTAATGTTGTACAGATTATGCTTTTATGTTATGTTTTAGAAATGGTCCCAATGGCTACCCAATGAACGTTTTACTCATATTCATTTAGTAGTATCACAAAACAAAGATAAATTATATGAAAGGTACTGGACATACATTCATGTCACAGAAACATGAAGAACTTATAGTTACAATCAAAGGAAAGATGAGTTTTGCAGGCTAATTATCTGCAGTGAGATAGCAGTCAGAAGAATTCTATACTCTATTCTATAGAGTTGTTGAGGTGGGGGGGAGAGAAATAAATGTAGCACAGTTTGCACAAAGGACTGTAGATCACCATTACACTTGGTACTTCTCATTATCACTCACATGGAGCCGTATTGCATTTATTTCTTGGATGCAGAAATACCTCAGGGTCCCTTTGTGCAAGTAATGAGTTCCACTTTTAAGAATAATTTTAAGAATAATTGTTAATAGGTGGGGCACAGTGTGAGCAAATGGTCAAAGGTCAAAATGTCCTATGCGACTTATTCCCAGCCTCTGTTATAAGTAGTGGATGTTTGGCCTACTCACAAAAGGTCCCAGTTGCAAGGTTTGCTTTTAAATGTATGCTCCTTCTCCTTACACATATTGAAGTGTAGTGCTGTGAAGCTGAACAACAATATGCTTCAGAACAATCTTGAGTTGTGAGCCAATCTCACCGTAGCATGGTGAATCTCATTATTATTTTATTATTTATTATTATTATTATATTATAAACCATAAAAAGTGACTGGTGTCAACCAAACTCAATCCTAGCTGAAATTAATTTAGAAATATATATATACCTGGAACATTAAGGTAGCATGAATCACCACATAAAACAGAGAATTAGATTACCCTTCCCTCGCCAATTTGCTACATTTCCTTAGGCAGGCAACTTAACTTTCCCCCGAGCCATTTATTTCTGGGTGAAAAACAACAGGAGAAAATTCTCTCTCTGCTAAGTACCAATATTATTGTATATTGTGATGTTTTCCCTGATGATGTTTAACTGGGAAAATCTAATGCTTACTGATTTTCTGTCTCTTTTTCCAGCATATAGACCAAGTGATTGCCGGTGAGAAATAGCTCACTGTTTTAAAAAAAACCCAACAACCCTGAATGAACAAGGTCATCCAATAAAACTGCAATAGTTCTACAAACTGATTCTCTTGTTGATATAACTACTGTGATTTTACCCAACAGACATACAACATAGTTAAAATTCAGCAAAAGATTCAAATTGTCGCACAGAAGTAGAAAAAGACAGAAGTCAATGGGATTCACAAATCTGTTTTTTATCCATCCTGCAAAATGCCCCAAGAAGACACACAGATTGTACTGATTGTGTGGGGAAGATGTGTGGGTTCCTTCTTTCAAAGGATCACCAGAGAAGCAAAAAGATATAGCAGTCACTTGCTTTATACTGCATTTCTGAACATGATTGACTCTAAACCCCACTAAAGCCAATGACTACAATCCAGTGAAGTGTTTTTGACCTGCCCTCATTCAACAGAACGTTGGCCCACTTTAAATAGCTAGCAACATTTCACAATGAATTTTAAATGCCTTCAGTTTTACTAGTAGTTTACTGTACAAGACTGGAGACAACGAAGGTTTGCTGCCGAGAAAAAGAATTCTCAAGCTTTTCTGAACACAGAAACGAATGCTTCTTTGGAGCCTTAGATTCAAACAGTCTAAGTGCATGGAGACGTGTATCCAGAACAGGAGCCAAATGTACAGAATATATTCTCAACAAAGATTCATTCAATAAATAGTAACAATTTACCTCATTTCTATGCTCAGAGAACAAGTTTTTATTAGCCAACACAGGTTCCAATAAACCCAAGTATGCCTGGATGTAAAATCTACATAAAACTTATGAGCCAATGTTTCAGTCAAGTTAGCAGCGCAAGGACAGAATCTACACCTGGATGAAATATTTTCATATCTTTTTGCCAGGAGTGCTGATGGTAGCACATTAAATCTAGCCAGAGTAAATTGCACGGAGGTATCTTAGAACAGTTAATATTATGTGTGTATTGATGTGGAATCATTGGAGCTAAATTTAATAGCAGGAGAGAACACACACCATGAGCTTTAGCCAATGTTTCTTGAAAATCAATATCCTTTATATGATCATTGATCGCTAAACTAGCTTCACTTAGCCTCGTGGATTTTAAAAAAGGAGGGGGAAGACCAAAAGTGGTCAATTTCTCATCTGTTGGGGTAAGCCAATTTGGAGTAGAGTATAAGGATCATTTATTAAGTTGTAAAAAAATTTTTTCTGATTACCAATGAACCAAATTCAGATTCTTAATCTAAATACTGCTACCCAGGCCAAATCTATAAATGATGTAAATCCAGTTTCTAATATGAGGACCAGAGAGCATACAGACCAAGGTGCTTTAAGAATTGTTCTCAAGGATTTTAACTGCATCAAACTGATAGAAGGGTTAATAACTTGCATATAAAAGCTGTATATAAAAGCTGATTTAGTAAATAACTGGAATACTACTAGAATATACTATAGTCCCATCATAAGAAAGAATTTTATGATTGCTCCAGTTTCAATTTTGGCTTTAACTAGGGTTGATTCAAGATGCAGTTTTTAAAAAACATAATGCTACATTGAAGATAACCTTAGATCTAACTTGTGCAATTCTATATACAGTGAGTGAAAAAATGTTCTAAAGTAAATTATTTGGTTTTTATAAATATATGTTATAGACATTTAATTTTCAGAACAATTCCTAAATAATGCCTGCGAGGCTCTCTTGACTCAAACTAGCACATCCTAGGTACAAAGAAGCCTTATGTTAAAGAGATCGTAATCTCTCAAGAATTTAAAAAAGTGGTTAAATCCAGTAATTTGTGGGTGCAAGGACTGCAGATCTTCCCCTTCTCCTGACAGTTCTTTCCATTCATTCTTGGGTGCATGGGAGCAGAGGGGGGGAAGTTGCAATGATGAAGAAACAAAATCATCCCTTCTACCTCTTCTATTGTCAGAGCTGCATAGATGAAAAAGAAGGCAATGTCACCCCTTCCTAGTCCACCTCCCCAATCTACTCCCCTGTGACCCCATCAAACTTTTGTTTCAGGGTGCAAAAAGACTGCTAGGTGAGGAGAGGGACCAATAAAAGGTCCACATCCCTTCAAGCCTTTTGCTGAATCCAAACTACTGTTAATGTTATGCAAAATAATCACACCGTTGAGCAAATTATATATACTGTTCCCTTAATTATATAGATTTCCTTGAACCTTGCATTATTTTGAATAACCCTCTGAATCAGGATCTGTGATGCGACTGACATAAAACACCACAGAAAACTAGCTGTCTTATGTTTTGCTTGCCACCCCACGCCATGTATCTAGGAATCTGATTTCTAAGGTAGACTTTTGTTCCCACAAAGAGTTATTGATATAAGTAAAACTGTTCACATATTCAGGACAATGAATGTTCAGGCCTCTCTTTTCTTTGATAAGTGTTTGAAATTAATGGTTTCTCCTATAAACACAGTAAATACTTACTTTATAATGAAGCATGGCAAATTCTTAAAGTTCATGCATAATCCTACATTTAAAAGAATATCCAAGTGCTCAACAAATTACATTTCCTGATTTTCAGCCTCTTTACTTTCTTTCTATAATGTTTAGCCTTACTATGGAAGATAAGAAGGATTTAGAACTACACTGGGAAAACATTCTAAAGCAACAGCCAGGAACATCTGATTATGGTGTTGGTAGAACATTTATACCCTAGACATTAATTTCTAGGCATTTATTATTTCTCCATAGATGCAGTCCCATGCATCCTGTGGAATCTTTTGTTCTTCACTTTTATTGGGATTTCTGTCAGGTAGGCAATATTAACCCCTTTTTGAAGGCTCTCACTGGCATCATAAAATAAGACAGCTATATAAGGACAAACTAAAACCTGAAGAAGTATTAGAAGTGTGTTATTAATTGTTCTTAGGGAGCAGCACTGCACAGGCATGGAAATGATCATATTTAATACAAATCAAAGTATTAATTGTTGCACTGAACTAAGCTCTACAGGGCTGATCATGAACACCTGCTTTGGATCCTAATTTTGTTTTAATGAGCTAGTACTAAGACTCTACTAACCAAAAAGAGTGGAGAATACAGGGAGAAATCAATTTTGGATCAATACTGTCACAAATGTTTCTTATTAAAGCCTTCTGCCAGGATTAGGAGAGGTTACTTTTGTTAAGAGTTTGGCTTGCAATATCCCATGAGGAAACATGACTATCCTTCCAAAGACATGGCTTTTCTTTTGTTTAGCAAACATAGCATCAGAATAACCTGGAAAAGTACATGATTCTCTTTCACCTACACTGAAGGTATCTTTTCCAGCTGTCTCATTACAATAGGTACAACCATGTTAACTATGAAAACTCATGGATATTCTTACTGAGGTTGTTGGTAAGGGAAAGAAACAAGAATCTTCAGAAACACATTATAATTGATTTCAGTGTAAAATACAGCTGCAAAAAGGGAGAATCAGTTTGAGCCCATATTATTTGAAGCCCCACACAGACCCCTCAGTTACAGCTTTTAGGATAGCAATATACATAATAATACCAAGCGCAATAGGGATTCCCATGCTATATAGATCATTATAATTTCAGAACCATCAACTGTCCTTGATGATTCTTGAGCAATTCAGTTTTATTCCTTAAAAAAACGGTGAGGAATTCATATTATGAATCAAACATGAAGAAAAAAGTTATGCATGCGTGAGAGAAGAATGACATGGATTCCCCGAAATTTTTCTAAACAAGAGACAGTACATTTTATGAACAAATGAATCAATGTCTGATTAAAGAATGAAATACACACACACACACAAAGGAGGCACAGTGTCCTTTCAAGTGTGAAAATCAGCTCTGATAAAATTACGTAGTTGTAAAATAATGTACATGAGTAGGAAAAAAAAATCTCCATGCCGTGAACATAACTCCCAACCTGATATTGACCAATTCTTTGTTGAAATCCAGAATTTGTATTAGTATTTAATCTCAGTTATCATGTAATAGCATGTTATTATTTAAGGGAAAATAAGGCACATGTTTAGTATTAACAGTTATTTTCAGGGCTAGTTTGGGCTAGAGAATCAGTTAAAATAACAAAACATCTGTTCTGTAACTTCTTACATTAGCTGAATCGGCCTTGAGTAGTATAAAGGCACTGCTATAATGCTGATTTAAAATAACACTCTTTAGTTAGATGTTTAAAACCAGAAAATCCAAAGTATCAAACATCTGCATGCACAATTCTGCCCAAATGCTGGTCAGTCTATGAGCTGATATTGAACACTGGAGGATGTCTAAACAGTATTTGCACATGCTTTTTCTTCTGAATCTCTCACAAACGATGCATCGTAACTAATTTTTATAAAAGCATCTCTGAAAAAATGCAAAACTATTTTAACAGAGTAATGGATACTCCAAACCACCCAACTCACACATTAGATAAACTTTTCATGGGAATAGTAAAGTTTAGCTTTGCTTTACAGCTCTCTTGCCCTATTAATTGCTCACACAGGTGGCTTCCTTCACTGCTATGCACTTTAAGAACTTGAACTGAACAACAATTGCATAACTTGCTTTGACATTTGAATCTTAATTTGAGCAACCTATAATGCAAATTACACAATATCTATTTAAGTACAAAACACTGAGGAAAAAAAAACACTAGAACTAGCTAAGATTACAAATGCATAATAATCACCTTGCAAAGGAGAAAAAAAAACTTTCTCACAGTCTGACAATGCAAGAGCAAATGCACAGAAAACAGACACAGCCAGCTGGCAATACAGACATATTAGTATATGTTTACATACACACAGGAATAAAACAGCAGTCTAAGGCTAATGTAAAAGTAATTGTCAATCGCTATCTTTTGCACACACACAAAAATGCTTTTGAATTGCCTAGCAACATCTGTTGCTCTTGCTCTCAGTTCTAAACAGGCAGTCTTCACATCAAAGATGTAACTGAGCCAACTGAGAGCGCCTGTAAGTGTGAAGCAGCAGAAGAGCCAGATGCAGGTGGATTTAATTTTTTGTTAGCAAGAATCAATAAAATTGTCCCTACCTTTCTTCTGAGAGTACGATGGTGATTGCACTTGAGAAAAAGTAGGCTTTTCTTCAGTGAAATATTCAGGTTGGCTGTACTGATGCAGGGCCATGTCCATGTCAGAGTACTCGCTTTTAAAAACGTTTCCAGGGTAACTACAGGTATAAGGCTGATTCACCGCCCAGGCCTGTTCCATATATATGTTATTATTGTGCAGGACCTGTGCATCACAACCGTAACTCTGACTGTCTTCGATATAGGTGCAATAATCAGTGGACTGCATGTAGCAGTTGCTGCTGGCAGCTGCTGGGTGAGCCTCGTATATTTCCTGCATACAATAGTTCATTTTGTTATCCTGTCTCAGTCTCTACATATACACATACAGACTCACATGAATATGCACCATAACATGCATACACATGGATCGGGCACGGAGGAGGACATGAATACGCAACACCAAGCAAGTCAACGGCAAAACTGAGAGTTTGACCATGGAGCAGCACTCGATGTGCTAAAACCCTATTTATATTAGGGATGGCTTGAGAGCTTTCCTGCCAGTCAAACATATTGGGAAGCAGATTTATGGCGGTCAAAGATCTTAATCTGTGACTGCATGTTAATTCCTAGGGAAGATGGCGGGTACTGCTGGCCACTAGACAAAGAAGCAACACCCAGACAGTTGGGGAGGGGGGGGGGAATAATCATTTCATAAAACCATAAAGCTCCCCCCTTTCAGTATGATTAGAAGCTTATTAGCAGGGAAGGAAACCACTATGCCACTGATGCTGTCACAACTTAAGTGTGAAGCATCACAATGAATGCTAACAAAATCCAAGCTATGCTCAAAATCCAAAAATCAATAAGCTTCAGCATAAACTCATGGAAAATCCAATAGTGCTGTGTTGGTGACTCAAGCAGTAAGTCTAGTTTTACTAAAAGAAATAATATTGCCTAAATCTGTCATCTGCTTTATTGATTCTGATTGACAGAATTATCTACATGAACTTTTCATGCCTTAAACACAGAGGCTGAACTCCCTGCTGCTTACTAATTTAACACATTTGCAAGATGGCAGCTTTTTCAAACTTCAGCGATTCGAGGAGGCATTTTATTGAATCCAACAGGTGGGAAATTTCAAAAACACGCCATCTTAATCAGCAAACAGACTACTACTTAAACACTAAAGTTAAGCTTAATTGGTTTGTCATTACATTTCATTAAATTGCTTTCTTCTGATGATTCAATTATGACGTGTGGGCTGTTTCTACATCTGTTTCATTCTCATTCTCATATGCTGTTTCAAAATCATTGCGCAAGATAATTAAATGGATTCTCAGCTTTAAAAAAAAATAAGACTGTTTCACATATTCTAGGTTACATACATTCTGTAACAACAACTATTTAAAACACACCTCTGAGTAATTTTAGATAATACTATGATCAGCCAAAAGACCACAATGCTAGACTACTTTTGTTGCTTCACAGGTGTTAAACAATCCTGTTATTTTGAAATCGACTCAATTAAAAGTAGAAAGGGGAAAAATTAACTGGGCATCCTAAAACAAACAACAAAAAAAGGCATTTCCAAAAGTTTTCAGAAAGAAACTCCTTATCCTTCCAGTTTCCCCCCAACAACCGGTAGAATTCGTTAAGGGATACTTTGCTAAGTCTTGAGGAGGCTGTCAAATGAAAACCAGCAGTTCTCTTAAAGCATCATTTTCACTCTGAGATTACTACTGAAGTCTGTGTGTGTGTGTGTGTGCAAGGACAGTCTTTCAACAGAACCTCACTGAAAAGTGGCAGCAGACTTCGTACAGAGTAATGATTGTGTCACTGCAAATGCTAGTATTCGGTGTTGGTCAACCTTGTTCTCATAGGTTGATTGTCACTTATTACCAATGGCTAGGATACAAAAACTTTTTATCAGATACCAAGACATTTGCTTTCCATGCAGAATTTGCAGCTTACCACGAGAGTCAGGGTAGATGCAAACAGGCTATTGTTTTTATTTTAATTATATATTTAAACATTAAAGGGTTTTTTTTTAAGTTAAAAAATCATATGGCTTAAATGCAGTCTAAATCCGATACGTGTTAAATTTAAAATTTCACATTTATTTCTCAAAGATAAATAAATGACGCTTGGAATGTTTCCATGAAAACAAGAAAATATTGAGTTCAACCTATAAATATGACTTAATAGCTAATGTATGGTACTTGTCATTACACAAAATTATGAATATTAAGGAATTGCCAAAATTATGATTAAGAAATAGAACATAGACGTTTGTGATGGACTGCACTTTTAAAAGCTTAATAATGTGTAAACAGACTGTGAAGGGCTAATTCTTCACAGAAACAGAGAACCATGAGGGACAGGCTGTTCCAAGAGATCTGATTGGTTAGCATCAGTTGAGCAAAGAAAGATTTCTTAACTGGATGCTGAGGAGGATTTAGTCTGATTTCAGCCCTAGCTGAGAAGAGTTGAGTATTGAAGTTTTGGAAGTCAGTCTTAGTTGAGAGCAATTTAACATAGATGAAGAATGGGAGAAAAGTTGGCAAGGAAGTTCGGGAAGTCGGCGAAGACTCCCATTCGGGCTAAAGAAAGGGGATGGGTCTTCTAGTGAGATGAGAATTTCCCTACCCAGTCAAACACGGAGTTAGCTTTGAAGAGTGCAGTAATCCCTGGTTTGGTGTAGTTAGAAACTGCCTTTAGAGACCTTAAGAGTCAGTTTAAAAACTCAAAATGAGTACTGGCCTTTTGGAAACCAAAAGAGAGAATACTCAAAGAAAGTGTACAGGAGTGTTTGGGGAAACACTGGAACAAAAGCCTCTCAACATAAAAGTAATTATGAATAGCTTAAGAAACTCTAATTAGCATGAAATATAAGAACTAAAGCCTGTACATGTACTCTATAGTGAGTTATATCAGGAATTCCGCCTCAATGTTGAATAAAAATATTAATTTGAAATATAAAAACTTCATGAGTACCTTTTAAATTGTAAAACTTAAAGAGGGCTCCGATTCCTTCCCTCAAGTTCCTGGGCTGAGCCAAAATATTATTCTGTGACAAGGTGGGTCAGTCAGAATTCTTCAGGAAATGAGAAAAGAAATAACTGGGTGGCTCAGTTACAGAAGGGGAAGAAAAATGGAAGGAAAATATTACTTCTGAAGGAGGGAAGGGGGGCATTATAACATTGCTTTTTGACCAATAATCACTAGCCATGCTTCTGAAAAATTCTCACCAGTACCCAATCCAACACACCAAATTCTCTCCTGAGTTGGGGTTCCAGTTTTCATATAGAAGATCTTGCTTAGTGTACCTCTCATAAATCATGCCCAAAATAATCATTAATCTCACAATTCCATTTCAAACTCATACCTTAAGTACATATACTATTACAATGCAAAAGGTACGCAGACATTTTTTAGACGGAGGAAGGTTTTATTGTAGTTTGCATTTTTAAAATTTGAAATTGTAAGCCATCTTGAATAATAAGAAAGGCAGGGCATATTCATTTAAATAAACTGGGGAAATGATTAGATTTCTTTCTATTATTCTTTTAAATACTGTCACTAAATAATGAAATCATGCTTTGTGTCCCTTCTGTTGGAACATGAAAATCATTAATATTCTAATGTCTAAGACAAACAACAACACATTCTATATGTATATTATATTGTCTATATATATATATATTCATGACATAGGTGTCCGCAATATAGCGCCTCTGGATGTCCTGGCACTTGTGCCTGCTAAGTTGCTCAGAAAATGGATGCAGTCACTGTACAGTGGGGCTTGTCACTGGCTGTCCTCATTTAAATGAAAGGGTTTTCCACTGGAGGACTGGTAAGCACTTGGCCTTTCCTTAGTATAGGGTTCCATTGCCCCTGCAGACTTTCCTTCTTCCCAAGAGGTATGAAAACAAAAGTATTCATTGTCAAAGTTCCAAAGGTCTCTGTAGGTTAGGGTTCCATAATCAGACAAGCAGCAGGAGATGGGAGAGATAGGGACTCAGATTTTGGAGGGGAAATCAGTTGCTCCAGCACAATGCCGTAGCTCCTGGCATGACCTGGAAATGACATTATCATGCTGGGGATGATACTCTTGCATCCAACCAAAAACAATAGAGTTTGAGGCAAATGTCAGAGCATCACTCAGCATGATTATTGCGGCTGGGGACTTACCCCCCCCCCACACACACATTCTGCTGTTGGCGACATCCAACAGGAACAGGGGTCAAAAGATCTTTTGCCCTCAGCAGGAAGATGGGAACCTTACTTAGAACCTTGTCCTAACAGTTGCAGGTTGAATAGAGTGAAGCCGATGCAAACTACAGCCATATCTGGGGCCCAAGTTTGTGCTGCTTACAACCTTTGACTAAAAGATGGTTTAAATTCATTATAAGCACAAATGAATTCCTCATGTTAGTAATATGCAGGTGTCAAGGAAAGGACTTTGCATTGTACAAAAAGCGAACAATATTCTATTTTCCAGGCTTTCTATAAAAGTGTGTTCTCCAACAAAAGCATTACAGACGACAGAATTAAACAACCATTAGTGTCAGAGACAGATGCATTTAACATTGTCTTATTGAGATCAGAATCCCTGTGTCCATAGGTATTTTAAGCGAAAGGCGAAAGATGTATACAAACAAAAGAGAAACCAGAGATCAGGGTTCCTGCTGAAATATATTTGCTGGAGAAATAGCCAGGAAGGGTATTTGAAATAATATGAGTTTTAACAAAAGAACTTCTCCGCAACTTATTCAGGTAATGAATATGGAAAAACAAAAACAAATTGTAAAAACGGTACTGTTATTAATCTGTACTTCACACTAATTGAATTATATATTGGTTCTAAACAGAACAACTGATTTAATTCTTAACTACAGTAGAACAATTGGTGCAAATGCTCAGATCATAGAAAGGAAATCAATAATGACAATGGGGCAACAGGGACTTACTCGCGACACCGGTTGTCGGGAGGAGGACAGGTGGAAGGAAGACGGCCCAGCTTCAAGGCTCCCATGGTGGCTGCAGCGCTTGGATCAAGGCAGGGCTAGCAGCGTCCTAGGGACGCCGCTCGATTGCTTCCCGCCTTTTGCCTCTGAGCGGGCAAGCGATCCCAACCACCCTCCCTGTTATTATATGTTTGTGTAGATTTTGTATTTGTCACAGCGTGTTGGCAAAGGAGAATGAGCCTGTTGAGAGCTGGTGTGCGATCGGCCTCTCTGCGGGGATTGGGGCCTCCTTAAGGGGGTGATGACAATGAGCAGTTTTGCCAACCCGGCGGGATAGGCTAGTGTAGCTCACTTGTGATCGGATAACTCTGGAGGTAAGGCAAGGCGGTTTGCGCCCCTTGGCCCTCCGTTTGAGTTATCTTCCATCATTAGGCAAACCAAAACCTGTAAGTCCATATTCCCAGTGGGGAACAATGATGGACTTCCTATGGGTTTTGGTTGCGGGGCGGTGCAGTCGGCTGACTGCCTACGCCAGGTTCATTCCCCTGTGTGGCGCCAACCCTCCGTGGGAGGTGTTTATTAAAAGCTGTGGCCAGTTTAAAGCCAACAAAAGTGAGTTGCGTCTTATTTCCGCCGAAACTGACCTCCTACCTGACAATATGAATCTGTCAACGTGTATCTCTATAAATTAAAATAAAGTGTGCCAGGGTTTCCATTTTTGACAGGGCCATTAAAAAAAACTTTTAAATTAATTAACCTGTAGCACTTTTGTTAAAGAACTAACTTTTACACATTTATTGAAGAAAGATCTAAGCTAAATTACAAAAGCTTGAACTAGAACAAGAGTGGAGCAGGGGAGAGAAGGAAATGTTGAATACGAAAATTCTTATGGAAAAAGAACCAAAGAAGATTTTCCCACTAGAAATGGAGGGGGGAAATTAGCTATGAATATGAAATTCAATAACACGGTTACCTTAGAAATGAATCAGACTGTGCCATCAGTGTTAAAATAAGACTTTTAAGGGTCCATTGATTTGAAGATGTCTGCAATAGAAGAGAAAGCTTAAGAAAAATCTAGAAGTAAGGCTGAATGGCACGGCATGGGTTGTTGCTTGTACAGAGAAGATCTGGTTTAGCAAAAGGGGCAGCTCCCTTGCATCACAAAACAAAAATGTGGAAGGCCATTATGACAGATCTGGTTGCTACCAAATATCAGATAACCTTACAAGTATAGGATAGGGCTCAAACACCAGTTACATATACTTGAGATATATACCATATGCACTTATCACAGATATACTATTCAGACCGGCTGTCCATTTTGCAACAACAAATGTATTTCTCACAGTAGCTGTACAGCAGTGAAACAGCGTTTTAACTTCAAGTGCATTTTCTGTACTCAGCTTTAAAAACATCTGGCTTTTTGTGGCAATGTTGACAGTATCTACTTTTGCAGTCTCTGGTTATGTAACTATGTTAAACCCCGATTCAAACTAAAGAAAACACGCTGTAAGAAATATTTCTTATATTCTATTAACCAAGCTGTGAAATAGAGAGCACTGTAAACTTCTTTGGGTTCCAACTGCAGAGGAAAGTATGTAAGTAATAAGCTTATTGTTGCAGTTTTACACCATGATAACCATAACAAACAAAAATAAAACAATTAAAAGTAGTATCGTAACAGGCAATCATTAAAATAAATTCAGTCTAAAAATATTAAAGCTTAACATAATTTTTTTTTATAAAAGACCAAAAAATAGCATACAATTGTATAGTTGTACAACAAATACTCTGGGTTGGATCAGAGACAAATCTCTTCCTGATGGACATCGATTGTAGTATAAACATGGCTACCTCCAGTGTAACTGTCGGAAACACAGCTGCCAAAAGAAACTTAATTCGGTCCTCATCTGAACCAGAAATGCAAAACAGTATTTGATTCAAACTTGGTCGAAAAGAATCCTAGTGGACAGTATAGCAGCCAACAAACATGAAAAAATCACTGCAGACACTTGACTGCATGTGGGAACGTTCAGTGGACACAATGAGTCATTCCTTGGAGCACATATGCTTTTTTGATGCCTGAGTAGGGTTTATGTCTTGCAATCTTGGTGCAAGACTGAGACACGGTTCCCAAAAAATTCATGGGAGGCTCTTAAGATCATGAAGACTTTGAACACTAAGAATGGGCATAAACTAGCTCATGAATTAAACTTCATGATGAGCTTTGAGCACACTGAAGTTTGTGGCAGGTCAACTGGCAGGAACATGCCACAAACTTTCAAGCAGTTTGTGAAGGTTTGTGGCGGTCCATGAATATACATTTCCGCTCAATCAAAATGTTTACCAAACTTCAAAGCAACAGGGGAAAGATTGTAAAGGAACAGGCAGCAGGATGAGGTTTGATGCATTTGATGTGTATAACTCACACTTTTAAACCCGCTCCCGATATTTCCCCCCAAAGCACTTTCCTTAGGGCATTTTCTTTGGGAGGTCATAACTTGGACTCCCTAAGTCTAATCTCCACATAACATGGAGAGCATGGAGAAGAGTCTCAGGGGGAAATCTCTAGTGAGTTTGATGTCTCTAGCATGTATAGGTGCTGTTCTACGCACTCAGCCTCTTGAACCTGTGTTTGTCATTTCACAGAAAGCACTTTCATGGGGGCAGCTTCCTTGGGGGAGGGCATAACTCAGACCCCATAAATCTAATCCTTACCAAACACAAAGGGCAGATAGAAGAGAGTCACTGTGAGATCCACTGTGATTTTGGTGTCTGCAGCAAACTGGGGGAGGGGGGTGTTCTACTGCATCACAAATCTCAGTAAGAGAACCAATTTGTTTGGTGCCTAAAAATATGAGGATTGCCATGAACCACAAACCAAACCAACCCACATTTTCCTGATTGAACACATTTTCCTATTGAACACAGAAAAAAGATCCCTAGATAGTAGGTATGCTGGAAACTTATTCTTCTGGACTATAAAGAAAGCCTAAAAGTGTAGGATTTACAGATTGTGTGTGAAATCTCACTGTCCTATTTTTCCCAAAATGGAAGAAGCCTGGGGTAACCTGATCTCGTATCTTGGAAGTTAAGCAGGGTTGTCCCTCACTAGTATGTAAATGGGAGTCCTCTAAGGCAGTGGTCCCCAACCCCCGGTCTGGGGACTAGTAGTTGTCCTTGCATCAGTTGGTACTGGGCCACGGCTCCTCCTCGTCCACCTCCCTGGTTGCTGCCTCGGGGGCTGCCCTGCCACTCTGCCGCTGGCTCACCTTTGGTGTTCTCCAGCAGCCGCCATGGCTGGGGCTCCCCATCAGCATGGCACTGCGCAGCTGCTGCTGGCAGTGCCCTCCAGCGGGCAGCAGGAAGTCAGGGGCGCCAGCGGGAAAGCAAGTGGAGCAGGGGCTCAGGCGGTGGCGACATGCCTTGGCAAAAGACTCCCCCCCCCCGGGCCTCAGTAAAATAGTCAAGCATTGAACAGTCCCTGGTGATAAGAAGGTTGGGGACCACTGCTTTAAGGGATACCAAGATTGTGATGTGGAGGCAGGTAATGGCAAACTACCTTTAATGTCTGTTGCACTGAAAACCCCACAGGGTTGCTGTAAATCAGCTGTGACAGGATGTCACATTCCACCACCATGAAAAAAGTGACATCAGAAGTGGGGTACAACAGAATTCAGCGCAAGGTAGATGCCAGAATGTTACTGTGACACAAGATGACACAGCGAGAGGCATCCAGAAATACCGCATACTTTTGGGTTATTATAATAGGAAGAAGAAAGGAAAGAAGGGGAATGAGAAACAACTGTATCTAAGCCCTCCATCGAGTCTGCTCTTCGAAGCAGTTCAGACATAAGCAAAAGTGGGCACATGTAGAGAGTAGAAATGGGGTCATTTTTGCTTGGTTTCTTGCTATAGTGTATACAATACAGTCCATATATCTCTTTCCAATGGAACATGAAAACCACTTGTGAAGAAGGGATAAGTGAAATGTTCCAAATGTACCAGGATTTTTCCCTTTGAAAATAAATGCTGCAGAAGACACAGAGCTAAAGATAATAACATTACTGACAAAGAGGGTTGGAGTAACCAAGATTTTGAGAATGGACAACACTACTGCTGTGAGAATCACTTATCTTTTGGGAATCCATTTTCATTTCTACATGTCAGAAACCCAGTTTATCTATCCCTCTCAGAAGTATTCAGCACAACAAACCAACCTCAAGTTATCTGTGATGAGAACAGCATAAGTTCACTCCCTTCCACTCCTCTCCTATAAAAGTAATAAAACTGAAGTCTTTCAAGCTTCTTCTGGAGAATACTTTGTTGTGACATCTGTATAAGGTGAAATAAGAAGCTGTAATTTCTTCTCTGGTAATATGCATTGATTCAGCTGAATACGGACAACCAATTAGAATGCTTTGCCTGGACATATTGCAGCATATCCATTGGCACCAACTTTTATGTACAAAATACTATTACCCGCTCCTTAGCATTTTGGTCAATTTACACATTGAATTTGTTTTATTTATATTTATATTATCATTATTATGTTCCCTGTTGCTTTGTACCAGACTGAGACTGAACCACAAAGATAACTAACAGTTCCTCATTTTATCTTGAAATACTAAATTACATCTTGTACTGAAAGCATACAGTTTTGCTTTCTATCTTCTCTTTAAATACTAGTGCCGTGGCAGGCACCATATGGCTTTATTAACATTATGCTTTAAAAACACATAAGAATAATGAACATGCCCAAGACTTTTGCACAGTGAGGCAATCAGTGCTTCACAATGGTATGAGGGGATATAGTGAACTTGCTCTTGTGGCAGAAAGCCACCACATCCACTATGCTTCTTTCTTCCAGGCTTGTGCCTGATCCTAGTCTACTTGCTCATATGATATTTGGTCTGTTCCAGCTCTCCAAAGTCATGAAAGTCCATCATAACTAAAGGCAACTCTGACAGAAAAAAGTGCTTCAGTTGAAATAAGAATCACTACTACAAAAATCTTGGTGCGAACTTAAATGGACTCGGGGGAATGGTAGAGGACAGGAAGGCCTGGAGGATCATTGTCCATGGGGTCGCAATGGGTCAGACATGACTTCGGACCTAACAACAACTACTACAAAAATCACTGCTATTATACCAGTGCTTAAATCTTTTTGGCTGTAACTTATTAATAATGTAACATTAAAGCAAATGCATATATGACCAACAACTGTTGTCCATATCCACCCTAAGCATACCTGTAGACTGGCTGATTCTCATCTCTCTGTGTCTCTTACAATTACACTGGTAAAGTTCTAGCTCTATCAATGCTCGAGTGCCATATATTGTTTGTACTTTGATGAACACCCTTCTGTGTTTTAAAATTACGGATCATATAATATCCCTCCTACACATGCTCAATGCTGAATTAGCGATGTTAGTATCTTCTGGATTCATTTACAATACTATGTCCGATACAAGTGAAAAAGCCACTTATATAGCTATTTACATATTATAGTGAAAACACCTTTTCCTGATTTGAGTATTAACTGTATCAGCAGACAGAACAGCATGTAAAGCTATCCTGAATGACACATAGTTCTGATCTAAAGATACTACCAAAACATATTTCTAAAGGAAAGCAGACTTCAGAGTCCACAATTAAAAACAATGCAACCTAATATATTAAAGTGGCTTGTCCATAATTGCACATGATTTATTTATTTAAAATATTTCTCATACTACCTCTCACCAAAAATCTTGCTTGAGTCACGATTCTGTTTAGCCTGTCCAGTTACAAAATAAATAAGGATCAGGACATTTTAGTATATTATCACCATTCAGTTACTTTGAGGGAATTGCATGAGAAATTATATTAAATTATAACTTGTTGCAATAAATGCCGAAGCATCTGTTTCCATGAAGCCAATGCAATCAGCAAGGCTGACATTTCACCCAAGATCCTTTGAAGATAGCAGCATGCTTAAAATAGTCATATTCTGGGGATCCCATACTGTTCATAATTGTCTACATCAGAACTTCAAGAAATACAAGTTTTCCTATCACTGTAACGGGAGAAACTGAGCTAAAAAATTCCCTTATCACCACGAGCTTTTAAGATTTCCCATGGAATTGAAAATATTTCTTATGAAAGCCCACTAATAGGTTCAGACCAGTTCAGAAAAAAATTAACATTGTTTACTCTAATGACATTGTTTTTAAAAAAATGTAAGCCATAAAACAATGTCATACATTGGAAGTTTTATTGACATAAACTAAAGCAACTAGTATGCTTAATTGGACTGCAAAAGAAATTCTACCATGATATTGTTAAAATAGTAGGTTTTCTAAATATTTGCTTATATCCTGCTGGCAATTTTGAACAATTGAAAGGCAGCTTCTGTCAATTCCCCCTTTCCTCTGCTGGCCATTAATGGCTTCATGGAGGTCCATTGTCCCCTATAAACAAATTCATTTCATAGATGGAGGCACATCAGCCCTCTTCTGTGAAATTCACTCTACAGATCTTGTAGGATACAAGTTAATTTGTTTCCTCATTCTGGACTTATTTGTCAGGCATGACATTCACAATATTTGGTTTAAAAAGAGTAGCTTACATCGAGTGAGCTAGTTAACTGTTTTGCAGTAAAAATGAATGTGGGTTTATGTAAGTAAGGAGATGATGATCTCATCTTCTAGCCAGTTTTTATGTGATTTTCAGAAATTAGTCCCATCCATTTACTTGAATAACATAATAAATTGAATACCAACAATCCCATGTCTAAGGTCACCATGTTTCTGAGGACTACACGTGTCTTCTAATCAGATGCTATCAGACATTAGTTAATTAGATTGTTTACAACTTGACAATCTTTTATTCATCCCACTTGAGGTTAAGTGTTTTCTTACATTTAGCTATGAAAGGCAATGGAATACTGTAACCTAAATAACAGAAGCCTCAGTAGAACTGTCTGGAATCTTCAGACAGCCCTTAGTAAGACGTTAAAGCGATCAACACCTGACATCTGTTAGCAAGGAGGCATTCTGAGGTAAAGGGCTCCCAAATCTGAAGAAATCAGGTACTTAGACCAGTTTAACTTTTTCATGAGGTGATAGCCTTCCTGACATTATAATCTTTCCTCCTGGTGTGACGCAAGGATTTAAGTAGGGGGAAAAACAACAACTGGCCCCTCCCTTTCACAGCAGATTATTCAGGCTTTTGTTCCCTTAAAGAAACAAAACATTGCTGGATTATATATACCAAAATAAAAAATGGGTATATATAAAGCACTACTGCTGTTGCTTAAAGAATAACACAAATTATATCTTTCAAGACGACTCTCAGCTGGACCAATATAATGGAATGCTTAATACTCTCAACAGGTTCATAATTATTAATATTCAGTATACCAAAGTCCAGGCAGTAAACATTTGATCACAAATGTTAGGGGAAATAATTAAATATAATTGGATATTAATGATACTACCAAATGACAGGATGCATTTTGCACACTCACTTGGAGATTTTAAGAGTCTGCCTCATGGCATCTGGTTCCTTTTTAAAAAAGACAACAAAGACAGCAGGAATAACACTTTGAGTGCAATCCTATACAGAGTTATTCCAGTCTAAAACCATTGACTGTAATGGACTTACAAAGCAGAATATATAGCCACTCTGAACAGTCAAACATCAGGCATAGTAGCTGTCTGGAACAAGTAAAAATACTGACACACAAAGCTACTGTTAATATAGATTTCTATTAATCTTCTGACTAGATCATATATACACTGTACCTCCAATGTAATGAATTTGTACAAATTTGCTACACTCTAATTACCTTTACATTTTTTCACTTGCATGTGATATTCCTTAGTATTTGAAATGCTGTGAATGGCATGGCCTGGCAGGAGTATAGAGCTAGTCCATGGCGATGAAGCGTGCAGAAACGGTGATGGCTGCAGTCCATTTCTGAGCATAGTGGGATTTTCACAATGCCTTTTCTTACACAAATGTTTGTCTGTGATATCTGGGAGACTCCATTTATATTTGCTGCCAGGAAAGTGCATGAGCTCATTCCAGGATGAAAGGCCATGGTCTGGAGGCTTGACAAACTCTGCGGGACTAGCCGTTGGCATTGACAAGATCTTGCTTAGCTGTGGCGTTCTGGAAAGGAAGTGTCTCCCCATTTCTTTGGATCGGGTAGAATTCACATGCATCTCCACATGCAGAGTTTTTCCGCCATGTACTTTTCAGCCACCATGGTCAGTTTCCATTCAGTGCTGTTAAATGCACCCGTTTCCTTTCTATTCAATCCAGCAAAGGCCGTTAAGTCTACATGGACAGGTAGAGCCACTAGATGCAACTTTCACCGGCGTCACATCTAGAACATGGGGCTTGGGCAAATTACCATCAATTTATTGCCTTGCTCATATGATCATTTGAGGTCTTGTGGGTCGAAGCTGGTCATGAACAATTTTCAGATGCTTAAAACACAAAACATCAAGGATTCAGCCTTGTTTGACTTTGCTCTTATTGTGGACTGACCTGAGAGACACTCTGTTACCTAAGGCTAACATTCTTATGTGGGCACGGTTTAGCAGTTCCGGTCCTGCTACTACTGCCTGTCTCTTCTCAGCCTCATGGCCTCACAACGCGCCACTCACTGGTTAGGTTTTAACACTGCTGGCACGTAGCAGATGGCACTAATTTTCAGAAGAGTGTTCACAGTTGGAATGGGCGAATGATTGAAATAATTGTATGCAGATTGGCACGATGGTTAACAAAGCAATGTTAACTGAGTCATCTGGGAAAGGTGGCATAAAAGTGCAATTGATAATCATCATTATAGTGATAATAATAAAGGTACATTGCCACTGGACTCTGATTTTGTTGTGCTCCTTCAGACCAACACAGCTGCCCACTTGAATCTAATAATAAAGGTGATAGCCCAAATTTCTATAAAATAATTTATTTTATATATAATTGTAAGAATCCAGCTTTAAGTTAACAGCTTTCTTAAGGAAGAGCTTTCTTAAAGAAGATCTTGGAAAATTTCAGAAATGAAAGTTCCACACCATAAAACCTCATCTAAGGATAATATTAATCTTCCTGGAACTAACTGCAGACACAATTTGAGCAAGTGGCAACTTGATTGTTATTTGGTGAAAGTTCTCAGCAATTTAAATAAAAACATGCAGTGTTTCATTTAGCATTTATCTTATAAGTCTAAATTTGAGACTTAGAATACAGATTACGCACTGACTTAGAATATAGACTACTGAGATTTAGAATATAGACTATGCACTGTCATTCTCCTGTACTTCTCCTCTTCTTGAGGCTATTGGCCAAACATTTGAAATGAATACTTTTCCAGCTGTCAGCCAGAAGCTAATCAGCCCCAAACTGTGGAAAGTTACAGTGGTTAAAATCCGACTTCCATTTCACTTTTTCCAACAATATTTAAGAGTAGAAAAATTCCAAACAAATTGTGCTTGCCTAAGTGAACACTCATTTGCAGCCTTTTAAGTAAGAGTTTTCTGCAGTCGTACTATTTGTTCACCAAACTTAAAAAAACACCCTTTCTCTGAAGAAGGTTTTGCCACAAATACATTTATGCTGTTTCTAGTGATAACAAAGCTACTCCTTTTGCTCAACAAATGAATGAGGCTTTCCTACATGCTTCCCCTTTTATGGTATTTGCATCTGTGTTCATAAAAATTTTTTTTTAAAAGGGGGGGGATCATGCACATAGATGTCCTCATTGAACGATCTGTACATTTTTCATGTTGAACACCTAGTTGCATACTTCAGCATCTGTAGATCAGTAGATTATGGATCTAAATACATTTGTGGGGAGGAGGGAAATGTGTTTAGCCTGATCAGCCTGATCTTGCTCACCTTAGGACTACGGAATATAATGATTATTGTATCAGACTAATGTGGCTTTGTGCTTCCACTGACAGTGAACATGGGCTGATGTCCTGTAGGTTGCATACTGACCAGAGTTGCCACTAGAAACAGTTGATCAGCCTCATAAAAATGGGCAGTAACTAATTCGAGGTGGCTGTCATGCTAAAATGATCAGGGGTCAGGTCACCCTTCCCTCAAGGAATGGGCTAAAGTGCTTTTCAGTTTAAGAGCTAGCAGTTTACTTCTAAACAGATTTATCCTCTTCTATGTCCTTTGAAATCAGTGTAACTCTGTTTGGGGCTGCACTGAAAGATACCCAAAGAGGAGGGACATGAGGAGGTTTATCAAATCATATATGGTAAAGAAGTGGATAGAAAGAAAGATTTCTTGTACTCCCAGAATATTCAGAAGCTGATAAGAGCAGTTTCAGGACAGATGAGCAGAAGTACATCTTCAAGCAATAAGCCATTAAGGAATTTATCGCCATGTAACGTTGTGAATGTGATGCCCAGAAGTTTACATAGCTTTACAATTAATGCAGATCAGCCCTAGCATCTGCTGTTAGCCATCATGGCTAAATGTAGCCTCCACAATCATACTAGGGGACCCAGACCAGAAAGCTGAGGCTTTAGCACAGGGTTGTCAGACATATGGCCCACGGGCTGCAACAGGATTATATAGGGCTCATATCTAGCCTGTGAGCTCTCTTCTTCTTCATTCCCTGGGGCTTCTGCCACCGCCAGTGTGTCACTGCTCACTCCTGCTTGTCTACCTTAATCATGTGAGGAGAGATACCAAGGGAAGCCACCTTCCCTCCATGGGCTGAGGTCTCCCCTTTTAGTCTTTGCTACCTATTGACTGAGATGAGAAGTAAGGAGGAGGGAGGGAGGGAAAGGGGGAAAGTAAGACAGACAATGAGAGAGGGAGGGAGGGAGATTCTTCTGAAG
Source organism: Paroedura picta (assembly GCF_049243985.1). Taxonomy (NCBI): domain Eukaryota; kingdom Metazoa; phylum Chordata; class Lepidosauria; order Squamata; family Gekkonidae; genus Paroedura; species Paroedura picta. The sequence continues at coordinate 34,782,842 of NC_135379.1, forward strand.
TACAATTTACATTGACATCATCTCACTCTGATCAGTATGGGTTGTCTATGGTCAAACACAGAGTCACACATGAACATTATAAGAAAGGAAGGGGACATGGCAAAGGAATGCATTGGGATAAGGGGAAGGAAATTAAAAGATTATTTTAGCTCATTCTGAAAAAAAAAATTCAAATTAGATTTCTCTGTCTCTCTCTAGAATTTTATTTTCTTTCAAAAATACTCCAATTAGGAGTTACAAGACTTGGATTGGATTCCACTGTTTAATGATTGGAAGTAGTTGGCTAAGTATTTCAAAATACATTTACGATCTCATACGTTCCAGTTCAGCAGATCTCCCTCCCTCCCTTCCCACCTCACTGGCTGCCTTTCTTTACATTAAACCCCCTTTCCTTTTCAAAATGTTTCATTATCATCATAGGCCATGAGTGGATTTTGCCCAGCCTGAAATCAACACTATTTCACTTGGAGAGATCCTCCTCTCCATTTCTAACAGATTTTCTTTCCCTAAAAAGGACAAAGAAACACAGTTCAGTTTGCAATCTTTATTTGTGGAGTTGATGAAGAGATGCGTGTTACAAAAGAATTTGTTGAAATGTTTCAAATGAAAGACACAACCACAGGTGATGACATCTTCAAGAATTTGGCAGCTCTGAGTAAAATTGGTGGCGACTGGACAAAAGCCGTGAGTCTGGCTGCAGATGGAACACTACAGATGGGGAGGGGGGAGGGAAGCTGGAGGGGCTGCAAAACTCAAAGACAATTGGTAACTGCAAACAACAGCATCAGTTTTTCAATTTTCACTGATTTTGCATCAGGAAACTGAGCAGTGAAACACTGAAGATGGTAATAAAAACTGTTTATTCGAGCCAGACTGTTAAATAAGGGACATTCTGTAACCATGTTATTGTTTTAAACTTGTTTATATTTTAAGTAAAAAAACAATCTTGTTAATTTGCCTGTGTCCTTTATAAAGTTTATATCTCTGGTACCTGGCATTACATTTTATGGCACAACAAAGTGACATTTATGCCAGATTTAGCCCTTGTAACAAATGAGATTGACACCTCCATGGTAGTATCTGTGCCCTCCTTGTGAGCCTTCTATAGCAGGTGGATTGTTACATGTGGGAAACAGGGCTTTGGACTATATAGACCACTGCTCTGATCCAGCAGGGTTCTTATGTCTGTTGCCACCCTCCTCTAAGGAATACTCTAGGGTGCATTTATGTACTTGACCAGGGGCAACAGACACTTAGAAATATGGTTCACTTTTAGTTCTAGAATCGAATACAAGATCCTTCTAAAGTTAAGTTGATGCAAGTTATCAAGTGGTCTTGTAAGCAACATACATCTTCAAGATATGGGTATCTATGCTGCTTTCCACTATCACTTACTGTCTCTGAAAAAACGGCAAATGCAAAACAAACAGGAGCCAGCTTTCATGCTTTGAATTGCATTTGCCACTGGGGGAAAAACAGAGGAAAAGAGAATTATTTAACCCAAGAGGCTGATATAGCTTGTTTTCCAATGTCTCATTACATTTTCAGATCTTCAAATGTTGCTTGGAAAGGTTTTACTTTCAACAACATATTGTTCTCGGGATCTACAAAAAGGTTTCGAGGGCTTTCAGCCTTGACTCTAGCTATTGTTGGGTTCATAAATGTTCAAACAAACTGCTACAGATATAACAAGGGCAGGTATACTTTAATTTGGGCTTGTGCAAAAAAAAATTACACTTCATAAGCTAATGTATTTTTCCTATTAGCAAATGTATTGCTTTTTTGTGCATTACACAGTAAGAGGTCCTTCACATTTCAAACTGCATAATGATGAACATTAATTTCCAGAACAAGAGAGGTAAAACTGGACAGCAGACCTTGGGAAATTAGCTCTATGCGCTTACATAAAGTTGGGAAATAATCAAAAATCAGTAACCCAGATATTTTTGTAACACTCTTCCTACAATTCTTTACTAAATCAGAAGTTAACTAAGAAATTCCAAGAGGCCCAGAGACCCAGTGTGCCATAGTGGATAAAGGATTCTAGGAGGTCTGGGTTAAAATCCCCTTGGAGTTCACAGGGTTACCTTGAGCCAGTCATGCTCCTTCAGTCTAACATACCCTGATCATTTATTCACTGCAGTTACATATCACCCTCCCCTGAGGCTCATGAAGAGAAGATGGGACTAAAATGTAATAAAATAGAACTCCTCATATGCAGTGATTTTAAATATATATATATATTGATGTTAAACAGGTTAAATGAGAGCCGGTTTGGTGTAGTGGTTAGGAGTGCGGACTTCTAATCTGGCATGCCAGGTTTGATTCTGCGCTCCCCCACATGCAGCCAGCTGGGTGACCTTGGGCTCGCCACGGCACTGATAAAGCTGTTCTGACCGAGCAGTGATATCAGGGCTCTCTCAGTCTCACCCACCCCACAGGGTGTCTGTTGTGGGGAGAGGAAAGGGAAGATGACTGTAAGCTGCTTTGAGCCTCCTTTGGGTAGGGAAAGCGGCATATAAGAACCAACTCTTCTTCTTCTTCTTCTTCTTCTTCTTCTTCTTCTTCTTCTTCTAAATGAAAACTTTTCTAAAGAAAATAAATCTTGCCCTTTTAACCATTTTTACAAGAACTAAATTCATTACTTTCTACATTGGTCTTTACCTCTGTTTATGGAAGAAACGGCAGAAATCCCAGGAATAAAAAAGATAAGAAAAGAGATTTTCATTATTATATTGAAGGTTTTAATGAATGGAAAGATACTGCAGCTTGAATAAGTACAACTTGAAGCAATACATACTGTAAAATTAGGGGGAAAGTGAAAAGAATAAAATGTATAATCACCTCTGGATATCAGCATATTGAGGTATCAAGTAATAACAAACATCTTTCTTCTACACTTTTCAGTGGAAGTCAGATCAATGTCTAAACAAAGAACTGATGGATGTTTCACCAGGTTCCAAATTGCTTGGCAACAATCAATAGTAGGGAAACACTGAGGCAGAAATGTGTAAAAGATCCTTTTTTGCCATTTGTTATGTAGTACTCAGTGATCACTAAGAAAACAAGCATTTCATGGTACCTTAAATTATTTGGGAGAAATTATTTGGGAGAAAACCAGAGCCACTTCATCAGCTACAGGAGGTATATCCCCAAAAAGGAGATACACACACACTGGCACAGGGAAAATAAATTGTAAGAGGCAACTCAAAACAACTGTGCTGTGTGAATATTTATATGCCACTAGAAGACTCCTGTTTGCTTTCATGTAACAGCTTACCACAGCTAAAATGTGGCATTTACAGAGTAACCCTAAGCAGATATACACCCTCAGAATCCATTGACTACAAGTGATTTAAAAGGGTGCAATTGTGTTTAGGATTTCATTTTTGGTTGTCCTTAATTGCACTTTTAGTTCTAGAGCAGTGGTTCTCAACCTTCCTAATGCTGTGACCCTTTAATACAGTTCCTCATGTTGTGGTGACCCCCAACCATAAAATTATGCAAGGGTTCTTTCACAGCAATTAAACCAAAACTGACCAATGGTGCAAAGATCCACTGTTCATGGTTGTATATAAATTAGTTCCCCCCCCCAGGGTTTCTCAGTTCAGTTCTGCCTCTTATCCCTCTATGCCAATCTCACTCTTTTCCACTCCGGTCTATCTCTATCGAACGGTCTCTCTCTATCTATTCCGCAAGGCTGTTGTGTGGATGGTGCCCCCCCCCAAGCTGCTTGCCCTCCTGCAACCCCAGTGAAAGGGTCGTTCGACCCCCAAAGGGGTCCCGACTCCTAGATTGAGAACCACTGTTCTAGAGTCTACTATTATGAACATATCCAGTATTCAGATATTCACAGTATTCATGTAACTGATAAATACATTATTTTCATAATATTTGGATGATCAAACAGTTATGCTGAAACACACCTTAAGCCATTAAGGTTTGTTACAGGCAACAAAGATAAATGAAATAAGCTGTCCAGTGAACACGATGCTCTTTAGTTAAACTTGGTATTGAACATTCAGTTTTAAAGAAAAAATCAGGTACACATGTGAAATGGATGGAAGTACAAAAGAACCAGATATACACATAAATGTAGACAAGAAACAGTACCATAAGCACATGTGCATACATATACAATCTGACCAAAATAAGGGCTAGAAATAAACATAAGGACAGATAACACCGGAACAGCAATGTCCTTACTGAAGAATTGACTTCCCTTTCCCCAAAGTATTATTCATGTGGCCTAGAGACAACATCACGATCTGTTCAAGATTGTCACAGAATTAAGACATGAAGGAAGAAAGAGTCCAGAATACGCAGTCTGCTCACAGGCTTCTGAATGACAACTTGAACAATCACATATTAAAAATCCCTGGTGATACGCTGGAAAATCTTCTTTGAAAACCAAGCAGAAGCCACACAGTGCCAGTTTGCATCTGGTAGAGTCTATCGATGAATGAATTAGATGTCTTCTCCATAGCAATGACCTTCTCAGAAACCAAACGGCGGAGTTGAATAATTGTTTTACACAGCCTTGCTCTTCTGGCACACAGGCATCGTTATGCACCAGAGGTGAGCGATAAACTGTTTTCATGTTGGAGGTTTTTAAAGTACTAAAATATGCAAGCATCTGAGGGCAAAAAAGTGGGCTGGCATCAGAGAGAGATCAACCAAGGCAAATGTAATCAGGCTTACAAATAGGAGTGCATGACAGGTCAGTTAACTAGGCTAAACTTCCATGGGCTGAATTCAGGAAGGCTAAATTCATTTCATTTTATCATGCAAAAGGAAAACAGGAAGAACAACAACTGGAAATCCTAATCTATCAATTACTTTTTAATTTATTGTATGACATGTGTTTAGTATAGCCAGGAGATCCTAGGTTGTCTGGCAGCCAAACAAAAGACATTTGAAGATGTTTTGCCATTGCCTGCAACCGCATCATGACTCTAGTGTTCTCAGCAGGTCTCCAGTCCAAGAACTAGGCAGGATGGCTTCTAAACCACAAAAGAAATGCAACAATCCAATTAATTTTGGAATAGCTTTGGTTTGAGGCGTTTATGGATGTAACTGTATTGTTAGGTTTGGCAACTCCAACTTGGGGAGGTTGGGAAGGTGGAACTTGAGAAGGGTGGGTTTAGGGAGGAGAGGGACTTCAGTGAGAGATAATGCCATAGAATCCACCCTCCAAAATAGCCATTTCCCCCAGGTGAACTGATCTCTCTTGCCTTGATATGGGTTGTAATCCCAGAAAACCACCTGGAGATTGGCATCAATGAGTATTGTGCAGGATCAATGGTCTATCTGGTCTAATACCTTGCTTCTCACAGTTGCCAAACGGATGTTCCCAGAAGTCCTACAACCTGGACAGTTTTTTGTTGCTTGCACACAGGTACTCAGGGAGTTACTGCCTTTGAAAATAGGGGCTCTACTTTGTCTGTATTTCAAAAGAGTTGGCCTGTAGATCAGGTTTCCCCAACCTGGAGCCTGCCAAGCTTTTCAAAAAGTGGGTGGGGGCTTTGTAAGCCAGGGATTGTTAGTCACTCAACTGAAAGGGTCTTAAGGAAGTAGAAAGGACCTGACAGTCCATTTCTAACTTCTAAATTAATAATTATGAGTAATTAATGGGTTCCGCTTCAGAACTGGAAATTTAGGTGTCTTCTCTAAGTGGTAGAAGTTCTCCAAAGTCTCAAATGGAGGTCTGTCCCAGACATTTCTGAAGAAGAGTAGCTAACAGAAAATATCATCTGTACATGTAAACATCCTACTAAATGGATAGATTCAAAATGGATAATGTGACTGTAAGATATGGCAATGTAATGGAATTTTGAGTTTGACTCACTAGCCTTGGGATAGATAGTTACCAGCAATTCCCTAGGAGGAATGTTTCACAGTTGTATGGAGACGGATGGAGAAAGCAGCGTATGGGGAGGTGGGAGCCTTTGATCACCGATAACAGGCAGTTTGGTCTCTCCCTGTGGTTTTGTAAACTACACTGAATTCAAAGAATTAATTGGCTGTTTTGATAAAGGATTATCATTAGCTGTATTTGGTTGTGACACAGTCTACTGATGTAACAGAATTGATCTTTGCTATATATTCCCTGTCAGGTACGGAGATCATAGTCTGAGGAAGAGTTCTTGCACTCGAAAGCTCACACCCTGAATAAATCTTTGTTGGTCTTAAAGGTTCTACTGGACTCTGATTTTATTATCCTACTAAATGGGTCACTTTGTAACAACAATGTAGAAATTATTCATGACTGAGTAATGAGCCATTGTTTATTGACTCACAATTAAGTAAAATATCAGGTTATGTTGCATATGACGATTAGACGCTTAAAAGTAACCCTAAACTTATTACAAAGTCAGCACCTCTTTTACTAACAAGCAAACTTTACTGTAATGTGTCCTATCAACTCTGAAATCAGTCAAAAGAAATAATAATTCTTGTTTAGTAAGGTTTCGTCATGGTCTGTTGGGTAAGAAATGGGAGACAGCTTGCTGTGCCAGGCAGCCAAGTAGGTTAAATAAATTACTGCAAGGAAATCATTATGGGAAATTTATGGGAAGCTGCTCCTAACATAAAGCAGCTAAAGCATTTCAACATTTTTGTAACATTTTACTTAATGGCCAATAGACTGTAATAGTACACACACCCAATGCTGTTCTGTTTTAGGCAGAACTATTAGTCCCGCCGGTTCCCAAAATAATGCACTTGACTTTCTAGAAAGTTATACTTGCCAGCAACAATCTTTAATGAGAAAAAGATATCTCTAAAAATAAATGGCAATGAGGGTCTTCAGTTTTGCACAGAAACTAAAACATTTGTTATTAAATTCAACTTCCACAACTGTACCAATTTCATAGGTTGCACAACCTGTTTTCCCACCATGTGACAAATTGCCAAATGATTACATGCATTGAATTTATTGCTCCTAATAGGAACAACAGAGAAACTTTCATGTTTGGTTTCATGCGGACGTGTAATTTAGATGTCACAGGAGCATCGTGTCAGTAATTTGTACCTACTGCACAACTCACTGGTTGGGAAAAACAAATGAATCTGCTTTTATGACGGAAAATCAACAAGTTCTGCATCAGTATACAGTGGCGCCATGGAAAAGTTTTGTCAGATCCTATATCAGTTATTAAACCCAGTAAGACAGGGACAGTCAGCTCCAAATCAGAACGGTGGAACTTATATACACATTTGCAGCTCCTGCCAAGACATGTGATTGGCCATTAATGGAGGCCTGTGATTGGTCTTTAAGTCTCTTAATTGACTGGCTGTGCCCGGGAACCAGTGACTCCCTAATAACAGTTTGGAATCTCAGGCTCAGCTTTCAAGCTTTTAGTCTCTGAATGTCCACAGGTACAACATGAGTTCTACTGGTAAATACAAAGTACTGTGCTCTTGATCAGGGGTAGTCAACCTGTGGTCCTCCAGATGTCCATGGACTACAATTCCCATGAGCCCCTGGCAGTGTTTGCTGGAGGAGGCTCATGGGAATTGTAGTCCATGGACATCTGGAGGACCACAGGTTGACTACCCCTGCTCATGATGATAACACAGAGGTTTTAGATGGTGGGAAAAGTCAGTTTTAATTGACACATTACACCTCTTTCTTTGTGAAATTCAAGGCATTGATTATAATGCACTGAGGCATTTCCTGACACAGGATCCATATGTCTGCAAGACCTGGAAAACAGCTCTGATCTGTGGATAAAAGTTCTGCTTTCAGTGCAACACGTAAACAGAGTAGAATCTATTCTACTGTGCCAGAACTTTCTTTGCAGTGATTTCTACCATTAGGAGTAATAGCCTTCCTGAATATGTCAACACAGTAATGCTGAGAACCTTTTCTCACAGCAGTGTTTATTTTTTACTTTTTGAGGGTTAACTTGGTTGATGCAGAATTATGTTTGCTTGCCCTGGTTTTTTACATTTATTTTATATACTGCTTTTTCTGTGTTGTGTTTTTATTCACATAAAACGTGGTGCATTTAAATGTGTTTAATCAGATAATTCATCTCAGTATGCAATAAGAAACTTCTGATTTTTGAAAGGCAGGAGATAAGCATCGACCAGAATTAAAATCAAGTCAGATATGGAAATTTAACCAAAATTGCTAAGCCAGTTTATGACGGCCTCTAGTGTGTATAGGCTGCTAAATTGAAAGCTTAATATTCACCGTGTCCATTGACCAGGTTTCTTGAAATAACAGTCAAATATGTAATTAATTAGATCAATATCCAGGGATTTGCTCTTTCATCTGGCAATATTCCAGGAGATAATCTCGAAATCCCAGGGGGAAGTCTAAGATGACAGTCAAACAGTTTCCACAGTTCGATCAAGCAACTGATTAGAGTCTTTAAAAATGTATCCGTTTTGACCTAGAACATTCTGAGTGGACAGGAAAGAATAAATATAAATATATAAGTATGCACTGCAGCTGTCTGCTTCTGGGGCCTCTGAGGATATGAGACCACAGCTCTTTCCAGGATTCCTGTCTCTAGGCTGGATCTTCAGGAGTGGGCTTCACATTCAACCAGCTCTCTCTCCCTTTCTTCCTCCAGGTCTTTCTCACACACATTTGGGAAGTGACCTGTCTCTTCCTCTACTCGCTCCCTCTCTCCATCTTTAAAATGGTGCTCCTTGGGGAAGAGCACCACCTGGCTCTCTCTTTTCCTCTGAGCAGGGCACTCTTGATTGTCAAAACCCCAAGCCAGTGACCTGCTGGCTGGAAAGTGCCCTTCACCTCTTCCAGGTACCTTCAAGGGCTGGTGTTTTGGGCCCAATCTGGCCTAGAAAAGGGAGGGCTTTCCCTATGTCAGCTTTCCCCCTTCTCAGCATGCTCTGGGCTGTGGGCCATCACTTGCAAGGCCAACCTCAACAGGTGTCTCCTGCCAGCCTCCACCAGCCTCCCAAGAATGACACCTGCTGGCAGCATGCTGGGCAGCTGGGACGCAGGCCATGCCACTGTCGGTTGCACTGCTTGCCATCACATTGGGTTCTTATCTTATGTGTTTATTTATTATGTATGTATATATTATTTAATTTATTTATCAGGATTGCCATGGTTTTGGGCCTGGCTGGCTCCCTGATGCTTCTACTGGCTCTGGTTGACACTTCAGTGACTCCCCATCCTGCTGTGGCCCACGGAAGAGTCGACAACTCTTCCTCCCAGTGCAGTAAGTGCAGGGGAGGGTAGCCAGGACCATCTTCAGGAAGTAGCACAGGCAAATTGGTACAAGAAGATGTAGCCTGTCACTTGACTAAGGGATTATACAATTTCAGGCTGAGATTGTTTGCCAACAAACACCTCTAGCTGTCAACAAGGTTCAACAGAGACAAAATTTTGGGGTAGATCCTCCTCCAATCCCACCACTTCACTGAGCGAAGTCTGAAGCCTTCCTCCTGTCTAAACGGACTTCTTTCAGTTCTGAGGATCTTTGTTACTCAGAAAAGCAAACCTCTGACTTGATGCAAAAGATTTCTTTATTCAGAGAAAGCAAGCACTTTTGACAAAAGTTTGTCGAAACTGAGGCAAAGACAAAGAGTCATAGCAGATCACCCCAAGGCTCTAGCCCCAAGCCCTTCCTGTGAGAACCCATGGGAAGACTTCAAACCATCACAACAACCAGATAGGGAGATCCAAAGGTTGCATTCTGGAGGGTAATGGAGATGGATGGGGGAGAGGTGAGAGGGCCAAGAAAAGGGAGAGGTGTGAATGCAGGAAGTACTGACCAGAGCATTGAGGTAATAAAACATGGCAAACAGGCTAAATAAACTAACAGACTCCAACATGGCTAACTAGCAAAATAAGCCAATATAAATCATGGCAGGAACACAGCATCCTGACATCAGTTTAAGTGGCTCTTCTGTTGGAGGATGAGCCACTTAAGTAGGATGAAGGCTGCTTCCGCTGGGGCAGCGCTGAATCCACACTATTAAATGCCCCCCTTGATACCTACTTCTCAACAAGATTCTTTTCTTTTTTTACAGAAGAGTGCTGTTCAGGTTGATTGTCTGTGCTTATAATAACCCTTTTCTTCAGGATACTACATCTATATGATAATCTGTGTAGCCTTAATTCAGTATTCATATTCAACAGCAATATTTTAACACAGTATTTCTAGCCATTGGACTTGCTCTTAGAGAAACAGAACTGGGTGAGGGCCTTAATTACGTCTTCTCCATGGATTCAAGACCAACAAAAGGTCTTCATTGCCAGAACAGACATAAATGGTCAATGGAGCTTAGAAGAAAGACCTAGATATCACATTAGTTGATAACTAAAGTGAGTGTGCAGGGGTTAGGGATGCCAGGTTCATGTCTGTGCTCCATGGGACCTGTTTGGGGGCAAGGTTTGGGATTGTTGCCGATGCTCTGTGGTAAAGACCATAGAGATTTGGTCAGTTCTTACAGCATAGGGGGAAGTGACGTCACTTCTGGGTATTTACCCGGAAGTGATGTTGAAACATCACCAATGTTGTGTGTCTCCTATTTTCCTGTTGCTGCTCACCAGTGCAAATACAGGCAATGTACAGCATAGACTGCAATTCTCCTGCCCTCAGTAGGCACTTGGCACCCCTAGCAGGGGTAGCTGCATGCATAACTTACATAATAAGCCTCGCATCTGGCTGGAGGCCAGAACCAGCTGCAGCCACCAGCACAGTAAGTGTAGCAGTGGGAACAGCAAAGATGCAAGAGGAACCACAGAAATAAATGTACATAATAATGAACAAATCCAAATAAATGCACCATTGTGAATGAAAATGAGAGAGGGGCACATAGATGAAAACAGAAAGAAGAAAGATCCTCTTGCCCTTCATTCTTTTACAGGGTGGGTAGGGTAGGGCCTATTGAGAATTTGCACTGCTTTATGCTGACTCTTGACACACAGGACTTGAAAAATAGCAAAAGTGAAGCAGATGAAGCACTTCCCCCAAAATGATCCTCTCTCTTGATATGGAAAGTCAGTGGAGGCTAGGAAGGCAATTGCCTTCCTGTTTCATGGAAAAGAAGCCCAAATGCACTTCCAGTCTGGTAAGTGCAAGTTTGTGTTCTGTCTCTCTGCACCTCATGAATTTCTCTTCCATGTCTCTCTTATCTCCTGTTCCAGTTCCACGTCCCCACTTTTATGCCTTCTGTGATCCATATTTCTCTTGTGTCTCCTGGCAGGTATCTCTGAGGACTTGCATGGTGCTCCATCACTCAGCCTTTCCTACCTGTATGTTTGGACTTCAGTTCCTTAACTTGCAGCAGCTGGCAGGTGGGTGCATTAAAATGTAATCTCATCTCATTTGGATTTCACTGAGTGATCTACTGTCTTTTGCTTTGAATTTCCTGCTGTTAATTCACTGATTGCCCTTGGGATTAGTCTAAGCCTCAGTGTGATCCATCAATGTATTCTGTCATATCTCCTGAATGATTCGTTCCATCACAATTTGATATGATGATGATCAGCAGCCAGGCTCACCTGCTGGCGTTATTTTTTGGAATACGCTTTCTTTGATGTAAGCAAAAAACAGTACTCTTCAGATGACAAACTCAACTGAAGATGGCTACAAACTCAAAATAAGAAAAACATATGACAAGGGCACAACTGGCCACTTGGCTCAGTAGAGTATTCCAATGCAAACCGGAGTTTCTCCATTCACTTCAATGGATAACTTTCCATGGATGTCACTTCCTTTGACCTAAAAGGGAATACCATTCTAAGTACACATGGATTGTCCATAATGCAAAATTCAACGGGGATATCATCCACACACAGATCTCAGCAAAAACTCCTGACTCCATTCAGTATGGAAAAAATGCTTTGTAGACACAATTCCATTTCAAGAGGGTGTCACAGAAGTGGGGCTTATGTCACACAGAGCTCCATGGTTCTAGCATGTGCAGAACCACAGAACTGAAAAAGTACTGGCAAGCTCTTATAATATAGATTTGTCTTACCTGACATGCTGCTGGGAATCAACAAAAAGTAGTCATTCTCGTTTCTCTTTTTCACCAGTATCACCTATTGAGGGTAAAGAAAACATAATATCATCATTGTCTAGCAAACATAACAATTTTATCTTTACATATACGGTAATACAATTGTCTCAATCCAAATAGGGCAATATTTTTCCTAGCCTGGTGTATAGACCTGGCTGTAAGTTGTATTGTGGCCTGACCTGGATAGCCCAGGCTAGCTTGATCTCGTCAGATCTCAGACACTAAGGAGGGTCAATCATGGTTAGTACTTGGATGGGAGACCACCTAGGAAAATCAGGGTTGCAATGCAGAGGCTAATCTCCCTACTCGAAAAATCATCCACAGACAGGAAGCCCCTCCAAATTCTGTTCAGTCCTCATTGGGATTGCAAATAAATTGTAAATAGGAGGTAAGTTTTATATTAATGATATATTGTTTTGATTGTTTACTGGATTGTTTTAAAATGTTGTTAAGTGCCCTAATCCAAGAAGCATTGGGTGTTATAAAATATTTATTTAAAGTGCACCATTCATTTTTCTTTAAAATCCATTGTAGCAAATGGAGTAGAAACTAGGGGATCTTTGACATGTTGAACAGTCATATGTTCTTCAGTGTCAATCCCACCAATGAATCATAAGGTATATCTTGGATTAAACCTTTCATTGATTTATCTATTAACAAAATAATCCACGGGCCGCTGCCCCACTTTTCAAATCGCTCGCTTTCAACTAATCTAGATCAGGGAACATTGTTATATTACTTATGCTCCTGTCTCACAGTTAAGATGCTCTGTTCACTTCAGTGATATCATTGGCGTCTAATTTTGTCAAGCATCTGTTTTTGAAGCAAGCCTGAGAACAGCCCTCCAAACTGATTTTTTTTGTAGCTAGGCATCTGATTCTTACTAATTGCAGCATAAACCCATCAGTATTACTGAAACCACATCATAGAACTTTCATGTCAGATTTTGTTTATGTTGCCTTTTTCAATAATGTAAAAAAAAAAAACCCTTTGTAGAGATTTTATTCTCGTCCGATGTAAGTAACGTTCTTTTCTGCCTCGGTGTTTAATCGTGTCCAATCTTCTAAAGAGATAGTCATGATTTAATAACTAAAGCAACCTGATTTCATATGTTTGAAATGTTTTTATTCTAATGTAAACATGGACAAATGTCAAGCAAATGCAGGATTCAGGAATGTGAAATGTGAAATAGATTTTTTGTTGTTTTTAAAGTTGTGGATTTGGAAAGAGGAGCTGTGCAGTTTAAATATATTTACACTTGGTTTTGAATTATTCTTAACAGACTTATATCATTCTCTAAAAAAGAACATCGCTTCTCCCGTGCTCATTACCAATAATACAAGGTTAACACTTTTGTTTGTCCTACAAATTCACAGATGATGATGAAAGCTGAGGAAAAGTCAAGCAAACACAGTGTGCGACAGCACAATATTTACTGTATCTGGGACATGGTTCATGGTAAAGCTCACAGTCACTCGCACGACTATCAGATAGCATGTACTCATACATCAACAACAAAAACCACCATATCATTTAGAAAACTGAAGTGCTGTTTTTTGAATGGATTTTCAGATACAATGCAAAGGCAAATTAATTTAAGATGTGTGGCCTTCAGGATGTGCAATGCAAAGGAATGTTAATAGGCACAAAGAGTTGGAAATACAAGCAGACAATACTGCACACCGTAATCTCTTGCAATCAACATTGAAATAACCTGTTTAACACGGCATTTATTGACTTTATATGAGGGAGGAAACCTTATATTTGCCTTCTGTTGCATTGCTGTTACTCTTCAGCCTTAAAAGAGACCACTGGCCCTGATTAGAGACCACTGGCTCATACATTTAATTTTAAACAATATGATTTGATACATAAATATGTTTGTTCACTCACTGTTCCACAAGTCTATCTCAGACACTGCCTTCATTAGTGCCTTCCCAACATGGTATCCACTGATACCATTGGACTCACTGGTATGTTTTCTGGTGCCCAAAAACATGTAGGAAATTCTGTTTCATTGTATCGGAAGCAGTGTGCTTTCAAACAAAAGCTTATACCTTGGATAAAATTTGGTTTAAAGGTGCCGCAGCATTCAAACTTTGTCCTGCTCCTTCAGACAAAGCTACCCACCTGAATCTAGTAAAATTAGTTTGTCTTTCCCCTCAGCAAAATGGCGGAAAGTTTCTGCAACAAGTGACTTTCATATGTGGATCTAAAATGTTTGTTCAGCTGTGCTACATTTAAAACAGAAGGTCTGTATTGTTGTTATATCGAATGTTTAATTATTGTTTTTGTTTTAATTAGTACTCTTAAAGAGAGAAAAAAACACTGCATTTTCATATGGAGACACTCACTTAACTCAGACCATCTGTTTTCCTAAGTTTAAGAAGAATCTGGAATTCCTTTAGTGACATTTGTAAGGGACATTATCCTCTAGCTCCCCCCAGTGGACCTCAGATATTATTCTTGTGAAGGACGTCCTTCCAGACTGTGGCCTGCAAACTTTCCGATATGGAACCCTCTTGGAAATCTCCCAGGACATATTTGCAGAGTAACTCTATACTACTTTCAGCTTCCCCCACACAGAATGTAAAATTTTCTTGTCAGTTAACAGTGAACAACTTAATTTTTAATTTTAATTTTTATTATTTATCAATACATTGCAATATAACACTCCGCATTTCATGGCCATTTTGTACGTTTTGCAGGAACAACTTATATTTTCCATTAAGTATGCCCTCAGTAGGAACTGCAGACTTGATACATTTATAAATGTGTAAAAGCAAACCTTATTTTTAGGCACAGACTAAACCCAATAATGCAATGCATGAAATGGCTCCCACTGTCATGCCTTAGTGAACAGAATTCTGTGGGAAAGATGAAGGATAAGGAAGAGACTACTGCTGCAGCAGAAAGGCTGAAATAAGAATGAAAGCTGTACCTGCTTACACCTGAATTCCAGGAGTAGAGAAAATGAAAGATGAGTGAGCTAATGAACTTCAGCAACTCCTGGCTAGAGTTTTAGCCTACCTTTTCTACAAAAGAGCTCATGGTGGCATACATGGTTCTTTTCCCCTTTTCATTTTATGCCACAGCAATCCTTGTGCAGTAGGGCTAGGATTAGATAGTGTCTATCATGTCTGCTGGGACTCTGATCAGACCTGGCTGCTAGCAGCATGGGTCTAACATAAGCTATAGCCATCCATGTCAATGCCACTTCAGGGCCCAAGCAACCAGCTCCAACCTAGCCAGATCTAAAAATCTTTCCAATTAAAACAGAATAGTTTGCAACTCAATAGAGCAGGGGTAGTCAAACTGCGGACTTCCAGATGTCCATGGACTACAATTACCCTGAGCCCCTGCCAGCAAAGTCCATGGACATCTGGAGGGCCGCAGTTTGACTACTTCAGCAATAGAGCTTGTATATGGCCTACAGTCAAAATCTTGGTTGTTCATCCTGTATGTTTTTTGCACTGCAGAACTGTATCTATTATTTTATTTTTTTATTTTTTTATTTTTTATTTATTTATTTATTCATTCATTCATTCATTCATTTAATTTCTATACCATCCTTCCATATGGCTCAGGGTTGTTTTCATACATGGATGGAACGAACAGGAGGTCAATGTGTTTGGTTTCCAGAAGCAAGCACTGGGCAAATCAGTACATATGAGATGGAAAGTGAGGATCCATGGTGCCTGAATGAGGGGTATAATAATCTGAAAACTTTAAAAAAGAGAAAGAAATTGCAGCAATGGAGTAGTTGTAGGAAATAAAATAGGGGTAATCCTGATAGCCCCAGTACACAACTCCAGAAAGATGCAGGGCTGCATTTCCTTAATTCTAGTACTCATGGTTACTAGTTAATCCTTTCAGTACAATGGGATGTAGATAATAATAAATATAACGTGACATTATGTTATTTATAATGTTTAACTTGTAAATGTATTTTCTTCCATCTTTCTATTTGGCTCAGAAAAGCAGTCTTTAATGCCAGATGGCCATTATTTGGCTTTGAGAGACCATGTATAGGACATACCATGTCAAACTTCCTTTTGATTTGGGTTATTGTTAAAAAGAGTTTTTTTCAAAAATCTAATAAAATTTCTAAAAGATGTTTTTAGTATTGACCACATTTTATAAAACCATTCACAAACATAGGTAGTATTTTAGAAATTACCTCCAGAAACCTGTCTTGAGTATTTCTTCAAAGCCATATACCCTCTCTTCTGAATCGTATTCATACAGGTTGTTACTTGAAACAAACCAGCATCCAAAGGATGAAAATATAAATACTGGATAAAACTTAAGCAAAGATGGATCAACCATGGTATGAAAATAAATTAATTTGAAATGTACCATTTTGTCCAAAATAGGCTACAACCAGAGTTCTGTTGTAACTAAATGTTCTTTAAACTATTTTAATATAGAAAAGAGTACAACTTATCTGGATAATGTAATGTGGGATATCCTGTACCAGTAGCTGGTGTCTAGACTAGACTTCAGAGAGAAGAACCAGACTACTCAATGGATTAAGTGAAACGAACATTACTCACCCCACATGATAGACTGAAATTACATCTCCATGTCCAATGTTGAAAATGCACGTATACAGAAGTATTCCCAGCAACCAAAGGACCCAAGGGAACATTTTCCTTGAGGCCCCTCTCATATCTAAACTTCATATAAAAGTAAATCATATGACTTGCCTGGGCTCCATGGACCCCCCTCCCCCAATTGTATCTCCTCTAGAATGCCCCTTCTCAGCAGGAAAATCAATGAATAATTACTGTTTCGAGTAACAGTGACTGAATTTAAGGTCATGCTAAAATACACTTGTACAATTAGTTACCTCAATTATCAGCTTGCCGAGAAATGGGATTTTACTGTTCATCCCTCACAAAGCTAACCTTAGGTTGCATACCTACTATAGTTATGATAATAGTAATAAAAATAATTTTAGAAATAGATAGATTTACAATCATACTTCAGGGATGATTAAGTGATTTTTCTGCTAATCAAAGTTTCCCAAGGCAAACCAGTAGTCCAGGATCTCATATTTTACTTTTCACAGAGACTAATAGCAATACTCTAAAATTTTAGTGATACCAGATTAAATTTGGGTTCCATGTCACAACTCTTGAAATAAGCATCAAATTTGCCATACAGTTACCTTTTTTTCTTTTATATATTCAGAACACATTATCTCTTATTTGAATCTGAATAAGGAACTGTTAATCTTCCTTGTTAATTTTCATTATTCTTTGTGCGGTCGATAATGGGTAAACAAGTTTTTTTTGCATCACCATTCTTAAATTACACATTAGTTTAAAAATATGATTAATAAAAATGCAACTGGCAAGATAACAATTTTAAAGGTTTATTAAAAGAACGGTTTGTCCTTCAACAGGACTTTTTTTGACATGGGTCCTCTGAGCTTTCTACAAATGCATGAACTGAACAAAAGCAAGATTTTTTTTCATGTATTTTGAGTGTGCATTGGACCGCTCCACTGAAGCAGAAACATGCAAGTCTGACAAATAAATTACATTGCATTGAATAGTAAACTATATTATTGTGACACAATAAAATCAGAGTCCAGTAGCACCTTTAAGACCAACAAAGAATTATTCAAGGCATGAGCTTTCGAGTGCAAGCACTTTTTGTCAGACTAAGAGTTCTTGCACTCGAAAGCTCACAAATAAATCTTTGTTGGTCTTAAAGGTGCTACTGGACTCTGATTTTATTGTGCTACTTCAGACCAACACGGCTACTCATTTGAATATATTATTGTGAATATTTTTAAGGATGTTTTAGAGGTCCAAATTTGAAATAGTTTCGAGGCAAATGGTTTTTCTTAAAAAAATCTTTAAGCAAATTAAAAGATAACTGAGAAGTTATTCCTGGATCCTAGAACAACCTAAAGACAGATCAATAAAGAAGGTCTAAAAGAATGAGCTGGGGAAGTATAGAAGGCAAAAACCCAGCACATATTTGTTACTCTTAAGACTTCCATGCAGCTTAGTGAATATTTCTTTCCACTTGTGTTCAGCTCTTGTGGAGACTGGGCTATAGTCATTAAAAGCTCTTTTCTGAATCTGCATCCACAGACAGTATCTTCAACCCAAACTTTGCATGCGGGGTGCCGATTGCCTCTCTATGGTGACCTTGACACACTAGGGCAGCGATTCAAATAGGATACCCAAACATATGCATTTGCACTTATAAACCAAGCACTGCAGCAGACAAAAAGAATGTTAGTCATGTAAGGCTAACCACGCCCCATCATTAAGTAAAATCTGTGTACAGAAAAGAGTTACTCTGTTATGAACGTATCTATCTGAAGCAGACTGCCAAGTGGGAGAAAAATGGTAGCAACCAATAATTCCAGTCATCTTCATTTGAAACCTGCCCTGTCTACTGAGTGAAATGCAGATGCTATATTGATGGGACTCAGCATCATCACGGTGCAAGCCAGCTGCTGTGACAGACAAAAACTCATGAGTGCCTGAATTCAGCCAAGATGACATCTTTTTTATAGACAAGGACCCAGTTTTTATGTAATAGCCAGAATGCCCATTGATATTACAAAAAAGTTTCTTCCCGTTTCTCTTTTACAAGCACAACTATCAAAAGTTAACAGGAAACAAAGGTTTTTGTGTGAAAATGTCCCGAGCTCTGTAAGGTGAAAAGGAAATGAAACTCGGTTGAGGCACCCACTTCCCATAGCCTCTTACCCAGCCTATGAACTGATTGGGCGGAGAGGCCTTTGCTATTTATTTCCAGCCATTCCTCCTTACAGCTTCAGCAGGCATGAATCTGACCCCCTGGGCTTAGAGTTGTTCAGATCAGAGACTATATCCTTTATAATTCACATATTTAATTCACTTCTCTCATAAATGGTGATTTAAGGCAATTAGTAAATGACATAGGTGCATTTTGGAGTGCTGAAATTCTAATAGTCCTACTATTCTGACAATCTCTCAGCCAACTCAATGAAAGCTATTACACACTGGGGGAGCATTCTTTAAAATGTATATTCTGTAATTCAGTTCACTGCAGAAGCAATTGCAATAGCTGGCTATTGTGCTCAATACCGGATGCGTAATACAGAAAGGAAACTCTCAGGGAATGTGAAAGTAAGGTATTTAATAGCTATACAAAGGGTGAGGGGCAACAGAGGCAGTAAAAAGGTTAAGTGAAAGAGAATGCAATAAAAGAAGATGAAAATAGACAGGAAGAGAAATAGAGATGCTGTACATAGAGATGCTGTACATGCCGGGGAATGGTAGAGGACAGGAAGTCCTGGAGGATCTTTGTCCACGGGGTCACGATGGGTCGGACACAACTTCGCAACTAACAACCACACATAAAGCAACAAAGTAGAATTATTGAAACTGAAGTTCATTGATATTTCTTAAAAATGTATAAGCCTACCTTTCCCACCTAAGATGTATATAAAAAACCCAGAAATGAACTAATAACAACATTAAGAAAGGACACTACCAGCAAAACAGCTAAGCATTCACAGGACTAACCAGTCTACTTACAATGACCTTCAGAATGCTCCAAATGCTTCAGGAATTGGGGGCAACCCAAGGAGCTGACCTTCTCAGTCATGTCACCAAACTTACAGAAACCCAAAGATATTTATCTGTTCTTTTTTATTACTGTGGCCTACAGGCAGGTGAAGACCCTTCCCCTTCAAGATTTTTTAATTGGTGTCTGTTTCTTATATATGCAAGTGTGGCTTTATAGCCCTTCCTGAAAGCTAATAAGGGCTGTCCTAAACGAGACTGTTCTAAAGTAGGGGTAGTCAACCTGTGGTCCTCCAGATGTCCATGTACTACAATTCCCATGAGCCCCTGCCAGAAAATGCTAGGTATTACAATGAACAATCCCCCCAAGGGAGATAGCTGCCAGGCAGGAAGGGTGTTATGGAGTCTACGGATAGTGGTGGGCTATAAAAAACAAACAAATAAAAATTACAACTAATCTCCAAAGTGACATAGATCAGTTTACTTGGAGAAAATGGCCACTTTGAAAGATGAACTCTATGGCATTATACCACAATGAAGTCTCTCCCCTACCGAAATCCAACCCTTTTCAGGCTCTAAGTGGAAAATCTCCAGGTATTTCCCAACCTGGACTTGGCAAAAAGTTGTTTTACGGGTTCAGTTCCTAGTTTTGCTAGATGCATTTTCTAGAACTTTTGACATACTACACAAAGGCTGATTTAAGCTTTAAAAAGACAGTGAAAGAGAATCCTTTCTATTAATATTAATCTATGCCCTGCATGCTCTTCCTGTAAAATAAACTGTGATGCTATTTGTATCCAAAAGCACAATAATTCTGAAGACTGTCAAACTGCCAGAATTAGTAATACGGATTTAATGGCACCATGTGCACACATGCTCTACCATGGGGGGGGGGGGGAGATTTATCAAGCCATAAAACTATTTGTAAAACACACCTTTAGTAAAGTTTTTACTTCCAAATGTGTGCAGCATAAGGTTCCCATGGCTGAAATATTGTACACAATTAGGTTGGAATCACTCACGTCTACTTTTCAGATGAATGAACACAAAAGACGGTAAACTGGTGTCATTTATACTCTACGGGGCTGGAAGAAGATCTAAAATGCATTTGGCCTACTTAGAAGAAGCCTGCTGGGAACAATCTAAAGTTTGCTTCCTTGCTGCTTTCTTCTTTTTTGTTTCTGTGCTATGAAAGTGGTACCATCTCAGGTTCAGCAATAATGAAATCCTAAAGGGTTCCTCATGTGCACATTATGTGGTGTACCGCATGAAATGCAATATGACAATCATTTGTCTTAAATTGTTTTTGCACACAATCAGGAACAGCAAGAAATCTACATGGTAGACAGTGATAAGTTATTGCTGTGAGTATTATTTTAATATAGGAATGTATTCAAAGAAATGACTTCTTACTTGAAATTAAAGGGATTTGTGTCCATACTAGTAAGTGGGTGTACTGCAAGCCAATCCCTCACATTGTGGTTTCCAACCTCTTGGCCAGTAATTTAAAAAATGTTGCCATTTGATGATGTTATATTTTATTAGACATGCGCCAAAACAATGAAGACTTCAACCTCCCAAATCCAAATAGCTTAACTTTTTAGGGAGAAGGATTCTAACCTTGTCTTCTCACTGACACACAAATTTTCCATGGGCATGAAATATCATCTCCCACTCTTCCACCCTACTTTCTACATAAATACATTGGCAAAAGAGCTATGCTATTATTTCTTTTATGAACAAGCAAGATTTTGTGTGTGTGTGTGTGTATATATACATACATATACATATATATATATATATATATACACACACACACACATACACACAGGATACATAGATACTGCACTAAATGGAAGTAACATTCACTCTCAATTAACTGAGGATGCCACTTTGCTTTCCTAACCCTTTCCTACTGTCTCTTGCTTCTCATCTCTTTGCTTTTCCATCTTACTGCAGCCCCTTTATGTTTTTTGCCTCTTTCATAGCCTCCCTTTGCTGCATTCTCTTTTCATTTTTCATCCACTCAGTTCCTTCAAACTTCCTGCCAATAAAGAAAAATATATTTGAGAATATGCTGCAAACCTTTAAAAGTAAAGAAATTGGAGGATCATTTTAAGGAGCAAATTTTCTTCAACCTAGTTTACACAGAAATCAGCTCAGACTTAACTGCTCTACAACAAGTAAGAGTTCACACAACAATTCTTTATAATCAGAGCATCTACATAGGTGCCTTCTGCTCTGCCATTTAACTTCCTAGGAAAGGTGAGCCCATGTAGTGAGATTTATACCACTGGATGTCTTCAGACCATTGGTGGAGAATGACTTCTTTAAATGCTTTTACACATCAGAGAAAAGGCTAAGCAACACTTGAAAACCCTTATACTCACTCTAGTGGACACCACTGCATGCAGAAAAAAAAATATATAACTAGAACCACTGAAAATGCAATACTACCCTTCCCCCAAAAAAACACAGTGCAGTAGGAAGGTCATTATATTTTGATTTTCTGGATATGTAACTTTTCTCTTAACAAATTCACCTATGGCATGTTTGACAACAAAGAGAAAAAAAGCTGCACTGTCTAATTGAAAGGAGCAATATTTCCTGTTTATATAACACAAACTTTAAGGGAAATAACTTGGATCAATCCATTTTTACTACTAAATTGCATTTTGATATTGAAGTGGGGAATCGATCTCCTTTTTTCAAAAGCAGTCTAATTCTAAACAGTGCTACATCAAGTCCATTAAATGTAATGTATATAATTCTAAGACAGTACTGTGAATCTCTTTAAATCTAATTAATAAGAACAGCTGTTTCTACACTTGTTTTTAAATCTTTTTCTATGTTTTATTTCCCTTGCATAATCTCACATTTATTGTGCAACTAATGTCTCTGTTTTCAGCCATTATTCTTCCTCTCAATGTATTAGTCAAAACTTTTTTTTAAGCTCATAAAATGAAATGGATGAATTAATTAAAATCTAAAAATGACAAGAATATTAACTGGTACAACAAATTTCTTCTGACATACAACTAGACAGCCTGTAGCATCAACATAATTGAGCTACTACTCTCCCATTCTACTTGGGAAGCTACTCATAAAACTGAGGGGCTGTCAAAAAAAGAGGGGGGAGTAATTGTGACATAATTTTGACTCTGGATATTGCCTGCCTCGTACTTCCTAAAAGTTCTTGTTTTCTGCTTATTGAATGAATTTTCATGCCCCAAGTTAACCCCCCAAGCTGACAGTATTCTGGCAAAATCTTTTTGATGGTCAAGTTTCAAGATTTAGAATGCCTTATTTTATTATCATCGTTTTATAATCCTTAAACTCCAGAACTCTCAGCTATAGATAAGATGAAAGAATTATAGATACTGAACAGTCTTTCCCATATAATCTAAAACAAGATAGGACGTTCTATACGTCAGCCTCTATTCTTCTTTAGTTAGACAAATTAATGAAGTCTGGTTCACAATGTACCAAAAAGCAGACAGCAACTCAACAAAATATCATCCAACAATAAAAGGACACCCATAACAACACGACTCTCATATCAGGAACCACTGAGCAAATCCATAGTCTCCTTAGTGCATTTGTTCATTTAGCAAAGGACATATTACGTGGAAAGCTCATTTGTCTGACAATATTTGGCCTAAAAGAGTTCAAACTATACCAGCATGTACAACAGCAGAATGTGCACTTCAGTGTTCCAAATACTTTAAACATGGTTTCAATAAAATGTATTAGCTTTATAGACCAGTAGTCTATCTGGTCCAACATACTTTTCGACTTAGCAGCCAACCAATTGCCCTGGGCCAAACAACAGGATATAAAGGCCCAGGCCCTTTCTGATACTGCCTCCCAGCACTGGTATTCTCCATCTGTATTTCGAGGCTCCCTTCAGTCACCATAGCTAGTAGCTATTGATGGACCTCTCCTCCATGAATCTGTCTAACTCGGTTTTAAAACTATATTTATTTGCTTTAGGATGCTTAGGGCTGATCCTGTGTAGAGCAGGGAGTTGGACTAGATGGCCTGAATGGACCCTTCCAACTCTATGATTCTATGATTCTATTATTCTATATGCGCCTGTGGCCACTACTGCACCCACTGGCAGTACATTCTATAGTTTAATCTTACTCTTTGACTGTCCTGAAGTTATTTCCAGACAACTGCCTTGGGTGCCACCAAGTTCTAGCACAAGAAGGAGGTCTCTCTATTCAGTTTCTTCACCACATGCATTATAAACCTTAGTCATGTTTCCCTGTAGCGATATTTTTTCTAGAAAAGTCCCAGACTCTCTAGCCTTTCTTCATAGCAAAGATGCTCCAACTCGTTAACCATCTTGGCCACCTTTTATACATTTTTGAGCTCTGTAACATCCTTTTCAAGATAAGGTGCACACAATATTCCAAAAGAGACTTGCGCCATTTACAATATTGGCTCTTTCCTAATATGCCTTTTGCAGCGCTGCCACATGCTGAGTTTTCCACTACAATCTCAATCTTACCCAATTCAAATTTAACAGCATATATTTATGATTAGGATTCATTTGTCATTACAATGTGCATTACTTTACACATATGAACATATAAATTAATTTCTACATTGTTTCCCACATACCCAATTTAGAGAGATCCTCCTGTAGCTGCTCACAATCCTCCTCCACCACAATCCTCCACCATTATAAATAATTTGGTATCAGTCGCAAACGTGGTTACTATACTGCTGGCCCCCAGCTCTGGCAAATTCTAGGGGCTGTTAGAGAGGACTCAATATAGTGAGGCTACTTAGGTATGTAAATTATGTTGTTGAAATTACTTTGTATTTTTAATGATTTGTTGTAATCTAATGTTACATTTGCAAAGTACCCTAAATTCTCAGAATCTATTTGGCCCAATACAAACCAGTGAAGGATGCTTCGACTGATTCAGATTTAGCCCAAATTGTTCTGGTTGAATCTGAAATGGTCTGAATTTTCCCCTTGCATACAAGCCTAACACTAGTAGCCTGGTAAAAAAAAACAAACAGGTGCATGTGAGAGGAGAGTGCCCCATCTAACTTCATGTACAACCAAGGAACTGGGGGGGGGGGAACGGGTTCACAGAGCTACAGTATATCTGAGTTTTTTTTTAAACCCAAAACTGAGGGAACAGGGTAGTATTCACCCATTTGTAAGCATTTGTTTTGATAGACATCACTTTCTCTAACACAAGTGCCTTACACAGGAGCAGAAGAAGGGTGGGCATTTCTTAAACTCTGTGAGGGTTTTTGACATTTTTCTGTCTACGACTTTCTCCCCATAAACAAACTTCAAAAAAATAAGAATGAAATAAAATTTTAACAGTGCCTAGAAACTAAAATTATGGTGAAATCAGAGTGATGATTCATCATTATCCAGAAACGCATAACTCTGCTGAGTTCTCACCTATTTCCTCATAAATTGTGGAGGGGAAAGAAGATAAATGCAGTACAGTTTTCCAAAACAAACCAAACTTTTTAAACCAACTAAAACATTCCAGAAGGCAACAAACAAATCCTGAAACACACCACAGCTTGGGTGCTGGGACCCCCCCCCCCCTTTCTATTCATTTTTTCCAAACTCTGCCTCTTAGTCACCACAATCTTGATCACACTCTGCAATATTCTCCTCCAGTAACGCAGTTGATGGAAAGCTAAAGACTTGATGGTTGAAACACAATATATTTGTGGTAAAGGATTCTATTGACAGCTTGAAGACATGCAACATCTTGAATGTCAGTTAAGTGGACTTGGCCACCAAATCCTAGCTTGGAAAGATAATTAATTATCAATTAGGAACAGAAAGAGGGAACATCTTTGAAATAGGCAGGAAAGTTGATTAATGGCTGGAAAAATGTGGATCAGCTAATAATCATAACCATTAGCATCTCAGAGATCTTTGGGGATCTGTTAAAAGGCAGAAAGAACTTGCTTCTTTCTCCCATATCTCTCCCTTTCCTGATTATCATCTTCAAGCTTTTTCTTACATCTCTTGATTCTCTGGGTTATGCTTTCTCAACCAGGGTTTCGTAAAACTCTGGGGTTTCTTGACAGCTCTGGAATGGTTTCCTGCATAGATGAAAGTTAATTAATTTTAATATATATTTTTAATTTGTTAAATGTTTATCAGGTGATATGGCCAATGATGAGCCTGGAGGGGGTAGGAAGAGGCGGGGCCCAAGGTGTGTGTGTACACCGCTATGCTTACCAGCCATATTCTGCATGATTGCCTCACTTCTGGGGTTTCTTAAAGCATGAGGAACATTTCAGGAGTTTCTCAATGGTAAAAAAGTTGGAAAAGGCTGCTCTGGCTTCTCAAATCAAAGGCTATATTCCCATGAATTGGAGACTTCTTTAGGATTTTCTGGTATGAAGACAACAAACACATTATAGCTGCAATGCAACTGGAGAACTCTCAATAATACGCATATAGGGGAAGTAGAAAAATTAAAAAGAACTGAGCTCATAAAACTGACTATTAGCCAAAATACAGATTATAACTGCAGAAAGAGAAAAGAGGGATTAAAAAAAGAAAAATCTGGTGTTTATATCCAAATATAGCCAAACAACAAATTGTCTTAATAGCCAAATATCAGTAGCCTGGAAGTGCTGAAGAAAACCTGATCGCCACCATCAGTGACAAGTTGCCCAGACTGAAGGAAGGCATTCATTCTATAAACTTGTAGTAGATAATGAGTCAAGATAGGGATTTTTGATTCCCCAGCTAGAATTGTGGGTCATTTGTAAAGGCTGCAGCTAGAACTAGAAGAAGAAAAGTTGATGTTTTGTATCCCACTTTTTACTACCCAGAGGAGTCATAAACCAGCCCATAACTGCCTCCCTCTCCCCACAACAGGCACCCTTTGATGTAGTTGGGGCTAAGAGAGCTCTGAGAGAACTATGACTGGCCCAAGGTCACCCAGCTGGCTGCATGTGGAGGAGTGGAGAAACAAACCCAGTTCTCCAGATTAGAGGCTACTGCTCCTAAACACTACATCAAGCTGGCTCTCATTACCTACATTACCCTCCACCAGCCAGCACAGCAGGCAACACCCAATATTATTGCAAATAAACTAACTTTAGCAAATGGAATAAGTATACAGATCTCTTTCTGTCTGCATGTGCGCACACACACACATACACACACCCCTATTTCATACAACATCTCAGCAGAAGAGGTGAGAAAGACATTATGCTGAAAATCAGAAAGAACTTCAGTTTTTCAAGCTACGGCACACAAACTTTCAACTATATTTATCCCTCTGTTTACCCAAGGGCTTGCATATTCAACCACACATATTTTCTGACTCACTCACTCAAGTTTTCACATGCATTTAATAATCTAGAAATGGGAGAAGCCAAGCAACAGCTTCTCTCTAAAGTTTAACAGCCAGGCGTTCTACAGAATGACACAGTCTTTCTTAAAACTCTGAACAGGAGCATTGAAGAGACAAAATAAGATCAGGAGCTGGAACCTGACCAGCTTCACATTTTTAATAAGAGATTTATTTGTTTATCCTAATGTTATCCTGCCTCTCTTACAAGTTAATTTTTGTATGCATATTTTATGTCGTAATATAAACAGGAAGCTATTTCCCAATTAAGTAAAAATAGTTATATGTGGGAATATAGTAAATATAGTCTTATGACCTTAGACATGAAAATGAACAGCACAGTGAGACAGAAAATTACCTAGCATAACAGAATATGTGCCTGTTTACCCATAATGGAAGCCTATGCCATTTTGAATAATTTTATCACTCTGAATTTTGAACAAGTTGTTTTCCATTTCCTTCAATCAACATGAAACTGATCATATTTATTTTGAAGGACCGTCCTTCATTAGGTAGAGCTCATGCTTTATCCCAGCTCCTGAAAGAAGGGTTACCAAGACCATTTATGCACATGGAATTTTCCCCTGGCCGGCCTCTCTTTGGTTGCGGGTTTTAATACTGCTTCCTCATGATGTTGGCAGAAACCCGTGGCTCTCCAGTGGGCGGTGCAGGTTTTCATCCTTTTTGCTGTGCGATGAGGGAAATCAGAAGAAGCCACTTCCCCCTTTCTTGTTGCGCTGCAAATCGGGGTGCAAACTGGGGCAAGCCTGTCTGAAAGGAGAAACCTGGCTCGCCAGATTAGAAGTCTCCACTCCTAACCACTACACCAAGTTAGCTCTCAAAGGATGGTTTGCATTGTTTGACAACCTGAGGAACTGAGGGAAACCTTTGGGTTGTTCACGTTTCCAGCTTCTCCGTCGCCTCGTCATGAAGCAAAGAGCCGTAACAAGACAGCGAGATAACGCAGAAGAGGTCTGCTATCAGGAAGCATGCAAAATGCAGTTTACACTTGCATTTGCAAGCAGAAGGCTTGGGCCTGGAGTTCTCCTAGAATTACAATCAATCTCCAAACTGCAGAGATCTGTTCCCCTGGAGAAAATGGCAACTTCATACTATATAGTAGACTAAGGAGTACGGGAGATGTGGTACCTGTGGACATCTGGAAACCTTGAGCTCAGAGCAAGGATTGTAATTCTGAACTATTTGCCAAGCCACAGTTTACAGTTAATCAGCAAGCAGACTTATGGACCTATCACAGACCTCCGTTAAGGCCCAACCGTGAGTCTTGTCAGGAGTCTCAAGCATGAGAGCCAGTTTGGTGTAGTGGTTAGGAGTGAGGACTTCTAATCTGGTGAGCTGGGTTCAATTCTGCACTCCCCCACATGCAGTGACCTTGGGCTTGCCATGGCACTGATAAAGCTGTTCTGACTGAGCAGTAATATCAGGGCTCTCTCAGCCTCATCTCCCTTCCAGGGTGTCTGTTGTGGGGAGAGGTATGGGAAGGCGACTGTAAACCACTGAGACTCCTTTGGGTAGAGAAAAGTGGCATATAAGAACCAACTCTTCTTTTTCTCCTCCTCCTCCTATATATATAAGTTCCCCAGTTATGATTGTCTGTGTTCAGTATTGCTGGTTCTAGTAAAGCTGTTGATTGTTGGAGTGAACCCTCAGATTTAATAGGAAAAATGGAATTCTTCCACCACTACTGCCTCCCAGTCTCCAGGAACTTTCCAAGCCACAGCAGGCAACCCTACCTGAAGGTGAATTGGTCATTCACTCTGAAGTGGTTCACTGTTCTATGAAACGCATGAATATAGCTCTGATGTTTAAGATACATGAAAAATACCTTGTCTATACTGCAGCAGCAGCAATCAGGATTTTTGCTATGTCAAAGTGATGTCATAAAAACAGACTTCCCTGTAAGAATAGATTCAGAGGCTAGTAGACCAGCTCAATTCATGTCCAGGAGCACCTTAGTGACCAACAAGATTTTCAGGTAAACTTTCAAGAGTCAAATACCAGACAAAGGGAGGTTTGACTCTTGAAAGTTTGTACTCTCAAAATCTTGTTGGTTCTAGTGGATTCAAACACTCAGGACAAAACACCATTGATCCTGTGGGATAGGATTAGGTCGCTAGAAGTCTCTTTCTGCTACTTTTGTCCTCACCGGAAATCATCCAACTCTTTTTTCCAGTTTTGAAAAATGGGAAATCAAGATTATCTAGATCCTAAATCCTGCAACAGGATCCCTCCTTTAGTGCATGGGCATCAGAATTACACATCCATTAAACATTTAAGGGTTTCCTAGCACAACTTATCATCACATAAAATGGCACCAGTGCACTTTGAATCAGATTGCTTCATCCTTCCCCAGAAGCAATCCAGAAGTAACTCAAAACTGCCATTTATAGTATGGCAATTAATTACTGGACTTTGAACTATATTAGAAGCTACCATTGCTAATGGAATAAATTGTTATTTTTAAGGCAAGAATATCTGGTAAACCTGTTTTGAGTGCAATCCAATGCAGAGTTTCGCCAGAGTAAGTAGAATTGCCAATTGGGGTTTTGGTGAGGGAAGGGGCCCCATAGACCGTTTATGCACTGGAGGTTTCATGTCAGGCTGCAGGCTGGAGTTTTAGACATGGCAGGTTGCCCCACCTCTTCCTGTAGCCACATGGGGGAGCGTTTGGCCTGGTGTGCCTCATCTGCCCCCGATTTGTGCTCCTGCATGGGAGCTGGGGCAGTGAAGTTCCCAGTGCATAAACGGTCATAGAGATTCACCTCCAAAGCAGCCATCTTCTCCAAGGCAACTGATCTGTTATCAGACCCCTCCTGAACACAGGTAATTAAACCCACTGATTTCAACAGGTTTAGATTAGAAGACCTCATCACATTTTATATTGTTGGCTATTTATTAAAACCAAGCTAGAGTACATAGTCCACTTTTATTCTTCTTACATTTTTACTTTCAGTTCTACAGCTTAAAGGACCTATGAGTTTTTTGAGGGTGGTGGTGGTGGTGATGATAAACTACAAACAAATATCATACATACATCAGAGCTTATCACTGTATTTTCATGATGGAACTGGCAAATCTGTGATTGGCTGGCCCATTTTGAAATTCAGGGTTAGCACAGCAATCTATTAATGCCGAAACAGTTTAAAGAACAGAGTGGCCCAAGAAATTAAAGCTTTTCTATCTATTTTCTAAAGGTTAGGGGACAAAGTGAGAAGAAAACAAGGATACAAGAGAAAGACATGGCTAGTAGACCTAACATGGCATCTGCACAAAGAGAAATTACAGGCTTCAAGATACTGCACTGTAAGACACATTTAAAAAACAAAACATACCTTTTCAAGGTATGAGAATCAAACAGTTTATTCTAAACAATTAGACTTGACAAGTGGGAAGCCACAAGGACTTGTAGAAGGCATCCTATTTGACCTCCCACACTAGTTCTTTCCCTTTCCAAAAAGGCCCTAAGCTAAGCCTCTTCCTTTTTCCTATTTCTTTCTCTCCTTCTAGGGTTGTCAACCTGGCAATCGCTTGAAATCTCCCAATGGATCTCCCAGCTACCAAGGTCAGTTTCCCTTTGGTTTACTGGCAGTCTTCAAGCAACAGTTGGACAGATACTTATCATAGATGCTTTAGGCTGATCCTACATTGGGCAGGAGGATGGACTAGATGGCCTATATGATCCCTTCCAATTCTAGGATTCTATGATTTTATTCTCTTCTCCTTTTTCTCTGCACAACAATCCTGTGGGGTAGGTATACTCTGAAAGTATATAAATTTGGGGTAAAATTCGCATAGCTTAGAGAGCATTAGGCAAAAAAATATGGACACTCTTTTTACTGTCAAATAATCTGTGGTTCTGTGTTATTCATAAGATTATCCCTCTTTAAAACACCGTCATCTAACATTTTTCAAAATGACACTTTGGACAGCCACCAAAAAAGCCTTTTTCACATTGCAGATGGTTGCTATCATAGTCAAGACATAGCATACATCCCACAGATTGGATCACATCAGAGCCCAATTAAAATGGTGCTGTCCTGTTACTTCCATGACAAACCTCAGCAAACAGATTAAATAAAGTGTCTGGTGCGGTAGGGGAGACCTGCCATGCATTTCTAAGCCGTCATACTTAAATGGACTTAGAGGGGTGCAGCTCTGGATTGCACTCTCAGGCTCATAGCACTGCTCAATCGACTCTGTATGCTGGGGTGACCTCTTTCATGATCACCATGATACCAACCCACAGTTTCAACTTACAGGGCATGGTTCATAGGTAATGGTAGACTAGGTAATGGGAAACTATCCGTGAAATAAAAACAATTTTTTCTGTACCCAAAATGAATTTACAAAAATAAGTAAAATCACGTCCTTTAATTCAGTGGTCCCCAACCTTTTTATCACCGGGGACTGGTCAACGCTTGACAATTTTACTGAGGCCCGGGGGGGGGGTAGCCTTTTGCCGAGGGATGTCGCAGCCGCCGCCTGAGCCCCCGCTCCATTTGCTTTTCCACTGGCGCCCCTGACTTCCCCTGCCCACTGGGGGGTGCTGCCAGCAGCAGCTACGCAGTGCTACGCTGAGGGGGAGTCCCAGCCATGGTGGCCACCAGAGAGCACCAAAGGTGAGCCAGTGGCAGAGTGGCAGGGCAGCCCCCGAGGCTGCAGCCAGCAGGAGGACAAGGAGGAGCCACGGCCTGATACCAACTGATCCACGGACCAGTACCAGTCCCTGGACCAGGGGTTGGGGACAGCTGCTTTAATTTATGAAAGTGTCCTGTGCAAAAACTACAGAACAAGCGCTAACAATGAGCAATACTTTTGTGAAAGTATATATCCCTGCCATTCATATTCCAAATGTGTCCCCTTATGACTGAAGTCTATAGATATTTTACCAGGAAATCCAAAAGGAAGAAGTGCATAGAGACAAAATGGATCTGGCACAATAAAGCTACCTTTTTTTCAGCCATTCACTTTGCCTCCCAGAAATTGCAAGTTAGCGCAACTCCCATCTTTTATTCATTCCATGTTTCATTTATAAAAATGGAATATCATTATTGCAGTTTGTCAAACTGCTCACTTTAAAATTTTATGGAATGTTGCTGATGTCACTGCATGAGAAGATGATCTTTCCCATGCTGATACGCTTTAAGACTCTTGTTTTTAAAGAAAATGTAGTGCAGAAGATTCCTTATTCAGCATCCTTTCTGCCAGTTTTGTATAGTGGATAGGAGTGTGGACTTCTAATCTGATATGCCAGGTTCGATTCTGCACTCCCCCACATGCAGCCAGCTGGGTGACCTTGGGCTCGCCACAGCACTGATAAAACTGTTCTGACCAAGCAGTAATATCAGGGCTCTCTCAGGACTGATATCAGCAGTAATATCAGAGACACCTCCCTCACAGGGTGTCTGTTGTGGGGAGAGGAAAGGGAAGGTGACTGTAAGCTGCTTTGAGCCTCCTTTGGGTAGGGAAAAGCGGCATATAAGAACCAATTATTCTTCTCCTTCTCCTTCTCCTTCTCCTCCTCCCCCTGGCATTTAGGACAGGGTAAAGGAGATACCTAAGTTGCAGTTTCTTCCATTTTGATGTTGGAAAGTTGACCTCTTCTTCCTAAGACAAGCTTTCTACCCTTCTCCCACATTTTATAGCACCAAAGTGAATCAAATCATACAACTCTTTGATTCTCCCATTAATTGTCTGCACTGGACAAAAACTTATGCCAAGTTATTTTCAAGCTCTATTCGCTAGGACTGAACTTGGGAAATTCTCCATGCAAAGTACATGTATCACCATGCATCATCTCAACTGTCTCAACCCCTTTAATTCCATTGGACACAATGGGCTAGAAGGGTGCAGCTGTTTAGAAATGCACTGCAAGTTTCCCCTGACCAAACCAATCACTTTAGTTTGTCTGCCCTACACACAGACTGCACTGGGACTCATTTATTTCAAAATGCAATCCCTCCTGTTGCATGGTAAGCCACTTTTCAGGTGGCCAAGTTTCAAATATGGTTTGTCCAGGAGAAAAGGAAATGCAAGCCTGCCTGGGAGAGTATACTCCCACCTAAAATTTCTATCCCACCATAGCCCCACACATTCCATCTGAAATGCTGCTCCTGGACAACGCAGGACTCCCCTCCGAATATCTTGGGGCAGAATCACAGGTCTCCTATGACAAAAAGAAATATGTGGGAGGGGAAATCACCTTTCTGTCTGTGGACATTTTAGATGAGATCCAAGCCAATGGAATTGGAAATCTTTGTCAAGATACAATCATGCTTAAAATCTTTTATTTCAAAGCTCCCAGAAACAGAAATCAAGCATGTTGGAGCATGGTAAATGACTTAACAGGGCATCTGCACAAAGAGAATTTTGACAGTAGCCATCTGGGCCTAATTAAATACTGTAGTTTTAAATGTTTGCAGACTATATAAACGAGCCAGTTTTATGTCATAATCCTTGATACAAATTAGTTATTGGGGAATTGTACTTTTTTTGGCAGTAGAATACTGAGAGAGTTCCGCCTCTTTGCATAACAGTCTTGTTTTTGTTCAGATTAATCTGGTTCCTGACAGCTAACTCCCAATGAAAAGGAAGCCTGCAGTATGGCCAATAATAAGGCAGATATTTCAAACACTTACTGGTTCACCAGTTTAAATTAATCAGGAGATGTAGTTTAACTGAAGGAAACAGTAGGAGAAATGGCCCTCCTGTATATAAAACATGTTACTTGGCTGTTTTCCAAGAAGCACCCGTCCTCCCAGTCACAAAGAAGGGCTCTTCATGAATGTATCTTACAAGGTGAAGGAGAAGGTCAGAGGACTGAAAGCAACAAATCTTTTCAAAATTATTAAAAACCCACCAACTTCAGAACTACTAAAAATGGGCCACTGCCACAGGATACTATTGACTAAAGATGGAGGCCTGATTTATAGACGACAGCATAATTTTCTGCTCAATTCAAGACTGCTTTCTTTTTTTTTTTACAAAAAAAGGGGAAAGCGCAAAGGGAAACTAACATACAATGACAAAATCTACAGCAGAGACAAAACTACTTAAACAAATGCATGGACAAGAAAACATCATAAGCAAGCTGCCAAGGCAATAGCAGAGAATTTCACTTGCACCCAAACTGCGGTGCTAAAACTAGCTGAGAGCTTTCTCAGCAGTAGAGCCTGTCAGTGATTCCAAAGTGATGATAAACAAACCTGACAACTCATGTCAAATGGTTGAGGTTCAAAAGCAGCAGAATGAATCTTCCATGGAACTGGCCTTATTTCACAGTCTCCTTGTGATTATTTAATACCTGGATACTGCTTACGTTTTGTTCCTAAATATTTATTTGGCTTTTTTTGTCAATTAAATCAATTACGTTTACTTACATATTGTGCATCTAAAATAAATGGACCTATTTTAAATTTTACCTTCCTTTCTCATACAGACGCACAAGCCCCTACTCAGGACTGCATTAAGAGAAAAGTAATTCTGACAATTTACAGCATAAGCTGACTGTGTGTTTTACTGGTTTTAACTAGGACTGTCACAACTGCCCCCTTCCCAATAATAAGAACAATCAGGAATCTATTTTTAAATGAATTTTTCTTTTAACATAAAGCAACAAACCTACATCTAAGATAATGAATATTCATGATTAAAAATAAAAAGCTGGACAACCCACTTGAAGATGATTGGAGCAAAGAGCAAGATAGACAACTGATATGGAGATAGAACCTATGTGAGCACTTTGGGCCAAGTGGAGAGGACATAAATATGAAAATTAAAAAAAGAATGAGAAAACAGCTTTTAGGCCAGTTTTATGCCTCATGTGGTGCAGGGTGGTAAAGCAGCTGTCTGAAGCTCTGACCACGAGGCTGGGAGTTCGATCCAAGCAGCAGGCTCAAGGTTGACTCAGCCTTCCATCCTTCCGAGGTCGGTAAAATGAGGACCCAGCTTTACTGGGGGTTAAAACGGTAATGACTGGGGAAGGCACTGGCAAACCATCCCGTATTGAGTCTGCCAATAAAACACTAGAGGGCGTCACCCCAAGGGTCAAACATGACTTGGTGCTTGCACAAGGGATACCTTTACCTTTTTTTCAATTCAGGATAAAAGGAATGGGGCTTTAAATTGCTTATAGGCTCATCCTATGGCCACACTTCCTAAGCAGAATTACACCCTACTAAACCCACTGAAATAAATCAGTTTAGAAGAATGTAACATCACAACATTAGTTTCCTTTTGACATATATTCTGCGGTATGGGAGTAGAGTTGCTGTGTCTCCCCACCCTCTGCCACTGATGAGGGGAGGGTTGCCAGATCCAGGTCTGGAAACTCCTGGATGTCTAGGGATTGAGACTGAGGAAGACGGAGACTTCAGTGGGGTACAAAGCCATAGAGCAGGGATTCCCAACCAGGGGTCTGTGGAACTCTGGAGGTCCCTGTGAGCGCTGGAGGGGGTCCTCGGCCTTCCCCCTCCTACCTTAATGGACTTGGCTCAAGCTCGGAGGGTAGGCTGTAGGTGTAAACATCAAAGAGGGGAATTGGTTGTGTTGTGGTATGTTCTATGTGGGGTCTGGCCTGTCTTCTCAGCTCCTGCTATTCTTTCATGCCAACATGAGTTGCAGCTGCTGTAGTAGTAGTAGTAGTAGTAGTAAAGGTGTGAGGGAGCAAAAGGCGGGTAAAGGATGCAGGTGGTGATGTCATTTTCAGGGGACATGACAAAGAGGTGTGGCCTGCTGACATCACTTCGAGGTTCCTGAAGCTTGAAGATTTATTTTGGGGGCTCCACCATAGTCAAAAGGTTGAAAAAGTCTGCCATAGAGTCTGCCCTCCAAAGCATCAATTTTCTCCAAGGACGTGACATCTATAGTCTGGAGATGAGCTGTAACTCCAGAGGATCTCCAGGTCCAACCTAAGGTTGGCATCCCTAATATAATGGGAGTTGCTCCATTCTATGTTGGAATGTATCCTTCCATGTTGCAAAATTAGAATCACTGGGAAATAGATCACAGGTCAGCAGCTCTTCACATGGCCTGTGACTCCTTTCGTGGGACAGGATGGCACCAAGCAACAGCAATCCCCAACTCATGGAGGTAACAAATTGGCAGGGACCCTCAGTTCAAATTTAATGCAAAATGGTGGTGTATTTTAATTATCCGTTTGTAAAACCAGGGTTCATTTTGCAGATGATCATTGAAATCTGCCTTGCTTTGACAAATTCTGGCTACAATGCCTGGACAGGCATCTCTACAGCTGGGGAATGAGCAAGGATGGCACTGGGCATCAAGGCAGGATTAAACCAGGATATAGGGATCCCTTCTAAGACCACTGAAGGCAATGGGTTCAGAAGGGTATAACACTGCTTTGAATTGCTCTGTTAAGTGTAGTTTATATATCAACTGCAAACTATGGTTTCAGATGCTGGGTTGATGGAGCAATCATTAGTAGAAAAAGAAGAGTTGGTTTTTATACCCTGCTTTTCACTACCCAAAGGAGTCTCAGAGTGGCTTACAATTGCTTTCCCTTCCTCTCCCCACAACAGGCACCCTGTGTGGTAGGTTGGGCTGAGAAAGCTCTGACAGGACTGCTCAGTCACAACAGCTCCACCAGGACTGTGACTAGCCCAAGGCCACCTAGTTTGCTGCATGTGGAGGAAGAGTGGGGAATCAAAACCAGCTCTCCAAATTAGAAGCCGCTGCTTTTAACCACCACACCAAGCTGGAGTAGTCTGCGCTAATTCAGCTTAACCATAGTTAAATTAAACCGTGAGTTCTCATTTTGACTGAACAGAATCTTCCACAATATGCTACTTAGCATGAGTCAAATTGGCTCCACCTCTGAAAACCGGATATCAAACTGGGCTCTGAGGGAGTGCAGGCAAAAAAAAAAAAAAACCAAGGAAGAAAATATACTAATAATACTCTTAGGTTACAGATAATTAAAAGTCTGACTCAACCAGAACCTTTGAGACTGATTTTAATAACAGCAAAAGCTTTCACTGGCTACAGACTGCCTTTGTCAGGTGACAGAAATAGCACTGCTAGCCGCAAACAACAGGAGACGGTTCACAGAATGTTTCCGTATGGCAGTGCGAACTGACCCTGTGTTATATGCATGTGAGGAGGAACGAATGCCCTCTTTGCATGCATGACTGTGGAACCAGCTTTCGAGTCAGATGTGAAACTATGACACTAATTCGGTGTGAGATATTTTGAGAAGCAAAGGGAAAGCCTGCCTTGCGGTCGCTTTTTCCATTACAATGAACAATGTCTATCTGGAATCAGCATCTACAATGCTTTCTGTGGTATGCATTACTCTCATTACCATCTTATATTCTAATAGGCAAGTGTGGACCTGGCTGTGGATACTTCTGTGGACTAGGTCCACACTGACAGAAGAGATTTTTCTCCAAACCAGCAATAAAAGGGGGTGGTATTGTTGTTTTTTAAAGCCAAACACACTGATGCTGCAGTGAAGGAGGGGGAGAGAACAGGGGACAGTAGCAGTGGTGATGTGCCTGTCGTTCCTTCTCATAGCACTCCTCCAGTGCTGTTACCTCAGTCTTCCTAGTACAAAACTGAAAAGTTTAGAGAGAGTAGCTCAGGCCGTGAGGGGGGATAAAGAACTTTCCTGCCTGCCTGAGGCTGATGCCTGAGCCGCCCTCCTTAAGCTGTCCCATCAACATGTTCAAAAAAGGTTGGGCTAGGAAATCCAACTCTATTGGCCCCCAAAGAAGGTGTTCCCACCCTCCGATGTTTCAAACTGAGGGGAAAGGCGTTTAAACATTAAAGGGAACATGGCTCCTTTAACATTTAAAAGCCTTTTGTAAGCTGCAGTGGTGGCATGAGTGAAATCTGAAGGCATTTAAAGTGCTTGTCTTTAAATGCCTTCTCCAACCTGACAGTTCAAGGGTGCTTAAAGTGTCTGAGAGATTTCTTTTTTAATGAGTTTGGCCATTTGAGACAGCCAAAAATGGGAGGGGGGGAATAATCCAGCTAAATTAAAATACAAAAAATACTGAAGGGGTATTTTTGAGGTATTTTTTTCAGTTTGGATTAGCTGAATGCACACCCATAGTTAGGACATGGAAGGTGCTAGGATGAAAGAAAGAAGAAATAGTGTGAGGAGGGAATGCAGGAGAAAGTCAGATGCTGGTAGGTTCTACTCAGTGGAAATGGGCCCAGCTCAGCTGGCACTTTGCAATTTAGCCTTAGTTTTCTTTGGAAAAGTCTATTGGTAGGATAGGGAAGGAAGAAAAACCCAAGACAAGAGGGCAGATAAAGGTTCATTTGACTGGTAGGTAAGAAAGCGAGGAGGAGGCAGAAAATGGTGAGAGACCATGAGGGCTTTCAGAAAACAGAAAATAGTGGAGGAGGGGCAAATACGATGCTCCTCTCAAGCCCTTGTGGCTCTTCCATTAGTGTGTGCATTTAATTATTTATTTTCCAGCATAAACATTGAGAGGTATTGAATCTCAGCATCAGGTCACCCCCAACATCTTTTCAATTGCACAACAGAAGGCTGTGAGATACGATCAAGCAGAAATCCTGTTTCCTCCACCATAGGCCAGTTTACACTTTCCAGCATAGCAGCTAAAGTCCAGGACACAAAACATCAGTGACTAAGATGTTTCTCAACTGTACCACGTCAGACTGCAGATGGGGGGGTGTGTGCTTGAACGCCTCACCATAATTTCCCTGCACATAGAAAAGTCAAGGGTCAGAGAGAGGATTCTTGTCTCCACTCTAATTATTTCAGAAAGGAAATGTAGGGTAGCAATGAATCACCTGCAACACCATCAGTACCAGCTCTTTTGTATGTGTAGTAAGCTAGGCTGTGAAGGGAAATGAAGCCAGGTCTGCAGAGGAGAAAGCCTTCTTCCCTGAGTGCAATCCAATCTGTACTTCCTGCTTGGCTGCTCCCTTCATATTCAAACCCTGTTATGGTTATTTAAGTCTTCTTCTTTAATGAGCAAACAGCATGGGGAGTTCCACCTTCATCAGCAAAACTCTGCCCTCATTGCACAGCCACCATCCAAACTGGAGTCCCATGTGGGTTTAATTCTGCTTTAAACGGTTTTGGAAGATGCATAATCGCTGTCACATACAGTTAGATTAAGTTCAGTAACACCTTAAGAGAGCAGCAAGATTTTGGGGATATGAGTTTTCAAGAGTCCAAGCTCGCTTCAGGTACCCTCCCCTCTGTCACATATATTCTGGCTGTTTGAGACAATCACTTTTCAGTTTCTAAGGACAGAAACATAAACAATAGTCATTTTTTTGTTTTTAATTGTTGCACAGCACGAAGAACTGGAAACAATGTGCAAGGTAGATCTGGTTGCATCAAGGCCTTTTCACTCCCAGTCCTTTTTTCACTTTCTGTACAGCTTTTTTGAAAGCAGGGAAATGAGAAAGGTCAGAAATAGGTTTTTTTCCCTGAAGAAAATGTATCCAAGGGTGTTTATTTGTAAAATGGCACTTTGCTCAGGTATTTATGTTTAAAAAAAACAAAACAAAAAACTATTTTGCAAAGTGAGTGCTGTAAAAACCCAAAGACTAAAATAAAACGATCTCGCCAGGTAGTCAAAAGGTTAAAGAAACAGGGTGTAACAGGATGGCAATTCAAATCTTAAAGGAGATAGCCCAAAGCACTTTGGTCAAATATACCAAAATCTGCACACAGGCAGTGCAGATTTCTAGAACACACTGAGCACATGTGGGGATTTCTGGTTCGAGGTGTATGACTCAAAAAAGGGAGGTCAACAAAATGGCTAATAGGACAAACCTGACCCAACTCGAGCCTGACAGAAACCTGTAAAGTTTTTATTCTGCCTATCTCTTTATTATCATTGGTTACCATCTTAGACAGAGAGAAAGCACTTACTGCTTATTTGATTTTCCTTTACTCAAATGTTAGCCAGTTGTGCCTTAGCTGTATGCTTTTCCTTTCTGTAACCAGTGATTACTTATATAACTAAAGATAAAATTTTGTTTTTCTGAAATTGGAATTATAGAATATCCACATAAAAGCCAAACTTACCTCATACTTAATACAAGATACCAAGAAAAGTTGGAGGAATACACACTTGGTTATCAATAACCCCAACAAGTAAGAACACCAACGTCTTTTCTACCTCCATATTGGCTTGGAGTAGAAGACTTAATCTGAAATGAAGTCTCAACACACTGAAAGACAGGTTACCAGACAAATGCATCTAACTGGCAACCAGGTGGAGGCAGGGAGAAGGAAATCGAAATGTGCAGGAGGGTGGGTGTGGGAGTGGAATAAAGCTGAAGAAGCAACTCCTTGTTCTGGTCTAGCATCTTGATACCTGGGCGAACTGAGTACATTCCACATCCACATGATAGAAACAGGTGCCTCTAGGGCTACTTGTACCACAGAGATCACACCTTAATTTGAGGCACTGAGCTAGTAATGTGAGGTCAATTGGTATATACTCAATAGGAACCCACATACTTTTCATTCGTCAATTGATCTATCAATCAACTGACAGGCAGACCAGAAACAGATTTCCAGCCAGGTACCTGATAAACAAGAGTTCAAAATGGCTCATAACAAAAGTACATATTAGGAAGCTTCATCTTCTCGGATGCAGTTAGTTCTCTGTGTGTCTATATGTCTCTCTAAACAGGTTTGTAAGCTTTGAGAGACAATATTTGCACTCGTGATCCTCTTTAAAATATACACAGCTAAATTAATAATTTAGGATCCCTTTAAATACAACCATGTCCAAAGTAGTGATTAATACACTGATTAGAATAACAAAATATATTTTTTTTAAGTGAAATGCTGTTAAACCCAATAAAAACCACCCCAAGTATAGAGTATGGCAAACATAGATGTCACAAGAGATTAGGGCTGAATCAAATGCTCTAAGCCAACATTTACAATGTAAAAATTTTTTTGGGGGGAAGAGGTAAAATTCCCCCCAAAGCCCCATTCCGTTCACCTTGTTTGCCCTTTCTTCATTACCAGTTTGTAGTCCTGGCAGCAAAAGTTCCTTGGAGCTGCTTGACACCATTATTTTCTCATTCAGCTGTGCCAGAATCAGGGTAGGAACTCAAAAGGCAGCATTACCCTAGCTTTGATCTGACTTCTTGATATCAACATGTAGCCAGACTTGACTGGCAAAATGAGTCATCATGAAGTCTAATAGGCAGTACTTGCTGGGTTCATGTTGGCATCATGAAGCTGAAATAGAAAATGGTGCTAAGCCCCGGTAAGTGAACATGTGTGTTGCTATCCTCAGTGGGGCGGGCTTCACCCCCTTTGTAGAAACAACCCCTCCAAACTGCTTAGAACAGCCTTTCTTGACTTTTTTACCATTGAGAAACCCCAAAAATATTCTTCAGGCTTCAAGAAATCTCAATAGTGCAATTGTGCAGAATATGGTTGGGAAACAAATATATATATTTAATTTCAACATAAGTACAATTTGCCAGGTACCCCCAGATGTCCCTCCAAAAGTGGCACAATCTAGTCACCTCACCCTAGTTCTTTGTTACAAAATGGCCTGCGCTGCCTGACTGAATCGTTCTGTGTATTTTGTAACCCACCGTGAATCTCAATGAGAAAGATGGGACATAAATGGGACAGGTAAATAAGTGATATTAATGCAATCATAAGGCATACGTGTGTGAATCATATATATTTGACCTGGCTGTCTGTTTTTGCAATCCATACCTATTTACTTATGTGTAATTTCAGTTCCTGTTTTAGGCTTGTGACATACGAGTCCAGACTGCACTAGCCTCACTGTTGTCTGCTGAACCACATTCCAACCAGAGCCCAACCACCACATGGGTAGGAATGTCCTTATTTCCAAATATGAACTATTGGCTATGCAAATTGGTTCGTCTGGCCCTCCCAAGTAGGCAACTTGTGTCTCGGTTGCTAGTAGCCAGCCACTAGCCAAAGGCCATTAAGGAAGCAATCATTGCCTAGCACAGCACAACAGTACTTCCATAAAATTATTAAGACAGTGGTGAGATTGACATGTTTGATGACCAGCAGGACCATTCTAATATTGTACTTCTCCCTGTGGGTTCGCTTTTCTTGCTATAGAAACAGAAACTGGAGAATACTAATGTTTTTGCATTCTTTTCTAAGCAATAAACTGTCAAGAAGAGGGCAACCTAGCTTAAAATTGTTGTAACAAAATTTGCGTTTGGTACTTGCACTGGTGGGGGGTGGGGTGGGGTGGGTAGAAGATAGTGTTGCAGTTCAGCATAATGCAGCAACTGAGAAACTGTCTGTGAAAAGTAGAGGGCATGCACTGCAGCTGCTTCACGCTCTGGTTATTTTCTGTGACGTTGCTCAATGTATTATTAACTAATCTTCCTTTTACTGTAAATCATTTCTGCTCCAGGGATGTATTCTTATGCTCCTAAATTTTCTGTTTGAAAAGTCACAGGAAGTTTAGAGCCTTTGATTTGTCAGATCAGGGACAGGAGCAAACCAGAAGTATACACTGGAAATGAGATTGTTGTAAATATCACAGAAAAACATACCATAAAAACTGCGGCAATGGGGGCATCTTGATCGACACTCAGACTGGATAATTGTACTTCAAAGTCTGTTGGTAGACTAATGGAGGGAGTTAACTTGTCTTTTGCACTGCTGAAAAACAGATTGTGACATATGCTTAACACAAATTAAAGGTCCATGGGAAGGAAGCTAGAGATTCATTAAAGTAATATAGAATAATATGTGATGCTTATTAGATTACACAGTGGCACTCCAAGAGGTCCAAGCCCAAAGTCTTTCCAGCATGCAATACCTGTTTTGAATTCTGATATACCATTATATCAGCAAAATCGCAAAAAAGATATCTAAATTTGTCTGGTAAGGGGGAAAAAAGAATAAAATTAAAGTATTACAAGATGCAAAGGATACCTAATTTGAAATTGTATTTCATGGCCTGTTGTTTAGTTTGGATGAAAGGTGGTTTATGTTGAAAAATAGAAGGACATGATTTAGAAGGACATGATTTGAGATTGCGATAGCATGGCTATTTATGCTAAAGCTAAGGTTAACAAAGCTAAGGTTAACATAAAATGCTAAAATCATTTTTTAGAAGTGACATTTTCAGAATCAGGAACAAATATAAATTCAGATTATGCACAAAAACACCCTTTGTATTTTTCTTATCTATGTTGTATTTTAACATTTTGAAAAAAAAATTAAAATAATAACTCATGTGAGCAGGAAGTTTGTCATTCATTTTCTCTGCAGAATCTTCCTTTAAAATCTGATGAAATTGGGCTATACCTTGCCACCTTCCCTCTCCTTTTCCCATATACTATCAGGTACTACCATTAAAAGACTGAAATAATTTAAGCTATACAATCTGGGTCTCATCCACCTGGTTATCTCCCATCTCCCACCATAATATATATCATTTACCAATATCGACTTCCTATTCTCTACATAAGACAGACAAGCCAGCCCCAACAATAATATTCAGAATCCACTGGGATCCATTCCTACCCATAACATAGATTAAGGTGGGTAGTGCTGTTGATCTGAAACAGCAGAACAACATTTAAGTCCAGTGGCACCTATTAAACCAATGAAGTTTTAACCAGAGAGGAAGAGAAGGTTTTTTATACTGCACACGGGAGAGTAGGGAATCAAACCCAGTTCTTCAGATTAAAGGCCACCGCTCATAACCACTACACCACTTTCATGTGCAAGCACACTTCTTCAGATACATATACCCATAGAAGTCAGCATTCTCCAGGGGGAAATTATACTGTTAGAATTCATGAAGAAGTTTAACAAAATTCTTGTCTTTGGACTGAACAAGAGCAGAAAGTTCTGATATCCTCAAAAATAAGATTTTGTATTCAACCCTTTCCTCATTACTGAGCTTTCATCTTTGAAGTGTGTGCATTTACTAGAAATGAAGTTGGACTTAACCTATATCTGCCCTAATCTACAATTCTATCTGCCCTTCAGTGACACATCTTCTTCTCACTCCTTTAGATCTATTTACTTGGATGATAATCATGGGGCTAGCTCTGTCCACTCCCCTCAGCCCATCCCTACCAGGCTACAGAACTGCTCATGTAAACCGGAGCTCTGATTATATCAAAGAAGGCTCTTCCCAAGTTAGTGATGCACCAATATTATTCACAGAAAGAAAAACTGGAATGTCCTTGTTTGGCAGGAAACTTTGCTAACCCTTCTTTTTTACACAACATCCCTGTGAGGTTCATATCTACTGAATCATTCACTTGCTTTGCTGCCCCTCCTTCTACCTGTAGAAATGAAACCAGACAGAGAGGTACCAGAATAATGAACAGATACAAACTTTTCTGATGGTTAATTAATATCAGATGCATTCAGATGACTTATAGATTTTAAATAATGGGTGTCATTCAGTCCAGACTTTGATTAACCACTAATCCAGGGGTAGTCAAACTGCGGCCCTCCAGATGTCCATGGACTACAATTCCCAGGAGCCCCTGCCAGCATTCACTGGCAGGGGCTCCTGGGAATTGTAGTCCGTGGACACCTGGAGGGCCGCAGTTTGACTACCCCTGCACTAATCCAACCATGCATTCCGAAGCCCAACATACATGTTTTCTAAACTATTAGCTGTCCCTACTTTGCTTCCAAATGGCAATGGATTGTGTGGTATGATGTCCTACAAAGATCAGCACAGATTCAAATTAGCAGCCGTGTTGGTCTGAAGTAGCACAATAAAATCAGAGTCCAGTAGCACCTTTAAGTCCAACAAAGATTTATTCAAGGCGTGCAAGCACTCTTCGTCAGACTAAGAACTGTCCATCATAACAGTAGGAATATATACACAAAAGTTAATCCTGTTATATTAGTAAACTGTGTCACAGCATCCAAACACAGCCACATGATACCTCTCTGCCAAACCAGCCAATCAAACCCCTCGAACCCATTTGTAGTTCACAAGGACATATATTAAAAATAAAACTGTCAAAGCCAGTGATCCACAGCTCACACCGTACTATTTACTGCCGGGCCCCATCTGTCTCCATAC
Organism: Paroedura picta; assembly: GCF_049243985.1. Lineage (NCBI taxonomy): Eukaryota > Metazoa > Chordata > Lepidosauria > Squamata > Gekkonidae > Paroedura > Paroedura picta. The sequence goes on from NC_135379.1 coordinate 34,827,812, forward strand.
CAGTGTGAGACTTTCTTACAAGTAGAAGCTAAGCTGGCAGCTATCTTGTCCTGAGACCAGAAAGTAGAATTCAAAATTACATTACATGTTACTAACAGTCACATAATCCCAATTAAAATAAATTGTGAGGAATGTGGGTACACAAGTTATATAAGGTTAGCATGCATAGTGAGATAAAAAACCTTTGTCCTTGTTGAGTCCAGGATATGTCAAAATATTGTGTTGTAATAACTTGCATTTCTGCAATCTCCCTTTCTTGTGTCAAGTCCCTCCATCAAATCCTCTGCCAAAGAATTAATGGACACAAGTCTGACATCAAAAGCCATAAGACTGAAAAACCTGTAGGGCAACACTTTAACCTTCCAGGACATTCTATAAGGGACCTGAAAGTAGCTGTTTTATTACAAAGAAACTTCAAGAACAGGCTAGAAAGAGATTGCAGAAAGCAGGGTACAAAACCCCCCCAGCTTTTCTTTGGAGGAAGGGCTGGATAAAATTAATTAAACATAATTCAGTGGCACCAAATCTGCATAAACTTAGCTTCCTACTTTGCAGCTCAGGGTTCAAAAACATTGTCATTATGAGAGACAGAAGAACAAAACAGAATAAAATACCAAAAGCTTCTTTTGCATGGACAATAATTTCTCATTAAGAACAGCATTTTTAAATGACTGAAAAAGTTGTAGATTTTTAGCCCACCATACCTTGTAAAATTCAGACCTGCTTTTGGAAACTAGGGTGTTGAAATATACTATGAACTAAAAGAAATAAAGGTTCTGGAAATTCTTTGCACATATATACAAGTACCATAAAGGGAAAGTAATAACTACTGAACTTTCCACTTGAGCCCCTGTGAATACATGGCCGCTTCCACATGGAGACTATGGCTTAATCTGCACTTTGTTTATTCTGTTGTGGATCATGCTGAATCCAGATTGATTTGAACCTGGGTCTTCCTCTTCTCCCCGTTTTCATTGAAACAGAAAAGTGTTCTGCACGTGGTTAGAGAAGCTGCACGTGGGGAACCAAGCGCAACAGAAGCCTCTTTCTTTTCTTTAAGGGGGGGGGGAGGATTGGAGACAGCAGAGGAGGGGGAATAAATCCAAGAGGCAAATCTCTGGCGAGAGAAGCTAGGGCTTCTGAAGCTTCTGCCAAGATAAGTTAGGGCTTCCCCTTTAAGGCAAGCTTGCAGCCTGGGAATGAGGAAGCCTTTGAACTGAAGCCTTAACCAATCAGGGCTTCTCTACCCCAGAGGCTCAGCAACAAGTTCAGAACCTGCATGCTTTCTAATGCTGATTATTCAAATATTGAGGGTTATATCCACTCAAGGATATTGTGGGAAAAGGTAGGGTCACTTCGGATCAATCCTGCTTGTTGCAGAGGGAAATTTTAAATCAGACAAAATAAAAATGGAAATTGCATTCAGTGGAGACGGCAGGGACTGAATCGACCTGGGATTGGAATAAAAGCTCCGTGCAGATACAGCCTATGTACAGCTAGTCAGTAAAAGTTTCCCACTCTCTTCCTCCCCCACAGTGGGAAAATGGAACCCTAATTGTGACTGTAGTGGGGAAATGGAACCTTAATGGTGACTATTACTCTTGGCATAAAGAACATCAAATGCATCTCTTGTTTCACATTACTCAAATTGAGGAGTGGGTTTAAATATGAATACATGAAGGTAAGTAAAAAGTATTACTACAAAATCACAGAAACCTTTATTAAACAAAAATATCAAAATGTGAAGCTATTGTTTCTCAACATATCCTCCCATCTAGGTCTATACATTTCTCTAACTCTTCCCCGAAGAATTCTTCACACTTCCATTTCCACTTGGCATCCTCAAGGGACTAAAATTGTGTTCCTTTTAAATGCTGAGTTTTGGGAACAAAAACAGATCAGGACTGTTGGGTGGATGAGGTAAGATATCCCAATGAAAGTCGTAGTACAGCCCCTGCTACCCTTGAAAATAAGCAGGTTCATTGTCATTGCGGGGGGGGGGGGGGGAGATCCATCAGTGTAACATTCCTGGTTTTTTTTCTAACCAATGCAGTTTTCGGTTTTCTTCCTCATACTAAACCCCCTGTGATCATCTTGCATCCTTTGAGAAAATCATTTTGTTTGGAATAAACCCAGTCTGGAACCCTAATAGCAATACTTTTTGACTTAACTTTGTATATGGAATGGTGAGTATTGTCCAAAAGTAAGGAAGGTCTGGAATGCCATTACAGAATCTTAATAAAACATATTCATGTACTTTGATCATTGAATGTTCTATACTAAAAAAGAGATACTTCTGCGCAAGAAAATTACATTTTCCACATGTTTCTTCTGCATATTCAATGCATATTCATTCATGTTCCCTGGGTGGCCTCAGATACAAGCTACAAATGATTGCCAAATTATAATCTGAAATGCGGAACTTCAAGTAACAGCTCTAAAGTGTTTGCCATCGGCTCAGAGTAATTGTCTTTCAACTTTGGTTCTTGCTGCCTTTGGCACATTTTTTCGCTCATTAGACAGGATGGAGGCACAATTCAAACACAGCAACTACGAGGATAATGGAACTTGCTCAGGAGGAAATTAGCAAGTCCCCCAAAGCTTCCACTACAATCAAACATCACTTAAAAGGACCTCACAGATACAGGCCTCTTTAGGTTTAACTACCTTCCCGCCAATCACATTCATAGTTACAGCATTCCCCTACAAGCTACAAAAACCGCTGACATCCTTGTCCTTGCTAGGAAATAAAGATAACAGAAGAGGAAATGGCCATCACACCTGCTACACTGAGGGCCATTTCGCACGGCTTCAAAGTAGCAGAATGGTTGCTATTTGGAAACGCTACTAATTTGACATAACCCACGACGTCGTAGACAATCTGCAACAATCCTGAAACCAATCAGCAAAAAGCGCTTCGTTGTGGCGCTTTCAGGGGAATCCAGAAAAGTGGATTCACCCTCCGGATAGCGATACACTCCTGCAACCAATCTGCAACAGTAGCGCTAAAGATCTGTGCGTTACCATTGTTGCTGGTTCTTCAAAGTCCCTCCCCCTGGCTCTCTCCTCCAAACTTCCGGCGAAGCGATCGCCATTTTTTTTTCTCCGAGCGAGCGGGGATAAACGCACCGGCGAGCCTCTTTCTGTTTAGAGGCTTCCCTGGCTTCAGTCCTTCACCTTTAGTCACTAAGCACAAACAACTGAAAAGCCCGTTTGCTGAAATAAAGTCCCTTTATTTTTTACAAATAAATTCAGCCGAAAATCGTGCCCGTGAGAGGGGGGGGGGATTTTTTTTTTATCACTCGAGGCAGCGTGCAAATGATCATACAATCAAACGACAGCTCACATTAGGCAGCTGGATGGGTCTCTCCGTAGCAACGAATCTACCTAGATTCATTGCTATGGGTCGTTTTTTTTTTTTAAAAAAACCTTTCTTAAAGGGAAAGGGGCTGTTTGGGAGCATGCTAACGGCTGCCCATTGGCTGCTTGACGGCCAGGGGCGGGACGAGCTTGGCAATAGCGCTTCCTTTCTAGCGATTTCTGCCGAGACCGGAAGCCTGTGGGAAACGCTAAAAAACGCAACTGATTCCACTACAAAGGCAGGTATGCATAACGACGAATTCCACTATTTTAAATGGCGATTTTTCATTCCGCAAACAATTTGCAACAAAGATCCCTGTGCGAAAAGGCCCTGAATATTCGCCTATCAATGGATGTGATTTGCCTCTGCTGTTATTGAGGGGAAGCAGTTCTGTGCCTCAGAGGAGGACTGTTTGCCACAGTTGAGCCAAACAGCATAACACTATTTCCTTTGTGATGCTTTGGGGGGGTAGGAATGAAACCCACATAAGAGCCCCTTTTTGACCAACAGCAGTGGAGGTAAACAAAACTAGGCCTACCTCTTCTGCCTCCTACCATTCACCCACATGGCAAATGGGTTTGGAATGCATTTTAGCCTGGAAGTGCAGCAGATCCCCTTTGACCAACGTAAATAACTAAATAAACTTGTCAACTCTCCTTATTCCACAGCTGCAAGCAAAAAGATAACGCACAGAAAGCCTGTTACCTCCCCCCCCCCAAGGGTAGAACTTTTTTCTACAGCTGGTAAATATAATGGCAAAAGCACCTTCAAATCTGTAAACATTTGTAGCGTGAGAAACTTCAACAGCATTTGAGATTTCTTGCCTTTCTCATCTTCCATTTGCCAAATTTTGACTTAAGATGGTAGAGAGACAGCTTGCTGTAGTATGAGGTGGCCTCTAATATGGAGGGCCAGGTTTAATTCACTGGTCTTCCACGTGCAGTCAGCTGAGTGATCTTGGCCAAGTCACAGTCTTGTTAGAGCTTTCCCATACAGCAGTTCTCTCAGAGCTCTCTCAGATGTTTGCATGGTGCCGAACATCACAAATGTCCAGCACCATTTAAAATCATACTTTCCCTCCTACAACTTTGAGTAATCTGTATTGGTTCTTCTCTTAGTTTTGTACGCTGCTATTTGCATTTTAGTGGACTTGAATACCATGCTATTTAACTAGGGTTGGAGAGAATGGTTGTGATTAGTGTTCAGCTGGCAATGTAATGCTACTTATATCTGTGCTTGTAAGTATTTATTGTTATATTCTATTTCATCTCCTTGGGAGTAAATAGGCTTAAGGTGACCAGATTGTCCCACTTTTGGAGGGACATCTGGGGGCACCTGGCAACTTTTACTTATGTTGAAATTAAATATATATGTATTACAATACTATTTTTGTGTTCTATGCATTCTATAAAAAAAATTGTTGCTCCATATAGACCAAATTTTTAATCAAGAACCCCCCCCCTCCCCGGTCAATGGTGTCCTGCTTTACCAGTATTAAAATCTGGTCACCTTAGCTTAAAGTGTAGAATAATGTCTTTCCCAGCTAACTGGCTTCTAACCCAATGCAGACATCCCAAGCTTGAGTGCCCCTGTGTAAGAGGACTCCACACTGTCAACTAGGCCTCTAGGAAGGTGATTATTATTGAACCTTAGGTATCTAATGACTTCCACCAACAGTGTTTTCCCTCCTTCAGCTCAATTTTCTAAGCTGAATGAAATCTTGATAACAGATGTATAAAGAGTTCCAAACTCATCATTAGATCATTACATGATCCCATTACATCATTTTATGCATGCCATACTCATATGAATTTGTGACTGTCTGGATCCACATCAGTCCACCGGCCTTGAAAAATTCAAGATCCACCTTAAGCTTTTAGTGGTGACTCAGCATAAGAATTCATACACTCGGCATGTGTGAAGTGTTGTAAAGATGTAGCTCACATGGCAGCCCCAAGCTTTCCCATACAGCAGTTCTCTCAGAGCTCTCTCAGAGGCTTTCGAGGCAGAGGCATTTTGCCATTGTGTTCTTCTGCTGTACCGGCAGTGTCTTCCTTGGAGGTCTCCCTTCCAAGTTCTGGCCCTGTTTAACTCCCAAGATGTTACCAGATAGAGCTATACCATGCTTTCTTCCCTTCCTCATGCAAGCAACACAAGTACACGGGACATGCAACGGGTCCCTTGGCCAGAGCCAACATTAACTCCCACTATAGGACAGGAAATAAGAGCCATTGCATTATGAACTCTATTCCTGCTGTCCCCTTAACAAAATTCTTTGTGATGAAGAGCCAAGAGAGACAGCCTCAGTAGGGGCAGAGCAAACATGAGCAGTCATTTACCTCCTATTTGCTCTCTTCCTGGTAGGCATCTCCAGCCAGCCTCCTCCACTCCCTTTCAAGAGCTCCACCTTGAAATAGTATAGACCCAGAGCAGCCCTCTCAGCTCATTTCAGCAAACAATGCCACCTGGAAAAGTCTCTGAGGAAGAGCCCTGGCCTTGCTCACGGGGAAATGCCCACCCCCCTCTCAGGGCAACTGGACCTAGTTGGCCGCATCAGAGGTGATCATGCCTCCCTTTTCCCTCCTCTTACCAGTTGGGTCAGTATGGCCTCTTTGGGATGAAGTCACAGCCAGGAGTCTCAGCCATCTCCAAGCTGACACACAGACCCACGCTACCTAATCTGAAGTGGATCCTCATTACCCCTCCCCACACACCTAGGAAAAGGCACACATCAGCTCTTCTTGGATAAGTCTAAGAGAGCAGAGATGAATTCCAAGGCCATTTGCAGTTATGTTGTTGCATTTAATGTCCACAAACTTTCACAGTCCACAGAGGTGTTAATAGCACTTAGCTATTATTGTTTGGTTCTCAGATGTCAAACTGTGCTATTGTTTCAGCTGTAAAAAGGCACAGACAGTTTACATGGTAATACAATGAACATGAATGGTAACCTGAATGTCAACAATCATAACAATCGTAACTGCTTGTTATGATTAGTGGTGATAGGCTGATATTTCTTTACCAGCAGTTATGAGTAGGAGAATGGGTCTACAAATTTAAGATTTGTAGTAAAATCTTATGAAGAGATATATCCTTTAAAGCAGGGGTAGTCAACCTGTAGCCCTCCAGATGTTAATGAACTACAATTCCCATGAGCCCCTGCCAGCAAACGCTGGCAGGGGCTCATGGGAATTGTAGTCTATGAACATCTGGAGGACCACAGGTTGACTAACCCTGCATTAAAGAACTGCATCACCCTGTTATGCTCCCATTATGTATGCAGATAAAGAGAGATGAGAGTTTTACTGGACTGGAAGGAGAATTGAGTACTATGGTGAAGGTCTATTTAGTTACTTCAAGATTCCAATGCAGGTTTAGCAGTTGTGCTTTAGTATTAAGTAGGGTTATGCACTCCAGCGCGCTTTGGCTGCTTCAGCGATCACTGAAGCCCGAAGTGGCCAGGGCCGCAACATGGACCGGAGGGGCACCAGCTGGCATGTCGCTGCTGGTGCTGCCTCTCCCCTTCACGCCACGTGCTGGCCGCTTCAGGCTTCAGTCATTGCCGAAGCAGCCGAAGTGCACCGGAGTGCACAACCCTAGTAGTAGAGCACAACCCATCCTACATTGGCACAGAGGGGGCTAAAAATGCCCCATCACAGCGCGGATCACAGCGCTTCCCACACACACAAACAGCAGAACCTATCCACCACCACTGTGTTTTCCGGGGGGGGCACATTTCAGTGGGGCACCAGGTACCCTGCTGAAATGTGTCCCTGTGGGAACAAAAAACTATGGAGCATGCAACTACCATCTATGCACTGCCGGTGGCCTGACAAGGCCGCCACTATGACGAATGAGCCTCTTTGGGAAACTGAGGAGCACATAATGTCACATCTTCCCTTATCAGAGAGATTTTCCAGGAAATATTGAATTTGTGTGCGTGCAGTGCATTAAAAATGCAACCTTATCCAACCCTTAATATTAATAAAAGCATTACTCTCACTGACATGGTACTGTGTATTATTGGCCTTCAACTGCAAGAATATAGCAGAAACTTGACAATACCTAACTTTCAATAGGAAGAAGCACTGAATACTTTACCTGAAGTTAACTTGTTCAAGGTTCCTGGCTGACCTGAATTGTTGTACTATTTCCAGAGCATCCTATTTCCACAAAAAGTAACAGATAACCCCCAAAATTTGTAGCATTATAGAGCTTATGGGAAATAATGAAATATAAAAAAAATGGGGAGAAAAGAAAAATGCAGTAGCAAACAAACATTTCATACACATTCATCTGCGAGCTTACAGATCAGCAAGCTTTTACAGAAACACGCAAAAAAAGTGAACTTGCTTTTCTACAGGGAAAATGCAAACATATGGCGGTTTCTCCTGCTTTAAATGTAGCCTAGCATCTGCATTATGGATTTTTCTTAAGAGCTCAAAAATCCAGAATGGTAAATTGCATCATCAACAGCATTAGCAAGACATGCCTAACAATTACGTTCAAGGCATAAGTACATGGAAGGTTCATGTGATCTTGCATTTCAGCTAGGGATATGAAAATAAGAAGTTGATCCTCTAAAAGCATAAATGAAATCCAGGAGGCTTCTGGGCTGAAATACTATGTCTGTACCCGTGCAGACTAATGGGGGCGCAAGCACATGTTTAGGAATGTAGCAAGGAAGGCCAAAAGCACATTGGATGAGGCTCTAATCCTTCAAATACAACAAGTGCAGAAGTGTTTTACAAAGTCAAATTAATACTTTAGTGATATTAATGGACTCTTGGCTTCCCTGCATCACATGACATATGGCAGAAATCCTGTAGTCCGTCTTAGGAAGTGATGGGATTTATCTTGGCAGGTATATGGTTGCAAACGTGTTTTTGCAAAGATAGAAAAAATACAAGCCCAGGTACTTACAAGGGAGGATTATTGGGAAAAAGGGGTGCTTAAGCCCTCCTGTTTTTGCAGGTGGGGGGGCGGGTGAGTGAACCAGGGTGGGAGAGCATTTATGGGATGAACTATAGATAAAGTTTAAATAAAGTACTCCTTATTGTTTATTGTCCTGCAAATGTCCTCTCCCCCTACCCTTCCTGGTATTAGCATTACAAAGGTAAGCAGGGGAAGCCTGTGTTCCCCTCATAACAGCTAGTTCTGCCTTCAGGCACAAAACTGCATACACTTTGCCTAAAATATATTTGAAAAGGCAATGTCTGGTGTACAAATAGGAAAAGAAGACCCCGGAGGGCATCAAGAAGAAAATGAGAGAGGTTAGTAAGGTTAGCACCTTCTTTCCTGTTAAGGGTAATTTCTTGTCTGTCTCCAGATGTTACTCTCCCTTCTTCTTAAAAGTGCCATACTCTATCGTTTCCACATTTGAGACATACCTTGTTTTAGCTATGCTTTGGATTTCCTTTCAATGCTGTTAGTTGACACTAGGCTTTCTGCATTTGAGCTTTCTTCCCTTCGTTTCTCAGGCTAAAGCTTGCCATATATTTTCTGTATCTGAGTTGGAAAATGGCAGCCTCCCATCATGCTTTGCTCCTTTCCCCTTTTCCTCCAATTTATTTTTGCAAAATGGTCCCTGCTTGCACCTAATGCTACCATTCTGTGCCCTTGACTGCCTCCCCACTTCCCCCCAAATATACTTGATGTGATTTAAAAAAAAAACATAGGTTATCGAGTTACAATGCTGCAGCAGTGTAATGAACAAGCCTGCCACTATTTGTTTATACTTAGAGACAGAGTTGTAATACAATAACCCCTTTTTTATAAGTCACGTTTCAGAGGGAGGGGGAAGAAGGATGGCGATTGGGAAGGGGCAGAGAGTATGTGCAAATGGCTAAAAAAATGACGGATGGAGGGGAAAAAACCCAATTGGAAGTATTTTTCCATTGAGCAATCTTGAATTAGATTCTATCTTGAAAAATGAAATCACTGTAACCAGGAATTTCTTAACCATGAGGTAAGTGAGAGGGCAATTTGGTTCTGCACCTGGAAAGGCAGATTTTAGTGCAGAAACGGACAAAAATTTCGGCCTTCATAAAGGTAAATCCGAATGATATAATTAGTGTGGAAATGGTTACTCAAGTCTTACTCTCTCTCAGCTAGAGATGTAGTTAGAAACTTATCTCCATCGTTCCTCTTTCCTAGGAAGTATGTTAATTCCTTTAAAAAAATCCTTTATCTGCTCTTTAATCACATTGTGCACCCGTTGCTGCCAGTTTGTGAACCCGCTGCACCATACTCTGCCAACAAAAGAGATGTGGTTTCTCATGCTTCACCAAGCCCTCCCCCACCCCCATCCTACAAGCCTAACAACTAATGTGAATGTGTAATAAATAGAGAGTTACTGTTATGGTATCCTGCAAGAAACACAGTATTTGTCAAGGCAGCTGACATGGCCTTCACTTTCAACATAAGTTAAAAGCTAGAGATTTTGCCATCTGGGATTTGTAAAGGTAGAAGGGGTATTGTTTTTCAGTCTGCAGATGAGGCCAAATCTGACCTTCTTTGGATTTTCAAAGACTGGTAGGTCAGAAAACAAGAGAAAGCGATAGATTCCCTCCCAGATGACTAGGAAGAGAGAAAGGCACAATTCACTTTTGTTTTTTATCACTAAACATAATAGCACAGAGAACCCTTAAAACAAAAATCATCGTTTGCTGTTCCTCTGAGCAAATCAGGAATCATGTTTGTACTTAAATTTCAGAACCCCATGGGCATAATGGAAACAGTCACCCTTGTAGTCCTCATGTCTACGTTGCCAACCACGGATTCAAAAAATAAATAATATTTTATATTCACCAGATATGCTCAAAGTAACTACAACAATATCTAATTTAAAAAGCCTTACTAATAGCTTATAGAACATGTTTTTTTTCCTAAATTTCACAGAAATTGTTGGCCAAGGGTCTGATTCAGTATAAGACAGCTTCATGTGTGAGTGAAGGATGATGGAAGAAAGGTTTCTCTTTCTTACCTGGCTCTCCCAAACAAAAATTAGTTCCCATTAACCAATAGGTCTTGGACATGAGTCTGGTCCAGTTTTCCTGATTTCACTTGGTAACTATTTTGGGAAGTCCTCCCCTGAGCATTTGCCCTGGCCTCCTAACTTTAAAAAATCCTCTTATATTTCCTATTTTTAAAATTTTGTAGTGGGTGAGTGTTGTTTTTGCTCCGTTTCTATGATATTGTGCTTTCCATGATATTGTACTGGTTTTATTTTAATAGATGTGGCTTTAATACTGCTAAATTTTCTTATTTCATATTGTTGGCTAAGTGTTTTTAGCATGGCTCTATGCTACTATATGTCTAAGATATCATCATTGTCCTTCCCCAAGACTATGAAGAACTGAGGAGTCACAAAGTAGCTTACAATCATTTTGCCTTTTTCTCCCCACAACAGACACCTTGTCAGGTAGGTGAGGCTGAGAGAGTTCTGACAGAACTGCTCTGCAAGAACAGCTCTAGCAGGACTGTGATTAGCCATCTCCATAACTGTCACAGAATACCTGTCATCTACCTTTCATTCCACAATATCTTCTATGTAAGGTTTTTAGAGAAAGAGATGTTATAATCTGAACTACTATATTTTAATGCATCATTTTTTCCTTGAAAGTAAGTAAATATCTGCTCAAATTACTTTGTTATTTAATACTTTGTTGTTCACTGCCCCCAAACTGGTAAATCCAAGAGGGGAGGTATAAAGGTAAAGGTATCCCCTGTGCAAGCACCGAGTCATGTCTGACCCTTGGGGTGACGCCCTCCAGCGTTTTCATGGCAGACTCAATACGGGGTGGTTTGCCAGTGCCTTCCCCAGTCATTACCGTTTACCCCCCAGCAAGCTGGGTACTCATTTTACCGACCTCGGAAGGATGGAAGGCTGAGTCAACCTTGAGCCGGCTGCTGGGATTGAACTCCCAGCCTCATGGGCAAAGCTTTCAGACGGCTGCCTTACCACTCTGCGCCACAAGAGGCTCTTGAGGGGAGGTATATACATTGACAAATAAATAATTAGCAAGAGAATACCTCGGGGGTGAAAGGGGGAAAGACCACTGAAGATATTTTTAGACTGTAGAAGTCTGTGATTTTCCTCATGGGACCTCTATGGAATATTGCCAGAGCTCTGCTGCTGTAGACATTTAATCTGGACATAATCCCCAAAATCTCTCCTACATTGTTAGGTTGCAGGGTACCACACTCAGGCGCTGGACCAAGACTTATGATGAAAAGGTTGTTTGCAGCTTGTGTTATTTCTTTTATCTGTTCCGAGTATGGTGAATGATTTGGTTTATTTTGTCTTATATACAAATGTGTGTCATTTTAAAATAGGGGCGGTTTTCTACTTAAAACTAGAAAAATCAGGCATGATAATCTTTCCCCTTTACATCTCAGATGAGTCACTGCAGTAGCCTTTTCTGCCATTATAAATAAATACTGGCAAGATCTTAGAAAACATTTGAACTTCATTCATTCTGAAGTGCAGCTCCACACTTTAAGTAGCAATTCATCTATTCACGTCAACATTACATCAAAGTTTCCTGCAATAAATACATAAAATGAGAATGACAAGCATGCAATGTTTAACACCTATGCACAGCTTAGAAACGCATCAGAAACTTTGGGAACACATCAGAACCCATGTGTGTATAGGGGTACAAATCCTGGCTTGCTGTGAAACTTATTGCATGACATTTGGGACCAGTCACGTCCTCTCATTTACCCTATCTCAGAAACTGTCATGACAATAAAGGGAAAGAGATGTGCATTGACCTGAGCTCCTAGGAGGAATGGCATTAAAATGAATTAAATAAACAAGTAACGATGATTACAGGAACTACCAATAGGCACATACTAAATATGTTTTCTGGGTAAAGTACTGAATTGCTTGAATACACATGCATTTTTTTTTTTTGGCCTACCATTTTTTACTCAGATGTACCCTATGCAGCCCTGGGTGTAAACTGTACGGAGCTTTTATTCCACTCCCAGGTCGATTCAGTCCCTCCCATCTGCACTGAAATCGATTTCCAGTTTGATTTCCATCGATGGAAATTTTCCATCTGCAACCGTCATGCCTCGACCAGCATTCACCGTACCTTTGCCTCGGAATATCAGGAAGCATTTATTTTCTGGAATATCCACCAATTCGCGCCGGATGCACCAAAGGATCCACTCGGCACTCGGATTAACCGGCATTCCTCCCCCCGCTCCTCCCCAATGGTGACGTTACGGAACTGTCTTTTGCTGATTGGTCAACCAACCCCCATGTTTCCAATGCTAACACTGCGTGGTTCTCTCTTGCTGATTGGTCGGCAACCCCCCCCCTTTCCAATGCTGACTGAACGTGTTTATCTCCTGCTGATTGGTCGACTCGCGGAGTCGAAAGAAAGGGGGAATAATTGTTTCACGGGTAAATATGCTGTTCAGCTCTGTTTTGAGAGCTTAGATTGTTTGAGACAGCATAGAAATGGAAAAGTGTACAAATACGGTAATAAAAAAAACATATCCAGGCGCACTCTGGTGGGAAGTACGTCAGAACGTCAGGAATCGATTTAAACTAACGTAATGCAGATGACGCAAGTATGTTAAAGCTGTTTCGTTTCGGAAATAATGTTTGTTGCAGATCACTCATAATGCCCGAGCCCGAATCGGGTGGAGATCGGCAAGAATAAAAGCGGGAAAATCAAGAGATGCAGAATAGGCCCTGATCTGGATAGCCCAGATTAGCTGCATTTTGTCAGATAATTAAGTAGAGTCGACACTGGTCTGAATTTGAATGAGAGACTGAGGTTCCTTTGCAGAAGCAGGCAATGGCAATCCTCCTTGGAACATCTCTTGCCTTTAAAATCCTACAGGATTGCCATAAGTCAGCTGCAACTTGACAGCAAAAAACCCAACCCAACCCCGTTGCAAATCTTACTTCCTACTACCTTCATTTCGATATGAGCATGATTGGTAATTGGAATGTCAAGTTACAGTACCAGAAGGAGTCAAAAGAAGGCAAGTCGCTTCCGTAGATCAGTGAATGGAAGTAAAACGACATAATGGCAAAAACTTATGAATGTATTCACTGCTGTTATTTCTTCATACAAAGATGTATCTTCATACAAAGATACAAAGGTATTTCATCAAAGGGTGATGCCAAAATGGGGTCCAGATGTTTAAAAATACCTGCTTTCAAAGTTAACACTTTTTCCTCAGTGGCTATCCCTATAACTTAAACCACCATAAGAAAATTTATAAAGAAAATAAACTTCTTTAAATGTACAAAGCCATTTGATTATACCAGTCCCACCTCTTATATTCCAAACTGGTGACAAGTGCTCAAGGATGAGCATCTTGAGGGGTCTCAAAGAAATTTCAACATATGCATATACACAGGGACATGATAGTGTACACATTTCTAGCAACATAATTTATGAAAGACTTTATTTGAATTTTATAACCATGGTTTAAACATTCATATTCACTCACCTTCAACATCAATGTACACACTCTGCATGTATCACAGGAGAAATTTCCTTTGGGCAATGATTTAAAAACATTGTCCTCTTTCTTATCCCTAGGTTTCAACAGCTCCTTGATATCAAGTCCTCGATACCAAGCTATTAAGGGTTTTGTTTCACATCCCCTTATTACCATTATAAGATGCCAATATCTAGTGATTATTCTTTTAATCCTGTTGGCATGGATTGAATATTCAAAATAACAGGTAATAGCATTTAATGAGATCTCCATTTGTACTGGAGCAAATCGTGTTGAGAAGCTGACAACGCCTTTTCACGTGCTTTCGTAATGATAGAAATAGGGCTTCCCCTTTATCTCAAGGAATGACCCAACTGGTCACTAGTTATTTTAAAATATTCCAAAGTTGCATTAATGGATCTGTGATGAAGGGATTGGCCTAAAGGTAAGTTATCCTTCATATGCGCATCCTCAAGCACTTATCATGCCTCAGATTCGGCATAAAGAATGCTCCCATGGTAGATAATTTTCTGTCGAAGGGCCATCATCTGGAGCAATGGTCCCCAACCTTTTTATCACCAGGGACCGGTCAACACTTAACAATTTCAGTGAGGCTCGGGGGGTGTAGTCTTTTGCTAAGGGACATCGCCGCCACCACCTGAGCCCCTGCTCCACTTGCTTTCCTGCCGGCACCCCTGACTTCCCACCACCCGCTGGGAGACACTGCCAGCAGCAGCTGTGCAGTGCCACACCAAGAGGGAGTCCCAGCCATGATGGCCATTGGAGAGCACCAAAGGTGAGCCAGCTGCAGAGTGGCAGGGCAGCCCCCAAGGCAGCAGACAGGGAGGAGGATGAGGAGGAGCTACGGCCCGGTACCAACTGATCCACAGACCAGTCACGGTCCCCGGTCCAGGGGTTGGGGACAGCTGATCTGGAGGACGTACATTTTTTCAGCATTGAACATATCAGAGCCCAAGCACGTCAACATTTGAACGTGAGCAAGTTATTACTACAAAGGGAAAGCTTTTACTTCTATGCATTGGAAATTTTGGGTCCTAGGGGACGCAACGCTTCTTGGGATTTATCTTGTTATTTATGAAATGTTTCTTTAAGGAGTGGCATGTAATGCACCTACCATTTAGCAGTTAGGCTAAAAATTATGAGTGATTCATTATGATTTAGGGACCCATGCCTCTTAGTTAACGGGATCCTCCAGGAAGACTTTGAGCCTTTGGCCAACTTTATACTATGAGATAACACATTATGTACTGTAATTTTTTTTATTTAGAATGCACAATTTTGGAGTTCAAATATATACTGGAAATATTGTGACAATTATATTTTGATGGTATGTATTTTTACTTCTTACACATATGATTGAATACACAAAGGAAGTGAACACATGAGAGTTTGAAATATAAGAGTTGGAATTGGTAAAATCAAATGGTTTTGTACAGTTAAAGAATGAGCCTCTTGTGGCGCAGAGTGGTAAGGCAGCAATATGCTGTCTGGAACTGTCTGCCCATGAGGTTGGGAGTTCGATCCCAGCAGCCGGCTCAAGGTCAACTCAGCCTTCCATCCTTCCGAGGTCGGTAAAATGAGTACCCAGCTTGCTGGGGGGTAAGCGGTAATGACTGGGGAAGGCACTGGCAAACCACCCCGTATTGAGTCTGCCATGAAAACGCTAGAGGGCGTCACCCCAAGGGTCAGACATGACTCGGTGCTTGCACAGGGGATACCTTTACCTTTACCTTACAGTTAAAGAAATTTATTCTCTTTATAAATTTTCTTATGGTTGTTTATGTTATCTTATAGGGAATAGCCACTGAGGAAAAGGTGTTAACCTTGAAAGCAGGTATTTTTTTTTAACATCAGGACCCTGTTTTGGCATCACCCCTTGATGAAATGCATTTGTATATTTATATGAAGGAATACGAAGGAGTTTCTAACAGCAGTGAATAAATTCATAAGTTTTTGCCATTACGTCAGTTGTCTTTGATTTGCTAAGTTACAGGACCAAGCATGTATGTTTATCAGATTATCTCTTCTCATGGAAGATACCAATAGCAAAATGCAACCGATTACATTTTTATGGAATAGGAGCTAGAAGGCTCATTTAGGTGTCATAAAATTTTCAAAAGCCTCTTGATTACGCAAAGGGGTTCTCTGTCTTGGCCAGACATCAGTGGAACATAAGAAAGGTAATGTGAGAGTGGCTGGCAAAAAGGAAGCTTTCGTGTCATGGCACGAAAAATGAATGTTTGCAGATACTCAACTCACCTCCTTTCCTGTTTTTATAGAATCGGAATATGCAGACAGATAGCAGTGCAAAATTTTCCAAACGTTCAGAGAGATTTATGGGCACTAGAGAAGTTCAAGTACTCTATGAAAGTAAAGGAAGAAGCTCAAAGAAGGTAATAGATGCTTTTAATTATTTAATTAATTTTATGCTTTTAATTATTTTCTTGTATTGTATTTGCAAGCCACATGAACCAGGTCTCTGGAAAGGTGATATTTAAATCTCAAATATAAGCACAATTTGCAAGCATTTAGAATTTCAGTTCATAGCATTAAAATCACCAAAGAAAACACTGGGTGTTTGTGGGAAGATTTATTAAGATTTATTATGATTGCATACTACTCCATTATGAAGTTTGTTTTCTTATGAATTTTATGTCTCTTTTTTAATGAGTTTTGCCTCTTAGGTAGTATGCTTATTTAAACTTGACCCAAAGTTGTCATTGGCATCAGCTGTGCTAAACTCTGTTTCAACATTAGGAGACATACCTTGTTTTAGCCTCACTTTGAATTTCCTTTGCATGCTGCAAGTAAATGCTAGGCTTTCCACATTTGGTCTTTCCTCCTCTCATTTCCCAGGCTGAAATTTGCCATATATGCTTTCTGCATCTGAGTTGGAGGCAGCTTCCCATCATGTTTTCCTCCTTTCCCCTTTTCCAAAAATGTTTATTTTGCAAAATGGTGGCTGCTTGCACCGAATTTCACCATTCTGTCCCTCGATCACCTCTCCCCTTCTCCCCACCCAAGTATGTGATTTTTAAAAACCAAACATAGGTTATCATGTTACAATGCTGCTGCAGCATAACTGCTATTTTTTACAGCTGAAAACAGCATTGGAACACGATCACACCTTTAAAAAAATAGACTTTTTCCAGACAGAGGGCACAAAGGGGAGGGAAGATGGCAATGAGATAGGAGACATGCACAAATAGCTCAAAATGGCCACCACAAGAAAAACCCCAAATGTAAGCATGTCCCCCTTTGGCAGCTGCAAATTAGATTCTGCCTTGAAAGATGAAACTGTAGGATGAGAGGGCAGTTTGGGTTTAGCAAGGTGGATTTTAGTGTAGAAACAGACAAAAAATGGCACTTTAAAAAGGCACATTCAAACAAAATTGCTAGTGCAGAATTGGTCCATGTTGCTTCCCTGGGCAGCTTTCAAGCAGGAACTGGGCGAGTGCCCCAGTGGCTCCTACAACATTTCTAAGAGACAGAAGTAAGCAGGTAGCAATATCTGCATCCTGCTGCTTCAAGGCAGCAGGTTAGCACGCTCAAGAATACTGCCTCAGAGGCTAGCCCCATGTTGGTCAGATCAGAGGACAATAATCAAGCAAAAATGTATTTAGTGAGGTGTACAGCACCACGCAGCATGACATCAATGGATAATCTCTGAAAGTGAGATGATGACTTGTGCATTATGCATGTATGAGTATTAACCCCCTCCCCCATGGCAAATATGACACAACTCTGGACGCCCCAATTTAAAATGGATGAAGTTGAGAAAGGAACTTTTTGTCAACAATATGTGCCTTCTTCAGCTGAGACAGAAGATGCCTAAACAACGCTGTTCTGTCATAGCAGTGATTCTTTCTCCTAGTGACAAGCCATGCCTCCTGTGAGATATGCATTGGACAATAAAGGCAGAACAGCCTGATTGCCATAACATTACACAGAAAACAACATTCTTGGAGTGGAGTCAGGCCCATAGACCCAGGTCTACCTTTCTTTCAGATGCACAGGATACCAATAGAACAAAGGCAATAAGCATCCTTTTTTTGTACACAGAATCTCTTATATGAATCTTAGTAACACAGCACATTCCCTCTCTCTAAACAGTACAATAAAGAAAGAAAGGAGTACATAATGAAGCCACACTGTTGTATTGTTGACCTGCCTTGGTTTGCATCTCTCTGGGTAACCTTGAACAAGTGGTTTTTCTGTCAACCGGCGGGCTACTATCGCAGGATTGTTAGAGGTCAGAAGCATAAGTATTTTAAAAACATTCTATGCACCAAAAAGGATGCTATAAAATCATAAATGTGGTACAGTAACTGTGCACCTTTACCCTTCATGTCCAAATAAGTGCTCTCTGAAACCAGTGCCATTTAACTTGCGACATAATTGCTATCAATTGTGCTGGTTTGGTGGAAATAATAAACAGGTTCTGTAACGGGTTTCTTTCAACCTCTGACATATCCCCCCACCCACCCCCGGCAACTGTACGGAAGACATGAGATTGCATATAACGGCCAAACAAATGCCAAGAGCAACTACCTCATGCACTGCTGCTTCACAGCTTCTGAGCTTAAGCTTACTAACAAAACTGAGTTCATTGCTCGGCCAATCCCATCAGCCGCTGAGAAAACAGAATACTTTGCATAGCCTACAGCAGCTGTGCTGCTAGGTGATCCAAAAAGAAAGCATTAGAAACAACTTTCTGAGGAAGTCTCAATGCATTATTGTCCTTGCAGAATTAAGGTCTGAATCGGAAAGCCTCATTTTGAGGAAAACCAAGGTAAATTAGGAATCATGTTAAATTATACATAAAACGACCACGTATTTTAACAGCCTAAAGACATGCTCAGTTAAAGTGTTTGGGTCTCATTACATATTACACAACCCTTGTGTCTGCCTTATCCTTTTAATTGTAAGACTGTTCCTGGGCCTGCATTTGGTTTCTTCTTTTAAAGAACTAATTATTTACAACACAAATTGAGCCCAATAGCACCTTTAAGACCAACAAAGATTTATTCAAGGTGTGAGCTTTTGTGTGCATGCACACTTCCCCAGACAAAATGGAACAAGAATCATAAAAGTACAGATATATATGAAAGATAATTCAGTGGCAAATTAGTAAACTGTGTCATAGTATTCAAATTATGCCAACACTTGAATCAACCCACTTGAATCTATTATTATTAAGTAGTCAAACATAAGGAATTATTTGTCTGCAACTGAAACTTAATTGCAAAGGTGTCAGTCTGTCATAGCATTTATTTATTTATCATGTGGTATGTGTGTAATAGATAGCCAGTAGATCCTAAGTTTGTCTGGCTGCCAGGGAAGAGATATTTGGAGATGGTTTGCCATTGCCTGTCCCCATGTCACGACCCTGATATTCCTTGGAGGTCACCCTTCCAAGCATTAGCCAGGGTTGACCCTGCTTAGCTTCCACTGTCCTGACCTGGATGGCCAAGGGTAGCCCAATATTATTGCATATCACTACGCAAAGGAAGACAACCTCTATTAGTCTCTTGCCTAGAAACCCTATGGGTGACCATAAGCCAGCTGTGACTGAACAGCACTTTATACACATACAATTACCACTGATTTATATAGTAAAGGGGCAAAGAGGACTTGGTGCTACGTTGTTTAATTGCCCTTACTCTGCTTGCCTGCCCAAAGTCTTACTTTTGGTACTCAAAACATCATCTTCTATAGAAAGAATGGCATATAAAAAACTTAAATATCTGTATCTGATCTCTAGAGGAGCAGGGACAAAGCCTCTATAAGGGCTGCTTTCAGTTCTGCTGTTGTTGGTTGTTCTGAGTGTGAGTTAATAAACAGTTGTGCTGGAAATATCAGCTACCATATATTGGACTCTTTTTTGGACACAGGACACTATTTGGTAGCTGGTAGATTAGAGCTAACACATTTCCTAAGGATAGATTCAAGTGGGTAGTCACGTTAGTCTGAAGCAGTACAACAAAAATTGAGTCCAATAGCACATTTCCTAAGGATTATACTCCATACCAACCAACTAATGTATAGACATGGACTTTAATAATAAAAGAATAGTAGATGGCTGGGTTTGGAAACTCACACTATTCAGCTAGAGGGAGGAACAGAGAACAGAGAAGCAATAGCCACAGCAAAACAAACACTTCAGCATTTTCTATAATTTTCCTGTGGTTTAACTGATCATTCGGTTAATTTCCTGTAAAACCACTGGGACAGAAAAACCACCCTGAAGCTTATGAGCTGGGCTTCCACAGACATAGTATGTCAGCATATATGGTGCTAACAGTCTTGGGGAATTAACTTTTTTCCCCTGTTTTCAAGAACCATTTGCTGTCAAGACTATAAGGCTCTTGCCATTAATCCATTCCTCTTACTTGTAATTAGTGAAATCATTAGCAGTCATTTCCTGTTTTAATTGCACTGTTCATTGTCAGCTGAAGCTTGAAATATACTGAACACACTGAAGCAATGAAAATTGAGAGCACGTATTTCAAAATTAAGAACTCCTGTTAAATCCATCAAACTTTTTGTTGTCACCCAATGAGAAAGGGAAATAATTGGGAATATTTCCAGGTCTCCTGTCCAAGTACCTGCTTAGCTTCTGCGATCTAATGAGATCAGGCTGTACCATGCTGCTTTCCCTCCTGTGGTATCAATATAATATGGAAATTGTCTTGCCCCGCCTATAGCATCCCAAGTTCTATTAACAGCCATCCATCCTAGACTGTGGAACACTATCTTAAGTGAACATTTTCCAAACGGAACCCTTTCTCCCTCTATGGCACTCATCTTATCATTATTTTTTTTTTCAATTTATTTCCCGCCACTCCCTTGTGGCTCATGGCAGATCACAGTGTCTTAAAACCCTATTAAAACCCCACTAAAACACATAAAAGCACTCCAACATGGAGGGGAAAGATAAGTAAAACCCGACTCCCACCCACACTACTAGCGGGGAGGAGAAGGAAGTCCCAACGATGTTTGCTTCAAGACCCCGGGGGGGGGGGCGAGGGTGGTAGATCTATCCTGCCAACCCTAGCCTCAACCATATATTATCATGTTATATCATGATTGTTATCTGTTATATATGTTCAATGTAAATGTTTTACAATGTTTTCTGTAAACTGCCCAGAGCTGTATGGAAGGGCTGTATAAAACTCTAATCTAAATAAATAAATAAAATAATAAAAATCTGTGATCACTTACTTTGATCAGAAAGCTGAAGTACTGGTACCTCTTGCATGCTGTAAGGAGAAAACAAAGTTATGATTAAATACTTGTGTACACACTGCTTTGTGGCAAATAGTTTTAATACATACACATCTGTGTTTAAAATATATAGAGAAAGGAACACAAAGGAAAGGAGGTATTTTGGCAAAGTATTAGAGACTTAGGCTGGCTTCTGCCAAGACAGAAAATCATATCATAGAATCATAGAGTTGGAAGGTGCCACACAGGCCATCTAGTCCAACTGCTCAACGCAGGATCAGCCCAGAGCATATTAAAATCCTTGCTTAGATGTAATACTTATTAATGGATCTCATTTAAAAAGCTAAATATCAGGGACGTCACACATTTACTACTCATATGCAGTCTCCCAAATCAGATGTGCATGAGATAAAGGTTCCAGTTTACTACATTTAAGAGATCAAAGCTATATTATTGTCAAAGCAATACTTGAAAGCACGCTGAACAACTCAAGAGCCAGAAGGTAATCATACTAAACCCAAAGATTTCTCAACTCTATTTCTGATTTTGATGAGCTCTCTCATATATCTATACATCAAAGGTAAGCAACAGAAGAAGCAAGACCAAGTGACAAGACTCCACCACCCTCACCAGCAGTAATTATCCCAGGAAAACAAACTGTGTACAAGGTTTAGAATTAAATAAACCCTTCTTGTAAAATCACTGAAGAATCACAAGGCTGATCCTCAATGGAACAGGCTTTCTCAGGAGATGGTGAGTTCTCCTTCTTTGGAAACTTTTAAGCAGAGGCTAGATAGTCATCTGACAGAAATGATGATTTTATTAACTTGGGCAGATTGTGAGTGGGTGGGCAGCATGGGATGTGCGGCCATTCACTCCCGCCGCAGCCAGTGCCACACCGCAGGGGGGAGGGGAAGTGTGGACGTCAATGCATTGGCAGGCACACACCAGTGCACCTCCCCTTCCCCCCGCAGCACAGTGCAGCGCTGGCTGCGGCAGGAGTAAATGGTTGCTTTGGTTGCAGAAGCGCCCAACCTAGGAGAAAGCTCTGGCCCTGGTTGAGGTCAAGCGAGCTTCTTTGGGGTCAGGGATCAACAATCAGTTGGATGCAGTGGAGCATAAAGGCGGTCATATCTGACACAGACCTAATTCAAGGATGTTTTAAGAAATTAGGAAAGGTGACAAAAGGGACATGGTCTGGTTGCTCAAACTTTAATGGATTTAAATACCCACTTTACTACATGGTAACTTGCACCATACATTTATGTACTTGTTTACACATCCCTCTTTAGGAGTATCACTCAGAACAATACCAAAGACACATGCTCTCATAAAAGCCTGTGAGCTTTCCACCACACCGTACAGAAACCTCATGATTGCTCCTTCCATCAGGCACACACAAGCATGGGAAAGCACACACTTATAACAATGTCTATAAAAACTTCAGCTACTTTCTCCACCACTAGGTTACATGTCTTTTCTCAAGATTGCAAGTATGAAAGGCAAACTAAAAATATAGCGCTAGGCTTGTCACTGTGTCTACACAGCATCACTCTGTTTCTTTTTGCACATTCATGTAGTGTACATCATGCATGCTACAGTTGCTTTTCCTCCCATTTTACTAGCCAAGAGGTTAGTAAAAGACCCACCGACCCACCCACACACCCACAGGTCTTTAATTTGATTTCATTGGTCCACAATTTTAGAAGTCATCTGTTGGGAATTCTAAGACTATATAAAGACCTGAAACCTTTCATATTTGAAGCAATTTTAGTATATTGTTCATACCATAAATCCTGGGATTTTGCAAGAATCAGAAGCATGCAATCTGGGGAAAATTGCTATTTATTTTCTTACTGTCTTTCTAAAAGTCCTTGGTTTGTAGTGACTTGAAGACATTTGATTTCCCATGAGCAGGCTTGCAGCCAAGAAGGGATTTGGATCCATTATTGAATATAAAGGAGGGTTGGGAAATCCTGCATCGTATTATTTGTATCTGGGTTAATTTATTTCTTTTTCCCAGCTTGCACCTTCACTGAAAAACATATCCACATCCATCCAGATTAATAAAATATTTTATGTGTAAATCAAGCATAAGTTTATGTTAAAAAGGTAAAGGTAAAGGTATCCCCTGTGCAAGCACCGAGTCATGTCTGACCCTTGGGGTGACGCCCTCTAGCGTTTTCTTGGCAGACTCAATACGGGGTGGTTTGCCAGTGCCTTCCCCAGTCATTACCATTTACCCCCCAGCAAGCTGGGTACTCATTTTACTGACCTCAGAAGGATGGAAGGCTGAGTCAACCTTGAGCCGGCTGCTGGGATTGAACTCCCAACCTCATGGGCAGACAGATTCAGACAGCATATCGCTGCCTTACCACTCTGCGCCACAAGAGGCTCATAAGTTTATGTTAGAAAGTGCTATTTTCTCTTTTAAACCAAAGCAACATTTATCCATGTTGATCTCATTAGTGCTGAAGGGTGTTATAACACGCGCATGAGTATCCATGCAACACTGAAGGCACACACAAACATTCCAAAGAACAAAAGACTTTTCTATTTTCTGTTTAGTGAAAAACAACCAGCAGTTCCTTTTTAAACACCACAAAGCTCTCTTTTTCAGACCAAAAAGGAACTGTCTAAACTATTCAAAAATGTGGAAAAATGAAATCTGTCATTCTATGATCTACCCCATCTTCCAAATAACATCTTGGAAGAATTTAGCAGACTAGATTTCTTTCAGCAGTAATGAGAAACCAAACTAAGTGAATTAAAAATACAATATCCTAAACAATTATTGAAAATTTGTTTACCAAATTATTTCCACAGATCAGAGGGTAGCCAACCCTTTTGAACCTGGGGACACTTTTGGAATTCTGAGATTGTGTGGTAGGCAGAGACTCAAAATGGCTCCCACAGGAGGCAAGGCTAGCCTGCAGTCTTTATGTTGTAATAGCAGCTTCCACTA
The DNA here is from genome assembly GCF_049243985.1 of Paroedura picta. Classification (NCBI taxonomy): domain Eukaryota; kingdom Metazoa; phylum Chordata; class Lepidosauria; order Squamata; family Gekkonidae; genus Paroedura; species Paroedura picta. Next base: position 34,851,859 of record NC_135379.1, read on the forward strand.
AAGGAGCATTAAAAAAAATTGCACAGCCAATGAAATTTCCAATAGCCAATCAAAAGTCTTGCTGGGCAAAAGCCTTACTGTCTAAAGACACTTGGTGGGTACCAAGAAAGGTTTCAGCAGGTGCTATGGCACCCCCAGGTATTATGCTGGGGCCTCCTTGCATTGATAGCTGGACTGGGAAGTAAAAGTATGCCTAGATGACTATTTCCTGTACCTCTTCTTGCATACTGTAAGAAGCATCCCTGTTAACACTGGGGCATTTTATATTAAAGAATCCCACATAGTTTGTTCCTTGTGGTCTTCTTTATGATCCTTCCTTCAACTACTTTTTCATTAGGGAAAGCTAAGACAATGTTTATTACCTTTTTAATTTGAGGTACACTATGAGAGTTCAGACAGTTGTTTAATCAAGAATTACATACCATGAGGAAGTCGAAGAACTCCCTATCCCGAATCAATTCCCTAATCTCTACTACAAATGTTTAGTTTGATTACAAAAAAGAACCCTGAAGGAAATAGGAGGCTAGATGCTTGTAAGGGGATCAAGGGAACTATCCAAAGAGACAAGTTAACTCTGCTTCAGTAGCCTGAGACTCTTGGGGTTTATTTATCTATTTTGAGATTTCTAAAGTGCCTCTCTCCAAAATTAGTCTCGGGGCAGTATAAAAAAAGAGTAAAAAACCAAAAACCAAATACACATAGAAATTAGATTAAAATTCGGCTAAAACTAATTTCCTTAAGTTTTACTATCTAGCTCTGTTCTAGACATGACTTCCCAAAGAGCCAGATGAACAAGCTGAGATGTATTTTTTTTAAAGCCTGGCTCAAAGAGGGGGTACCCATCCAACAATAACCCCCAAAGTGGGGGTACTCAGGGGGCCTAGAGGCAGCCCAGACCTCAACCAAAGACCTGGTAGAAGAGCGTCATTTTGCAAGCCCTTTGGAAATGTGAGAGTTATATACCGCCCTGAGACATTGAAGTGAAGTCGTAGTATATAAATCAACTGAATGAATAAATAAAATGAATAAATAGAGGCCCACTTTGCTACCTTCAGCTCATTCCACCAGGTTGTAGCCAGGGCCAAGTACACCTCTTTAGGGCTGAGAATCGTCAGCAGATTAGAATTCACTGACCCTGCTCAGGAAGTGTACACAAAGAGACAGTCCCTCAGCTACACGTGTTGTCTTAAAGGTTAGAACCAGCACCGTAAGCCTCATCTGGATCTCAATCGGCAACCAATGCAGCTACTGGAGAACAGGTTGAATATGAGTTCTCATTGGGGTCCAGGCACTGCATTTTGTACGAACTGCAACAGGAGGAGTTCCAAATAAAAACATTCTTTCTCTCTCTCTGACAGAAAGACCGGGCAATTAATTGCGGGCAATTAATACCCCCCCCCCCGCCGCAAAGCAAGCGTTGGTGAGGAGTTGAGAAAGCACCTGGCTGCCACACTTCTGTCACTAATTAAAGGATAAACTCATGAGCCTATCCTAACTGCAAGTTTACAATATGCTGGGAAGTGTAAATAGACTTGTTTTACACATGGGTTAGCTGTACAGAGGGAGTACTGAGAAGAAGGATTCAGCTAATACGTCGAGATGTAGCTGCTCTCTCCAGTAGGGTTCAGACCACGGTAGTCAAACTGCGGCCCTCCAGATGTCCATGGACTACAATTCCCAAGAGCCCCCTGCCAGCGAATGCTGGCAGGGGGCTCATGGGAATTGTAGTCCATGGACATCTGGAGGGCCGCAGTATGACTACCCCGGTGCAGACATTTAACTAAAAATGTTTTAGAAAGCGATCTATGACTTTGAAAGTAAGCCTTTGTATGGCCCAGTCCAGATAGACATGTTGTATTTTTCTGCAGTTATTACCTTTTGTTATAGCTTTTGAAATGTCATTTATTATCTTGCAATGTCTTCTATATTATGATTTTCCTATTGTAATAAATTAATCAGCATATTTTGACACAAAGTCTACCTAGGTCATGCAGTTTGTGTTCCTAATCAAATTGGGGCTTTTTATACAGAAAACATATAAAAGGTTTAAACATGATATCCAGGGTCTCAGGAATAAATGGAATATAGAGTTAGATTGTCCTGTTTTGCCAAGATAATGGGATGCAACACTTAATTTCATACATATTGTTTCTATGAATCTCAAACTGAAACTTATTTTTTTTTAAGTTTAGAATACATTAGACTGGGGTTTCTTGATGGCCCTAAAGGGTTTCCTGAATGTGTGTGAGTTAATTAATTTTAATATATTCTTAAAAATTTGTTAAACATTTATCAAGAGACTCTTGTGGCGCAGAGTGGTAAGGCAGCAGAAATGCTGTCTGAAGCTGTCTGTCCATGAGCTTGGGAGTTCGATCCCAGCAGCCGGCTCAAGGTTGACTCAGCCTTCCATCCTTCCGAGGTCGGTAAAATGAGTACCCAGCTTGCTGGGGGGTAAACGGTAATGACTGGGGAAGGCACTGGCAAACCACCCCGTATTGAGTCTGCCATGAAAACGCTAGAGGGCGTCACCCCAAGGGTCAGACATGACCCAGTGCTTGCACAGGGGATACCTTTACCTTTACCTTTAAACATTTATCGGGTGATATGACATGGCCAATGATGGGTCAGGAGGGGGTGGGGAGGGGGTGGGAAGGGGAGGGGAGGGGGCCCGGGTGGGTGTGTACACAGCTATGCTACCTGGCCATATTCTGCATGTTCACACCACCTCTGGGGTTTCTTGAAACCTGAAGAATATTTCAGGGATTTCTCAATGGCAAAAAAGTTGAGAAAGGCTGCTATAGGGCCTTGTTAGAAAAAGACTAAGTAAAGTGTCTAATTGCTAGCATTGTAACTTACAAGATATGTTAAATATATCTTCTGGGCCCCTTCAGGGAGGAAGTAATTACTCATATCAATTTTGTATTAGAATATTCATTCATATTTGAGGATCCTTATGCAACAATAATAAAATAACTTTGCTATAGTTTGCCTTTCCCAGTTGGCTCAGGCACGTAATGACATACAATTAATTTTGACACTGATAAACCGTTTTTGAATGTTTTAAACTAAAATATATTAATATCTGCCTATAACCTGGAGGCTAAATCATGATCAATTAAAGCGAATCTTCTATGTTATTGCTGCTGCTAAAAGATAGTACAGGAGAGATAAAAATGCCCACCTCCTGTGATCCAGTGGGTTGAAGATCTTCCAACCATATCAATATTTGAGCATTTATAGCATATAAATGACAACTGCCCATGAACATCGTTTTAGGTATATGGAAACCTTTTATAGATGCTTATGTGTAAAACTGCCACCATTACTGCTATATTTTCTATTTCTTTTCTGTTTGGGGGTTTGCAATTTTTTAAAATAAAAACTTTAAAAGACATGCTGGATACCCAATAAATGGGTATCGGGTGCTAATTGCATCAAATTTTGTTTAGGTATTTGGATTATTTGTTGACTGAGAAAGAACTGGTTTAGACATAGAAAAATGTATGCTACATGTTCCCCAAAAGTTCATGTTTTCCACAGGATCCTAAATAAATGTTACTGATATCAATGTGCTTGGCATCCAAGTAACCTCACTTAAAATCAGAGTGCAGAACTCAGACACAAAGGAAGAGACTTAAAGAGTCTAATATCCAAATAATGGGATGCTTCAAGAGTAGATTCTATTTAATATGATAGATAGCTGTTTTAGTGCAGGGAGTCTTAGACCCCTCCACATTCTGACACCATTAGGTCCATACTACGGGTGTGCAATATTAAAAGGAGATATTTCTGGAAAATTCCAGGTCCCAATACTGGTAAGGTGGCACAGCATATTTTAGGACTAGCTTATTCTGCAGCCAAGCCAACAGGAATAGTCTGCTTCCCACCAGCACAGGTGATCCTTGGGCTGTCTTCTGCAGGCCCTTTAAAATTTAAAGGGCCTGCAATAGACGCCAAACAAACAGTTGAGAGGAATCTGTTTTCGAATCTCTCCAGTAATCCTCAAATCTATCCAAGGCTTGTGGAGGATCCCCCCCCCCAGTTTTCCTATGAATACCTAATTTACATAGATCCAAATGCACAGTTCTAGTCCCTATCTTGTGAGTCCCTTTGTGGTTTTGTCCTTCGTTTATGAAAAATTCTCAGCTCCTCATCAAGATAATGCACTAATACAAACAGACAACTTCAGGAAAACATACCAACATTATATGGATAACATTAGTTTTCCACGGAAGCACCTGTTTTTCACCCTGGTCACCTCTCCCCAATCAGATAATTCAAGCCTATATAATTTATCCCCCTCCCCCCCAAAACGCCCAGAACAAAAAAATTAAGCTTAATGTATTGTTTTCCTTCTAGTAACACATGCTAAAACGAGGCCCGCTTAGTTTAGGAATTATTGTTTCACTTAGTTGTATGTGATAAGATTGGACTTTACAACTGGATAGTACAGAATAATGGTTGGCTACGATGCCCAGCCACAAACTGCAGGCACCCGGGTAATGCCAATGGTTCCCTCAGTAGAGGGCATCTCAATGGCTAATAGTGGCATAGCCATGAAGAAAGCGGGAAATTTCATACATTTCAAAATTTTGCTCTCAAATAATTAGATCTGACAATTATGCTAAGCAAGATCTCGTTTTTTAAAAACTAGCCCTGCGCTGAAAAAAATAGCATGAATAACAATGAATTCCCACCACCCACACTTATAAAAACCACTAATCCAGTGACCTTTTCATTTTCCATGAACTTTGGCTAGTGCGGTTTGTTGTTGACTCAAGAAAAATTGTGCAGCAATATGCACACATATATTAGTAATTTGGTTCCTATTCTAAGCTTGCTGAGGTAAAATGAATGTGGTTGCTAACGTGTGACAGCAGGAGCAGGAGTTTTTATCCGAGCTCATTTGCTACATTAGCATAATATACATTTCAAAACAGAAATGTAAAAGCCAGATCAGATAACATTTGGCATCCATTGCCGGCATCTGGTGAGAGGAAATAAAAACGGCTATGAGTCCTGAACAAAAACATCTCAGCCTCTAGCACTTATACCTCATTAACGATCAACCACCTTTTCATAATTAAAGAAAAGGAAAGAAGAAGAGAAAGAAAATCTTCTTCATCTATTTATCCAGGGCCTTAAAAACCTTAGGACAGGGGTAGTCAAACTGCGGCCTTCCAGATGTCCGTGGACTACAATTCCCAGGAGCCCCTGCCAGCGAATGCTGGCAGGGGCTCCTGGGAATTGTAGTCCACGGACATCTGGAGGGCCGCAGTTTGACTACCCCTGCCTTAGGACATTAAATCACTGCTGGTGTTTGAGAAATCCATTCAACAATGAAGCAACTAATGTAATAGTTTCGATTTATTATTATCATGATCTGAGATCAGCAGTCGAGAATATCAACAGTACATAATGCACATTGATACACAAAATAGATATTCTGTACCAAAAATATACAATTAATAGAAATGATAAAATTATTAAACTACTAGGCCATGTTCTTCAGCCTTGTTGAGCATGCCAGAGCACAGAAGCTTGCTAACCTTAAGGATGGTTTCATTAAGAAGGTCGTCGAAAAATATAAAAATCATTCGTTTGGATGTTTGGACAGAATTGGGGTAAGGTATGTGTTCCAAACGTCCTAGTAAAATCGGCAATGTAGAAGTACATGTTCAATTGTTTTTACCATTCCAGACTCACATGGGCAGAGACGTACATATGGGATACGTGTTCATGTCCCTTCAAGCTAGTTTAATAAAATGTCACTTTCCATGTGTGGAATACTATTCACTCGAGACATAAGTCAAAATATGTATTCTAAAGATCTCTCGTCTGACCCAGCAGCACTTTTACCCTATCTATTTTTACAGCATTATAAAACCTGGTAATTTATATGCCATCTGAGGCAGATCTCTGAAGTGACAGCATATACATTTTGAAAGAAATAACATTTTTTTATTTCTCGCTGTTACACAAGATTCCAGATTTTCAATGTTGCAGCACCACATTATCACAGCTACTCAGAGTAGTGTGACGTGAAGGACAGAGTAATGACTTCCTTGACCCAGAGAAGAGCAAAGAGCGGGAGTCAGCTGGGAAGAGTGGCAATGCTAAGTACAAAATCTTGTCCATGCTGACAGGATCAGAGACACCATTTGCCCAGCAATTCAAAAGTATGATGACCAAGAGCCAGAGCTTATCAGCTAATGCTGGATTCACTAATCACATAGGTCTCCCAAGACAGGATTGAGAAAGGACAAGGAGCAAGAAACATGCCAATCACGGGGACATTCAGATAAGCTAGCACTACACTACTTACTTGCTTTCCATAGCATACCAAAGGGAAGAAGGTTGTTTCTGTATCATTTTAGGACAATAACTGCACACATTGCTCTTGTACTGCGCTGATGTATAACACATGCAGGAACCTATGAATGAAGCCCAAGGGTAAGTTCAAAACCAACTTCTAACCACATTGCTAGTGTAATGAGAGTTCAGCTCTTCCTAAAATCCAGCGCAATACTCCTAAAAACAACAGATAAGTTAACAGATTAACAATTACAGTATGACCTTTAACCAACACAAGAAGAGCTTTGCATATATTATCCTGAAGCCACAAGTCATTGTATCAATGGGAGGTTACTCAGGGCATCAGTGGGATTGTGTTGGATTTACAAAAAGGTGAGCCAAATCCCATTTACCGTTCTCATGCAGAGAATTCTAATCAAGCTAGATGGGGTGAAAGCAAGGACATGGCAGGACCTTGATTCTTTGAAACAGGCTGATCAGAGCAAGCCAGAAGTTACAATATAGTTTTTCGTTGGTGGTGTTCGATTCCATCACGCCGTTTCTGACTCATGGTGACTTTATAGTACCAAGTATAGTGCCAAACCACACTGACCTGACCACAAGAGGAAGCTTTCTCTCACGGACTAGAGTGCACTGTACTAGCCCCTAGATTCCTGGAACATCAGAACTTACTAGACAATTAAGCTGTTGGTTAATCAAAAGCAGGGAATTTCAGTCAGCTGCTATGTATTAACAGCCTGTAAAGCTGAAACCTTAAAAGGGACATAAATATGGTTTGAAAATTAACCAAGAATGCCAGAAAGCCTGATATGGCAATTCCACCTTCAGAAACATTTGCTCAGACATAGCTGCCAACACCAGGAACAGCACATGTTATACATTCTGTTGTTCTCAGCCGTCTCAACAGATATAGATACAATTATTCAAATAAGCCAATTTGTGGAGGGGGGAGCTGAGTCAGACTCTAAGAATATTCTCACTTGGACACAGTACATTTTCTTTCATTGTATTTCCCTTCTCTTTCTGGTTTTCCTTTTTTTTGTTTGTTAATGTTTTGCAAAATGCCACTTCCAAATGAAGTGCTTTTACACCCACAGATTATCAGATAAATTTTCCTCGTAACTGGGGGGGGGGATTATACAACTGACCTCTTGTGCTGAAACCTGTTTTGTTCTGCACTGATTTCAGTTTTAATTCCTGAAATGATCCCTGACAATTTCACTGGGTTTGTCCTTGCAGAGATGCTTAAGTGCTAGACTAGTCTGGGTTGTTGGGCCACTGATTCACTAGTTTCCTCTGAGAAACTAAACATCAATGTCTCCTCACTATCTTAATTCTAAATGGGGAGGGTGTTAAATAAAAAGAGAAGATTATGTTTTCAATTTCTGGCTGCAAAACCCAACATGTCAATAAAATACACTCTTGTCAATTCCACCTGTCAAACGTTAGGGTTCACTTTATCTTCTTAATCGTCATAAACATTTCTCACAATATCTACCTCGTCTACTCAGTACACTAAGAAAGAAATATTGTGATATCTCCCAGAACACGTGAGTCACATGCACAAGTGTCTGCTCTTGAATATCTCTATTCTTGGTGACTCACAACTGAATATGAAGTGTTATCACTAAAACATACTATGTTTTAAGAGTCCTCAAGGGATATGCAAGCTCTGTCCATGGTCTTTAATCTGTGATGGCCATTTTACAAAGGCAACATAATTGCCTGATAAACTATAACTTAACACACCAAATCAGCAGTTTTCAACCTGTGGTCCTCCAGATGTCCATGGACTACAATTCCCATGAGCCCCTGCCAGAATTGTGGTCCGTGAACATCTGGAGGACCACAGGTTGACTACCCCTACACTAAATGACACTTCCATAGAGAATATAATGGCAACAGTTATACATCATAATACATTGTAGTTTATAAACCATGGTTAAATCATGCTTTTGACACCTAAAGACATCTAATCTAAATAAACTGAGTTTACTGGCTGGTGTTCAATTGAGATTTCAAATCAGAGTTTGGGGCATAGTTTGTACTAATTCTGTTTTGTTGAAAGACCACCTGTCCACACAAATAGTAGTACGGAGAAGGTATCGTTCCTTCTAGGAAGCAAGAGGCAGATAAATGAATGCTTTATGCACAAGCCAGGATTTATTACTTTCCTCTGGAAGACTAACTTCAGTTTCTTGTGCAATCAACAGTTTAAACAATGGTTTATTGTAATGATTTGAATGGATCCATATATCTGTATATACCTGTACTGACCCAAAATAGCACATCTGTATAACTTATTATATTAATAAAGAAGGGGATACCTACATGCAGGAAATGTGCTTTCAAAATAGCACAATATATTGTCATGTTTATGGTTTTCATGTGAATCAGCACCTTATCAACCACCTGTTCAAGGAAAGGTTTGCCCTTGAGATTGTTATATTCTTAGAAAGTATTTTTTGGTAGACATGTTGACATTTAGTTCTTCTTGCTGTAGAAATCCTTCTCATTCTTCTGCACATTCCCAATATTAGACAAGCACAAGAACCAGTGCGATGTATTAGTTGCTGTACTGGGCTGGGAGCAGAGAAACTGAGGTTCAAATTTCCATTCAGTTTGCTGGGCACCCTTGTACCAGTCACACTCTCTCAGCATTCCTCAAAAAGTTGCGATGGTAAAATGAAGAAGGAAAAATCATGCGTGCCATTCTGAGCTCCTTGGAGGAAGGATAGAATAAATATGTACTTGGTGGATAAACAGAAGAACCAGGCTGGCAGTTAACAGCTTCTGGAGGAAAGGTACCATTTTCCAAGAATCTTTTAGATGTCACTATTATGTATAAGTTACCTAAGCAAGGCTTTAGAGTCACAGGAGCACTTATGTAACATGTGATCATATGAGTGTCTTGGGAATCAAAGGTCCAACAGGAACACTAATGGACTCCTGGAATCCTGAAATCACAGGGTTTAAAAAAAATGTACCCACAAATACACATACTTCCAACTAGTCAACAAGAGATTTAGCCTGAGACAGTAGATCTCTCCTAGTAAGAGAATAGCAGGCTCTGGCTGCCACACCTGGACTCAGCTTGGTGTAGTGGTTAGGAGCGCAGACTTCTAATCTGGCGAGCTGGGTTTGATTCTGCACTCCCGCACATGCAGCCAGCTGGGTGACCTTGGGTTCTCCACAGCACTGATAAAGTTTTTCTGACCAGGCAGTAATATCAGGGCTCTCTCAGCCTCACCTCCCTCCCAGGGTGTCTTGTGGGGAGAGGAAAGGGGAGGTGACTGTAAGCTGCTTTGAGACTCCTTCGGGTAGAGAAAAGCAGCATATAAGAACCAACTCTTCTTCTTCTTTCTTCTTCTTTCTTCTTTCTTCTTACTCTGTACTACGGTGGGGGAGAGCCTTCTGAACCATCAGACAGCTCAGATGAATACTGCTTATTCTGCTATAACGATGCAGCTTGTTCAAATTTTACATGACACAGACAAGCCAGATTCTATATAAAAGGTGTGAATTGTAGCCTAAGGAGAGGAGAATGACTTTGCTCTTTAGTACTATAACCTGCATGTACGTTGTGTCAATGTTAAATAACCAAATAAGAGCATTTTCTTTCTGGTTAGTTCTGAACTATATTCCCCTATTCAATGCCATAAATTACCCACAGGCAAAACTCACAACTGTTTTCCATTGCTCTTCAGCACTTTTCAGCTATTATTTCTTCAGACGCCCTCGTGTGACCATATTTAAATACCAGTCACAGGAAAGTTTTACTTCTTAGGCTTGTTTCTCGGACAGAAGGAAACATGCTGCTAAGTCCTTCTCGATTTCCAACTCATTTTGGGAAACAGCCACACTTATAAATCCTTCCTGCTGTAGCTTTGGAGGACTGGGTGCTTTGCAAAAAGCTGTTCCACTGCATCAGGAGCAATGTCTGCCGACTGTTCCTTCTACCGCCCAAATGATTCCCATATTATCATCACTGCTGTAAATCAGTTCCAAGAGTGGATCAAAAACTAATCAGAGACGATTTGAAGAAAATGAAGAAGATGGCGATATGGGCTGAAATGGCCAGAGGATTCCATTTGCAAAACTGGAGGAAAATAATTGAGATGTGGTATCTGGACTAATGCAAACAAAAATCAAACTGGACCTTTTCTGAGAAAATGTTTTACCTCTGCTGCATATATACCAGAGGTATAAACTCGGTGCTTCATGAATAAAATTAAACATATCCCAGCTGTTGCTGCAGAAACATCTGAGTTGTCCATGGCAAAAGCCTCCCTGCGGGAAACCAAGATGGTGATGAGGCAGACGCTGCAGCTGTGACTCTCTCAGCAAATCTTTTATCTGACTTCCTGAATTGTTTTAAACACATTTTTGTTTTTTAAAAAACTAATTGTTGCAGACAGCTTCTTGCAGCAAAAGCGTCCCCTTTTACCACCAGCTCCATAAGTCCTCTGCTTAACCATAGCAAAACTCAGCATTTGGCTTCAATGAACATATTCTATTTTGTAAATATTTAGGGGAGAAATTGCTCACAACAGTAACAACTTCATACCTGTTCTTAAAGTCTCCCAGGTAACATTTTCTCTGTTTGTGATTTTTAGGTAGGCTCCCCCCCCCCACCACCATGTACTAATTTTGTTTCCTTCAGGTCAACATGTAATAAGCCATTTTATTAGTTTAGTCTTTGAAAACATCCACACTTCTAGCTTGTGTAGTTTTATACAACGTTTAGAAAAGTACATTTCCGAAGAAGGCATTTGTTTTCTCTGGTGAAGAAAAGACAGCCATATATTCAGGAACTGCTTTGCCTGTCATCTAAAACATTTAGCAGAATTTTTAAACACTGTAAAAACTGACCTTAGCATGATTCTGTAAACTAGAGACAAGAATCAGTAGGAGGATGACAGAAACCATATCTGTTTCAAACTGACGTGCAGAAACAGGGGTCACAAATCTTCTGTCCTTCACATCTGATGATAAAAAGAGCAAGAATCAGCAACATTAATATAGGCATGTACGTGCTAGGCATAAACCAATAAGAGAAACGTTTTAGTACAAACTCAGTCCATACTAAAGGCATGTTTGTACTGAGTGGCTCATCATAAAATATTTTACTGATTAGACGCAGCCAAGTCTGCATGTACTTTACAACTCAGGGTTTTTTTTCAGCCTGATGTCTATCAGTTATACATTGTAAACACTGGAACAGAATTTTGCACGCATTAAGAATCAAAACACTTTAAATTTTATATTTTGAGTTTAAGAAAATGTAAAGAGTTAACTATTTATCAGTCACATCTTTCTCTCACCCCCTCTCCTCCATTATCATCATAATACACAAACACATGAGATTGCCTTATATTGAGGCAGATCCTTAAGTGTACTAAGGCTGGTCTTCTCTATTCAGACTGGCAGTAGCTCTCTTGTGGCAGGTGAGATTTCTCATATTTCCTACTATCTGATCCTTTCAACTGGAGATGCCAGGGATTGGGTTGGGTTCTTCCATACACAAAGGAGATGCTCTGTCACTGAGCAGCAGCCCCTCACCTAACAACAGTCCTGTTCGGGCTGTACATCAGGCACACTGACTGGGCCAAGGTTACCAAGGGAGCTTCATTAGGTTGGAGTTGAGCCCAAGTCTCCCCAATCTAACCATCGGACCAGCCATTCTCAACAAGGGGAATATGATCCGGGGGGGGGGGGGGCTGGCACATTTGAAGGAGGCCACAGACTGCAAAATGTAAGAGGAGATCCCAAAGGATTTAGAGGGGGGGCTCTGGTAACCAAACTGATGAGATATCCTTTTGCCCCTCTCGAAACCTGACCACGCTTAAACAAATCACATTTATTGAAAGTTGAGGGAAACATAGAAAAAGAACACTTGAAGGAGTCTCAAAATGGCTTACAATTGCCATCTCTTCCTCTCCCCATACCAGATATCCCATGAGGTAAGAAGGGATGAGAGAGCTCTGACAGAGCTGCTCTGCATGAATAGCCCAAAGAGAACTGTGAGTGGCCCGAGGTCATCCAGCTGGCTGTATGTGGAGGAGCAGGGAATCAAAACTGACTTTCCAAATTAGAGGCCACCACTCCTGACCACTACCCCAAGCTGGCTTTCGGTTCTAAGTTCCGACTGAGAGTTTTAAACAAAACAATGTGAAGAAAAAATATAATAACAATTCCCAAACTTAGGGATGAAAGTCTCTAACCACTTTCCCTCACAGTTCACAAAAAGCCACAGACTCTCGGGATCCAAGGCTCACTACCAGAAACGGCCTCTGTTCTGCCAACTGCCTTTTCCAATTTTCATCCATTTTATCACTGCAATAATCCTATGAGTCAGTTTAAACTACGAAAGATGGATTGGCTGGCTGAATTGTTACATCTGAATGGAGCCTTAAACTCAGCCAAATTAGCCACCACCACACTGGGTCTCCGATGTTACTGAACTTTCTTCAAAACCTTAATGCACACAGCTAATAGTCACCAGCAGTCTGATACCATGCACCTTCACGGCCAAATTGTTTTAGTTTTAGGATTTCCTTTTAAAAGAGTCAACTAATATACGACCAATCTGTCGAACTCAATGTTGCCACAGCATATTTTGTTTTATTGTTAGAACGATATTACTACAATATATTCCCCAGGGAAAAAGCCAAGTAGATATCCTGGCCAATTTTACAGTTTATATACAATGGCACAGCTGTGTCACTGAATGCTGTTAGATTCACAAATGAGATTCGGTACTGAAAGATTCTGGAGATCAGGCAGGGCCATTTCTTTTTATCATTTCAAGGGGTGGGAGCACAGTATAGGAGGAGGCATATTCCAACACTCCTGCCAAGTGGCAGCAGCTCATGTGGGGGCACCACTTCCCATGTTCCCTACTCGGTCCAAGGACTTATGAAGATCTCTGTACAGTTGTTGGAGCTGACGTGGCAGTGGAATAAGTGGAGAAACAGCATGACTTCCATATGCAAGATCTGCAGTGTGCATAATTGAGCAGAATACAAAGGGTATCCTGCAGGGGGCATCAGAGGAGATGTATATTTAGCATAGATGGGACAGTTATTTGCTGATGATTTTCAAATTATCTTCTCCAGTGTCCTGACTGGCTCAACAAGGGAGTTCCTGCTTGCTTGAGAACACTTCCTCCCTGCTTGCCTCCAGAACAAGAGTTGTTGAACAGATATAATGACTTCAGACAACAGCTAGAACAGATAGTTAGGTCTCTATCACTCCCTTTCTATACATATTTCTTTCTCTTCATAAATAAAATTATTTTATTCTTTAAGCAGCCCGGTACTTCACTGTCTCAATTCTGCCAACGAAAGATCCCTTAAGCTCACCGGATCTCAGCTGCAGTGGTGGTATGGGACAAGTGGGGAGGAAGTATATGCCTTGTCCAACACTGCTCACAGACAGGCTAAATAGATGTTGCAGCGAGTCCTGAACCTGGTCTGGAAAGTGAGGACAGCTGCAGCCATGCCTGTCTCCATTTGGCATCCCAAAATACTGCTTTGGTCATTTGGGTGGTAAAGCAGCCTTGACACAAAGAAACACTTTATATACAAACATATACAAATGTGACCAAGCATGCACACAGAAATACAGAGAACACTTGGCCTTGTTAATAATATATAGAATCATGGAGTTGGAAGGGGCCATCAGGCAATCTAGTCCAACCCCTTGCATAATGCCTAAAGCAGGGGTAGTCAACCTGTGGTCCTCCAGATGTCCATGGACTATAATTCCCTTGAGCCCCTGCCAGCGTTTGACTACCCCTGGCCTAAAGCATCCATGAGAAGTAGCTGTCCAGCTGCTGTTTAAAGACTGCCAATGAGGGGCAGCTCACTACCTCCTTAGGCAGCCTACACCACTGCTGAATTACTCTTTTTTCATGATACACCTGATACTGCTCTATACGTAGTTTAAAGCCATTAATGCAGCTCCTATCCTCTGCTACCAACAGGAACCACTCCCTGTCCTCCTCCAAGTGACAAGCTTTCAGATACTTAAAAAGAGCCATCATGTCCCCTCTCAACTTCCTCTTCTCCAGGCTGAAGATTCCCAAGTCCCCCAGCCTTTCCTCACAAGGCTTGGACTCAGGCCCCGGATCATCCCCACTGCTCTGCTGGTTGCATCAAGGTGGAAGCAGCTGCTGCTCAGTAGCAGGACTTGGTGGGGTGGCTTTTGGGCCTAAACTGAACTGCAAAACAATAACATTTCAACAGAGAATGCAGACAGAATGGATTTAGCAAGAACACTGCCCTCCAAAGAGCTTTTATTTCCAGGAGAAAATTATAATCTACCAACAAGAAAATTATTTCAGGTACAAAAGGATTCTCACAAATGTAAATAATGAAACCCTAATAGTCAAAAGTCCACAAATGAAACACATGCATACTGGAATACTGAATAAATACATGTGCAATATTGTGTAGGTACTCACTTTCGGAATTTAACAAAATTAAGCATGTCTATAAATTGCAATGGCGTTCATTGACCAGAATATGCAAAGCAAGTAGCTTTCCTGTACAGAACATAGCAGAAAACAAATAGTAATTCAAAAAGCTACCGGGGGGGGGGAGTAGAATGAATAAGTAAAAACCTGAATACCTGTTGGATCACTGAAATCTAAAAATATCAGTTTCTAAACCCTATTATGCACAAGGGGCTAGTATTGCCAACCGAATATGTTTCTGCTTTGATGTCACACCTGCAAGAAAAACAGCAGTATCATACAAGATTAGGTGGGGCAGAACAAATTGATAAGGAGAATCAGTATAATGAATAAGATTATTATTTATTAACAATTACAACGGAATATATTTTCTTTTCACTTAGTTCACTTGAATGCATCCATGGGTTGTTTTTTTCTTTTTCAAATGAGCTGTACATAGTAGAAGCACTTCTGATGTCCTTAAGGATACATAAGTGTTTACATTCTATTATGGGCTTAAGCAGCCAGTGATGAAGCAGTGACCTCTCTATGCACATGATGCAGAAAGAAATTGGCGATCTCTCCATACACATCTTATGCATATACTGCATTCTACAGGCATATACCTCAGATTAGTCTCTAAATGACAAGCTACTGAAAATCATTTTTCTGTCTTTCAAGTGGGCTGCTCTTCCCTTCCCACTTATGGAAGCTGAATCAACCAACAGAGCTATACTGGCAGAACAGGATACACACACCTGCCAGATTTGTTAGCCAGAAAATAAATCGAAGTCATGATGAACGGGAAAGGAATGGGGTGATAGTTCTTATTCAATAGTGTATTTGTAGGAAACTAGCATCAGAAGGAGAAGTGCTACTACCTTTGCTAAACGAAACTAAATCCTGTCACACAGGTTGAGACCAGGCATAACCAACAACATCTGCAGGGCCCCTGCTCCCTCCCTCCCAGCAATCCATCAATGCGTTCTGCTCCTGGACCTGTTTGTACAGTTATACTCTTTGTACTGTTGTACTGTTAACATTGTTACAATGATCAGTAGTATTAGTGTTATGGTTATTTATATGTTATGGATTGTTTCTTGGAGATGTTTCTATGTTCGATGTAAACTGCCCTGAGCTTCCGGGGAGGGCAGTACATAAATATAACAAATCCTTATCCATGGTTCCTCTATATATTTGTGAAACAGCCTGGGGGGTGGGACGTGTCCAGCTGTCCAAGTTGGAATAGGGCCAATCAGGCAGTGGCTCTGCCCCTGCAGCTCCCACCCTCTGTCCCTGGATTCTAGCCTCCTTGCTCTCAGCAGCAGGTAAGGGGCCAGCAGCAGGTAAGAGGAGAGGGCCCTGGGCAAAGGGTTGTGGTGGAGGGCTTGCTAACAAGAGCCTCTTGGCCTGCTAAGCAGGGCCTGCTAACGAGGGCCTCTTGGCCTGATAGGCTGGGCCTGCTAACGAGCTCTGTCCTGGGCCTACTAATGAACTGGCCAGCCCCTGCCCACCCCACTTGTTCTGGCTGTGAATTGCGGCCCAAAGCCACCTTAAGCTGCCTGGCCAGGGCCCGGGGGTAGGGGGGATTCTTAAAAGGCCTAACGCCTCCATTCCACTAAACTGATGTGAACTGTCATAACCCAGTTCTTCCAGAGGGTTCCCAGGCAACTCTGTAGGGCAGCTTCATGGTTAAGGGGAAAGGTACTATGAAGCATGTGGCTTTTTGTAATGGTGTTATAAATGGGATGGGATTTGGTGACCACAGATTCCTCTAGGCAAGGGGGAAGAGCAAAGACATAAGTTTTAGTGACCAGTACATTTGATTAACCAGCAACACCCATTCCCCATAGCTGTAAAACAATGAAGCTTGTATTGTATTTCCCCAGGGTAGTAGTTTATACCATGCCAAACATCTGTAACATACCACTGTTACTGAAATAAGCCAGCTCCCCCAAATAAAGTTTACCTGTCATCCCTATCTACATGGTTTGCCCTTCCAGAGAGGCAAACATTATTTTCAGAGTTTATATCAGAAAGCATCATTATGAATGCAAGGCTAGATAATGGAGGGCTAGATAATGCCACACCTATGATGGTGAATTCATAGGTCCATTCCGCACGACTTCAATGTTGCAAAAGGCTTCCGAATTGTAAACGCTACTAATTTGCAGTTATGCACGACGTCGCACACAATCTGCCACACTCCTGAAACCGATCCGCAAAAAGCGATTCGTTGTAGCGCTTAAAGGGGAATCCAGAAAAGTGGATTCACCCTCCGAAAAGCACTACACTCTTGCAAACAATCTGCAACAATAGCAAAAAAGACCTGTGCGTTCCCATTGTTGCGGTTCCAGCTAAGTCCCTCCCCCTGGCTCTCTCCTCCGAACTTCTGGTGAAGCGATTGCCATTTTTTTTTCTCGGAGCGAGCAGAAAGCAACGAACCGGCGAGGTTTCATTCACCCAGCGAGGCTTCTCCGGCTACAGTCCCTCCACAGAGCTGCTTTAAAGCTGTCCTCAAGTCACCAAGCACAACACAGCCCAGTTTGCAAGTTCTCTTTATTTTCGGCTGAAAATCGTG
Organism: Paroedura picta; assembly: GCF_049243985.1. Classification (NCBI taxonomy): domain Eukaryota; kingdom Metazoa; phylum Chordata; class Lepidosauria; order Squamata; family Gekkonidae; genus Paroedura; species Paroedura picta. The sequence continues at coordinate 34,869,213 of NC_135379.1, forward strand.
CCCGTGCCTGGGGGGGGGGATTTTTTTTTCTCTTGGGGGAGTGTGGTAACGATCAATCAGCAGCTCACATGCCAGCTGCCAGCTAGATGGGTCTCTATGTTAGGAGGAATCAAGGAATCAAGGCATATTCGTTGCAACGTGTGTTTTTCTTTTTTAAAAAAACCTGTGCTTAAAGGGAAAGGGGCTTTTCGGGAGCATGATAACGGCCACCCATTGGCTGTTCATTTGATTGATGGCCAGGGCCGGGACAAAGCACAGAAAAAATCGCTTCCTTTCTAGTGATTTTTTGGCGAGACTGGAAACCTGTGGGAAACAATTGAAACACTACTGGATTCCACTACAAAGGCAGGTATGCATAACGCAGAACTGCACTTTTAAAAATAGCGTTTCCGCTTTCAGGAACCAATTGGCAACATTGGTCCTTGTGCGGAATGGGCCATATGGTCCTTTATGGACAAAATAAAAATAATCCCTATTACAAAAATATGGGCCAATCAAGCATAAATAATACGTTCTTTGTACAAAGAACATTTTATACTATTTCCTACAGCTTCAGTATTTCTGCAGAGAAGATTCTGTACCAGCAACTGCTATTTAGCTGTCACAGAGATGTCCTTTATTCTAAGAAGCACCAAAAGTTGTACACTGATAGAATTGTCAGATTAATTCCTTTATCCCAATGTTTGTACTTTTTCCCGTGGAGAGGTGGAGCAAATATTGCCGGATAATTCAGATCACATATGATGTAATGAAGGCAATCACTTTGGTTCTGTACCAAAGAAGAAGGGATTTTTCACTCAACCCCAAGCATGAAATGTCAATTCTAATGGGTGTACAAAAGACCCAACAATTGATCCTGAAGTCTGCCACCTGCTGGGTTATTAGACTCATCAGTCACAGACTTAGATGACTCATCTCAAGCAGGACAAAAACGATTCATCAAGAGCATTCTTAATGCATAAAGTAAAATAGTGCTTGATTATGATCTAGGACATATATTTCTGTCCCAGCAATTACTTACATACTGGCTTCTTGGGGGGGCAGTTGGGAGGTTCCTCTTAGATCCTCTCTAATATGTGCTCTAAAACAGAAGATAGAATGCTTCTTAAAAGTTCTTTTTGACCCCACTCTTTGCATTTATTCCAAAGAGGCAGAGAATTCATTCATTAAGAAATGTTGCTAGTTTTATTATTAACAGAGATTAGATTTTGTAGATTTTGTAAATGATAATTTTATACTGTCAACATGTCAATATGATAACTTTACACTGTCAATATGTATATTGCCATCTATTTGGCAGCAATTTGCTAAACAGGAACACGAAGATAAAGCAAGCCATTGTTTGTTTGTTTGTTTGTTTGTTTGTTTATGAGTGGCATAGAAGACAGCTTATACCATGACCTGGGAATGTAATAAAGCCAGGGGAAGAAGAGCATATATCCCTGTCTCAATTTAAGCTCAATTTAAGCTCAATATTTAGAATCTTGTTCCAGAGAAGCCCACCCTCATACCACCACACCTTAAGAATAAATATTATTTTTGTTGTTGTTGTTAGATGCAAAGTTGTGTCTGACCCATCGTGACCCCATGGACAATGATCCTCTAGGCCTTCCTGTCCTCTACCATTCCCCGGAGTCCATTTAAGTTTGCACTGACTGCTTCAGTGACTCCATCCAGCCACCTCATTCTCTGTCGTCCCCTTCTTCTTTTGCCCTCAATCGCTCCCAGCATTAGGCTCTTCTCCAGGGAGTCCTTCCTGCTCATGAGGTGGCCAAAGTATTTAAGTTTCATCTTCAGGATCTGGCCTTCTAAGGAGCAGTCAGGGCTGATCTCCTCTAAGACCGTTAATGCACTGGAGGTTTCATGCCGGGCTGCAGGCTAGAGTTTTAGTCATGGCAGGTTGCCCCGCCTCTTCCTGCACCCATGTGGGGGAGCATTTGTACTGGTGCTCCTCATTTGCCCCTGATTTTTGCTTCTGCACGGGAGCAGTGAAGTTCCCAGTGCATAAATGGTCTGAATCTGACCGGTTTGTTCGCCTTCCAGTCCAAGGGACTTGCAAGAGTCTTCTCCAACAAACTGTTATTTTTTTTTAAAAAAACCCCAAAAACCATGCACTAGGCTTGCCTAACAACGCAAACGGTAACGGTAACACCCTTCCAAGTCTTTTGACTATAACTCTGATTAGGATCGCATTGTCAGTCAACTAAATGCAGAACAGTTATCAGAATAGGGTTGCCAGTTCTGGGTTGGGAAATACCTGGAAACTCTGGGGGTGGAGTCAGGAATGGGCAGAATTTGTGGCAGGGAAAGGGTCATGTCTGACCCTTGGGGTGACGCCCTCTAGCGTTTTCTTGGCAGACTCAATACGGGGTGGTTTGCCAGTGCCTTCCCCAGTCATTACCATTTGCCAGTGCCTTCCCCAGTCATCAACATATACAGAACAATTTTTTTTAGGCCAGGGGCACCTATACGACCAGCTGCCTCCACAAGAAACGTAACTGAGAGTCAGACCCTCCAATATAATTCTCATCACTAGGATTTGTCCTCTGTGACAACAAGATTATTGAATTAGAGTTGCCAGGCTACAGCTGGCAAATCCCAGGACCATTTAGGGAGCAAAGTCTGGCATGCTGGCCTTCTGACATGTCTCCTGGTGAAAACCAAAAGTGATGTCATGGAATGTTCTAGGATTTGCAAAACTGCTATAATGCAATGGTATGGTTTTTCTCTAAAATGACCACAGCATACTGGTACAATGCCTGCACACACCCCATTCCACCTGTCATTTTCTCCCACTGGTCCTTCAGGATTAAGCAGACACACAGTTGCTGGGAAGTCTCCCACTTTAGTGGGATACCTGGCCACTTTAATTATTGCCCCTGTAAATTCTATATACATTCTATATAAATTCTATTTACAGTTAAGGCATACTAGGCCACAAAACATCTGCTCAAAAACTGCATAGCTGTTGCCTGTAATGTGGAGCCCACGTATTATTGGTATTGAACAATGCCTGGGTTACAGCCTTAATAATAGGTAAAGCCTGGATTGTTCTTGTATCTTTTGGAGGTACCACTGGAGACCTTGTACCTCTTGGATTATCTGGTTCAGTCTGAAAAGCCATACAGTCAGCTGAATCTATCTAAGGCCTTTCCACAAGAGTCTCCCTTTACCTTGGTTCCAACAAATCAGATGTCTATGGGATTGGAATATTCTTCAAAGATTGGTTCTCCAGGACAAAACTAATACTTGCAAATAGGAATAAAGCCAGAAGAATTCTGGGGATTGAACTGCTGCAGCTGTCATCACAAAGAAAAGGGGATAGAAAGAAGGCCAAAGCTTGCATGGCATAAAGCAGTAAGCATTGAATCTGGCAAAATAGCCAACTGAAATTAAGTTTTACAGAGAGATGTGGTAGGGATCACCCCAGCCGGGGCGGGGGGGGGGGGCATTTACCACATTTGATACACAAATCTAAGCTGATTTTAGTTCCATGTGATAAAAACTATGCAAAAATGAAAAAGGACTGACAGTTATTGAATGCAGTAATTCCAGAAGGTCACCAAACAAATAGCCAAATACTGTGCCATAGCATGCAAAGTATGACAAAACTGTGCTACTGGAAATTTGCCTTAGGCAATCTTGACATTTGTACACTGACAAGATTTTCTGGATTATAGTTTTCTAAATTGTGTGGGTTTTGTAACTGGTTTGGAACTGTATTTTAATACATCTAATCTAATCTACTGGTCAGATTATGGGTGGGGTTCCTAGGCAGGGAAGCCAGCATTTCTTCAATGTTAATTTCCAATGAGCATGTTTGAATAGCTCAGGGACAGGGACTACTCTCCTTGGTCCAAGCAAGTCCAACTCAGCCAATTGGCTTGGACATTAGAGGTGCCTTTGATGTACTCCACTAAAACAGATGCTAGACATCTTCTGGCTACTTCATTATCAAGGCCACTTCCCCATACAGCCAGCTGGGTGACCTTGGGCCAGTCACAGTTCTGTTACACCCGTAATCACCTCTGATTTATTGTTACCAAGAGCAAGCCTGGGGTAGTGGTTAACAAGAACGGTGGCCTCTAATCTGGAGAACTGATTCCCCACTTTTCCATATACAGCCCACTGGGTGACCATGGGCCAGCCTCAGAGGGGGAGAGGAAGGCAATTATAAGCCACCTTGGGACTTCTTTGGGTAGTAAACAGCAGGATATCAAAATGTTCTTTCTCTTCAGCTCTCATGCCTCCATATTAATTTTTTTTTGCATACAACATATTTGTTGCAATAAGGGGACTATAGTCTTCCATCCTTCCAAGGTCGGTAAAATGAGTACCCAGCTTGCTGGGGGAGTAAATGGTAATGACTGGGGAAGGCAATGGCAAACCACCCCATGAAAATGCTAGAGGGCGTCACCCCAAGGGTCAGGCATGACCCGGTGCTTGCACAGGGGATACCTTTACCTTTACTTTAAGAAGTACTTGTGTGAGTGGACAGGGAAAACTACTCCATGGAATAACCTTGTCTGATGCTGTGTTGCACCTAGGCATCAGATGCTGATGTAGTCCATTTCTGCCAGAAGAGTTGAAGTCTGCCCCCAATAGAGAAGACCTGGTGTCAAGAGCCCTGTGGGCAAGGTTTGTTACACAAGAAAATATGTCCTAAAAGGAAGTATGCAACAGGAAAAAAAAAAACCTTAAAGAGCTCCTCCAAGTCCTGCACATGAGAAGGAAGCAGGAAAATAATCGGAGGAGGTACTCCTCTCAACAGCAGTTGGAAGGAATTGGCCCAATTGACCCTTCTTCTATGGATGGTGGGAGGAGGAGTACCCAAATACTTTGATCCCTCCTGAGCCAGATGTTAGACCATTTTAGAAGGGAGGGGGAGTTATAAGTGTGGAGAATTAGTTTCTGAGCTGCCCAGCTCTGACATTTTTGCTTATCACTCAGTACTTTATGGATCAAGGCTTCACAAAACTTTTGATCTAGTCTCAGATGACATTCTCCTAAGAAAACAAAGAATCCCACTTCTGGGGTAATTACCACAATATAATTTGAAAAGCTGTAATCCAACAATAATGGACTAACAGATCAGCCCCAAATTGTAAACGTCTCCTAAGGGGAGTTATTTTTAGAGCCTGCGCTTAAGTGCACTTCTCCAACCTGCAGATTTGCCAGGTTGCAGATGTTATAAAACTTGAATGAACTGCAGGCACAGGTTAAATATTCAAAAATGTTCTACATAAGCTGTGAAATGAAATTCAGCAAGGACAAATGGAAAAACTAACACAGGAAAGAAAAACAAAATCCAAAACCATATAAGTGCGGGGGGCGGGGGGCGTCAAAAGGATTACCTGCTAACTAACAGCATTTCCAAAAGGGATTTAGGGTTTATAGTGAATAACAAGCTGAACTTTAGTCAACAATGTGTTGCTGTAGCACACCAAAAAAGAAAAAGAAAAAGAAAAAAAGCAAATTAAGCTGCTTTACTAATATATACCTATTTACCTACTTCAGTCTGTTTGTACAATCCATCAAGATGGTTTGTCAATTACGAGCTATTTGCATTTCAGCTCTGAGTGGAGAGGGCTGGTTTCAATGACTAGGGAAAGACAGTGAGTGTGCTGAGCCAAGTCAGGGCACTCCAGGTGACAGCAAAATAATATGCTGAAAGACAAAAGGTCAAATCCAAAATATTTTTCTTCAGGTTTTGATCTAGGGGACTGACTTGAGGGAAGAGCTGTAGTTAAATTGCAAAACATCTGCTATGCAAGAAGAAGTTACCACGTTCAACCACAGCATTTCCGGGTGTTCTTTTTTTTGGGGGGGGGGGGTTATCAGGTTATAGGTGATATAAAAGACCTCTACTCAAGACTCTGAAGAGCTGCTGCTGGCTATAGGCAGTATAGGCCTTGATAGACCCAAGGGTAGATTTGGCATAAGACATGTTCAGAAGTACTGGATACAGAGATTTTATTCACAGTGGAAATGATCCCTGTGGCTACACCCCTCCCCCCATTTTAATGCAATTGGCTATTCCTTTAAATCAATAAAAAGTATAAATAAATATTTTATTTGCATACACAAGAAAATAAATATTTTATTTGTATACACAACATAATAAAACCATACATAGTAAAACCATAACAAAAAATAACAAATGTACATTAAAATCTACCTCCTAAAGTTAATGCCCTATGGATTTTTTCAGACTTTGGAGGGGTCTCTGATTATTACTATTATTATTATTGATGATGATGATGATGATTTAATTTATATACTGCCCTCCCATGCAGCTTGTTATGGTGGATCTTCCAAGTGGGGAGACCAGTATTTCCTGACATCATTGCCTAGCCTCAATCATAGGCCTGGCAGAGCATTCTGGGAATTTACGTGACAGCATGTAGACAGAGATGTGTATAAGAATCAATTCCTACTCTGTGATTTTTGCATTAATAATTTCTTGAAAGTACCATGAGATTAACAAATACATGCTGTTTACCCGGAGGAGGGAGGGAACGCATTGGAATTACCTTGATCTAACACTGCTGTGCAGAAGACAATTTCTCTCCATTCAAGCCCAGCAGGAAGAAAACCCAAAATTGTTTTCAGCAGAGAAGCATGAAGTGAACCTAGGATAATCCACAGTGACAGTTTCCTATTTTTATTATGTAAACTGCAAAGCTAAAACAATTCTTCATCTAGCACACTGTCTCCTTCTCACAGTATGAAAGTGGCACCCTAACTTATACATCTTTATTTGGCATAAGTAAATCAGAGGTGTAATGTCATACAAATCAGAGATAGTATGTCATACAAGGATCAGGGAAGTCCAGGTTCACTTCCCCACTCTGTCTTGGAAGCTTGCTTGGGTGACCTTGAGCGAGTCACAGCCTAACCTGGCAAGGCTGTGGCCAGAATAAAAGGGGGACAAAGAAAATGATGTAAGCCATTTTGGGTCCCCATAGGGGAGGAAGGTAGAGCATAAGAAGAAAAGACAACAGAGGCCTATATGGTACAGAGAACCACTGCCAACATCCAAATCTATTAATATTTATTAAGGAGAAAATGTTCACAAGCATAACTTTAGCACAGCACCAGATTGAGCAAGGAATTCAAAGGAACAGAGTAAAACACAATTCCTCTGTTCCTCACTATATACATGCGCTCTCAAATGTTAAAATACAGGACAAGTTTCTTAGCATAGGATACTATAGATTAAGGTAGGGCGCTTTGGTGACCGAAGCAGCCAGTCATTGGGGTGCCGGTGGACGCACACACGCATGAGCGGAGCTTCGCGACTGTGTATGTGCACCCACTGGCGCACTGACACACACGACTCCCCTCCCCCCTGCTGCGCGGCACTGGCTGTGTCAGGAGCGACCGGATGCTTCGGGCAGCCAAGTGCCCAACCCAGCTATAATTCTCTTCAGAGTTTTCATTACCATGCAGCTGCTTCTGGCTGTCTAGGTAAGCACACAGTTCAGAAATCAAGACTGTGCAAAGTTTATCCTTCTCATTCATAGAATCATAGAGTTGGAAGGTACCTCCAGGCTCATCTAGTCCAACCCCCTACACAATGCAGGAACTCACAACTACCTGCCCATGCACAGTGACTCCATTTCATGCCCCAGTGATCCTACCACCAAAAATATCCAGAATCCAGACTGGCCTGGAGGAAATTCACCTACCTTCCCACAGTGGTGATCAGAAATTCCTTAGGTATGCAAAAAAGGACCACAAGAAACAAACACTGACACATGAATTCCTGCCCACCCCCTCACAACTTGCCTAAGTTCATAAAACCAGCATTTCTGTCAGACAGCTATATAGCCTTTGCTTTTGAAAGGAATTAAATAATAAAAAAGACTCATATAGGAAATTAAAGGAGGCCCTTATAGCCAAGGAGAAATATAAACAAATAACCAGGGAGATGTTGTAGGGAGATGTTAGAAAACTTAAAGATCACTATGAGCTTAGGCTAGTGAGAAATGCTGAAAACAACAAAAGGGTTATTTAGTTATATTCAGAATAAGAAAAAAATAGGGACATGGTACGACCATTTTATGACATTGTAACAGGCAATGGAAAGAAGGCCGAACTGCTCAAGTATAAATAAATATTCTACTTCTCATTCTTCTGTTGTGAAAGGAATTGTGCTCAACGTGTCAAAATCTTTTCATGGGAATTTTTAACATCAAAGTTGATGCCATTATGAGAAAAGTATTCAAGAATAGATGTGAAGTTCAATATGGCCAAAACAACTTCTTGACAGATCTAATGTCTGCAAATGATAGTGCCATATTTTCCAATACAGATGCCTGCATCACCCAATCTTACGGCTTAAAAATAAATGTGGACAAAACCAAAGTCATAGCCACATATGGATCAACAACAAATGTATATGTCAATGGAGCCGAATTGAGCAAGTCAAAGAATTTAAATACTTAGGCTCATTGGTGCAAGAAAAGAAAATGTCATCTACCACTGAAGCCCATGATAGGATTGGCCAAGCAACATCAGTATTTGCCACACTCAAACAGTGCCTCTGGAAGAAGACAAACATCTCTCTCAAGACCAAAGTTTGTCACTTCTGGACACTAATCCTGCTAATCTTCCTTTATGGATCAGAAACATGGACATTACTATACCTGTCATAAACAAACTTGAGACCTGTATCAACGCAATGCCTGTGGCAGATTCTGGGTGTTTCTTTATGTGATCATAATTGAAAGGAGACAATTCAGACAAGGTTTTACAACCAGCTGCAAATTAAAGAACAAATCCAGAAGCACAGACAGCAATGGTTTGGCCATGTCTGCACAATGAACATCAGCAGACTGCCTCATCAACTCCTCTGGTGAGAACGACCAACTGAATGGAACATCCAATGACTGGGGCCAAAGAAAACATGGCTTAAACAAATCAAGGAAGACCTTAGAAACTAGCTATCCATATGGCAAAACTACTGCCACCAATCACCAAGAGTGGAAACATAAACAAGGCAAAAAATCCAGAGGGAACTACAGCAGCATATTGGCTGAGAGGACAACCTGCTCCTCCAATCACCAGCTAAAAGATTTTTTAAACAAAAGAAGACTGCCTTACTTGATCAGGGGAAAGCTGTGGATATAGTTTACCTTGATTTCAGTAAGGCTTTTAATAAGGTTCCCCATGATATTTTTATTGACAAGTTGGTAAAATGCGGTATGGATCCTATTACTATCAGGTGGATCAAAAACTGATTGACAGATTGCACCTAAAATGTGCATGTAAATGGTTTGTCATGTTCTTGGAGAGGAGTAACGAGTGGATTGCCTCAGGGATCTGTCCTGCATTGACTTATAATGTGCAATCTGTCTTGAGTCTCTTAAAGTAAGGATTATAAATAGCTTAAATAAATATTTCCTTTTGAGCCAGGGACACTGGGGGCTGTTGCAAGAGTAGAAGCCTGTACGACTGATTTCGGCCAGTTGCTTTCCATACATTTTTGTGACTGAAACTTCTTTCTCTTCTCTAATATTTGTTTAATTGTTTAGAAAAGTTACATGCTGCCTTTCCAGGGAACAGCTGACAAAGTAAAACACGACAAAACAACAGCATCTGTTTGACCCATGGATATCAAAGTCTGCACTAAGAAATACTTACCTACATATAAACACTATGAATTATAATCCTATTGATGGCAACCAAGCAGAAGTTAAATTCAAAGAGAAGGATGCATCAAGGAAAGGTCAAACACAATTTTGTGTCATTTTTGTTGGTCAGTAAATGCTACTAACAAGACTGCTCTTCAAGGAAACAGTTATTCAATCCACTATGAGTAAGACAAAAACAAGAGAAAACTGTGATATCAAGAAGGAATTAAAAATATTGATTTTCAGTCACTTCTTATCTTTTAGAAATTAGATAGTCCAAAGAAATCTTTCTTTCTCTCAAGCTACTATTAGTTAGCATGACTTGTTTTAATTACAGCTTGACTTCAGAAAAGATTAGCTAAAAGCTACTATGCTAGACCCATTGTCTACTCACTTTATAAATAACTAGCTTTGATTGATGATTGATATAGGAATGCATCTTTATCAGTTCTGCTGTTTAAACTAAATTTCTAGCTCTCTTCTCAGGTACAAAAGATGAAATGTTTACCCAGATCTATTCCCATACACCAGTCATTTCCTATTTGTTTCAACAGAGAAGATATCTGTAACCGTTAGTGCCTCTTATATTTGTGAAAAGGCACTAAGGGAGGAGCGCTGTCCAGTGTCTGGACACCACTTCCGGCTCAGCGGGCTAATCCATGCACGCCCAGTAAAGCTGGGAACTTGCAGATTGGGCCAGCCCCTACGGCATCCACCCCTAGGAGCCGGCCACGAGGCATGCTCCCAGCCTCGCGGCCAGCCCCACCTTGACCAGGCTGCTCTGCTCCCAATGCCCGCTGGCGTGGCCACTGGCCACCAACCTCACCCACACCGCCAGCACCATAGGCTGGTCAGCAGAGGAGGCTAGCAATCCCGTGCCATCCTACCTGACCGTGCAGGAGCCCAGGACTGCTGAGGCAGCCTCACACATGCTGACACCACACCATGCAGGTAGGGCGATGCTGCAGCTACTGTGCCCTCCCTCGCTAGCGCCTGTTGCATCCCTGGGTGCAACGGGCTTTATAGCTAGTCTTATATATATAACTATAGATGGTGTGGAAGTGTTGATAATTTCCACTGAAATTAACTCCGACTCCCATAGACAAACTAGGGACTGGGAAAGCATACAAATGTGTACTGATTTGTATCAAGCTCAACACAATATAATTCCTCTTAACCAAAAGATGTATTGGGCTTGTGTAGGTTGCACTCTTTAAAAAGAAAGAATGAAATGAGAAACTGCAGCCACCTCGTATCTAAATTACAAGGTAGAATTCTAAGAACTTGCGTCTTCTTTGGAATTTAAGTTTAAAATATCATTATCCTTGAACAAATAATGAGTCATGGATCTCTTAAACAGTGAAGACAAAACAGCCTTCATTAAAAAAAAAAGTAATTCTAAAAGAAGAGTGGTTGTCTATAACAATATTGTATTGGCAATGTATATTCTTATTCTCTCCTACAGAATCACCGAGGGTCAGACATGACTGAACGGATAACATCATCATCATCCAGACCTGCTGGCTTCTAGAATTCTGAAACAATATCCTGCAGTAGACAGACTTAGGTTCGATACAGAAATGTATTGCTTAAGTTCTTTAGCATAAATGTATACTACACATTAGGTTATTTCTTTATTTAATTTTAAAATGTACACTATTTCACCAGGAAATGCTCTTGAGGCAGTTTCCAAACAAAGATAGAAGTTAATACATCGTAAAGTTTTAACAGGCCAATTCACACTAAAAGCAGCAAAAATCAAAATGTTTTAAAATAATTTATACCCATACATCCCAACAAGGGTTGATAAAACCACAAGGCACCAATGAAATGATGCAGAGAAGGGGGCCATAGTTGAATCAAGGATATCAAGAACAAAGAAGGGGAAATGAAAAATATATACATTTTAAAACCCCCAAATGACCACTGTTTAGGAGGAAGAAGAAGGGTCCTTACAAAAATAGAATGTGAGAGACCCCAACTAATGATACTTGAAGGTGTGTGGATTTTTCTTCTAAAGATCAAGCTCAGGAGCCAGAACACTAAAAAGGCAATTTTACAGTCAAGACACAGCAATAAATAGCATCAGATGTCTTTCACTGATCGAAATGGACAGGATAGTGACTTCAACAAGGCCCACCACTTGCGTCCCGGACCTATTGTCACCCAACTGACTGCATGTGGGGGAGTGCAGAATCGAACCCAGCATGCCAGATTAGAAGTCCACACTCCTAACCACTACACCAAACTGCTGCTCCAAGCAATTTGATTGGTAAGTATCAGCTGAACGTTGAGAGACTTAAGAGCTGAATTCATTTGGCCTTCAGTCCTAAATAAAAGCAGTTCAACACAGGGGAACTGGGGAGGTTGGCAAGGATGAGTGGATAGTTAGATAGAGACTTCCATTTGTGTCAAGGAAAAAGGATAGTACTTCTAGAGAAATCAAACAGAGTTAGTGTTGAAGCATGCAGAGATACCTGTCTGGTATGGATAAGTATTGCCTCTAAAGACCTTATGAGTCCATTAAAAACTCCAGATGAGTGATGTTTTTCCCCCAATAAAACATGTTTGGGTTAGTGGAAAGTGCATACCAGCCTTCTAGAAGACAAAGTTAGAGATTATTCAAAGAAAGTGCACTGAATTCATCTTTCAATTTGCCAATCCAGAGTTGTTCTTGTACATAATGACTTAACTCCTTGAATGTGCATGAAACACATACCACAAAACTAATACACAAAATCTCTGATGAGGGGTGTTGAAGGAAAGACAGTGCTGTTACCAGGGGAGGACTACTGTGCAGAAGCACACAGCTACTCAATGGCTCATGGAATCCAGCATAAGGCAATGCTGCTTACGGATGTTGAGTTCAATTAGCCACTCAGGAACTCAGCAACCTTTGTAAGTACCTCTTCCCACTTCAGTGGCACTCACTGGTGGGGGTTTGCAATCTTTGCTAATAGCAGCTGGTGATGCAGGATGGTTCACACTTTACTAAATTTCAGACCAGCTGGATGATCCAGATCTTTCAAGAACACGCAACTGTGCAATCAGATTTTGCTATTAAAATAAAGATTAGAGCATTCCAAAGTATCAGATTTCATAACCTAAGAATCAATTATAAATCCACATTATAATCCCAATTTAAATTAACGTATTGTAAGCTTTTATTTAAGAGCCCCTTGTGGTACAGGGTGGTAAGGCAGACGGCATGCTGTCTGAAGCTCAGACCATGAGGCTGGGAGTTCGATCCCAGCAGCCAGCTCAAGGTTTCCTCTTCCCACTGCCAAACTCTAGTGCCCATTGTATTCTTGGATACAACAGGCTTTGCCTCTAGTTATCTATAAAACTGAATCTCCTTTTTGACCTATGTTCCATCCATGAGGAGCTCTTGTTCATTTAGAGGACCTTTGTCTGCTACTGGAGCTTTCTGTCAAAGCAATGTGGAGAGAGAGACAGATCAATATCTATATATGTCATGTAATCTTTTATTAGGAGACAAAATTAGCCATGAATTCTAGTTACAATTATGTACCAGCACTTATGCTATAGCCACCCATAATCATACCTCTGGAAAAAAATTACATGCTCCTGTTCAAGAATATTCACAATAAAGAAGAATTGTTCTTATTTAATGGATAACTATATGATTGCTATAATAGCCTAACACAAGTACTTAGTCACCATTCTCTCTATGGCTAATTAAATTATGATTATAAAACAAACTTGAATGAATGCTAAAATCTATAAGAAGTATTATAAAAACAGTTTCCATGGTACCAAAGAGTTCAAAGTTTTATTTTTTTATTAAATAATATCATACAATTATTCCATTCTTACTCCAGTACAGACAGTCAATTGTAGATGTGTTTATCACTGCTGATCGAAGTTAAAGACTTGAATTGGAAGATGTTCTTTCCGGTTCTTCTTATTTAGCTCACATCATATTTTTTGCTTCTTTTCCATTGTGAAGTTTGAACATGCTACATTTATAGGAAGCAGTGGTTTATAATTATTTTGCCTACAAGCCCATGTTTATAGCACAATCCAGCTAAAAACAACAGGATTTCAATGGGAAAGGTTTAAGCTCCCTTTTTAGACATTTACTGAAATAACAGCACTTAAATGGACTTTCCTTTGCCAAGTTCTTGTTCATAGTTCCATTGGTTTGGTTTGAATCCTGCAGAGGATTTCTCTTCCAAAGCAGACCTTCAATTCCCCCCCCATGCAATTCTTGTGGATCCATTGCCCCCAGGACCAGTACTTTGGGGACGTTTCAAGCCACAACAGAAGCAGAAGCTGAGAAAGTAATTCTCCACTGCTGGAAATCCCTTCTGTCAGCAGAAATTACCACTGGATTCAAGCCATTAATTGGGTCAGCAAGTCACAAATTAATCAGACTGGTCTGTGTGGATTGCAGCAACTGTAAAGAAGATACCATTCCACCCCATGTCAAAAGAGTTTCTATGTAAACTCAAAACAACAGGTAAATAGTTCTACTTTTGCTTTGTCTTATTTAGCTAGTCCTTCTCATGCTCAAAAGAGAAGGTATGGAATTCCTTCTGTCACCAATAATATATTTGAAAGATTCATCTCCCTAACTTCTAGCACGGAACTTCCTGCTACTAGCTTTCAGACATACAATGAGCCCACCCAAGGCAAATAAAAACAAGAAAACACTGAAAACCATACAGGGTTTAGGGGGGGTTGTTGTTGTTTTTCAGTGAGCTAGACTCCTATCTACAAAATACTAGAACCAAAGACCCAGACAGAGAGAGAGCACAAGAGACCGTCACACCATCACAAACGTCCTTGTGGCCTGACTCCAGAGCATCAAGAGCACAAAACGGGAGGGGGGGGGGAATATCACATAGACTGAGATGCCCTTGCTCAAAGCTGACTATGAAGCACCAAATGTCAGTCTGTCTAATATATTGGTTGTAATCTAGGCAATACCAGCAACCCTAGAAACAAATATCAGATCAAAGGTAATTCCCTCTGTGATGATAACTGGAACCTCTTGTCCCCCTGAACTTTAAGCCACAGATTTTGGTGATACAGAATGATTTTATAATTGATAGACATATCTACAACACCTGTTGTTGACTGTATCAATGAGTTCCTTGCAGCTGTTCTGCAAGATGGAGAATTCCTGATCTGGACTTATGAGATATTTGACAGCTACTATGAGTTTTCAGTCATCCAGACTACATCTGTGTTTCTCTATGACTTTCAAGTATGTGTGTACACCACCAACCCTGGTGATCATGAAATGATGGAGGTTTTTTCTTGTGTCACTACAAGTCCATAAGTTTACAAAACAATGTATTGTGTGAGCACAATATAAACGCTGATTAAATAGTGTCATTACATGTCTACATCTGCATTTTGCATTTTAAACTAATGGGGTGGTGAGTGAACAACAGGGATATAACCTCAACATCTCAGGGTCATCTCTAATGTGTGTTCAGTTAAAGTCTCCCTACCAGATTTTGAGTCCTTAATTATTCCAAATTTCATCTAGGTGGTCATGTTGGATATTTCTGAGACTGAAAACCACATATTTTTTCAAAATGTAAGGAATATCTGGTAATTGCAAGGTAATCTGGTAATTACCAATGGCGAAACCAAGTTAAGATCATAGGACTGGCTCCCACCTTAATTCTAATCTTTTCAAGTAGTTCATGTTGTTGAAACCAAGTCCTCTAGGTCAGTGGTCCCCAACCTTTTTATTACTGTCAACGCTTGACAATTTTACTGAGGCCCGGAGGGGGGTAGTCTTTTCCGAGGGGCATTGCCACTGCCTGAGCCCCTGCAGGAAATTCAATAAACTGTTGTTGAAACAGCAGTTAAACATATAATTGTACAAGAAGCCAGGAAAACGAACAAAATAGCTCTCAAATGAAACTATAAGGATAGCTGAATGCAGAAAAGCAGCAAAAGCTTCAGGCAAAAGAGAGGAAGCAAGATTTCCAAAGGTCTTATTGGAATCAAAGTGAAGCTTACTGGAATCAGAAATGCAAGAAGTTAGAAGAAGATTACAAAAGGTACACACGAGAAATGCTTTTGCACAATTAAAGAGGCTCCAAATGCCATTCACTGCTTGCAAAAGCATTTTCAAAGATAAACAAAGGAAGGAACTGACCAACAGAGCATCAAGAGCAGGTGGCGGGAATACACAGAAGAATTGTACATGTGCTCTCTTCAAAATGAAAAAGAAATAGAAACAGAACTTGAACCAGCCATTCTTGAGGAGGAAGTTGAATGAGCCTTGAGTCAATTGCCAAACAACAAGGCCTCAAGCATTGACATCATACCTGTGAAACTGCTGAGATGTATACCGATCTAAACCACTACAGCTTTGTGACAGAAAAATCTGGGAAACTAATTAACTGGCCAGAGGAGTGGAAACAATCTGTGTTCATCCCACTATCAAAATATGGTGACTCGAAAAACTGTTCCAATTACTGTACAATAGCCTTTATTTCCCATGCTAGTAAGATCCAGCTCAAAATCATACAATACCACATACCACCAACCATTGAAAAATAATTACCAGATATTCAAGCTGGCTTTCAACGGGGGCATATGGATATCACAACAAACCACCGTTAGAGTGAATCCTTCCTATAGCAGTATGGCACAAGAGAAGGAATTTAATAGCTATGAAGATCTGTGATTGATCCAGTGGAGAGATAGCAGCATGTTATAGCTCTCACCGCATCATATTTGGTATTTGGATGGGGGATTACCAAGGAAGACTCTGCAAAAGGCAAAGGTAAACAACCTCTGCGTCTCACTTGCCTTGCAAGCCCCTTGCTAAGGTTGTCATAAGTTGGTTGCGATGGTATTTACACATGTAATTAGTCCTACACCTCAAGCTCCATTAGGATAAAAACCTTGTTTGTCACTGTTTACTCAATAATCCCCAAACTATTTCACACAAGGATAGATACAAATGGGTGGCCATGTTGGTCTGAAGTAGCACAATAAAATCAGAGTCCAATAGCACCTTTGTGCTATTGCAAGCGCTAGAAAGCTCATGCCCTGAATAAATCTTTGTTGGTCTTAAAGGTGCTACTGGACTCTGATTTTATCTCACACCAGGAGTTCTGACAAGACTTCCAAACAACAGCAATGACTCTTTTGTACACAGCCTGTTACTATTTGACAGCTGCTTGCTCAGTCATTAAAAGTAGTGTCACAAAGCTAGCTATGAGGCATGATGTTGCAAGACAGAGGGTGCTTATTTGGTCTGTGTGAAAGAACAGCATACTGACTAGCCATAGCTAGGTTAAAATTACCATAGGCCCTCACTAGTAATCAAGCTCCTGGTTTTCTTTTTTTTTAAATATATTTTATTTATTTTTATTGTATATAAAGCGCTTACAGAAAGATAAAAAGAAAAAAAAGCAACCAGCTGGGAAAGTAATTGTTGATACATGTAAGAGTATAGTCTGTTATTATCTTAAAAATAACATATTCAGTTCCCATTGCATGTTAGTCCTAACCTAAAAGTTACTGTTGTCTTTCTTAGCTCCTGGTTTTCTAAAGCAGAAGAGTGGCATGAAATACTGGAAGTGTGAAAATATTCTTATCAAAGCAATTTGGCAGTCAAGACTGGCCCATGGTATTGCCAGCATTGTGGTAGCATTTCAGTGGTGTACCTGTGTTCTGGCACTGCCCTGACAAAGATGTACTTTCACCGTCAGAGAATAACCTAATTTGATTTCTCAAGAAGACTTATTAGCATGTTTTGTCACATCTGTTCTGAAACCTGTCTTCATGCTGTTCTGTTAATAGTATATAATTTCCCATGTAACACCAAATATTTCAGTTTTGTCGTAAATGTAGCCATCAGGAAAATACACAGTAGTTATGGTAGAATCCAATTGAAACAAGTTGCCAGCTTGCTTTTATGGGGACTTGTTAGTGATTGCATAGTTGTCTGGAAATTGTCTCATGAAAAGTGTTTTTGTTCATGATTCATTTTGGACATAAAGCAAACATAGACTCCGTATTAAATGCCTAATGTTTTTTCTGTCCATTTAACGCTCACATTTCAATGCCACATGAAAGCCTGCTGGATTCTTATTTCGGGTAGTTTTCATCAAAAATAATTAATTTTCCAGAGGCACATGGACCACAAAACTGAAATATTTAATTTTGATGGCAAATTATATACGGTTATAACGGAACAATGCAAAAATGGGTATCAGAATAGATGTGACAAAATAACCCTTCTAACCCTTCTTGAGAAATCAAATTAGACTGTTCCCTAAGGATGATCATCGCTCTTTGTGCAGGCAAAGGGCAGGCACTGCTAGAAGACAAACAGTGTATGCTGTGTCAAACAACAACTAGCAATACCAGAGGCCTTCCCCACCCCCATTTCTCTAAATAGCATTTTTACACTAAAAGTTTTTCTTCAAACATTCGTATTAGAGATGTGGGGAAAGCAAAGCTTTGTATTGAGCAAAATATACATTTCATTTTTAAATGGCTCTTATTTCTTCCTCTCTGTGTCAAGATGGTAAATAGCACAAGAGAGGCTCAAATATTTTTTTGTTATCATGTCTGATAATATTGTGTGGCACAGATATATGCAAGGGGATAAATTAGTATAGCCAGATCTAATGCGTTTGGTGGGACCGCTCTGACTTTGGGGCATCTGCCCTGCGTCCCTCGATGTTCTCAAAATGTCCTGATTTTTTTTAATGAATATTTTTAATTTTTTTTTACCTGCTGAATGCTGCACGGGGTGGGGGGAAGAGAGAGAGAGAAAAAGGTGCCTCCTTTCCCATCATTTCTCGCAGCAACAGCATGGGCTACAGGAATGAGGTAAAAGAGAGCGGGCGGTGAGCACGAGTCAGCGAAGAAGGAGGAGGAGAAGAAGGAGGAGGCGGATTACATCGCTTTGTCCTCAGCAGTACCTTGAGAAGCCTTCCACTATACATATTGCAACTTCCATTTCATAGCTGCATGCTTACAATGACATTGGAAAGTGTGACAGGCAAACACCGCTTCAGATATGACTGAGAACTCCAGCTTTATCTCACTGCAGTTTCTAGTAGAAACTAAGAGGGTTTCAAGAGGGTACAAGAGTGGTCCTCAAATAAGAAGGGGAAGAGGTCCTTGGGTTATGTATTCAATGAGTTTACAACTATCAAACATCCTTTGAAGTGAAGGTGCTGAGAAATTATATTTTCTCCATCAATGTTTTTTTCATGTCAGCCATATATACAGACAGCCTGCAGCAAATTCTATTCAAGGAAGTGCCTGTTTTGTGCATAATAATGCTTGATTTTCCAGTGTCAAAATTGAGGTTGGGGTCTAGTTAGATTACAATCACTGGTGATTGACTAATTCAGATAATGCCAAGTTGCTACCAAGTTTCATCCTGCTGTTTCATCCATTCTTATATATATTATATAATAATGCTGATGATATAATTAAGCACTAACTATATTTCACAAACTAGGAAGATGAGTTTTATAGCATTATCAGCTGTCTAAAAGTATAAACTTAAATCTACAGATTTTTAATTTTAAAGGGCTGTGTCCTCTACATACATACAAGCTTAGTAATATTTTTATTAATATTTTAAAAAATAGTTGACAATACAGCAAAAGGATTATATATACACACTTACGCGCACACACGCCATGTCAATAGTGTAAATTGCTCCCAGGTAAGCGACTGTTCCCAAATCAAGACCAAGGAGCATGATAATCTGTTTCTACCAGCGGCTGGAAATCTATTGTTTTTTTGTTCTCATTTTAATGGGAACTATTTTATTATTGTTTTTATTATATTGTAACTAAAATGTTGTTGGACGCCCGGGGACATAAGTGAGGAGCAGGGTATAAATCAATAAACATACAAAATACTGTGAAGAATAAAAATAACCCGAAACTAAATATATTTTCATCATTACCATTCGTCCACTGCTCATTATCCCACGTCGCCCCCTAAATTATCATTATATTAAATTATTAAAAAATCAATCTAAAAAAGGAATTTACCAAATTAATCCAAACTTTATTGAAACCCTTAATATCCCTCCCCCTAAACACCTTAATGTTATTTGGTTAACTTTTCCAAAATCATTAATTGCCTTATTGTATTTTGCCATCAACCTAATGAGATACTTTCTGCATTTTATCGATTTATGGCAATTATAATTTTGGCTGCTATATTAAGGAAGCTTACCAACGTTTTATGTTTACATTGAGCATTTTAATTAAAAAATAAATTCTTGAGAACTAACTGAACTGAGAATTCTAATTCCTTTTTTATAATTTTACTGATTTATAATTTTACTCAACACTAAAAAAGAGAAAAAAAATCCGAAAGTTTATGTGGGGGAAAGTGGGGGAAATTAATTCCTACCACCAAATTATAAGGGATCTCATGACCTAGACTCAAGAACAGAATAATAAACAAAAGGAAAATATTTCTTAAAAGCAATTTCATATTTAAATATTCAAATGGCTTATTTATACCTATTTGTAACATATAATTAGTCACAATAGATTGGCACATTTAGTCTTTAGGCTTCATTTTACTTTGAACTGTCTATCTGATGTTTTGACCACTTTAGATTTTTGATATTTTATTTTGGGTGACTGCCATTCCTCCCTTTCCTTCATTTATATTCCATCCTTATCTTGGCCATTAATTTTCAAGTCTACTGTTTCTTCTAGCAGTGTGTTGATTGGAGGCGAGAGTCCTAATTCTTCAAATAAGCTTAGCATTTACTTATTATTTGATGTTGAAAAAGTCTTTCCTTCTTTGTGAATTAACAAAGCAAAAGGGAAACCTATTCGTATTCTTTTAAGATATCTGTAAAGCACCTCCAGTCCTGTTGTTGTCTTAACATTTCAGGAACCAAATCTTGCAGCTGAGAACCATTATGCAACAGTTGCTGTTTCTCTTTAAAAGCTTTAAAAACCCTCTTCTTTAGGGCAAAGCGGTTGAAGTAAATAGTATCTCAGGGTTTTACATTCTTATTTATAACAACTTTAGGAACTATCACTCTATGCATGCATTCAAAATCTCCTGCCTTACTAGGGTTCACTGACATTTGAGAGGATAGGCATTCAGCCATAAACTTTCCTTCCCTGCCTTCTCATCTGTCCAACGAATATGAATGTTATTCCTTTGTTGATAGTTTTGTAAGTCCACCAATTTTTCTTAGCCCCTCATTTTCTCTCCAGTGCAGCCAGTGTCAAGTGTGGGCAGGACCGCAGTCTCCGGGCTGGTGCTGGTGGCCGCATGAAAGTTCCGGGGGGCAGGGCAGGAGGCACTGCGCGCCTCCCAACCGGTTCAACCTCTAGTCAGTCGGACAAGGGGCCAATCGGAAGGCGCTGTGCACCTTCTGATTGGCTCCTCACCCGAACCGGCTCCACCCACTCTCCGCCCATTTAGGCCTTAACGAATTATGAAGAGGGACAGATTCTGTTTGTTAATTTGCCTTCATTGGCAACCAGTGTCTCTGATGCTACATTTTCAATTTCCTCCAGCATTTCCATTAAAGCCTTTAATTTAGAGTCAGGTAGTGTAGCCATACTATTTAATATTTCTATTTTGGCTTTTGTTAATCGCATGCTTGATACCTTCTTTCCATAGCTGCTTTTTAAAAACCAGTCCTTGTTCTGAAGAGTCTGACTCAACCTCCGAGGCTTCTAAAGCAGAGCCATTCTCACCATGTTCTTGTCAACTCCCAAACAATCTGTAAATCTTCTTTCACAGCAAAGATAAGAAAAACTGAAATTGGTCTTATGTTATTAAGGCTGTTTTAAAGCAAATAATTACGTTATCTCTGGCTTTGCAGTGAAGGAGTATTTGTTATTGCCTTATTTTGATAATTTCTTCCAAGAGTACCTGGAACAAGCATCTTGCTTACATTACCATAGCCACACACACACACCACAAGCTTTGTAATATTGTAACACTAATTCATTTTCATCACAACATTTTTTTCACACTTTTCCTTCAATGAATACAAGACTAGGAAATTTTGCATACAAGATTTTATATAAACACACACACAAACTAGGAAGATGCTCTTTAGAATTTTTACCACAAAGCAGGTAGGGTAATACCAAACTGTGAATGTCTATGGCAAAGGTCCATTTTCCAAATATTAGAAAACATTACTGTCTCGAAAAATCCCACACATAACCAATTTCCTTCCTCCAAATGAGTAGGAGACTTCCCATCTGGCTTCTAGAACGAGCCCTCACCTCAGGTTTGTGGGTGTCATGTTTCTTATCCTTCCAAACTATATATTACTATTGGAAAACAAATGTCCAAATTAAACTTTTCACTTCAGTTCCCCCATGCTGCATGCCGGGTTGTTTTGAATCTTGTGTGAGAAGCATTATACAAAGGTGAAGCAAAGGGGTAACCTTTTTTCATTCCAATGGGCAGAAGAAAGTTCTGAGTGGATGAAGACTGTAAGTTTAAAATAAACCCATCTAAAATATGGAAGTAGTGCTGAGAACAGGGCCCATTCCGCACACATAGGATAATGCACTTTCAATGTGCTCTGGAAGCTGGATTTTTCTGTGCATCATCTATTGAGTGCAGAATAGCTAATTTTGCTTTTTAGAAATAGATTTAATATGCATCTTCTTGCTTAACTAGATTCTAATTTCTTATCCCCGAATTAAATCTAACCTCTTATTTGTGAATATGTCCTGGTCAAAACCTATGCAGACCAAAGGAATGTCAGAAATGAAGTACTACAAGGCTGTTTTTCAAACCTCTGAGAGTTTTCAAAAATAGCCAGCAATATGACATGCAAACTTTTTCAGAGAACAATGCTTTAAAAGTACACATACACAAATCTGTATTGCTGCTCTGTTGACTGCTGCTTTTCTCCTGGACTAATTTTTGACTGCAAGCTACTTGTGGCAGAGACCGGTATAATACTAGCACTACAGAAATAATGTGTAAAATGCCTCTGGGCATATAGGACATCTTTGATGCACTGAACATAATCTTTTTTGATGTCCTTTTTAAAAAGGATGAATACAAAAATGGATATAAAAACTAATAAAAAGACAATTAATACAAGTGACTAGCAGATGCTAAATTCCATGTATGTCTTAGTCTAATTTTATGAGGAGTGTATTGTGGATGTCACATTTCTTATCCTTCCAAACCATTACTATTAACCAGGCTTTAGATGGTGTTTCAGCCAAAAGCACAACTTGTGAAAAAATACAGAAGTAGAAATACAAAAGTCATCACGGTACAATTCAGTGAGGAAAATATATATATTATAAGTGCCTCCTGTACAGCTATTATTTTAAGCACTGTTCAACGTAAGTCTTGTTACATAAAGTGACAGAAATTATGAGTAAGCAGGCATAAAAAGACAAAGCTTAATCTTTGACAATGTAATAGCTGAACTGTAATATAATAATGTACAAGTACATGTTTGAGATATAGTTGGAGATGCAAATGTTTTCTCCCCTTTTTTGAGGACTTTTTGTTTTTCAGTTCTCCTGACAGGAAAAGGGAGGAAACTGGGGGAATACTAAAAAAACCCTCCCCACAAACTCTTATGAAATATTTTCTCTTTTTGAATAAGAGAAGACTTGTCTTACAAGGTATTTCAGTCATTTCAAATATACAGCATGAAAAGGCTTGAGGGAATTCTAGGGAGCATGGGGGAGGGGGTACATCTTGTTTGTTTATTTATTCTTTCAATTTTTATCTCGCCATTCCCGACATCATTATTTGTAAATTTAAATAAGTTTGGCAACAATACAATAATGTCTTTAATAATATTCCATTATTAAACAGTTTTGTATCTTTGAGGCTTGCCTGACCCCCACCAGGGCCCCTCGGCTGATACCGATCAGTTGGCTGGCAGGGGATTTACCAGCAAGAAAACTAGACCTTGGCCTGCATCACTGGCAACACAGCTACAGAATGCACTATAAGTGACATCATCACATTGTCAGCAACACAAGGACACTGTTATTTTTGCAAAAACTCTATGGTAAAAATGACTACAACCATAGATTTTGTCAAAACACCACAGTGCCCCAGGAGTCGTGATGACATCACTTCTGGTGTGTGCCAGAAATGACATCACCATATTGCTGGTGGTGTAGGCCTAGGCCTAGTTTTCCTCCTCGTGTTCCTTCCCCATCCCATCCCATGCCTGTTGTCCAGGGAGTACCTGTTAGAGGGGTACTTGGCAATGCTAGTATTTTAACTGTTATAAAATTTAGTTTAATATTCAAGCATGATTGTAGGCCTACCTATTAAGACTCTAAAAGACTGTTTCTATACAAATAGTATGCTTTTAATAGTTCATTACACAATTTGTTTTCTACCTTCGACTTTTATTATTATCACTATATTATTATTAATAATAATAATTCAATTTATAGACCACTGCTCCCAGCAAGCTGGCTCAGTCCCGTCAGGCCCGGCAGATTGTCCAGGAGCTCATTCCACCAAGTAGGGGCCAGGACTGAAAAGGCCCTGGCCCTGGTCGAGACTAGGCACGCCTCCCAGGGACCCAGGACCCTCAGCAGATTCATAATGGAGAGCAGACTGCCCTGCAGGGGGCATAAGGAGATAGGTGGTCCCATAAGTAAGTTGAGCCTGAGCCATGTAAAGCCTGAAAGGTCAACACCAATACTTTGAACCTGATCCAGAAGCCAATGAAGACTGGCAGCCAATAAAGTTGTTTCAACAAGGACTACATGTGGACCCTCCAAGAAGTCCTGGTAAGCACCAACGTGGCCACATTCTGTACCAGCTGCAATTTCCAGGTCAGGGACAAGGGGACGCCTGTGTAAAGCGAATTACAGACGTCTAATCTGGAAGTGACTGTTGGATGGATCACAGTGGCCAGGTGTTCCAGGGACAGGTAGGGCGCTAGTAACCAGGCTTGACGTAGGTGGAAAAATACCGTCCGGGCTACCTTAGTGATCTGACCCTCCATAGAAAGGGAGGCATCAAAAATCACTCCCAAATTCCTGGCTTGGGGCACAGATATTAGTTGTACCTCATCCAGGCAGGGAAGATGTGTTTCCTGGTCCTGCCCCTTTCAACCCAGCCACAGGACCTCCATTTTGGAAGGATTGAGTTTTAGACATTTCCTGTTTCTCAGAAAAAAATAATCTATTTGTGCTATGGTAAGAGAGTATATCAGTCTACAACGTCTGCTCAAGTTCAGGGTATAATTTCAGGTTTTTTTCTTATAGAAAACATACATTTATACTTTAAATTCCATGAATATGCCAAACTATAATTTTATGTGTTTACTAAGTTAATAAATTACACATTATATATTTTTCAATTAATACGAAGTTTGATTTAGATAGGAAAGTATGTGTCGCATATATTTCAGTCTTTCCATAGATTCCTAGTACGGAAGAGTTGTAGAAGGTTGAATAGCAGTAGTTATAAATCAATTCCAGATATCAGTAAAAGCATCAATATTCATTTGAACATCTGTTAAAGCAGCACGGCATTTTTCTCCACATTGTTGACAACTCCAGTTGTACACATCATCAAAACAAACATAGTAATAAAAGATGATAATTCTTCAAAATTGTGTCAACTATGTCAAGGCAAGTTTCAACATGAAACAACCCTCAACACAAAAATAAATAAAATGAACCCAGTATTATTGCACCTCAGGCTATTAATTCAAAGTAATTTTTGGTTCATGATGAACACTAAATTCTGTGACCATTTCCGCACAGAGGGCTAAAACACGAGTGGCCTCCTGCTTGCAAACGTGAGATGGTAAACCTCGCGTTTGCAGCCCTCCTCATGGGAGATCCCTCCCACATTTTCCCTCTGCCCCATTGCAGCTTTTTGCCTCCTGATGAAGCTGCAAGGGAAAGCAAAACAAACTTCTCTCTCTGCTCCTTGGCTTGTCAATCACAGCCACCAATTACAGCACAGCAATTCTCTTGTGGACTGAAACTCCCCCCCCCCCATGAGCCCCAAAATTATTATTATTTTTTTAAAAGACACTTCTGCATTGCTATGCAATAATGCCACAACACAGATGCCTGTTTAATACAAATCAACACTGGTGCGTTGCTGTGGATAAACACAGAATGATACAACATTCCTCCCCCCCCCTTTAGGATTCATGTTCTTTGGGACTTTATTTTTGTCTAGGTGGATTTCTGAAATGCTGAACATGGTTCCTGGAGCTCAAAAAGACATTTTTGTGTTAATGGTTGGCTTAAAACCACAGTGCTCAGACCTCTGTATGACCGGGAGAAGGATGCTAGATAACCTGCCCCCCCTTCTTTCCCAGCTCATTTCCCACCTCCAGAAAACAGAAACAGGACTGTTTTTGCCTGTGTGATCCCAAAAAGATCGTGGACACTTTAAAGATTTTATTTTAACTTAGACAATGTAGGTTTGCAGTCGCACAGCAATGTGGACTGCACCTTTTAAAAAAATTACTCAGAACAGGAAATGGAGAGGGGAAGTGGGTGCAAGGAAGGGACAATGCTGCAGAGACTATTGCACCTTTCCCCCTCCATATGGGCTTACCCCTGGTTGCTCACGGATGGCACATGCGATTTAGGGTTTAATCCAGTTTTGGCGATTCCCCTAATAATTTAAAAATGGCCAAAACTTGACCCAGCTAATGGACAGCCTCAGGATGCCGGCGACATCATGTGGAGGGATCTCTAAAAGTCACCAATATTTGAAGGCTGTCCAGGGGCAGATTCCTAGTGCGGAAATGATCTGTGTGTTCCTGTCATCTTTTTACATGGCATTTGACAAACAGCTGGAAACTAAGCCTGAAATGAAGCAAGGAAAGTGGTATCTGTGTAGTACTTCATGTTGTTTCATATTTCTAAAGTATGTGTTTGACTATGCAACTACGTTTAATCTTGATTTCTGTTTCAAAATCTGACTCACACCTAAAACGTTGATTTCATATTCCCGCCTATTAAAGGCAATATTTGCGTTCTCCAGTCAGACCCCTATTTTGATCTGGAAAGGTTGGCGCACACTAAGTTTAGTCTGACATTTAAAATTGCTTTTAATTGGTGGGAATATGAAATCAATGTTTTAGCATAAATTACAGGTATGCAAATATATTTGCCCCTGTATTATAACATCAAACATGGCAGTGGCATGCTATAATCAACCTGGAGCTTTAGGTTAAAATAAAACCCAAACAAAACTAAAGTTAAGAGTGTAGACTTGTTCAATCAAAATCTATATTCTAACATGGCATATTAAACATCACAAAAAGGTACATCATCTTGAATTAGTGAACTGTTGTGACACTGCTATCCAATTACTGTGAATGGTACTATCACAGCAGCATTGCCTAAGGTAACATTCAATGGGAGTTAAAGGATCATTATTTTAAGTTTTGCAATGGCTTCAGGTATTCTCCCAATAGTTCTTTTTCAAAATAAGAACTTGGAAAAGGTGGCCATTCCCAGGCAATGGAAAGGGAGAAGAAGAGAGAAAAAGAAATAACACTATCAATTGGAACAAACAGAGGGGGAGGGGGGAGGGAAGCAAACTGTAGATTGGCTGAAAAGAGCATTTTGGTGTACAGAATCACAGCTGGTCTTAAGAAAGAAGTTCAGGAGCCTGACTCATGAGCCCAGCAAGGGGGCACCAAATGCAGGCTGAACCTAACGGGTCCTGTCATTCCAATAAAATTTGCTTTTGAGTAAACATGCAGAGAATCAGGTTAGACCATGTAAGTTCACACGTGAGGAAGATGGGATGGAATGGGACAACCTTAGTGAACATTTATTCTATGTTCGCATTTAAAATATACATTAAAAACTCACCCCTCCCTGGACCATTAACAATTCAGTCCTTAGCAGGCTGCAGCCTTCTAAGTCCAGTGAAGTCTGTGGACTTAGAATGATGGAACTCTGTTTACGATTGCACTGTTAATAATGCAATCATAAGAAGAGGTATACCCTTCAGAATCCATTGCCTTTTCTCCTGGCTATAGTCTCAATACAGATCCAGGACCTCCTTCTGTATTCACTTGTGAATGATGCAGACAGTACAGAGACAAAGTCTCCAATGCTTTCTCATCAAAAGGAATCCTAATCTGGTAGATCAACTGTCCTAGAATTCCCAGTGTATATATGAAAGGATGTTATTATTCTAATAAAATGTTCCGGATTGTTGTTTTTTTAATCAATATATTTAATAATGAGAAGCACTGTTTATTTGTTTTTGAAGCCCTACCAAATAGGTCAACCCAGATCCTTTTCCAACTAAGTATCATGATTTTAGTACCAAAAGACCTAATTAAGACCATTGATCATTTTTTTAATATCTCTACAAACACTTAAGGCCAGGATCAAGAGGCAGTCTATATAGAAGGTGCGTTCAAAAGAAGACGAGAGAAGAGCTGGGTTTTTGTACTACCTGAAGGAGTCTCAAAGCAGCTTACTGAGTTTAATTTGTTATGTATGGTCATAGGTTGTAACAATATAAAACATTAACATTAAAACATAGCCGGAAGGAAGGAAGGAAGGAAGGAAGGAAGGAAGGAAGGAAGGAAGGAAGGAAGATACAATATAAAATACAAAGTGAATTACAATCACCTACACTTTCTCTCCCCAGAACAGACACCTGTGAGATAGGTGAGGGTGAGAGAGCTCTGAAAGAACTGTGACTGGGCAAAGGTCACCCAGTTGGCTGCATGTGAATGGGTGGGAATCATACTCTATTCACTGTCACTCTTAACCACACCACCAAGCTGGCTATGTTCAGTGAAGCAGGTCATTTCTCACTGCCACAAGGCAATGCATGATAAAACAAGTACAATTTTTAAGTTTCACAGGGTTTAACATACTGAATAAGAATACAGTGGAAAGCTGCTGCAGCCATGTTATTTGATTATTATGCTTGTAGCTTGAATATACCATGCACCGGTGAAATGACTGCCATTATGAAGAACAGTATGTATATAGACCGATGTATCATAGAAACTCATGCATATAGTTAGTGTGTTGGAGGATGAATTTGCTCCCTACCACAAAACTGTCTGTCTGCAAAGATTTATTTTTTCACACTGGGACCTTCACTGAAGTGTTTGTTCAGATATACCCAAACTGAAACAGTGCTCAAATCTGTACTTTAGGCTCAGAAATACCCCCAAGCAACTCAGAACACTCCCAAAACTTCAAGATTGCCAAAAATGTATCTCCCAAAATTTCACGGAATGTTAGGCTTCAGTGAGCTTACTGAAGGGAGGAGAGAGAGCATGAGTGAGCATGTTAATGCCAGGCTGCCAAATCAGAGATGCTGTCATAGCCCTTTGAACTTCCAATTGGCAACAGATCTAGCATCAAGGCATTGCCCAACTGCTGGATCTCAGGTGGTGAGAAGCTGCACTGTATTGATTTGTTCTGCTCATTCAAGCTGGTCACTTAGCATTGCCACAAGGCAATGACCCAGCAGTTCTTCTCAAGTCTATCAGCTTCCCCATAGCTCATGCCCGCCTGCTCCCTCTCCTAAGGCCAAATGCCTCCAGTATCCCAAGAATGGAACAACACGAGAAGGCAACAGTGTATGGATGAACATAAGTGTGAGATAGTTTATATGTAGGAAAGGATTTGAGAAGTGTGGTATTTATTCATTCATTTATTTATTTAGGGATTTATAGACTGCCCCTATCAGACATACCATCTCAGGGAGGTTCACACAGTCTAAAAACCTAGTAAAACCAATAAAATTAACAGATATAAAATTTTAAGAATTTTAAAAGCCACAATTAACCATTGTTGTGTCAGCCATAGATCTATGATAATTTGTAGCCAGCCACATGTTAGAGTAAGGAAGAACCAGAGGGGGAAAGGAGGACAGAGGGGGCTGGAGGGAGGCCTGAGATTTTGAAGTAATTGTTGTTGTTGTCCAGATGGCCTCAACCATAGGAATAACTCCATCTTGCAGGCCCTGCAGTACTTGCAAAGTTCCAACAGGGCCCCGATCTCTCCTGGGAACTCATTCCATCCGGCAGGAGCTAGGGTTGAAAAGGCCCTGCTCTGGCTGAGGCCAGACAAATTTCCTTAGGGACATGGATCCTTAGCTGATTAGCACTGCTTGTTTGAAGAGCTCTCTGGGGAACATATTCAGAGATGTGGTCCTTAAGATACACAGGGCCCAGACCGTGTTAAGGTTAAAACCAAAACCTTAAATTGGATCCAGAAGCCAACTGGAAACCAACGCAGCTGCCACACTATGTGTACATGAACGCCATAAGCAATTAACCATCAGTTCCTGAATACTCAGTTTCTGGAACAGGTAATAGATACTGAGACTTGACCACTCTCCAATGGCTTTCTTGGCTCCTTTGCTTGACTATCCTGCTTTGTGGATCTTGAGGTCTCTTCCATGGATTCATATTTTCCTTCACACTAGAGATTGTCCCTCTCAGTGTTCTCCATCTGTAAAAGCAATATAGATTTTCTAGAATGTCTCCTAAAGGATTAATGCCTTAAATATCATGCCTTAATTCTTAAACCATTTTTTTAAAAAACAAACTTATTTTACAATTAGAAATGTAATGAATACCAGTTTCTATTCTACTTTCACAAGTATTTTTATGGTACGTTTTTTCAGCACTACACTGTCAGAGGTTCAAAGAATGAAGAAAATTGCTCATTAATGCAACCAGAATTTTTTCATTAAGATTTAGGAATTAGAGGTGACACCATTCATAATAATGCACCAGCATTTCTGTTTGGGAACAAAATTAAATAGACAGTAACCTTTAAAAATTTGCACTGATCCAGAAAGACAGAAAATCTAGCATCCACAATGACATTTCTGTTTGTATAGCAACCGTGTAGTTAGCATATGTAACGAATATGGGAGGGGAAAGATAGTCAGCAAAGTTATATATTTATTCTTGAATGCATTCAATCACAGTTTCCCCAGGGTTGCCAACCCCAAGGTGGGGCCTGGTGTTACTGGCCCAAAATTCCAATTGACCTCCAGTATGCAGAGATCAGTTTTCCTGGATGAAATGGCAGATTCAGAGAGCGAAATCTATGGCATCCTATTTCCATCAAGCTCCCCCTCCTTTCACAAACTCCACTCTGTCCCAGACCTTTCCCCAAAATGTCCACAATTTCCCAAGCCAGAGTTGGCAAAAGCTATATTTGTACAATAGAAGCATAATCTGGATGGATCAAGAAAGGATGGTCCGAATGCCATCATTCAAAATTCTAATGTAAAAAAAAATTCCAGGCTTAGAGTTCCCCTTGTCCAGTATATTTTGTTTTATGACACCGATATAGAATTATTTCGTACAACCTACAATAGACTTCTAACAATATGAAATCTTTTTCAAAGCTTGAGTCTTCAAATGATCTTGATAACATCATTCTGAAGATACAATATCTCCTGCATCTTTCATCCAAGTAGACTGTACAGCATACAAAATAATTAATAATTTCTGCTGATAGTACTGAAGAAGACTTTTTTGAACAGAAAAAAAATCATTGCATTAATCTGGGAGAAAAAAACATTTTGTCCTTAAGATAGACAACAAAAAATTCTCAGGTTCTTAGTCAACATTGCAACACGGAAAATCACAGAACAAATGAGAAAATCAGGAAGTGATATTGCATGGGTCGAATTAACTGGGTGCATACACAGGACTCTGGATCCCACTTAACTCAAAGAAAATTATTCTTTGTGATAACAAGATGTAAGTTAGGATGCATCACATTATTTGAGTACAATATATAATTCACAACGTGATTCCGGAAAAAGAAACTAAGGTATAGTTGTTATTTCATTGTGGGAGGGAAAGCAGGCAACATGGCATATCTTGTCAGATCTCAGATGCTAAGCAAGATCAGTACTTGGAAGGGAAACCAACAAGGAATGTTCTGTAGAGGAAGGCAAAGGCAAGCCACCTTGGCTTCTCAGTTGCCTTGAAAGTCCCTTGCTGGATTGCCCTAAATCAGTTGTGACCTGACGGCATATACATACATATACTATTTTATTGTAATGCTGTTCAAGTCACACTCCTGTTGAACTGCTAAATGTGGACACAGCTAGAGTCATACAGAGATGAATGAAATTAAAGCACAAAACAGGGCACCTATGGATAAAAAAGAACAGTGTTTTTGCCAATTTGGAGAGAGCTGTATGAACACATGCATTGATTTATATTCTACTTTTCTCTCCAGCTGAACTCAAAGCAGCTTAGAACATCATTCTCCCCTCCTCCATTTTCTTACAATACTTGTGATGTAAGTCAGGCTGATAGTAGATGACGTGCCCAAGGTCATTTAATGAGCTTCCATAGTACTAGTGGAGATTCTAATCTCGATCTCCTAGGATCTTAGTCTAACTCTCTATCCACTTCTCCTCACCAGATCCCATGGGATGCATATGTAAATTGTGAAACAGAATTTATTTAGCTGGTATCTGTTATTTTATCCCGCTGTTCCTCCAGAGAGGTTAGGGTGGTATACACACTGCCCCTATTATAGCTTCACAATAAGTCTGAAGTAGATTATACTGTGAGACTGACAGGTCAGCCTATGAGCTTCATGAGAACAGTATTTTGAACTTGGGTCTCTTCAGTCAATTCAATATTTCACTCTTTCCACTAGGCCAAGGCTTTCTCAACCAGAGATTCGTGAAACCCTGGGGTTTCTTGACAGCCCTGGAAGGGTTTACTGAATGGGTAGGAGTTAATTTTTCATATATTTTTAGAATTTATTAAACATTTATCAGGTGAGAGAGCCATATATGGTCATATTGACCCACCCAATGGCCAATGATGGGCCTGGAGGGGGTGGGAAGGAGAGGGGCCCCAGGTGGGCATGTACACAGCTATGCTTCCCAACCACATTCTGCACAACCATGCAACTTCTGGGGTTTCTTGAAGCCTGAGGAATGTAAAAAGGTTGAGGAAGGCGACACTAGGCCCATGAAACATAGGGAAGATCTGCCATCCAAAGATTGACCCCCCCCCTCCTCAGTTGGGGACTGCTGAAATTAATGTTTTATTAATATATACCGGCTTATATAATGTGATTGCTGATGAACTATGCTGTTACCTGCTCTGAGCTACTCAGGAAGCACAGGTTACAAAGATAAAGATGTATTTTATTTATTTAATTACACCAATAATGTATCCTGCTTTTCCATGCATCTACACTTTGAGGAGCAACAGGAAAACAAAGCTAAGGTACTCTGCGCTGCCTTTTTAGCACAGGGAGGTTCAGAGTCTCTGGTTCTTCCTGTCACAGGATATTGATGCTTCCTCTCACAAGCTGTCACCTGGGTTGAAGATGGACCTAAGCACGGAAAGGCTGAAGAGTACCACATTATATCACTTTCCTATACATTTTCATGAGCCTACCCTTGCTACTCTTATCCGTCTCACCTGCCCCTCTCACAGTAAGCACTTAATAGACATATGAAGATTCATCTCCTCTGCTCCATTGTTCGAGAGAAATGGCATAAGCAAGCCTATGTTTACTTATTTAAATGGTCTGCCCAAGATTACGTGCAGACAGATGTAAAACAAATATTTGAGCAATGCCAACATTATATGAGGTTACAATCTACTTTATTGCATATTTGATTGTCCAAGACATTTATAACTAACACACCATTAATTTTATGTTACACCACAGGCTGATAAGACAGCTGGCAGGATTTACTGAGTAACCTCCAGCTAAAACTAAATGAAGAGCGCTACAGTACTCTATCTGCACACTAAATAAATGAAGATACATACAGAACTCATAAGGAAGGCTCCTTTGCTATACACTTGATTGGGAAGGATGAATTATCAAAGCTCCACAAAGGAAGAAGAGTTGGTTCTTGTATGCTGCTTTTCTCTACCCGAAGGAGTCTCAAAGTAGATTACAATCGCCTTCCCTTTCCTCTCCCCACAACAGACACCCTGTGGGGTGGGTGAGGCTGAGAGAGCCCTGATATTACTGCTTGGTCAGAACAGCTTTATCAGTGCCCTGGCGAGCCCAAGGTCACCCAGCTGGCTGCATGTGGGGGAGTGCAGAATCAATCCCGGCTTGCCAGATTAGAAGTCCGCACTCCTAACCACCACACCAAGTATTCCGAATACTAATTTCATATAGTGCAGTGGCTCTCAACCTTCCTAATGCCACGACCCTTTAATACAATTTCTCATGTTGTGGTGACCCCCAACCATAAAATTATGCAAGCGTTCTTTGACAGAAATTAAACCGAAACTGACCAATGATGTGAAGATCCATTGTTCATGATTGTATATAAATTGTTCCCCCCCCCCCGGGGTTCTCAGTTCAGTTCTACCTCTTGTCCCGCAACCTGGAGTGCCTGGCAGAAGACTGCACTGTGCTGGAGGCACTGCTGGAATGGCTGGTGGCCGAGGGTGGGTGCCTCCAGGAGGAGCAGCAACAGTGGCAGGCCACCCCCCCCCCAAGCCAAGCTGCTAGCCCTGCTGCAACTCCTGTGAAAGGGTCATTCAACCCCCAAAAGAGTCCTGACCCCAGGCTAAGAACAAGTGATATAGGGAATAGATAATGTTCAGCATGATGCATACTAAATTGTATGTATGCCTCTGTGGTTTAAAAGCTGTTTTGTGGAACCACAGTTGTTTGGAAGCTTAATATAGGCTTATCAGTAAGATCTGCAATGGTGGATAAACATTCCAGAAATGCACCTTGCCCAACACTGTGATCTTCCCTGCAGCATGCACGGGATATCACACAAGTTCTAGAACATATTTCTCAGTACTTATGAACTGAACTGGACAGTGTCTTGTGAGCACACACCCTAGAACATGCCCCAAATCCTCTACATAGAGGGGGATTGCAACACACAAAATGCTGTGGAAAATTCCCTTAAAGTAAGAAAATCTGATAAAACACTGCCTTATGTAATAAGTAAGCCACTCTGACCCAGAAAAACCACCAAGGCAAAAGATCTTGCAGTTCAGTATCTCAAATTTTGCAAGACTGCTCTTTAGATTTTAATGATTTGGAATTATTAATGACTTGGAATTATGGGGTACGTGAGGGACACTGATCATGGTATTGATGGGAATGTGATCCAGTGGCTACAGCATAGAAACAGACCAATAAAATGGGCCAGGTGAGTGAGCCTTGAGGCAAATATTCGCTTTAGACTTTTTACTTTATTAATGAGGAAACTGTGGATCAATCTCTCTCCAATAACTGCTGTGAGGGCTAATGGAATCAAACTAATAAATAACACATTTATTACTCCAACTGGGGGGGCCCTGAGTATGGCATGTCAGCAGCTACACTGACATTTGGGGAAATTATTAGTTTCCAATATACATATTCCTTTACAGTTCTTATAGCCATCTATCCATGCAGCAACTTTCTAGAACAGAGAAATCAGACTGTGGTAAAATCAACCTTTAACCTTTGAACCCTCATTTCCAATGTTCGATACTACCACCAAATCTTCTTCCCAGAACTTGAGAATTCAGTTGGGTCAATTTATCTTGTGGTAAAATGCTCATATACATTCACATTGCAAAATATGAGAAGAAAGGCAGTCTATATTTGTAAATTCTTCCTCCCTCAGTCCCTTTAGCTACTAACTCATGTATCCATTCCTTTCTATGAAATTATTCTTATCAGAACAGCCAACATGGCTAAGTGACCAATCATCCATCTACTTCTACTCTATTTCTCTATAGCAGCCAATCAGATGTTCCATAATCAGGGGCACAGAGGTCAAAGCTTTCCACTCTTGTTGCAACTGATGTCCCATAATACACTTCCTCTAAACAGGGAGATGCCAAACCATTATGGCACTTAGCCGCTGATCAACTTATCCACCATGATATTTCACTGATGACCCTCGCCATGTTCTGTAAAATGTTAGCTCCATGAATTTAGCTGTTGTGTGAAGCACTTTCTTGTGACTGTCCTGAATCTACTGCCATCAACTTCCTTGGACACCCAAAATTTCCAGTATCTTGGGAGAGAGAAAAAGTTCTCCATCTCCATGCCATCTATCTATAATTTTATAAACCTCTGAAACACTCTTTCTTAATAAGGTTGTTAAATGTGAAGAAATACTTTATTTTTTCTTCAAGTCCCTGCAACTACTTGATTCATTTTTCATTACCTTTTCCAGACATTCTTTTTCAGATGAGAAGACCACACCTGTAGACATTATTCAAAATGGAGCCACAGTACACATCGATACAGAAGAATTATGAAAATAAAACAGCCAGAATCAATCTCTTCGTGACTTGTCACTGATAAAAAAGTAACCCGTCTCCTCATCCACATGATGAATGCAGTGCTTTGGCACTTTGCTTGATGTCAGTTCAGACAATACATAATGAATATGTTTGCAGTTTAGCAAGAAATGTTTGATTAAATGATAAAATTGTCACTGGCTCATGAAGTTCTCATCATTGTAGGCCAGTCTAAGGCAGATACACACAAGATATTTTCTCCAAAATAGATATCTGACAGAAACTGCCATGGAATAAAAGGGCTGCAGTCGAAAAGAGCAAAACAAAGTGGGAGCCAATCTCCAGCCAGATGTCAGTGGAAAAGGCCACCACACCACAAAAACCAAGAGTGAAACTGGCTCTCAGTGATTCTAAGCAAGTAGACTCCAAAAGCCACACAAACTATGGAGAGTCAGCTACATTTCCCCCCACCATCTTTCCCAGACTATATTTGAGAAGGCTTATTGCCAGGAAGTTGACAGCCTGATCTCAAAATCTTCTAACCACAGGATCAGACCTACCCTGAGGAATCTTGTTTTGCTAAGGTCCATTAAATACTTTCTTTGTGACTCAATAAAGGACACAGTGTCCAATTCCGTCAGTCTGATATGTTTGAGCAGTGAGTCAATTTCTTTAAAGTGTGTGTAACACAGAGTTTGCACAATATACTAACCCCCCCCCCCCAACATACACACACCCCTATATACCTCCCTTCCTGGACATCAGTTCTGAAACCAAATTATCCAGCCGTAGGGCCACATGGTATAGGACCTATGGTACTGTTCCAGTAACGCTTGATGTTACAGTCATCTACATGGGATAGGAATACCACAAGCCACCAACTCCCAGTCCTGTTGGTCTAATTTTAATAAATGGATTCTTTGGCGAACATAGAAAAGAAGGAATGTTCAGATCTACCTTGAGGGGTTGAAAATTGCTAAGGTGGGTAGGGGGAGAAACAGTGCTCTGGAGAAATTCAGGAAAAAAGATAAACAAAAGGTCCTGATGTTACCGTGGCATACTTACTTAACTCACTGTCACCCATTGCATGCAGTAGCCCATAATTTTGCCATTTTCCTGTGATGGTTTTCCGTGCTGCTCCAGCTTACAAATGCAGCCTTCACCCAAGTGGAAAATAGTATCATGCAGTGCCATGAGAGAGCCCTGATAAAGCTGTTCTGACCAAGCAGTAATATCAGGGCTCTCTCAGCCTCACCCACCTCACAGGGTGTCTGTTGTGGGGAGAGGAAAGGGAAGGCGCCTGTAAGCTGCTCTGAGACTCCTTTGGGTAGAGAAAAGCGGCATATAAGAATCAACTCTTCTTTTTATCCTAAACTGATGAGCAAGAGTTACAGCTGTCAATCAGGAGGAGCCACAGCATAGAGAAAGTCTGTCATTGCTAGTACAGATGAAACAGATCAGAATGAATGAAAGGGGGGGGAGCACAAAAATGCAGAGGGAGAGGCAGAGATCTAGTTCCCCAATTCAAGGCTTTTGGTTCAGGGATTTTGGAAGCTCCTCAAAAGGCAAATCCCAAGTTGTTTAACAATATTCCGTCTCCCCAGGGAACTGTAGATATGTGAAAGAGTCCAAGAATTTCTTACACTGAACTACTAATACAGAAAGACTGGTTTCCCAACCCAATGACCAAAACTTGCAACACATATCTGAGAAGGGGTGGAGATGGTGTCCTGAAAAGGAGACAGTAACTTCCAAGAAGAATGTCTCATTTTCTTAGAAATCAGCAATTGCTGTGACCATCTTATCAGCAGAAAGCTATTTTGAACTGATCAGTCACCTGCTTTGACTTGTACAAGAACCA
Source organism: Paroedura picta (assembly GCF_049243985.1). Classification (NCBI taxonomy): domain Eukaryota; kingdom Metazoa; phylum Chordata; class Lepidosauria; order Squamata; family Gekkonidae; genus Paroedura; species Paroedura picta. The sequence continues at coordinate 34,906,915 of NC_135379.1, forward strand.
AATGGCTTCCCATTGTTGGTTGTTTACAGTGTCCCTAAGGTGAATATTTCAAAGACTAATATTGTGACTTTCATTGGGAATTTATAAATAGTTCCTTATTAGAAATGAATACAATACTGGGGGCTTCCTCACCCAACCCCTCATGATTCTAGTTTACTTCCTTAACAACATTGTTTTGTCTTTTGATTACAACAACCTGGTGAGGTAGGTTAGGTTGAGACAGGGTGACCAGCTCAAGGTCACCCAGCAAGCTTCCATGGCGGAGTAAGGATTCAAACCTGTTGTCTCCCAGATCTTCTTCTGACACTCTAACCACTAGACCACACTATGCAAAGGGGCTAGTTTTCCAAGAGAATAAGAGTTTAGGGCTACAATTCGACAAGAGCCTAAATCCACCTTCCTAAAGCCATTGAGCTGAAGAGGCTCAGAAGAGTGCATACGATCGCGCTCTAAAACACACAAACCCACCAAGGCGGTCTGCACACCCCAAACCCGCTGGGCATGACCACAAAGTGCCACGGAAGAAAGCTGTTCGAGACCCGGCCCTTCACCCTCTCCCCAGAATCGCCGCTCTCCAGACAGCGAACCCGTTTCCCGCGAACATCTTCCTCCAGAAACCCTTGTCACATAACTTACTCATCATGGAAACTTCCACTGGCTCCGTGCATCGCGCCTGCAAACTATGCCAGAGACATTTTTAAAAACACAGAGATTTTTGTCAACAACTGAGCACACTGCGAGGACTCATTAAACAAGCAAAGAAAAAAAATATGGATCTTTAATTTAAAAAAAAAATGCAGAGCCCCGTGATGAAATATTCCTCGCCAACAAATGCGAGACTGGAAAACTCCTTGACTGCTGGGAGGAAAATATGAAACACGCACGAAGGAAATCTACTGCTCCCCCCCCCCCCCGCGCGAGGCTGAAGCGCAGATCCTAAAAGCTCTCCTCGGCGCTCCCCACCGCGAACCCACTGCGTGGAGAAATAGCCATAGAGATGACACAAACCTCTGCCCTCCTTAGCCGTCCCTTAAACGCCCTCCCTGCGCTCATCCTGCATTTCAAAGGATCGAAGCCGGCCAGGTTCTAAAAATACACCGCCTCCAAGCATCTGGCGAGTCCAGCTGTGAGCTCTTACTCGGGTCGGCGCGTACACACAAACCCAGCCCGGTCTCCTCCCCGCCCCCGCCGGGTTGGCAACGCACCCACTCACCGGCGCGGCTGGGCTCCAGCGCCGCCTCCTCTTCCTCCTCGGTTTCGGGCCGCCTGGGCAAGGGGCGAGGGCGCGCGGGGAAGCCCCGTCGGCCAACACCTGAGCCGCGGCCACTTCCCAGGCCGGCTTGCCTGTCTGGGCGCCGCTGACCTGATTTCCCCTCGCGCCCCACCGGGAGCCGGCGGCGCAGCGGCAGCAACACCCGCCCCGCGAGTGCGCGGAGGGGGCGGGGGGGGAGCAGGCGAGGCGAGGCGAGCGCGCAACGGAGAGTCCGGCTCTGCCTGCGCGGACCTCACCTGAGCGGGGCGGCCAGGGCGGCAGCACCTGGGCTGCGCTCGGCGACGGGCGCCTCTCACGCGGGGCCCATCTCCTGGCTGCCCGCCTGCCTTCCCCTGGCCGCGAGGACGTTCAAATCTGCAGCGCGCCTGGGAATTGCTCCCTTCTCCCGGATGGTTTGGGCACTTTCCAGCTCGGAGCCGCCTCCCACCGCCGGCGGGGATGGTGGTTAGCGTGCCATAGGTAAAGGAAACGCGCTGGCCCACCGCGCGGCCGCCTGCCAGGGTCTCCCAGGGCGAAACTTCACTCCGTGGCCCTGCGAGGTCAGCACTTCTGCAACTCTCCCAGGAAAGCTGGGCTGCTGTCCAGTTTCCAGGGGAAAGGTAGTTCTCTCTCACCCCCCCCCCCCCGTTGTGCTGCAATAGGAGGAATCCTTTAGACTCCGAGTTAGATGCCAAGGGGGGGGGGGGGGAAACAAAACAAAGACGCTTAAAATTTAGCTTTGCTCTTTATTCCCTGGTGGATTTTGAGCTAGGCATTGTCCAAAATTCAGGGGCAGATCTTAACCTTAGACCAGGCCTTCTCAACCAGGTTTTCCTGAAACGGGGTTTCTTAACAGCCCTAGAAGGGTTTCCTGAATGGGTGGGAGTTAATTTTTAATATATTTTTAAAAATTTGTTAAGCGTGTCAACCTGTTTTTCCCCCTCCCCAAACGGGCAATAATAGGCCTGGAGGGAGTAGGAAGGAGAGGGTCCCCAGGTGGGCATGTACATAGCTATGCTTCCCAACCCTATTCTGCATGAACACGCTGCTTCTGGGGTTTCTCAATGCCTGAGGAATGTTTCAGGGGATTCTCAACAGAAAAACAGTTGAGAAAGGCTGCCCTAGTTCATACAGCCCAGATAAAGATCTACTGCATACTATCATAATCTTTTTAAAAGGTAGACACAAAGGTAGGCCATGGGTTTAAATAGTACACTTTCTTTGCCAGCATGCACTATTCTTATGAATGTAAGCTTTGTTATAAATCTTTAAAAACAAAAAAAAGCAGGGAGTTGACCAAGATAATATTAAGTAAAAATGTGAAAAAAACTGCAAATGTAATAAAACCCCTGAAACCTTGTTTTAATTTGGAGGCACTATTTCAAACAAATAGTTTTCTCTTGATTTTGCAGATTTGCTTTCAAAAATTATATTTTATTTCTGAAATAATAAAATCATTTTAAACAAGTCACATGGAGATTTCCAAGGTATTTCTTCAGAGGTTATAGACAGGTTTATCATTTGTTTTATTGCCACCTATTTCAAAAGAGAAAAGTGACATCAAACATAAATGAGAAGGTGCCTGTCCAGTTTTCACTTTGGTACAAAGAAACATGCAATCTCTTAAACATGACAAGTAGGCTAGGGTAGCAATTTTGCTAAGTTCTTGGAGTGTCACAACACAAAACTGAATTACCTTATTATGTTCCATAAGACAAACTAGTTTCACTCAATTATTTGTAGCTTCTGTCTTGTTAATTCCAGATGAGTAGCTTTGTTAGTCAGTAGAAGCGAAGTAAAATAATGTCCTGTGGTACTTTAAAGACTATATATTATGTCACAAACTTTCGTAAGACAGAGCACACTTCATTGGACTTCTGTGCTGAGACTTGCATTATTCTAGTTTTGCAGAAATTCTAAGGCTTAGTTCACATACAAGATATGGGAGTGCACTGTAAGTTTGTGTGTCCTCTTCCATCATGCCTTTAACATGAACTGGACCGACACGTGTAACTGTCTGCAAGGTGTAGTGGTAGCTGAGCTCAAATCCCATTCAGCCATACAGATCATGTAACTTATATCCACAGCAGCAGGAACAACTTTGAAATTTATGTCCAGGGCCTTCATAATAAGGACAACTTCACACATTTTTTTCCATGACAAAGAATTTAGTGCCTGGACTGGTGATATGTGAAAACACAACTGAGAAATGAATTATGGCTTCCCAGCGCTGAACAGGATGTACATATGAAGTACAAATAATCTCCAGTTTGTGACAAAGTAGGAATATTTAGTGCAGTGGAAACAATACATAAGCCATCTGAACACACCTTGCCCAAACATGTCAATATTTTAATACTTTACACTTTTCCAGTGGGAACATATCAGAAAGTTGACATGTGAAGGGTTCCTAAATTGTCATCATGTATCTAACTCCGGACTGGGCCATAGAATGCAAATAGATCTGCAAGATGGAGCTAGGAACTAAACTCCACAAGAAGTAGGTGGCCCATGGGAAGCCCTTCTTAGACCGTTTATGCACAGGAGTTTTCATGCTGTGCTGCAAGCTGGAGCTTTAGTCGTGGCAGGTTGCCCCACTTCTTCCTGCACTCACATAGGGGAGGCATTTGGCCTGGTGCACCTCATCCGCCCCCTATTTGTGCTCCTGCACGGGAGCTGGGGCAGTGAAGTTCCCAGTGCATAACGGTCTTAGTCCTGCCCCCATCCTGGTGGAATGAACTAGGGCCCTGATGGAGCTTCGCAGTTCCACCGGGCCTGCAAGATGGAGCTCTTCAACAAGGGGGTTGGTTGAGGCTGGGGTAATTAAGATCAGGGGTCACTCCTCGACTCAGGCAGTACAGCAGATCATCCCCTCCTTAAGTCCCCATGAGGCACCGGGGATGGGGAGGTTTTTGAGTGGCCAAGAGAGGATGAGGTTAGTGTTTGCCATCAGGGAAGGTTAAGCGTTTAAGATGGGGATTATTTTTATTGTTGTACTGTGGATTGTGGGGGGTTTAATCGTTGTAACCTGCTGTGAGCCAGCATTGCTGGCAGGTAAGAAATCAAATTAATAATAATGATAACGGGATTGCTTTATAAAGGTGAAGGAAGGCTATGGTTTGCAGAAAAATCTGAAATTTGGAGAATTGGGACTGGAACCTGGGGAAGACAGATCTCAGTGTGGTACAATTCCACAGAATCTACCCTCCAAAGCATCAATTTTCTTCAGGGGAACTGATCTCTGTAGTCAAGAGATAAACTATCATTCCCAACATATTGTCCTTTCAGCTGTCTTTTCCCCTGGTGGAGGAGAACTTGCAGGAGACAAGTTTGGTGGCAACCACTGAAAATTCATCACTTGCCCAACTCAGCCTGCTGATAGTCACCATGCAACTCAGGTAGACTTTTGCAAGAAGAGATTGCCAGGAAAGAAAAGGAGGAAAAGTTGAAGATGGTGGGAGGGCTAAAAAGGTAAGTTGGCTGGTGAATAGGAAGGAAAGAAAGAAATAGGAAAAACAGAGAGTGAATGGGGACTGACAGAGAAGAAAAATGAGAAATAGGTTAGGGAATATATGGAGAAATGAGATGAGATGCTCCCCGTAAGTCTTTATGGGTGCCTGATTTATAACTTAAATTCATTGGACAGACAATGAGAAGCTGAACTATCAACAACAGCAGCAGAACAGTCTGCTCATCTATAAAACTGGGTCTAGTTCTCTAACAGATAATTAGTGTCCAGTTTCTTCCATCTCCAGAACAATAGATACTGGGTTGGATCCAACCAGCTTTTCCTCCTCTACAGGAAGGGGAGAGGGTCTCCCTTTGACTACCCAAAAAGGCTATATTGCAGATTGACCGTTTACACACTGGAGGTTTCATGCAGGGCTGCAGACTGGAGTTTTAGTTGTGGCAGTTTGCCCCACTTCTTCCTGCACCCACATGGGGGAGTATTTGGCCCAGTGCACCTCATCCACCCCCAATCTATGCTCCTGACAGCGGGATAGGGCAGTGAAGTTCCCAGTGCATAAACAGTCATTGTGGGGGGGAAAGCCATGTGGGACAAGGGCTCTCTTGTAAGGAAGAAAACTGAGATAGAATGAAAAAAAACTCCCTGAATCCAACCCAATATGTTTTATCAAAAACTAGGATGTTTTGGGCCTCAAAATTGAAGGCTTTAGATATACAAGAATGAATTGGTAGAAAGTGGCTATAGCATTTAAACAACATCTATGAAAAAGGCAATCCACCGTAAGAACTCTGTTGATTAATATTCCGAATGAAAGTGTTTTTTCAATAGAAAAATTATATGCAGTATATCTATTCACCAATTCTGAAATTTTCCATTTTATTAAATCACACATAAATTTAATGAAGATCAGAGTCGCAAATACAATGGTTGTAGAATAGCTTTTATTAGGGCCAAACTTCATACCACAAAAACAACAATCAAACTTTTAAGATCCACAGTACTTTTCATCACCCAAGATAGACTTCCTCATTACCATTTTGGATTCGAACTTAAAACATAACATTGTCTCTGCTGGACCACATCAGATCTCATCAGATATGGATTTTTAAAATATATCAGTGAGATAAATAGCAGGAACCAAATAAAAGATCCAATATAGTCTTTATGAAGATGAAAGCTGAGCAAAGGAAAGCTTTGGATATGCTTGTTAGATATAAAAGCAGTGACTAATCTCAAAGAACTACAGGGATCTTAAACTGGTTCTGCAATTCACATCATTTAATGTAGATTGAATTAAAATATAAATTGAGGATCTCTCTTTCTGCCAAGAATGAGTCATCTACAAATAAAATGAGACCAGGAGTGGAAAAAATCTCTCATCAACATGTATGTGGGCGAGTCTTACAAAAACTTCTGTTGAACATATTTTTAAATGGCTATGCCTAATGGACAAATCAATATGAGATGAACAGCTAGTACGATCTCATGGAACTCGACTCCCGGGAAAGCAAATGTGGTTTTGCCTTTACAACAACTGAACAAGTACTCTGACAGTAGGAAGAATAGCTATACATGAATTTTGAAGGCCCTTTCCTTCGGTAAGACTACATCAAAGAAACTGAAATCCAAAAATGTAAAATGTTAAGTGACTCATTCATACAAAAGGAAGGCAACAGTGAGTTAATCCCTTCACAGAGGATTAGCAAAAGACATGAGTTACCATTGTCCTTAACTCACCCTGTCACTTGTTTGGTGATGAATACACTGATGAATACAACACAGAAGTAGGATGAATACGCACTATTTTGAAATCGCCAAAAAGAAGACACATGAGGATGTATCATAAACAGAGAAACCAAGCCAAAGATTCTTGTTTTCACTTTACTAAGTGTTCACCTGTAGTGGTACCAGTTCCTTCATGGCACATTAATCCCATTAACTGCTGTAACAAATTATGGTTATCAATTTCAACAGCAGAAAAGCTACGATTACTGACCATCCTCCAAAGTCTGCATAGATTTTAGTCACATATTTTACCAACAATATCCAAGCATACCACCAACAACACTTAATTTTTTTAAACTCTAGAGCTAACATGGTGTGGTGGTTAGAATGCCAGACTAGGGTCTGGGAGACACCGGTTCAAATCACCACTCTGGAATGGAAGCGGGCTGGGTGGCTTTTGATAGTCAGACTGGGTTGTTGGGAGGAGCAAGTGGTGCAATGGAAAACGTTGCTAGCCTCTCTGCACTCCCATTGGGGGAGAATATATTATATTTCCATCCTCTTATGTTGACTCCTCTGCTTCAGGCAGCATAAGGTCCACCTGTCTATGTAACATAGGGGGTCTGATGCTGAAATATTTTCTGATAAGCCATGCCAATGCGTATTGTCTCTTGAAACACCAGGCGCAATGGGAAACTATATACAGAATTCCATCTGGTATCTCACAAGTAGACATTTCTAGCCAGAGTATTTATTCTAAGAAGAATGCAAGATACTATCCCCCCTTCTGACCATTCCTCTGAGACACAGAGACCAGAAGCTTCAAGTTAGTCTATTACTCTGTGATTCAAGACTTATATGAGTGATCTGTAAATGTTTTCTTGGCAACAAGGCTTTTGACATCTTGAAGCCACTGCCCCCAATTGTAAGACTTGTTCAAGATAACTGACTTTCTTATTAGGCTGCAAGTGATCCAACAGTACGATCTCCAGCACAGATTTAAATACTGTTCAGTGACTTCCTTCAAAGGAGAATGACCAAAACAAAATACAGATCCTAGCCAAGTACTAAGATATGTAAATGTATTGGTCGGAGGTGTTACTTATACAACAATTATTCATCAAACCTTCCTTCTGTTGTGATACTCAGGTGGCATACGTGGTACTCAGGTGGCATACTTTCCGAGAAAGCCTTAAGTTTGTGCACTGACCAGATAAATGCTTGAACTTCAGGCAAGGTTACTATAGTACAATATTAGCAACCTTGAATACTATATACTGTACCTTTAATACTATATACCTACTTACTCCACAGAGTATCAGGTCAAAGAAGCAACTATTTCTAAAAACCATGATCTGCTGGCCTCAGTATAAAGCAAAGCAAGATTATAATATTTGATGAACCTATAAACTGAAATGCAAATTACAGTTTGCATCCAGTCCCTTTTCTAACTGAAGAGTTAATGCTGACAGAACTAACCAACATAAAGCTACAACAGTTCATATAGCACACTGCAACAGTTTAATTATATTTCTAATTGCATTGGTTAAAGGGAGGAGACATGGCTCAATGGTAGAGCATCTACTTTAATATGTAAAATGGTCCCAGGTTCAAACTTCAGTAACTCAAGTTAAAAATATCAGGAAGTAGGTGATTTGAAAGACCTGAGAACTTGGAGACTCCCTGCCAATCAGCGCAAAAAATTCTGACCTAGAATAGACCAATGATCTTGCAAGACAGCTTCATGTGTTCCATGCAATAAGGAATCATTCTGAAGCCTTACTCTTCTCTTCCATTCTGCTATACCTTCTGGAATTGGCAGGGATACAGTTGCTGGCACAGCAGGTTACCACTTCAATTAATGCACCACCTGTCCTGAATAAGTGGGTCATGCCAACTTGGGTGGCATTGTTATATCACTTGCGGACAGCAGTGCTGCTCATATAGCTATGAATCCATGTTTGCCTTAAACTATTTCACACAGATTTTTCTTACAGTTTACTAAATTTCACTTAATTACTCATATAATTCTTCAATACATCCCTAGAACACGTTACTTGGCACATAACACTTCCGATACTGTAATGGATATCCTTATTACTGTTACAGAAACTCTTTCAAGCTTCTATTCCTAGTCTGTCACATGTTGTGGATCAGTTTATTACAGGAGCTCGCCAGACTAAAAATAGCCAAGACAATGTTGTCGTCTTTTGCGTTCCTTACTATGCCATCTCATATTTCTTTTTAGGATGAAGCAAGATGAATAGAAGGCACACCAGGAAAATTAGAATGTTTTTATTTTTCAAAAGAAGGGAGAACACAACCCAAAGTCATGGTCCCACTACTTATCATCTCAGGTTTTAACAAAGAGCATTTTCAAAAAAGTGCATGAAAAAGCTAATAATTCATCAACACACGCATAGAGGCACAGTCCGAAAAAGAAATTAGTCTGTCTTCCTCAGACCAAAACAGAAAGAAAATGCCGAAGGAACACAATGATTTCTGCACTTCATGTCTGTATCCATGCAAATGCAAATTGCAGCCAAAATCTTAATTGTAATAATTTCTATATCATTTTATCCATCAGAACCCAATCTTGATAATGCTATTCAGGGATTGTTCTCATGTTCCAGCTCTACTTAGAGTTACCAACCTACAGGTGGACCCTGGAGTTCTTCTAGAATTACAACTGATCTCCAGTTTACAGAGATCAGTTCCACTGGAAGAAATGGAGGCTTGGGAAGGGAAGACTCAATAGGGGTAGCCAAACTGTGGCTTTCCAGATGTCCGTGGACTACGATATCCATGAGCCCCTGGGCTCATGGGAATCGTAGTCCACAGACATCTGGAGAGCTACAGTTTGGCCGCCCCTATAGCATTACATTCCTGCTGAGTTGTACACCCTCCCCAATCTCCACCTTTCCCAAGCACTACCCCCAAATTTCCAGAAATTTGCCAAAGCAGAGTTCATAAACCGAGCTCTGTTCTCCTGTCATTGTAAATCTGTTCCTATCCTTTGACAGAGACACCTATTTCTGTGTGAAGAAATACGATGCAATATTCTGGATACTTCATATACGTGAGGCTTCTATTATTACAGGAGGTAACAGTGAGAGATGGTCAAAGGGTTAGGTGATAACTGTGGCACTTCAAGGGCCAGTGATGCTCCAAACTCTCATGGCAAAATGGCAAATGGTTGTCCAAATACAATAAAATGGTTACTAGAATGTCATGTTTACCTTCTGAACTTAAGGCAAAAATGTTTCTCTCAAACAGAAGGCTTACCATTAATTAAAGACCCCACTTCCTCACACAGAACGAAAACTGCTCTCTGAACAAAACAGCGCTGTGTGGTGCTTTTATAACATTTCTGCTTCAAAATCCTCTTTTCAAAATACTAACTGATCCCCTAAATGAGCTTTATTAACCGTTGATGGAAAACTGGCAACACCAATTAGGGCATGCTTTGGCAACCTTCTAAAATATCCAATTAGGTCAAAATGCCCAATCAAGAAAGCGCCAGAAACAAGGGCAGGGCCTTTAATCCTATAAACCTCAGTGCATTTAGAAACAGACTGAGTTCAACAGGGATGAAAAGTAAAATAACCAAAGCTAGGCAAAGTTACACAGTGAAAGGGTGCATTAACATCTGAAGTAAGCAAAATAGTGGGTTTCTGGGTTGATTTTCAGGTCAGGGTCCCCATCTCCCCCCCCCTTTTGGTCTTTCTCCAGATTTATTTACTTCACAGCATTTATATCCTATTTTCCTGCCTTCACAAAGTGACCAAGGCAGCAGATGATTGCCAAACACATCTTATCTCAAAATCTTCTATCATGTTGGCTGGATTCAACTCCCACGTATTCATTATCCTGTCAGAAGACTGATTTATGTACATCAATGTACGCTGAAAGCAGACATTCCCCCTCCATTAACAGATGTAAAAACCCTGTTTCCAAATTGACATATGATCTCTTACATAAGCTAGGCCCCAAGATAGGGTTTCTAATCACAAGGGGGTAGCAGGAGATCCCCTGAGATTACAATTATCCCCAAGCAATGGAAATCACCTGGAGAATAGGGCCACTTTGGAATATTGACTCTATATTATACCCCCTTGAAGTCCCTCCCTTTCCTAAGTCCCATCTTCCTCAGACTCTACCCCCCAAATCTCCATGTATTTCCCAACCGAGAGTTGGCGTCCCTAGCTCAAGGTATTTGAACAAGTTTCCACCCATTGTCTCTTCCCACTGCTGCCTGGGGTACCAGTCCAAGAAAGAGCACTTGTTGCTTCTTTAGACGGAAATGGTCAGGAGTGAGCTGAGCCCTTATGCTTCATTGTTGGCAATCTCTAAGTTGCATTGACCTAAGAAGCTACCAGGGCGGTTTAGCTAAAGAATCCATCATGATGGTTCAGTCCATGTTGTCTGTGGTTCAAGTACCACAGTTCCTAACACAACAGCACTTGTAGAGAATTAACAGTTACTATAAAGATACCATTAATGCCTTAATCATTCATGCATATTCTTATGCTAGATGTTTTAAATACACAATGATATAATCTCCTTCTGTAAATCTGTTTCCTTTTTCAGAGGCTTCAGTGTATTGTTGAGTGAACATCAACCACGAGAAAACAGAATTTCAATTATAATAGTTTTCTCTCCAAGTAGCTCTGGCCTCCCAGTCTACTGCTATAATTTGCTTAATTTGGAAACAATTCCTTCTGACATATAATTAAGCTACCCAAGTGAGTCCCACACTGTCACTAACACTATTGCCCACCTGAGACAGCTCTAAGAGAACGGTTCTGTGAGAACAGCTCTAAGAAAACCGTGTCCAGTCCAAGGTCACCCAGCTGGCTGTATGCAAAGGAGTGGACAATCCTTATCCATGGTTCCTCTATATATTTGTGAAACAGCCTGGGGGGTGGAATGTGTGCAGCTGTCCAAGTTGGAATAGGGCCAATCTGGGTACAGCCAAGCAAAGCTGGCTGCACCCTGAATGGTCCTGCCCCGGCAGCTCCTGTCCTCCCTCCCTGGACTCTAGCCTCTTTGCTCTCAGGCGCACTTCAGGCCCTGGGCAACGTATTGTGGTGGAGGGCCTGCTAATGAGGGCTTCTTGACCTGCTAAGCAGGGCCTGCTAATGAGGACCTCTTGGCCTGCTAGGCTGGGCCTGATTCGAGGGCCTCGGTCTGCTAGCTAGGCTGGGCCTGCTAATGAGGGCCTCCCGGCCTGCTGACTACCTGCTAAGGAGCTCGGACCTGGCCCTGCTAACGAGCTGGCCAGCCCCCGCCTGCCCCACTTGATCCGGCTGCAAGCTGCAGCCCAAAGCCACCTTAAGCTGCCTGGACGGGGGCCAAAAGAGGGGACCTTTTCAAGGCCTGTTCTTAGGAACGGGCTTTGAAGCTAGTCTGTTAATAAGTTTATCAGACATATTTCCATAGAAATATCATGTATTTAATGCTATGTTCCACATACACCCTCTTGGTGAGTTTGTATCTGAATATTAAAGCTTTTGTTCATGCATCTGCTGAAGGTTTTATATTAGATAATTTATGATTTTAATTGTACACCAGCACAAGCCTCTGATAAGGCAGCATAGAAATCTCCTAAATAAATTCATGAATAAGTAAGTGGGCCCTTGCCTGCAGGCATTTATGATACAATTAATCTGATAATCTTTAAGGTGCCACAGGAGCCCTTTTATTTTTTGGCTGCAACAGATGGCGAAAGGCTACCCCACCAGAATGTTGCTAAGATTCTGCCATCCTGATCACTTGAATTAAACCGGGCTTGCTTTCTATATTCTCTGGAGCTGGCCAAGACATACATAGCCCTTGACTTGCCAGCTATGTACTGTGGCTTGGATGGTGCAACGAAGTCCCTGTTCTTGAAACCAGGCAAAACACCATACATGACCACCATGGCATGTACAGCCAGTAGATCATCCCGGCTTGCTCCAAGGTAATGTTTCTAAACTTATTACTGTGATTGGCCAGGAGTGCTTTTTCTGCAGATAGTTGCCAATTTCTGCCATTCAATGTAAATGCAATGTGATCGTTCTCTAGAACATTTATACTGCGGTTTGAGACAAAAATGTCTGAGTACCAAAATTCAGCACTCTTTTCCAATTTCCTGGCAGCTTGCTGAGAAAGCCTGAATAATACCTTAATACGCCAGTCCTTTCAAACAACAATAAAAGTATTTTCATTCACAAATGTCTTAGTATCCCACATAAAAAGTATACATTATATAAAACAATAGTCTCTTTAGAGGTAGCAATTTACCCTTCAAACACAGAGGTGTTAGTGATAGGCTTCACTATAATGGTTGCGGAGTTGGTAATGAGGTAGGAAGCTCTGAAAGACAAAGGGTATCCATAAACTCTCTGCAACTAGAATGATGTCACAATTGGACCTTAATATAGTCACGGCTGCTCATATACTGGCATTAACCAAAAATAAAAAGGGAAATTATATTCTGCACACTAAAAAAAGTATACAAAACAGAATTCTGCTGAGTGTGCAGGATACGGCCTGAATCCACTATCTGGCACTTGAAAAACATTTACTGGGGTGATTGGAAATGAGGTATAGGATGGGCCTGTTGGTTTATGGGGTAGAACAGAAACCCAGAAGGACTAATGGAACACTATTTTTGCAGATACCACTGTCATATTTTAAAATGTATCTCCACAAACATAAATGTAGTTCACGGTTACAAAATCAACCGCTACCAAACCAGCCATACAACACAATAATAAGAGTTTTATAGGAAGAGGGAGGATGGGGAAGGGCAGGCAGACATGCCATTAATAAAACTCATCTACCTATTGCCAGGCTTTGTTGTTGTTAGTTGCGAAGTTGTGTCCGACCCATCACGACCCCATGGACAATGATCCTCTAGGCCTTCCTGTCCTCTACCATACCCTGGAGTCCATTTAAGCTCGCACCGACTGTTTCAGTGACTCCATCCAGCCACCTCATTCCCTGTTGTCCCCTTCTTCTTTTGCCCTCGATCACTCCCAGCATTAGGCTCTTCTCCAGGGAGTCCTTCCTTCGCATGAGGTGGCCAAAGTATTGCCAGGCTACGCTCCTCTAATAAGTCAAACTAATGTTCTTTTATAAAAAGATTCTTCCCTATCAGTGTGGTGTAGATGGGGAAGCATGTTGGACTAACACACATGCCTGAACACTCACTAGGTGACTAGTTGGGTTGCTGAAAGGCCTTGAGAAAACATGTCATATCTCTTTCATAAAGGCTTAGCATGTGAAAGTAGTCAGCTTTACCGGAAGCAAGTAATATCACCGAATAAATAACATTCCATTAAATCGCTATTAAATTTTTTTCTCAACAACTGTAGTGCCTAGTCACTCACTTTCAGCCTAGCCAAGCTTTAGGTTTGCCTGGCAACTGGTGAGAACTCGGCGGCGAGAATATGGAGGGCAAGCCATGGTTTATGCACCATGATGCCATTTCGGAGAATATCTGGAGTTTCCAGTGATGCTGAGAACTGCCCATTGTCACTTCTGGGTTTTCCTTGGAAGTAACATTATGGGCTCATGTGATGCTAATTTTTTAAAAAAATACTGCTACCACCACTCGGAGCAGCAGCGGGCAATACCGGTTGCCGGCATAAAGCATCAAGTATGGATATCACAAGAAACCACGGTTAGAGTGAATCTGTCCTATAGCCATGTGGCACCAGAGAAGGAATTTAATAGCTATGAAGACCTGTGATTGATCCAACAGAGGATGTTATCACATCAGATTTCAGAAGCTAAGCAGATTGGTGGGACTACCAAGGAAGACAAAGGCAAACGGGAGACTACCAAGAAAGACTGCAAAGAAAGGAAAAGGCAAACAACTTCTGCTTCTCACTTGCCTTGCATGCCCCTTGCTAAGGTTGCTGTAAGTTGGTTGTGATGGTATTTACATATGTAATTAGTCCTACACCTCAAACTCCATTAGAATAAAAACCTTGTTTGTCACTGTTTACTCAATCACCAAACTATCTCACACAACTATGTAAACTATTTGGTGACAATGACTGGTTGAAGATGGAGAAAAGTGTGTGCCAAGGTTGTACTCTTTCCCCCTTCCTGTTTAACTTGTATGCTGAGATCATTATGAGAGAGATTGAACTCAAAGAATCAAACACTGAAAGGAAGACTGGAGGAAGGAATATCAATAATCTTCGGTATTTTGATGGCACTCCCCTCCTATCAGAAACTAAGGAAGTCCTGGAACAGCTGATTACAAAGGTCAATTAAGAAAGAAATTTGGCCTTTTCATAAACACAAAAAAGACAAAATGATGACCTCTGCAAAAAGCAGACATGCCACAATAACAGTTTATGGTGAAGACATCAAATGCATTGAAGAATTCATTTTTCGTGGATCACAAATTGATGTGAGTGGTAATTGCAGTATGGAAATAAAACATCAAATTGCTCTGGGTCACTCGGCAATGATGAGCTTGACCCGAACATGAAAAAGCGAGGACATAAGCCTGACGACCAAATGTAGATTAGTTAATCATATTTCCAATAGCCACTTATGGCCGTGAAAGTTGGACAATGAAAAAAGTCACTAAAGAGAAGAATCAATTAATTGGAACTCTGGTATTGGAGAAGGCTTTGGCAGGTTCTATGCACAGCAAAAGTCACAGACAAGGAAATACTATAGCACATAAAATCTGATATATCATTGGTAGGTAAAATCACAAAACTCCAGCTCATTTACTTTGGCCATATCACACCATCCAACTCAATGGAGAAAGCAATTTTGCTAGAATTGGTCTGTGGAAAAAGGAAACCAGCCGACCAAAGGCATGGTAGTTGAACGTGATCGGACTAGATACTGGCCAGAACATTGCAAAACTGAAGGAGGCGGTGCAGGATCGGGGATTGTGGTGGCAGCTGTGTCATGCGATCGCTAAGAGTTGGACACGGCTGAATAGCTGACAACACTGAAAATTCAACCCTGTTTTTACTTTTTGCCTAAAAATATGATTTCAATACGGTAACTTAGATTTCAACAGGCAGCAGTTATATTTAAAAATTCTGGAGTAAATCACGGAAAAAGTGATCATGTTTGACAACCTTATACTACCATTAACAAAATCTCAGCCAGCGTCAGTGGTTTGTTTGGGAAATTCCTGTGGTGGGGTGGGGCTATGTAACTATCTGCAAGCAGGAGGAAGTAAATAATGTCTAAGCTCGATAAATGATATTTAGAGCTATGGGGGAGGGGAGACACATTCTTATGGTTCGTAAGCAATAAACCTAGAAGTATTATCCCCTTTAATCTCCTCGTTTTATTTCCACCGTCAGTTTCATGGACCCGTGTGAAGACTGAACACAAACTCAAGATAAAGCAGCCACTGCACTTCCTGGCTGTCAGATGGGAGAGGGCAGGCCCTCAAACTTCACAGACCATGGGCCTGGCACACTTGGCTGTCTGACTTGTCTGCTCACATAGCTGGATAAAAGAGACTGGGATGGCCTCAGGCAGGAGCTGAATCTTGCTAACTTTGCAGCCAGAGCAATATACCAACACAGATCTCTGGCATCCACTCAGCATGGGGATCAGCTCCTAAATAAACTCCGAAGAGGAATCCCTTCATGAGCTGCGTTGAGTCATATTTTTCCAAGGCTCTTGGGCGAAAGCCACCTTCCAGACAACACTTTGCATCCCACATTTCAAGTCCTTTATTTGTTTGGACTTTTAAACTTTGTTGCCCCCAGGGTATAGATCAGATGCTAGACTCTGCAAGGACACACTGCAGCTAGGTGAACGGTCAGGTCTTCCTAGGTGTTGGTCCTGCCCTACACCATTGCTAGCATATGCAATTATACTGCTATCCGCTTTCCCCTCCCCATCCCGCACCTTTTCGTGTGGTTTTCGACTCTTGCTTTCTCTTGGAACAGCCTTATTTTGAATCTTGGGTTAAGCCTTCTCCAAGATACATGCAACAAAACCACACCCTTACTTAATAACTAGCACTCCCCAAATCCATATTTGACAGTATACAAACTAGAGAAGCAATCCTACCTTACACCACCAGTAGCTTGTAAATAAGGCTGGAGTCCTACCCACAATGACTTGTCAGATCTTCTGCATGTAGATCAGAGCTGACTTTTGAGAAAAGACCTGCAATCACTGTCAGGGGTAGTTAAACTGTGGCCCTCCAGACGTCCATGGACTACAATTCCCATGAATCCCTGCCAGCATTCGCTGGCAGGGGTTCATGGGAACTGTAGTCCATGGACATCTGGAGGGCAGTTTGACTACCCCTGCTAAATCCTACTTAATTGCACAAGACTGGAGAGGGAAGCAGCAGGATGTCACAGGGCACTCCAAAATCTGATAAGGGGCACAGGACCCGCTATTCTTTGGCCCTGCAGGTTGGAATCCAACTCCTATTTGCTACAGGGGTCAATGGGGAAATCCTATGGAAACCCACTCCAGTTTAGCCTCGTCGGCGGCTTGAAACTGAAGCCCGCGCTGACACTCCTCAGAACTTGGCTCTTGGTTAACCATGTTTAGGATCGCGTGCCTAATTCGCGTTACTCATTTCGTACACTGCAAGGCCCGTTTGTTTTGTTCTGCACATCCCACCTTCCTGCTCAAACCCTGCCTTCCCCCGCCTCCGAAACCATCCGCCCAAAAGGGATCCACGTGCGCGCGGCGAGCGAAGCCCCCTTGCCCTCCCTTCGCCCCCGCCCGTCTCCAGCGTGCGCTCTCTTTGCTCGCGCGCTCTCCGTTGCGTCTCATGCCCGCCAAAAGCCTTCCGTGCCATATATTTTTAATTAGAAACTCCATTTATATCCGGCCGCCTTTCTCTGCCGCTTCGGTACAAAGTCTCCTCGTGCCCCCCCCCCTTCCCCTTCTTCGCCTGCCTGCCGCGGCCACGGCTCGCTCGCCGCCTTGCAAAGTGAGCGCGAAGCCCCCCTGCTCCACGCGCCCCCCGCCCGCCCAGCCAGCCAGCCGCACTCCTCGCGAGAGGGGAGGGCAAAAGAGGGCCGGGCTTACCTGCCAAACGCGGTTGGAGGAGACCAACGAGAGACGCCGAGGAGGCTCCGGCTCTTCCCAGGGCGAGAGGCGGCCTGTGTCCTCGGATGACCCGGCTGCCTGGCTGGCTGGCTGGCTGCGAGGGAGGGAGGGAGGGAGGGGAGCGCGGGAGGCAGGCGGGGAGGGGAAAGAGCGAGCGAGCGAGCGACACAAATGGAGCAGGACGCCGGGTGGTTTGGCAGAGCCGTGCCTGCGGTGCCCCCTCCCGCCGCCGCCTCCTCTCCAGTCACGCAATACTTGGCGGCAGTTTGCACCTGACGAGCCGCCTTGGGGGAGCTCGGATTTTACCCGCCGATACACAGAAAGGGAAGGGAGGGGGGGGGAGAAAATGGGGAATGATTCATGTGCCTTCCGAGCCGCTACTTGTCCTTATTTTAATCCATTTTATCCTGTCCTCCCTTCCAAGGAGTTCCAGGGTGGCTTGCCTGCTTCTTCTTTTCCCGTTGAGTCCTAGTCACAACCTTTTAGGGCAGGGAAGCAATGCGTGAGGCCAGTGGCACCGACAAGGGCAGCGGAGCTTTATTCAGGCTGCTGGAGGCTTTTGTGTGCATGCACACCTCTGCAGACACCCTTGAGGCAGGGCCCTGTGCTGTGCCTTCCTTCCCATGGGTCAGGACTGCAGCAGATCCCATCCCCCCCTTCCCTCTAAGGACGATTGGAGTGACACCCTTTTCCCCGGGCGGGGGACACCCTCCCTGTGCAATCTGGCTGCTCCTGCTGCAACTGAACTCCACTAGGGCCCTGGGGCTCTGATGCCATGGGCTCCCATGAATCCTTAAATCACTCCTGCCTTTAGTAGGGTTGTGCAGAAAGCTTTATAGCTGGTGGGGGATTGAACCAGGATTTCCCAGATCCTAAGCAAAGACTCTTAACCACTCAGGGCATCACAGAGATCAGGAGAGGCCCTGGCCACACGGATTCTTTGAAGCAGGGAGTGAAGGCTGGTACGGCTCCCGGCCTCTTCTAGGGCCACCAGAGCCCATGGCAGCTTTCAGCCTCACCTCCACTGATGGAAGCGGATATTAGAGTAAGCAAGAAAGCGGATGTGACCCAGTAATGGGGCACACGTTTAAACTTATATGGTGGGCATGTTTTTTCAGTCTTATCAGCTGTTTCTGCAGTTGTTCCTGTTGTGTTTGCAAACCTTCCTAGGACCTAGCTTGAGCCACCATGTAGTTGACCAATATATGGCCAGATCCCTCTGCAGGATCCAGTCAGTTTAAAGTGAAACTGACCAGTAGTGTGCACTGGCTAGTGTATGTTGGAGTTTTCTGGGTGGCATTTGCTGCTGTACCGTGCTGAGATCACAATAAAAAGAGCTGTTCTGGTACAGCCGTGTCCTGGCTTCCTTTGAACCCAAGGCTCTAACAGTGTGTGTAACTTCATTCAGAGATAACATGACAGTTCTAAATTTGACCTTTGTGAAGAGCCAAATGGTGACCCCTACCTCTGCCCCATGATGAGCCCCATGACCACCTCACTTCCATGGCTCAGAAGTAAGGCCTGCTGAGTTCAGTTTGCTCAGGTTCAAGTAAGGCCTGCTGAGTTCAATTTGTCCATGATATTTAAAGTGCTGCATTGCACTGGTCCTCAGGAGGCCTGATAACTTTGTTTGTATGACTAAATGAGGGGGAGGGGGTGTTGACCTTTTCTCCTCCAGTACTTTCAGCAAGCCTTTAGTAATACAAAGACTGACAGACTGAAGAGCTTTCCTAACATGGGGGTACAGTGAGGGTGTGGGGGAGAACATACCTAGTTAAAATTTCTCCATGGACTCCAGTCAGGAAAATAGAGCAATAGTACTTGCACTATGCCACATTCCAGGATTTCAACATTAAAAAACAGGTTTTAATAAACTAATAATGGTACCAGAGGCTATTGTTAAGATGATAGGGGAAGGGGGCTACATTGTACATACTGCATCCACATATTGCTGGATATTTCAGTATTGTTATGTGTCCACTTGCAATAGGTTTGGCTTGTCTGTTCAGGAAAAGCCAGTTGTAAATGGCTGCTGTAACAGGACAGTCAACAATTGTACGGATGCATCCTTAATCTCTTATGGTATTTAGGCCTGAATGCTGGCCAGATAGGACACAGCTAGCAAACATACAGTGATGCAGACTATCCCCTTGTCCAGTCGCACACCAAACTGAATGTAGGTCACATTCCATAGGATCCTGCATCACAGGAATATCTTACTTGTAAGCCAGGGTAACCAAGGCTGTCCAGGGTGTGCAAGAAGAGTTAAAAAGGGGATAAAAGACCAAACAACTGAACAGGTAGAAAGGTGAAAGAACAAAGGAAAATCTCCTGAGGGGACATTTAAGGAAAAAACTATTTGAATTTAGAACTTCTAAAATTTTCACGGAAAGTAGTACTTACTAGGCCATGGTGGTAGAACATGCCATCAAGTCACAGCTGATTTGAGAAAGCCAGTTTGGTGTAGTGGTTAGGAGTGCGGACTTCTAATCTGGCATGCCGGGTTTGATTCCGCGCTCCCCCACATGCAGCCAGCTGGGTGACCCTGGGCTTGCCACAGCACAGCGCTGATAAAGCTGTTCTGACAGCAGTGATATCAGGACTCTCGCAGCCTTACCTGGGTGTCTGTTGTGGGGAGAGGAAAGAGAAGGCGAATGTAAGCCACTTTGAGACTCCTTTGGGTAGAGAAAAGCAGCATATAAGAACCAACTCTTCTTCTTATGCCAACCCCATAGAGTTTTCAAAGCAAGAGACGTGATTTTCCATTTCCCACCTCAACATCACAACACTGGTATTCCCTTACAAATCCTCACCAGGATCAACTCTGCTTAGCTTCCATAATTGGGCTAGCCTGGGCTATTCAAAGTCAGGGCATATATACATTGTATGTTTGCAATCCCAGCTTGCCTAACATATGGAGAATCTGCAATTGGGCGATTTTATTTCTTCTCTCTTTTTATAACACCGCCAACCTATTAGGTGATTCCTGGATTACAGATGTAAATCAGTAGTGAGGAGAAATCCACTCAGAGTGTGAATGTTCTTAAGTGTCTTTTCTTTGTTATATAACTATGGTCTGAGGCCCAGAATCCACCAGCATGTCTAGGATGAGCTTTAATTCAAATTAAGGAACCGCCCAGGCCTTCCATAATAGACATTTAAGTATCAAGACAGATGTAACATTCTAAGACAGGCAGGTATTCTCAAGTGTGGCATTTGCTGCATTCTCAGGTACTTGTTCTCAGCACAGAGAATGAGCATTAAAACAATTTCTACCACACTTACGAATATACATCTTCACAGCTCAAAGCAATTGCCAAGAGTTCTGTCCTGCATAGAATATATAGCATAGCTATTAAAATTGAAGTGCAAAGAGAGTCAGTTGACATTTTGAGCTGCACTGAACATTTTAAAGATTGTTTTGAAGAATATTTGTGGTCAATATCCCACTCAAGTGCTTTCCAGAGAGATACAACATGGAATTTGACCACTTATCTAATCTCCAGAAGTCAAAGTACCCATCGAATTCCACTAATTTGAACTGACCATGTACTGTCCCTCACAGCTGCTGTTTAGCATCTTCTCTTCTCTCTCTTGGACTACACTTTCTCTCCTGGGTGAGCTATTGCTATTCTTTGTTTCTCAATATCCCCTTGAGTAGTAGCATCTGCCATATGCATTCATTACTTACCTACTACTTTTATATGCCCATGGGCCAGTGCCTTTCTTGCTTTCTGTCTTTGAGGTAATGTCACTGTTAGGAATCTCTGTCTTTTTATTTCAGATACAGAGGATGAGATGTGGGGTTATTCAGTGAGAATGGAGATGTTTTATTTTTAATTTATTGTTTTAAATCTTATAATATATAAAATAAAGCTAGTCAGCATTATAGCTTATAAACATTACCTTAAAGCATACCAAAAGTGTGGATTTTCATAGGAAGATAAAGGTTACCTTTGATCCAACTTTCTTTTTATTTTGCTGTCAAGTCACAGCTGACATGGTAGTCCCATTGGAATTTCAAGGCAAGAGATATTCAGAGGTGATTTGCTTGCCTCCACATCCCAGCCATGGTGCATTGAGTAGGGGGTTGGACTAAATGGCCTGTATGGCCCCTTCCAACTCTATGATTCTATACTCTCATACAAACCTACGCAACTGCTACAGTCATCTTCCAGTGTCCTGCTTCAGGTGCCTACACCTTCTAATATAGGCTGGTGGCAGCCTAAGAAAAGGCCTTCTGGTCACGATGACACCAAATTCATGAATTAGAGATATTTGTCTGTTTCTTATCACAGATTCTTCCTCCAGCAGATGAAAGCCTCTTTGTTTTTTCTTGGGGTTAGCTCAATCACCCCTCCTTCCTGCCATCTCTGAGATTTTATGTATTTTCGTTTTGGTTTTAATAGGTTTTACCATCTAAATGCTGTTTTAATTGTTAGCTGGCTTGGCGGCCATCATAGGGCAAAAAGTTGGAATCTAAATTTTATAAAAAAATATATACAAATACAGTAGCAGCTGGTGTCAAAACTGCTCCATAAGACTGTCCTGTTCATTCTTAAATGAAAGAAAGAACATTATGCAACCCTTTCAGCATGTTATTTATTTATTATTTAATCCTTTTACAGTTTCTGAATTGCACTTGTGTCTCAGCAGGTATAAGTCTAGTCGAGTGAATTGCATCCGCCAGTAATAGAGGCCTTTAAAAAAAACAAAACTTATTTCTGAATATATTTGTCAATCAGGTAAAACTACTTTGCCTGATTTGTGGCTCTGTGGGTGTACACGTGTGCATGAGAGAGACGGGTGTTCTGGTGAGTGGGAGAATGAAGCAAGTTGCCATTATTGTTAGACTTCATCAGAAGTATAAAGCCCTAAGTTCAGCTGATTATATGCTGTGTAGTTCTTTCAGAAACACCTCAGCTTAAATCCCACTGAATTCTTTTTCACTCTAGTGAAGAGGAAAATAGCCTCCGCTATTTGGAAGAAATTTGGCATTCAGCAGCCGCTCGTGTTTTAAATAATGCAAGAAGTATGAGTATAGAGGACATTATGTAAGCACAGATTTCCTGTAATCCAGCTAATTTTGCAAGTAGGACTCAGTGGAAGCAAGAGTGGGTATATTTTGCTTCTGAACTTTCTTTACTGGCACATCTGCACAGAGCATTTTTCTTGGGGGATTGGATGCAATTGACTTGCATGGGCCAGAGTGATATAGTGGCTACAGTCCTGAGTATGTTCTGCGCTGGGCTTTTTATCGTCTGTGAATCCAAATAAAAAGTTATTCAATTTCCATTTTGTTATTGAGCGCTTTACATTTTCCCTCTGCAACATCTATGATAGATCTGCAGCGAAACTACCATTTCTCTGGGATATCCAGGATTGGATGTAACTTGCTACATCTGAGAAAAGCGCTCCAAAAGCCCCAGTACTGCAAGTGTAGATGGATTAACTTCCTTCTCCTTCTACGCACTTTTAACGCTGTTGTAGTGCAGTAGTCTGTCACTGCACTACAAAATCCCACAGTTCTATGAGTAGAGATTGGCTTTTGGATTTACTTTTCCACCCTTCCACTTCCCTCCGACACACACTTCCCTAATTAAGCAGGAAGGAGAGAGGAGACCAAAAACTGG
This sequence comes from Paroedura picta, assembly GCF_049243985.1. Lineage (NCBI taxonomy): Eukaryota > Metazoa > Chordata > Lepidosauria > Squamata > Gekkonidae > Paroedura > Paroedura picta. The sequence goes on from NC_135379.1 coordinate 34,930,049, forward strand.
GACAATGCAAATGGAGAAGGGGGATCTATTTCAAGTGAGGAAAAAGGAAGACTGCAGATCTAGGTTCAGATCGATCAGAATTCAGCAAGATCTACAGCAGGGGGGGGATGTGAGTGCAGACTCAGCTCTGGGCTAAGATCTGGGTGAGATTCAACTTTCCATTTGACCATTAAGTTCAGTGGGTGACCTTGGATCCATCAAGCTACTTTCAACCTAACCTACTTCAGAGTTGCTGTGGTGAGGGCAAAATGGAGGAAGGAAGAATGACATAAGCCACGTCAATCAAGTATAAATAATCACGTTTAGTTGGCAGCACAGCCTACATTATAATGCCACAGATTCTCCCATTTTGTTTTTATAGCACAACTCTTTCCACTATTTCAGTTTAGTGTTAAACTACTTGATCAGGGCCTCAGGAAATGTCAGTGCAGATATATTCTAAATGTTCATTTACATACAAAAAATAATTGGCTGATGATAAGTAAGCCCAGGAAGAGCAGCTAGAACAGTAGTCTGCTCACTGATTGAGAGAACAGGTGATGTTTCTACATGCTCATCCAATTGGCATGTCCCAGCCCATCTCTTCACATTGCTACTCAGAAGCACATTGATGTCTTCATATAGGAATTTACCCATTTGGTGAGCTAATGTGGCCATTAGGATATTATTCACACATCCCACATATGAAGTTGAAATGGAACCTCTGGCGCCTCTTAGTTTTTCTTTAAAATCCTGCAAGGAAAATTAAGTTATAAGTGTTGGCCAACAGTGACAATACTTGCCATGGAGAGCTTGAGGTTCATAAAATTGGTTGTCTGGGATTTACCACTGCCTTTAATGATGCATAATGAGAAACCTGCCTACTGTTGGTTCCAACATATTTGCCCCATGTCCCATACTTACTGCTATAGCCATTCTTGATTATGTTGCATAGCTTGGCATGCTCATCATGATGGATGTAGAATGGTGAGAGTTACAGTGAGAGACTTCCTTCCAATGGTCTTGCCTACCTTATCTGAATGGTGCGCAACAGCCTTAGTCACTCTGGCAGAATTAAGAATCTTGTGGCATGTTTGTTCCTAACACAGAGTACCTAAAACAGTGGCAGGGAGAGATGACAAGCTTTGTATAGATACTACCTGCCACATCCACATGCAAGGAAGAAGGCAATTTTTGCTTTCTCATCTTTCAGAAGCAGCTTGGGAGCTGCATTTCAGGCTGTGGCAGGAGGAAGTAGACAGGTAAGTCATGCTTTCATACAAAAAAATTGAGACGGTATTCAGTACTGAAATTTTCCATACCACATATTGATTGATATCTTACATCACCTTGTTTAATGTTGGGTAAGGTAGTTAACCCCCATATATATATATATGGGCCTTTGCCCTATTGTGTTGTAATGGTAAATAGAACATGAGGGAGTATAAAACAGGCAGCAGTGTTTGGATAATGTATTACAAAACAATGAAGTAACTAAGCATTTCAGAAGCTCTAAAGCAGTGGTCCGCAACCTTTTTAAGGCTGCAGACCGGCAGTGGTGGGGAGGGCGATCGCCGGGTCGTGTATGCGCAGGCCAGCCATGCATGGTGCAAACGCGCATGCACAGCCCTGCTTCCCTCTCCCCCCTCCCACAAAAAGAAGCTTGCGGCCGATTTGCTTGCAGCCTGGGAAGTTTCTTACTGTGGGGGGGGGGGGAGCCGCAGCCTGGTGCCAGAGCCTTCGCGGCCCGGCACCGGGCCACGGCCCAGTGGTTGGGGACCACCGATCAAAAGGATTTCCCACCCCACCCCCATTAATGCATGCTCAGAAATAAGTTTAAGAATATAAAACAACCTCTGCTGGATTAGACCGGTGGGTCTCACACAGTGGCCAACCACTTCCTTTGTGGATCCAACAACAGGGCATAGAGGACTAGCCTTCCTTTGATCTATCCTATTGGCCCTGGGATTCAGAGATGGACTGCCTAATCTCCAGATTAGAGGCCACTGCTCTTAACCACAACACCATACTGACTCAGGGGCATTATAATATCAGCCTTTTTATTTTCAATCCGTTTCCTTACTTAAATACACAGGTCAGGGTCAGCTAAAGATAGGGGAGATTTCCCAAAAAACTTGGGGGACTCCTCCACTCCTGCTTTTCAGACAAAGGTGAACATTTACAAAAAGAACTATGGTGCTGTATCTAAATGGAGAAAAACATCTACTGAGAAGGTGCTACTGGAAAACAGTGTCGTCCCCCCACACACACACACACGTCCCCATGGACTCATGGTGCTTCTGTCTACACTTTCCCCATCTTCCATGCCATTGGTCTCACATTTGCTTTGTTGTGACGGTCTTGGAAAGACTACAGCAATACTCAGATGGTAGCCATATGGAAAGGGAAAATCCATATCTTCCCAGTCCCACCCCCATCAGCATTAGTGCTGATGCAATTGCCTGTGATAGCTACCCCCAAAGCATTCCTCCCTTTTCAAACTGCAAATTACAAACCTCACATGACGTACTAATGAGCAAACATTCCCGGGGCAGTTTTTTACTAGCTGCCCTGTGCCCCAGAAGGCCAGCAGGGGGCTGTTTCTGGACTTTCCACAGCCCCCGACCCCTCCAGAAGGCACCCAGAAGCTATGCCAGGAGCTATGGCTTGTTCCCTCCCCCATGCCCTCTAATTTGAAAGAGGCCAAGAAGCCAGGGCAACTTACTTGCAGCAAGGTATGCTCTGAGGCCAGCTCCTACCCAGCAAACTTCTGAAACTGGCAGGAAGTTGGAGATGGAGAGCTGATTTCTTATGAGCCTTTCCTGGCTGAGAGCTCCCTTCTGATTGGGGCTAAACTACCAGGGCTGGGGGCCTTCCTGATTGGGGCTAAGCTATCCTGACTGAAGGCCATGACTGACTCATGAGTAAACATTCCCAGGGCAGAGGCTTTTCCTGGCTGTCTGCATGCAATTTGACCTGATTGGCTCCCACTGGCAAAGTGCAATTTTGAACTGATTGGCCCTCATTAGCAGAGTGCTGTCTCCCTATTGGCGGCATACCTCAAGGGAGGGCCAATCAGGTAAGGAGTGAGTTGGCTTTACTCAAGTTAAACTTTATAATGTTTAGTGACAAAATGCAGGTTGTTAAAAGGTTATATGCAGGATATATATCTAATACTCAAGAAACTGAAAGACTATTAACACAGATGTTATTCAGAAGATACACATCTGTGTATTCTTTGTTGGCTTTCTATACCAGAGGGGAAGAAATTCAGACATTTCTTGCCCAAATCCATACATAAAGAACTGATCATAAAGAACTTTTTTGAGACTCTCTCTCATCATTGCTAGGCACATGCAGAGTCAAGCAATTTTATATCAGCTTTTAATTGATTATGGCCGTATAGGAGGGCAGATTTAAAATCACTTTTTAACCACAATGTGACTGTGGTGTAAACTTGTGAGTGATGTTCTATTTCAAATCGGTTTTTAGTACTCTGCCTGCCATTTCCCCCCTCAGAATTATACTTGTTTGAATATTCAAAGCACAAGACAGCATGTCAGCACTTGCTTGTGCTTTAGTTCTGTAGGCGTGCAATCATGAAACAGTGTGATTGATAAGCTGGATATAATGTGACAAACCTGTATTAAAAGGGAAAAAATGAGTAAAAAGTAGAGCCAATGGAGGAATCAGATATATCACTGATAGCCAATATGATGAAGTAGTTAGACTAGGATAGGCTTTCTCAACCATGCTTTCGTGAAACCCTGGGGTTTCTTGATGGCCCTAGAAGGGTTTCCCAGTGATGGGCCTGAAGGGGGTGGGAAGGGGAGGGGCCCCGGATGGACATGTTTCCCAATCATATTGTGTATGATCACACCACTTCTGGGGTTTTTTGAAGTCTGAAGTATGTTTCAGGGGATTCTCAACAGTAAAAAAGCAGAGAAAGGCTGGACTAGGATCTGGGTGATATTAATTAAAGGCTTGCACACAGTTATAAATATACACCAATCATAAAGGCTAAGGTTATGGAGCTTTATCTTCTTGTGCCATGGCCTGGTAGTATCAACCTAATGATTTTGGCATACATCAAGTGTGATGTGTGAGACCATACCTGGTCAAGCTTAGACTAAAGGTCATGAGGAAATAGGGATGCTGCTGAACTTGCATTGTATGTTCTTGGAATATGAGTTTTGGTGTCTCATGATGCCACTTTCAAATACAAAAGCGAGCATTAGCACCTTCAAATTATTTACCAGCTTGCACTGAATAATCCCTTTTCTTCCTTCTCTCTTCTTCTCTCTCCCACTCTCTCCTTCACTTCTGAAAATGCATCTCCTCTGCTTGCTGCTAGGTGGAAGTGAAGGCTGGCCGGGGTGGAATGAGACCAGAAAATGACCCTGGGAAAGAGTCCTAGCCATGTGTCCTCCTGCCCTCAAGTCAGAGAAAAGAAATAAGGCCAGCAATTCAGTCCATCATGGATCCAATATCATCTCTGCTGTGGTGCCTCACAGGACTCGGCTTTGGAAGGGTGCGCCGAACTTCATGCAAATTACTTCATTTTGGACAAATGTGTGCATGTTATTTACTTGATGCATGGGGTCTTGCCTCATTACCCAAAGGAAATAATAATTACCCATATCAAGTGAGCCAGGCATACATTGATGAATGCTGTCTCCCACCTGCTACATTCATGTTGACTGGCACAAAATCTGATTGGACAGCAGATAAACTTGATTGTTGTACTTTGACCGGGAGAGAGAGGGAAGCATCACACAGACCTTTTCCACATGAGGGGGAAAGGCCTGGTCGGCACTCATGTAGCAGCAGGGCTAGTCCCCACTTCCACACGACGTCGGCGCTGGCCCAGTCCTGGCCTACAGCAAGGAAACATGGATTCTTTGTGCGTCCCCTGTTCTTCCGCATGTGCCATCAGGGTCAATGTTGGCCCAGGCCCATCTGGCAGGGAAAAGTCAGGACTTCCAGGCTTGGCTCTTCCCCCTGCCCAGTGCTATGGTGTCTCAAAAGGGACACCAAATGCCCTAAGCGGCTCCACAGCACTGCACAGTGCCACCAAGGGCATTTTTTTTTCTGTTTAGGAACGTGATATAGCTATCACATTCCTAACCAGAAAAAAACAGCCCCTGCTCCCAGCCCCCACCCCACCCATGCAGCAAAACCTTTCTGCCCTGGCTGCGTCATGTGGAAGCAGACATTCGGGGTAGAAGGGGTCTGCTGTCAAAAATGTCTCCCATTCTGCAAGAAGCAGCAGGGCAAATGGCCCTGTCATAAACTCCTGGCAGAGGGAACTGCCACTGTATGGAATAAGTCACAGTCAAACCACAGGAAATGACTGCATTTTAAAATTATACTTTTCAAAGTGCACATTGAAGAAGCCAATTTAAACAGCAATTTGTGTTAGACAATAATGTCCCCGTTAGTCTTGTTGTATCATTCTTCTTCTAATTAATTGAATATCTGCTTCCACTTACCTCTCTGGCCAGCACCGTATTGCTTAAACTTGTGTGACATCTATTCTTAAGGAAGGTGCCACCTTTCCATCCAACTGTCTTGTCCGTGAATGGCTGCCAAATTATAAGCAGATCTTTTGTTTGCCTAGCTCTCACCCATCTGATGCCAAAGGGGCTGCCCTCTGTCTTTGCCTCTGTTTGTTTTCTTCTGCCACCCTGCTGGCAGCAGTTTGGTTTGCCTGTCACCTTCATAGAAAGATATTTGAACAAAAGTTAGTTTCATGCCGCATTGCACAACATTATGGAGTGGTGCGGGGAGAAATGTGCACTGGGTACAAACCAATATAAACAAACTACTTCTCTGTTCCAGACTCTCCCCCAAAAGAACAACAAACAAGATGGCAAATGAACTTGCCTGGTATCCAATCAGTTCTTGTGCCAGACAGAAAAGACAAAGGAGACCGGGGAAAAAGAAAGAACATCAGCTCAGGCCAGCTCAGTCAACATGTTATGGCCAAGCACAAGTATAACGAGGATGTCCAGTTCTACCTTTTCAAAAACACAGAGGCACATCATGACCTATATAAGATGTACCTCTCCCATTTTCCCTAATATCTACTGATTAAATAAACTTCAACATATAATATTTGTGTCAGTAGATAACATAAAGCAAGTGAGGGAAATCCATGTGAGAAATTAGATTTCTGTGCACCCCTGAAAACACTGTCCAGGCAGCGTCCTTGCTTATAGTTACTTATTTAGAAAAGTTACATGCCACTGCCATCTCTCCTGAGACCTGCTTAAGGAAGCTTACAAACAAATAACATAAAATCATTAAAACACAACCACTCAAAAAAAATCAGGACAATGGGATTTTAAGCATAATTTATAAAAAACATGCCAACCCCATTAGCGATTGTTGTAGTCTTATGTGCAAGACTTCAACAGTGCATTATTAGAGCTGCACCAGAGTCACAGTAATTTGTAAATGTATGTGTTGTTTTATCAGCAGTCCTCCTTGTTCATAAGTGGGGGAGCTTGGTATGGGAAGGTATCAGCTGAAGCACCCCTCCCTGGGTAATAATCAGACCTCTCTTCCCCACTCTGCTCTCTTCTGCCCATCTAATTAACCTCTGTTTGGATAGGGTACAGTAATCCACTGTCACCAGTTTGGTTTGGGGGGTCCTTAATCTGACACACACATTTCTTGCCCTTTAATTCCTCTGGCAGTGCCTCTTCTATTTCAAGCAAGAGTTGCCTGGATCAGCAGCCGAATCTGAGTTCCCTGGCAGAGTTTTAAAAGCTTTACTTAAAAGATGGCATTCAGAGTCAGAAAGAAAAGAATACAGTGCAAAAAAACTGAAAACCTGTTTCATAAAAGCATGACATCTCAAAATGATGCAAAAAAAAAAAAAAACTAAGTCAAAGCAATGCAGTGAACAGAAGTGCACAGAGCTGGATAATCTGTCCTGAAAGAGCTGTCTGCTGTAACTCTTGGGTTGGAATTTAAATTGTATGTTCTCTCAGCAAAACACACACACAAAATGGGGTATTGGCCAAAAGCAAGCAAACAGTGGGTTCAGTTTCAAAAGCAGACAGTCAAACAAAAGTTCCCTAATGCATCTAAAACTGAACTTGTTCTTCATTCACTTTAAAGTCTTCTGATCCAGGTCCTGGATGCTGTTGGGCAGAATTGCACCCCCTTGCCAGTAGCCTACCAAAGTTCTGGAGAAAATGCTCACACAATTCTCTGAATAAGCACACAAATCCCATTGATGGCAACTATTCTGTTGACTGTTGCCCAGAAGGGGAGATTTATATATCTGAAGTTCCTGACCCTTGTGAAAAACTGGAGTGCACTTTGTCCCTGGGATTGACATTGAGACTATCCTTAGGCTTGAACTTTACCTGGGAGACTGAGGGCAGGAATAGAAGAATTAAAACCTTCCGCAAAGAGAGACTGAAAAATCTCCACTGAGAACTTGGCATCTTGATTCTATTCTGAGTGAAAAACAGCAACAGCCAAGCATCTAAGAGAGGAAGAGCTAACTAGCACCTGAAATAAGAGGGGGTCAAAACCCCACTCTGCCATGGAAGCTCATGGGGAGACCTTGAGCCAGGTACTCTCAGTCTAACCTTCTTCACAGATCTATTGTTGTAAGAATAAAAAGTGGAGAGAGGGAAATGATACAAATACTGTTTAGTATTCTTAGAATTACAACTTTAGAAGGCCATTTCATGAAGGAAGGACCTTGGGGGCGGGGAAGTCAGCTTAATACCAGGAAAACTCATTATTAATCTATGGTATCCGTGTCCATGAATCATTATATCCTTCCAAAGCAGTTCAGAAATTAAGAGCCATGTTTGAAGTGAGAGTCACCTCGAATAACCATGTACTGCAATTTCTAGTGGGCACAGATGCACCCACAGCATAAGGAACTGACAGCTCTGACTTTAGATGAGTATTTGCTTTCAGCACCTAGGTGGAGTATGCACAGAGCTTTTATTCCAATTCCAGGTCAGTTCAGTCCCTGCCATCTCCACTGAATGTGATTTCCAATTTGATTTTGTCCAATTTAAATTTTCCCTCTGCAACAAGCATGTTTGATCCGGAGTGACCCTATCTTTATCCTGTAATATTTAGGAATGGAAATAACCCTCAATATTTTCAGAATCGGATTGAGAAAGCATGAAAAACCATGTGGATCTCCAGCTGCTTCACATTTGTTGCCGAAGCTCCATGGTAGGGAAGCCCTGATTGGCCAAGGCTATAAGCTTTTTTGAAAGGGGAAACCCTAATTTTCTCTCAATTTAAGAACTAGAAGCCCTAACTTCTGCAGATAGAGATTTGCCTCATGGTTTTTTTCCCTCCCTTCTCTGCTCCCCCCCCCCCACCTACTTCAAGAAAAGAAATAAAGAGGCTCCTGCTGCGCTTGGCTCCCCCTCCTCTTCTGAGCCTCCCTAAGTATGTGCAGAACACTTTTCTGTTACAATGGGGGGGGGGAAAGAGGAAGACTCGAGTTCAAATCAATCTGGATTCAGCAGGATCCACAATGGAATAAACAAAGTAAGTGCAGAATCAGCCTTAGAGTTTCAGTTTGGTGTGTTTTTATATACCCCTCATTTGATATTGCAGTGGTCATAAGATCATCCAGACAAGACCTCTCAGATAAACTTTTTTCTGTGCATGACTGCATAACATCAACCAGGCCTGGCAGGCTCATAAAAGCCAGCCATATGGCCATTTGGCTGCAGGAGTGCAGAGATTTATCCCAATTCCTGGAAAAGATAACCTGCTGACGTTGATTTATTGAGAGATGCATTCAGGATCACTTCTACAAGATTATTCACTGATACTGAGGAAGGGCGACTTTAACATTCTGGCGAAGAACAATAAGCCAATGGGAGATGAAGTGAGGAGAGCAGAGAGCCAAAGTTTCAAAAAGACTATGAAACTAAAAAAAAAACGTTTTCAAGCCAAACACGTCCTTTTGTTGAGGGTTTTTTGGTCTCTTTTGAAGAATAGCCATGATCAATCATGTGCTGAACCTTTAATCAAACCTTAACTCAGAATATGGTTTCCATCTCTGGGGTTTCCAACCCAGGGGTAGCCAACCTCCAGGTGGGGCCTGGAGAGTTCCTGAGTTACAGCTCATCTCTGGACTATAAAGATCAGCTCCCCAGGCAGAAAGGGGTGCTTTGGAGGTTGGACAGGGTTGTTGTGCAGAAGAAACATTTAAGGCCTCCTATGCAGGTAGCTGTGGAGTTGAAACACTTGAGGCCTACTGCAGAGGGTTGTTGTGCAGATGAAACAGGAGGCAAAAGAATCTCTGCAACTGCATCCAGTTTTATCAGTACAACAACCCTGTGTAGTAGGTCTCAAATCTACGGAGAGTCACAGAAAAGAAATACACATGGCTTGACTGTGTCTTCCCTCTGGCAGCAAGGCTGGCTACAGCAGTACTTTAAGTGAGAAGGAGCTTTTCTGTGGCCTCCCTATCAGCCAACTGTTAGGCAAAAGGAGAAAGTTTTCCCCTCCCCAAAGGAAACCACAAATATGCCCACAGACTCCTTTGCATTGCTCGGATACACCTCCCTCACCTCAGTCAGGGGCTGTTAGAGGCTTCCTTCACAGCAGGTCTGAAGGGGGGGGGAGTTAGCTGCCAGGGGCAGCTAACTTATCAGGTGACAGACTATGATGAACTGAAATAACTGTGGGGTGAAAGAACTGTGAGGAGACAGTCAGGTGTGGGACACACATGCTGATTGGGCAGTTTGTAGGGGGCGGGTGCAAGCATGGCTGGCCCAATCAGGACTGTGCATGTCCTGATTGGCCCATGGAACTGGAAGTAGAGGCTGAACAGGCTCCGCCTATGAGGCCTCTGTGCAAATATTAATATAGATAAGTGTTAAAGATTTGGATTCAAAACTTTTGAAGCAAGGATTTTCTCCCTATGGAACAGGTCCCTCTTTCACAAGAGGAAAATTCGTCTCTTGGGAGATAGGCACCAATGCTACAGAAACGAAAGCCTTGAATCCACCCCATTAACCTTTCCCATGTTTGCCACATACTTTTATAAGCACTAAAATCTGGAGTTTTTACTAGATGATAAAGTTTCCTCCTATTACCCACAGACTTGGATGACTATCTATATTAGTAATCCATGTTTGGTGACATTTAAATGTGGACGTATTCCGCTGAACTTCAGTATTTCATGCCTGAAGTTTACTGCTAAAGAACATTTTATCCTCCATGGTTTTCAGATTTCACAATACTAAGAGCTTAAAAAAAATTCCATATATACATTGTCCCATTTTTCTTTACAAGGAAACCACACTCTGATATCTCTGAAGTTATGTTTGTTCCTGTGTTGTATGATGAGGGATGGAGTAGGATGCGTGTGTTCAACTATCTTTTTTAATGTATAAAATAAACTGGGGGAGATTTCCCTGTCTCGTTTCCCCCCCATCTTGTGGATGTGGTGTGCAACTGAGTAAGGAATGTTTATAGAAAATGTAAGTGGATAATCTAAATGATATACCACAGCAGTTTGTTTTAACCTCCCATCCAACCATCTCCAGCTGTAAACAAAGGCCATGAAGTAAGGACCAAAAGATGCAGCCATGTAGGAGCAAGAGAGGAAGAACAAATGTTTTCACTCCATAGCAATGGGATGAGCAGCACCATCACTGAAACAGCTGCACTTTAGCACACATTCAAGAAGTGAACAAAATCCCCTACATTTTCAACATGGTAAACTGGCATTCGTAGTCACCCAAGTAAGTTCACAGTGCAATTGGGAAGACCTACAATATTTTCAGCAATGAACTTGCCAGTGTAGCCCTATCACTGCAAATGTCTGGGAGCTGTATATATCTATATGACCAGTATTCCCATGATGAGACAGGTTCAATAAAAAAAAAAAATCCTTTATTCACTTTACTGTTCCAAAGATTCCTGGAATTGGATCTTAAAATCTCTGGGCATACATATTCTGTTCGTAGATATTAACTTAATGCTGTATTTAGTGTTTTCAATGGATTAAAACGAGAATCAAATTATATTCCTTTTTTATAGTGGATAAGAACTGAGAAATAAAATAGCTATTTGCCAATAAATCATCTCTGTGTAGGGATGCCAGTCCCCAGGTAGGACCTGGAGATCCCCTGGAATTACAGCTCATCTTCAGACTAAAGAGATCAGTTCCCCTGGAGAAAATGGCTGCTTTGGAGGGTGGACTCCATAGCATTAGACTCTTCTGGGATCACTCCCCACTCCAAATCTTGCCCCTCCCAGGTCCACCCCAAAGTCTCCAGGTATTTCCCAAACCAGAGCTGGCTTCTTCCTACACTACATATCCTTCCTACTTTTTCTATTAATAATAATTGTAGTTAGAGCACTGGGTTAGGATATGGAATCCATGCTCACTGGGTGGCTCAAAGCAAAAAATATTACCAGCCTTCCCTAATTCACAGGGCTGCGGTTTCCCCCCAACACTTTAGCTTCTCAGTTTAAAAGATTTTGCAAAATGCATTGCAACACAACAAAGAATTTCATACAAAAATGAAATGCTTTTGGTTTTCTTACTCTGGCTGATTCTGCACTGGCATTGCCATTCCAGGGTGCTGCCAGTGCGTTGTGGCAGAGCCGCAGGCTTCACTGCTTCCTGTGTCCCCAAGTTAGACACATTTTGCCGGCGGATGGTGTCTGTCTTGGATTTCTGTATCTTAATGGACAGAAAAATTCTGCTGTGCGGGTGTGGGGGTGGGGGTTGTTTTTTTGTTTTTGTAGGAAGGTAGGATTGCATAAGAACACAATTGTACTGTCCTGCAAAAAAAAATGCCCCGCAGCGCATTTTTAGTCCTCTCTGGGCCACCGTTGGCCCCTACAGCAAAAAAGGGAAAACAGATTTTTCTGCATTCCCTTTATGCAGGTTAAATGGGGCCCCAATCTGTACCAGGCCCAGGAGGGGCCCAGCCCAGCAGTGACACCATGGCTGATTCTGCACTTTCTTTATTCCGTTGAAGATCCTGCTGAATTCAGATCAATTTGAACTCGGGTCTTCCTCCTCCCCCCCCACATTGAAACAGAAAAGTGTTCTGCATGTGGTTAAGGAAACTTGGGGGGGGGAGCCAAGCACATCAGAAGCCTCTTTCTTTTTTTGAAGGGGGGGGGAGAGGATTGGAGACAGCAGAGGAAGGAGAAAAAAAACAAAAGGCAAATCTCTGCTGAGAGAAGTTAGGGCTTCCCCTTTAAGTCAAGCTTGCAACCTGGGAATGAGGAAACCTTTGAACTGAAGCCTTGGCCAATCAGGGCTTTTCTACAATGTTGGAAGCTCAGCAGCAAGCAGAGAGCTGCACGCTTTCTCATGCCGATATTTAAAATATTGTGGGTTATAGCCACTTGAGGATATTGTGGGGGGAAGGTGGGGTGACTCCAGATCAATCATGCTTGTTGCAGAAGGAAAATTTAAACCGGACAAAATCAAAATGGAAATCGCATTCAGTGGAGATGGCAGGGACTGAATCGATGTGGGATAGGAATAAAAGCTCTGTGCAGATTCAGCCCAGGTAAAAGCAGGGATTAGCTCCGCTTCCCTATGACTACCCTTTTGCCTGAGTGGAATCGGCCCCTGAATGCCATGAGTTCTTAGTTAATACGTCCATTAAAAATCCATCCAAAGTCTTTGTTCATTCTTGGACTTCTGTTGGTATATCTTCAACCTATCTTCTGCTTGGCAATGTAATTTTGGCTACAATCCCTTAAAGATACTTTCCTTTGAATAAGCCACACAATATCCCATGAGTCATGTCTGAATAGATTTATTAGGATTGCTCCTGAGCAGCCATCTGTAGGTCTTTGTGGCCCACAGTGACTGTGCAGTCATCAAAGCAGTTTAATGTTACCACTGTTGTTTACACAGCAATCCTAAACACAGTCACACCCTCCAAAATCCATTTATACCAATAGTAGTAGAAAGAAATAACTCTGCTTAGAGTGACACTCTTAATCTCTTTTTCATTCAGACCCACAGTTTCCTAACCCTGTGTTGTTACTGCATTCTAACATTGCAAACAAAAAGTTTTGTGTCTCCCTGCTTTCCTATAGGTATCTTTCCATAGATCTTCTCTTCTCATATCCCATATGTGTTTTGGACATAAGGGGGGGGGGAATTCCAGGGTACAGCGTTTTCTTCCTCTCGGCCAGAAGGTATGTGGGATTTGAATCTGCCCACCCTCAGGCTTTCACTGCCAAGTCCAAATCTCTGAGTCATGTATCTGGGATACTCACAAACATTGAGATCTGCAGGACAGGCAAATGAAAAACATACCCCTTCATAAATGAGGGTGAAGTGGGCTAATACAATATTCAATGTACATGTTTTGTTGGAGAACAGCCACTGCATCACGAATTTCTCCAAGAATCATCTGTTCTCCTAGCCAATTTTTAAAATAAAGCTCATGAGATAAGATAATGAAGTTAGCTATGATAGATATGGGTCATAAGAGTACTGAAGAAAGTTTTAAAAAATTGAAGGCAGAGAGTTTTCTTTGAGAAAGTAGTATACTTTTGCAGGATCAAATTTACCCTCATGCACAGTCACTGCAGCAGGGAGCATTCTGATTCAAAAATAAGATTCAATGTTATTCGGTGGGACTTACTTTTCAGAAAATGGTTTTAGGCCTGCAGCCTAAATTTCCCAGAGTAATTTAAATCACAGCTTTTCTCTCTTCAAAAAAAAAAACATTTTCGAGACTTCTGGGCAGTTTGTTTTACTTTTAGACTTTGCTCTCCATTCCTGAAGCTCCCGTTTCTGTCCTACAAAAGCAAATGCCACAATAAATCTATTGGTCCTTAAAGGGGCACAAGACGCCTGCTGTTTATGCTGCAATGAACTTGCATGCATACCTCTGTGGAATTTGTCTGTGGATTATGTTGTAATTCCACATGACCTTTCCCTTATTTTGAAATGTAGAATGGAATGCTGAGACGTTGCTGTCTGATTAACAAACACTTAAAGATTTTAGGCAAATCCCCCATAATGAATTAGAATGAGATGTCAAACAGACCTTGATCCTTCTTTTCTACAACAGGCCTCCTAATTTTGCCGCTTTGTTTTTTACCGATTCCATGGCACCTTCGGCCCCTGTTCTTCCAGAGATCGTGTACCTCATAAATTAAGCAGTCTTCATATGCTTGTGTACAGTCACGGGGTGAGAGTTTGTGTGAGGAAAGGAGAGGGTAGTCTGACTGCCAATATTCATGTAAATCATTAAAAATTTTGTAACATTTATTGCAGGAAACCATGCCACACCAGAGTAAGGGTTACCCTGTAGTGATACAGACTCTTGCCACAAGAGGGCACCTTAAAACAATATTTTAGTTTTTGCAAGCATCAAACATGTTCTTGGGTCCACACACACACACACACACACACACACACACACACACACATCCATATAAAACACTACACTAGAAGAATATTGTAAATCAGATCCATCCCCATTCCCATGCTTAATAAAATTACACACATCCCTCTTTTCACACACATGCACAAACATTCTGGGCATCAGGAAACATTTTTAATGTTTATGAACTAGTGAAATTATAACTAAAATATTGCCAGCAACTCTAATTTGTGCAGGATTCTGCAAAAAATTCTAATCACAAATAAAGGATTTGTTTCTGACATCTAAGGTTATTCCCCCCCCCCCCCAAGAAACCCAAGTAAATAGTTCTACAAATTGTTTCACCCAGAAAAAAAATTGAATGAATAAGTTGGCAGCTGGAAATATCCACATAATACTTCCTACTACCTCAACAAATCTTTTCTTTCTTTCCCCCACTACACTGCCATCTGGTGTGGTAGACTGAAATATCATAATTAGACAAATGCCCCTTTCAAATAGCCTTTGTATTCAGTTTTAGTAGCTGGTTCCTAGTGGATTTGTTGTTGTTGTTGTCATTTCAGCTATACTCATTTTAGTAACTGGCTGCTAACAGATTTTATTTACCTTTTCCCAAAAAGCCACTTGCATCAAGTTAACAAACTATGGTTGAGCCGTTTTTTAGAAAAACTGCATTTCCCTATCTTTACCTCTTCGACTGTGCTTCTGATGTGCTGTTGAAAATGGAACTTCTAGACTAATAGATTTAATTTCAGAATTGCCCCCCCCCCATATCAAACAATCTGTAAAGGTAAAGGTATCCCCTGTGCAAGCACCGGGTCATGTCTGACCCTTGGGGTGATGCCCTCCAGCGTTTACATGGCAGACTCAATACAGGGTGGCCTTGCCAGTACCTTCCCCAGTCATTACCATTTTACCCCCCAGCAAACAGTCTGATCTGGTATTAAATAAATGTGAGTGTTTTGTCTTTTGTTTTTTTGTTTAAAGAAAGTATCCAGCCTAATGAGCATTCTGTCTGTTGCAGTATTCCAGGAATCATTACATAAATGAACAGCGGGCAGTTTATCATGTGCGCTGAATGTCTCCAAGCAGCAAACAGTGCCATTTTGAATAGTCTTGGTATAATCTGCCTGCTCCACTATCACAGGAAAGCAGAACATTAGTGGATGACAAGGCAGTTCCAGGTCAACAGGCTCATTTTTTTTCTTCAAGAAAAGGCAGAGTTTTACGCATATAATCCTAAGCACTCGGCATTTTCAGGATTTGTTAATTGATTTTAATGGCGTTGCGTCACTGTTCCTTAGAATACCAAAAGGACAGCCTGATATTATCCTTAACATTAGCCTGAAGTACGGGTAAGCAGAGGTTAAGTAGTGATTCAATGAGCCATACTGCTCCGGAACCCCAGATGAATGCAGGGGACAAAGAACTATCTGGACTTTGCCAGTTTTCCATACACAAAGTTGAGAACCACACAAGGGGGTGAAACTGGCTAGAAGCAGCAATAAGTAGGGTGAAAGGGGACTGTGGCCTTTGTTCCTTTCTGTTCAAGTTAGCCTGGCATTCAGCACAGGATTCAGAGACAATCAGGACCTGGAGCACCTTTTTCTTCCATTCCCATTGTTTTACGCTGACATCCAGTCTTGAGAAAAAGGTCCAGAGAACTCAAAAGCTTGCATGCTGTTCTGCGTTAGTTTGATTGGTCTCCATAGAACACATTATACTGCTTGGAAAGTATGTGTGTGTGTACATTTTCTGATACCAATTAATCCTTCCCTGCCAAGAGGCATAAGAAGATTAATTGGAAATAATTATACTAGGATAGCTAACACTATGGGCTTGTTGAACTGCCCGGTGCTTTGAGTGAGTTGTTTCAAGAGCTACCATTAATTCCTTTGCGGATTGTAAGATTCTGTCAATGCCATTCAAACAGTTCCAAGATGGAACCCAAGGAAGTGAGCCATTTGCACATAAGTTGATAGGACTGCAGTTTCTGGTGCAGCAACACCTAAGGAAATACCGTGTTAAGTCAACGTATTTCAGAAATGGACAGCAAAGCCTTACCGCAGCTGTCATTTGGCAGGATGGAGGGCAGGCGGACAGGACGCGGTACAGGCACCTGGCTGCTGCGGCGCAGAGCATGCGGCATGTGGCGGCATGCTCAGTGGGTGAGGGGCAGGTCCAGCAGTGCTACTTTGTATGGCGCCATGTGCTGGGCCTTGCCTCTCCACCTGCAGCCAGAGGAGCAGACCCTCCCACCCTCCCTGTAATTAGATTTTTGTTATGAGTGTTGTTCATCACAGTGGATTTTGTAACATGATTTGAGCCTGTTTTAGGGGGAGTTGGTTTGTGATCAGACTCCCCTGGGAGTGGGACCTTCTTAAGGAGATGGCTGTTTGAGCAGGGAGCAGCGGGGTGGGTGTGCTTGCTCATGGCAACCAAACGGCTCTAGGGGGGCAGCCAAGGAGGTTTGTGCCCTTTGACCCCTCCCATATGGAGCCATCTCTCAGATTAGAAAATGTCCAAGAGTACGGGGGTCTCCCAGCAGAGATTAGCAACGGACCCTGATAGGCCTTGGATGTGGGTAGCAGCCAGCAATTATTGTAGGAGACTGTGCTGTCATGTTTGGCTGGTAGGAGGCCATTGATGGCAAAGAAGACACAACACAGGTGGCCATATTTTAAGCCAGTTCTCATTGGAAAGAAGAGTGTTATCAAGGAGTGCCACATAGTAGACTGGAGGGATGGTTTATTTATGGTGGCTTGCACAAACCTGAAGCTCGCAAGATTTATTTAAATTGATCTGAGAGCCAGTGGCGGTGAAGCCATTAAGAGCAGCAGAGACCTGTCTGGAAGACCTGGCTTGATTCCTCAGTCAGTTATTAAAAACATAGTAAAAGCAACACATATCTGACTGCACATGACAGAATGGACCAAACGTGTTTCGACCCCAAAGGGTCTTCTTCCTCAGTGGTCACATTATTGTGTGGAATGCTCTTTTGTATAAGATCAAAATCTAAAAGCTTGCTGGGTGGCAAAGAAAAATCCTGAAAAAATAAATCTTTAAAACATGTTAGAATGAGCATATATTTTTAAAGATATCTGATGCAATATATATATTTAATTTATATATTTGATTTTCATAAACATGGTGGTAACTTACTGTTAGGTGTAGCTCCAACTAGTCTTTCTAAAATATTTGATTTGGAGCCCACCTTCTAAAATATATACTATTTGAGGCCATCACTCTGTAAAGAAGATGGAAATAAAATTATAGAATTAAAAAATAAAAATGCCCATATTTCAAACAGAATATCTCCATACATACCCCAGCTGTTGCCTAAGTCTACATCAAGAGTGCATTTCCACGTGTGTCAGAAAAAGCTTTGTCATTGCAAAAAAAGAGGGAGGGGATTTTTTTATGCCTACCTGCTGGGCTGATGCAATACGGCTGTTATTGCATCAGCAATTTGGCTTTCTCACCCTCACTTACCTGCTATGGAGAGAGGAAGGGAAGGTCTTCAAGACTTCTTGATGTAGAGAAAAGCAGGATACAAACACCTACTCTTCTCCTTCATCACCCTGAAACCATAATCTTACACACAATTGTAAAAAAAAACAAAATGGAATCCCACTATACATTGTGCTATGTTGTCAAAAGGCTTACATTAAACTGCAACACACAAAATCTGTATCTGCCTGGAGACAAAGTTGTTGAACATAGCAATGTTCTTTGCCTTGTTTATGGTATTATGTGATTCCTTCTGAAAATTCAACTAAGTTTTATGAAAGGGGCTTGTCTTCTTTTAAATCTTGTTTTCCTTTGCAGTTGCTCCTATGTCATCACACCCAGTTTTGCCCGCTGGGCACTGACTGCAGAATCAACTGGAAAATTAACAAACGCAGCGTAGATTGCCAAGATGCAACATGCTGCACTATCTGAGGGACATGCAAATACAAGTGACTTTGTGCTGGAACCGGCATTGTGGAACGCACGGTATCAGCTCACCATGGAAATATTTTTCTCCTAGGGCTCCCCGACGGAAGCAGAGCTGCAACAACTTGTAGCCCAGCCAAGTTCCAAGTTAAGCAGACTAAACCCTTGTTGGGATTTCAGATTTATTTATATTTTATTCTAGTGCAAACAAATTAAAAATAGACCAGGCAAGTCTTTGGCAGTCTTCCCGTCTTGCAGCTTATGTGGCTTTAAGTACTGGAACAAGACATAAGGCTGAGACATTTTTTTCCAGACTGCTCTGTCCCAGACCCTCTCCCCCAAATAAAGAGCCCACCAGCCCCATTCCATCTGTTCGGTTTAAAAGGAACCAACAACTTCAATTTGACCCAGCTTAGTCCCACAGGAGCTGACTTGACCATAATCATTTGGGCTTAACCAGTTTGTGGATTTCAGCCAAAACAACTTCTAAGAACTGACAACAAATGAATGCTCAATTGATTCAAGCTTCTGGTTCTTTGTGGTTCTGGGAAGATGGAATGTGGATAATCCCATCTGCCTCTGATAAGATGTGCAAGTACCAAATGACATCTCGTCTGGCATAGTGGCTACAGTGTAGGATTTGCTGGAAAACTTAATTCTTACATGACACTTTTCTTTATCAGAAGAAGCCTCAAAGCAGCTTTCAATCGCCTTCCTTTCCTCTCCCCACAACAGACACCCTGTGAGGGAGGTGAGGCTGAGAGAGCCCTGATATTACTGTTCGGTCAGAACAGCTTTATCAGTGCTGTGGTGAGATGAAGGTCACCCAGCTGGCTGCATGTGGGAGAGGAGTGGGGAATCAAATCCGGCTTGCCATATTAGAAGTCCGGACTCCTAACCACTACACTAAGCTGGCTCTCTTTCTTGATTTTGCCATCATCAAAAATCCTTGGGAAGTACCAGTTTTACATTTGCAGGTCATTGAAAGAATAAATGGAAGCTGGATCTCGTTCACTGCAACTAGACCAATCAACTCAAATGTCCTGAAGTTATTTCCAAACAGTTGTAGGACATGAAATTCTGGCACTAGTGGTATATGGAACACTGTTGACGTACACAGGACAGCCAATAGAACTCTTTTTTGTGAGGACGGATTGCCATTTCTTTCTGACACACATGTAATGCACTCTCCATGCAGAATAAGATAGTAGCTGAGAGTGGTGGTCATAGACTTAGAAGGTGGGCTCCAGAAAGAAACACTATAGAAGTATTTATTGGGTCTACACCAAACAGATTTCCCTTGACCTCCAGCTAAACTTCAGAACTGGTTTTAGATAGGAGTGCATTGTATAATATTATTGACCACTGAGGAAGTCCCATGAGGATCGAAACACGTCTGGACTGTTCATGTGCAGTTAGATCTGTATACTTTGTACTTTGTTTTTAACATTATATTGGTGCACTTTAATAAATATTTGTTATAATTTTTAACATTGTTTTACAGCTCAACTTTTGAGTTCCTAATGAACATGGACAGCTTCAGGCATGAGTCACATATAATGACAAGCCACACTTTACTGTTAGGGGAATCATTCCTGGAAATCCTTACACTTTCCTGTATGGCACAGAAACCGAACAAATTCATTTGTCTGTTCAGGCAAACCATAATTGGTAGTTTAGTCTGCTCTGCAAACAATGGTTTTTTTTGTCCAAACTAGGATGTAGTCTGCACATGGCTTTTTAGCCACTGCCAGCTCGAATAAATCCCTGCTTTCTACACTGAATTCGATTTCCACTTTGATTTTGGATGCTTTGATTTGGGGTGCTTTTTGTGAATTAACTTCCTGCCTCATGCCTCCAATGCTGTAGCAAAGCAGTCTTCCCTGATTGGCCAGGGCATCAGTTCAAAGACTTCCTGGTTCCCGGTTGCAAGGCTTCAGAAGTCTTAACTTCTCTCAGCAGAGATTTGCCTCTTGGTTTCCCCCCCTCCTCCTCTGCTGTCTCCAATCCTCTCCCCCCACCTCTTCAAGAAAAGAAAGAAAGAGACTCCTACTGTGCTTGGCTTCCCTCCCCGCTCTGAGCTTTCCCAGTTGAGTGCAGAATGTTCTGTTTCAAATTGGGGGGGGGGGGTGAGGAAGACCTGAGTTCAAATCAATCTGAATTCAGCAGGATCCACAACGGAAAAAAACAAAATAAGTGCAGAATCAGCCTAGGATTCCAAGCCAGGATTAACCTAGCATTTGGAATCTTACAGTGCAATCCGAGGCAGAGTTACATCTTTCTAAGTCCATTGAGGGCTTAGAAATGGCATAACTCTGTTTAGGAGGAAGCTGTTATTTTGGAGAGAAGAGGAAAATATCACAGTTATGAGTCAAACAAAATGATGATTACTGTTTGCTGTAAAAGTAGAAGTGATTCCTTTCCAAGTCACTGGAGAAGGGAGGCAGAGGGAGAATGGGGATGAGGTTCGTTGAAGTAATGATAAATTGCAGTTTGTCATAAGGTACCAATCATGTCTTTATTGCTGATCTTCCACAGTCACATTGAGGAGGAAGCCAATAAAATCGCAATTTCCGAACTCACGCAATTTCAGAACTCACTAGAAATACACAATACGTTTTTATAAGTCAAAGCTAACTTAATTCTCACTCACAAAAGTTCATGCTGGAAAATATTTGGGTAGTCTTCAAGGGTGCCACTGGACTGCTCCTTAATTTTCCTAAGACCTGTACAGTACCCCACAGCACTGAACATGGCTTTTGGTAAACAACTCAAATCAGATCCAGACATGATTAACACAGGCAGTAGCTCTTTAGGTGCAGAACTCAACAGAAGCATAGATCTGCCTATCTGCCCTGTCTCTCATACCTGGAGGTTGATTCTATAAGGTATTGCACCCAAGCCTTTGAAGCCTAGTTTCCTATGTGCGCTGTCCTTCCAGGGGGTGAGGAAGGGAGCGGGTGAGGAGGGGTTATGCTTTAAATGTTTGAATGTAATGTCTGGACCTTCCAAAATGGATGTCAGACTTTTGGAGGTTAACTGGGGCCTCCCTGGGGCATACAGGAAAGGAAGCCCCCTGCCCTTACCCACCTGGCACCCCACAATCAAGAGAAACAGCCCACCAAACACCCATCAGTGAACCGCAACCAGAACAATCCCAGCTAGGTTGAGACAATGCCACAGCAGACATGCCAGCCTGCCTGCCTGGGAGCCACAGGGGCAGGGCAGATGTTGAAGCCAGTCAGCTGAGAACATCTCCTAAGCCGGGTGGAGCTAGGGCAAAGGAAGCAGTCAGCGTATCCCAAGCCACTGGACAACTTTGGAGAAGGAAGGAAGACAGGCAACCATCCCAGAACGTGGGATGTGGCTTGGTCACCCAGCACCAAATGTCCAGGAGGGGAGGGCTTGGCCTAGGACACAGAATAGTCAGCCTTGGGTGCAAAGCCAACAGGTGGCATGAAGGAAAACAGGGAATGACACAGGTAAGGGAATTTGTCAACTCGGGTGGAGGAAGAATGGGGGCAGAGCCAGCCAGTATGGAGGGATAAAAAGAAGGGAAAGAGAGCCAGAGGGGGGTTGGACACTGGAGGTGAGAAGGAATGTTGAAGAGAGAGAGAGAGAGAGAGAGAGAGAGAGAAGAGAGAGAGAGAGAGAGAGAGAGAGAGAGAGAGAGAGAGAAAGAGAGAGAGAGAGAGAGAGAGAGAGAGAGAGAGAGAGAATGAGAATTCAATGGGGCTAAGGTATATTTAAGCAATTCAAAGCTGGAGACTGCAAGGAGTCAGAGAGGAGGAGACCAACCAACAGAGGGTGCTGGATCCCACGAAGGACTCAAAATTTAACAATTATTTTATTGTATAGTTGTGAGTTGCCTTGGGACTTCAGGTGAAGATGCAAGATATAAATTATTATATAAATAAACAAGAAATATAGTAAAGATCAGAGAATCTGATCAGCTACCAGTATAGCTGAGCCCAAATAAAAGTATTTTTCCAGATTTTATTTGAGTATATTTGGCTATACTGAAGACGAGCTGGGGCTTTGGGAGCTGACTGCTTCCAGCCAGGTCTATGAGCAGTGGGGAGAGACCTCCTCACCACATGCATATCCTGGGACCAACTTCTCTGGCAGTATGGATTTAAAAAGCATGCTGCAGGAGAAGCCAAGCCAGCCCCAGAGTCAGGTTGGCTTAAAAAAAAATTAAGCATTTTTATTCTTAGGTCCATTGGGCATGAAAAAATTGGGATTTTTAGAAATACCAGATTTGGGGGGGGGGGGGGGGTCCAAGAGACCTGAACTGAAAAATACTGGGTTTTTTGCACACCCCTAGCTGAGGCCTGATAGCTATGTAAACAATTTGGATGCTATAGCCAATCATCCTTGGCTACATGATGGTTTCACAAAGCCAAATGAGAGTAGAGTGGATTCACATTACCGTCACTTTTCACTGAGACTTGTGGAAGATGCTGGGGCTTAGTCTATAGGGAGTCCTTTTCACCACTGCCAAGTTTTCCCCCATGGACATTGTTCCCTTATTGGTTCAGCTCTGGCAGTTTATTGGCCTGCTTTAGTGATGCATTTTATTTGACTTACTGTATCTTTTTAGAAACTGTTAATATACATAATAACTCTAAATAAAAACATAAATAAACATTAAAATTCAAAAACATTCAAAAACGTCTTGTGAACCATTAAAAGCAATAACGTGTTGACAAAAAACAGGAGCCTTTCACTACACCGGAAGCAGCAAACGGCAGAATCACCTCAGGATTATCGGGTGCTGCAACCATTTTATCACCAGAAGGTGGCAGTTGCAATATGTGTTCTGATAGAAGTTGAAGTTTGTAATTATCCTCTACACAAGAAGCTGAGAAAATAGTAAGTTTATGCCACATAAAAATAACATTAAAAAAAAAGCAAACAGGAGTCTAGTGAATGTTTAGTAACATTTCCCATAGGTGTTTATTTCTACATAATAACAACAGTACTTGCAACTATTTATGTATTTATTTTATTGAACACATGAAGCTGCCTTATATTTAATCAGACCCTTGGTCTACCAAGGCATTATTGTCTGCTCAGACCAGCAATAGTTCTCCAGGGTCTTTCACAACACCTATCACCTGGTCTTATCAACTGGAGATGCCTGGGATTGAACCTGGGACCCTCTGCATGCTGAGCATATGCTCTACCACTGAACCATGAACTCTCTCCCCTGTTTATTTAGAAGATTTTGATGGTGTTTAAAGCAGCTTACAACGAAAATAATGTTAACATTATAAAAACAATGTATAAAAATTGGGGTATAGCCATTTCCCTACTAAAGTGATCAAGTCTAAAGAGTTCATTTGCCATAGGACTGTGTGAACTCACTGTGTTTTGACCCTTAAATAATCTAACAAACTGGGGTTCTTTCAAGGCATTTATTAGACCAAGGAAAATACTTGGTAGGCCTCTTTAAGCAAAGAAAGCCTAGAAATGCAAGATATTGTGGTGGGGAGTAGGACAGAACTATTTGGAGTGTGGGAGTCCCTTTCCATTTTTTCCTTGGGAACTTTTTTCCAGTTGAAAAAAAAATGGACATTTTGGAGAGTATTAAAAATGTTCTAAGAAATAGTTTCTCTTTCAGAATGAGTTCAATGCTTTTTAAGACCAGGTTTTACTCACTCAAAAAAGTATGGTATGCAGATTTTAATGTAAAATCATCTATAGTATTAGCAGATAGTTCCTGTGTTTACTGTGTGAGTCGTATTTGCAATTATATGGTATACTTTAAAAGTGACTGGCCACTGGAAGGGACCAAGAATTACAAATCATTCCCATCTTCCCTTCCCCCGTTAGTACTTTACAATACTGGGAAAGTTTGTTTCTGGGATTATGGGTCCATGGGAAGCTGTGGTGAGGTGGAGGACGGAGGTGAAATTGCTCCTCTTGCTTCTTCCATTGGTGCATCTCTATTCTTGAGTGAGCTCCATGATCCTGGAATGCACCATCTCATGGTTAGAAAGGGAGGGAGAAATTGGGAAAGATCTTCAGTACTTTAATCTGTGGATCACTGGATTCAACCCAATATGCTATAATGTCCATGATGAAAATACATTGTTGAAAGCCAGCATTTGCAACAGTATAAAATTTAACTCCATATCCAAATATGCTGCTGGTCCACTTCACTGTATGAAGCTGTATGAAGCTGTTTCTCAGAGCCTACTTAGGTCCAGCAGTGCTGACAGTGCATTAGGAGATCATTTGGGTCTCTGCGTGCCAAGTAAAATGGATTGCAGTGCTACTGTTTGGCATGCTTCTGGGGAATTCCTACCTCTGTCTCATAACAGTCTTGGGTTTTCCCTGAAGAAAATTGTTCAGGCTGCAGCATTCCTAATGAAGTTCTTAAGCCAATTTAATTCCATGTATGTCAACGGGGATAAATCAGTTTAAAACTTTCAGCTGCCATGAAAGCTCACTGGGTGACCTTGAGCCAGACACTGTATCAGCCTTACTTACCTCACAGGGTTTCTAAGGGGAATGATGCTGTAAGTTGCCTTGGGTTTGCTTTGGGGAGAAAAATAGGGTATAAATTAATTAATAAAAGAAAACAGAGGTTCTAGATCAAGACCAAGAATTATAATTTTGCCATTGATCTGCCTTTAAAATTTAATGACTATTGCATTAGGTTCTCAATTAATGCAATATAGCATCATAACACATAAAATTGTGACCATATTTCCAATGATGTATCAGCCCTCTGATTGGATTTCAGTGGAAGAGCCCCCACCCACCCCACTGAGGGCAAACTACAGGCTGTACTGAGAAAGCCTGTCCTGTCTTCCAGTGAGACCTTGTGCCTCATGCCAACCTCCTCATGCTCCCCAGATGACAGGCAAGTCTAATTGCCTTCTCAGAGGAGGGTGGTCCAGTCCAGCTGCCTCCACTGCAGAGGCCCATTGGTCTTGCCAGCCTCGCTGGGGTCAACCATGCCCTCCAGCAGGGCCCTGCCAGCCTCCTGACAGGACAGTTGGTGGGCAGGCTCCCTGCCTGCTTTTAGAAGAAGAAGAAGAGTTGGTTCTTATATGCCACTTTTCCCTACCTGAAGGAGGCTCAAAGCAGCTTACAGTCACCTTCCCTTTCCTCTCCCCACAACAGACACCCTGTGGGGTGGGTGAGGCTGAGAGAGCCCTGATATCACTGCTCGGTCAGAACAACCCAAGGTCACCCAGCTGGTTGCATGTGGGGGAGTGCAGAATCGATCCCGGCATGCCAGATTAGAAGTCCGCACTCCTAACCACTACACCAAACTGGCTTTTAAAGCAGGCCTCTCTACTAGTATAATAGAAATAATATAAACATTTAATATAAGAGCTGCAGCTTTGTTATTTTTAATTCTTCATTTGGAACATTTTGGTTTTCTCACATTATTTTGCCCATTGTGAGTTAGCATGCTGAATGTCATGGGAAGAGCTTATGGTTCCTTCTCCTATGCCAGTGTTTTCCAACCTTTTGAGGGTAGGGGATCCCCTGAAATAGTCTTCAAGCTTTGGGGACCCTTGGAAGTGATGGCGGCCATACCCCCAGAAGTCTCATGTCACCGGAAGTGACATCACCCAGACACTCCTACCAGATATGACATCATCAGGCCACTCCCTCATCACAGGAAGTGGTGTTACCAGGCTTCTTTCTCTCTTCCCGTGTCACAAGAATTGACATGTCTATTAGACCAGCTCCATCCCCACCTACATTTGACTTTCACACATTGGTGTAGTTGCCAACCATGGGTGTGTGTGTGTGTGTGTGTGTAGATCCCAAAGTACAAAATGATCTCTTCCTTCATGAACAGAATAATACCTGCATTCTGGACTGGATGGCTGTTTGTTCGTCTTCACCAATAGGAGCCTTCAATTGTGTCTTCTGTGTATTCCCCCAGAAAGAAAACAGCCAATATTCGGTGGGTCAAAATAAGTGGCAGAGACAGAAGCCTCCAGAATTCATTTCAGATGTTTTGTGAACAGACCTATACCAGTACTCTGGGCTGGCTGGTTGCTCTTCTTCCCTTTTATCTCAAAATCAGTCGGAGGCCCAAACCTAGGCCCTTGTCATGCTCTAGCAGACTCCAGTATGGCTGCAATTTGACTCTACCTTAAAACACAAAAAAGGGATGTTGTGATTGATAGAACATGGTGCTTTTTGCTTTTTCCAGAGATACTGGGGTACAATGATAGTGGGCCAGAAAAGGAAGTACTTGGAACAAGGCCATTGACTGGTACAAGTTCCAGAAGCCCAAGATCTATTCTGAAATCCTGGGTGAGCTGCAGGGACATCTCTGGAACCTGTAACAGGGAATAAACTGAGCGAAGAAGGAATAGGAAAGGCTAATGCATCTGTGACCCTTAAGAAGTTTTGAATTCTCCCCCACCAACCCAGGCCCTATCTTCTTTCATAAGGTAAAGGTAAAGGTATCCCCTGTGCAAGCACCGAGTCATGTCTGACCCTTGGGGTGACGCCCTCTAGCGTTTTCATGGCAGACTCAATACGGGGTGGTTTGCCAGTGCCTTCCCCAGTCGTGACCGTTTACCCCCCAGCAAGCTGGGTACTCATTTTACCGACCTCGGAAGGATGGAAGGCTGAGTCAACCTTGAGCCGGCTGCTGGGATTGAACTCCCAGCCTTATGGGCAAAGCTTTCAGACGGCTGCCTTACCACTCTGCGCCACAAGAGGCTCATTATCTTCTTTCATAGCTCCCCAATTTTAGGCAGAACTAAGTAGCCTCTAACAATGCTGCAGGAAAGAAATACTGTCCAGGGAGCATGAAGGTCCAAACAGGCTCAAGGAGGACTGGGGGGGGGGGAGCTGGAAGGTAGTCTAATGTGAGAGTAAGCAGGCAGGCTTCGCCCCCTCCCAGGTGGGAAAACCACTGGAGGACGAATCCTCTTGTGCTCATGGGGAAGGGGGAACGGGGGAAACAGCCAATTACCAAGTCTAACTTTTTTTTTTCCTATTAGGCTGGAGGCAAAAATCCATGGACCCCTTGAAGTTCCTTCAGGGACCCCCTGGGGTCTGCAGACCCCTTGTTGGAAATGACTGTCCTAAGCAATACACATGCATTCCTATTACAGCATGCCATGAAGAATTAAACAACAGATGACCAGAGCAATCTTTCAATTTAGGTTGCTAGAGACTTTCATGCATCTCTTTAAAACTGCCAGGATAAGAAACAGCTGCAGTTTTTCCCTTTCTAGAATTCCCTTTTACCTGTCTGGAACAAAATGGCAGCAAGTTGGGGAAATGGGATCATGAAAGGACTGAGAGAGAAATGGGGCCTATGCAACATCTCTAGGCTGTGATATGGTAACAGTGAGTGCAGTAAGTATACTCTGATTTTGCATCTTAAATTAGCTTCTGCAGAGCCCCATCTTCAATGATATCTAATTTTCTAGTGGATAGTTATCTTCTGGTTATATGCTAATCAAATTACTTAAATGCTAATTGATAATTAAAAATGTGATTACATCTTTATTGTAGGTGTAGCTGGGTTTCATTCTGTACCAACCACACTTCCAATTTGCATATTCATAAGTCTCAGTGGGTGCTCTTTGAAAAGTCTAGGGAGTTTAATAAACATGACAAAAACTGGCTTATTAAATCCAAATTAAAGCTTTAGGCACATAATTTAAACTCTTTTAAAGTCCTGGATTATACTACAGCAAGAATGATTTTTAGATCCAAGATACAATGAGAAGCTAACACTAAAATCACAGCATGAACTGTGGAGTACTATTTAGAATAGTAATCCACTACTGTCAATTAATGTTAATGCTTATTGAAACACTAACTTGCAGATAGGGCGAGATTCTTGTCTCCAGTACACTAATTTGATTGACCTTGTAGCCAAATATTGACATATTATGGAAGCCCCAGTTGGTCAAGGTGGTAGTTCTAAATACTACATGCTTAATCCACTTGGATGGATTCATTCAAGCAATGGGGCCATATAGAACACACTGAGATGAAGACTTCCTTTCCCATATTCATGTCACTGAAATACAAACTTGTCACAGTTCCCAGTGGCAAGTTAGGGCTAGGAAAGGCACAACCAAATTTGTTGTGATAGAGACAACAAACAGCAATCTGGAAACTAGCAATGAGTAGACACCAGATGGCTCAAGGGAGAGCACTGGGGATTTGCAGTGCAGTATACAGAGCAGCCAATTATAAACTCTATTATAGTGCCAAGTCAGATCTCCTACCCAGGCCAGACCCCTGAACTGAACTCCTGAACCAGAGTCCCCAGAAAAAGGAACATTCTGCTCCCATAGATTCACGATTTCCTCTGCCTTCTTGCCAAGGACAACAAGACTTGGTATAGAAACATCTGAATAATGTCAGAGTACTATGGTCCTGGCAAGATGTCTGCCCCTCTAAAATGAGAGCTTGAAATAGGCAGTATGGTAGCCACAGCATCAAGCAGTGTGAGTTGTCCACTTCTTGTGAGCTATCCATGGTGCTGCAGAGGCTACCTCTGAACTCACCACTCTTTCCAGCATTTTGATAGCCTCTTGGAATCTGACCTCATACAGAAGGATGCCTTCCTGGGCTGACTGTACTGGCCTGTGGCCTATACTCAGCTCAGGCCCAGGCCATTTCTGACAAGCCAGGAATGGAAACCCTTTTACTCCTGCTCTGCACACATGTCCAAATTTCTACCCATTTTCCCATGAATTGTTTTTTATTAGGGGCCAGCCAATTCTGATATTAATTTTATGCCACAGAAGAATGCATCTATGATAACTGTTGTCAGGATGAAAAATCTATATGGGTTCTGCAGGGTAGCTCAGACCTGAACCTTATGCCCTACATGTGGTTCCTTTGAGCGAGAAATCTACTTTTTCTTTTACAACCCGAGATAACCCGAGTATGCATATATTCTTTCATGGGGGAAAAATAATAATGTGGGAAGCATCATTATTTTTTTAAATTATACTTTTATCTTGATCTTCGATGACTGGGATTCTCAGCATTATTTTAATCATCCTGTTATTAGTAAAATATTATTTTTGGCTTAGCAGAAATGGCTTCTTTATGGTAGTAGCCACAAATTTCCCTTACATGACAAACAATGTGACACAAATCTTTGCTTCTGAATCATTTACATTGGGCTACCTGTACTGAAGGATGTTGTAAATCTCAAAAACATGTACTCTAAAAAACTTGCTGCTACTGGACATGAATCTACCTATTCTTTGCCCTCCTAATAGCCCCATACCAGCCTTCTGGCCAGGCCATCTCCAAAATGTTTGCCCAGCCCATCGCAGCCCCACCCACCCAGCACCCTTGGTGGGGCCCATGACAATGTTAAACCCTTTCATTCATAGCAAATGTAATAAGATATTGCTACTTTTAAATGTATCAAACATAGGCATGATTCCTTGCAATTATGTTGATATTTATATGGATCCCTATGAAGTCATTAGCATCCTGTTTTTGGAAACCCGACCAATCAGTTGCTCAGTGAACAAACCAAGATTGATATTCTGGACTCCAAATTCCCTGTATGCCACAGCAACATGCCTGACTCTATCCTTTGGTTAGGACTAATCAGATTTTATAGCTCTCCAAAGGTAAATCAAATCCTATCAAATCTCATCAAAATTTTAAAAGAGTAGATGATCCCAATGTCTCCATTCTTAATAGCTTTGTTTGTCTCAAGGCACTTTGAGCGTTGGTGAGCACATGATGGGTGCTATATTCATCTACACAATCACTGAACAACCCATTACTTTTTAAATAGCTTTGGGATTCCAAGAGTGTGAAAGGCGCTACATAAAACCAAGTTCTATTATAGTCAATTTACTTGTTGTCTGTAAGTCACAACCAGTGAAATGGGGAAAATTGTAAGTTAAGAGGACATAAAAACCATGAAGGTCTCTATTCATCAGGATTAGTGCAGCATTTCTCAAGTGTTTGTCAAGGGAATTCATGTATACGCCTCAGGAGGGCTAGTTTAGCATTCCTCTTCACAGCAATTTTTTTGGGGGGATAGAATTGTTTTGTATTCCACTCAAGGAAGGTGCTAATAGAACATTAAGGTTATGTGGGTAAAACACTGAAAAACAAAAACAACAACTAAATAAAAAAACAACTAGAGCATCACTAGATAGCAGGGGGACTCAGAAGCTCGAACTTCCATGTCGTTTAACGTCCAGACACCGAGAATAGAATGAATTAATTGAATTTATTTATTTATTATATTTATATACCACCCTCCCTGAAGGCTCACTGCCACGTGGGGACTAGGACACCGGAAGGACTGCTAAATGAACTTACAGGATACGATCCTCTTGTGAGGCCCTATTTTGTGTGCCAGTATTGTTGGAGATTTGGCATTTGCCAGATGGCAACACGGGGCATGAACTATGTTTGGTACCTTCCCTTGAGGCTTTAATATGGCTTATTTTGTTTGCTGTGCTGTAGTTAGTGTAGCTACTTTCCTAACCTTTGTTATTGTTATTATTTTATTCTGCGTCATAAATTACATTGCTTTTGGTTCAGAGTAAATTGGCATTTTCCACATTTTGCTCTTTCTGAAGTGGAAACCCCTCATGTTGTTCCTCAGGATTCCCTCTCACCAGGACTAGCATTTAATGGGCAACAGTAAGCTGCAGTGGAACAAGGGAATTCAAGAAAGATCCATTTCACTGATAGAAAACTTAAACTGGATGAAACCCACAATAATGTATGGATTTTAGACAGAGTGAAAATGTTTTAATTAGTAAATGAAAGCTGGCTGGAAAACCACACTACTCAGGATCCTGTCTAAACCATTTACGCACTGGAGGTTTCTTGCTGGGGTGCAGGCTGGAGTTTTAGTTGTGGCAGGTTGCCCCACCTGCTCCTGCACCCACATGGGGAAGCATTTGGCCTGGTGCACCTCATCCACCCCCGATTTGTGCTCCTGCATGGGAACTGGGGCAGTGAAGTTCCCAGTGCATAAACGATCAAAGTGTCTTCAACCAGATTTTCTCAGCTGGCATAGAACTATGGATGTTATCATACCATCAAGCTCTTGGACACAATGGCTGGAAAATACACAGGGCAGGCTGGGCAGACGACACAAGAAGAACTGTCTGGAAGTTTTTCACCAAGTCATTGAATGAGACTTGCATTGTTTTAAGTGGTAATGATACTTTTCTAGCTTGAACAGCACCATGATGAAAGAAGAA
Source organism: Paroedura picta (assembly GCF_049243985.1). NCBI lineage: Eukaryota > Metazoa > Chordata > Lepidosauria > Squamata > Gekkonidae > Paroedura > Paroedura picta. Next base: position 34,961,553 of record NC_135379.1, read on the forward strand.
GGATATCAGTGCCTTGCAGCGGTACATGGCATGTGCAACTGTTCATTGCCTGTCTTAATTATACCATGGATGAATTTCCCAAGATAGCTATATGACATCAGTGTTTTGATTGGACTCCGAAAGGGTGATGAATCTTGGCAAGAGCAAGTTAACCGGTATTTATCCAGAACTGGAAAAAGATTATATAATTTTCAGGAATGTTATACGTTTGCATTTCTTATTTCTTTGTTTTGGAATGAGTAACAATTTTTCTTTTCTTTTTTAAACAAAATGTAACATTTATACAGAGATGTGTAAAACACAGGCCTTATTAGAATAATAGAATCACAGAATTGGAAGGTACCTCTAGGGTCATCTAATTCAACCCCCTGCACAATGCTGGAACTCACCATTCCTATGGAGCTCTCTATGGTAGTGCTTTACATCATTAACTACTTTACACTAACCCTCTTTATATGTGACAATGAAGTGTACAAAATATTTACATGGCACACTTGTATGTATGTTGAGTATGTTCACTTGTATGACAGAATGTTCAAGGTACTGAAATATATACAGGTATGTGCAGGATTACATGCACTGTAATCTGTGAGCAGGGCATAATGCGTGGGATGAGGAACCATTTCAAAATACTTATCTATATTAAGTTACATAGGGCAAGTGCTGACAGGGTACCATAATTTTGAAATCTCAAAAATACCAAATAAGTGCTTATACCTCCAAGAGCAAATTGAGAAATATTCTTAATGCTGTTCCAACAATTTCTGAACTCTCATCCTTGGCTAAAACACAGACATTTGCACTTTTCCAGAAGCAGAGGAAGATACTTTATACTGGTTATGCTGTGTAGAATTGGAGCAGCATGATGGCGAGGGGGAGGGAAAAGGTACACCTGGGCTGAATCTGCATGGAGCTTTTATTCCAATTCCTGGTCAATTCAATCCCTGCCATCTACACTGCATGCGATTTCCATTTTGATTTTGGCCGATTTAAATTTTACATCTGCAAGCTCTGATTGAGCTGTGGTGACTCTACCTTTCCCCCACGATATCCAGGAGTTAACTCGGTATAATTGATCAAGCCGCTTTGAGGGCTCCCAGTATTAACATGCAGATCTGTGTTTTCCTGGAATACCATCAGCAGTCTGTCCCTGATTGGCTGGGCACCAGTTCAAAGAATTCCTAGTTCCTGGTTGCAAGATTTTTTTTTTTTAAGGTATAAGATGACTGTGCTCCAGAATTCACACTTCTCGTGGCAGAGATTTGCCTCATTCTGTTAGAGGCTGCTGCTGGCTCATCTCTGCTGATCTTACCTCCCCCACCACACACACAAGCCCACTCGCAGCCTCGTGCTCAAGTGCAAATGAGTTTCTATTTCAAGTTGGGGAGGGAGCTCAAAGACAGGTTCAAATAAATCTGAATTCAGCAGGATCAACAGCAGAAAAAAAAAAAAAGCTCCATGCAGATTAAGCCCTGAACACATTTAGTTGCCTTATATTGTCTCAGACCTTTTGATCCATTAGGATCAGTATTGCTTACTAAGACTGACAGTTGCTATATAGTGTGTTAGGCAGAGGTCTTTCATATCTCCTTCATGATCCCTTTAGCTAGAGACACTAGGGATTGAACCTGGAACCTTCTATATACCAAGTAGATGTTCTACCATTGAGCCATGGCCCCTCTCCAGGGTCATGATGATTTGCAATTTAGAAAGCAAATCTTACTGAGGTCTACTCAGTGTTGGACTAGATGACACATGAGGTCCCTTCCAACTCTATTATTCTATGATTCTATGATTTTATGATAAAAACCAGTATAACATCATTAAAACCCTTTAAAAATTAACATTAACACTAAGCATTAAAATATGGCACTAAGAGTTCTAACCCCCCACCCTCTCCCTCTATCCAGCTATCCAGGTCCAGAGGTCTTCCTTGTTAGGAGCGAGGATCCAGATGTACCAATGTGGAGGGATCCACTGATGGAAACTCCGGGACTCACCCTGGCCTCAACCATACACCTGGTGGAAGAGCTTACAGGCCCTGCGGAAAGCTGACAATTCTAACAGAGCCTGTAGCTCTTCAGGGAGCTCATTCCACCAGGTTGGGGCTGGGGGCCCGGGACAGCCAGCAGATTCATACCCACAGATTATAGCATCCTGTAGGGGCATAAGGATACAGGGGGTCCCGCAGATAAGTAGGGCCCAAGCCGCGTATGGCCTTAAAGGTTAATACCAAGAACTTGTTCCGAAAACAGACCTGATCCGAAAACAGACTGGTAAAAGTGGCACTTTTAAGACCAACAAAGTTTTTGTGTTCATGCTTGTGACATAGAGGGTGTTCCCACTTTTATTTCTCATTATACAAAACCAGGATATTATCCTAGCTCTGCCACACCGAAAGCTTTCATACTATATAGCTTTAGCCAACCAGGTGGTCTGTGGTGGGCCTCTTTTAATACACGGGCCCACAGTAAGCTTGGAAATGTGACACTCGCAATGAGAAAGCTATGATTTTCATATTGTATCTCCCTACCAACTGTAAATCAGTCATTTTAAGGATGCTTTCCATTCTTGTTTCCCTTCAGGCGTCTATTTCTCTCTGGGAAAAAAATAACAAAAAAATGTGGTTTATGGCTAACTGCAGGCCCGAAATGACATGTGTAATAGCATCAGCAGGCAACAAATGGGTCCCTAAAGTGTCAATATGGTGCCTTTTGTTTTGTTTTAAGACCTCACAATGAAAGGCAATCTTTCTTTTTCAGCTCTCCATTTGAATACTTATAGCAAATTCAGGAAATAATATTAGGTGTGTTCAGTAAGCGGGACTGTGCATTATATGATCCAGGGAGTATGGTGAGACAGGCAATAGAGGGAAGAACACTCAGAATGCTAAAGAGCAGGCAAAATGTTGCCTTGTTATGCTATAAATGTGAATGATCCCAATACGTTGGGCCCTCTAAACATTAGAGTGGTGAGTTTGTATTTCCTCCTGGGCACTTTCCTTTTAAATACAACAGCCCAGTAATCAGTTTTCCAGAAACAGCAAGAATATTAACACTGTTTTGAAATAAACCTGGCATAAATCTAAAATAACATGTTGTTATTGGGGATAAACAGCCAAGAGTTCAACTGCACAGGCAGAATGGCATACAGAAAAGGCTAGGAAGAGCTTCCTGTTTCGGTAAGTATCTGGCATGTTCATTACATCCATCCTTCTATAAAACATGGTGTTCTTGACCTGGTTCCATCTTGTCAAGGGGGTAAATGACATCCTGCATGAGACATCTCCGACTAGCAGAACAATTTTAAGTAAGTTAGAATCCTTAGATCTATTCAAGGAGATTTTTCATGGGATGGCACTGTTACCGTCTTAAGCCGAGTTACACCCTTCAGTTGCATTCAGTGGGTTTAGAGCAGTGTTGCTTAATTTAGGATGGCACTGTGGACCTCTGGTGGTATTTGTAGTGCTAAAAAGCAATCACAAGTCCCCCTGGATCAAATCAGGATCCTGATGCACGAGAAGAGAACTTTAACCCTTTATCGCACGCCATGTTCGCATGATGAAGTTTATCAATAACAGTACAAGAACGAAGTTTACAGTATTTAATGCAAAACCATCACATCCGGGGAAAAAACATTCTTTAAATTCAATGTTATTAAATTCAATGTTATTCAATGGTATTATCTTGAAAAAAGTCTGGTATTCAAACTGGTACATTGCCAACTGACAGCAGTACAGCCAGACAAACTTATCCAAGTCTTAGGCATAACAAAGAAGTGGCATAATGGCCAGCAAACAAATACATTGTCAACCGACCACATAGTAGCCCGACAAACATGTTCAAATCTGTCCGTTTTTGACAAAATGGCACAGTGGCTAGATAAATGAGTTTCCGGTAACTTCCCATTTCGGTCTTGGGTTTTTTTCAATTAACTTCAAATGGAAGAATATCTTGTTAGTATTGTAACAGACTGACAAAAATGTTTTAAAAACGAACAGCTTTTCCAGATACACGGAATACCCAGCTTGCTGCTCTAATATGATACTCTCAATTTTTTTCTGTAGGACCAAGCCTCTATGTGGACAAACATCACTCGAATGTGCTAACAATTTCAGAACCGAAAGGTATTACAAATCTGTATTCTTCATTTATTATATTCAGATCTGACAGTTTTGTATCAAATAATGTAAATGTTGTCCTTGTACTGATATTTGAAAATCTTCTCTTGGGACGGTGGTAACTACCAGTGGATTACTGTATTTCTCACGGGGGTTTTCTTCTTGTCTTGTCTTGTCTTGTCTTGTCTTGTCTTTTTTTTTTTTTTTTTTGCACATATCCACACCTCTGTGACCTCTTTTGGCTTATTACTGACTTATTCCCATGGTGGATTGAGCTACAATTAGAAGAACAAGATAGGAGGCCACAGAGATAGCTAAAATGACTTCAGCATAATCTGAAACCATTTTACCCCACCCTTCCTCTTAAGAGCTCAGGGAAGCATGCATTGTTCATTGCACCTTCTTTTTATCCTCACACCCACTCGGTGAGTAGGCTGACAATGAGGGACTGGTCCAAGTTCATTCAGGGAACATCAGAACAGAGCAATATTGAATCTGAATCTCCTAGATCTTAGTCTGACACAGTAGTCACTATACTACTCTGTCACATAAAACATTTTGGATCAGAATAACAGAAACTTCTGTAAAAATAAATTAATTACAGCTTACAGAGGGATGACCTTTGATAGGAGGCAACTGATTACATACTTTGAGTTATAGTTTGTTAACCAATCATTACTTCCTTGCTGTATGGTGATGTTTTGAAATACAGAATAAACATAAATTGCTTTTATTTATCCTAAATTCTTATTATATTATCTGTTTTGAAGCATGGTGATTGGACTTCTGGGGGCTGGTGAATCTCACTATTTCCTATTATTTCCAATCAGCAGGTCATTTATGTGCTTACATTTGTTTTTGTATAAGAGATTTCTGGGTGATCATTTCTGTGTTGAAATTTCACCAGCACATGCATTTCCCCTGTTTCTATTGCAAATCCATGTTAATTGACTGCTGTGACACTGTTGTTTTTGCATGGGTCAAAGTGCACACATGCTACAAGTTCACAAACACCTAAACATTATCTCTCATGTAAGAAATCACCGAAACACCCATGTAAAACCAGTTCTGAGTCTATTAGTGTGTTATCAACGTCTTACAAAGATTTCAGCAGCCGATCCATCCTGTGTTCCTTCGACAACCTTGACCTTCACTCCCTTGCAATGTGAATAATATTACATCACATCTAAAAGGAACAATGTAATCATCTTTTCTATTTGCGGCACTAAGACAGTCAACAGTATTTGATACAATCAGCATGTGTCTTGATACTGAAGGGACATGGTGACAACTCTAACTGAATGTAGTTATTCGGCTGTCATGAAATGCACCTTATAGTGATAAACTTCGGCCATAAAATCGGAAGACTATCACATAAACATGTTTCATGAAGAAATACACTAAGAGAATTCACTGCTAGTTTATTGTTGGGAAACTACATTCTATTTATTACAGTGCAATTTTTACAGTAAGCCAGTACTCGAAAACTCATTACATTTTACAGTGAAGTAATTACTGGGCGCTGATTCCTTTATTTCAACCCACAATGCTATCTAATTATTGCACAATAAATTGAAATGCTGAGATTGTGGAACTGTGAAAAGATACAGCGCAGCAGGTGCTGCCTTTCTTTCATACGGAACACGTAGGCTGCTTCAATGTAATCTCCTTCGGTTGTCACATACACAGATGAACTCAAAAGATTTTCCTTTCTGACTTGTCTTAGGGCTTGTTTATGCAATTAGTTATCCAGAGATAACCATCCCTAAGCTTACTTCAGCTTCTGATTTGCTTACATGCCCAAGGGAACAGAGGCAGGATTCAGTTGAAAGAGAATTAAGCACCCCAGGAGAAATGAAGGCTCTTGGTTATTTTCTATTGCCTCTATTGGAGTAAAATTGTTATAGCCGATAGGTAAAATCCCAAAGTGTTATTTAAAAATAACATAGTAACCTATGAATGATGAATGAGTATATGTCTGAAACATTCTGGATTTTTTTTTAGGGTCAGGGGTAGTTATCCCAGGGTGGTAAACATGGAGTAACAACCCTCAGATGAAAACATCAGAGTCTTAAACAAATTATTCTGCTATAATCTAGAGACCAACATCAGCACACGGCTCTATAAATCTTTGCTTTGATATTCAGAGATAAGAATACACATTATTCAATTACTCCCCACCGTGCTCTGAAGCCCCCTTTCATTTCTGAGTGATGATTTTTTAAAAATCATCAAAACACTCCTTTAAGAGGAGGGAAGGGGGAAATGAATATCTGGATAACAGCAACTTCTGCAGCATATCTACTGACTTCATAAGTTTTTCGCAGTGTCACTGTGTTGACTTAAGGAAATAGAAACATCAAGTAGTGCATCATTTTCCTTCCTTCCTTCCTTCCTTCCTTCCTTCCTTCCTTCCTTCCTTCCTTCCTTCCTTCCTTCCTTCCTTCCTTCCTTCCTTCTTTCCTTCCTTCCTTCCTTCCTTCCTTCCTTCCTTCCTTCATCATGATGAGAGCTCCGTTGTCAAAGCAGATCGCTGGGAGGTGAGTTCAGTGCAGGGCCTTCCAAAATGATCAGCAAAACCAATATAGTATCACTCCTGTACCCACAAGGGGGCTTTGGACTGAACTATGTCAAAAGTGGCTCAGCATTGAATACTGTGCTATTATTGCCTTAGAGTGATCATTTACAAATGGATTTTCCCATGTGGACAAAACAATCCCTGATGTAGATGGATGCCATAAAGCACAAGTCTGGCACAATGTCCAGGGATGGGTAGTCCAGCCTTACATATAGGCCATCTGTTGTAGAGAGTTATCACTTTCAAATCACTTTTTAAAAATTATTATCTGGTTTAAAAAAAACTTAGTGCATGCACCCACAAATGCAAGCACCGTGAGTTTCAGAGAAGTTGTAAAAGTTTTGTGTCCCAAGGCAAATTGACATTTTTCATCAACTTGCCTTACTGAGGACCACACAATAATTATTTCATGTATAAAAACTCGGTTGGAACTCTTGCGGAGAGTTTTCCCATGTGTCTTTCATCAAAGCATCCCTTTCATTGACTACACTTTATGACTACACCTGTTCTGTTCCGCATGCACACAATTTAGTCCATTTTCAAGTCCTGTAAGGAATGTAATTGCAAAACTGTACAGTAATATCAATGACTCTCTTCCTTTTCCCAGCACACAACAATTATTTTTTAAAATGTAGTGGCTTAGAGGAACAGGATTCTTTATGTCTTATATGAAGTACATCGAGGTTGCTAATCACTATTTCTAATTTTTACAGCTGAATAAATGCGGATCAAATACCAGATTTTCAAGGAAGTGAGCAAGATTTTAGTCAAGCTGCTGAACTTACACCTGACTGAAAAAAAGTAATATTGAGCTCTAGTATGGAAAGTTCACATTTTAAAAACAAGATGTCTCCAATCCAACATTTACCATTTATTAAATAATTATAGCTGAAATACAGAATAAGCAAGGGGATCATTTTTCAAGTCTTCTGATGGCTGGTGATATTAGCTCTTTCTGTGGCTGAAATTGAAACCTAATACTGCCGATGAACTGGAAAGTTTCATGAATTCCAATAAAGCACTGATATTGAACTCAGTTACTCTAGATTTCTAGAAAGGTTATCTTGCTTCATACTCCTTAGCTTCTTTATTGGTGATCCATACTCTCTTATTTCCAGGTCAAGGTTGCATCCCGTTGCTGAGCAACCATGGTTACTTAGACTTGTTCCCATTAACCTCAGGGAAATAATGAGTTATGCTAAGAAAACTCTTAGCATAAAGAGAAAACTCTTAGGGCATGTAGATGACAGTACTTGTTTGTGCTCACTTCTTCCTTCATCAAAAATGTCAAAGGAGACAAGATCTCATCAAAATTAAGAAACATGGTCCTAATGCTACTTCATCTCCTCTGGATCCTCCATAGGGTCATCAATATTTCAACCTACCTCTTTATTTATTTGTATTTATTTTTCGATATTTTTTTCCGATTTTTATGAGCCTCTTGTGGCGCAGAGTGGTAAGGCAGCCGCCTGAAAGCTTTGCCCATGAGGTTGGGAGTTCAATCCCAGCAGCTGGCTCAAGGTTGACTCAGCCTTCCATCCTTCCGAGGTCGGTAAAATGAGTACCCAGCTTGCTGCTGGGGGGTAAACGGTCATGACTGGGGAAGGCACTGGCAAACCACCCCGTATTGAGTCTGCCATGAAAACGCTAGAGGGCGTCACCCCAAGGGTCAGACATGACTCGGTGCTTGCACAGGGGATACCTTTACCTTTACCTTTACCTTTATTTTTCGATTTTATTCCACTGCTCTCGGAAAGTCTTGTGGCAGTTTACAAATATAAAACAATAGATCCCATTAAAAACCCATAAAAACAGCCCTTATCAGAAACCAAGCAGATGGTGATCATTACCTTAAAAGATTTTAAACACACTATCCCCTATCCCACGATTCAGCCCGAGGGCCTGGTTCTCTTTCGATGGGAGTGGGGAGCCAGATCTAACCTATCCAGGGGATAGGTTAACTGTGCCTTCAATGGTACCCATATATGTAGGAATTGTAGAGAGAGATCTTAGAGCTTAGAGATATACCCTTACATATTGCAGCGTTCTGGACCCGGCAAATTGTGAACTGACTCCAAGATCACATGACAGTTTGTTCTAGAGCAAGGCTTACGGCCTTTTCTATAAGAAGTTCTTAATCTTACAGATGTTTTAAACCATTCCTTATTTTCCTAGTCTATATCTGTGGACCCAGAGATATTTGAGCAATGAGTAGGCAATGCATTTCGTGGCAAGGACATCCAGACGATTCCCTGCTTATTGCAGCATTTGAAAGGAGCACTACAAACGCAAAACCTGGTTGAAAATTTGGCAGCAATACTTCTGCATAAAGCTCCTACCAAAGACCAGACACAATCAAAAGAAGAATGTCACCAAACTGCACTACAAGGAGAGTACCTCTAGCTTGATAACATTTTCTTTTTTTTATAATTGTTTCACATAGCACTGAACAGGAGTAGGGACAAAATGGAAACTTGCAAGGACAGAAGATAACTCGCTGTCTGTTGAGATATCTGTAAGAAGTTTGAAATTAAAAGTGTCAATCCTCTTTTCTTTCAACGCACATGAACACTTTCCAGATAAACTGAAAAATCATTTATTCATATTACTGATTCCTCTTTTGTAACATTTATTTAGTTCTTCTGAATTTATTTTTAAAATAAAGCCTTATTTCTATAGCAATAATCGGCCACAAATCAACAGAAGAAAATGGAACCCTGTTGAGCTGGTAAAAAGCAGCTATTCCCCTTTACGTCCTGATAGAGTAATGCAGGTCTGAATCCAATATAAATTACTGTATGAGATTGTTACAAATCCAGCCAAAATAAATCTGGAGTCAGTGAAACCTTAGCAAGGAAGGTGCTTTAGTTTAGTGTACTGGTAGGTTAAATCCCAAATATCATCAGTTAAAGAATTTCAGGAAAGAGGAGTGGGGAAAGCTTCTACCTAAGCCTTTAGGATACCTGTTAAAGAGCTAGGAACTGGGGCAACAACTAATATTCTGGGCTTTAGACACAGCAAAATCTTGAAAGTATGAAGATTATATATTGTGATGTATAATGCAATAACAGCTTTTGCTTAAGAAAAATAATTTAAAAAATACTCACTCCCCACATCACTACACATAGTAGCCAAGGGAATTGTGGGTTTTCTCAGTTCCCACTTTTGCTTCCTATGAATAAATGGATTTCTACAGCTGCACCAACCAGCTGCCTCCTCATGGTGTCCTCTCCTTCAGTCTGGTTGTTACGTTCAGAAAGGCTACCCTTCTTACAGGATCCCTGAAAAATTTACTTACTCTTCTCATGCTTGCTTGCTTGCTTTTTTTGCATCTTAAGTCTAATTCATCAATCCCTTGGCTACTTTAAGTTATCTCCTCACATAGACTGTCACTTAAAACATTCCACTAAAACAGCAAAAAGAAACTCATGCAGCTTATGTATGTGGTACCTCAGAAATAGAATAAGGAACATATAAAGCTGCCTTCTACCACACTAATCCATCAAAGTCATCTGTCAGGCTGGCAGTGGCTCTCCAAAGTCTCAGAGGTCTTTCGCATCACCCACCACATACTCCTTTTGGCTGGATATGCCAGGGGTTGAACCTGGATCTTCTGCAAGCCATGCAAGTGCTCTACTACTGAGCCATGTCCATTCCTAATAAACCATAATTGTTTTAAATTACATAGATTAGTGTCCAGATCTGTGGCCTTCCTAAAAATAATGAAAAGTTATTTCATCCCTAAACTATACCATCTCGTATGACAGGTCTGTTGTTTGAATGTTTCACCACATTTTAAAACTTTCCATGTGTATGGCAAAATAGCATGTCAATATTAGTGTAGGTGGTGTAGCTTTCTCTCTGACATGATAACTTCCTACCTACAGAAGAGTGTTGAAATGTGGGTCCACATAAGCATGTAATCATCCACCTTACATCTCAATCAGTCTGTGAAGAAAATGAACATGTGCAATTTCTACATTGGATCTTTGACTAACTAAAACCAAGGGCAGTTAAATACTAGTAGACAGATGAAAGGGGTCGAGGAGATGTCTCCCCCACCTCCTGAAAGTCAGTTCACTACTTACAAAACTGTACTGGAAAAACACAAAAATATTTAAAGGGCCATTTTGTTGCAAATAAATTTCTTCTGAGCATCAAATAATGACTAGCGATCAGAGTAAGGATGGGGGACAGGAATGTTTCCTCCACGGTATCTTCTGATACTTCTGACACAATTACCTCCTTAAACTGCACCAACATGTCAGAACTCTGAAAATGTCTTCCGTTCACTACCCTATAAAAGACGTATGGCCAAAATCAAGAAATGCCTGCGTAAGTAATTTTATTTTTTATTATCTGAGTCCCAAAAGGTCCTGAACTGTCAGATTTATTGTCTTTCCAGCTTTATGACTTCAAGTTGTATTTATTCTTTGATGTTTACCATCAGCCGTGTCTACATGAGCTCTTGCTCAGTGGGCTTCCATATTGCTAAATCATTTTTTAAGCTTTAGCTGTGTTGCTTCTATTTGGCATCAATCCCCTGAGACTTACCATTAACATGAATCATTTTTTGAAAGTACTTGCAGCAATATGAACTTCTTGTTGAGTCAATCACTCATTGTGATGGAAGGAAGTGATGACCTTCACAGAAGAGCCGCATTACAACGAAATATCCCAGGACACTACCGTCATTGGCTTGTACTTGTGGAACTTGTACGGGCAACTTGAACAGAGCACAAAAATACTCTTGAAGATCCTTTCGCATTGCTCTCTTATTGAGATTAGCAGAGTTTTTTTTAATTACAGAAAAAAATATAAAAGTCTGTTTTATTTTAATTTTAGAATAAGGAGTGCTTCTTCAGCCTAAACTGGTCAAATTAAAAGACGATTTCTCTTCCTTTTATTCCGGAACCACTTAAAAAAATCTCCTCAGAACCAGAAAATGTTTGATACTTGTTATTACTGTGTCTACCCGTGCCCACAGCACTGCTGGAGGGCAGATACAAAAGAATACCAGTCTCAGAGAGATTGTGCACCTGTTAATTAATGGAGGTGGAATCTATGGAACAGATTTTCTTTCGTTGCTCCATGTATACCATAGATTGTAACAAGCTTATCCACCTCCTTTTGGAATGGGATATTATACCAAACAGAAGCAGATTAAACCAAATAGCTTTTCTTGGGTGACAAGCCTCAAGTCTCTCTACAGACAGTGAAATTTTGTGCCTTCACAATTCAAGCCTGCTGGAAGGAAACAAAACTCACGTTTTTCATAAGGACCAATTTTATTCTATATATACACACACACACACACCGACATGTTTTAAATCTTCATGTTTTACTACGTCTAATTTTCATAGCTTGGTCTCTGACCATACAAAGGAATAGGAATAGGAATAGGAATAGTAGTATTGTGTCTACTGAAATTCCATATGTTTCATTCTAGTACCTAATGGTTATATATTCCAATTTTACCCTAGTATCTGATGATGACTGAGTGCCGAGAAATAGATCTTAGCACACATTGCAGATGAAATTCTTGTACCATTCTAGACTTCTCATGTGGAAATGGCAATCCTCCCCCACAAGAAAAGTTCTATTGGCTGTCCTGTGTATGTCAACAGTGTTCCATATACCACTAATGCAACACCAGAATTTCATGTCCTACATAGTTAATTGTTTGGAAATAACTTCAGGAGATTTGAGTTGATTGGTCTAGTTGCAGCAAACAAGATCCAGCTTCCATTTATTCTTTCAATGACCTGCAAATGTTGAGTCTGGTACTTCCCAAGGATTTTTTATAATGGCAAAATCAAGAAAGAAACCCAGCTTAGTGTAGTGGTTAAGAGTGTGGACTTCTAATCTGGCGAGCTGTGTTTGATTCCCCGCTCCTCCCCCACATGCAACAAGCTGGGTGACCTTGGGCTCACCACAGCACTGTTCTGACCGAGCCACACCTACCTCACAGGGGGTCTGTTGTGGAAAGAGGAAAGGGAAGGTGACTCTTCTTCTTCTTCTTCTTCTTCTTCTTCTTCTTCTTCTTCTTCTTCTTCTTCTTCTATATTCAACAACTTTATCTCCAAGTAGATACAGATTTTGTTTGTTGTGGTTTATTTGTAAGCCTCGCGATTTCACGGAGATGAAGAAGAAGAGTAGGTTTTTATATCCTGCTTTTCTCTATGTTAAGGAGTCTTGAAGTTGCTTGCAATCACCTTTCATTCCTCTTTCCACAGCAGGCACCTTGGCTGATTCCGCACCAGTGGCAGGACTCTGGGCTGCCACCAGTGCGTTGCTGCAGAGCTACATGCTCCGCAGCTTGCTGTGTCCCAATGGGGGGCACATTTCAGCACCGGATCGTCTCTGCCACAGAAATGTGCTCCCCTGGGAAATACAGTAGTGGCAGGTAGGTTCTGCCACGTGGAGAGGGTGGTGTTTGTTTGTTTGTTTTGCTGGCAGGTGGGACTGCATTGTAAGCTGCTTTGAGACACCTTCTGGTAGAGTAAAGTGGCATATAAGAACCAACTCTTCTTCTTCTAAAAATATTTATAATCTGTTATTCCTCATCTAAATCCTTTATTTGTAAAGGGGTGTGTGTATGGAGAGAAAGAGAGACGGACACAGAGACAGAGACTGCTTGTTTTTAATTCCTGTTCATTGTGTTGTTTGAGGTTAGTAACTGTGTTTCAGACCGTGGCCATAGTTTACAAGAAAAGTAATGTAACAAGCAATTATAGAATCTGGTCGAAAGCAGGCAGAAGTGCCCTGTCGTATCATAACGCCTAAAAGGACACAATAGCTATAGAACAGTTTTTTTGCTGGATATCACAGTTGTAATTTTTTTTTTTTAATTCAGTATGCAAAATGTCTTTGATGGTCGCCCAGCATTCAAAGCCCTCTGGGAGATGCGAGGAAGCTTTGTGTGAACATTATCCCCCCCTACACATTATGATTTTGTTCAAAATGGCTACTGAAATGAGGGATATTCTTTCTGCCTGATCATTTGGGAGCATGGCATTTAAAGGTCACCGCCACGACAACAAAGGAACTTTCCTGACACCTACTATCAACAACAGTATTGACTGATAATGATTATATATTGTTAAGAGCATCCCATCAAAAGAAAATAAAAAGTATTTGTCACCAATGTTTGCTGTACCTTTTGTAAATAACAAAGATAACATTTCCAGTATTTATTCTACTGTCTGCTTAGGTAGGTGAACAACCCTATCGAGGCATCAATCTTCAGAGCATTATTGTTTATAGATATTACAACCTTGAGTTGAGATTTTAACAAGGAAGTGCAGTAAATTTTAGTACTTCTCTGACTGTGGGGATAACTTATTATCCCAAAGGCGACAAAGGAAAGTTTTAGAAACTCAAGAAAAATAAGCCAGATGTTATCTCAGCTATTCAGTTTTTACATTTTTGAACTTCTGTCATCAATTATATTTAAATTAACCAGGGGGGACGACAACAGGAGACATATATGCAAATTGATAAACAGCATAAACATTCAAGAGAACCTATTAGCATATACACAGCTGAGCAGCCTCTTCAACAGAAGAGCATTTCAATCTGTGGAAGAAGCAGTGGCAATTTTCACCAACCTCTAATCCCACTGCCGACCCCTATGCTATCCCTGACCCCAGGAACAAGATTTCAGGGGCTCCTTGGGCTTTGGCGGAAGTCAAAAGCAGAAAATTCCTGCTCTCCGAAGTCCACAGACAGCTCTGCAGTCTGTTCTCTTGGCAACTGCAGCATAAGCTGATCAAAAAGGATCAGAAGGCCTTGTGGATGACAGAGCAACACCAAGAATTACTTTTTGCATTAGTTTTTCCTAATAAGTATGTCTACATCCAACTTATATAAAATAAAATGGTTATACAGGTATCAGTTTATTTAGAGCAGATTGCAGCACCATCCTAAGCAGTGTTTGCTCCTTTCTGAACCCTCAAATTTCAGTGAGCATAGAAGAGTGTTACTTTTCTTAGGATGGCACTATTAGCATCCATATATCTAATTCCCAAGTGTGCCCCCTGTCTGTGGATATCTAAATCTGCAGATAAGGAGCACACTGCAAATTTGGGTGACACCCTAGGTTTGCAGAAAAATCGGAAAAGTAAAAAAAAAAACACTGGAGGGTTTAAATTCCCTCCATATAAAGTGTTCTGCACATGCACAGATGATGCGCACAGCTTTGGAAATTCTGTTGGTGAAAGCTGCTGCCACCACTGAGCCTGAGCCACTTGCAGCCACACTGAAAGCCAGGGGGGAAGTGACAGATGGGGGAGATCTCAGCAAGCCCTACTGGAACAGCTCAGAAGAAGAAGAAGAAGAAGAAGAAGAAGAAGAAGAAGAAGAAGAAGAAGAAGAAGAGCTGGAGCGACTAAGAGCCAGAGGCTATAGAAGCTTGGTGAGTCCACCCAGAGTAATTCCAGGCAAGTGGAATCACCCAGCTCTGGGTGAACTGCTGAGAGCAGTAGAGGAGGTGTTGGTGAGCCCACAACAACTCTGAGCAACCCCAAAAATGGTGGAGGAGGGGGAGCTTGGTGGGTCCACACAGAGCTGCTCCAAGTGAGCCACCAAGGGAGAATAGAGAAGGTCAATTGGCCCACTTGGAGCAATTGGACTGCCAAGATTGGCAAGGGTGGGGGATGGAAGCTCAGTAAGTCCAGCTGGAGCAGCTCTGGGCAGACTGGCAAGGAAGGGGAGGGAGGGAAGCAGGCAGGGGTCAGGCAAAGAGAAAAGAGAGTACAATGGAAAGAAAGAGAATGCTGGTGTGGGGGACAGAAAGTGAGAGAGGGAATGATGGGGGCAGAGAGAGAGAGACTGGGCTAAGCGGCAGAAAGAGTGAGTAAGAGAAAGTGTCAGGCATTGGGGAGGAGTAAGAGAAGGCATGGCAGGATGAAGCAAGAGTAAGAGGCATAGAAGGAGGAAGACAGGGGAGGAAACAAAGGTGGGAGGAATGTCTTGTCCCTGCAAGTTTCTCTTCTTATTCCATTATATTTTTCACCGGTGTAAGACCTGTGAAGGCACAGTTCTCCTACTCTATAATTCACCTGTAGCCTCATCCTCTCCCAATGAAATTGGTAACAAAACTGCCTGAATAGCACTCCTGAGCATTCTTAAAACTAGAAGAAGTGCAAAGTCAGGCCTCATCTGCTCAGTAGCATGAATATATGTCCTTTTCCCTCGGCAGTGCCTATTAAACAGGAATGAAACATAAATATTCTTTTTTTGAAAGTTCTGTTAGATAAAATGTATTAAGCTTAGGAATGCAGTTATTTCCTCTTAGTTCAGACAATGGGAGCAAGGATTTTAAACACAAGTGTAAGGGATCCTTTCTCACTGAAGACTTGTAAGCCATAATTACATTGATACATGGTCTATGTGAGCAAAAGCAGTGAAATCTATTGTATTTTTATGTGAAATGCACTGTTTTATGGTATTAATTCATATTTAATGCGTACATAGTAGTAACCATAAAATATGATAACCACAATGTTATTTTTTCCCTGAAACATAGAGTGCATTCACTAAAGTCCAATGAAATTAAAATATCTGTCAATTTACCTAGAAGCAAAGGAGAAAACAGTCAGATGGCTTTTACTGCCTTTAATTAATAAAATGTGCTTGTGATATTCTTTTCTCACTGTCAATACATGATGCAGTGTATATAACAAAGATATTTGAGATTTCAAGAAAAAAATGTATCTGATTGGCAGATGTTTGACTCATAAGATATTGGACAGTGGGAAAACTTCAGTGAACTGGAAGAATAAGAGGACAGCAATCACAAAATGTATTTTTGCTGCTGCTATAAAGTCACCCCTCTAATTCTCTCCTGCCTTTTAACACACTTCCTTGAAAATAAAACTTATTGATTTAAGGGAAATTTATTTATATGCAACGATGTCTGGGATGGAGCTGTTTCACAGGAGAAAGTTCTTTCAGCTGGCTTAAAGTTGCAGGGATCAAGCTTTCAAAACCTTTAAGTCTTACCTCCTAATCCACTACCTGGATATACCATTGAGAGCCAAGGTAGTGGCTCATGGCTGGAGCAGTAAGTTGGGGGAGGTGGGGGGTTCTTAATTTGTACCACCATCTTGACATTAGCTGTAAATGTTAGTTTTTAATTGGGTTTTTTTGGGGGGGCGGTATTGTTATTGCTTTTACTTGTAAGCCATCTCAGGTTAACTTTGTCAGGAGAGGCAGGATATAAATCCAAAAATAAATAGATAAATAATTCCAGTGTGTGCATAAGCAATGAGGAAAAGGCACTCCATACATGTTCAGATATCCTCTTTATTGCAGAATCACATACCTTAGCATTCCAGACCGGGCCTGGCCAAATTAAAGTCTGTAAACTATGCTGTGTTGTCTTCTTTCCCCCTTGAGACCAATGAACATAACAAGTAACAACACAAGGTCTCATGAGTTAAATGTCTGTATACCAATGAGATATATTTTTCTTGAAATCCCAAATACCTTCATTAGATACACTGTATAAGAAGAGGAAGAAGAAGAGTTGGTTTTTACCAAAAGGAGTCTCAAAGCAGCTTATGTTCACCTTCTCTTTCCTCTCCCCACAACAGACACCCTGTGAGGTGGGTGAGGCTGAGAGACCCCTAATATTACTGCTCCATCAGAACAGCTTTATCAGTGCCATAGCAAGCCCAAGGTCACCCAGCTGGTTGCATGTGGGGGAGTGCAGTATCGAACCTGGCTCGCCAGATTAGAAGTTATTGCTCCTAACCACTGATTGATCTTTTAATTTCATTGGAGGAGTTAAACCACTGTATAAACCTCTGTATAATCCATTGTGATTTTCTCTATGCACTTTCACACATCTATATGATTCATGTATCCTAAATGGCTTTACTTGTGGACATGAATGACTCTGTCTATGGACCTGTTAATCAGCATATCAAGCACCAAAATCTGATGAAGGCCACTTATGATGTTGCATGGGGGCTCACACCTTCCTACATTCTGTCGTTCTTCTTGTGTTCCTTTCACTGAATCTAACACCAGGAGATGAGCCCATGAATATATTGAATCAGACTACAGATCTTTCAAGATCAGTATCAGTATCGTCTGCTGTAACTGATAGTAGCTCTCCAGCATCTCAGGTAGAAAATTTTCACATTGTCCACTACTTCATCCTTTTTACTGGAGAAGCCGGAGATGGAACTTCCACGTACAAAGCAGATGGTCTACCACTGAGCCACATCCTCTTCCCTTATAAGGCAGGGGTAGTCAACCTGTGGTCCTCCAGATGTTCATGGACTACAATTCCCATGAGCCCCTGCCAGCAAACACTGGCAGGGGCTCATGGGAATTGTAGTCCATGAACATCTGGAGGACCACAGGTTGACTATCCCTGCCTTATAAGATCAGGAAAGGGCACTTGAATGAGACTGCAGAGCAATATCATTGCTGCTTGCCAAGAAAAGATTGTCTCTTCTCAGTATTCTTTTTCTTTGGGGCTTATTTACCCAACCTTGTTTTCAGCTGGTTAAATATGTTTTTGGAACTTCTGGCGATTATATTGACAGATATTCCCAGATACAGACTAAGTAGCAAGAACTTGAAGAGAATGAGCTGACATGATACGACAAATAAAAAAATTAAGTGCACCGCTGTGTGCAGCTCTTAGGCACCACTTGGCAATGGGTGTGTGTCTTGCAGCCTGAGAGCTGGATGACGTTCGCTTTTGCAAAGGTGTTTTTTCATGATTTACAGCTACATTCCTTCACAAGTACACAAATTAGCAGGGAAGATGAAAGTCTGCTAGGCAGAAGATTTGTAGAGCTGCTGATTCTCAGTGGTAAGTCCATTGGGAAGTACATCATGGAAGCAATAAATTTAAAGGAAGCATAAAGGAGGAAAGCTGCTGGCATAATAGACTGTTTCAAAATGACCACATTACAGTTTTGACTGTGCAGGAAATCAAATGCAGCTGCACTTTAGATTTTTTTGGGGGGGGGGGACAGAACTAGAATAGGACTCTAATGTCTCTACTAAAATTCACAACAAAGTGACAAGAATTTGAAATGCTAGCATTAAGAGGAATGTGCTACATGATCTCAAGGCACATGAGAAACACATGAGAACTGCATTTTAAACAAAAATGCAGTTCTCATATGTCTTGAGATCTTTCACTCATTTTGAATGACTTGGCCATTTAGGAAAGGGTTGGGCTTGCTATCCATTTTGTACATGCTGAAGGGCACTTTTGCTTTCACAAGAAGGTGGGAAATTTCCACCAATTCTACAACTTCGCTTTGCAAACCATCCATAATTTGTGGTGAGTTTTAGTTCATGAGCCAGTGAGTGCCCATCCCTAATTATAATTTTTAAACCATTAGCTACAGTGATGGTACATTAAGAATACAGAACAATACAATGTATGCACTGATGATTTATCCCTCTTTCCATGCCATATTTATTTTTTTCATGATCCACAAATATTCAATAGGATTCTGGAATTATTTTAATCTAATAGATGAACCCCAGGGCATGGCTCTTTTGTTACATCAGGACAATAGAACTGCTTTGCACTCCTCTCTATGCAAACCATTAAAAGATTACATGCCAGGCACCAGCATCTTACTAGTCAAAAGTGATTTACTGCTAATGAAAGTGTGCCTTGATGAATACTTCTATGAGACTACGCAGCTGTTGTTTATCAAATATCATTTATAAAGCATTACATGACAGGAGGCTACAAGGAATCCATATGCAGGCTTGTAATACTAAATATAATGCCTGGTCATATTAAAAATACACTCAGACCATTTCCACACCAGAAGCTTTGCACCAGGCTGCAGGCTGGAGCTTGAGCTGGGGTAGGTTGCCCTGCATTTTCCTGCTCCCGCACAGGGGAGCATTTGGCCCGGTGCACCTCATCTACCCCAGATTTGTGCTCTCGCAGTGAAGTTCCCAGTGCAGAAACAGTGTATTTTTAATTGTTGAACAGATATGTCACTTTATAACAATACTTTTTGCTGTACAATCCCTTTGAACAGAGTTAACTTCGGAGCATTACTGATGAGAGTTTATAGACTTGAGTTCCAGTACATTATCTGCAAGAGCCAAGATAAGGCCCT
The DNA here is from genome assembly GCF_049243985.1 of Paroedura picta. Taxonomy (NCBI): domain Eukaryota; kingdom Metazoa; phylum Chordata; class Lepidosauria; order Squamata; family Gekkonidae; genus Paroedura; species Paroedura picta. The sequence continues at coordinate 34,981,366 of NC_135379.1, forward strand.
GGCTTGAAACTGCTGGAAAACAGAACCTGGGAGTCTTCACCTTAAATATAAACCGCAAAAGGATCTGCAAAGGGCTTTCATTGAACAGCTTTTCATATTGCTATATAGAACCAGTCAGTTCAAAGCTCCAACTGACATGAAAAGTATTCAAAGCAAACTGGAAAATCATATGGTGGCTGCCAATGACCATAGGGTAGTGGCGTGGACAAGCATTGACTTCCTTTACATGGTAATGTATTGACCACCCCTAAACTGAAGCACTTCTCCAGGGAGTCCTTCTCACCTCATGGCCACCTCATGAGAAGGAAGGACTCCCTGGAGAAGAGCCTAATGCTGGGAGCGACTGAGGGCAAAAGAAGAAGGGGACAACAGAGAATGAGGTGGCTAATGCCAGATGGTTTTATGTATCTTGTAATTTGACTACTGGTCTAGTACAGTAATAATAAAGACTTGAGATCACTTGAATGAGGTGTCTGGATGGAGTCACTGAAGCAGTCGGTGTGAGCTTAAATGGACTCTGGGGAATCGTAGAGGACAGGAAGGAGGAAGATCATTGTCCATGGGGTTGTGATGGGTCAGACACGACTTCGCAACTAACAAGAACAACAAGCTGAAGCAATAAAATACTCATCTGGTTGCCCTCAATGAGAATTTAAGAGCTGTGGCCAAACGTCCATCATGCCTAGAATTCACCCATTTGCAGCGACACACCTACACTATTAACCATATTTCTGAAGGAAGTTACACAATAAAATCAGAGTCCAGTAGCACCTTTAAGACCATCAAAGATTTATTCAGGGCATGAGCTTTTGAGTGCAAGCACTCTTCATCAGACTATGAACTCCTTACATGACAGGGAATATATAGCAAAAATCAATTCTGTGACATCAGTAGACTGTGTCACACAACCAAATACAGCCAATCAATCCCCTGGAATTCAGTTGTAGTTTTACAAAAACACAAGGAGAAATGAATAAGAACATTCCCCTTACACTGAGACAATGTTTTGGTGGGAGTGGCGAAATTGATACAAGAGAGTATATATTGTTCCACTGCCCTGCTTGTGTAGACATTCGTAGCAACGTGATTGAACCACTCCTTAAAAGGTTGCCAGAACATCATGATGTAGATCGAGCAAAGAGGCTGCTAAGTGATGAGTCCCCCCAGATGACAACTCAGCTGCCTAAGTTTTGCGGCGCCGCCATAAAAATCCGATGCTCTAAAGTAGCATAATTTTAAGTTCTATTTTATGACCTGTTTTAAATTGCATTACATAAAATGACCATATTCTTTTGGTCTTTTATGTATTAACTTCATATAACTTGGTCTGAATGACTGTAATAAAGTTTGAATCTGAATCAAGGAGAAATAAAACTGCCTGTGTCAGTGATCAAAGACTCTCAGCTCACCATATGCTGCTTGCCCCCATCTGTCTCTATACAACTGTGAAACATTCCTACAAGGGAATTGCTGGTAACTATCTCATCCCAAGGAAGTTAGTAAGGCATCTTCTTTACAGGCCTTCCACAAGCTCTTTAAGGGTGCATTGTTTAGAGGGGGGGTTCTTAGGTCAATTATGTGCTCAGAAACATCAAATTCGGCAGTACAATGGTTCTTGAATGTGTAAGGGGGGGGGTCCTGTTTATATTGTTTTAAATAAATATTGACAGATGAAGTCAGAGCAACTTTTCATATTTTCACACTTGAAAAAACTGGGTAAAGTTTCAGTTGCTAGCTCGGATTTACCTAGAAAAGAAGTATGTTCTTACCCAGGGGTAGTCAAACTGCGGCCCTCCAGATGTCCATGGACTACAATTCCCATGAGCTCCTGCCAGTCCATGGACATCTGGAGGGCCGCAGTTTGACTACCTCTGGTCTTACCATTGTTGTCTTTCTTCCATAGATTCTCCTTAACCCAGCTGGGGGCAAGTGAGATCATTTGGGTAATCTTCCCTCTTTATCTGTGCTTTATCTAATTAAATATTTTGTTTACTAGTGCCACTGTTTCTTTCATTTCTCACCCCATTTATAGCTGGCTTCTTATAAGGACTTAATGGTTCTGTGAAAGGGCCCTATGCTTGAAACCCTGACACTATTAAATGCTGCTGCCTCCCTGGCCTTTGCCAAACTGTATGCGTTACATGTAGTCTAAGAATAACCAAGATTTAATTAATGACTTTTCAGTAGTCTATGCAATGGTTTTTAATTTTGCATATGCCAATTTCAGAACGAGAATCAGCTTTTAATAGACCTTTGAAATATCGATAGAATTCTCGCAAAAAAATTCCAGGCATGAAAAGATGGTGAAGATGTTAAGGTCACTTTGAGAGGCTGATTCTGCATATTTCTTCACCTTGATTTGTTTCTGTTTATAGTGTTTTTACTCCAAGTGTTTTTAAAAGACTCAGCAGCAATAGATTTTATTTACAAAAAGAAAAAAATGAAGTAGGTATATGTGTAAGGTTGAGAGGATATATTGTATCCACATGGCAACCATCTCTTCTTTGAGAACTATTCTGGCTCAGAGCAGGATTGTTGTAATTTTTATGTAACTGTCACTATGCATCAGAGAATAAAATACATGCAGTCTAGGACAATTTGTGTCTATGTCTTCAGTATTCATGTATATATAAAAATGGTACAGTGACTATCTTAAGAAATATGACACACTGAATGTGCGCAGAAAAAGAATGTACACTCAGTTTGGTTTCTCAAAACCAAATCCTAAAAAATCCATTAAGGGATTCTTGGTAGTAAACGCAGAATTGATAGCTGTTATTTGTAAAGGTGACAATGAAATGGGAGATGCATTACTTGACAGAATTCCTTCAGGGTATTTTGAAACATTCATGTACAGCCTACACAAATATTCTGGTAAATACTTGTTTTTTTACTCAGGTATGAAGGCTTCTTCTACTGTCTCCTTGGTACCTGCTGTAATTATTAATGTCAGACACCTGAGATTAACTTACCCCAGATGTATCTTGGGACTAAACTAGCCCAGATGCACTAGAACAGTGGTTCTCAACCTTCCTAATTCCATGACCCTTTAATACTGTTCCTCATGTTGTGGTGGCCCCCAACCATAAAATTATGCAAGTGTTCTTTCACAGAAATGAAACCGAAACTGACCAATGGCTTGAAAATCCATTGTTCACAATTGTATATAAATTGTTTTTTCCCCGGGATTTCTCAGTTCATTTCTGCCTCTTGTCCCATCATGCCGATCTTGCTCTTTTCCGCTGTTCCAGACAGACGAATGCTCTATCTCGATCTACCTTACAAGGCTGTGGATGGTGCCCCACCATGGCCAAGCAGCTTAAAAGGGTCATTCGACCCCAAAGGGGGCCCTGACCCCCAGGTTGAGAACCACTGCATTAGAACTTCTCAACTTCTTTACCATTTAGAAACCCCTGAAACCTTCTTCAGTCTTCGAGATACCCCCAAAGAGATTGTGATTGTGCAGAATATGGTTGGGAAGCACAGCTGTGAACACACCCACTAAGGGCCACACCCTTCAGGCCCATCATTGGCCATTTTGGGAGCGAAGATAGGTCAATATGACCATAAATGGTCATATCACCTGATAAATGTTTAACAAATGTAAAAAAATATATAAAAATAATTAGCTCCCACCCATGGGGGAATCCAAGGAAGGGTTCTGAAGCAGTTTTGTTCTCTGATTATGAGGTAGACAGACATAGCTTTTATTAAAATAAATGTAAAACAAAGTTGCAAAAGGAAGTTAAAAACAAGCAAGAGTTTTAAAGTGAGTCCAAGTATATAATCTGCTATGAAAACAAATGAAAAACAATTGAATTATTAAGGAAAAGGAAGGGCAACAGGAAGACAGATGGCACAAGACTTCTTACCAGACAAATTTTGGAAAGGTGCATCTTATATTTTAATATAAGTTTTTGTGTCAAGATGTGGAAGTCCCAAGAAAGAATAATGTGGCCTGCCTTTCTCATGTACCATTGAACAGAAGGTGTGGAAATGCTACCTTTTTGTGTGTACAACATAAAAAAAACCTAGGCACAGTTTTCACTTTTTCTTCTTTTGGCCACAAGAAGAATGGAAAGAAAGAAAGAGGTTCCTACATCTGTAAGAAGATGAAGAAAAGAGGTTTCTTGTCTTAACAGGTGCCTCCTGGTGCCAGAGGTTTTTTTTTTTCTTAGTCTCTTTACGATTTAGCTTTTTGAATTATGACCTAGGGTGGAGGTGAATGAGGTCTTTAATTAGAACAGATGGAAGAGCCTTCTTCAAAGAGCATACTTTGACTGTCTGAGATGCCCAGCATTCCTATCAGAATTTCATCTACAGCCCATTTCCCTTTCCTCTGCTCTTCTCCCTTTGGCCATTATCATCACCAGATCACACCCTCAAGTTCTAGACACACATGCCCTGTGACCAGGAATGCTACATGAGGTTTTTTTCCTTCAGAAAACAGATCATTTGTGCAGTTTACAAAACTGCTAGCAACCATAAACATTGTGATTGGCTCAAACTTGCTATTAGCATATTCTAGCTTAGTGGTGGCTAGAAAGGTAAAGCTTACAGGTGGCAAGTATTAGAGCTTCCATGCCAAGTCAATTATTCATATTATTTTTGTCAGGCCACATAAAAACAATATAAGGTAGATGAGTGAAAGTTCAAAGAATAGGAAGAGTATAAAGTGTATTGCATGTGCCTATGAAGGAAGGAGATGTTGTATACTTGTTACTTAGAAAAGACAGGGGTGAGTAAAACTTTGATGATTGATTTCACTGTCAGAAAACTCTATCAGTTGTTTAGTTCCAAGAAGAAGCAAATTTATAGAAGACTCACCTACAACTATTAAGTAGGATGGTGAAGATGTCTTAAATGCCCAGCATGTTCCAGGTTATTTCACATCAATGTATTGGAATGCTGAAACGGAAGATTTGACCCAAAGTGTACTTGTGGCCCAGTATTATCAGCTTATTTGCATAACAAGGATTCCTCTAGTCATCGATTTTGAGGAGTAACCTACATACAGCTGGCTACTTTTAAATTGCTTTTTGCCAGAATCCAATAGTAGTACCTAAGCAAAAATGTGTGAGAATATCTGGAAATACTAACTAGTGTGAGGATTTGGAATGATTGTTTACTGTTCTGGAGTATAAGGCACGAGGGCTGGCAAGGTATGGCTCTGCCTGGACTACTGCAGTCAGCTCAGCTTGTCCCAGAACCCAACCAGTTCTGCTGGTGGTGAAAAAGGAAGGATAAGTTCTTTATAGCCATCAACAACAAAGCTACAGTAAGAGCCATGAGTCCTGCATGTGCAAAACAAACACGGAACAAGGACTGTAATAGGGAGGAAAACTGGGAGACTGAGTGAAAAAAATTGGCTGGATACAACCTTGAGTGTGGTATGTTGATTTAGCAGTATCTGTTATCCACATAAATCCTCAATGAAAAATGACATCAGTCTGAAGTTTACAACATGTCTGAACATCAAAATGGTGGTGTGTACTCTTCCATCCCATACATGGAATAAGGGGTTTTCTGCATTCTTTTCTGTTTATACAGCCCTTTCTGACTCCATAAAAAACCATTCCCAGGGTCTTGGGACCAACACAGAGGATCAGCCATACAGGATGGAGGTGCTGGAGTGGACAATGACAAGGTGAAATTGCCCCTTTCCTCTCTTGCAAGCACATATCCATTGTCCATCGTCATTCCACCTCACCGATCCATAACCACATGGATCACAGACCATGATCCTAGGAATTATCTTTCTAAGGGAGGTTTTCTCAACTAGTGTTTTGTGACACCCTGGGTTTTTTGAATGGGTGGGAGTTAATTGATATGGCTATATGTGGTCATGTTGATCTGGCCCTCCCTCCCAAAATGGCTAATGATGGGCCTAGAAAGGGTGGAAAGGAGACATCCCAGGTGGTTGTGTAAACTGCTATGCTTCCCAAGCATATTCTGCACTATCATGCCACTTGAGAAAGACTGTTCAATGATCAGAGGGGCTGCAGGAATGGAAACCAACAAGGGAAATTACATGTGCCTTCCATGCACAGATGGCTGGATAGATGCTGCTACCTTTTTTGTCTCAAACAGTGCTCCCTCAATGCTAGATATTGACCAGGTAGTTCACAAACAGTATATTTAAATGCTGGAAACGGGGAACATATAGAATGGGTAAAAGTTACTATCTATGGCTCTTTCAGAAACATGATGCTGATGAGAACGGACTGTTGCTGAAATGCAGCACAGCTGTTCTTTCTTTTTTAGGTTCCTTTAAGGTATGCCTGCTCCAGTCAAACATGAACAGTTCAATTTCAGGCATAGAAATTAAATGACCAGGACACTTCAATTAACTTCTATTGTTGAGAGTTAGAACATAGACATAATAATCATTTAGCCTATTCGAGACATGGGCCATGGCCTACAACAGACTAACCTGGGATCACCAAATTAATTTCTCTTTAGACATTTACTCTCGGAGATGAGAAACAGAGTAAGTGATTTCATCATTATGAATCCCTGTAGTGCTGTTATCTTTCTAAAAGCCCTCTTTTATTCTCGGTCCTACAGTAAGAAATGGAGTGCGACATCGGAAGATGTTAAGCATGAAATAATTGATGGAAAAAGAGCTTTTGCCATGGATATTAAAAACTGAAGCACTTGCTGGCTTCCACAGAATCCGATTAGCATATTCATTCACAGGCTAGTTTTTTTAAAATCATCGCAATAGGCATATATTAAAATAATAGCTAATTATGAAGGGATATGGTGAAATTGTCCTGAAATGCACTCCTTGAGAGAAAATCCCCTTTGGACGCACAACAGAGCAATATTTTGACAGCTTAACTGACGTACAGATCCACACAGGTGTCAATTTCAGGGGGCAATGCTTTCTTTAACTATTCATGACATACCAATCGCTTTTAAAAGGTGGTAGTACACTTCAGTATTTTTATATAAATCTTAATTACATGTTTAAAATGATCATATAATCAGAGATGGCATGCTAAGGCAGTAAACTGCCCCCCTCCCCCTTGAGCTTTACCTCACATATTTCAGATCAGCAGATGGCATAAAAGCTGAACAGGATCCAAGCTATGGAATTTGGTTTGACAGCACAGGAAATACAGCAGAAATCAAGGAAATAAGAAGACATCTTATAATGAAACAAACAGCAGTCATTAGTCTCAATGAGCTAAAGGCCTGTCAAAAGAATTCATTATCCCATCTCTTTCCAAGGTACACTCCCTGACTTCAGCACTCTGATTTCTGTCTTCCTGCCTATTATCGAGGCTCTTGTCACTGATGGAACAAATGATAGGACTAGTTATGAGAAGAAGAAGAAGAGTTGGTTCTTATATGCCACTTTTCTCTACCGAAGGAGGCTCAAAGCGGCTTACAGTCGCCTTCCCTTTCCTCTCTCTACAACAGACACCCTGTGGGGTGGGTGAGGCTGAGAGAGCCCTGATATTACTGCTTGGTCAGAACAAGGTCACCCAGCTGGTTGCATGTGGGGGAGTGCAGAATCGAACCTGGCATGCCAAGTTCCTCCTAATGCACTCCTAACCACTAGACCAAACTGGTTCTTATGCTTTTCCAGATTAAGTTCTGTAGCCATGAGTCAAGAACAGACTTCAGGTTTTTGAAAGGAGGTAAGAAACAGCCATTATCCCATCTCAGAAGCTGTATCTTGCTCCAGACTACCTTGCCTTCTCATTGCTTTGGAACCAAGTTTTATGTTTATGGAAAACACTGGAGTAATATTGTGAGTTATTCAGGAATTTACCTTCAAGATAGATGCATTTGCATGTTATTTATTCATTTATTCATATCCTGTTTTCCTTCCCAATAAGGACCCAAAGGAACTTACAACTCTTCTACTCCATTTATACCACCCTGAGCCATATGGGAGGATGGTATAAAAATCTAAGAAATAAAGTTTTCTTACTACCATCCTGTGATGTGGGTTAGGCTACAAAACTGTGACTGGTCCAAAGTAACCTAATGAGCTGCCACGGCACTGCAGGGATTCTCTCAGGATATTTGTCTAACACTCTATGACACCATCACACACACACACAAACACCCAATTGTAAATAAATGACTGTCTTTCCACCCATCATTTAACCAGATTGATTGACTTTCTTAATCTTCTCCATTTCTTTTTTTATCAAAATTGTTTATCAGATTTATACAACATAGACTTAAAACTTTTGGAAATAACAGGGAGGGGGAGTCCACCCTGCAAGGGGTATTTGGAGGGCGCATGACACAGAAGTGGTGTTATAATGTTGACCTTCCACTATGAGCTTATATTAATAAAGCATCCCTAAAGTAGCAACTATCTAACAATTGGTATTCTTTCAGCAAGCAGACATGCACTTGGAACATAACACCAGAATTTTATTGACTTTTACCAGCAGAGATAATTCTACCCCAACTTGCAGGGCTTTTTTTTTTGCAAGAATGCCTACAGAAGTGGCTCTGCCACTTTGTCCTTTTAGGACATTGTCACCTGTACATTAGTAAACCACCCCAAAGTACGGGCAATCATTTTCTTTCTGTAAACAGAAAAGGATCCAGTACAGAGAAGTGTCTGATAACACATTAATGTTATGATTTCCCTGAGTTTCCAAAGGGTCTTTAAAGAGCTTTTCTCCTCATATCCTTCCCATTATGTTTTTAAAGTGTGTTGAATCTGCACAGGTGTTTCATACCATCTGCTCAAAATCCTATAATTAAACATTTAAACAAACAGGCACAGTTCTCCCGCCATGTATCAGTTCAGTTCTCTAGACCATTTCCTTTTTTAGCACAATGAGAAGAAAATAAATGAAATAAAAATGAATGGTAGTAAGCATTGAGATCTGGTAAAGACTCTTTTTTTTCACTTCAGCAAAACTCTGGGGTGTTACAAATGGTGTCGAGTTATGATTCACTTGTGGGTATTGGACGAATCAAAGTTTCATTCTAATTTTTCATAAGTTGTACATTAAATACGATTACTATCTCAATATTTGCATATGCTGCATCTTCTCCACTTCTTGTTGGTATTCCTCTTTAGATCTAGAATAAATTTAAATTAGTAACAAAAATAGAGCACCTGAGAAACTGTACTCACCAACACAGATGCTGGCTTTTCCTATATTTTATCTATGATAGACTAAATGTACCTCTCCATACCAGGTTCTGGAAGAAAACATGAGAAAATGACACTTTCATACCTCAAACCTGGCCTAGATTAAGAGTGAGGGCTGGAAGTCCCTAGTACTCACAGCAGCACATCGGACTATTCTGGTGGATACTCAGGGTGATATCCCGCCAGCTTGGTGTAGTGGTTAGGAGTGCGGACTTTGAATCTGGCAAGCTGGGTTTGATTCCTCACTCCTTCTCCACATGCAGCCAACTGGGTGACCTTGGGCTTGCTGATAACAGCACTGATAACAGCACTGATAAAGCTGTTCTGACCGAGCAGTAATATCAGGGCTCTCTCAGCTTTACCTACTTCACAGGGTCTCTGTTGTGGGGAGAGAAAAGAGAAGGTGAATGTAAGCCACTTTGAGATTCCTTCGGGTAGAGAAAAGCGACATATAAGAACTAACTCTTCTTCTTCTTCATTAAATATCAGAAACAGTGCTATAACCATCAGGGTGGAAGAAAGAACATATTTTGCCTGAAGTTGCCTTCCAGACCTGCGTAGTCACTAGTTGAGTCCAAGGCAAATTCCAGAAATGACAGCAGTATTGCTGCCGCTTACATAATATCAGGTACACTAAGTCAAGTACAACCCGCATTTCCCCCCCCCCCTGGATTTTTATTGCTATCACACTGCATTGGTGGGGAGCTTGTGTAAGAAATGTTGCCTATCCCTTGCCTAGATGGACATTGATCTAAGTCAGAAAGGATATTCTTACAGCAAGGTAAATTACTTTTTGGTTCAGCTGAAGTCACTGTTAAACCACCACCTCTGATTTCAATGCCGAATGTTGCTTCAGGAAGCTGGAAGTTAAATTAACACTGTGGTTTTAAGTCTTTAGTCTTACCATGCACCATTCATAATTCTCTTTGTAATGTGATTACTCCATTGAACATTAAGACAGAATTGGACATACGACTTCAGAATGTTATTATTGGTATTGAAGTTGGAATGAGTGCTGAACTTCCAACTCCTACTTTAAAAGAAGAACAAAACTGTGAATTTTTCAGTTTTCTACTACACCACAAAAAATTAAAACAAAAAAATAAAATAAAAAATCAGTATCCAGAAGGGCCATGTCTTCCTATATGAGTCTCTAGTGAAAATCTACCCCCCAAAGCCCTCCTTTCTGTACCCCCACCTTCAAAGGTGAAGTGGGTGGCTACTAAGGATGAGGCATTTGCAGTAGTGGAGCTTCGCCATTCTGAAGTTCTTCTGGGCTGAATCTGCCCTTTGTTTATGCCGTTATAGATCCTGCTGAATCCAGATCAATTTGAACTCAGGTCTTCCTCTTTCCCTCCCTTCTCCATTGAAACAGAAAAGTGTTCTGCATGTGGTTAGGGAAGCTCAGAAGGGGGGGAGCCAAGTGCAGCAGGAGCCTCTTTCTTTTCTTGAAGGGGCAGCAAGAGGATTGGAGACAGCAGAGGAGGGGGGGGGGAAACAAGAGGCAAATCTCTGCTGAGAGAAGTTAGGGCTTCCCCTTTAAGGCAAGCCTGCAGCCTGGGAACAAGGAAGCCTTTGAACTGAAGCCTTGGCCAATCAGGGTTCTCTACCACAGAGGCTCAACAGGCAGAGATCTGCATGCTTTCTCATGCCAATTTTCATGCCAATTTTTCAAATATTGAGGGTTATATCCAATCTAGGATATTGTAGGGAAAAGCTAGGGTCACTCTGGATCAATCATTCTTGTTGCAGAAGGAAAATTTAAATAAGAAAAAATCAAAATAAAAATTGCATTTGGTGGAGACGGCAGGGACTGAATTGACCTGAGATTGGAATAAAAGCTCCGTGCAGATTCAGCCCTAGTGCCTGCTTGAGTTTCATTAAAGCTCCAGGCCAAAAACATTTCTTTTTTACTTGGGCTTTTAATGAATGGGTTTTATAATATTTGGGTGTTTTAGGGTCTGCTTCAAGCCTCAGGACTGCTTTATCAACATCCCTT